>NW_026622908.1:40770494-43270494 GCF_023065955.2 Ursus arctos
AGCTTTGGTTCAGTGACTAAAGAAAGTGCTGGGCTTCAGCCTTCTGGGGGTGCTGTCAGGTAAGCACCTTTGTTGCTTCTGTGATTTCTGAGTCACTATCACATAAAAACCCCAAGGATTAACTCTAATAAATTGATGTTTATTATTTTATGGAAGAGTACCCCTCCTTCCCTGCCTGTTCTTTTGGAGGGAGGAGCCAGGGGCATGGAGGCCTCAGTGTTCCAGCTGATTCCTAAGGTGGCAGGACCAGGAGCAGAGATGAAGGCGGGGTGGGGCCAGGACACAGGCGGCTTGGCATGTCTCTGACACTTCCAGAATGCCCAGTGAGGCCCAGAGAGGGCTGGGCAGGAGAATGTGTCTGGCCAGACCATAGGGCAGAGCGGGGGAGGGAGGGAATCTGACCTATTTTATCTTCACGATGTAAATGCTTTTTTCCTGGATAAAAAAAGAAGAAAAGGAAGGGCAGAAATTAGAAGTGTGGGCGTCAGCTGCTTTCTCTTCCACAACTAGGCAGTCCTGCAGCAATTATGCGCCTACTGTGTGCTAGGTGCTATGCTAATACACCATAGGGTGAGCAGGGAAATTGCTATGGGGGTGGAACATATGCAGGCTGTACCCTAGAAGATGTCACTGGGATGAGGGGGACAGATCCAGGGACAGATCACTGTAGGATTCAGTGGAGAGAGAGCTTTCCTTGCTTCCTTCTTTGTTAAACACCTGTTGTATGCTGGGCCCTGAGCTAGGTGCTGGGGGCAAGGAGGGAGATGGGGAGGGGGGCTTTGGGAGGAGCTGGTAGTTGAAATGAGGCAGGTGAGACATGTTGAATTTAGAGATGTGTGATTGGTTTGCAAGAGACCTGCAGGCAGAGGAACAGCATGGGCAAAGGCGTGGAAGTTGGAAAGCTCAGAGTGTTTTGCAGAACTCGGATTTAGCAGATGCCTAGTCATTCGAAGCAAAAATTAGAACACCAGGATGACAAGAGATTTTTTTTCCCCCTAAGTAGTGAATTTATTGGAAAAGTCTTGCAAAATAAAATCTAAATCACTTTAATCATACATTTCACTTCTTGGCTTCATTTAAGAATTACTATTACAGGAAATGGGATCATCTCAGAAAATATGGGGGGAAGGTCACTGCAACTTGGGTTTCAAGTGGGGGCCCCAGGAGACAAGGTTGGGGAAAGGGAGGTGGGGACTAGTTTGAAAAGGTACTGAGATGCTGGGCTGGGAGTTTGGACTCTATGTTGCGACTGCAGGGAGCTATGGAGGATTTGGGGCAGTCACTTCAGGAAGATTCATTTGGAATGGGTCTTGCTAATGAGAATTGCAGTCAGAGAGAAAGAATGTGGTTTTTGATCTCCCCCACTGCCTTTGTGCCTTGGCTCTGTGCTCCTTGGGGAAGGGCCCTTCTGCCCCCCCCCCCACCCCCCATTGTGCTCTGATCTCTGTCACTTAAGGCAGACACTCTCAAAACACAGACTCTGTCTTGAAGGGACCTGCAAGGTGGCAACAGGGGCAGACACATGGCCATTTCATTCATTTAATCCTATTTATTGAGCACCTACTGTGTAACACAGGATTTGGCTTGAACTTCAACAGGATGGGTGGGGGGTTGTGTGTCCAGGAGCCTTCCGATATTGGGTACAAAATTTGATGGCATATGAATCTTCCTGGAGAAAGTGTCCCTAACTTCCATCAGATTTGCTAAGGCAAGGAACTCAAACTCAGCTTTCCTAGGGGCGATGGGAGTGGTGGGGTCTGTGGAAAGCCGGAACACTGGGCATGGTCACTACTTGGGACTAACTTAACAAACGCACAGGGCTTACGTTAACTCTTCACAGCTGTCCGAGGTAGGCACTAGCGTCATCACCCTCACCTGATAGAGGCGGAAACTGAGGCACAGAGAGTTAACTTGCGGGGTCACACAGCACCAAGATTTGAACCCAGGCAGTCTGGTCCAAGTCCATGCTCCTGACCTCTGTAAACCTGAAATCTTTTGTGTGAAATTAACGGGCAGATAACTAAAATCCTTTAAAAAAAATCTATTTATTTATTTAGAGAAAGAGCACTCTAGCATGCACACGTGCAAGAGGAGGGGGGTGGGGGGAAGGGACCAAAGGAGAGGGAGAGGGAGAATCCCAAGCAGACTCCCCGCTGAGCGCTGAGCCTGAGATCCTGACCCTGAGAGCATGACCTGAGCCGAAATCGAGAGTTCCACGCTTAACGGACCAAGCCACCCAGGCGTCCCAACTAAAATGTTTCTAAAACAACGTGGAGGTCAAACAAAACTGGGCCACCCAATTTGCAATGTCTACTCTGAGGGACTGCCCTCAGGAAGAGGAGGGAAGGGGAGAGCTGGGAGGGAGAGGGAGGACACCACTCTGGAGACTGGAGGGCCAGGGGCGTGGGCAGGACAGTTGGGAAGGGCTGAGGTTCCTCCTTCTGCACCTTGTCCTGCAGGATGTGGCTGATGCCCTGGGAGGGGGTGCGGACCCTGCCATCAACGCAACCAGTAACAGCAACCACTCAGTCTGGGACCTGGGCAGCGCCTTCTTTTTCTCAGGCACCATCATCACCACCATCGGTGGGGGAGGGGACTGGGCACGTGGAGGGGGGCAAGGGGCCGCTGGGCTTTCTCTTGGGGGAAGGTGCAGAGGGAGGAAGTGGGGGGCAAGCAGCCCCTAGACTTCCCGCACGGCCCCTCTGCCCAGGCTATGGCAACGCGGCCCTGCGCACAGATGCCGGGCGCCTCTTCTGCATCTTTTATGCGCTGGTGGGGATCCCGCTGTTCGGGATCCTGCTGGCGGGGGTCGGGGACCGGCTGGGCTCCTCTCTGCGCCGCGGCATCGGTCACATCGAAGCCATCTTCTTGGTGAGCTGCTCCTTGCCCTGCGCGCCCTCGCGTTGGGCTCGGGTTACCCTTCCCTACGTCCCCGCCCCGCACGAGAGCGCGGGCCTCAAGGTCGCGGGAGCCTCGCGCACAGGATCCCGGAGGCGGCGGTGTGGGGGTGTGTTCCTGGAGGTTTTGGCGACGCCTTGGGTCCTTCCTGCCCATTGCCACTCCCTGCAGAAGTGGCATGTGCCACCGGGGCTGGTGCGAATACTCTCGGCGGTGCTCTTCCTGCTGATCGGCTGCCTGCTCTTTGTCCTCACGCCCACGTTCGTGTTCTGCTATGTGGAGGGCTGGAGCAAGCTGGAGGCCATCTACTTCGTCGTAGTGACGCTCACCACGGTGGGCTTCGGGGACTATGTGGCCGGTGAGGCCACCTTTCTTGCGCTGCACTTCCCTATCCACTCTATTCCTGCCCAGGGGCCCTGCACTCTTGTGTCTCCCTCCAAATTCCTCGTGGTGTGTGCGCTCACAGGCACTTGCTCCAATCCCTACACGCCCTCACGGGATGCACCTGCACGTTCTTGCACGGGTGCAGCACCTCGTGTGCCCTTACATTCTCGCATGCCTGCACCCCATGCATGCTCACACGTATATTAAGTGCACCCCTCACACGTGCCACATTCTTATATATGTGCACCCCTTCCATTTGCTCACATTTTTGCATGTGAGCACACTCACTCGTGTATTTGTATCTAGCACACCTTCAAGTCTTGCACACTCGTCTTGCATGCATTCACACACTCTAGCACACACCCACTGATTGCCCTGGAGAGGCGGATCCACTCACTGAGCTGGGAAGAGGGGCAGTGAACCAGGAGCTCACAGGCTTAAAGCCTGCCCCACAATCAACATCTTTCTGGCCTCCCCGGTGGTATCCCAGGCGCCAGCCCCAACCAGAGCAACGCAGCCTATCAGCCGCTGGTGTGGTTCTGGATCCTGCTCGGCCTGGCCTACTTCGCCTCGGTACTCACCACCATCGGGAACTGGCTGCGAGTAGTGTCCCGCCGCACTCGGGCAGAGGTAGGCGCCCCTGGGTCAGCGCTGCGCTTGAGCTGTGCCGCTGGCGCGCTCCACCCTAGCGGCGGGTTCATCAGTCAGTCTCCCTTCTAGAGTGCGGGCTTCTCAAAGCAGGGATGGAGTGCCCCCCACCCCCACCAAGTGGACCCGGCCCAGGGACAAAGGGTTAAACTTGGGCCGGTTTGCTGATGACTCCATCTCTGTTCTCATGGCTAGGGCTGCGAGATTTAGAAAAGAACAAAACAAAACAAAAAGCAGGAAGCCCAGTTAAATGTGACTTTCAAATAAATAGCGGATCATATTTGAGTGTAAGTATGTCCCAAATGTTGCATGGGAGGGACATGCATATATTAAAATTTTATTTGTTGTTTATCTGAAATTCACATTTACCTGGGCGACCTGTGTTGTGTGACCCAACTGGTCGCGCCGGCCGTGGAGCTCGAGAGAGGCGCAAAGGTCTCCAGGGGGCACGGGAAGGATAGCTGAAATAAACCCGGGGCTTTCTAGAAAAGCTCCTGGAGAAGAGGGCTCTTAGGTTCGGATGGAGGAGAGGAGGGTGTGTAGCTGGGTGACGAGACTTTCCGCGCTCTGGCGGGCTGAGACAGGGGGACCGGGAGGAAAAGAGGGGCAAAGGGGTAGCCTCCCGGGGTTGCAGAGGCAGTCGAGGAGGACCCGCGGGCGAGGACTGCCTTTCCTCCTCGCGCAGATGGGCGGCCTCACGGCGCAGGCCGCCAGCTGGACCGGCACGGTGACGGCGCGGGTGACCCAGCGAGTCGGGCCCACGGCACCACCGCCGCTGGAGAAGGAGCGGCCACTCTTGCCCCCACCGCCGTGTCCTGCGCAGCCCACCGGCAGGCCCCCGTCCCCGCTCCCCTCGAAGGCCGAGCCGCCCTCTCCGTCCTCGCCGTCCACCCCGCCCACGGCCTCGGCGCTGGATTACCCCAGCGAGAACCTGGCCTTCATCGACGAGTCCTCTGACACGCAGAGCGAGCGCGGCTGCGCGCTGCCCCGCGCGCCACGGGGTCGCCGCCGGCCCCCTAACCCTCCCCGGAAGCCGGCGCGGCCGCGGGGCCCGGGGCGCCCGCGGGAAAAAGGCGTGCCGGTGTAGGGGCAGGCCCCCCCTGCCCGGGCCTCTCAAAGGGCTTCGTTCTTTCGCTCTCCCCGGCATGCTCTGCTTGTTTGACCAAAGAGGCCTCTCTCGACCGGACTGAGGCCTGCGGAGGAGGCCACGGGTGCCGCCCCCGCTCCTGGCCCTCTCCTCACTTCATCCATTCGCAGACCCCCACGGCTTTCTGTCTCGCTGTCCCGGCTGGGCCCGTCCCTCACACCTCACGACTGTGCCTCAAAAGCCTGCATCAATAAACGAAAACAGTTTGCACCGCTGCGGGCGTGCGCGCTCCGGGGACGCGAGTGGGTGTGGGAGTGCTTGCGTCGGGCCACCTCCGGGGCAAGCCAGGCCTCCCGTGACCCCCGGGCCGCGCCCCTCCTCCCCATGCCTGGGCCCGTGTCTCCGCCGGGAGGCTACCGGGTAGGATCCGGAATAGGAATGTGCCAAGGTGTTCTGTGCGTCTCCAACCTCAGCGCAGATACCGGGCGGTGGGGACGGGGGAGAGAGAATGGCATCTAACGTGGGGGGCTGTAGATGGAACTCTCCCTCGCGACCCCCGCAGCACCCTTCGGGACGGGATTCTGCCCCTCCCCGCTCCTGGAGCGTGACCCCTTGCTCCTCGCCCCGAGGCCTGTGGCGACTGGGTCCGTTGGGGCAGAACCATGGAGGAAAAGCCTTACAAAGTAAGAACTCTTCCCGGACCCCTTCCCCCTGTGAGCCCCCAGCCTGGGTCCCCTGGCTGTTCTCTCCCTCAGCCTTGGCCCCGGGGCAGCTCCCAACGAGCCCCCCTGAGCCGACTCGACGGAGGGACGTCCCCGGCGTGCTCTTCCTCTCCTTCCCAACTCCTCGCGGCCCTTGGCTTCCCTCGTTGTATGTGGCCCACAGGCGTCTTTGGGCAGCCATGGCTCAGACATATCGAGCCCAGACAACGACATCCGGAATCTGTGGACCAGAGCCACGCTGTCGCAGCCGAACCTGAATGTGCCGCGGTCCAGGGTCGGCGAGGACTCGGACATGGAGGGCAGCAGCAGTGGCACCAAGTCTCGCCGGTGGTACAATCAGAAGGCCCGCCGCGACTCGGATGGTGGTTGGGAAGAATGGGACGACGGAGAGGACAAGGAGAGTTTCAGACAGGAGGATCTGGACGAGCCCTCCTTGTTGGAGCTGGAGCTGCGTCGGGCCGGCTCCCTGAGAAGCCGTTTAGAGGAGGAGGAGGACGTCGATTCCAAGCCCGACACCGGTCAGTGCGGCGTCACAGGGTTGTGGGTATCCACAGGGCAGGGGGATGGCCAGGACCTCAATATCTGTTGCTGTGAAGTGGGGGGTGGAAGGGGAAGCTGTAGGATCCGTTTCCAGGATTCCCTTCCCGGGACGGGCGCCAGCGTTCATCTTTTACGCTTTAAATCAACCAGACATTCTTGGAGCGCCCCCTACTGGGCAGGCGGCGTACGAGGTCCTGTGGCCACGGCACGCCAGGTCCGAGAGACACCTGCGAAAATGCGCAAAGGCAGCGTGGTAGGACCCAATGCTTTTAATGGAGTCACTGGGATCTTTGAGAGGAGGGAGTTATTCCCTTGTGTATGGATTTGCTGTCGTTGAGGAAGTGTCTGTCTTTCATTCACTCAGTCATTGGCTACAACTTTTAAGCACCTACTTCTTGCTGGGCACTGTCTGGGACTTCCCCAAACCCCAGTCCCTACATTGCGGGATTAAAACAGATAACAATATTGTAATGCCATTTATTGAGTGCTTGCTGTGTGCCAGACACTGGCCTTCCTTCGCATGATCACCTTAAACTTCACAACCTCCATAAGGGGCTATTCTTATTACTCCATTTGACAAATGAAGAACTTGAGGGTCAGAAATTTCCAGTCATTGCTCCTAAGCCTCACCTAATGGGGTAGTCAGAACTGGAACCTTGGTGGGTGGGACAGAAAAGCCTAGGGTAGTAAACTACTGTCCCAGACTGATGTTGCACAACAAGATGGGACCTGGAGCTGGGCTCTGAAGGCCACTCCCCTGTCACCACAAGCCTGCCCAGGGAAGACCCAGCAGTCTGCAGATGACTGATCTCTCTTTTTCTCTTCTCCCAGAAATATCTTCCTCAGAGTCATCATCGCTCAATATCTCGAAGCACACACCCCATCGAGCCTACTGGATGGAGCAGCAGAACAGGGTTAGAAGTACCCAGGGAGACTGGGGATTTTAGCAGGGTGGGGATGGGCAAGTTGGGGGTTGCAGACGTGAAGGGGTGAGGGTGGTTTGTAGAGTGGAGGGGCAGGCAGGTTGGTTGGGGGGTCTTGGGGCTAGAGGGAGCAGGTGGGGCATTTCAGCTCGGGGCAGGGCTGGGGGCCCTGGGACATCTGAGCCTCTTGCTGCCTCTCCAGCTGCCACTGCCTCTGATGGAACTCATGGAGAACGAAGCTCTGGAAATCCTCACCAAAGCCCTCCGGAGTGAGCCCCTCCCCCAGCTCCCACAAGAGACCCTGGGGGATTTTGCAGGGCTTGGGCGTCTGGGAGTGGGGTTTCAGGATGTGTCTGCCTTGTCAGATTCCCTAACCACGTACAAGTATTCCAGGAGCCCTACCAAAAGTAAAAAATTGGGGAACTGGGCACAGGGACACCCAGTGGGGAGAGCATGAGGTGACCGTCAGGGGCCTGGGCTCCACCCTTAGTGCCGCCCCCCTCTGGCTTTTCTAAAGCTGTTTCTCCACTCCTCAGTGGGCATGACAGTCTTTATGTGGCCTTGGCCCCGTCCCTCGGTGCTGTGAGGAACCTCTGGACAGTGGATAATTTGGGTCAAAGTCCCCTCATTTGCCCTGCTGATAATATAAGGCAGGGATGCGGGCTAACAGCTTAGAGTGGGTGGTCCAGGAGGTGTCCTCAGAGCTGCCAGCTACCACTGTCCTAGTTCAGGCCTGCAACACTCTAACTTTGCCCTCACCCATTCTCCACCTCAGCACTCTCATCCTGCTCCACATCCCCCATCTGTTTGCAGTACAGGTGTATGACTTGACCTTAAAAAAAACAAAACTGTCAAGGCCCAGCACCTTGGAGATCCGAAGTTTCCCAGACCCGAGTGCCACGCGCTCCTGCTACCCCCAAATCACCCGTGGTTCCTCCGATCTCACGTGCAGTACCGCTGCTGGGGAGGCCATGCCCCTGCTCACTGCCCTGAGCTGAGCTCTGCCCTCTAGGCTACCGGTCAGGTATTGGCCGGGACCACTTCCTGACCAAGCAGCTGCATGGATGCATCGAGGGTCTCAAGAGGCGCCGGAGCAAGAGGCTGAACATCTTGGGGCACTGAGAGCACCGCCTCGGGCTCGGGCTCGAGAGACAGACAGCCGGACTCCAGCCCCCGACCCCTGTCCCGTCCCCAGACCCAAGCCCGACCCTGTCCACGCGGAATTTGAATCCTAGAGAAATAAAAGACTCTGTGCACGGTCGGTGAGTCAGTGCGTGGCTGCCCGCGTGAGGCGGACGCACGTGGCCCCGCCTTTCCCCGTGACCTTCACTCGGTCACCGCTGTGACCTTGAGCGTTCTCGGTCCAGGCCCTATTGGCTCCGCCTTCCAGGGATTCGAAATCCAGGACTTCTTGCATGTTTTATGCCTGCTTCTCCCACCCGGGGTCCAGCAGCTGTGTGGGGATACTGGATCTGCGGTCCAAGTGCCCCGATGGTGTAATCTTGGGGGAAGCAGGAGAAGGTAAAGGGGTAGCGCCTCCGCTCAAGTTTAGGCACGCTAGGCCCCGCCCCTCATGCATATGCAGTTACACTAACCTCTCCGCTTGCCCCGCCCTCTCATTTACATATGTAAGTCTTCTCCCTTGCTCCGCAACTGCGGCCACGGAGCCACCTCGCCCACCTCTCTCGCGCACAGCGCGCCCCGCCTCCTTCGTTACGTAAGAGCGCTCCTGGTTCCAACCCCCTCCCGGAGCCTCACCAAGTCTCCTCTGGCCCCGCCCCCTCGGCCACCGCCTTCGCGAGTGCGCCGCTCCGGCTCGGCGGCGATGGGCGGGACCTTCATGAAGGACCTGCCTCTGGCTTCGCCGGCTCCGCCCCGACTGGTCCGGGCACGCAGGCGCTGCCCGCCCCGCTTGTCTGATTAGCATAGGGCGCCGAGACCCGCCCCCTGCTTTGCATGCGCACGGCCGGCCCCACCCCCGCTGTCAGCTGGAGGAAGCAGAGTAGGAAGCGGCCGCGATGTCCTTTTGTGTCCTACAAGCCGCCGGCGGCGCCGCCGAGTGAGGGGACGCGGCGCGGCGGGGCGGTGCGGCCCGAGGAGGCGGCGGAGGAGGGGCCGTTCGCGGCCCCAGGCTCACCCCGGCGCTCCGGGCCGCTCGGCCCCCATGCCTGCCCGCCCGCCCTGCCGGAGCCCCAGGTCCGGGGGCGGAGGGGAGCGCCGCTGGGGGGGTGGACGGGCGGGGCGCGGGGGCCATGTGCGAGCGCGGCTGGGAGGCGGGCGGGGGGAGGGCGGGCTCCGGCCCCGGGTCACGGTTGGGACCGGGTCCAGGGCCAGACGGGGTTAGGGTCCGGGCGGGATCCCGTGTTGAGGTCTTAATGCGTCGGCCTGGGACAGGGGCCAGTTCTGGCTCGGGCTGCAGGTCCTGGCCAGGGTCAGGCTTGGGCCTCGAATCCAGTCCCAGGGCAGGGTTCAATCCGGCACCTGGAGCAAGTCGAAGTCCCAGGGGCGGGCCTGGGTGGAAGATAGGGAGGGTTCCCTGTCGGAGAGGGGGCTTTGAAGACCACGTGGGGGCGCTCGAAGGGGCCTTGGGCCACCCTCCTCTCTGGGTCAAAGGTCATCGCACCGGCAGGGGAGAACTTCCTCCTCCTTGGCGCTCCCCATTTACTTCCTGATAACCTGATAGAGGTCCCCCGCGGGCGGAGGGGGAGGGGAGGCGAAGCAACTTTAGGCAACTTTCCGTAGGTGTGCGCAGGTTGGGGGGGGCGGGGCGCCCCTGAGGTGGAGGATTCTGCGGCAGCTGGAGTGTAAGAGTGATTGTGCTGGCGGGGGTTGGGGGGGTGGGGTGGGGTGTAAGGAGGTGGAGCCGCGTCCTCGGGTGGGCCTGGGATTGGCATGCAGGGGCAGGAGGGGTTGGTGTGTCAGGTGTGAAAGGCTCTGAGTGTGTTTCCACAAGGGTCTGTGCGTGTGGGTCTGTGTGGGGGCATGGTGAGTGCATGTGTTTGGGAGTGAGTCTGTGTGATTGTGAGCGAGTGTGTGTGATTGTGAGCTTGGAGTGTGACTTTGTTTATGGGTTGTGCACTTCGGGAGGAGTGTGTGAGTGAGAGTTGGGGCTTCGGGAAGGCCATGTGTGAGAGCATGGAAGCGCCCAGCAGAGAGTGAGCATGTGTGAGCAGTGAGGACAGATGTGGACCCAGGTGAGTGGGAGTGTGTGAACCCACCACCTGCCCTTGTGTGCCTGGTTCATGCTTTTGAATGGAGGATACCCAGGTGAGGGGGAAATCATCAAGGTCCCCAACATCTGGAGAAAATTGAGAGGTATCTCACTACTGGCTGGGGTTCCAGATGGGGTTGAAGGTCACCTGGGGACTAAGGTTACCCTGTTCCCTGGCCGGGGTGGGAGTAGGGAGTTTCCAGGCCTCCCCCAGGTTCCCAAGTGGGAGACCTTGCTGTCAGTTACTGGCCCTGGAGGCTTTGGAGACTCTGTTCCCATGGCAACAGCTGGGGGGGGCCTCTTCATTGGGCAGCCCTTCTTTGGACTCTGCCCCCCTTCCCTCCCCCTCGGTGAGCCTGGAAGCCTGGCCCTAGGCCCGGGGTTGGGCAACCAGGGTGGCACTGTGTCTCCATCCCCCATCCCAGTGTCTCCTTGTGACCCGACAGGTCTCTCCCTGCAGGTGACCAGCGCCATGTCCAGCCAGGTGGTGGGCATTGAGCCTCTCTACATCAAGGCAGAGCCAGCCAGCCCTGACAGCCCAAAGGGTTCCTCGGAGACCGAGACCGAGCCCCCCGTGGCCCTGGCCCCTGGCCCAGCTCCCACCCGCTGCCTCCCAGGCCACAAGGAAGAGGAGGATGGGGAGGGGGCTGGGCCTGGCGAGCAGGGTGGTGGGAAGCTGGTGCTCAGCTCCCTGCCCAAACGCCTCTGCCTGGTCTGTGGGGATGTGGCCTCCGGCTACCACTATGGTGTGGCGTCCTGTGAGGCCTGCAAAGCCTTCTTCAAGAGGACCATCCAGGGTGAGCCCCACCGAACTCCTGTGCTCTTTGCCCTCTGGGCCTAGCGCTACCCGATGGGTGTACTGCCTGGTGGCAGTAGGCCCCCAGACTGCTGCGGTACCACTTGGGAGTTCCCAAGTTCTTCCTCCCTCCTGGGAGTGCCGTTTCCCTGAAAAGTTAAATAAAGCCACCAGGATGTGTTTAATGGCTTGGATGTGGGATGTGAGAGAGAACTCAGGAAGCCTAGGTTTCTGGGTACTAGAGGCCTAGCACCTTCCGCAGTGGCTCTGAAAAATTTGAGGCAGCCTTTGTCTGCTTCTAAACTTTGTTCTTGCTTCTGGCAGCTGCTGACCTCTCAGCAGCCTAGACCCCCCCGCCCCAGCCCTTTGGTGGATTTCCCCAAAGCAGCACCAGCGCAAGCAGGTTTTCATGGGTAACTGAGAGGGGTTACGTCATATCTCAGCACCTGACTTTAAAAAGACTGTTACCCCCTGAATTTTTCTCACTCAGGAACACATACCAAAACATGAGTGAGCAAGATGGATGTAAGAAGGAATACTTGGCATGTGCCTGTTACTTATATTTTTATAGGAACACTTCTTACTTTGGGGCTGTAACATATACTTTTGGAGAACATTTCTTGAGAGCTTACCCCGTGTCAGGCACCGTGCCCTCTACATTCGTGATCTCTTCCTCCCTCAGCAGCCCATCAGGGGCCAGTGGTGTGACCGTAGTTGAGGCCCAGGAGGATTTTTATTTTTTTATTTTTATTTTTTTAAAAAGATTTTATTTATTTATTTGAGAGAAAGAGACAGCCAGTGAGAGAGGGAACACAAGCAGGGGAGTGGGAGAGGAAGAAGCAGGCTCCCAGTGGAGGAGCCCGATGTGGGGCTCGATCCCAGAACGCGGGAATCACGCCCTGAGCCGAAGGCAGATGCTTAACGACTGCGCCCCCCAGGCGCCCCCCTAGGAGGATTTTTAAAACTTTGTTCAAGTTCCACGGGTAGAAAATGGCAGAAGCAGGATTTGAACTTGGGTTGATTTAGGTCCAGAGCTGACTGCTGCCTCTGCGTATTACTTACAACTGAACTTCGGACAGATGCCTCCCAACTGATTGTGACATTGCGATGGGTTTTGATTTGGCCAACACCCACTGCTCTAGAACCGTGTGTGCTCTCTAATGGTTCCGAAGGCCAGTGAACTAACAGGCTCAGGCCCAGGCGCCTCCTACCCACCCTGGACCCCTTCACTCTCTCTTGACTCCATTGGCAGATCTTTATTGAGCCCTAGCCATAGACTGCAACCATTTATGGAGCGTCTGGGTGCTGTGAGCCGTACTGAACACGTGACCTCGACGTTCCCTTTCATTCTTACTAGCCGTCTTTGTTGGAAGTCCTGTTTTTATCCCGTTTTTATAGATGGGAAAACTGAGGGATTGGGGGCTTAGGTACGGGACTTGCCCAAGGTCACACGGTTAGAGATAGTGTCAGGATGGGCCCCAGGCAGCCTCCAGAGCCCTTGTTCTTCACAGACCTGTGCTCTGCTGTCCTGACCCCTGTTCCAGGCATGCGGACGTAGCTGGGACTGTCATTTATGTTCTAGCAGAGGGGAGAGAGAAAACAGTGAATTGCACAAAACTGTTGTAGTGCAGCTGTTCTGAGTGCTGGAGGGGGAGGAGCAGGCTGTGTGCCAAGGAACCTGGCTGGCTTGGAGGCTCTGGAGGTCTTCTCGGAGGAGGTGTTTTGAGCTGCGTGCGCAGGCCTGAATATAGGGTATAGGAGGAATGTGCCAAGACCATGTTGGCTGGATGTGTCATTCAGGCCTTGCAGTAGCCCTGTGAGGCTGGGAGGGCCACCGTGTGTTCATTCAGCCAGTTAGGAGCTGCCATTACCTACCGGCCCTGTTCCTAGTGTTCGGCAGTCCTGGCCCTTATGGAGCAGACGCTAAAGGGGGACGACAGATAATAAGATAACTAAGTACGTGTGTGGTGGCTCAGGGTGCTGAGAGCTGACGAGAAACTATCAAGCAGGGCAAGCGGCAGGAGAAGTCTGCGCAGGGGCCCCCGACGTTCTCACAGCAGGGCCAGGGAGGGCCTCTCTGAGGTGACAGGGAGTAGAGCTCAGAAGAAGGTAAGGGAGCAGTGTGCCCTGAGCCTGGGGTCTGTGTGAGGAACACTGAGTTGGCTGGGCTGGAGCAGTGTGAGGGGGATGTTAGAAAGGTTGAAAAGCTAGGGGCTGGAGGCCTCACAGGCCTCGGCGGGTACGTGGGCTTTTACTCTGAGAAGGGACATCACTGGAGGGTTTGGAGCAGGGGACGGACAGGACCTGACTCGGGTTGCATGGGTTGTCCTGGTCCCTGTGTTGACATTAACTGAAGGAGAAAAGGGCAGAGGAGGAGGCCAGTGAGAAGGTGAGGTGATGGTGACCCGGGCAGGGGCGGGCGCAGGGCAGAATGGGTCGGCTTCTGGACAGAGGAGGAGGTAAAGCTCGCCAGGCCTCGTCGATGGGTTGGATTTGGGTGTAAGAGAAGAATCAAAGATGTTTTCTGGATTTCTGCTTGAGGCACTAGACAAATGGAGTTCTGTAGGGTTTGGAGTGGTAGGTTGTGGGCTCCATTTAGGACAGGTGAGGTTTGCCACACCTTCTAGACCTGCACAATGCTGAGGCAGTGGAAAATGAGTCTAGAGTTCACGCAGCTCTATCGATAGAAACGTGAAGGCCCACGACTGGTGAGCTCACCATAAGAGTGAGTCGGAGATGAGGTCCAAGGGCAGCCCCGGGGTTTGTCCTTCGATGGAAGGAGTGTGTGGGGTTGCACAGAAATGACATAGTGGCCAGTAAGGAAGAAGGTGGTGTCCCAGAGGCAAAGGATGACATGTCCAAGTGTTTGTGGGAGCAGGACCTGACCCATGGCATTAGATGCCTTTAGCCAAGTGAGACGAGGACGAGAATGGACCACCGCATGTGGCAAAACAGAGGCTGCTGTGGCCCTTGATGAGAACAGATGGGGTTAGTAGAGCCTAGAGATGTGGCTTGACAAGAGGCTTGGGGCAGAGATAGCCTGACTCCCCTGGTCCCCGGTTTCCCTGGCCTAGTCAGGAGCCCCCAGCCCAGAGGCCATTCCTCTCACCGTCCCGGGCTTCCTTGCCCCACTCAGCATGCTTCCCCTCTCCCCAGACCTGCACTTAACCCGGGGCGAGTCAGGGCTCTCCCGTCTTCTGGGCCCCCTCCGGGCCCTGGGAGGCCGCTACTGGAGCCCTGCCTCTTCCTGGCAGGGAGCATCGAGTACAGCTGTCCGGCCTCCAACGAGTGCGAGATCACCAAGAGGAGACGCAAGGCCTGCCAGGCCTGTCGCTTCACCAAGTGCCTGCGGGTGGGCATGCTCAAGGAGGGTGAGCGCTGGGCCTGGGTGCACGGGGCCGGGGTGGGGGGGTCCTGGGGCATTCTGCGGGAAGAGACTGGGCAGGAGGGCTCCGCAGAGCAAGCCACCCCCAGCCCCGTGGACACAGCCCTGTCCTGCAATTCAAGGAGTACGTCTGGACCGTGTCCGAGGTGGGCGACAGAAGTATAAGCGGCGGCCGGAGGTGGACCCGCTGCCCTTCCCAGGCTCCTTCCCTGCTGGACCACTGGCAGTAGCTGGAGGCCCTCGGAAAACCGGTGAGAGGGCTGTGGGTCCTGGGAGCTCTAGGGTTGGGATGGGGCCGGGACACGAGAGGCCTGTTAGGTGTCAGTCACCCAGAACGGATAGCGTGGGCATTGGGATCCCAGTTTGCCCTTCGTCTAGTCACATTTCCCTGAAGGGGTATTTTTGAAAATACCCTTTTTATCAGTCCCTAAGTAGTACATCTGGGACCAGGATTTTTCTCACACTCACAACCTGTCTGTGGCCTTGGTTTCCCTGGGAGATAGCGGGAGCCCTTCCTGGAGAGAAGTGTCCGAGCCTGGCTGGCCAGGGGCTATTAGGAAGGCCGTGGCGAGGTGGGGGTGGGGTTAATTTGGGGAAGATGCTTGACCCTGAAGGGGCCTGCAAAGTGATGAATTCGAGTGCCTCTTCCACCTGTCCCTGCAGCCCCTGTGAATGCACTGGTGTCCCACCTGCTGGTGGTTGAGCCTGAGAAGCTATATGCCATGCCTGACCCCGCGGGCCCTGATGGACACCTCCCAGCCGTGGCTACCCTCTGTGACCTCTTTGACCGAGAGATTGTGGTCACCATCAGCTGGGCCAAGAGCATCCCAGGTAAAGGGCCAGGTGACCCGGGGCTTCCCTCTGCAGGCCAGGTCTGGCTCTGGTGAACTCGTTCAGCCAGGTCTGCTTCCCACTACCCTGCAGGCTTCTCGTCACTGTCACTGTCTGACCAGATGTCAGTCCTGCAGAGCGTATGGATGGAGGTCTTGGTGTTGGGTGTGGCCCAGCGCTCACTGCCGCTGCAGGATGAGCTGGCCTTCGCGGAGGACCTGGTCCTGGATGAAGAGGGGGCACGCGCGGCTGGCCTGGGGGAACTGGGGGCTGCCCTGCTGCAGCTGGTTCGGCGACTGCAGGCCCTGAGGCTGGAGCGCGAGGAGTATGTCCTGCTGAAGGCCCTGGCCCTTGCCAATTCAGGTGAGTCCGGGGCGGGCACCGATGGAGTCTCCGTGAGACCCTCCACTTTGTATCCCCGACGGTGGTACAGTCTCCTCTGGCAGACAAGGAAAATTGGGGCTTAGGGAAGAACAGTGACTTGTTGAAAGTCCCAAAGAAGGAAAGGGCAGACCCAGGAACTGCAGGTAGGATTTCGAGCTCTAGGGCCATCTTTGCATGGAAAAGGGAACCATTTAGTGGGAGCAAAGGTGGGGAGGATCAGAAGTGGCCACGGTTGAGGGAGAAGGGGGGGCTGGCTCATGGGCAGGAGCCGTGAGTGGTGCCTCAGTCAGCCCCTCAAATCTGTCTGGCTCCTCCTCAGGCCCCATCCAACAGTGCTCAAGCAGGTGTGGGCTCTGCCTTTCTGGAGACGGTCGTGTCCACAGCACCCTCTCCTCTCCTTGCAGACTCTGTGCACATTGAGGATGCCGAGGCTGTGGAGCAGCTGCGAGAAGCTCTACACGAGGCCCTGCTGGAGTATGAAGCAGGCCGGGCGGGCCCCGGAGGGGGTGCTGAGCGGCGGCGGGCGGGCAGGCTGCTGCTCACACTACCGCTCCTTCGCCAGACGGCGGGCAAAGTGCTGGCCCATTTCTATGGGGTGAAGCTGGAGGGCAAGGTGCCCATGCACAAGCTGTTCTTGGAGATGCTCGAGGCCATGATGGACTGAGGCAAGGGGTGGGCATGGGTGGGGGTGCTGGCAGGACCCGCCCAGTATGGGGTCAGCCCCAAGGGGGCAGAGCTGGGGTCTGGGCAGTGCCACAGCCTGCTGGCAGGGCCAGGGCAATACCATCAGCCCCTGGGAGCAGGCCCTACGCCCTCCCCTCCCCCCCTCCCAGGGGGTCTTAGAAGCTGGGAATGTGTGCGCCCAGGCTCTGGGCACAGTGCTGCCCCTTGCAAGCCATAATGTGCCCCCAGAGTGTAAGGGGGGCCTTGCGGAAGCCATAGGGGGCTGCAGGGGACGTGTGGGGGGCAGAAGCCTGACCTCAGGGAGGGAAGGGAGTGGAGGCCACAGTCTCCCAATGGGTGATGCTTTTGCTGCTGCTTAATCCAACCCCCTCTCCAGAGCAGAGGGGGATTTGGAGAGCAAAGGCCCCTGCCCCCTTCGCTCCTCTCCTCATCATTTGCATTGGGCATTACTGCCCCCCCTTGAAGCAATAACTCCAAGCAGGCTCCAGCCCCTGGACCCCTGGGGTGGCCAGGGCCCCCCATCAGCTCCCACCCAGCCTCCTCGGGGGGGAGGGAGAGCACTGCCTCTATGCCCTGCAGAGCAATAACACTATATTTATTTTTGGGTTTGGCCAGGGAGGTGCAGGGACATAGGGCAAGCCAGGGCCCAGAGCCTTTGGCTGTACAGAGACTCTATTTTAATGTATATTTGCTGCAAAGAGAAACCGCTTTTGGTTTTGAACCTTTAATGAGAAAAAGAAATATATCGAGCTCAAGAACACTGTGTTTCGTCTATCACTGGGTCAACGCCTGGGGATACACGACAAACCTAGGAAACAGAATATACATAAACAAGAACATTCATGGTTCCAGACTGGAAAACTAGTGCCTGGCACGATTAAGTCTCGGTTTCCTCATCACTCAGCAACATGTTGGGGATCCCGCGACTGATGGGGAACAGACGTCCAGACTCTGGGCACTGCAAGGTGCCCTCCAGCACATCCACCTGCGGGGAAGGGGGAGGGAATAGAGCTGAGCACTGGCAGCCTCCGGCTGTGACCGGCCAGGGAAGCAAGCGATGGGCCGGTTCTCACCTCCAGCAGCACATGGTGCATCTGCCTCAGGAATTTCTCATCATGCTCATACCCTTCAATCGGCCCTTTGGGCACCTCGACCAGATGCAGCTGTGGGCAAAGGCCTAAGTCAGCTCTGGGCATCCCACCCCTTGTTCCGAGGACAGGTTCCCCGGCCTGGGGCAAGGGCCTGCGGTGAGACCACCACCCCCCCCCCCCCCCAGGATGAGCGCGGGCTTGGGGGAGGGTCCTCACGGTATCCGCCGCCTCCAGAAGCGCCGCCCACTCCACCTTGGGTATCATACGCGCCACGAAGTCGGGGTTGAACTCCACCGGGTTGATGCGGACCTCAGTGGCCTGCGGGGCGGAGGGGTTTTGTTAGGGACAGGAGCCTGATTCCCCTATTCCGCCCAGGAGGCGGGCGCGAGACTGCCCCCGGCCGATACCTGGAGGCGCAGGGGGAAGCCACGGGGCCCCACCCCCCGCACATGCGAGCTCAGCAGGTTGTGGGTGAGCAGCTTCATGTCGCCACAACGCGCTCTCGGGCCGGAACCGGAAGGAGACAGAAACTCCGCTGCGTCACTTCCGGGGCCGCTCCATTCTCCATCCTATTGGACGGCTCGGAGGAGCGGAAGTGGCGAACATGCTGGAACTTCTCGTGCTAGCCCGAGTAGAGGTATTTGAAAAGCGTGGTGGGATCACGCGCTCCTACCGGAAGCGTCCCGGCGGGAGAGGACTACGGCGCAGGCCCAGTGGTGTCCATTCGCTACAAATCATGCAGTGCACATCATATGTAAAGCAGCCGCAATGCAGGGGCCTTCGTTGAATGCAAAATAAGCGTTTTTCTCCTACACAGGCGCCAGACGCCATCGTCTCCCGCCCCTCGCTTCCGGTTAAGGAAACACTGCAGGAATCCGTAAACTCGGCCCACCACCATAGCGACGCCCCATTCTTGTACGCAAATTAGTTGCGCGTCTGCCGAAAGCCCCGCCCATCCGTTACTGCGCCGGGGGTCCAGCCCCAAATGCAAATAAGCCGAGCGCCCCGGAAGTTCCGCCCCTGCACGCGCCCCTACGGCTGCGCAGTAGAGGAGCATTGCCGGGGACGGGTACGGCCGCGGCTCCGCCTTTCGGGGAGGGGACCCGCCGGGGCACCGATGTGAGGGCGGGGCGATCGTGCGCTCTGGGATCGGCATGAAGCTTTTTCCGCACGGTGTTCTGAGTCGTCTGCTAGGCTCGCTTTTCGTCCGTGCAACTGTCGTCGAGTCTGCAGCTTCGGCGGCGTCGAGAGCAGGCGGGTGCCGGCAACGAGGCAAGGAGTGGACGCTTGGCGGGGCCCACGGTTTCAGAAGCGCCGCCTCAGCCATGGCCCCAATCAAGGTGACCGCTGGCGGGGCCCGGCCTGAACTCCCTTCCCGCTGCTCTTCCCAGTGCTCTCCGTCCCTCTTGTCTGGGGAGAATCACCCTCCTGCCTGCTCTCCGGACCCCTGTCCGCCCCGCCGGACGCTTCTTCCGCAATTCTCCCTCATCCCCTCAGCAACACCCTGTGGCTCTGCACCCCCCCCCCGTGTTTTCTCTTAAAACCCCTATTGTGTCTCCCCCGTTCCACACTTCTCCCGTGGCTAATTCCCACGCTTCTGCTGAGTCTTTTTCATCCTCACCCGGACCAATCCCCTCCTGCTCTTGGGGCCACCTCCCTTCCCCTTCCACATTCTTCTGAGACCTCCTCCTCCTGCTTAATCTTACTCCCCAATGCCTCATTTGCCCTCCCTTCGTGTACCTTCTCCGGCTGCATGAAACCCTCACACTCCCAGGTAGACTAATCCATCCCCTTGGAGAGATGCCTTTTATTTTATTACCCGCCCCCCTTTTCATCTGCTGCTGCTCTCCCTTCTTCTCTTCCTGAGGGCTGGACATTCAGACCTGGCCAGGGTCCTTTCCCTCCCTGTTGTCAGGGTCTCCTCCTTACCCCCAAGTAGATCCCCTGCCTCTCCTTCCCTGCCCATTTATCCCACTTCTTTCTGGTAAGAAATAGACTCCTTGTTTATTCAACCCCCTTGTGACACCCAGAGAGGCCTCCTCCCCCATTTTCTGTTGTCACCAACAGGCTGGTAAAAGGAATAGGGGGCACCTTGAAACCTGGAGGATGTGGAGGAACCAGGCGGTGGGGAGAGAGGGTGGGGGGAGAGGGGAGAGCGGCAGGGAGGGACCTCTGGAAACTTTGACAGGTTAGGACATTACAACGCTGTCAACTGTGCTCCCCTAGGAGCAACTGCCTGGTCTGGTTTAACGCCTTTTCCCTGGCTTCTCCACACCTCCCCATTTCACAACTCCATATTTCCTCATCTAGTCACTCTCTTTGCTCACTTACAAACTCCTTACCAAGTCAGTTATTCCCTCTAGGTGGGAGATGCCATCCCTTCGGTGGTGGTTTTTGAAGGGGAGCCTGGGAACAAGGTGAACCTGGCAGAGCTGTTCAAGGGCAAGAAGGGGGTCCTGTTTGGAGTCCCTGGGGCCTTTACGCCCGGCTGTTCCAAGGTGAGACCTGCCATTCTGAGACTCCGCATTTGGAATCTTGTGTACACGTCTGCGTTGTTCCTAAGTCCTAGGGCAGCTTACAAGGAGAGTACGTAGTTGCAGTGACAGTTACTGTCACCTATCAGAGCGGGACACCCCGGTGGCTCAGTCAGTTAACACCTGCGTTCGGCTCAGGGCATAATCCCAGGGTCCTGGGATCGAGCCCCACTGGGGCTTCCTGCTCAGTGGGGAGCCTGCTTCTCCCTCTCCCTCTAACTGCTGCTCCCCCTGCTTGTGCTCTCTGTCAAATAAATAAAATCTTAAAACAAAAAACAAAGCCTATCAGAGAGTTCGGAAAAAAGCGGAAGCCGTGAAAAGGTGGTGGCGTCAGGAACGTAGGAGAAAAGGGTATTGTAATTAAATTCAACGTCTGTTACTGATCTTGCTGGTGATTGGCACTGTGGAAGATACGCGGGTAAATAAAGTATAGTCACGTCCAAGGGAAGTTCATGGTGACCACAGAGCACTCAAGTTTGGATCCGAGCTTCCTGGCCGCCAAGGCAAAAAGGAACTGTGGCTGACACATTTCTAACTGATCAAAGATACTCAAGAGGGAAGTGAGAGGAGGGCCTGGAGATAAAGGGTAGGCCGGGGTAGGCCATAGAGCAGAGGCAATGATCCCTTTGCAGACCCTTTGTTTCCCCTCCTAGACCCACCTGCCAGGATTTGTGGAACAGGCTGATGCTCTGAAGGCCAAGGGGGTCCAGGTGATAGCTTGTCTGAGTGTTAATGATGTCTTTGTAACTGCAGAGTGGGGACGAGCTCACAACTCGGGAGGCAAGGTGAGGTATGGGTCCTGGGGGGGGGGGGGTCAGGGGTCAGGCAAGGGATTTTTCTTTGACCTTTACTTTCTCCTTAGGTTAGGTTCTTGGCTGACCCCACTGGGGCCTTTGGGAAGGTGAGTGCACCCCTGCAACCCCTACCCTATAGGATGGTCCCTGTGCCAGGCCTTGGACACAGGAACTTGGAGGGACATGGCTAAGGTGAGAAGCAGCTGGTGCGGGCAGGGCTTGGTCTGTTCTGGAAATTTCTAAGCCTTGTTTCTGTTTTTCCTTTTAGGAGACAGATTTATTACTAGATGATTCATTGGTGTCTCTCTTTGGAAATCATCGGCTCAAAAGGTAAAAGCAGGAAGGTCCTCTGTCGGGTTCCCCTGCCACCCCTTCAATCTCCATTCCCAGCCTCCAGGCCCAGGCTGTTGTAATTGTCTCAGTCTCTCTCTCTTTTGAAAAATTCACTTATTTATTTTAAAGAGAGAGCGAGTGTGCAGAGGGAGAGGGAGAGAGAATCTTTTTTTTTTCTTTTAATATTTATTTATTTGATAGAGCACAGGCAGGGGGAGGGGCAGAGGCAGAGGGAGAGGCAGGCTCCCCGCTGAGCAGGGACCCCCCCCCCCCCCACCCCCAGTGGGGCTCGATCCCAGGACCTTGGGATCATTACCTGAGCCGAAGGCAGATGCTTAACTGACTAAGCCACGCAGGCACCCCAAGGGAGAGAGAGTCTTAAGCAGATTCCACGCTGAGCTCAGAGCCTGACGTGGGGCTTGATCTCACGATGCTGAGACCACGACCTGAATGGAAAACAAGAGTCAGATGCTTAATCTGACTGTACCACCCAGGCGCCCCTGGCCCAGTCTCTCTTTCTGGCAGGTTCTCCATGGTGGTAGAGGACGGCATAGTGAAGTCCTTGAATGTGGAGCCGGATGGTACAGGCCTCACCTGCAGCCTGGCCCCCAACATCCTCTTGCAGCTCTGAGGCCCTGGGCCTGTTACTCCTTCTACCCTTTCCTGTTTCACCTGCCCAGCCCTGGACAGAGGGCCCAGTCCAGCCTCAACGGGGGCCACCAAGTGGGAATTGTGACCAAATTTCTGCAATAAACATTTCTGGTTCACAGTTAGTCCTTGATTTTTTTTTTTTTTTTAAAGATTTTATTTATTTATTTATTTGACAGAGAGAGACACAGCCAGCGAGAGAGGGAACACAAGCAGGGGGAGTGGGAGAGGAAGAAGCAGGCTCCCAGCAGAGGAGCCTGATGTGGGGCTCGATCCCAGGACCCTGGGATCACGCCCTGAGCCGAAGGCAGACGCTTAATGACTGAGCCACCCAGGCGCCCCTGATTTTTTTTTTTCAAGATTTATTTATTAATTTGAGAGCGTGTGCGTGTGCATTGGGAGGTGGGGGGAGGGGCAGAGGGAGAGAAGCAGACCTGTCTCTGAGCTTGGAGCCAGGACCTAGGGCTTGATCTCATGAACCTGAGCTCATGAGCCGAGTTGAAATCAAGAGTCAGATGCTTAACTGACTGAGCCACCCGGGGGCCCCTACTCCTTGATTTTGAGTTGCTGATTTGCTGAGGGCCAGGCCTTAGGACAGTCACAACTGTGAGGGTAGTAGGCAGGGGCTGAAGGGGTACCAGTGGGGGACCCTGACTTCATTAAGGAGATAGTTAGGGAGAGCCTTTGAATGAAGTATTACCAAGTATCAGTATACAGTTGGGAAAGGACCAGCGGTCTAAAGAGCAGGGGAGGGAGCAGTCTGTGCAGAGGGAGCAGGCCCTCAGCAGACACGAGCGTTCCCTGCAGCCATGACCTTCTGCATTTGATCTCTGGGTGTTGGCTGACCTCATGTAGACCATAAACCTCAGGGTAGAAGCTTTGGCGCTAGGTACCCCCCACCTGGGCCAAGCTTTAACTCCACCATTCTTTTAGACTCTGTCAAACCCCTCCCAGGAGCACCCTGATCTCAAAAAGCTCCTGGCACCTCGGGGCCAACTGACTGGTAGAAAGGGCTCCATCAGTGGAGGCAGTAGTGGGTTAGTCCAGGAGAGCTTTCTGGAAGAGGAGTCTAGGTGAGCTGTTGGCAGGGAGAAGATGCCGGTGAGGCCTGACCAGTGCTGGGTGTACTGTGAGGGGCTGGGGGTCAGGGAGGCTTCAGGGTCTGGTCTTGCTATCTGCAGGCCCCGCCCTTGGGTCTCTTCCTTTTGCCTCTGGGAAGCCTTGCACTTGGCATCAGGCAGTGATTATTAGGTCCCTGCTGTGATGAGGAGCTCATAGTCTTTTTTTTTTTTTCTTCAATTCTTTAAATTTATTTGACACAGAGAGAGAGCATGAGCAGGGGGAGCAGCAGGCAGAGGGAGAGGGAGAAGCAGGCTCCCTGCTGAGCAGGGAGCCCAGCGCAGGCCTTGTTCCCAGGACCCCGGGATGGTGACCTGAGCTGAAGGCAGACGCTTCACCGATGGAGCTCATAGTCCTACAGAGGGCAGACACTTAGAGCTGCCTCTCCAGGTAGAGGTAAAAGTCCTCACGATGATCCTGTGGGGTGTGAGTCTGAGAGCCTCAGGTGGGGAGAGCGCCCACGTCAGCGGCTGGCTAACCGGCTGGCCACCAGCTCGCCCGCCACAGGCCGTGTGCCCTCCTCCTCCCTGCGGAGCTCGTGCCGCCGGCACCTCCCCGCTATCAGCGCGAGCCCAGTCTCTGCGGCTGCCCCTCAACAGCCTGTTTCTTTTACTCCGGGCCTCTTAACCTGAGGCCCGGGAGAGGCCTCTGAGAGGCAGCGTCCCCTCCAGGGTCCTATTGCCACTGACTGGGCCTCTTGGCATGAGGGGGCTCCCAGGGCCGGGGCGGCCCCTTCGGTCAGCACGATGGGAGTCCGGTGTGAGTGGAGGTGGCCGTGCACCTCAGCTTGCTGGGGGTGGAGGGGTGTCTGTGGGCTGCTGTGGATACGGGAGGGCCTGAGATCAACGATCACATCACAAGAGAATCTGGCAGAGCTTCCTCTCCCGGGTGGACACACTGTTTCAGGCTTGTAGACAAAGGGCGGGGCAGGCCAGGGCATAGCGCGGCCTAGATCAGTGGGTTCCGGGGGCCTGGAGCGGTACCTGGCAGGGCAGTGGGCGTGAGCTTCCCAGGCTGTTGGTGGCCAAAGGGCTAATGTTAACACAGACCCCACGACATTCATCCTACATGTCTCCAGCTAAAACTCACCACCTGTCCGGACCTTCCCAAGGGCACGACAACTCTGACCTGGAAGGCCAAGGGTTTTGCTCAGCATCCGCAGTTCTGGCCTTTTCTGGGTCAAGAGTTCCTTTGAAGAGCTGCTGAGAGCCATACCCTTTTCCTTAGAAAATGCACGTCATTTGGGAGCCTGGGTGGCTCCGTTGGTGAAGCATCTGCCTTGGGCTCAGATCGTGATCTCAGGGTCCTGGCATGGAGCCCCATGTCTTGTTGTCGGGCTCCCAGCTCAGCGGGGAGCCTGCTTCTCCCTCTCCCTCTGCCCCCCCCCACGCTAGCTCTTGCTCTCTCTCTCTCTTAAAGAAATAGAATCTTTAAAAAAAGAAAAAGAAAATGCACGTTTGCACGTCTGTGTGCACAGAGGGACATATGAACACCCTTTTTAAGGGTTTTGAGGAGGGCCCCTGAAGTCCTTCCAGAAATTCCAGGCGAGCCCCCACCCCTGCCTGGGAGGCATCATACCGGAGTGGGGTCACCAGACTTTGGGCTCAGACAACTAGACTGTGAACCAAGAAGCTCGTGACCTTGGGCAGGCTGTTTAGTCTCCCTTGACCCCACTTGCCTCATCTTTGAAGTAGGAATAATCCAACCCACGTCCTAGGCTGTTGGGAACAACTGAGAGTTTATGTAAAGCACCGGGCACGGTGCCTGGCACGCGGCAAGAACCCAAAACATGGTTATAAAGAGAAAACAAAAACAAAAACAAAAAAAGAATCCTTGCTCTCCACCATGCAGCCTGTGTGTCGGTAGAGAAAGAGCTAGAGGGGCACCTGGGTGGCTCAGTCGGTTGAGCGTCTGACTCTTGGTTTTGGCTCAGGTCGTGATCTCCGGGTCATGAGATCGAGCCCTGTGTCCAGCACTGCTGAGCACAGAGTCTGCTTGGGGTTCTCTCCCTTTCTCTCTCTCCCCCTCTGCCCCTCTCCGTGCACACTCTCTCTCTCTCAAAAAAAAAAATATTCTTAAAAAAAAAAAAGAAAGAAAGAGCTAGAAGTAGGAGTTAGGAGAGAAGTCAAACCTCAGTCCTGTTATTAGTGATTCCTGTGACCATGCCTCCTTGGGCCTCGGTTTCCTCCTCAGTGTAATGGGCTAGTGACTCTCTTATTATCCATCGTGTGTAGGTCCCCAGGATTCTCTGTACATTGTCTGGCACCTGAAGCCTCACAGGTTAAGGAGCTGGGGAAGGGTCCCCAGGGGGGAATCTTGGCCAGGCCCTAGGGAGTCAGACCCGAGCTTCTGAGAGACGGAGAGGGTTGCAGGGGTGCTGGCAGTCCTGGCCCAGACCTTGGGCTGCGGCTATGCAGGCACCACGATCAGGAGTATATTGACCCCGGGGGAGCCCACCTTGCTGGTCACGGTTGGGGTTTGGCCACGCAGATGTTGAGGAGTAACAGTGGAGAGAGAAGATTGTGTGTGTGTGTGTGTGTGTCTGTGTGTGTGTGTCTGTGTATCTACAACTTCTGGAGAAATTTGGCTAACATCTGTGTAAATGCACGGATTTTTGGCACTAATAAACATGCCTGTCAGTCCACCATGTTATCGATATTTGCCTTGGTTCTCCCTGCTTGAACTGGAAGTCTTTTTTTTTTTTTTTACTGAGCACAGGTGAGGTGCCCTGCTGCGGACGCATTTTGGGAAACAGTACGAAGTACAGGAAGGGAGAGAGAGAGAGAAAGCTATCCTTTCTTCAGCTTCCTGAATATTGGTTCCCACTGTTTCAGCATAAATTTGACCATAGAGGGTCTGAATTAGAACTAGATTTGCTTGAGGGTGATAACAATCTCAGTGACTTGAGACAGAGGCTTAGCTCACAGACAGGCAGGAGGCAGGCTGACAGTCTAGGGCTAGTATAGTGGCTTCATGCTTCTAAGGGACCCATACTCCTCCTATCTTGCTGCCCTGCCATTTGAAACATCTGCCTCCTACCTCACACTCCAACGCAGCTGCTTGAGTTCCAGCCACCACAGCTGTAGTCCAGCCAATGAAAAGGAGGAAATGGGAAACAGGAGATAAAAGGTCCATGCCAGCTGTCTTTTAAGAAGGTTTTCTGGAAGCTCTTACGTATCATTTCCGCTTAAATCTCACTGGCCAAAACTTAGTCGCAGGGTCACACTAGCTGCAGGCAGAGGCTGGGAAACGTCAAAGAGATTGGGAAGAAATAAGCAGTGTGGGGCACACGGGGCGGGGGGGATCCTGTCTGAGCACAGGAACTTTTGGGGGCTTCATGGCCTCCCAAAGGATGGTGGCACTCCCTGCCGCTCCCATCAGCCTTGGCAGGGACACATTCTAAGCAGTCCCAGGTCCCTGCGTGGTCACCTCATATCCCCAGTGACCCCTCTCCAGCCTCTCTCCTGCTCCCTGCAAACCTTGGTCTCCACAGTCACCCCGATTCCCCAGCTTGTGGGTCGTCCGGCATCTTCAGCATCTCCTGACAATGTTCACCACCTGGGATGCCTGTCCTTTTCCTACCCCTGCCCAAAGTGCTCTACCCTTCAAGGTCCCAGGCCGGTCCCGTTTGCTGAGGACCACTGCCCCGTTCCTGTCCCTTGCTTGAATGAGTCCATGTGGGCCACACCCTCAGCTTCATCAGGTGGGAGGGGGTTTTGACCTATAACTCACATTTCATAAAATTCACTCTAAAGTGCACAGTTGAGTGGCGTTTCTTCTACTCACCAAGTTGTACCACCGTCACCGCCATGAAGACAGATCTTGAATCTCCGCGACCTCTCCCGAGATGAAGTCGCCTGTCTCTTCTGAGCAACGCACGTGTGCCCATCCTGGTTATGAAAGGCATGTTCGGACTTCTGGAAGGTTCTACTCACCCCCACGTGCCCCTGCGGTCACATCAGGTGTCTTGTACTGGCAGCTGTGTGCCGAGAGTCATCTGGGCGCCAGGCCCTGGGCTGGGCTCTGGGGACACGGCGGTGAGCGCGCCAGGCACGGGCCCTGCAGACACCGCCGCCAGGCAGGACTCCAGGCTCCGAGCTCCTGTCGTAGTGGAGCTGGCAGTGCCCTGGCAGCTCTAGTCCCTGCCTCGACATGCCCACAGTCCCACAAGGGTGCCAGACCCTGGAGGAGCGCTTGCAGTCTGCCCACAGGCCCACAGGAGTGCACAGACCCCGGGGGAGCTGTGATAGGGCAGCCCAGGTCGGGGTGTTTGGGGTATGGCGGAAGGACTCTGGCCACTAGCCCACCCCGCCCTGGAGTACGGGCGCGGGAATGACCTCCCCCATGGGCTGAAAGAGGAATAGACGATGGCCCGGTGAATAGAGGTGGGAAGGGTGTTCTAGGTGGCAGGCACAGCCTTGCCAAAGCCTAAAGGTGAGCGAGGGAAGCAGGTGTGGGCTGAGCGGACCACGTGAAGGCAGAGATTTGGGATTTTGTCCACAAGCCACAGCTCAGTTGGCTTCTCTTGCTGGACATCCAGGGGCCTCTGGTGTTTGGCTAAGAGCGAATTCAGAGACTTTCTATTTTTGTTTCCTCCTGAGCTCCTTCCTTGGGGCGTGTTCCCCAATGCTGGAGTGTTGGGTCAGAGGGCTCTGGCAGTTTGACTGGGTTCTGGAAACTCCGAGGCCATTCTGACAGCCACCAGTGATGTGTGCGGGCGCTCCTCTCCTCACCACGTGCCAGTTCGAGCTTTACCTTCTGGATTTATTTTTGCTAGCTTAATGGCTATTTAATGGTATCTTGGCGCTGTCTTACATGCGTGTGTCTTTAATTATGAGGGAGGCTGGCAGCTGCGGGGCTTGGCGCCGTCCTCCCTGTGCTCGCTAACTGGGTGCTGGGCTCCAGCCCCGCTCTCCCACGAGCCAGCAACAAGGCAGCGGGGAGCAAGGGAGGTGATGCAGCTTTTGGGTTCACCCTTAATTTTACTGACCCCTGCGCACCTTTGAGCCTCACTCTCCTTATCTCTGACATAGAAATTCATTTGCTCGAAGACGTGACTTCAGCTGCCTTCTGTATTTTGGCTGTATCTCTTCCTGGCTGTGTGGCCTTACACAAGTGACTTAACCTCTCTGTGTGTTAGTCTCTTCATCGTTGTGGTCTCCGTGGCTTGGCACTGTGCCAACGAGGGAAGGTGAGAGAGGAGTAAGGCCAGTGGGGAAAAGGACTGGGGTCTGCTTTTTTTTTTTTTAATAAAGATTTTATTTATTTATGTGACAGAGAGACAGCCAGCGAGAGAACAGAGCAGGGGAGTGGGAGAGGAAGAAGCAGGCTCCCAGCGGAGGAGCCCGATGTGGGACTCGATCCCAGAACGCCTGGATCACGCCCTGAGCAGGAGGCAGACACTTAACGACTGCGCCACCCAGGCGCCCCTGGGGTCTGCTTTAGAAAGGGAAAATCCTTTCCGAGAAACAGGCCATCCAGCAAGACCAGCAGGGTGAGAAGGGTGGGGGAGGAGGGTGCGTGGTGGGGGGGAGTTTCAGGCTGGAGGAACAGCAAATTCGAAGGGGCCCAGGGTGGGCGTCTGAAGAATGCGGGAGGGCCGGGCAGAGGAGGTGGGGAGGAGCCAGGGATGAGCTTGGGTGGACCGGCGGGCCCACCCGGCAGGGCCTCGGGCCTCAAAGGTCGTGGTTAGAGGTTGGAACTTGACTCAAAGCCCAGGGAGAAGCCACTGTTGGGTTTAGGCAGGAAAGGTTCCTGAACCAGTATTTCCAAAAGTCTCTTTGGGCACTGGGCGGAGACGGCCCGGAGGAGGACTGGTGCTGACATTGGCCTTAGTAAGAGTTTCAGGGTTAGGCGGGGCGGGTGCCTTCTAGGAGTGTGGGGGCGCCCTGGGGAGAACAAGCCGAGTGTCAGGTGGTGGGGGCTGGGCGGTGTCATGCTCTCTTCAGCTGCTGGGCCCATGTCTAGCAGGTGGCCCCCTGAGTCTCTGGGGACCTGGCCCGGCGATGGGCCGATGGCCCTGGGTCCCACCCTCCCTGGCTCCGGCTTCCCACTGCTTCCTTCCATCTGGGCAGCTGGTTTGGGCCACCCCCCTGAGCATTTCTGCTCCTGCCCAACTCTGACTCCACTGTTTCTATCCCGAAATGGTGGATAGTAAAACCAGCCCTTCTTAGCACTTAGGTGGGGAGGAGGGAGTCCCTCAGACCCAACACCAGAAACCCAGGTGCCCAGAAGGCCCTGGAAGCTGTTTTTTGTTTTTAATTCTTGAACTTGGGGCCCTGAATCTTCTGGTTAGGAAACTGGGCCCTGGCCAGGCCACAGGGGTGCCCTGTGGGACTCTGGGCCTGCTGCAGGCAAGGGGTGGAAGTGGCCCTTTGACGCAGCCCTGGAGGGTCCCAGGCTGTGGCTGGACCTGGCCACCACTTTCCCTGGCCGCCCTGGACTCTGCTTCCCCAAACTCCAGGGCCCTCCTGCCTCCGGCCTTTGGGGTCAGACCAGGACTACCTAGAGATTTCAAAACCAGAAAGAAACTGGGAGATGGCATCCCTCCCACTCCTACCTTCCCCCCTACCCCCCACTGCAGAGGGGGAAGCTGAGCCCCGAGGAAGGAGACTGCCATTGATTATGTTGTCCATTTGTCTGTCTGTCTTTCTCTGCTTCTTGCCTGCCTCCTGGATCCCCATGCTGGGGCACTAATAGGAACTGAACTCCCTTAAAACTGCCAGAGGGGCGCCTGGGGGGCTCAACTGGTGTCAGACTCTTGATTTCAGCTCAGGTCATGATCTCAGGATTGTGGGATCGAGCCCTGTGTCCAGCCCCACACTCAGTGCCCAGCGCCCAGCACCCAGAGCCTAATCTGCTTGTTCCTCTGCCTCCCCCTCTGCCTCTCTCTCAAAATAGATAAATAGATAAAATCTTAAAAAAAAAAAAAACCTGCCAGAAAAAGATATCTGAGAAGGGCAGTCACTATAGCACTGCAAACATTTAAAATATTTGTCGATAAGACACAGTTTAAATGCTGATGGACTAGCAGCATGGTAGAAAACCACACAGCCTTTAGGAAGGCCAAGGCTGACGGTTCTGAATGGAAAAGAAGCAGGGAGGTGGAGAAGGAGGGAGGTACCCAGCCCTGTGCTCGTGGTTGCACCCACCTGTTACAGACTGACATGGGCAGCTGCGTCTCAGAAGGTGCTAACGGGGGAAGCAGAAAGCGGGGGTTGGGAGTGATGAGGGGGAGACTTGATTTCTTCTCTATACCCTTATGCACTCTTTCTTTTTTCAAGATTTTCTTCCTTTCTTTCTTTCTTTCTTTCTTTCTTTCTTTCTTTCTTTCTTTCTTTCTTTCTTTCTTTCTTTCCCTCTCTCTCTCTCTTTCTTTCTTTCTTTCTTTCTCTCTCTTTCTTTCTTTCTTTCGAGAGTGAGAGAGCTGGGGGAGGGGCAGCGGGAGAGGGAGACAAAGAATCCTCAAGCCGACTCCCCACTGAGCAGGGAGCCTGATGCAGGGCTCTGATCCCAGGACCCTGAGATCACGACCTGAGCCGAAGTCAAGAGTCCGGTGCTCAACCGACTGAGCCCCCCGGGCACCCCCACCCGTCTGCACTCTTGACATTTTTGACCACGTGTCTGGAAACAATTTGCAAGGGCAAATCTAGCCCCAGGCAAGGGACCAGTGCTAGACTCTGACGAACATGTCTCAACGGCTAATTGAGCCTTGAAACCCCGGGATCTCTCTGTCCTCTGCTGAGGAGGCCTGGCCCTCCCTTCCACTCTCCCCGCGGCCTCCCTGGGCCTGACTCAGCCGAAGCAAGTCAGAGAAGCAGGTTGGGGTGCAGCCAGGCGTGTGTGGGGGGACGGATGTGAAAGCAATTGGCGACACAGCCCCTGCCGCTGAGGCTTGAGGAAGGGTGTGCCTGGGAGATGTTGAGCAAGGCAGGGGCCCTGCCAAGGGATGAGGCCCAGTCACCGCACTTGGCTAACCCCGAGCAGGCCCTCTGGGAGGACTTCCTGGGCTGGAATCCTTGGGGAGGTGCAAACAGAAGTTAAGATCCACTGGGGATCAAATCTGGATGGACCCTTGATATTATTACTACTAAAGATAACAACCACACCGGGGACCATTTAATGCACACTTCAGCGGGGCCCCAGCTCCTGGAATCCTCATAACAACGCTCTGAGCGGATTATCTGCATTTCCACGCGCGTCTCAGGAGGGCTGAACAATGACTGTGATTTTCCGCGAGCAGCCCTGGACGCCTTCCCATCGCCTGGTGAGACCGGCTCGCCGTGGCCATGAGCTCCTTGCTCCTTACACACTGGCCCCGCTGCCTTCCTACACTTGGTCCTACTGAAGAGCTGTGTGACTTCGGGCAAGTTAGTCGCCTCTCTGAGTCTCGGTTTCCTCCCGTGTGAATTGGAGACTCTTAGTCCTTGCGTCACATTTTCGTCCAACACAAATAAGTCAATTAGTGTAAAGTACTTTAAAAAAAAAAAGACTTTATTCATTTGACACAGAGAGAGAGAGAGAGAGAGAGCACAAGCAGGGGGAGAGGCAGGCAGAGGGAGAGGGAGAAGCAGGCTCCCCGCTGAGCAGAGAGCCCGATGAGGGGCTCGATCCCAGGACCCCGGGATCATGACCTGAGCCAAAACCAAGAGTCTGATGCTGAACTGACTGCGCCCCCAGGCACCCAAGCGTGGAGTTCTTATAACCACGACAGGCTCCTGGTAAGCCTGTTGGCCGTGGCTGTTGTTACCCCATATCTCATCAAATCTACGGTGTCATCCATTGTAAAAGATGCCACTCAGGGAAAAGAAGAATGCTGCCAGTCGACTATGTCCCAAGTCTCTTTCATCACTAGAACCTTCATCTGATACTTCCCGAAGGAGCTCTTCTCGACTTAGACGGAGATTCTCATCATCTATAATTCTGAGGCACACATAAAAAGGAAAATAGAAGCAAAATAAATTGTTTTACGGCATTTGGAAAACTCCTTCCCACTTAGAGTCGACGGAGGCGTGATGACTGTGTGTTTCGCCACCACCTCCTGCCACGAGCCATGGTGAGTGCTGGAGCGCAGCCCCCCTCAACTCTCCGTAAGACAGCCCTGAAACCAACTGCGGCAGGAGCTGTCTCCAGCCAGCTTCTCCATGGACTTCTGCTCGGGGAGCGTACTGACAAGTCCGGTTCTCTTCCCCGGGGGCTCGCACCCTTTGAGTCCCGGGGTTAAGGGAGTGCTCGCTCAGCTCTTGCCTCTGGGGCTTCCTTCCAAGTTGCTGACGCCCTTTCTGCAGGGTTTGCTGCTTCTCAAGTGTGGGCACGTGCAGGCAATGACGGCTGTGTCAGGACTGCCGCCAGCCAGAAAGCGACTCTACCATGTAACCCGACTTGGGAGATTCAGATGGGAGAAAGTGTCTCGGAATCCATGACACACGAATCATCTCCGAACTTTGCGCTGGGCGTGGGGGAGGGGGCCTTCCAGCCACCACAGAACCCTTGCACATTCTGTTCCTGCTCTCTTCCTTCTTCCCGTCTTTGCCTTCTTCACCCACTCATTCCCCATGTCAGCTTCCTCGTGTAGCCCCCTCTAGGATGCCTTCCCTGACCATCCCAGGGAGTCAGTCCCTTTACTGTCCATGCACATAGTACAGCTGCAATGTTACATTTTGAGCGCGTGTGTGATTTTGGGGGGGCGGCCATCTCCCCGGTGTACTGAGGCCTGTGGGTGCAGGGACTAGCTGGCTTTCACTACATTCCCGTATGGAGCTGTGCCTGGCAAGGCGCCAGTGGATGAAAGAATGAACGGAGGCCCCACAGTGCACCGTGGGGGAACTGGGAGGTCCTCCTGGCCTGTCTACGAGACATGCTGCAGGCCTCTGCACTATGGGGGGAGGTAGGGTGGGGGTGAGGAGGAGACAGGCTGCCGTCTCTGCACTACACAGCTTCCCTCAGAGGCCGGAGTCCAAGTCGCTTCTTGTACGGATGGGAAATTGAGGCCTGTGAGGTCACATGCCCGTGGCCCAGACGTCCTGTCTCAGTCCGATTCTGCAGAGAGAATGGGGGAGGGTGGGGCGGAGGAGGGGGGCTCACTCCTGCCTGGGGTTCAGAGAAGATTTGACACAGGCTTCCCAGGTTGGGAGCGTAGCTTGGGTGAGTTCGAGAAACACCGAGGGGGAAGCGAAGCCTGGCAAAGCGGAAGAGGCAGGTGTGGACACCCAGACTCACCACACTAGGCCCGGAGTCCTTGCAGAGGCCCTGGAAGATGGGAGGCCAAGGTCCCCTCCTCTAGTTTCAAGTTTCCAGAGGGGTAGAGGACTCACCCGCCATGGTCCCCTGTGCCAGGAGAGCTGTGGGCAGGCGTTGCTCCCGGATGGCCCTGACCCCACCTTCCCCTGCTAGCCTCTGTGCCAGCTCCGCGGCTCTGCGGAGATGCTGAGAGGATGTGGGGTGGTGAGGTGGGGGCTGAGGCAGGACTCGGGGGTGCAGAGGCCCGCCTGCTCCCGGAAGAAGGAAGCTGCTCAGGGTGTCTGTGGCTGGGCCCCGGGATCCCCGACCAGGGGAACTTCCTCTTCCTCTCAGGGCAGGTGTAGCTGCCGCAGCGGGACCCACACCCTGGCCCTGTCATGGATGGGGGCAAGGGGCCCAGACTCAAAGACTTCCTGAGTGGGAGCCTGGCCACCTGGGTGAGGGGGCAGGTGGGAGGGGTCTGGGAAAGGGAAGTGAGCAGCAGGGAGGGCCTGGTGCTGCTGGGTTTGGAGGAGGGTCAGGCAGAGCCGGGGTGGGGGGGTTTGGGGGGGTTGGTGCTGAGGGCAGGGGCAGGCACAGATGTGGGGCTGGAGGAGTCTAGACCCAGGGGCCAGGGGCGTTCAGGGAAGAGGTGAGGAGAAGGCTGCGTGGGCTCAGGAGGCAGGTCCGAGGGGCTCGGGGTGGGGGTGGGGGGTCACTCTGCTGGTAGGGGAGATCCTAACCGGCTGGCTGACCTGTCTCCACTGGGCACAGGCGCTGGGACTGGCCGGCCTGGTGGGAGAGGCGGAGGAGCCGGAGGGGGAAGAGGAGGAGGAAGGAGAGGGGCCCCTTTGCCCGGAGAAGAAGTTCCTGCATCTCAGCGATGGGGCCCTTCTCCTCCGGGTGCTGGGCATCATGTAAGAAGCCACCGGCCAGCCTCGGAGTCGGAGAGGTGGCCCCTCCCACCCCAGGCTGCTGGGAGGAGCCTGAAGGCTGGTGGGTGGAGCTCGGTTGGGGGAGGTGGGGCCTTGATTGTCCACCCCCCCCCCCCCCGACCACGTAGCTCCCTGTGCCCACAGAGCTCCTAGTTCTCGAGGGGGACCTCGGGTGGTTGGGGGCCGTGACGGTCCTGCATCCCGGCGGGTGTGGAACCTGAACCACCTGTGGGGCCGGCTGAGGGACTTCTACCAGGTGAGGGGTCGGGAAGCGGAGGCTGAGCCTGGGAGGCCCCCATGGGAAGGCCCCTCTCCTGTGTCCTATGTCCTGTCTCCTCTGCCCCCAGGAGGAGCTGCAGCTGCTGATCCTGTCGCCACCCCCAGACCTCCAGACGTTGGGGTTTGACCCCTTCTCAGGTGCTCTCTCCTACCACCCCTTCCTGCTGCTATCCCCTCGCCCCACCCCTAACTGTCTGTGGCTTGTGCCCTGTAGAGGAGGCCGTGGAGGAGTTGGAAGGCATCCTTCGGCTGCTGCTGGGGGCGTCAGTGCAGGTGAGCAGGGCAGGGCAGGGCAGGGTCCAGCTTCGGAGGAAGACGTGGGGGGCTGCCCATGCCAGCATTTCCGGCCTGTCTCCCTGCAGTGTGAGCACCGGGAACTCTTCATCCGACACATCCAGGGCCTCAGTCTGGAGGTCCAGAGCGAGCTGGCTGCTGCTATCCAGGAGGTACTTGGCAGGTCCACAGCCTGGGACCGGCACTGCCACCTGGGGGCGCCCTGCTCCTCACCTTCCCCGGCTGAACGGCCCTCCCTACTTGCCCAGGTGACCCAGCCTGGGGCAGGTGTGGTGCTGGCGCTGGCTGGGCCCGATCCTGGGGAGCTGGAGCCCCCAGAACTGGAGACGATGTCCCGGAGCCTGCTAGGGACTTTGCTAAGGCTGGCCCGGGAGCGTGATATGGGGGCCCAGGTAGGAGGCATTGTGACCCAGGTGGAGGAATGGGAGGACTGTGGGAACCCAGATATGTGTGTGTGGGGGGGGGAGTGGGGATTGGGGCCCACATTTGTGGGGCTGGGGTTGAGGGTCTTGGACCAGCAGAGCTACAAGAGCCAGAGATGGCTTGTGGTGACTGGGGGGCACGGGATGGGGTACTTCTGGCTTCTGACCCCGGCTTCCCACAGCGGCTGGCTGAACTGCTGCTGGAGAGAGAGCCGGCCCCCTTGTTACCAGAGGCTCCGGCTAGGATTCCCCCAGAGGGCCCCTCACACCACCTGGCCCTGCAGCTGGCTAACAGCAAGGCCCAGCTGCGGCGCCTGAGGCAGGAGCTGTGAGTACCCCGGTCTGGGAAGTGCGCCTGGCGGGAGAGGGGCCGATTAGACATGGATGGAGACGGGTGGGATCAGGCCTGGGGGTTCTGGGTTCCCACACCCCTCCAGCGTCCCTCTTCTCTAGGGAGGAGAAGGCCGAGCTGCTGCTAGACTCCCAGGCGGAGGTTCAGGGCTTGGAGGTCGAAATCCGACGGCTCCGCCAGGAGGTGCGCTCAGATGCTCCCCGCCGCTGTCGCATTCCCTAGCCCTCTCCCCCACGCCTCCTCTGTCCCATCGCCTGCCGCCACCCGGGCTCCTTCCCCTCCCTAATCCCTCTGGCCCGCGGCTGCCGGTCCCCAGCTCCGCACCGTCTGGCTCAGGCCCAGGCGCTGTCGGGACAGGCCAAGCGGTCCGAGCTGTACCGCGAGGAGGTAGAGGCGCTGCGGGAGCGGGCCGGTCGCCTGCCCCGCCTGCAGGAGGAGCTGCGACGCTGTCGCGAGCGGCTACAGGCGGCAGACGCTTGCAAAAGCCAGCTGGAGGTGAGGCGGGAGGCAGGGCCTGGAGGGGGCGGAGCACGGGGCGGGGCCTGGAGGGGGTGCCTGCTGGGGATGGGATGGGCCGGGACGGGGAGCGAATTGGGGCCTGGAGAAGAGAGGGCGAGGTCTAACGGACGAAACAGTCGGGGCTAGGAAAAATGGGTGAGGTGGTGTCTGGGGAAAGGGCCTCTGGAGAATGGGGCAGATGGAGGGGAGAGGTGGGGGCGGTAGGTAAGGGGAGGTCCTGGAGAGGAGGGTGGGGCCGAGTGCAGGGGAGGAACTGTCTGGAGAGAGCCCTTCGCAGTGGAGCCTAGAGGGATGCCACCTTGGGAGGGAGTTCTTGGGGAGAAGGGGCGGGGCTTACATAGGAGGGGGCGGGGCCAGGTGCTGTGGAAGTGGTACCTGGAGAGACCCTGGAGAAGGAGGAGTAGATAGGAGGGAGAGGCGGGGCCTGGAGAGCACCGGGGTGCAGGGGTGCAGGGTCAGATGGGGGAGGGAAGGCAGGGTCTGTGGCCGTGGAGTGCTTGGGGGCCGCATCCCATTAGCGGTGGTCTCTGCTCCCCCACCAGGAGGAACGGGTTCTGTCCGGGACTCTGGAAGCCTCGAAGGCGCTGCTGGAGGAGCAGCTGGAGGCCGCTCAAGAGCGCTGCGCCCGGCTGCATGAGACTCAGCGGGAGAATCTGCTGCTGCGGACCCGTCTGGGCGAGGCCCACGCGGTGAGAGTGCCCGAGCGACCCCCAGTCACTCTATCTGTGACCCCTGGCGACCCTAATGGTTCCCCAGAGTTTTCTAGTGGTCCCTGTGACCCCTGACTCCTTGTTTCCCCTAGTGATCTAGCCCACACTTTGGCCTGGCCAGGGTGGGGAAGGCGTGTCTGACCCTGCCCTTCCCCCAGGAGCTGGACACTCTGCGGCATCATGTGGACCAGCTGGCGGAGGAGAATGTGGCGCTGGAGCTGGAACTTCAGCGGAGCCTGGAGCCGCCCCCGGGCTCTCCAGGGGAGGGTGAGCAGAGCCCCTGTAGGTAGCGGGGCTGGGGATGTGGGGCTGGCTGCCTGTTTTCCTGCAGCTCTGGTGGGGATGGCTTCTGACTTCATTCTCTTCTCAAGGTGTTGGGGGGGGGGCGTGTCCATGGGTGTTGGGGAGGAACCAGGGATCATGGTAAAGGGTAGGGAGGGGTCCTAACCTCCTCTTGCCTTTCCCAGCACCCGTGCCAGGAGCAACCCCCTCACTTCACGATGAAGTGAGAGAGGCAGAGGCTGGGCGGCTGCAGACCCTGGAGAGGGAGAATCAGGAGCTTCGGGCCCTGCTGCAGGGGCTCCGAGGGCAGCCTGAGGCCCAGGTGAGTCCCCTTCCCCAACCATCCTAGCGGGTCCTTTCTTGCTGCCTCCTGGGGGCTTGACCCTTCCTCTTATGTACCCTCAGCACCCCCTGCTGGAGGAGCAGAGCGAGGACTCCTTGGTTCCAGAGCTGGATGCGGCTCCCCAGGCTTGCTTGGCCTCAGCCCTGGGCCCCCAGGGTTTGGCTGGCCAGGTGGGGGATGAAGGCGCCCAGGCCTTGGACCTGGCTCCCCCGGGATCAGACTCGGCCCTTGAGAGATTAGCTGTGCGTCCCCAGTCTTCTGATTCAGACCCACAGGTGATAGAGAGGCCCCTCCAGATGGCTGTCACGGCCCCCCAGACCTCAGACTTGACCCTCCAGGAATCAGGCTGCCCTGTAGCAACACAGGGGTCCCTGGAGAAGGCTGGCTGTGGAGCCCTCCTCCAGACTCCCAGCTCTGTGGTCTCACCTCAAGGTCCAGGGGTGGAAATTCAGGCGGAGCTGTTAGGAGGAGAGATCGGAGAGTCAGGACCCAAAGCCCAGGTGCCGAGACAGGAGGGCCCTGCAAGCAAGCCTGGACCCTCAGAGCTCAGCCTCCACGCACAGCTGGAGGAGCAGGAGACCCCAGGCCAAGGGCTGGACCTACCCCACGGGCAGAGACAGGCCAGAGAACATGAACAGAAGCTGGAGGGGATGGCTGGGGACCCGGCCCAGCAAAATCCACAGCAGAAGTCGGAAGGGGCTCCGGAGGCCCAAACCTGGGAAGGGCCGATCCCAGGGGAGATCCTGGCTGGTGGTGGCCCAGAGCAGGAGGCCCTTAGGGAGGAGGTGGCACAGCTCAGGAGAGAGGCTGAGGCCCTTCGAGCAGAGCTAGAGGCCCAGACCCGGAGGCTGGAGGCCCGAGGCACAGAGGCTGCCCGCCTCTCGGAGGAGCTGGCTCAGGCACGGAAGGCAGAGACCGAGGCCCATGGGGAGGTGGAGGCCCAGGCCCGGGAGCAGGCCCGGCTGCGGGAGGCAGTGGAAGCAGCCGGCCGGGAGCTGGAGGCCGCGTCGCGGGAGCGGGAGGCCCTGGCAGAAGCGCTGGCGGCCACAGGCCGAGAGCGGAGGCAGTGGGAGCGCGAGGGGCCCCGACTGAGGGCCCGGGCTGAGACAGCGGAGGAGCGGCTGCAAGAGCTGGAGAGCGAGGGCCGCCAGCGCCTGCAGGAGGCTGAGACGGAGAGGCAGGCCCTCAGGGAGGTATGTCGGGGCTCGCAGCCCGGGGTAGGAAATGGGGTTCTGGGTCAGTTGCTGGGGTTTGGGTTATTAATTCTATCAGTGGCCCCAAAGTGCTCAGCACCTAACTGGGGCTGGAGAGAAAAAGGTGAAGGCCACCCCTGCCTCCCAATTTACGTGGCCGGGGACACAGGACAGATGTCCCCTACCTCTGGTGGGGTGGGCTATAGGAGGGGATAAGAGTATGGATATGCAACAGACTGCCTGGGCGCCAATCCTGGCTCTCTGACTGTGGCGACTGACTCACCTCCACCCTATTCCTTCCTCCCTAAAATGGGGGTGCTCTTCATAGTTGTCCCAGTGGGTCTTTTGGAAGACCAAGGGAGATACTGTAACGAGCCTTGTTTATGCGGCAAAGACTCAAGACATGTTGATTACTTTTTAAAAAATGTTTATTTATTTATCTTTATTTTTTTAGGGAGAGGGAGAGGGGTACGGGGAGAGGGAGAGAGTGAATCTCAAGCAGACTCCATGCCCAGAGTGGACCCCAACGCGGGGCTCCATCTCACGACCCTGAGATCGTGACCTGAGCCGAAATCAAGAGTTGGATGCTTAACTGACTGAGCCCCCCAGGCGCCCCCCAGACATGCTGATTATTATTAATATTATTATTTTTAAGATTTAAAAATTTATTTTAGAGAGAAAAGGAGAGAGAGCAGGGGGAGGGGCTGAGGGAGAGGGAGACAAGTAGACTCCCTGCTGAGCAGAGACCCCCCCCCCGCCCCCGACGTGGGGCTCGATCCAAGGACCCCAAGATTATGACCTGGGCTGAGTCAGACACTCAACCAGCTGAGCCACTCAGGTGCCCTAAGACATGTTGCAAAGGGTGTGGGAGGCCATGGGACAGGGATCTGGTGCCAGGGTGGGGGCAAGGAGGGTTTGGAGAGGGTGCTGAGGGGTGGTCAGATTCCACTAGGTGGGAAGGCCATTTCATTCAGAAGGAACGGCATGTGCAGAGACCTGAAGGCATTAACGATGCTTAGGGGCATGGCAGGTGCGGGGACAGGGCCAGAGAGACGTGTGGGCCAGCCCTGCTGGTGGCAGTACTCCATCCCAAGGCAGGGAAAGCCACCCGAGCGTGTGGGCAAACCTATGTGAGGCTGGGTTTGAGGAGGGTCCCCTTGGTGTGCAGGGGAGCCTGTGGCCATCAGGAGACAGGTGAGGCCACCTGGGGCTGGGACGGGGGATGGAGGAGAGAGACGTGGAAACCCCTTCATTCCTGTGCTTATCTGTACCAGGCAGCCAGTACGCCGGTGGTGGTGGAGGCTTTCAGGGTCTGGGGTGGAGACGGGACTGTGCGGGGAGCTGTGGGAGTCCAGGAAGCATAGTGGACTCAGGCTGGGTAATGTCAGGGAAGGCTTCCCGGAGGAGGAGAGGGAACGGCAGTGGGCCAGGACGAGGCACAGGTGCTACTGTGTGTGTGTGGGGTGAGGTGGGAAGTGGAGGGAGGCTAGGCGGGGAATTCAGTAGCAGGTTCCGACTGGGCCGGGCCTCATCTTCCTTTCAAGCTGAGGAAGGAGTTGTGGTGGTCTTGGGAAGGAAATGACCTCAGTGACCTTTACGGAAGAGCAATGACCTTTAAACCCAGCGGGGCGTGGACTGGGAGCACAGTCGTCAGGTACTCACGTTGGAGGAGGCTAGGAGGCAGTGGGAAGGATGTTCAGGCCTGGGGGCTCGTGCTGCTGGGGGAGGGTGTGCTGCAGACGACAGACGAGGAATCGAATCTTCCAGCTGAGCAGTTTCCAGTCTCATCCCTACTGTCCCGACGAGAACACTGAGATTCAGAGAGGAGGAGTAACTTGCTGAGAGGCCCCTCGGGCGGAGAGGAGTGGGAACACAGTGTCGGGTTGACCCGGGGTTAGGCATCGGGCAGGGCGGGCCTGGGGAGTGGGAGAATGAGGGTGTGTGGGGGGAAGGTAAGGCCGAGAGGCCATCTCTGGGGTTCACTCTGAGGATGTGACTGAGATGCTGTCAGGCAGGCCTGGCTTCTAGCCCAGATCCCTTGCTTACGGGCTGTGCGGTTAGGGGCGAGTTCCTTCACCTGTGTCGTCTCCTGGAAAACTGGAATAGGAATGACCTGCCTTTCAGGGTCCTGTAAGACGGTGACTGTAGAGAGCTGGGGGCGGCCGGGGATGGCAAAGCCAGCAGGTGCGCCTGGCGGGTGAGGGTAGAGGGAGGTGCGGGTGAGGGTTGGGTGTGCTCTGAGGACTGAGCAGGTGGAAGAGCCTGAGGACAAAGGGGAATTTTGTGAGATTTCCTGGGCAGAGAAGTTCCTGGTGATGACGGGGTGTGGTGTAGGAGGACGTGGCTAGCCTGGGGAAGTCAGGGAACCCAGGCCAGGTGGCTTGTCCCTGTGGGCTGGGTGGAGGGCAGGAGGTGCAGTGGGGGCGGGGCACGGCACTGAGGGCCGTGGCCAGGGCCTGGAGGGGGCCAGTTCAGGGGTCTGGCCGGAGGTTCAAGTCCCTTCATCTGTACCACTGTTCTTCCTACCCTTAGCCCTTGGGCTGTCATGGAGGCGGGCCAATGAGCAGCACGGCCTCATGGGACTTGTAGTTTTTCAGTGAGAGGCAGTGGCCAAAGGGGGTCCAGAAGTACAGTGTACAGTGGCCCCCCGGGGAGACTCGGTGGGGTTGTAAAGTTGGGAAGATTAGAGCAGAGGCCGTAGACTTGGTGACCAGAGAAAGCCTTTGGCAGGCAGCTGCCCCGAGTCGGCCCTTCCTTGCGGTTTCATCTTGCCAGGTCCCCCGCACTTCAGAATGGTTTGGCCTGTCTCCTTCTGTGGCCCACTCTGCCCCCTTCTGCAATGGTGTGGCCCAACCGCCACAGGATGCCTGGCCTGGCTGGGCCTGGCCCCCCCCGCAGCATCTCTCCCCACCCCCCAGCCCCCACTGTGGTTGGGCCTGACAGTCACCAAGTTCCTGTCCTCTGTCCCCATCCCCCTGTGGCTGAGGGCGCTCTTCAGATCTGCCTCTTCCAAGCCCTTCTTTCCCTCATGTGGCCAGCATGGCCTCAGCACGTAGGGCACGTCTAGCTGCCACTGGGCACACGAGAAACCGTGGGCTCAGAGAGGTAAAGACACTTGCCTGGCAAGTGTCTCTGACTCCTGGGCCAGGGGCCTCCCTCCCCCACTGCCAGGCTTACGATCCCAGCTCTTTCGTTGTCACTCTGGAAGGCGGCCAGGCTTTGCTCCCATTTTACAGATGGGGGAGTAGAAACCCAAAGGGTTAAAGGTCTTTGCCCAGGGTGGGGCACCTGGCTCGATCCATCAGTAGAGCCCATGACTCTTGATCTCTGGGTCGTGAGAATCTACTTAAAAAAAAAAAAAAAGATATTTGCGCAGGGTGACAGAGAAAGGACAGAAGGTATCTGCCCCCCCCCCCCCCAGGAGGGTGCTCTTCCCTCCTGGCTCTGAGCCTCTGTGCCTGCCCTCAGGAGCTCGAGAAGGCCGTGGTGCGGGGCCGGGAGCTGGGGGCGCGGCTAGAGCACCTGCAGCGGGAGCTGAAGCAGGCCGCCACAGAACGCCAGGAATTTCTGCGGGAGCAAGAGTTCCAGCACCAGAGGTGGGGGTGTCGCCCCAGGGTTGGGGGGGGCAGCCAGGGCTTGGGGAGGTGTCGGTGCCACGGCTTCTCCTGGCAGGTACCAGGGCCTGGAGCAGCGGCTGGAAGCCGAGCTGCAGGCAGCGGCCACCAGCAAGGAGGAGGCCCTGAGGGAACTCAAGACCAGGGCTCTGCAGCTGGAAGAGGAGCTGGTCCAGGTAAGCCTGCGGCCCCGGGTGCTGGGAGCCTCGTCTCACCTCGCCCTCCATGCTGCCTGCCGACAGACAGACAGACAGACGGACATCCGGGGCTGCCAGCACTCCTGTCCCTCCAGCCCTGCACTGGGCCTGCCCCTTGATTTTTGCCCAGTCACTTGCCTTGTGCCGCATTTGGGGGCCTATTGGGGAGTGCCCTGTGCTGGGGCTCAGGTGGACTCTGCCCAGGCCCTGTCGTCTCCTGGGGGCCCTTGTTTCCCTCATTCCTCCAATGGACAGGCCCCTGCGGCTCTGCTCTGAGGTGACGACGGTGTTTCTCCGGCCTCACCGCTTCCGAGTGAGCTCGCTTACTGTCCTTGTTCTTGGCCGGCCACTGTTTCTGGGGCTCCCGGCCCCAGGCTCAGCTCTGGGGTGTGCTGGGGCCCAAGACCAGGCAGGGACACAGGCCACCAGAACCCGGGGTGTCAGGGGACAGCAGGCACCCAGCAGAGCCCCTAGCGGGCACACGGGGACACGTAGGCTTGGTTGGGAGAGGGGGAAGTGGTGTTGAAGCTGGGCCAGAGGAGGAGCAGGGTGGAGAGAGCGGCGGCAGAGCTGAGCGTGGAGCAGGGCAGACGGAGAGTGACAGAGGGACAGAGGGACAGAGGGACATGTGGGAGCCAGGAGCGCAGGGGTGGGGGAGCCCGTGGCAGAGGGATGGGGCTGGTGTTAAGTGCTGCCCGAGGGGTGAGGGTCCCCTGGGTTGGGTCCCCGCACCACCCTCAGGCCTCCTCCATGCCCCCACGTGACCCCCCGGGGCCTCTCCTTGCAGCTGCGCCAGGGCCCTGAGGGGCTGGGGTCGGAGGGGCACCTGGAGCCGAGGACTCCGGGGGCCCAGAGTGGGCGGCTCATCGAGGTGGAGCGCAGTGTGAGTGTCCCCCGAGGCGGGCCCGGGGAGGGGGTAGCCCCAGTGGCCTGGCCCCTGCTAACCCCCCTCGCTTCTGGGCAGAATGCGACGCTGGTGGCCGAGAAGGTGGCTCTGCAGGGACAGCTGCAGCACCTGGAGGGGCAGCTGGGGAGCCTGCAGGGGCGCGCCCAGGAGCTCCTGCTGCAGAGTCAGCGCGCGCAGGAGTTCAGCAGCCGCCTGCAGGTGGGTGCCGGCCTGGGGCTCCGTGCCCGCCCGGTCTCCTGCCCCCTGTCTGTGGCCGCCCGTCCTGTTCTCTGCCCTAGCTCCCAGCCGGCCGCCCTACCCGTTCCCTAGTCCCCGACCTCCGAATGCCCCGTTCTGCACCTCTCTTCCTGCTCCTGCTCACTTCTACTTGCATCTTCCCCCTTGAGCCTTCCCCCTTCCCCTCACCTCTGTGCCGGTTTGCCCAGCTCCATCTCTCTCAACACGCAGTCCGTAGTCCCTCCCACTTTCCCTGCCGCTACCCCAGCCCAGTCTGTCCCACCCCTGCCTTGTGCCTCTTGCCCTCCCTTCCACAGCCTGGCACCAGCACCTGTCTCCATGATACCCCTCCCCTCTCCTTGCTCACTAACCCCCGCCTCTACTTTCTGCTCCCTGCGCCCCCCCGCTCCAGCGCTCGGCCTCCTCCGTAGTTCTCTCTCATATCCTCTGCCCTGCCCCTTGCCTTTTGCCCCCTGTCCCTTCCCCCTTTCGGAACTGGGATTGCACCCCCTTCTCTGTCTAGGCTGAGAAGTCTGTACTGGAGATGCAGGGCCAGGAGCTGCATAAGAAGCTGGGGCTGCTGGAGGAGGAGGTGCGGGTGGCACGCCAGTCCCAGGAGGAGACCCGGGGGCAGCAGCAGGCTCTGCTGCGGGATCATGAGGCCCTGGCCCAACTGCAGCGGCGACAGGAGGCCGAGCTGGAGGGACTGCTGGTGCGGCACCGTGACCTCAAGGCTAACATGCGGGCGCTGGAGCTGGCTCACCGGGAGCTGCAGGGCCGGTGAGCCTCCCCCAGACTCCCGGCTTCTCTCCCCAGCACCCCCTGCCTGTGTGGAGCAGACTCCCTCCGTGGGTCTGATGCCCCCTGCAGCCCCCAGAAGCACCACCACGCCATACAGCGTGCTGTGTGGCTGGGCTCGGGGTGAGCCCACTCGAGGCTCTCTCATCATGGGGAGTGATGGGCACTTTGCCTGGCATTCTGCTCCCTGGCTTTGTTTGGGGGCCGGTGCCTAGGAGAGGGCAGACCCCTAGGTCCAGATAGGCCAGCCGCCTGCTTGCCCCGGCCCCAGGTCTCTGCAGCCCTCTCAGTCCCTGTGCATCCCAGGCACGAGCAGCTGCAGGCCCAGAGGGCCAGCGTGGAGGCGCAGGAGATGGCCTTGCTGGCAGAGCGAGAACGCCTGATGCAGGACGGGCATCGGCAGCGCGGCCTGGAGGAGGAGCTGCGGAGGCTGCAGAGCGAGCATGACAGGTACCAGCCCTGGCACAGCCCCGCCCCTCTCGGGCCAGGTCTCAGTGTTCCCGTCTGCAAAGTGGGTTGGTGGTGAGTTAGTCACCGTCCCTGTGGGGTCCCGCTTTACCCCCTCTCCCTCAGCGTGGCTCTTCTGGCCCCTGTGGGGGGCCTGGGAAGGGGTGGAGTGCCCTTGGAGAGCATCTTTTCTGGACTCTGCAGGGCTCAGAAGCTGCTGGCAGAGGTGTCTCGGGAGCGGGGCGAGCTGCAGGGTGAACGTGGGGAGCTGCGGGGCCGGCTGGCGCGGCTGGAGCTGGAGCGGGCCCAGCTGGAAGTGCAGAGCCAGCGACTGCGTGAGTCCAACCAGCAGCTGGACCTGAGTGCCTGCCGGCTGACCACGCAGTGCGAGGTGTGGTGAGGGATGGGTGGTGGGCGGCTGGGGGCTGGAGAGTGGGGGGGGCTGGCTGGGGGGCAGGGAGAAGGTGGAGGGGGTGGAAGGTAGCCACCCGAGCCCCATTAAATCCCGCACTTGCCCTGCCGCCCGCCCCTGCCCCCCCCCCCCCCAGCTGTTGACAGAGCTTCGGAGCGCCCAGGAAGAGGAGAACCGGCAGCTGCTGGCGGAGGTGCAGGCTCTGAGCCGGGAGAACCGGGAGCTTCTGGAGCGCAGCCTGGAGAGCCGGGACCACCTGCACCGCGAGCAGCGCGAGTACCTGTGAGCAGCTGTGGGAGGGCCCAGCTCGGCTGCGGGGAGCTGCAGCGGGTCCCGGAGACCCCTTTGGCTGCTCATGGGGAGATGCCCGGGAGGTCCTGGGAAGAGGGCCGGGGCTGACCACTGGGGGCTCAGGACAACAGCAGTTCATCAACACCGGAGCACCGGCTGGCAGGGGTGTGGCCGAGTGTCCCCCGAGCCTCGCTCCTGCCTGGCCTCATGCCCGCCTCCTCCTTCTCCATGCTCGCAGGGACCAGCTCAATGCGTTGCGCCGTGAGAAGCAGAAGCTGGTGGAGAAAATCATGGACCAGTACCGAGTGCTGGAGCCTGGGCCCCTGCCCCGGACCAAGTGAGGGTCCCCTCCACCCCCCGGAGCCGGAGTCCTCCCAATCTCTGCCCCTGCCCTGCCCTCTCCAGGCCCTGATGAGGGTTCGCCTGGTCTTTGCCATCCCCAACATGGCCCTCTTGTCCCTCTTTCCTCTCTGGGCTTACCCCTTCTTGTGCCCTCTTGCCCCCAGGAAGGGCAGCTGGTTGGCAGACAAGGTGAAGAGGCTGATGCGGCCCCGGCGGGAGGGGGGCCCCCATGGGGGGCCACGCCTGGGGGCCGATGGGGCTGGCAGCACCGAGAGCCTGGGGGGCCCCCCAGAGACGGAGCTCTCCGAGGGCAGGGAGGCAGATGGGACAGGTGGGTCTGGGGGCTGGGTGACCAGGCTGGTCCCTACCCCGTGTCTCCTATCCCCACCCTGGTGCTTGCCAGCGCCTCTGGTCTCTCCCTTCATCTTGTGTACCCCTGCTGGCCTTCCCTGCCACGTCCCCCTCAGCTGGCACCTCCCTCCCGCCGGCGCTGCCACCCACCCAGTCCTACCCATCCACAGCGGCGTCTAGGACCTCAGAGCAGCAGGGGACTTTAGTGAGAGCTCATTTATCCCAGTCAGCAGTTGAGGAAGCCGAGGCCCAGGGAGGGGACGTGCCTTGCCCAAGGTCACCCAGTGAGTTAGTGTCAGAGTCAGCACAGGCCAGCCTCCTGTCACCACCCTCCATCACTCAGACCTTACCCCTGCCTCTGCAGCCTTCTCTCCCTGCTCTGTGGCTTCACCCCGCCGGCCCCTCCACTCTGCCCAGCCCCTTCCTGCATTGCTCCACACCCTCCCTGCCTGTGCCTCTTGCAGGGTCCCCTTCCCCGGCACCCATGCGCCGGGCCCAGAGCTCCCTCTGCCTGCGGGATGAGACCCTGGCAGCGGGGCAGCGGCGGAAACTCAGCTCACGATTCCCTGTGGGGCGAAGCTCTGAGTCCTTCAGCCCCGGGGACACCCCCAGGCAGCGATTCCGACAGCGCAGGCCGGGCCCCCTGGGCGCACCCACCTCCCATGGCAAAGGTCAGAGACGAGGGTCCCTGCTCTCATTTGCTCCCCAGCTCCCTTGGACCCACCAACCCCTTGGCCTTCCCTCCTGGTCCCTTGGGTCTCCCCACAAGCCCTGCCCACCTCTGCTCTGGTCCCCATGGCCCATTGGCTGCCTTGTGCACCCCCAGGGCCTGGCGTGGGATGGGATGGCTCCATCGAGACCCTGTCGGAACACAAAGCAGATGCTAACGGAGAGGGTGAGTGGGGGTGTTTGGCCTGCCTGGGGCCCCTGGTTCATCCATTCACCTACTTGACAATGAGCCTTTACTGAGTGCCAGCTGATGTGCTAGGGATATGGCAGGGGATACAGCTGGAGATACAGCAGGGAACATTCTGGTACAGGAGGGAGATAGTAAACAGTGTGCATGAAAATAATAATTATCTACAGTGGTCCTGTCCAGTAGAACTATGATGTGAGCTCCATGTGTAATTTAAAATTTTCTAGTAGCCTCATCAGAAAAGTAAAAGAGACAGGTAAAATTAATTAAATTAATTAATTAATTTTTAAAAAAGATTTTATTTATTTATTTGACAAAGAGAGAGACAGCCAGTGAGAGAGGGAACACAAGCAGAGGGAGTGGGAGAGGAAGAAGCAGGCTCCCAGCAGAGGAGCCTGATGTGGGGCTCGATCCCATAACGCCGGGATCATGCCCTGAGCCAAAGGCAGACGCTTAACGACTGTGCCACCCAGGCGCCCCAAATTTAATTTATTTTTTAAGATTTTATTTATTTATTGGAGAGAGAGAGACAGAGATAGCGAGAAGAGAGCAGGAGCAGGGAGGAGAGGGAGAAGCAGGCTCCCCGCTGAGCAAGGAGCCCAACATGGGGCTCGATCCCAGGACCCTGGGATCATGGACCTGAGCCAAAGGCGATGCTTAACTGACTGAGCCACCCAGGTGTCCCCCCCCCCTTTTTTTTTAAGATTTTATTTATTCAGGTAAAATTAATTTTAAGAACATTTTCTATTTATCCCATTATACCTGAACTGTTAACCATTTCAACATGTAGTCAGTGTGGAAAGTCATTAATGAGATATTTTAATTAACCAATTAATTAATTTTTATTAATGAGATAGCTTATATTATTTTTTCCTGCTACGTCCTTGAGTCCAGTGGCTGTTTTACACTCCAGCACATGCAAGTTCAGATGGGCCGCATCTCAGGTGCTCGGTCCTGCACGGGGCAGCTCAGCCCCAGAATGTTAGGAGATGGCAGTGCTCTGGGAAAGACGGAGCGCAGGGGAAGGAGATCAGGAGTGCTGGGTGGGGCGGGTTGCGTTTTGACTACGGTGCTCAGGGTAGTTCTCAGAGAGGAGGTGGAGTGGGAGGAAAGGCTTGGAGGTGAGAATTTTTCCTATCAACATACCTGGGGACGAGCATTCCAGGCAGAGGGAACAGCCAAAGCAAAGGCCTGGCAAGTTCAAGGACGGGCAAGGTGGCCAGTGCAGCTGGAGTGCGGAGGGGGGAGCCGAGGGGAGCTGCAAGGGGCAGTGGGGGGGTAGAAGGTTGGGGGCCCTGGGAGCCGCCTCGAATGCTGGGAGCTCCTGAGGGAGCGGGCCTGAGCTGAGCCTTCCCCTTCAGGCCTCGAGGTGCAGGAGCCGGAGAAACGCCCTCTCACCCCTTCCCTCAGCCAGTGACACCATGTGGACAGGGGGCTTGGGAGTGCGGTCCTTTCACCACCGGAGTCCCAGTGGGGGCCTCCGGCAGCCTAAAAATTCGAGGATCCAGGCCACCTGGAGCCAGTCCTTGGGCAAGGAGGCCTGGGCTCCCAGCTCCTCCGAGGCCTACCCTGGGGGCCTGAGATGGAGCCGGGATAAGCCCGTGGACAGAGGGGACGGCTGGTCCCCAGGAGCAGCTCCTCGCCAGGGCACTGGCTCTGCCTTGCGGCCTTCCCTGCGGAGGCCATCTCTGGGTGACCCCCCAGCTGAAGGAGACGGGCAGAGGTGGGCAAGAGAGCCCGCTGCCTGGTCTGGGCGGGGAGCCAAGGACCATTCACCGGGGAAGGTGACCTGGGCCCATCTCTGAGCTGTATCTGGGATGTGAGGGACATGAGAATAAAGCTGGGTTACGACCATGTGAATTTGTGCTCTGTGTCGACTGGCAGTGTCCAGGAGTCCCAAGGCACCCACGATGCACACAGCCGAAGTCTGCGTGGGCTGGGGTCCATGCCCATTGGCTTCCTTGCCCCTGCCTAGGGCGGCAAAGGGCTTCCTTCAAGGGACAGGCCAGTCGGGCTCTCTTGGATGTCCCAGTGGGGTGGGGAGGTGGGGTTCTGGGTAGCCCAAGTCTGGGCTCTGCCTTTGCTTCGAAGGTGGGGTCTGGGCTCCAGTGAGACCTTAGGTGCTCTCCCCCCTCCCTTTTCTCTCCTTTTACTTCTTCCTGCCTCCTCATCCTCTTTCCCCACCCCTCTAGGGTTGAGCTCCTCCCCTTTGGGTTCTCAACCCAGTGGGATGTCACCTAGTGTCACGGGGTTTCCTGGAGGGACGCAAGAGGTGGGAAGGACCCTGGTCTCTGATCAGCCCTTCCAGAATGACGCCCAGGAAAGGGGCAATTAGGCTAGGTGGCAGGATGTGAGTCAAGGCACCTGGGGCCATCCAGGGTAGGGTGGGGCTGTCAGGGCTGAGGCGAGGCAGCCTGAATCTGGGGGTGGCCAGAGCTGGGAGGGGTGGCTAGGCCAGCCTCCCCATGGTGACGGGCAGCAGCCTGACTCTTGGGGTTTCCACAGCCCCCCTTGGGGATAACTGACAGGCTCTGACCTCCTCTCAGCCCAAGCGTCAGAGTCTGGTGAGGTGGAAGTGGCCCCCCGGCCTCCAGCCGGGCTGAGGAGCTGAAAGCCGTCTTCCCATAGGCCTCAGCCTGGGGGCTTCAATGGCCACCCTACTCTGTTGGTGGCTCCTGTCAGTTGTCATGGAGGCTCTGGAAGACAGGCTAGTGGGGGGTCCTGGGCTGGACTGTGAGAGGAGGCCCCCTGTGTGGCTCTGAGGTTACTTTTTTGAGGTTACTTTGGGCTCTGTGCTGGCATCGTGCTGGGTTTGGGGATGACAGGGGACAGACCCATGTGAGCGGCACGTGGCACTGGTTGGGCTGCGAAGGGTGGCTGGGGGCTGAGGTGCTGTCACAGGTCCACTCCAAAGAGATGTGGTCAGGAAATCAGCCACCCCTCCCGGTCACAGGGCCTGGCCTGCCTCCACTTCCTTCTCAGCGCCCCCTGCAGGCGCTCCCTGGGCAGTAGCCGCCCAGAGACAGGGTCCTGGGGTGCCTGAGCCCCCAGGCCCTCCCCCGCAAAGGCAAGTCCACACCGAGACCGCGGGGGCAGCACCTGGACAGGGACAGCCCTGAGGCTTCAGGGTGCAAGGGGACCTACATGTCCCCTCCCCTCTTCGCCCTGGTCACGGAGTGATCAAAATCGAGGGAGTGAATTGAGATTTTTATGAAATCCCTCACTTTCGCTGGTGGCTAAGAATTGGACAGAGAGGCTTGGCTGCCCTTAGGCCTGGCACCCTGGAGGGGGCGGCTCGAAAGCGCCTGGGTGCCCCCCCCCACTCTACCCCCATGGGGACACGGGCTCCCGTGTCTCATCCCCGCTGGCTTCCGCAGGCACCCAGGCAGACACACCTGGCTCGGGACGGTCCCCCCAGCAGAGGCTTCAGGTTCTCCCCGGACCCCAGACGCGGCTCCCAAAGGGTGTTCCCAGGTCACCGGGAGGGTCGCTCGGGGTCCCGGAGCGCACAGCCCTGCCGCCCGCCCCGCGCGCTGAGGGAGCCGCGCCGCCCGCGCCCGCCCACCCGCAGCCCGGCGCTGTCACGTTCCAGCCGCCTGACTCAGGCCGCGCGGGGCGGGGAGCGGGAGGCGGCGCCGGCGCCCGCCTCGGCCCCCGGAGGCGGCACCAGGAAGCGCCCGCCCCGGCCGGAGCCGCCATGTAACCGGCGCCGCCCGGAGCAGAGCCGCGCGGGCCCCCGGCGACCCGCACGCCATGGGGGACGAGGACGAGGACGAGGGCTGCGCCGTGGAGCTGCGGATCACCGAAGGTGGGGCGGGGGGTGGCCAGGGGGCGCGGGGCGGGGTGCGGGCCGCCGGGGGCTGCACCGGGAGGGGGGCATGCGCTGGCCGGGCTCATCCGCCTCCTGTGCCCACAGCCAACCTGACCGGGCACGAGGAGAAGGTGAGCGTCGAGAACTTCGAGCTGCTCAAGGTGCTGGGCACGGGAGGTGAGGACCTCCACCCCCCGGGGCAGGTGTCCCGGGCCTGGTGCCTTGGGCCTCCGGGCGGCATAGCCGCCTGGGCCTGGGCCAGGCCTCCGGCGATGCCCCCCACCCTTTCCCGGCACGACCCGCCTTGCCTGCCCCGCCCTGCCCTGCCAGGGTTTGCATGCCCACTCCCAGGGACATGCCTACTCCTAGCGCTGCTCCACATTCACGTTGCTCCTCCCTGCAAGGTCCTCCGGGATTTGCCAACACCCTCCAGGGCTTGCAGCCCTCCCGAGGGATTTGCACACCTCCTCCCCCGTGCGATATGGGAGCCTGGTCTCCAGCTTTGCTCACTCCCAGCTTTGCACAGTCCCCAGCCTGGGTTTGCACATCCCTCCCCGGTCCACGTTGCATCCCCCCCCCCATCTGTCTGATCTGCCCTGGCTCTGCCCGCGTTCTGCCCCCACCTTGTGCTGCAAGCCTCCTGGAGCTGCAGGCCTTCCAGCCCGGTTTGCACATCTCCTCCCCGCCCCTCCGGGGCTGTCTACACCTTTTCCTGAGAAGGCTTTGTCAGCCTTTTGCACCCTTGCCTCTCACTCCGGTTCCTTCCCCCAATTTGCACACCCTCTGGGTTGGCATCACCCCTGCCCCCACCCATCCGTACCCCCCTTCCACTCACGGTCTACCCTCCACTCACTCACCGCTCGCACAGCCTACGGGAAGGTGTTCCTGGTGCGGAAGGCAGTCGGGCACGATGCCGGGAAGCTGTATGCCATGAAGGTCCTGCGCAAGGCGGCGCTGGTGCAGCGTGCCAAGACGCAGGAGCACACGCGCACCGAGCGCTCCGTGCTGGAACTCGTGCGCCAGGCCCCCTTCCTGGTTACGCTGCACTACGCCTTCCAGACGGATGCCAAGCTGCACCTCATCCTGGGTAAGGGCGGGCCCCTGCCCACCTGGGGGCCACGGAGGCAGGTGGGGCCGCTCAGTCAGGGTTGCTTCCCAACCTCCATTCCACCCCCAGACTATGTGAGTGGAGGCGAGATGTTCACCCACCTCTATCAGCGCCAGCACTTCAAAGAGGCTGAGGTGCGCGTGTACGGGGGCGAGATCGTGCTGGCCCTGGAGCACCTGCACAAGGTGGGTGAGGGCCTGGCCTCCGGGCTGTAGCCTCGGGCGCTGGCCTGGGTCTTGTAAGGGGCCTCCAAACATGGCAGCCTTGAAGTGCTCTCTCTTGGGTGGTCTTGGTGGGAAACAGAGCCGCTTGCCCAGGCCTTCTGGAAGGAAGGCCTTAGCGTTGCCTGGGGAGGGGTCTCTTTCCCTGGTACCTCCTCAAAGGGGCTTTCCTCTGATAGGGAACTCGGGGCTGCCTCCCAGGGCCACGCTCACCGAACTTCCTCAAATAGAGACCTCATGCCTTGGCTCCCAAGGCCTTCTTGCAATGGGGCTCTTCATGCAGGCTCTCCTCCCTCTGGGGCCTTGGGGCCTGGTCCCATGGTGTCCTCCTTCCTTGCTTTTACAGCGGAAATGGCTTTTCCCATCCAACGGCCCGGTGTCTGGGCCCACTCCGTCACCGGAGACCCCTTCTCTAGGGGGCTCCCCTTGTCCCGAGCTGGGTCTTGGTGCCCGGGCACGAGCTGTAGGAGTGGGGGTGTGGGGGGGAAGCCTTAGCGCTTCTCTTGCTCCTGACAGCTGGGTATCATCTACCGCGATCTGAAGCTGGAGAACGTGCTGCTGGACTCCGAGGGCCACATCGTCCTCACAGACTTCGGGCTTAGCAAGGAGTTCCTGACGGAGGAGGTGAGCGAAGGGCAGTCTCTCTGCCCCCTGCACCCCCGTTCAAGCCTTCGCCTTCCTGTCTCCTCCTGCTCCGTGCCCGGCTCTGCGTTTCTCGTGGCGCAGAGGTAAACGCGTCCGGGTCCTGCCTTCAGGACATCCCCTGTGTTCCTACCCTCACAAGTCCAGCGAGTCCTACTCCGAGCCTGGGGGACTGCTGGGTGTCCAAATGGGTCCTCTTGCCCTCCCAGAAAGAACGAACCTTCTCCTTCTGTGGCACTATCGAGTACATGGCTCCCGAAATTATCCGCAGCAAGTCGGGGCATGGCAAGGTGGGTTCGCAGGAGAGTGGGTGGGGAGTGGCGGCGGGGCGAGGCAGGGGTGGCCGCAGGCCCTCACCCCGGCTCTGCCCCGGCAGGCCGTGGACTGGTGGAGCCTGGGTATCCTGATCTTTGAGCTGCTGACCGGGGCCTCACCCTTCACCCTGGAGGGCGAGAGGAACACGCAGGCAGAGGTGTCCCGGTGAGTGGGGCTGGACAAGGTGGGGGGGGACGGGGAGGGGCCTGGGCAGGGTTGGGGAGGGGGCTTGCTGCCCCTGACGCCCCCCCCCCAATCCTCCCAGACGGATCCTGAAGTGCTCCCCTCCCTTCCCCCCCCGGATCGGGCCCGTGGCACAGGACCTGCTGCGGCGGCTACTTTGCAAGGACCCCAAAAAGCGGCTGGGCGCGGGGCCCCAGGGGGCGCAGGAAGTCAAGAACCACCCCTTCTTCCAGGTGAGGCTCCTGACTGTCCCCCGCACCTCTCTGCACACTACCCAGATCGGGCCGCTGCTCTGGGTTGGGGGACCCTGGAGGGATGGTCTAAGACTAGCTGATTTCACCTGATTTAGAAAAACCGCCAGATAAAGAGAGTGGGTTTAACTTCTCTCTCTCTGGTGCAACTTGGAAGATGTGTTTCTAGGGGAAAGAATTGTAGGTTCGTTGACTGGTAGGGCTGGCAGGGACTTGAGAATGGCTTCATCGGTCCTTTCACTGGACAGGTTCGGAGAAGGGAGGCGACCTGCTCCAGATCGTGCAGGGAGATGGTGTAGAGCTGGGAACAGGTTGCAGGGGTCCTGTTGGCTCACATCGGTACCACAAGTCACACTTACGGCTCTCCGAACCCACCCAGGCATTTTGTTCTTTGTTCCGGTGCTGTCTGTGTGCCTGTCATTCAGATGGACAGCTGGTCAGTCGCTTGGGTTTCGCTCACTTGTTAAGAGCACGTACAGGTTAGAGTGCGGTGCAGGGTGGATTCTGTTTCTTTGCGAGACCTCGCTGGCTCGGGCCTGTGTGTGGCCAGCGTCGTTGCCTAGCGGGACCCTGGGACAGTGAACACCTGCTGTGTGTTGGCTTTCGCTTGCATGATTTCCCGTCGCCTGCAGAAGTATTCTGATGGTCCCCATCTGCAAAGATGGGGAAACTGAAGTTCAGAGAGGTTAAGTCATTTGCCCAAGGTCACCCAGCCAGGAAATGATGGAGCTCAGATCCAAACCCGTGTCCGGGTGATGTGAAGCCCGTATGCTTCACTGCTGTGTCTGTTTACTTGTGGCCATCAGATCTGCCACTTGTTTGACATCGTTAACAAAAGTGCCCATTTACGGGCACTTACTGTTGGCCAGGCACTCAGTTACCCTTGCTACGAGTGCTGTCTCCTTCAGTCTTCCCACCAAGGTCCCTTGGAGATGTTTTCTGTGATAGGAATCTAAGTCTTTGTGATGAAGTTGTCCCTTTGTGGGGGAAGGGGCCGAGCAGTGTCAGTTTCCTTAAGTGGACACCTCCCCACCCTGGGTGCTGGGAGTGGGTTGATCAGCAATCACTGGAGAGGTCTCTGAGGCCCAATGCTCAGAAGGCGTGTTCCCGCAGTCCCCCTTCTCTCAAGACAGCCTCTTTGGTGATGGCAATGCCGAGGTCCTGGTGCCAGACCCGGGGCCTCCGAGACCAAATCAGGCCTCTTGGCTGCAAGTGACAAAAAGTCCAACTCAAAATGGTGCTACCCCTGGAATAGAGTTTGGCTGCTAAGAAGAGAGATCGGAGTGAGCAGTTGTCTAAACAACATAGAGGTTTATTTATTTGTGTTCTCATATAAAAGTTTGGCGGGTCAGGGCTGCTGTGGTGTTTTAATGAATATAAGCTCCTTTCTTCTTTCTTCTTTTTTTTTAATGCTCCTCCATTCTTAGCGTGTGGCCTCCAGCCCCAGGGTTGCCTCGTGGTGCAAAATGGCTGCTGGAGCGCTTGCCATTTAGGCTGTCATCTAGGCAGAAATCAGGAGGAAAAAGGAGGGGAAGGGCAAAATGGGCACGTGCCAACTGTTTACCCTCCTCTTGAGGTTCTTTCTCTGGATTCTCACAATTTTTACTTACAGGTTGTAGGTCCCCCCCAAGTGTTAAATACAGGCTTTTAGTTGTGTATACTGCTTCCTATACTAACATCAAGGCTATGGTACTAAGGAAGACAGGGAGTATGGAAGTTGAGCAGGCAAAAAACAGGCTCTGCCATCCTAGCTTAAACATAAAAAGGCATATTTTAGCTCCCGTTTATGAAAAGTCCAAGGAAAAGTGGTTTGACCTCAGGCAAGGCTGCATCCAGGTGCTGGATTTATTTTAATAAGAATTTCTTTCTTTGTCTCTTGGGTTTTCTCCATGGGGACTTCATCATTAGACCCCGACGGGGTCCCCAGCAGTTCCAGGCCCATGTCCTCCCAGATTTAAGGCTAGTTGGAGAAAGATTTGTTTTGCATGCCAGTGCTATCGAAAGTCCCAGCATTGACTGAATGTGGTGGAGGGATGATTCTCTGAGGGAAATGGGGATTCTCTTATCAGAGGGAAAGAAACACCAGCTAGGGAAGCAGGAAGAACAACTTTCCACTGAAATGCCAGAGAGAGGAGCTGCCCAGTGAGGGTGGCCTGAGGGGAGAGGGGTTTTCACTTCCTACCCTTCACCCCCAATCTCTCATTCCATTTCTCCAGGGTCTGGATTGGGCTGCTCTGGCTGCCAGGAAAATTCCAGCCCCATTCCGACCCCAGATCCGCTCGGAGCTGGATGTGGGCAACTTTGCAGAGGAATTTACTCGGCTGGAGCCTGTCTACTCACCCCCTGGCAGCCCCCCGCCTGGGGACCCTCGCATCTTCCAGGTGAGTGAGAGCTGCTGCCAGCCTCGACCTGGGGCTGATTCAGGCCCTGTGTTCCGATCAGGACTCAGCATCCCCCCCAGACCCTGTCCACTGGCAGGGTACCTGGAGTTGTCAGTCATACAGACTGCCATGGCAGGACAGGTCTTTGAATTACATGGCCCATCTTTAAATCTCATGATAACGGCCCTTCTACTCCATATCTTTATTGTTATGTAAAGATATTGCTTTAACTATTCAGTTGCTTAAGTGGACAACTAGAAAGAGATGCCATGTTTACACTGTGGCCTTGTGTGTCCCTTGGCAAACCATATCACGTTTGTGGAAGCACAGACCCCTCCACTCAGTGTTAGAAGCTTAGGCCTGTTGGGCAAGGTCAAACTCCTTTGCTTGGCATTCAAGGCCCTACGTGATGCAGTCCTTGCTCAGTGCCCTAGCCTCAGTGCTCACTGTTGTCCCACTTGGTGCTCCAGCACCCACGGACTGCTCAGACATTCCAGAACACACGTCTGTGCCTTTGCACTGGCAATTCCCTCCACCTGGGGTACCTTCCCCACAGTTGCCCACCCGGCAAGCTCCCATTCACCTTTCAAGCCTCCTTGTGCAGTGCTGCTCCTGTGTGAATTCCTCCCCACCACTCTGGTCCTGGGTTGGCCTCTCCTTGCGCACTGGTCCTCTGGAGATGGCAGCTCCTTCTAAGCACCCTGTCGGGTTGTATCCTAACTGCCTTACTGGGACTGCCTCCCCTGGTCTGGAAGCTCCCAGGAGGCAAGGACTGTGTTTAATGTCTCTGTCCCTTTGCCCAGTGTGGGGCCTGGCCTGTAGGTCATGGTCCATAAATACAAAATAAGAACAGGCCAGTAGCAAGTGTAGACGGGTCAGCCGCCCTGTGAGGCTCTCCCAAGTGATGACTGTGTTGGCACGACCCTCCACCGATGGTCTCGCAGTTTCTTGTTTTTGTTTTTTAAAGATTTATTTATTTATTTTAGGGAGTGAGAGAGTGGGTGGGGGAGGGGCAGAGGCAGAGGGAGAGAGACTCTCAAGCAGACTCCATGCCGAGCTGAGCGTGGAAGCTGATGCAGGGGTTGATCCTACAGCCCCAAGGTCAGGACCTGAGCTGAGACCAAGAGTCCGATGCTTTCCTGACTGTACCACCCAGGCGCCCCCATCGTCTCACAGTTCCGAGAAAGTTCTTTCTTGTGAATCAGCGGTTACTTTCATTCATTTATTTTTTTAATTTTAGTTTTTATGGAACTATTTTATCATTTTTTTAAAAGACGTATTTTAGAGAGAGAGAGTGCATAAGCCTAGGGGTGGGGAGGAAGAGGGAGAGGGAGAGAGAATCTCCAGCAGACTCCCCAGTGAGCGTGGAGCCTGATGTGGGGCTTGATCCCACCACCCCGAGATCACGACCCGAGCTGAAACCAAGAATTAGACTCCCAACCGACTGAGCCACCCAGGTGCCCCCCATTCATTCATTCATTCATTCGTTCATTTAAGGATTCAAAAATCTGTATTGGGTGCTTACAATGTGCCAGGCACTGAGCTGGGCCCCAGGGACGGATCAATGAACCTAGCAGACACGTGTGGATGGAGTCTGCGTTCTTGTGCACAGTGGGGCTGTGTTTTTAGGAGAATACAATTCGTCGTTAAACTTACCCTTAAGAATCCCTTGAATTGCCTCTTTGTATTTCTTCAGTAGCCCCCCCCCTTGCAGAGGAGGCCAATGTTTGGTTTGAGATGAAGGCATAAAGCCTTTTTGTATTCAGTGGGTGGATTTGAATTCTCATAAGCTAAGTGTGTGTGATGCCAGGCCACGGCCCTTTCATGCTTTGGGTCCATCGTTTTCTGGGTCACTGCATTGTGCTAAATGATGCCCTTGGAGTGGGGGGGGGGGTTACTGTGATGAGAACTGTGGAGTCACAGACTCCGGGGCGGGTGCGCATGAACCCAGGTGATCATAGTGCAAGGTGGCTTGAAATGTCCACACACCTGTCTGCACCAGGATACTAAAGCAGCAGCCTCCAGCACTCACTCTAGTCCAGGGTCTTCCCTCTGGGCCCTGCCTCTCCCCGGGTCTGGGCCTTCCAGGGACTCCATATGCACCTCCAGGCCCTATGCCCGTAAGCCCCCTCCACCCCCGCAGGGATACTCCTTTGTGGCGCCCTCCATCCTGTTCGACCATAACAACGCGGTGATGATGACCGATGTCCTGGAAGCATCCGGCGCTGGAGACCGGCCCGGCCGGGCAGCCGTGGCCAGGAGCGCCATGATGCAGGTGGGTTGGGCCAGGGTGGGACGTTGATTTTGAGGTGTCTGGGCTCGGGGATTCCAGACCTGGCTTCACCAGGCACCGATGGTGTGACCTTGGTGAGGTTTGCAGGTGGCGCGTGGCGTGGCCGCAGGGCTCCCAGGTAGGATCTTTGACGTGCCCCCTTCGCCGCCAGGACTCGCCCTTCTTCCAGCAGTACGAGCTGGACCTGCGGGAGCCCGCGCTGGGCCAGGGCAGCTTCTCCGTGTGTCGCCGCTGCCGCCAGCGCCAGAGCGGCCAGGAGTTCGCCGTCAAGATCCTCAGCCGCAGGTGGGGTGGGCGGGGCCTGGCAAAGCCGGGATGCAAGAGGGCGAGGGCGGGGCCGGAGTTCGGCCCAACTGACCCCGCCTGCCTCACCCCCAGGCTGGAGGCGAACACACAGCGAGAAGTGGCCGCCCTGCGGCTTTGCCAGTCGCACCCAAACGTGGTGAAGTTGCACGATGTGCATCACGACCAGGTGACCCTTTCTTGGGCGGGGGCGCAACGCAGGGACTCCGGAGGCTGCCCTTGGAAGGGAGGAGGGGCGATAGGGGGTGTGGTGGGCGGGGAGGCGGGCAGGAGGAGGGGCCTGAGGCCGCCGTGGGAGGGGCTTGAGGCCTGGGTGGGTGGGGGCGCTGAGGGACTTGGCAGGCCAGGGAGGTGGGATTTGAGCCGAGTAGGGCCGGAGGATGGGAAGGCGGAGCTGAGGATGGCCAAGGGAACCGAATATGAGGACGACGTGGAAGGGGCTAGGATTTAAGGTGGCAGGGGGGCGGAGGCCCAGAAGGACGTGGGGCCTAAGGGTGGTTTTGGGGTGGTCTTGAGTTCCGGGCTCGGATAGGGGCGGGGCCTGAGGCTAAGGGCGGGGCCTGGCCAGTGGGTGGGGCTCGGGGGGATGGGGGTGGGGGAGGTAGGTAGGTAGGTGGGACCTCGGCCCAGGTGGTGACCTCCGCCCGCCGCTCCGCCCGCAGCTGCACACGTACCTGGTTCTGGAGCTGCTGCGGGGCGGGGAGCTGCTGGAGCACATCCGCAAGAAGCGGCACTTCAGCGAGTCCGAAGCGAGCCAGATCCTGCGCAGCCTCGTGTCGGCCGTGAGCTTCATGCACGAGGAGGCGGGCGTGGTGCATCGCGACCTCAAGCCCGAGGTGGGCGCGGAACTCGGGCAGAGCTCGGACAGCCGGGGAGGGCTGAGGCGCGGAGGGCTGGTCTCTGACGGCCGCCCCACCGCCCTCACAGAACATTCTGTATGCCGATGACACGCCCGGAGCCCCCGTGAAGATCATCGACTTTGGGTTCGCGCGGCTGCGCCCGCAGAGCCCCGCGGGGCCCATGCAGACGCCCTGCTTCACGCTGCAGTACGCAGCTCCTGAGCTGTTGGCGCAGCAGGGCTACGACGAGTCCTGCGACCTCTGGAGCCTCGGCGTCATTCTGGTATGAGACGGGTCCCGGGACGGTTCGGGGTGCCTCGAGCCCGGGGTCAGAGGGCTTCCTGATGCGGGCCAGCAGGGACGCCCCCGAGGCAGAGGACAGGGGACGTTTTGGGGGGGGGGGCGGGTTTGCTGTGAGGCTGGGTTTAGAGGTCATCCCAGGACAGAGGCCCCCGGGGTTGCTCAGGTGCTGGGGTCAGGGCCCCCGAGTATTAGGGGTTGGAGGTCAGGGTTCAACATCATGCATGGGCCTCGGGAGTTACCCTCGTAGAGAGGGCGAATAGTTCTGTGGGTGGCTAAGTCAGCCTCCTGGCCTCTCTAGGCCCTGCAGCCTGGACTGGTCTCACTCCCCGCCCCCCATCTCCCCAGTACATGATGCTGTCGGGGCAGGTCCCCTTCCAGGGGGCCTCAGGCCAGGGCGGGCAGAGCCAGGCAGCAGAGATCATGTGCAAGATCCGCGAGGGGCGCTTCTCTCTCGACGGGGAGGCCTGGCAGGGCGTGTCTGAGGAAGCTAAGGAGCTGGTCCGAGGTGCGGAGGCGGGGGGGGGGGGGGGTGTGTGTGTGTGCGCGGGAGGGGTCGCAGATCGTGGTTGGGGAGGGGGCGGCCATGGGGTCAAGGTGGGGCGCGGATCATCAGTGGGTTAGGTTTGGTCTGGGGAATTGGTCGGGGAGGAGAGTGGGGCCGTTGGGATCCTTCTGGGGCGCAGCCTCCACACACAGACCCTCCTCAGCCCTTCCCTGCCCTGCCTCCAGGGCTCCTGACGGTGGACCCCGCCAAGCGGCTGAAGCTCGAGGGGCTGCGGGGCAGCTCATGGCTGCAGGACGGCAGCGCCCGCTCATCGCCCCCTCTCCGGACGCCTGACGTGCTGGAGTCCTCGGGGCCGGCTGTGCGCTCGGGGCTCAACGCCACCTTCATGGTGAGGGGCGGGTCCGGGCGAGCACCCTCCCAAGGGGGCTGGAGAGGCGGGGCCTCCGGGAGGCGACGCCCTCCAAGCTCAGAAAGGTGCGGTGACCGAATCCTGGCCTCTGGTCGGTCGGCACCCTGGCCTTTGGGGAGGCTGGAGGGGCCAATGACCTGTTTGTTGGCCTTGACCTAGTGGTATGGGGGGAGGGTCCGGGATAGGGTCAAAACTAGGATCTGGAAGTCGAGGCCTGGCCGGTGGCGGTGGGGCACTTACCCCCTCCTTTCCGCCAGGCCTTCAACCGGGGCAAGCGCGAGGGCTTCTTCCTGAAGAGCGTGGAGAACGCGCCGCTCGCCAAGCGGCGGAAACAGAAGCTGCGGAGCGCCGCCACCTCCCGCCGCGTCTCCCCCGCGCCAGCCGCCCCTGGCAGGGCCCCCGCCGCCAAGGGAGCCCCCAGACGAGCCAACGGCCCCCTGCCGCCCTCCTAGCCCCCGCCACAGAGACCTCTCCTTCCCCCATAGGGGCTGTGACCTGGGAGCCTCGGAATCGGCTCCAGCCCCATCCCCAGGGATTGCCCTTCCCTCCCCTTCCCCCCACCCCACTCCCAGACAGAGCAGAAGTATTTTTATAAGCAGAGAATTTTTTATGTCTTACCGGATAGAGTTAGAGATGCAGGGAGGGAGGGGCCTCTGCCAAGACAGTGCCTCATGTGGCAGAAGGCACTTCTCCCCTGGGGGGCTACTCCCCCATTTCAACGCACTGAGTTGCCACAGGGAGAAACTGGGACCTCTCCCCTGCCCTCCCCTGAGGCCCTGCTCTTGGGAGGGGGCGCCCCTCTAGCTGTCACTTTATGGACTGTCTGTGCAATTACGTCCACCAAAGACCTGTGTTGGGGGGGTTCAAGGAGAGACCCTGGGGGACCCCTGAAGCATTTCTGCCTCACTTTATGTCACCTGCTTCCCCCCTGTTGGGGCTAAGGAAGGAGGTAGGCCACCCCTAAAAGGGGAGGCACCTTCTCCCCCACCCCCCCAGCCCCCCCTTGGCACAGCTGCCTCTGGCTGGGGGCCGGGCCTTGAGGGGCTGGGCTGGGCATCCACAGTCACTGCCTCAGCCCGTCCAGGCTGTGCCTTTGACTTTAAAATAAAAGTCCATCCAGTGCTGTGTGTGGTATCTGCGTGTGAGGAGGGTGTGTGGGGCGGAGAGCTTGGGGCAGATGCATTTTCGGCTAAGGGAGCCTGGGGCCTCAGAGAAGAGGGTCAGGGCAGACCCTTCCAGGGAAGACCAGACCCTTTGTCCTTGACTTTTGGCCTGGGCAGCAGGAAGGCCAGACGGTCGTCTTGGCCGTGTGTTCGGTCTTGGTTGTAAGTAACGGAAAGCCCAACCTAAACTTACTGCGCCCGAGCGGGAGTTTTAGGCTCCTGGAACGACACAGGGCAGGGGGAGACCCAGGCGAGGCCTGGTCTGGACACAAACCCATGATCAGGACCGAGTTTCTCAGCCTGAACTTTTTATTCTGTGTTCTTGGTGTTGCAGTCTGGAGGATTTTCCTTTTGGCCCTGGGATGGGTGCTGGGTGCTCCAGGGGCTGCGGACTGAAGCAGGGTGATAAAGAAAATGTTTTAGCATTCCCTAGGGAAATCCCAAGATGTACTCTGATTGGATGCACTTAGGTCATGTGTCCACCGTGGGCCAATCGCCGTGTCCAGGGATGCAGGGCCGTTGTTTGCCTTAGATCGGATGGCGGCCTCCCCTCTGGAAGCTCATTGGGTGAAGAGCAGGAGGAAGGGCGGGCCCTTAGAGAGAGGTCGGCTGGACAGCGCTTGGTGGCTGTCGGTGAGGGACTGAGGGGAGCAGCCTATATTCCTGGCGCTCAGAGCCATCAGTGTGGCCCCGCCGCAGCAGAGTGCAAGACTCCCCCCGCTGTGTGATCCCAGTGCCCCAGCGTCTTTGTGGGTACCCCAGGTTAGAGCTGTCTGTCTGTATAGTGCAGAGAACCCTACCCCAGGGTTGTCTGGATATTACCACTCCATGTGTCTGTCTCCAGGCCTTCTCTTCCCATATTTCCCTGTGGGGCATCTCATGGTGGACCTTCCCTTCCCATCCTGACCTTTGCCTCTTACAGGGGGAGGTACCCGGAGATACGAACCTAGAGATGCTGGAGTCAGGGCAAAGGCAGGCAGGCCCAGGGGCAGGTGGGGTCCCGTGGGTGTGGATGGAGAGCTGTTGGGTGGTGCGGGGGCATCAGGCTGTGTCCCATCCTGAGGGTCTGAGAGAGGAGGGAAGGGCCTAGGAGCAGGTCCCCAGGAGAAGAGGAGAAGGGGGAAAGCATCCGGAATTCTGAGTCCTGTGTTACGGACTGTGGCTTGAGCAGCTCCCCAAACAGCCTCAGGCTCCCCCACCTTTTTTAAGGGGGTCACATGACTGTTAAGATGAACTGGTGAATGAACAGATGTGACATTGTGGTCATTCAGTCATGAAGGATTTGCTGAGATTTCCTGAGATCTTCCGATTCACAGGGACGGGCCTGAGCGCTCCACGTGAATTAGCTCCCTGACTCCTCACAACTGGTTTATAAGAAAACCATCATCTTCATTTAAGGGTTGAGAAAGGCGAGCCTCAGTGAAGGTCAGCACCTTCCTTGCTCAAGGTCACTCAGCTAGAGGTGCATTTGACCCCGGTGCGCTGATCCCGGAATTCCTTCAGCCCCAGGAGTTCCACTGTAAAGACGGGCTTTAATTTGACCCCAATGCTGGGTATTTCAATTGTTGGAAACTTTGTTTCTATCATAAATGACGCTGCGACACACACGTTTGTACACATATCTGTGCATTTAAGAATAGCCTTATTGAGATAAAATTCATTTAACGTATTATTTAAGAGCCCATTTAAGAGTACCATTCAGTGATTTTTAGTATTTTCAGAGTTGTGCAGCCATGACCACGGTCTAATTTTAGAACACTTTTCACCTCCACGGGAAACTCTACCCATTGGCAGTCACGCCCCATTGCCCCTCCACTCTGCAGCCCGGGGCATCCGCCCATCTGAGTCCCGTCTCTCTAGGTTTGCTGGCATACCTTGGTATATACATTTTGAAATATACTTTCAAATAACCTTTCATAAATATTGTACTGGCATGTAGTCCCAGAAGCAGGATATGAAAATATCCCATTGCTTTGTATGCACTGAACATTGTCATTTAAAGACCTTTGCTAATTTGATGGATAAAAGTCTCTCATCTTCAGTCTCCTTACCCTTTTACCCTATGTAACTCACCCTAAGAAATAGGTCTTGTTGACGTCATTTCGTGGGTGAAGGAACTGGGGCTCAGAGGATGGGCCTCCCCGGGGGAAGCTTGTTGGGGATGGAAAGGGCTGGGGCTCGGGGGAATGAGCCAGCCTTGATCTGAATCCTGCTTCTGCCCTGTGTGGCCTGACTACACATCAGGGGAGACAGCTGTGACTTGGGTTGTAGGCTGGGCAGGGTGTGAACTAGCAGAATGGGCAGGGAGAGGCTGGCCAGAGGCTGGGAGGCGGGGAGACCAGAGTCTTGACGTTGGCCTCTGACCAGCCCAGCTTCATGTGGATGTGGAATCAGGAGAGTGGGGGGGGGGGGCTCATCCTTCTGCACCAGGGCCTCTATCGCACTCGTAAAATGGCCTCAGAGAGGGGCATCTGGCAGGCTCAGTCGGTTAAGCACCTGACTCTTGGTTTCGGCTCAGATCATGATCTCAGGGTCGTAAGATCGAGCCCCGCATCGGGCTCCATGCTCAGCATGGAGTCTGCTTGAGAGTCTCTCTCCCTCTCTCTCTGCCCCTCGCGTTCGCGCTTTCTCTCTCTTTCAAATAAATAAATCTTTAAAAAAAATGGTTTCGGAGAGCAGGCTCGGGCCCCTGGCTCTGTTAATATGCTGATGTCCCTGAGAGGGCCTGACAGTTCCCCGCACATTCACCTCCCCACAAGTCACTGTGAACTAACTACTGTTGGAAGCGAAGCCGGGGTGCCAGTTTTTCGTCCGTGCCCTGTGCAACCACGGTTTGACTCGGGGCAAGTTGCCCCTCCCTAATGTTCCCTGGGGCTCTCAGTAAGAGTATTCCACAGAGGGGCACCTGGGGGGCTCAGTCGGTTAAGTGTCTGCCTTCAGCTCAGATCAAGATTGGGATTGAGCCCTGTATCGGGCTCTCTGCTCAGCGGGGAGCCTACTACTCCTTCTCCCCCTGCTTGTGCTCTCTCTCTGTCAAATAAATTTTAAAAATCTTTTTTTTTTAGATTTTATTTATTTATTTAACACAGAGACAGCCAGCGAGAGAGGGAACACAGGCAGAGGGAGTGGGAGAGAAAGAAGCAGGCTCCCGGCAGAGCAGGGAGCATGATGCGGGGCTCGATCACAGGACCTGAGCTGAAGGCAGATGCTTAACGACTGAGCCACCCAGGTGCCCCAAATGAATAAACGAAATCTTAAAAAAGAAGAATATTTCACAGTAATGGAGTAGGGATTGCAAACTGGCCACCTAGGCACAGGTAGGGGCTTGTTTTTTGGTGGGGGGTGTAGCATGAGTTTTAAAATGAGAAAATGCATATGAAAGTCCAGATGTTTGACTTTTATTGAAAACCGGAAGGGCTGGCAGCCCTGGACTGTCTTCTTGCATGGCCTGACCAGTCGGTGTAGAACCATGTTGCCGCCACAGAGAGGGCCTTTGCTTTCTAGTTTGCCACAGTCCCCACCACTCCCTACCGCTCACACCAGCTCTCTCCCTTATTTATCTCGGCCTTTCTAGGTCTTTGGGTTTGCAACTTTGGTATAACTCGTTTCCTTCCACATTCGCTGCTGCACAAAAATGGGGTTTGTGAAAGGCAACGAGGCTCCTTAAATCTTTGTTTGTTTCAAAATCTAAATTTAGTTCACATTTGTGAAGAGATATAAACTCGTGATTCAAAATTCAAAGGATACAATAGAGCACACAGTGAAAAAAAATTTCCTTCCACATGCCAGGGATTACCAGGGCGCTGATGTTACTGGCTCTTCTCTAGTCCTGTGTGGACACATTTCATGCCTAGCCAAACTAACATAATAGGTATAGGTGATCGAGAAAAGTTCACCTTCATTGAATATTAATTTTATTTATTCCTTTATTTATTTATTTATTTATTTATTTATTTATTTATTTAAAAATTTCTTTTATTCATTTGAGAGAGAGAGAGAGACAGAGAGAGCACAAGCGGAAGGGGGGGGGGGAGATGCGGAGGGAGAGGGAGAAGCAGGCTCTCTGCTGAGCAGGGAGACTGACATGGAGCTCGATCCCAGGACCTGGAGATCATGACCTGAGACGAAGGCAGATGCCCAGCCATCTGAGCCACCCAGATGCCCTTATTTATTTATTTTTAAAAAAGATTTATTTATATATTTGAGAGAGAGAGAGATAAAGAGCAGAAGCAGGGGTGAGGGGCAGAGTGAGAAGGAGAAGCAGACTCCCCACTGAGCAGGGAGCCCAATGTGGGGCTTGATCCCAGGATTCTGGGATCATGACCTGAGCCGAAGGCAGACGCTTCACTGACTGAGACGCCCAGGTGGCCCCATTGAATGTTAATTTTAGAAAAAAAATATCAGGAGATACAAAAAGGAAAGAAATGAAAAACTATTGGTGATATTATTCATAGATAATCTTGTTAGTTAATATTTTGATGCATTCACATCCAGATTTTTCTTTATCTTCTTTCTTTCTTTATATTGTTTATTTTTATTTTTGAAGATTTTATTTTCAGTAATCTCCACACCGAATGTGGGGCTTGAACCTGTGATGCCGGGGTCAAGAGTTGTGTGCTCCACAGACTGAGCGGGTCAGGTGCCCCTAGATTTTTCTTTATTGATAGAGATTTTCAATGAATATAGCATCAAAATGTAAACAAGTTATTATAACCTGTTTTAAATAGATTTGAATATCTATGCCAAGAAGTATATTAAAAAATTTTTGTGTGGGGCGGTGCCTGGCTGGCTCAGTCGGTGAAGTGTGCAATTCGTCACCCCCAGGTTGTGAGTTCGAGCTCTACCTTGGGTCTGGAGATTATCTAAAAATAAAATCTTAAAAAAGAAATTGGGGGGTATATTATGATTTAGATTGTTCTGTATTTTCGGTTACTTGGGCTGTTTTCCATTTCTTGCTATTTTACACAGCGCGGCAATGAACATCCTTGCGCCGACGTCTTTGCTCACCTGTCCAAATATGTCCTTAGGGTCCATTTCCCGGAGGTGGATTAGCGTGCTAGAGGAATGCTCATGCACGCACATTTTAAAGGCTTTCAGTATATATGATCGTACTGCCCTTCGGAAAGATCCTATCATATCACTCGCAGCAGCATGGGCAAGATCCAAGATACGCGGTCTCCTTGAAAATGAAACGGCGCGTCGCCCCAGCCCCGTGTGTCCTTGCCCCGCCGTCCACGTTTGTGTTGGCAGAGGTCCTGAGATTGCCCGGGGGCCCCTCTTTCCCCTGCCTGGAGTCTGGCTGGGCTGTGATGGGGGGGGGGCATGTGGCCTGTGAGCAGGGTGATGGGAAGCCCCCTCCTCTCTCCCTTCTCTGCCTGGATGGGTTGGGGTGTCTGTATGGAGAAGGTGGAGAGTGAGCCCCAGGGAGTTGGCACGCAGTGAGGCCAGGTGAGGTGCTGGTGGGAACACCTGGGAACCAAGGAGCCTTGCAACTGTGACAATCCACGGGGGCCTGGGTCTGCTGGTTGGTTTGTTCTCAAGTGGGGATAGTGAAGTGGCCCTCTGGGAGAGCTGGAGAGTGCCAGCAGGGCGCGGCAAGGGGCCCGCATACCATGAGCTCTCCGCAAACGCAGATTCAATTGAAAAAAGAAAATGAGGAGAACCCAGAGAAAACGGGAATCGGCTCAGGCATGCCATCGACAGGGACCCACGTCCAGGCGAGACAGCAGGAATGTTTTGCCCTTCCCCCAGCGATCCGTGACTCCTTGCCTGGGAGCCCGCAGGGCCCCCCTCCAGCTTGTACCTAAGCCGATGATGTTGTCACCTCCCTTGGTGTAAGGTCCACATGAGCGCCCCTACCCTGCCGCTCCCCCCACCCATCGGGGTGGGGGTGCTCTACCAGCTCTCCCGACTGATGTGCTGTCAGTAGCTTGAGAACAAACCAACCAGCTGGGAGTGGGCGGTGGTGGGAACACGCCCTAGTGCGTGTGAGTACACGAATGTGTGAGCACGCGAGCATGCGCATGTATGAGTGTGCGGATGCGTGTGAGCACACGAGTGTGTAAGTGTGAGTGCGAGGATGTGCGTGCACTGAGCTTGTGGATGTGTGTAAGTGTGTCAGCACGGATGTCTGGGTGTGCATGTGGGTGTGTTGTGCGCCATGAATGTGTGCGTGTGTGGATGTGTGAGTTTTGTGTGTGTGAGTGTGTGAGCAAAGCATGCATGTCGTGCGAGTGTGAGTGTGTGTGAGTGCCAGCACGCACACATGAATGTGTGCGTGAGTGTGCATGTGCGCGCTCTCACTGGACACTCCGAGTGAAGCACAGAGCCCGGGGTAAAAGCTTTGCAGCAAATACTTTCTCCTTTTAGTTTTCCGTCCTGGCTGCACCTTACTGACCATGGGGACTTGTGACATTTGGAGTGCGACCGGGGTGGACGGACTCCGGTCCTGGGTGGGGCCGGGCTCGCCTCGGGCCGCAGACGTGATCTAGAAGCTGAAGTGAGGCTCGGAGCTGAGCCCCTGGGAGCCTTTCTGCCGGAGTCCAAAGCCCCCCCACCAGTTCTTAGCCGGGTCACCTCGGGCAAATTACTGAGCCTCTTGTGCCTCAGTGACCTTATCCATGAAATGGGGAGAATTGTACTTGCTCCCTCGTGGGGTTCCTGCGAGGGACAGATGGAGTAAAATCTGCCGAGCGCTTGGAACACGGGCCAGGTGTCACCAAAGGCTGGTGATGAAGCCGAGCGGCACTTGAGGGGGTGGCAGAAAGTGGACAGGTCCCTGGGGGCGAGGCAGGAGGTCACCGTCATCTACATGGGGTGGACCTGGGCCAGCTCCCACATGACAGTGTGTGCCTGCCCGTGAGCCCTGGTCTCACGCCACCTCTTCACCTCGCTTCCTTGCTGATAGGGAGCATGGAGTCCAGACAGCAATTCCTTTCCGATTTCTGAAAACCTCCAAGGTAAAAGGACTTTTCAGTGGGAAACAAGGAGACTGACTTCCATGAGTACACATCCCCACAGCCCTGCTTTAGGCAGCGGTCCTGCTGCTGATGGTGGGCGGGCTGGGTGGGCTTCCTGAGGAAGGTGTGCGGCCACCAGGCCAGGGCCTCTGGGGTCCCCTGACTCTCTCCTGCTCCCCTCTGGGACCCCCTCCCTCTGACTCTCCCTGGGTCCAGGAGACGGTCATGCTTTGAGTGAGACTGTGGGACGCCCGAAAGCCCTGGCCAGGGTGGCAGCCCGGGGTGACAGTCCTCGGGGAGGAGGTGTGGGTGGCTCTCTGGGCCCTCTGTGTCCAGCTGAATCCGAGTTTCTGGGGTGGAGCTCGGAACCCGCCTTTGTTGCAAACTTCCCTAATGCATACTCGGCGTGCAGAGCCATGGATCTCATCCACTTCCTGAGCTTTCCTGATGGGGAGACTGAGGCACACAGAGGGGAAGGGACTTACCCACAGTCACAGGGCTGCGGAATGGCAAGGCCAGGTCTCCTGACGCTCCCAGCTGGGGTTTTCTTCCTCATCAGTCCCCGCTTTCTAGAATGTGGAATTTTCCATAGGGACCCAGATCCAGTTTTATGGTACGAGATTTCAGAAACCAGAGTCTTCCGCCAGAAATTCAGGCCATCGCCACTTTACTGGAAGAAGGGTATTCTTTGGAGTCAGGGGTTTGCTGTGCCCCCTCCCCCATACCCAGGTCCTGCATGTTCTTTTCCTGCCCAGCGGGGGCCAACAGGTAGCTGGCGTGGCCTGCTTGTCTACAGATGTCTCTGCAGACCTGTCACAAGGTGGGCTGCTGGCAAGACGCCGGACACAGACAGGAGTGTGGAGAAGCTGCCTCGGAGCCGGGGGAACCCAGGTGGGCAGTGATCCAGACCGCTCAGAACGGGCGGAGACATTTCTCCCCCCACCACCACGGTCACGGGCACCAAGCCGACTCTGCAGCTCAGAGCTGGTCACAGGGGCTCTGTTGTCTGCCTCCCCCCTGGCTGAGGCTCGGAGGCTCACAACGGAGGGTTCTTGTGTGAGGGAGCCCGATCCAGACCAAGTGTCTGGCTCTTTAGTGGCCTATGAAAAGAGGAAAGACTTTCTGGAGATCTCCCTCAACAGCCACAAGGCTAAAAACGATGTCGAACCCATCTGTCCAGTCCTTGCAAAGGCCCTGTGCTGAGCGCTGCCGTGGCTAGATCAAACTGGGCGTTGCTGGGATTATTGGGCACTTGCCCGCGCGGGGAGCCAGGCGCTGGGCCAAGCACTGTCTGTGGGTGAGTTCGTTTCATGAATATGTTCTGCAGTGTTATTATCCATTAGCGCTTCATTTTATGAATGAGGAAAAGGAGGCTCAGAGACGTCAACCTTCCAAGGTCACACGATGGCATCCGCGGGTGCCAGCCCTGGAACCCAGGTCTCTCTGCTCTAGACCCTGGGCTCTTTATTTTTTTTTTAAGATTTTATTTATTTATGTGACAGAGACAGCCAGCGAGAGAGGGAACACAAGCAGGGGGAGTGGGAGAGGAAGAAGCAGGCTCCCAGCGGAGGAGCCCGACGTGGGACTCCATCCCGAACACCGGGATCATGCCCTGAGCCGAAGGCAGACGCTCAACGACTGCGCCACCCAGGCGCTTCCTAGACCCTGGGCTCTTAATCGTGATCTGATCGCCCACCTTCAAGACTTCTCCCTATAGCAGATGTGTGTTACTTGCTTTCCTCTGCTGTGAGTGTTCGCTTTCTCCCACTGACGGTCCGGGGCTTGCCTCAACTCGCAGAGCCCGAAGCACCGTAAATATCGGCTCCGGGCTTTCTTTATGGGAGGCAGACGTGCCAGCGGCCTTTTTTGAGATACCTCCTGTCAGTCATCACGTGGCATCGCGGTGTCCCTCATCTCAGCTTGGCTCTCCATCCTGATCAACAACTTAGTACCACGACGTGAGGACTCTGATCCAGAAAGACTAAAAACAGGGTTACAGAGTAAACTGTTCCAAGGAGAAAAGCAAACAACACGAACAAAAGATGGATGAGGAGAAACAAGCTCAGCGACTCGGGAGACAAAGACCCTGAGGTCCCAGTAGACCACCAGCTGAGCATCGGTCAATTGGCTGCTATTTTAAATACCACTTAGCAGTGGCATGTGATAGTGGGCTTGTTAAGGTGAACACCACAAAACAGTATCACATCTCAGGGGTAGAATGGGCTGAGAACACCTGACACTCTGCTGCTTCTTTTTTTTTTTTTTTGCTGCCATAATCATTGTTAAGGCACTCATGTCATTCTCGTCTGTGTCCCCCGCCCCCACCCCCCAAGAAACCAGGTGAGAAATTAGTTTGAGCCTGTATTCCCTTACCTTCTTCAGCTCTCAAGAAAGTGTGTCCGAGGCCGAATTTGCTTTCCCCGTAGCCACACCCTGGCTCCCGCTGACAACAGCAACAGAAGGCCTATGATGTTGGGGGTGTCCATGGGCTTTCAATAATACCACATTCATTGGCTTTCAGAAGGAGGTCAATAATATGTAAGCAAAAGTTATTGGGTGGGGTTTCTGGAAGAGCTCTTCAAAGGAGCTTCACTAAGCAGGGAGGCATGTCCTTTACCCTTGCCCCTTTCTACTCTTCTGCTGCCTGGGATGTGGATGTGATATCTGGAGCTGAAGTAACTATTTTGGGATCCTGAGGAGACTTCAAAGATGGAAGCCTCATGTTAATGATGGCAGAGAGCAGGCTAGAGGAGCCCGGGGCCCTGACGGCTGTGGAGCTGCTGTCTTTACCCTGGACTGGACTTCTTTTTACATGAGAGGGAAATTTAACCTCCATCTTTTTCTAGCCGCTGTGATTTTGGCTCTCTGTTCCTTGTAGTCAGGTGTAATTCTTAACTGACACCAAAGGCTTTGAGCATGACCAGTGCATGCTTCCCACCTCTGTTCATGAGTAAAGAGGAGTTTGGTGTGCACGTCCCAGGGTGTGGCTGGGTATCCATTCACGGAGGCAGAGCCTGCTGTTTGCCGGCCAGGGGCCTGGTGTTGGCCTGGTCCTCTTTGCAGGAACGGACGCACGTGGTGATTTCATCTCTTAGGACTGGAGGATGCGGATGGAAGTGTTTGGTGTGGAGGTACCCGGGGAGAGGAGAGGAAGGCAGGAACAGTGGAGAGGAGAGAGCGTTGGGGCTGAGACTCGTGAGCTGTTTCAGGGACAGGTGCTGAGCCTCTGGCCGTGTCCCTTTGGGGCCTGGGTGACACAGGAGAGCACAGCTATGGGGTGGGCACAGAGCCTTGCATTTCTGTCCCAACGCCAGCCTGATCCTGACTCTGTAGGACCGGCAGTCTGGGAACACCAGAGGCGGCCCTGATGGCTGGGGTGGGGAGCTGGGGGGAGGGGGTGGGCTGGGGGAAGGCCTGCTTTCCCGGAGGGCGGGCCCGCAGAAGCAGGGGACACAAATGAGACAAGATCAGGTGGAAGACAGGTTTGGGCTTGTACCTGAGCATGCATGCAACACCCCGGAGGGTGCTGAGGTGGCCGAGGCCCTGTGGGGGCGCCACCGGGCGCTGAGAAGCTTGCAGTTTACTTGTGGATGTGGAGAGACCTCACCTGTAGCCCCAGGAAGCCGAGCGGGTTATCCAGGGAATTGGAATCTGATGAACTTAATTAAATTCATAAATCCTGCCGGGCTCCCAGTGCTGTAGCCTTCTCCTGACCTGGTGGAGACTTACCCCTTCCCAGACCTGGTTTCAGCTCCATAAACAATCTCGAAGTTCACCGTCCTCTTCGCTGTCCTGGAGCTCACCCCAAATTTTCTGCCTGTTCAGTATTTGCTTATTGGATCAGCAATTCAGCCAGATGGATTTAAAGACATATACAACTTTTTTTTCCTTTAGATTTTATTTATTTATTTGACAGAGAGAGCCAGCCAGTGAGAAAGGGAACATAAGCAGAGGGAGTGGGAGAGGAAGAAGCAGGCTCCCAGCAGAGGAGTCCGATGTGGGGCTCGATCCCAGGACCCCGGGATCACGCCCTGAGCCGAAGGCAGACGCTTAACGACTGAGCCACCCAGGCGCCCCAACTTTTTTTTTTTTTTTTTAACAAAAACGACCTCTGTCTAAACAGCCCGGTCTGCAACCATCTGCCCAAAGACTTCGTTCTCAGAAACATCCCTCTGCCAAAAAAAAGGACGAAAGAAAGAAAGAAAAGAAAAGAAAGCGAAACATCCCTTGGCCCATTGATGCTGGTAATAAAGACCAGAAACATGTAGCAAGGGTCGGAAGCGTCACGGCCAACGTCTCTGCAGCTCGTAAGGCAGAGCCAGTGCTCGAAATCAGGTGCAGAGAGATCGTTCACCTTCACTTTGCAGCTGGAGCATCAGAAGCAAGGTCTTGTTTGCGGTGACGTGGACGGTAAATGGTGGAGGACGCAGTTCTTCTCATGTTGTCACATCAGCCTCCAAACTATTAGTACCGAAGGAAGACGGACTCATTTATCAGCCAAAATATTTGTTTAAATAGAATAAAAGTGCTGGCCGCTCTGCCACGACCGAGTCTGGGCCTGGCCCCGAGCCAAGTGCCTTCCCTCTGGGACTGCGCTTCACAGCACAACCTAGCACCCTTCCCTCCCACTTCCACCTTCTTAAAAACGCTGGATTTTCTTGCTCCAACCCCTTTTTTTAAGGATTTATTTATTTATTTATTTATTTAAAGATTTTATTTATTTATTTGACAGAGAGAGAGACAGCCAGTGAGAGAGGGAACACAAGCAGGGGGAGTGGGAGGGGAAGAAGCAGGCTCCCAGCAGAGGAGCCCGATGTGGGGCTCGATCCCAGAACGCCGGGATCACGCCCTGAGCCGAAGGCAGACGCTTAATGACTGCCCCACCCAGGCGCCCCTAGGATTTATTTACTTATATTTATTTATTTACTTGAAGCATGAGCAGGAGGGAGAGGCAGAGGGAGAAGCAGACTCCCCGCTGAGCAGGGCTCCATCCCAGGACGCTGAGATCATGACCTGAACCAAAAGCAGACACTTAATGGACTGAGTCACCCACGTGCCCCCAAACGCCAGATTTTCTTGGTAGGTATCCACTCTGTTCCTCCCCGGCCCAAGCACGTTCTGGCACACCTCGGCCAAAGTCACCGGAATGTGTGGGATGCACACTCCCTTGTTTCCTCTTAGCCCCCTTGGTGTCTATAGCCGGCAGTGTCACATCCATGAACAGAAAGCCCGGTGTGGGCAGGTGTGTGGAGCTGGCAGAGAGAGCGTGCTCAGTGACTGCCGAGTTTCCAAGGAAGCCGGGCCAACTGCGGGACGGGATTCAGGGACCGGCGGGTTAGAGGCCCAGACAGAGAGCTCCAGCAGGCAGCGGGCGGCCAGAGCCAGGCTGTGCTTCCATGGTGCCCAGGCCGGCCATCAGTCCTTAGGTGGGAGGAGGGGAGGAGCAGCTCTGGGGGAAGATGCTGCGACGTGGGAGGGGCTGAGGTTCTTCATTTTCTAGCCTTGAGGGGGGGCTGCCGGAGGACCTTCCTGTGGCCTGCAGGGGGCAGGGCAAAGGTGGGACGGTGGACTTCCTTGGGAGGAGAAGGAATGTTACTGGGTGGCCAATGGAGCCTGGGGCTCTGCGCCATGCAGCAAGGGGGCGAAGGAGCGGGGCCCCTGGGGAGGAGGCAAGAGGCTCAGCCACCTCACAACACAGGTCTGAGTCTTGCTCAGAAGCCTCAGAAATTCCATGCCGCTGCTGAGAGCCCAGGTTGAGGGGAACAGGCTAGCTAGCTCCCTGCGGCTCCCAGTCGGAGGTGGGAACTCAGTGTCCTCAACTGGGGAGTAGTAGGGAACTGCCCTAAATGAGCATTTTGTAAACTGTGTTCTTTGGAGCTCAAGGTGTTTGTAAGGTATAATAGATGCTTTGTAAAAAGATTTTGTGATCGGCTGTCTTCTTTGCTGCCTCTTGGAAGATCATAAAGCCCATTGGTATATTAAAGGCTCTGAGAAGTCCTGCAGCATAATGCCTGTTGGACTCAGGGTTTCCAGCTGCACGGCCCTGAACACCTGTGGAGTACCAGGAGTCCCTGCAGTGTGGTTTGGGAAACTGCACTGGACGCTGCCCACTCTGAGGCCGGGCATTTTCTTGGAGACCGGCCGGGCTTGTTACAGGAGGTGATTTCTGAGCTGGAGAGCCAATTCATTATTTTGCAGGAAAGCCATATCTGCCTGTCTAATCGATCGATGGCAGCAATTTGCCTGAGGCGGTCCCTCCCAGTGGGGAATTCAATGTGGAGGCCAGCAACCGCCTGGGGAAGCCCAAGGAGGAGAAAGGGGTGCATATTCTCTGGAAAATCTGCTTTTTCCCCAGCCAAGCAGTAGCTAAACTCTCTTCCTGGCGAGATTTGCCTACATCTCTTCCTTCATATTGCGTCATCTGGGGACTCACGATGACCGGTGGGCAAAGAGCAATAAAAGCACCTACTACGCGTTAAGCACCTTGCAGGTGTCCTCTTCGAGCCTGTGGCGGGTCTCCCGAGTCCGCGTTTATAGATGAGAAAACCGAGAACAGGGCGATTTCTTCTCTTGCAGCGTGGGGCAGGGCTGGGGCTCAAAGCCAGGTCTGTTGGATCCCAGGGCTCGTGTGCACCCCCGTCCGGTGCTCCTCAGCCCCTAGCTAACCGCCCCCCCGACCCCCAACTCCCCCAAGCCTGGGAGACCCACCTTTCTTCTGAAAGATTTTATTTATTTATTTGAGAGAGTGAGAGAGAACGAACCAAGGGGGGGGGCAGAGGGAGAGGGAGAAGCAGGTTCCCCGCTGAGCAGGGAGCCCAACGACAAGGGGCTCGATCCCAGGACCTGGAGATCATGACCTGAGCAGAAGGCAGATGCTTCACCGACTGAGCCCCCCAGGCGCCCCATCTTTCCTTTTAAAGTTGTTGCCACTACTCTGCTTCTTAGGATTTTTTTTCCAGGAGAGAGACTGCCTGATGCTGCTTCTGGCACCCAGGTCCCAGCAGTTTGCTTTTACCTGTCACCTTCCCAGTCTTGCCTCGGGACCGCATCAGCCCTCTGCTTTCTGCCACAGTGTGGTCAGCGGAGGTCACGGTTCGGTCTCTGACCGCCTCCGAACATCCCACTGGCCCCACTGCCTGTACAGCAGGGTGCTGATTGGGCCTGACCAGTGGGTACTTTTTAGGGGCATTAGTAAGGCGTATGCAAATGAGAGGGGGAGATTTGACCCCATAAAAATTCAGGGTCCTGTTGCCTCCGTGAAATTTCTTGGGGGTGCAACGATCTGGAGCATGTCAGCGTATTCCGCCAGGTGAAAGGATGCTGTTCTTCGGACCAGCTACCCCTACAAGGATGGAGGTTTTCTTTCTTAAATCTGGGGCCCTATACTCTGCGTTTGAGCCGGTTATGCCAGTCCCTTACTGAGTAGTAGGAAGATGCCAGCTTTTTTTTTTTTTAAGATTTATTTATTTATTAGAGCGAGAAGGACAGAGATAGAGGGAGAGCAGGGGGAGGGGCAGAGAGAGAGAATCTCAAGCCAACTCCCTGCTGAGCGTGGACCCCCCCCACCAGTGTGGGGCTGATCCCACGACCCTCAGATCACAACCTGAGCCAAAACCAGGAGCCGGATGCTCAACCCACTGAGCCCCCCAGGCGCCCCCAGAAGGTGCCACTTTTTGAGTGGGGGCCATATTGGGTCCAGCCAGCCGGGACTGCACTGCGAGCTGCTCCTCCGTTGGGCCTTAAGGCTCAGCAGACCAACGGTTCCCCGGGGTGTGTGCAGATTGAAGGCTGACTGGAGTGTCTGTGAGAAGCAGCCCCTGGCTGCTTGTGGGCCTGATAGAGACTGAAGCCTGGACACCAATGACCTTGCAGCCCGAGCGCCTGTCTTAGGTTGGGTGTTCGGGAAATAGACTCTGGGTGGGGATGCATGGGCAGGAGGTTTCTTGGGGGAACGCCTGTGGGAATCAGTCTTGTAGGGGAGTGAAGGGGGTGGAACTGGGTGGAGGGAGATGTTGAACTGCAGCCGAGGAGGGCTCCACCAATCCCAAGGCTGTCCTCCATGGAGGGGGGGGGGTACATCCTGGCGGGGGCAGCTCCCTGCTGAGGGCCAGTCCCTGGCACCGTCCCAGCACCGGGCAAGGAGGGTATCAGCCCTGGAGGGCGGTACCTCCCTGAACACCTCAGGGTCCTCGAGAGCATCCAATCAGAAAATGGGTGTTATCGGACCCCCCCCCCCCCGAAGTGGAGGTAGCATCTGTCATCAAGTGGGAATGTGCGGGGGCACGAGGAGGTACGGGAGCAGATGGCTCAGGTGGTTTGACCCTGACCCCGGGGCGGTCTCCCCAGGTGCACACCTGGCCCTGCGCACAGCTGATGGGGGAGAAGACATCGTGGGCTGGCTCACAGGTGCTTCTGCAGCTTCCTGGCATTGACTGGAAACCATGGCTGCAGCCCAACAGCCCTTTCCGAGCTGCCCGAGAGGTCACTGATGAAGGGAAGCCCGTCGGTGGGCAAACGTTCAAACACACCGTTGGGTTTTCCGCTTTGTTTGGACTGACGGGAAGACTAGAACCGCGGATTGACAGTAATCACGGGCAGTTGCTCATGGTTTCGCTCAGGGGTCTGCAGAGGAGAGCCCCCAGGTCAAATCCGGCCACAGGCTGATTTTGTAAATCAAGTTTTCTCGGACCGCAGCCATCGCCATCGCCACCCGTTTGCTTACCGTCTATGCTGCTTTCGTGTTGCAATGATACGCACGACAGAGAGGTATGACAGCAGACACACGGCCCACAAAGGCGAACGCATTTATAAACTCAGTAGAAAAAGTCGGCTGAGCCCTGATTTAGCTGAATAGTCAACGATTTGGAAAGAACGGGATTGGTAAGTGGGAGGCAAAGAGGTGACTAAGAGCTGTGGGTGAAGACGTCAGTGGTGGGCATTCTCAGAACGGACATACGCTGTGAAGACCCTCGTTTCTGAGGTGAATGCTCCCCAAAGGGCATCCCCATGGCCAAGGAGGCTCTTAATAATCAGGTGGACAAAGTGACAAAGGCGTGAGGGAGAGGAATTTCTCTGTGGCTGTCAGTTGGCTTCCTTCCCCAGCCAGGCCAGCCAGCCCAGGGCTTGCTCAATGAGTCCATGTTGAAAGCGGCCATTGTGGCCAAGATGGAGGTAATTTGGGGCTAAGCAAGCAAAGTGTTCTTCTTCCCAGCAACAGAGTCCGGCCAGGGACCAGGCAACCTGGGCCCCTTCTGTTTTGCAGGGACAGATTTGTTTTCCCTGGAAGACACATATATCCTGGATTTGGGTTTGCCGTCCCTGGGCGTGATGCTTTCTGCCAACTCCATTATCTGTGGGCTCTGGGTGCCTTATTCACTGGCATGGTTCCACATCGCTTCTGATCAAGGAATTCATTTCACTGCAAAAGAAGTGCAGGGTGGCCTTTGCTCACTGCAATTCTCGGGTCTTGCTAAATACCTCGCTATCCACAAGCAGCTGGCCTCACAGAAGGGGGGATGGTCTACCGAAGGCTTAGGAGGCCGGGGCGGAGGCAGCACCTTGAAAGGACGAGTTCTATGGTACAGGAAACAGTGTGTGCTTTGAACCCATGACCAATTCATGGCGTTGCTTCTCCATGGCCAGAGCACGGGCCCAGGAGTCAAGAAGGGGAGCAAGAGTGGCTTCTTTCCTTCCACCTAATACCCTACATGCAGAGTTTCTGCTTCTTCTCCCAGCAGCTTGGGATCCCACTGGTTTGGAGGTTTTAGTTCCCAAGGAGTCCCGTTTCCCCAGGGGACATGATTATTTTACTGAGTTGAGCTTGCCACCTGGCCATGTTGGACTCCTCGGCCGCGGAGCCCACAGGCAAAGAAGGGGATACCTCATTGCTGGAGTTACTGATCCCAGTTATCAAGGTAAACGGACTTCCTGCTCTGGAATGCACATTTTCTTCCGTCTCCTCTCTCCCTCTTTCCCTGATCTTATCATTTTATTCTTTTATGTGAGCTGGAGGTGAGCCTTACTACCTAGGGAGTGGAAGTTTCAGATGGGATGGTGACTGAATTTGAGGAGTCACTCACATGTCCTGGGGGTGGGTGGGCTGCTTTCCTCCCAGCATGGATGCCATGACCGTTGGGACTTTGCATCTTCTCATTTTGGGGAGAAGGGGAGGGTGTTTGTACGAAGGGTGGTTTCGTCTTGTGCAGAAGTTCAAATGCGTGCAGGGGGTGTGATGGATGGCCGGTAGGCAAAGGGTGGACTGTTATCCAATTGCATTTCCGCTTCCAATCCATTCTTGCACACTCTCTTACTTTGTGATGCTGGAGGCGGGGTCTTTCTGCTTTGCGCACCGTCTTCCTGCTGGGGTCTGACAACAGGGGGTGTGAGAGGGAGCGACTTCGAGGCTGGAGGAGCACGAGGGGTCTCGCCCCTACCTGTCTCTGTGAGCATCATGCCCATAAATCCCCATCATCCTGGCAGCAGCCCCTGGGCCTGGTTCAGCAGCGGCTGCCCCTCCGAGGTCTGCTTTCCAGGCCCCCCGGGACCCTCCGCCCAGCTTCTGGGTTTAATCGTTCCAGTCCCTTATCGCCCCTCAGCCGAGGGCTGGGTCTGCTCCCTGAACCGTGGACTCCCTGACACCTTAGAGCTCTCCTTTTTGCCTTTCCAGTTCTTCAATGCCTGGTTCATAATTCTTTATGTGAAATCTCTTCTGTTAAAGCAACGTGTGGTTTCTGTCTCCTGATGGGACGCTGCCCGTTACAGACCCGGGACACGGTACACTGTGCCTACGGATTCCCTACAGTGAGCCGCCAGGGTCTGCTGTCCCTACAAGCCCCCACCCACCTCAGCCCACTGTCGAAGCCAGTGCGAATCCATCCACTGCGACCCTGCTTGCCTCTGGACCCCACTTCCAAGGACATTGCCCTGGGGCTCAGGCCACACCTGTCCCCTCGCCTGCCATGACAGGGTCACCGTGAAACTCAGGAACAACCCTCAAGAGTCCAGCCCCATCCTTCTGTGCCCATTTTGCTGGCTTCCCCCGAGATCCGTCATCCAAACATGGGTCCCCCAGCTCCTTACAGGGGTGCTCGCTCACTGCAGCTCCCGGAGGGGAGACGCTCTATGTGGTGCCTGCCCAGGCGCTCCTGGGCGGGCCACTCTGCTTGCCTTTGGAATTTGCCCTGGTCCGGCTTCTAATCTCTAAGTCCCCTGCCATATCCGGTGACAGTACAAGCGGTGCCTCTTCCTGCCCCACCCATTAGAGCACTCAGAACGGTGGAGAGCCCTGTCCCCTTCGATAGGGGTCTCCACTTTTCTCCTGAGGACACCCCTTCCTCCTCTGGTTCAGCAGGGGTGCATTTCTTTATCTTCCTGTCTCTCTGTCCCAGCCCTGGTCTGGCTGTAAGAGCTGTTTCTGATTCTGTTCCCTTTCTCCGTGAGTGCCTACGCACAGCTGGTAGCTAGCGACAGAATCCTGCGGGAGCGGCTCTTAGGGGGCCTTCTTGGCTTTCGGGTTTAGAAGGATTCCATCAATTTGCCTTGCGAGAGGCAGTGGAGGGCAGTGGTAGGAGGCAGACCTCGGAGCCGGACAGCTCAGGTGAAAGCCACGGCCCCTTCCACAGCTAGCCGTGTGACCTTGGGCACGATTTAAGTGCTCCGTGACTCAGTATCCCCATCTGTAAATGCAGGTAGTATCTTACCCAGTTCTCCGAGGCGTATTGTGAGAACCCGGCAGGCTAATACATGTAAAGCAAAGAAGGGTGCCTGGAACGACTAAGCACCTGTCAAGTGTTAACTGTTACTACTGTTCGATACTTCATGCCTTGGAGGGGAGTTGAAACAAACACGCAGTTACGTAAGCAGATTGTATTAAATGTACTTGGCAAAAGAGAGGAAGAAGAATTCACATATTGCTGAGGTCCTGTCAGAGGCAGATCCCCTCCATGGGCCCGGGCCCTGGGTGGGAATGAGAGGGCCACTCCCCGCCTCCCCGGGGAAGCAGCTACCCAGGTTCCGGGGGCACACCAGCAGAGTGCCAGTCTAGGCCTGCGGACCTGCATTTCCACACAGTGTGGCCTCAGTGTAAGCCAGCTGCAGCCCTGGAGGGAAGCCAGCTCTTCTGGACTCCCTGGGATGAGGGCTTGGAAATAGCATCTTCCAGAAGGATTTCCAAGGGTAACCAATTACACGTGATTTTGCCTCACATTGGGAACATGACTGCACGGAGCCACCCCACCCCGCAGGGGCCCTGTGCAGTCCGGGCTGAACTCGGCAGGAGAGGGTTAACTGGACTGCTCTGCACTGCACAGGCCTTGACCGGCTCCGGCTCCGGGGCGCTCACCTCTGGGCCCCTGGAATACCCTGCCTGATAGAAAGTCTCGGCGCACCCGGAGTCTGGTGCATGCTAGCAGAGGGACTCACAGTGAACGCGTTTTTGTTCACCTGGGCCTCTGGTCTCTCTGCCTCGGTCCGTCTGACCTCTAGGGAGGCTGGAGGCTGAGTCTGGCCCCAGCACAACCCTGGACACCCAGGCTCGGGGCCGTGTGTGTTATCGCCGAGAGAACAGACCGTCCACAGGACTCCAGGGCGAGAGGACGACTGGAAACTCACGCCTGGTCTCTCCTCGACCCCACCTGCTACACCTGCTACACCTTTTACCTTTGCTGATTTTAATCTGTATCTTTCTTTTTTCTGGAATCTACCATGATTGTGAGTATAGCAGCTTTTCTGAATTCTGTGAGTCTTTCCATCAAATCATTGAACCCAAGGGGAGCCCTGCAGACTCCCGACACAGTGCTCCGTTCCTTTTTATCTCCTCATTCATAAGACCCAATAGGTCATTGACCACATCTGGGAAGCCTTCCCCCTTCCAGGCTGCTTTGATGTCCCTCTCTCTGCTCTTATACCCTTGCCCCCTTCTCTTGATCATTCCATGTAGTTCCCATTTATTTGATTTCTCCCTTTCCCACCTGTGTCCCACCAATGTCCTCTCGCTATGTTTTATGTATCCTTATTAAGCCACTCAAATCGCGTCTGGAGTGAGGTGGGATCGGGCCAGATACACCATCCTCTGTCCACAGGGCTTGGTACAAGAGATCCGTTGCCCATGTCCTCGGACTGGCAGGGGTCACGGTTAGCTGTCCAGGTTCCACTCATGCCCTGACCTCCGCAGGCTTCAGGGGGAGAGGGGGACCAGCTGAGCCTTCTCAAACTGCTGTCATGATGTATCTCTCCACAAGGGCGTCTTTTACAGGGACTCGTGCTGTGGCTCCGAGGCAGGACTGACACCTGAGCTTGGCTCCCAGGCCTGGCACACTGGGGGCTGGCCAAAAGGGAGCTTTGGTGCCACAGGGCTAGGGAGGCAAGTGAGGTGTCCCTCCCCTCCGTGTAGCCTTCAGCCAGATGGAGGCCCTCACCTCTTTGCTCAGGCTTTGCCTCTGACGGCAGTGAGAACATCTCCTCCCTTCTAGGCAGACTCTGGAAGCAAAGGTTCCCTGAGTCTGAGTTCTTCGCTTCTGAGCACCACCCCGCACGCGGCACTCCAAGCCAATCCATCCGTTCATTTGACAAATATTTATTGGGTGTGTTCTCTGTGCCAAGCACGGTCCCTCGTGTTGAAGGTCTAGCGGGGAATGAAAAAGGGAAAACCCTATCCTCATAGAGCTTCAGTTTTAGTCGAGGGGACAGACCGCATACCAAGTGAAGCGATCAGCTATCCAGTAGGTGAGCCCTAGTGAGTGATAGAGATAAAACTACAGCTGGCCTGCTGGAGGCTGGCGTGGCTGAGGAGTAACAGGGACGGGGTGGGAAGGGGGCAGGAAGCTACACCGGCCTTGTGGGTCCTGGCAAGGACTTCGGCTTTGACTCTGAGCGTGATGCAGGCTGTGGGAGCGGTTAGAGCGGAGGCAGGTGTGATCTGACTTGTGTTTCAGTAGGATCCCTCTGGCTTAGCCAGGCAAGGAGAGAAGCCTGGAGACCCTTAGGAGGCTCTGGGCGGAGGTGATAGTGGCTAGGACCAGGGTGGTGGCAGGGAGGGGGTAGTAAGTGACAGATTTTGATGGCAGAGCTGATGGGATCAGCTGACCAGCTGGATATGGGGCGCAGAAAGAGGAAAGGAGGGGAGGTGGGTGGGTTTATTTATTGCGGTAGAATTCACATACTATAAAATTAACCATTTTATTTTATTTTATTATTTTTGTGTGTGTGGTTTAGGTTTTATTTCATCATCATAAACTGAACTCTGTAAGCCAGCTAGACCTGGGGGGAAAGAACCATGGAACCCGCAGAACTGCAGTGAGAGCACAGAGATTCTGGGGTATTTTGAGCAGGTGGGGGTGGAGGGGTGCTCTCCTGAGCTACAGAAGGAATGGTCTGGTAGTTGAGATAAAACAAGTCAGATTTATTAGATCTGTCCACAGTCAGCAATGGTGATCTTCTTGCTCGTCTTGCCGTTCCTGGACCAGAAGCGCTCCATGGCTGCCACGATGTTCATGCCCTCTTTGACCTTACCGAAGACCACGTGCTTGCCGTCCAACCTCTCGGTCTTGGCAGTGCAGATGAAGAACTGGGAACCGTTTGGGTTGGGTCCTGCGTTGGCCATGGACAGGATGCCAGGACCCGTGTGCTTCAGGACGAAATTCTCATCATCAGACTTCTCCCCATAAATGGAGTTGACGCCAGTGCCGTTACGGCGTGTGAAGTCCCCACCCTGGCACATAAACCCTGGAATAATCCTGTGAAAGCAGGGACATTTATAACCAAATTCTTTCTCCCCAGTGCTCAGAGCATGAAAGTTCTCTGCTGTCTTTGGAACTTTGTCTGCAAACGGCTCGAAGGAGACATGGCCCAAGGGCTCGCCGTCCACGGCCATGTCAAAGAACACGGTGGGGTTGACCATGGCTGGGCGGCGCGGGCAGCTCCAGGGCGGCGGCGTCTGCAAGGCCAAAATTAACCATTTTAAAGCATACAAACCAGTGGCCTTTAGTACATTCACATGGTCATGCAACCGTCATCCAGATCTCTCTAGCTCTGAAACATTGCCATCACCCCCGAAGGAAAACCTCGTATGCAGTAAGCCGTCACTTGCCATCCCCCCTACCCTCAGCCCCCCAACAACCGCTGATCCACTTTCTGCCTCTGTGGATTGACCTGTTTTGGATATTTCGTACGAATGGAACCAATACGTTGGGGTTTTTTGTATCTGTTCCATTGTCCAGACAGACCACGTGTTGTGGACCCGTTCGTCTGGCCACGGGCATTCGGGCTGTTGCCACTAGTGTAAGTAGGGCCGCTGTGAACACATTTGTTCAGGTCTTTGGACACCCGTTTTCAGTTCTTCGGGGTGGATACCTAGGAGTGGCATTGCTGGGTCATAGGCTAGTTCCAGGTTCAGCTTTTTGAGGAATTGCCCACACTGGTGATTGTCTGTTTTTGTTGTTTGAATGAGAGCCCCCCTCGTGGGTGTAGACTGGTATCTCATGGGGTCTTGATTTGCATTTCCCTGGTGAGTAATGTGTTTGAGCACCTTTTCACACGCGTGTTCGCCAGGGGTGCGCCCAGGTGTTTGGCCTGGGCACCCAGAGGCTGGAGCTGTCTGTCGATGAGAGGGGCGGGCGGCGGGAGAGGAGCTCAGTTGGACGGTGAGGGGGACATACCTGTCTGGCCCCCTCCCGCAGGTGCAGCCGAGGACCTGGCAGTTGGCTGTGAGTCAGGGGAGCAGAGGGAGGCCTGGGCGGAGCTGTACACTTGGATGTCATCGACACAGGCGCCAATTAAACCCACTGCGGGAAGGAGCGTGGAGCTGCATGGGGCAGAGGCTGGGCCCTGAGGAAGGAGGATGCTGGGAAGGGACAGCCAGGGAGGGAGGAGGAAAACCAGGCGGGGCAGGCCCCAGGAGGGGTTCAGAGGAAGGGGGAGGGGCTTGCGTCATGTGCGGCTGGGTCCCGATGCACACGGGGCTGACCCGGGACTTGCTAAGCCGCATCCCGGATCCAGGCGACCTTTGACAAGAGCAGTCTCGCTTGCAAGCCTGCCTGGAGTGGGTTTCTGAGCCAATGGAAGTGAAAGCGGAGCGGGTGGAGGCCACCCTCGCTTTCCAAAGGGAGAGAGAGAAATAAGGTGGCATTCGAAGGGGGCGAGAGATGGAGAGTGAGTTTCTGAAGTTCAAGGTAGGAGAATGAAGGGGAGGAACACCAGGATGCAGGAGGAGGGGACACCTAGTAGAAGGACCCCCGTCCTTGAGCCTGAGAGGCACGGCTCCGTGCGGCCTGGGGGGGCAGCTCTGGACTCAGCCAGGGCACATCCTCCGGGATCAGGAGAGAAGGCGCAGGGCGGGTGTGCTGGGGGTTGAGGAAGTTCTCAGAGCAAAACGAAAGGAGGACAACAGCTTAGAGGGAGGAGGAAGGAGCGGTGTGATGAGGTGGCGGCTGGGGAGAGGGGCTGGAGAGAGGGGCGGGTGTCCCTAGAGGTTGGGAGATTGGGGTGGAGTGGGGGGGAGTCGGGGTGTGGCCTGCTTGAGGTTAGCCTAGGAATCCAGAGCTAGAAAAGACGCATTTGTCTTAAGAAAGCCTCAGCTGCACACACGCAACCCTGCCCCCTGAAGTCAGTTGTTCACATTTGCAAACTGAACCCTTTAACTATGTATTAAAGCCCCTGTTATCCCATCCAGTCTGGGCTTTTGTGCTGCATCTACCAAACTCATCATCTTTTCTTCTTTCCTTCCTTCCTTCCTTCCTCCCTCCCTCCCTCCCTCCTCCTCCTCCTTCCTTCCTTCCTTCCTTCCTTCCTTCCTCCCTTCCTCCCTCCCTCCCTCCCTCCCTCCCTCCCTCCCTCCTTTCTTTCTTTCTTTCTTTCTTTCTTTCTTTCTTTCTTTCTTTCTTTCTTTCTTTCTTTCTTTCTTTCTTTCTTCTTTTTTAAGTTTTTATTTTAATTCCAGTAGAGTTAACATTCAGTGTTTTATTAGTTTCAGGTGTACGATATAGTGATCACCGAGTCCATACATCACCCGGGGCTCATCCCCACAAGGGCCCTCCTTAGTCCCCATCTCCTGTTTCACCTGTCCACACCCCTCCCGCTCTGGTAACCCTCAATTTGTTCTCTGTAATTAAGAGTCTGTTTTTTTTTTAAAGATTTTATTTATTTATTTGAGAGAGAGAGAGACAGCCAGCGAGAGAGGGAACACAAGCAGGGGGAGTGGGAGAGGAAGAAGCAGGCTTCCCAGCAGAGTAGGGAGCCCGATGCGGGGCTCGATCCCAGGACCCAGGTGCCCCAGTTTTTTGTTTTTTTTTGACGGAGAGAGAGAGAAAGAACACGCATAAGCAGAGGGAGAGGGAGAAGCAGGCTCCCCATTGAGCAGGGAGCCCACAAGGGGCTGGATCCCAGGACCCTGGGATCATGACCTGAGCCAAAGGCAGACGCTTAACTGACTGAGCCACCCAGGCGCCCCTTAGAGTCTGTTTCTTGGCTTGTCTTTCTCCCTCTCTCTTTTTTCCCCCTTTGCTTGTTTTGTTTCTTAAATTCCACATGTGAGTGAAATCTTATGATTTGTCTTTCTCTGACCGACGTATTTCACTTAGCATAATACTCTCTAGCTCCATCCATGTCGTTGCAAAACTCAGGGTTTCTGACATGGCGTCCATGACTCCTTGGAATCCTCAGGCATAGTTTCAAGATTCACAACTTCTTTACAAGAATTCTTAAATTTGGGGGTTTCACGTGAATGACAACTGAAACACTCCGTTCTGCCCTCCTGGATGACACGAGTGAATGCACGTTGCCATGTGGTTTCATGCTCACCGTGTGTGTGTGTGTGTGTGTGTGTGTGTGTGTGTGTGATCACAGCGGAGTATTAAATGTCCCGGCTGATGGGAACAGAACAGAGGCAGATTAATAAGGGGCAGGGGTATCCAGGCAGTGGTCCCAGTGGAGAACAGTGGCGAGACAACCCACGGAACCTGCTTTGCTACCGCTGAGCCGCGGGTGATTTAGTTTGAACAAAATAACACCATCTTTTATGTTCATTTACTGCTGTTTGAATTTTACTGCTCATTTGTTTTGTTTGTGTTTAATTTGTATATTCATTTTGGCTTACAGTTCTGTAAGAGCTAGGTACATAGCTTTTGTGTTTGTCCATGCAAAAAATAATTTGTCCAACAAGTGGTGCCGGAAAAACTGGATCTCCATATGCAAAAGGGTAAAATTTGACCCTTACCCCACACTGTACACAAAATTAATTCAAAATGGATCCAAGATCTAAATGCAGGAGCTGTAACTATGAAATCCTTAGGATGAAACATAGGGGAAAAGTTTCACATCATTGGATTTGGCCCTGATCTCTTGGATATGACACCAAAAGCGCAGACAGCAAAAGGAAAAATAGAGAAATTGGATCTTCATCAAAATGAAAAATTTTTGTGATCAAAGGACATCATCCACAGGGCGAAAAGAGAATTCACTGGATGGGAGAAAATATTTGCAAACCAGAGATCTGATAAGAGGTTAATATCCACAGTATATAAAGAATTTCTACAACACAGCAACAAAAAAACAAATGACCCAATTAAAAAACGGGCAAAGGACTTGACCAGACATTTCTTTGAAGAAAATGTACAAACAGCTAATAGACACATGAGAAAATGCTCCATATCACTGATCATTGGGAAACTGCAAATCAAAGCCACAATTACATATGCCTTCATACCCATTAGGATGTCTATTATTAAAAAAATAATAATACCTGTTAGCAAGGACGTGGAGAAATTGGATCCCTTGTACACTGCTGGTGGGAATGGAAAATGGTGCCGATGCTGGGGACAATGGTTTTACAGCTCCTCAAAAAATTAAACATAGAATTACCATATGGGCTTGGAATTCCACTTCTGTTTATATACCCCAAAGCATTGAAAGCAGGTGTCTAGAAGAGATATGTATACATCCCTGTTTGGCTATTCACAACAGCCAAAATGTAAGAACAACCCAAGTGTCCATCAGCAGAGAAACAAAATGTGGCATATATATTCAAAGGAATATTAATTCCAGCCTTCAAAAGAAGGAGATTCTAACTACCTGCTATAATGTGGATGAACCTTGAAGATATTTTACCAAGTGAAATAAGCCCATCACGACAAGACAAAACTATATAATTCCCCTTACAGGATGGCCCTAGAGAAGTCAAAGAAGACAGAACGTGGAGTGGTGGTCACCAGGGTTGGGGGAAGGGAGAATGGGGAGTTAGTGTCTCATGGGTATGAGGTTTCAATTTGGGAAGATGAAAAAATTCTGGAGATGGGTGGTGTGGATGGAAATGTACTTAATGCTGTGGAAATGTACACTTCAAAATAGCTAAAATGATAAATTTTATGTTAGGTATATTTTACCACAATAAAATTTAAAAAAATTTAAATCAACCCTAGGAAGGAGTTCATTAAGGCTTTCAAAACTCTGGGGTGGTTCTGGTCTTAGCCAGAGTCTCCTGACTGAGCATGCTGTTTGACCCCAGACTCCTCCTCTGGGCTCTGTTTGTGCCCACCTGCAGTGTTGAGCCATGCATCACTTCTCCTGAGGGGGGATGTGAATCCCACTGCACCTCCCTGAAGGGAATGGGGTGAGGGAATGCTTGGGGTACTTCTCTGCCCCTCCTCAGGTCAAAATCAACCCCAGGAGCTGTTGTTCATGGAGTAGCCACTGTATGCCTGTGTGAATCCTTACAGCCAAGGTTGTGACTGGGCAATTTACTAACCTAGCTGAGCCTCAGTTTGCTCTCCTGTAAAATGGGCACCTCAACGATGATCCTGCAGAGTGGTCGCGAGTTGGGATGGACATCCAGCCTTCCATTGTTTCTTTCCTGGATTTCGCCTTATTGCCTATATCAGTTTACCTCAAGTTTGCACCTTTGAATCTGCTGTGGGCTTGGAAACCACATCACCAAACTCGTTAGGCTTAGGTTAAGAAATTTAATTAGGCTCTGTGGAGGTTAGAAGGCTGTCCTAGGGGTCAGGTTCTCAAGCCTCAGAATGTGGACTCATGACGTCTTTTTGGTCCCCAGGGACATTCTTCTGTAACTATGTGGGAGGCTTCTGTGCTCCAGACTGTGAGGTTGCCAGACAGCAAAGTTTCCCATGTTTCAGGCAGCTGTGGCGTGATTGTGTGACACCGGTTCTGGGAGGGACAAGGCCGCTATGCCCTGGGCTCCACTGTGTGGAGCATTGGGAAGAGGAGTGATGAGCCGGAAGCATTCTGAGGAAGAGAACCAGGATTAGGAGGTCCCAAACACAGCATCCCATGAGGCATTGACACAGTGACTGTATCGGTCAGTTTTTGCTGGGTTATGCTGCATAGTAAGCACCAAACTTAGCGGTTGTAATAACAAAGGTTTATTCTCGATAATGGTACATGTTGCCTGTGGTTCTCTGCTCCACATCCTCTTTATTCCAGGATTCAGCCTGAAGGAGCAGCTAGGAAAGTGCTGTATTTGAGGTGGGGGGTGGGGGGCAAGGGTAGGGGGAGAAGTGTGGTGGTAGAACCATGAAATGGCTCTAAAACCTCTGCTTAGAATGGCATGTAATCACTTCTGTTCAAACTTCATTGGTCAAAGCAAGTCACATGACCAAGTCCGTCATAGTCAGGGTGGGGAGATATGGTGCTCCCACACGGAGGGGTGGTGACCGAGTAGATGCTCAATAACTGTTGAATGAATGAATAAATGAATTCTCTGATCCTGGAAGGATTTAAGCAAAGCATGGATGCCCACTTGTATTAGTTATTTACCACTGCATAACAAATTACTCCCAGACTTAGCGGCTCCATGCACAATAAGCATTTATTATCTCACGTAGTTTCTGTAGGTCAAGAATTTGGGAATGACTTCGCTGAATGGTTTAAATATGAGGTATCTCATTATGTTGTAGCTAACATGTTGGCGAGGGCTGTGGTCCTCTGTAGGCTTGACTGGGCTAGAGGCTCTGCTCCCAGGACAGGTCACTAGTGTCGATGGTGAGCTGGGGTTGGCTTTGGTAGGAGGCCTCAGTTCCCCACCACATAAACTCACCGAGAGGGCTGCTTGAGTGTCCTTACATGGTGGCTAGGTTCCTCCAGAGTGAGCGATCCAAAAGGGAGCAAGGCAGAAGCCACAATCCCTTTAAGGACCAAGTCTCAGAAGTCACATGCCATCACTTCTACAATATCCTATTGGTTACACAGGACTTCCTATGCAACATGGGAGGAAGTGTGAACACCAAGAGAGGGGATCATCTGGGGCCATCTGCCATAATCTGTCCTCTGGTCCCAGTCAGTCATGTCCCTCCTATATGGAGTATTCTTACCTCCTCCCAAGGTCCCCCTAAGTCTCATATCACAGCTCATAATTTGGAACGTCATAATCTAAATCAGGAACAGATGAGGCTTCCTGGGTGAGATTCCCCAAGTATTGCTCTTTGGGTACAGTTCCCCGTGGTCCAAAGATGCAGGAACCGAAGAGACAGTTAGCTGTCGCCTCCACCTGCCCGCCCATACAACATACAATACTGTGAGAGGCTTAATCATCATAGACACTCCCCATTCCAAAAAAAGGAGGCATACGGGAGTCATTGGCCAATAGCAATCATGACATATACCAGAACTTTCAATGTTGGGTGTTCTTTCGTTGAAACTTAATGGCTAGGAATAATTCTCCATGGCTCTTGGCTCTGCCCTATGGGCTCTTGGTTTTGCCTTGAGAGTCATATTTCCTTTTCCATGAAAAGCAGCTTATGTTAGCAGTTGATTGATTTTTTCAGCCTTCTTCCTGCCTGTAGAATTTAGAAAGTCCAAAGACATCCTTTAATTTTGAACTGTCTCTGCCTCTATCAGTTCAAGGCAGGCAGTGTTTCTGCCAATCCAGTTCTCCTAAAACCTTTTTGGATGTCCTATGAATCTTACTGGGATTTGTTCCGTCCGACAAGTCTCTTTGGGATAAACCCTTCTCCACTTTGGGATCCTGCTGAGACTGCTGAGGAGTGACCCCTTCAAACTTATTTAGAAGCTTTATTAAGTGAATGGTCCTCCAAAGCAGCCCCTTACATCTTCTGGTCCTCGATAATGGATCTTACAGTCCCACCCTCAGCTTCATCTTAGCTCACATTTTCCTGATATTTCTCTGGATTGGCTCTTTTTCCAGAAACGATTTCTTAATTTTACCATCATTTGCCATCTAGAGAGAAGCCATGGATTTTCAAAAACCAGAAAGTCCTTGTTCCTTTACATTTCACAGCTACTCCTTCTGGCTTATTTCTCTGCTATCTCTTTTCACTAGAACAGGCAAGAAAAACGAGGTGGAACCTTCAGAACTCTGCTTGGAAATCTCCTCGGCTCGATCACCTAACACATGAAATACATGTGCTCTCCACATTCCCACAGGTGACAGCCCTGCTAACCCTTTGGACTTTGCATGACAAGAATCTTCTTTCGTCCAGTTTCCAATCACATTCTTCTCACTTTCCTTTAAGTCCTGACCCACAGCACCCTCCAAGGCCATCAGGCTCCAGCTAACCGCTGAAGCTCCTGGCTGGGTATCAGAGTTGCTATGGGTCATGCCTCCTTTGTGCCCCAATTTCCACCTTCCTCAATGCAAGCTCATTTCCTACTCAGGGCATTTGAATTTGTTTTTTCTCTCTGTCTGTACTGTTCTTCCAGATATCCTCATGGCTCCCTCTCTTTCTTAATTCAGATTGCCACTGAAATGTTCCCCTTTAGAGAGGCTGTGTGTACTACTCTATCTAAAATAGCGTCCCCATCTTTCTTTATATCCTTATCCTGCTTTCTTTTTCTTCACAGCACCTTCTCGCCACCTGATGTTACATTATGCATCTATTTGTTTATTATTTGTCACCCCCACTAGAGCACAAACTCAAGTGAAAGGGGACCTTGTCTGTTTTATTCACTGTTAAAACCCTAGCATCTGGGACGGTCCTTGGCAATCATCACTGAATGAATGAATGAATGAATGAATGAATGAATGAATGAAGTGGCCTCTGCCGAGGCACCTAGCATCTACCTAGATGAGGCTCATACTAAGACTGAGTTCTCCTAAGGCCAGTCTGAGGAAAAGGGTCATTGGAAGGAACGGGCTACCAGGAGGCATAGGAGGTTCTAAAGCAGGGATGTTGATGGCAGGTCTCAGACTCAAAACAGGGCCTGCTCTGCCAAATCCAGTTTTTCGTTTTCCCAGAAGAGATGAAACCTTGTATGGGTCAGGGGATCTGAGCCTTTTTCCTGAGGTTAGGGGAAAGAGGGTATTTCCTTCTTCAATATATCCCACTGGGATATGTGGTCCATGTGGTCCATGGCTCAGCCTAAAAAGGGTTAATATATACAAAGAGCTCTTGCCAGAAGGTCAGGATGGACTCAGAGCACCAAACTGGGGCTTGGCACACAAGTTGGGGGCCACAGAATATGGTGAGAACAGGCTTTTGTTTGGAAAAGGTGGAAGCAGAAAATCAATGTGGTCAAAGTTTCAAGAGCATGGTAGTGGAAGGGTGAGGGCAGGGGGCTTCAGAGCAGACAGAGCTAGTTAGAGCTCAACTCTGTAAAACGTGTCCTGAGCTGATGAGAGCTATTCATAGTTTATATTTATTTCACTCAGGGTGAATATTCATATACCTCCCTATGGAAATATTAATGTTTGATTACAGGGTGCTGCCCCAGGCCTATTGGGGGTGTTACATAACACACCCTTGGATGCATCACTTCACCTTTCTAAAGTTTGAAGAAGTCTGATTTCTACAATACATCTGGCCTCAGGGCTTTTGGAAAAAGATCGGTGTGTCTATAAAAGCACCAGCCTCCCAGGGTTACTGTAGGAGCACAGGAGAAAACAGATATCAAGTGCCAAGTGTGGACACAGGGAAACACTAAACAGGGAGCTGGCCAGACTGAGCAGTGACAGAGGAAACATGATCCATCTTGGGGAGAGTCTGAGAGGTTACTGGCTCCAGAGGCAAGGAGTAATATCTCCATGAATGGATGTTCTCCTCTGGAAACCAAGAAGAAAGGACCTGCTGCTTTCTTGGAATTGGCAATCACTCCCCATTTGCAGCCCTAAGTCAGTCCTGCTGGATCTCTGCCTTTGAGGGGTTTGGGTAGCGTGAGGCTGTGTCTCAGAATCTGGGTCCCTGGCCAGCTGGTGTTGCTGTCTGAAAGAGAAGCTAATTCGTGTAGATATATGTTTTCGTTTCTGTTTGTATCTAGTAGTGGAATTGCTGGATTTTATGGTAACTCTATGTTTAACCTTTTGAGGAATTCCCAGACTCCTTCCTTGAAGTAGTTGTACATTTACATAATGGCTAATGATGTTGAGTATCTTTTCATACATGTATTGACCATTTGTATATCTTCTTTTGGAGAAATGTATGTTGAGACCCTTTGCCCATTTTTCAGTTGGGTTACTTGTCTCTTTATTATTAAGTTTAAGAGTTTATAGATTCTGGATACCAGCCCTTTATCAGATATATGATCTACAAACATTTTCTCCCAGTATGTGGATTGTCTTTTTACTTGCTTGAGGGTGTGCTTGAAGCACAGAAGTTTTAAGTTTAATGATGTCTAACATATCTGTTTTTTCTTTTATTGCTTGAACTTTTATGTCATATCTAAGAAATCATTGCCTAATCCAAGGTCATGAAGATTTATGCCTGTGTTTTCTTCTAAGCGTTTAATAACTAGCTCTTATATTTAGGTCTTTGATACATTTTGAGTAAAAGTTTGTATATGGTGTGAGGTAGGGGCCCAACTTAATTCTTTTGCATATGGATATCCAGTTGTCCCAGAACCCTTTATTGAAAAGGCTGTTTTTTTCCCCATTGAATGATATTGGCACCCTGTTGAAAATCAATTGACTGTAAGTGTGGGGATTTATTTCTTGACTGTCAATTCGATTCTATTGCTCTGTACATCTGTCCTATGACAGCACCACACTGTCTTGATTACCGTTGGTTTGTAGTAAGTTTTGAAATTGGGAAGTGCAAGTCTTCCAGATTTTTTCTTCTCTTTAAAGATTATTTTGGCTATTCTGGGTCTCTTGATTTTTCCATAGGACTTTTAGAATCATCTTATCAATTTTTGCAAATATGCCAGCTGGGATTTTGATAGAGATTGTATTGAATCTATAGATCAATTTGGGGAGTAGAGCTGTCTTAACAACGTTGTCTTCTGATCCACAAACATGCATGTATTTTCATTTACTTAGGTCTTCTCCAATTTCTTTCAACAATATTTTGTAGTTTTCTGAGGATAAGTTTGGCACTTCTATTGCTAAATTTATGATGAAGTATTTTATTCTTTTGATGTTATTGTAAATGGAATTTTCTTAAATTCCTTTTTTGTATTATTCATTGCAAATATATAGAAATACTATTGGTTTTTACATATGATCATGTATCCTACAACCTTGCTGAACTCATTTATTAGTTCTAATAGTTTTTAAAAAGATTTTATGTATTTATTTGAGAGAGAGTGAGCACTAGGGAGAGAAGCAAGCACGAGTTCAGGGCAGAGGGAGAGAGAGAAGCAGACTCCCTGCTGAGCAGGGGGCCTGAAGCAGGGCTTGATCCCAGGACCTTGAGATCATGACCTGAGCCGAAGGCAGACGCTTAACTGATTGAGCTGAGGTGCCCCTCTAATAGTTTTTATTAGTGGATTTCATAGGTTTCTTTATATACAAGATCATGTCATCCTCAAATAAAAGTAGTTTTCTCTTTCTTTCTTTCTTTCTTTCGTTCGTTCGTTCCTTTTATTTCATTTTCTTGCCTAATCACCCTGGCTAGAACTCAGCGCAACATTCAACAGAAATGGCAAGAGCAGACATCCTTGTCTAGTTCTGATCTTAGAGGGAAAAGCATCTATTCTTTCTCTGCTGAGTATGATGTTAGCTGTGGGATTTTCATAGATAGCCTTTGTTAAGTTGGAGAACTCCCTTTTACTCCTTGTGTGTTGGATGTTTTCATCATGAGGGGGTATTAAATTTTGTCAATGACTCTCTCTGCATCTATGTGAATGATCATGTGGTTTTTACTCTGCATTCTACTGATAAGGTGCATTGCATTACTTGATTTTCAGATATTCCTGGGCTGACTCTTACGTGGTCATGGTGCGTAATCCTTTTGATATGTTGCTGGATTCGGTTTGTTAGTATTTTGTTAAGGATTTTTGCATTTGTATTTATAGGAGACATTGGTCTGTCATTTTCTTGTGATGTTTTTGTATGTTTTTGGTATCGGTAATACAGGCCTCGCAGAATGAATTTGTAAATGTTCTCCCCTCTTCTATGTTTTGGAAGAATTTGTGAAGAGTTGGCGTTAGTTCTTTGAATGTCAGGTTGAATTCACCAATGGAGCCATCTGGGCCTGGACTTTTTTTTGAGGATAGTTTTTTGATGTTAATCCAATCTCTTTACTTGTTATAGGCATATTTAGATTTTGTACTTCTAGAGTTGATTTTGGTAGTTTGTGTCTTTCTAGGAACTTTTCCATGACACCTGAGTTATCTAATCTGTTGGTGTACCACTTATATTCATTTTTAGGAATAATCTACCTATTTTATTTATTTTATTTTATTTATTTATTTATTTAAAAAAAATTTTTTTTAAAGATTTTATTTATTTATTCGACAGAGATAGAGACAGCCAGCGAGAGAGGGAACACAAGCAGGGGGAGTGGGAGAGGAAGAAGCAGGCTCACAGCAGAGGAGCCTGATGTGGGGCTCGATCCCATAACGCCGGGATCACGCCCTGAGCCGAAGGCAAACGCTTAACCGCTGTGCCACCCAGGCGCCCCTATTTATTTTATTTTTTATTAAGTAAGCTCTACACCCAATGTGGGGCTTGAACTCACAACCCTGAGATCAAGAGTCACACACTCCACTGACTGAGCCAGCCAGGCGCCCTCACTTACATTCATTTTTAAGAGTATTTTACGGTCTTTGACTGCTGATGGCTTCTTGAAACTCTTTCCTTTTGGTTTTCATGACCCACTCTTTTAATAGCCATGTGAGTTGGGACAAGCCATTTAGCCTCACTAGGATGGGAATGATCGTAGGGCCTCCCCACTGAGTTCCCATGAGGGTTAGATAAGATGGCACGTGGGAAGCATGAATACCTGATCATTTTTCTCCTTACTCTTTCCTTGTCTTCCTTCAATCCTCTGACCACCCATTCTCAGTCTTAGCAGGTATACTTTTGAGCAGCGGTTCTCAACTGGGGGTGATTTTGCCCACCAGGGGACATTTGGCAATGTCTAGAGATGTTTTTGACTGTTACAACTGGGAGGATATTACTGGCAGCTGGTGGGGAGAGAGCAGTGATGCTGTTAAGTGTCCTGTACTGCACAGGACAGCACCCAGCAGCGAAGAATTATCTGGCCCCAAATAATGCCAATAGTGCTGAGGTTTCTATGGAAACAGCTCTCCATGATTATTGTAAAAAGAGTTGAAAATACAGATAAGCCAAAAAAAAAAAAAAAAAACCGCCAAAACCCAAAAAGAATAATTCCCTATAATTCTGTCACATTGAAAGAACCTCCATTAAGAAAGAATATTTTTTAAAAAATAAGAAGGTAGAGTAAAAATACACTCTTTTGAATTTTTCCCAGTTATACTGCCTACCTGATTGTGTGACACAATGTGTTTAGTGCCACTTGGGCAGCCTGTGGATGTGCCTTCCCTTCCTTCCTGGTAAGAGGGACAGGGAAATGCCCAAGACCCATGGGACGGTCCAAGGTGAGGGTGGGGCAGAGCATTTGTCTGCAGGTGGGACTACAAAAACTCATTCTCTGGGTGGTCTGATGTCTTTCAATTGACCTCTGTGTGTGCCTGAGTGTGTGTGTGCCCGTGTGCTCCCACAAGCGTGTTCTCATGTCATCATCCAGCTGGAAGGTAAACTCTACAACCTCGTTAACTATGGGAAAGAACAAAACTTGGGTATACTCGTTTGGGTTGAATTCTTTGGTTCCACAATGGTTCCACAGAGTTCTCCCGGGTCTGAGGGCTTCCCCGACTGGGCATGTGACTTTCCTCGGGGCCAACACACATCACTCATCCCCTCGGTGCTGTCACACCTCGAACAATGTGCCTTCTTTGCAAAGCTCCAAGTCTCGTGTGCTCAGGTAAGACCAGGGGTTCAGATGACATCTCCCCGGGGACATCCTGGGCTGGCCTGGGTTGTCCCTGGAAAGGTGGGATGTTGATTCAGGCCTGCCTGTGAAACATTGCTGCATGTCAAACAGCCCATCAGCCTTGGCCTGGTGAGCAGGTGCTCAGTATTTTACTCCTCGCCCTTTTGCACTTTGCAGAATCTCAGAGGTCGGTGTCCAGCATCAGGCCCCACTCTGGCTCCCCGATGAGGCCCAGAGAAGCGGTGACTCTCCCAGTGGTGCCTGTCTGGGGCTAAGCCCAGGGTTCTGACCCCCTGGCCCACAATCTTCCCTCCACACTCCTTTCCCTCCCAGGAGGGCTGAGTCAGCCCATCCAAGCCCCACGGGGCCATCTATTCAGGCCCTGGGGCACCCAGATGTTGATTAGAGGACCATGACCTTGAAATTAGCAGGGAATTTCAAAACCAGGCAGGTTCCAAACCTAAGGAAGAGACATCCCTTGGGGGATGGGTCAGGAGGGGGCACTGCTAATTTAGCCTCTTTCTACAGAGAAGGAGCATCACATCATCCAGCCTGAAGAAGGTCGGGCTGTGGCCAATGAGTCCTCACTGAGTCTCTTTGTCTCCCTCTCTCTCCCTTTCATGTTGCAGGGGATGTGCACACGTGGGCTTGTACGTGCCATGTATTTGACCTTCTTTTCTCTGTGTGCTTCAAACCCTCCCTGATGCAGTCAGTGGTCTGCAGGATCTGTTTGGTGCCGATGTCACCCCCCCATCAAAGGGGCCGGAATGCTGGGGACCAGTGATCCTGAGGTGGGGGGCCTGCTGTTCTTCAGGAGCGAAAACTTGCTGTCTCGCCAAGCAGAGCCCCCACTTAACAACAGGAGGGGTGGGAGGCATCCGCGTAGAAACCCGGCCTCTGGCTCTGTGAAAGGTGACTTTGAAAGGCTGCGTTTGTTCTCGATGAGATCTGGACAGCGGAGCTCTGCTGTGACGGATGGTTCCGGCGAGAGGCTGCCCTGCCAGGAGCAGTGGGGGATAAAGTCTCCTTCTCAATGGCTCCCCTCAAAAATTTTTCTTTTTATTATGAACTATTTCCAACATGAACACAAGTGGAAAGAATAGTATCATAAAGCCCAGATGCCCATCACCCACCTAGCTTTGATAATTAGCAAGACTTTGACACATTAGCTTCATCTATTCCTCCCTCTCTTTTTTCTTTCTTTCTTTCTGTTCAAGTATTTAAAATAAAATCAAATCTCGATCATAATGTGTTTTGCTTCTATGTCTTTCTCTGAACACACCCCCACACTCCCCACAAACACACCACAGACTCCGCATTTTCTTCTATAAGTGCAAAGCCATGATCACACCTAACAAAACAAATAATAACCCGTTGGGTCACCTAATAGCCAGTCCATAATCAAATGTCCCTGTTTGCCTCAAAAGTGTCTTTTTATTCTGTGGTTGGTTTGCTGGAATCTGGATCCAGAAAAGGTCCACGCATGGGGTTTTGTCTTTAGGTTGGTCTCCTAAAGCGCTCCCAAACCAGAGCCGATCCCCTTCCTTCTCCTTTTTAATTTAATGCTCTTGACTAATTGTAGACGCCGAGGCATTTCTCCTGAGGATTGCTCCACGTTCTGGACTCCTCTGTTTGCTTCCTCATAGGATTGCTTACCTCTTTCCCCTATGCTTCCCAGAAATGGATGTTAGCATCAGAGGCTCAATGAGAGCGAAGTTCAATTTTTTTTTTTTTTTTAAACAAGAACACTCCATGGACGGCACTGGGCTTCCCACCGCACCGTATCAGGAGGCACACACAGTCATCTTGCTGATATTTCAGTGGCACTAAAAATGATCTGTGGGTTCCGATGGTGATGGACTGCCCCCTCCCTGGTAAGGTTCCTCATCTGGTAGCTAGTCTCCACAGATGTTCTTCCAACGAACCATGCTTCTCCATATTCGCATCCTCATGCTGCCCGTGGCCCCTTGAATCTGGCTGCCTCCAGGACTCGCTTTCCACCCTAGAATGTGGCAACAGGGACTCTGTGATTTCTGAGGCTGAGCCACAGGAAGTCTGTAGTTTCCCTCTTTGTCTTTCAGAAGAGTCACTCTGGGGGAAGCCAGCTGCCATGCTGTGAGGAAGTCCGTGCCAGCCTTGCGGAGAGACCACGCGGCCAGAGAGAGGCCCCGGCCGTCTCCACTCTTCTGGTCATCTTCGCTGAGGCATGGGACAGAGGAATGATGGAGGAGATAAGACTTGGATGGCCCCAGCCCCAGCCTCTGCTCGACCCCAACTGTCTGAGAGGCCCCGTCAGATGGGCCACTGTCTATGGGAGGTCCTGTGACCTTGCTGGCCACGATGCTTTGGCGTGGCTTGCTATTGACCAAACAGCCATCGGCTTTCCCTCTAAATGTTTCAACTGATGGTGATCGTTGCCGGAACCACTTATTTGATTCGAAGTTACAGACTTGTGTTGATCTAATTTCATCCCTCTTCCCACATTTATTTGCAGGAATTCTTGCCCTCAGCAGCTGGGCTGATGTATGGACCCTGCATGAAAGACAGGGAAATCGTGGCGTTCTTTCCTGTCCATCGGTGGCCGCCCTCTGCAGCAGTGACCTGGCCCTTCTTGGATGTGAGGCCCAGATCAAGGCAGGAGAGAGAAGAAGCCTGAGGAAGGTGAGCTGGGGACTTGGTTTCCAAGGAAACCACAAGGTAATCATCAGATCCTCTGAGGATCATTATTTCTTTGTCCTGCTAAAAGCCAGATGCTGTCACCTTCTAAGCCAGCTCAGACGCTTGAGCAGGCACCCAAATGGGTCTCCGGGGGAGGAGACAAGTGGCTTAGAGAGCTTACATGGGTGGCTGCTCCCACCCCTGGGTCCAGGTTTCCTCTCAGGAGGCCTTCCCCCCATCTCAAACATGCATTTGTACCCTCAGATCTCCTTAGACCATGAGTAGAGTCTAGTTTTGGGGTCAGGGATACACAGAAAGTTGCCATTCCTGAAGCCCCAAGGGACAGGATGTCTTTACTCAGTGTCTGCCCTGGGCTTCATCTGTAAGGATTTGGGGCTGAGGTCTCTGCCTGGCCCCCTGGGGTGGGGGGAAGGGGGGAGGGATGGCAGGCCTGAGCTCTGAATCCTCCAGAAGGAAAACGAGCAATGACCCTATGTCCAGGGCTCAGACGCAGGGATCTGAGGTGGCTGCGGGCAAGAGCTGCCCTGGGCTGTCAGGTGCCATCGTCCGAGGAGCACTTACTTCGTGCCAGACACGACACAGGGTGGGCTTAGAGCTGCAGGCACAGAATCTCACAGATCCTGACGAGAACTCACCAAGTGGGTGCTGTTTTCACCCACTGCAAATTTGGGTCACTGGCCCCAGGTCACCCAAGGCGCCCCCTGCTGTCTACCTGTAGAAATGGCCCCAGATGGTCTGTCCACCAAGGTCCCCTCCTGCTGGAAGACGTTCTGGTGACCGGTATAACCTTGTTCAGTCTTCACCTCTAACTGTGTGCCTCTCCGACTTGCTCAGTTGACCCATAATGTGTAGAAAGGATCCACTTGTGTTGTGCCCCAGGGGGGTGCCCGAGTTCTTGCTGTGGCTCCGACGGTCACCAGCATGAGTGGGGCGGTGGGGTGAGGGCGCTGAGTCCTGTCTGCTGTGCGCGTGGCCTGATGGCGCGTTCACGTAAGTAACGTCTGGTGGTGGAGTTGGGCCTAAGTCTTTGATGTTTTCCTCAGTGCAGGAGAGACTTCGCTTGTTCTGGAATAGTATCCAACAGCATTGGGTGCAATGGATCCATGGAGGAAACACCCCTAAACACAAACACCCCCTCACACACAAGAAAAAATGGCGGAGCATACAAACATGGAAGTGGTGTTGCTCGAGCAGATGGGGGTCTGGTGGATGCCGGAGGAACGTCAACGTCCATACTGATTATGCCGTCCCAGCTCTTTGGTTAGGATGGCAGGGGTCCCGTGTGGCCCAGGGAGGTTCCTAGGGCTGGGGCATCTCCACCCACCGTGGACATGAGGATCCTGGGCCTCCTGAGGGCCGTCTTCCCTTGGACTGACTATGTTGGCTTCCTGGGGAGTCCTGCTTCTTCTACAATCTTCCCAACCCCGTCCCCCATTACAAACAGAAGACAAATGTCTTCCGGTGTCCCGAAATCTGCCCCTTCATTGCTTTTCCTCATCGGGGGAAGCATGGCCCCGAGTGGCCCGGCGCTGTGGGCGGGGCTGCCTAGGGGACATTTGCGCTTGTCTTCACACCTCTGCCAATGAGACCTTCTTGGGAGGGGCTGGGGGCCTGGGAGCTCCACGGCTGTCGCTGTGGGCGGGGACTTCTGAAGGTGGGGTGGGGAGACCTGAGGTGTGAAACGGTACCCCAGGGGCAGCCTCCTTGCGGCGGGGAGACAGCTTGGCCTGGGGCTTACGTGCTCAGGCGAGGGCCCGCTCTGTGTCTGACCTTGGGCGAGCTGCCTCTGTGAGTCTCACTGTGTCACCTGTAAAATGGGCCCAGGGCTTCCTCCCTCAGAGGATGGGGTGCATGAGGTAATGGGCAAAGATTGTATTTCACATCCTTAAGTTGGTGTCGATCCTGGCAGGGTTTTATTTACGTTTAGTTAAGTCTGACTCTGGGAGAAGCGTGAAGGCAGGCCCAGCCATCAGCCGCTCCTCTTCAAAGCTGCCACAAAGACTTTGTACAGTTCACAGCTTTGGGGACAGTCTCTGGGCTACACGGTTACCATGGAGATGCCCTCTGCCATGCCCTGTGGTCTCCTGGAGTCCTGTGGCTTCTGTGGCCCCTTAGGACCAGCGTCCCCCCTCTCGAGGACACACACCATGGCCATGCCCTTCCTTGGGTTCTCTGAGTCAGGGGCTCTGGGAGGTCACTCCCCAGAAGACCTGGGGGGCATTGCCCTTCCCTGCCTCAGAGATGTTGGCGTTCCTCTCCCTGCCCCCCCCCCCGGGATGTCCAGCATAATCTCCCCCTCTGTGTGGGTTTTGACAGAAAGAGACCATTTCAGGGGACCTTCGGCTTTGGCTCCAACACTATGGTCTCCCAGAGGCAAGAAGAGCTAATGCCTGGCTTCCTTCCAGGACTTGGAGTGGAAATACAGAGAACAAACCCCAGCAGACTCCATCTAGCAGCCTCACCCACGTGGAGTGGTGTGGGAGCTGCCCTCTTCTTCCTGGGCTCTTCCTCTCCCAGCCATCAGTTGCCTCTCACCCCACACCTGGGGCACAAACTGGAACAGCTCTGGGTGATTTTGGCTGGGATATTTCATCTCATTCTTGCACTCATTTCCCAGGTGAGAAAGCTGAAGCTCAGGGAACCTTGCTCGTTCAAGGTCACACAGCTTGTTTGTTAAATTGAGCCAAGATCTACTTTTCGGTCTTGGAACCTCCTCTTCTCCCCCCTGACCCCTGACCGACAAGGAAACCTTAGCATTGCTGATTAAGTCTTAAATTATAGTTTTATCATAAAGGTAATACTTGCTTAAATATAGAAAGAGACATTAGAAAATGCAGAGAAAAACATAAAAGTCACTGTCCCCCAAATCCAGTAATAAAACACATACAGTTGACCCTTGAACAACCCAGGGGTTGGGGCACGCCCCCATGCAGTGGAAAATCTGCATCTAACATCTGACTCCCCCAAAACTGAACTACTGATAGCCAACTGTTGACTGGCAGCCTTACGGATAACATAGACAGTCAATTAACATATAGTTTGTCTAAGTGTTACATATTGTAGCTTTACAATGAACGGAGCTAGAGAAAAAAATGTTACTAAGAAAATCATAAGGAGGGGCGCCTGGGTGGCGTAGTCGTTAAGTGTCTGCCTTCAGCTCAGGGTGTGATCCCGGCGTTCTGGGATCAAGCCCCACATCAGGCTCCTCCGCTAGGGGCCTGCTTCTTCCTTTCCCACTCCCCCTGCTTGTGTTCCCTCTCTCGCTGGCTGTCCCTCTGTCAAATAAATAAATAAAATCTTAAAAAAAAAAAAAAGAAAATCATAAGGAAGAGAAAATACATCTTCAGTACTGCACTGTGTTTCTGGAAGAATTTCAGGGTCAGTGGACCCGCGCTGTTCAGACCCGGGTTGCTCAAGGGCCACCTGTAAATCCTTAGGCTGGGGAGTCTCAACCTGGACCACACATTGGCATCACCTGGGAGGCTTGTTGAAGGCAGAGATCTCCTGGGCCCACCCCTGGAGTGTTTGAGTCAGTGGATGGAGGGGGCAGGAATTTCCGTTTCTAATGAGCTCCCGGGAGATGCTGGTGCCGCTCCCCGGGGACCCCACTCGGGGACGCTGGTCTGGAGCACGGTCTTTTGACCTCCGCTCTGTTGGCATTTAGGGTGGCCATTCTCTGTTGCGGGGCCTGCCCTGTGTCCTGTAGGATGGCTAGCAGCATCTCTGAGCTCTTCCTGCTAGAAGCCCATAGAACCTTCCAGGTCTAGGTCTCCAGACTTCGCCAAATGGCCCCTGGGGGGCAGAACTGCCCCTTGTGAGGACCCGTGCTCTAAGCCTTACTTCCTGGGTCCCTTTACATCCGCCCGGAGAGGCACCCTCTAACACGTGCTCACAGGCACACGCGTCTTTCCTTTTCCTCAAGAATCATGTCGAACTAGAAATACAGTTTTATAACTTGCTCTTTTTCACCTCACAACACTTTGCCAATTAACTCAGCAATTAGCTCGCTGGCAGCGAGGAGAGGCAGGTTTCTGCACAGATGATGCGGGAAACATCACTCAGAGCCCACCACGTGGCTCCGGGCCAGGAAGCCGGTGGCAGGGGGAGGGCTTTCAGATCCTCAGCCTCAGCCTGGAGCAGGGGCTGAAACCCTCAACTTGGGCGACCCTGTCAGCGTCTCCCACAGCTGTCTGTCTGGCTTCCCGAAGCCCCGGGTGTAGCTTGAAAGAAAAATGAGCTGCCTGAGCACATGGTCGTGAACCACGGCAGTGGGGGGTCAGGGATACAGGCCTCGCACCTGCTTCCACCCTCAGTGAGCTTCAGAGATGGACAGCGAGACCCAGAGCTTGCAGGCTGGGAGTGAGGGATCGTGGCTGCCCCCTCTTGCCTGGAAGGGTCCCGGCTGTGTTCGCGTCAGGCCGTGGCTGCTGCTAATGTCCTGTGGGCAGCCGGGCTGCTCCATGCAAAGGCCTGAGGGGGGCCACGAAGTGGTTCCTGGGACCTTGTAAGGGATGTCGGCTTTGGCTGCCTCTCGCTCTCCCGGAGGTCCTCTGTCTGCCAGCCTCATGACTTCATTGTCTGCCAGACCAGGAATCAGCCACTGCCCATCACTTCCCCCCGCCGCTGGAAGCTTCGAGCTGCCGGCTGGGTAGGAATGTCAGGAAGAAGACACCGGCAGGATGGGAGGTATTCATCAAGGCCGCCTCTCTGAGCACCGCACGTCCCTGCTCCCGGCGCCTGCCACGCCGCTGACAAATGGTTTGGGTGGAGTTGACCTTGCTCCGGGCTCTGGAGGTGAGTCCTGATAGGTCTAAACCCATCCCTGTAATCCCATCCTCTGTTCATGGGGATTTCACCCGCTCTGGGGAAGGATGTCTCTCTGCCCCCAGCAGGGTGCAGGAGCTGGTTAGAACTGGCCTGGGAGGCTCTACCACGTGCATTTCTTTCCAACTGTGTTATCAAGTCAGGAGCTTGAAGGCAACCGTGGGAGAGTATTCACACCTCAGAAATTGGCAAAGGCTACAAGGAAGGGTCCCTCCAACCCCAAGCTAGATTACCAGTGCACCAGCGACCCTCTCCCACTAATGGTGATCAAGGGGGGCACCTGGGGGGCTCAGTCGGTTGAGCCTCTGCCTTCGGCTCAGGTCATGATCCCAGGGTCCCGGGATCAAGTCTGGGATCGAGCTCCTTGCTGATGGAGGCTCGAAGCTAACGCTTTGGAAAACAGGGCAGAGACGCATAGCAAGAGTGTAGTTTTTGAGGACAGTTGTCTGATCATGCCTCACCTCTGGACTTTTGGGTGACATTTTTCCCATTTTCTTGAGAGCATCCTAAATGATACAGCTTTGGTAGGTGGGCTGGGATATTCTCAAGTCGGGACCTTCAGCCCCCCGGCCTCTGGAACAGCTAGGTTTCATTTCTTCAGTCAAAGGCAACATTCTGCAGTCGGCGGATGTTGGCCGGTTGTTCCCCCTTCTCCTGCCTCCTGAGGGGACTTCTGTCCTGCCTGGGCCAACTTCCCTGCCCCTGGCCTTTGAGATGAGCTTTGTTTTTGCCAGGTCCGTTCCTGGGCAAGGAGAGAGTGGGAGCTGCCTCAGTGGGGTTGGGGGATTTGGGGTGGGCTGGAGTGGAGAGTCAAGGGAGGAGAGAGTCTTGTCTTACCTCCCCTGATGTCCCTGCCTCCCAAGGCGCTCGGATATCTGGGGCAGAGGTGGGATTGGACGCGTCTGAGCTGCATTTTGGCTTATTCTCCTGGGAGGCGCCCAGAAAAGAAATGATGGACCAGGTATTTAGGGAACAATGATTCCACAGCTATGGAAACCAAAGTAGGTTTTTTTTTCTCTTCTTTCTGGGAAATCTCCCAACCCTATTCATGTACTTTGGTATCTTTTGTACCAAAAAATGTGGAGCAAAGCAGAATGTAGTGGCCTGGAGAAAAACGGAGGCAACAACCCAGTTTAGGAACAGTTCTGGGAGGGATGTGGAACCCATGTTTTGCCCTGTATCTCTGGGCGTTACACAAGTCACACGGTGGACAGAGCTGGAAGCTCGTCCACACAGCCTCCACCCCTCTGGTTCCAAGCCCTCAGGAGTTGTTTCTGGTCTTTAAAAAACAAAACAAAACCAACAAACACCCTCCTTTGCAGCTTGGCTTCTGCCCTATTGTGCCGCAGAAGGCGCCCCTGCTGCCCTGCACGGCGGGGGCGGGCAGTGGCCGGTCTTTGCTGGTCCTCCTCAGTCCTCCCGCAGTGTCTACGGGCGTCCCTCCCTCAGGAGATAAGGCTTCTCTCGGCCTCAGGGACATTTCTGTCTCTCCTGGGCATTCCAGCTCCAGCACCTGAAAGGGCCAGGCACGTAATGTAGACGAGTGGCCTGGGCCAGGCGTGAGGCGACTGGAAGTGGGAGGGGAGTGTGGCGGACAGGGCGGAGGGTGTCCCGTGGAGAGGGCAAGGGACAGCTCAGCCCCGCTGACTCTCGTCATTGGGGAATGAAGAGGCTTGGCATTGCTGGAGTAAGAGCATTTCCCTTGCAGGGATATTGCTGAGGATACACGAAGACTGGACACAGTCCTGACATTCAACAGGCTGCCAATCGATGGAGCTACCTTCTCTGGGAAGCTTCTTGATCCTTCTTCCCCACTGACCTCGCCCTCCTCGTTGTGCCCCTCATGTGGTCCTGGTCACATAGTTCTTGAGGGACAGGATGTTAGCGACTGCCACCGTAGTGTCACCTAACAAATCATCCCCAAAGCCAGTGGCTTAGAATGACGATGACTTCTTCGCGTGGCTTTGTGGTTGGGTTGGGGCTCGGCTGATCTAGCCAGGCTGCGGCTGCTCAGACAGCTCAGTCTCACGTGTCTCTCATCCTCCTTGGGCTCGCGGACTGGCTGGGGCACGTGCCTCATGACAGAAGCACCAGAGGGCGAGCAGAACATATTAAGCCTCTTGGGACCTGGCCAGCTGGCATTGGCCAAAGCATATCACAAGGACAATCTCAAAGTCGAGGGGCGGGAAAAGGTCCCCCACTCATGGCCAGACCACAGCAAAGGTGCAGATAGATAGGAGGTGGAATTGGGGCTGACACTTCAGTCTACCACGTGGAATGGCTACAGTCTGGTTTGGGTCAGTGCTGTTTTCGTGGCTGATGCCTTGGGGAGTGACCTTTCCTCGGTGGCCCCGGGACCCCACTGGGAGTCATCACCGAGGGAGGGGTTCAAGCAGCCCAAGTGAAACGTATTAGCAAAAGGTTAGATCCAGGTTTTCTGTGCCGAGCCGTGGGTAGGGGAGGGAAGGACACACCTGGGTAGCATGGTGCATGCAGTAGGTGGCTACTCAGTGTTTAGTGTCCAGGAGTGAGGGAAGTAGATTTTCTTTGGGTGGAGGCAGGAAGGAGACCAGAATGGAAGGGGAGCGTGGGGGGCTCTGATGTCCCTTCTTAGGGACTCGCAGATCCCCCCACCCCCCAGCGTGCAGAAGCACTGTCCAAAACAGCAGGCAATGGAGGGGGTCTATAGTTGGTTTGGAAATGTATTTCTTTAGAATTTTCCTTTTTTCTCAAGCAAGTTAGTTTCTTTTCAGCATTTCTTTTCACTTTGTTTTAGATTTATCTTCTTTTTAATAGTATGATGGGATTAAAACATTTATTGAGGTGGATAAGCATTTAATATAGTGAGCAAAATATGCTAATCTTAAGTAGACGACTCGCTCACATTTTAGGCAGATCTATAACCATGCAGCCAGCACCCAGACTGAGACAGGATATTTCTTGTTCCCTGCCCCCTGGCTCTCTCATTCCCCTCCCAGAGGTTAGTAACCACTATTCTGACTTCTGCTGCTTGTGTGGATTCTATGGTCTGTTCCAGAACTTCACAGACATCAAATTCTACAACGTGTGCTCTTTTCTGTCTGGCTTTTTTTCTCTGAATATTATGTTTGCGAGATTCATTTCTATTATTGGGTGTCGTAGCAGTGGCGTGTTCTTTGTTCCTTTGTTCTGGAGTTGTCCACTGCATGAATATGCCATTATTTTTCCATTCTGCTGTTGATGGACATTTGGGTTGTTGCTAGTTTGGGGACCATATTGAGTGACCCTGTGATGAACATGTTTGTGCATGTCTTTCAGTGGAAAGATGCATCCATTTCTCTTGGGTATTGACTTAGGAGAGGAATTGCTGGACCACAGGGTAGGCAGCCACATGTTTAGCTTTAGTAGATAGAGAGGGACAAATGGTTTTCCAAAGTGGTGGTGTTTAATGGGATTTTCTCTCTCCTTTTCTTCTTTCCTCCCTCCCCTTCCTCCTCCTCTCTTCCGCCTTCCTCTTCACCCTCCCTCCTCCTCTTCCCTCCTCCTCTGTCTTCTCCCTCTTTCCTTCTTTTTTCCCCAATTTGAACTTCAAAGTTTATTAGGGGGATTTAGCCCATTCACATTTATTGTGATAATTGATACCATTTCTATTTGGTCCTTTCATCTCATTTCATGTTTACTGTTTGTGTTAGTGACAGTTCAGTTGCAAGTAACAGAAATCATCTAGTTTAAGCAGAGAGGGATTTATACAAGGAATCAGATGCTTACAAAATTGTTGGAATAGCTGGAGGAACTTTCAGGAGTGACTGCCTGAGAGGTACCACAGAACTGGCCTGAAAGGGAGCCGCTATTCCCAGCACGACCAGGAAGCTGGGTACTCAGCTTGCCATGGCCTCAATGCTGGCCCAGGGCCACATTGTCTCTGCTGGACACAGGGCTTAGGACATGGCTGCCACAACTATGGGCTCCAGGATGGCATGACCTGACCATGATTTGCCCCAGCAGAGCCTCTGCCGTGGAGAACTCAGCCCCACCCCTCACCACCACTTTTGCCTGAAAACAGAAGTAGGGCGGGCCTCACTTTTGCCCTTGAATGTCCCTCAGATGTGGCTGCTTGGTGGAAGCAAGGTCACGGGCTGCGTTTGGAAAATGTATTTTGTCTTCCACCTTCTGGCAAACAGCAAGGTGCTCTGCAAGGGGGTAGAATGCTACGGCTTTTCCAATGATTTCCCTTTGTTGTTGTCTTTGCCTTTCTTCACTTTCACTGGCTTGAACAACTTCATTTTTATTTCTGGCCTCCCCCACCCGGTCTGCTCCCAATTTAGAAGTTTCACTGGGCTTCTGGATTCTCCCAGTGGCTAATTTCTCGCCCTAAATAACCTTATTTAAACCTCTAATTCCCTCTTACCATATCCAAGTTAAGTGTTAGAAATACCCAACCCCCTGACAATTTTCTTGTCCACCCTGCCCCCACCCCAGCAAAAAGAGAACTCTAGAACATTTCCCCTCTCTCGCTCCCTTGCTGCTGCCCCCAACTCAAGTCCTGAGTTTTGCTGATGTCATTTAGACATTTTGGTTCCATTTTTAAGCTATTTATGATTAACTTTTCTCTCAGAGGATATTTCCTGGTTTTCAGCTATCCCTTTGAAATAATTATACCCTATTTTTCAGGCACCTCAGCAGTCCCGGAAATGAAACTAACCAGGCTTTACAGCTCTCTGCTGTGTCTCCCACTCTGTCTTCTGCTCTTGTAAGACTTTTGTTGGATTTGATTTTCAACTTATCAGAGCTCTGGTCTGTTTTCCTTGTTACTCCAAAGGAGACTTTCTTGTCCTGGGCTGCCTTCTCTCATCGGTTTGTAAACCGATGAGATGCATCCAGGGATGCAAATGAGATGTCTGCCTCTCTGCCTGTCAGGGACCTTTCTTTCTGGAAGCTCCAAAGAGCTCATCTCTCATCTGTGGAGCTCAGACTCCTCGCTGGGCTGCTTGGAGGTGGGTGTTCTTTATTTATCACTTCTGCCCGCGGCCCTTTCAAATCTCAAGGTTCTTGTCTCTCTTCCACTCTCTTCGGCACTCCTTAGATCACCACATCTCCTTTTGTTCATTTTCCTCCTTCTAGAAACCTTATTACCTATTACAATTTGGGGTCCCGAATCTGATTTCTCAGCCTCTTATCTTTTTATTCATGCTTTCATTTCTTTGCATTTATGGCTGTATGTGGAGAGTGAGCTCCTCCATCGATCTTCCGGAATGAGGCTTTTGTTCTCAGAGGACCTTTCCTTTTTTCGCTTCCTCTATTAAATTTTAATTCTGGATGTCCTGCATATGTCTGTGTTTTGAGTTCTCGAAAGCCTTCCTCGCGTACTGTGTGCACCTCCCTCCTCCCCCGACCCTGACAGTGCTCATAAAATCACTGAGGTCTTGTCCCTTCAGCACCCGAGAGTGGACGAAGCCTCGGTCCCTCTGGGGTTGGTACTTTTCTCTGCTTGCCCAAAGCATCAGCTCTCCCGAGCTGTGCAGCCCTGGCAGCAAGTCTTGTGGGTAGAGTGAGGTCTGGTTGCCCCCCACCTGGCCAAACTGGGACCCATCACTCCAACATGCTGCGGGAGGGCACCGTGTACTCTGTAGGTCCTCTGGGGGGAGCAGAGAGCCAGGGGCAAAGGCCCCTCAGACCCCAAGGAGGTCTTGACCTACAACACCTACTTCAGATGTAGGTAAGGAGGTTAATGCCAAAGGACCCTCAGGCCATCGAGAGCAATGAGCAGGGAGTTTTGCTAAGAGAGGAAGATCAGGGCCCAGTGGGGGGAGTCTTCTCTGTGGGAGAAAGAGCTGAATGGATGTGTGGTGACCAGAGGGGAAATTGTGGCAAGGACAGTGATTGGCGTTCACTAAATTTGGCTCATTTTCTTCTGGGCACATAGCTAACCTACAGTTCCCAGCTTCCTCTGCGGCTAGGTTTGTCATATGACCTTGTGATCTGTTCTGCCCAGTGGAATGTGAACAGAAGGCACCCAGTGCAGTGATCTGAGGGGGTGAGTTGGAGGGGGGTCATATCTTGAGGCAGAAAACACGGTGGAAGGGCCTTTGGTTTCTGAGTCATTGCCTAGAGGAGAACTGCTCAGGAGGAGCTCCCAACAAGGAATACCAATGCGAGGCTTTGCATGTGTTAGCTATAGAGATCCGGACGATGTTTGTTACACAGCTGGCAGCTGATGACTGATACAGAAATCTTTCCTGGAAGCCCCGCCAGCAGACCTGTTTGCATAGCTCATTGGCCAGAGCTGGACTGCATGCCATCTCCTGACTTGTTTGCACTTGGACTTGAGATCCAAGCAACATCAGGGTTTTGCCAGCAAGGAAGAAGTTGGGAATTGATTTGGAGGAGACCAGTGGCTGCCATATTGGTGCAGCTAAACAGCTTTTATGTACTTGCTGGCTCATTTCACTTGTTTTGTCAATTGCCTCTTTACGTCCTTTGCCTATTTTTCTCTCAAGGTTTTCATCTTTTATTAATGAATGGCAAGGTCTTTCGATGTGTTAGGGATTGTAATGCACATCTGTGGTTATTTTTGTCCACCCAGCGTCTGAATTTCTTTCCTCCCTCGGAGGTATCCCCTGGTTTCTGCCACAGAAGCGGGGCTTGTGTTCCAGCCCCCTTGCGGCTACCGTGCAGGCCTGTGACCGAGGCTCTGCCATGCAGATGCTCTTGCCGCAGAAACATAACCAGAAGCTAATGAGCAGAGGTAGCAAGAACTGTGAGGACTCTATTCTGGAGAAGGAGGGAGCAGGAGCAGCAGCAGGGTCTCTACCCAACCAGCTGGGCCACCGTGGCCATTCCTGTCTGGGAGGCCTTCTAGACTACTTCTCTTGCCTTCCCAGAGCCTCTGCCAAGCTCAGTGTCCATCCCTGTGCTGCTTAAATCTGCTAAGGTCAGTTTCTGTTGCTTGGAACAAGAACAGAACTGTGATAGTGACCTTTTGTCTGTATTGTCTGTTACACAACCTGTGTCCAGTTGTCATTTGTCTTGTAACCTTCTATGTGCAATAACTTTTCCTTAAAGAAGTTTTGGACTGGGGGACCTGGGTGGCTCAGTTGGTTAAGCGCCTGCCTTCGGCTCAGGTCATGGTCTCAGGGTCCTGGGATCGAGCCCCACGTTGGGCTCTCTGCTCAGCATGGAGTCTGCTTCTTCATCTCCCTCTGCCGCTCTCCCTGCTCATTCTCTCTTTCTCTCTCAAATAAATAAAATCTTAAAAAAAAAAAGAAGTAGTTTTGGATTTTTATCATTTTTTTAAAGTAGGCTCCACACGCAGTATGGGGCTTGAACTCACGACCCTAACATGGAGAGTTGTGGGCTTTACTGACTGAGCCCGCCAGGCGCCCCAGAAGTTTTAGATTTTTAGGCCACCAGATAGATCAACCCTTTCCTTAGTTGTTTCTTTTTTTTTTTTTTTTTTTAAAGATTTTATTTATTTATTTGACAGAGATAGATAGCCAGCGAGAGAGGGAACACAAGCAGGGGGAGTGGGAGAGGAAGAAGCAGGCTCATAGGGGAGGAGCCTGATGTGGGGCTCGATCCCATAACACCAGGATCACGCCCTGAGTCGAAGGCAAACGCTCAACCGCTGTGCCACCCAGGCGCCCCTCCTTAGTTGTTTCTGATTTTCAGGTCTTCTTATAGAGGCCTTTCCGAAATCCAAGGTTACATAAACATTCACCCGTGTATTAAATTTTTATAATTTTAAGTTCTTTCCCTCAAATATTTATGTTTAAATGTTTTATGCTTAAACATATATAGAGCTTAAAAAGCCAAATACTACCACTAGGTTTAAAGAAATTAGTACTCTACTCCATTTCCCTGATTCTCAAAACCCCCTCTGCAGAGCCAACCACATTCAGCTTTTAATAGATGTTTCCTCTTTTTTTAAAATTTCCATGTCTAAATGAAACCGTTTATACCTTAATTCTCAGTTTTCAATTTTAGATATATCTCTCCACTGGCTACCATGGAAAATGAGCTTTTTTTCCATTTTTTTTGTTCCAAGTTTTTATTTTGAGCTTTTCTTTTCTTACCATCCACACTTGTAAGATCTGCCCAGCCCTTTTAAAATCTTTAGGCGCTCTCCATTTTTGTTGTTGTAAATTACATATTGAAGACAGGGGCGCTTCGTTCTACAGCTTCCTGCCGTCTAGACTTTGCTGGTTGCATGACCTTGGCGTTGCTGGAAAGTTCCTCTGTTCCCCGTATTTCTTGTAATTTGGTAGTTGGACCTAAAGCGGGCGTGGGCAAAGTTTTTCTGTCAAAAGCCAGATAGTAAATATTTTAAGCTTTGTGGGCCATATGGTTTATGTCATAATTCCTCAAATCTGCTGTTGTAAAAAGTAGGTAGAAAGAGTCATAGACAGTATGTGAACAAAGGGCAGGGGCGTGTTTTGGGCAAATTTGATTCCGGGGTCGTAGTTTGTAGACCCCCCGATCTAAGGCTTGGTCAGGGTCAGCTTTGACTTGGTGCCTCATTGGTGGGGCTGCATGTGTGAGGAGACACCTCGTGTCCCACTTATGCCATTTCCTTTTCTCCCTTTCTTTTTTTTAAAAAATATTTTATTTATTTATTTGACAGATAGAGACAGCCAGCGAGAGAGAGAACACAAGCAGGGGGAGTGGGAGAGGAAGAAGCAGGCTCATAGCAGAGGAGCCCGATGTGGGGCTCGATCCCAGAACGCCGGGATCACGCCCTGAGCTGAAGGCAGATGCCCAACCGCTGTGCCAGCCAGGCGCCCCACCTTTCTTTCTTTCTTTCTTTCTTTCTTTCTTTCTTTCTTTCTTTCTTTCTTTCTTTCTTTCTTTCTCTTTCTTTCTCTCTCTCTCTCTCTGTCTCTCTCTCTCTCTCTCTCTTTCTTTCTTTCTTTCTCTCTTTCTCTTCTTTCTTCTTTTCTTCCCCCCCTTTTTTTTTGGTGATGGCAAAATACACATAATAAAGTTTGCCTTTTTAACCATTTTTAGGTGTCCAGGGGTATTAAATCCATGCACAGTGCTTTGCAGCCATCCCCACCGTCCATCCCCACGACTGTTCAGCTGGTAAAACAGAGACTCTCCCCATTAAACACTAACCTCCTATCTTCCCCTCCCCCTGCCAGCCCCTGGCAACCACCACATCTTCCGTCTTTTATGATACACATGCTATTTAACTTGAAAAATACAAAAAGAGGTCAAAACTGGAAGTAAAATCCACCCATGATCCCACATTTTTGGGGAAGCATGTAAAGTAAGAAGTGAAAGCTCTGTCCTCTGCCCCCCTCAACACCACTCCCCTCCCTGTGGGAGCTTCTACTAACAGTTGGGTACAGTTTGTTCCAGACCTTTAATGCCCTGACAAGGGCATATATCTACACATAGCAGAGGCATGTTACCTGTGTGGAGGCTGCCTCCTTTCTGCCCCACGAGCCGAGGCTGGAGAGGGGAAGGTTGGGTGTTGACCTTCCTTGTCCATCTCTGGCTGACAGGTGGCTCACTTACCCTTTTTTCTTTTTTCTTTTTTTTTAAAGATTTTTATTTATTTATTTGACAGAGAGAGAGACAGCCAGCGAGAGAGGGAACACAGCAGGGGGAGTGGGAGAGGAAGAAGCAGGCTCATAGCGGAGGAGCCTGACGTGGGACTCGATCCCAGAACGCCGGGATCACGCCCTGAGCCGAAGGCAGACGCCCAACGACTGCGCCCCCCAGGCGCCCTTCACTTATCCTTTTTGCTGCCTGAGAGACCATGTTGAGGGAGTGAGTCCATGCCCCCCCCCCCCCGCCTCTATGGAGAGGGCACACCCTCACCCTTTCCTGAATTTTTTCTTACCCCTTTTCTTGCCATGAAGCGAATATCAGACCCATATGGATTTTAAGTGACTCTTTTGGAATGTTCAGGAATTTCTCCCAAGAATGGGGCAGGGGGGTGGGGGTGGCGGCAGAGACGACATTGTGCCCTGGTTGGGCCAACATGCTCCCTTATGGTAGGTAGAGGCAGGCTGAGGAGGGCTCATGACACTCCCATGGAAGCACCTTGGTCCCCCCACTTTCCCAAGTCTCCTCCCTTTGTGTCCTTGGCCACCCAGCCCCCTGGCCCCACCCCACCCTGGGACACTCCCTGCGTCTGTCAAGACCCTTTCAACCACTTGCAGATTCCACTGCCCTTGGAATCCACTAGGTGGCGCGCTCTCCCTCTGTGTTCCTCCTGGCTTGGCTTTGGGGGTGGTGTTGGGGGGAGGGATGGAGCTCTGGCCTCTGTTTTGCTGATTTTGGGGGGTGAGAGTGGGTATGCCCTGGGGCAGAGGATCAAGGGTGGGGAGTGGAAAGCTGAAATGAGATGCAGCTCACACACTAAGACCACAGGGTGTTAACTTCAGACTTCCTGGCTGTCTTTGAGGGAGGCTTTAATTAAACAAGGACATGCAAATCCCCCATCCTTGCAAAGCTGGTCATGGAGAACCGACCTTGAAACTCCTAGATGACCCCCTCCAGCCTATCAAAGAGGTCAGAGAGGGCATGAGTGGAGTGGGAATTTGGAGCTTGGTCGGTGTTTCCTGCAGCGTGGGGGGCACATTGGACGGGTGACTGGCTCTCACCAGAGACAATGAAATGATGATCGATGGACCAGTGATTTGGCCTGAGGTAGCAGAGGAGAGGGCTGCGGTTCCAGTAGCCGTTGGTGGTGTCCCCACCAGATCCCTCTCCCAGCTGGTGTGCCTTTTCTGGAGAAGGCAATGCCTGCAGGGTTCAGGGGACAGCCCATAGCCCATGGCGAACGGATTCAGGGTGTAAGAGGCTGTTCCCTCACCCCAGACCAGGATAAGTTCACGGTACATTTTGTACATCAGGTCGAGTCTGGGCTTCACCTGAGATGGTGTCGTTACTCACCCTCCCATCTTCCCTATCCTGCTTCCCCCACTCCTCGAGGGGCTTGATCTGAGGAGTTCCCCCTGGCAAATCCCTGCTCCCAAAACACCAAAAAACCGTGTCTCAGGCTCTCCTTCCAGACAACCAAAGGCAGGTAGAGCCAAAAGTGGTCCTAGGACGCAAACACCAAGGATGGGATTTTGCAGTTGGGTGCCTTCCTTTGCAGTTGTGATGAGGGTCCCTCCCCCCACAGTGGAGGCCTGCTAGTCCCAGATGCTCAGCTTCCACCTTGGTCACCTGGGACAGGACTCAGGTGGCGGGGGATGTCGTGGCTTGTGCATTGTCCCTATGCTTGAGGGACATTGGGGAAAATAATAATCCTAAGGATTTTGGAACAGGGAGGCAGTGGCTAGGTACCACTGATGATTTGAAGAAGGAAAATGACAAGCTCAGGACATTGATCACCAATTTAAAGCAAAATCAGGAGGATTCCTTGGCAGTATTTAAGGAAACTTGACTACTGCCAGAGGGCAGACAGCTGGAGACAGGCTCAGGACTTAACGGTAATAGAATTTCAGAGAAGGCTGAATCCCAGCCTGCGGACATCTCTCCTCCAAAATCAGGGCCCCAGGGGGCTGGGGTGGGATCCTGAGTCCTGAGATGGAGCTCTCAGGGAGAAGTACTTGACAACCTTGAACTGCAGACCTCTTATACTCTCTGGCCTCCTGAAGTGGCCCACTCGTCCTGTTGGAAGATAGAGGTCCCCCCTCTTCCTTAAAGATCATACAGAAACCTCTCATAAGTGCCCCTTCAAGACAAAGTTTATCCTCTTCGGGATCTGCTCCCACCTCCTCTCTTGGCCGCCAGACCCCAAAGTGCAATCACATTTCAACGTGACCTGACCAGGGAAGTGTTTGGCCTGTTAAAGGACAAGAGGAATGAATCACCAAAGGAGCTACAGGAGTAAGCCTACAGGGACGGGCAGAGACTGGGAGAACATTCCCCGGAGTGGACTCTGAAGATGCCAGGTCAAGGGAATCTCAATATAGCAGAATATTGAAGAATTTAGCAGTATGGAAAGACTCTCTGATTTGACACTTGGAAAGGCTTTTGAGAGATGATTCTCAGAATACTGGGAGTCGTGATAGTGCCCATTCAAGGAAGTGGGTGCCGAGCAGCTGTGGCAGACCATGGAGGAAGGTATGCAAAGGCTCAGAGGAGTGGGCAGGCTAGATTGGGTCTGCTACTGTAGACTGGAAAAACCACTGGCTGACTAAGTTCCTTGGGCAAACTCACTTCTTTATGAAGGTGATAAGGAATGGATTGGGGAGGAGACACCAGCATCACTGGAAAGCTCAGGGAGGAGCTGTCCTCTGTAGCTTGGGTCTGACAGTGGAAATGCTGCTATAAAACTGAGCTCCCTAGTAGCGATGGGGATGATAGGATTCTGTCACACCAGCCCTTAACTGTCATAAGCAAGGTGGATACAATATCAGAAAGGACAGCAAGGTCAGGATGGCAACCAGGGGCCCCTATCTGCAAGGAGCTATGGAGATGATAATAGTACCTGACATTTCCAGGGGCAGGCTATATGCACAGCCAGCGATGCTATTGTTTAATGTACATTATCAAAAGTGATCAAGAATGGGGTGCGTGGCTGGCTCAGTGGGGAGAGCATGTGACTCTTGATCTCAGGGTTGTGAGTTTGAGCCCTATGTTGTGTGTAGAGAAAACTTAAAAAAAATAGAATCTTAAAAAAAAGTTGCAGTGCCTGGATGGCTCAGTGGGTTCACTGTCTGACTCTTGATTTTGGCTCAGGTAATGATCTCAGGGTCGGGAGATCAAGCCCCTCATTGGGCTCTACGCTGGGTATGGAGGCTGCTTGGGATCCTCTCTCTCTGTCTTTCTCTGTCCCTCCCCCCAACCCTCGTTTGCACTCTTTCTCTCTCTCTCTCTCTAAAAAAAAAAAGAAAGAAAAAAGATCTAGAATGATTTAGCAGGGGTGGAGGTCAGTTACCTCAAAGAAAGGTAAAGATCCTTTATCCAAACTTGAACAAGTTCTCAAGCTCAGAATCCGTCGACCAAAGGAAGGGTAGGTCCCATAAGGAAGGACCCCAAACTATCATGGCAATCACATAGAGAGTGATTTTTTCCAGTCTTTTCCCAAAGGCGCTGTATAAGTTTGCTAGGACTGCTGTAACAAATATCATAAACAGGGCGGCTTGAACAACAGAAATGTGTTGGCTCATAGTTCTGGAGACCAGAAGCCAGAAATCAAGGGGTTGGCTGGGCTGGATTCTTTCGAAGGATGTGAAGGAGAATCTGGTCCAGGCCTCTCCTCCAGCTGCTGGGGGCCGGCCGGCAATCGATGGCAGTTCTAGGCTTGTGGAAGCATCACCCTGATCTCTGTCTGCAGCTTCACGTGGCCTTTTCCCCGTGTGTGTGTCTCTGTGTCCAAGTTTCTGCTTTTTGTAAAGACACGGTCATATGGGATTAGGGCCCACCCTAATGATCTCAACTTTGCAAATGAGGTCACATTCACAGGTACTGGGGTGAGGGGGCTAGAACTTCAACATATTTTGAGGGGGATGAAATTCAATCCATAATGGAAAGCTCCAGTCATTCATTGTAATAACCATACTTGGGGCAAGGGTGTGTGTCAGTTCCAGGAGTCCTCTGGGGGTGAATAGATGCAGTTAGAGGGGTGAGAGATTTGTAGAGGCGTCACCTATGAAAGGCCCAGGGAGGGAGCTGGAATGGCTTGGAAAAGGCAACTGGTACCTGTGAAAGGAGACGAGGAAGGAAGGAGGATTGCAGGGGAGAAATCCCCCTGCAGTGTGGCCCCAAGGGACTCAGACCCCAAAGGTTGTCCTTTAGAAGAGTCCCACACTGGGAAGAGAATGCCAGGCCTTATGGCTCCTGCTGTGAATAGTCATTGACCGAGAGCGGCCGGGGGAATGCATGGCCTTGGCCCCAACACGGTGGCCCCACATGGAGGCTGGGAGCTTACTGCCTTCTGGCAGGTTCTCTCTCTCTCTCTCTCTCTTTTTTAAAGTGGTGGGGTTTTTTTTTGTTTGTTTGTTTGTTTTTAGCAATCTCTATACCACTGTGGGGCTCGAACTCACAAACACAAGATCAAGAATGGCACATTCTTCTGACTGAGCCAGCCAGGTGTCCCTTGGCAGGTTCCCTCTTGAAAGTACAGCTGAGTGGCACATCTCCGCAAGAGGCTTCCCAGATCATTCGAGGGCTGCTGGATGTAGGTTCCACACTGACATCGATGCCCAGGCACCTGAGGGCCATGATGTAGCAGTAGAGAAGAGTGCAGGGGGACCAGGACATACATGGAGTCCTGCCTGAGGTCCATCCCACAATGGGTCTGTTGTATCCAGAGGCCCCCAATGGTCATTTCCCCAGTCCCTGCACGTGGAAATGAAGTGAAATACTTAGCAGTTGGCAGAACCTTCATGTCTGTTCCTTTAGCTACAGAGCTCGAGCTATTGTGTTAGGAAAGGCCAGTGGAACCCCTTAGCGAGGCCTCCTAGGTCCTCTTCCCCCCACCCCTTGCCAGCTAAGAGAGCACATCGAAATCAGTATTGCATTTCTGGAGGAATAACAGAGGTTGGCGCCATCTTTAGAGACTTAGAGGATGCAGGAGTAAGGGTCTTTATCACATCCCTGTTGAGTGCGCCGGTCTGGCCCCTGCAAAAGCCAGACGGGTCATGGCAGATGACAGTGGCTAACCAGAGACTCAACGAAGTAGTGGCCCCAGTGCAGCTTCTGTGGAGAACGTGGCCTCTCTTCTGCTTAACATCATCTTGTCTACATGGGATGTGGCTATTGATCTGGCCACCATGTGCATTCGTGGCCTTACCCCAGGGCTCTGAGAATTTTCCTGCTGTCCATCACAGTGTAATTCAATGGGACCTGGCCCTTCCCGACAGTCTATGGTCCGCCATGTCGGTCCGCTCTATCGGCAACACCATGTTAATCAGACCCAATGAGCAAGACGTAGTAGGCGTGTTGGAAGCTTTGGTAGAGTAGGTGAGCTCTAGAGGTTGGAGGGAGATCTGGGCGTGTCAGGTCATCTGCCCCAAAGCAAAGGGTGGCTCATTGCACTGTGTACCTTTCACCATTCGGAAAGAAGCAGAACTCCTGATGGGCCTCTGGGCTCGGGGGCAGCATGTCAGCACTGGGGAAGATGGCTTTGGTGCATTGACGGGGCAACACGGAAGGCTGGAAGATTTGGAGCTGCAGTGAGGTCTGCGGCATGTGACCCATCAGACCCGATGACACTCGAGGTGTCTGTAGCAGAGAAGGTCGCTAGGTGGAGAGCTCCCACAGGAAAGCCACAGTGCGGTTGGGGAGGTGCTGGAACAAGGCCATGCCACCTGCAGCGGAGAAGGGTTCCCAGCATGCCCCTGGGCCCTGGCGGAAACTGAGCACCTGACCAGAGAACATCCGGTGACCAAGTGGCCACAACGCTTCATCATGAGCTGGTGAATCACTCACTGAACACAGGGCCAGGCCTCTGTTATAAGATGGAAGTGGCCCCCATCAGGGACCTCACACAGGTCCCAAAGGACAGGTGGCCCCGATTCCCATGTCACCAACTGCGGTTACATGGACACCCCGTGCAGCTCACACCTTGGGGGCAGCTCACACCTGAACCCAGCTGCGAGGAGGGAAAAGGCTGAAGTCAGCTCGTGCGGGGTCAGCTGGGTACGCTGGTGTGAGCTGTCGGGGTGGGCCCACGAGCCAGCGGGCAGGGCTTTGGGCGGGGCACTAGCCATTGACGCCGTGTGGACTCAGGATGCTCATGGGGTCGTGGACAGTGGCTGGACTGCTTGGTCGAGTCTGCAAAGAGGAATAAGGGGGACCTGGGGAAAGCCCCCTGGGGACTGGGGGAGGGCACACGTTAGTGCCAGAGAGCGTCTGGTGCAGCAGAGACACCAAACAAGCGAGTGGACGAGGTGGCCCAGCCAGCCACTGTCCTTGGCTGGCACAATGCTCGGGCCATGGACTCGGCAGGAGGAGCGGTTATGATGGCAGAGCTGGGGGCCAGGCCCGGGCCCAGGACAGCATGCCCGTACTCACCGAAGCTGCCGGTTACTGCTGCCTCCGAGTGTCTTGTCAGCAATCGAGGTGGACTCAGCTCCCAGGATAGAACCATCCCCTTGAGGTGACGGGCAGACCACTTGGTGGCAAGTTGATTTCATCCTGCAAAGGGCAGTGATTGACCCAGGTCCGTGCACTTGGTTCTGGGGCAGGGGGATGGGGGGCTTGCGTTCCTTACTTTCTGGGCCGGGGCCAGCACTGCGGTCCACAGGCTCACGGAGTGGCTAGCTCACCAGCCGGGGGGCCTGAAAACACCACCCATGACCAACGGGTTCACTTTATGGGAAAGGATCATGGATCCACTGCTCCTCCTCAGACCGCCCTGTCCAGAGCTGGCCGCTGGGTAGAGCAGGGTAACGGCCCTGTAAGGATCTTGCAGGGTGAGAAGGTTCCAGGATCTACGCCGCCCGACGAGCTGTGTCCACTCCAGAAGGCTCAGGGTGACAGTGGGAGCGGTTCCATGGCCGCCAACCCCTGTGACCCACTTAGGGAATTTGTGCCTTGGGTCCCCACATCCTTCAGGCTTTGTGTGTCTAGAGGTCCTGGTTCCAGATGTATGTGTGAGCACGCTTGCATGTGTGTATGTGAGTGCGTATGCACGCATGCACGCGTGTGTGTTTCCACGGGGGACACGGTAAGAGTCCCACTAAACAGCTCTGCGGTAGCCTGTCCGTCTGGGCCCCATGCCAGTAGTGCAGCAGGTGCAGAAAGGAGCTCCCCCTCCAGCAGTGGGGAGAGCCCCGTCATTATGAGAAGCAGAGACGCTGCTGTGTCATGGGGACGGGAGGTGGGGACGGGACATGGGGAAGGGGTAAGTGTGGCACTCGGGTGGTCCACGGAGTGTCCAGTTTTAGCCGGAAATGGCAGACAGCAACCACGGCCGGAGGGGACAGGAGACTGGGGCGCCCTCCAGGCCAGGCTCCCAGCTCTGCAGATTGGGAAGCAGGGGAGGGCGACCGCGAGTGTCAGTGAAGGCCTCAGGGTCAAGTGCGTGGTGGGGCCTCTGGTTTTACCCACCCCTTGGAGTTTCCCCAGGGGGTCATGACAACTCTGCAGGAGGCAGAGCCCTGGGGAGGTGACCCGATGCAGGAAGCAGGAGCCTGAGTGACTCGACGGGTGGCCTGTGGTGGAGGCCGGGGATGCCCGTTCAGGTCGCGTTCCAGCCTGCACAGCACAGACCTCGGCAGTGGCCACAGTGGCTCAGAGCGCCCCTTCTCTGCACAGCTGACCCCAGATGATGGAGCTGCCTTTCCTGGGAGGTCACTTCCCCTCGCCTCCCTGGAGCGGCCAGGGCCCACGCTGGTGGAGAAGGGGTTACAGGAGCCGCTGCAGGCTGGGGCTGACCCTGCAGTGCAGCTCAGTCCACACCCCTGCTCTGCCCTTCCCCTCCCTTACTCCCTCACTCCCTTGAGCAAGCGTGTTCCCTCAGAAAGGACCTCACTCTTCATGGCCACAGGGTTTTCTCTGGGGTGACGACAATGTGTAGAACCAGCGGTGGGGGCTTGCACAGCGTTGTAAACGCAGCAAACGCTGCCGAAATCTACACTCACAACAGTTATCTCCTGTTCTGTGAATTTCACCTTAGTTTAAAAAACAATATGTGAAAAATAAGAAGCTCCTCTCCCCCCACCACACGCAGAAAGAAAGACACAGACAGACACACACACAGACACACAGACACACACACAGATAGACACACACACACAGACACTGACAGATACACACAGACACACAGACAGACACAGACAGACAGACACACACACACAGACACACCCACGCTACCGCAAGCTTCCGGGTTGCAGCAGGGCTGAGCCTCAGCCTTGGATGGAACAGGAACCTGGGGTGTTACCTGGTCCCAGGCACAGTAGTAATCGAAACAAGGGGGTTTTGGACCTGGCGGTGGGGAGCTGATACTGTCTGAGGGCCACGGGCAGGGGATGTTTGTCTCAGCCGGGAGAAGGCGCCCAGACACTGCACTCCCGGGGCCTGTTCTCAGCACCGGTCACTCGGGACACTCGAGGTACTGATTTCCTTCCTGACATCCTCCTGCACTTTCTGTGATGGCCTCTCTCTCCCCCGCCCCCCGGGAACGGAACTTAGCGCTGACCGTCTCATGACCATGACCTCCCCCTGCCCAACCCCCCCCCCCCCCGCCGCTAAATGATTCACCTCTTTTTAAACCCCAGGTTTCTTTACAAAGCTTGCCGCATTAATGGCCAGGCGTGGCTTGTAGAGAGGGCTCCCCTCCCTGAGATCCAGGGGTTGCCCTCACCTAGGGAGGGGGCAGCGTGTTGGAAGGTGAGGAGCAAGGAGGAAATTTCAGGAAATGTCAAACCAGCCGAGGGCTCCATCAGGCGCCACCTTCTCAAAGGGGCCCCCTGAGCCTCGCCAGCCCCCCAGCTCATGGGCTCCCTTACGCTGTCACCCTTCTGCTCCTTTTCCGCTCTGTGACCCTCTTGAGATGACCTCGTGTCTCTGCTTGTTCACTTCCTCATCTTCTGTTTCTTCCATGGGAAGGCGGCCCCGGTATCTACTGAGGAAAGAACGACTCTTTCCAGGTCAGCATGTGTGACCTCTCTTGCCTTAAAATAGAGGTGGTAAGATACATGTAATACATATGTATGTTACATATGGAACATATACGCATCATCTTAACTATTTTACGTGCACCCTTGAGTGGCATCCCGTACGTCAGGTTGTTAGGCAGCCATCACCACCATCCACCTCCAGAACATTCTCATTGTCCCTTACTGAGACGCTGTCCCCATGAAACACGGACTCTCATTCCCCCTTCCCCTCAGACCCTGGCAGCCACCATCCTACTTTGTGTCTGTGCACCTGGCGACTCCAGGGACCTCCTGTACGAGGACTCACACAGTGTGTGTCCTATCGCGATGGGACTCTTTCACTGGGCATAACGTCTTTCAGATTCGTCAACGTGTCAGAATATCCTTTCTGTTTTTTAAGGCTGAATAATTTTGCATTGTATGAATACAGCACACATCGCCCCTTACTTGTAATGACTGAGTTGTATAGTTTCGTTGATTTAAAAATTCCTTATGGAGAGACATGATTTTTCTATTTACTAGCAATGCAGAAAAATATACCCTTTAACATATTTTGGATACACTCGTGCTCTTATTTCTGTAGGATACATTTCTAAAAGTGGGATGGTCGGGGGCGCCTGGGTGGCTCAGTCATTGAGCGTCTGCCTTCGGCTCAGGGCGTGATCCCGGCATTCTGGGATCGAGCCCCACATCAGGCTCCTATGCTGGGAGCCTGCTTCTTCCTCTCCCACTCCCCCTGCTTGTGTTCCCTCTCTCACTGGCTGTCTCTCTGTCAAATAAATAAAAAAAATCTTAAAAAAAAAAAGTGGGATGGTCGGGTCATAGGGTATAAGCATTTCACACGTTTTTGGACGTCACCAAATTGTTCTCCCCAAAGGTTCTGATTCCTCTTGGCTGCAGGTGTCCGAGCTCGCCCTTCACCCACGCCGTTCCCATCTTCTGAAATGGTGCCAATCTGGCAGATTAAATGGGATGATCTCATTGCTTTACCTTGTATTTCCTTAAGCATTATTGAGGTAAGACATATTTTTATGTTTTTTTGGCCATTTGCATTTTTTGGGTGGCTTTCCAATTTCTGTCCTTCATTCATTTTCTCATTTTGCATTATTTTTATTCTTTCCAGGATGTTCATACATATTCCGGTCATGATCCTTTGGAGCTGTTCAAATATCTTCTCCTAATCTATAGTTGGTTTTCCACTGCGTGGAGTCTTTTGTTGAACAGAAACACGGCATTCTACTGTCATCCCATTTATCAATCTTTTCTTTTAGGATGTGCTTTTTGCATCTTGTTTAGGAAATGCTTCCCCTATGCAGAGATCATAAACAGAGTCTCCTATATTTTCTTCTTATAAATGTTTTAAAACTTTGCTTTTCATCTTTTCATGTTTGCGACTCCTGGGGACCTTGTCTATTTTTTTGCTATGGTGTTATCTTAGGTTTGGCTCCTCGAGGAGCTGACTTGAGACCAAGATTGGGGGCCAGCAGGGAGAGGGGAAGGGAGGGGAAGGGAGGGGAAGGGAGGGGAAGGGAGGGGAAGGACAAGGAAATGCGTGCTGATGACCAGGTACCACTGAGGACACCTGAGACTCAGTCCCCCTGGGGACCTCGGGGAGACAGTGTAGAACACACCTGACAGTGATCTTGCTTCAGGGGCAAGGAAGTGGTGGTGTTCATTCTTCAGCTCTGCCGATCACCGCCTGAGCGCCATTCCTGGGGCATTAACTCAGCCTGCCCTTCCAGCCTGCTGTTCTTGCAGGGCGAGTAGAAGCCCGTGGGTCTCAGAGGTGTTTGCAGGTGGACCCCTTTGTAGGTCGGCATCAGGAGTGTGCAGGAGATGCGGCAGGGCACCCGTGCCACTACAGTGTGAGGCTGGGACCTACGTTTGTTTCGTGGTCAACCAGTTGGCCTAATACAATTTATTAAATAGTCTGTTCATTTTCTTATTATCTTTTTTTTTTTTTAAAGATTTTATTTATTTATTTGACAGAGAGACAGCCAGCGAGAGAGGGAACACAAGCAGGGGGAGTGGGAGAGGAAGAAGCAGGCTCCCAGCAGAAGAGCCCGATGTGGGACTCGATCCCGGAACGCCGGGATCACGCCCTGAGCTGAAGGCAGACGCTTTTAACGACTGCGCTACCCAGGCGCCCCATTTTCTTATTATCTTTATTATATCAAATTTCTGGGTTCACCTACTGGGTGTAATTGTCTATCAGTGTATTACCATCATGTCTTTTTTTTTTTTTTAAGATTTATTTATTTATTATTTGAAAGAGAAAGAGAGCGAGCACTGGGGGAGAGGGGCAGAGGGAGGAGAGAGAGAATCTCAAGCAGACTCCCCGCCAAGTACAGAGCCCGACATGGGGCTCGATCTCACGACCTGAGCAGAAATCAAGAGTCGGATGCCTAACTGACTGGACCACCCGGATGCCGCCGTAATTATCATAGTTTTATGAGTCTTGCCACCTGGCAGGGACAAATCCCGCCCCTTACCTCCGGTTATTGTTCTCCTTCAAAATAGTTTTGGCTATCCCCGAGCCTTTACTTTCCCATCTGCCTCTTAGGATTCTATTGTCAGGTTCCCTGAAAAGGCCCAATCAGTTTGATTGGAATTGTATTAACTTCACAGATTAATTTGGGGGGAGCTGTTGTTCATGATTCTGAGTCTTTCTATTGCTGAACGTGCTACGTATCTGTATCTGTTCACGTCTCTTTGCTCTGCAGTAACATTTCTCAATGTCTTCCATAAAGGTCTTACGCATCACTTTCTCTCTTTTAATCTCAAGTCCTAGTGGTGTCTACTTGTCTTGTAAGCAATGCCTTCTGATAGTGTATTTTCTGACTGGCTATTACCAGGCATAGAATATTATTGACCTTTTATGTTGTTCTTGTATCTAGCAGCCCTTCTATTACTTTTAAAAGTTTGTAGAAGCTCTTGGATTTACGACGTAGACAATCATATTATCAACAAAGAACCACAGTGTTCTGGCTCTTTTTTGCCCATTACTGTACTGTGTATTTCTTTTTCGTGTCTTACTGAATGGGCTAGGATCTCCAGCACAATTGTCAAATAGAGGAGTGCTTGCTGGTATCCTTATTTTATTCCTGAATTTTAATGACCATGATTTTAATGTTTTCACATTAAAGTATAATAATCTGCTATCTGCTATGAGTTTTTAGATTTCTTTGATCAAACGAAGGGCATTTCTTTCTATTTTTAGTTTGCACCATGAATAAGTGTTGAATTTTATTACATGTTTTTCTGCATCTACTGAGATGGTGATGTTATCTCTTCTTTATGTTGTTAATGTGGCAAATTCTAAGTATTTCTCAAAAATTGACCATTACATGCCTAGGATAATCCCAACTTCATCATGATGTATACATTTAAAAAGCACATTATGAACTTGTTTTGCTTGTATTTTACTTAGGATTTTTACATGTATGTCAAACAGTGAAATCAGTTTATAAATTTAAGAAGGTAACATAGCTGATATGCCAGTTGGACAAAGATCTTTGTTACCTTCTTAAATAAGTAGGGTCTTTTATATTACTTTAAACCATCCCTATTATAACAATTGTTATGACTTCTGTTTTGTTCCTCATACTTATGACTTGACCTTTTGAGTTGATTGGACTTGCACAAAGTTTATTTTATTGGTCTTTTAAAGGAATCAGCTTTTAGTGCCTTTGATTGTGGAAAGCTTTAGGAAATCCACTAAATATCATCTGTCTTATGGAATTTACAGATCAGTTGAGAATAAGACAGAAAGGGAAGCGCCAAATTATCATCCTAATTATTGATGTCATTGATACAGGAGAATGAAACTTATAGATGAGGGCAAAGGCCCTTCCAGGACTGAATCCCAGAGTGAGACACATTCATGTGCCCAGTTACTCACAGGATTGAGAAGCGGCAACGCACACTTTGTCCCTTGGAGACAGGCTTTTATGCTCAACTTAGTCTGCGGTCAAGAACATTAGTGAACACATTCTTGGCTGGAGTGGGGACAGAGGGGAAAGAGAGAATGAGGGAGAAGAGGAGAAGTGAAGAGGTGGGTTCATACATGCTTAGCTTCTGTGTCCAACCGGGGGAGTGGCTCCTGTCCCCCAGGAGATGTAAGGTGAGGGAGAGAGAGCACAGAGGCCTGACCAGTTCTTCCCTCCCCTTGAAAGGAAGCCTCAGAGGCAGGGAATACACAGTCTTCCCTGACCCTAATTATCTCCAGTTTTTAAAAGTTCCTATTTCGTTAGGTTTTCTTTTACCATTTTTTATTTCTCTCCTTCTATTTTCTTTGGTTTTCTCTTTAATATGTTTCTAGCTTCCCGAATTGACTGTTTCAGTCATTGTTTTCAATCTTCATTGTTTTTAAAAACTACATCACAGTTAAGGGCATAAATTTAAAACTAAGTAGCTGTGCCCTTTAGCTGCATCCCACAAATTTTGGAAAGCAGTACCTTTGTCAACACCCAATTCTCAATATTTTGTCATGTATTTGTAGGTTCCTTTATAATCTAGAATTATTCAAGGCTCGTTTCTTATTTCTAAATGAGTGGGGTTAAAAAAATTTTTTTTAAATAGTGGTTCTCCAGTTTAACTGCATTGTGCTCAGAGATAGTGGCCTATAAGATAGAGATTTTTCGATATTTCTTAAGACTTCCTGTGTGACCTCACGAATGGTCAATTTTTACAAATGTTCAGTGTGTGCTTGAAAAGAATGAATATTGTCTATTTTTTTTGTCCAAATATATAAAATAGATTAAGCTTGTGAATTATGTTGTTCAGACATTATGAATTATTACAACATTTTTTATCCGCCTGATCTATTAGTTTCTGATAGATGAGTAGCAAAGTCCTTCCTCCATGCCTGTGGTTTCTCCATTTCTCATCGTAAATGAGTCAGTTTTTGCTTTGTGTATATTGAAGTTACATTGTTAGATGCATGCAAATTCATGACTTGGATGATAGTATACTTTATCATTATGTTGTGCATTTATTTATCTATGCTTAATAATGCTTTCTGCCATAAATTCTTATTTTAATATTGTTGGGCCAGTTTTTGTTGTATTTGCCTACTGTGGCAGAAGTTTCTAGTTGTCATCCAGTACTAACTTTCCCATTCCCTCTTAGTAGCAGAACCAAACTGTATTTGTGGTGAAAATGTACCTGGCTAAAACCACATTAAAAGCCTCTCTTGCAGCAGGGGGTGGTCTATGAGATGTTGGAGGAACAGAAGGGGTGTTTGCGGGGAGTCAATCCAGTAGTGAGGATGCGCTTTTGTTCTGTCCCTCTTTCCCCTTCCTGCTGCCTGGAATGCTGATTGGATGGCTGGAACTCTGGCAGCCATTTTGGAACGTGAGGTTGCCTTGAGGATGGCATCAAGTGGTGGAATCGTGGAACAGAAAGAAGGAAGAATGCTGGGTCCCTGTTGACAATGGAACTGTTGTACCATTTCTGGCTGACCTTCATCCGCACCTGTTTGTGTGAGAGAGAAATGTACTTTTAATGTGTTTAAGCCACTGCTTTTTTGGGTTTTTATATGCAGTCAAAACAAATCCTAACATACATTAAATATATCTTTTGTGTGTGTGTGCCTTTACTTTTAATTGCTGTTGTTTTTGGTTTTATTTTTTATTTTTTTAAGAGGGAGAGAGTGTATGAGCAGGGCAGAGAGTGGCACAGGGAGAGGGAGAGAGAGAATCCTAAGCGGGCTCCACACCCAGCATGTGGGCTCCATCCCACGACCCTGAGACCTTGACCTGAGCCAAAATCAAGAGTTGGATGCCTAACTGACTGAGCCACCCACGAGCCCCTTGTGGTTTTATTTACATTTATTTTTATTTTGTTGTTTATATTTGTAGTTTATTTTCAATGGGTTTTTTTTTAGGTATATTACTTCCCATATTTTGGATATAAATGCTGTTTAGTCACATATATTACAAATTTTAACAACAATGCAAATTTGTGTATTTTTAAAGAGAATTTTATAAGCATCTAGCATTGTGCCTGGGACATAGTAGGTACTCATTAAATGTTTCTTGCATGATGAACGAATAAATATGCTACAAATATTTTCTCCCATCTGTCATTTATCTTCTAACTGTAATTATAATGTTTTTTGCTGTACTGAAATTAAAATTTTTGTGTAATCAAATACCCAAGCCTTTGTCTTTTTGGCTTCTGAGTTTGCGTATTATGCCTAAAGAGGTCCTACTCACCCCGAACTTTTATTTTTATTTTATTTTTTTAAAGATTTTATTTATTTATTCGACAGAGATAGAGACGGCCAGCAAGAGAGGGAACACAAGCAGGGGGAGTGGGAGAGGAAGAAGCAGGCTCATAGAGAAGGAGCCTGATGTGGGGCTCGATCCCACAACGCTGGGATCACGCCCTGAGCCGAAGGCAGCCACTTAACCGCTGTGCCACCCAGGCGCCCCCACCCCAAACTTTTAAATACACCCACCTATGTTTCATATCACTATTGTATATGTGAATACCTATGTGTGAATATTGACTTGATTAGGATTTTTGTGTCTATGGTGTGAGGCAGATATTCAACTCTGTTCCCTTCTAAATGGGTAGCTAATTATACCAAAATTCTCATTGAACAATATATCCTGTTACCAGGGAATTCAAATTTTATTGTAAATCAAACCAGCTGGCTTCTTTGGTGTTGCTTGGGAGAACAAATCATCATATTTACCCAGGCAAATTCCCTGCTCTGCACCCCCCCGGGTGTACTGTAACATTTACCCATGTGAGAAACAATTTGCTTGGCTGCAAATTCAGGTCCTCAGTTTGGAGCACTTTGCACCCTGTTTCCTGCAAGCCTGTACCACAGCGTCTGCTTTGGTGAACCTTCGCAAGGCTCAGAGCATCCGCATACTCCTTTCCTAGATGTCCTTGAGACCAGTGTTCTGCTCTTGTTCTTTCTTATCTCCTGACTGTGGCATAATAAAAAATATATGCTTGGTGTTTATCCCCAGTTCCATTCCTGACAAAGAGTTCCTAAATCCCTTGGGATTTCCAGAGTGATAGGAACATCTTTTTTTAATGAGGAGACTTTTGCTGGACCCCTAGATGGTTTCAGAATGGGTGCTGGTCACCAAAATGACCAAACCTTGATTAGAAGGTTAGTACTTTCATTCCCCTCCCCAATCTCATGGAAGAGGAGGTGGGTGGGAAATTGAGTTAATAATTGATCGCATGTATATGATGAAGCCTCCATAAAAAATCCCTAAATGGTGGGGTTTGGGAAGCCTCTGGGTTGGTGAACACATGCAGGTGTTGGGAGGGGGGGCTCACCTGGAGAGGGCATGGCAGCTCTGCACACCTCCACCCCTACCTTACCCTGTTCATCTCTTCCAGTTGGCTCTCCCTGAGTTATCTTTTGTAAATAAACTGGTAATAGTAAGTAAAGTGCCTTCCTGTGAGCTGTTCTGTGAGCTGTTCTAGCAAATACCAAACCTGCAGAAGGAGTTGTGGAAACCTTCCATGTACAGCCAATCAGTCGGAAGTATGGGAGGCTCAGGCTTGTGACTGGGGTGGGGACAGTCTGGTGGGACTGAGCCCTTTAACTTTGGAATGCGATGCTAACTTCAGGCAGTTAGTGTCAGAGTCGAATGGAATCATAGAACACCTGTTGGTGTCGGCTGGTTGAAGTCTTAGTTCAGGGTGCTATGACAACGTACCACAGAATGAGTGGGTTTTACATCATAGAAATCTATTTCTCTCTGTTCTGGAGGCTGAAAATCTGAGGTCAGGGCACCAGCATGGTCGGGTTCTGGTGAGAGCCGTCTCCTGGTTGCAGACTGCTGACCTAATTGAATCCTCACATAGAGGAAAGAGAGAGCTGGCTCTCTCTGGCCTCTTCTTACAAGGTCCCGTGAAGGTTCCCCCTCATGACCTAATTACCTCCAAATACCATCACACTGGGTTTGCGGTTTCAACATATGAATTTGGGGGAGACGCAGACATTCATTCTATTGCAGTTGATGGAAGAAAAGAATCTCGGGGTGTCTGGGTGGCTCAGTTGGTTAAACATCCAACTCTTGATTCTGGCTCAGGTCATGATCTCAGGGTCGTGGGATCGAACCCCGCGTCGGGCTCTGCACTCAGTGGGGAATCTGCTGGAGATTCTCTCTCTCCCTCTGCCCCTCCCCCCTGCTCGCACGTGCTATAAATAAATAAATAAATAAAATCTTAAAAAAATAAAAACCTCACACATTTGCTCTGAAACTGACCACTAAGCCAAACCATGAACTTCTGCCCAGGAGTCAGAGCAGAAGGCAGATTCATCCTGCCAGGCACAGTGACCAATCAGACACTGTCCTCCAGGATATCCTTCTGTCCTACAAGAGGATATTTTCCCATGATATTAGTTCACTTGTCTGCTTGTCTTCTAGAGGTGTCATTTTTGAGCCCAAAAAATGGGCATTTTTGGGGTTTTTGTACAAATTAGTCGCTGAAAGACCACACTGCTTTCGAGGCTCATTTCCAGCCAGAGGCAGATGTTCTGTGAGTGTCTGACCCAGCTGTTCTCCAGCCCCAGCCCTGGACCTGGTGCCCGCGGGCACCATGCTCTCTAGTCTCCCGGGTGTTTGGTGTTTTGTGCCTTACAAAAGACTTTTTTGTCCATGACTCCAGTGGCTCCTCGACATTGACCCTGTGAGGCCAAGACGGCAGGAAGCCATCCCTGTGGCAGATCAGAAGCTTGAGGCCGTGGCTGTTCAAACAACTTGCTGAGTGTGTTGGTTTGCTAGGACTTTCATAGCTGAATACCGTAAACCAGGGGCTTGAACAACAGACGCTTATGTTCTCCCAGTTCTGGAGGCCAGAGGTGCAAGATTAAGGTGTTGGTAGGTCTGATTTCTTCTGAGGCCGCTCTCCTTGGCCTGCGATGGCCACCTTCCCGCCGTGGTCTTCACGTGCTCTTTCGGGTGCGCATGCATCCCTGGTGTCTCTCTGGGGGCCCAACTTTCCTCTTCTTATAAGGACACCGGTCAGACTGGATTGGGGCCCACTCTGAGGGTCTCATTTTAACTTCGTCACCTCCTCAAAGGTGTCCAAATACAGTCAGTCACATCCTGAGAGATGGGGGTTAGGGCTTCAACATGTGACTTTGGGGAGCACAATTCAGCCCGTGACCGTGAGTGAACAGAACTGGGGATCTCTGATTTCTCCAGTCTCTACCCCTCCAGGGAGTCAGGACTCTGGCAGGACGTGGGGAACTGGATGTAGATACATCTGGTGTGCAGTCCACACCAGAAATCCTCCAGGAGCGGGCAAACCATGAACACAGGCTGCACTTCTGTTAATTTGGTTCTGGAGAAGGGACAGACGTCACCAAGGGAGTCTCTCCCAGAGTCCCACTCTTTTGGGAGGCGGAGGAATTCTCCTTGGATCCTTTTACTAGCCTTCCGTGCAAAGAACCTTCTGGTTCATAGATTCTGACCGGTTTCCCAAAGTGATTTCATTAAATGGACTCTCGAGTTTCCTTCACGACAAATTTTCATTCATTAGCTTCAGGAAGAGGCAACACGGGGGGAAGAGCATTGAATCGGAGATGAGAGCCCAGGGGTTTTGGGAAATTTCCCAGCCAGTAGCTGCACGGATCTTGTCTACAAAACAAGGATGGCCCTGTTCTCTTGGAAAGCTCTTTGTAAGCTGTATGAAAGGCATTATTAATATTAATAATAAAAATAAAATAAATGAGAAAGAAAAAGACACAGAATCCAAGTCATTGATATCTGTAAGGGAAATAAAGTCTGTATATTCTGAAATAGAAAAGGTATGACCTTCTTGCTTAGCTGTGAAATTCAAATCCATTTTCATCTGCTCTGGGCACTCAATTCGATTGGAAGACATGCCTCTGACTTAGAGAGAGCTGGTACCAACGCTGACAAGCGGCCGCACCCGGGCCCCCAATGAGCCAGGCTGCCCACGATGCTTTCCTGCTCTGGGCATTATCTAGAGGGGATCACTGGTATCTGTGAGCCGATGAAGTGTCGCTTGGGAAAATCCGGATCCACCTGGGTATTTGGAAGAGTCTCCCCGTGGGTCGATTCCCTCAAGCAAACTAGATCTGGAGTTTAAAGCACACGGGAGCCCAGCACAAATGAATGGGCAAAAAGAAGCCAGAGACATACTTACCGCGGGGATGAGAAGGGGAAGGTGCGTGTCTATGGCCCCTCCACCACTCAGTGGGTTTAGGCTCCAGCCTTTTTAACTCATCTTAACTCGATTTCAGCTGTGAAGACCCCATTTCCAAATAAAGTCACATTCTGAGGTTCTGGGTGGACGTGGATTCTGGGGGAACACTGTTCAGCCCAGGGCAGTGGAAGATGAGAATTTGGGTGATTCCCATGACTTTTCCAATCACTCTCGGGTGAGGAATATCCTATGGTTATTGTAAGTCTAAAGCAAGGTCTCAGTTGGGAAAAGTCAAGTTTTCCAGTCCCTGTACTGGTCCTTTTTTGTTCCCAGCCAAGACATGTCATGACCGCAGGCCAAGGGCGGGCTGCAGTGAGGACATCTGAGCCGTGTCCTCGTCCTGTCCCCTCTGCAGCTGGGGGAGTGCCAGGGAGCAGTCGCGGGCCAGGAAAGGCCTGGCATGACTGTCTGGTCACAAGATCTCTGTGTGTGCTCTGGGATCTGCTGGGATTTAACAGCCACTTTGTCTCCTGGGCTGACATGGGTGACTGAGAGACTCTCCGGACAAGGGTCCCCGTGCTCCGGGGGGATGCTCCTAGTGTCCTGCTTGCTGACTCCCTTCTCAGGTCCTAGGACTTAAGCAGCCCCTGAGCCCAGCTCTGTGAGGCCCGTGTGCCGTTCCAGCTGACCTGTGGGGCTCCAGCATGCTCCCACACTTGTGGTCCTTGCCCTCCTCTGCCTGGACCAACTCTGGGAGGCAGGCTGGTCCCCGCTTGTCAGTGGGCCAAGGGAACACCACAGTCTCGTCCTCACTGTGTGCCCCCAACAGCAAGGTCCCGCCCCCCCCGCCCCCCCCCCCCCCCCCCCGTCAAGCTCTGTGGGAGGTCCAGACTCTCCAGGCCAGAGGCGGGAGGCAGCCATCCCTCTCCTTCCCTCCCTCATTACACTTGGTGGGAGGTGGGACTTCCAGTTCTCTCCAAAGAAATCCTTTTATGAATACCTCCCCACCCTGACCTTTTTGGATTCTGGGATTGATGAGTTGTGAAACCCCTTCTTGGCCACCTGCCTTCATAGGACTCATGGCCTGGCTGGGGGTGTGTCTGTGATGGAGGGAGAGGAGGCAATGTGAGTCCCCATGGGGTTGTAAGGGAGGGCCCAGGGAACACTCAGAGTCTGAACCATCCTCCGGGGTCCCATGGGTGTGAGCAGGGGAGGTGACCGTGACATTTAGGCCCCTGAGGATCAGGCGGCCTGTGTGGGGAAGGAGTGACCAGGAGCCCTGAAGGCCAAGCCGAGGATGTCAGGTGTTATCCTGACATGCAAGCAGCATGGAGAGTCTGAGAGCCGAGGAGGGACACGGTGGATTCAGGGCTTCTCCAGAGAAGTCGCCCCAGCCCGAGATCGAGAGCAGCCCCACCCCTTGCTTTCTCATAGACTTCTGCTTTCTCTTGGATCACTCCCCGCCCTTCCAAGCGTTATTTCCTGGTGTCTTAGGTCCGATTCCCCGAAAGTGGCTTCCTGAGCAGGTGGTTCATTGAGGGAGGGCTCTCAGGAGTGGGGGGCGCAGGGAGCAGGGAGGGACGATGTGGTTGTCCTCCGTCTCCCAGCCTCAGCCTGATCCAGGGAGTCTGGAGTGTGGGTGGCACCACAGAGCTGTCCCACAGTTGGGCAAAGAAGCCAGAGCACCACTGGGGCCGGTGGCCCTGGTGGGGGATATGGCCTCCCAGGCTCTTCCAGGGGAGGTGGCTGCCCTTGGCGGGCTCTCCAATCCCACCTTCTCCAGAAGGCTCGTTCACGATGCAGGCTCCTCCTTTTAACACGTCCTAGACGATTCACTCACCATAACTTCCAGGTGGCACGATTCCTGATGACAGCCTATACTCTTTTTCATTGTGTCTCATTTATAAAAAGAAATTGTAATTAACATTTGCATTTGGTGTTACCATTTGTTAAGGCCTTTGCACACACTTTATCTTCTTCTCATTTTATAACCCAGTCAAGTGAGTTTTTCCGAATTCTCACTTCGGAATTGCTGAATGTGAGTGTCAGATAGGTGCGGTGTCTGGGCTTCTTAGAGAGAAACATGAAGTATATAAGATTTTATTAAAAAAGCTTTATGAGACACAATTTGTGTATGATGACATGCATCTAACTTAAAAAAAAGATTTTATTTATTTATTTGAGAGACAGAGAGAGAGCATGAGCGGGGGATGGAGGGGCAGAGGGAGAGGGAGAAGCAGGCTCCCCGCTGAGCAGGGAGCACAGGAGGGGCTCTTGATCCCAGGACCCCAAGATCGACTGAGCCACCCAGGTGCCCTGATGACGTGCATCTATCTTACGCGTGTGGGTCAGTGGGTTTTGACAAGCCCGTGTGCCCGTGTAGCCACCCCTGCAATCACTTTTATTACTCCCCAAGCTTTATAGGTAACACCCTCCCCTCCCCACCGGCATTCAGACCAAGGGGACTGTTTGTCCTTTCTATCGCTAGAGTTGGGTTTTTACTCTTTCTGGAATTTCATATAAATGTAATCATACTCTATGCAGTCCTTTGTGTCTGGTTTCTTTCGCTCAGTATCATATCTGTGAAAGTGGTCCGTGCTTCGACTATTAGGAATAAGACGGCTACGCGCATTTAAGTACACATTAAGTGTGGACATATGGTTCCATTTCTCTTGAGCAGAAAATACCTAGGGTGGGATTACTGGTAAGTGTGTGTTTGACCGTGTAAGAAAATGCCAGGCCGCCTTCCACAGTGGCTGTTCCATCCTCGCCGACACTTGAGATTGTTGGTCTTTCCATCCTAGCAGCGTGGCGTGGTGTCTCACCGGGGTTTTAATTTAATTTTATTTTTTATTTTTATTTTTTTAAGATTTTATTTATTTATTCGACAGAGATAGAGACAGCCAGCAAGAGAGGGAACACAAGCAGGGGGAGTGGGAGAGGAAGAAGCAGGCTCATAGCAGAGGAGCCTGATGTGGGGCTCGATCCCATAACGCTGGGATCACGCCCTGAGCTGAAGGCAGACGCTTAACCGCTGTGCCACCCAGGCGCCCCCGGGGTTTTAATTTTAATCTGCCCCAAAACTAACAACACTGAGCCTCTGTTCTTGCACCTATTGACCATTTGTATCTCTTTTTTGAGAAAAGCCTGTTTGAATCATTGGCCTCATTCTGAAAAATCGTGTCGTCTTCACATTGAGTTGTAAGAGTTCCTTACGTATCGTGGATACAAGTTTTTTGACAGATGTACGTATTGCAAATGTTTTTTTGTTTTTTTTCCGGCCTGTGGCTTGCCTTTTTCTTTTCTTTTCTTTTTTTTTAAAGGATTTTGTTTATTTATTCAACAGAGATAGAGACAGCCAGCGAGAGAGGGAACACAAGCAGGGAGAGTGGGAGAGGAAGAAGCAGGCTCATAGCGGAGGAGCCTGATGTGGGGCTCGATCCCAGAACGCCGGGATCACGCCCTGAGCCGAAGGCAGACGCTTAACCGCTGTGCCACCCAGGTGCCCCTTGCCTTTTTATTTTCTTAACAAAGTCCTCTGAAAAGCAGAAATTGAAAATTTCCTGGAAGTTCGATTTGTCAATTTTTTATTGGCTCATGCTTTGGGCTCCCTAAGAAATCTTTGCTACCCAAAGGTTGTGAAGGTTTTTCCCCGTTTCCCTCTAGAAGCTTTATCGTGTTAGCTTTTATGTTTAGATCTATGACTCATTTCAAGTTCAGTTTTGTGTGCAGTGTGAGGAAGAGTCATTTCCATATAGATATGCAATTGTTCCAGCACTTCGCTCAGTAGATTGTCCTTCCCCTATTGAACTGTTTTCTGGGTTCCTTACTCTATCCCACTGAGATTTGTCCACCCTTACACCAACATCACCCTGTCTTGATTACTGTAGCTTTATAGTAAGTCCTATTATCGGGGAGTGTACATTACAGTTTCCCAGCTTATTCTGCTTTTTCAAAACTGTTTTTGCTATTCTAGGACTTTTTTATTTCCATGTAAATTTTAGAATCAACTTATAAATTTTTACGGAAAGCCCGTTGGGCTTTTCATTGGGATTGCATTAACCCTAAGCTCAATTTGTGTCGAATTGGCATCTTAACACTATTGAGTCCTGCAATCCATGAGCAGAGGTGATCTCTCCATGTACTTTGGTCCTTGGCAATGCTGTGAGGTTTTTAGTGTGCAAGTCTGATATATATTTTTTGTTAACTTTATCCCTAAGTACATCATATGTTTGAAGATTTTATTTATTTATTTGACACAGAGAGAGCAAGAGAGCCCAAGCAGAGAGAGCAGCAGAGGCAGAGGGAGAAGCAGGCCCCACCAAGCAGGGAGCCCGATGTGCGGTCTAATTCCAGGACCCTGGGATCATGGCTTGAGCTGAAGACAGATGCTTAACCGACTGAACCACCCAGGTGCCCCAAGTACTTCACATTTTTGATAACTAAATTGTCCTAAGACATGTTGAAGGGAGGCGCTGGCGTTGGTGAACAAGTCTTATGCACCATAAATTGCGTTTTCAAAATTTTTGTTTTCTAATTGATTATTGCTAGAATCAAGATAGGCAATGGATTTTTGTATATTGACCTCGTATACTGCAACCTTGTTAAACTAACTTCTTAGTGAGATGGGCTGAGCCCCGTGCTCACCCTTGAGCACACTGGACACGCACAGCCCCCCAGGCAGGTTGCAGGTGTAAGCATAGTCCCAGATTCATCCAGAGAGCTATTCCATCCCATTTCACTCAATAAAGACAAACAAAGAGAAACTTCCAAGAAGGGCAGGACTAGGGTGAGGCAAGTGAGGCCCTTAAGGCCTCTCAAACTCAAGGGAGCCCCCACTCTCGGGGTGGTGCAAATGCAGGGTGGGCTTTATAAAGGAGTGAGCACCTCCTTAAATATTGTGCCAGAGGCTCCCCGTTCCCAGTCATCGTTATGGAATCCAAATGGAATTCAACTTTCTAAAAACTCCTATTTCCATATACTTATTTAGAAGATTGAAATAAATTTGCAGAAAGCAAACCAACAGAACTCTTCAAGGACAAGTAGTTCTTTTATTTTTCAGTGTCCGGTGTGCCCACGGGTGTAAGTGGGGCATCAACACGGCACTCGTGGCCACTTTGATCCTGGCAGAGTCAGAGTGGTGCTTGCTGCCCAGACTCCCAGCGACCTGGGCAGCAGCCCCACCACTGGGCTCAGCTGAAGGACCTGGGTGTTTCTGACCCGCTCCTCATCCTTTCATTCAACCCTCAAAACAACTCTGTGAAGCAGATATTCATTCGTTCATTTGGTATTTGTTTATGGATCTAGGCACTGGGGATTCAGCAGTGAACAGAGCAGACAGAACTCCCTGCCCACTTGGAGCTTATGTTCTGGGGGTAGAGGGGGTTGGGCGGGACAGAGGACAATCAAGGCACAGTGGTTACATGAATAGTTCCTCAGCTGGGGTACATGCTGGTGGGACGAGCAGGGAGGGCTGGGGGCAGGCAGTGCTGGGCTGGCACAGGGTGGGGAAGGCCGCACAGGTACCTGAGCAATGATCTGAGGAAATGAGAGTGTGAAGTGTGAGGATATCTGGGGGAGGAAATCCCCAGAAAGAAGGAACAGTGGTGCAAAGGCCCTGAGGCAGGAGTGTGCCTGGCACATTGGAGGAACAGCAACCGGCCCATGGGACAGAGCAGAAGAAGCAGGAGGAACTAAGAAGCTGTGTGGGGAAGGCCTCTGAGTGGAGGAGGTGTCACCTGACACTTCCCATCACAGAGGCCCTTGACAGTCTTAGACCCAGAGGCCCCCTTTCCAACAGATGTTCTGTGACACCCTCTATGCTATCTGGAAATGAAATTTAGAAATAATATACTCTATCTGCACCAATAGGTTTTTTAAAGCACATAATATTAAGAAGAAAGAAATGCAGATTACAATAAAACCATAATTATCGTTACTCAAAATGTAACCGCTCCCTGCAATGACTTGAGAAGTCGAGTGCTGAGGCCTGCTTTGAGCCATTCCATGTGGGTAGAAGGGCTTGCCTCTACTTACAATGAATAGATCTGAATTTCAGACAAGAGGCTGGAAGCCACCCACATGCACGCAGTGGAGAGAAGACGGAGAGCGAGACGGGGTGCAGTGGACATCGGAACAAAAGTAGTTTGGGAAGGAATGGATGAGAGAGGGAAGGAAATCGCCTCATGGTCGTGGGGATAAGATGCCGTGACAATGACAGATTCTGAGGGGAGGAAATGAGCAAACCTCCCATTCTTGCAAAGGAGCCTCTCCTTCTACCCACCACGGGGATGGGGTCGTAGAGGAACATCCCAGAAGCATAAGCTGCACCCCCAGGCCGCGGAACACCACTCCTGGTGAGGCAGACCTCCTCCTCTGTACTTAAAAAAACCATGGAGGCAGGGGGACCACGCCTTTGCTGGTGACCCCAGGGAGTGGGTGGTTGGGGAGAGAAGGGGTGCCCTCAGAGCTTCTGGGGGCTGGGAGGGCTGGGGGAGACAGGCCCCGGGCGATGGGGAACCACCGGGCAAACCAAAGCAGATAAATAACCTCATTCTGTTACTTCTCACGGCATAGATTTGTTTTCCCTGTGCTATGAGACAGTAAAAAATAGATAGCACGAACTTGTGTAATGAAATTCAGGGAAGTCCTCGCCTGGGAAGCTGATAACGCCTGTTCCCAAATCTGTCGCCAGGCCCGTGTCTGAGGGGGCACCACAGAGGCAGGCTGTCAGCCGCGATGTGGCTCCCGGTGTCTGGCTCCGCCATGGCGAGCGGTTCTCCGAGAAGTCCCCTGCCAACAGCACGGTCTCCACTCGCGCTGTGTGGGAGCTGCAGCCCTGAGAGAGCCAGCATCTATGAAGCAGGAGCAGAAGAAACTTCCGTTTTAAATGTAAAACAGAATCGGATTCTGGGCACGAGGAATTGGCCAACAGATTTTGCACTAGCACGAAAGTCCTGCAGAACACCGGAAGTGCCAGCGGAAGTGCCGCTGGGGGTAGGGGAGTAGGCGGTGTCTCTTTGCGCCGCCATGGCAGGTGCTGGGGGCTGGTCGGGCTCTGCGGCAACTGCAGTGGCTCCTACTAATTTCCAAATGCAGCTTCAGGCATTTGTGGAGAAAAACTATTTTAAATGGGCCATTGGGCTGCTGGGTGGAGACGGGGGCAGTGGGATGGCATGGGGCTCTGGGGGCCTGGTCCAGGGTGGTACCTTAAGAGGGAGAGCGGGACGTGAGGCTGGAGTCTGGATTTATCTGAAGGTAGAGCTGACAGGATCTGCTAGTGGGTTGGACATGGAATGTGAGAGAAAGGGAAGAACCAAGGATGAGTCCAACGGATTCTGGTCTGAGCTGCTGGCCAGCTGCACTTATTGTTCACTTCGGGGAGGCCCCGGGTGAGCAGATAGGATTCGTTTTTAGGTGTGTTGAGTTGCGTTGCCTCCCAGACATTCAAGGGGAGATGTTCAAACCTGGACATAAGGGAGTGAAAGGCTGGACTGTGAATCTGGCAACACCCGCGAGACTGACCAAGTCGTGCCCACCCCCCACACACACCAGGTGGGTGTAGAAAGAGCAGAGCCTTGGTGCTGGGCCCCCAGCAGCCAGGGAGGGTCAGCAGGGAGACCATGGGAGCCCCTGTCAGTGCAATCGGGGGAGCCCAGCAGAGAGAACAGGAAGGAATGCACGACGTGTCAGGTGTTGCAGAAAAGTCAGGTGATTGGGATCCCAGGGCTGACCTCTGGGTGTAGTCACAAGGACATCCCTGCTGGTCTTGAGGGGAGAGGGAAACAATGGTAATTAAAGAGAGGAAGAGAAGGGCTGTTGGAGAGTCATCCCTGAGCAGGTGAGAAAGGGGACTCGGGCCTGGGATGGGAGAGATCGGGGACCCAGTGTCCCCTTTCTCTCTCTCTCTCTATTTATTTATCACAGAGAAAGAGAGAGAGAGCGTGCACAAGTTGGGGGAGCAGCAGGCAGAGAGAAAGTGAGAAGCAGGCTCCCTGCTGAGCAAGAAGCCCGATGCGGGACTCGATCCCAGGACCCCGGGATCATGACCTGAGCCGACCCGAGATGCTTAACTGACTGAACCACCTAGGCACCCGCCTCCCCGCAACGGTCTCTCTCTTGAACGTGGATAACACAGGCCCTGGAGGTGAACTTTGGTTTCTTTTATTGCTTTTCTCATTAGAGAAACAATCAAAGAGTGAAGACCTGGGATTGGAGATCATCCACATGTGGAAACATCCAAGGAGAATCACGGTCTCGGTGTTCCAGCGTGGCTTTGGCGAGGCTGGGATGAGCCTGGAGCAGGCCTGTTCTTGAGCAAGCCCCCATGAGCAGCTCCCAGCCCGAGCAGCTCCCACCCCATAGCCAACAGCTGCAAAGAAGCTTCTGCTCTCTTTCCACTCTTGTACTGTAAATGAGGGTCCTCTTCAAAGTCTATTTGGTGCCAAGTTTTTGGATTTTTGTTTTTGGGGCTTTTAAAATTGGTGATTTGACTGTTAAATGGTCTCCACAGGTAGGGCTAAGGTGCTGTAACGTTCCTACGCGCACGGGAAGGCTGTGCCTTACAGAGAAGATATCTGCATTCAATAAGTTTTGGGCATGAGCTGTTGGCTGTGAGAACAATATTAAGGAAGCAACAACATGTGTGACATCAGGTGTTTTTGAACAGATATACACACAAAACAAGGTTATGCATTGATGTGTTGACAAGATGTTGTGACTGGTGGCTGGCATGACCCCCTGACCCTGTATTTCCCCTAAGAGCAATGGTTCAGTGTTCAAGGTGACTTTATAGAACATACTAGCTCAAATAATGAGAATAGACTGTAATCTGAAATTCCTAAGAGGTTTACGAATGTGTTCAAGGTTCCTTTGTCTTGTGGGAAATAGTCTCCATTTTATAGATACAGAAATCAGCTCAGAGAGATTAAGCAACTCGTCATAACTGCTCCGTCTCTGATGATAAGCTGAACCCAGATTTTTCTGCTTCCATAACCCTTGCCACACTGACCAAATGTTTCCACAGAAGCGTTCTCCACAAAGAACAGTAACATGTGTCCCCAGGAATAGAGAGAAGGGGCTGGAAATGACCCACCCAAGTGTAAAATTTCTTGAAAGTCTCCTGTTTTACCTTAAGAATTCTTGGACATTACGCACGCGACTCCATAAGCTCTCTGCTTTGGCTTGCCTATAAAAATACTATCTTAAATCACACGTCCAATCGTTTCACCCCAGCAAAGACACACTCACCTGTGTGTCACACATGTTTGTTGAGGAAAGGGGCTTGGCGAGCCTTGCTCATCCCTGGGTCCTGTGGGCCCAGCGAGTAGAGGGGTTCAGAACAAGCAAGGATGAACGAAAAACTGCCAGCATGGCTCACGTGGGGATGCCGAGGTAGGTGGGGGAGTGGTCCGCAGCCTGGCAAACTCACTTCCCCAGGCCACATGCTCAGGAAAAGTCCAGCTTTGTCCACTTTGCTAGAGTCCCTCAGTCTCTGGGACACCCTCTGGGACCCCGGCACCTCTGCCATGATTGACCACTTGGGGGCGCCCTACACAAGCTGGACCGACATACCCTCGGTTTTATTCGGATGTGGCCTTGGTTCCAGGGAGGTCTGCATCCTCCCCTGTGGTCAGCCGTGGTTGCCGTGGTCAGCCGTGGTTGCTGTGGACACTTGTGGCTACCAGCCAGAGCAGAGGGTCAGGGGCCGAGGGGCTTTGCTGGTTTGGGGCCATCAGTTTGCCTTCAGCCATTCAGGGGACTTCCCTGAAACACAATCTCGGCAAGAACCATAGGATGTCAAGGGGGAAAGAATGGCCAGAGCTCTTTCCCGACACAACCTCAGCGGAGGCACTGGACAAATTCGGGGGGGTTCCCTCAGGTCAGCCATCCTCACCCCAGGGGACTCGTGGGTGCACCCACAGGCCTTGTTTGAATCATCTGGGCGATGTTGCTGACAGTTACAAACCCGGGATCCCTCCTGGGCCCTACCAAATCTGATCCTCTGGGAACCGGCCTTCAGAATAGCTGTACCGTCCATCAGCTGTCCGCTGGCACCGCTTCTCTGCCACCATCCACGTGATCAGGGCCACTCAGCAACCTCATGCATCCCTGTCCATCCCTACGGTCCTGTCTTCACCCAGCAGCCAGAGCCATTTGCATTTAATTAATTAGTTAATTAATTAATTTATTTATTTATTATTTTTTTTAGATGGGCAGGAGGGGCAGAGGGAGAAGGAGAGAGAGAATCTTAAGCAGGCTTCATGCCCAGCATGATGTGGGGTTCGATCTCACGACCCTGAGATCATGACCTGAGCTGAGATCAAGAGTCAGACGCACAACCAGCTGAGCCACTCAGAGACCCCCGTCAACAGTGCCTTTAACCTCGAAGTTCACCTCCTCTCGTATTCACTTGACCCCGCGTGTCTGCCTTCCGTTTCTGTCTGGATTGAATGTATACACCTTATTTTGGGTTTTCTACGATTTTACTCTTCCCGTCCTTCCTTCTGCTTGCTTTCTTTTGGATTAATTTTTTCTTTTTTCTTTTCCTAATTCCTTGTTTATTCTTATTGTGGTAACCCTAGATTTTTTCACATGTATCCTGAAATTAACAAAGTCTAAATTTAATAAATATCCCCACTCTTCTTAATAATCAGGGGCCTTGGAATGCTTTCATTCCTATCATAACTCATCCAACTTATATGCTGTCATTGTTTGGGCTTTTAACGTATTTTTTTAATTGCTAAAATTAGACATTATTATTATTGTTTCATAGTATTTGGATTTGCCCACATATTTCCCAATTTCTTTGCTCATCATTCCTTCTTTTTAAAAAGATTTTATTTTTTGAAGATTTTATTTATTTATTTGAGAGAGAGAGTGTGTGTGCACATGAGTTGGGGGGTGGAGAGGCAGAGGGAGAAGCAAAGACCCCACTGAGCAGGCAGCCCGACGTGGAGCTCGATCCCAGGACCCGAGATAATGACCTGAGCCCAAGGCAGACTCTTAACCAACTGAGCCACTCGGGTGCCCCTATTTTATTTTATTTTAAGTAGATTCCATGCACAGTGAGGAGCCCAGCTCAGGGCTTGAACTCATGACCCTGAGATCAAGCATCAGATGCTCAACCAACTGAGCCACCCAGGTGCTCCAAAGATTTTATTTTTAAGTAATCTCTACACCCAACGTGGGGCTTGTACTTACAACCCCGAGATTAAGAGTCACATGCTCTACCGACTGAGCCAGCCAGGCACTTCTCATTTCCTCTTACTTTGTAATGCTGAAGATAATTTTAATTTTTTTTAAGTGGGCTCCAGGCCCAACATGGGGCTTGAACTCATGACCCTGAGATCAAGAGTCACATGCTCTACTGACAGAGCCAGCCAGGTGCCCCGATAATTTTAATTTTGAAATGATTTCATACTTACAGAGAACTATAAGAACACTACAAGTAGTTTGTGGATTTTTCCCCCTCTGAACTATTTGAGAATACATTGCCAGTCTGATGCCCCATTATCTCAAGTACTTCCGTGTATGTTTCCTGCACAGAAGGACATTCTTCGGCATAACCACAATGCATCAGAATGGGGCATTAACGCTCATGCGTCATTATCACCTAATCAACAGCCATAGGATCCAATCCAGGGTCACAAGCTGTATTTGGCTGTCATGTCTCTAGCCTCTTTCAAGCTCTGATCGTTTCTCAGTGTTTTCTTGACATTCATGACCTTGACACTTTGGAAGAGTGCAGGTCAGCTGTTTTGTAGAATGTCCCTTGCTAGGGTTTGTCTGAGGTTTCCTTTCGATTCACTTCCGGTTATGCATTTTTGGCAGGAATCCCACACAACGTGTGTCGTGTCTGTCTCCTTGCACCCTGTCAGAGAAAACAGGATCTGGTTTTGTCCCATGCTGTCCACATGGGGTGTGACGTTGTGACTTTGACCACTTGATTGAGATGGTATCTGCCAGGCTCCTCCACTGCAAAGTTATTCCTTTTCCCTCTGGAACTGATAAGATGTTCTATGGGGAAGTACTCTGACACTGTAAATATCCCACCTCTTCCAACTTTGACCTGTTTTAGTATCTAGTGACGTTTCTTGGCTAAGTGGCTAATAACCATGGTGCTGTGAAATGATAGTTTTCCTAATTCCATCTCCTACTACATATATTAGATGGCATTTAGTTTAAGAAACTTTTTTTTCTGGGGCGCCTGGGTGGCTCAGTGGGTTAAGCGTCTGACACTTGATTTTGGCTCAGGTCATGATCCCAGAGTCCTGGGATCGAGTCCCACATCAGGCTCCTTGCTCAGCAGGGAGTCTGCTTTTCCTTCTCCCACTCCTGCTGCCCCCCTCCCATGCTTATGCGTGCTGTCTCTTTGACAAATAAATAAATCCACGCAAAATGATGTTAGGTTTTAGGTGCTGAATGATTATAAACAGGGCTTATAATAAAAATCAATTTCAGAATTATTATGATTCTTTCACATTTTAAAACTACGGTGATTTAAAAGTATTTTAAATCCAGGCCCGTGGATCTGTGAAAGTCTTGTGGGATGTTGGCTGGTTCTCAGTTGCACGGGGCCATGTGGCCCATGGCCGGACGTTTGTCACCCCTACCCCACCCTCCGCAGATGCCACACCCGGTCACCGTGACACACACAGAGACTTCCACAGGGCTCCACACGCCCACAGTTCTGGTTCTGCCCCCACCCCCGCCCCCCATGATGGAAACTCTGGCTTAGCACACGGGCTGGGCTGGCCCTGTGAGCGCACTGGCTGGCCTGGTCCCCTCTGTGGGGCTCCTATACAGCGGTGGCTCTGTGTCGTGGAGCAAAGTGGGTCACAGCCTGGGAAAGAACAGCCTTCAACGGGTTTTTCTTCCACAGGACGCACGGGACGGCTTTGGCAGCTCTCGGAATGGGGGAATCTCGGCCCTGTCTCGGTCCTGGGTTGTCCCCAGCTCATTAGAGAAGCATGTGAAGCCAAGAAAGGCTGGGACGGAGCTGATGAACGGAGGGAAGAGTCGCTTCCTCACTGTTCCGCTGTGAGAGAAGACGCCTTTTGATCATTTGTTCATAAAACACGCCCCTCACGGGTGCCTGCCATAGTCCACACAGTGTCACAGCGGGCGACAGCGGGGCCCTGTCCTCCTGGAGTGGACAGTCTGTCTGTGCGCGGGGTGGGGGAGACAGACCACAGACACGCACGTGCATACCGACAGGTGAGGGAAGAGCAGGTGCTGGGCCGTAGGAACACTACAGAATTCAGTGGCCATTGAAAGCTGACAAGGGAAGGTTGGGGAGGCCACCACATGGAGATCCCGGTACTTCTCAGGGGCGGGGGAGGGATCAGGGGCTTGGGGTGCACATCACACTAGACTCTGAGGCGGCTGGGCTCCTGCCAACGCTAACAGTGATGGAATATTTCCTTGGAGCCAAAGGTAGTAAAAGCCTTTTCACAAAGAAGAAAAGGTTGGGACCAATCTAGGCCAGAGAGGCGCAGAATGCAGAGCAAGGGAAATGTGGGCTGGTTAATTAACAAAGATATTTTGAAATTCCAGCCACACACGGCATTTTGGGAAGGAATCCCAAAATGTCCCCTTTGGCGACATACCTTCCTGAAGACAAACCAAAGAAGATAAGAAAAATGTAAAGAACTTCCCACCTTTTAAGTTAGACCCAGAGGCAATGACCTCATTCACATGAACACTCAACCCCACCAAACTGTGAGCCCCCAACCCCTGCCTTGCATGTTAAGGAAGGAATCTCTTGCTCAGAACGGCACCAGGGGCCAGCGCTGGGCGTGGCCGGGCCTGCTTGTGGATGGGGAGGGGGGCGAGGAGCCATCCAGTAAGGAGGCCGCACCGCCCTGTCGTCATGGCCCAGGCTCCCAACTGCGGGTTCTTGAGAGCCTGGAGATGTCTGAGGATGGCGTGAGGTTGGCTCCTTCCTTCCTCACAACCCTCGGGCTTCCTTTATTGTAAGAGGATTTCCTTTTCCAAGCTTTAACGAGTTTTGAAATGTGTGATTTTAAAAGCAGGTTAGAGATGCCTGGTAAGGAAATTTGAAAATCTAAAAAAAGGAACAACGTTAATTATATATTTGCTTCCATTGTCTCATGTTTCTTTTTTTTTTTTTAATAGTTAAGGCTTTTTTTTTAAGAGTTATTTATTTATTTTAGAGAGAGAGCAAGAGAAAGCACAGCAGGGAGGGGCAGAGAGAGAGAGAGAGAGAGAATCTTCAAGCAGACTCCACACTGAGCATTGAGCCTGACGTGGGGCTTAATCTCATGACCCTGAGATCACGACCTGAGCTGAAACCAGGAGTCAGACACTTAACAGACTGAGCCACCCAGGTCCCCCTCCATTTTATCATGTTTCTTGAACTGGAGTGTATCTCTTACCACTCCCCACGACTTCACCACCTCCTACCTGTCTCTTCGCTCCTCAGTCACCATATCTCTACCTCAGGGCCTTTGCACTGGCTCTGCCCTCTGCCTGAAATGCCTTTCCCCAGACATCTGCATGGCTTATTGTCTCACTTCTAAGTCTTTGCTCATATGCCACCTTTTGCTGGTGCCGACCTTGCACACCCTAATTAAATTGTGTTGCTGCCCATCCCTAGGTCCCCTCGCTGTGCTCGGCTTTGTCTTTCTCCTGCAGTGGTCACTGCCTTCTAGCATTCTAAGAAACTTCTTCATTAAACTCATTGCTTATTGCCCGCCTCCCCTGCTAGACCCTCAGCCCCATGAGGGAGGGGCCTTTAGTGGTTTCTTCATGGGGGCCTCTCAAGCATCTAAAACGGAGCCTATCACATGGCAGGCACTCAATACCGTTCTGTCTGATGAATTAAATGAATGAGGAGTAGCCAATATTTATCGAGTAGGCCCTGTTCTAAGGACTTTACATCCTCCAACACTTCTTGAAGGCAGTTTTGAATAAACCCATTTTACAAGTGAGCAACCGTAGGCACAGAGAGGCTAAGAAACTTGTCTAAGATCACACAGCTAATAAATGTCAGTGCCGGGGAAATGCATCCTTTCCCGGTGCTGGGCAGTGACCATGACAGGCCAGGTCCTGCCCTGGCAGAGGTGGGTACCAGAGAAGCCTAAGCAGATGCTCCTGGCTGACCCAGGAGGAGAGGCTGGCTTTCCTTGGGCAGGGGCAGGGTTTGGATGGAGAATACAGAAGGGGGAGGGCAAGCAAGAGAGAAGCCAGCTAGGAGGCCATTAAACCTGTTGGCTTGAGAGCGGATGATTCTCTGCATGAGGGGGTGGCCATGGAGATGGGGAGAAGGGTTAGATGGGGTTCTCACAGACGCCAAATGCAAAGCATTCATTAAGGAAGTGCCCGCGGGAGAAGCAGGGAATGGGAAGCAGGCAGGACAGCAGGGAAGCAGGATCAGGGTGATGAAGTTAAACAGAGGTACAGTCTCGAGGGGTATTCAGTTAAAGCGGCTCCGGGGGCTAGAAACAGTGGCAGGTGCCAGCCTGGGAAGGGAGAGCACAGAGTCTAGAGAGAGGCACACAACCAGTAAAGAGGATCTGGGGGCGTCTGGGGGAGCACCAACAGCGCTCCCGGAGGGAGAGGAAAGCAGGAACCAAGGAAAGCACCCAAGTCACCTGTAGCCAGGTGGCTGACGCCGCCATTGTCACGATGCAGGAAGACTAGGGGATGATCAGGGAGGGGACTCGCTAGGTAAGAGAAGCCCGACAGCAGTGGCGATGTCAGGTAGGCAGTTGGTGTGAGTTTGGGGTCTGGCCTGGAGGCACAGAGCTGGGAGTCATCCCATTGGCTGGGAGCATGGTTGGTGTCTGAAGCCACGGGACCACCTGGAGGTGATTGGTCACATAAATGATGGTCCATCTTTTATTTAAGGACCCCACTTCCCTCTCCACTCTGTCCCTCATTCTACTCCTCTTTGACTCCCAGGATGCCCTGTGTTCTGTCCTGCCACAGGGCCTTGGCATATGCTGCTTCTTCTGCTGGTAGCCTCTTGCTTCTCCTCCTCACTTTGTTGATTTCTATTCACATCGAAGTCCTTGACTCTCCCATGGCTTCCTTGGGGAGGTGTCTCTGAGATTCATGGCCACACGCAAACCCCCTGTATGCCCTGCCTGTGCCCTTGTACTTCTCCTTGGGAACAGCGACCACAGTTGTCGGTTTACATCTATTTGTGTGACTTTATGGGTTTCATCTGCCAGTGGGCCCTCAGCCCCTTTCCTCCTTGCCTGGCAAAGGAATGAGCTCCAGAAGGCACCGCTCTGATGCTCCCTTTCCTGCCACTGAAGAGTGTTCGTGGGCTCTCCGTGGGTCCCCTAGTGAAGCCCAGGTGCCTTAGCAAGGGATTGGATCCACTGCCCAGAACCCACCCATTTGTCCAGGAGAACCCCTGTCTGAGATATTCTCTGCCCTCTGCAGATTTAACGGTTCACCCTCCCTTTCTGCCGGATGCCGTGTGACCCAGTTAGCAGGCCTCCCTGTTCCCATTGCTAACCTCTGGCAGCATTCAGGTCTCAGGAGTCCTTCCACATGCCTCCCCCTGTAGGCCTCCCTGGCTCTCCCGCTTGGAAAGACTATATTTCTTCTCTTTTTCTCTGTATACCTGCCCATAGAGCCCTTAACACATTCAGCCCTTCTGGAATACTTGGCAAATCTACCTTTGTATCCTTTGTTCTCTGAGGACAGCAGCCAGGGTTGGGCCCTGGAACAGAGCCCAGCCCTGACGTCCGCTGGTCAGTGTGGGTGGAATGGAGTCAGGCTGATGCTGGGTGCTTGTGTGTGTGTGTGTGTGTGTTTCCTGGACCCTGAGAAAAGACCGCCCATCATCTCCTGGTGTCCAAAAGTCCCTCTGGTAAGAAAAACGTATAAAAACCTCAGCCTCTGCTCCCAGGATCCTGGATCAGACGGACCACCCCAATCTCAGGAATAAGTCCCACAGATCACTATGTCGTTTTGTTCCGTTTTGTTTTATCAGCGTGTTTTATCTAGCAGGTGTTGAAAAATTTAGTAATCTCAGAAAATACCCCAGTTACAAGTGAGAGAGTCAGCTGAGAATAACCCAAAAGAATCACATACATTTACGTGTGTGAAAGAAGTCTTTTAACATTTAGCGGTTCTTTTTCGTGCGGTAAAATATGCATAACGTTAATTTTACCACCCTAACCATTCGGTGGCATTAAATACAGTCACATTTCTGTGCAACGATCACCACCATCCGTCTCTAGAGAACCCTCATCCTCTCCAGCAGAAACTGTCTCATTAAACACTAGCTCCCCTCCCCGTCCACCCCCAGCCCCTGGCAACCACCGTTCCACTTTCTGTCTCTGTGAACTCGACGATTGTCAGGGTCTCGTGTGAGCAGAATCATACAGTCTTTATCCTTTTGCGACAGGCTTATTTCACTTGGTGTGATGCCTTCAAGTTTTTTCCATATTGTCACACGTCAGAGTTTCCTTCCTTTTTAGGGCTGAGTCACGTTCCATTGTATGTATCATCCACTGTGTTGACTATATTTTCTTATTTTCTGTATTTTTGAAACTCCGACATTTGGGGCCTTGATCCTGGAGGAACTGCCTCCCCCAGGGTTAGCTGATTCATAGAGAGAGCAAATGACTCCCCCGTAAGTCCACCTTTGATACACAAACCACCAACCCCCAGCTCACGCTCCAACCATTTCCTTTATCACACTTGCACCCCAAGCCAATATTCTCCCTCCCCTAAACCACCCCAGGGCCAGGTTCTGAACCACTACGGGCCACTGCTATGGCCCAGAGCCCCCCAGAATTACTCAAACCATCCAATCCTAACCTCACCTGGGGACTTACCCTCTTGTTCCATTCCTTGCCACAAAAAATCCCAGTAAAGGTCCTGGGCCATGCTCCCACCTCTCTGCCTCCTGACCAACCCTACACTTCCCCACAGCGCCCTGCCTCCTGGTTCCAGGGATCTGTGAGTAGGCTTCCTCCTTCGTGACAATCGGTTTCAAATCCACGTGTCTTACCATACAAATCCCAGGTACATTTTAACACAATGTGTTGTATTTATCCATGCATCTGTCACTGGACCATTTGGGGATATTTGGATGGTTTCCATCTTTTGGCCATGGTTGTTTTTTGTTTTTTTTTTTTAAGATTTTTATTTATTTATTTGAGAGAGAGTGAAAGTGAGAGAGATCACAGAGGGAGCTGGAGAAGCAGACTTGCCACCGAGCAGAGAGCCTGATGTGGGGCTCGATCCCAGGACTCTGAGATCATGACCTGAGCCGAAGGCAGACGCTTAACAGACTGAACCACCCAGGCGCCCCCTCCCCACCCTGGCTGTTGTTTTTTTCATGAGCTATTTCAAGCATGCAAAAAGAAGCAACAAGAGTAATATAATGAATGTCCACTTATCACCCCCTGAAGCCTCCGTGTGCCCCTACCTGTGTCCCCCTCTTCCCAGGGGGATTCTCTGTGCTCCGTTATTGTTCTCCATCTCAGGCAGGGCTGCAACTTTTATTCCGTAAGACTGTCCTCGTAACTAGCAGGTGGTATTATCTTGTATATTTTTAAATTTAGAGAAACATCATAGGCTTTTCTCACTCGGCATTTTGTGGTGAGGCATGGAGCTTTAGTTCATTCATTTTGCCTGACTGGTTAGTATTCCATTGTTCGAATAGACCATAATTTATGTATCCATTCTCCTGGTGATGGGCATTCTGGATGCTTCCGGTTTTTTCACGAAAACTTAAAAAACATCCGTATGGTATGTGTGTGCACGTATGTGTGGCCACCTCTAGGGGGCAGACGCAGGTGGAGACCTGAGTGTATGCACATCTTCATGTATCAGGGGTGCCCAAACTGTTCTCCAAACAGAGATGCCAATTTGCACCCCGAGCAGCAGGTGAAAGGATTATTCCTGTAGGCGCTGACTCGAAACCCTCAAATTCACCTCTACACCAGACACCGCTTGGTCATGGCCCTTCTCTCAGGAGTGATTGTTGTCCTCAGAGTGTAGTTTTGGCTTGAGGCAGAGGGTGATTTCCTGGAACTTCTACCACCATGGAGTCAGTGTCTTTGAGCCAGGATGTTTCTGGAGGGGAGCCCCTTGTTTTTGTTGTAAGGAGCCTGAGTTGTGCATAGAGGCAGTGGAGGGAGACTGGCTGACCAGCAAATTGTACCTGCCCGGGTCCTGGAGGTCCCCTTGGCCATCGGCTGATGTGCATGCCGACCCCTTACCGGTCCCTGGGAGTGAGATGCAGCTGAGCCTTGCCCCAACCCCGCTCCGCCCTGGAGTTGCGGTGCCCAGCTGACCCCGGGCCAGAATTACCCTGGCAATTTGCCGGCAGTTGGCTGGGCAGATTTATAGGCATCGAACCAAAGAAAATATTTGCTTAATGACGTGCTTGTTGTGAAGGGTCTTTGTGCTCCTGTGCTCTGACAATGCAAAGTGTTTTGGTAAAGAGGAGGCAAATTTCTTTGAAATTAGGATATTCAAAGTAACTACTCAACTCAGGCCTTTTGATATTGCTTTAAGAAATCTGTTTTGCCCATAAAATCATGGTTCTGCTGTTGGCGCCATTCAGCTGACATTTATTCCAATTTTCAAATAGCAGCTCCTTCCACTTTACCTTCTGTAATTCAAAATCGGGATCTTTAAGTCCTCGGGAAATTGTTTTTGTAATATCCTAAAGTGAAGATACTTGCAAATGTGTACTTTTTAGAACCAGCGTAAATTTTAAATTCAGAATTAAAGTAACCTTTTATGTGCGATCTTGTCTGTCCCGTAAATCACGAAGTGTTTTGTTCTCTATTCTTCGAGTATGTCTCAATTGCCCTGTGTTTTTGGGAGACTGGCATTGCTGTTTATACGCGTGTTGAGACCAGCTGCAAAGCTGTTCCCTGTATTTTATAAGCTTTGAGCATTTGCTGCTAGCACTCCCCAAGGCCTCCCCAGCTGTGGGCGTGAGTGGTGCCTAGGGCCGGCTGGGGCCACAGGTCTGTGGTGGGAGGCGCGTCTGGGGGGCACAGTGAGTTGTGCATCTGACGCTTGGTTTCGGCTCAGGTCGTGATCTCATGGTCGTGGGGTCGAGCCCTGAGTTGGGCTCTGTGCTCAGTGGGGTGTCTGCCTGAAGATTTTCTCTCTCTGCCCTTCCCTCCCCCCACATGCACACACACGCTCTCTCTCAAACAAATAAATTAAAAAAAAAAAAAACCTGTGGCAAGTTCTTGCCCCACCCTTCTTTGGGGTCTCAACTCCCTTGCAAAGCTCTGTTAATCCTCCTCCCGAACATTCCTGGGCGTCCCACCTGCACGCATGCCCAGGCAGCGAGCTACCAGCTGGCATCTGCCAGGCACCAACTCCGCTGAGGCTCAGCACACAGGTGCCTTCCCTTGGCCCAGCCTCCCGGCTTCTGCCCTCCCAGTGCTGCAGGTGGCAGGTGGGGAAGAAGGCCCCCTCTCTGGTCTGCGGAGGGGATTAGGGATTGAGCCCTCTGTGCCCAGATTTCAAGAACAGCTCTTTCTGGCTTCCTCTCTAGGACCCAGATGTGCCCAGGCTGGGCAGGGGATGGGCTGAGGGGCAGACCTGTGGCTGTGATCTTGGGTTCCTGTGGTGTCCCCTCTTGTTGATGGACCTTTCTCTCCTACCTGCTCCTCTTCCCTATTCCTTGACGAAACAGACTTCTGGGGTAGCCTCACCATTTGCCAAAAACATCTCCATCCTAGCTTGCTTGAGTTCACTGTACTTGGACTACAAAGTGTCCTTGAGGCTGGCAAAGCATGCTGCCTGGTTAACTGTATTCCTTTTTTTTTTTTTAAGGTTTTATTTATTCATGTGACAGAGAGAGAGACAGCCAGCGAGAGAGAGAACACAAGCAGGGGGAGTGGGAGAGGAAGAAGCAGGCTCCCAGCAGAGGAGACTGATGTGGGGCTCGATCCCAGGACCCTGGGATCACGCCCTGAGCTGAAGGCAGACGCTTAACCGCTGAGCCAGCCAGGCGCCCCTAGTTAACTGTATTCCTACATATTGATTATCCCAGTCCCTTCCATGCAGCATCATTCTGATGTTACTTCCTGATTGGCACAGCTGAGCACAGCTACTGGGGGGGGGCGGGTAGGGGGACCACAGGGGGGGACCTTCAGAGACCTACGACAGGGGTCAGGAGAAGGCAGGGCCATGAGAACTGATAGTCTCCACACTTCTCTGGGCCTTAATTCTCCAACCAGGAAATGAGTGGTTTGTACTAGTCTTATACCTTAAGCTCTTCAAACTACTCGGGGATAGGATCAGAAGCTGATTTGTTTGTTTGTATATATTTTTAAAACAGTGGCTCATGTACAGATTTAGCAAACATCCAAGATACCTTTCTCTGTGGTGACCTCATTTGAAATGTTCATCTGTTTTCTGCCTTAGTTCTTTGCTGATCTATCTGTGTCTGGCTATGAATTTCCCTGTACGTACGGCTTTATCTGCATCCTACATATTTGGATAGTATTTTCACCACCATTCAATTCTATTTATTTTTAAATTTCCAAGATCATCTTTCAACTGACTTAAGAATGATTTAGAGGCATAGGGTTAAAACAATTTGCGGGTGGGTGGGGAATACATTTAAAAGCTTCAAAGTCCTGGCCAACCCCATCTTAACCAATGAGCTGGGCTTCTATTGCACATGATGTCATTTGGCTGTGGTGAACCCCTTGATCGGATGGGAGGAAAAGGGCACTCACTTCTGTGGTATTCTTCTCCCAAACTTGTAACTCCAGTCAAATCCTGATAAAAACAAAAACAGAATGTGAGGTGATCTCAAACACTCAGGACATTCTACAAAATACCTGACTCCTCTCTTCCAAACAGTCAAGGTGGTGATAAACAAGGAAAAATGCCCTAGGAGGTATGTAAATGTAATGTGGAGCCCTGGATTTGGGCCCTGGAACAGAAAAAGGACATTAGTGGGAAAACTGGTAAAATCTGAACAGAGCCTGTAGTTTAGTTCATAGTAATGTTCTAATGTTATTACCTTAGTTTTGACAAATATACAAGTTTTGTAAAATGTTAACATTAGGGAAACTGGGGAAAGGGTACAAGGCAACTCTGTATTATCTTCACAACTTTTCTGTAAATCTAAAATTATTCCTCAATAGAAGTTTCATTTTTAAAAAGTTACTTATATTTCTTTTTTTTTTAATTAATAGTTTGGTCATTTCCTTCGCCAAGTGTTTTTCTATTGTTAGTCTCTTGTTTATCTGTAGAAGTTCTTTATATATTAGACATTGATTATAATATGAATTATGTGTATTTCCTCCGTTTGACTTTGTCTTTTGATTTTACTTACATTTTTTCCCATTCAGAAATGTTTTAGATAGTCAAATTTTCACTTTTTTTCTTTTGTGGATTTTAACTTTGTATTATAATTAGAAAAATCTCCTTCCTTCCAATATTATAAAATAATTCTCCCATGGTTTATTCAAGTGCTTTTACTTAAGATGTGTGTTTTTTACATTTCCAACATAGTCTGTATGACACCAACTTTAAGAAATTCTTGGAAATTTATTAATTTCTAAAGCTGCATCAGAGCAGTCAGGAGACAGACACCATCCTGGGAATTTGAACAGAGAGGATTTAATATAAAGAAGTCTGTTGTTAACTAAGTAACAGAAAAGGTAGAAAGAGAACTCTACAAAGTATTCAGGGGGCAGGTAACCACAGGAAGCAGGTACCATGCTCAGGGCTGAGGGATCAAAGAGAAGAGGCTGGAATGACCAAGTAGAAAGTTAAAGGAGGGGCCCCCTCTTCTTGTGCTTCTGTGCCTGGGACACAGGCTCTGAGGAGCCACTTGTTTTGCAAGTGTTGGAAAAACCAGTTGGATTCTAGTGTTGCATTGGTCAGGAACTGCTTTCCCAGGGTGAACAGGCTTTACTAGGGTGAACAGGCTTTACTGGGGTCCTGCTGGCTGGACAGGAAGCAAACAAGGAGGAGCAAGTCCCCTCTTTCTCCTCTACCTTTGCATATCTCTCTCTCTCTAGTGCCCCCTATCGGCGGAACCTAACTGGGACCCTGCCGGCCTCGCAGAAATGCCAAACAGAGAAGTGTGGTTTGGGGCTGAGACAATCATTTAACAACTGATCCATTTGCTTCAGTGACTTGTGCACACTTCAGTCCATCCTCTTCCCTCTTCCACTGGACCAGCAAATTACAGGGGCTACCTAAAAGCGCCTTAGCTCTAATGTATTTTTTAATCCCTCAAAATAAATGGTGTCATTATGATGTGTATGGACAATGCTGGTTTAGGTCTATCCACATTGCGTATTTGCCAATTCATTTGCCTACCATTCATTCTTCTACCTTTTCTTAGGGGATTATTTTCCTTCTTTCTGAAGCACATCCTCTTGGACCTCATTTGGTTGGGATCTATTGCTGGTGAACTCTCGATTTTGATTTGTTCGTAATGGGTTAATTTCACAGTCATGGCACTCTGAAAATATTTTTACCTAGCCTCCTGGCTCCCATTGTTGCTGGTGGTAAGTCTATTTTCAGCCTTTTCTTTTGAGACTTTTCTACCGTACAGACAACTTGGTGTATTAGTGGAAAGACAATAAGGTGTATTCAAAAAGGTGTATTTAAAAAGATTGAACATTGATCTGGGGGCCCCTGGCTGGCTCAGTCAGTGGCGCATGCAACTCTTGGTCTGGGGGTTGTGAGTTCGAGCCCCACGTTGGGTGTAGAGATTACTTAAAAAAAAAAAATAAAGAAAATTAAAAAAATAAAAGGACATTGATCTGGAGAGAGACAAATGGTAATCATGGTTAAACACTAGCCCTATCTCTGAGACCTTAGGCAAGTTTCGTAACAGCTGAGTGCTGTGACTTTGTGGTAAGGACAAACATGTACTCTGTGTGGTGACTGTGGCAGAGAAGCTGCAGTCACAGGGCCTGGACAAATGGAGACACCCTCCTGACATGGTCACGGTTACTCCCACTGGCCCCATCTTGTTGATGGTTCCCGCAGTCTAAGGTTAAATTCAGCCCTGCCAACAATGATGCTTAGCGCTTATTCTGAAACTTCGAAACGCAATTTCAGCTACGGCTCATTTTATTGTTCCCCGTTACATAGAATCTTCCTTTACATCAACTTAATAAAGGAATTCACAAACCTCTGCTAATTAACTTCTCAGCACAAACTATGGCAGCTTAGACTCAGAAGAGTATCATGTCAGAACCAGACAAAAGAAGAAGGGGAGGTTTCGGTCCTCTTTGGGGGAAGAAAAGGTCATTGTTTTCTGTCTCTACCCACATGGGATAGCACTGGTCTGTTCATGAACGCGCCACACTCAGAACAAGGAAAGCCACTATTCTCGGGCTTGACGGCTTTGGAACATTTTTTTTTTTTAAATCACAAATTTGATTTAGAAGCTTTCCTAAAATCGTCGTCATATTTGTATGTGTTCTGGGCAGCTTGACATTGAAAACAAACAGTTTCCCCTTGAATTAGAAGTAGATCATTCATCTGGGAGATTATCTACCTTTCTGGGTCTCTAGTTAACATGTTTACTCAGCAGAGCCTTTGCTGCTGCTTCTTTTAGGTCTTGGGACAACCCAGCTATCCACGCACTTATCCTGTGTTCCTCTGCAAAGAACAAAAGTTGTACTCCTTTTAAAATCTCCCCTTTCTCACCTGTTTGAACGCATTGAGCTTGTACGAGGGGAAAAAAGACAAGATCTATTGAGAAACAAGTTTGTATGAGAGGATTAATACGTCCTCAGCTATCAACCTATGAAGAGTAGTAATGAAAATGTCTCCCTGTGCCATAAAAGCACGGATGCTAATACCATGATTCTTCGTATTGCAAAAGAAACCATCGCTTTTCATTTATGTTTTACAAGAAGATAAGCCACTTTTTTGCCTGAACATTGTTTACACCATGGGACGCTCTGTGTGGGTCTTAATATTTTCTTTTTTTCCCCTAAGACTTATTTATTTGAGAGAGAGAGACAGAGAGCACAGCAGAGGGAGGGGCAGAGGGAGAGAGAGAAGCAGACTCCCTAAGATCATGACTTGAGCCGAAGGCAGATGCTTAACCAACTGAGCCAGCCAGGCGCCCCCTAAAAGATTGTTAATATGAAGCTAGTGGACATTCAAGGCCTGTATGCTGTGGGACCTCCAGGGACATTTTCTGAGTTTGCAATTAAGATGGTAAATCACTCTGTTTCAAAAGAGCTAGCTGGAGAAAGAGAGGGACGTCAAAGGGCCTCTGAGGCACACTCTTCTGTGTATAGACGTAGTCAGAAGGGAGCGCACAGTGGTCGGCCCTGCAAAGTGGGTGGCTTTGGTTGGGCCATTCTTCCACCAACTCCTCCAAACCTTCTGTCCCTCCTTCTGGGACTTTGCTGCCCGTTTCCTGCCCCTGGATCCTGAGAACCCCCATCCCCTGGGACCGTCCATCTCCCTGTTTTATCCCTTAATGTTTCACTGTAGGAAATCTCCCTGCTTCAGGGGTCCCCCAATCAAGTCCCATCCTAGTGGGTCTCTGTGTTTAGACAGGCTGCCGAGAGGAAGTTAAGTAGGAAATGGCCAAAAGAATGAACCCTTAAAGATACTTTACATTTTCCGAGAGAAATCTATAAACTTGAAGGAATCGCTGTTAGGGGAGACGTGTCATGCTGGAGTGTCTAAACTGGCCTGGTTCGACCAACGGGGCGTCTTCAGCTACCCTCTCCCTGACCCCAAGCTGATATTCTTTTTTTTTTTTTTTAATTCTTTCTCTTGATGAACCATTTCTTTGGGAAACCTCCTCAGGGCTTGCTGCCTGACCCCTGACCGTTATCTGATCTGTAACAGCGCTGCTCAGCACATTTGCTGGCGCCTCTCTGAACACTTTTTTTTCTCAAATAAATAAATAAAAGACTCCATTGCTCCGGGTCTCAGACCCCAAGCCAGTCATAGGTCCTCACGTGGCCACTTTTCCTTCCTCTTTGGGCTCCGCAAAAGGAACAGGCTGAAGCCAGGAGATAATGCCCCAGATGTGTGGCTGTGTCTGAGGTGGGGAAGTCTGGTGGGATTCAGCCTGCAGGGTCCAGTGCTCCCTCTGTCAGATGGCTTCACCACTGAGGGGCGCATGGGTGGCTCAGTCTGTTAAGCCTCCGACTCTTGATTTTGGCTCAGGTCATGATCTCAGGGTGGTGAGATGGAGCCCCGTGTGGGGCTCAGGGCTCAGCAGAGAGTCTGCTTGGGATTCTCTCTCTCCCTCTGCCCCTCCGCCCCTCTCTAAAAACAAACAAAAAATAAATTGAGATGCACGGTGGGACACACAGCAGGTGCAGGAGAATGGTTAGAGTATGTGGATAAAAAACCACTGTGATTAGGGGCACCTGCCTGCTCTGCCCTCCCAACCACCGAATATAGTCTGCTTGATTTGTGATTATCTTTACTTATTGCTTCTGATTTGGAAGATTTAGTTTTGTTTACTTCTAGATTTTTGTGGTTTGTTTTTTCCTTGTCTTTAATACGTGTGCAATTTATTTTCATGTGTGGTGTGAGGTATGGAGCCAACTTTCCTCCCCCATATTTCTAGCCAATTGTCCCGGTGCTATTTCTGAAGACTTCCACCCTTGCCCATTGAGTATGATACACCTGTTGTTTCTGATAGGCTGCTCTATTCCATTGACCTGCTGTTCATCCCTGTACAGAATGTGTGAGTGTGTTTGGCTGCAAGTAGAAAACCAACCCAGCTATGCCTTAGACAGTGGGAGTTTCTTTTGCATCTGTAAGTCTAGAATGGACAGTTCCTGGCTTTGGTTTGGTTACCTAACAATGCCACGAGGCACCAGGCTCTTCTCTCTTTGCACCCATTGTCTGCATCATGTCTGTCACCTCTGGGTCACAAGGCGGCTGCCTTCGTGCCAGGCTTCATTTCTGCTTTCAGAACAGGAAGAATGCAGTGGGGAAGGGGGTGCCGGCAACATCCGGAGACAAGGTTCCCCCAGAAACTCCCAGTAGACTTCTGCCTCCGTCTCATTGGCCAAGTCATGTTCTGCTTCCTCGACCTGCAAAGGGAGCTGGGAAAATGGGTAACTGGACTATCCTAAGTGAGCTAGAAGCTCACCTTGGGCTGGGTATAAAAGTGCGGGCTCAAGTCACCACATAGACTAGCCTCTGGATTTACTTGCTGTGGGGTTATAGTGCCCCTGAGACAATACTGCCGGGGGCACTGGCACGAGGAGAAACCAGACAGACATCAGCTCAAACTCCCAGATGCGGCTGTGTTCTCACACTGAGATTATCATTCAGCCTGCAGGAGCCTACGGGGTAGGGTGCATGTCCAACCTTTCCCAGTAGGACTGGCTGGCCACACCCCTACCTGACCCCACAGAGAGAAGGTAGAGGGCATTGTGCTGCGTTGTAGAGCCCAGCTGGGGGGCATAGAATGGGAGGTGCAGAGAAAGAGCCCCCCCCCATTGGTGGAGACCTGTAGCTTCTATTACTCTGGTGTATTAGTTTCTTATTGCAGCTGTAACGAATGACCACAAAGCCATGTGAATGTAGCTTACAGTTCTGGAGGTCAGGTGTCTGAAATGGGTCTCATTGGACTAAAGTCAAGGTGCCAATGGGGCTGGTTCCTTCTGGAGGCTCCAGGGGAGAATTTGCTCCTGGCCTCGTCTGGCACCAACTACCCTCTGTCTTCAAAGCCAGAAGTGTAAAAACTTCAAATCTCTGCTTTTGTCTTCATGTCAGCTTCTTTCTTTTAAGGACCCTTGTGATGACATTGGTCCCACTGGATAATCTAGGATAATCACCCGCATCTCAAGGTCCTTAACTTAGTCACATCTGTAAAGTCTTTGGGGTTTAGGGCCAAATATTTCTCCTTGCTGTAGAAGGTGAAGGGCATCTGATTCTCTGTTTCCACTTGTGGGCGTGGGACAGGAAGTGAGAAAAAGGAAGGGATCTGGGGGCAGGGCCGAGCTAGGAACCTTTGAGAAAGACCATGTCTCGTTAGGTTCAGGGAATGGCTGTCAGCTTAACACTGTGGTGAACTGGGTCTGGAGGGTCCTCAGTCTGGTTCTGGGGTGCCAGTCTGAGACCCACTGCCTTTCTTTCCTCACTCCTCACGTGCAATCAGCTCCGATGCAGAAGTCCTCAATGTCCTGGTGCCAATCCTCTTCTGTCCCCACTGGTCTGCCTGGCCTCAGTCCATACCAACTGTGTCTTGGCTGGTTTCCCACCTCCATCTGGCCCACCACAGTGTGGCCTGAATGAGCCTTCCAAGGTAGAAAGCTGAGCAAGTCACTCCTCCTTTGCTTACCATTCTGGGATGGCTCTGGGTTACCTTTAAGGAGGCAGCCCTACATCCCCAGCGTCACAGAGCAGCTCCTCAGGACCTGCTGCTCATTCTCATTTCATTTCCCAGAGTGTGGAGACAACTGCATGCCACCCCCACCCTCCCTCCTTGTTCCAGGTGGGTTCTGGCTTCTTTGCCTTTGCAGATGTGATTCCTTCTACCTGACACCCTTCCTTCCACCTCTCATCTGCCAACTCCTATTCTTCTTTCAGGGCCCAGCTTGTCTGTCACTGTCCCTGGGAAATCTTCGGGATCAGCCAGGATCCTGTGGATGCAACAGAAATGGATTCTGACTAGTCCACACGAATAGGGGCCAGGTGGCCCCCCAAGAGCTGCTGTTAGCACAAGGGGAAAGGATGCGGGATGTTTGGGGACACTGCCCAAGTCTACACCTGCCCCCTCTAACACACCGGCATGGGCTTGGTGCCCTGTGGGCACCCGTAGCCCTTGGCATGTATGTCAGCCTTGACACTGACCGAGTTAAGTCTCTAGTGGCTGCCTGCTTGCCCGCCTCACTGCCCCAGCTCCTGATGAAGACCTTGCCTTGCTCAGGTGTGCCCTCTGGGTCAGCACAGGGCCTGGCACACAGCAGCTGGGAGATTGTGTAATGTGGCAGAGATTTGAGGGGCAGTTCCAAACTCCAAATCCCAAGGAACTGAGAAATCTGTGAGCTATGGGAGGGCTCCGACACAAGGCAGACGGAGGGGAAACTGAGGCTGGGGCCCTGAATCCTTTCTGCTCAGATATTTCTTTCTCAAGAATGGGGAGATTGGTGGTGCATACTTTGGAAAAGTGTTTGGCCAAGTCTAGGAAAGCTAGGGGCTCACTCTGGCTCAGCAAGGCCCCCTGAGTGTATGCCCAACAGAAATGTGTGCACGTGCCCACTGAGACATCACGTGAGCACCCGGAGCAGTTTTATTCAGGACGGACTCCAAACTGAAAACAACCCAATGCTTTCCTCTGGGCAATGGATAAGTAGTTTGGACTATTCACAAAATGGAAAGAAAATTCATGTCAGAACCCCCATGGGGGGAGGGGTTGAAACAGAACACAAAGGAACTTCATCCAACTGAGAAGGAATGTGCTTGAAAAGGAAACCCCAAATCTGTTTGGGGAACAGGTTTAACCCCGGGAAATTTAGAATCGAGTATAATGATAATAGAGTAGACCAAAATCATTGCATTCTTCTTTTTGCGTTAAGCTCAGAAATCTATTTTATATCCCTGGCATTTTAAGGACTTACAAAGTTTAAGAGAATTGAGTATATTTGAATGTTCACATCAGACTTGTGATTCTAATTTTAAATGGGCTCAAGTCATTGACTTTGAGCTGTGATTATAAGTTGAAATCTTCCTAAGTTGGTAAACAGTTTTTGAATATTTAAAAATCCCCATAATTGTAAGTTCAGTGTATCTGATTGATAAGAATCACTAAAGGACTTGGGAAGAATTGTTAGTCAGATAATTTAAAAACTTAGAAATGGAATATAATAAACTCTGATTGCAGCTTAAAATGTTTAAAGGAGTTTAATTAACTAAGTAGGTAAATGGTACAAACATTAATCAAAGTTCGCCTTAAAGATGATTGTTTAAATTGTCTGGATCTATTAATAGAATAGGATTTGTAAGTTGCATTTAAAAGTTCAACAAAGAATTAGGACTTAAAGACCAACTTTAAGGAGAACACAGGCAGCAACCTCTTTCACCGCCACCATAGCAATTTCTTACTAGACACGTCACTGGGGTCAAGGGAAACAAAAGCAAAAATGAACTTTTGGGACCTCATCAAGATAAAAGTCTTTTGCACAGTGAAGGAAACAATCAACGAAATTAAAAGGCAGCCTACGGAACGGGAGAAGATATTTGCAAATGACACATCTGATAAAGAGTTAGTATCCAGGGGCGCCTGGGTGGCGCAGTCCTTAAGCGTCTGCCTTGGGCTCAGGGCGTGATCCCGGCATTCCGGGATCGAGTCCCACATCAGGCTCCTCTGCTGGGAGCCTGCTTCTTCCTCTCCCACTCCCCCTGCTTGTGTTCCCTCTCTCGCTGACTGTCTCTGTCACATAAATAAAATAAAATTTAAAAAAATGAGTATCCAAAAATCTAGAAAGAACTTATTAAACTCAACACCCCCAAAAAACAAAGAGTCCGCTTAAGAAATGGGCAGAATACATGAACAGACATTTTTCTACAGAAGACATCCAGATGGCTAACAGGTGCGTGAAATGGTACTCCCCATCACTCGTTGAGATACCAGCTCACACGGGTCAGAGTGGCTGAAATTAACAACACAGGAGACAACAGGTCTTGGTGAGGATGTGGAGAAAGGGGAACTTCTTACATTGTTGGTGGGAATGCAAACTGGCGCAACCACTCTGGAGAACAATATGGCGGTTCCTCAAAAAACTAAAAATAGAGTTACCCTGTGATCAATCCAGCAATTGCACTACTAGGTGTTTACCCAAAGGATACAAAAATACACATTTGAAGGGGTTCATGCACCTCAATGTTTATAGTAGAATTATCAATAATAGCCAAACTATGGAAAGAGACCAAATGCCCATTGACGGATGAATGGATAGAGAAGATGTGGTGAGCACGTGCACACACACACACGAATATTTCTCAGCCATAAAAAGAATGAAATCTTGCTATTTGCAATGTGGATGGAGCTTGAGTGTATTATGCTAAGTGAAATAAGTCACTCAGAGAAAGACAAATACCATATCATTCATATGTGGAATTTAAGAAACAAAAAGGATGAACATTCAGGACCAGAATAAAAAGAGAGAGAGGGAAACACACCATAAGAGACTCCTGATGATAGAGAACGAACTGAGTGTTGGTGGAGAGAGGTGGGTGGGGGATGGGCTGAACAGGTGATGGGGATTAAGGAGGAAACTCTACTCCTGAAACAATACTGAACTGTATGTCAACTAACTAGAATTTAAATTAAAAAAAAAAAAACTTTGAAAACCAAAGTATTTCTGAAGCCTTTTCTCCACCAAAAGCTGCCCTCAAGAACATCAGAAAAATCCCTGGAGGCAGATGTTAGAGGCTTAAGGGAGGATGACCAAGCCGCCACCCACCCACCGACACTGGGACAAGTAGGGCGATAGGCGTGGTGGGTGCTGCCTGCCAGGGGGTCATGTGAACCCCCAGCCCAGCCTTCTGCCTTCCCGTCCCCGCCCCCAGCTTGGAGGTATTCTTCACGGGCCCCTGCAGAGACCTGGGAGGCACAGAAGGTCCCTGCCCCCGTGCCTCGCCACCTCTGTGGGGGACGAGCGTGGACACCCCCTGACCCCTACCCCCCACCCCAGTCTTCAAAGCCTCTTGTCCGCTTGGTGCTTCGGTCAGCAGAATAATGGCCCCTAAAGATATCCATGTCCTAATCCCTGGAACCTTCGAAGATTACTTTACATGGGAAAAGAGACTTTGGGGATGTGATTAAATTAAGGTTCTCGAGATTTAGGGAGATGATCCTGGATTATCCGAGTGGGCCCTAAATGTGGTTCCTTACAAGAGGGAGGCGGGGGGAGACTGGATGAAAGAAAGCATCAGTATGAGCACCGAAGCAGGAAGCGACGCTGCTGGACCCAGGGAACGTGGTTCTAGAAACTGGAAAAGGTGAGGAAACAGATTCTCCGCCTCGAGCTCCTGGACGTAGCAAGTCCCTGCCATCACCTCGACTCCAGCGCGGGGAGACTGACTGCGGGCTTCCGGGCTGCCCAGTGTCGCAGAAGAAATGCGTGTTCTTGTAAATGAGCGTTGGTCATTGTCAGCGCAACAGGAAACCGGACACCTGCAGAGACTTCCTTGCTCTTGGCTTTCCTTGATGCCAGAGCTCCGGCCCCAAGGCCCCAGGGCCTTTGCTGACCTCTTGGACCGAGTGGGAGGCCTGAAGAGACTCCGGCATCATCTTCCTTAGCAGCCGCTGACATTTCGCCTTTTGGTGCAGGACTCCCTGGTATCTGTCTTCAGTCACTCGTGCAGGGTTCCAGAACTTGACCATGGCGCCATTGTCTGTGGCTGTGGCTGGCAAGGTAATGAGCTCTGGGCCTCTCTGTGAGTCTGCAGGCGGCACACCCCAGGGCCTGGCATGGGGGCTATCAGTCCTTTTCTTTGCCCCCCTGTCCCTAAGGCAGCCCTCCCCTGAGGGCTTCCTTCTGGTGCTGTGCTAGGTTGCAAACTGGGCCGGGGCCACCGGGGTGGCCATCACCACCTGTCACTACTGGTGGGCCTCCTACTGCTGGGGGCCCCAGGGCTGCTGCACCCCAGACTGGTGCCTCCTGTACCTCACCTTCTCCACCCCAGCACGCCCTTCCTGTACTCTTGGCAAATATGGTCTGCGGAGCCTGACGGCCCAGAGATGCGTGGCCTTAGATTGCGGGAGAGAAGCCAGACATTTCACGACAAACCCCAGAGGCCCCGCCAATTCACGTCCAGGTGAAGCTGAAGTTCTCAGTAGATGGGGTGCGTCCAGATCACTGCGTCTGATCCAGAAGTCTCCAAAGGAGGGTGATACGCACAGGGGGAGGTAGAAGACAATTTGCTGGGGTGTGGAAAGAAATGTCAGAACCCCGCCTCTATTCGCTCGCAGCTCATTCTTTCAAATTTCCATTTCTTAAATAACTTTTATATTATATTTAAGATATTAGAACAGGAATAATAGTATGTATTTATAACAAAATAAAAGCAAATGGTAGGGGCAATGCTTTTAAATCATCTTTATGAAGACGATGAGTAAAGAAAGCTTTGGCGCTGTTGATCTAATCCACAAGCATTTATCGATCATCTACTGTTGGCAAAGAACTGGGTGAGATGCCGTGGGAATTTTTAAACAGAGAGAGAGCAGAGGGTATGGTCTTTAACAGAGAGGTTAGAAGTGCTGCTCTGAATGACAAATGCAAGAATATCTAACCCGTATCACAGACAAGGGCTAATTTTCCTAGTATGTAAAGAGCATTTACAAATCAACAAGAAAATGGCAGCAGCCTGGTTGGGAGGGCAATGGGCGGAAGAGATTCACAGAAATGAACCACATGTGGCTGTCAAGCAGATGAAAGATGCTCTCTCATCATAGGGGAGCTGTGTGTTAAAGGGCAGCGAGATAAGGTATCAGTTCTCTTCTGTGGGGTTGGCCAAGATCCACAAGTGTGAGCACATGCGTGTTGATGGTGAGATGGGCGGATCATCTGATGTAGTGGCAATGCTTTGGAGTTTCAAACACACGTGCCGTCAAGTGGGCCACTCAGCTCTGGGGAATTCACCTACCAATACACTCATGTGCCCGAAATAAAGAACATACATCTATCCAGTGGGGTACCAGTTGGGCTTTAAGAAGAATCAGGAAGCAAGCTCTATATGTCCTGCTCTGGAATGAGTTCCAAGAAATATTGGTAGTGCAAATGGCCAGAGGCTACCATTTGTAAAAGGGAGGAGGAAAAGAATATACGCACCCACACAGACAAATCTGTGGAAGGTAAGGTGCCGGCAAGAGAGGGAGAACCACAACCTCCTTGGGGGCAACGCTACTCAGGACAGACCCTGGACAGGTCGAGCGGTGACCTGGAAAAGGCTCTGGGTTGGGATCCAAAGAGCCCTGCTCGGAGGCTCCACAGAGCTACGTACGTTCTCTCCAGCCTCAGTTTCCTTGTCGGGAACAAACTCCCCCCCACCCCTCTAGCCCCGGGGCTTGCTGGATACCAGGCTGACGGCGACCCAGAAGCGCTATCAGCCCAGGTGCTGGGCTCTGCGCTGCAGATGTCACACGCATTATCTCAGGGAAACCTCGCAGCCGCCCTGAGAGAGAGCCGCTCTTTGCATCTCAGTTTCCAGGTGCTGGGAGTGAGGCTTAAAGGGGTTCAGTGATTGGCCCCGTGTCACACAGAGCGAAATTCCACCCACTGTCTCTTTCCAAAGCTGAGCCATCTCCCTCTCCTTGTGGCCCGGTAGTCAGAAAACACACACCAGGCTGGCATCTCCCTGTGTCCCGTGAAGCCCCTGCTCACCCAGCCCTGAACCAACCCGGGGAGTCCCCCAAAGCACCCGGTTCCCAAGGGCACCGCTGCCTCCCATGCTCTCCTTGTCCCTGTGGGTTGATGCCAGCTGCCTGTCTGTCCTTCCCGAGCCTCAGGAGCCTAGTGCCTGGCTGGCGGGGCTCTGAGGCGGTGTGGGCGCAGGCACGATGCTGGACGGGGACGGGGGCACAGACTGCTGCTAGCTCTAGGGGGTGAGAGGGGGCTGCTGTGCTATGTTTCGGAGAGGCTTTCCTTCCCCACCTGTTAGTGGACTCTGCCACCTCTCCGTCCCCTTCCGCTCTATCACCCCCTGCCCTCCATTCTGTATTTGAGCGTTTACTGTTTGTTATCGCTTGTCCTCTGGTGCAAAGGAGGCTCTGTTTTTAGAGGAAATGTTTGCTGAATGAATGAACAAACAAATGAGTGAATACAGAGTTCACCCCAAGTGCTCTGGCTGCTCCCAGGGATGAGGACCTCAGGGGTGGGAAGAGACCCCAGGGCCAACATCCAGGGCACAGACCTGGGGCCAGTGAGCCCTTGCTGCTCCCTGAGTTTCCCTCCCCCTGCTTCCTGTAACAGGTGCTCTGGAGAGGGGGGAGGCATCAGGTGTGCCCTCCTGGAGGTCGTCAGCGTGGGGAAGCTGAAGGTGGGCTAATTAGAAGTAGGGGGGTGGGGGGGAGCCTGCGGGATTGCTCAGAAGATCAGATTTGGCTTTTTTTGGTTGTTCCCAAGTTGGAAGTGGGGGCAAAAATTAGGGAAGCCGGTAGTTACAGACCAAGGCCTGGCAGTTTGGGGTTGATTGGGGTTGGCTGCCCCGCTGGTTTGCAGCTGCTTGCTCAGAGTTCCATATTTCCATGTGGTCTGGCCTGGCTCCGTGTACATTCATCTTTCACGAGCCACAGAGCCCTGGGCTTGCCCTGTGCCCGGCTCCTCCCTTTCTGTGCAGCCTGTGGTGCCCAGGCGCCCGAGGCCGTCCCCACACCTGCCAAATCCCGCCTCTGCACCTGCTCCCTGATTTGTCCTTCCAAGCCCTCCTGCCAGCGGGCCAGGCCCTGCAACGTGTTCTGCCCCGGGCGCTGTTGCACGCAGTGCACGTGCGGGTAAACCGGCCGCGGGTCGAGCCTCCGCTGGAACTGCGCCTGCGCGGAACCAGCGTGCTCCTTATCTCTTGGGTGCTCGGGTGAGTGTGCTGGGCAGGCGAGGCGCCGTCGCTGCGTTCGGGGCTCAGGCCCTCCCTCCTCTTCGAGCTGGCTCATGGGTAGCGGCTCACGTCTGTTGGTCCTGCTTGATGGGGAAGGACGGCTGGGGGGGGGGGGGCAAGGGGTGGAGCCAGCTTGACAGGTCCTGGGAGTGGGGAGAAGTCTCCAGAGGCAGAGGGGCCTGGGCCCCAGGGTGACAGAGCAGAGAGGGGCTGCTCCGTGACTTCATATCCTGGGGTGCTCAGTGGGGTGGGGGGGGCAGCTCTCTCACCAGGTCCTCCACAGAGACCCCCAGCCCAGGTGCACCCCCCGCCCCAAGGCAGCAGGACGCTGGGCCCGCAGCTGCCAAGGGCCTCAAGTTTGACACACCCAGCCCTGACCTGCAGCTGCCCTCCCCTCCCGCCCCACCTCTGGGTCAACACCCTGCGTACCCCACCCCCAGCAGTGCCTCCCAGGGCCACGGGGAGCACCAATAAAACCTCACTCCTCTGCTGCCAGGCTGAGCCCCGCAAGATGGGGGCAACGGCCCAAGTGGGGCAGGGATCATTCCAGGCGGCAGGTGGCGTCCTGGGGTAAGAAGTTTATTCCAGGGTCTCTGCTCTTTCAGCGCCCCTTCCCTGTATGGCTGAAGTGGGAGAATCTTCCTATCCTTGCTAATACCTCCTTCTTCAAAGCAAAGAGAGAGCCGGCGGGGCTAAGAGCCCTCGGCAGGCAGAGATCCAGCCAGAACACCATGACGTTTGGTTCCACAGGATGTGTTTTTACAGTTTCCTCTACTGGTGACAAGTGATGCTGATTTTCCAGTTATGCTAGTTGACATTCTGCGGAAGCTGCATTATTTAGAAGTCGGTTGACTGAGAAAAAAGCATGAATTAAATAACAATACAAGTAAACAGAAGATGTGACAGGAGCCAGAGAGACGTGTCAATGACAGAAGTTTGGAAATCGCTGCTCTGAGGCAAGATGCTTATTGCCCTCTGGGTCAGGGGCTCCTCGTGTTATGTCTTCTTGGGCTTCTCTTGCCTTGGACCTGGGCCCAGGGGGTTTCGGAAGCCGGAAATAAATATTTCTGTATCAAACAGGTGCATGGCACTTTCTGGAGGGCTGACTGCTTTGCTAATATTACCTCATTTCAGCCTCATGAACCAGGAGAGCAGTACTGTTGTCCCCATTTACAGGGGAGGCAACTGAGGCACGGTGAGGTTAGCTAACTGCCCAAGGGTCAGAGCCTGGGTTTGGACCCAGGCTGGCTGGTTGCATGGTCTGTGCCATGAGTCCCACCGAGGTGCTGGCTTTCCAGCCCCGGGAGCTCAGCAGCTCCATAGCAACACTGTCATTTTGTCCCCATGTAGCCTTTTCAAATGCGTTTCCGGGCCGAGGGTGCTCTGCAGAAAAGCCTCAAGGCTCTTGGGGTACACCAGGGCTGCGGCATCGAGTGGAGCACCCATGTTTTGGGGACTGGGGGAGGGGCAGAGTTCGCAGGTGCTTCTGGCCTCGCCCCCCGGTTGGGCAAGCTGACAGCGCTGAGTGGAGGTCATTCTCCTTCCAGGGCAGAGTTCGGGGAGAAGTCCCACTGAAGCAGGAGCCGGGCATTCCTGGGCTCCCCTGCAGGAGCCTGGGGAGCGGCCCCACCCGGCTCCTGAAGGGTCACAGGAGGACACTTGGCCTTTCTATCACGTCCTTCCTAACCTTGCCAGCTGGGGGGAGTGGGGGTCTTCTCCTTCTTGGAACTTTTTCTGCTGCCAGGCACAACCCAGGACATGGGGGACAGTGAGTGGGATCCTTGGGGGAAAATAGGAGTGAGGTCCTGGTGACAGAATCACAGAGAGGGGAAAGTCAGAGAAATCCCAGAAGTGCTGGAGTCCCTGGGGGCTGGCTCTCGGACAGGCTCTCGCCCTTCCCTCAGGCTCCCGATGGTGGTCTGCCCGGCTTTGCAAGTAGCAGGAGGCCCCTCACCCACAGGGAGCCCAGGAGAACTGTGGTCAGTGACCCGGGACCAGCATGGGGGAGCTGACAGGGTGGCCTCAGATCATCCCATGCGCCATGGGACATCCCTGTCCCTGTACTAGCCCAGAGCCTCAAAGCCTGGGCAGCGGGTCCCCTGAACGCATGCCCAGGCCCTTGGGAGACACATCTGTCTTTTGCATTCGTGGGCACTTGGCCTGAAGCCCCTTCTCCTGGCTGCCTGCACCCCGAAGATCCTGTCTCTCTTCCTGTCTCTACCCAGAGTCCGAGCAGCAGCCCCTCTCACGGGCCACCTTCCTCCTTGAGTCCAGATGAATACACAGCCACCCCCACCCCCACCCTGCATCCCTCAGGGCCCTCCCTGCCCACAAAGTGGCCTTGGCCTTGGCCCTCGGGCTGAGGAAGTGTGATGTGCCGGAAGGAAATCAGGTTGTGGGTGAGCAATGATCCCTAATGAAATGTGAGACATCCAGGCTGCCAGGGCCGCTTCCTCAGGCGCTGGTGACACTGTGGTCCTTGTCAGCCTCACCCAGACAGCATGTGACAGACAGCCAGGGGCCCTGGGCAGCCAGCCTCATGTGCTCTCATGGGCTGGGTGGGCGGCACGGCTGGGTCCTGCAGCGGTGGCCTGGCGCTTGCTTCAGTGACCCTGGATCTGAAACCCTCCAGAAGGACCACACCCAGGCCATTGGGGGGTGGGGGAGTAGGGGGTCTCCCCCCGGCTCCACCAGCAGGGTCAGGCGCCTCCGCGGGGCTCTCATATCCCTGATCTTGAGCATTTATCGCTGCTTTACACCTGCGTCAGGTGCTTACGTGGTGCTTACCTTTCCTACGTGCGAGGTGTGGTCTGAACGCTCTACTGAGCCTCAAAACGACCCACGAGACAGGAACTACGATTGCAATTCCCATTTGTGGAGACGGAAACTGAGGCACGGAGAGGGGAACTCACTGAGCTGGTAAGAGGTAGAGCCAGAAGCAGGCCTGGGCGGTCGGACTGCAGAGCCCCGTGCCCTTGACTAGGGCGCCGGGCTCCCGTCGTGGCTGAACGTCTCCTTCTTGTCCGAGCATCTGCTCTATTCACCTTCGCCTCCATAGTCACCGGCATAGGACCCAGGTCCGCAAGGAAGGCTGGTGCTCGCAGTGATGGGGGGACGGATGAACGAAGGCCAGCGTCTCCTCTATGTCGCAAGAGTCCTGGTGGGATCTCGGTGTAGAAACTCAGTCCCATCCTTGCGGTTTAGACAGTCGCCAGGTCGCAGTCTGCGGCTCTCCCCGCCCACCTGTCCCATGACCTTCACATCTTATGTATCTTCCTTTCCTGATTTGCCTTTTCTTAGCTTCTCTAGCCACTTGGATTGGGGGAGGGGGAGAGAGAAACAAGTGCCCTGCAGCCATCAGGAACCTCACGCCCACCGTTGTGCCCCGGGTGATGCCCCAGGGCCGGTTCCTTAAGTCAGGCTCTCAGCTGGGGAGGAAGGGGCGGAGCGGTTCCAGCTGTCGCTGGGTTGAGGTCGATGAAGAGCCGACTTGGGATCTACCTGCCGCCTGGTGGAGGGGGCGGGTGTTGGGGTGGATGGGGGGAGGCACTGAGGCACACGTCCCCAGGCATCTGTCGCTATGGCTCTCCGTGCAAAGAGCACATTCGAGCTCGGCCCTGGCAGGGACATGCATGCCATCGCCCTCCCGTGTCACCCAGCTCCTGGGGCCATTGCCTGGTGCGGCAGAGGACAGAAGTTGACGTGACACGGCACTTGGCGATCATGCCTGCTGACACACGGTCCCTCCTTTATCCGGCAAACACCGAGCAGGTGCCTCTGTGCACGCGGAGCTTGGGTGCGGGGGAGGTGAAGGATGAGGCAAGTTTCCCATCCGTAAGGAGCTTATATTTTGGTGAGACGGCAGTGGTGTCAGTAATAACCAAGCCCCTCTTGGAGACCCTCTCTGAGGAAGCAGGAGGGTTGGGAGAGTAGTGGCTATGGAGGAGAATGGTCTAGGCCAGTGCCTCTTGACCTTGAACGGGCATACAAATTATTGGGGGAGCTCAGTAAATGCAGATTCTGACCCAGGAGGTTGGAGTGGGGCCTGAGATTCTGCATTTCTACAAGCTTCTGGATACCGCTGATGCTCTCAGTCCACGGACCACACACTTTGAGTAGTGAGGCAAGAGGGAAGCCACGGTTTCCTGCTACACACTTGCTTCCGTGCTGAGGGTGATGTGGGCACCCGTGAGAACCCCACCGGGGCTCTGATGGAGGTGCTGGCCTGCCCCTATGCCCAACGGCAGACCTGAGCCTTGTTGGTGGACCAGCCAGGCTGCGGGTCCCTTCCACCCAGCACCTCACCGGCCCTTCGTGCCCCTGCAGAGAGAAAGCGCTAGCGGGTGGGTTTGCTGGATGGTACAGCACCCATCAGCTTCAGAGCTGAGGTAGGGGAGACCCCTCTTCAGAACCAGGGTGGGGGGCCTCGGTGGGAGGAGGTCCTCAGGTTTCAGAGTTTGTAGTAACGTCTGGGTGAGTACAGAGACCCGACTGTGGGGTGAGTACACACGGGGGGTGCCCGGAACCCTTGGTTATCACGGGGCAAATGACTCAGCAGCGTCACGGCCGCTGCCCTGATGCTTGGCTCCCACAGGTTCATTCCGGGTCAAGGTAAAGGCCCCGGGTGATTGCAGAGCCCCAGGACCAGGTCAGGTGCGGCCACCTTCAGAAGCAAGTCGGGAAACCCCTTCCCTGTCCATGGAGCTTCGAGAGTTTTCAAGACAGAAGATGTGTGGGGGGAGGGCTGCTGACCCCCGGTTAATAGGCTTAAAGGTTAATCCAGCTTGTGACTGAGGCAGGCTCTGCGGGGGGCCAGAGGCCAGGACACTGAACCGTTACCGAAAAGAGACACTTCAAAATTCTGAGACACAGGACGCGCCCTCAGGACGTTCAGAAGAGTCGTACACTGAGACTCTTACTCTGGGGAGACTTTGCCAGGCCCAGGGCGCCATTCTGCAGGCGCATCACGTCCGTGCACCTGCTGACATCTGTTGGACCTACGCCGTCCTCACCATCCACGGCTCAGGCCCGGCCCTGCGCCTGGCGAGAGCCTCCTATTGGTTTTCCTCCTTCTAGCCCCACCTGTGCGAGTCCATCCCCACAATGTGGCCAAGAAGATCTTTCAAAACTGGAAAGCTTGCTTTTATCCCCCCGCCCTTGCTGGAGACGCTGCTCATGGCCCGAGGGGCACCTCCAGGCCCCAGTCCTGCTGCCTCCGGGGGTCAGCTCCTCTCCTCCACCCCTCCTTCCCAGGCTCAGGCACTTTGCACATTTCCAGAACACTCATCTCACCTCTCCTGCCCGGCCCTTAGACCTGTACCCTCTCAGTCCTGTGGCGAGGGCCCCATACTGTTAATCTCTTCCGCTTTGTCCCACTGCGTGTGGGGTCCAGCTGACAAGGTGTGATCAGACAGTGTGGTGACAACTTTTTTACATCGGTCTCCTCCCTGGGTGTGCCTCCTTGCTGACTCATCTTGGGTCCCCAGGGCCCAGCTTGGGGCCTGACCCCCAGTAGGCTTTTAATATGTGTTTGGGGAGCCGAAGTGATGACAAACTCTCCCACCACCTTGAGGATCTGAGACTTGGTAGGCGGAGGGAAATTGCTGGAAAACAATGTTGAGAGCTACGTGGAATGCCGAAATGTGCGTATGAGTTTCCTAGGGCTGCTGGAATAACGTACCACAAACTACAACAGATGTTTATTCTGTCATGGTCCTGAAGGCCCAAGTCCAAAATCAAGGCGTCTGTCTGCAGAGCCATGCTCCCTCCAAAGACTCTAGGGGATTGCGTCTTCCGGTTCCGGTGGCTCCCAGCATTCCTCAGCTGTGGCTGCAGAACTTCCGTCTCTTCCTTCGTCCTTAAATGACCTCCTTTTCTCCTTGTGCATCTCCTCCATGTGTCTCGTGTAAGGACACTTGTCATTCATTGGATGTAGGACCCACCCAGAAAACCCAGGACGTCCTCATCCGCAGATCTTTACTTGTCACACCCACAAAGACCTTTGGTCCAAATAAAATCACCTTCCCAGGGTCTGGAGATTAGGGTGTGGACATCAGGCCGCCCACTTTGGGAAGGGCCAGTGGACAAGGCTGGGGCTTGCAAGGGGATTCCAACAGACTATCCAGACCTTACAGTTCTTGGATCGGGTCAGAGCTCGGACGGGTGCACGGGGAGGGGAGGAGGGCACACTGCAGAACGAGACAGACCCCTGTACTTGAGCACTCGGCAGTCCAGACCCACTTGAGGAAATAAAGCACGGGTATGACCCTGTCTGGTCAAAATCCTGCCTCCCAGAAACTGCAAGCTGCCCTCCCCCTCCCAGAGCCTCTCCCAAGACCTCGTTAAACCATAGCGGTTTAGCGGTGCCTAGGTGGCTCAGTTGGTTAAGCATCTGCCTTCGGCTCAGGTCATGATCCCGGGGTCCTGGGATCGAGCCCCACATCAGGCTCCCTGCGCAGTGGGGAGCCTGCTTCTCCCTCTTCCTCTGACCCTACCCTGCTCATGCTCTCTCTCTCTCTCAAATAAATAAAATCTTTAAAAAAAAAAAACAAAACAAAACAACGCATAGCAGTTTATGGAACGATTCAAGTGGGCAGAGGAAGGAAGAAAAGCCCTCCCTTATGGAAACTGAGGCAGGGCGTAAGAAAACACAGCCACATCATTTTCAATCAAGTGAGTATAACATCAGTATTAAAACCTCCAAGGAAGGAAAGAGGGAGGGTGGGGGTGGGGTAGAAAAATCACAGCCCAGCGTCACATGTGAAGATTCGTGAAAAACTCTAAAGAAAACATTAACAGGCAGAATCCAGCAGCACATTAAAGGAATAACACAACTTGTCTCAGCGTGTTCCCTCCTGGAACGAAAGGGTGGTTCAGCATATTTTGGAAAATTCATTAATATAATTCAGGAAATTCATGAATGCAATTCATCATATTCATGGGTTTAATGAGAAAAGTCATACTGTGAACTTTATAGGTGCTGAAAAGGCATGTGATAGACTCAACAACCATTTTTTAAAAGATTTTATTTATTTTTTTAAGTTTTATTTATTTAAGTAATCTCTCCATCCAACGTGGGACTTGAACTCACAACCCTTGAGATCAAGAGTCACCCACTCTAACGATAGAACCAGCCAGGGGCCTTATGGTCTGTCTTTTTTTTTTTTTTTAAGATTTTATTTATTTATTTGACAGAGAGAGACAGCCAGCGAGAGAGAGAACACAGGCAGGGGGAGTGGGAGAGGAAGAAGCAGGCTCCCAGTGGAGGAGCCTGATGCGGGGCTCGATCTCAGGACTCTGGGATCACGCCCTGAGCCGAAGGCAGACGCTTAACGACTGCGCCACCCAGGCGCCCCTATGGTCTTTTTTTTTTTTTTTTTTAAGATTTTATTTTTATTTATTCGACAGAGATAGAGACAGCCAGCGAGAGAGGGAACACAAGCAGGGGGAGTGGGAGAGGAAGAAGCAGGCTCATAGCAGAGGAGCCTGATGTGGGGCTCGATCCCATCACGCCGGGATCACGCCCTGAGCCGAAGGCAGACGCTTAACCGCTGTGCCACCCAGGCGCCCCTGGTCTGTCTTTTTTAATCAAGAATGGTTGTTGGGGGGCACCTGGCTGGCTCCATCCCTGGAGCGTGCGACTCTTGATCTCAGGGTTGTGAGTTTTACCCCCACATTGGGTGGAGAGATTACTTAAAAAAATATAAAATCGTTTTTAAAAATTTTATTTATTTATTTGAGGCGAGGGGTAGAGGGAAAGGGAGAGCGAGTCTTAAGCAGACTCCATGCTGAGCGTGAGCCTGACATGGGGCTCGATCTCACGACCCTAAGATCATGACCCGAGCCAAAACCCAGAGTCAGATGCTTAACTGAGTGCACTACCCAGGTGTCCAATAAATAAAATCTTTTTTAGGGAAAACCATGAAAGAATTCCTTTATCACCGCGGAATGGCGCGGCCGTTTTAATAATGACACAAAATCCAAAAGTCAAATAAGAAAAGATTGAAAATTTGATGACAAAAAATTTTTTTACAAAAAAATCAGTAACGATAGCACCGTAACAAAGTCAAAAGACAGACCGGAAAAAATACTGGCAACTTTCACCACAAGCCAAGAGCCAACCTCCCTACTATCTAGGGGCTTATAGAAATTGGTACGGAAACCACAAACTGCAAGCAAAAAATTGATAAAGGACGTGAAGAAGCAGTTCACAGAAAAAGAAATGCAAATACATCTTAAATATATTAAAAATTGCTCAATCTCACTCATAAGAAATGCAAAAGTCAGACTAATTAATTTAATGAGACACTCTGGAGCTTGGCAGCTATAATCTGAGGCTGCCTGCATCCTTCCCCTGCGCCCCTGCCCCCTCCACCTGGGAACCCTTGGGCCACTGGGCACCTAGGAGAGGATGCATGAAGCACTGGGAATACTGCAGTCCCGGATATGACCAGCAGGTGGCGGCGCAGCTGCACCCAGCCCTGCCCCCAAGCAACCCCAGAAAAACAGAAACCCAAATTAAAAATTCCTTGGCCTGGGAGCAGACAGTCAGTTGGAGATTCTGGGAGCCTTCTGGCAAATCTGGGAGGTTTGACCTTCTGCTGTAAGCAAAGCCTAGGGGCGTCCATGACAAGAAAAGGGCAGGGGAGAAGAGAACATTTTTTTTCCGCATATGGAAGAAGGAAATCGAGACAAGAATTCTTTGGGCAGCTCCCTCTAGCAATTTTCCAAGTGAGGCGGGGTCCCAGGCACCAGAATCACCTGGGGGCATATTTTTAAATGCAAATTCTGGGGCCTCCCCTTGTGGCCGAGACCTGGGAAAGGGCATTTAAAATGCCAGCACTCCTGCGGTTTCTGCCCCATGCTCAGGTTTGAAACACCAACATGGCAACACCGGCTGGCATGGGCCAGAAATCAGGGGCCGGAAATAGGCCTCAAAGTCACCGTCCCCGGAGGCCAGGCATTCCCGGTGAAAATGCTATTTGCACAAACATGGCGTAAAGCCCCGTTCTTTCCACGTGAGATTTGGCCTTTGGGCTTCTGGGCTAGGGCTGTGCCCGATGGGCCCCTCGCTCATGGCCTCTTGCTCTAATTTGGGTTGATTCTTTCTCCACCTCTACTCGCTGTTTTAAAATTCATAAGGAGGGGCGCCTGGGTGGCTCAGTCAGTTAAGCGCCTGCCTTCAGCTCGAGTCACGATCTCTGGGTCCGGGATCTAGTGCCGTGTTGGGTGCCCCGCTGAGCAGGGAGTCTGCTTCTCCCTCTCTCATAAATACATAAATAAAATGTTAAAAAATAAAATTCACAATGCGTACGTGCCCAGAGAGGCAGAGTATGACGGCAGCCTTGGCTTTGACATCCAGGCCCAGAACCCCTGCCCCTCAGCCTCCTGGCTGGGGGCCATAGTGGCCGGATTCTCCAAGCCCTCTGGGAAGTTCGGGGTCCAGACGCCTACCCACACCTCACCCACACTTCTAGCACTCCTCAGACTTCACTCCGGAACTGACTCAGCCCGTTCCTCTCCTAGGAGATGACTTCCGGCTCCCTGGCTGGCCCTAAGTCTGACCCCAATCCCGAATTCCAGCCTTTCGCTGGGCTTTGGTCCATGACAGATCAGAGACCATATGGCAGCTGGCTGGGGGCCCTGGAGAGAGCTCAGGCTTTGGCATCTGGATCTAATCCCCACTCTGCTGTGTGACCTGGGGCAAGCTGCCTGCCTTCTCTGAGCCTCGGTTTCCTTGTCTGGAGGAATTAGCACCAAGTCTCTTGCGCAAGGGCCGCTATGAGGAGCGAGGGAGAGGATACGGACCGCATGGCCAGCACAGAGCCGAACACACAGCAAGCCCGCAGTGCCAGCAGCAGCTGCTGCAAAGAGGTTCAGCCTGGGGGGCGTGCTGGGGAGGGGGCTGCCTCCAGCTGGGCTGGACTTAGACCCTGGGTCAGGGAGGTACGACTTCACTCACTTTCCCAGTCTACACACCTGCTCAGCCCCAGGCCCAAGAGGGGCTTCGAATGGATGTCAGGAGATCACAGCCATGCTTTCCACCCTGGGGAAGCTTCCAGTCTAATAAAGGCAACCTGGAACCTGGAAATAGAAGCTTCCCAAAATAGTGAGTCTGCAAGCTGCTCTCCCGTGCTCCCTGGCGGGAGGTGCGGTAAGGAGGGAATGAGCACAGGCCCCGGGCCCTCCTGCCAGCTCCCTCCGTACCATTCCGGGAGCCCACCTGCTTCCCTGCAGCCTCGGGGCGGCGGGGGCCAGCTAGGGAGGGCCCCACCCGGTGCCCCCGCCTCTGTGCTGTCGCAAAATGGCCTGAAATCTTGGTCTAGCGTCCAACACGGTTGCAGCTCAGGCCAACAGTTTCCTGGTTTAAAGGGCCACACGCAGAAGGGTCTGCAAGTTCCGTTTAGGAATGTGAGCAGGCCCCCAGCAGAGAGCTGCCAAAGCCTCCCTCAGTAGCTGGACCCCACGTTCCTGCCCCGGAGCCCACGCCGAGATTGAACTTTAACCAAGGCCACGGCCGGGTGCGCTTCCCTCCACAGCTGGAGCTCAGTAACATCACAGCTTAGTGCGTCTTTTTTTTTTCACACCTGCTTGATCTTTTACTCTCGGTGCTGGAGAGCCAGGGCACCTCGGATGCCCCAGGCAGCCTAGACACGTGAGCTTTGTCCCTGATGTCCCCTCTCCCGAGGGGTGGGGCACCCAAGCGTCATTCCCAGAAACAGGGTAAGGAGGAGATTCTTGAAAGCCTCTGGGCCTCTCGGGACTGACTCGACCGGCCGGTTGCTAGCCCATGCTCCCAACTCAGCTGCAGCCTAGCGAGGCCAGAAGGTCCGATAGCCCAGGGTTCCGGCACTTGCTAGTGGATCCTGGCAGCAGCCAGACACTCGAGGGCTCCCCGACCTCCCGGATCGCCACCCCGGCCACCCACGGCTCTGCCCATGGCGTTCGCCGAGCTCCTGGAGCGAGCAGGGGGAGTGGGCCTCTTCCAGGCCCTGCAGGTCTTCACACTCCTCCTTCCCTCCATGCTGGTGCCCTCCCAGCTGCTGATGGAGAACTTCTCGGCTGCCATCCCGGGCCACCGCTGCTGGGTCCACATGCTGGACAATAGCTCTGAGGCCCCCGCAAACCTCACCTCCAAGGCCCTCCTGACCATCTCCATCCCCCCGGGCCCCAACCAGGAGCCCCACCAGTGTCGCCGCTTCCGCCAACCGCAGTGGCAGCTCCTGGACCCCAACGCCACGGCCACCAACTGGAGCGAGGCTGCCACGGAGCCGTGCGTGGATGGCTGGGTCTACGACCGCAGCACCTTCACCTCCACCATCGTGGCGGAGGTAAGCACCCCCCCAATGCCAAACCCACGGCTCTCTTGCCTGGCCTCCCAGGGATGCCCACCTGCCCATGTCTGGAAGGATCCTACCATGCCCCCAGTGCCACTGAATTAACTGCTGGTCTCTCAATGCGTATTTACGCACTGCTTAGGAGGGTCCAGACCCTGATCTGAGGCTAGCGTTCCAGGGTGAGCAGGGAGCCTTTGAGGAGCTTATTACGTTCTACTGGCAGCTTCAGAATCGGTCAACATTTAACGCCGCACTCACAGGAGAGTGGCAGGCACTGTGCCGTGGTGGGCACTGTTCCGGAGGCTTCCCCTCCTGTCTCGCGCCAATCTCACGAGCGGGGTCTTATTGTCTACATCTGGTAAGGAACAAAACAGAAGCACAGTGAGGGAAGTAAGGTGCCCAGGACACACAGCTCACACACTCCAGCACCCAACTCCTCCCAGACGGTCAGGAGCCGGAAGCTGGGTCTCCATCACATCCTGTCCTGCCTCTACAAAGGAGAAAAGTAGGTCCTGTGAGCAGGGAGGAGAGGCAGGTGGGGAAGGCCTCTCTAGAGGTGAGACCTGGATTAGGAGACAAGGAATCAGTCACACGAAGGTGTGGAGAGAGCCCAGTGGGGACAGAAGTCCAAGTAGGAGCAGGTGTGGGGTGTTCAAGGAGCAGAAGGAGGCCCAATGTGTCTGGGCACAAAGGGTCAGGGGCCAGGCCACCATGCATGGAAGGTGGGTGAGGTGTACTTTCTTCAAGTGCAAAGGAAAGTCACTGGAGGCTTTGCGTCAAGGAAGTGAGGGGTCTGCTTTGCATTTTCCAGCGATCGCTTTGCCCCATGGGGACAGGGGACTCCTGCTGCAGTGGCCCTGGCGAGAGAGGCAGAAACTGAGTGAAGCTGTCAGGTTTGGGTGGAGGGTTGCCTGGTGGAAGGTGTTTGGGCTGCGGCTGCCCAGACCCGGGCAGGAGGCACTCAGAAATTACGCTGGTACGTCCTCGGCACTCTCTGCTCATCCTGACGGCTCTGCGAGGGAAGCAGCTACAGGGGCCCCCTTCTGGGCGAGAAAACAGGCTCAGCGGGTGCAGGAACCCCCGGGCTCACCCAGCCAGCCGTCCACAAGTTAGAACCCCAGCCTGTGGTTCAGCCCCCGCGCACTGCTGCCTGCCCCTGTCCACGCGGAGTGGCCGAGTCACGTGTGCGCCACGCGGCTAGCTGGGAGGACAGAGCGGAGGCCCCCGCGGCACACCCCTTCCACCTCTGTCGCCTGGCCCGAGGGCCCCCCCCCCCAGAACCCAGGCTGACCAGGTGCTCCTGGCTGGGAACTCCCTACCTGAACCTCCCTCTGCCACCCAGGCCCTGCTATTCTGCGTCCCCTGAGCCCAGCTGCTGTGCGCTCCTTCTCTTCCAGTGGGACCTAGTGTGTGACTACCAGAGCCTGAAGCCCATGGTCCAGTCCATCTACATGGTCGGGGTCCTGCTGGGGTCCTTCTGCTGGGGCCTCCTCTCTGACCGGTGAGTATCTTCTCTCCCCCTCCGCTCCTCCTGGACAGAATGAGCATCATGGGGACAGAAGTATAGAAATGGCCCATGAAGGGGCGCCTGGGTGGCACAGCGGTTAAGCGTCTGCCTTCGGCTCAGGGCGTGATCCTGGCGTTGTGGGGTCGAGCCCCACATCAGGCTCCTCCGCTATGAGCCTGCTTCTTCCTCTCCCACTCCCCCTGCTTGTGTTCCCTCTCTCGCTGGCTGTCTCTATTTCTGTCAAATAAATAAATAAAATCTTTTATTAAAAAAAAAAAAAAAAGAAATGGCCCATGAATGTCACGTTCCTTAAGAGACGGGGATCCCTTGGTCTAGATGCAAGTCCCAGGTCCCAGGTTCCCAGGGAGCAGTGACGGCCAACAACCTTCTCTTTCTTCTTCTTCAAGATTTTATTTATTTATGTATTTCAGAGAGAGAGCATGCGAGTGAGTGGGCGGGGGGGGGTTGGAGCAGAGGGAGAGGGAGAAGCAGGCTCCCCATTGAGCAGGGAGCCCAATATGGGACTCGATCCCAGGACCCTGGGATCATAACCCCAGCTGAAGGCAGCTGCTTAACCAACGGAGCCACCGAGGCGCCCCCACCCGCGTTCTTCCAACTCCAAGTACAAGGCGCGTTGTGAACTAGAAATCCTCTTCCCCCTCCTCTGGCTCCTCCCCTTTTTGCTCCCTCATCCTCCTTGTGAGCTGGTGCCCCCAGGACCGATCCCCGCCCCTTCTCTTGGCCAGCTGCCCACCCCAATACTTCGGGCCTTCGGGCCCCACCACTGAGTGCCAGTAATGCCTACACCACACCCACTCGGCTGGTGAAGCCAGCTGCCTGCTTGGAGTTCCCACATGGAGGAGCATTGGCCTCACATTTACTGCGGCCAATGCCGGATCCCCCACCACCTGCCCAGACCCCCCCCCCCACCTGCCCAGAACCCCCCCACCGCCTGCGCCAACCCCCCTCCCCCGCACCAGACTCCAACTGGGAAAACGGCCCCCTTGGCCCATGGCACACACCCAATCCTGGGAGCCAGCCCTGTTCTCCTACCCTCGCCCCCAGCTCCAGCCCCACGCCCCTCTCCTCCATACTGTCCCCTGGCCCAAGCCACCTGCCTCTCTTGCCCAGGCAGGCTCTGGCCTCCTCAAGGGTCTCTTGCCTCCATTCAGAGTGACTTTGCAAAAACCTATACGTGGATCTGGTTGATGCCAGCCTGAAGTCCTCCATCGCCACCGCATTGAGGACAGTTCCTGCCCCCCCATCCCTCCACCCCTGCTTGGCACTTGGCTTCTCCCCCACGGCCATGCCGGCCCCCCCGGAGCACCCCCGGCATCCCGGCTGCAGAGCCCGAGGGGCCGGTGGCCAGTGGCCGAGCCTCGCTCTGAAGGTTTTCCCCGTGGTCTCTTTGTGCCCAGCACACAGGCCTCAACCCCAGGCAGCCTCCTCCCACCACGTGCTGGGGGCGCCACCCGGGCCATGCCTTCTTTCCTTCCTCACTGCACCTACCCTGACAGTGCTCACTCACTCACGTGCTCGCTCATCCACCGTGTGCGTCCCCAAGACACGTGGCTCCAAGAAGGCAGGGGCGTCGTGTCCCCAGCATCCAGCACACAGCACGCACTCAGTCATTATTTTGTGAATGAACGAACGGCTCCCCGACTTTCTCCTGACCGTGCGGGCTCTGGGGTCTGACCCCTGGGTTCCCATCCCCGCTTCTCTTGCCCTAATTCCCTAGAAGGTGGGTGTGTTGCTTCTCTGTGCCTCCGTTTCTTCCTGTAAGTGGGGACCTGGCTCTATCCATGGGGTTATCGTGGGTTAATCACAGAAAGGGGGTCAATCACAGAGAGCTGGCACAGGGCGGCCTCCTTGTGCTCTGGTTCTGCTACCATCGTCCCCTGGGGGCCTTATTTAATCCTGAGCATGGTGGGGGGCCCGAGCAGTGGGGAAGGATGGGGTCCAGGTGGCACTTTCAGAGGACAGCTGCCGTGCGGCTCTGGCTCGTTCCCCAGGGGCCGTCCACACAGGGAGCCAGATCGCCGTCGATCTGCAGCCTGCCCAGTGAGCCTGGCGTCAGGGCCAGAGTCAGCATCCAGACCTCGCCCTGGGTCTGGGCCGCACGTCCTTGTTCCGGGCGATGCGCCGACAGGCGGGCTGAGCTTTGCCCACATCTCTCCCATTGGACCGACGCACACTTTAGCTAAACGCAGGCCGTGACTCGGGCTAAGGCAGCCTCGGAGTGGTAGTGGCACGGTGGGTGTGCAGGTGAGGGCTGAGGGTCCGACACCGGTTGTCTCGTGGGAGCTCTGGTCCCCGTGCACAGACCGGCGGGGAGCCAGCCGGCTTGCCCAAGGCCACGTGCGCTCCCTTCCCGGCCGCACTGCCCCCTTGGTCGGCATCATGATTTTCACAGCTCTGCGAGGCTGTCATCATGCACACCCCCATCACACAGACGGGGGCGAGTCCTGTGCCCAAGGTCACCGAGGCAGGACAGAGCTGTGCTCAGACCCAGGCTTCTGATGCCAAAGCCTATCTTTGTTCAGTTTTTGCTTAAATTCCAGTTAGTTAACATGTATTGTAACATGAGTTCCAGGTGTGCAATACAGTGATTCAACCAAAACCCATTCTTTTTTTTTCTTTAAGATTTTATTTATTTATTTGAGAGAGAGAGAGAGAGAGAATGAGAGAGAGAGAGAACACAAGCCAGGGAGAGAGGCAGTGGGAAAGGGAGAGGAGAAGCAGCCTCCCCACTGAGCAGTGGGCTCGAAGTGGGACTCGATCCATGACCCGAGCTGAAGGCAGACGCTTGACCAACTGAGCCACCCAGGCGCCCCAGCCAAAGCCCTTTCTTGACCCTGAGGTGACGCTGGCCCTGAGATGAAGGCGTCTGCCGTTTTTGTAACAAGCACACTCGGAGCATGCTGCTAGGAGACCTGGGGTGCAGGCGGGGTCTGCACTGGGTGCCCCAGCAGGTGCCCCACCCTCTCGAACCCTCCTTTCCCTTGAAGCACCTGCCTCCAGGCCCGGGTCCCCAGGGCCCCTCTCCAGGCCCCCTCGGTGCTTGTCTCCAACACAGGTTCGGGCGGAAGCCGTCACTGAGCTGGTGCTGCCTGCAGGTGGCCTTGGCCAACACCGGCACCGCCTTTGCTTCCAATTTCCTCATCTACTGTGGCCTCCGGTTCCTGAGCGCTTTCGGAGTGGCCGGCATCATCATGACCCCGGTGACGCTCAGTGAGTCCTTCCTCTGGCTGGACCTGCCATGGTGGGGTGCGGGGGATGGAGCCCTAGGCCCCCCTCGGCCCTTACCCGCCTGCCTGCATCACCTTTCAGTGGTGGAGTGGACCACAACCCGCAGGAGGGCCGTCACCATCACAATGCTAGGATGCTCTTATAGCCTTGGCCAGATGATCCTGGGGGCCTTGGCCTTCACCGTCCGGGACTGGCGAACCCTCCAGCTGGCCGTGTCGATGCCCTTCTTTGCCATCTTCCTGATATCCTGGTCGGTACAGTGTGGGGCCTTTGCCCTTGGGGAGGACGTCACTCACTAGGAGGGAGACTTGGAGGGCCAGGGTGCCCCTCACCCCCACCGCCCTGGCCAGCGTGGATCCCGAGACGCTGAGAGCCATGGAGGGCAACGATGCGTGCAGAGCCCCTGCCGAGGAGAGACATCTCGGGGGGTTCAGAGTTCCAGGGTGGGCATTTTAGCCAGAGGTCTGAGGCTCCTTCTGGCCCCCGGGCCTTCCCCTCCCCGGCACCAGCTGCCCCCCACCTGCCAGCCCCATTCCTTCATATCACTTGCCCGCCCGCCCGCGGGCCCCTGAGTCAGTGAGGACTGGCGTTGGATATGAAAAGATACCATTATCACGATTTTTCGGGGTGCTGCAACACTCCCCGAGGTCTGGAAACACGTGCTTGGGTGAGGGACCAGGAAACAGACACAAATTCATGATCCTGTAAGTTCTCTCGTGTCTGTGAGCCGGGGTTGGGTAGACCTGAGCCCTGTAAGTCCACTGCGGGGTATAGAGAGTAGCAAGGACCCATTCATTCCTTCTCGAGTATTTACTGCCCCCTGCCAGACGCGGTTTTAGTTCATGGGGACATGTCACCATATAAAACAGATCAGAAGCTACTGACCACGCGAGTTTTATCGACAGCAACAGGATCAGTAAGCGAGGAGGAAGACATCCCGTAATCACAATTACCAGGCCCCTCCTAGTCCCCCTGGTTGGGTGCGTCCCAGGTGCTGTTGGTCATACCGGACGTGTATTCACTTCTTCTGACGAGGAAGATGGTATGATGACCACCATTTTCAGATGAGGGACTGAGGCCCAGAGAGGTTTAGTGACTTGTCCCCGGCCACACAGCCAGCCGCTAAGTGCCAGAGGCGGGATTTGAACCCAGGCAAGCTGGCTCTTTGAACCACTACGCCAGAGGGCTTCTGGACTCCAGACTTCTTAGCTTCTCTGCAAACAGGGCTAAGCCCCGCCAGGCTGGGAAAATGCCAGTCCTTTCACCCAGGAGATGCCTCTCCCTGCCATCTGCCCTGAGGCCGGGAAGAAGCAGGCTACTTTTATAAAACCACTCAGTTCTGGCTGGGGATGTGTGTGTGTGTGTGTGTGTGTGTGTGTGTGTGTGTGTGTGTTAAACTCAGCATGACGTGAGCTGTCACAGAAATGGGCTCAGCATCACCGTAGGCCCAGGCAGCCCGTGCACTGGCCGTGTGCGAGCCCCTGGCCGCCGGGAAGCCAGATGGGGTGGCATGGGGGAAAGAGGGCGGCCAGGCACTGGGACTCAGCTTTACTCTGGAGCCGTGGGGGCCTGCCAGTCTCCCAGCTGGCACCAGCAGCGCGGAGGGGAGAGCAGCTGCCGTCTCTCTCCCACTGCCGCTGGGGGAGCGGCTGCCCACATCCCCTTCCTGACCTGGCGAGGAGGGCCCAGGACGTGGGAAGAGCGCAGAGGCCCAGGCAAGCCTCTGCTTCCATAACAGGTGGCTGCCGGAGTCTGCCCGATGGCTGATTATTGTGGGCAAACCAGACCAAGCCCTTCAGGAGCTCAGAAAGGTGGCCAGGATCAACGGCCACAAGCAAGCCACAAAGTCACTGACCGTCGAGGTGAGATGCCCCTGTTTGTGACCCAGAATGTGAGACATGGCAGGGAGAGGACAGCCACGGATGTCTTCTCACCAACTTCACCGCTACCCACTCCAATAACAGCAGCGACAACCCCCCAGCTAGCTTGTCAGCAGCCTCCATCCACATGCATTACGTACTCACCTCACAGGGCTTCTCGGTGTGTTTGGGGGAACCTGCATGTGCTTCTCTGAAGGTGATTATTTCAAGGAAGTAGGTGTGGGAGGATGTGCAGTAAAAGCAAAGCACAGGTGGGAGGTGGGAGGACCAGGAAGGCTTCCAGGAGGAGGTGAGCCGATCAGGACTGAGCCGAGCACAGGGCAGGCGGGGCCCAGAGGGGCAGGAAGAGTCTGGAGATGGGCACTTGGGTGCAGTGGGGAGCCAGTGTGGCTGGAGTAGGAGGCTAACCGTGACACCAGCCATGAGGAGCAAGAAGGGGTCAGGCTTTGTGTAGGAACTGCCCAGAGCAGCCCGCAGCTCAGAGGGCCAGGGCTGGGACACAAGACTGGTCCTCGGCTCAGAGTAGGGGGGCCAGGTCTGCAGAAGGGAGCTCTGTCAGGGGGCCAGAGACAGATCTTTCTTTCTGTCTCCATCCCCGCCCCCACCCCAAGGCTCTCCAGCTTCCAGAAGCCAAGGCGGAGCTCCTCCCATCACTCTGCCCACCTGGACACCATTCCCTAGCATGGGGGCGAGGCGGGCCCGATGCCCCCCCCACTGTGCCCGTTCTCCCCGCAGGTGCTCCTGACCAGCATGGAGGAGGAGATGGCCGCCGCGAAGGCCCGCAGGTCGCTGCTGGACCTGTTTCTCGTGCCCAGGCTCCGCTGGAGAAGCTGTGGCATGTTCCTGGTGAGGTGCGTCGCCCCGCTTGTCCCTCCCAGAGCCAGGGCTGGGGCTGGGGCAGGCGGTGTTGGTGCAGCAGCCCGATGGGGTGGGATCGGTGGAGGCCTGCGGCCAGGGCCCAGGGCCTGGGGCGATGGAAGAATTCACCCAAGACAGAACAAAAGACCTAGAAGTTTATTGAATACACTGCGAGGGAGCAGCGGGCAGGAGAGCAGAGGAGACTGTCTGCCAGAAGGTGGTGGGGGGAGGGGGCTGTAGTTAAGGGGGAGGAGGAGGAGGTGGGGGGACATGTGGAGCATTCCTTTTTTGGTACCTGTGCCCAGGTGTAAGCGGCTGATTGGGCAGCGAGGGCTCCTGGCTGTTTTGAGGTGGGCCGCTGACGGGCCTGTTCGCAGTCAGCCTGGGGGTCGCAGTGGGCCCTTCTATCTTACTCGGCCCATCCACTGCTCGAGTTTGTTGCCTAAACGCGGCCTCTCCTGTGTCCGTGGTGGGGGCGGGGAACAGCTCCTGCAGGGCCTCAGGAAGCCCATTTCTGGCCCAGACAGGCAGATCTCCCAGGAGGCAGGAGTCCCAGCGACACCAGGGAGGGGCTGTGGGGGGTCCGGCGGGAAGCCAGCTAGAGGTCAGGGACAGGGGGCGCTGAAGGCCTGGCTGGAGGTGGAGCCTATGGGCTGGAGAGGGCCACTGGCCCACTTACCCCAAGTTCATTTACACCCCCCGCGGGGCAGGTAACTTGCCCAAGATGACAGAACTGGCCTTTGAAGCTTGTCTGAGCTGCCTCCTTGCCCACCAGGCCCCACCTTGAGCACGGACTCGCCGGCAGGCCCCGCTTTGGCGCCCACGGGCACCTGGGGTCGGCAGAAGGCCCTTAATAAAACAGATTCAGTTCCAGTGACTTGCAGGGAGCATACTGAGAAGTGAGGGTCAGGTTTGATGGAGACTTGATCTTGAAATAAAGCTGAAGATTAGGAAAACGTTTATTTTATGCTATATTTAACCACATATGGGTTCCAATGGCAAATATTTGCTACGTCTTAGAGAATGGATCAAATACTTTTTTCTTTTTTTTCCTGGCAAATGAGAAGGAGTGCCTGGTGCCAGGAATGTTGGGGAACTTTCCTTCAAAACCCTCAAGGCTGCCTCAGTGTCCCCAGGGGCTGCTCGGCCTCCTTTGTTGTTCAAATCACAGGCTGCTCGGCGGCGGCTCACCTTGTGGGTGTCTCGGCTTCCACCGGTAACCCCTTTGGTACCAGCCCTACATCCTCCAGCATCAGCTGCTTGGAGCCAGAGCTGAGCCCCTCCCCCACGGGGCTTCCCCAGACTTCGGGGAAACACTGAGGACTGCAGCTTTAGTCTGCAGCGGGTGACAGCTGCGGCCCAAGGGGAGTGTCGGCGAAGCGGGGATGGGGACGGATTTGAAAAGCAGTAGGGAATAATTCCATAATTCCACTGCTGGGTCCAAACTTGATCTCCAGACTGCAGAAATCAGCCACTGTCAGTTCAGCTTCAGCTACCCAGAAGCCCGGGCGGTCTGTCCCATGTCCACTCCCTACCCCTCTGCCCCCCTCACCCTCCGGCCAGCAGACTTGGGGTGGAGGTCAGTAAGCAGGAAGTTCATTGGCCAGGCCTCTTGGGATCCCTTCCCGTGGCCCCGGATGGGGAGGCTAGGAGAGGGGAGCGGAGGGGAGAGCAAGGGAGCAGTCCCAGTGGCAGTCACAGCAAGGCCCCCTGCAAAACCACGGAGGGCTCAAGGAGCTGGGGTGGCCCTTCTGAGCTGTCCCTCTGCCCTCTGTCGTCCCTCCGCCCTGTGTCGTAGGATGCTTTCGCCGGCTGAGAGGCGGCACTCCCAGAAGCTGGGAAAATAAGAATTTCCTTCCTGAAAGAAGAACACAGGCCACCTCTTACTACTCAGAATCCTATCTTTCAAGATAAAGAAATGGGCATCCGGGAAGGGGCAGAGACTGGCCCAGGTTCAGGGCTAGTAGAGCTGGGGCCAGGTCATGGTTCTGGCCACGACTGGAAGCAAAGCCAGAGAGGGCTAGGGCCAGACCTGAGGCTCAGCTTGACGCACACAGCCCAGAGAGTTAAGTGTCCCCGCTGGCTGGTGGCTGGCTGGTGGCCGGGGAGCCTGAGAAGTGACGGCTAAAGCGGAATGAATGAAACCTGCCCTTTCTCTCCTGGGCCAGCCCCATTCTAGAGAGACGTGTCGGCGTCCGACAGACAGGCTCTTCGGGGTCCGGTAGTGACGTGCTCAGGACACCTGTGCCATCTGGGGACAGCCCGGGCATGTGCCCTCTCCTCTGTGGGGCAGGGATCCCATCTCTGGCTTTGCCCTGCAGCTTCTCCCAAATGGTCTCCTACTACGGGCTGGTCCTGGACTTGCAAAACCTGGGGAGCGACATCTTCCTCCTCCAGGTCCTCTTCGGAGCTGTGGACTTACTGGGCCGGGCCACCACCACTTTCTTGTTCAGCTTCTTGGGCCACCGCATGACCCTGGCCAGCTTCCAGACCATGGCTGGCCTCTCCATCCTGGCCAACGTACTGGTCCCACAAGGTGAGGCCTAGGCAGCATGGAGGGGTGGCCTGAGTGGGCTGAGCTGCTGACAGCCTGGGGCACTGGCTTCCCTGCCGCCCCCCCCCCCCCGCCCCGCGCCTCCTGGGGTCCTTCCCCTCCCGTGCCCCCCACCCCAGCACCCCTGCAGCCCTGTGTGCAGGCTGTGTCCAAGCCTACACCTGCCACTTCAGCTCAGGCATCCAATCCCCTCACTGCCCCCCCCCCCTTTCCCCTGAGGCGACTGAGTTTCAGAGAGGTGAAGCTGGGTGCCACAGGTCACTCAGTGAGCCAGGGACAGGGCCAGGGCTGGGACCAGACTTCAAGCCCGGGGCTGGTCCTGAGGTGGGAGGAGGGGCTGGGGAAGCTGCTAGATGCTTTAGGTTGCTTGAAGTAAGGCAGGAACACGAAGCCTGGGGCGCTGGGGTGGTTTTCTTCTCCCTTGTTAAAGAAGCAAGAGGCATTTGTGTGCAGATTGCTGGTGAGGGCCCTTGTCTTTCTGAATGAGGCTTTAATGCCCCCCAAACCCTCTCGAGTCTTCATTTATGGCTCAAGGCGGGGAGGCTGGTGGAGACCTGGGCTGAGAGCAAAGCCAGGAGGGAGGCAGAGGGCCGGCCTCGCAAACAAGCAGCTTGGAGAAAACTTGCAAAGACAAGGGTGACAGTTTCTGAGACTTCATTACAACCCGTGGGAGGGAAAGCTGGGGCGGGGCTTCCTAGCAGCGGAGGGCCACGAGAAGGACCTGTCATGACCCCCTCCTTCACGGGAGGAAGCACAGCCCAGCCCCAAAGAGCCTTGGCATGCTTACACCGTAGGGAGCAGGCCCTGAGAGCCACCCTCAGCTGCCCAGCTCGCCCGTCCCAGACCTGGCTGGGTTCTGGCCCTGCCCGCCTGGCCCTGCCCGCCTGCCCCTGCAGGCCACCGACCGTGATGTCATGCTGCACCCGTATCCCCGTCAGCCCTGGGCAGCCTGGCACCGAGTCAGCACCATGGGGCACCCAGGGGCCGTCAAGGAAGCCCTGCGCTCCAGGCTGCCTGGGGACCCCTTGGGCAGACCCCATGTCACCCTCTTCCTCTGTCCAGATTTGCCGACCCTGCGTCTGGTCTTCGCCGTGCTGGGAAAGGGGTGCTTTGGCATAAGCTTAACCTCTATCTCTGTCTACAAGCCCGAACTCTACCCAACTGCACTGCGGTAGGCTGGGCTGCACGCTGCACCCGGGAGGGGCGGCCAGACCCAGGGCGCACGAGAAAGGGATGTCCCTGGGAAAGCCAGTGGGGAGGGCAGGGAGGGGCTGGGCATCCAGGAACACGCAGCAGACCAGGGAGAATGGGGTGTGTCCTAGAGAGTCCATGAAGGACCCTGGATTGGATGTTCTCAGGAAGCAGAGGCCCCCTGTGGGTGGGAAAATCTGGGTGGGCTCCATGGAGGAGGTAGTGTTAGGAGAGACTTCGAGGAGTGCCGCTCCTTCAACACAGCTTCCCCTCCCCTGGCACATCCTGGCCCAGCCAAATGCCTCCCCCACCCACCCACCCAGGAAAGTCCCCTTCTTGAAAGTGGCAGCGATGACAAGGGTCTGGGCCCTCCCCTCCACCCACAGGATGACAGCAGATGGTTTCCTGCAGTCGGCAGGTCGTCTGGGGGCTGTGACAGGCCCCCTAATCAGGATGACTCGCCAGGCCGCACCCCTGCTGGCCCCCATCTCCTACGGTGTTATCCCCATGGCTTCCAGCCTCATCCTCCTGCTCTTCCTCCCAGAGACCCAGGGACTCCCACTTCCTGACACCATCCAGGACCTGGAGAACCAGTGAGTGATCCCTCACCACCCTGGGAGTAGGGCTGGGCTTCCGGGAGGAAGCTGGGCAGGGCTGCAGATGTGGGGGCAGCCTCCCCACAGCCCCGGGACAGGAGAGCCCGAGGGTGAGGGAGATGTGCCAGACGAAGAGGCCGGAGCTTGCTGGGCTTGTCATCGAGATGACACCAGCAGCTTGGGGTGCCGAGAGCTGACCGCATTCCCAGTGCCTCGGGATAGCGACCCGGCGGGCATCAGGGCTTGCGTCGGAAACCACGTAATCATTGCAACAGCACTGCCAAGAAGAGCCTATTTCCTTCGCTGTTTACCAGAGGCTCAGAGAGATAAAGGGATGATTCGAGGTCTCCCAGGTAGAAAGCGATCATCCCCTAGGCAGGGAAATGCAAAGGCTGTGAGCCTGGTTCTGCAGCCAGACTGCCTGGGACCGAAGCCCTACTCCCCGGACACGCACTGACCTCTCTGACCAAACTCACCCAAGAGGATGGAGCCAGCTCTGACCGCCCTAGTCCCTCCTTCCCCAAGGGATCCCAGGCCCAGACAGATCAACAGCACAGTTCTGGAACACAGCATGCTCCCCTCACGCCATCCTTTGAGAGAACAGAAATGAGGGAACGTTCCTCAAGTTTATTGGTTTTTTAAAAATTTTTTAAATTTTTATTTATTTATTTAATTTTTTAAAGATTTTATTTATTTATTTGACATAGAGAGACAGCCAGCGAGAGAGGGAACACAGGCAGGCGGAGTGGGAGAGGAAGAAGCAGGCTCCTAGTGGAGGAGCCTGATGTGGGGCTCGATCCCAGAACTCCGGGATCACGCCCTGAGCCAAAGGCAGACGCCTAACGACTGCGCCACCCAGGCGCCCCTCTCAAGTTTATTTTATGGTCCCAATCACCACGATGCTTCTGCTTCCTTATTTGTAAAATGAGCGTTAAAACAAAACAAAACAAAACCCTGTCGAGCTCCAAGAACCGTTTTCGAGTTGAAGTTGTTATATGAAAGCACTGAGAACAGTGCCTGGCCCACAGCACAGGCCCCAGGAGTGTGGCTGCTGTGTCCTGGGTAAGAGTGGTCCTGGGGCAGCAATAGGCTGAGCAAGGACCAAGGTCACGCTAATGGACGGGGGCACCTGGGTGGCTCAGTCAGTCAAACGTCCCACTCTTGACTTTGGCTCCAGTTATGATCTCAGGGTCCTGGGATAAAGCCCTGCATCGGGCGCCACGCCCAGCGGGCAGTCTGCTTATCCCTCTCCCTCTGCTCCTCCTCACTCTCTCTCTCTCTCAAATAAAAATAAATAAATAAAATCTTTAAAAGGATAGTAATACTAACAGCTGGTGCTCAGAGGGCCCTTCCTGCCTCAATAGTGCATCTTATTTAATCCAAACAGCAACCCCACAGAGTGCTATTACGTTCAATTTCACTGCCAAGGAAATGAAGACACAGAGAGGTCATGTAACTTGCCTAAGGACACTCAGCTAAGAAGCAGGGAAGCTGGGAGTTAACTTACTCTTTCACTTTTTTGAGCATCTACTGTGTTTCAGGCACCGTCTTATCCTTTGGAGACACAGCGGAAAATCAAACCCTACCCTCGTGGAGTTTACATGCTCCTAAGACTTGACCCCCAGTTCCGCCCTCCGAGCCCTTCAGCCGTCTGACCACAAACCATCACCCTGTCTTTTGATTATTCTAGGAAATCGGCGGCAGCCAAGGGCAAGCGGCGAGAGGTGGTCGTTACAGAGAGTACCTGGTTCTAGCAGTTCCGCCTGCGTGGAGCCCCTCTGGCTGAAGATCCCGACAAGGAATTGCCTCCTCTCCAGCGGAGGGAGGAGGCAGTCTGGAGAACCCTGAGGGTCTGGCGTGGCCGGCGCTGGGCGGCTGGGCTGAGGGGCAGCACTGAGGCTGAAGGTTGCTTTCCCACTCACTTCTGTTCCCCCCACCTCAGCCCTGCAGAGCCTGGCCTGTTGACAAGATGGGTTCCGTGCCCTCCCCGCCGGGCTCCCATCTTCACCCCTTCACTCAAAACTCCTGACTTGCTTCACTGAACCGGAAGCTGCGGGTTTCTCACCTCCGAGCTACCAGAGTGGATCCTAGGACAAAAAGGGAAGGATCTGGACAGACCTGAGTCCCAACCCCTCCCCCACCATTTGCAGAGTCCTCATCTGTAAAATGGAAATAATCGCGGAACCTACCTCCCGGGGAGGGGGGAGGGGGCGGCAGGGTTAACAGATCTTAGCACAGACCAGAGTCCAGCAAACAGAAGCTGCTGATGGAGCTGCCAGTTACAGTGTTCAGCTTGCGCTCTGCCCAAGGCTCCAACGGAGGAGGCCTGAAATGGGGGGGCTGAAATCCAGCCCAGGCTGCACGGGCACAGAGGGGAGTTGTGCTCATCGCCTCCTATTTACCCGTTGGGGAGGGAGAGCTTCCCGCCCGTGGTTATGCAGCAGTCCATTACTTACAGGTACTCACAGCCCAGGGTGCACCACGAACCCTGCAGGACACGTGGGGCTGCACGCGGGAACCGCGGGAACCACCGGGGGCTGTGGGAGCGGGCTTTGGAGCTCCAAGAGGGCAGAGTGACCCCCGGTTCCTGAGGGAGGATGTGATTGGTGTGTCAGAGGAATCCCACCCATTGACGGGGAACTGAAGCCCCCTGCTCAGGAATAGCAGGGATGGCCCCTGGTTGCTTGACAAGTGTTGTTTGCTACGGGGCCCGATCCACAAGAGCAGGTGGGGCAGGACTTGCAGTTTAGCCATTCGAGACCCTCCTGCTTTCCCTACATGTCAAGGCAGCATAACATATTGGGCCTTAATTTGAGGCCTTCCATCACAGGGGCACCTTTGGTTGTTTGTCTGTCTCAAGGGGTCACCTTTGCCTAATTCACACAAAGACCCTCCCTGTGCTGGCAGCAGCCCACGCTGCTAAAACTGTGGGCTCATTGAGGCGGACCACCTACTTCAGAGGTAAGAAAACCAAAGCTCAGAGAGGTGGAGTGACATGCTGGAGTCACATGGCAGAGCCCTGGTCAGGCCGCTGGCTCTTTCCAGCACACCAGGCTCCTCACCCTCACCTCCAGCCCTCCAGGCCTGACATCGGCAGCCCTGTCACAGAGTTACTTCCACACCCTTCCCTGGAGAGCCAGACCCTTTAGACAACTGCCCACTCTCCTTGGATGACTCGGAAGCCTCAAGCTGCTGGTTTCCCCATCCCAGGTATCCCCATTTCCCTCTGTCAAATCCGATGCACACCAGGCCTATCAAACACAATTCAAATCAAATCCCCTATCTGCTTAAAACTCTCTGGAAGCTCATGGTAAAGACCATGCTTCCCCCACCAACAAGCTTCCATGGGTCTCTAGCCTTGCTTCACATGTAATAAATGTTTATAAATTCAAATCATATAAAGTATGTTCTTGAATCCTCATAGAGAGATATTAGAAATCAGTAGCAGAGAGATCGCTAGAAAACTCCTTCACACTAAACAACACACTTCTAAATAACCCCTGGGCCAAAGAAGCCATCACAAAGGAAATTAGAAAATATTTTGAATTGAATGAAAATTTTTAAAAATGACATATCAAAATTTGTGGGATGAAGCTAGAGAAGTGATTCAAAGGAAATTTATATCATTAAGTGATTACATTAGAAAGGAAGAAAGTCTCAAATCCAATATCTCAGTTTTTACTTTTAGAAATCAGAAAAAAGAGGTAATTTAAACTAAAGTAAGTAAAATAAAGGAAATATTAAACAGAAATCAGAAAAATAGAAAATAATCAAGAAAATCAATGAAACCTGAGGCTGGTTCTTTGAGAAATCAATAAAGTTTATAAATCTCTAGATGTATACTGATCAGGAAAAAAAATGAAAGGACACACATTACCAATACCAGGAGTAAAAGAAGAAGCATCACTACCAATCCTACAGACATTAAAATGATAAGGAAATATGAGCAACATTTTACCAACAACTTTGACAACTTAGATGAAATTAACAAATTTCCTGAAGGATATGAACTAGCAAAGCTTGCTTAAGAAGAAATAATATAATAGCCCTATATCTGTGAAAGAAATTGAGGTTGTGGTTTGAAACCTTCCCACAGAGTAAATTCCAGACCCACATGGCTTCACTGGTGAACCCTGCCAAACAACTAAGCAAAAAAAAATAGTAACAATTATGCCCAAAATCTTCCAGAAGACTGAAAAAGAGAGAACACTTTCTGGCTCATTTTTTGAGGCCAGCATCACCCTGATTCTAAAGTCAGAAAAAGATATAACAAGAAAGAGATAAATCAATATTTTTTACAAACACAGACGACACAAAAATTCTTTTTTTTTTTTAAGATTTTTTATTTATTTATGTGACAGAGAGACAGCCAGTGAGAGAGGGAACACAAGCAGGGGGAGTGGGAGAGGAAGAAGCAGGCTCCTAGCCGAGGAGCCCGATGTGGGACTCGATCCCGCAACGCCGGGCCCAATGTGGGACTTGATTCCGCAACGCCGGGATCACGCCCTGAGCCCAAGGCAGATGCTTAACGACTGCGCTACCCAGGCGCCCCTGGACGCAAAATTCTTAACAAACATTTAGAAAATTAAATGCAACATTATGCTAAGAAGGGCAATGCATCATGACCGAGTGGGCTTTATCCCAGGAATGCAAAGTTGGTTTAGCATTCAAAAATCAAGGTTAACAAGCTAAATTATTAACAAACTATAGAGGAAAAACCATATGATCATCTCAATAGATACAGAAAGTGCATTTGACAATATTCAATATCCATTCTAAACAACATTCAGCAAATTAGGAAAATTAGTGAATTTCCTCAACCTGACAAAAGATGTCTATGAAACGCCTACAGGTAACATCATACTCAATGGCAAAAGACTGAATGCTTTCCTGTCAAGATCAGGACTGAAGTTAGGATGTCCACTCTCACCACTTCTATTCAATATTGGTTCTAGTTAGTGCAATAAGGAAAGAAAAAAATAAAAGACATCTAGACAAGAAAGGAAGACATAAAACTATGTTTAATTTGCAGTTGACAAAATGTAGAAAATCCTAAGACATCTACAAAAATGTTACTAGAACAAATAAATGAGTTTAGCAAGGTTACAGGAGACAAAGTCAAGATACAAAATCTCTTGTATTTCTACGTACTTGTAGCAATCAGAAATGAAATGTTTAACACAATGCCACTTAACAAGAGCATGGAAAAATGTGATACTAGGGATAAACCCAACTGAAGAAAGATAAGATCTATAAACAGAAAAGTACAAAACTTTGTGGAGGGGAATTAAAGAAGACCTAAATAAATAGAGAGATATACCATATTCATGGATCAGAAGAGTCAATATCAAGTTGTCAATTCTCCATAAATTAATCTATAGATTCAGTGCAATTCCAGTCAAATGCCAGCAGATTTTTTTTCAGTATAAATTGACAAGCTCATCCTAAGGTTTATATGAACATGCAAGAGACCTAGATGAGTCATATTGATTTTGAAAAAGAAAAGCAAAGCTGGGTAACTTTTATTTGATATGATAGAATCAAGAGTTCAGAAATAGAGTAATGCATACATGGTTGCTGAATTTTCAACCAAGGTGCCAAATCAATTAAATAGAGAAAGGACAATCTTTTCAGCAAATGATGCTGGAATAATTAGTCGTATAAAAGAAGGAAAAGAGAAAGAAAGAAAGAAAGAAAGAAAGAAAGAAAGAAAGAAAGAAAGAAAGAAAGGGAAAGAAAGAAAGGAGGAAGTAAGGAAAGACAGAAGAAAGGTGAAAGGGGGAAAAAAGCTCAACCTTAACTCACACCATATACAAAAATTAACTTTAAACGTATTGTACACCAATAAGAGCTAAAATTATAAAACCTTTAGAGGAAAACAACCTGGGCATGGCAAAAATTTCTTAAATAGGACGCAAGAATATGAGCTTATTACAAAGGAAAAAACGACATATCAGACTTCATGAAACCTAAAAACATTTGTTTTCCAAAAGACACTGTTGCAAAAACAAAAAGGCAAGCCACACACTTGGAGGAAATATTTGAAAAATCTGTATCTGACAAAAGACTTCTATCTAAAAAATATAAGGAACACTTACCACTTAACAATAAGAAAGATAATCCTTTTTTTTTTTTTTTTTAGATTTTATTTATTCATTTGACAGAGAGAGACAGCCAGCGGGAGAGGGAACACAAGCAGGGGGAGTGGGAGAGGAAGAAGCAGGCTCCCAGTGGAGGAGCCTGATGTGGGGCTCGATCCCAGAACGCCGGGATCACGCCCTGAGCCGAAGGCAGACGCTTAATGACTGAGCCACCCAGGCGCCCCAAAGATAATCCAATTTTTAAAACGGGCGCAATGTTGGAACAGATGCTTCAGTAGACAGACTATGTGAACGGCAAGTCAGTCCATGAAAAGATGATCCACATCACTGGATGAGAACCACGACAAAATGCCAGCACGCAGGGCGCCTGGGTGGCTCAGCCGGTTAAGCATCTGCCTTCGGCTCAGGTCATGATCTCAGGGTCCTCAGATGGAGCCCCGTGTTGGGCTCCTTGCTCAGCAGGGAGCCTGCTTCTCCCGCTCTCTCTGCCTGCAGCTCCTCCTGCTTGTGTTCTCTCTGTCAAATAATAAAAAAAATTTGTTAAATGCTACCACATACCCACTAGAACAGCAAAAGTTTAAGAGACCAAGCGTTGGCGAGATTGCGCGGCAACTGTGGGAATGTAAAACGGTACAACCACTTTGGAAAACAGCGTGGCGGTGTCTTCAAAAGTGACACACATGCCGATCCTACCACCCAGCTGCTCCGCTTCTAAATATTTACCAGAAGAACAGAAGGCTGTGCCCAGAAGGACTTGCACGTGAATGTTCCCAGCAGCTTTATCTGCAGCTTCCAAAAGCTGGAAACTACCCACATGTCAATCACCAGATGAGCAGATAAACAGATTTTGGTGTATCTATGCGATGGATGACAATTCATATAAAATATACGCATAGAAAATGCTAGAAATGCAAACTAATCTGTAGCACGGAAAGCAGATCTGTGGTTGCTCAAGACAAGAGGAAGGGAGGGCAGGAGGGGTTTCCAAGTTGTGACAGGGACTCTTTGGGGTGATGGATATGTTCACCATCTTGATTATGGAGATGGTTTCATTGGTGTGTACGTACGTCAAAAACCCATTAAATTATACACTTAAATATGAAAACTGTAATTAGGGGCTCCTGGGGGGCTCTGTCAGCTAAGCCTTCGGCTCAGGTCAGGATCCCTGGGTCCTGAGATGGAGGCCCTGCTCCGTGGGAAGTCTGCTTTTCCCTCTGCCCCTCCCCCCCTCATCCCCAGAAGCCCCCATGTGGCCCCACCGATGTCACTGCTTCCTGCACGCCCGGTTTCCCGTCCGCCCGCCCCTGACGCAGCCCTCAGCGACACGCTCACCCTACAGCAACACCAGTGTGCGGTTCTACAGTCTTCCACGGCTCACTCCCTGCAGCTCACTAGGACGTGACCCATCCTCACCGTGGACGGCTGGGGCACTTCGCTCCCTTACACGCTGATGAAGCTTGAAAGCGAGCCTGGAGAGGAGCACCTACGGGAACCCAGCTCCCAGCTCAGGCCCGGGGCCCCGTGCGCTAGGCCGTGAGTGTGGAGGACAGGCTGGCGCTGTGGTCCCACAGTGGCAGGGCTGGGTCTCCAGGGCCGGTGGCAGTGGTGGGAAGTGTTGACTGGATGAGAAGGGGCCTGTAAGGTCTTGAGCAAGGGCTGACATGATCTGACCGGGATTCTGAAAGGCGGCCTTGGCCCCAAGGGGGCGGGGGGGGGGCGCAGGGGATGGAGAACCCTGACAGAGCTGCGGGGCTGGGGGTGGGGAGCCCCCTCAGGCAGCTGTTGTGTCCGGGCAACAAATGAGCCGCTTCAACCAGAGTGCCGGTGGGAGTGGTCGGAGGGAGGGCGCGATGTGGATGGAGTCCCCTGGACTGGGGGAAAAGTCAGGAGTGGCACTTGAAAGATAGGAAGCCTGAGGTTTTCTGGATGGCCACCTGCTGGGGACTTTCCCAGGTGGGTGATGACTTTTCCCCAAAGGGACAGTGATACTCGGGAACTCAAACTTCTGGGAAGAGCCCGGGGGGGGGGGGTGGGCAGAGCAGGGCTCAGCCTCAGGGCCCCCCCCCCCCCCCCAGGCCACTCCGGCCCAGACAGTGTTGCCCTGAGGCTTGAGCCCAGGGCTGCCAAGCCTCCCAAGTGTTTTTAAGTCAGAGGCCACAGTTTCCACGTGAAATCTCCAGAATATTCAATGTTGGCTCACTTGTTTAAAACACAGCGTCGGGGCCACACCACGCGTGTCTGGAGGAGCCAAGCCTCTCTCATGTTCCAGCTGCGCCAGGAGCCACATGAGGACATCTGGCCGGAGAGGTCACCGGGCTCCCACCACTCACTTTCCCAGGCCCCTCCGGCCAGACTTCCCAAGACTGGGGTCATCTGTGTAGTAGCAGACCCCTTTTCACAGCCAGCTGTGACCCAGCAGTCCCCTGTGCTGTCTTCCTGACGTCAGGACCTCAACACGGCCCACAGTGAAGTCTTGACCTTCCCCCAGACCCGAGATGGCCCTGTGTCCAGGCGATGTGGAAGCCAGAGATCTAGGAGTTGTCCTTGAACTCTCCCTCTTGCACCCCACGTCACCAAGTCTCACTGTCTCCCTCTCCGAGACATACCTGCCATCCATCTATGTCTGTCCTCACCATGGCCACCACCCAAGCCACTGTCCCCTCTCCCTGGACACCGCAGGAGCTCCCACTGCTGCCCCCCGCCCTCCACACTCAGCAGCCAACCACCACGTGCTCTCCAGGGCTCCTGTCACTGCCCCACAGGAAACTCTCCAGTGGCTCCCCCACCAAGGGTTCTCACCAGACCCCCAGGACCCTGTGTGACCTGGCCTCGTGCCCTGCCAGCTTCCCCCTCACTCACTTGGCTCACGGCACCGTCAGTGTGGCAAGTCCTTGCCCACCACAGGGACCTCACACACGCTGTTCCCCTGCTGTTCTGCTCTGTCCTCAACACTCAGCCCCTCCCCAGCCTAGGGGTGAGGGCTCATCTGTCCTCCGCAAGGCCATCCCCACTGCTGGCTGAGGGGCCCTTCCCACCCCTCCCTGTTACTTCTTTGTTTCTTTCATTATTACCCTTACAGAATCTGTCTTCACCGAGTTAGTGGTTGGTGGGCTTGCGGACCTTGGCCCTCCCCCTCCCCCCTCCCTCCACCTCAAAGGCGGGAATGGATCTGTCCCCAGAACTCTGCTCCAGGGCCTGACTCAAGGTATGTTTTAAATAAGCGTTGGTTGGATGAACAAATGAATGAGTGAATGAATGAATGAATGGGAGAGAAGAGAGTATGAAGAGGCCAAAGAGAACATTCCATTGTTCAGTGTCCATTCCCTTTGCCTCCACCTGCTGAAAGCCTAGGGCCCCACCTCCCCAAGCTCACTGTGTGGCCAGGAATCTCCAGGGCCCCCCACCCATCCACAAATATCCCCTTTTCCACCCCACCTCCAGGCACCAACGTCAGCTCAGGCTTCCTGCCCCTCCCTCTCCCCGCAGCATCCCTGGGAGGCACCATGTTCTTTGGGTCCAGGAGGCAGCATGTGCCCTCACTGGCCCACCAGAGCCCCCTCCCTCGGTGTTTCCAACCACAGGAAGAAAGAAAATCTGCCCTTTTCTGGGACCGGAGCAGCAAGGATTGACATTTTGGGGCATTGGCTGCCATGCTGTCCCCTGTGTAAACAGATCGTAGCAGGACTGAAGCCAAGACGGGGGCGCCTGGGGGGCTCAGTGAGTTAAACGTCTGACTCTTGATTTCGGCTCAGGTCATGATCTCAGGGTCTTGGGGATCGGGCCCCATGTCGGACTCTGCACTTGGCATGGAGTCTGCTTGTCCCTCTGCCCCTCTGCTCCCCTGCCCCATGCACACTCTCGCTCTCTCTCAAATAAATAAATAAAATCTTTAAAAAAAAAAAAGGCAGGGGGAGATTGAAGCCAAGAGAGAAGCAGAAGCAAGGGACAAAGGCTGTGCTCAGCCCCAGGGCCCCTCGCCGCCAGTGCACCCCCTCCTCCTGTTACCAAAACCCAAGTCTGGCTGCCCGTCTGTCGTCCTTAGTGGCTCGAAAGGCCAATACTGAAGAGACAGGTCTTGACTGGAAAAGAGGATGAGGGGAAGGTGGATTCTTGTCTAAAGGCCAACAGGAGGTATCTGCCTGGCCCGCAGATTTTTAAAGGGGTCTGTGGGGAGCGCAGGGGTCTGTGCTTTCCTTGCTTATGTGAGGACTCGGTGATGCCGCCTCCAGCGTTATCTCGGTGCTCGGAGGAGGCACAAGACGGTCTGGTGCCTCGGTGCCCCGGGTGGTTGAGCAAGGCTACTCTGTTCTCCCTGCGAAGGGGGGCAAGTCTTGCGCAAGGGGAGGGCAGTGAAGTCTTGGGTGTGACCTTAAAAAGAAAAAACATTTCGCCGAAAGATTGCTGGACCAACCCGAGAGCCAAGGCAGCTTCGAGCAGACTTTATGGCCTCTTTGGCCTGGGAACGTTCTGGTCCCTTATTCCCCAAGGTCAGTGGTGTGCGAATCTCAAAGAAAGCAAATTGGTTCTGTTACAGATCAAGGGCCTTAAGTCAGCGGGCAAGGAGTGGGTTAACTTCTTCACGTTAAGACCCAGTGGAGTGCGGTTACCCCCCCAGCTCAGGCGAGTGGAGGCATGTCAGCCCCACCCCAGAGTACCTGATGACGCTGTGCTGGGGGCCCAGGCCTGGCAGCGAGTGGAGGAGGGGCCCCCACAGGAACTGAGAACCGACCCCCTCTCCTGGATACAACTGTCTCCAGGAGGATCCCCCCACCCCCATGCGGAGTCGCATGGGGGAAGGTGAGACCCTGAGGACACCTGGTTTTGCAGAAGGAACTACCCCACAAAAGAGAGGACAGAATGGTCCCGTGATGGAAGGAGCAGACCTCTGGGGCAGGAGGAAGCGGAGGCGAGAGAGGGGAGGGCGGAGGCAAGACTGTCCAGTTCCATCCAGACCTGGATGTTCTCATGGCTGCGGGGCAAACGCGCCCTCTGTGCATGCCAGCAGTGCGTGTGTGTGCGCGCGTGCGGGTGTGTGCGTGCGTGCACGCGTGCGAATGTACGTGTGCACGTGCACGTGTGTGCATGTGTGAGTGTGTGCATATAAAGGCTGGAAGCTGGCTTTCGGTTTCTAGGATACAGAGCCATGGAGTGTAGACACGGAGGGAGAGTCACAGGCCCTGTGGCAGACAGAGACTCCAGTGTGGACAGGAAGTAACCAGGAGCCGGGAAGCCCCACCTTCACTGCCCACGCCCCCCCCAAACCCTCCTGCATTTTGTTCAAACAGCATGGACAGGGAGTGAGCCCCAAGGTCCAGTCCCCCTCACATTCAATTAGGTGCTCTTTCTCCAAAAGTACAAGTTCCTCATTAAAACGGCCAAGCAAATATCAGCCATATGTGAAAAGATGAATCACATTCTGACCCAGATTTACCTCAGCCTGACTCTGCCGCGCACTGTCGACGCCCGTCCTTCAAACAACATCTATCCCTGCTTGACCTGATGGCGGGCCAACCCCAGCTTCCCATGACCCCTTCTCCAGTTAGCTTCCTGGGGTGACCAGGTGTCTCCCCCATCCTCATTGTCAGAAAAATGAAAGATGTTGGTAATAACTTTAATAATGGGCATTCGCTGCTCACTGGGGGCTGTTGGAGGTGATCTGCGCCAACCTCGCTCTGTCCTCACGGGAGCTTTATGAGATCAGAACATCACCCCCATTTTTCAGAGGAGGAAACCGAAACACAGAGAGGTTAGACTCCTTTCCCAAGGCCACACCGCTTGGGCAGAACAGGGATTGAGATCCAGGCGTCCTACTCCAGCATCTGCGTGCATAACCTTCGGGCCACACTGCCCCTCGTTCCAGGGGAATTCACAGGTTTGTTAAAAACCTGGCTGGCGCTGGCTGCCTGCTTCTCATCCCCAAAAGCAGGAAAGAAAACTCCCGATCACACATTGTGTTTGCACGCTGCCGGCCAAAACCTGCCACTGTGTTTTCTGGGTGAAATGAGAGGGATTTTGCCAAAATCCCTGTCCTGCCTTCCCCCCTCTCCCCCGCCCCGCATCCCCCCAGCTTGTCCTCACACCGGCTAAAATCACTGCTCTTGACAACAGGCTGAAACTCACAAAATGAAGAAGAGACAGGGCCCTGCTAGAGGACCAGGCGTTCCCAAGATGCGGCTTATTCAGTAAGGATGCTGGAATCCTGCCCTGAAGGCTGAGGACCATGCCCCCGCCCCCCCAGGCAGGGCTCTGGGGCCCCGGTGGGGGTAGGGGGTGGCGGTATTTGCACCAGGCCTTGTTAAAATGTGCCAGCTGGTCGCTGCCAGCGGTGGGCCGGACCCTCCGCAGAGCTAGGCAACGTTCAGCCTGAGCGGCCCGTGCTCTGACAAGTCCTATTCCGACGGCTGGTTAACAATTCTCCGTTGAATTTTAACATGAAATATCTTTTTGACGCAGCAAGGAGAGCAAAGTCCCTTAGGTGAAGGAAGGCCAGGCGTGCCCGCGCCGCCAGGCACATGAAAGGGAAGCTGCCCAGCGCTCTCCTTGACCTATTTAAAGCACTTTTGTTCAATGGGCTGGAGGCACCTGGGCCGGGGGCTGCAGTCAGGAGGGCTGCGGTCAAGGCCACCGCAGCTCACACGAGGAGGCCAATTAAAGCCACAGTGTGGTCACCCGCGAGCCCCAGCCACCTGCCCGCGATGGCGCCGAGCCGGCCACTCGCAGATGCCCCCCACCCAGCATCCCCCAAGTTGGCGATGGCTACCGCAGGTGGCCGCCCACCTGCTCCCCGGGGTCAGCAGCCTCGAGGCCAGAGGAGAGCGCGCCCCAGCGCGGCCGACGCCGGTGACTGCTCTGGAGCCGTGCCAGGGACAGGAGGCCGGGCTTCTGGGCACCAGGGCCCGCTGGGGCCGTATCCGAGGCAGCGCCCACGCGGTGCAGCAAGGCGGCGGGGGGGACTCTGCAAGTTGGCTTGGGGAAGGCCGCGTTTCTGTCCGAGGAAACCTCTCACTGAGTCTCTCGGCCACACAAAAGCAGAGCTAAAATCGGGTCCAGTGCAAGGGGAGGCCGAGCTGGCGGCTTGGAGCAGCAAAGGCGTCTCTGGCGCAGGCACCGAGGGGCTATGACAGGGACTGACTCGGGGCTGCCCCTCGGGAGGTGCTGAGCTAGGAGATGGGGGCACTGGGGCTCCAGGGAGAGGATCTGAGGATAGGGGCTGCCAATGGGAGGGGAGCAGGACCCCAGGGAGAGGGACAGGGGCGCTGAGTCAGGGACACTTGCCAGAGGCTTTCAGCGGCTTCCCGACATCCTCCCTGGCTACCCACCAGCCTTCATCTAACCTCAGAAGTTAAAAACAGAGCTACTGGAGCTCAACAGCCCCGGGCTGGGGTCCCAATTCTGCCACCGAGTGGCTGTGTGCCCTGGAGTCACTGCTCTAAGCCTCAGGTTCCACAGCAGTGAAAATGGGTGTAAGAATGGAATATCTCATTGGAAGCTTGTTGGAAGGATTAAATGAGTTAATACAAGGAGAGAAGGTAGAATCATGTCCAACACAGAATAAAGACTCAACGACCGTTAGCTATCGGCCCCATCACCACCATCATCACGAGACACTGAGGCACTTCTCAGCTGTCCAGTGGGGAATTCGGAGTTGAGCCCGTGGTCCCATGGGGGGCACATTTGCTGGTGATGAGGAGGAGGGGGGCCACTGTGTCCTTCCAGAAAGGGAAGTTCTAGACTTTCAGAACTGCCTAGAATAGCAGTTTGGAACAAGGAACAGGCAGGAGACCAGACCTTCAGAGGTTCTGGAGACGTGGTAACTCCAGGCACTACCACGTGTGTTGGGGGCTGTCTGGAGAAGGTGAAGACCCCCTGAGAACCACGACGTCTTGTCCTGGAAACAACCCCGTGAAGCAGGGTCTATGATGCTCTTTCCACCAATGAGGAACTGGAGGCTAGTCAAGCCCTGGTCTGAACGCCGGGTCCTGCTCTGGGCTCTGTCCGGGGCACAAGGACTCCGACCCGGCCCTTAGGATCCATGGAGCCATTATCTGACGAGGGAAGAGCTCAAAGCCAGGGCAGGGGCAGCAGGGAGCAGCTGAGAGGGCGGGGTGGGCTTAGGCTGATGGGCTGGTGGCAGTGGCCCTCGGACAGAAGAAAGAGCAAACAAGAGGAGACCGCATGCGGGCATTTCAGGAAGGAGCCGTGTCTGTGGGGGCCGGGCCCAGGCCACGTGAAAGAAGCAGCCCAGCGAAGGCTCTGAGGGTGAACTGGGGAGCCAAAGACTCCAGGCGGCTTGGCCTTGCCTCTGGAGCACTGCGGTGTCATCAAAGGCTTTGCAGGAGGGTGACAAGCTGGAGGCTGGCTGACACCTTCAAAGGGATCAACCCAGAGTACTCTCCCGGGATAGCCATCCTGTCTTAAGGAATCCAGCCCATGGAGATGAGGGAAGGGAGGAAGGAGATTGGAGGCTCAGATGCCGCATTCATACTGTGTCCCCAGTTCTGGGGACCCTGGAGGCAGGAGCAAACCCAGCTGGCTCTGGCTGCCTCCTCCTCCAGCCTCCTGCCTGGATTCTGCCAGCCCTGCTAGCCGCCTGGGGAATTTGCTGAGTCACTGACACTAAGCACTCCCGCCTGCCCTTTCTCTTGCCTGGCCTGGGACCAGAGGCAGCTGCTGACACCGCAGGACATCGGGGGTTGGGAGGAATCACAAAAAAACCCTACTGCACGATCCAGCCAGAAAGATGTCCACAGTGCACCGCCAGGTCCAAGAAAAACCCACGGTGACGAACACGGCGTCTGTACCCATTTTCGGGCGGTATACGTTCTCTTGAGAACACCTGATACTCTCCAAGGCGGGTTCTGGGCAGGGGACTGCTAGGCCTCTCCACAACGCCATCTCCCCTCTGTCTTCTGCCCATCTGCCCCACCCTCTGCTCCCCGTCCCTCTCTTCTCCCCCTGTCACAAGCGAAACCACTCACTTTTGCGGGATCATCCTCTTCCTGACCTCTACAAATTGGCTACCAGGGGCTCCGTTTCAGACCTCATCTCTTTGCTCCCTCCGTGACCTCACCAGTCCGGGCTTGGAACGCCTTTCAGGCCTCACGGTATCAAGGGGCTGACCCACCCATCCGGCCGCATTGTCTTCAATTTGCTTCTTTTCATCAGGGAGAAGATCCTCAGCTGAGATGGACATCAAAGGACCCTTGTGTTCTCGGTGTAGAGCTGTTGTCTTTGGGAAGGCTTCTTTCTCTCTGGGTACATAGTTTCATTCTAGCTTAGGGGAGAAGGCCTTTCAGAAAGTTCCTATCAGCTTCCAATGTGACCAGTTTCTGACCGTAGAGCTCCTTTTTTAATCCCTTCAAATATCTTGTTAAGTTGCAGTGGGAGCAAAGAGTAAAGATTCCTGGTAGTATTGAAGGACTCCAGGGATGCAAGAGGTGTCCCCAGAGAGGGCGCAAAAGGTATCACCCTCCCTGAGGCGCCTGGGTGGCTCAGTCGTTAAGCGTCTGCCTTCGGCTCAGGGTGTGATCCCAGGGTTCTGCGATCAAGCCCCCCATCGGGCTCCCCGCTCAGCAGGAAGCCTGCTTCTCCCTCTCCCACTCCCCCTGCTTGTATTCCCTCTCTCGCTGGCTGTCTCTCTCTCTCTGTCAAATAAATAAATAAAATCTTAAAAAAAAAAGATACCACCCTCCCAAGATCCAGAGCCACTCCCAAAGACGGCCAAAAGAAAGAGGACTGAGATGAATACCCCGAGAGCTGGCAGCAGGTGGGACGACCCTAGCTGCAAATGGGGTGCAACCCATGCTTCTGTCTGACCATATTTTGGGGCCCCCAACGCAACGTGGAGCTGCCTGCCTATACCAGAACTGATAACCTGAGCGCCCTTTGTAGACAGGAAGTCAAGCAAGTTCTCGGGATGTGAAACCAGACAGACAAGGAGGCTATGGCTGTCCCCAAGAGAGAAAAGATCGACAACCACTGCGAACCTGAATTTACAAGAGTCTGGATTTGGAAAGGAAGGGACAATGTGAAATTTTATCTTCCTTTTCAACAGGGCTCTACAGAGATCCGGGAGAGCAGACTCTGGTCAGAATTCTCACCGTTTGCACCTGTACCCCAATGTTTCTAGCAGCCATGTCCACAATAGCCGAACTATAGAAAGAGCCCAGATGTCCATCGACAGATGAGCGAAACGAGTCAATCAGGGAAAGACAATTACCATATGATCTCACTCAGATGTGGAATTTAGGAAACAAAACAGAGGATCGTCGGGGAAGAGAGGAAGAAATAAAACAGGACAAAATCAGAGAGGGAGACAAACCATAAGAGACTCTTAATCATAGGAGACAAACTGAGGGTTGCTGGAGGGAAGGGGGGCAGGCGGATGGGGTAACGTCGATGGGCATTAAGGAGGGCACGTGATGTGAGGAGCACTGGGTGTTATATGCAACTGATGAATCACTGACCTCTGCCTCTGAAATCAATAACACATTATATGTTAATTAATTGAATTCAAGTTTTTAAGAAGAGGGGGGAAAAAAAGAATTCTCACCCTTTGCCAGCTTCTGCCAGTTTTCCCAGGACCCCACCTGCAGTCTGCTGACACGGTGCCCCGGGCAGGAACAGCTCCATCTGGGGCCTAGAAAGTTGTTCCAACAGGCCCCCAAGCTTAGGCGGTTGGATTAAAGCTCAGCCTCGCAAGGAGAAGTCCTTGAAGATGTGAATTGTCCCAACAACAGAGAAGAAGACCGAGGACCGGGAGTGTGTGGGGAAGAGAAGGAAACAGCGAAGGAGACAGAAGCAGGTGCGGACGGTGCAGGCCCAGGGTAGTGCCTTCCAGAGGGAGAAGGACCAGTGCTGTGCTGGCTCAAGTAAGGGGAGCCCTGAAATCATCACCGAATGCAGCCTCAGTGAGGTCATTGGGGACTGGGGCGTGACAGAGACAAAAACCTGATGGGAATCGATCCAAAAAAGAATGGGAAAAGAGACATCGGAGGTGAATGCCAGTAACGCTTTTGTGGGATTGTACTAGAAATGGTAGCAGGAAAAGAGGTGGGTGCTGAAGAGAGGCATTAAAAGGGAGGGGACTTTTCTAGGATTGGGGGGGATGGCATATTTGTGGGCTTTTAAAATTTAATTAATTTATTTTTTTAAGTAACCTCTACCCCCAAGGTGGGGCTCGAACTCACAACCCCTAAATCAAGAGTTGAACGCTCTTCCAGCTGAGCCGGCCAGGCGCCCTAGAAATGGGCATATGTGTACATTGGTGGAAACTACCCAGTAGGGAGGGAAAGACAGATGCCAAAGAGGCTTGAGCGGGTGGAAAGGTGAGCTGCAGGGCACATGGCGAGGGGGCCATGATGAGGGGAAACATGGGGGCCATCAAGGTGGCAGGAGCAAAGGTGGAATGGTGTGGGAGGCGAGGCAGGTCAGAGAACGAGACTGTTTGCTTCTGATGACTTCTATTTCCTTAGTGAAATAAGGAGACAGGACATCTTTTGAGAGAGGATGGAGGAGGAGGGGGCATAAAATAGCTCCAGGTAGGGGGGTAAGCTCCCATCAAAGGCTAACAGAAACGCAATGCACCATCGCCAAGCCAAGACAGAAGCGAAATAGAGCAAGAAAATGCAGTGGGTTCAGCGAAAATAGGAACAAGGAAACAAAGACGTAAAGGGACAATACGGCAAAGAAGAAAACATACCGGAAGTGCACACGTGACCAATAAATGTGAACAGCCTAGAATCGCCAGTTAAAGTCAGAGTCTTTTTGTTTGGGTTTTACGAGAGGAGACGTTAAGCTTGGTTTGCAGCCCCGAACTAAGAAGCTGAACGTGCCCATGACCAGAGTGGACTCTAGAAGTATTTATACCGAAGGGTCAACAGCAGCGATCACTGTGGGAGAGTTTGGGACTGATTTTTGTTTTCTTTGTACATTTCCATATTTTCTGAAATTTTTGGAAGATGTGTACATTAATTTTATACTCGGAAAAAAAAAAAAGAAGAAGCTGCTGTTAAAACCAGCTGGAGCGAATTTTTACAGAGCCTGCACCGGCTGTCCAAATCCGTACTGGTCGCAAAGGCGCTTTACGGAAGGGTCCTTGCCCTCCAGGACCTAGCTGGAAATGAGACCGGCAGGATGGTAATAGAAGGGTGCAGGCCAGTGCGAAGATGGGGCTCCACTCCTGACTTAGAGCCCAGGAGGGAGGCAAGAATAAGCCAGCGGAGCCCCCTGGAGAAGGAGGCACTTACGGTGCCTGCAAAACGTGGCGCAAGGGTGAGCCCGGGGATGGCATCCCAGGCTGGGAGCCCCGGCAAGGACGGGAGCCCATTAACCAGCCCAGGGCACACTGGGGAAGCAGTGGGGGGAGTCAGGGGACAGAGGCCAGGGAGGCAAAGAGGTTGTACCTGGTGCACTGTGTGGATGGGCAGAGGGAGAGCGGGCAAGACAAAGAGCTGTGGGAAGGGAGTTACTCCTAAAATAGACAGCCTCATGCCCCAAAGCACAGGAGGAGAAATGGCTGGGTCACCGTCATTGCTCCCTTGCCCCTCCTCTAGCTGCCACACATCACACACACACACACACACACACACACACACACACACACACACACACGAGACGCTGCAGAGCCCCATGAAGGGCTCGGAGAGGGGGACAGCCAAAGGAGCAGGGGCATCAGTGGAGCAGACAACAGAGTGGGGGGCTGGGGGACACCCACGGGTAGGTCGGGGTGCAGATGGCTGCCGACCACGATGACTCGGACCCAGGCCACACACACACACACACACACACACACACACACACACACACACACAGAGGTCCTCCCAGCCCACAGATGTCGCTCCTGGCTCACACCAGTCCCAGGATCAGTAAGGTCCCCGGCCAGCGGCTCTCCTGCTTGAGCCCTGGAGAGTCCCCCTGTGAGGCAGGCAGGGGTGCAGAGGGGAGGCGACAGCCCTGCCGAAGCCTCCCCCACACCTATCAGAGACCAGGTGCCCCTGGCCAGGCCTCCCCGCCGGGCAGGAACAGCTGTGGTCTGGTCTCTGGGCCTCCCTCAGAGCTGGGTTAAACTTTGACTGGTTCCTAACCCCTGTTCTGTAAATGTCACCTGGTCACAGTTTAATTCCAGTGTGGGTGACTTCAGTCTCCACGTTCCCCACTTCCTGTAACCAGCTTCTCCTGGAGGTCCAGGGCCAGCCGCGTCTCTGGAAGGATGCTGGTGGCTTCAGGGTTATGCATCACAGCTCCTGGTCCCGGTTGGAGCCACCCTGAGTGACCGTTGCTGGAGAGACATCTGGAGAGCCCTGGCCCAGAGTCAGCGAGGCGGGCGGCCTCTGCCATGGCCCAGGCTTCTCTGCTGGAGAAGCAGGTGCTACTGTGAGGGAATCAGGCCCCCCGGCGTCGGCCCCTTTGCCTGGGCCAGCTTCTGTGACGTGGGCACCTCCACTGGACCCCCTGGGCAGGCTCCATGGCATTTTCTGAACTTCTGGACCAAGTGGGTGGCCTGGGCAGGTTCCAGGTTCTCCAGGTGGTGGCTCTGGTGGTCCCCATCATGTGGCTGACCACTCAGAGCATGTTGGAGAACTTCTCGGCCGCCGTGCCCAGCCACCGCTGCTGGGTACCCCTCCTGGACAACAGCACTGCCCAGGCCAGTGTCCCCGGGACCCTGGGCCCCAAGGACCTCCTGACCGTCTCCATCCCCCTGGGCCCCAACCAGGAGCCCCACCAGTGTCTCCGTTTCCGCCAACCACAGTGGCAGCTCCTGGACCCCAACGCCACGGCCACCAACTGGAGCAAGGCTGCCACGGAGCCGTGCGTGGACGGCTGGGTCTATGACCGCAGCACCTTCACCTCCACCATCGTGGCCAAGGTAAGAGCCTCTCCTGACACCTTCCTCGAGTCCTGGCACTTTAGAGGCCAAGGTCAGAGCTCCCATTTGACTGGATTCAGAATGGCCCCAGACTGGGAGGGACCCGCGTCGCCTCGGCAGGCTTCCTCACTCAGCACAGGTGGACTTCCTGCCCCTCCTCCAGCACATCGCCCTACAGGGGAGTCGGCAGCAGGGCTCCAGCCTGGAAGACTGGGTGGTACCGAGAGCTGGGGCCCGGGACAGCCAGGCGGGCCGGCTGCTGCTGCTTAGCTGTGACTCAGGCAGCTCTCCGCAGGGACCGCAGGGCCCACTTCGGTTGCCGGTCTCAAGGGGCAGGCGACTCCCCGGAGGCAAATCAGGCAAATCTGGGCAAGTGGGAGGGGCGGCCCAACCCAGCCAGGGGAAGGGGCCTCTTCACAGAGCCAGAGAGGCCTGGGGCAGTGGGGACGAGGCATGAGCTCCGGGTGGGGCTGCCGAGTGGGTGAGGCAGGGGAGAGCAAATGAGTCTCGAGAGGGCTTGACCCTGGACCAGAGGGCACTAAGGGGCCAGCCCTGCCCCACCACCCTAGAGGTCAGCAGGCCATCACACACACCTAGCTCCCACGGGCCTTCCCATCCAGCGCCTCTGCCCCCTCACCTCTGGGCTCAGCTCCCACTCCTCTCCCACCAGTGGGACCTAGTGTGTGACTCCCACGCCCTGAAGCCCATGGCGCAGTCCGTCTACCTGTCCGGGAGCCTGGTGGGAGCTGCCGTGTGCGGCCACACCTCCGACAGGTGAGTGCCCCCAGCTCGTGGCCTCGCGCCCCTGCGCTTCTACAGCCCTGGCGTCTTGCAGTGGGGGTGGGGAGAAAGCGCTCCTGGCGACAGGTGGAATGAATGCCTGCACGTGGGTCTCGCTCCTGACACCTTCCAGCTCTGCCGCTGAGCCAGCTCATACCCAGCCTGGCCTTGGTTTCCTCCAGGGCTGTAGAGGGTTCTCTCTCCTATCCAGAGTTCATTGCCAAAACCCGCTCGGCCCCAAGCCTGCCTTCACATGTGGCTTGAGGGCTCCCGCTGACGGGGAGCTCATTCTCTGCCCGGCGCGCCTTCGAGGTGCCCGGACCTTGGGGGCACTGCCCGTGCATCCCAGCCTTCCGTGGGGGGTAACTCAGGTCCGGACGCAGGCGTCACTTCCGCCCCAGCTCAACACGCAAGCCCAGGGTGGCCCGGGGCCCCGGGGCCGGTGCAGGGGTGCGCTGCAGACCCAGCCACTGTCTGCGTGTCTGTGCGCCTGCAGGTTCGGGCGCAGGCTGGTGCTGACCTGGAACTACCTGCAGATGGCCGTGTCGGGCACGGCCGCCGCCTTCGCCCCCACCTTCCCCGCGTACTGTCTGTTCCGCTTCCTGGCGGCCTTCGGCGTGGCAGGCGTCATGATGAACACCAGCACGCTCCGTAGGTCACCTGACCCGGGCCCTGCCAGGGAGGCTGGCGCAGGCTCCCGGCTGATGCTTGCGGTCTCCTTGCAGTGATGGAGTGGACGTCGGCGCGTGCCCGAGCCTTGGCGATGACCTTGAACTCCCTGGGCTTCAGCTTCGGCCAGGTGCTGATGGCCGCCGTGGCCTACGGTGTGCGCGACTGGGCTCTGCTACAGCTGGCCGTCTCTGCCCCCTTCTTCCTCTGCTTTGTGTACTCCTGGTGGGTGCCAGCTCCCTCCTCCGAGAAGACCTGTGAGCAGAAGGCCGGGGGTGCAGGAGGCCAGGGACGCGGCTGGAGGGGGGCTGGCACAGCTGGCGGCCACAGGCCCACGCTGCTCACCCAAGTGCCCGCAGCGCCGCTCCCCTCCCTGCTCCTCCCAGGTGCCTCCTCCTCTACTCATCCTCTCCCACCCCTTCCTTCCCATCACCTCTTGGCCCTTTTCCCTCACGCGTCCCTGCGTGCCTCGGCCCGCTTCCCACCCTCTGTGTGACAGCTCCGTGACTGGGGTCTGGGCATCACAGATGTAACATCTCCTTGCACCTGCTGTTTCCCAAGGCTCCCCCAGCATGGATAGCAGCCCCCGCCCACCAGGTCCCAGAGTCAGAGTTGCCATGACACGTCCTGTCCCTCCCTGTCCGCCCACCCCAAGTCCAGCAGGTCGCTGGGTCTTGTCGACTCTACCTCTAACATGTGCCTTGAGTCCCCCTTCTCTCCCCAGTTCCGCTAACCCTGAAGGACCTCAAGGCCCCGTGCACGTGGCACAGGCAGCCCCAGCCCTGGCTGCTGCTCCCGGGGGGACAGGGGCCTGGATGGGGGACCTGCCTGAGCAGAGGCCCGGAGGCAGGAGCTACCGTAGCGTGGTGGGCACAACTCAGTGGGCTGGGCCAGTGCAAGGGGTCTGGGCTGATGCGGAGGGCGGCGGGGGCCACGTTAGTGTTAGGGGCTGGGTCCAGGCGTGAGGAGGGGGAGCTGGGATGCGCCAGGCCAGCTAGCGTTCTGGCATGGTCGACAGGGTCCAAAGTGAGGCAACGGCAGTGGGACGGGTCAGGTGCAAGGGGTACTGGAGGTGAGGGGAATTGCTGGCTGACTGGGTACAGGTGGAGGGGGCTGGGGATGTCAGGACCAAAGGCTCTGCTCCAGGCCTGAGCCCCTGGCTGGGTGTGAAGCCACGTGCAAGGAGGGGCCCCAGGAGAGGAGCCAGCTCCTGCTGGAAGGTGCGGCCTTGAGGGTGAGCAGGAAGTCTGTGTGACAGCAGGGAGGCACCGGACAGGAGGGGACCCTGGGGGGCTTGCAGCCCATGCTAGGCTCACAGGCCTGCCCTCCTGTAACCGCTGGGGCTCCTTACTGCACACGGGCTCACCTGGGCCTGGTTTCCAGGTGAGGCAAGGGAAAGGCCACAGGGTCAGGAGGGAGGCAGGGGGGGAGGACAGGGCCTCCCAACCGCCATCCATCCGAGAGGGAGAAGGAAAAAGGCAGAAAGGGTGGCCTGAGCCTGGGGCCTGTGCTGCCAGTGAGGCCACCCCCCAGGGCAGAAGGAGACAGATGGGCAGTGAGGCTCATCCAGGCCAGGCCCTGGGGGCCACAGGCAGTGCCCCTCCCATCCCCCCCCCAAACCCCTGCAGGTGGCTGGCAGAGTCTGCCCGATGGCTCCTCATCACAGGCAGGCTGGAGCGCGGCCTGCGGGAGCTGCGGAGAGTGGCTGCCATCAACGGGAAGAGGGCGGTGGAGGACACGCTGACCACCGAGGTGAGGCCAACCCTCAGACCCTCCCCCTGCCCCCACACAGGGCCCCTGGGAGGATGAGGGTCAGTGGGAGGAGGGCCGGCCCAGTGCTGCCAGGGCTGACAGGGCACCCTCTCACCCCTCCACCTCCCCACCCCCGCAGGTCTTGCTCTCGGCCATGCAGGAGGAGCTGAGTGTGGGCCAGGCCCCTGCCAGCCTGGGTGCCCTGGTCTGCACACCTGGACTGCGCCTCCGGACCTGCATCTCCACTCTGTGCTGGTAGACACCCCTGCAACCCCGCCTCGCCCGTGGGCCCTGCCTCTGCCTCTGGCCTCCCTTGGGCTGTCCCCGGGGACCCTAGAATCAGGGCTCTCGCTGGCATCCAGTCAAGGGGCCTCTAATGACTCCCCTGTCGGTCCCACAGTCCTGACAGCACCTCCAGGACAGGGCGTGCAGCATGGCCACCTCTCCTCTAGCAGTCAGGCTCCCTGGAAAGCAGCCCAGGCCAGGTGGGGGCAGGTGGAGAAGAGGGGCGGCTGAGATGCCGGCTGGGGAGGAGCGCGCATGCCCCGCCCCCCATCTGGAGGGGCCAGGGAGGAGGGAGGGGGATTATCAGAGCCCAGGAGCCAGTGTCACCCAGCAAGGACTGGAACCACTGAGGCCACAGAGGAAGGACACGCTCAGTAGAAGCCTTAGCTCTGGAGGGGACACGGCACCCCGAGGGGGAGGGGAGGAGGGAATATCCTGGCCTTCCCGGCTGGCTGGTGCACCTGCGCCCCTCACCAGGGCCTCCATTGACCAAACCTCACCATGGCCAGCATCGGCAGGGGAGCCCAGGGAAAGGTGGTACAGAGAACACACCTCCGTGACACAGAGCGGGCAGGAGGAGGGTGGAAGGGGTCTGAGAGGAGCCAACGAGGAGCCCCGTCCCCAGCCTGACTCCACCGGCCCCGCCCGGCAGGTTCGCCTTTGGCTTCACCTTCTACGGCCTGGCTCTGGACCTGCAGGCGCTAGGCAGTAGCATCTTCCTGCTCCAGGTCCTCATTGGGGTGGTGGACATCCCGGCCAAGATCGGCTCCCTGCTGCTGCTGAACCGTCTGGGCCGCCGGCCCACACAGGCGGGGTCCCTGGTGCTGTCAGGGCTCTGCATCCTGGCCAACATGCTGGTGCCCTACGGTGAGCACGCGGCCTGGGCGCGCACGGCTGTGGCCCGAGGCTTCCCCAGCTGGGGGTTCTGAGCCAGGAACAGAGGCCCTGCCCCCCCCCCCCCCCAGAGGGCGCCGGACCAGAGCAGCAGCCTGGTTAGGAAGGAGGCTGCTGGGGCATCCGGGAGAGAGGGCGGGGGCCTGTAGCAGGCAGCAGGGGCAGGGATGGCGTGGCGGGGGTGGCATCGTGACAACCTGCGGAGATAAAATAAGGCTCGGAGCCAGAGTGCAGGGGGGAAGGTGGGGAGCAGGGGGTCAAGGAGGACCCCCAGGGTCTGGCTCCGGGTGTCAGGGTGGGCGGCAGTTTGGAGGCAGTGAATGTAGCCATGAGGTCACTCGGCATGTGTTCTGGGGTCACCCAGGTGGAGGTGAGTCACAGACACTGGGAGGTCAAGGAGAGGTCTAGGCTGGAGAAAGCCCCCATCGGGGCCCCTGCCACCAGCTTTGCTAACCCCATCTCTGTAACCCCATCTCTGTCCACAGAGATGGGGGCCCTGCGTTCAACCCTGGCTGTGCTGGGACTCGGGGGCTTGGGGGCCGGCTTCACCTGCATCAGCGTCTACACTGGTGAGCTCTTCCCCACCGTGCTCAGGTGAGGGGTCGCCCGGGGCTGGGAGGTCAAAGCCACAGTGGGCAGGCAGAGGGGGGGCCCTCACTGGTGTGTCTGCGGTGACAGGATGACCGCGGTGGGCCTGGGCCAGATGGCAACCCGCGGGGGAGCGATCCTGGGGCCTCTGGTCCGGCTGCTGGCCGTCCACGGCCGCTCGCTGCCCCTGCTGGTGTATGGGGGGGTCCCCATGCTGAGCGGCCTGGCCGCGCTGCTGCTCCCGGAGACACAGAGCCTGCCACTGCCCGACACCATTCAAGATGTGCAGAACCAGTGAGTGAACTCCGCCCCGGGACCACCCCCTCCGTCCCTTCAGGGAAGCCCAGGATGGGGCAGACCTGGCCACCCACGCCTTCCACTGGGCAGAGGGAGAAGCAGGGGTGCAGAAAGGGACAGACCTGGCTCAGAGTCACACCGTACGTCTGTTGGAGAGGAGAGACCAAAGGCTGGGTCTCCTGCCCTTCATCCCGCCATTTGCGGCCCTGATAGGGGGGCTGCCCCCCACTCCACCGTAAGGGAAGTCAAGGGGAGGGAAGTGTGTGGTCCTTCAGAAGAGAGAATGGCCAAGGGGCGTGACAGGCATGGCTGGGAGGCCTCACAGGCCCCAGACTTTACCCCTGAAGCCCCGGATGGCTGACAGGGCTGTCACCACTCCCCGCCTCGTACCCGGGCTCCAGAGAGCAGCGTGGCAATACTTCCTGAGTCTCGGGGAGACACAGTGCAGGGGTCAGAGGTCACACTGCTCCCACAAGATACAACCCTCTTGTCCTTCGTGCCTGAACAGGACAGTAAAGAAGGCGACACACAGCACCCCGGGGCCCACTGTCCTGAAATCCACGCACTTTTAAGCCTCCTGAGAATTCAGTGAGGCAATGCCCGGAGGAGCACGTTCCATCCTTCGGAGAAGCAGGATGGCAGAGGCCGCCGTCTCCAGAAGAGGGTCCGGGGGCTGCCCCTCTCCACCTAAGGAGCCACCTTCAACAGTGAAAGGGCAGAGGATGGCTTCCCTGGCTGGGGGTGCCCCGCGCACCCTCAGGGGACCCTTCCTCGTGACTGCGAGAAGCGGGACCCGCTGGAACCTGTCCACCCCCTGCTCCCCACCTCACGGCGCACGGCCCTGCGCTGTCCACTGCCCCCCGCCCCCCCCCCCCCCGAGCTCGGAGGCCACCATCACCCACGGTCAAAACTTCCCCAGCTCCTCCCACAGCCCCCAGGGCCCCCGCACAAGTCTCGGTTCCTCCGCTGTTCCCAAAAGGGAGCTCTGGCCCCCCGGTCTTCCCTCTCCACATTCCAGCCACAGGGCCAATCCTTCCTGCCCCTTCTCTACCTGACAAAGTCCCTCCGAGACCCAGGGCAATGGCCTCCTTCCAGGGGCCCAGGGCCCAGCCCGAGGCCCTAGTGAAACCCGTACCCACAGCCATGGCCCCTCACCCACACCTGACTCCCACCCCGCCAGCCTCAGAGTCTCCAGAGGGTTGGGTGGCCGGCTTACCCCTTGACCCCAGCTCCCACACAGAGCCTGGCAGGAGAGGCTTTGGTGCGAGGCAGACAAAAGAGTGAATAAAGGAACAAATGTCAGCCCCTCCCTGACTCCGGGGATGAGCTGTGGGTGAGGGTGGGGGTGAGGGTGGCGGAGAGCTCTGGGGAGCTCCTCCAGGGCCTGGCCCATTCCCAGGCCGGTTCGCCTGCCCTGAAGGCTGGGCCAGAGCGTCTGCCCTTCCCAGGCTTTGCTGCGGGCTAGCACCGCCCTGGACACCTCAAGGCACCCTCTGATCTTTTCCCAAACCCTTCAAGGAAGACAGCCCATTCTACAGAAGGGAAAGTAAGGCTCAGAGAAACCAGCTGCCCACGACCTGCAGCTGGGAGGGGCAGAATCAAGAGCCCAGCTCCGGTGTCCAGAGCCCCGCCCTGGCTACGACACCCGCCCCCCCCCCCGGCCCCCCGGCCTCAGGCCGCACAACTGGGCAGACAGTAATGCTTCTCGAGGCAGGCACCCCGCTCTCAGAACCAGCCGGGACCCCGCAGAGTCCACTGGCACCACTCACAGGAAAAGCCCGGGCAAGGGCTCAGATGGACAGGGATGGACGCCCGAGCTCCCCTAACACAAATGCGGGTGCAAGCGGCCCATCAGGGACCCCACCAGCTGCTGATCTACTGAGCTGCCCCAGACCTGTGCTCAGGTGATCTCTCCATTGCCTGTGTCACTGCTTCTGGGCACCTCCGCAAAGGGCTGTGCCCCTACACACGTGCGTGCGCACGCACACGCACAGTGATGGACGCAGCTGTGCTTGCACACGCGGGAAGATGAATGGAAAAACAGAAAGCCCTGCTTGCCCCTGGGAGGCAGGATCACTCCCTGGCCTGGTCTTATCCACCGCAGCCCCTGGGCCTCTTTGGCGGGGGGGGGCGGGGGAGCGGGCAGAGGGATCGTGCCTCTCAGCCATTGGCCTGTGGCCACCCCTCAGTGAAGACCCCCAGGACAAGGGGGGTGGGGGTGGGGATCATGTTTGCAAAGCTGCCCGAAGGCAAGGGTGTCTCACCCTGCCCTGAACTTTGGTCCTGTCTGCCTGCTGCCCAGCGGAGCCCCAGCTACTTTCTAATCCTTGTTCAACATTCTTGGGGCCCCCTGGTGTCTAGAAGCTTCCAGAAGAGAGAACCTGGGGTTGGTGAGAGATGGCTCCTCCTTTCCCCTTACAGCGTTCTCCCATTCACCACGTGGTCATAGCTATCCCTCTGCCCACATTCACAGCAGCCTTGCTCCTGGCCTTTCCAGGGGGTCCCAGTCTTCTAGAACCCAGGACCTACCTGCTCCCAACATGTCCTCCCCTCACTGAACTCCACAGGACCTGGAAGCTGGGAGGGTCCAGGGCCCTGCCCCTCTCGGGCAGCTGGGGGGTGAGTGTCATCACCATGGCGGAGTGGGTGCTGCAAAGGGAAAGGGGGCTCTCTTGGCAGCAGTCACAGGCCTGCTTTCCAGCTGCATGCCACCACCCAAATGGCAGGCCTTCACTTGGGACACCACAGGGAGCTCCTGACCCCAGAGACTACAGGGGCACCCTGCAACGGAAGAGCCAAGGGAACTGGGTATGGGAAGGAAGAACCCATCAACTACCCCCACAGCCTCATTCCCCCCATGGCGGTAGAGGCCTTAGGGTGGGGACAGGAAAGTGGCTCAGGACCCACTTTGGCCATTCTCCTGTCTCCAGCCAGGCCTGCAGCTCTCCCAGAAGGGTGTGTGGGGAGGGCAATGCAGGCTCCCTCGGCTCCAGAGCCGCCTCCAGGAAAGCGACATCTTCCCAGAAGAGTCCCAGCCCTGGCTGAGCCTGTGTTCCCTCCCCTGGGGGGTCGTGTGGTCTTCAAGGTCAAGGTATCAGCTAGACTCCACTTTGAGCTTCCTCCCCAACTCTGTCTTTGACCCTCCCCAGGTGGAATCCCCTGACATATCCCTACAAGTAGCAAATGTCAAGGAGCAAGCTTCCTGGAGTTTCTGTCACCCCCAGATGCTGTTTGCACACTCCTGGAGGTCACTGCCAGGCCAGCCAGACCCTGAGAAGCTCACCTCAGGCTCAGTGTTAAGTTCAACATCAGATGCCCAGAACAAGGAGCTGAGACTGAGGTGACCGTATCTCACAGATGGGTAAACTGAGTCAAAGGTAGAGTCCAGAAATCTTTCCTCTTACAACCAAGCCCTTGAGTGACAGGAGCTCTTAGCCTCCTGACACAGAGAGGAAACACCCAGTCCTATGGCCACATTGCAGTGAGCAGGACTGGGGCCTATCCTTCCAACGCCTGCACTGTCCCTCTTTCCTGTCCCCTACTCTGACAGACTGTTCAGGACCATTCTAGAAATTTCTGGAGTAAGAACGTTCCCTTCTTGGCACCACGGAACTCCTGCCTGCCTCTATTTGTTTTCTTTGGCTGGTGGTGATGGGGCAGGGGAACCTGAGATGTTTCCGAGCCTTAGACAGAAGGAGCAGCAGCCAAAGTCCCAGCGGCAAGGGACAGGATGCCCTGGCAAGACTGTCCCGAGTCAGGGCCTCCCCACCGGCTTCGACAGGGGGTTAGAGCTTACCTCAGTTTCCAAGACTGTGAGCAGTGGGGGACAAGCAGTGCCTTCCCCAGGTGTTGGTTCAGGAGGGCCAGGAGAGGCCAAGTCTATGGAAATCCACACCTGGGGGCGGCTGCAGGAGAACCCACTCTCCCGCCAGTGACAAGAGCCTGGGGAAGAGCCCTTAAAGGTCCCTGGGGAAACACCCCAAAGTAAGGAGGGTCCTCAAACAAAAGCCTCATTTCAGGATGGAAGGAAGGAGGGGGAGGCGGGGCTCCTGTGCACACCAAGCCCAGGACCCTGAGCGGTGTCCAGGCCTACACAGACCGGGCTTGGGAGGCGGAAAATGCTGCAAGAATGAGCTGGCCGGCAACGGAGCCGCCCGTGGATGGCAGCTCGCGAAGCCGATCCAATTGGCGGAGGGCGATGGCGAGCCAAAGGCCCAGGGAAGCGGAGCCAGGAGGGGGAGGCGAGATGCACTGAGCTAGAAAGTGGAGGAGACCTGAGTGGCGGAAGCGTGGCTGAGTCACGGCTCATGTGTCCAGTGGCGGGGCGATCCACCGCCACCACCTGGGAGATGAAGGCCACCCACACTCTCCCCCTGAGATGCCTGCCCGCTCGGGTCCTCACGTGCAACCCTTGCCACTGACAGGCTTAGCAAATACACACCGGTGTCTCAGCGTGTGTGGGACCGTGGGCCTGTTCAGTGTCTCCAGGAAGCAGCACACACCTGGGGATGAGGTTCCGCAGCCCCAGGAGCCCCCCAGTCAGCCAGCATGGACTGGAGGGGACTGGGGGAGGGGGGCTGCAGACCATGGGGTCCAGATCCTTAGGGATGCGGCGAAAGCAGGGACTTTGGAGTTAGGCAGAACTGGGGGTGAGTGTGGACTCAGCCACCGAAGCTCTTGTCACCCAGGAGTAAAACCACCTTCCCCCAGGGCCATGGCAAGATCCCTGCACAGGCAGCCCCCCCAGAGGCCTAGACCCCTGTGAGCCACTAGGGGGCCACATGATGCTCTTACCTCTGTGGGTTTGTCCTGACCCGCTGGGGGGGGGGGGGAGCCCACCCCATACACCAGCTGTTCCTCAGCCCCCTCCTCAGGCCAGGAGGGACGTGGGGGGGGACAAAGACAGGCCACCCCCAGGAGCCCAAAACCATGCTCAGCCCAAAACTCTGGAGGCTACTTACCAGCTCTCACCGGCCTCAGTTCGGGCCCCAACCCCAGCCCAGAGCCAGGACTGATGTCCCAACAGTACCCATCCCGAAAAAACTGCACAGGACCGTTGGATTTGGAAAGTTTTTGTTTTCTTTTCCCACACATTTCCGGGGTTGGGGTGTTTTCCAAGACTCAGACACATTTGTTAACAAAGAGAGAAAAAAAACTGGGGGAGCAGGGAGCCCGTGGGCAGAGAAGTGACCCCAGCAGTCAGCGGACAATGCCCGGCTCTCTCTTCCCTGGTGCCCGCGCCCAACGGGTGCCACAGGCTGCTGCTCGCGGTATCTAGATAATTTGTCTTTAATATATATCTGCATTTGCCTTTCCCCTCCCACCCGCCCCCCCCACCCCTGCTCCTCCAGCAGCTTCCCTATCAATGCACGTCGCCCGGCGGCACACAACAGAACAGGCCTTTCCTGGCCCGAGCCCCTTCCCTGGGCGGCACCAGGCCAGCGCCTCCTCCTGGTGGGCAGAATCAGGGCGCTGGGGGGGCCGCCCTACTGCCCCGCCCCGCCCCCGCTCCCCCTGCTGGGCTGCTCGGCCCACCCGCCCGTCCTTCTCCCTCCGACTCTGGAAACCCAAAGGTAGGAAAGGGAGAAACCAGACACACACAAAAAAAGAAGTGGAGAGGGAGGGTGGGGACAGAGAGACACAGCAAGCCTGGGATGGGGGCCGGCGGGCTTGGGAAGAGAAGGAAGGCAGGAGGGACGGAGGGAGGAAGAAAAATGGAGGAAATGAACAGGACGAGTGGTGGACACTTTACAAAACCCCCAGCCTTCCTTCCCGCCCAACGCCACCAAAATAAAACTACCCCCCCTTAAAAAAATAAATCAACCCAGGGCTGTGAGCACGTGCCCTGCCCGGGGCGGGCGCAGAGCGGAGAGGGACAGACAGCCCCAGGACTGACAGTGCCGCCGCCCAGGACGGCAGGAGGAAGGGGACGGGGTTTCCTTTTCTATTTTTTTCTTTCTTTCTTTTCATTTTTTTTTCTTCCGTTCGTTTTTTTCTTTCTTTCTTTTCTCCTTTCTTTTTTTTTTTTCCTTTTTGTTTTTTCCTTTTTTTTTTTTTTTTTTTTTTTTTTTTGCGTTTCCTCTTCGTGAGAGAAGTCTGAGGCAGCCAGGGAGCGGGTCCCCGGAGCCCCGGCAGGGAGAGGGCGCACCGTCCTCCCGGGCCCTCCCGGGAGGGGCAGCTGGCAGTGGGGTGCGGTGCCGGGGCTCAGACGTAGTACTCCTTGTCTTTGTTCTTCTTGGCCTTGCTGGGCGTCTTGGGAGCGGCCGGGGCCTTCTCTTTCACCACCGCCCCGTTGCTCTGGGCCGAGTTACTGATGTAGTTCCGGCTCTGGTCCACCTGGTAGGAGCCCTCGTCGCGGTTGCGGTACTTGTACATGGCGTAGAGAAGGATCAGAATGCAGAGCGCCGCTGCCGCCACGATGCCCACCACCATGCCCGTGGTGCTGCTGGACTCCCGGATCACCTCCACGGCGCCCGGCGGGCCCCGCTCCCCGGGCCCCGTGGGGTTGGCTGTGGGCAGACGGGGGAATCCGGGGGCGGAGGTCACGCCGGGGCGCAGGGGAGGGGGCCTCCGCGGCTCGAAAGACGTGGGGGCCCCGGGCCCCAGGGGTGGGTTCTCCAGCAAGGGCTGCAGCGGGTCTCGGTGGTTCATTTTGCCCGCAGGCAGGTTGGGGGCCGGGGCGGAGGGGGCTAGCAGCACCCCGGGGGCGCCCGTGGCCCCATCTGTCCTGAGGTTGGGCCGGGGAGCGGGTTTGCGGGGTGAGAGGAGGGTGGTGCGGTCCGTGACCAGGGGGAAGGTGGTGTAAAAGTCCTCGTCGTCCGTGGGGGGGAGGCTGGAGTCAAAGACCTCCCCGGACGCAAAGCCCGAGGCCTCGATGGGCTCCTCGCAGTCGCTGTCGTCCTGCTCGGCCTGGCACGGGCCCCCGGCGGGCGGGCGGCGGGCCGCGGGTGGGGGCAGGGTGTCTTGGGTGGCGCCCACGCCCGTGAGGAAGGGATAGAAGGTGGGGGGTGGGGGCACGAAGGGGGATCGGGTGGCCACGGGAGGGGGGTCTAAGGAGTCCTCCGTGATAATGGGCAATATTAACTCTCCTCCTAGAACAAGAGAGAGAAGAGAAAAGAGAGGGTGTCAGCGAGGGCGCAGGGTGCAGGCGGCCGGCACAGAGAGAGAAACAACAGCCTCACACACCCAAATCGGTTCCAATTGGCTTTGGCGGAGACTAGAGCGGGCCGGGCCCGCCCGCCAGCCGGAGCACTGCGCTTTAAGCGGGCAGCGGCTCAGATGCCCTGGGCACCCCACGCAGGGGCTCTGTGGCTCACTGGGTTTTGGTCTTTTGTTTGTCTTAAGAAACCAAAAGGAACAGAAAGGAAAGGAAATCGAAAAGAAACGGAAAAAAAAAAAAACTCTACTGGTTTAAGGCTTAAAAACAGATACAAGAGCAGCATTTAAACAAACCTAACAACAGTATCTTTTAGGGTTTTTTTTTTTTTTCTAGATTTTTCTCTTTTTTTGCTTTTTTTTTTTTTTCTTTTGTTTTTAAAAAAGAAGATAGCATACCACGGAATTCAGGCAACTTACATCAACAAATAGGCCGTGTGATTTTAGCATGAAGAAAAAAATTACAAACAGAGCTGTGTAAGCGGGTTCTCCCGGAAAAAATAAGAAAAAACAACTTTTCCGTACAACTTTTCTATCTGTTTGGTATCTCCCTCCCTCACTCTTCTCTCCCTGGACATCTTGCTTCCTCCTGAATACTCTCTCTCCTCCCTCACTTGTGCCCTCTCCCCCTCATTAAACACAAAGCTAAAATCTGCACAGTGCAGGCTGGCATTGAGAAACTGTTACCACCACTTGGTGTCAGCGTGCAGGGCGGGGGAGCAGTGGGAAGGAGGGCTGGAGGAAGAGGTGCATGACTGGCAGCTATGTAGGAATTGCTACATGGGTGAGAGGACTTGAGAGGGGATGATCATGGGAAGGAGCTCTGAAGGCTACTTGCAAGCCGGCCATGGGAAGATGAGAAATTGAAGGTGGGAGGTGACAAGGTCCATGAGAAAGAGTGGGCAAGGAGGAGACAGACACTTTGGAGAAGGGTCCTGTCCCATTGGACTTTGGGTGAGGTGGTGAGAAGCCATGTAGAGGCAGCGAGGTGGGGAGGGGGTGGGAGTGAGGGAGGGAAGTGGACAGGGACACATGAGTCCTGAGCTAACCCTAATTCCCCGACTTTCTCTTTCTTCACCCTCCACCTCTGACCCCCACTGGCTTCCCCCCTCCCCCTCCCCAGAACCCCCATGGGCCGCCAGGACCTGACCAGGGCTTGACTGCCTCTGGCCCTCTTATTATTGTTAAAACAATAATAAAACAACGGAAAGAAGAAGAAAGCAAAAAAAGAAAAGAAAATACATACACAGCCAACTGGGAAGGAAGCACTTGCTAATACAGGGCCCGGGGCGGGGGACTAGTGGGGAAGGTTTGGAGGGGGGTGATTAGGTCTCCTCTCTCCCTAGGTCTGATAACTGAGGTACCTTGGGCATAAACTGCAATTCCCATCAGCCCCAAAGAGTGAGAACTACAACTCCCATTAGCCCTTGGAGGGGTGTGGACTACAATTCCAAGCAGCCCCTGGGTCAACTCCCATGAGCCCACTGCCCTTTCCCCAAATACTGCAACCCACTGGCCTGGGGTAGAGCCAGCTGGAGTCTGGCTCTAGGGGGCTGCGGGGAGGGCTTCCTCCTCTTGGGCATCTCTGGGTCTGGCTGGGGTTGGAGATTTCCTCTCTAGCTTTCCCTCCACCCAAGCCCTGCCCCCATCTGATTGCGTCTCCCCAGTCTCTGCAGGGTGTGGTTTTCATAACTCCACAACCCCCTACCCCCTCCATCGGAAGCATCCCAGAGCCCCACTGCAGCCAAGCCAGCCATGGGCCACTGCCACATCTTTGCGTCCCTTCTCCTGCTCCTTGCACCCTAAGCCCTCCAGTCTCTGTGCTTGCTCTTCGAACACTGCCGATCTTCACAGCCCAAGCTCCAGCAACCTGGCAGAGCTGTCCTTGGCCACAACTAGCCCGCCACAGCCAAGATCTTGCCACTGAACTGACAGCCTGGCCGAGCTCCTCAGGCTGCTCCTCCTACCAGGCTCTACTCTCCCCCTGGGCCAGGGCTCACCTGCACCCCAGACTGTGAAGCCCCGGGGCACCTGGCCCTCCTGGGGCTCAGTCACACTGACAAACTGAGCCAAAAGCAGACAAGCATGTTCTGTGGAGCTGGGACCATCCAACACTGGCCTTTTATGAGGAGGATGCTGTGGCCTGCGGAGGGCAGGACTTCCCAAGATCACGAGGGCCACGTCTCACAAGGAGCCTGGAAAGGCCTGATTCACCCTCCCCGCGCCTGTGGTAATCTGCTGGAGTCTTAGCTTGATTGTTCACCTGGGAGGTCGCCCCGTGTGACTGTGGACAAGCTCTTCTTACTCTCTGGACCTCAGCTTCCTCATCTATAAAATTAGGGTACTGGGCTCCAGGCCCAGGGTGAGACCAAGGCCTGGCTCCCACAGACCTCCAGCCTATGGATGAATAATTTGTCCCCCTAACCCCTCCTGAGCCCTGGACCCACTATGGATGGCCCAGCACCCGGGTCCCTGGGTAAGGGCCGCACTCAGCTCTCAGCTCTTGGGGGAGGCTGGCAGCCTGTGTCCAATCATGGCAGGGTTCCCCTCCCTGCTGGACCATACCCCCTGCCCTCTTCCTGACTTTGCCTTCTGTTCGCAGCACCTTGCCCCCGCAGATCTCTCACTCATCCTTCAAGTCCAGCCAAATACCTCCTCTTCCAGAAAGGCTTGAGGCCCAATTGTCTGTCTCCCTAGCCCCAGCACTGGGCCTGGTACAGAGGAGGGGCTCATTGTGTTTTGACCAACGGAAGGGGAGGAATACTCATCAAGGATGTTCTCTGAACAACGCCAAGGCAACGGGGTTCTGAACGCCCCACGTCTCCCAGCCCATGGTCAGCAGGCACTGCTGAGTTCAGCCTGACAGGTGCCTTGCTCCATGGGCCCAGCTCTCATCCACAGCCGTCTCTACCTTTGATCTTACATGGGGCCACCAGCGGCTTCTGGCAGCTTCAGGATCAGGCTTGTGGCCCTCAACCAGCTGCCCATTGCTAGGGCCCAGGGAGGAGTCCCTTGTTGGGGGCACGTCATGCCCTAGAGGGGTTGATCAGACCAATCAGGGCACAGACCTTGTCTCTCTACTCTCTTTCTCACCCCCAGATAGACTGGGGGGGCGGGGGGTTTCAGGCCTTGGGCCACAGACAAATCCTGCCCAGCCTGAGCCCTGTGCAACCATTTGCCTCAACTGACTGGTTCTTTAGGTCCTTGGGGCACACAGGCCCCCCCCCCAAGTTCCCCCTGTGCAGTCTCCCCAGGCTCCAGAGCCCTCCCAGGCCTGGTCACACTGACTCTTGCCCCTGCCCTTCAACCCCAGCTGTGTCCTGGTCTCCATATCTGGGTCTCAGCCCTGTTCCTGCTCCCTCAGCGTCTGTAGGACCTGTCCCTGGGCCCTGCTCTGTGCGTGGCTGTGACAGCGTCTCCTGAGGGTGTCCTGCACTCACCCACATCCTCCACACCAGCCTCCATCTCTGTCCCCCGCAGCTCCTGCTCTCTCCACAAGATAGCATGCTACTGAGACCCCACACTGTCTTCCTTCCCCCATATTCACTCCAGCCGATCTGGGCCCTGCGGCCAGCAAGTCACATGCAACATAGGGTACTGGGTTCTCCTGGGGTCATACACTGGTCTGGGAGGGATCAGGCGAGCTTGCCCTCATGAGGGTCTAGAGGAGGGGAGGACCCCTCAGAGACTCCTCACTGAAAGTCCAAGCAGCGGCTCCCTGGGCCGCCCTTCCCACTGGGCACTGGAGGGAGCAGACTCCGGCACCACAGCTCTACAAGGGTGCACCCAGGGATGGGGTGCCCCTGGGAGTCTGATAAAGACCCTACGCCACTCCCGTCCCCTCCCCCACGTCAGGCAGCCACAGCGCTTGGAAGTACTCACAGGTGCATTTCTCACAGACGCCACCCCCCTCCACTCTTACGTTGAATGTCAGGGCATGTCAGTCCCACTTGCTAGAGAGAATTCCATCTGGCCAAGGAGACGAGCAGCCATTCCTGTGTACCCCTCCTCCCCCAGCTCCCCTACCTCTAGGGGCTGCTGCCCCAGCAAGCTGAGCTCTTTCTGCCTTTAGGACACAGAGGCTCCTGACTGGAAATCGACCCAAGAACCCCATTCCCACCCAAGCAGGTTGTGCCCACCCCCAAAGGAGCAAGGACAACTGAGGCCGAGTGTCGGAGCTCAGCCAGCAGCCGGCAGAGGCCTCACCCACCAGCGCTGGGTACCTGCCAGAAAGCCATTAGGCCACAGGGCATTTCGTGTGGGTTAGAAACAAGGCAGGGCCCTCGACATGGCCATGGCCCTTCGGGTGCATGACCTGGCCAACGGTATCTCTGTACACAATCAGAATAAGGTGTTCTGTCTTCCTGGGGGACACAGCCCTGCTCCCGGGACCGGGACAAGCGGCTTGGTGAGCAGAGAGCACGACTAGATTTCAGCCCTTACTCACCTGTTCCAGCAGGTGCGGTGGCTGGAAGGATGGAGCCCCACCCCGCTCAGACACCCCAGCCCAGCAACAGCAAAAATCAAGGCGGACGCAAGGTCAGGCGGGGGTGTGTGTGTGTGTGCACGCGCACGTGCATGCGCTCAGAGTCTGTTTCTGTGCACCTGGGCATTCGTCTCTAAGCCTGTGTGTGCGCGTGTACACGAACCTCGATGGACCTGAGCGCACGGACGGGGTGTCAGGGAATCTGCAGGTAAGCGAGCCTCTCACTGTGTCCACACCCGCCTCTGAGCCTGGGTCAGAACTCGTGTGCGTGTGCGAATGCCCGCCTGTGCCGCTGAGAACGTGTGAGCACGTAGGCCTCTGTGAGTGCCCCTTTCCCCAAATTCAATTTCTCCTTTTCCTGGCCACTGAGACTACATTTCCCAGCATCCCTTGCGATTGGGTGTGGCAACAGGCCTGAGCCGTGGGCTCTGCTGGGTACTGGCCCACAGAAGTCTCCTGTGTGGATCTCCGTGCTCTCTCCTCCTTCCGGTGACCTTGCAAACCAGCTGAACGCCGGGGAAGAGCCATAAGATGGAAGGAGTCTGGATCAAGCACCCCCTTGGGGCAGAGCCACCTGCTGACCAGGAGCGCCCTGGTGGGGCTTCAGCTGACAGAGAGACCTCCCTCGAAGTACCCACTGAGATTTGGGAGCCATCTATTCCAGAAACCAATGCTACCTGAACTAATACAGACACTGAACCAGAAATGTGCGTCACAAAAAACGGCAGCATGGGGCGTCTGGGTGGCACAGCGGTTAAGCGTCTGCCTTCGGCTCAGGGTGTGATCCCGGCGTTATGGGATCGATCCCCACATCAGGCTCTTCCGCTATGAGCCTGCTTCTTCCTCTCCCACTCCCCCTGCTTGTGTTCCCTCTCTCACTGGCTGTCTCTATCTCTGTTGAATAAATAAATAAAATAAAAAAAAAAACAAAAAAAACAAAAAACGGCAGCCTTCCCATAACAATCCAAGGAAACGGCTGGAAAGATGCAGAACCATAAAATGCGGGGGCAGGACATCCGGTTCAGACCCTGCTTGTGATGACCATGTGCCTGTTGAGGCTCAGGCACAAAAGGAACCTGCCAGAAAGTCGGGGTGACAGTGCTGGCTTTTCCTGTCTGCTTTCAGTCACATACCACAAGAAGCTGACGTTAGGCAAGAGTGGGTGGGTTTGCAAGCAGAGAAGGGAACAGAGAGAGCCCAGAAACGTGGGGCTTGCCAAGTGTCAGAAGAGCCCCAGCTTCCAACCCGCAAATCACAAGAGAGGTCAGGAATGGCTTTGAGGGACAAAGACCCCGGGAAACCTCCACCTGAATGAGGAGGGCTCAGCCGCGCCCCACAGATCAGACTACGGACGTGGCCTCCCCACCTACTGTTTCAAATGCCCTCAGAATAGTCACGACTAAATTCAGAGACAGGCAAGGAATCAGAGAAACAAGGAAATAGACGCTTGACACGTCTGTCTAGGTAAGAACACGGAGTATAGTTACCTTGACTGCTTGAGCCTTTGGGCCCCCAAACATGTAGGAGCAGGAAGTGGGCTGCCAACACCATGGGGCCCCACGAAGGACATTTTACCAACACCCACTTCAGAGATGGCCATGGAGGACAAGAACTGGGAAGAACCTCACGCCAGGGCCACAGACAGAGACGAGGGAGTTTCTCAAAGACAGGAGAGGCAGGGTGTAAGAAAGAAGCTTCCCCACTGCAGGGCGGGGGGGAGTCTCTCGCAGTGAGAGCTGGCTGGATTTCCTCAACGCTTAGAACTAGGGACCTCTGGGTGTCGTCTTCCATCCCTCCCTTTCTTGAATTAGAGTTTTTACTGTGGTGGCTGCCGCTGGCCCACCCCTGGATTCGGGGGGTGTGCTGAGCTGTGTGGACAGTGAGATCCGGACCACATATGGGTCCTCGGGAGCAAGTCTGGACCCAACAAGTGGGCTGCCACCTGCCAGACGCCCTCACCTTTGCCAAGAGGGCCCCAAGTGGGTGGGGCTTCAGAGTGTCTCCCTCGGGGAGGGGTGGCTGTCGGGAAGAGTGAAGTGGATGGTTGGTGACCCAAAGGCCACACTGGGCAGGTAAATTGCTAGCTGGTCCCCAAATCTGTTTCTGCTTCCTCCTGGGGGCACAGCAAGGCCACACCCTCCCCGCCTTCCTGGACGCAGAGCTGCGGCCACGTGACTAAGCAAAAGCAGCAGGTGTCCTGTGCGTCTGGCCCCCGGGCCTGACCCATAGAACCCACCCCTTCCTGAGCCCGCCTGTTGGTCACCTTCCACCACAACCGAGAAAGTCAGCTGGGGAAGGGGACGAGGCCCGGAATCAGCGCCTGCCGGGGAGCTGCCCACCCACCAGGAACGCTGGTTTGTAACCTTCCATGAAGGACAATCACAGGTGTTGTGGAGGTCACCGTTACAGCAACAGGTGTCACCCGAAGAAACGCTGGGATGCGAGCACATTTGTGCCTCCATGTTTCTGAGCTAAGTGTGTAGGTCTGAGCGAGTGTGTCTGTGTGTCTGTGGACTTGAGCCTGTGAACACCTCGGAGGGCCTCGTGTGTGTGTGTGCATGGGGGCCAAGGCTCAGGAGGGTGCACACCTATGGGGTGAGTGCACGAGCTGCTCCCGTGGCCTGAGCACACATGGGCGTCTGGGAATCTGAGTACGCACGTCCACAGGCACCCTTGTGGGTCTGAGCAGCTCGCACGGAGGTGGGCATTTTGCTGGGTCTGAACCTGGCTGTCTGGCCTGAGGGCCTGAGGATGGGAGGCCTTCCCCACGCAGCTCAGGCGTACGTCTGAGCACGGGAGTAAGTGTGTCAGTACCTGTGAGGGCCCCTGTGGGCAGTGTAGACACGTGTGTGTGTGTGTGTGTGTGTGTGTGTGTACACACCGCTGTAGGACTCAGGACGAGTCTGTATGTCTTGAGAGGTCTGAGCATGTGTGTGGCTCCCAGCATGTGTGTGTCTGAATGTATGTGTCTGAGTGTGTGTGCGTGTGTCTGAGCGTGTGTGTGTCTCTGAACACATGGGTGTGAACGCAAGAATGAGCCTCTGCAGGTCTGAGCTATGGGGGGCCTCGGAGGGTCACTCTCATGGGGCCAGGGGAGGGGGCAGGCGTGGGTCTAAACGAATGTCCAGATGAGCATGGCCCCTGGGGTCTGGGGACACAGAGCCCACCTCGGCGGATGTGTGCACACGTACCCTGTGGGTCTCGGCACACAGGTGCCTTTGGTGTGCACGTGGGCGTGCCTCAGTGGGAATGAGCCACACATGCTGGGACACGACATCCCTTCGAGGCTGTGTTTGTGCGTCCTGGCGCCTGTGAACTTATTCTCGGATACCGTAGGTCACGCGGGATACAGCACAAGTGCACACTTGGGTGGAGCTGTGCCACATGCTCCTCTATGAGCCCGGGCACAGATGCCTGCCTCCCTGAGCACATGCAAATGGGTGTGCATGTGTGTGTGTGCACGTGTGCGGCTACACCTCGGAGGGCTGAGCACAAGTTTCTGCACATGCGCACACGGTCCCTCTGAACCGTCTGTGAGCACCTGTAAGTCCGAGCACGCACGGAGGACGTGGCCGGAGCACGTGTGTTATGCAGGTGGATCTGTACACATGAATGTGCCTCTGCGAGCCGACTGCGGGGGTGGAACTCTGGGAGTCCAAGGACGCGTGTGGACAAGCTCATGCTGTCCACATGCAAGCTCGCACATGCACATCGCGAGCGTCTGAAATATGTGGGTGCCTCTGAGCGTGTGCATGTGATCCCAAACATTTGGTCTGTGCCTCAATGGGTGTGAGTGTGTGTGAGCGTGCCTCCGTGGGCTGAAGACGCCCCGTGTGTACACCTTGGTGTGACGAGCACATGTAAGTGTGAAACACTGTGGGTCTGAGCAAGTGGGCACCTGTGAGCGAGTGGGCAGGTGTGAGTTTGCTGCGAGATCCATAAATGTACATGCAGGGATCTATGTGTGTGCACCTCTGCGTGTGCACGTAAACGTGCGTCTCTGCGGATCTGAGTCTGGGTGTGCACTTCCTGTGCACCTCAAGGGGTGCACGCTCCGATCCCTGCAGGGGCCAGGCCCACAACATAATGTGAGGGTCAGGCTGGCTAGGACAGGGAGACATTACCCACTTTGCAGAGCATGCCCCGCTAACAGCGCTCCCATTCAAAAGAATCTAAACACTGTATCCGGCAAACAATACCCTTCTTTGACTGGATTGTCAGCCTCAGGTGAAATGCCCATGTTAGATGGTGATTTCACCAAGCTGCAAGGAGGAGGAGGAGGAGAAGAAGTGGGGTCTGGGGTCTGTGAAGGGGCCCAAGTCAAGAGAAAGGGTGGAAAGCGAGTAGGGATGATCCGAGGCTTGACAGCTGGATGCAGGGAGGAGGGTCTGGCAGGTGGGAGAGATGCAAATGCCCTGGGGTCCCTTGGTTCAGCCCGTGGGTAGCCACTGTCTCCAGCCAGGCTGCCTTCACCTCTAATGCTGACCTTGGAGCCCAAGGAGCTAGAGGAAAAACCCTCCCTGTACGGGGACACAGGAGGGCCTCTGGCTGGAGTCCCCTTTCCCTCTAAGTAGGGGAGTGGCATGGTCTAGATCAGCGCAAGGGGCTCTGGAGTCATCTTGGTGTTCACCTGGCCTCCCATCAAGATAAAAATCCCACTTGAAGCACTTCAGAGTGCAAATGCAGGCATGCGCCCTGCACGTCTCAGGGAGAGCCGGGACCTTCGGACGGCTTCCTCTGGAGGCTGGAGCACACACTCTGCCCTTATTTTGAAGCCGGGTGCCGGGCTGCCCACCGGCCTCTCCCTACCCCCCAGCTTCCATTCCTCCTCTGCCCTCCATCCTCCCCTCCCTGGCTTGGCCCTTTGACTGGGGGAGGGCGGCTGACCCTGCCTGCTTCAGCTCCACCTCACTCCCTTGTCTCCATGCAGCCTGAGGGAGCTCGGCCCCCAGTGCATACACTCGGCGCCACAGCTGGGAAACTAGAATCTTGGTAGAGAGCGTGTGGCCCTGGTATGGCCCGGGATGTGCTGCGTGTCCCCGCACAGTAGCCGTCTGGCCCAACACTCCTCTCCGTGGGGTCCAGGGAGAGCAGACCCCTCCTCTCACCCGGCAGCCCCCGCCCCTGCAGAGTGAGCACACGTGTGCAAACACATGGGACGGGGCCAAATGCCCTTCTCTCATGACCCGCCAGCCCTTTGTCCCCAGAGTCGTATCCCAGGACTCTCACGCGGCCATTCATCACAGCCATTTGTGGCAGGCCTGGGCTCGAGCACGGCCTCCACCTCCAGGAAACCCCAGTCCGGACGAGTCAGAGGGGTAAAGCAGAATCTGGGGGGAGTGCCACATTGAAGCTGCCAGATGCGCAGAACCTCCCAGAGCAACGGCAGAGCGTGAGGGTGCCTCCCTGAGCTGAGATGGCCTAGTGAGATGGAGCCAGATGGCCCCCCAGCGGAGGGGCCTCCCCACAGTGGAGGGCATCTGTTCCAGAAAGCACCAGCTCTTGGCTGTGGACACAGAGGCCTTTCCAACCCAATAGCCTACAGCTCCTCCAAGTGCCTCAGGGCACAGGACCACCAAACAACCCTCTGCAGCCCTGGCCTATGGTGTCGGGGCCTGTACCCCAGAACTGCCTCTGCCCTTGATCTCTGGAACCTGAGCCTCTGCCCCAAGGCTCCATGGTTTTTCTTGCTCTTCCACAGTTGCGGCCTGTCCTCAGCCTGAGCGTCTCCTCTGGGACTGGCAGACACCCCCCCATGCCCCCACCCCAGGCCAGATTCACAAGATATGCCCCAGTCACACTGCCCACCTCACCTGACCAATCACCTCCCCCAACCCTGCAGGCATCCGTCCCAACCTCCAGCCTTCCAGTAGCAACAGCCCAGGTGCCACGCATTGCAAGGTAACCAGGAGAAGTCTCTGGAAACCCAAGCCAGGGATGAGGCTCCCACAGGCTCACCCGGGCCACCACCAAGTCCTATGATCCCTCGCTGCGAAATCTGGCCACATTCAGTCCTTCCTCCCTCCCTTCGGCCAGCTGTGAGCACAAGGACCTCAGCCCCTCAGGCTCTCGCTCCCCCCCCCCCGCCCCCGGCTCCCCTCGGCCACCCCCAACCTGCTCAGCTGAGCAGCCTTTGCACCCACCACACGGCTCCGCTCCATCCCCACACTTCTCAGTTGGCACTCAAGGCCCACCCTTCCTTTGCCAGTCGGGTCTCTCTCTGGGGCCACACCCTTCTCTCCAGCTGAAAGGATCCAGCAGAGGCCTGGAATGCCACCCCCAGGAAGCCTTCCCTCCCAGCCCTGCTCTCCTGCAACAGCAGCTGCTCCACTAGAAATCTAGACCAGACCTCAGGTCCCAATCTCCTCAAGGGACCACACATCTGGCTAGGGGCGCCTCCCAGCCACACACTGCCTGACACAGCGCTGCCGTGAGGTTGGCCTGGCAGCCCTGGCAGAGTGTGTGGCCACCTCCCTGAGACCAGGAATGAGGAGGGTCCTGGATGCAGCCGAGATCGCCTCTACTGCTGACCCAGGGAAAATCAGGCCTCAGGGACTGATGGGAGTTGCAGTTCTGGACCCAAGAGCTGATGGGATTTGTAGTTCCTAGGCCTGCATTCCCCCACCTACCCCCCCCCCCCATACCCAATAGACTCATGGGAGCTGCAGTTACTCATCTTGCTAGGGAAAAGTCTCCCTCTTTCCTTCCCAGCATTCCTTGGCCCTGAACCCCAGGATCCCAAGCTAAGGACCTCACTATCTCATGGGGCCGGGGCATCAAAGGGCCATCAAACTGCCTTGCCGGAGGGACAATTTGAGGGACCTGGAGGGGAATGGCAGGAAGGCAGAGGAAGCTATCGGGGAAAGGTAAGGCCTGGCAGCAGGCCCCTTGGGCTGGGGCCAGGTGGCAGGGACAGTCGCCCCCCTCCCACCAGCGTCACCCGGGCCCGGGGCAGGGGAGGGGGGAAAGGCACTCACCAGTACTGGGCTCACACTCTTCCAGGTCCTCGTCATCACTTGGACACTCGGCAGAGGCCACCAAGAGGTCATCTGTGTTCTGTGGGCGAGAGGAGGGAGGGGTGGGGAAGAGGGTTCGGGGGTGCGTCAGTAGGCCCCAAAGTCACCTCTTGAGGCGTGGGGCCACACAGGAGATGGGTGCTGGGCTAAGACACACACCCTGGTCCATGCCCCATTTCTCCCATTGCTGGCTGGGTGACCGACAGCCCCCCCATTCCCCACTGTGCAAAGACAGACTGGCCAGTACCCACCCCGAAGCAGCTCCCACGGCTCCCAGGGATCAGTGAGATGGCTCATGCTGTGTCTTTTATTTCTAGGAAGCCGGGGAGACTGGACGCTGGACCTTGGGGTGCAGGGCTGGAGCAAGGGGGCCTAGGGCATCAGGGAAATGAGGCATGGGGGCCTCTGGAGGCCAGCACAGGCAGAGAAGGGGAGCAGGACCTGGGGGGGGTGGCTCTTGGCTCCAACCTCACTACCCCACCACCCTCATCTCTCTCCCAACCCCCTTCCCAGAGCCCGGAACCAGGCTGCACACAATAATTAGGGCTGTGGTTGCCATGACAACGGGAGTCGACTTTGTCAGCATTTTCTCTCCTCCTGATTGCAAAAAAAGAGAATCCCCAAGATGAGTGAATGTAAGGGGGTGGGGAGGGGAGTGCACTCAGGGTGTGTTAGGGAAGAGACCCAAGGAGGGAAACCCAGAGTCCAGGCAGGAATGGTGCCCAAGAGACTGCACGGTGTGGGGAGAGGCTCCTGAAGGCCAAGGGTGGGAGGAGTCCCGGGTAGGGAGGGCTGAAAGGGTCACACGGTGCCTCTTCTCCACTCCCACACCCCCCACTCCACCCCCCACCTTCAGAAGACGGGTTTTCCTTTTGTATCCTTGCTCCCCTGCACCAGCCTCTCCTGTGGGGTCTTCTCCAGCACAGTTGTGACCCCTAAGGCCCCCACCCCTCTCTTCCACCTGGATGGTCTGCCCATCACCCTCCCACTGAGACTGGGGGACCCTTCTTGCCTCTGGGCACTGGGCATAGTTGGTGCCCAACCTTGGGTAGGACCAGGCCTTTCTCCCAGGGCTCCCTGCTCCCTGGGGCAAGGCCTGGCACTCAGGGTCCCTAGCTTTTCTCGGCAGTAAAGGCAGAGGGGAAGAGGGTTCAGACTTATCTCTCCTGCCTGCATGAGGCTGTTAGCCAGTGCCCAGCCCCCCACAGCACAGACTGGCAGGGATGAGGGGACCTCGAACTCATTTACGAACACTGAAGGCAGGCTGATGGTGGAGTTGGGGCCCACCCCCCAGACCGCCCCCAGACCTCTCCCTCACCCTGGGAGCACAGAGTTCTCTCCAGGCACAGAGGCTCAACAGCCTTGGGCGATGAGGGACAGAAGTAGCTTGGGCAGGGGGGCGGGGTGACTGAGTAAGGTCTCCTATGCCAGGTGTGAGCCGTCCCTGAGCCACAATCATCAATGGCAACAACCAGAAAACTCAGCTGGGCCCCCGAGTTGCCTCCATAAGTCACACATGCTCAATTGGCTTTTGGCACCAGGAAAGCCAGGCCTGTCCTGCCCCATGAGAGCCTCATTCCCCAGATATGCCCCCCCTCCAGGTACAAGAGAATATCAACTCAAGTCACTTGGGCTTGACCTGATCCAGAGAGGGCAGCTGAGCTGGAGGGGCAGGCAGTGGGGAGGGTAAAGCACCAGGGAACTGTCCGCACCAACACCCCCCTCCGATCCACAGGCACAGGGAACCCTGAGGCTGCCAGGCCGGGGCACCCACTCAAGGTCCCGAGGAGAGGACCCGAGAAGGCAGTGGGCTTGGAGTCCCACTGTGAGGACACCGGCAATTGGGGAGACACTGTTCCGGGCCTCCGCCAGCCTCCAGAGAGGGGAAGCCACCCCCAGCTGAGCCTCTGGCCCCTCCAGGGCGGTCTCCTAGGTGCCTGGCCAGAGCAATGCCACCCTGGTTGTACCCATCTCCTGCTCGCTGCCCACACCACACCGGGCCCGGCCTCCAGTATGGGGCAGGCACACGGTCATTCCACCTTCACCCCAGTCCAGACTTCCTCCCTCTTAGGTGGTCTTCCCTGGTCTAGCTGGAGTACCGAACTCCCCCTTAATGCTGGGCCTGGCCCCTAGAAACAGTGACCACCTTCCCATGTATAACATCCCTGGTCCCCAGGGCAAAGGCCACTTCGTGAAGAGAGGCCTTTCCCACCTCACCTGAACCATCACCATGACGACAAGGATGAGAGAGCAGCCTCCAGAATCCCACCAGACCCCTCAGACCCTCCCCTGGGCGCCACCGTTGCTCTGCAGACATCAGCCCCATCCCCCACCTAAGGCCTCGCTCCTCGTGCATCAGCCCCAAGGGCCCTCACCTGGGTGGTGCTGTCCCTCAGCGTGGGGGAGCGGCCCCGGCGTGTGGTTGTGGTAGCCATGGTGGTGGTGGTCTCCATGATGGTGGTGGCCATGTCGGCCAGCAGGGTGGTGGCCGTGGTCTCTGCACTGAGCAGCACGGACGGCCCCTCCCCCACCAGGCGCAGGTGGCCCTCAGTCCGCACATTGGGGTCGCTCTCGGCGGCCAGCGCCAGCACCTTGAGCCCATTGTAGTAGAGGCCGGACACCTGGCCCTGGAAGGGGCGGCCCTGATCCCGGCCCCCGATCTTGATGGCAGCCTGGCTGTTGAAGATGGTCAGCTGGCGGCCTGGTGGGGAGGGGAATTGGTGGGGGCAACAGAGGAGGGGCAGGCAGCGGGGGAGAGATCAGAGAGGGATGGGGAGAACAGAGGGAAGCCAAGGGAAGGAAAGAGGACCGAGAGGGAAACCAGCAAGGGGGCGGGGATGGGGGGTTGGAGAAATGAGGAAGGGGCAGACACCAAAGGGAAAGTCCTCGTCAGCCACAGCCCCCAGCCCAGCCAGGTGGGGAGCCCAGAGGGGGAGGGTCCCCAAGGCACACATGGGCTGGGAAAGGGAGCCCAGCTCCCCCCTCTCCCCACCATGCTCATGCCTCTGACCTTCCCATCCCCCTCTCCTCTCCTGCTCCAGGGGCATCGCCCCCCCAATTTCTTTCCCTTCCCTCCATTTGATCCCCATCTTCTCCCTCTGCTTCCCCAAACGTCCCACACCCAGTATCCAGCCCCGAGCCATGGAGCCCTCGGAAGCAGCAGACAGAGGAGACAAAGAGGCAGAGACAGAGAAGGAAACTGCCAGGCTGAGTGGTCAGTGCGTGTCAAAGCAGAGAGGGAGGCGACACCGACGTGCCAGAGGTGAGGACGGTGCGCAGGAGGAGGGCTGGCGTGCGCGAGGGTGGGAGCAGCCACGCAGACCCCACTCTGCCCTGCCAGCCACCACCCAGCCCACTGACCTCTGGCCAGGCTCCCCTCTCTCCTCCCCCCTCCAAGGCCCAGCCGCTGCCCTGCCTGGGGAACCAGGCCCTGGAGAGCAGAGGCCTTCCTCCCCGCCAAGACGTGCAAGCACAGAGATGGAAAACGTTAAAGGGACCTTGCTTCGCTCGCTGACAGCCAAAAAACACCGCTCCAGCTCCAGTCTCGCTCCCCACTCAGCATGACACCTCAGCATTCCCACCTGGGTGGGGTTCGGCTGTTGTTTTTGGTTTTAGTGGATCTGGGGGTCGGTTTAACCCTCTGAGTTTGTTGCTTTGGTTTGGTTTTTAGAAAAGATATTTATTATGTTTAAGTTTAGATTTAACTTTGGTTTTGGTGTTGCTTATTTTGGAAGGAGGGGGGCAGAGGAACTACTCCATTGCCCCCTGCTCCCCTGGACCTTCAGCTGCGGGCGCTGGGGGGTTTAAGACCTGGCTTAGCCCTTGTTAGCCTCTGGTTAGTGCCTCATTAAAGATCTGGTTTAGAGTTAGGTGTCTGTAAGCCCTGCCCCCAAACCCTGGGCTGAGGATAGTCCAACTTGTGAAACCCACACCCTCTTTGGAAACACGGGTTCCCTGGGCCACCAACCATCTGTCTGGTCTGCAGTCAATGACCGTCCACGGTGGGGGGAGTCTGCTCGGCCCTCTGCTCGGCCTCTCCGCCTCTGACACCCTCCCTCTGCCCAGCCCCTTACTCCACCCTGGAGCAGCGTCCCCATCTTACAAATGGGGGAGCCGGGGCCCACAAAAGCTGAGCACTGGTTAGTAACAGCTGGAATACCAGACCCAGAGAGGAGCCTGAGGACTACTGAGCCGGAGACAGCTCCCAGGCATGAAGAGGAGAAGGCTCACGGTGGTGGAACAAGTTTGGGAAGCAAACACTTCACAATTAAACGACAGGTTTCTTTCTCACAGGACTTCTCAGAGCCTTTATTAAACCAACGTCCATGTGCTTCTCCAAGAGGAAGAAACGGGATTCGGCATTTCCCAAGCTCATTTTACCACAAATCTCTTTCTTGAGAAGCCTCTCGTGGGACTTAGGCCTCCCCGGACATGTTCTAGAACTGGAAATGGACTCATTCAATAAATATTTATTGAGCACCCACTACATGCCAGATGCTGACAGAAAATCATCCCTCCAAGAGGGCCCAGATCTTGTTCTTAAACACCTTCCTGCTCCTTACGTCATCTCATTCTCCCAGCAGCCCCCAGGAGGTAGGCTGAGGGGGCGGAAGGGGCTCACCCCTCCTGAGAAAGGGGAAACGAGCTTCTCCTTCCACACTCTGGGAAATACCAGAGCATTCTGCCCAATCTTTCACTTTCTAGAAGCGGAATTAGAGATCTAAAGAGAGGATGCGGCCCCGCAGCTAGGGAAGGACCACTGGGGTCCACCATCCCCTCCACCACCCCTCCCCCCCAAGGGCCTGTCCAGCTCTGCCTACCTGGGGTCACAAGTTGTCCCAGCCTCAGCCCAGGCTGCTCCCCTGGCCTGATTCTGGGAGAGGGAGGTGGGTAATGGAGAGTAACCTACGTAGGTTGGCGAACTTGGCCCCTGCAGCCCTACCCACCACGAACTCCTCAAAGGGTTAAAGTTCACCCCGCTGGCGAGAGCAACCCAGTGCGGCTGGGGGCTGTAGGTTTTAGCGATGTCTGTGACAGTCCCTTTAACTTTTTGTCCTGTTATGGATTTATCACATCTGGTTATCAGTATGTTTAGTCCCCGCTGGCTGTGAGGGGGGCTGGAGGTGACGTTTGGGGGTTTTAGCTGGGGCAGGCCCCAGGGGACATTTAAAAGCACCGTTATCAGCTGGTTAGGTGGGGCTTTAACAGCTCTACTTCCCCCCTAGAGTTTAGCCTTAGAGGTACAGAGCTCGCCCCCTCTCCGAAGGGCATGGGATGGCTTTGCCCTTGGCCCCAACTTCCCTTGGTGACAAGCGGCCTTCTCCCTCACACCCAGCAGTGCCTCGCTGCTCTAGGTAGCCACTCGGCTAGCCCATGCTGTCTTCCTCACCAGCTCCGCAGTTACAGAAAGCCCTGTGGGACGGCCGCCCCTGCCCCTACCTCCTAGGGTCCCCCTACCCCCGCCTCTGTTACTTCTAAGAGGCCTTCTGGACCAACGTGGGCCCATTCCAGAGACTGTGCCCCACAGCCACTCCCTGGGGAGGGGGGAGCTTTCCAGTAGGATGCGAGGTCCCCATGCTTCCCTTTCCTCCTGGGACGACCCCGGTGAACCTTTTCCACCCTCCCTTTGGATCCTAGGGTCGCACTTCCTGCTCCTCAGAGCCCTGTGGCCGGCCCTTCACCAAACCCCGCCCCCGATCTGCACGCCAGCCTGCTTTACCAGGGTGGGCAGCCTGCTTTACCAGGGTGGGTCGGGAGGCTCAGCTCCATAGTCCCGCGGATTATCCTAGACCATCCTGGCTTCGGAAAGAGCCCAAGGACTCCCTGTCTCCTGAGCAAAACCCCAGCCCCGTCCAAAACCACCGCTCTGCTTCTAAAGACACAGACGACTGACTCCAGAGAGGAGAGGGGGGCATCCCGGTGGCATCATCAGGCCTCCGCTGAGGGGTGGGCGATGGGGAAGGCACGGTGGGGAAAGAGAGAGCTCTGCACCTTTAAGATAGTGTTTTTAAAGTTAATTAATTAATTAATTAATTCTGGTTAATTACCTTTGTCGAGCAGCCACTCATCTACTACTCGACCAAGCCGGTAGGGGATTCTCTGTCTAGCAATCGCCAGGCGCTCGTTATCAAAGTTTCCTTGGAAAAGTTTAGAAAGACAGTAGGTTTCTCAGGCGGCGAAGTCCAAAGGAGTTAGCAAAGTAATTACGCATTTCTCAGGAGACTCAGAGTAAAGCAGCAACACCCACCGGAAAGGGGGGGAAGGTCCACCCAAGGCAGGAGAAGAAGCGCTGGGTCCCTCGTCCTCCCGTCCCCTCCCTAGGCTCCTGCCCAGAGCCAGCCCCACCCGAGGGGCACGAGTGACCCAAAGAAAAAGACAGGGACATAGAAGAAAAGAAAAGGGGACGGAAAGAAAAGGCAGCTGGAAGGTCAAAGGTCAGAGGTTAAACAGGTTTATCTGCGCTCAAGCTGTTGTGCACACCTTCCTTCCCCAACCCAGAGTGGGGCGGTGGGGGCAGGGAGGGGCATTTAGCGGGTTTAAGTTAGGGGGGTGGGGGGCCTCAGTGGCCCGGCTGGTTACTGAGTTTAGAGGGTGGTTTAGAAGTGGGAGGGTTGGGTTACGTGGGGTTTATGCGGCATTTAGGGGGTGGCCCGGCACTCGTACTTAACAGTGACATTTAAACCACTTCTCCAGGCACTCAGCTCCCTTTCCCTTCCGTGCTCAGCTCCCCGCGGCGCCCCCTTTGACAGCTCACCCCACATCCCTACCCCACCAGCTTCCACCCCGATCCCTCGCTCCCTGAAGGGCCCACCGCCACCGCAGCCTTGTCGCCCTGCCCCCCACCCCATCTGCCTGCCACCACTACAGGTCACCCTGCCACCCTGCCACCCCGCCACCCCACCCACCCCTCTCCCCTTCTCCGCCTCTTCCGCAGCCATCTTGCTCCCCTCAGCCTGCCCTGGTTCCCTCCCTACAGGGCCCCCCAGCCCCTCTGTCTGGAGGCTCTCTTCCCCCGTCTCAGTCCCATTCCAAGACTCTCAGCCTCGGCTCTGCTCTGGTCCCCTTTCATTTCTGTCCTGGGGACCCAGCCCAGCTCCTGACCCGCTGTCACTCACTAGACTTTCTCCTTCAGGCTCCTTCCCCCAATTCCTAACCCCACCCCTTCTCCACCCTGCCTGTCCCTCTCTCCACTCACCATTGTCCAGGCCCTGGAGATGGGGAGGGAAGATTGTGCATGTGTGTGTGTGTATGAGAGAAACAGGGTGTGGAAAGGGGTTTGTCAGCGTGCCTAGGAGTTCGGAGTGCTCCTCCCCACCCCCACGGGCTGTGGATTATCCAGTCTGTAGCTGTGGAATGGGAATGACTTCCTTTGGGAATCTGGCCACTCTTCCCATTGAATCCACATATAGTGCTCCGTAACGTGTCGGGGGGCGGCTTTCCTGCTCCTCTCGCACTGCACAGCTACTCGGGCCCCCAGTGAGGCCTGGGCCCGGGCTGCCGTGGACATCTCCTGTGAACAAGCAGCACACGGCATGCCTGTGTGTGTGTGTGTGTGTGCGCGCGCGCACGCGCGTGCATACGGCTGCTCCCTCCCTAGGTGTTTCTGATGCAACAAGACCCTGCCTTCCCTACAGATTGAGGTCACAAGCGTTTGAGTAAAAAATAGATTGTTCACTCATTTAGTCACTCAACAAACATTTCTTGAATGCCTGCTCTGTTCCTGGTGCTGGGTATTAGAGATGCAAAGGCGAAGGCCTGGCCCTTACCCGCAGAGTGCCCCAGCCAAGCAGGCGAGACTGGCAAGGGACCAGCAGTGTTCTTCGTTCTGCTAACGGTAGCACAGGGCATCCCAGCCTGGGGATGGGAGTGAGAGGGACCAAAGAAGACACTGGAGGAGAGGAGCAGGGGCCAGAAGGGAGTCAGGCAGGGCAAGCTGGGCGGGCACGTATGCAGAGCCACAGACTCAGGAGGGCAGGAGGCTCTTAGGGATCTCCTGGGTGTGTCTATGCAGTTGTCCCTGTGTGCGTCCCGAGGGGAAGGGAAGAATGTACACCTGTCTCACTGGAGCACGTAACAGTTCTAACCAAAGCTCCGTTTGTTGAGCACCTCCTCTATGCCATGCCATTCTAGAGCTTTCCTTGGGTTATCTTGTGGGATTCTCATGGTATTACTACAAGGTGCCTATTAGCCCTATCTTGCAGAGGTGGAGACAGATTCAGAGAGGCTGGACGCCTCGCCCAAGGCCACACAACTTGTCAGTAGGAGTCCAGGATTAAAGGAACTTGGAGTCTAATAGCTGAGTCTCCGTGCTCCCGAAAAGTCTGGAGGCCCAGGCTCTGGGCCGGTGCCCTCTGCCAAGCCAGCCTGACAGCATGGCTCAGGCTGACACTCGGCTTTGGTCAACCAGGTTTCTCAGCTTTGCAGGTGAGGGGGCACCCAGTCGTCTTCCCCACCCCGGCCAGGGGTCCCTGAGCGGAGAAGAGCAGGCATGAACCCTCCCACCTGGCCTCTGGCCTGCCGGGCTCCCAGGGAAGAAGGCCTGGACCCGAGTCACGGATGGATGTGGTGAACCCTTCATGTCTTCCCAGTACAACCCTATTCATCCCAGGCTGGGGACCGCACCGCTACTGAAGTTGCCCTCACGTGTGTGTGGCTGACAGAGAGATGACTGCAGGGCGATCACACCTGCACAGCCTGGCCTATGTACCCGCAAGACTTCACACAGGAGTGTCTACGGGCCCCTGCGACCCCACACGTGCCCAGAACCCGGGTGCAGGCTGGCATCCCTCAGTAGGGCTCTTGTTTCTCCTGCATCGGTCTGACCTTATGAGTCTTTGCAGTCATCCGTGTGTCTGTGGTTGGCTGTATGTCCATCAGCCTCTGTATTTCTTGGGGCAGGGGCAGGGGGGCATGTGGTTCTCTTTAGCTCCAGAGAGTGTTGGGCACAAGCCTGCACGACTGGGAGCTGGGAATCTAGCTGGCGTGTTTCTGCCAGCTAAGCAGGCCCATGAGGGTTTGCACACCTGCACCGTCCCTGTCCTTCTGCCCACACCCTTCTCAGCCTCTCTGCCCCCGCCTCGGCTGTCACTTCTGCCTCAGGGAGGGACTGAGGCTGCAGATGCTCTCCCTTCTCCTCAGTCGCCCCCGGGTGTGACTGTGCGGGGTCGCTCAGCCAGATTATACCACCACAAGTCTGCATTTCTGCAGTTCTCCCTGCAGCGGCTTCTTTCCCCTCCCTCTCGGTCTCCCGCACTGGGCTCTCTTCCTCTCCCTCCCGAGGCTCTGTCCACCTCTTCTCCCTCTGGCTGGGTCCGTGCCACAACGTTTCCTTATATCTCTCTGCATCACTCCAGGGCTGCCTCCGTCTCTGCTCCTGTCCCAGTGACTGTTCCCATCTCTCTCCGTCGCCCCTCTCCTGGCTCCCCCGCACTCTGAGGCTCTTTCTCTGCCTCCTCATTTCTCCCGTGTCCTCATCCCCTCCCTCCCCTTGCTCCTCAGACCTGGGTTTGTCCTGGGCCACCACAACCATCACACTGTGTGATGCTGTCAAAAGAGGTTGTTTGCATTCCCGTGCTCCCCCCTCCTAGCCGGTGAGCTCCCTGCAAGCAGAGGTTGTGGTCTGCCCCCCGTGTCTCCCGAGGCTGCCACCCAGGAGGCTCCCAGTGAAAGTCTGTGGAATGCGCTTGCACTCTTGTCACTTGGTGTTCTCTCCCTTTCACCGTGTCCCTTATTCCCTGAGACACTGGGGTTCCTTTTCCCTGAGCCTCCGTGGTCACGTCTCTTCCTTTATCTAGATCTCCTGATATGAATCTTTGATTTGTTCTTTGTAAAGACCTTGGTTCATTCCTTGGTTCTGTCCTTGGAATCAGGCCTGCCTCCTCGCTGAGATATATTTCGGGTTACTTACGGATCTTCTCTCTTTGGTATCTGCATCTGCCTCCTCATTTCTGCCTGTCCCTCGATTCTAAACCCATCCTTTCCTCAATCGTGTCAGAGTCTCCCTACTTCTACCCCTCTTCCTCTTCTCTTCTCCCCCACCCCCACCTGGACCCTGGCCTTGCAGCCTTCCCAGCTCAGCTCTGCCCTCTCCCTCCTAGCCCACCGACTCCCAACTCCCACCACTGCGGTCTAGCTCCGCCTTGCGAATCCTGAGGTTGCTCTTTAGCCCCGCCCCCGCCCGGGTCCCCACTAACCTCAGCTTTCCCATGGCCTCTCCCCAGCACAGCCGGAAACCTCTCCGCTTAGCCCCGCCCCCAGTGCAGGCAGAGATCCTATAAGCGGCCGCCCTGTCAGCCCCGCCCTGCCAACGCCCCGCCCCGCCCGAAGCGCCTCCTCCGAGCGCCGGCGCCGCCTACCTGCCGGGTACCGCTCGTTGACCGGCCAGCTGTCCACCTGCAGGGTGGCGTTGCCACCACTTCGAGTGAAGCGCACCACGTGGTATTTGCCGTCGCTCACGATGGCGTTGGGCTCATCGATGGTAATGTCGTCCGTGCCCACGTTAAAAATCACCCCCACAGTGCCCTGGTCCTGGGGACAAGGAGGTAGAGGTCAGCAACCAGGAGGGAATAGCCGTTCACTCTTTCTAGAACTCCACCTGTGACCACCACCGGCCCAGATCCGTGGCACTTCACAGCTTCACAACGCACATCTCCCAGTCATGCCTTTGCTGATCCTCTCACCCGCCCAAAGAGGTGGGCAGGCTTGCCTCTTCCCCACATGCAGGCAAGGGAGTGACCTGAAATTCAGAGAGGTTGGCACCGCGGTGGGGTGCAGAGCCTGGACCGGGAGCACTTCCACTAACCATACCTGCCTCTTGTCTTTTGGTTTGTTCAGAATATTCACAAATGTTCACAGGGCATCCATTCTGTGCAAGGGCCACTGAGCCCAGGGCCCAGACGTGGTGCCAGGACCAAGCTGGGGGCCAAAGGGAGCTCAGAGGGTAGAGGCCTCCCTAAGGCACGACCAACAGAGAAGTCCGTGGAAGCCAGACCCGTGCCTGAAGAAAGTCTGGCCTCCCTGCTCCCCACAACCCCCAGCCTTCAGCCTCCCCTTCCCTGCATAATCAGCACTGAGCGGTCCCCAGGGACCCCGCACTAGGCAGCTCAGCAGGCTCCACGTTGGTCAGGCCTGAGTGTGAAATCATAGGAGTGGAGGCAGGGGTCTGAACTGTATATTCTGGGGTGGGGGGTGGGGAGGGTGGTGAATATGGAAAGAAATCAGGAGGACAAACCAAAATAGACTTACTAAGGAAAGGTGAGCTAGTGGGTGTAGGGTTAGAAGATGGGGCTGGGAGCTGAGGAAGGACAGGAGAGGAAAGTCAGAGACCCAGGCCTGGAGAAGGGGAGCAAAGAGTCAGTCTCAGTAACCTCTGGGACGCAGGGTCCCATGCTCTGGACAGGGCAGGGCCTGGGGAACCTTACAGAGGCCACCCAGGATCCAGTCCCAGAGGAGTTCCATCGATGGCACTGGTGTGAGAGGGAGCACTTCACTGAATCCCTAAAATGTGCCGGGCCCTCTGAGGATACCTCGCACACAAGTTCTCGTCATCCCCACAGCGACCCTCTCAGGAAGCTTATGGCATTCCCGATTCACCAAGGAGAAAACTGAGGTACAGGGAGGTTGAGTAACATCCCCAAATCCACATCACAGGAAAGGAATCCAGATTTGAACCCCAGTTGGCCTGACTCCAAAGCCAGTGCTCTCTCTCCCCTACCCACGAGTCTAGGGAGACACTGACTCAAACTGCACGGGGGATGATCTGAGCAGCTACTGAGGCCAACCCACCTGAGAGAGGCCCTGAACCTGAGCCCCTATTCCATTCTTCTGCACTTCCCAGCAGCCACTTGAGCTCAGCCTCCTGAATCCCCCACCCCCCTCCTCCTGCACAGGACAGACACCCACACAGGCTCACTTAGGCCCCCTGAATCACACACAGTCATAGGACCCAGATCATCAGAGAACACACACACACACACACACACACACACACACACACACACACACACACACCTTGGGTCTTCCTAAAAGACTACCCCAGTCCAGCCTGGGCATGAGGGCCCATTCAGCTGCCAGCTCCTGTATCCAACAGAGCCAAGGAGCTTGGTGGCCCTGAGGATGGGATGGGGGGCCTGCAGATGGAGTGGGGATTGGGGTCTTGCAGAGACTTGGACACAGGGTGGCCAGCTATGGCTCACTTGGAGATCTAGGCCCAATCCTTTCCCCACTCATGGGTCTAGTTCTCCCCCTCTTAGAACCTGGGAAAACCAGACACACACACACACACACACACACACACACACAGATATCTGCATGTAGCGTCTCTCCTCAGATGCAGTAAAGCAGGGAAACTGAGGCTGGGCTCACCTAACAAAGAGTACTCGCAAGCCCCACGCACCCACCACCCACAGACTGACAACATCCCAGGGAGACGGGATGATCACATGCTCCCCACACACATGAGGGGAACAGCCGATGCTTCTCAGTACTATTATTAGCAATAACATCGCCCAGAATAGCATCAGCCCCTTGGACACCTCAGAGGGTTTCTCCCCATGAGGCTCAGGCCAGGCAGTGATGGTGGTCAAGGAGCAGAGGCCGCCTGGGAGCTGGGGTGTCGGGGGGCCAGCCAGGGCGACTAGAAGGCAGGACACCCGGGTTTCCTAGGAGGCAGCCGAGCTCAGAGCCATACGCTCCGGGGGAGAGGCAGCTCCCAGAGCTGCTCCCGACGTGAAGTCAGTTGTCACTTCTGTTAAAGTCATTAATTCCTAATTCCCCAATTACCTCATTAGGCGGCGGTGGGGAGAACGCGGCCGCTCCTACAGCAAATAATTATGGGAGTCAAAATTAATTTGGCAAAGTGGAGCGACGCTTTATTAGAAACGTCAAATTGCTTTTCTCTTATTTTGCTGCCGCCTCCCCACTCTCTGAGAGCTGCTAATGACGCAGCGGTGGGAGCTGGTGTGTCACCAGGAGAGGAGGGCCTTGGGGGCTGCCCCCCAGGGGCTTCAGCCCATCAGGGCCCAGCGCTTCCCTCAGGGTTGGCCTCTCCCGAGGCTCCCACACTTCCTCCAGGGCGCCCACCCTCCCCAGGCGCCCCACCCCTGCCTTCAGCAGCACCAGGCACCAGGCCTCACTCCTCCATAACCCTAAGCCCGGTGAGGCCTGGGGGAAACGCTGGGAGAGAAGAGGGGGGGTCCCTTCTCCTTGCACCCCAAGCCCCTACACTGTCTGTTCAGTGCTGGGGAGCCCCGTCTCCTAACACCACAGGCACAAAGACACACAGGGGTGGTCAAGGAGGCAGACCCAGGGCACAGGAAGATCTAGATCTCCAAGTGGCCAGCTGTGGCTCACTTGGAGATCTAGGCCCAATCCCTTCCCCACTCGTGGGTCCAGTTCTCCCCCTCCTAGAACCTGGGAAAGCCACACACACACACACACACACACATACACACACACACTCGTATCTGCATGCAGCATCTCTCCTCAGATGCAGTAAAGCAGGGAAACTGAGGCTGGGCTCACCTAACAAAGAGTACTCGCAAGCCCCACGCACCCACCACCCACAGACTGACAACTCCCCATATCCTCCTAGAACCTAGAACCACAGATGATCGGGCTGTTGGCTGACACCGAGTGCTCCCTGTTGGCTGGGCCGCGTCCCGAGGGCTTCACACACACAATCTCACTGGAACCTCACAGCCTCCCTTTGTCCTTTTACCATCCTGTTATCGGGCCGTGCCACAGATGAGGACGCTGAGACTCATGGGGTGACTGCACGAGGACAGAGCTGAGACTCAAACCCAGGCTGTCAGCTCCGAAGCCACGCCTGGCCTCTTGTGACTGTGTGGAGAGAGAACACAGCCCTCACTCACAGACAAGGCCATGGAGATACAGCGGCACCTGCCACGGGGTCAGGAGACCGGAGTAACAGCAAGTACCACTCCCCTGGGAAAGGCTCACATGGAGCGACACACGTGATCAGAGGCCATGAGCCTGTCCCCCGCAGTCCCCCAAGGTCCCACTGTCACTCCTGACTCCATCAGTATGCACCCAGCCCCACACGCCACACAGAGTCATGTGTGCCGTCCACAGCCACGGTCTCTCACATCCAGCCGGAGACACTGTCCCGCTCACACAGGCACGAACCTTCTAGGCCTTCTCCCCAGGCGACTCGCCCCTCCACACCCCTTCCCTACACGCTTCTCTGCCTGGCCTCCCCCGTCCAGCGCCCAGCGGCTGCCGCTCCCACTCCTGCTCCACTCAGCCCACGGGACATCTCACGCCTCCTTCCTTTGCTCCCTGGTGTTGGGGGAGGGGTGTACAGCCAGGGGACCCTGAAAAGCTGATGGTCACGGAGGGGCTAGTTGCCACAGTCCAATCAGATGGGGAGGGGCCAGAGCCCAAACATGCTTCCTCGGTCCCCCTAAAGCCCAGGGCCCCCCACCCAGATCTTTCTGGCACATAGAGCCTGGCCGCCCTGCTCAAACACCCAGCTCAGGGGTCCTGGCCAGGGTCAGCATGTGGGATGCAGACTTAGAGGTAGAAGTGGAGATGGAGGTCAGAGGCCCAGGGTTAAGACCATGGGAAGGGGACAGGGGAGAGGCTAAGCGCAGAAATGAAACACAGCAAGGGCAGAGGCCACTGGGAAGCATGTGGGGTAGGACTAGAGATGGGGAAAGGGTCAAAGAAGAAAAGGGACTGCCTGAAGACCAGAGTTAGGATAAAAACTGAGAGGAGCCGTGAATATGTTGGGGGGGGGGGTCGGGGCATGGTATGACAAGTAGGGGGTATGACAGGTAGGGTGTATGACGGGTAGAGGGGTACGGTGGGCAGGGGGTATGGCAAGAATGGTGGATATGGCATATGGTGGGTAGGGGGGTATGGCGGGTTGGGGGATATGACGGGGGGTGTATGGTCTGTAGGGGGGTATGGCAAGAACGGTGGATATGACAGGTAGAGCAGATGGGGGTATGGAGTGTAGGGGGGTAGGGCGAGTAGGGCAGATAGGGGCACGTTTGGCAGGAGGCCCAGAGGGAGACACTGGAAAGCAGCTGAGGTTGAGGAGGGGAGCTGGGCAAAAAAGGGCAGAGCCAAGTGGGACAGGAGGTCCGGGTGGGGATGTGGCGCTGGGCCAAGAGGTCAGAGAGGAGTGAGTGTGGCCAGAGAGGGTATAGGGGAGGCAGGGTAAAGGGGCCGCTGGGAGGGCAAAGGTCATGGGGACAGAGGTTAAGGGCAGAGCACAGGCAGCCGCAGGGTCCATAGGCAAGGAGCAGGCATGGACTGCTCGGGGGCCAAGAGGTAGGAACAGAGCGAGAATCCAGGCAGGACACAGGGGGCCGCCCTGGGTGGTCTAGCAGTGAACAGACGACGGCCCTGGGCAGTTACCATGTGGGGATGCTTCATGGCCTGCAGGAGAATGGCCAGAGGCTCAAGGAGGCCCTGTGTTCAGGAAGGTCAGAAGCCACAGATGGAGTCAGGGAGTGGGGAGCTGGAGAGCTTCAGATCAGCTAGGGTGGCTCTAGGAATGCATGACACGAAGGGAGTGGGTCTCAGAGGCAGAGCCACGCAGAGGGACCTCCGGGAATTGGGGAACACATGAGGGAAGATTCGAGGTGCTGATCCCATGGCAATGAGGGGACGAAGACCGGGGGTGGGGCCGGGGCAGGGGCCGGGGCCCTGGACCCTTACGATGTGCAGCTGCAAGTAGTCTCCGAGGCCGGAGGCACTGTCCACCCGCACCAACACAGCACTCCGCTGGTGCGTGCTGAAGCCCACGGCCAGGCGGTCCATCCTCGTGCTGGGCCGGTCATTGGGGGGCCACGTGTAGGTGATGAGCGCTCCCCCCTTCCCAAAGATGTATGTAGTCCCGGCTGCAAAGAGAAGGGAGAAAGGGAAATATGACTTCAGGTGAGCGAAATTGGCAGGTTCTCGGGGCCGCAACCAGAGCACAGGGCCACCGGGCTTGGGCTGTGATACCCACAGCAGCCGCCAGGCCCTGCAGTGCTCGGGAACAGTTGGCGGGCGGGTGCCCGGTGAGAGCCCGTGCACGAGCACAGACAGATGTAGCTGCCTCATCAAGAATTCTCGCTTTAATTACAGCAAAACAGAGAGGCAACAGAGAGAGGGACACAGAGAGAGCCCGGAGCGAGGCTGCAAGGGGACCGAGAAGTGTATGGAGGGCAGGCAGCACCCGGAGGGCCTGGGCCCCACCAGCTCAACTTCTCCCCGCTCTGGCAGAGGTGACAGATTCGAGGTGTGTGCTTCTGTGGGGCCAGGCTGAGCGGGCACCAAGGCGAAAGGAGCCCCAGGCGATGGCGAGAGGCGCAGGGGCTGTGTTCAGCTCTGACTCATAGCCCACAGCCTGGCACCCTTCCACCACCTGCCCCCACCCACTCCCAAGCCCCTGGAAATCCTGGTCCCAGTTTGCCCAGGACTCCTTGCTTCAACTCCCAATTAGGGGGCTGCCTTCCCAAAAGAGGGGGTGCCTGGAGCCTTGCCCAGCAAAGAAGAGACAGATATTGGGGCTGGGGGGGGGTTGGTATGGAATAGAGACTGACAGCCAGAGGAGGAAGGAGGCAGAGAGACAGATGGACAGAGAGGGACAGAGAAGGGTGTAGGTGAGAGAAAGTGGGAGAATGGGAGCCAGAGATGAAGGCTCCCTCTCCCTGCCCTCCCCCACCCCACCCTCCCTCCCCCTCTCAGTCTCCTCCATCCGGCTGCCGGGGGCGGGTGTGAGGTCCCTAACGATCTCAGCCCCAAAATAAACCCCATTAGTTGCCATGTTCCCTCCTGCGGCTGACTGGGCTCCCTGGGGGGGTGGGGGGTAGGGGCAGACCGATGGCTGGGGTGGGGGTTGGGGGCTGGTCACCCAGTTTCCGGGAAGGGAGTCTTGTCTGGGAAGCCTTAGAGGACTAGTACTCTGGGGCCTTCAGAGAAGGAAAAAAACAATCTTGCATTCTTTAGAACATAAATGGAGCAGATGAGATTCATAAAATGATTAATTAAATAATTAGCCACTAACGACTCCTCTCAAAGCACTTCTTGGGGGAGAGGGGTGCAGGGGAGGACTTATCCGGAGACAGGCAGGTGGGTCCTGACAGCAAAAGCCTGAAGTAACCGGGGAGGAAAGTGGGGCCTTCAGGTAGGATGGCAAGCCCTGGGGTCAAGGAGCTAGGAGCCAGGGAGGCCAGGCTCGAGGAGGGCCTGAGGCCTGAGACACTTGGGAGGCACACACCCGCTCCGTCAAGCCAGCAGCCCAGCTGGTAATACTAAGGCCAGGCCCCTCAAGCACCTTGGGAGTCTCTCACCTCAGGGACTGGAGCCCCAGTGCAGTTTGGACCATCAGGGATGAGGGGGCGCTACTCCAGGAAGCTCCTAGGCCCCTCAAGGAGACTCGACTCCGAGGGCCTTGGAGGGAGGCGCCCTCTGCACCACCTGTGGGCCCAGGACCGAGCTGAGGAGAGAAGGGAAGGCTGCTGCCTGGGTCCCAGAGAGGCAGTGAGGCCAGCAGGGGCTGGGGGTTGGGGGGAGCAGGAGCTGTTCTCCAGAGCACTTGTCATCAATGCCCTCCATCTCCCCAGATCTGGCTAGAGAGGAGGGAGGACCCCGGCCCCAGGGCAGCGCAAAGCAGACAGGAAAGAACCACCCTGATGCTAATGACAGACCTGTCACTACGGCGGACAGAGGGAGCGTAGCGCTGCCCCCTGCCCCCTGACCAGGTACCCTTTATACCTGGGGGCCCTGGGGGCCCAGGGTGAGGGCGGAACCCTCAGGACGGGGCCCTGGGATTGGGGAGGAGAGCTGGCCGGAGGTAGGGTACACAGCGAGCCACACCCCCACCCCGGGCGGGTCACTTGCCCGGAAGGGGCTGGGCCTGCAGGCCAAGAGCAGGGTAGGCGGCAGCCGGTACGGCCTCTCCACTCCCAACACTGCAGCACTCTGAAAACCCGGCTGTTTCCATGGCAACCATCATACCCAGGGTCCTCCCTTCCCCCTCCACTCATAAGCTGCAAGTCCAAATTTGGGGGGTGCGGAGGGCCAGGGGAACTGAGATTGCTGACCTTCCTCCACACACCCCCCCTCCCGGCCTCCCTGACCCGAGGCCGCTGCCTCTTCACCCCATGGGCTCCAGGGCCCCCCAGTCAGACGCAGGAGGGGCTCATTGGGTCTCTCGGTCCCTCAGACCTGCCATACCCCACGTCCGTGGGGCCTGCTCCCAAACCTCCCAGGTCTAAGGGAAAGGAAGCCCCTTCTCACGGCCCCACCCCAGGCCCCCAGACAGCACATCAGCTTGGAGAGAACCCTGCCTGAGGCCGGAGAGGGTCTGAGGAGCAGGCAGGCCCCACGCTCACAGGGCAGGGAGTTCTCTGGGATCAGAGGCCCCGCGGGCACCCATCCCCCAGGGACGCACCCGCAGACCCCACACACAGGCGACGACACACCCAGCGGCACACAAAGACCAGTGCGGGGAGGCAGGCTGCGAGAGGAGACACGAGGCAGCCGGCGAACATGGCGGGGAGCGCACAAAGACGGGCCTCCGCAGGCAGCGAGGACAGGGCTCCGGCGCAGGACAGGACCGGCCACACGTCCCCGCCCCCGAGGCCAAAGGGCACCCCGCCCCCAGCCCTCCAGCCCCCAGCCCGCCCCCGGGGTTTACGGCCCAGCTGTTGTAACACTGCAGCCAGTTTATTACGCGGGGCGGGCCTGTTAAAGCCTAAGGGCGTTTATTACGCTGTGGGGGAATCGGGTGGAGGGACGCGTCTTGCTGCTTATTGGACTGGGGCAGCAGTAATTACCCTGGGGAGACATCTCTCCCCCCAGCAGGGCGCTTCTGCCAGGTGAGGGGGGCAGGCAGGCGGGCAGGGGGGTGGGGCCCCGCTAGGTCCCTCCCTGTGGCTCCGGGCTGGATCCTGAGTCCTGAAGGTAACACCGGGCTCCCCCCCCACCCCCCCGCAAGCTGTCCTCTACACCCTGGCCACCAGACTCCCTGGGGCATGGAGACAAGGAGCCCAGGACACCACACCACGTCCAGAACCTCTGAGAGGTTCCGGAAAGGGCTCCGGGGGCGGGGTCTAAGCCAAGTCCCAAAATGTTACTCTAGGATGGCCCAGACCGCTGTCTTTGACTTCCCCATGTAGCTAGTGAGCTACATAGTGCCTGACAGAGGAAAGGGGGGGCGCCAACAACCCTGAAGCCCAAGACAAGAGAGCCTCTGGCCACACACAAGGTGCCACGGGCCCAGGTGCCCACCACCAACGGCCCAGGGCTGGCGCCTTCTGTCCACACCCAACATAGTCTGGGCCTCCTGGACCCCGAAATTCACTGATCCCAGTAAAACACTGAATGATCAAGAATCTTCCATAGAGTTCCCACACACCTGCATTCTAGAAAAACACAACAACCAACCATTAACAATGGTTAGCTAATGCAGACCCAAACAATAAACTCATTCCACATAAAAAAAACAAAAACAAAAAACCATAAAGTGATGCCCCGTGGTTAAAACTACCTGTGCAGCCCCTCCGTCTGCCCGCCTCCCCTGCAGCATCAGAAGCCATGACAAAAACCTTCTAGTAGACCTAGAATCACGAGAGGCTAAAACTCCTGTACAATCCAGAAAAGCCGTGGTCCTGGGTGCCCACAGCCCATACCAGCGGTTTATATGGACCTCCACAACCCAGGGGGACCCCCACAGGTCCACATCCCTGGGCTCAGCTCTCTTGATCGAGAATCCCAGAACAATATCCCCTCAATTCTTATGCCCATTCTTGGCCATAACCATCCAGTCAGAAACCCAAGGTAACACACCCATTTTCAGAATCAAAGTCAATGTCAGCCCCCTGTAGAAGCAAGCTGGAGGGATGAACCAGAACCGCTGGAAGGTACTGACTCAGGACTGAGGCTGGAATTGACCCCTCCACCCCTGGCTTCAGGGAGTAGCAGAAGTGAAGGTCGGAAGGTCTGAAAGGCTCCGAAACCAAAATCGGGGTCAAGGACCAGGAGAGTGACACCCCCTCGGGGCATTTTTAGGAGCCAGGTGTACTGGTCCCCCCCACGCCCAGACTGACATCAGGTGCAGGGGTGTCAATGGGTGTCTGGCGGGTCGGTAGGGATATTATGTAATAGGAGGGATTGGGGGTTGGAAGGTAAATGGAGGGAAGGAAGGCAAAGAGAAATACAGGGAGAAGCCAGGAGAACAGACATGGAGACGCGAGTGCAGAAGGAGAGGCTCCCTCACACTGGGGGATGCTAGGGAGATGGTGGGGCAGAGAGGACGGATCTCCCAGGGCCTAGAAAGCTCTTCCAAGCTGGCCTCTTCCTCTAGCCAAGCATGGGGTCCCAAGAGAAGCCTGCCCTTTCACCTCTCCTCATGACTAAGGTCAGCAGAAGTGGGGGTCAGCCATAACAGATGGCCTCCTCCCTACTCTTCTAGCTGCCCTTTGACCCTCTTCCCTCCTCTCACCTGCCAGACCCTTTCCAGCTCCTCCCTTCAGGCTCCCACCTGTCCTGCAGCGCCCTCCAGCCCCTCCTCTGCTGCCATGTGGCACTGGGCAGCCATTAGCCCTCTTGGGGCTGTTCTTCTCCTCTGCACAGCAAGGGGGTGGCCATCTCTGAGGCAACCCCAACACCAACATTTCATACACCACCACCACCACCCCCCCCATGCTCTCTCCTCCATTTTCTCTCTCCTGGTCTCCCAGCTCTTTGCATCCTGACTCCAGCTCCATCATTGAGCCTCCCTGTGCCACTCAGCTCCAAGCAAGGCCCCTCCTTCCAATCTGCTCACCTCCCCTGGGCCAGCTCCTCTCTTGGTCCCTTCCTTTTTCACCTCTGGCCCTCTGGCCCTCCCCCCAGACATTCTCCCAATATCCCTGCCTCCCCTTCTGAATCTCACCCCTCCACGCCTCACCTCAGTGCCCACAAGGACCATGTCCTATCTGGGCCCCTTTGGGAGCAACACTGGGTCTCTGGGGAGCCAGAGAGAACAATGAAGAGGAGGGAGGAAGGCACAGAGGGCCAGAGAGCTCCTGGGGAGAAAAAGGGAGTCAAGAGCCAGAGAAGGTGCCGGCTGGGGAAGTGGAGCGAGAGAGAGAAGAGAGAGTGCTACATGGAGAGGACCCCAGCTGGGACAGGGACAGAGATGAGTGGGAGGGACACTGCGCTGGGGAAGAGAGAAGAAAGCAATGGAGAGGGGGCTGGGAAGAGGCCACTCTTGGGAAGTGAACAAAGACAGCATAGAGGCATGAAAAATGAGCTAAAGACAAAGGAGGTGAGCAGGGGAGAGTAGAAACAAGGTGAGAAGATTGGAAGGGACATGGGGGCAAAGTTTGGAAGCAAGGATGGACAGATGTGGAGGGCACTGGGGAGGCAGAGGGGACCGCAGACACGGTAGGCCCTGAGGGGCATGGCTGGGAAGGGAGGAAGATACAGGCGTGGAAGATGAAGGGGGAACAAAAGTGGAGTAAAAAAAAAAAAAAAGAGAGAGAGAGAGGTGATGGATGGGCAGAAATGGGAAGTGATGGAAGTACAGAAATGGGAGGCAACAGGGTACAGAGTGAGAGCTGGTGGCAGCACAGTGATGAGGGGCCAGGAGAGTCAAGCTAAAAGGTGATGGGAGCTTGGAGATGTCAGGACACCATGGTAGTCAAGATAGGAGGTGATGGTGGGACAGGACTAGGAGGCAAAGGAGGTACAGAGATGGGAGGTGATGGGGGACGGGTCTGGGAGGCAAAGGAGGTACAGAGATGGGAGGTGATGGGGGATGGGTCTAGGAGGCGAAGCAAGTACGGAGATGGGAGGTGATGGTGGGACAGGTCTAGGAGGCGAAGCAGATACAGAGATGGAGGTGATGGTGGGACAGGTCTAGGAGGCGAAGCAGATACAGAGATGGAAGGTGATGGGGGATGGGTCTAGGAGGCAAAGGAGGTACAGAGATGGGAGGTGATGGGGGACGGGTCTGGGAGGCAAAGGAGGTACAGAGATGGGAGGTGATGGGGGACAGGTCTGGGAGGCAAAGGAGGTACAGAGATGGGAGGTGATGGTGGGACAGGTCTGGGAGGCAAAGGAGGTACAGAGATGGGAGGTGATGGGGGACGGGTCTGGGAGGCAAAGGAGGTACAGAGATGGGAGGTGATGGGGGATGGGTCTAGGAGGCGAAGCAGGTACGAAGATGGGAGGTGATGGTGGGACAGGTCTAGGAGGCGAAGCAGGTACAGAGATGGGAGGTGATGGTGGGACAGGTCTAGGAGGCGAAGCAGGTACAGAGATGGGAGGTGATAGGGGATGGGTCTAGGAGGCAAAGGAGGTACAGAGATGGGAGGTGATGTGGGACAGGTCTAGGAGGTGAAGCAGGTACAGAGATGGGAGGTGATGGAAGTGCAGAAGTGGGAGGTAAGAGAGGTACAGAGATGAAAGTGGTGGGGGTCCCCTCTAGAAAGTGATGGCAGTGTACAGGGAAGGGAAGTGATGAGTGGACTAAAATGGGAGGTGATGGGGCCTCTGGGATGGGAGGTGACAGGAGGTGTGAGGTGGAATGTGAACGAGGGACTGAGATGGGAATTGATGGGGTCTGGCACGGAAACGAGGTGAAATGGGAAGACGGTCGGACGTGGAGGTGATGGAGAGTGCACAGACTGATGGTGTGGGGTGCAGTGATGGGAAGTGAAGGGCCACAGAGACCAAGGAGGACAGAGATGGAAGGTGGCAGGTACAGAGTCACAAATGGCATACAGAGACCCTTGGGGTTGGAGCTATGAAGTGATGAGGGGGCTGAGACGGGAGGTGATACAGGACAGAAACAAGAAGTGACAGAGATTGGAAATGGAAGGTGATGAGGTCTGAGAGGGAAGATGAAGTAGGTTTTGAGATGGAAGGTTATGAGGGGCTGAGATAAGAGGTGACAGTAAGTGGAAAGTGATAGAGGACTGCCACAAGAGGCGATGGGGAGACTGGGCAGGGAGGTGATGGGGAGCCTGGAGTGGGGGTGATGGGGTGATAGGGAGACTGGAATGGGGGTGAGGGAAAGACTGGAATGAGGGGTGATGGGGAGAGGGACTGGGAGATTACAGGGAGCCTGGGTTGGAAGGTGATGGGGAGCCCAGGATGGGGGAACTTAAGCTCCTAGCAATAGAGCTGTAGAGGTGAGAGATGCTGGGGGTCAGAGGTGGAGGTAGGGCAGAGATGAACGGGCATGCAAAGGAGAAAGGAGGCTGAGAGAGGCTGGGACGGTGGAGCCATCTGGGAGGTGAGGGAAGGACGGTAGGGGGTAAAGAAGGGAAGGTTGCTGGAGGAACAGAGGTGAAACAGAGACGGACATGGCGAGGTGAAAGAGGAAGAGATGGGACATGTCAGAGGCAGAGATGACAGATGGGGCAGAGGGGAGCACAGATGGGGGGACACAGATAAGAACCCGGGTACAGAGACGCTAGAGCAGCCATGGGAAGGTAGGGAGAGGCAGAGGTGGAGGGAAGGTGGCTGAGAGATGGTAAGGGGCAGAGATGGAGGAGATGGTGAGGAAGAGAGACCGGGTAGGGGAGAGCCGGACAGAGGATGAAAGGACAGAGATGGGGAGGTGACGGGAGCGGAAACAGGAAGGTGATGACAAACCCGAGATGGAGAGAAGGAGGTGAAGGTGAGGCAAGAAATGAGTGATGGAGGCAGAGCTGAGGGCGAGGAAGGAAGGGGCTGATGGAGAGGCGAGGGTGGGGCTGAGAAGATGGGAGCCGGACATGGTAGGTGAGGGAGCGCGGGCCCGCAAAGCGGAGGGGCCGGGCTGGGCGCGCACAAGCCGGGGTGCGGCCCGCGGGGCCGGGGCCGCGCGCACTGGAGGCCCGGGGGGGGGGGGGGGGCGGGGGGGCCAGCCGGCCACGGCAGCGCCACTTACCGTGCCCGCCGCGGGTGAGGAAGGGCATGCGGTTGATGGCGATGGGCACGGTGCCGTGCTTGCTGTGGAAGTGGTGGACGTGGTGGGTGGTGCTGAGGCTGGAGGAGACCCGGGCCCCCTCGGTCGCCCCCAGCAACAGCAGCAGCAGCAGCAGCGGTGGCAGCAGAGGTGGCGGCGGCGGCGTCAGGGGCCCGGCCAGGGCGGGGGGGCGGCGCAGGCACCCCCCCGGCCCGCTCCCCCCGGGGGGCATTTCGGCCCGGGGGCGGCCGCCTCACAGCCCCATGGCCGGGGGCGGGGACGCGGGGCTGCACAGCCCCGCGAAGCCCCCCTCCGGCTCCGAGCCCCGGGAGGGGGGTAAGGGGTGAGGAGAAGGAAAACCAGAGCCCAAGCCTCGGTCCGGAGCCAACGAAATCAACTGGATCCCGCCGGGGAATCCGAGGTCCGCGGAGCGGCAACGCCAAGGTCCAGGACGCCTGGGTCCATCTCGAGGAGCTAAGGGTCTGCCCGCATCCCGGCGGGGTCGGATCGGCGCAGAGGGCCGTCAGAAACCCGGGGGAGCGCCCGGGGGAGGGGGCATGGTGCCGGGAGGAGAGGCAGGAGAGGCGCGGGGGCCAAGCAGGGATGGGAGAGCGGGGGAAATCCTGCGGAAAAACCGAACCGGGGGAGGGGCACTGGAGGGGAGAAGCGGGAGCCCGACGGAGACTAGGGCCGGCCGCGCCGCTGCTGCCGCTGCCGCCCGACGGAGGCCGGGGGAAAGGAGGGAGCGGCCGAGGTGGGGGGGGGGGGCGGGAGAAGGGAGGAGGGAAGCAAATCCGGGTGAGGGGGGAATGAAGGCAGGAGAGGAGGGGAGAGGAGAGGAGGGGAGCGGGGCTGAGCAGAGGAAAGGCGCGAGCCTGCGAGATTCCGGCGGAGAGATGGAGGCAGCGGAGTGTTGCTGCAGAGGCTGAGGGCTGGAAGGGAGAGGGAGGGAGGGAGACAGGGAGGGAGGAAAGGAGAGGCGTGGAGAGGGGAGGGGAGAGGAGCGCGGGAGGAGGAGGGGGCAGGGCAGAGGGACCCGAGCGGCTCCCGATCTGCGGGCGGCGCTGGGCAGCTCCGCGGCTCGGCACCTGGCTAGCCCGCTAGGCGCTCGCCTCTCCTCTGCGCGCGCCCCGCCTCTCCCCCGCGCCCGAGCGCGCGCTCCCCTCCCTCCCGCTCCAGAGACGGGGCCCTGCTGAATAATTGAACAGGACTGAGGCTAGCAAGAGAGGCAGCTCTTTTCCTCCTCCTTCCCTTCCCCCCGCACCTGGGCGAACCCCAGTAGTGCTCTCTGGTCCAGCGCGCAGAGATGTGGCCACGGCCACCTCTGCACGCACCCCTCGGAACACACGTGCACGCTAGGATGTGGACGGGTATAGAGACACCCACGTGCCCATACAGGCACCAGTGAGCGCGCAGGCACACATAGGCTCAGACACATACATGCATACATGTGCTCATAGATACTGGCACAGGGACTCACACTCAGCGCGGGGGAGGGGCACAGGGTGTACACACGCACAGAGGCACACATACATGTCCGACCACAAGCGCTGAACAGCCAACATACACAGACACCTCCTCCCAACTTACCCTCCAAAAACAATGACCCAGAGCCTCAAGGTATTCAAGAGTAAAACATGTCACACACGGATACAGTCTTCTCACCACCTCCCCAAAAGAATGCTCCCCCTACCCTCTGCACATCCCTGCTGGACTCCTCCAATCCTTCCTCTTGACTCCCCCTGCCCCTCCCCCAGCCTCAACCTCTCCATCCACAGAGTTTCCAGGACACCCGTCCACTGAGTGTCCCACATAGGACAAAACCCTTCCTGGGTCACTTATGTCCAGCTGAGGAAGCCACTTCTTCGAGGTGCCCCTCCACTGGGATCTGCCCCTCCCCGGAGTTTTGGGGTCTCTGGAAAGCACTTGTCATAGCCCAAGAAGTAAGTGCAGAAAGTCTCCCTTCCTTTCACCTGGATATGACCTCTGCACCCACGTCAATCCGGGTTGGGTTAGGACCAGGGAAGGGGTTGTGTGTGGGGCGGGGGGAGCCAGAGGGTAGAGAAAAGAAAAAGGAGGGAGGTGAGATGGACCTGGAAGGAGCCAAAGAAATAGTGTAGTAGAGTGGGGAGGAGAGGTGGTGAAAAAAGAGCAAAAAGAAGAGCGGGTGATGTGAGAAAGGGGAGAGAGAATGGGGGCACCCAGGGAGGAGAGGGCTGGCTCCTGCTTATCAATTCTGAATTCCGTCTTGGAGCAAAAACTGTCACCAAGAGCCGCACATGTACTTCGCGCCGCTCCCGAATGCCGTCAGCACCCGGGACAGCTCCTCTGTTGCCACTGCCACCTCCCCAACCTCGTGAGCTGACGGGGGCGGTGGGGGGGCGGCACCCCGTTTGGCCCCAGGCTCAGAAGTGAAGAAGGGGGTCCTCAGAAGAGAAGGCTTCAAGATGCTACAGGGCTCCAGGAGGGAGGAGAAATGGCAGCCTGGGAAGCAGGGCTGGGGTCCCCCAAAGCCTTGTCCTCCTGCCCTCTCCATCCCATTCTTATGCCCCTGGCTTGGGAATAGAGACTGACAGAGCTCTGAGCAGGCAGAAAATGTATGGTCCCAGAGGGAGGGAGGGAGGAGCCGGTGGTGGTGAAAGGAGAGGAAGGGAAACCGCCTAGAGGCCAATCAATATCAGTGAGTGGGAAGTGGAGAGAGTTGGAGGAGGTGATGTTGGGGAGCGAGGGGGGAGACAGAGGGTACAAAAGAAGAGAGGTGTGTGAGAGATCAATAGAGGCTGCAAAGAGGGACACAGCAAGAGGAGGAGCCGAGAAACAGAGACGAGAAACAGAGACGGGGCAGAAACAGAGATGGGGGCAGACATGGTGAAGAACTGCCTGTCTGTGAGGGACAGGCTCTGGAAGACAGAACCCCCAGCAGACCTGATGGGGCGCCTGGGTCCCGAACCCCAGCCCCATGGCAGGGAGTGTCCCTCCTTCTCTCTTCCCTTCCTCTCTCGCTTCATATTCTCTTTTTCGTTCTCTCCCCTTTCCTCTCTCTCATGGCAAGGATGGGCTCCCTCCTGTGATCTCTCCTGCCTTCCCAGAGCAGACTAATGAGCTTTAAAGGGACACAGAGGTCCCTCACACCCCTGTCACAGATGGAGAAACTGAGGTCACAAGTTGGGAAAGGCTGTCCTGAATGAAGGTCAGACGTCTCCTCATCCCAGTCTCTACCCCACGAGACAATCCCACCCTCTAAGGACACCTTGGCCATGCCCACCCTCCTTCCCTGTCTTCAGGCACTGAGCCCCTTGATGCCCAGGGGCAGAGTGAACTGAACAGGCCTCTTGGCCAGGTTCCTGCGTGGCCTTGAGCCTCAGTGGGGCCCGGACGAGACCAGCCATAGAGAGGCAGCATGAACAAGAAACAGCTGAGGGAGCGTAGAGAATTAGGAGGCACCCCCAGGGAGGAAGGAAGTATGGTTTGGGAAGCAATGGCAGAGCCCCCAGCCCTAGGTTCCTCCCCTGCCCTTCTCAGAAGGTCCCCCAAGGCTGGCACTCGGAGAAACAGCAGGCAGAATACTACCGGCTGCCAGGCTGCACCCACCTTGTCTTTACCTGCATGGCTCTGCTCAGGCTCTGCCACCAGACACACACACCAGTGCTCGGGGATGGTGATTCTTCCTGGGACATGCCCTTCTCCCCAGCCCTGATTACCCCTGCCTCCCGCCTGCCTGGAACCTGGAGAAGCTGTTCGGGCCTCTCTTCCCACCCTTGCTAAAAGATGGCATGACTCCCTAAACCCCCATCAATCACTAGACCCACTTCCAGAAGGCTCCAGGGGGTGGGAGTATAGTAGTGACAATGGGCAGCAGCATTTCTTGACCTTGATCCCTTGCACCCCAGGCAAGAAATGCCCACTATTAGCACCACCAGCACCCGGGACTAAAAGAGCAGCAGGAGGTAAGAGAGGCAGGAGCTCCTAGGGCCTAGCTGCACTCTGCCGCTAGCAGCCTAGCACTTCGGGCATGGAAATGGCCTCGGTGTCCTCATCAGTTAAACAGGACTGTCGGTCTCCATCCCCCTGCCTTCACTGAGGAACAAATTCATAGGGCCTTGTAAGCTGCCAAACGCTAAACAATCAGCAGGCATTGCTACTATTACGCAGCAAAGTTACCACCATCTACAGCTCTCCTGTGCACAGCGAGCGAGCTGGTCAGAAAGAGGCCCAGCCCTGTCTTTATTCCCCGGCAGCCAGGGCTCGAGTGTCCCTGAGCTGGCCATCATCTGGGGGCTTGGGAAGGAAGAGAGAGTCGCATGTCAGATGAGAAAATCCTGGAGACAGGAGGGGGATGTGGAGGTTCTCAAGGCTGGGCCATGCCTGAGAGCACAGGACAACGCTGAGGGAGACGGGCTGGGCATATTTCCAGAGGAGAAGGAAAAACCAAGGCCTGCCCAAGAGCCCAAGCCCTGGAACATGCAGGTTTACCCCGTAAGAAAGTCAGGACTCAGGCCCAGATGGCGAAGGCTCCAAGGCCTGGCACAGAGACAAAGGCACCCACCCCAGTCCTTAGCCCAGATCTATTATTAACTACCCCCCAGAAATCCACCAGAAACCCATCCAACCTCCAGGCCTCAGTTTCCATCATTGTAAAATGAAGCCCAGTGCTGCGTGGTGTGTGTGTGTGTGTGTGTGTATCTTTCCACAGACCTCTGACATGTCACATCCCTGTTCTCTCAACAGGGCTACCCCAAGGAAGACCATTCAGGGGATGCCTGAGAAGGCTGCCCTCTCCCTGGCCACTGCCCCCAACCCAATCGTCCAAGAGAAACTCCACAGCCCCCCTCAGATAGGAGGTCGCCTCTCCCCACTGCCTGCCCCAAGCTCTCACCAGCTGCTGGCCACCAACCCACCAGGGAGGGGCCTCAAACAACAAGCAAGTTGGCAGACAGATGCCCAGATGGGCAGGAGCAGAACCAGACAAGGACACTATGGAGTGTCCTTGTGGCACCAAGGGACAACCTGCAGCTGAGATTCTCGGGACGGGGGTGGGGGGGGGTGGGGGGGGAGAGACCTGTACAACCGGGGTCTAGAGAAGCCAGCTGGGCCTGGCCTCCCGGGAACCTTGTGAGCCTGCCCCCTTGGGAGTGGGCCCACCCTGGGCAGGAAACGAGAGATTTCCACTGCACGTTTCTGAGGGCCCCAGAGGAAAGGGGATGCAGGCCCCCCGTCCTGCGCCATAGCGTGTATGTGGGATCTACAAATAACACACGGAAGACCGTCACCCAGATCTCCCAGGGAGAGCAAGAGAGGCTGACGCCTTTGGTTATAGGCGAAGGGAGCAGTGTCCAACCAGCTCCGACCGAGGAGAGGAGGCCATCTGTCAACAGACCGCCCCAGACTCAGCAGCAGCAATCCTGCACAGGCCCAAAGGACAAGACTCCGAGAGTGGACAGCAGCCAGCAGCATCCCTCTTGCGCTCTCGTGACAGGAAGGGATAAGAAGGAAGCAAGCAGCATGGCTTTTGGAGACCCCCTCCTCCCAGACAGTCCCCGCAGCTGGGCACGGACCGGGACCACCCCTACCCCCACCCCCGGGTACTCACGGTCGTTGCAGACAGGGCCTCCGTAGGAAGTCATGGTGCAGTCACAGGTGAAGCCATCCCACTGCTGCAGGCAGACGCCCTGGTTGGCGCAGGACTCTTCGGTGCAGGTGGTGCTGGGGCCTGGAAGAGGCGGGACGAAGGAACACCCCCCGCTCAGCCAAGCCCCCTCCCTCCCCAGGAGGTGTGGAAGCTTCAAGCCAGACAGGAGGTCCGGCTCTCAGCCCTGCCAGACCAGAAGGGCCAAATCCTGACAGGGGCATGGGGGGTGGCGGGGTGGCAGAGGGGAGGGGTGCCCAGGGATTGCTAGGCTGGGCCTTGAACTGTGATAAGGGGCCAGGGTGAGGGGCAACAGGAAGGGCAAGCGACCCTTCACCCCCTGCGCCCCTGCCCCAGAGCCGCCCCGGGGCGCCCCTGCAGCTGGTCCTCCTCCAGCCTACACTCACCGTCACAGCCCCTCTCCACCTGCCCGATGCGGTGCAGGGCGTCAGCAATGAGGTCTGGGAGGCGTCCGTTGAGGTCCACCGAGGCCAGGCAGCCCTGGAAGCCATCCCGGGAGGCCACCAGCTTGGGCAGGTTGCCGAACATGTTCTTGCTTAGACCACCGATGTACAACTCCCCTGCAAAGGGAGGGGGGTCAGAACCTCAGCGGCATCCTGGTCCCCGTTCCTCTCCCAGGACACCAGCATCTGGTTGACAAGTCCTCCCAGCCTGCAGCGTCCCCTCCCAGGCTCCAGTTTCCATACAGAGATCCCACGACCCACCCCCACCTCTTCCTTCTTCCTTCTCCACTTTGCCATCTGTCTGCTCCCCTCCCAGAGAAGCCCAGATGCCCAGGGCGGGCTTGCTGGCGGGGGGGGGGGGGGGGCAGCAGCTGGAGGAATGGGCTCCATGCTCTCTCCCACACATCTGATTCCAGTTCCGGCCTGTAATCAGGGCCTTTCAGAGATGGGAGGCCCTATCCGCGCCACTCCCACTCCCCCCCTTCTCCCTGTTCCCCCGAGCTTCTTCAGGCCTCTCCCAGCCAGCCCTCACGTCTCTCCCAGGTGCCCTAACTCAGCTCCCTTTCCCCAACAACTGGGGCTGGGCCTGGGACTCTGCGTGACTCCAGGAAGCAGTTCCCCTCGGGGACAGCTGACCCCACGCACCGCCGCCTGGCCATATCCCACCCGACTGCCTGCAAGTCTGGGCCAGCCCACAGCAGAGCCCATGGCAGACCTTGGGCAAGACCGTCTTGGACCCTGGCTCTTTGCAACATGCCAAGAGCCCGGCCCCTCCTCAGGGTTGCCGCCATGGATTATCTGTGACACATTGCCCCCTTCTGGGAGCCGGGGGGATTGTCAGCACTCTGGCGGCACCTGACCAGGCTACCAGCTCCAGCTCTGCCTCCGGCTCACTTGGTGACCTCAGGCAAGCCATCTAGCCTCTGAAGCTCCCACTTTCTCCTCTCCCAGGAGGGGGGTGAATTCGCTGATCTCAGACAGTCTGGGTCCCATTGACACGCAGGGGTCCCCATGGGGCTGAGGGCTGCTTGGGGCCGGTAGAGAAGGTCACTCATGTTGCCCCAGGGGGCTCTGAAGAAGCTACAAGCCTCGTCTCCACTCCTGTTCCAATGCCCGGGCTCTAGGCTTCTGCTCCTTCCATGCTCTCTCAAGCACCGTTCTGGGGGCAGGCAATGACTACGTCGAGAGCTTCCCCGGAGGCCTTGGGGAACGCATGACCCTGGTGTGACACAGAGCCTACAGGGAAGCCTGGGTCCAAAAGAGCCCCCCGAGTTAGCCTAGCCAATGCCCAATGTATACAACCAAGGCAGCAGGCGGGGAGCCCACAAGTGCTACTCCCTCTCTCCTTATCAACTGCCCCCTCCCACCCCACCCAGGGGAGACACCTGCCAGGACCATTCTCTTTCCAGCCCTCAGCCAAGCCAGGCTTCTCCAGCTTGGAGGCCCAAGAGGCCTTCAGAAGCCCTGGACTGCCTACTCCTAGCTCCAGAGTGAGGCCGCCAAGCTCCCCAAGAGGCACATCTTGTGGCCAGGCTTTCCATGTGGAGGGCAGCTTCATGGGAGAGCGGAACAGAAAATGTCAGGCCGGACATACAGCAGAGAATGGAAATGAGGTGGAAACCGTGGTGGCGAGGGAGCGAGAGGATCCCACAGCCAGCGGTGAGCTCGCTGCGGCCAAGGTGGGGGGGGGGGGGCTCTGGGTTAGGGCCAGGCCTTCTCCACAGGCCCCAGGCCCCACCTTTGAGATCGAGGTTTCGGGCGCCATTGGAGTGCTGCGTGACCGTGCGGGAGTCAATCTTGAGCGTGTGCACGTTGCCCGGGTCCCTGGACACCACCACGTTGTGCCACTGGTTGTCATTGACTGGTTTGTCTGAGTTCCCCTTCATCAAGGACGGGCCATTCCCCAGGTCAAACACGTAGTGGATGTACCTGCCCCGTAGTAGGGAGGAGACACTGGGTCAAGGCGGGGACCGTGCTGGGAGGGCAGGGTAAGGACGAGCTGTGGCCGCGGGGGTCCCAGGTACCACGGGACGAAGGGATAGAGAGGGAGACCTCAGAGCGGAGGGACCCAGCCCCATGGCAAGAAGACTCTGGTGTGAAGTCCCATCATGGGGAGGACATGGGGATGGAGGGCCACGGAGGAGCCGGCTCCTGAGACAGCCTCAGAAGGGGAGCTGGTCCAGGGAGAGGTTAGTGGGGACAGCAGGGCCCTCTGGGGGCAGGACAGAGCTGCTCTAGACTGGGGTCCTCTCAGGCAAGAGAGGCCACAGGGCCTGGGCCCTGCCTTCTGCCTGCAGAAAGGACCTGCCTGAGCCCAGACAGTGAACAGAGAACAGATATAACTGGGAGCATCCCGGCGAGGCCATAACTGGGGAGTCACCAGGGTGCAAGAAGGGGGTGGTGATTTTCCATCTTGGCCTATGGCTGGGGACCTGAACCTTGAGCTGTGGTTCAAGGGGCCTGGATATCTCAGCCAGCGGCTGGGGGCCGGATCGTGGTCAGCAGGGGAAGGGGATCCCTTCCTCGCCTGCGGTGCCGGGCCCAGCACCTCACCCTTTGACCAGCTCGATGACAATGAAGTCATTGCCGTTGCCCGAGTTGAACAGGAGAAGCCCGTCAGGAGCTGTGGTCTTGAACTGGAAGAAGAGGTGCATGGAAGCGTAGGCTTGGAGCGTGGCGAGCGCCAGGTAGCTGCTGCGACTCTTGAAGGTAACCGGATCGGCCACGATGGCCCGCAGGCCGAAGCGAGCATTGAGCTCACAGTAGGTGATGTCGCCGTCCTTGCACTGGTCCATGTAGGGCTGGCCGTTGAACACCAGCCCGCTCAGGTGCCCGATGAAGTTGGAGGGCACCACGGAGATGAAGCGCCGCTCCGTCATGATGCCGGTCTCGATGTTGTGGAACTCCAGCCGCGTATGGGCTCCCGCCATCTGTCCTGCTCGGGGCCAGAGACAGAGATGAGGCGGGCGGACTGGGGGAGCACTTCCGGGGCTGGGCCTCGGGTCCCCCAGGATCCTCCCCGCCACACCAGAGCCTCAGGGGTGGCTGGGAGCTGGGCCTTGGAGGAGCCATGAGACTCACTGGTCCAGCGCTCACGGGCATCCGGGGCCATGCCACCTGCAAGGAGCACCCCCCCCAATATACCACCCCTCGGGGAGAAATGGCCGCGGTAGCTTGCCAGGACGCTGCCCCAGAGAGGCCCAGGCAGTTGTCACCGAGAAGAGAGCCATCCACAGTTCGCTGGAGATGTACCCGCCTCCCTGGTCTCAGAGCGCTTACCCTCGACGGTGACGTTGTCCACAGACAGCTGCAAGCTCTTGCCACGCCTCACCACCCTCACTGTGTGCCACTCGTTGTCATTGAGCTTGTGGCCCGCGAAGAGCGTCTCGGGGCCTTTACCTGCGGCACCAAGGGGGGAGTGAGCACGGCGCCCCTGCGCACCCGCCTGTGCCTTCCTGTGCTGCCCCGAGTGCACGGAGTCTCACCCCTATACACACAGGTGCGCACAGGTGCGCGCATACACCTACGGCCCCTATTCAGCCGAGCCACGCACCCACACACACAAGGACACACGCTCCCACGGTGGTTACACACTCCGTCATAACTCCAGAGAACAGTACTGCCACTTTGTGCGACTTCCCCGGGTGTCATTGGAAGGGTCCAATGGGAAAGTTGCCTCCAGCCCGGTGCCCTGAGGCCCTCACACCCACAACCGACATTCTCTTTCCAAGTCTTCTAGGGAGCTTCAATGTCAATGTGGTCAATGTGTGTAGCCAGCAGGGAAATTCCCAGCATATAGGCATAGACCCAGAATTTTCCAAAATACAGAGCATCACCGTGCTTGAGCCCTCGCACAGACACGCAGCTCCCCCATCCACGGCGGACCCCGTGGGACCCTCCTGCACACAACTGGTTAACGCCACACACCTGGACATGTGACCACGCAAGTGCTGCCAACGTGGCCAGACAGGGGAACGTTTCTTAGGCATTATGACCATTCACTCGAGACCAGGATTATCCGATCCCAAGTCTAAGACAAAATATATTTCTCTTTAGAATGATGCAACACCGTGCTGCACGCCCGGATCACCGGGCCCCCCAGGGCTCAGGCCAGCGGGGACAGGGTTCACCACCACGCATGCGCACACAGGGACCAAACACACACAGAGACACGCTGAGCACACACAGCCCCTCTGCCCTCCTCTACCACACTCCTGTGCTCTCCTGCACAACATCGGAGCACGCTGTGCAGAAACACTCTCTGAGACGGCACATTGAGCACACTGGGATGCTCCACACCTGCTCTCCATCTCACCCCGGCTGAGAGCCGCCCTGTCCCCCTGAATGCACCTCAAACGTGGCAGAAACTCAGCCCTCATCCACCACAGGAGCTGTGGAGGGCTGAACTTTGAAGCCCTGACCCTGCTCCCCGCGCTCATCTTCTTTCTTGCGTGCCTCGCCCTCCCCCTTGTGGCCACCTCTGGAGATGCAGTGGAATGTCCCAGCTCGGCTCTGGCTTCTTCTGGCCATAGGGTGGTGGGCCATCCTGCGGCAGGTGCCACCAAGTCTTTGCCCCACCCTCCTGAGGACTAGAGATACAAGGTTTCCTGGCCGTCCTCTTCTCAGACCTAGGGAGCATGCTGACCCAGGGCCCTCCACCAACTCTTCCTGGTTCAGCGTCCCTGGGCCCATTCTGCCCTCCACAGCCACCCCACCCCCACCCACCCTCATGCCTGCTCCCCTCCCCGCACCCACTGCCCAAACCCCACACAAGCTAGTGAGGAAGGCTCTCCTCCCCCCGCGATCCCTCCCCAGATCCCAGCGTCCAGCATCCCAGGCCCCTGGGGGCTCTGCAGAAGAAGAGGGAAGCCACTTACTGGGTGCGCAGCCGACGCGCAGGCAGTCTGGGGGGGCCATGGGGCGGGCAGAGGGGGAGGGGAGACAAAAAGGCAGAACAAGTTTTTTTTTTTTTTTTTTTTTTTTTTTTTTACATCCTTCACAGGCAGGGGTGTCTGCGGGCGGGGGTTCCCCCCCGGGACCACTTTCCGGGGACCACGCGTGCCCAGGTGCCCTCTCCCCTTCCTCAGTTGGACCCCTGTCCCTCCTGCCCCCAAGAGGGCTCCAACCCTCCCCAGAGCTGGGAGGCAGGGCAGTCAGGCGATGGGAAGAGGGCTTGCATCTCCCTTAGAGGGGCCCAGGCCTCTCGTGTCTGAGGGAGATGGGCACCTTGGGAATCCCAGTCGTACAGGGGTTCATAGTGGGGCTGCAGGCTTGACCAACCCCACACCTCCACATCTCTGGGAGGGAGATGAGTGGGGAGGGTCAGAATCCCTGCATCCCCTGCTCTGGGACGACTCCCTGCTCAGAGCCCAAGTTGTGACACGTCACTCCCCATGGCCCCTGGACTCTGAGCAAAATGGAGGGGTCTGCCCCAGGGCTCCCTTCCCGAGGCCATCCACCTCCCAAAGTCCCAAGGGGCCAGCACCACCCCTCCAGGAACCTTCCTTCTATCCTTCCTAACATGGAGGATGCCAGGCTGCCGCTGGGGACTGGAGTGATCAGTCACCCTGAAGAGCAACTTGTATCAATCTGTTCTCCCAGGGAGGGGCCAGGGCCTCAGAGATGGGGATACCAAGGCCCCCAAAGTATGATTTCGGAGGACGCATAGCAAGTCAGGGACAGGCAGGCACCGTAGGCTAAGTCTCCTGTCCCTGCCCCACCCCAGTATTGTTATATCCTATGACTCCAGGGTCAGGAGGCCCCATGTGGTCAGAAAGCACTCTACACAGAACCACAGCCCCAGGGCCTTGGGACAAATCCCCCCTCAATGGGACACATTACCCACAACGTGTTAGACAGCCAGCCTTGCAGAGGGAATGGAACTGTAGGGTCCTATGAAGTTGGGACTTAGGGCTTTTTGGACACCTGCACCATGCCATCAGACCCAGGCAGCCTAGGGCTGCAGAAAGTCCTTCACCCTGAGGCAGAGGAGCTGGGTCCTAGTCTCATTATGTGGCTGTGGGCAAATCCGTTTTCTCTGAGCCTCAGCTTTCCTCCCTATGAGCTGAAAACAAGAAAGAAGGGTTCAGCAGGCAGGCCCTTGTCTTTCAGAAAAGGGGCAGTTTCCAGCAATATCCTGGCATCCTACAGCTCCTCCCAGGCCAGGCTCTGCCCACACCTCTACACCCAGGAAGCAAAGGCAAGTGGGGGCATCTGGCATCCCTTGGGCCCCGGAAGGTTCCTGCAGTGGAGGTGAACAGATTCCCCTGCGGCTCTGGGGGCACAGGCCCCTCGGGCAGTACGGCTGAGCTCCACACGCGTTGTCAACCGCAGCAGAAGAGTGGGGGGAGCAGCCGGGACCCTGAGCCACAGCCTGACACCAAGGGAAAGAAGAGGAAGAAGAGGAAGGCCAAGGAGCAGATTCAGGGGGAAGTCAGAGGCCCAGTGAGAGGAAGGAGGTAGAGAGGATACAGAGAGAAAAGAGGAAGGAAGGGGGAGTTGAGGGAAGAAGCTAGACAGAGGGAGGGGAAGAATGTCAGGGTGAGGGTGGGAGGGTGCCAGGCTTAGAGTCAGGTCACGGGGGCTCTCTTTGGGCCAGCAGAGTCTTCACCAATGAAGGGTCCAAAAAAGAAAAAAGGGGCTGGAAGGACAGGCTGATCCCCTGTTGGGAAAAGCTCAGATCTTCCCCTTCCCAGCAGGGGAGCACCAGGAGTGGGGATCCATCTGTCCAGAGAAGAGGTGTCGGCTCCAGGTCCACCCCCTGCAAGGACCCCACCCTCAGAAGCCCCGCTCCAGTGGGGTTTGAGGACAGCGAACAGCCTGTGAAGATGGGCACTACGGGAAGGAGCCAGCACCATCCAGGAGGCACGCATAAAGTGGGGGTGAGAAGGGGCACCAGCCCTCCGTGCACATGCCTGCCCAGAGCCCAGCTCAGGGAGCATTAGCTAGTGACATGTTAGCTAGTGATCTGTGCCTCAAATTCCAGGAAGGAACAGTGACAGGTCTGTGCAGACCCACCAAGGTCCTGACTGGACATAGAGACCAGGATGAGGGCGTGAGTGTGTGAGGAAACAGGTGGGAAAAGTCACCTGCATGTTAAGGAACCCAGGATAAAGAACCAGGCTTCCCATCCCACGCCCCACCTGATCCCCCACCCCACCCAGACCCCACAGATCCCAGATTGGAGATGGTGGGTCCAAGGCTCCTGTGCAAGGAGCCTCAGGAGCCCACAGGCCAGAAGCTCATGTCAGAAGTGACATCGAAGAGCGGCAGTACGCAGCCCTTCAGAGCAATCTCCCCAGCAGCCCAGGCTACGGGAGGAGCTCGAGAACCACTGACAGTCGCCCCAGGGGGAATGAACCACCCCTCCGTGGCCTCGGGGATTAACAGGCTTTGGAACGTAACACGTATTCAGCCTGGCTTAGGACAAGAACGAGTCAGGCTTCCTCTGTATGGCCTGAGAGGGCAGAACTAGGTCCCCGAGTGGGAACTTCAGAAGGCGCGGCTGACACGAAGGAAGAATGACCCAATGATTAGAGTGGCCACCAGAGGTGGGGAGCCCCTGACCTGGGCAGACGGAGGAACTAACGGGTAATTCACACATGGGGCAGGGCGGCGGGTGGGGCGTACTGGCTGGAGGAGATCATTTCTAAGGGTGTTTCCAGCTTGGAGATTCTCTAATTATAATGCACCCTGCATGTCAGCCTCAGGGCCAGCTGGGTCTGCAGGGGCACGCCTGGTGGAGGGCAACAAGGGACAGGCCAGGCTGGGCAATGGCCTGAGAGCCCATACCAAGGGCAAAAGGACTCAGGAACACAGGTCACAGTGGAAGAGGGTGAAGAATCCAGGGGACTCTAGTGTTCTCTGGAAACAGAAATCAACCACCCTGCTCAGAGCTTAGAGTACTTGTTCAGTGTCTGCAGGCCTGGTGGGGGCCGAGGGACCGGACAGGAGACACAGTCTAGTGTCTCTAGCACCCTCTGCCCGGAAGGAGGCCTCGGCTCCTGGTTGGCCCTTTCTGGCCCAGCAGACGCCCCGCCTCCTGAAGCTGGCACCGAGGGCCTCCTCCCAGCTGCCCTCCCAGTGACCACCGGCAGCCCCCAGGCCTGTAAGATTTTCCTTCGAGAAGGCTGGGCGAGTTTCTACATATGCGTCTTGCATCTGTATAATGCCTGCACTCCCGTTATTCCATTTGAGTCTCAGAACTACCACAGAAGGTAAACAGAGTGAGGATCCTTAACCTCATTTTACAGATAAAACAGAGGCCCGCAGAGAGGGGAATGACTTACCCAGCAGGCAGAGACCGGGTCTGAAACCCAGATCTCCTGGCCCCAGGCCCAGCACTCTTCCCATCAGAGCCTGAGGCTGAATGGTTGGGTGTGGATCACGGAGCAGCCACACGCCTCCCTGTACGCGTGTCCCTCGGTATTGTGGACCGATACATCTGCCCCGAGCACTTGGTCACAGCTCGTCAGGAGCCACATTAGAGATGGCATCTCGGCATGGGGCCCGGCACAGCCAGGGGTGAGCAGCAGGGACAGGTGAGGGGTGGGAGGCCTGTCTTGCTGGCCGGCATCCTGAGGGCCACCTTGTTCTCTGCCTTCTAAGTACTTCTGAGGCACAGACAGAAAAGCATGCCGATGGGAAAGAGAGGATAGATCCTAAGGGTGAAAGGTCCCAAGGACCCACCAGAGAGCATTTTCCGGGCCAGGGACACGGGCTCCTGTCTAATCTAAAGGAACCCAAGCTTCTTCCCCAAGCACCTAAGACAGCCCAAGTCAGGAAGAAGCATCTGCCTTCCCTGCAAACAGAAGGCCAGAGATGTTCCCTACTGTATCACTACCCAGCACACAGAGCCATGTGCTACTGTGCGGAGAACACACACTTCCCAGGGCGAAGGAGTATGTCATGCTGGGTCTGGGTACACAGTCCAGGAATGTCTGAGAAGCACGGGGCCACTCATGGGGTCCTGGGCTGGTGCCTTCCTCCTGTGACCATTTCAGAGGGGCCAGGGGTGTTGTACAGACCATGGGACATTGGCCAAAGGGTGTCTCCCTTCCCACTTTCCCCCTGCAGCACTGACACACCACCCAGTCTGCGGGCTGTGATGATGGCCCGAAGCAGACCTTCACGGAGCCCTCCCGTTCCCCAGCTCTGAGGCCCTGGCCGCCTGCCCACCTTCCCGCCTCCAGCCCCCGCCCTGCTCGGCAAATCCTTGTCCTGGGAGGACAAAGACCGAGTGGCCAAAAGGGGAAAGGGAAAGACATAGTACAAATTTATTAATGAGGCAATGGGTCCCCAAAAGGCCACAGTCTATCCCACAAACGGCCTAGAGACCAAAGTTAGGGTGAAACTCCAGATTGAGATTTAAAAGCTCAAAGCTCTGTGATCTGTCCAGGTGAATGTCCTAATCTGCTCAGAAGAATCCTACTTCCCTTCCTGCCCAAGACCCAGCGAGTGACCCTCGTGGACTGAATCTTCCTACATGGCAGGCTCTTGGGTGCTATACTTCTAGGCGCTTAGCGAGGCTAGTATGAGATGGACAGTCGTGAGCCCAGCCGGGATGGCTCAGGACCTCCAACTTCTAGTGTTCCCCTAACTGAAAGCCCCACCAAGGCGGGATCCTCGTATTTGCCACTGTCGTGGTCCAGGGGCAGAAGACACTGGCGCTTACAATGTGTCCCATACGGAGGAGCTGAATGAGTGCACCTGCTGTTTCCTTTCGGCCCCAATGGGCCTGATGGTCCCACCTGCACAGACACCCTGGGGACTGCCCGGTGAGGTGGGGCCTCAGCCTGCTCTGGGCAGGAGCAGAGAGGGCGAGCCATCTGATGGCAAGGGTCCCTGATGCCCCCCACCCCCCAGTCTGTTAGAGGCAATGGGAAAACACTGTACTTCTGGGCAAATGACCTGGGTTTGAGTCTGGGCTCCTTCCCCAACCCTGCTGGCTTCGTGATGTTGGATGAGTCAGTATGTGAATTTCACGATCTATAAAACAGGCAAAGCAAAGCCCACCGGGTGATCCTGTGGCTTCACGGGGCAGCCATGGGACTCAAACGCGAGAGCAGACAAGGGAATATACGTCCCGAGGCATCCAGCGTTGCCTGCGCCCCTGTGCACACAGACAGACACGGCCCTTCAAACGCAGAGCAGGTGAGAGTGGCTGTGTACCGGGCCAGGTCCTCCTCACCTCCAGATGAGCTGCCCTGAGCCCAGGCTTAGCACTGCTAGGCATCTGCGAGTCCTTCCCAAATGAATGAACCAGTGCAAGAGAAAGTGGATGAGCCAACAACCAAGGATGAGCGATGTTGTGACGTGTGGATGCAGAACAGACGCCAGCAAACCCAAATGAGAGTCCCAGGAGAGCGGCGGTCACACCGAGACACACTTGGGTGGATGGCACGGCCCTATTGGGGGCACCCCGTCCCCAGTGCTGCCGGACATGGAGCGTCCCCTACGCTGCACACCCTTGCTGGGGACAAAGCTCTCAGGGGCGCTGACCTGGGGTTGGCACCTCCCCATTTCCCACTCTCGGGGGCGCCACCACCAGCTTCTCCAGACAGAGGGGGTGTGGTCAGAAGCAGGGACAGGGAAGGGACCAGAACATGGGGCAGGGTGGTTACCGAGGTTGACCGTGAGCTTCATCTGGCCCCCATCCAGCTCGAGGCGCAGGGTGTCGGCGGACTCCCTGGAGGTGGTGGCCATCATTAGCCCGTAGGCCCGCTGGGACATGAAGCGCAGGGACACGTCCTCTGCCTCCGTGTGCATGGCATTCGGCAGCATGATCTTCATGTACATGGAGCCATCATAGCTCAGGACCGTGGCCTCTGCCCCAGAAGTGGGAGAAGAGGGAACCGGGGGACAGGCGAAGGCCAGCGGAGGGAGAGAGAAGACCAAGAGGATCGTTACAAGGATGACACACCCAGGGCTGGCCTACGAGGGGCACCCCAAGGAGGAAGGGGCCCAAGGATGGGCAGCGGGGACACCTGGAATGAAAACCAGCCTCACCTCTCTCACAGACCCGCCCCAGAAAGCCAGTCCCAACGCAGTCACAGACGAAGCGGTTCCATCCCTCTCGACAGATGCCGCCGTTGCGACAGGGGGCAGAGGCACACTGCTTCAGCGTCTCCCGGGAGCAGAACGGGGCGATGCCCACTGCCCCCTGGGCTTCGGCCAGGCCCCGAAGGTCTCGGCTGCGCCCGTCTATGAAGAGGTCCCGCACACAGCCCACGTAGCCAGCCCGGAGCGCCGCCGTCCACACTTCCGGGGGCAGAGGCAGGTCCACCCGCCCCCCCTCTGGGAGACCGCCTAGGTACAGCTCGCTCTCCAGGTCCAGAATTTCGCTCTCCCCAGTGGCCAAGAACGGTGTGCTGCGGCTGTTCACCGAGATGGAGCCTAGGGATCAAGGGAGAGTGGGCCTCAGTGACGAATGCAGGGGTGAGCGTCAACACGGGCCGGAAAGGGACCCCTGGCCTCCCACCCCACACCCTACAGCAGCCTTGGCCCAGAAGCTCAGCCTTATTTGCTGCTGCGGATACTACTCGACAAAGATTTCAAGTTCAGGAACTCAGGTGAGCCAGCCCAGCCCAGCTGCAGTGTGCCACGGGCCTCTGTCCACGCTCCTGCCTCTGCACCCGAGTGAGTCCTCGGGGGCTGCACAGGGGATGAACATGTCCCAAAGGGCTGGAGTACTCACAGGTCATTCCCCCGGCCAGTCCCTTAGGCCGCAAACCAGAGGCAGAGGACCCTAAGGAGGCTGAAGAGCTTGAATCCAAAGTGTTTTCCTCCTACTACCATTTATTGAACTTTTATGACCATATGTCAGGCACTCGGCACTTCTCTATGTCAGAGTCTCAAGGTAACCCTAGGAAAGTAGCCCTTTACAATCCCATTCTGAAGCGGCAGGTGAGGCTTAGGGAGTTTGGGGAACCTGCCCAAAGCGCCACAGGGGGTAAGGAGTAGAGGCAGAGTGCCATCCAGAGCCTGCGTGGTCTAACCCTCTGTCCGGTGGACAAGATGGATAGGCAGATCCACTCCCGAGGCCTGACACAGGAGGACAGCCAGGAGAGGGGCGGCCAGGCACAGAGCTCCTGAGGTATAGGACTTCTTTAGAAGGAAAGGCTGGTTATCTTAGAAAAAAGATTTGGGGGGTGCCTGGGTGGCTCAGTCAGTTAAGCATCTGCCTTCAGCTCGGGTCATGATCCCCAGGTCCTGGGATCGAGCCCCACATCGGGCTCCTCACTCAGTGGGGAGCCTGCTTCTCCCTCTCCCTCTGCCTGCTGCTCCCCTTGCTTGTGTGTGCACATGCACGCTCTCTCTGACAAATAAATAAATAAAATCTTTAAAAAAAAAAAAAAAGAGAAGAAGAAAAGAAAAAAGATTTGGGATGAAGTGGGAGCTCCAAAACCTTTACTGAGATCTCTAAGAAGTGGAAGCCTATGCATTACAAACTCTTCTGTTTATACATTTCTTTCTACACTTTTTTCTTTCTCTGTCCTTTCTCAAGAAGAATTCCTTTTTTATTTTTTTTAAAGATTTTATTTATTTATTTGACAGAGAGAGAGACAGCCAGCGAGAGAGGGAACTCAAGCAGGGGGAGTGGGAGAGGAAGAAGCAGGCTCATAGCGGAGGAGCCTGATGCGGGGCTCGATCCCAGAACGCCGGAATCACGCCCTGAGCCGAAGGCAGACGCTTAACCGCTGTGCCACCCAGGCGCCCCTCTCAAGAAGAATTCTTAAAAAAAAAAAAAAAAAAAAAAAAGTCTTTGGGCACCTGGGTGGCTCAGTAGGTTAAGTGTCTGCCTTCAGTTCAGGTCATGATCCCAGGGTCCTGGGACTGGGCCCCACATCAGGCTCCCTGCTCAGCGGGAAGTCTGCTTCTCCCTCTCCCCCTGCCCCACCCTCCCACCCACCCCCCCAAACCATCCACTTGTGCTCTCACTTTCTCTCTCTCTCTCATAAATAAATAAAATTTTTTTTAAAAAGTCTGCCTGTCTGCACGGGGTTAAAGAGAGGTAAGGAGGGTTTGGTCTACATTAGGCCTGACTGGGCAGAGATCTCGGACAGGGTAGGGGGTGCAGTAGGAGATCAAAGCATGAGTACAGGGCGTCAAATTCAGGAAGGAGAATGAGGGCCTCCTCTATGGATGGGTCTCCTAACCTAGAGCACGTTCTCCTCTGCTCAAAACCTTTCCTGAGCCAGAGAAATCATTCTCTTGTGCCCCATTTTAATAACATGGCCCTAGCTTTTCTCCCCTGACAAGTGTCAGAGGCTCCAGGGTCTCGCTGCTAAAACTCACTCCCCTACCAGGCCCCCAAATATGGCCCTCTGATCACCCACATCCCTCCTGGTAGCAGAATCCCCAGATGCTGGCTCTAGCCACCTGCTGTGGGGCCTCCTGGACATGGACACTGCCCAGCTGGACTCAGAAAATGAACCAAATGGGGGAGAAGGAAGAAGGAGGGAAAGGAAGGGTTGGGAAAAGAATGTATAATAGAGTCAGCAAGAGGAGGTTAAAGTGAGTCCAGCCCTTGCTCCAGATCCTTGCTCCAAAACATGGAAATGTAAAACCCAAGTGTCCATGGACAGATAAATGGGCAAACAAAAGGTGGGGTGGTGGTGTTTATATGCAATGGAATATTATTCAGCCATGAAAAGGAAGGAAATGCTGACACCAGCTACAACATGGATGAACCTGGAAACACACGAAGTGAAATGAGCCAGACACAAAAGGACAATTATTATGTGATTCCATTTACAGGAGGCCCCTAGAGTAGTGCATTCATAGAAACAGAACGTAGGATGGTGGCTGCCAGGGGCCGGGAGAAGGGGAACAGGGAGTTAGTGTTTCACGGGGACAGAGTTTCAGTTTGGGAAGATGAAAATGTTCTGGAGGTGGATGGAGGTAATGTTGTACAACAGTGTGAAGGTCCTTAATGCCACTGAACTGTGCACTTTAAAAATGGTTAAAATGGTAATGTTACGTGTAATTTAACACAATTTAAAAAAAATCATGGAAAAGGTCAAGGAGAGCTTTGTTGGGATGACTGCCCCAAGTCTGGGTTTAGGTGCATAAATGAACGTGGGACATCAGAAATGGCCAGAGCTGGTCAAACAGTGACCCAAGGACCAGCCAGACCTGGTATGTGGGCTCTAGAGATTGGTGGGAGGCTAAGGAGACCACCTCATGCAGGGAGAGGGGAGCAGAAGGCCCTGGGGTTCTCTGCAAGGCCTGGGCAGACTTCCAACCTAGAGAGTCACTAGTCACCTATGGGGAAACCCTGGGAGACAGCGAGTGCTCTGTGAAGACCCCCGGATGCCATCACAAGACAAAACCAGGGGATGAACCCATGTAAAGCCTGGGGAAGGTGATGTTTCCCTGGAAAAGAGGAAGGAAGAAACAGCCAGCCATGAGAGGCTGATGTTTCCACGAGCCATAGGGCTCCTTCCTCCCAGGAAGGTGTGTGGGGGGAAACAGCCCCTCAAAGGCCTGGTGCAGTGACAACTGGGGGAGGGCACAACAATTTAGCTAATGTTGGTAAGTGCTTATGTTGGATAATGTGTCAGTTCTCCTTTACGTCAATTGGTTCCCTCGTGATCAACAAGATGGAGAAGAGTGAAGAGAGAATTGGGCAGAAAACAAGAGGATAGGAAAAGAAGACCAAAAAGGAAGAGTAGAGGGAAGGGTGGTTGGAAGCAACAGAAGTTTCAAGAAACAGCACCTGCCTGGCCCGAGCACTCTCTGCCCTGCTGCTTTATTGTGCTGGAAACCTCACCAGGTGGGAGTGTCGGGTGCTCCTGTGCCCCTCTCCCCAACAGCACGAGCTCCCTGGCAGCGAACAACTGTTCCGTCCGCTACCATCCCCAACCCAGCACCTTGGACAGCACCTGGCACACCGTTTGTACTCTGTTAAGTACTCGTTGAGTGATTTAAAAGAAAGTTGCATGGACCTAGCTAGAAGGGAGGCATGGCTGGGAAGATTTTTGTTTGTTTATTTAAAGGAGAATGGGGTATCTAATCTGTGTTAGGCACTATGCTAATGCTTTTACAGATATTCTCTTATTTTCTCCTCTTAAGGAGCCCAGTGTAATGGTTCCTTTTATAGATAATGAAACTGGGGCTTCAAGGGGCTGAGTAAGGGCCTAAAGTCACACACACACGGTAAGTGAGAGAGCAGAGGTAGGAACCCAGCTCTGTTAGCTCCAAACACTATGCTCTTCCCATCAATGCACCATGACAGGAGGGACAATGAAGGGGCTGATGGCCAGGAGGAGGGAAGACAGCAGTGGGAGGGGCCTGGAAAGGATGGAGGAGTGGCCAGGAGAGTGGGCGTGGCCTGGAAAGGAAGTCAGGCGGGGGTGGGGGGAGTAGAAGGGGCCCCCACCCCCCAGGCCTCCTGACCTTTGCGCCCGTCCCTTTGGAAGTCCACGTGGCACCACTCGCCGTCATTGACCTTGCGGCTAGACGCCCGCAGCTTGATTCCCCCAGAGCCCATGTCCAGCAGGAGGTAGAGGTAGCCGTCCAACAGCTCCATGGCAAAGTAGTCAGCCCGCTGGGCAGAGCTGTGGCTTCCGGCCCCAGCCCCAGCCCGCCGGCCCTGGCTGAAGAGCAGCAGCCCATTGGGCTCAGTGGTGCGGAAGTCTAGGGAGATGGAGCCAGTGCGTTTGGCACTCCAGCGGGGCAGTGCCACAAAAGCCTCAGGACTCTCGAAGGTCACGGGGTCGAGGGCAGCCACATCCTCGCAGCGGAATGACAGGTCCCCCTGCAGCTTCATCTTGGGGTCCCCTTCCTTTGCCAGGCGGGATAGTTCCAGCTTGAAGTCATTATTCTTATAGACCACCTGCAGGGAGGGGTGGGGTCAGGGATGAAGGGCAAAAGCAGCTCAGGGCCTGGCCACTCCTGCCCAGCAGCAGCAGCCACCGTGGGACCCTATCATGGGGGGCGGGTGGCCTGCTCAGTGCCACTGGATCACTGGCCTGGACCTCCGTTCTGGAACTTCACGCACAGAGGCTGTGAACAGACATCTCCCTTGCCCCACTTATGGTCTGTGCTCTGTCCTCCCACCCAGCCTAGCAGGGCGGCCCTCAGTACCTGCTGAATTGCGCATGGTTCATAATAATGGCAAGACAATCACTGCTCACATCTAGTGGAAATCTTCCAATTGACAAGGTATTTTTATTTACATTCTCATCTGCCCCTCACACCCACCCTGAGAACTAGGTACCAACTACTCATTTTTCAGATGAGGAAACTAAGAATTAGGCCAACAGACTTGGCCAAGGTCACAGAGCTAGTGGGGGGAAGAGCCAAGACCAAACACAGGTCTTTAGTCTTCACATCCCGTATTCTTTCCTCTGCACCACTGCTGCCCTCGAGGGTCCTCTGAGAGGACGGGGTACTTCGGAGGCTCACGGAAATGAGAGGAGAGAAACTTCTTGATGGAGTCAATGATGCTTAGGTTTTAAAGAGGGGAGGTCTTCCCCCACCTGGCCACTGGCCAGCTCAGATTAAATCACACTGAACACAGGAACCAAAGGGTTTTCTGGCTGACCCCAGACCCTTCCTAGCCCTACTCACGTCCTTGAGGCAGCCCATAAAGTTGTTGCTGACGGGTGAGCCCGGCAGGTCAGCCGTGTTGGGACTGCCCCCAATGTAGAAGAAGTCATCCGAGCCCAGCATGGTGTAATCCTCCTGCGTGTAGCCTGTGGTGGTCAGGATCCCGTCCACCGAGATGGTCACCTGCCCAGCCCAGGGAGGGAGGGGGAGAGACAAGGAGACAACCGGCATCAACTCCCTGGGAAAAGCCACGGGCTGGGCAAGGGAGGGGCCAGGGGGCTGTGGGGGAGGGGGACCCCCCATTTTTATGTCTGCTTGTCTTGGAAGAGGAACAGTGGGGGGAGAGAGGGAAGGCAGGAAAGGAGGTAGCACAAGATTTGATGGTTTCAGGGTGGGCTAAGGCCTGCCCCACAGCCCCCAACTCAGCAGGCAGAGGCCTGAAGGGTACTGGGAGTGCCCACCATGAAGAACAGAAGAAGCACGTCCTGGAAATGGCTCCAAACAGGAGTAGGGACCTCAGGACAAGGCCCCGTTATGGGGGGGTGCAAATGGCATCCTCACTCCCTTCCTCTTGCGGTGCTCTCTGGACCCTCATGTGATTTAAGAGCATCTTTCATAAAGGAGGTAGAGAACACCAGTTCTCCTTGGATCTTGGTGGCTTTGTCTCAACCTGTGGCCGTCCCTTCGGGGCACTGAGAAGTCCTGTCTTAGACCGGCAGGGAAATGGGAGATAGCGAGGGCATGTGGGACAGGAGCTCAGATACTACTGGGGAGTGCTGGAACATCCTGGGGCATGCATAACACCCTCAGGGCTGATTCCCACCACCACCCTAACATCAAGCGTTCCCGTTGGTCCGTGCCTTCTTCCCGAGTCTGTGTCTTTATTCCCCAGGCTCCTCTGTATGCGGGTGGCTCTCTTGTCTCCAACGAGAGGGTAGCCCTTTATCTATTCATCAACCTGCCCTCGTTTCTTTGTTATCTTCCCTACTAACCCCACCCTCATTACTCACGGCCAGGTTAGGGAACAGGGGGACAGGGCTAACTTCACGATATCTTAGCCCTGGGCTGAAAAGTCAGCTAAGAAAGCGAAAAGTCAGCTAAGAAAGCAACGTAAGGAGGGGGGAGTACCCGATGTTCCAAGGAGAGGACAGGGGCTCAGCAATGGCCTGGGGAAGGCAGAAGTGACCTTGGCGGGGAGTGACAGATCCAGGGAACTCTCTTTCTACCCCCTCCCCAGACAAATGCCCACGTGGCCCCGGAAAAGTTTAGCCATAGGAGCAGCCCACAAGGGCTCCAGAGATCCAGCAAGACTGTGGGGGGAAAACCAAGGGCTTCAGGACCATGAGCGCCCCACTGTAGGGAAGCTGTGGCTTAGGATGGTCACCTGGGAAGAGCGGGCAGGCTCCTACAGGAGCCATCAGGAAGCTGGCTCACGGAGAACCCAACATTGTGCTTCCGCAGACCACAGCTCACCCCTACTTCCCAATCCCCAAACATGCTTCAGGACCCTCTTTTCAGGCACAGTCTGGAGATTTGGGCCTTCCAATCACATCCTGTGATGTCCCCACCCACACTGGACCATACGCACATGTCACCAGCCATCTTCCCGAGACTGGTCTCCAGGGTTCCATTGTCATGGGGGTGGGAGGAGGATGTTAGGAACTCATAAAGAACATGGGCAGAATGAGGCAAGGGACCTTCCCCCACAGGGCCCTCAAGTCCCCCTCACTCACAGTGAGTGGGGGTACAGCTGAGCAGAGTGAGGGCTGAAGGGGCCTCCTCCTGGGAACCATCAAACCTTGTGCTGGGGGGACCAGGTTCAAGGACAGAAGGTCTTTGTGGGAGGGGGCAGTTCAAAAGCTTTTGAATCTTATTTTGAGGGGAGGGCTGGTCATTATTGTTTTTATTTCTTCTTCCCTCCACCCACCTGAGGCTGGGAAGTAGGGATCGGGGTGGAAAAGGGAAGGGTCAAAGTATTAGTCACAAAAACATGCAGACAAGATTAGGATGGGCAGAAGGGGGATGGGGCAAGGGAAGAAGGGGACTGGGGTGAAGGGGTGGGATAGGACAGGGAGGGGTGGTAGGTGAAGGGGTCTCCCTAGGACAAATTCAGCTCTGTCCCACCCTGCACCTCCACTCTTGATCCCACACCAAGACCAGAAAATGGGCCACTAATTGGTTCCTGAGCCTGTGTCTGGTCACCGCAGCTAGACGGTCAGCTCCTGAAGGGCAGGAACCTGGCCTGACACGTCCCTGTAACCACATTAATCGCAGCACGATCCAGGGGACACATCATGGTCATTAAAGGCAAACATCAAGTCACCTCGTGACCCAGAGAAACACTGGGCTCTCACCACCTGTGTCCCATCTATAAGCCCAACACCTCAGGAGCCCTGAGTGGACAGAGCCTCCACCGTCCGAGACTGCTCTAATCGGGGGCCCTGGCTTCTGTGTAGGGGGAGGGCCCCACTGGCCCCCAAGGGCCTCAGGAGGAGGCTTCCCTGGCCTTCTCAGCCTTCCAGCTCCCCCGGAGCCACTCGGCTATGTCCTCCCTCCCCAGCCCCAGCAGCCAGGGCACCAGCTACAGCCATTTTCCTCATCCTATGGTCTCTGTTTGGCCCAGCCCATGCAGTGAGTTCGTCTGCCTTTGCCATTCTAGAGTTAGAAGGACCTGACCTGTGGGGAGCACGCTCCTCAATTCCCCTTCAGACTGGGTGAGAACCTGACCTTGCCCACTCTCGCTCTATGCAAACCACCGCCATGTGGTGCCCCTTTTGGAAAAGGGCTGCCTTAATCACCCTCCTATCTGTCCCCCAAATTCACAACTATTTTCTAGAGCAGCCCTGGCCCAGGGGCTGAGGGAGAGGGTAGCAGGAGACAGGGTGACACAGGGAGGTGCATGGAGGAAGGGTGGGGTCAGCCTGGGGGTGGAGGAAGTAGAGGGAGAACGGGGGAGATGGGCACTGGGTAGAAAGGAAGCCGAGAGTAGGGGGAATGGAGGACAATCTCTGGGGAAGGCAAGGAGGGAGATGACGGAGATTAGTAAAACCCGACTGTTCCCTCAGACAAATCAAAGTCCAGACACAAAAATGGCGGGTTCGTTAGTAAAAGCAAGAAACAGGGGAGTAATTCCCCCGTCCCCCTCCACCCCAGGGGTTTGTGATGCCCCTGCCCCCCAACCCCCCCTCCCCGCGCAGCTTCTGGAAGGGGTGGGGCCGGTGGGGGAGGAGGGCAGGGGGGCCGTGCGAGGAGCAGCCTGTGCAGCTGGACACATGCGGGTTAGAGGGCCAGGGTTGGGAGCCAGGCCCAGCTGGAGAGGAGAGAGAGAGGCAGCCGCAGGTGAGAAGGCATGCGGGGCCAGGGGAGATGGGGAAGAGCAGAGATGGAGGCGAGGGAGCGGTGGGTGCAGGAAGGAGAAGCTTCCTTCCAATGGAGGAGGAGAGAGGAGCCACCACTAGGACAGAGACATTTATGGGTCGAGAAAGACAGGGGAGAGACACGAGGCTCAGATCTTCCTCACCAGAGGGTAACTCAGATGCTCATGCCCACCACCCATTCAGTACTGACCACTGACCCAGACACACCTGCTCACACACCACATCCTGCCGAAGGCAGCGGGAGGAAGTCCTGACCGGCTCATTTCCAAGCATCCTCCTTTCAGGCTCAGGACCACGGCTAGCACCCGAGACACAGCAGACACTCGGCACCCAGGCCACACCAACCCATCAACCTGGACAGGTGGGGCCCTGAGTGAGGACTGAGGAGGCCAACGGGAAGGAGCCAAAGCTCTGCCCTGGAACAGCCATGAACAGCCAGGGAAGAAGGGGTGAAGCACCCAAGACACGGGAGCCCAGCCTCCCTCCACACCCCAGGAGCATGGAGGGAGGCTGGAGGTGGCCGTAAGGGGCAGCCTCTGACCCGGGCGGGGTCGCAGCCCTCCCTGCTGGGCCCACCTCTCTTCGGCTCTACTCCGCCTGTCTCCTCTTAGGCCGGCCAGTGGGATGTGAAACCGGGTCCTGACCACAACGGTCCCTACAGGTGCACTCCATGCCTGTCCTGACCCAGGAGGAAAGGCTGAGGGACAGGGAAAGCTGCTCTGGCATCATCCAGAGCCCTTCCCAGCTGCCTGCTAGGATCACAGGGTCACTGACCCCCTTAGGAGGGGGATTTATTCAGGGGAGAATAAGATGAAGGGCCGATGTTTTTGACTTGTGGGTGGGCTAGATGGGTTTCCTGGGATTTTGAAGGCCGTCACCACTGTATGCAAAATTGTCTCATTTGTCCATTGCTGTCATCAGATTCTCAAAGGGATCCAGAAGCCAATGGTGGTTAAGAACAACAAGTTTAGGAAGAAGGCCCAGGCCTCCCCTTAGCAGTAAGTGGGGTGGGAGGAGGGCTTGAAGACAGGATGGCCGAGGGAGGTGGTGCAGGCCCGCTACCTGCTCAAGTTCAGCCATCTGTTTGGGGTCGGGAGGAGCTGCAGGGAGAATCAGGTTGAAAAGATCGCAGCAAAACGCCTCGGCCAGCAGTTACAGCCCTACAGCACCTCCTGACATCTGGATTTGATAAAGTTTGGCGCTAGAGGGGAAAGACTTCGGGTCAGAAACCTTGGGTTCGTCTTTCGCCTTTACCATTTTCCAGAACAATCTTTGCCTCTCATCTGTAAAGGGGGTGCAACAACCTCCATCACTCGTACTTCTCCCAGGCTGACGATGCGGATCGAATGAGATAACAGAAGTGAAGGCAGCGGACGCTCCATAACTGCTATGTGGTCCCCCCGGCTTTCTCTGGGCCTCAGTTTCCCCATCGGTTAACTGACAACAGTCTCTGCCTGATGCCTCAACCTAGGCATTTGTCAAGTTTAAATCATATTCAGGATGTGAGAGCTATTTAGCAGAATCAAAGACCCCAGTGTGTGTGCAAAAAAACTATTATCATTTTTACAAGAAAACTGCCATCATCCTGACCACACCTGACCCAAACCTCTCAAAGGGACTGGCCTTTTTGGTCTGTATCCACCCTCTCCCCCAAGGAGGAGCGCTCCAATAACAAGAAAAGAGACCATATAAAAATGAGTTAGTAAAAATAAATCCAAAGCCAGCAGGCACTGGGGCTGAGGAATGCCTGAGAGTAAGAACAGGGTGAAGCCCGTCTCTTTGGGGGCTCCATGCTCCAACTCCAGTCTTCCCCTGAAAGGGCTGATCCCTGGGGACAGATTTTCGAGGGTCTGTGAAGCTCCTCAGACCACCGAGAGGCAACCAGCCCGGATCATCAAGCAGTGACGCTCACACCGTGGACTTTAAAAACTTAGAATGTAGCAGGAGCGTTCCTTGCCAGGGCTGAAAACGGACAAGGCCATCTGCCTGTTAACCAACTTTGCCACGTTCCTCCACCTTCCCTCCTCCTCCCCAGGCCAATTCCTGAGGCATTCTGGGGTTTCACGCAGTTATTTTGAGACTGATTCCTAAGAAGGGATGGTAATAGGATCTCCTGTGGGGCCAGAGATGCTGGATTCTCCAGGGTTTGCTATGGGAAGGGAATCACTTCTCTGCAAAACATCCTCAACCCTGGAAACCCTCAGATAGATAATCAGTTAACATGTTATAAAGATGAATAAAATCATAATTTCCTTTGCAGACTACATATGCTTTCACTTCTAATGCCCTGCTTGATCGGCACACTGACCCCACGAAACAGGCGATGTATGTTATCAGCTGTTCAGTAGACGAGCAGACTGAGCTTTGGCCCAAGTCCGCGTGGTCAGTTTTTAACTGAACCGAGACCAGAAGGAAAGTCTACGGAGTCCTGATTCTCAGATGGCTTTGCCCTGGTGTTTGGGGTGCGCCACACGGGTTTATCTTGCCTCCTTTCTGTCCCCAAAGTCACAGGCTGGCTGTCCAGTGAAGCTTTATAAAGAAAGAATTCCAAATGCACAGCTCCTGGACTGGCCTGGCCGGACGGCTAGACAGCAGCTAACTTCTAGAAGCAGCAGCTGGAGAGCAGAGCCTGTGTGTGGCATGGCGCCGGGACCACCACCTGGTTCTACTGGAATACCAGAATGCCTGGGAGTGACCAGCTGAGGTCTTGGATCGGGAAGGGTTGGGATGGCTGCGGCTGTGGGCACTGTCTCAGGGACAGGGCAGAGGACAGGGCCACCACGGGTCTGTGGGTGCAGGGAAACACGGCCCACGGAAGCATCAGGACAGGCCAGACGGAGCCTCGCAGGTCGAGCCCCTGGGGAGGTGGGGGAGCCGTTCAGACTGGAAGCCCCAGCTAGCAAGCTTCCCTCGTGGCCAGCCAGCTGCCCCAAGCAGCGCGGGCCCCACGGGAGCAGACACGTCCATGTGCAGGGTCCCCAGCCTGGTGCTCAATCACTCTGCATTATTAATAGGCGATGACTAACTGCCGACTGCAGCAGAGCCGGGGCGGGCGGGCACGAGGGAATCCCAGGGGATGGCACACACCACAGCCCGCGGGAACACACTCCAAGCAAGGCGAGGAGCAAAGGGCCAGCCCCAGCTCCTGCGCTGCTCCTGCCCACCGTGGCCCCAGACTTGAGGGCCCGCCCCCACTGCTTGCCTCCACCCAGAGCCCTTCCCAGGCTCCAGCCTCCACACAGTCCCGCAGCCCGCAGCTCACACCAGCATTCACACGTGTGGAGTCACCAGCAGAAGCCCACAGACACACAGCACAGTCTCCCACTAACACCCCCTAAATGTCACACCAACATTTACCCACAGTCGCACCCACACACCAACACACACCAGCTGCGTTTACGCAGACACCCACATTGACACTCACCGGGACTGAGCCCAACCCAAACAGAGGAGTTTGGCAACAGCTAGCCCCGCTTCCCCCCTACTGCACCTCCTCCTTTCACCCCCTCACCATGGAAGGTAACCACCCCGTCAGAGGCCATGCGGGACAGGCAGGGGACTGAGGTCCGGGGGAGATGGGGGGGAAGGAAGACAGTGTGAAACACAGTGTTAGTCAGAACAGCAGAGCGGTGGGGGGAACTGGCCGCTATCCCTCCTGGGGGGAAAAGACCATTCATGCCATGCAAATGTGGGGGGAGACGGAACCACGAACCCTCAAGGCTGAGGAGTGAGGGAGGGGATGCCACCTCTTCCCTGGAAGCCAGCATGGGACAGCCCCCAACTGGTATGAACTGGTCCCAGGCTGCTCCGCATCTCCCAAGGCCACCCTCCCCCCCTAAGGAATCTGCCCAGCTGGCTGCCACTGGAGGCTCAGCCCCAGCCCCGCTCCCAACCGGAGGGGCCGGTCCGGGAGCTGACAGTGAGCAGAGCGTAGCATGTCATGGGATGGTGTTTTCCATGGATTTTCAGGAGACCAAGAAAGAAACTAAATCAAAGAGAAAAAACGAGGGAGCGGGGGGTGAGGGGGGAAAGGAACAAAATAAAGCAACAGAAATCAGCAGCCTGGCATCGGGGCTGGTCTAACCAGAGCCCATGAACATGGGACCTGCCCCCAGGCCTCTCTGGCCAGGAATCTGAATTCAGGAGTCAGGGTTAGGGCAGGGACAGGCCAAATTCCTCGGTTTCCATTTGTCTTTTGGATTTGAGTTCGGACCAAAAAAGAAAGAAAAGGGAAAGAGGAAAACTAAACGAGAGAGAAGCAAAATCTAAAGATTGTCCAGGACGCCAAAAACAATCGGAAGAGCAAAACAACCAAAACCAAATGGGGAAAGGAAACAAAAGAGGGAGAATTGAACAGTTAAAAAAACCCACGGCAAACCAAACGGTAAGACAATTAGAGTGATATCTACCAGATAATGCAGTTTGTTTACCATAGCGTGTCCAATCCCTGCGTGCTTCACCGGAGATATGGGGGAGGGGTGGGGGTCAAAAAAAAACAACAACAACAACAAGACAACAACGAAAGAACAGAACGAAAAGAAAAGAAAAATAAAATGACCAACTGTGAAACTCAAGGAAGGAGGAAAATTATATATCCATATATATTTGGTTGGTTGTTCAGACCCTCCCACCTTAGGCTCAGCTGAAGCATTTTGTTTAAAGAAAATTAAATTATAATGGGAGGGAGAAAGAAAACACACAAAAAAATTAAATCCCTTCTTCTCCCAATCCCCCCTCCCAAACCCTCCTCTGGATTCCTCTGCCCCCCAACCCCTCCCGGAAGAGCCGGCTGCAGAGAAGGGGAACAGTTAAAGACCTTGGTTAGTAAAGAAGAAAACAACAAAAGAACTGGACCAGGAAAGCAACGACTTAAAGATGGCCGACATTCCGCAATGAGACAGAAAGGTTAGTTCGGTTTTTCACTCATACCTCACCCCACCTGTCCCTGCCCATCCCTTGGTCCCCTGGGTTATAAGCGTGTTAGTAACACACACAGAGTCGGCAACGGGGTTTTCCAACAGAGGGTGAGAGAGGGAAGGCAGGGGGTTAAGAAGCAGACCCAATTATGCAGTATTAGTAAGTCCTTTCAGCTGAAATGTTAGGGAGTTGAGGGGAAGGAAGGGGGGGGGGACAAGGGATATAAGAAAGGGATGGGCTATTGACTCGGGTAATGGACAATGGGTTGTTGGCCAACTGGTCAACCAGACGGCCCTCTAGAGAACTGGCCGACTGGCTGACCAGCGGCCATATCGAGTTAGTGGGTTAACTGGTTGGTGATGGGCCAGCTGGCTGTCAGGCTGGGAGAAGGGTGGCCAGCGCCCCTAGAGAATCACAGCACTGGCTAGAATGAGGCAGTTTCATTTGGAGGCGAAGGGAAGAGGTTCCCAAGGAGCGTAGGAAGGGATATAGGGGTCTGCTTTTCCTGGGCATGGAGGATAGGCAAATCGATCCAGGGAGTCATGGCAGGGAGGGGGCAGCTCCTCCTTTATTGTTTCTCTTCCTTGAGAAAAGAAGACAGAGTCGCCACCAGAACAGGGAAGAGGAACCCTTGCCCTCCATGGGCTGTCAGAGGGTTCACTTTCATGGCGTATCTCATCCCAAACCCGCCTCCCTCTCCTCCCACCCTCCCGCCCATAGCTGATCCCTCCTTCCCGCCTCATTTGACTTTCCAGAGCCCAGGTTTTCCCCAAAAGTCCCCCTAGTTCTCCAAATACCCCACCCTTATTGTCTTATGGTCCTCTAGGCAGCCATCCACCCTAGGATTAAATGCCCCCCACACACACCGCCACCCCTGCAAGCCCCTGGAATTGGTAAGGCTTTCCCAGCAGCCCAGCCTCCTTCCATGCACACCCACAGACCCCCGAGCCTCCACTCCCCACAGGCAGCACCAGAAATCCATATCCCCCACATACCACACCATAAAAAGGAACACAGAGGCCCACCCACCTCTCAAACCCCTTACTCTTCCCTAAGCTATAAGCCAGCTTCTTCTATCCCGGGCTCTAGAGTCCCTAACCCCATGTGTCTCTGATTATTTTCTCTTCTCAAGGCCAAAGGCAGAGGCAACAATCACCTTCCAAATAACCCTTGTTTTTGTGGAGGAGAAATCAAAGGGACTGAGGCAGCTTTGCTGAGGGTATCAGAGACGGTGGGACACCATTGCTCGATGTCTATTAAACACTAACCTGCACACCCAAGAGTGTGATTTCGAGAAGTATTCCAGGGCAGCTCTATTAGTTACAGCTTTATTATCAACGGTGGGCACAGGACTAATTCAGAAAGACGATTAATAAGGACCTCTTATAATGAAAAATAACAGAATTCGATATTTACCAGCTAGAAGAAGTGCCGAATAACCAATATCAATTATTAGTGATGCAGAAGCCGTTTACATAACAGGAAGGCAAGAGTCGGATGTTGGGTGCAGTGACTGGCTCGAGGGGCTAACCCAAGATACGAGGATTAGTGCTGCTGGCTGGAGGGACTGTCTCCAAGTGAAGAGGCCAACCAGTCAGGACAAGGGACAATTAGTTTCAGGGCAGCTAAATTAATTGCATCCGAAAAGGTAAGAGTTGTCTGATATCCCTGACTAGTCAAGCAACACAGAAAAAAAAGACACGGCGGGGAGCAGGGAATTGGAGGTAAAAAGCCAACTACTATTACTCTTTCTGAACTAGAACTGGTTATGGAGACTAAAATAAGAAAAAAAAAAAAACAGTTTTCAACTTTCTTGGACAACTTTCATTTTTAACAAGTAGAACAGCAAATTCAGAAACAGGATGGAGAGGCAAGAAAGGTGAGTTCAAAGTCTGGTCCTGCCACTAATGTCAGGACATCTTGGCTTCCTCTGAACAGGCTGGAGTAGGTGAGGCAGGGGCGGGTCCAGAACCCAAAACCCACGGCGATTGTGGCCAAATTAACTGGAGGGGAGCGGGCATCGGAACCTATTCCTGCTGGCCTGTGTGCGGCACAAGGAAGGGGTCCACAGCAGCTGTGCCTTCCCGAATGCCAGGATGTAGAACACTAACGCTTCCCACTAGCACATGGTGAATGTCCCCACTCTAGGAACAGAGGGCTCCTGGAGTCCAGGAGCGCAAGAATGACAGCACAGGGGGAAGGAGGAAGGCATCAAGTCACGGAGGGGAGGGCTCCGCCGTTATATCCAGGGGCAACTTCGCCCCCTCTCCACCTTGAACTTTGGCTGTAGCGCTAACCCTCAAGAAAGCCAAGACGGGGACTCTACACAGAAATCATCCATCACAGAACTCAGGATGGAGGCAAGCTTTGCAGAGCTCAAGCAAGAGCAGCTCGGGACAGAGAAGAGGCGCTCACTCTACTCCGGGATCGAGGGGACCCATTTTTCAGAGAGAGACGCGGAACGCTCAGATGGTTTCAAGACTCCGGAACGTCCCAGAATGGAAGATCCGCAAGACAAATGACAAATTCAAGAGGCCTTTGTATTTTGCACTGGTGACAACTGCCAGGCTCTCCCGGGGAGGCAGGAAAAATGGGCGTGGCTTCGAGAGCAGACAGGCTTCCAATCCTCCCCCGTCCTGAGCGGATACCTGGGGGCAAGTTCTCTAACCTGCTGAGTCTCGATTTGCTCATTGATAAAATGGGACTATGTCCCACTGCACAGGATTGTTCATGAAAATCAGGCGAGATACAAAAAAGCAAAGAGATGATCAGCGTCTTCCGAGAAACGCTGTAAAAATAAAAAAATTAAAAAAAAGAACACAGTCCTGAGACAATTCAGAGGGGTGGAGGGAGAGGCTTTCTTTCCTCTGGCTTTGTAAGGGAAGAGGAGTCGTTCCCAGGCCATCAGAGGCAGTTCGATATTCGTGTGAAACGGATCTGCTGGGTCCTCGTGTCCAAAATCTCACCAACCGGCTTCAGAAAGCGCCTAAAAAACCGCTTGAAAAACAAGTACAAATGCTCACCAGCTGCTGGTTTTAAGCCCTCAAGGAGCACAGCACCTGGTAGAGAGAAGAAAGGAACACAAATATTGACCACGCGGCAGGAACGTGATGACAGGGAACGCAGTGTCCCATCGGCAGTGTCTCCCAAGGGGGCCGGAGGGGACACACTGTCCTAGGTTGAGAACCACAGCTCTAGAGACCTTGTTCTGAGAAGCCCTGAAAAAACAGGCAGGGACTCGAAGGGCCTGGTAAGGAGGGACTCGGCCACAGGCTGGGCCTCGAGCGGGGTCAGGGAGCCCAGAGCACAAGCACAATGACCTTCTCGGGGATCGTCACAGTGATCCGAACAGGACTGCACCTCACAGGTACGGATGTGGATCCCTCCAGAAACCCTTCCTAAAGAGCATTCTCAACCAAAGCCTTTACCAGCACCCTCTTTGATCATGAAGCCTGTGTTGGGGTCCGCATGACCAGACTCTCCTCTGACTTGTCGTAAAAGAGACCAGGGGAAGGGGCGCCTGGGGGGCTCAGTCGGTTAAGCGTCCGACTCTTGATTTCAGCTCAGGTCATGATCTCAGGATCCTGAGATCGAGCGCCATGTTGGGCTCCACGCTCAGCTGGGAGTCTGCTTGAGATTCTCTCTCTCCCTCTCTCTCTGCCCCTCCTCCTACTCAGGCTCCCCCCCCTCAAAAAAATAAATAAATCTTTAAAAAGGGGGAGGGGCGCTAAGGGGAAATGATTTCCAGCAGTTAGCAGCTTGAACCCCGGACTCTGGGAGCCCCGGGAAGAGGCCACCCTGGGTCACTGGTTACACTCGCTGCTGCTGAGGCCAGGCCTCCCCCGCCTCCCCAGCCTCCTCTCAGTGACTCTCCAGTTTCTAGAACTTTTAAGGTCCCTGCGGCTCCCCGGGCACTTGCGTAGCTTTGCTCACTTTTCAGAGACTCATCCTGTCTCCTCGAGCGCCGAAGGGCTGGGAGGGCACGGACTGCCTTTTTGCCCCGTGTACCCATTGCGGGTGCACAATACATTTGTTGACCAGCGACACGTGGATCGGGACCCTGGGCTTGCAGCGTGGTGCCAGAGGGCAGTACCAGGTGACAGCGCCGTCCCGCGGACGGAACACCAGCAAGAAGCGCCAGAGCGACTCCCCGCTCCGCCAGCAGGTGCCATGTGTGTGGCACCTACAAGTATGACAAATGTACAGGTCACACCCGGGTGTGCTCAGACAATAGTGGCAACACGGGACCACCCGCTGACGGGGTCAGAGAACGATGGACATGAAGCACGGCACTGCACCGAGGAGGCCCCCCCCAAGCTTGATACCTCTCGGAGCACCGGGACCACAGAGAACAGGCACTTGGGTAGGAGTCCCACAGCCACGGGGAACGGCAGGCTCGGGGAGGAGCAGCAGGGTTATTCACGGAGGCCTCCCAGCCGGGGGAAGGCGCCCAAGGAGAAGGGTTCCCCATTCGATCAGCCCCCAGTGGTGGTGAAGAACAGGTAGGAAGAATGTGAGGTCAGCCAGGATCCTGACTCGCAGGGAGGAGCTCGTCGGGGAGGAAGGGGGGAGAAGGAGCACGGAGAGGACCGTGCCGAGGAGAGGCAGCGGAAGGCTAGCTGCCGCCAGCTAGAACTAGGAAGTACAGAGAAGATAATAACTGGCAAGAGGAGGCCTAACCCAGCAGAGGTTACGTGCCTCCTGGGACAGAGACGGTCCACATTCCGGGCGGCCCTCAGCCTGCTAGCAATGAAGCTGGAAGAGCTTCCCTGCCACTCACTGCGAGAAAAAGCACTGCATCTGAGAGAAAAGGACCAGCAGAAGCCCGGGCCCCTGTCTGAGGGAGCGGAGAAAGCAGTCAGGAGGTGGGGACGGGCATCCAGAGGCACAGTGGCCACTCTGGGTTTGAAGAAGGGTCTGGCTGGGACTCTGCTTGAGGGGGGTGCTTATCAGGGCCGAAAACAAGCTCGCGGGGCAGGGGGAGGCGTCAAGCAGAAGCCTGGCCAGAGAGATGGCCTCACCCACCATAGTCACCCTGGACCTTGTAAGTGACACAGAGGCCACGACGAAGATGACAGAGCTGATGCCCTCTCCGGGTGGTCCATCTGGGAGCCGGAGCTGAGGAGCCACCGCAGAGAAGAGTCTCGTTCTTCCTGCAGGGGCTGACCCAAGAGTCTCCTCTGGGCTCCTGCCCCGGAGGAGAGGTGGGGCCAAGCATGCCCTGCAGTCCTGCTCTCCCTCACACCTGCCGCACCTCTACCCTGCCCGGACCCCTTCCCTGCCTCTGCCCTGGAAAGGCCCCGCAGGAGGGCAGGCCACACTCTGTCCCCACGCCTACATTTGCACCTTTCTGCCCTAGAGTCAGGGTACCCACAGCTACCCAGCCAGAGCCTTTCCACAGGCTCCCAGGGCCCACCCATCCAGGCTCTACGGCCCTCATCCCGTCTCCCAAATTGCCTTCCTGCCGGGTCACCTGACTTCTTAGCCTGGGCCCTGGAAACCCTATCCTCCACCACCAGTATGAGCCAGGCCCTTCCCCTCCCCCTTCCCTCAGGCCCCGGCCCCGGGCAGCTCTGCAGCTTCCTCTCCACTCGGCTTCCGGTGCTCGCAGCCTGCCCGCCGCCTGCCCGCACCCTGAGCCTGGAACTTCTCCAGAAGCACACCTCGCGGGCCGGGCCCTGACGCCTCACACCCACGGGCGCAGGCCGCCCCCTCGCCGCGGTCCCGTTGCCCCAGCGCAGCTGGCCCCCGCCTCCTTCTTGCTCCCCCTACCTGGCGCAGGTTTCGGGTGACCCGGACGTCGTGCCAGGCGTTGTCGTTGAACTTGCCATTGACGGGTTCCACGAGCGCCTCGAAGGCCCCTGAGCCCAGGTTGATCACCAGCCAGACAGCGCCAGACTTGAGGGACAGGTTGACGTAGTCGGCCGACTTGCCCGTGTGCAGCATGAGCCCGTTGCGTTGCAGCGTGCGGAAGGCCAGCGTGATCTCGTCCGTGCTGCTCTGGATTGGGTTGTGTGACAGGTCGTAGCAGAAGAACTCGTTGCCTTTGAAGGTCGCCACGAACTCCTCCTTGCCTGGATGCCACGGTGTGGGGAAACGGAGAGGCTGAGTGGGGCAGGGCACGCCAGACCTCCCACGGCCCCTCCAGCGGCCCAGCGCAGGTCCCGGGCACCAACGGGAGCCCCGCGGTCCCACCGGTAAGCCTCAGGCCCTCTTCCATCCCCCTGCCTGTCCACCCTCCTCTCTGGACCCGGCCGTCTTGACTGTCGCAAGTCCGCTTCACCCACATCCATTTCCAAAGCGGGAGGCTGCTAAGTGCTCTCACACTGACGGCTGACAATTTAGCTACCACAGGGCCAGGCAAAGAGGACGTTCACACTCTCTCCTCCCCGGGCAGCCCTCCGTAGGCCACTCCCCTGAACAAAGGGATGTGGAAGAGCCTCCACCTGCCTTCTCCCTGGAGGGCCTCCCCTAAGGCTGGGGCACTGACAGCCCACCTCCCACCCCTGCCTCTTCTCTGGTGATGGTCATTCTCAGTTCCCCAGGGCAGTTTCAGCCTCACGTGGGGGGATGGGACCAGCAGGCCTGTTGGGCAGCAGGGAGCAGAAGAGGAGATGGGGAACGGTGGGGTGGGGTAAGGCATTGGGAAGACACATAGGAAGACAATGCAGGTGACAGCGATATGCACTGGGGAGCTGTGGGCCACAGCCTCAGGCCAGCTACCATCCCTAGCTGGGTCTTCTGCAGACAGGCCCTAGGCAGAGAGCCTCTGAGGGGCCCCAGAGGGCAGGGCTGGGACCCCTGAGTGCCAGCAGATGGCTCCGGGTCTTGCGGGTGTGCGTGTGTGTGTGCGCGCGTGTGTGCGTGCCTGTGTGTGTGTGTGTGTGTGTGTGTGTGTGTGTAAGCACCCGGCACAGGGCTCCCTCCAAGGGCACTTTTCAAGCAGAAGCAAAAACAGACTGAGAGACCTTGGGGATGTGTAGCGTCTGTAAGTGGGTGACAAGTGACAGGACAACAGCTATGTGCAGGGACGCTGGGGTCCCAGCCCCACACTTTCACAAGCCAGAGCATGCACAGAAGGAAGAGAACGGGACATGGAGTCAGGCCAGAGCAGAGGACCTGGACGTTGGACAGGGACTCGCTTCTCCCCAATGCACAGCACTGCAGTGGCTCGTCCCACCCACCTCCCAGGGTAGATGAGGGTGGGGACGGCCGGCCTCAGGCCTTCGTGGAGCACAGGGGTTCTCAGGCCACCAGGCCCAGGAAGCAGCGGGGTGCAATGCTGGGCCGCATGCACAGCCCTGCGAAGGCACCTGCGCCCCTGTGAGCCCGGCCACAGGAGCAAGCACCACGCGTGGGAGCGGCCGCGACCCGGTTGCACTTCCCGCAGATGCCTCTCCCCGGCACACAAGAGCCCTGCTTCTCTCCCTCCGGGCACGCTGCCCGTAGACTCCGTCCTCGCTGCGTCCGGATGCCAAGGCACCAGCTGCTGCCCCAGAGCCTGGCACCGCACTCACTGCAGCTGGCAAGGCCCGGTTTCCTGAGGCCACGGGGCCGTGAAGCTGGGGGGGCAAGAGCAACATGGGGACAGTGGGAACCCCACTCTGCCTACCTTCGAGCTCCGGCGAGAAGGGCCAGAAAACGAAGGGAACTCAGGCAGAGACAGGAAGGGGATGTGGGGAAGAAGGGCAACGCAGAGGGGGATCCACAGAGAGGGGGAAGGATGGCCATCAGGGGCAGAAGGGACATGGAGCTGCTCAGTGCGCAGACACAGCAAGAGGTGACAGAGTGAAGCAGTCTGAAGACAAGCGGCAAGCCAAGAGGGGACAGGTGAGGGGGACGGAATGGGGCCAGCAAGGAAAGGGGGACAGGGGCCTCTAGGGAATGGAAGCCAAGGCTTTCTCAGGGCCTGGCCGTTTCCATAGCAACCAGGCCTGCTGCCCAGGCCCTGGCAGAGCCAGGGGGCTCAAGGACCAGAGAAGGGGACGTGTTTGACCTTGGGCTTACCACACGTACTAGTCCTCCCCAGAAGCCAGGCCTCCCCTCCCGTTCCCTCACCTTCACTGCGGTCAAAGGAACTATCATTAAAGGGAAAGTCAAACAGAAAGAAAGAATAAAGCAATCACGTGAAGAAGTGATGGGGACAGAACAAAAGAGACCGGAGAGGAGGGCCAGGGGATGGACCACAGCTGCCAAGGCGAAATGAAGAAACAAGGCCGTTCCTCGATTCCTCCAGGCTCTGCCTCGGATCTCCTAGGAGAGGAGGCAAAGCCAGCCATGGAGTTGGAGCCGTTTACATGCTCTCCAATTCCGCCAGCGACCTGGATAGGCCCAGAGATGGACAGAGGCTCGGAGCAGCCAGACAGCGGGGATAGAATTGGAAGAGAGGGACAGAAAGGAGGTGAGCAAATGTGAGCAAGACACCCCAAGGATGGTGGGAAGGACAGAGACAGACTCCAAAGGGGGAAGAGGGCAGCAGGACCTCAAGGGATTGATGGGGGGTCTCTGTGGCCATAAGGATGCCCACCCAGGGTGCTCACGGAGCGCAAACCAGACCTGGGAGGAGCCAGACCAAAGCACCAGGGGGCGCTCTCCCCCACCACCATGCGCAGACCCCAGGGGACTACACCTCCCAGCAGGCCTTGAGCAACAATTGCAGCTCCTGATGCCCACCCCTCTCTCTGGCACAGGAAGGGGGGGTCAGGGCTGATGCTGGTTCACCTCCCATGGTCTGGGAGTGTGGAGCCCCACAAGTGTCCCCAGTCAAGCTGAATGTGGCTAGAGACCAGTTGTTACAGTCCTGGACTTGTAAGAGCCATGAGGGACAGAGCAGCAGCCTCCTTTCCCGGCCCAGCTCAGAGCCCTCCTCTGGGAAGGTCTCCAGCCCTCCCTCGCCCCTCCCTACTCTTAAGCACTACAGCTGTCTGTTCTGCTCATTTGGCACTTACTGCCTAGTAACATCTTGTACTGCTCCCTTGAGAGGAAGTGTGATGAGAGAAAGAAGACCTGGGCACTAATGCCGGCTCTTCTACCAGCTTGGTGACCTTGACCGAGAGGCAAATCTCTAAGCCCCAGCTTTCTCCTCTGGACAAAGGAGCTGACCGCCGGCCTACCTCACAGGTTGCTATGGCTTCTAGAAGGAGAACAGATGGGATAAAGCTTCATAAACTGTAAACTACTCCACTAATAAATGACTCTTGCACTGGTGTGACTTTCTCTGCGTGTGTGTGTGCGTGTGTGTGCGCGCGCACGTGTCTGCCTCTCTCTAGATGAATGAATAAGTTAACTCCTCTTGGACAAAGTCTGCACTTTTCATACACTTTGCGTGGACCACGCTTTCTTGTAGTGATTTGTCAGAACGTCAATGAGCCCCTTGAGAACAGAGACCACTCACCCATTTAAAATAAACTTGCTGAGCACGTGCCCACACAGGAGCCAGGAGCTGTGTGAAGCACTGGGGGTGCACACATGACAACACCCCACCCCTGCCCTCAGGGAGCTCGATGGGGGGGGGGAGGCAAACGGGGAAGTGACAGTAACGATGCAGGGTGGTGAGCGACAAAATCGACGTGTAGACAAGGGTGACAGCGAGCAGCGTGGGGGTTTGCGTGGAGCGTTCAGGGGAGACTTCTGGGGTGGAAGGCCCGGCCACTTTCTCAAGAGTGGGCTGAGAGAGATACAGAATAGCTGGCAAGAAGGCAGGGACGGCGGAAAGCCAACCACACAGCACGTACTAGCGAGCGCAGACGGGACTCGGGACTCCATAGCCCCAGCACCTGGCACCCCCTGAGCTCCTTGAGGGTTGCTAAACTGCCCCCCGAACTCCTTAGGAAAGAGCATCTCTTCAGGGAAGCAACCTCCATGCAGAAAAAGTCACTGAGAACCTATACAGCCCTTAGATGGCCTGAAGGCCTCGGGCAAGCGTCGGCTTCTGCGTCTGCAAACCCAGGGCCAGGAGGCCTTCCACAGAGGGTGGTGAAGGCTCATTTAGGGGATGCATACATATTATAAAGGTCTCATCTCTTAACCAGAATCCCCCTAGGCTGCTGGCATCTAGTGGGCTTCCAGAATTTGATGGTTAAATGGGGGCGGTACCCTGCTTCTTCACCCTGCTTCCCAGATACTTTCTAGGGACAGGCCTGAAATTCTGCCACCAAAAGACATCTGTGTTCTAGAAAAAAGGTCATTCAGACAACTGGGATTTGGGAAAGAAATGGAGGTTTGTGGCCCTTCACACCAGGGCAGGTCCCAAGGATGCAGGCCCAGCCATCTCCGTGGACCTCAGAGGGGGGACAAAGGGGTCCAGCTTTGTTGACTCAGCTGCCACCCTCCAAAGGATGTGCAGTTAGCCTGCAAGGGGTGAGGGCTGGGCTCTCTGGGGACCGTGGGGTCACTGACCTTTCGTTGGCTGGTGCACCTCGCCGGCTCCTCCTCTCCCGGCCCCCCCCTCGGAGAACAGTAAGGACCCTACTGGAGAAGCAGAATTGGGGAGTCAGGCACAGGGGGCTACCCAGCCAGCCCCAACCCAGCCTTGAGGTGATGGAAGGTCCTCTCCAGGGTAGACATCCTGCTTGGAGGTACAGGTGGGGCACGGGGGTGCTGTTCTGGGGACTCACTTGCTTCGGGGCCTCTGGGGAAGGAGCCAGATGACAAACCCAGTCAGGCCCACAGACCGCATGAGACTCACAGCCACCAGCTCCTGCCCTTGGCCCAGGGTTGGGGAAACCGTGGGGAGGAGCAGGGGTGGGGGGGGCTCCCTGCTGCTTCAGAAGCTCCTTCTTCCCAAGAACATGCAAATAGGCCAGGCTTTAGGACCTACAGGCCCCTAACCTTCCACTGCCAGGTTCTGCTCACTGTCCCCCTCCCAATTCTGCATCTTCTCGCACCCTTTCAACTCCTTCAAAAGCCTGACACAGGCACCCCTCCTCCCAGGCCTTCCTGATTCACACACCAAAGGCCTCTTGTGTTCTTGGCCTGTCCTCAAGGCAAACCTGGTTCTCCGCCTACACCTGGTTCACATAGTAGTGAGTGTTCTTACTGTCACCTCTGTCTCCTGCTTTGCCAGTTAGATCACGGGGCTTCCCAGGGCCAGGGCCGTGGTTTCGGTCCTTTCTTTGTGCCTTCAGCTGGGCTACGCACACCCAGAGAGCTTCTGCCTGGCTGGACCTTGTCACGGATGTGGGGAAGGCCTTTCTCAGGGCTGACTTCCCACTCCCCCCGCCCCACCCCCACGCAGCTCATCAACACCCAGGCCTCCTCTGCAAAGCCCCTGCAGACACGTGTTATCACATCTGGGCTCCAGGCTGGCTTGAGCTCTCCACCCACCCCTGCCAGTGACTCGTGCACTCAGCGCCTGGCTCCCAGGCCCCCACACCTATTGCCGGACCGCGTAGGATGGCTTGCAAATGGAGTGTAAAAGTCCATGTCTGGGCCCTTATTCCACCTCAGTCCCAAATCCCCACAAGTAAAGCTAGAATCACACCTGAGCTGTGGACCTTTCGGGGGGGGAGGGGGCGGAGCTCTGGATCCCTTGGGTCTCCATCTACGACAAAGGTGCGCCACCGCCAACACCCCCAGAACCAGGCATTGAGAGCCAAGAAGGAGGTAAGTGAGCCACCCGGGCCCTGACTACCCCCTCGGGACGTCCCCTTCCCCCACAGCTTTTGCCATAATTTCACATCCAGGCAAGAATCCCAGGCCCCTACCTTCCCAGACCTAAACATCCCAAATTCCAGATCTGAGTGTCTCCCCACAGCCCAGTCTTCATCCTCTAGGCCTCCCCTGCCTACACGCTAGAGAACCCCCTCTATGGAAGATGAGCCCTGACAGAGGACCGCCCTGGGCTTGGGGAGCCGCCCTGGACTTGGGGAGCCTAAGGGTCTGGAGTACCTGAGCTCAAGAATCAGTGATGGGGAGACCTGGGGGAGCTCGGCCCTGGGGCGGGGGGGTGTCACAGTCAGGATTCCTGGGCCGTCAGGTTTGCTGAACACCAGGACTTTTAAAGATGGTAGGGACTTGGTTGAAGGGAGGCTAAAAATAGAGAAGCAGCCCCAATGGTACCACCAACTGAAAGGCCACATAATCACTCACAAGTCACCTCCTCTCTCTGGCCCTGAAAGTCCTCATCTGTCAAACGGGGTCAAGAGATGTTGGTGAGGGCGGATGGTGGGACAGCTGTGCAAAGGGGGTGTCCCGCACCTCCATTCCCCTGTCTCTCCCCGTTTGCTGCCACTGTGGACAGAGGGGACACCCCGTAGCAGCAGGGGGAGGGCGGTGAGGCTGCCTAAACGCCTCTTCCTCCAGCCCGTGCTTTTCTCTTTGAACTTGGGTCCACGGAAAAGAAAGAATGATCAGAATGAGTGGAAGGAAATAAAACAGCACCATGAGAAGGGAAAAAGAAGATACACTACCAGGAAAACGCAAAAGAGTGACTGGAGACAGCGGCAGGAGTTACAACATCTCTTGATGTCAGAAACCAAGGTGAGATGAGGGCGGATGGAGCGTGGCAGGGAGGGCGGGGGAGGGGAGAGCACAGATGGGGGGGCCAGCCCCGCCCCCACCCCAGCGCCCCAGTCCCGGAACACAGAGACAACAGAGGCAGCGGGCAGGAAGGGCAGGAAGGGCAGGAAGGCGCTGGGACAGGTGGAGGCAGGGAGAGGGGGCAGGGAGAGGAACAGAAAATCCAGTCGCAGGTTGGGGGCAATCCAATCCAATCCAATCCAAACCAGAACTTCAAACCATACCTTCGCTGTTTAACGTCAGGTGAGCCGGACCTTGGAAAGGGGAAGGGGAGAAAGAAAGAAAGGAAAAAAAAAAAGGAGAAAAAAGAAAGAAAAGGGGAAAGAAACAAAGAAAAACACGAGTCATCAAAATCAGCCAGAGAGAGGGGGGAAAAAAGCTTTTACTGCCACAATTTAAAAACCCTTTTTAACTTGTGACAGGCATCGAGGGGAAAGCCCCCAGCCCCGGAAGCTGAGGAGAGGGGCCCCGATGCCGGAAACAGGGTGGAGGGCATGAGGGGGGGACAGAGAGAGAGAGAGAGAGTGGGGGGTACCAGACGGGGTGAGGGGGTGCAGGCAGAACCGGAGGAAGGGTTGGGGCAAGGAGTCACTGCAAGGGGGGAGAGGAGATTTTGGTTTCTTTTTTTTCTTCTTGCCGGAAAAAAAAAAAGGAAAAGGAGGAGAAGCATGAGGCTGGGAGGGCTGCTTTTTCCTTTTTCTTTTTTTCTTTTTTTTTTCTTCCGGGAGGCGGAGAGAAAAAAAAACAGTCAACGAGAAAAAACGATTCAGATGGAGAAGAAAATAAAACACGACACAAAAATCAAAGCCACCTGGAGAGAGAGAGAGTGTCCTGTTAGCGCAGGATTAAGTGGACAGAGGGGACCTCCAGCCCCACCCCCTACCCCGTGCCCTCACCCTGTGAGCCTGGTGGAGAAAGGGGGGGGGTGCGGGGCCTGGGCCTAGAAGGAATCTCCCACCAAAGTGGGCTGTGGAAAGGCACCTGTCCAGCCCCAGTCCTCCCAGCTGCCCACCTCCCCAACAACCTCCATACATCTGGCTGAGCTCCTGGATTCTACGAGGAAAGTGGGGCTCGGGAGGACAAAGTCACAGCAGAAGCAGACAGGAGGACGGGAAACGCTGGGGCACAGATCCCCAGCCTGGACCCTCCACAAGGAGGACTAGGAGACTAGGGCCCGCACTCTGGGACAGCAAGAACCAAAGAGGACAGCCAAGGCCCGTGGGCAGGAGGTCTGGCTCTCTGAGAGGTCAGAATTACTCTACGGACGCCCTTTCTCTGGCCCCGGCCCTCTCTGAGATGAGCCAAAAGCTGAATTTGGAAAACGGAAAACAGAAGTCCTAACTCCAAGACTCTGGGCAAGATGGGCTGGGATTTTTTTCCATGGTTACCTTGACCCCTTGCAAAGGGCTTGTCAGCCCTGACCCAGGCCTTCCTAAACCTTAGGGGGAAAGACTCCGGCCCAGTGGACCAGCACCCTAGTCCCCGGAGAACACCGGTGGCAGAAAGCCCTCCCCCAGAGAGACTGGCAGCACCAAGTCCGGCAGCAAAGCTGAGGCCCTAGGGCTCCCTGACAGGACCAGCCAGGCCCTCCCTCTCCCCTCACCCTTCATCCCCGGTCTCTAGCCAAAAGGGTGGGGAAGGAACAGCCCTTGGAAACCATCCCAGTGCTGTGGCAATGAGAGGGTGGCCCTAGGGACAAAAAGCCAGGCCAGAGTGGGATTATCCAGGTAAAGAACTCCAGGAGCCTCTGAGACAAAGCAGAGGCCGAGATGCCTGTGCTCCAGGAGGTCAGGAAGGGAGTGGCCAGGGGCCAAAGGCCTGGACCCTGTGGGCAGAGGTTCACATCACCCCCTTCTCCTCTCTTGGGGCAAAGGCATGGGTCTTCCCCCACCTGTGCGTCTCAGGCCAGCTGGGGGAGGGGACCACAGCTGCAAAGGGCTGCATCAGGAGAGAACAGCTCTTGGGAAGCCAAAGGTTTTACCCACAAAACAGGGGAGGACCAAGCATTTGGACTGAGTCTTATTCCTTGCTCTGAATCCCCCCACAAACTTTCCCCAAGGTCTACCAGCATTTTCTTCCAAACCCCCTAAATCCAGGAGCCAGATCCAGAGCCCTAAACCTTCACCCAACTCCTCCAGGCAGAAACAGCCTCGCCTGTGGGCCCCCATCCTTGGAAATCCAGGCCCAGGAGCTGGAGGCTCTAGGACTGGCCCTCTGTCCCCCGCAGGCCTGTGTGGCAGCGTGGGGATGGGGATGCAGCCAAATCTCTCCCCTAGCAGACCCTTCCACTGCCCAGCTCCCAGGCAGCCTCATTAGCATGCGGCACTCTCCCTCTGTCACCACGGCAACCAGCTGCTCAGCTCCCTCAGGCGTGACAGCACCAGCCATCTTGGTGAAGGGGAGGCCGGTTCCCTGCCCTGTCTACCCATGGCTCAGGCCAGCCTGGCCTGCCTACGCCCCCCACCGCCCGCCCCTGTCCCCCAGGCCTGAAATCTCTGCTCCTTCCTCGTGCCCAGCCGGCCTAGGTAACCCCTCCCCACATCGACCTGTGGCATCAGCCCCTCCTCCCACCCCCTGGAGAAGAGGCTGCCGGTGATAGATGGCATTACCAAGGGTCCTTTCCTAGGGCACTTTATCTGGCTGCTTCTGGGTCCTCTCTCCCCACTACAAGAGGCTAGGGAGAAAGGAGAGGCAACCAGAATCCCCAAAAGGAGACGCTGTCGGGGGCTGGGGAGCAGGATGGCCCAGTTCCTGGGGGAAAGCTAGGCCTGAGGCACAGCACTGAGGGATGGGAAAAGAGGGTGAAGGCGGCACGGAGGACTCCCAAGACCTCAGCGGCAGAGTCCAGAGCATTGTGCCATAGAGGAGGCCCCAGCCCCCTCCCCAAAACCAGCCCCAGTCTCACTCCCTGCCCTTCTACCAGAAGCCCAAGAGGACCAGCCTTTAAAGAAGGAAGATGGCAACAGGGGACAAGATTGAGAGACACACAAGCAGACACGTCACAGAGAGACACACAGATGTGCCACACCCCTGGGTGTGCACACACACACCCCCAACATGCGGGCCCCTGCACTGCCACCCCCAAACCAGCAGGCCACCATGCCGCCCCCAAGAAATGGCTCGGTGGCATCCAAAGGGGCTCATTCCCCACTTGTCCCCAAGCCCAGCTTCCTTCCTTGTCCCCGTCTATCCTGCCTGCTTGGGAAAGAACTGATGGTCCCTCTTCTGTCCCCTCCTAGCTCGGTCACCTCTCCTCAGCAGCCCCTCCCCCCCTGCTTTCTTCTTTGGCCTAGCTGTTTCCCCTCCCTGAGGTCTCTCCTTTCTGTCCCTCCCTCCACTTCCTCTTCCTGCCTCTACTTACCCCTCCTTCCTCCCATCTCTCTGCCCCCTTCTTCCTCCCCACAAGCCTCTCCCTTCAGGCTCGTTCCCCTCCCTTGCCCTCCCTCCATCTCTCCCTTTGTTCCGGAGGAGACATGACATCAAGAGCAAGTAAAAGTCACATCAGCACTAAATCTTATCTCCAGCCCTCAGAAGGCTGCGTCCACGCAGACACACAGACTCTGTCACGCACACGGAGGTGAACACCGACACACAGATGCAGACACAGATGCAGACACTCCCCGAGAGGCACCCGGAGATGGGGGCCACGCCACAGAAGACCTGAGGACAGAAGTGCTCACACTCCCGCACACACGCAGGCACGAGCACACACGCATAGCGGGACCGACATGCACAAAGGCACGCGGACACAACCGAGCAGCAGAGCCCGCAGAACACGTGTGCACACAGATACACGCTCTCTTTCTTGCTCACACACACACACACACACAGATGGGTGCCCGCCCTCCAGGAACCGAAGCCACCCAAGGAGAAGAAACATCAGTAAGAGGCAAGCCAAACCATGGACACCACAAGGAAAAATGGATTCCAGCCCGCACTCCAGCCAAAAGCCCTCCCGTTCTTTCTCACCCAGGACTCCCCCATCCTGGGCGCCGTCCTCTGCCCCTCTCATGCCAGGGCCCAGGCCCAGGGAGCTCCTTGCTGCCTCCCTCCCACTCTCACCCTCTTCTTGCTTCTCCAGGAAAAGAACACGGGACAGGTTTGGGGATGGGAGCCCACCTCCCGCCCACCTGGCTGCCTGCCTTCTCCCCGGTGGCCACGTGAGCTCCGGGGCAGCCCAGCCTCCACGCCTGGACCAGCCCACCGAGCCTTCCCATGTCCCCGACCTCGTCTGCCGAAGAGGAGGAAAAGGAGCAGGGCACACCAAAGCAAGAGCAGACAGCTCAGAGAATGACAGGAGCCCAGAGAGAGCCTGGGGAAAGACAGACACAGAGACAGAGGTCCAGAGACGGAGCCCTGGAGAAAAAGAAAAGTAAAGACAGAAACCAGAGAGAGTGAGAAAGAGAAAAGGCAGACGAAACAGAAGACAGGGAAGGAATGGACAGAGGGACTCCAAAGGAGGCCGGCTCCTGCCCTGGCGCCGAAGAAGCAGACCGCCCCTGCCTACCAGCCCAGGGGCCAGGGGCCTGCCCAAGTGTCAGAGCGGAGAAGCTGCCACCCACCTACACCCGTGGACCTGGGATGCAGCCCTCCACCCTCTGCCTGCAAACTTCAGACCCAGAGGGGACTCCGCCCAAGCAGCCCTCAGCCCCCGGCTTCGTGACCCTCTCAAGCTCCCTCCGCTGGGCTGGGCAAAAGGGTGTCTCCTCACTCACTTCTGGGCACTTCAGATCCTCCAGCCCCGTCCCTGCACCCTCACTCCCATCTCCTCCCTAAAGAAGAGGACATGTCAGGAGGCAGACTGGCCTGTGGAAAGGCCTGCCCTCTGCCCGGTGGTTCTCCCCAGGAAACCAATAACGAGGGAACAGGCAAGAGGTGGGGTCGAGGTAGCCAAGAGGACCCCCAGATATCCTTCCCCGAGAGGGCCCCCAAACATGGGCAGGAGAGGGAGCCCTCAGGTGGCCAACGACACCCCCTCACAGAGGACCCCACGGTGATTGATCTGCCACCCCAATGACCAAAAAGCATCACTCACCTTCCATGGGGTGTTCCTCTGCAGGCCGGCGAGGTTCAGGAGAGGGCAAGGCAGAGAGAGAGAGAAGAAAGGAGGGCTGGTTAGTGTGGGTACCGAGGGCAGGGTTCCAAGGGGGTGAGGGGTTCAAGGTCCCCGAGCCCACCTAGGGCCTGGCACAAGTCACCCAGGCCGGAAGGGCATAGAGACGGAGCTGTCACCTGAGTCAGGGCCTCACACGCAGGGTCACATGGTCCTAGAGGACCCACGTCTCATGTTACGTTTCAGGAAACTGAGGCCCAGAGCAGGGAAGTGACCCTCAAGTTCACATGGAGAATGGGAGACAGAGCCCGGAGTGGCAGGCAGGCAGGCTTGCCTCTCCCAGGCACGCTCCTCCCCTGCATTCCACGCTGCCTCGGAGACAGATGGGGACACGCTCACACAGGGCTTACCCGAGACACACTCACACTCGGTGACACACTGACACACATAGGCGCTCAGCGATCCGGAGACACGTGTCATCTCTCACACAACCCACACTCAAAGCCTTTGCACACACAGATGCAACCAGCCCCGCGCCCCCAGGGGAGAAAAGTCATCCACACGCCGTCAGGTCAGAAAGCACAGCGCGGCCTCAAAGAGCCACGTGTCTCCCATCCCATCCCAGTCACTCCACCTCTCCGAGCCACCTGTCCCTCCTCTGTAAAAATGAGACAGGCAGACTCGAATGTTTCCGAGGCCCCTCTGGCTCCGGTTCTGTGATTCCAGGACAAGCAGCTGGGGGAGGTGAAGCGCCCCCCTCCTGCCCCCACCGGCTACAGGGCCCACTTCAGTGGCGGGAGGGGGTCAGAACATAGTGGACAACACTGGGCCCATCCCTAAGTCCCTAAGTCTCGCCACAGCCTTTGGGTAGCCAGCCCTCCCCTAGGCGGGGTCTGCCTGGGCCTGGGTCTTGACCTCAATGGGTCTTGACCCCAGTGGGTCAAGAGAAGATGGACACAGTTCCTTCCAAGAAGCTACAACACCCCAAGCAGGTCAGGCTCTGGTCTGCCCTGGGAGAAGGCCAGGTCACCCCCTTCCTGAACATCTCTCCCGCACCCACCTACTAGGAGACTTTAGAGGAAGCAACAGGTGGGCAGAGAAACAGCACAACCTACAAACACACAGACCCGACGGGGAAACAGGCACACACGCACACGCGTGCACACGCACGTGGGCCTGCAGGCCTCAGGATACACACATACACACCCAAACCGCCGCTCGGTGCACATTCATGCCCGCGTGCACGCACCGTCTCCTACCTCCGGCATATTTTGTGTTATTTGCTCAGTGGCTCTTAGGGGGTTAGCTCTACTCCAGAAACACATGCTGCCACTTATCAGACCTTATCCCACCTCCTTAATACACACACACGGGCTGAATGCAGAATCAATACCCACACAGTGGTCTAATACCTAATATTAGACACATACCCCACCGCCACACCCCACACTCCCTCCGCCGGCTGAAGACTCCTGCCCCGTGATGAACACGGCCCCCTTTCTCTCAGTCTGTCGACCGTCTCTCTGCATTTCACACAAGCCTTTACCTATCTGCGTGTGTCACAAACACAGAGCTGCTTTTACCTGCTTTTACCCCCCAAAAGCCGTGCCTACAACGATTTTCTTAAATAAACTGAATCGCATTGCATTTAGGGCAGGGGTTGCTACGCAGGCTAGAAAGGGGCCCTCAGGAAAACCCCTGGGTCTCTCGAGGACCTCAATGGGTCCTCATGGCGGGACCTCTTGGGCCCCGGTGTGCGAAGGCCCTGGTCAGGCAGCACCATCATCTCTCCAGCACCTGTACAAACAAAGAGGCATGGTGATTTCTAGAGAATCCAACATGGCTGGTATTTCCAGACGTATGGCCACATACATGGGCCACGCTATCTTCAGGAAGGGGCAGCGAGCAAGCTTGGTTTGCTGGCTGCATGAGCCCTCCCTCTCCTGGCTTCTGAGACGCAGCTCCTAGAGACTCATTGGCCTCTCCTTCTCTGCTGCTCCTAGCTTTCTGCTGATTCACCTGGGTCCCACACCTGCCATCACGGACCCTGCAGGCTCAGTCCTATGCCTTCCACACTCCTTCCTTCCCGCTGCCCTCCTTGGCGATGGCTCACTTCCGTGTGTTTGTACCCTGGGCTTCTTCCCCGGGTACAGGTTCCGCATCCCCATCTGTCCGCTCAGTAATTACTCAGACAGCTCTCCGACATCCAAACCCCACCACCAAAGCCAGGCTCGTGTCCGCCCCCGCAGCCAAGGGCCCGTTGCCCTAGATTTTGCAAAGGCACTGCTTTCAGCCAACACTTCTTGAACGCCCACTAGGTGCCCCCCAGTCTGCCAGGCTCGAGATGCCATTAGTGAGCCAAGTGGCCAGCACCCTACTGACCCCCAACAAGCGTCTCACGGCATTACCCTCCCGGCAACCTCATCAGCTTGGTGGTATTACCTACTTCCTGTGGGCAGGGAAAGAAACTTGCCCAGCAGCACAAAATCACCTCTGACTTTGACCACCGTGCTCCTAGGTCAGCCTAGCCCACGCCCCGCCCTTCACCTCTGGTTTCCCACAAGACCCTTCTCCTGGTTCGTCTCCCTGCCCATCCCCGACTAGGCTCTCTTGGCACGGGCACCGGATACAGCTGACGAAATACTGCTGTGATCAACACACACACACACACACACACACACACACACACGTGAGCACATGCACACGCGCTCAGCACTTTTCAGTGGTTCAAACCTTTCTTCCGTGTTCTCATCCTATGTAGCCACCTGCCTTCAGAGAAGTTCTACCCGGGCTTCTCACACTCCACATGCCCAAGATGGACCTCCTAACCCTTCCCCCACAAGCCCTCTCCTCCCGCCTGCTCTCCCTGATCAAGGTAGGCAGCCAGAAATCAGCCTTGCTCTTGTTTCATACCAGTCACCAGGTCCTGTCGGTGCCACCTTCTAAAACCCTAAAAAAAATCAACAAAACTCCTAGAAATGCTTTACATCCCTCCATCCCTTCCCCACCGCTGTCCAAGGCCAGACCCTCCTCAGATCCTCTCCCCGAAACATTAATAAGCCTCTTCAGTGATCTCCCCCTACAGCCAGTCTTTCCCCCCTGAAATTCTTAGTCCACATACCACCAAAGCAGTCCAACCAAGCCACGACCCTACTTAAAACCCTTCCAGGCTTCCCAGTGCCTCCAGGATACAGTCTGATCCTCTCAGGCAAGTCCATTGGAAATTCAGCCATGCCTCCCTCCAACCTCCATTCCTTCAACAATCCAGGCTCCAGCCACACCCAACTGCTGTCCACTTCCCTAATGTCCCACATTTCTGCATGTACTGTTCCCTTGGCTCAAAACACCCTTCCCTATTCCCACTCCTCCCACCCTCAGCTCCCTGAGAAAGCCAGCTCCTGTTTTAAGACCAGGTCAGTATACCTCTGTTTGTGTTCCCAACTGGCCTCGCAGGCAGGGCTAGCCGCCCCTCCTCTGTGCCTGCTCTCAATACGAACATTGAATCATTATTTCACTTTATTGTATCTCCGATGCGATTGCGTTCCCACGTCTGCTTCCTGGCTGGACTGTGTGATATCCAAGAGCAAGGACAATGTCTCATTCATCTCTACCTCCAGCTGCTTGCACAGTTCCTGGCTCAGAAAAAGGCATGCCTATGTTTGTTGAATGAATAATCACATACTGAGTACTTCGTCAACGGATGCTGCCATCACTCTCTCGTAGAGTTGGGGAAACTGAGCCTCACGAAGTGGAAGAAACTTGTCCCATGTCCCACTGCTGGTGAGGGACAGAGTCAAAATCTGAACCCGGATCTGTCTGGCTTCCCATGGCCTATCTTTTTGGCCGGAAGTCAAGACTTTTAGAAGCTGACCTGACTCAACAGTTCTGATCTTATCGCCCCCAAAGCACAGCCATCTTGGTCTCCTCACCCGCCCCCGACACACACCAGACTCACATCGCCTAGACAGGCTGTTTTCCTGGAGGGAAAGCCCTGCCCATTCCTTTCCGCCTCCACAAATCTCCCTCAGTCCTTGTTCAAGGTCTAGCCAAGTCCCACCTCCTCCTTGCAGCCTTCTCTGATCACCGGGGTTAACGATCACAGCCGCCTTTATTGATCATTTAGAATAGCGCCTAGCCCATATAACTCACTGAGTCCTTGCAACAACATCATAACCTCCATGTCTCTGAAGAACGATGTGCTTAAGTAAATTGTGCAAGCCGACCCACAGCAAGCAGCAAACTCGGATTGGACCCCGGCAGCCCTCGCTCTTAACCACGCTGCCGTTTGAGGCTTTCCTTGTGAGTATCTGTCTCATCTCTGGGTTCTCACACCAGCCACTCCCTGAACTGCTCTCCCTCGAGCCCGGAGCCATCTCTCTCACAGCAGAAACTGTCAGGACCACGGGTATCGCATGTTACAGCCGAGAGAGTGGATCCACATACGTGACCTCATTGACTCAACTTTCACGCACGGAGGTCTTATCCGCCCCACCAGCGGGCATATTGTTTTGCCTAACATGAACTCAGGATTCCAGCAGACTCGTTATCAAGGACAGCGAGGAAGAGCAGAACAAAAGGAAAGACAAAGTTCTGAGCGGCCAAAACGAACATCCTTGGCAGAGGTGATGCATTAAAAACCATTATCTCCTCATAGGAGAACCTCTCAGACCTTACCCAGAACCCACTTACTGGGGGTGACCCACAACCCCAACATGCTTGGCAATGCTGATTTCCAAGTTTGCAGACAAAGCGGGGAGGGCGGGGGGGAGGGGGAAGAGATGTGAGCTGCCGCCCGACAGCTTCTCCTAAGGGCGGAGGTGGCAAAACTCAGGAAAAGCTAATATAAGAACTCCAACTGCAGCAGTCAGCCATCGTTTCAGGCAGGGACAAACCCCAGGGAAGGAACCACTGTGTGACAGTCCAATGCCTAAGGGGGATTCACGACGTCCTGAGTCATCCGGAAAAGGTTAGATCACTTTCCAAATATTATGCTTAGGGGAGGCAGAGAGGTGTGCGACATATCTCAGGAAGATTTCCATCTGAAATGCTTTCAGTGTTGGTGAGTTGTATATTTTAACGGGCTAATGCTCCACTTTCCAGGGTGAGTTTCTCCCCAAGGGCCCTGGAAGACTGGGGTTTTACTGATTGATTTCCACTGCCCTCTCTCGGTGCTGGGACCGCTGGCTGGCAGACACAGGAACACCCTCGTGGCATACTGGCTTAAGGGAGAAGCTGTGACCTGAAGAATGTGGGGTGGTTACTGACTTCTGATGAACACACTGTCCCTAAATACCCCCAATAAACCACACGCAAGTAATGCACAGACACAGCTGACCGACCGCCTGAGCTTTGAGAGGCAGCGTGGACAAAGGTGGGGGGGCAACCGCCCCCCCCCCCCCCGGAGTCAGCCCAGGGTTCAGATCCCAGCTCTTCCGTCTCAGGCGGTAGCATGAGGATGAGATGAGAAAGTTCAAGGCGCAGCAAACGCTCACTAGCTGTGAGGCCCCAGGCTCTACCCCCTTGACTGTGTGATCTGGTCTCTTTTTGTTCTAATGGCTCCTTCACCATGTCTGCGGCCACTCCTCTCCAACTGTGGACTCCTCTGAAGTCTCTTCACCTTCTCCTTGGCCGCCTCATCCAATTCCAGAGCTTCAAATATTTTCTCTCTCTACACACGCGCCCGTGGCACCCAGGTCTCCACCCACAGCCCCGCCTTCAACGCAAAGCTCGGGTCTCACATTTCCAACAGCCTGGGCGCCTCTGTCTCGGAACACCGAGGGACATGGCAGTTCAACACGTCATGATCTGTGGCCCAACCCTGCTCCCCTCCCGCCACCACCCCCTTTCCTTTTACGCCTCTGAGGCCACTGCCCACCACCACCGTCCTTCTAAGCAAACCTGAAACATCATCACCTCTGCCTCCTCCCTGCCCCGCCACGTGCGACAGGCAGGGTCCCAAAACTTCCATGCCAAGAACAGCTCCCGAGCATCTTCCTCGCCACTCCCGAAGACCACCAAGATTCGGGGCCTCACAATCTCCCTCCTGAGCTATCTTCCAGCCGATTTCTCCACTGTCTAACTCTGCTGCCTATGGTCCTTCGACACCAGACTCCCAGCCTCTGATAAATGGCTCTGACTATTCACCTATCTGCTCAAAATTCCTTTGTGGCTGCATTTGCCGATACTCGGGACGCAGCACCAATAAACGTTGGTTGAATGATTTAAGTCAAAACTCCAAGACCTGGCTTCAACCTGCTTCTCCTGCTTTAGAGTCCACCCGTTTGCTTATATTCTTGGGGTCCCCTCAATGGACGGGACGTACATGTCCCTCCCTCCCATGCCTTTACTCTTACCGGTGCCTGTGCATGGACTGGCCTCCTCAAACCAAGCTTACTCATCCATGGTCAAGGTCAGTCTTCAAAAGCATGTTTTTTATTACTGACCCCTCTCCCCCAACTTGTAAAACTATCCCCTTCCTCAAAACACCAATAACACTCTGCTGGTAATAGTAACTACCATCTACTATTATTACGTACCAGACATTGATTTAATTCCCACGACAGACCTCTGAGACAAGCATGCTCATCTCCATTTACAGGTAAGGAAAAATTCCTCTGAAGGTTAGGCACTCACCTGATGGGGCGGGCCTAGTGAGTGCGGAAGTCAGATTGAAACACAGACGTGAGACTCAGGAGTGCACGGTTTGCTCACTAAGCTGAATTGCCTTGCTACATCTCTTTGGGTATATACCACACCATTTTCTTGTAAAGATCTTATTTATTTATTTGTCAGAGAGAGAGAGAACGCATGCACGCACAAGCAGGGGAGGGGCAGAGGCAGAGGGAGAAGCAGACTCCCCGCTGAGCAAGGAGCTCAGGGGCTCGATCCCAGGACCCGATCCCAGGACCCGGGGATCATGACCTGAGCCAAAGGCAGATGCTTCACCCACTGAGCCACCCAGGCGCCCCTAGACCACACTATTTTGTGTCTTGTTCTTTTGCTGGGGTTTATCGGGCATTTTCTATGTGCCAGTCACTATTCTAAGCACTTGACATGAATTAGCTGATTAGCTCCTATAACAAGTCTGTAAGGTAGGTACTATTATTGCCCTCACTTTCCAGGAAAGGAAACCAAGGCAGAGAGAGATAAAGTCCAAGGTCACTGCCCAGGCAGTCGTGGCTACAGTCTGTGCTTTTTACCACGGACTGGACTGCTTTTTATCTGCTTCTCCAATTAAACAGCCGACGCCCACAGCAGCAACTTACTCATTTCCAACCCCCCTTCAGCCCTCAACACGAGGCTCGCACAAAGGAGGCCTTGATAACTACTTACTGAATTCCATCACCTACAAAACGTAGGAAACACACGTCTGAATGACATGCCTCTACCTCCCTGCCTACTGGCTTCACACTCCTCTCCCAAGCTAGGTGCACCCCTGCCCCTCCGTCCTACACATCTGTGCCCCCATTCCACTCGGGGTCTCCCACACACCTGCACACCCTCTTCCCTGATCACTTTTCAGCCCTTTATCTTCACACGTGAGGGACAGGAGGCATTCCCACGCAAATCACTGCACCAGCCCCGTCGACTCCAACCCCGCTTTGGCAGGTAATCAGCAGTGGGTACACACACTCAGTGACTCACACTTAGCTCTCTCTTCAATGACCTGTGGCCAGACTCTTCCCCCCCCCCCAACCCAGAGAAAAAAGAAGCATATTTCCTAACAGGGAGGTTCTCAGTCACTGGGTAGGCCCAGACCCAGGAAGGCAGGGGCGTTATTCCAAAGAACCCCAAATCCAAACGCACACCAGGTACTGAAGGCACGTTGCTAGGTCTTGCATGTAAGGCTACAAAACTGTCTTCTAATGTACATTGGATTAACCACAATGGCAACTACAACATGGAAGACATCGAAAAGCTTTCCTGAATTCATAGTAGCTTTGAGTTGTCTCTTTTCACAACGGACAGACACAAAAATAACTCCTATTTGGAAAGGGTCCTATGAATTACTGCTTTTTAAAATGCCCACAATTTCAAAAAAGTTGAGACTCATTCAAAGCAGATAATCATGACATGAGGGTAACTTCAGGGGGAAACTTGCGGACTCTGGCCCTCAAATCAGTCTCAGGGATGAGGAGCCAGGCCTATTCCACTTAAAGTCTTCCTCCTCAGCCCCCCTACCCAAGGGTGGGAGTGCATTCCTTTCCTCCTTGGCTAGATGAGAAGGTACTAGAAGTGTAATGAGCACAGGATATTACAAAAGCTGCCCAGGAAATAGGAACAAATATAAGGAGAGGGAATGAGGTCATGGGGTGGGGAGAGGGAGGCAAATCAGGAGGCTTGTCACTGTGCTTGTCACCTCCAGATACAATCAGTCTTTACGACCCTGTGCCCAACCACAGCGCCTATCTGAAAATATACGTAGACATATTTTCATATACACATACACAGCCTTTGTTCTCCCAAATACTTTTTAATATTTCTTCATTCTACAAATTTTTATCAAACACCCACTAAGTGTCTGGTACTGTATTAGGTACAAGGAATACAGAGAGGCAGATCCCTGCCCTTTTATCTCAGACAAAGCACCACCCCTCCCTCAACAGCTACCAACACACACACATACACAGAGGCAACCCTGCCCCAACCAGCTGTCTGACACCCACCTAATACCCCCTTTCCCTCTTCTTCATGAATCTCACACACACACACACACACACAATGGGTCAGATATGTAGCCATCTCTCCCAGCTCCAACACAGCTAACACAAACACTGATCCAGCACACCCATATGATACACAAACTGTCCCTCCCACACACAGGTACTCCAGCACATCTCAGACACACAACCACACAACCCATACTCAGAAGCACACACCTTTTTCGCTCACTGGGAGCCTCTGGCCAATAAATCCTTTCAGGGGATGGACACGAGGGTCTGGTTGACCAATGTGCCCCTGGCTGCATTTTTCATACACTCGGGCCCAATTCTGCCAGTGAGTCCATGGGCCAGCTACTGAAACCTCTCTGTAGCCCAAATTCCCTTTCCATCAAGCTAGAAGGGTGGTTCATCGTATTTTCTTAGAAAGGCTTGGAGGGGAACGGTCATAGAGATCAGAGAATCAAGTTCAAAGTCATGCAAGGAAAGATTCCTCATGGAGTTCCAGTGTCTGACCGAGGTTTCCCATTAAGACACACGCACGTGGGTACCCGCACATGAGCACACGCCCTTACACTTGAGTACTACTCCCTCTCCTAGGCACTGCACTCCTATCTGCAATCACTGCTCTGCTGAAGCAGACCATCCGCACATAACACACACAGAGCCAGACCCACAGCCTCTGCGTGCAGGCGAACACACACAGACACATACTTTCACAGTTTAGGGAGCACCTGAACTCCTTGGAGAAAAGGTGAGAAGGTGTCAGGTTAACTTAATACACACAGTTCCTGAAGATATATCCCACAACCTTATACAAATAATCCCACAAAAGCAAGCCAAACACTTTCCTTAAGGATACCTCTCCCACAATCACAGATGAACAGTCAAAATACTGTGCATCCCAAACCCAGGGCCACACGAGCAGACTCGGCTCCTCCCATGGCTGTCCACATGCTGGCAGCCAGGAGGACACCCAGCCCCAAAGCAGTCCTCAGGCCTGGCCGTGCTAGCTTGAAGGCACACATGCACACGCGCACACTCCCCAAAAGACTACCGCTCGGCGGAGGGGGCAGACACACATAGCTGCTAGGTGGCCCACAGCTTCTAGGGGTCAGGGGCAGAGGAAAGCAAGCCTGCCACCACAGACCAGGGTCGAAGGAGATGCCCACCCTCGCCCCCAAACTGACGGGGAACGTCTCCCTCACTGCCTCGCCAGACCAAGGTACAACAGGTGTCTTCAAGTCCCTCCTTCCCCGTCCCCCTGAACCACAGCCCGCAGGGACCTGGGCCTGGCACCACCCACGCAACCTGTCCCCTCTTTTCACTCAGCTCCGCCTCTCGAAGCTGGGGAGCCGGTGGAAGCTCTCCCTCCCTGAAACCTCCCTTTCCAGGCACGACCTTGCCATCCCCACTCTCCCTCACCTGCCCTCGCTGCATGCCCTTCTCCCCACGCCCAGGCCGTCTTCCTCCCATCTGCCCCGCCCTCACCAGCCATACTTGCCATGCTTCTCTCTCAGAAGCTCTCAGATTCGCCGCCGGCAGCACGCAGCACCTGCTCCGCCCGCCTGGGCCCGCCACGCCCCCGCCTCGCAGGCCCCGCCCGTTCCGGCCCCACCCACAGCCCATCACGCCCCGCCCCCCGGGGAAGACCCTCCGGCCCCTCACACCGCCTAGCCTTCCAGGCCGCCCACACCGTCAGGGCTCCTCCCAGGCCCCAGACCTGACGCCCCTATAGTCCCCCACCCCAAGCCACCCCCCCCCCGGACAGATCCGGGCCACACACTCCCTCACACACCCGGACCCACAAGCCCTCAAGCGCCTGGACCCTCGTCCTCCCGCCAGCCCCTCGCAGGACCAGACGACACAATACTACCCACAGGTCGCCCCTCACCAGCCACGTCCACACAGGTCACTGGCTAGCCACACGCTCCCTCTCGGGACCGGCGTCCTCACCCGCCCCTGGCAAGGACACGCCTCATGACCCTCGCGTGCTCGTGCACGCTGTCACACGTCCTCAAGCCCGAGCCCTCGCGCCGCCCGCACCCCCTCAGGCCGCGACCCCGCACCAGCGCAGGCAGCCCCTCACTCCCGAGCCCAGGTGCCCAGCGGCGGCTCCCCGGGGGCTCACCTTCGCTGCAGAACTTGCCGCCGAAGCCCGTGTGGCTGCAGTCACAGCCCACCTCGCCGGGGGCCAGCACGGTGCAGAGGCCGCCGTTGGCACAGGGGTTGCGCGCGGGCGCGCACAGGGGGTCGGCGGCGGCGCCGCGCAGGCCCTGGCTTCCCAGCAGCGCGGGGGGCCGCTCGCCCAGCTTCAGGTTGGCCAGGAGGCCGCGGAAGGGCGGCTCGTACTTGACGGTGCTGAGTGTGAGCGCTGAGAGGCGCACGTCGGGCGGGATGCCGCCCACGAAGAGGTCGCTGGCCACCTGCATCTCACGCCGCTTCGAGCGCACCTCGGCGGCGCGGGCCTCGCCGTCCACCGCCAGCGCCGTGCGGCGCGCATCGCGGGTCAGCAGCACCATGTGCCAGCGGTCGTCGGCCACCGGCGTGTCCAGCTGCAGCGTGGCCGGCTCGGCGCACGAGAGCGTGAAGCGCAGCCGCAGGCGCCCGTCCACCAGCAGCAGCTCCAGGAAGTCGCAGTCGCCACCGTCGTCCAGGTAGAGCAGCAGCGCGCGCGTGGCGTTGGTGCGCAGGCTGAAGCTGAGCTCGCCGCTGCTCGCCGCGCCCGCCCAGCGCGCGTAGCGAGCCCACTGCCCGGGGCCGCCGCCGAACTCCAGGCTGCCGGCGCCCGCCGCCAGGGCCAGCAGCAGCAGCAGCAGCAGCAGCGGCGGCGGCGGCAACGGCGACGGCGGCCGCCACGGGCTCCCGGCCGCCATGCCTCCGGAGGCCCCGGCCCCGCCCGGCCCCCGGCCCCGCTCAGGCTTCAGAGCCGCGGGCGCATGGGGCGGGGAGGGGGCCGGGCGCCCCCCGCGCCGAGCGGGGCTCCCTCGCCGGCTCACAGTGCCATGGGCCCGGCCTCGGGGCGAGGCGCAGAGGCCCAGGTACCGACTACCCGGGGCGGCGGCAGAGGCGCCCCTCCCCCGCTGCGGGTTCCGACGAAAGATGGGGGAGGGATGCCTGCGGGGAAACAGAGAGGAAAGGGTTAATGAGAGGTTCAGAGGAGGCTGACTCCCCCATCACACCAGCAGGCAACCAGTTGTTTCCTTTTAGGACTTGAGGAGCCGGCCCTGACCCGGAGAGGGTCCCAGAGCAAGAGACACCACCCTAGACGGTAGGACTGGGGGCCCAGCACTTGCAGAGAAATGGCACTCATCAGGGTAATTATTAATTTGAGATGCGAGCGGGTGGGTAGTAGCATCTTAAAGTTCGATAGAGAGCCCAACCCTGTCGCCCTCACCCTCGCCTGCCCTCAGGCCCAGGGCCAGCTCCTGTGAGTGAGGCCTGGAGACCCTCCACCCGCTGGTGACCCCAGCCCCTTCCACTCTGAGCCACCCAACCTCTGTGTGATGCTCCCGCCACCAGCCAGCCAGTCGAGGCTCTCTCATCAGCTCCTGATGCTGGATAATGAAGTTGCTAAATAATTCATTGGGATTAATTAAATGCCAATTCGTCAATGGGATCATTGGGTAACCTGGCTGAGAAGGGGGCTAGGGAGAGAAGCCAGCTAGGACCCAGGCATCCAGGCCCCAAACCCTCTCCATCCATGCAAGGACACACATCTCCAGTTCCCCCCAAACAACGCTCACCTCTTCCTGGGCCCCAACCCCACTGCTCACCAGCCTAGATCCTTCCTAAACCTAAATGTCGGTCACCCTCAACCTCCAGTTCCCAGTCCTCAGCCTCAGGCCTGGCCCAATACCTGGGTTCTCTTCACCCTTCCGTTCCACCCCCTCCCCATCCAGGGCTGGGGGAGCCACAAGGAGGCAGGCAAGCTTATTTACATAAAATTGCCTTTCTGAAATGATTACCCTTGTAACGGGCTGTCAGAGAGCAATTTATACCCCACACTGGGGAGGGGAATTTGCATCTCGTTAAACTCCGAGTCGTAATTATTTATATCCAACAACCCTCCTGAATATTGCATTGATTTTATTTTGGGGAGGGAGGAAGGGAAGGAGGTGGGGAGAAGCCTGGGAGAGAAGCAGGGAGGGGCCAAAGTTTAGGAACAGGCAGGGAAAGATTGAAGTTAGGGGGAGGGGGGAATCACAGGAAAAATGACAGAGACAGAAGAGTAATGGAGGAGAAAGCCTGATGGGGAGAAGAGGAAAGAGACGATAGAGAGAATTAATCCAAACAGAATTTGTCAAAGCCCCGGATGCTGGGCATTTTTACAAATGGCATTTAATCACTCTGAGAAGTCCCGCTATTCCCATTAACCACTGGGGAAGCCCTCATAGAAAGTCTAGGGACTTGCCCAAGGTCACACCGCCTGTCAGCGGGGAACTGAGACTTAGAACCACGTGTGTCCGACTCCAGTCTCTCCACAGAGGAAGCAAAGGGTGGGGCGGCCACAGGTGTAGCTCAGGGCAGTGGGAACCAGAAGGAGAAGACGGTGAGGGAGAAGGTCGCGTGGGTGTAGTTCCTTTCTACGGGAGAAATCTGGGGAATGAAGGGAGAAAGAGAAAGCTAGGGGCCCCCTAAAAAACCATAGCAGGGGAGTGAGCAGAGAGTCACGGGAGGGCAGGGATGGTTGGAGTGACATGTGTGCCGAAGGAAGAAGGGGCAGAGAAGACCTCAGGAGAACAGTGGGAGAGTTTGGGGAACCATCTCCAAGAGACCCTCAAAGTCCAGTTTTCAGGTCCTTCCATCTGGCTTCTTCTAACTGTTGCCCCACTACCACCACAACCCCCCCCCCACTCCCACAGGCATCAGTGGGAACTCAAGTGTCCTGCCTCACTGACCCTCCAAGGGCTGCCCCTTCCCAAGCAGGGGACAGAAGGCGATTCAGACAGACAACCCCCTCTCCCTCCGAACACTGTCCGGGTTATATATAGCTTTGCCACTGCCTCTCCTCATTGGGTAATGGAGATAATTAACATGCGCGGGCTAATTAGCCAATCAAATTAAATGCAGCACCTGCTCCCAGGCTGATTGACGCCCTTAACCCCACACACATGCACCCCCACCCCCGCCCAGGGGAGGGGGACCCTCAGGCTTGGGAGACGGAAAAGCCAAACCCCTCTTCTCCAGAAGGGGCAGGGAGACCCCCAGCGGAGGCAGGGGACAGAAGACCAGAAAAATGACATCCTTCCTCCCTCCCCCGCTGGGGTCTCAGTCTCAGACTGGCCCAGCCTCTCTCTGCCTCTCTCCCAACCCCCACCCCCACCTCCGGACACATTTTGGGGAGGAAATTAATTAGCTATTGATTTCCACTAGCAGAGGGAATAGGATTTCGTGCTGCTGTCCACTCACCCCTCAGCTCAAGAGAGGGAGGGGATTAGTTCCCCTGCCCCACCCCGGAACCCAATCCCTCTGTCATACTCACATCCCCCACCCTCGAGGGAGCTGACAGAGGGCTTCTTACTGAAAAAACCTCGGGGCTGGGTCTCCCTGGTTTGGGAAGCTGGCAGAGTGAAGGTTGGTGAGGCTGGGAGGCAGATGCCTGGGTCCTAGGAGCCAGAAGGAATTTACCTGGAGGCCAGTGTGGGCGGGGGGAGGCAAAGTGCATGAGAGTCCAGGAGGGGCTGACTCCACGGGGCGGTGTGTGCCCAGCTGTGGAGGGAGAGTGTGGGAAGGGAGCGGGTACTGTGCTGTGAGGCAGCTGTGGGGGCAGAGACTGGGCTCATGCGGTGTGTCCAGGGAGGGGCGAGGGCAGGGTCTGGGAACCAGGGCCCCTCAAGACTCATTACTCATTCTCCCCACAGCCCACAGCTCTGCAGCCCAGGCCAGCCTGGCTCAGTGCCGGGCACAGGGGCTGCCGGCCTGGCCAGGAGGAAGCCCCAGCCCTTCCCGGGTCCTCTCTCCAGGGACTCAGAGTCCCTTGGGGCAGCTGCAGGCCTGTGAGACAGCGAGGGCCCCAAGAGGAGCGTGTGCTAAGTGGACACCTGGGTCCCTTCCACTCCACCCACAGTTCCCCGGGAAACCTGCTGCCCCTCCCCTCCCCGGGACTAAGCTTCCGCTGACCCAGCCTCCCACCCACCCTTCCTCCCAGGACGCAGGGGGTTCCCACAAACCTAGGGCCGACTAACCTTCCTCTACTCCTGGCACACAGCTCTCCAGCCTCAGATCTCCTTGCCACGGGCCCGGCCCAATGCCCTGCACAGCTGCATCAAGTAAACGGTTCCCCTGGATTTGTACTGGGCAATGGTCCCTCCCCCACCGTCCAGGCACTGCTCCCCAAGACCCCCTCTTCTTCTCCCAGTGCCCACTGTCAGTGCAAGGACGCGGGCCAGAGCAGCCTCGGGATATCCTGTCTGCTGAGTGACGTCACCGCAGCGCACACTGCCAGCGCTGCTGGCCCCAGGCCACTGGTCCTCTGGGGACCTGACCTCTCCCATGTTGCCCAGGACTCTGCGCCCAGGCAGCCTCCTAGAGCCTCCTGCCCACAGATAGACTCTGCAGCCTTGAGCCGGTGGGGAGGGGAGCTGTGGGGGGAGGGGGTGTGGGGTGACTCGGCTACTCTCAGGACCTGGTCTCCTCTCTCGCCCACCGAGCTCTCTCCCACAGACTCTTTCTAGGTCTTCCTAGGCTGACAGCCACCTTCTCGTCTCCCACGGCCAGGCCAGGCCAGTGCCACGGCAGCACGTGGGCTGCAACTTCTGGGCTCCCCAGGGTGCGCCCGGCACCTGCTGGACCACCACACGCACTGTCTCAGCCAACCTCCAGTTTCAGGGCTTTGCGGAGCCCACTCATCAACCCCGGCTTACGGACCGACGAGCAGCCTGGGCTTAGCGCGGCAAATCCATTCACCCAAGTGCGAGCGTAGGTTCGGGGCCTGCTGGCTCCAGCGCCTGTGGCCTACCTACCGCCTTGCACGGTCCACAGGCCACAGGGAAGTATTGAGCCCCGAGCCCACCTTTCTCCACTCTGGCCTTCACAGGGGGCCACTGCCCTCTACAGACAACCCAGACTGAGTGTGCCCCCGGGACCGAAACCACAGAACTCAGAGCTCATGGAGTTCAACCCTCTTGCTTTTTCTGAGGTGGAAACTGAGTCCCAGAGAGGGGCAGTGACTGACCCGGGGCCACACACACGGCAGAGCAAGGCTAAAACAAAGGTCACTGGCCTTCCATTCTAAGAGTTTCCCGCCGTGCCCACCATTCCGGACCTGGGCTTTCCGCCAGACCGAAAACCTCAGCCCCCATACCAGCAGGGCAACCCGAGAAAACAGGTGCACATTCTGGGAGGAGAGGCAGTCCATGCCCATTCTGGCAGAGGCCCTGGCTGGGGGCCTTCACCCCACATCCACCCGCCCCCATCTCGGGCCACAGCGATACCGCACGCGCACGCGTGCATGCACACACACCTCCAGCCATGGGAATGCCAGCCTCCCTCTGGCTCTCTTCGCCTCACGCCAGCTCCCTCTCATGCCAGCTGGGAGTGTGACAGCAGGGGCCTCCCCCAGGCGCCAGGGAGGAAGAGCTGGGTTTACACACATTCTGGTGGCCCCAGAAGGCAGCCCATGGACAGGTGGGAGAAGTGCGTGTTAGGGGGAGGGAGATTTTGGCTCGAGCTAAAGAGAGGCTTGCTGGCAATTTAAAGCCTCCAACAGTGGAGTAGGCTGCCTCCGGGGGGGTGGTGAGTTCCCTGTCTGTGGAGGTGTGTGAGCTGAGGCAGGATGACTACTGCTCAGACTAGCTCAGGAGGGGGCCCTGGAATCCTATGGGAGGACACATCACACTGCTTGAGCCCTAAGGTCCCTTTCGGTCGCAATGTGTTTTTTGGAGGGTCCCCTTTCCTCCCTAAAATCGCAGGCACACTTGGTGGGCTCCAAATGGTTCTGACCTCCCTCCTCTGCTCCCTCCTTCCAGCCCTGATGACTTTTTTGGGGAGACCTAGAGCATGACTGCATCTGGCCACACCTCAGCAGTGGGCAAAAACAAAGCAGTAATCAGAGGCACTCACTCCGGAGCCTGGGTTCAAATGCCAAGCGCCACCCGTTTCTGGCTGTGTGACTTTGGGCAAATTACTTAGCCTCTCTGGGCCTCAGTTTCTTTATGTGTAAAACAGAGGTAATACTGGCGTTGTCAAGATTGAGTTAATATATGTAAAGCACTTTATAACAGTGCCCAGCATAGCCTAAAGCATGTGTCGTGTTAATGATTACTTCTGAAACTCCTCAGCTCAGCATCCTGCAATTTGCAAAACTCCACGTGTCTCATGTCTCCTTTGATCCCACTAGAGCCCGGTGAGGGAAGCAATCAAGGCAGGTCTTATCACTGCCCCCTTTTGCAGGTGGGGAACCACACTCTGAGAGGAAAAGGGGCCCCCCAAGGTCACAGAGCTTGGAGGTGGCAGAACTGGGACTCAAATGTTGCCCCCTGGGCCCTCACCGATTCTGCCGGGCACCTCTTCCTGCCTAGGATGGTGGGAGAAGGTCTAAAGACCAGAGGGCGTCCCGTAGCAGCAGCGCTGGAAGTGAGTGGCGCGTACATGGGCGCCCCCTGAGCAGGTCTCCGGGTACACGGAGAGAAGCATGCAGGGGGCTGGGCACAAGGGGCGGCAGCTCGAGGCGTGCATGACGAGGCTGTCGTCAGGTGTGGGGCTGAGGAGTTGGGTGGGCTGGGGACTGAGGTGCAATTGAATGACTCGGCAAAGTGGGGGCTGGGGCGCAGGTGCTAGGAGCTTGGGGGCCAGGCAGCGGGAGTGGTGAGTTCACCCCTATGCCCATCCCTGAGCTGTGAACAGCTGCGGGACACCGACCTGGGTGGGCACACCCCGGTGATGCAGAGGGGACAGATGGTTTCCAGGGGCAGCCTCGTGAGTAAGCAGGAGGTACCTGGCACTGTTCCTAAAGGTACCCGTGACAGTGTGTGTACACGTGTGTGGAAGGTTATATGATCATGATGAAAACAGCGGCCACTTGCCGGAGGGTCGCTCCGCTCCTGACAAATACACGAGCTCAAAGTTCAGCACACTTAGCCCAGAGCCGGGCTCACAGCAGGAACGCGGTGTATACAGTCGTTACTATTACTGGCACCTCATCCAGTCCTTGCAAGAACCCCACGAGGTAGGTATGAGGACCCCCATTTTACAGATGAGGACCTGAGGCTCACCGAGGGGCAGAGCTGAGCCCACGTGGCGTCCCCACGGTGGTGGCAAGAAGGCTTTGTGAATGATCAGGCGCTATGCACGTGCTGGGTTATCTGCTGAGCGGGTCCCTGAGCCCCACGGGCCTGCCTGCCGGTGTGGATGGGGCCGGGCGGGGAGCCGCCCCGACAGATGGAGCAGCAGGCTAGGTGGCGTGTGCGACACATGGTCGGCGTCCCCCTGGGGGCTGAGCTCAGAGCTGGGAATGAATGGACAGCGAGGCTCCGGCTCCAGCGTCAGACAGGGGTAGGGCCTCAGACAGGGGTAGGGCCCCCGAGGATTAGCGCTGGGGGTGGGGTCCTAGAAATGGCAGTTTCTGGGGAAGGCCAGGTGTCACTGAGTGATGGGGAGGGATTGTGGTTGTGGTCAGGAGGGGTAGGAGGGCCTGGGGCTTGGGGGGGCTCTCACAGGATACAAAGATGAGAGTAAATGAAAGTGGGGAGCAGCTTAGGGCGTGAGCCAGGGCATAAAGGGTGTTAGCAAGCATGAGTGTGAGCTGGGGTGCACACACACAAAGGCCTGAGGCAGCGTGGTACCATGGCACTTCGTGGTGCCAACTGGGGCGGGGGGTGTCCAAGAGGGTGCGTCCCGGGGGCGAGGGTGTGCATGGAAGGGTGCAGGTGTGCTGGCATGACCGTGGAATCCTGGGGAGGTGAATGGGGGGGTGGGGGGCTCTGTGTGTGTGTGAGAGAGAGAGAGAGAGAGAGAGTGAGGGCTGACTGTGCAGAGCTGGGGCTCTGGGGCAGGTAGGGGCCGTGCGTGTGTCATGTTCATGAGCGCGGGGCACCTGGGGGAGGTCTCTGAGGCAGGCGGCGAGGTGGCAGTCTCTCCAGGCGGGGAGTGTAGGCGGTGTGCTGCCGGGAGGAGTATTGTGTACGCAGGTGTGTGTGCCTGTGGAGGTGTGTGTCTGGGTGGGTGCCACTGAGTGTATGTATCAGTGTCAGGTTGTCTGTGTCACTGACAAGGGCGGGCAGGAGGGAGCAGCTGGACCCGGGCAGAGACAGAGCTTCCCAGGGAGGTCCCTCCCAGCCCCTCCAGAGCCCGGCCCCGGCCTCTCAGGAGCCCATCCTGTGGATTCAGCCCAGACCGAGAAGCCAGGACAGGACCCCGACTCCTGTAGGGAGCTCCCCAGGCACCCCATAACCACCAGCTTCTGCCTCTTGGTCAGTCCCACCCATCCTGTGGATCTGAGGACAGGGTGGGTCTAAGAACACTTCCTCCAGTGGGAATGAAGGAAGCCCCAGCTAGACCCTTCTCCCCTGCCCTCGGGAAGAGCCAACCCAGCCTCAGATGCCAGCATCGCCCAAGGCATCCCCAGAGGCAGGAGGACTTAGGGACTGGAGTGGCTGAAGCACCCACAAAACAGAAGGCCTCACGATTAACGGACCAGCCGACCTCCCTCCACTCTCTCTTCCTTCTGTCTCCTTTCCCTCGTTCTACTTCTCTGGCAGAAGATAGAGAATGCAAAGCCCCCAAAGTCCCCCAAAAGGAATACCCAGACACAAGGCAGGTGGACAGAGGGAGGGGCGGGAGCGAGTGGGAGGTCCTCACCCACCCCACCCCACCCCCAACACATATAAAACCAGAAGTGTATGGAAACCCCCAAAGCAGTGGAGAGGACTGGACCCCCAAGACCCACCCCCTAAGGTTTATTCCATCCTTCCAGGTCTGGACGACTACCCCCTTCACCTCCAGGCACCAAGAAACAATCCCCTCCCAGCCCTTGCTCCTTCAATGAGGCACCAAATGCCTTCACCCAGGACTCAGGTGGGGGTTGAGAGTAAAGAAGACAACCGCCCCTCCAAAAAGCCAGTATTGCCTCCAAGGGCCCATCAAGGGTTCAAGGGCTCATACCCAGCCCAAAGAACCCGGGGCAGATGGCTCCTTCAGCTGGGGGAGAGGCTGGGACATGAGAAATGGTCCCCTCCTCTTTGGGGGTGGGGGAGCAAGCCCAGGGCCCTGCAGCTGCCTCTCCCTGCAGCACTCTCTGACCATAACCCTGTCGCCGCCCCCAGCGCATTCCCACCCCAGCACAGCCCCCTCCTACTGATTTCCCAGTCTCCCTCTCCATCGCCCCCAACCTTCCCCCGCAAGCTTCCGCTCCTCTCCCTCAGGCCCCCCATCTTCCCCGGCTCTCCACCAGCACAGACCCATCTCTGCCTCAAGCACCTTGGCACATTCCCCTCTGCTCCCTCCCGATAACCTCCTCTCCCCTTGCCTCCCAACCCCCAGTAAAGCCTGGTCCTCCGTGGTGCCCCCCAGTATGAAGCCCTTGGCCTGGCCCCTGCTCCTTCCTTGCCTCTCCACTTCTCTCTTTCCCTTCTCCAGCGCCCTCTCCTTCTCCCGTCAAGCCCAGTTCCTCGCTGGTTTCTCCCCGCAGACCCTTCAGAGCACAACAGCTTCCCACAGCCCCTCTGGACGAACACTGCTTCCAGCCCTTGGGGCTAGCACAGACTGGGGACCCCCCTTCAGAGCCTCCCTCCCAGCCCTCCGGATGCCCCTCCTTCTCGCCCCATCCCTTCCCCCAACGACCCTCCCTCCCACCCCTCTCCATTCACCCCTGCTCAGGGCCACTGCCCCTTCCACAGGGAGCCTCCGACCCCCAACCCCCTCCCCAGCCACTTAGCCTCCTCGCTGTCACCCAGCCAGCCCTCTCAGCAAGGCAGCGCCCCCGCCCCCCAATCCATCCTTCCTGCCTCCCCCGCCCCTCCGATCGCTCCCCTCCCCCGATCCGCTCCCGCCCCCCGCCCGTCTCCGCCGCAGCCCCCCCCCCCGTACCTGGTTCTGGGGGCGCCAGAAGCTGGAGGGTGGGGATCAGAGCCCCAGGGCCGCCCCGTCTCCAGCGGGTGGCAGAGCCGGGGCCAGCGGTGTCGGCCGCCTCGCGCCTCTCTCGCTCCCCGCCGCGTCCCCGCCCGCTGGCTCGTCCGCCCGCCCGCCCCGCCGCGGTGCCGCTCGGAGGAGGATGCTCTGCGAGTCAGGGCGGCTGCTCCCGCCGCCGCATCCCTGCAACACCGACTGACGGCAGCATCAGCACCAGTGCCCGCCCCCCAGACGCGCGCATTGGGCCACGCCGCGCTAACGGACGAGCGGCGCAGCCAATGCGAAGGCGCAGAAGCCGCCAGTCCCCCCTGCTTCACAGGCCCTCCTCCCTCCCCTGCCAGGGACCCAGGCGTCCCGGCCCCAGGGCATCCGAGCGCTCCCCGCCTCTCGCTGTCCTTAGCCCTGGTGCCCAGGCTCCCAACCAGGCAGACCCCCAACCCAATCCCAGCGTCTTTTCCGGCAACCCACACGCCCTAGCCTCTCCCCTATTGGGTCGGGCCCTCGGGTCCCGCATCCCTCGGCCGACGGCCCCGTGTAGCAGCGCCCAGGACTGGGACGTGCCCAAGGAGAGGCTCTGGGCCCCGACTTGGGGCACCAAGGGAGCAGGACCAGTGAAGGAGCCGGGCCGCACTGCCCTCTACTGGCTACGCCCGGGGATGGGCCCCGGCTGCCGGGAGCTTGGGGAAGGAGGACCTCGAGGCTGCGGGGGGGCTTTTTCCAGCCCTTAGCCTGGCCTCTGCCTCCCACCGCCCAAGGGCGCCCTGGCTTCCACTAGAACTGAGGCGGGAGGGTCTCTGCTGGGATAAGGAAGGAGACAGTGGGGGAGGGAAAGTCAGCGATGATGGCGAGATAGACCGAAGGGCTTGGGGTTTCCCAGCCCTGCCTGATGGGAATCCGACAGTGAAGCCTGGTTCCCAGTCCTGCCCGGAACTCTGGACGGGGGTAGGAGCACGTCTGGGGGCAGAGGTGAGGCTGCATTTTGCCGGGATCCCTGAAGGAATGCTGGCAGCAGCCTGGTCCTCTGTTCTCCTCCCCCCAACCAGGAGTCTCAGAGTGAGCGTGGCGCTGGGTGGAGGCCTTCCCCGTGAGGACACCCTAACTGTGCGCGTGTATGAGTGTGGGAGGAAGGGGACACCCCTTCACTCACTCAGCCAATCAATGGTGGACCTGGCACCTAGTGTGTGTACCACGAAGTTGGACACTGGGCTTCTGAATGAGGCTGTGTGTGTGTGTGTGTGTGTGTGTACCAGACCATTCTGCCACCTCACCCAGAACCCAATCTCTGTCGCAGGGTCTGTGATTTGCATAACCGGTAGTAGGTGGTGCTTCTTCAGGCAGAGGCAACATGCAAGAACACTCACATTCCATTACTGATGCATACACGGGCACACAGCGGCACACTCACAGCCACGCACACCTATCCATGTGCACACAGGCATTCCCAAAGAGACACGCAGGGACAGTTGCACAAATGCCCCACGGAGGCAGGATACCCACAGGAAGCACACGCTTGCCCGAGAACTCGAGCATATGGGCGCCTGCACACTCAGAGGGAAAGGCACGGCCAGGGGAATAGGAGGACTTGCTCACAGGCTCAGTCGCCCCCAGGAAGCACTTTGCACAGGGTGGCCAATTACCCAGTAGTTGGGCGGGGAGACCCACCTACAAGTGGTCTTCCTCTCCAGACAGTGGGGGGGGGGGGGGGACCCAGACTGCAAGGGGCGTTTCCTAGGGGTCTGGCAGAGTGATCCCTAAGCCAGGTCCCAGACTTGAGGCCCACTCTGACCTTGGAAAGACCCTCAGGCTGGCCCCACCAAGGCCACTAGAGGAGCCAGAGAATGGGAACTGCTGAGTCAGGGCCTGTAGATGTGAAATCGCCTCTCTGACCCCACAGCCCACTGCCCCACCCATCCCCCACTGCTCCACACCCTGCAGCCTACACACACACACACACACACACCCCATACACACACACACAGACACACAGACACAGACTTGTCCAGCCAGGCACGAGGGCACAGAGAGGCAGGCAGACAGGGGCAGTGACTCAGACTCTCTGAGACCCTTTGAGATGGGTTAAACAGGGATAGGAGGAGGGCAGGAGCAGCGAGAGATGTTAAGAGGGAGCCTCTGTCTCCTGTCCCTACCCCCAGCTCCCTGGGCCACCTTTGACCATCAAGGGCAGGAAAGGTCACCTGGCAGCTGCTGTACCTCCTGCCCCTCCCCCCAACTACAGGAATGTCTCCCCCCAAGGTCCAAGATTCAGACTACCCAACGTAGTTAGGACCCACCACCTCAAGACACCCCCCCCAAAAGGCACCCACCCAGCGTGGCCCTTCTCCCAGGCACAGTCTAGTGGGGACACACGGTGGAGGGAAAATGCAGCAAAGAGAGCGTGTGTGTCTGTACACACGCACACACACGATGTGAAAGCTCATACACCAAATTCACACCCGCAACCGCGAAATGACAGTCACCCGTTACACTCCCGGGGCAGGGCAGACCCGGGCACGCGTCCGCGTACACACACACACACTGGGGAGAGGCCAGGCTGGGGCAGAGGGCTGCAGGGATGGAGGCAGCGCGGGAGGCGGGCGGCACAGGGAGCGAGCTGCTCTTCACAACACAATCGCCGTCTGTTGTTATAGCAACTCAGCCCCCAAATCGTGAAACGGATATTACAGCCTTCAGAGGGGGAAGGGCAGGAGGGGGCTGAGGACGCTGGTGCGAGGGACCCAATGGGGGACAGGACTGGGGGAGCCTGACCAAGGGCGGGGCTGCAGCTGAGAAGTAACAGGATGGGGGGAGGAGGTGACCTCCATGAGGAGTGGGCCAGAAGGAGTGGGGTCTCAAGGGAAGAGGTGGGTAAGGGGTCAGGGGACCCAGAGGGAGGGGCTGAGGCCATGGCTTGGCAGGCAGGAATTGGGGTGCTCAAGCCTCCACCCCCAGGAGAACCCACAGCTGGATAGGGTACACCCCAGGTTGGGGGCTCAGGCGGTAGCTCCCCCACTCTCCCGGGGACTGCCGGAGGCTGGCCCCGCTTCCGAAACTTTGGAAGACCCCCAGTCCACCCTCTTCACCCAGACCAGCCTCGGAAGTGGCCTTAGCCTTCCTCGGGTAGCGGTGACCCCCAGAACCTCTGTGCTGCAAAACTCAGGAGGGAAGAGCTGGGTTGGGAGAGGCCACAGGAGGCTGAGAGCAGGATCAATATGCATTTCCTCTGGAAGTCACCGTCCTTCCGGCTGGCAGCAGCACCGGGGGGGGGGGGGGGGGGGGGGGGGGGGGGCCAGGAGTCTGCAAGCTCAAGGAGCACACCCCCCACCCTGAGGCATGCAAGCCCGGCAGGGGCTACTGGGGCCTAGGCTGCTGGGGCCCCACCCTCTCCCCTCCCATGTGGCCAGCAGTCTGGGCTGCCCCCTCTCCCCCATGATTCTCTCTGCAGTGAGGTCCCCATTGCGGGAAGGATTCAAGCTGGGGCTGAGAGGCCACCTGTCAAGCAAGGGAATTTCGGCGGTGGGCTGAAGGCTATGCTTATACATGACCACTGGGCCGAGCAATTCTGGGAGCAAAGAAGCACAAGCTTCAAGTTTTAGACGCCCAAGATTCTGGACTCCTGGAGATTCTAGACCCTCCCCCAAATTGTTGTTCCAAGGTTTTTTGGTTCCACAGTTCTAGCCCCCAGTTCTAGTTCCAGACCTCCCAAGATCCTCTGACTACAAAGTTCTAGACTCCAAGACTCTAGTCCCTATGATGACAGTTCCTGTCCCCCAGCCCCCCGCCCCCCCCCCCTCCGCTGTGAAGATTCTTGGCTCTGGTGGTCTAGGTTAATTACATGGGCCTTTTTATTCCATCTGGAAAATACAAATATTCACAAGAGTCTGTACAACCTTAGGGACGTCAGCCCTGGCCCAACCTTAGTTGCATGCCACCCTCACCGCCCACCCCCCAGCCCCAGCCTGCTGCCCCAACACCCCAGGCTTTCTGCTGTGGTCCACGTCTTTTTCCAAGGCAGTATGAGTGCTTGATCCAGTCACAGCTGGGAAGGAAAAAACAAAACAACACAAAAAGCCGAGGTTGTAAGGAAGACCCTCCCCCAAAAAGTAGGAGTCTGCCTGGCCTGGGCCATTTGGACAGAGCACCTGTTTCCCTGACCCCATCCCCCCCACCCCCCACCCCCAGCGCTCAGTGGCAGAGGCTGTGGAGGGAGGACTCACCATCCATTACAAGTGGATGTCGAAAACGCCGTCCTCCACTGCCTGCACCTCCTCTTCTCGGATCTCTGCAGGGAGGTGGGGGGGATGTCGCAGGAAGAAGTCCTGGGTCCCGGGGCCTTCAGCAGCCCTTCCCCCACTCACAGGAGGCACCCCACCCCATCCCGGAAGCAGACCCATCCACCAAAAATCAAGGCACTGAAGGACCAATCGGCCCCATTTTTGAGGCTCTTTTTCTAAGTTTTCACTCTGCCACGGCTTTTTCACAGCCGTAGACTTGTCAGTGCAGTTTGCTTAAAATGTCAATTTTGTGTGCGTTTCACATTTTAGACCCCAGCACTTCTGGAAGGCTCAATGCAAATGGTTTCATCTTTTCTATTTTTGAGGACTTATGTCAATCCAAACGGTTGTGGTCAACTGCCTTAGACCCCTGTTTAACGTGGCTGCTCAGACTGTTCTCAGCGAAATCATCATTTGGGGAATTGTCATTCAGCAAACTGACCTAAAGCCACCAGAGACCCCAAGAGAGCCACCAAAGATGTTCAGGGCAAGGGACTTTTCTTAGAATGGTATCCAGAGCAGCCAAAAAGGGAAATACAGGCAAATGGCTCAGCCAATTCCCTCTCCAATCCATTGTCAATCCCCCCAACAAAATAAGAGTGTGACTGGAATCGGTTCTTGTTTGTTTTTGAGGGTTTTTTTTTTTTTGTAAACTTTATGCCCAGTGTGGGGTTTGAACTCACTACCCTGATATCAAGAGTCGCATGCTCTCTTGACTGAGCCAGCCAGGTGCCCCTGGACTGGAATCTTGAAGCCTCTTTCCCTTTTACTCTTCTTTATGTATTAGCCTCTCTCAGCTTCTGAAGATCGAGGGTTCCTGAGCCCCCTTCTGGCCCCCTCACCTGTTCAACCCTTCTTCGTCGCCCCACCAAAATGATAGAATCACCAACTCTGGAATGGTTTCCATCCTGGATAAGTTAATACTTTGCCAGAATGGCCCTGCCTCCCTCCCTTCACAGGCCAATACAGACTGAGATCTCCTCTTACCTGGAGGCCGGGAGCCTCGCCTCCCGGGGCGGGGCAGGGAGAAGCTGAAGGCTCGATGATGGGTGTGTGTGGGTGAGGGTGAGGGTGCAGACCCCTCCAGACTCACACTCTGCGCCCGGCGCCGGCACTCAACTGACAGGCGGTCTTTACACTGCTTGTGGCAGTTCACACCACACGCTGGGGAGGCAGATGGGGAGCCCAGCCAGGGCCACCGGTCACAACACCCTCATCCCATTCTCCAGGCCTCCACCTCTCCCCAGTTTCTTTTGCTACTGAGCAGCTGCCCCGCCGAAATAAGAATCTCCTTCCAACGTGCTCTCTTCCTCCCACTTGCCAGTCCATGCCCTCTCCAACATTCTCTGTTCCTGGGCAGCTGTCTCACCAAAATAAAAGCCCAGGGGAAGGCTACCCCCTTCAATATCATCGTCGTGCCTCTCTGGCTGCAGTGTTCTTCGCTGCTCGGCAAGTGCCCCACCAAAATAAGAATCCCTGGCCAGAGAGTAACTTCCCCCACCCCCCAAATTCAGCACGCCCCCCCTGCTCACCTCGGCATTTGAGGCCCTGCTTGTAGATGCCCAGGATCTGAAATAGAGGAGGGGGCCGTGCTGGGGAAGAGGTCTTTAGAGCTAATGACTCTACGTCTTCCTTCTCAAGGGCAGGGACTGGGACTGACCCTCTCTGGGGCCCCCTCAGGGCTAGGTAGGCGCGGAACAGCGAGAGGAGAAGCAGGTGGGGTGACAAGGTTTGCCCCGGCCGTGAAGGCTCCAGCAGGGGCGGGGCCAGGGGGAGGGCGTGGCGGGCGGAGGGGCCAGGGCTGGAGGGGCGTGGCTTGGGCGGGGGCTCACCAGGGCCTTGCAGTGGCGGCAGGCAACTGGGCGCAAGGAGTTGCTCTCGTGGAAGTTGTGCACGAAGCCCATGCGGCCGCCCAGCACCGAGCTGGAGCGCAGGAAGTAGGAGACCATCTCCTCCCTGCTGATGCAGCCATCCCTGTCGGGGGAGGGGGAGCTCCTCAGGTCGGGCCCTCCCCTGGATCACCCACCACCGGCCTAACCCATCCACTGGGGAAACTCCCTACCAGGCAAAACATCCTCATCCCGCTCCTGATTTTGGACTCCCCGCGCAGGAAAGAGAACGCTAGCCTTGGAGTCGGGCAGATGCGCGGGCGGCTAACTACTTGTGTGGTCTTGGCCAAGTCACTTCCCCCGGGTTTCCTCCCCAGAGAAATGGGGATCATAATTCCTACCCTGGCCACTTCACAGACTTGGGGTGGACACTAACTAAAAGGGCTGCCATTTGCCCACCAGACCATCAGCCTTTGTTTTCCAAAGTCAGCTCGGGAATGGGCAAGATTGGGAAAAGCTGCCTGTGTCTCATTCTCATGTGAGTGAGTGCTGGAAGGACACCTGCAGTCAGGGTTCCCCACATAATCCTGGGCTGCCCCCAGAACCCTTTTCTCACCCATCAATATATAGTAGGGCAAGAGCGAGCTTGCTCTGGAGACAGACCTCAGTTCAAATTCTGGTCTGCTGCTTCCGGGCTGTGTGACCTTTGGGCTAGTTAATCTCCCTGTGCCTCGGTTTCCGCTTTTACCAGTGGGGACTGTGATTATCCCTGCACATCGGAGGGTTCTTGTGCGGACTCGTGAGGCAGATGCATGGGAAGAGTTTACAACAGTGTCTTTGTAGTTAGCGGGTCCTGGGCCACCAGGAGCTATTTCCAGCAGGGTTGGTCCTTGCTGGAAGCTCCTGCCCATTTTATCTGGGGCTCCGTGACGTGATTCGGGTGACTGACCCTTCAGTTCCATGGGGCATGGGGGCCACTGGCCATCTAGAAAACAGTATCACCCTAGATTCCTACGTCACACAGTACATGAACACTAAAGCCTCACTGAACTGAGAACAGTAATGTAAAAAAATAAAATTATCAAAGTATCTGAAAAGGTGTAAGAGAAGAACTAATTTCCAGGAGATGAGGGCCTTTCTACACGTAACGCAAATCCGAGAAGCCATGAAGGAAAAGACAGACATACTGAGCACACGACATTTTTTTAAAAATTTTATATGGCAAAAGACAACATAAATGACAGACTGGGAGAAAATATTTGCAAACACATTGAACAGCAAAGGGTTAATATTCATTAACAGAGATTCTGAAAATTGATGAGAAAAAGACCAACGAACCCAGTGGAATAATGGAGAAAGAATACGAACAGGCAATCCAGAGAAGAAATATAAAAGGCCAATAAACACATGAAAAGATATCCTACCCCCACTAGTATTGAAGAGATTCAAATTTAACCAAGACACCATTTGCCAATTAGACTGACAAAATTGTCAAGCTTATTATAGCGACCACTGTGGGCAAAGATGTCGGAAAATGGGCATTTGGCTCACTGCTGATGGGGGTGCAAGCTGGCACGACCTTGCCTGAGGTCACTTTGGCAGTCTCTTTCCTAATTTAGAATGTGCATATCTTTTGATCCAATTATCCCACTTCTAGGAATTTCTCCTGCGGAAATAGTGGCCTGGGTGCAAGGGTACAAAGACGTTCACAGCAGCATGGCGTATATTAATAGCGAAAAACTGGGAACAGTCTACACGTCCATCAGCAGGAGAATGGTGAGGCCAATGACGGCCCAGCTACACAGTGGGGCTACGCGGCAGCTATTCTAAAGAATGAGGTCGTTCTGCATGAAAGCTGTCCACGATAAAGGGTTAAGCGGAACACAAAAACAAGAGCAAAAAAACCAAGATGTGCGGTTCCATCACGACAGTGATTGATAAAACAACAACAATAACGACAACACAAAACCCTGAAAATCCTACGGCTACAAATACATAGATCCTAGTTAAAAGACGCCCACATTTGCTTTAAGTGCCTAAGTGAGTTTGCAAGAAAGAAGTGGAAATCCCCAAGTTGCAGAACAAAGAGCGAGCTTCAAGCTGACGCAGGGAGTGGGGACCAGATGCTGAGGCTGCCCTGGGAGGGGTTTGCTGGTCTCCCCAGTGAGCCCGGTGCTGCTGGGTTTTGATACCCAGACAGGCTGGGCACAAGGTTTGGGGCGTGCAGAAGGTGGGGAGTTAAGGCTGAGACCCCTGAGCGAAGCTATATCCAAGGTCTCCAAGGGCTGCACTCTCACTGAAAGTGTGACCCGGAAAAAAATCCACCCGCCCACCCAGGGACCTAACCTAGAACTTGGTCTCGATTCTGGGTGCCAAACAAAGGAACCAGCACCATGGGCAGAGCCAGACCTATACCATAATCCTGTTCGTCCGTGGAGCCGACCCAGACAGACAAAATCTATATCAGCTCACACTTAACGTGGGAAAAAAGACTGGAAGGATACCCTGTTGCCAAACCAGTAACATTGCTAACATGTTACTAAGGCTAATATAACTTCTCCTGATGGCAAAGACCGGGAAAGGAGGAAGGGAACCGTCACGTCTTACTTCAGAGGCTTTGTTCACTATAAATCTATTTTACTACCTGGATTTCTTTTTTACCACGGAGTTTTGCAGTATGAAAAAAAACCCAGATTTTTGAAATATGAATAACATTAAAATATAACTCGACCCGAGACGGACTGTAAATTTTGACTGGAGTTTTGTCTGCTCAGCAAAACGGGGATATGAACATGTTGCAGGGGGCATGTTTAACCTACTTCAGAAAACCAGCTGTTTGTCCAAATTGTCAGTGTGTGAATTGTTGATAAGCAAGTGGGTGCTGCTAATTACAGGCCTTTCTTTTCTATTCATTAAAACAGGCTACCCAGGAGTTGAACTTGCCCACACTTTTTGCCAGCTGTGAGTTCCACAAATAAAGCGACATTTATGTCCCCAGGCCACAGTCTTTGCAAGATTCAGGTGGAGCCCCCCCATCTGTCTGAATGAGTGAGGCAACCCTGCGTAGCCACAGCTGGCAGCCTCTCCCCCCCCCCCCGCCCCAAATAAGAGCCCCTCCCCACATTGGTAGCTTCCTCTGCCGAGATCATCTGGTTCACGGCCTCCTCTCGCACAGGAGGAAGCTGAAACCGGAGGGGAAGTGAGCCTGCCTTCCCTCTCCCCCAGCCCCCAGCCCTCCTCACTGGTTCTGGTCGAGGTCCCCAAAGGCGCTGAGGTAAGGGAAGTTCCCACGGATGATCTGGAACTCTTCCTGTGAGATGTGGCCGTCCCCATCGACGTCAAAGTTCCGGAACACGGACTGGAGCACACAGAAGGACACACAAGGGCAGGAGCAGAAAACGAGCACCAGTCCCGTCCTGCCCACATTCCCAGTCCGCGTTAGGGGGGTGCCTCAGATGCGGGCGGCTCTCCACCTGCCCTTTTCTCCCCCTCTTCCGTACTCCCGCCCCAACCCCCCCCCCCCACTGGCTATGCCCCTTGCCTTCTGGGCACTGAGCATGAGCGCTGGCCCTTGAACGTGGCACTGGTGTGGCTCTGAGGGTAGTGGCCTGGCAAAACCACTCTTGATTTTGGACCACTATGGACCTGTCCCCCAGCCCCTCAGATGCCATGGTGGCTGCCACCGAGTCTCACCTCCACCATCTTCTCGATGTGCTCCACCATGAGTGCCTGATCCAGCTTGGGTTTGGCAGCTGAGGTCCACTCATCCAGCACTGGGGGCCGGGGAGGTGGGGTGCAGCTTGTGGGGCTGGTTGGCTATGGGAACGGTCCGGCCTGAGTGAGGGCCAGAGGGATGGAGCCCAAGGCCCAGGGGGAGCAGGCGGGGGGGAAGCCCCAGGGAGAAGGGAGCCCACCCAACAAGCAGGAGAGGTGAGGTAGCCTCTAAGAGCTCTGCTTGCCCTCACGGCCTGGGATTTTCAGGAAGGGCAGAGGTAGGGGAGGAAGACGTTGGGCAGAGTGGGGAAGCAGCGAGTCCCTATCTCACCGAGGACTTGGAGCGTGGCTCCCGTTGCAGGGACAGCTGGTAGAGTTCATCCTCCGTCTGATACTGATCCAGAGATACCTAGGACACACACAGGTCCGATTGCACCCACTGCCCCCGCTGCCCTCAGGAGCCCACTGTCCAGAGCCCAGGGTCCTAGGTCCACCTAGAGGCCACAGCTCAGCCTGGAACCCAGTCCAGAAGCTAGACTCAGGACAAAGGCCAGCTTAGAACATGCCCCAGCAGGGCACCTGGGTGGCTCAGCCAGTTAAGCATCCAGCTCTGGCCTCAGGTCATGAGATGGAACCAGCAACCACATCCCGGCCTAGCACACGGACCAGAACCCACATCTTGGCGCAAACCCAGAGCACAATGTACTGCCAAGAATCCAGCCACGAATCCAGGTCAGAACGCAGCCAAGAGCCCTGAGATTAAGCCCCATCCTAGAACCCAACCCAGCGTCCAGAATCCAGGTCAGATTTCAATCCTGATCCCAGTCCAGAGCCTAGAAACAACTAAGAATTCACTCTAATCCCAAAACCCAAGCCCCAGCTCCATGTCTAGTACCTAGTCCAGATCTAGACTAGAACCTCACTCTCGTCCTAGACCCCGAAACCAAGTCCAAGTCTGGGCTCGAGCTCAAGACCATGTTTAGAAACCAGCCCCGCACCCAGAATCCCAGAGCTGGGCCCCAAGCCTTGAACACAACCCATTCCCAGGAACTCAACCCAGGACCCAGGCCCAGCTTCAAGGCCCAGCACAAAAAGCCCACATGGCAGCCTCGAGATCAGACCTCTGTCCACAGCCCCATCCAGAGCCTGGAACTCATCTCAGAGCCCACTCCAGATCCTGGAGCCCAGGCTGGATCTCAGTCCCTCGATCAGAACCTCAAGCTCCAGGCCAAGACCGCAGCCTTGCACCAGCCCAAGACCGGGTGTGGCTGTCCACCCTGGTACGCAGCCCCCCAGCATCCCTGCTCCCAGTCCCTCACCGTGAGCAGACTCAGCAGATCAGGGTTGGCCTGCACTGGCGGCCGAAGGCTGGTCACCATGGCCAGCTCCTCCAGGATGCTGAACAGCTGCTTCATCTTGGCCCCGTTGAGTCGGGTGCGGGCGGGGTCCAGCCAGTCAGGCAGTGCCAGCTGCAGGGCCACCAAGTCCTTGAGGTGTACGCCCAGGATGGGAAAGCGGAAGCCCACACAGGCGGCCAGCCGGCGACGGTAGTTGCTGTAGTTGCCGGTGGCCGTCACTAGTTCTGTCAGACCTTCCCAGAGCTGGGGGAGGGGGCAGGGGGAGAAGGCAGAGGGTCACACACACACACACACACACACACACACACACACACACACCACTGGCTCAACTACCCTCCCACCCCACCCGCCCCCCAGCCCTGGAAATGTGGGAGAAGATGAGGAGTCAGAGTCAGGGAGGGGTGAAAGGTTAAAAATCCTCCCTCACTGTCCCCCGACAATGTCTCCCTTAGCCCCCCCCCCCGGGGGGTCAGAGTTCATAGGTCATGAGCTCAAGGGAACACCCGCTGACAAATACCACACCTGTGCCCCAGGCCTGGGCATGGACTATCATCAACATCTCACAAGAGAAGAAACTGAGGCTCAGGGGGGCAAACAGCACAGGAGAAAGGTCTGGAAGAATGTTCCTAGCTGTGTGGGTTGTGACAGCCCGCACTGGAAAGCCCCCAGATGTTCGACGGAACAGTAGATCTCTACAGCGCGGTAGACTCACGATAGAATATCGTGTGGCGACGGAAGCGAATGAGCAACTGCCCCAAGTAGCAGAATGTAAGCATGAAAGAAGCAAGGCATAAAATAACATACAACAGGATTCCATTCATAGAACACCCAAAAGCAGGAGACAAAAACCCCGCGTTGTTTGGAGAGTCGTGCGTAAGTGGTAAAGCTCTAAAGAAAAAGCAAGGCCATCGTCATTACGAAAGTCATGACATCGGTTACCTCTGATGGGGAGGGAGCTATGCTCTAAGGTGCTGGGAGCTTCGGGGGCTGCCATTGTTCTAATTCTTGACCTGGGTGGTAGTTACACGGGTGTTTTCTTTATAATTTTTCTTTAATCTGTACATATGCTTTCTATACGTCTCTATACGTATGTCACCCAATATGTGAAAAGATAAAGGAAGAGAAAAGCGCAAACTTTGGGGTCAGGCAGACCTGGGAGCCCCCACTCCGCCACTCTCACTGTGAAACCAATGAAGAGCATTGAACCCCTCTGAGCCTCAGTTTCTGTATCTGTCAAATGGGGACAGGAGTGCCCAGCCCCCAATTTGGGAGGCCGGGAGTTCTCAGTGAGGCCAGACCTGGGAAGTCTGGCCCAGGGCTTGACGAAGCTCCTCCCCTGACACCCCCTGGGTCCCAGGCACCTTGATGGTTTCAGGGCTAACATGACTGTGGGTCTCCTTGAGGCGGGAGATGGAGCTGTGGCTCAGGCCTCCGACCACCGCCATCAGTGTGTTGAAATTCTGCAACTGGAGCAGCTTCTGGGGGGGGGGAGGCAGACGAGGAGGGGCAAGGCAACGAGTCACTGGACAAGGCCCAGGATTTGGCCGAGAGGAGGCAGTGGATGAGCGGAAAGGAGGGACTCGCCCTCCTGGCGCCCTGGGAGCTAGGGAGAGGGGGAGGGGCAAGCACCTCAGCCACGTGGACAAAGTGCGTGATGACCAGCGCCCGCTGAGGGGCCGTGGGCTTGCTGAGGACCATCAGCTGCACCCACTGCGAGACACTGTTGAAGAGGGAGATGAATCGCTCCAGGACTGGGTTGTCCACGGTGCAGCCGTGAGTCACGAAACTGTGATAGTCCTGGAACTGGGGGCAGGAGTGGCCTCAGCCCCTTTGGGCCCCTCCCCTCATGGATGGCCACTCCTCACCCTCTAGCTGCCCTCGGTCGGTTACCCTGAAAGCCCCGACCCACCCCGTGACCCTGCCTACCCCAGGGACCCCGCTCCTCCCAGGACCCTCTCCCCAGCCCACAGTCCACACCCTGACCGAAGGGCCTGGGGCCGCACCAGAATCTTGCAGAAGGAGCGATACTCCAGGTAGGTGAGGTGCTCTGCCAGCTCCAAGGGCTCCAGGTGGTCAAACAACAGGGACATCTTTCGCTTTTTCTGTCCTACAGGGTTCCGCTGGGTCACCTGCCTCTTCCACTTGTAGGTGGGGCTGGGAGGTGGGGCAGGGGCAGTGAGCCCTTTGCTGGAGACGCCGCACCCCGAGCGGCCCCACACTCACGCAGACACACCCCTCATGCTGACGGAGGACCAACGCAGTGTGAGGCACTGTGCGGGACACCGAGGTCCCCCGTCCCAGCACCTCCTGCAATCTCCCCCTCGTCATGCACTCAGGCACTGCGCTAGGCGCTGGAGGGACGGAGAGGAGCAAGACACAGTTCCCGCCCACGAGGAGCTCACAGTCTACTGAGGGAGACAGACACAGAGACAATCACAGAACAGCGTGGCACGTACATGGGCACGGGGCGGTGGGGGAGGGGGGCTGCACACAGTGCCGCAGGGGAACACAGGAGGGACTGGCGAATTCTGCCCTGGGCGCCCTCCGAGCCCTCCGAGCCCACAGACACTCCACACTTGAGCGGAGTCTTCACAACACAGAGAGGCAGGCAAGGGGACCCAGACGGGCGGAGCACCATGGTGGGCAGGCAGGCAAGGCTGGAGAATGGCGAGCGGACCGTGCAGCTGTGGTATGAAGGGCGTGGGATGGGAGTGGGCTGTGGGAGATGCGGCAGGATCGCCAAGCCGCCAGAGACTACCACCAAAGGCCTTAATCCCCGGCCGAGACATCGTGAAGGTGACAAGGAGCCATAGATTTTCAAGCAAGAGAGTGACATGACCCTCACTCATTCAATTCAACAAACATTTATTAAGCACAGATGGTGTGGGATGCTGAGTGCCCTCCCCAGCCCTCTAGCTCGCCCCACGCACACGCTCTCGATGTCAATGAGGCTGCTGTGCCGCCGGTTCCCTTCTTGGTCGAGCAGAGCCTTCAGCTCCTTGATCTGCTCAGCGAGCTCAGGGTTCAAGTCAAACTCTGCTGGGAATGCTGAGATCCAGTACCTGCTAGAAGCTTCGAGTCACCCAAGGCAGCCCTTCCCCCACCGTCCCCGGAGACTGGAGCTCCCCAGAGAGGGGGAAAGAGCTCCAAACTGTGGTTCCCCCACCTCCAGGCTCATTCCTTCCCCACCCCCGCTGGGCAGATCTGAAAACCCAGGCCCAGACCAGCCAGCAAGGGGCAAGCCTGCGGCAGCACATCCGCCATGGACAGAGCCGGGGCTCAACCCCCACGACCAGTGCCCTTTCCCACTCCTTCAGGCCAGGCTGAAGCCTGAGAGAAGGGAGCAAGAGGAGGGGACGAAGCCCCAACAGTTAGACTCACCTGACCAGGTGGCACGTTTTCACCTGCAGCGAATTGGAGTTGTCCTTCCGGGATTGTTGGTAGGTGAAGGAGAGTTAAGGAAATCTAGAATGGAAACTAATTCTAGAAAGGGAGGCAGGGGTAGGGTTCCCAGTTCTGCAGGGAGGCGGAAGGCCCGGCCTGGTCCTAGGAGAAATGCCGGGGGCGGGATCTGGGGCGGGGCCGGTCGGAAAGGGGCTGAAGGCGGAGGTGAGGGGTGAGCTTTGGAAGGGTGCATAGCTGGGAAGGGGGCTAGGTTCTGGGCGTGGCTGAAAGCACGGCCTGGGTCCTGGGAGAGGCCGCAGGAGGGACCTGGGCTGGGAGTAGGGACAGGTCCTAGACTGTAGGGAGCAGGAGAGCAAAGCCCAGGTTGGGGAGGGGGCGGGAGGGGGCGGAGCCTGAGTCGAGCGGAGGAAAGGGGTGGAGCCTAGGCCGTGGAGAAAGGCGGGGCCAAGCCCGAATTCTAGGACACAGGAGGGGCTCACGCTCTAGAAGCGCAGCCCAGTCTGGGCCTGGGCCGGGCAGCCAGGCTCCCGCATGGGCTGGGACTGCGCGGCCCACGGTGAGGCGTGCGAAGGATATATGTGGAGCAGTTTTGCCGCCAGCTGCGAGGAAGGGATGTACCACGGGTGCATCATGAGGAACATACGCACCAGCTGAGGGTCCCGCACCTTCCCGGAGTCATCTAACTCCGAGGGGTCAGAGAGAAGCGGGCTGACTCTTCGTCCCGGAGCTGGGGTCCCTCCAGCCTACCTCACAGCCCGCCGGATAGCTGGCCCCCCGCCCAACACCTGCTTTCCCAGGACTCTGAAACCAGTAGGCAGATGAGAGAGAAAAGGTAGGGTGGGAAAGGGATAAGGCAGGATCCAAAGAACTGGAGGAGGGGAGCGTCTGATCCGGCCCATCGTCCCGAGGGGAACCAGCTGGGGCGGAAGAAGCCCGGGTTCCCCAGGGTCAGGAATCCAGAGGTCATTTCCTGAGTGCTTGGGGGAAGGGGCACCCCTTCACCAGATAAGCTGCCCCCCATCAGCCGGAAACAGCTCCCAGGCCAGAGATAGAGAGTTCCTCCGGATCCTCCAGGGAGACAGATAATGCTCCTCATGGGCCACAGTCTGGGGACCCCATCCCTCTCCCTTCCACGCCAGCATACTAGGGAAGGGCAACAATCTTTCTGAAGCGTGTAGATCTCTCTACCCTGTGATGAAGAGCAGGCTTTCGTTAAAAAGGTTGCAGGGTTCGGAACTGGGTGGGTCTAGGCCGGGGGTCTGTCCTGGGAAGCAGGGGCCCCGATTCAGGCTCGGGGCTGGGCTCAGGCTGGGCGTGCCCTCCCGTGCCACTCACCGAAGGCTTCGATGCAGCCGCGGAGCAGCTCCTCCACTGTGCAGCCCTTGTCCAGATCTAGGGTGCCCGCCATGGCTGCCGGAGCGGGTAGGCTGGGCCAAGCTGCACTCCGGAGCCTCCCACGGGGCTCGGACCGGACCCCTGTCCCGGGAGAGGCAGAGAGGGAGTCTGCGGAGGCGCGGGCGGGGGGCGGGGGGTTCGAGTCGCCCGGCGGGCAGGGGCGGGGCGGGGCGGGCACGCCCCCTGCTGGGCAGGGGCGGAGTCGTCCGCTGCGGCCACTCCCGGGGTTAAACGGTCTGGCCCGGGATGGTGCAACCCACCAGTTGGGAAACCGACCCGCCAAGAGGCTTCCGGCTCACCCTCGGAGTCACGGGAAGGCCGAGGGGCTCCCCGGGGATGGGGACGAGCCAGGACTCCGGGGACCGGTTTGTGCCCCAGCCCCTGGTAGGCCCTCTTCCCCTCGCGCCCTCTCCCCACAGGCACCTGCAGCACCCCGCGGCTCGGCTCCGCGCCCCTCCCGCTTCCCTCCCGCCACAGCCTCCCTTCCCCCGCAGGGTTATTTTGGGAACCTAGAGCCTGAGGGGACCTCGGAGGAATTTCTCCCTGGGATGGGAGGGAGGGAGGAACCCAGGCGTCCTGCCCGCATCGCCCCCTCCCGGGCTCCCGGGCTCCCGGGGACGGGAGGCGGGGCTGTGGCAGCCCCCAGGGGCCTGCCCTTGGGGAGGCGAGCTGGAGTGGAGAACATTCCTGGGGCGGGGTGGGGTGGGGGGAGCCCGCTGCGGCCGGGAGGCGTCAGCGGGAAGCCTGGGCCTGGGAACCGCGCGCTCCAAAGCCACCTCCTCAGTGAAGGCCCCAGGGGTCCGGGCTCAGCCCTTCAGCGGACCGTCTTCCTCCCCAGCCGAGTTCCTGACCCAGGCCCCCACACTGCACGGCCGAACTGTGCGCGCACACAGAGGCCGGCCACATTCGAGCACACAGAGTTGGTTGCCCAGAAGGGGGCGCTAGCGCCGTGAGGGGTGGAGAATGCCTGGCTGAACCCACCAGCAACTCCAGTCACTGGCAGGGTCATACGCACCCATGCAGGGACACACACTCATTCTATGCCCGAGGCCAGGGGCCCACATTGGGGAATAGGACACCCCCCCCCCCACACACACACACCCGAGCCACAGGCACTTGCCTCCCATCCTCTGTCTCCTACACACAATGGCACTCACACCCCGCACACACCTGCAGGAAGGAACTCTCCGGCACACATACCCAGCCTCCTAGCCCAGAATGCAGACCCGCAGAGGAGGCCAGTTCCCGGACTTGCAGCTCACTCGAGTCAGGCTAGCCTGGAGTTCCGCGGCCACAGAGGCGCTGCAATCGGACACGTGTGCACACACACAAGACAGGGCACCTACACGCATGCACACTCCCACACAAGCACACACCTCCATGGGTGCGCACACACGCCCATTCCGCCCCCCCCCCCCTTCATCCGCAGTCCAGGACAAGCTCTGCGGCCGCAACGCCCTGACCAGACCCCTCATCCCCGGACGCTGGCAGGGCCTGGCCCCACGAAAAGGTACCCGCCCCTACACAAACTCCCCCGGGCTGGAGGGGGGCTCCTCTCCTGAGTTCTCTGGCGGACTTTTCCTAGGAGCCACCCATAGCCAACCCCGACTAGCCCTGCCGCTGCCTCGCTGTGTGACCTTGAGAGTCACTTGGCCTCTCGGAGCCTCAATTTTCTCATCTGTCAAATGGGGGGGTCCGCGGGAGAAGGTCCCGCTAAGACGTGACTGGGAAGAGCCGGGTGCGCCGCAGATGCCGCCCCCTCCCGCGGGTTATCCAGGCTCTCTCTCTCCCACCCCGGACCCGGCCTCAGACTCCGCACCCACCAATCCACCCGCTGCCCCCAGCCCGCCTGCGTCGCGGGGGGGTGGGGGGGTGGCTAGGGGCCGGGCCCTCTTCTGCCCAGCGCCCCGCCCGCTCTCGCTCACTCACTCTTGGGACCCGTGGCACGGAGCCCGCACCCGGCCGGGCCGGCGCCACCTCCGTGCGCTCCCGCCCGCCGGCCTCGCTGCGGCTGCGGCTCCCGCCTGCTCTCCGCGCCGCGGCCCCGCTTCCCGCCGCCCCGCCCCCGCGCCGCGGCCGCCCCCTCCCCTCCCCTCCCCTCCCTCCCCTGCGCGGGGCTCCGCACCGCCGGCTGCGCCTCCCCCACCGGGGGCTCCCTCTCGCCCCGCACGCGGCGGTCCCTGCGGCAGCTTAACCCCTCCCCTGCCGCGCCGCCTGGGAGGCCAGGGCCGCGGGCTGGGGCTGCGCCACCCGCCGCGCCGAGGGTGGGCGAGCGGAGGTCAGGCCTCGCGGGACGTGGAGGGGGCAACTAAACCGAGGGCCCTCTCCCCCCACCCAGACGCCCCTATGCCCCCCGCCCTGCCTGGTGTTGGGCGGAGGAAGCCGGGAGGGGCAGGAAGCGGACTGCGGTGGGGAAGGGGCGCCCCGCCCAGCCCCCGGCCCGGGTTCCTGTTTTCGAGACAAACCGTTCCCACGGGGCTAACCGGACCCGGGGCCGGGCGTCTTCCTGCGGGCAGAGGTGGGGCACAGACCTGGTAGAGATCGGGGGTGTGGGGACAGCGGGTTCTTGTGATAGCCTGGAGGAGGGGCTAGGAACATTTTGGGGACAGGGGCCTGTGGGAGGGAGGAATGAAAACGTGGCTACCTGAAAACGTGGCCTCGATGTCTGGGGATGGGGGCGGGGGGCTCCAGTTCACACAGGGGGGACGGGCCTCGGAAGCCTGGCTCCCCACGGGGCCAGATGGGAAGGGGCAGCTGCAAGCCGCGGGTGGGTTCAGCGCAGCTTGAAGACTGGAGACCTACGTGCGGGTCCCCCCACCCCCGGCAGGGAGGAGCTTGGGAGGGGCAGCTACAGGCAGTTGGGGTCCCCACAAGCCAGGCCTAGGGGAGCCGGTAACCATTTCCGGCCGTTTGGGTTCAAACACACTCACTGTGAAACCACGGGCCCCAAACCTGACTTTCGAGGCTTGCCCCTTCCTGCCTCAGGGCTACGGAGGCAGGACCTCCCCCACACCTCAATCTTCGTAATATGAGGCCCACAGAAAGAGGCCCTTTCTGGTCCTCAGTTTCCCCAAAGTGGGGGTGGAGCCAACACTGGCCTAGCCTAGTCGGTCTGTGAGTGTACCCCGCCCTAACTCTCCCGACTTTAGACCAAGCGTAGCCACCTGCTTAGAGACCCTTAAACGCCGCAGTGGGGCGGGGCTAAGGGCGGAGTCAAGAGGGCGCCAACCACCCACAGGCTCCTCCCCCTCCCAAGTCCTGCCCTGGATAGCGTGGATCCTCGGTAGTCCGGGAGGCCCAAGTCCCGATCCCGGCCCCGGTGGGCCCCACCCAGGAGACGCCCCGCCCTCGGCCAGCCTGGCAGGCCGCTGACCTAGTATGGACACGGCTCTGGGAAGAGAGGCGTGGAAGGTGCCGCCTGAGAGAAGGCTGGGGAGTCTCGGGCCCCGCCCCCGTGAGCTGCCCCCTCCTTCTCCGGGGATGCACCTGCGGGTGGAGGGGTGGGTAAGGCACGGTGACTGCGCAGCTGCTGTTAGGCCTGCCCAGAGCTAAAAATATTTCCCAACAGACAGAATAAGGAGGCTCCCAAGGAGAATCAATTTATTGGGGAGTGGGTGCAGTTGGTCAGACCCATAAATAGGAGGGGGCAGGGAGCCGGAGGACGGGACGGAAGCAGTGTCCTTAGTCACGCTGGACACTAGGATCTTGAGGCCGGGGGGTAATGGGGGGTTCTAGGAAGAGGCTGAGAGATCTAACTCCAGCACACCCCTCTGGATGAAGAGCTGGGGTTGCGCCAAGGGATTGCAAACAAACTCAGGGTCCAGCTTGAGGTCTGGTCTGGGGGCTCAAATGTTCTCGTCAGGGGCTGGCAGGCGCTTTCGTGAAGGCTCTATGCCCCAGATCTCCCGGGCGTACTGGGCAATGGTTCTGTCGCTGGAGAACTTGCCTGATGTGGCTATGTTCCGGATCACCATCCGCGTCCACTCTCTGGGGTTCTACAGGCCAAAAGAGAGCTCTGGGTTCATTCTGCCGGTGGGATCCCCATCTGCCACCACAGCGCAGCCAGGGCCACCAAAACCTTGCCAACCCCTGGCCCAGGACGCCTCACCTTGTACAAGGCACTGACTTTCTCCTGGCATTTAATGTAGTCTTCATAATCTGCAAAGACTTTAAACCTGGAAAGGAATAGAGAGGCAGGAAGTTCCACGAGGTCAAGGGCCAAGCCCATCCTGTCCTGGTGGTCTTCCGGGGACCAGGAGAGTGAAGCTGCTTCCAAAGGAGCCTGGCCCCAACTGCCCAGGACCCCTGCCCAGCCTGCCCACACAGCCCCTGGGCCCAGTTCAGCCCAGCAGCCCCACCTGCATGGCTCCCCGGCCAGTCAGCTCACCGGTCATGGTGCATGAGCATGTTGACAATGTCCTTGAACAGGTCTGGCTGTTTGGGGGAGAAGAAGCCGCTGCTCAGCTGCTCGATGACCTGCCGAAGCTCCGGAATTCGGTCGTAGTACTCCTGGGCGTTGTACCTGTGTGTGTAGAGGGGTCAGCACCACGGAAAGGAGTTCCTGGCTCCTCCTCCTGAGAAAATCCAAGAAGTCCTGCGCCCCAGGGTCAAAACCCAGGGCCAAAACCCAGGGCCAGCCTGCTGCTGCCCTCCCTGGAGTGGCCCTTCCCCGGAGGCCCCCTCGCTTCTCTGCTCAGCTTTTCATCCCCCTCCTGTGCTTGAGGCCTGGAGAGGGAGAAAGGTAAGCAGCAGAGCCAAGGCCCCAAACCAAGCGCTCTTCCTCCCACACACCAGTACCTCTCTTAACCCAGTGTGTTTCCTTCCTGAATGGCTTGTCTCCCTCCCTCTCCCAAGTCCATCCGCCCTCAGGCCCCAGGAGGAACCAACAGGCATGTCCTCAGGAGCCTCCTTAAACTCACCGTCCAACGGAGCTCATCGCTGGCCCGGCGCCAGCTTGACTCCTGTGGGCCGCTTCCCTCAGCCACCTGGGCTCAAAACCCTCCCCAAGGCCAGTCTCATCTCTTTCCTTCCCTCCCCACGTCCATCCAGCCACCCAGGCCGAGGAGCGGGTACATTGGTCAGAATCCGTAAATACGAGGGGGCAGGGAGCCAGAGGACCTCCCTAACCCCCCATCCCCAGCACTGACACTGCAGGCCCCTCTCCTCGCCTTCCGGTCTCAGCCCCCCCACAGGGCGCCCCGCTGCAGTCCAGTGTCCACTTCGCAGCCAAAACTGTCCTTCTGGAGCCTGCTTCTGAGCATGTTGGATCTCGCTCAAAACATGTCCTGTCTCCCTTCTGTCCAAAGGACGGAGTCCGAACTTCCTAGTCAAGCCCGACGGGGGAATTTCCTTTCACTATGTAAACGCCAGCTCTCAGAAGCCGTGGGTGGGAGTGTAAACTGGTACCAACTTTTTGGAAAGCCATTTGGCAACATGCTTCAGGAGCCTTAAGAACTCATACTTTAAAAAATAATAATAATAAAAAAGAACTCGTACTTTTTTTTGACTCAGAAATATGTCCTCTAATAATCAAGGAGATAAAGATGTGCACATGGGCGTAGAAACGTGAGCATCGCAGTGATATTTACACTGACGAGCAGCGGAAATCAACCTCAATGTCCAACACTATGGAATTAGTTCAGTAAGTTATGGCACGTCCGTTACGTTGGAACCCCATGCAGATATTTAAAATATTTTAAAGACTGTTTAATGACATCAGGAGTCAAAATTGTGTGAAGACATCAAAATTGTACAGGCGTTAGTCCCAACCTTTACAGATACACACGCACACGTAAATACGTAGAAAAAGAGCTGTGGCTTTAAAAATGGGTGATGAGATTATGAATGACAGTTACTTTACTCCTTGTGGTTTTGTATTTTTTGGCAACTCAGGAGCATGTACTTTTTTATGATAAGGAAAAAATGTATTTTAAAATAAATTTCAAGAAATGCGAAGCCAGGAAAATATCTACTTTGAAGAATTGCACTTCCGACCACAAGCACAGCTGTACTGACTCTATTCATATTTCCCTTTTTGCCACAGCCGCCAGGGAGCTCAGAATTTAATTTTACTTCCAGAAATTCCAGAAATAATATCATGTCCTAGGACTAATATCATTTCCTTTCCCTTTGCCTTCAGTTCTGTGTGACTTCTTTCTTTTCCTATGCCATTAACCTCATGTGTTATAAGTTACCTCAAAAGTTGTCCGGAATCCTGAGGGCCAAAACTAAGACCTTGAGCAGCCTGGACCAGCCTTTCCAGGCATGCCCTCTGGCCCCCAAGTCCTACCCTCCAGTAGCCACACCTCGGTGCCTCCAGCCCACAGACCGTGAACTTTGGAGCCCCTGTCCCCCATACCCTCTCTGGTCAAGCTTTTCCACGTCCTCCACCCGCATGCCGAAGATGAAGAAGTTCTCTTCTCCGGCCTCTTCCGCCATCTCCACATTGGCCCCGTCCATGGTGCCGATGGTCAGAGCCCCATTGAGCATGAACTTCATGTTGCCCGTGCCCGAGGCTTCAGTGCCTGCTGTGGAGATCTGCTCCGAGAGGTCAGCGGCTGGGATCACTGTGGGACAGCAGCAGGGGACAAGCTCAACTCCAGAAGTAGTCCCACCCCAGCCAGGGACTGTGGCGTTAGCCAGCTTCAGAGCCCCCTCCACCCCAACCCCCCAGAAGTCACCAACTGAGTCTCCCTCCCACCACCGGCCCCCCGCCACTGCTTGGTGATCCTTGAACATCTGAGATCTAACCCGGACTCTCTCCCCAGCCCTGCCCCACTGTGTGTGTGATTTGAAGGGCCACTCTTCCCTATCATTTCTGCCTGAAATTCCACCATGAGAGGGGGACAGCCTCGTGATTTGAGCACTGTCGTCTCCAGATTCTTCTTCCAAGTGCCAGTACACTAGGAACGGGTGACCACTATCTCTTCGTGGCACCGTATTCATCAGACCCTCCCTCTGGTGGCATCCCACCTTTCTCTGCCAGCGAGACGCGGTAGTTCTCCAGGAAGATCACGCGGAGGCGGTCCCCTACCACCGGATCGTGGTTAACCACATCCCCAATGGCCGTGATGAGTCTGATGATCATCTTGGCCATGTGGTATCCAGGGGCAGCCTGTGGGGGCGCAGTCTGGGGTCAGCTCCACAGCCCGGCCCCCCAGCCCCTATCCTGCCACCCAGCCAGGCTGACCTCCACCTGGGTGTCAAAGGACCAGAGCCACAGTCTGTGTCCTGGCTTCTCACCTTCCCTCCAATCATCACAGTTCGGGGCACAAAAAACCTGTTGGGTTCCTGCTTGATGCCTGTGGAGAAACAGAGATCAGCAGGCCGGGTTTTCCCACCTCCTGACAGCACCCATCCAGCCAGGGCCCTGGCTACGAGACAGTAGACCTGACTTGGGCAACCGCTTGCTATGTGACCTCCGATCTGCCACTTTCCCCTCTCAGAGCCTCAGTTTGCCCCTCTATGAAATGGGGACAATCCCATGTCCCAAGAGTTGTCCCAAGGCCGAAGGCGAGACATTGATCAGGAAGTATGGTGTGCAGAGGGGAGCCCCAAGGGACAGAGCAAAACCCCCACTCACGGTTGTACAGGGTGATGACGTGGAGGCAGTTGAGCAGTTGGCGTTTGTATTCATGAATCCGCTTCACCTGGATGTCGAAGAGCGAGTTGGGGTTGATGTGGACTTTGTATTCCCTCTCTAGGTAGGCAGCGAACTTCAACTTGTTTTCCTGAAGGTAGGGAGAGGGAAGAGCTCACCGGCAGGCCTCAGCCTCAGGAATTCCTACAGTGTCATTTCTTTCCCAGGAAGGTGGAGGATCGGAGGCTCGCTGGCCGCCCCCTCCACGCCTGCCCCAGAGCAGACATTGCTAATCAAGGTCAGCGCTCTTTGGGCGGGGGCGTGGTGCGGGGGGGGGGGGGGGGGTCACATGATGCCTTCTCGCCGTGAACTCCAGGCAACTTCTGCAGGGTACCAGGGGCCTGAGGTGGCAGGAGAGACGGGCTCCACTGGCCATTCCCGGACCCGGGCAGCCGGCACCTGCGGCCCACTCGCTCCCACCCTGGCATGAGCGTCCCAGGTTGTCACACTGCCCACCTGCTTCACTTTGGCCACATCCCGGATAAAGGCTTCGTCATCCACGAAGGAGAGCAGTTTGCGCAGCTGGTCCAGGTCCGAGATGTAGTCCTCCCCAATGCGCTGCGGGAGAGGGAAGTCAGGCCTCCATCCCTCCTCCATCCTCCCTCACAGAGGGCTCCCTTTCCAGGTCAGCCAAGGCCTGTCCCCTGCACACAGCCGCTCCTTCTCCAGCCCCCAAGCAGGGGCATGGTGTGTGCACAGCCATCTTCCCTCGACCTTGAGCTCTGATGGCTGACCGCACCTGACCCCAGGAGGCCTTCCTCCTGGCCTTTTCCTCAGACAGGCAATGACCTCCAGGCCCTGCTCACAACCTCTGCCCCCTGCCGGTCTCACTTCAGATGTGACCTGCTGATGACCCTCTCCATTAGACTGTGAACCCCCACCTGGTTGACCTTGCTCACAGCCGGGCCTCCAGTAGCCCAGAGCGCCCTCATGCAGGCGAGAAAGTGGTCCCCCTCCTCCAGGCGCCCGCAAGGCTCGGGGAACGCAGTGCAGGATGGATTTCAGCCCTCCCCGGGGGCCCCCATCAGTGACCCACCTACACATCCATACACAGCTGATCCCTATAGTGACCGTGTTGACCCCTAGGCCATACAGTGACCTCTCACCTCAGCAATGACCTCTGCCAGGCCAGGGTTACACAGAACTAGCCAGCGACGAGGGGTGATGCCGTTGGTCTTATTCTGGAACTTATGAGGCTCCAGCTCGTAGAACTCCTTGAAGCTGCAGGATGGGGTTGGAGGGTCACGACTCGTTCCTGGGGGACCAAGGCTCCTCCCTGAGGCCCCACCCCGGTTTCTCGCAGACAGGGGCTTGGAGGCGAGGGGATTGCTGTATGTGAGAGGGGGTCATCTGGGGACAGAGCTGTCCCGGACATCAGGGCCGTGACGCTTCTCAAAGCCGGGCTACCTGCGGAAATGGCCCGCTGGGGTCAGGTAGCGAGGGGGCCCGGCCTGTAAGTGAAGGAGGTGGGGCGGGGGCGGGGCCAGCGGGCGGGGCGGGGCCGACAGGGGGCGGGGCCAGCGGGAGGAAGCGGTGTCTCACATGGTCTTCTTGAGGATCTCGGAGTGGATGCGGGCCACGCCGTTGACGGCGTGCGAACCCGCGATGCACAGGTGGGCCATGTTGATGCGCTTCACCGCGCCCTCCTCCACCAGCGACATGCGCCGCAGCCGGTCTACATCCCCTGGGAACGCCGCTGCCACGCGCTGTGCGGGGAGAGCCCAGAGCTCAGGAGCCCGGGTCCCCAGCCCCGCACCCCCGGGGCTCCGCCCGCAGCCCTCCCGCCGGTGTCGGGACGCCTGGGGCAGCAGCCTTGCGCAGCAACGCCCCCAGCCCAGGCCTCCTCCGCTCACGTTCAGGAAGCGCTGGTTGATCTCGTAGATGATCTGCAGGTGTCGGGGCAGGAGTGTCTCAATCAGGTGCACGGGCCAGCGCTCCAGGGCCTCGGGCAGCACGGTGTGGTTGGTGTAGGCGCAGGTCCTGACCGTCACGTCCCACGCCTGGTGGGCAGATGGGGAGTCAGGAACCCTGGGGCCTCACCGCCACGGCTCTCCACGCAGTCTGCAGCCAGGAGCCTGGGCCCTGCCGTGGAGGAGCGGGTTCCGGGACACTCGCCCTCCGGGCGTCACACTGCTCCGTCTGCTCCATGGGGGCTGCACTCGCATCTCTCCGCTTCCCAGACCGGGAAGGGAACCCTGAGACAGAGAGACGGTCTGGCGGGGGGTGGAGGGGTCCTGAAGCCCACCTTGTCCCAGTCCAGCCGCTCCAGGTCCACCAGGATCCTCATCAGCTCAGGGATGGCCAAGGAGGGGTGGGTGTCGTTCAGCTGGATGGCCACCTGTGGAGAGGGGGGCTGGGGGTCAGTCCGGGGTCCACACCGCCGCTGTGATCACTTTGCCCCTTCAGCGCTGCCTCCAAGGTCCCACGTAGTTCCAGGGCAGAGCTGGGGGCAGGAGCCCCTGGAGGGGCAGCTGGGGGCGGGAGGAGGGGGCAGTTCCCAGGTTATGTGCCGGTGACCGAGGAGCCCGAGCAGGTCACCCTGAGCCTCTCCTTCCTTGTCTAGAAGATGAGTGGGGGCAGGCTGAGGCTGGGGGGGAGGCAGCCACACGCGCATCATGGGAGGTCCCGGGGCCCTGGTACCTTATCGGGAAAGGCATCGAAGCTTGTGCGCACGGGGTCGCGGCAGCCGAACTTGGAGGACTTGAAGCGGCGGATGATGTCCTGGAGGGTGGCGGCCACTACGAAGTACTCCTGCTTCAGACGCAGCTCCTTGCCCTCAAAGAACTGGGAACGGTGCAAGGCAGGCCTGAGCAAGTCGTGGGGGTGGGGGCGGGGGTGGCCAGGAGACTTCCTGCCCGCGCCGAGACCCTTGAGGCCTGAGCAACCCCCACCCCAGGGCCCAGGGGTCTTTCGCCACCAAGGATTAGTGGCGGGGGCACACCAGGACCAGGACTGTCGTCAGCATCGCCAGGAAACAACAGCCCCTCCAAAGAGCCCGGCCCTAACTTGCTGTCCCCAGGACTTAGGTGTCCTCTTAAAGAACTTACAGAACTCACGGTGGGGGCGGGGAACAGGACACACAGGAGCCAACAATATGTCCTGGGTACAGGGCACATGGCTGGCTCAGTCGGAAAAGCTCCTGACTCTTAATCTCGGAGTCGTGAGTTTAAGCCCCACATTGGGTGTAGAGATTACCAAGCAATAAACAAACGTAAAAAATAAAAACTATGTCCTGGGTGTGACTAGGGCACCCAGGGACTGTCCCTCCCGGTCTTTGCCCTCTCCCAGGCCCTCAGGCTTCCTGTCCCCAGCCCAGGAGGTGACATACGTTGTCATTGGGGTACAGCACACGCGAGATGTTCTCAGCGAGGTTTCGGTCGAGCACAGCTTGGATGTAGCCACCGACGTTGACTGAGGGATGAAAGTGGGGACAGCGTCAGGCTGGGGCTGAGCGTGGGCCGGGGTAGGCGGGGCTGCTGGTGGCCAGCGCTGGACTCACAGTCCTTGAGGTTGAAGTCATTGGGGGCCTTGGCCGACCACAGGCGCATGGTGTTGACGATGTTGTTGCGATAGCCAGGCACCGGAGTGTCGTAGGGCATGGCCAGCACCACCTGCAGGGGCATCGGGCTTGGCGTTAGGAGCTGGGTATCTGCCACATGACTCGTGGGGCCCTGAGAGCTGCAGTTCCAGCCTCTGTCCCCGTGCTCTGCCAATTTCCAGCCCTGGGTTCTCGTGCCAACTCTGGGTGACCATGAGCAAATCTCTCAACCTCCCTGGACCTCGTCCATAAAGAGAGGACCCCTTTATGGGATCTCCCCACACTCCCCCCTGCCTTGCCTGGCTGCTTGTGAGGATGACAGAGGGCAGTGATGAGCCCGGAGCCCAGAGGGGGGCTCTGTTGGTGGCCACTCTGCAGTGATGGGGATGAGCTAACCCCCGGTGTGAGCACAACCTAGAGGATTCTCTGGGCTCATGAGAGGGTTGGGGGAGCCTGGGTCCTGGCTGCAGGGGACACAGATGTCAAGTACATCCCAAGGCTTATGCCTGGTTGACCACAGGGCTAAGCAGCAGTGACTAATGCAGGCCCCTCCTCCCGCAATGAGCAAAGGTCAATTGCTGCCAATGACTCCTGCCACCACAGGGCTGAGGGCACATCCACGTCCCCCCCCAGCAGCACCCTTTCTCCCCAACACTCAGTCACTGGGCCCCTGATCAGAACAGAATGGAAGCTGAAGCTCAGAGAGGGAAGGGACTGGCCCAAGAGCACAGAGCGAGGTAGGCAGCCAGAGCCCCTGCTGGATCGTATCACGGATGACAGTGGAACCAATGCCCGAGTCTGGAAGCCAAGGGGTTTCTGCGCAGCCATCTGGAGGCCCACAGTCTGCAGCCACAGCAAGAGAACTGACAGGCTGGGATCCAGACACCTGCTTTGGCTGTCGGTTCCCTCTAACTTGTGTGACCTTGAACAAGTCGGTTCCTCTCTCAAGGTTTTCATTTTCTCCCTGTCCCCCCTTTCTGGGCTGTTGCTTTGCTTCCCATCAAGCTGCCAGTTTTGATGTGCTGGGGAGTCAAGTCACCGTGGTTATTCCTCGATGAGTTTTGTGGGGTGGAGAGGAGCCAGGTCAGGGAAGGGCCTGGTGGGCCAGGGTGGCCTCTCTCCTCCTCCTGGGCTCTGTACTTGGCCTGGCTCCTCTGTGATCCTGTCTACAGCCTCTCCTGGCTCCAGCTGTGTGACCTCAAGTAAGTCACTTAACCTCTCTGAGCCTCAGTGTCCTCCATTATAAATAGCACTGGGTCCAGCAGCCTCCAGGCTCTTGCCCTGTATCTCCTTGGTTTCTCCCACATCCTCCTCCCCGCTTCCCTCTCACTGGGAGCTCCCCCCACTCCTTCACCTGTGTGTCCACCCACTTGGCTCCCTGGCTGGTGTGCTCCACTCGGCCATAGAAGTGCACGGGCAGCATGAACTCAGGTCGGGCCTTCTCCCAGGGGTTTCCATAGCGAAGCCAGTCATCAGCCTCTTCCATCTGAGCCCAAGGCAGGTCGCAGAGAAAGGAAGGCAGAGTCAGACTCAGGCCCAGACCCAGACTCACACCACAGGGGGCAGTGGGTAGGGCAGGAGCCATAGCCCCAGTGTGCCCTCTCTAGAGTGTAAATGAAGGGCCCTGGGGTGGGTCCCTGGTCTGGTGGGGTATCCAATGGGACACGGTATGTGTATGGGAGTCTGAGAGGTTCCACAGGCATGGACCACCCGTTCCAAGAGTAACCAACAGGTTTTGGGGCCGGGGGAGAAGGGACAAGGATGCTTTTTGTCAAAGCTGAGCCTGTTTCTAGATCTTTCCGGAGACGGATGACCCAGTGGGGGTCCCCTCCATCATGCCTGGGTCCCCACAAGGCCAGGGCCCAAGGCCACTCACCTGCCAGCCCCCGCAGATCTTCTGGTTAAAAATCCCAAACTCGTACCGGATCCCGTAGCCATAGGCAGCCAGGCCCAGTGTTGCCATGGAGTCCAGAAAGCAGGCTACGGGTTTGCAGGGAGGTGGGTGTCAGGGACCCAGCAGAACAGAGCCCCTCTGCCCACCCCACCCTTGCCCCCTGCCCACTTACCGGCCAGCCGACCCAGGCCCCCGTTGCCCAGCCCCGCGTCCTCCTCGATCTCCTCCAGCTCCTCCATGTCCAGGCCCAGCTGGAGGGGGAGGTAGGGCAGTGGTCAAGGCCAAGGGCCAGCAGGCGAATTCCCCAATACCTCAGCTGGCCCCACTCCTGGCCCCCTCCAAACCTGGTAGGTGGCCTCATCGCAGGCATTCTCCAAGGCCAGGTTCACCATGGTGTTTTGTAGGGTCCGTCCCATGTAGAACTCCAGAGACAAGTAGTAGACCCTCTGCCGGGGGAGACAGGTGCAGGGGGGTCAGGGCTGCCCAGCGGCCCCCAGCCAGGCCTCTCACACCTCCTGCCCCACTCCTCAGGCCCAGCACGTGCCAGCCCTGTCTCCATTTATTTTCTCCCCATCACAGGCTTCCGGACCCATCGGGAAGCTTCCCGTCCAGCATTTCCTCTGACTTTGGACACATCGCTTTTCTTCTCTGAGCCTCAGTCTCCTCATCTGGAAAATGGGGCTGCCCTAACCACCTCGGGAATTGAGGTGCTTAGGAGCGGTGAAAACCCCTGCCATCGCACACAAGCCTCCGGACGGCCCACCGGGGAGTCAGGATGCAGAGAAGCCCCTCCAAGTCCTCCTCCAGAGGGAAAGGCCAAGGTGCAGAGAAACCAGTCATTTGCTCAAGGTCACCGTGACCCACAGCCAGAGCTGGCCACCTCCTGTCCTTGAGGTGCCCAGTTCCCCTTGGTCCTCAAGCCTCAGCCCCAAGAAGAGGACAGGGGATGCTGCCGGTACCTGGGCTCCCAGTTTCCTAGGTCCCCTCCCCGGCCCACTCGCCCGCCCCCCCCCCCCCCCCCGCCCAGGAGTGTCGGGTTGCTGACATTTACCATGACCCCGGTAGACACTTGATCCCACTTCCCCAGCTGTCCTGGCGGTACAGGGACACCACACCCGTATTTAATGACCCGTCCTTCCCCTTCAGGTCCAACCCAGGCCTCAGGGGTCTTCCCGACCACCAGAAGCCCCTCCACTCTCTGAATGGCCACTTGCCTTTGCAACCAGGATGCCTGATCTGAGCCCCCCCCCCCCAGGTTTCTCTGCCCAGGTTGTCCCAGCCCCAGCTGCACTCGGCACTGCTGCCCCTCCAACCTCAGTAACCTGGAAGGACCCTTTCTTTTGCCGCAGAAAACCCTGAGCCCACAAAGGGCTGCCGCTTGCTCGGGATCTCCCAGCCCCCGGGTGGGGCCGCCAGCCCATTTCCCACCCAGGACGCCCCAAGCAGCACCTTGGGGTCCTTCTCGTAGTAGTGCTGCTGCGTGCGGATCCAGCGACCCACGAGGTGGTCGCGCACGGTGTGGGCCAGCGCGAAGTAGTAGTCTCTCGGCGTGGCCACATTGCGGTCCTTCACGAGCGTGAAGTGGAGGTGCCGGTTGAAGCTCTTCTTGAGCTCGGTCACGTTCTCCACGCCGGCCAGGCCGCGCACGCTGATCTGCTTTCTCTTCTCCTGGTCTGACAGGGGCCGGGACATGGCTGCGGGAGGGCGGGCCGGACGGATGGGTGGACGGGGCGGCCTCAGCAGTGCCTCCAGCCAGGGAGTGGAGATCCCTGGCCGCCTGGGGTTTTAAAGCCTGGCTCTGGACGGCTCGCCCCGCCTCCCCCTGCAATGGGAGGGTCTTGGCCTGGCAGCTCAGGGAGCTATTTTGGGGGCAAGGGGAGGAGAGGGGAGAGGGGCAGGGAGAGCAGGCCCAGCCTGGCTCATTCACAGCCCTGTGCTGACCCACTTCCTCCAGGCCTTGCACACTGGGGGCTTCTGCGCCCGGCTCTGCCTTTTGCAGTCGGGGACACAAAATGCCGCTCCGCCTGACAAGCCTGAGGCTTCCCCGGGGCTCAGGGGCTGGGCCTTCGGCTAAGCGGTTGCCCTGATCCGGGCCCTTTCCCTGGGTTGTGCATGAACGGTGGGGCCAGAGTTTGGCCTGCAGCAGCGCTCCTGGAGAAGCCGAGGAGGGCTGTCAGGGGGACAGGTGTCAAGAGGCTCAGCCTTCATCAGAGCGGACCAGCTTCTGGTTTAGACATTTGCCCAAAGACCTCCAACCACAAGCTGGAAGACCTCTGGTCAAGCTTCCATGGTGGCCCTACCAGGGGCGGGGTGGGTGGGGGGAGGCCTGGGGAGGTGGGGAGAGGTCAAGTGGGGGGAGGTCATATGCTGTGGCAACAGGGGCAGGACACCCCCATGCACGCTTAAGGGCCAGGAGCGGAGGGTCAGCTGAACAGAAGAGGGGTAGCCAGCAAAGGACACTGGGTGCCTGAGAGAATGGGGACCAGGACTCTGGGTTCCAGGAGGTGGCATGGAGGAGGTCGCCTGAGGCAGGGCTACTGCCCCCACGCCACCCCCACCAAAGCTGAGCCACCCTGAGTTCCCCCTGTTGCTGTCCTTCAAGGAGCTCTGTAGTGACCTTTCGAGGGGGATGGTAGTCAGATTACAGGCCAGCTTTGGCCAGGGGCTGCCCGCCTAGAGCAGGGGCCTCTGGGAACTGTAGTCCTGGGCCCACAACGGCAGAATAAACAAGCATCCCCCACCGACTCATAATCCTGGCCCTGGTATCAGGTCTCCCTGTGACGCAGCTGCCCGGTGACCGGAGACCTCCTCCCGCTCGCTCCTCCCACCTGGGGCCACAGACGGAACAGGAATTCAGTGGGCCAGCGTTCACAGCTGTGACCTCACCTGTACAACGGGAGCCTCTGCACCCGGAACGCAACACCACTCACTTGTCTTCACGGCCGGGCAGCTAGGGGGCTGTCCCCAGTCCGCTGCTCATGCCCTGGCCCCATCCCTGATTTGCTGTGTGACCTTTAGCTGGTTGCTTTACTTTTCTGAGCCGTGAAGCCTTCATCCAATTTACACTCTCAAATGAGAATATAAATTCCTGCCTCCTCCAGCTGCTGCCTCCTACTCCTGTGGAGGCGACACTGGATCCTGCTTTGTTCTTGGAGCAAAAGGAGCCCAGGGCTTGGTGCTATTTCAGAGGATGCCTGGGCCTCCCAGGGCAGTGGACTGGTGGGGAGGGACTGGGAGTTCTGGTCTCAGGGCTAAGGAAGCAGGTCAGAGGCCCGGACAGCTGCAGGGTGCTACTGAGAGAGCCTGGTTTGGGGGAAGGCTGAGCTGTCTTCGAGGACATTCTGAGCCACAGCAGACCCAGGCTGGGAGTGCAGGGTCTAAACTCGGAGTCTTCAGTTCCGAGCGCTGCTCTCCCCTGTCCCCGAACAGCATTCCGGTGTTGATCTCCCATAGCTGCCATGCTTCAAAGTGAGAAAAAAAGATCAAGAAAACACCCAAATGTGCCTACACAGAATTAGTGGGAATACAGGAAACTTTCTTAAATTTCTCGGTATTCCCCAGTTTCTCCTTTTGGTCTTTTGTACACTCTATTTCAGTGGAGTGCTTGGTGGCTCCCCGGTCTCGTCACAGCTCCCGCCCAGCCTCCAAGACCTGGTCTCCGGGCTTGGCTAGCTTCTGGGGCTGCTAGGCCTGGACTTGCTCTCACAACGCTTCCGAGTGGAGCTCAGAAGGCTCCTTGGTGCACAGAGCTCCCTGGAGACAGCGGCACGTCATCTGTGCTGTCGCCTCACACCCCAGTTGTGGCAACACCCTGGCCACGCAGACCTGCTCTGCACTGACCCCTAATTGCCCCTGCTCCCAAACCATTCCCGAATGAACCCAATCCTCTTCCGGTCGTGGGGCTCTGATGCCCCTCTTCCTACGCATCAGCACTGTGCTCACCCTTCTTCGGGGCTCAAGTCACTTGCTCAACTAGGAAACAGAAACTCCTTTTTAGAGTAGGCTCCATGCCCAATGTGGGGCTTGAACTCACGACCCTGAGATCAAGAGTCTCACACTCTACGGACCGAGCCAGCCAGGCACCCAGAAATTACTTTTGAGTGATTTCTCCAACTACCTTCCTTGTGGGTCCCTTCCATCTTTGATGTCTGTGCCCCCCAAACTGTTTCCAGACTTTTTCCAGGGGTGACGCCACTCCTGGGCCCCTCCTTTTATCTTGCAAGCCCCAGCCCAGCCTGAGACCTTCAAGACTCAAACGGACCCACTTCTTGTGTCCCCACGTCCTCCCCAATCCCTCACTCCCCAGTGCTGTGTGTGCAGATCAATCCTGAACCCTGGAAGCACTTGACCAACTTGAGTAACTCAAGGTTGTTTATGTCTGACTAGGTTTCTACCCAGAAATCCTGCCTCCTTTTCCAGACCAATCTTGGGTTTCTCCAGAGCCCTAGTGCTGACCTTTCCCAACTGGTATTCCTTTCACCAACCAAGCTGGGGGGGGGGGCGGGGGCGGGGAGCCAGTGCTGCCACGACAGACAGGAACAGACATGGCTGAGCAAAGGCTTTTCCCCCAGGTATCTAAAGGCAGGTGGGAGCGCATTTCACATCTCTCCCCACTCTGCCACAAAGCTCCCCGCACTTCTGAGGGCCAAGCCTTCCTGCCGTCTCTTCCATTTCAGGGCCTGGAGCTCCTCGGAGAAAGGCCTGGAGAAAGGCCTGAGACGGATGCCTTAGTTAGCCACTTTGTTACTCTCCAAAACCTTAACAAAAGCTGGCGGCAGGGAGCAGTGAGGGAGCTAGCACAGGAATGGAGCTGGCCCCAGGGGAGAGAGGCGGAGGAGCTAGCTGGGCTGCGGTTAAGTCATTTATTGATTTTATTTCTAAAACCCACATAGCGCCACTTTGCCTCTTCCAGAGCTTCAAAGAGCTAATTAACCGCCCAATGAGCCCACCAGGGAAACCGAGCTTGTGGGGGAAGCAATGAGGTGAAGCCAAGGTCAAAGAGGGTTGCTAGGCCCCAGCCCTGCCCCCATTCCGTCAGTTAAGGACAAAGAGAAAAGATCATTCTCTTGAAGTTTAGGGCTTGGTTAGGGAAACCCACTGAACTTGCCTTGCTTCCGAGGCTCCGTTAACCCTGCCGGCCTGTAACAAAGTAAGCAGCACCGACAGTCCAGATAGGACCCACGCCACCGGCTTCCGCCCTACACAGAGCAGTGTCGGTCCCAACCTGAAGGTGGAAAGCAGCCCAGGCCAGTTGCCCCCACTGGCCAGGTGCTGGGGGCAGCAGGACCTTGCTGTCACGAACCCCCCCCAAGGAAGCAAAGGCAGCCAGGAAAGGGCAGGCTCTGCGCAGCTCCCCCAGGGACGGCACTGCAGGGCAGCGGCCGGGTAAGGACCTCACACCCTGTGCAGCCCTGATGTGGATGCTTCGGGGGCCCCAGACACGGAAGAACGAAACAGCATGAGACCCCCCGGAAAGAAGTGCTTACAAAGCACAAGGCGGGGCAATTTTCTTCTGCCCCCACCCAGCCCCACAGCCTGCGGTGCTGGCAGGCTGCAAGTCACCAGCAGAGAAAGAAAAAGCCACTTGGCGGTTTTAATTTTAGCTGCTCTGTGCCTCACAGGCAGGATTAGTTGGCTTGACCTTTAGTGCCGAGGCCTCCCTAGGCCCAGGGCCTTAGTCAGGTGGTAGCTTCCAGGCAGAGACCGCAACCGGAGCTCAGCAAACGAGAGGGTCCAAGCCCCAGGGAAAGGCCTTCAAAACAACAGGGACCAGGGGATTGAGGGGTGACGGGGATGGGGGTGGTGGTGAAGAACCTGGTTCTCGGCTGTGAACCAGTAAACAAGGGGAAGATGGTGGGACCACCCACACACTCAGCTTCCACCAGCAAAGCCACACACTGGGACACAGGCGGCAGGCTCCTTAATGAGCGTCCCGGGGGCTCCCCAGAGAGAACGGGACGCTGGGGCCAGGGGCTGAAGCAGGCAGGTGAGGTAACTTCGGAGCTGCTGCTGAGGGCACGGGGGTGTTCAATGAGGAAAAAACATGAAGAGACAGACCCAGAAAACCACACTGCTCTTTTATTCAATGGAACATCCAACCCCCTTTAACGCAGTGTTGAATCATACACCGAAAAAAAAGCCCAGAGAAATTTCTGCAGATAAACCAGTGAAGAGAACGCGCATTATACATTGTCAACATAATCACTCCATGAAAAGGGAAGGGGAGAAAAAAGTAGAACGAAAAACAAGGGGCTCAAACCCCTAGACACTGCAGAACATTCAGACATTTGGGATTAAAATAAAATTTGAAAGGAAACCTTCCAGGAAGGAAAGGAACAAATGGAATCTGAGGCAGCTCAGGTGCTCAGGGAGCATGAAGAGGACTCTCCAGGGTGGCAGACAAGCCCAGAGTGTCTTGGGTGGCCCCACCCAGCACTGGCAGGGGTGCCAGGATGGATGTCGGCCCTGAAAATTAACCCACTCCTCTACAGAGATGGCAAAGACAAAATGTCAAACTAACCAAAAATAAAAATAAAAAATAAAAATAAACCTCTGGGGTGGTCATGGCAACCTTGAAAATCTTAGAACCAAAGGACCCCCCCCCATAACCTGACATTAATGGCCAAAGCTTGCGCCTAAAACCATTTGCTCCCTCCTCTCCTTGGGAAGAGAACAGGAATGGAGAAAAAGGAAAGGAATCTAACTGCAGCGGAAGATCGGGGAAGAGCATCTCCTTGGACGGAGTCTGAAGAAAGGAACAGATAGGAAATAACACAGGAAAAAGAAAAAAATTAATAAAAATGTCACGATATGGAGCCAGCGTGTTCCGATTCCGTCCACAAAAATAACTCAGGCTGCTTTGCCGAACCATCCTGTCCACCAGGGGCGCTGCTGAGGCTGTCTGCCTGGAAGGGTCACCAATGGGCGCGGAAAGTCCTCACTCTCATGGCTCGGGCCATCGCCGCCGCGGGGAGGGATCCTGGCGGCCCGGTTTGGGGAGAGGCAAAGGGAGTTGGGTGAGGAGAGAAAGAAGACAAAGAAGACACTCGATGCTACGGGGCGCCAGGAGAGCCCAAGCTGGCGCCCCTACTACCACCTGCCCGTTCCCAAGCGAGTCCTCAGTCGCTTGGCCCAGCCCGGTGCGTGCACACACACACATGCGTGCACACAAATCACATGCGTGCATCCCAATGTCTGGCTCCATATGGTGAGGTTCGGCGTGTGTTTAAACGAGACCAATTCTCTCTCTATATAATATATATTTTCTTAAAAAACCGAGTCTAGTTCTGTGGTGGAGGCGGTGGGGGAGCTGGAGGCATCCCGAAGGGCGGCATGCCCGCCACCCCCATGCCCATCATGGTGACAAAGTTAGAAGGGTCCATGGGAGGCGGAGGAGGAGGGGGCGGGGCATACATCATGCCGGCGGAACCAGGCGGCGGAGGCGGCGGAGGGGGAGGGGCCCCGGGCGGCAGAGGCGGCTGGACCCCGGGGGGCAGGGGCACCATAGTGGGGTTGCCTTGCATCTGAGGGGCTCCTGGAGAAGCTGCGGCAGCCGCCTGCTGCTGTTGCCATGGCGGGATGGACCCTGTGCCAGCGCTCGTGGTGGTAGTCGTCGTATCTGGGGTGGTAAAGAAGCCCAAGGTCACACGCGCGGGGGCACACCGCGGCTCTCTGCGGCTGCTGCCTTGGGATGGGGGGGCGAGGGGCGCCTGTTCCTTGCTTGGCATGCGGTACGGTGGTGGGGGGCGGGCGGGCGGGGCTGTCCTGGTGATGGGGAGTGGAGGGGTGGGCAGGACTACCCTGGGGTCAGCCTCGAGGTCTCTGGGCTTAGCAGAGTAAGCCCTTTGTCACCAATGCCCCTGGAAGGGCTGAGGGGAAGGTACCAGACACAAGAACCGGCTCTGACATCCCTCCGCCCATCCGCCGCCACCACCGAACGGCACATTCAACCTCAAGGCCACAGCTACTCTCCCCACAGCCCGTCCCATCCCTGCAGTCTCTCAGGCCCCAATCACATCCCTCTCCGCAGCATGCAGGCACCCTCCCCACCCCGGCCTTACACACAGGCCCGGGGCCAGCCAGCAGCCGGCAGCTCACACAGCCCAGCCCGTGAGAGCCTGGATTTCTGGTACTCTACCTACGATGGCAGGTTCCCTCCAGGTCCCCCCAAACTGCTCCCCAGACACAACCACGCCAAACATCAGCTCTCTTCCCCAAGACCCCCAGGGGCCACAAAGCCCTTTCTGCTTACACCCCCAGCAGAGAGCAGCATCTCCTCCCTGGGTGTCTGCCTGCCGCTGTGAGCTGTGAGGTTCTCTTGCTCCTCTCAGCCCCACCTCCCCGTCCCACCCACCCCCACGAGCCCAAAATATTCCACTCACTTTGCTGCCATGGCAAGGGGGTACTGGAAGCCATACTGCTGCTGGGCGGAGGGGGTGGCGGAGGCTGCTGCTGCTGTTGCTGCCATGGGGGAAGAGGACCAGAGGGAGGGGGCGGGGGCTGCCCACTGGGAGGCGGCGGCGGCGGCGGCATCATGCCCATAGGCGGCGGTGGCATCATACCTGCAGGTAGGTGGAGGCAAGGGTGAGGCCTCAGGGGAGAAGAGGGACTGGGGACACAGACCCCACTCCCAGGTCCAGGGCACACCCCGGAGTGAGCAGATGACAGGCCGCATTACCTTTTCCTTGATGCAGGCGATAGACCCCAGAGCCCACAGGCGTACTTCCCAGGTACTGATCTTGATGGAAGGAAAGAGCAGGGACTTAGCAGGACATTTGAACTGGTCAGGGAAGATGCCCCCACCGACAGTTTATTTGCTTCACACAGCTTGCAACCACTACTCTTCTAAGAACAGTTCTGGAACCTTGCCTTTGAGAGGTAGGCCTGTGTCTACCCCACACAGAAATCACTTCCTAAACCAGGATGAAATCTTGCTCCTTCTGAAGCCCCAACCTTGGCAAAAGACCTGGTGCAATACCCAGCCACTGTGGGAGCTGCTTCCGGTTCACAGCAACCTGATGTCACCCTTGCTTATCCCAAAGCCCCAAGGTTTCTGGTCTGACACTTACTTACCCATTGGAGGAGGGCCGTGATGCCCAGGTGGGTGGGGGCCCTGGTTCATCGGTGGTGGTGGCGGCTGCATCCAAGGGGGTGGGGGTCCGTTAGGGTTGTGCTGCATGGGATGTCCACCATGCCCACCTGTCAGGCTGGGTAATGGGTGTGGGAAGCTGTGGGGGCCACCTCCAGGCCCACCAGGACCACCTCCGTGCATGCCATGGTAGGGCCGACTCTCTGAAGGGCCCGAATTCATCCAGGGTGGGCGGCTCTGGGTGGTGGACATGAGAGACTACGTGAGAGCGTTTCCCGCCAACGTCCCTGCCTGCGCCCCCTGCTGGCAACACTGTTCTTTCGGCTCTGCCAAGAGGACCGGAAAACACACAAGGACAGGATCTTCCTAAAGTGAAAGATCCCCAAACATCCTGACACCCGGAAGAACAATGTTGCCAGCCACGTCTGTCAACGTGCTCTACCCGAAGCACCTGGCCAGAGCCCCCAGTCTCTGAGGAAGAGAATGGGGGGGGCCAGACACTAAGAACCAGCCCCTGAAACTCACCGGTGGAGGTGGGTTGTTGGCGGGAGCAGCAGGCCGAGGTGCGCTGGCCAGGGGCGTGGTGGCGGGCCCAGAGGTGGAGCCCACAGATGCCGGCACAGGTGCTTCGCCCAGTTCAGCCATGAGGGACAAATATTCTTTATCCATCCGTGCTTTATCCTGAGCTGACTGGGGGTCACCAGGCCTGAAGGCGGGACGGGACACGGAGAAAGAGAGCGCGAGAAGGGAAGAAAAATTCGTTATTAGCAAGGAAAGTTCTATCCTGAAGAACTGACAGAGTTTTGAGGAATTCAATCATCTTTTCTAACCGTTCCTCAAAATCGTCTCATCAAGTCCTCGGTTCTGCACCCAGCTCTGCATGTGGGAGACCACGTGGATTTCTGCCACAACAGAGAAGACCGAGAGCACCCAGCCAGCCACACGATCCAGGAAAGCACAGGCTCTTCCCAAGAGCAAACTTTAATCAAATCTTACATTCCCAGTTTGAGGCAAGGAAAGTCTATGCAAGACCAGAGCACCTGCCAGGTTTTCCAAAGGAGAAAAAAACCAGAAAAATGTTGCTATCAAGTGCTGGATCAAAAATGGTCAAAAATCCAGATGGCTTCTGAAACCAATCCTAAGCAGTAAAAGGTAGTTAATACTGAGCCACAGTGGAAACATTTGTAACTCAGGATGGAAATTTCTAGTTTTCCTGAACTCAAGGACGCGCCACAAAATACAGGTGCTCGCACGAGATACTTCTAATCATTCTGGGCTTTAACATTACACCATTACAGACCACATTCACATAAGGAAGCTTCTCTCGGGTCCAAAGGTTAACAGCAACCAACCAACATGCTCAAGAAATGTCTTGAACACCACAGGCTATAAAGAAACCACAACCCCAGGCTCTCACCTTTGGAATTTGCAATCGGAAGCAATGTGTCCAGCCCCTCCACACTTGGTACACACTGTGGTATTGGTAATGCTGCGTGTCTCCGAGCTCTGCCAGGGTCTTAAGATCCTGTCAGGAAGAGGGGGGGAAAGTCATCTCAAGGGCTATGGCCAAGCTTCCTACTCCCACAGGTTCTTCAGGTTTGCACACTCTCTCCACTCTAAGCCCATCACACACCTATTATCATCTTCCCGAAGGGTCCCATTCAAGCGAGCCAACTCCCGAAGCTGCATCTTCCGTAGATCATTCTGGTCCTCAGGGGTCTCAATACCCTGCTTCAGTATGTTTCTTATCTAGTGGAGATGCAACGGGCACAGTTATGTAAAGCTCTAGGGCCACCATAGATTTCTAGAAAGAGGCTTCCTTTCTGGCTGCCTCACCTGTTCCACAGCTTTCTTCACATTCTCCATGGTGTTGGCGGTAACTAGGGCATGAAGTGGCTCATCTTCTCCTGGCAGCATCTGGCCATCCTTGCGGCCAACTTTCCCTTCTTTGACAGACCCCTTCCCCCGGATCATAATCTTGGCATTACACTCCTTCTCTATGTTCTTCAAGGTGTTCCCTCTATCAGGGACAGAAAAAATTGAGTTGTTAGACTTGACAGGCAAGTTCTGATCACGCTGGCAGGAAACCGTGAGTGCGAGAGTTAGATTTTCCCACCAGGAGCTTCACGATCTCTAAGTTAAGGGCAGCCACACCAATCCTCAATATGTGAGTTCTCTGCAGTAAAATGGGGTTGAAGAGATTTTCCTCACAGAAAAGTGTGAACTCCCACCAAAAGCAGGAAGGTAAGCCATCAACGGCACCCAGCTGGGCCTCAGACCGGGATGTCTCAGTTTCTAAGGAATCATGTAACCCACAGGGTAGCAGTTACTCACCTGGGCCCAATCAGCAGCCCCACAAAGTTGATTTCTGGATACTCATCTTGTGGAATCATTACTTTATCGCTCACCCGTGTTGCTGGAGGTCTAAAAAAGAAAAGACTCATAGACTCTGCATGTTTCTGAGAGAGGACACAAATAATCCCCAGCTCTTCTAGAACTAACCCTGCTACCGTGTATTAGCTATACATGATTTGAGGATAAGAAGAGCGACGTTAGTACCAAATTAGTACCACACGTGACCTGTACATGCCCTTGGCCTGGACAACCTAGGCCTTCTGCTTACTTGTAATCTGCAGGCGGCTTGAAATCAGGGTTGAGGGCAACCATCTCCGTGATGAGGTTGTGCCGCTCCTCTTCAAGCTTTTTGCGGGTGCGGAACTCGCGGGTGTTAAGCCGCTTCCCCTCGCTATTGTAGATGGGCTCAGGGGAAGGGGACCTGTGGGAAACAGACCACTATTACTGCTCTGCCTTCACTTTTCTCATCCCACATGGGCTAAAATTAGTCTTCCCCAGCCCCTCTGCCTCTCAGACCCTAACACAACACTCTTCGGAGGAACCGACCGTAACGTGTGCTACTCAAGATCGTGTGGAATGGGGAGATGAAAGCTGGCTTAGCATGAGGGGGACTGCGGTGTGTGAGAGAAAGAAAAAACAAAAGGTCTTGCTTCTAAGTGCTGAGAAGAAAAAAGTCTGTCCTTCTAGGGGAAAATCTTTGGACTGTAAATGGCAAGGACAGTATCATCCTCTGGAGTCTTCTTGCCAAGTATGAATTTTTCATTTTAAAAAACTGTACAATATTACAACTTTATGAACCACGGAAACCCCAAGTTTAGGTAAAATGTGAACTCTTGCAGAGCTCGTGCCCTATCAGGAAGAGTGTCTGCACCCCTGCCACATAGGAAGTATGAGCTCTTTAACCCAATGCAACTGGGACTCAAGGCTGCTGCAGCTACTTGGCCCCACAATGGAGAGAGATGGTTCAAGGCTTCGTCTCTGCTTTTCCTTCAATGGCCTGGCTGGCTGTGTCCAAGGCCCAGGAGTCAACCTGTTTTCTGGCTGTTCGAGGTTGGGGAGTCTGGGTAGAGAAAAACGTTAACGTGCTAAAGCAGCTTCTGCTAGAGGCTGCAAATGCAGATTTGGTCAAGTACTTGTCTAGGGTCTGGACCTGCAAACGGCAAGGGGAAAACCTAGGATTCTCCACCAGAGTTTACAAGTCCAGAAAGCAGATTTTCTCTCTCTCATTTATTTAAGGAGTAAAATGCTGTTGCTACAAGTAAAAAATAGTAATGATAAAATGGTCAGTTTACCACAGCTGGATTTTGCGGTAATAAAAAAAAGAGAAGTTACACTCCTAGAATTCTGAGTTGAGATTACAAAAAGGACCATAGCTTGATATTCTGAATGAAAATTTAGTAGCAGCTGCAAGAAGGGAAGAGACCATGTGGATCAGGTTATTAAAAAAACATCCTGAAAGTAGTCAAGACTCCTATACCCTTGGTTTAGTTGAGAGAACCTTGCCTAGTTGGAGAGCAAGGACTGAACTCGGCTGCTCCCACTGTCTTCAGCCTAAAGGGAACCATGTCATACCACGTTACACACACGATGGAATAAAAGGTCAGGTTTGTTCATGGCTAATGACGGCTAAATGACACCTCCGTTTCTAGCATTTATATAAACTGTTAACACAATCCAGTAATAGTGAACAAAAGCAAACATACCCCAGCTCATTAGACTATCATCTTACACATTTAAGTCTACAAGAGATTTTTAAAACATTTTTAACTGTGCAACTTAAGCAACATCAAAATAGCATAGTGGCTTAATATTGAAAATACACCTTCTTAGGAAATAACCTTAGTAAGGTAAGAAACTCATGCAGTTCCCTCCAACCTGGGCTCAAAAGCAAAACCAATCAGGCATTAGGCCCTCTTTCAAACTGAATACAAGGGAGAAAAAAAAAACTGCTCTGGTTGTATTTCTAACATGCTTGACATTTCTAATTCCCACCCCATAACTGTCTAGAATTAAGCATTTCTGGCTAACCAACCAAACAAGGTTTACCAGTACCAAATTGGTCACTTAAAAGCCTCACAACAGTTTAATCTCTTCCCAAATTGTGGATGTGAAAAGGCAAGAGCTAGTATTCTAGAGGTTAGATTGGCCCGACTTCTTCCCTTGAAATAGGCATCATATAGATCAACTAAACTCTAATCCCGTTTCTCCAGGAAGCAAAGGTTTGGTTAAAAATTCAACCTTTTGAGGAATTGCCTGGTAACCTGTTAGACATATTATTAAAGGGAAAAAGGCCAAAAAATGCACTCAACAGTTGTGGTCTACAACCTACAATGCAAATCTTGAAAAAAATAAAAAAATAAAAAATATATATAGAGAGAACACAACACAACCCTCCAACCAAAATCTACAGATAAAAAATAATAAATTTCATTAAGTAAAACTGAAGAGCCCATATGGAGAGATTAATTTGTTTCCTGGCAAAGGGCAGCAGAAGATGCATAAGTGAGTGGCTTCTAAAACCATTACATCATCTTCCTGATTTAACAAGCCATTTATTGGGTAATAAAAGCTAAAAACACTACTTTTTAAAGTGAAGTGTTTTCAACTATGCTGCATGCACTAAGAGCAATTTCACAGAGAGGGAGGCATACTGCCTGCCCTTCTATTAAATGGACCAGACTTTAGCTGTTCGAAGTTCAACCAGCCAATAAAATTTCTGGTTAAAAAGTTCATTTCCCTCAGACTTTTTACTTTTCAAAGGTGAGAGAAATTATAAACTGAAAGGATGTGACCACAGCTGTTTGAAGACCACACTCTTAAAAAATAAACGTGATTTAGATAGGGTTGGTTGCTAGCCTTCCCAAAACAGGCGAGAATATTCTGGCCCCTCCCAATATCCCCAGGCAATGGCCAAGGCGGAAAATTCACTGGCAGTGAAGGAAGCTGGTTAGAAATCTCATCTATTTTAAAACCATCTCAAAACCATGAGCAGGAAGACTGCAGCCAACGAGCTAACCAGACTGAGCTTCTGGTCTACTCAAATTCAGTGATGCTCAAAAATATCCTTAATCCCTGCACCGTGTACCTGTGAGAAAAGCTCTACACCCTGGGCTTTCGACCAAAGCAGTTACTGAAAAGGCTGGTTAACGGGCCACCTCACTGTCCCTACGGGCGGGTAAATCAGGTTAAAATCTACATGCTTACCAACTGGAAACCAAGTTGTCCATTTTCCTGTAACTTTTTATTCTGCTAGTAATTAAGTTCCATTCCAATTTTCTAACTGACGACTGACCATATAGATTGCTAATTAAACCCTAGGCCCCAGAATGGTCAGAGTATTTTCAGTCGTCTTACTAGGATTTCATTGAACTGACACAATATGTTGCCACCAGTAAAACGTATTGAGAAAAAGGTAAAAGCGTTACTGTCAGCTGGTTAAAACTGTTTCCCAACCTGTCCTCAGGGTTAGGGGGGATGCCCAGGTCTCCTGTGCGCAGTTTACGAGTCAGGTCTTCTATCTGCAGTTGCACTGGAAGAAACCAGGTTAGGAAAGAAAAAAAAAGGATGGAAAAAAGACAATGTTACCAAAAAACATCTCAAATCTCAACAACAAGCATGAAGAACTCGGAGACTTTGAAAGGGACGATTGATCAGTGAACACATTGAGGCAAAAACCCCCAACCACCTATCGGCAGGAGTCCATTTACATCTATAGGTATTTTTCGCTTCAAAATGGTTATCACTTAAGGAAGCAAACAGTTTGTTGGAAGAGGGGTTAGCGGTATAGACTGTTCACTAAGGCTAACATCAAAGCAATTATTAGGTGTTTCACCTCTCCCTCCCCACCAAGACTTGCTATACAATTGGCACCCAGAGCAAACCATGTATGTTATCACCAATACCCTGTTCCCAACCAAATTACTTTGAGGGCAGGACTCTTGAGAGTTTATTTTTCTTCATTAAATATTAAGCATAGCCCAAAATGAAATCCAATTAACATGGGACAAGGAAAAATACCAGTTGAGCAAAGATCATTTTCATTGATACCAGGTTCAAAATTCCTTAAACACATAAACATTTAATAACCAATTCAACACCTCATAAAAAACCTATTATACACACTCCTTCTGTACAACCAGATCCGTATTAGTAAGGATCTCCCAATACCTGTTGCTTTTATTCGGCTCTTAAGTGACAATCCATATACCTTAATAAACCAGTAACTGAGACGTTAAGAAGTCTGTTTTCAGACTTGCTCCTCATGAGGGGAGTAAAAGTAGGGGATGTAGAAAACAGAAAGTGTAGGTCAAGGAGAATGTGTGTGGCCCTCAGACCTTGACAAAATGAGGCTGTATGTGAAAAAGAGAGGAGGGTTTCACAAAAGTTCAATGACTCCAGGGAAATGTTACCCGGGTGACTTCTCAAGATAATGGCATGTGTGGAGCCAGACCACAGTCTTCAGCGAGCTGAAGAACCACCTGTTTCTTACCTTCGCAGCGTCTGAGAGTTGTGAGCAGGCATCTCTAATAAGGGCAAGTCTTACTAGGTTGGGTTAAAGTTGAGCTGGCTCCAGAACAGGATTAATGTATATCTAATCCAAGATACCCTTCTGATTTTAAATACATCCCACAGGGCTATACCACATACCCATTCCAACTGCAAAGAACTGAAAACCCACATTCATATCAAGAGAAGATACTGGGGGCAATTACAAAGCAGTGTGTACCATGAGAGACAGAAGATGAATTAAGATAGGATACGTGGATCATTAAGCTCTTCTATGCCAGAAAATTTCTGACTTGACAGGCAAGTATTAAGCTCAAGAATTCAAGGTGGAAGTCTGCTTCATGGAGGCAGGCAGCCCTCCTAACTGAACGGTAGGGATGTGGGGTCTGACCTGAGGATATAGCTGGCACTTCAATCAAAAGTTTGTGATCTTTCTTGGAGCTAATATCTATACTGGCCTCTGCTTTGGCCCCATCCACTTTTGATTATAGCGCTCAGTGCATTAACTCCCTGCACAGGAAGAGAACTGGAGATGTAGAGGGTAAGTCTGTCTTTCCCCCTTTTCTAAGTCTGCTTGTGTTCTTGGAATGTCATTCCACTAAGGACATTTCCACAAGGTTGTAAAGACCCAGGCCGATCTAATGAGACAAGGGGGTGGGTGGAAGTAAATTTGAACAGTGGGGAAAGAAGAAATATTAGTACTGTGAAAACAAGATAAACAATTCCAACACCTCAGAACTCTCAGCAATTAAAAAACGTAAGAGATTACAATCCTCAAGAATAACGCATGGCAGCCTTGAAGCTTTTTATCTGTGAAGGATACAGCCTCATTGGCCTAGGCGGCCTTTGCCCTAATTTACTCCAAAGGGGATGTTTATTTGGTTAGTAGGAAATGTTTATCAAGTGAACTTTTTGGAGACAGCTGCAGATACATGAATAAAGGTGAAACTTGCATTAAAAACCTTGTATTTAAAAAAAGGTAATTTTGAGGTTAACTTCATTTACACTGTGGACAATTATTGTTAATTCTTGAAATTTCCCAACAGTTAAATCTTTTACCCTACCACCTCATTCCATATCCAAGTAGTACCCCTTTCCCAGCAGAATTCTTTGATAGTAAATAGTAAAAGAGCCCTCGTTTTAAGACAGCTCTCCAAAGACCAACCAGAAAAGATGCTGAAGGAAAGGTTAAATTCAACAAAATGATAAAAAAGGGTGCACTGTTCAACACTTTCACGACAACTCTTTGATTAAACTGAGTTTCTCTTTTCAGAAAGTACCTATAAAAAGTAAAAAACCACATATGAAGGGGAGGGAGGAATATGAAATAGTGAAAGGCCATGCTGTGAAAAAGGTACTTAGTTTATAATACCTGCAGTGTTCTCCACTGGGGCCGTGTCCAGAGAGGCAGAAGACACTCACCTCACCGACTGGCAATGAACAGCAGCTGAAAAGGGCAGGGTGGGGTGCTGGACTGGGGACTACCCTCACTCCTAAGTGGGTCCCTCTACCTTCCTGGCACTCATGGAGAACACTGCTGTTACGAACAGACCAAAACAAGGAGCTTCAAATGCAGGACTTACAGAGTAAAAACTGATGAGTTATGTCAAGTCGTGAAAAGTACACCTGACCATACCCCATCTCAAAAGAACAAGACTTTAAGGTCTCAGGCTTACGACACATAAAATGTTGCTCAGAATAAATCGTAACAATCTGAAAACGTATTCGGATGCAGAACGTGTATTTACCTATATAAGCTCTTTCTTGTTCCCGAGTAAGTCCAGGGGGGATGACTGTAGGCATTCCCGGAATCACCGTCTTCTGTTCCATTGTATCTTGGTTCCAGCGGCTCCTCTTCCGCTTCTTACTTGGGAAGTCTAAAGGCAGATAAAGTCCATCAAATGCAAATATAAACCAGCAAACTAACTACCAACAGGCAGTTAAAGTATTTATGATACTAGACACAACCTCGGGAGACTGGGAAACTGAGAACTTGACCTAAAATGTAAATGGCGAAGAAATGAACACAAACCCAAGAAATCAGAAACACATGGCTGTCACAAGAGTACCTGGCTCTGGATCCGAAAAAGGTAACATTTCACATTTATGTGTCCAGAAAAACTGTGAAGTATGTAAACAAGCAAACACATCTTAATGCCTCAAGTTCCAGACATGTGACATCAACCAGAAATGTTTTTAAAGCCCCAGGGGAGACAAGGTATACTGAATGAACAGACCTTGGTAAAGCAAGATTGGGGAAACTGCGGATTCTTCTCACCTCCACTCCCCACCAGTCACCTTTCTAAAAGGGCCAGAACACAACCAAAACTATGCTTTACTAAGTGAAAAAGCCCAGTTCTTCTACAAGATTACTCTTTTCTTCAGAAATTTAGCCAAGATAAGGATTCCATTTTCCTGGCCCACTAGACACTTAACATCTGAACTTCCAGAGGAAGTATCAAAAGTCTGACAAAGAAAAAGCTATACAACAGCAGCCAAATCCTCCTCCTCCGATACATAAACTCCCTACACATCTGGTACGCACATCTGGTACGCACGAGTCAGTTCTACTGCCCGGGGAGAAACCCCAACAGCTAAGGTGAGGCATATCAGACTTCTCTAAGATAAATGGAAACTAGGAAAAAATTCCTTCCACCCAAAAGTGCATCAGACCCAACCACACGCTGAGGATTTTCGACCTCTACCTTTCAATGTAGTGAAAACCTTGCCTTACTATGGAAAGAAAAGATACTGCTACTTTTCTGCCTTTGGGACTTCTCCAGAACCAGGAAGGAGGTACTCCACGTCATCAGTTGACCCTTTCACGCTCTCATGACATGCACACCCACCACCCCGTCCACCAAATCAACCCACTCGACACCCCTCTCCTATACCAGGGTCTGGAAAGCAACATAGACCCCCGCCAGATTATAGTCGGGCCACAAAGCCCGGCCGCTACACTGCGCCTGCGCACAGCAACCCTCCGCTCTCCCCGCCCCCCACCCCTTACACCGCGCGTGCGCACTCGGGGCCCGAGAACCGGGCCGCGCGCCCCGTGGCGCCTCCGCCCGGGGCCTCCCCGTGCGCGCGCGCCCCTGCCGCGTGCAGCCGCCGTCGCCGCCGCCGCGCGCCCCTCAGGCGGCCGGGCCCGTCCGCGCGACGCCTCTCGCGCTCTCTCGGCCCGACTCACCTCCTCCGCCGCCGGCCGGGCCCGGCTGCTGGTCCTGACGGGGCGGCTGGGGTGGCGGCGGCTGCGGCGGCGACACGCGCTGGTAGAGCGGCGGCGGAGGGGGAGGCTGCGGCGGCGGGTACGAGGAGCCCGGGGAGGGCGGCGGCGGCGGCGGCTGCTGGGGAGGCGGGGGCGGCGGCGGGGGCGGCGGCGGGAGCGCCGCGAAGGGGAAGGCCGCGGTCAGGGCCCCCACCGAGCCCACGGGCGGGGGCGGCGGCGGCCCGGGCACCAGCAGCCCCGCCCCAGGCCCGGGAGCAGGCGGTGGCCCCGGCTCGAAGCCCCCTTTGGGCCCGGAAAGGGGGGGGAGGCCGGGGGGGCCCAGCTTACCCAGCGGCGTGGCGTTCGCTCCGGTCGCCATGGCGCCCCCGGGGACCGGCACCGGCGGCTCCTTTTAGGCAGCGGTGGCGGCTTCTTCTTCGCGAACCTTCCCGGGGGAGGGGACCTGACTGCGCTGCCGCGGAGCGCGCGGAGCCCGTCCTCTCACGCGGCGGGCGGCGGCGGCGCGAGACGCACAAAGAGGGAGGAGAGAGGGCGCCGCGGGGGCGGGCCGGGGGCGATGGGTCCGAGCCCTGGATTGGGCCGAGCCGAGGCAAGGGGTCGAAATCAGCGGCCTCCGATTGGTGGAGCCTTAGCCCTCCTCGATGCACGCCGGGATTGGCCGGACCGTTAGGCCAAGCGAAGAAATGGCGGCCGAGCCTGGCGAGCTGGGAGGTGTCGCAGCGCGCACTTCATTTGTTACTGCGCGAACTGAGCTCGGAGTCCAGAAAGGAGGGGATGGGGTGGGGCAAACTCTGTGACGTAGGGGCAAAGGGCTTTCTCATTGGTTGAAAGTGGTTGAGTCAATCATTCTCAGTTGCGTCGTAGTGTCATGGGATTGGCTGTCTCTTGTTCGATTCTTTTTCTACTCCCCTCCCACGGGGAGCAGTTTCGCTGGGATTAAGCGAGAGGTCGCGGCGGTACCCCGGTTGAACGAGATTTACCGCCGGGAAGGAGTGGAGCAGGAGCGCGCATGCGTAAACGGAGCAACGCTGCCTCTCCGCCCTTTGCTTCATGGTCGACCCGGGGGGTCCGGCGCGGAAGCCCTAAGTGACGTCAATTCTCGATTCCCATGGTAACCCGGAACCGAGGGACGGGGGAGGGGCCGGCGCGCGCCCGTGAACCGGATCCGTTGACGCGCCGCAGGTAAAAAGGGACTTCCTGTTTTCTTAAAAAAAAAAAAAAAAAGGTATAAAATGGTCTTTGAAAGAACAAAGCAATATCTGAGCCCATGGAAGAACACGTAATCTTACGCAGAAAACAATGTCAAGTCGATTCCAAAATTTACAAATACATTGCATTTCCATTAGAATCTCAACTGGGTTGGGGGTTGATTACATCATTTTAAAAACAATTTTGAAAGTAGTGGGGAAACGTGTGAACGAGGTTGAAGAGGAACTTGCTTTTCAGACAGTGGGAACAGCGTACAAGACACGGTTACGAAGGTGATTTTGTTGTAGGAAAGACAGTGCTACAGAATAGAGACTGGAAATAGATTCCCCGTATGTAAGTAGATGCAGTAAGGAAAAAAATTAGCTGACAAATGGTAGAGTCCAAAATTAAACAATAAAACAGACCTAGAATACAATATAGGCGACTATCAGGGTCATCTAGAGGTAGAGACTTAGGGAGAAGCTCAGACTAATAAAAGATATACTTGATCACCAAAGAAATTAGAACTGTATGATAAAAGTCAACGGACAGTAACACATTAGGAAGATATACTTGCTACACATGATAAAGAGTTAATATACAAAGAAGTCTTAAAAACGAATTAGAAAAAAAGACAAAAACAATAGAAAATGAGCAAAGACTGAATAGGCAAGTCTCAGAAGAGCCAATCCAAATAGCAAAAAACCATGAAAAGGCACCAGCACTCACCCTTGGCAGGAAAAGGAAAATTAAGGTGATACTGAGGAAATCTCTTTATGTAACCATCAAAATAGCAAACAACAAATGTGCTAGCACTACTGAGAATTTCTTTTTTGGAACGCATTCTGTTATCTATTAAAATTGTACCCCGTTCAAGAAAAATTAAAAATAAGCCCTTTCAATGTATCAGTCCCACTCCTGGGAATCTGCCCCAAAGCAAGACGTGTGATTATATAATGTAATGTGTTCAAGGTCTTCTAGGCATTTACTGCAGCACCGTCTGTAATAGTGAAAATCTGGAAACAAAGTGAGTTTCCTTTAATAAGTGAAGGGTTTGACAAACTAGAATCCCTAACCTGGATTATTAGGCAGATCTGAAAATCAGTTAAGTCATACCAACTGATTTAGAGGGACTTCTGTGCTGTTACTATATAAGAAAAGCAGAGAAATAGGTATTACATGATCTTGTTTTTGTAAAACCCTATATATGTGTGCATGTCTGCATTTGATGACGTGAGGACAGAGAAAGCTATAGAAGGGTATACACAACATGTTATCAGTGAAGACCTTGGAGAGGTAAACAGGCTGCCTGGAAATTGTTCCATACATTTTAAGAACCCAACGTATTTTTAAAATGTGCTTCATAGGGCGCCTGGCTGGCTCAGTCAGAAGAACATGTGACTCTTGATCTAGGGGTTGTGACTTTGAGCCCCACACTGGGTGGAGAGATTACTTTAAAAATAAAAATCTTGCTGCCCCTGGGTGGCTCAGTCGGTTAAGTGTCCAACTCTTTTTTTTTTTTTTTAAAGATTTTATTTATGTGACAGAGAGACAGCCAGCGAGAGAGGGAACACAGCAGGCGAGTGAGAGAGGAAGAAGCAGGCTCCCAGCAGAGGAGCCCGATGTGGGACTCGATCCCGGAACGCCGGGATCACGCCCTGAGCCGAAGGCAGACGCTTTAACAACTGCGCTACCCAGGCGCCCCTAAGTGTCCAACTCTTGATTTAGGCTCAGGTCATAGTCTCAGGGTCATGAAATCAAGCCCCGTGTTGGGCTCTGCACTCAGCAGGGAGTCTGCTTGAGGTTCTCTCTCCCTCTGCTCCTCCCCCGTGCTCCTGCTTTACATGTTTCTCACTCTCAAAAAATCAATTAAAATCTTAACTAATATGATATGTTAACTAGAATTTAAATTAAAAATTGGAAAAAATAAAAACATTTAAATCAAAATGTGCTTCATCCTTTTAAAAAATTTATGACTCCCATTTTTTAACATAACCGTATAAACAAAGAAATGCACTGATAGGAAAACACCAAATTTCTTTTTGTTTTAAGATTTATTTATTTATTTGAGAAAGAGAGAGCGAGCAGGGGAGGAGCAGAGGGAGCGAGAGAATCCTGAAGCAGACTGTCCCCAGAGTACAGAGTAGGACACAGGGCTCAATCCCAGGACCCTGGGATTGTGACCTGAGCCGGAATCAAGAGTCAGATGCTTAACCAACTGCGCCCCCCAGGCGCCCCAGAAAATCACCAAATTCATAATGGTGGTGGGATCTCAAGTAATTTTTTACTTTTTTTCCTCCTATTTTTATATGTCCTATATTCTACTTTAATTTTTTTATACCAAGTGTTTTTTATAGCAAGTATTATTTGTATAATAAAAATGAAGCTAATATTAATGGACAAGAAAACACAAGCTTTTAAATTATCTGTTTGAACATGAAGGAAAAGTCAATTTATTCAGCAAATATAAATTCTCTGGAGGAGGAGAGAAAAGAGTCATTCAATGTGTGAGCAGCTATTAAGTGCAAGACAGGTTGGTGGATACCAGAGTAAATGAAACGCAGTTCCTGCCTTCCAGAAAATCAGTCTAGTAAAGGAGAAAGACAAATGCGCAAATGAAAGCATACTGTTTTTTTTAAGATTTTATTTTTGTAAGTAATCTACAACCATCGTGGGGCTCGAACCTACAACCCCAAGGTCAAGAGTTGCGTGTTCTATTGGCTGAGCCAGCACAATAATGATGCTACCATACTGACCTTGGTAAAGGCTACAGCTCCGAGTGATGTCTGATGGGCCAGTCCTTCTCACTGCTGTCTAGCCATTTCAATTGCATTTCCTCTTTTATTTTTTTTTTTTAAGATTTTATTTACTTATTTGAGAGAAAGAGAGAGCACAAGCAGGGGAGAGGGGAAAAGGGAGAGGGAGAAGCTGACTCTCCCACTGAGCAGGGAGCCTGATGTGGGGCTTGATCCCAGGACCCTGGGATCATGACCTGAGCCAAAGGCAGACGTTTAACCGCCTGAGCCACCCAGACGCTCCTGTGACTAATTTTTATAAGTGTTCCGAGGACAAATTTAAGAGCTAAGAGTTTGGATGTTGGCTACTCCAGGCTCTGTTCTGGGTTTTTTACATAGGGTAGTAGTTCATTTCATCTTCACAGCCACCTTCGGAGATGGTTATTATCTCTAATTTATAGATGAGAAAACGGAGGCACAGAGAGGTTAAGTCCGCCAGCCCAAGGTCACCCAGTCTACCCGTATAGTCTACTGGTCCAAGACTCCTGTTTGGTCAGAACAGGATTGGAATGCAGTCCGTGCCACTTTCTGGCTGAGGACCGTCAGGCTAACTCTTCCCAGTTTTGAAGCAACTTGGATCCTTACAGACCCAGGCCAGCTATCCACCAGCTGGCAACTCGGGAAGTAATTTAATCTCACCATGCCTCAGTTTCTTTGTCTGCAAAGTGCAGACACTGACGCTACCCCTGCAGGGTTCTGTGCTGATTTGATGAGAACAGAGGGCACTGTTGGTTTGAATAGGATACCTCTTGAGATGTAGAGGCAAGAACTACACACAGATTTCAGACATAGATGCCTCCAGGTGTTCTACAAATCTGCAGTACAATCAAAAATAATATATCTTGTCTTTGTCCTGAGATCCTGGCACAGAGCTTCCAAAACCCTTGGGATTTCCTTAGTGATAAGAGTGTCCTTCCTTATTCGTAACAAGCCCCTTTGGACCATACCTGAGTTTAAGCTAACAGGTGGCTCATCGCCAGCTCTGAGAGCCCTGGGATAGCTCCAGGATGCTCGCTGATCAGAAAAACCACCCAACTTTCAGCCCCACCTCTGGGGAGGGGAAGGAGGCTGGAGATTACATTCAATCACATGGCCAATGATTCCATCAATCATGCCTATGTAATAAAACCTCAGTTTATTTTTAAATTTTATTTATTTATTTTTTTAAAGATTTTATTTATTTATTTGACAGAGATAGAGACAGTCAGCAAGAGAGGGAACACAAGCAGGGGAGTGGGAGAGGAAGAAGCAGGCTCATAGCGGAGGAGCCTGATGTGGGGCTTGATCCCAGAACGCTGGGATCACGCCCTGAGCCGAAGGCAGATGCTTAACCGCTGTGCCACCCAGGCGCCCCTAATTTTATTTTTTTAAAGATTTTATTTATTTATTTGACAGAGACAACCAGCGAGAGAGGGAACACAAGCAGGGGCAGTGGGAGAGGAAGAAGCAGGCTCCCAGAGGAGGACCCTGATGTGGGGATGGATCCCAGAACGCTGGGATCACGCCCTGAGGCAAAGGCAGACACTTAATGACTGCGCCACCCAGGCACCCTAAAACCTCAGTTTAAAACTCTGAACAGGGGCGCCTGGGTGGCTCAGTCAGTTAAGCATCTGCCTTTCAGCTCAGGTCATGATCCCAGGGTCCTGGGATCCCCAAGCCCTACATCGGGCTCCCTGCTCAGCATGAGGGTCTGCTTCTCCCCTTCCCTCTGTCCCTTACCCCCACTTGTGCTCTCTCTTTCAAATAAATAAATAAAATCTTTAAGAAAAATAAAACAAAACTTTGAACAATGAGGTTTGGAGACCTTCTGGGTTGGTGAACATACTGATGTGACAGGAGGTGGTACATACCGTCATTCCGCAAGGACATAATAAGCTCCTGGTCTCAGGACCCTTCCAGACCTTACTGCATTTCTTCATCTAGTCATTTGTGTTCTCTATAATAAAACAGTAATCATAAATGTAGTGCTTTCCTGAGTTCTGTGTGTCATTCCGGCAAATTTTTGAACCTGAAGGGGGGTTGTGGGAACCCTGAATTTGCAGCCAGCTTGGACAGAGGTGTGGGTAACCTGGAGACCCAGGACTTATGACTAAATTCCTTAACCTGTGGGCTCTTCACCAATTCAGGGTAGTTCATGTCAGAATTGAATCGAATGGGAGGACATCCGGTTGGTGTCAGAGATTGGGCGTTGGAATGTGAAAGGTACAAAGTTCCAGCCCTTCCTACTAATCTTTGGCATTTTCGGTCTTTTAACTCTACATCTGATAGTTCAGAAACCCCAGCCACTGTCAAGATTGATTGGTAGTATCATGCAGCTGGCTGACACCAGAGAAGGAGCAAGTCCGTGGCTGTTCGCCTCTGTGTCCACCCTTTGGAGAGCCCCACCTGTGATTCCATTACCTGAATCAGGAATAATAACTTCTACCATGGAGTGAGGGATCCACTGTGCACTAAGCACTTTTCATAATTTTGTTTTGCCTGAAAAATAATGGCCACTTCCTATTATTGAAGGTAATTTGAGCCAGGGGGAGATAGGTAGTAAAATTTGTGACTTTGGTACAGATTAGAAATAACAGCATAATAGGTATGTGCAAATCACACATCTGATAAAGGACTTGTCTCCAGACTCTCAAAATTCAAGAAGACAACCTCACTTCTTTAAAAGGAGCCAAAGCTTTGAACAGCTCTCTTCTTTTTCTTTCTTCTTTTTAAAAGACCTTATTTTTAAGTAATCTCTACACCCGGCATGGGGCTGGAACTCAGAACCCTGAGATCAAGAGTCAGATGCTCCACTGACTGAGCCAGCCAGGTGCCCCTGCACAGACTCTTCCAAAGAAGTTATGTAGATGGTAAGTAAGCACAGGCAAAGATGCTCACATCAGTCAGGAGTGAGATACGAATGCAAACCACCAGGAGATGCCAGTACACATCTGTTTGGCTAAGATGAACCAAGACCTACCATACTGAGCGTTGCCGAGGAAGTGGAGAGGTTAGCACTCTCCTACCTTACTGGGGGAAATGCAAAATGAAAATGGTACAACCGCTCTGGAACAGTTCACAGTTTCTTAAAAAGTTCAGCACCACTCACCATGTGATCCAGCCCAGTACTCGAAACTATTTATCCAAGAGAAATGAAAGTACATGTCCACATGCAAGACACACATATGTGAATGTGCATAGCAGTTTTCTTTGTAATAGTCCAAAACTGGACGGGGTGCCTGGGTAGCGCAGTGGTTAAGCATCTGCCTTCGGCTTAGGGCGTGATCCCGGCATTCTGGGATCGAGCCCCACATCAGGCTCCTCCGCTAGGAGACTGCTTCTTCCTCTCCCACTCCCCCTGCTTGTGTTCCCTCTCTCGCTGGCTGTCTTGCTCTGTCAAATAAATAAAATCTTAAAAAAAAAAAACAAAAAAACTGGAAATAGCCCAAATGTCCAACAGGTGACTAGCCAAACAAACGATGGTACGTCTACAAAATGAGATAGTACTTGGAAATGAAAAAAATGGGTATGAATACATGCAACAACATGGGTGAACCTCAGATAATCTGCTTAGTGAGAGAGGCAGAGAAAAAAAGTGCATACTGTACGAATCTATATAAGTTCTGAAAACTGCGAGTTCATCTCTAGTGACGGAAAGCAGTTCAGTGGATACTTTGAAGAGGAGGAGAGCATGATTACAAGGGGCGGGGGAGCCGGGGTGGTGGTGGTGGTTTCCCAGGGTATACGTGTGTCACCAGATAGTACATTTTCAATACATGTGGTGTATTGGATGCCAATTTTCCCTCAATAAAGCTGCTTTTTTAAGATTTCATTTTTATTTTTTTTAAAGACTTATTTCCATGAGAGAGAGAGAATCTCAAGCAGATTTCCTGCTGAGCGTGGAGCCTGACCCAACCCAGGGTTCAATCCCACAACCCTAACATCACATACTGAGCCCAAACCAAGATTTGGACTCTTAACCAACTGCGCCACCCAGGTGCCCCTTTAAGATTTTTTTTAATGTCATTTTTTTAAAAGATTTTATTTATTTGCCAGAGAGAGAGAGAGCACACAAGCGCCTGGGGGAGCAGCAGGCAGAGGGAGAAACAGGCTCCCCACTGAGCCAGGACCCTGGGATCATGACCTGAGCCAAAGGCAGACGCTTAACCGACTGAGCCATCCAGGCATCCCTAGGATTTAATTTTTAAGTAATCTCTACACCTAATGTGGGGTTCTAACTCAGAACCCTGAAATCAAGAGTCGCATGCTCTTTTGACAGAGCAAGTCTGGCGCCCCTCAATAAAGCTGTTTTAAGAAACAACAGAAGGAGAGAGAGAGATCTACCCGTAGTTCTACTCACAACACTGATTTCATAATCTAGGAAAGGATTATCTTGGCTTTTCGTTTTTGTTTTTGTTTTTTAAAGATTTTTTATTTATTTATGTGACAGACAGCCAGCGAGAGAGGGAACACAAGCAGGGGGAGTGGGAGAGGAAGAAGCAGGCTCCTAGCCGAGGAGCCCGATGTGGGACTCGATCCCGGAACGCCGGGATCACGCCCTGAGCCGAAGGCAGACGCTTAACGACTGTGCTACCCAGGCGCCCCTGTTTTTGTTTTTTAACCCATTACAAGGTTTTATTTTTCGAGTGATGATTTTTTGAGTGATTATATTTAAACTTACATTTTATTACACAGTGTTTGATACATACAAAAGGGCGTGTGGCACCTGGTCTGAGTTAGCAACTGACATACATCGAATGCCCACAAACCCACCACCCAACCTGAGAACCGAGATCTGACCCAAACCCTTGCAAACTCCTGGGGTCCTTCCTCATCGCACTCCTACTCTCCTCTCAGAGCCCATCACCTTGAATTTTGTACTTTTTCTTCCCCTGATCGGATAGAGTTTTATCCCATGTACCTGTCTCACCAGACAACAAATGGCTTCGTTTTGCTGATTTTCTGAGCCTGGGGTGTGTAGTTTCACGCGATCTGCTCTTTGAGTTCAGTAGTCCATGTCTGAGGCTCATCCGCAGGGCTGATTTTGTGTATCGCAGTATTTTCAACCCTCCCAAAGGCCCAGCCCGTCCCTTCACTCGGAAAGCACAACTGAGGGCCTGCCACGCACCACGCCACAGGAGGACGGCCAGGTCCTTGCCATTCTCAAGTGCACATTTTGGTTGTCGCCTTGACCGCTGACCCTCACTTGGCTATGAGCCAGTTGTTCCCCCCGCCCCCCATTTTGGGGCGCCTCTTCCACTTCCCCACAGAATGGCTTAAAGAGGCTGAGCTGCCCCATCTCCGAGGCTTTGCCCATACTCTTGTTCTCACAAGAACAAACCCGGCCACTCCGACCCAGCCATGCCGCTTCCAGAAAGTCACCCTCTGGGACTTGAGTGGGTACGGTGGCATGGGCACGGTATTTACCGCACAGGGTAAATTGCAATGTCACTCGTAATATCAGAGTCGTAGAAACACAGTTACATCGGTAGGGATCTAATCACAGTGAGCAGGAGTCGAGGGGAGGCTATACGGTAGAACACCACTAGCTGTGAAAACAACAAAGGAGGGGGACATGGATGATGGAAAGTTCTCCAGGACAGATTTTAAAAGGATAAGAGCAGAACAGTGTGTGGAATAGTTACTGCACGTATAAAAAGAAAAAAATACATCATACGTTGCTGCTTATAACTGAGACCTAGGTGGGAGACTTTTCATTGTATCTATTTTGTATTTTTTTTTTTTAAATAGCGTGCCACGGACAAGGGCTACCTATTTAAAAATACATAAATAAAATAACACTTTTCTTTTCAGTGCAAATTCCCAGCTTCCTGGCCTTTCTTTGACTTGTGGCCAGCCTGTGCTGCCAGTGACTATTTTACCAGAAGCCCTTGCTTTTCCCCAGCCTCACACTTTTTGGCATGTTACACTCCCAACTCCCCCAAACCCCCTTTTCAGACCTGGGTGGCAGCTGAGGGCTGGGACAACCTGCCACAAGGTGGTGCTCTTTGCTGGCCACTGCTTTGGGGGGGGGGGGCCGTTGTTGTCCCCAGGCACCTGGGGTGAGGGTCAGGAGCCTCTGAGTGGGAGCTCACCTCCCCACCCCCAGCACTCCTCAACTTAGTCCTTCACCTCCACCAGGAAATCTGGAAAATGGGAAATTAGGAATCATATCATGTCCCTCCACCATCCATCAAACGTCCCACGTCAGGTGCAGACTTTCAGAACTGGGGAGGTGCCTGTCACCCTCCTTCGGGTCTCAGAGAGCACAGGTGTGAGTGCCAACCACAGAAGCTCTGTCTCCCTCCCTGTCTGGCAATCTATTTCAGCCAAAAACCCTAGGAGTCAGAGCAGTCGGGGCTCTGCGGGAGGGCGGACAAGGGGACAATAGGACAACCTGGGATGGCCCGGCCCCCGGCAAGGGCAGTAGGGATTGGGCCACTCCAGGCTCTTGACCTATGCCGCCATCTACCCACCACCCACCTACCCACTTGCATCCATTTATCAAATACCAGCAACCCACCGGGTGGAGAGAAATTCTTAGTTCACACACTTGCCTTGAATTTCAGAAGAAAGATAACTGGGCCGCATTTGAGACCTGACCCCCGGGGCCTTTACTCAAGCTCTTCCCCCAGACCCAGGGCCTTCCGACCCTATGCAGCTGTGGTCCTGTGTGTTCACCTGACCTCTCCTTCGAGGCCAGTGGCCATCCTGCCTCTTTGGCCTCACCTGCCCAAAGGCTCTGTCAAGAACAGCCTGGTCAGTGCCTGGGGCAATGTGGGGGGGGCTTCCTGGCCTGAGGATATGGAGCCCTCTAAGAGAGAAAAGTGCAAGAACGACAACGCAAAGCACAGGGTCAGCCAAGGGCAGACAGACGTACTGAGATGCAGGCTCCAGCAAGGACCGCTGCCTTCACTGGGGGCTGGTCCGCATCTTGGTGCTGACCCCTCTGTGAGCCCAGGGTCTGACACTGAGGAGGCTGTCTGGGAATACTTGTTAAATGGACACAGGCTAATCTTCCCAGAGTCTAGTCTGACGATGGAGCCCATACGCCACAGTCTTGGCCCGATGGAGCACACCGATACCTAGACAGCACCTGGGAGGCGGGGAGGCAGCCCCAGGCTTGGGCAGGGGACACGGGTCATAGCCGGCTGTGTCCACAGACCAAAGCCTTGCTGGCACTGGTTGGAGCGGCCAGTGGCTGGCCCTTCCTGGGCCCTGGCTGCCTGGTGAGATCCTGGATGGGGCAGGGGTGCCCTGATGAGAGTCCCTTTGTTCAGCCCGGCCTCCCATCTGCATGATTCTCTGGCCACAAAAGAGGCCTCACACTTCAAAGCTGAAGGCTCAATCTGAGCAGGGGAGCCCAGGAAGACAGTGCCTCTGAGATGCCTTTTGGGGCCACTGGCCTCTCCATCAGCTCTGCCCGGCTCCCCCATTAGAGAGCCACCAACACTGGTGCCCCCCCTTCCCTGATGCCACAGAGAGATGTGCTGGAGGGAGGGAGGGTGGGATGGAGGAGGAGATGAGACAGTGGGCTCAGCTCTCCCCCCCACCCCCGACAAAGAGGGGTCAGCGGAGTAAAATCAAACCAGCTTTAATACCAATATAGTCTCTCTTTTAAATACCATGTTCCCCAGGGCAGGGTGCAGGGGCAGGCTCTTGGCAGGAAGAATGGAAAGGAAACGTGGAACAAAATGGAATGGGTAGCCTGGGCCTGCCCCCACCCTGCCCGAGGCCCTTGCCGCGGGGCCTGAGCTGCCCACAGGGGAGGGGGAGGTGACAGCAGCTTCCTCTGGTCCAGTTTTGCGGGGGGCCTGGGGTGGGCTCCCCTCCCCTCCCCTCCACAGCCCCAAAACTCTTCTCAGGATTATTTCTGCCCTTCAGACCAGCAGAGCCTGGGCTCCTCTGACCCAGGAGGGGCCCCTTTGCCTAAAACGGGCTGTAGCCAAGGCCTGGGAGCAGGGTGGGGGGAGGCCACCAGCCAGACCCGGCCCTCTCAGTAACTGCTCTGGTGGCCCGTGAGGATGTAGAGGTTGCTGTGAGCCCCTGGGTTGTCAGTGGGAATGCTCTCCAGGATGATATCTCTGGACGGGAGAGAGAACCGGAGATAAGTGAGGCAGGGAAGACCTGTGCACACGTCCATATGGCCTCAGGGGCATCTGAAGGGGAGGTCGGGGTGCCAAGTCCTACCTGTGGGCCCCAAGCACTCGGAAGATCCTTGTCTCGTCTGTGATCTCCTGGGTCACCTGGGAAGAAAAGTGCTACTAAGGCCACCCCAGCGGGTCCTCTCCTAAGAGGTAGGGACAATCAGATCAGGGGCAGCCAGGGTCCAGAGTCCCACTCACCTCGTTGGTGTCCAGGCTACGACCTTGCATTCCATGGCTCCAGAAGGCCAGCACGCTGTCTTGCAGACACACTAGGAGCAACCAGGCTGCCGTCTGCCCTGCACTTGCCCTGAGGACGCTGGCTTCCCCAGCCACACCCTGGGCCCAGGTCTGGGCCACAGAGGTCCTCATAGACGGCAGGTGACCGGTGTGGCTCTTGAGAGGGGCTGTGGCACCTGCCTCCCGGGCCCCTGGGCCACATCACATGCTCTAGGCTGGGGATATTCCCGCCCCCAACCCCATCTGGCTCACTCACCCACAGTCTCAATGGGGAAGTCAAAGGTCAGCACAGGTGCGAGTGTGGACGTGGGCTCACCCAGCAGGTTAACGATTCTCACGCAGCCTGTACAGGGAGAGGACTGGTGGGTGCGAATGGGGTGGCTCCCTTCTGGGGAGGCAGACCCACATTCACATGGCTTCCCTCACTCTCCCCTCACCCCCTCCACTGCCCCCAGCCCTGACCCCAGGGGTACTCACGGTCAAAGCAGACTAGGACTGTGTCCCTGTCCACCTGGATCACCTGCTGGGCTGTGCCCGGGAGCCCCTCTGCAAGCAGACAAGGGAGACGTCCTGGCTGAGCCACCAGCCCCGCTCTGGCCCCTCGAAATAGATCCGGGGGACGGCTACAGCCAGCTGTCTCCGCAAGTGCATTTCAACCCACAGCAGCCCGACTGATTCCCGCGCAGGCCGGCTGGGGGAACTGAGGCTCAGAGTGGCTAAGTGACCCGCCTGCAGGTGCGTAGAGAGGCAGAGAGGAGTCCCAGGGAGCTGGCGGGGGGGCAGGGTTGCTGGAGCCAGGAGAAGCACTCTGTGACAGAAATCTCTGAGCCTCGGTCCCCTCGTGTGTAACACAGGCAGGGCGATGCCAACCTTGCGGGCCGTCGTGAGGATTAAGAATGAAGGCCTGTCTGGGAGGCCCCTGGCTCAGGGCCTGGGGCACAGCTACCTGTCCTTCTTAACCCACGGCCACTCGCCCTGCTCCCCTGAGCTGTCCCAACCCAGGGTCCTGCTTCCCTGCTCAGAATGAAGGCCTCTGGCGCCCGCCTTGCCCGGTTTGGTTCTGTCCCTGTGGCCCCCTGTGGTCTCGGTCAGGTTTTTCTTAGCTGTCGAGCCCTGTGGTCTAATGAAGTCTTTTACAGAAGCCCGGCTGAAGGGAGGCTAGGAGCTCTGGGCCTCCAGGCTCTCCATGGAGCCGTAAGCTGCGGTGAACACAATCCCTAGCCCACCCACTCTCTCTGACACACACACACACACACACACACACACACACACACACACAGCCTTCCGGCTCACCAGGTGGTATGAGGACGTCAGGCGTCAGGCCAGCCTCCAGCGGCAGGACGTGGAACAGGACCCGGCAGCCGGGCGCCTCGGGGCCCTCCGCCCCCACGCACACCTGCGGCAGCTCCTTCCCTTCCAGCACCAGCGGCTCCAGCATCCCTGCTGGGCTGGGCAAGGGGCTGGAGAAGTTCTGGGGGCAGCAGGGCTGCTCAGGTCTCCGTTTCTCCCCCCAGGCCCACTGCCACCACCCAGGGCCCCCCACCCCCCCACCCCCCCGCCCCCCCACCTTCAGCAGCAGGAACTTCTGCAGCGGCTCGTACCACTGCAGCAGGAGCAGGCTGGTGGGCAGCGCGGCCAGCAGGAAGGTGCTGCCCGTGTAGGGGTTCCGCACTACAAGACAGGGAGGCGGTGGGGACCAGGCCGGGCCTGTGACCCCAGCCCCACCCCGAGCCCGGCTCTTACCCACACGACACTGCAGGCAGCCTTTGGTGTCTGGAATCTTGGCAGACAGGGCAAAGCGCCTGCAGGGGTGACGACCGAGGCGTGTGTCATGGGTGCCATCCGTGGTCAAGGCCCCACGGAGCCCCGAGAAGGGCACTATCCCCTTCCCTGCCTTACGGGGGAGAGACTGAGGCTGGGAGACGCACAGCAACTTAGCTGTGGGGGGCGCGGGATGGGACCCGGTCCCACGGCTCCGGCACGCGCCTCCAGAGCCTGCAGCCCGGGGCTGTGGCCATAGAAGTACCCTTACGTGGGCCGCTTCGGGCCCCTCACTTAACCCGCCCCCGCCTCAACGTCCTCATCCGGAAAATGGGGGTAACCGCGGCACCGGCCCCGTAGTGGGGAGAAGGGCCGGCAGCAGAGCCGCACACAGCGTGCACTCAGCAGGGCTAGCTTTTCCCATTCCATTATTACTCGAGCGCCTCCTGCCAGTCACTGAAAATCCTTCTTAGGCGAAGGCAAGGTCTAGAAGCAGACAGGAATGAAGAAGCAAGAGCAGGGAGAGGGCTGGAGCCCACAGCGGCTCCAGCCCTGCGAGGCTGTCAGAGCACTCATGGCTGGCGGTCCCCCCTCCGCAGGCCACATGCCACGCATCACAGAAGGGCAGGCGGGCCCAAGAAGGTTAAGAGTTGCAAGAAAACCACAAACAAACGGCTGAGCCTCAGCTGAGCGACACCACGGGGGCCGGCTGGCTGGCCTTGGTGGCAGGGGGCGAGGAGGTAGCGTCCTTGCTTTGGTTACTGGCTGTCCCCTAAGCCCTCAGGGGACCTCCTGAGCCTGTTTCCTCCTCTGGGGAACAGGGTGACATGTCCGGAGGCCTGCCACCTCCTCCCAGCGACCCAGGCCATGTGTGTCCTCTGCGGGGACATGGGCCCCACCGAGACAGCCCTCGCCCATTCTTCTCTGCCCCTCTGTCTCCTCTCTCCCTCTGCTCCGGCCACTCTCTTCCCCAGCTGGCCTCTGGATGGGACAGAGGCAGGAATTTTTTTGCATCTGTTTTTTCTCCACACAATTTTGTCTCTCTGCTTTTTATGTTCAAGGTGGACACCGTGACTTGCCAAACACACCCCCCCAGCTGCCTGTGACTAGCTGGGGCCTGTTTCCTGCAGGTCCTGGGACAAAGCAGAGGTTCGCTCGGGGACTGAGCTCAGGAAGCCCCAGGGCCGCAGGGCTCCAGATGGGGTACGTGAGTGAGCCCGCCGCAGGAAGGGCCTGGGCCCGCAGCTCCCCAGCTGGGGTAGCCACTTGGCCTGACCTCTCCCACCACCCCTACCAGCTCCCACCACCCACCTGGGCAGGGCGACATCTGAGCCCACAGCCCGGACCCCTCCTTGAATTCAGCCACACCTAGCCCATGGCCGGTGGAGGTCCCATTCGCACATCTCAAACTCAGTGTGACAACACTGAATTCCGCTCCACCCACACCTGATGACAGCTCTATCCTTCCGGTTGCCCAGGCCAGAAACCCTGGAGTCATCCTTGACTCCTCGTTCTCTGCCATCCACCGTCAGGAAATCCTGCTGATTCGACATTCAAAAGAAAACCAGAATTCAGCCGCTTTTCAGCTTCTTCACTGCTACCCTGGCCCACGCCACCATTGCCTCCCACCTGCTGACAACAAGAACCTCCTGACAGGTTCCCCTGCTTTCCCCTTATCCCTTCTGTCTATTCTCAACACAACAGCTACAGGGATCCCCTGAAAACCTCAGTCCACGTCACTCTTCTGTAGCGGAACTCGGGCTGCTCTGAGTCAAAGCCAAAGGCCTCACTGTGGCTACAGGGCCCTCCCAGATCATCTTCCCTGCGCTCCATTCATCTGTTTAGACCAGTCTCCTTGCTGTTCCTCAAAGAGGCCAAGCCTATTCCTGCCCCAGGGTCTTTGCACCAGCCGTCCCCGCCCCCTGGGATGCTATTCCCCAGATATCAACAAGGCTTGCTCTAAGTCTTTACTCAAACAGCACCGCCTCAGCAAGGTCCTTCCTGACCACAGTCCAGGCCCCACCCCTCCTGGTCCTCCTCCTTCCCCACGCTGAACGTACCACTTTCCCCTCTGCACATCATCACAGAACACCCTGTTTATGTTGGTTGTTTGTGGTCTGTCTCTTGTGACAAGGAAGTCAGGAGACTACGAAGGACTCTTTAGTTTACAGAGACCCCCAGACACATACTAGGTATTGAGGAGACACCCTCTGAATGACTGAACAAGGGACTCTACCTTGGACATCCCCCCGGACACCTCATAAAACATGCGACACGATCTGCTCCCCGGGGGTCTCCCAGCCCCTCCCTTCTTCCTCCTGCTCCCTCCAGTCAGGCCCCAGATCCCGTCAACCCCGCTTCGTGAATATGGCTCAGGTCCGTCCAGCTCTCACCACCCTGTAGCCTCCCCCCACCGCCTCAGGTCACTATGCCGACCTCCTTCTGGGGTGCCCTCTCACCAGCCTCCCCTCCAAGTCATTGTGACCACGGCGAGCACAGCCAGCCAGCAGATGCCCCTAGTCTTCATCTGTCTCTCTTGACCCCCAGCTCTAGGAGACACGTGACTCAGGCCGCCCCCCCCCCCCCCACCGCCGAGCACCTCATGCCGTGGCCACAGTGACGGGCTCTGAGTGGGCAGGGACCTAAGCTAGACCCATGGGAACTGGCCCCTGGACTTGGTGGGAATTACTTGGAAGCAGAGGTGCTCGTACCACAGGGCTGTTAGCTAATGGAACGCTGGCCTGGAACGGCGGCCTCCCTCCCTGGACTGGAAAGCCTCCCTGCGGAGGAAGGTGTTAGAGGAAAGCAGAACCAAGGGATGCAGGCAGATTCCTGATGAAGCCATGTAAGCCCAGATCCAGCGGGGCCCGAAGCGAACCCTACTCCTGAACTTGCAGTACGTGGACCCCCAAATTCCCTTTTCTGCTTAAGTCGCTGACTTGCATCGCCTGCAACAGGAAGGGTCCGGAGTGACATACTGCGGGACCCTTCTAAAATGCTCCCCGTGCTGCTGCCAGGGGAACAAAACCCAGATCCTGGGCCTGGCATCAAAGGAAGGGCTCTGCCACCCACGCGTCTTCCCCTCGGGCTGCCCCGCCCTCCTCCCTCAGGCCAAACGCTTTACGACTCCCCAGATCACCCCAAGAACTCGCTGGTGCTCTTCCCCTACCCGGAACGCCATTCCCAAACTCATCTGCCCGGAAGCCCACCGTGCCCTTGCCAACGCCATGGCCTCAGGCGGCTGGCCTCTCGGAGGCCTCTGCGCCCCTCCCAGCTCTCCCCCTGGCTCTCTCCAGGGCCAGGTACCGGCCGTCCAGGACTGGATTTGCTGTCTCCAAGCCCAGCTTAGGACCAGGCCTATAGCAAGTGCTTGGTCAACGCTGGCTCCGTACCCGAACGACCACGACTGCCTCGCTACGGTGTCCTCGCTTCCCTGAGGGCCCGGGAGCCCGGGGCAGGGGCTACCAATGGCTCCGACAGGTGAGGAAACTAGGCTCAGAGATGCAAAGCCACATCTGCGATCACAGGCCCGGTCACAGGCAAGACCATATTCCCATCCCTCTGCCTCCCCGCTGCCCACCCCGCGGCGCGCGCAGGCTCCCCACGGTCCCTGACCTGGGGATGATGCGCTGGGTGAGGCGGTTGGTGGGGATGGAGAGGGGAACCTGCTGCTGGAGTCTGCGCTGCTCGAACAGGCCTGGGAGGTCATGGGCCCAGATGTGCGTGGATTTCCCTGGTGGGGAGGGAGAGAGGGGCTCAGAGAGGGCGGGCCGGCAGGGGGGCAGGCCCCGGCCCCTGCGTGCCCCGACCTGTACCTGAGAGCGACAGCAGCACGTTATTCACGCAGTAGAGCCAGGTGCAACGGTGTGAAATCAGCTGGAGGCCACAGGGTGATTGACGGACAGCGAGTCAGCACCCCAAGCCCCCGGGGCCCTCTCCCTCCCAAGCTAGCCAGGCCTCACCTTCTCCAGTGTATCCTCATGCAGTTCATGCAGGTTGAGGGTGTAGATGCCTTCCTCAGCCCCCACTACCAGGAACTGGTCTGTGGGTGTGGGTACAGGGTCAGAGGTCAGTCACAACCCCTGGGCCAAGCTGGGGATTCCCGGGCTCCTGCTTCCTCCCTGCCCCGGCCTACCCCGGGTGACAGGGTGAATCCACGTGACAGCAGCATGGATCCGCAGGGGACAGCCATTGAAGACCTTGGAGAAGCAGGCGCCCATCTGGGGAGAAGGCAAGAGGCTGGTGAAGAAGACAGGCGGGGGATGGGGTAGAAGGGGGGGCATAGGTGGGGGAGGCTGCAGGGTGGCAGGGCTGCGGGACAAACACTTACGTGCACCTTGGGGGTTGGGGGGAGTCCGTGGCAGGACGATCTCTGGAAGGGAGGGGAAAAAGTGAGGGCCAAGGTGGCACCCCCAGCCTCCCATCTTCCCAGCCCCTCTGGAGCACCCCCTCACCTCAGGATCCTCCCTGTGCTTCATGGTGGCCCAGGCAGTGGGGAGCAGTGGGGGGCTGTTCGGGCCTGGGGGAGGTGGCGGTGGGGTTCCTACAGGCACAGACCGGCTGTGAATTACAGCTCTAGCCCCACCCGAGCCTGCCTCCTGGGCCCCAAGCCTGGACTCACCCAGGGGGCTGGATAGAGGGTCTTCGGCTGGAGGCTCAGGGGGGGACGGCCCCAAGAATGGGGCCCGCTTGATGGTTCCTATGGTATCATCTGGGGAGTCCAGCTCCTGGCAGGAGAGTCAGGGGACCGAGCCTGGCTGTCAGCAGGTCCCCCGTAACCAGACCCCACCCCAGCTGCACCCTCTATAGGCTTCTCCCACCCCCAGCTCCAACTTCCCCCCACTCCATACCTGGAGTTCTGAGGCCGGCCGGATGGTCAGGCTCCTGTGGGGGACAAACCAGAGGGACATGAGGTGTGACATGTGACTGAGCCCCAGGTCCAGCTGCCCGCCCCCCACCGTCAGGCCCAGCACCTCACCGTTCCTCTAGGGCCTCCTCGACGGACTGTAGCAGGCTCCTGGGCCGGAGGGGGTGAGGTCAGAAGTCAGCCTTTTCTGCTGCTCCCACCCCTCCCCTGTAGCTTCCCTCTCCCCCACTCACCCCTCCCCTGTAGCTTCCCTCTCCCCCACTCACCCACTCAGCTCTTCCTTTCCCAGCAGCGTCCACTCCTCCTCCCACTACGGGGAAACCAAGTCAGGAAGGCCAAAAGAGAAGCAAAGAGAAGCAACATGAGAGGGTGATTGAGAGATTGTGGGAGAGAGCGGACAAACAGATGGAAAATGACATGTGAACAGACAAGAGAATTGTGAGTGAGAGACAAGGAGAGACAGAGAAACTGAAAGAAAATGACAGACAAACAGCGAGAGAAGGGGACAGAGGGGCAGCAAGGGCCAGAGGTGGTGGGCTGGACAACTGGGTGCAGACACAGAAACAGCAGACAGAACCGTGCTGAGCTGGTGGGATGGGGGCTCAAGTCTGCGCTAGGCCCACTTTTTAGAAAAGCGTGGTCACTGTGCCCAGGAAGGAGCCCCCCACCCTTCAGTGTCACGGCTTTCCCGGGGCCTCAGGGCAGTGACTGCTGCTTCAAGGATCTGACACGCTCAACCCTCTAGCCCAGCTCCCTGGGCCGCCCCTGCGCACTGCCCCTCCTGCACCACCAGCCCCCTCACCGGTTCGTTTAGTGGGTCTGTTTCCTTCCTGCGTGGGGCGCCAAATTTCACCTGGTGAACTGGGGGGCACAGGGTACCCGAGTTAGCAAGGTGGTCTTCCGACTGACCTCCATACTAACACCAAATGCCCACACACAGCCGCCCACCAGATCCCCAGTCCCCCCACCAGATCCACGCACACAGCCCCCCACCAGATCCCCACACATAGCCCCCCATCAGATATACACACACACAGCCCCCCCCGCTCCACACTCAGAGCCCCCCCAACAGATCCGACACACAGCCCCCCCCGCTCCACACTCAGAGCCCCCCCAACAGATCCGACACACAGCCCCCCCCAGTTCCACACTCACAGCCCCCCCAACAGATCCGACACACAGCTCCCCCTGCTCCACACTCACAGCCCCCCTAACAGATCCGACACACAGCCCCCCCAGCTCCACACTCACAGCCCCCTCAACAGATCCAACACAGCCCCCCCCAGCTCCACACAGTCCCCAACAGATCTGACACACAGCCCTCCCAGCTCCACACAGCCCCCCCAACAGATCCGACACACAGCCCCCCCAGCTCCACACTCACAGCCCCGCCAAACCCCCACCAACACACACACATAGCCCCCCGAGCAGACTCACACTGGATCTCCGACGGGGTCCTCTCAGCCGGGCCGTGCTGCCCCCGGGAGTGAATGGTGTCTGGAAACATGTCATAAGTCTAGGAAGGAGCACAAACAGTTGACACACACCCGGCACTCGGCTCCCGCCAGGTCTCACTGGAAGTGCTTTACCCACAGTTCATTTTCACAACAACCCTCGGAGATTATCGTAAGATTAAAGATGAGAAAACCAGAACAGAGAAGCAAGCGACTGGCCAAAGATCACACAGAAACCAGAAGACAGCTAAGCTATGGTCGGGTCAGCCTGAGCCAAGGGCAGGAATTTATCAAGTGGGGGGTACCGGGCGCAAGATGGGCCCAGGGAAGATTTCTAACGGGTGGGCTCGCCTGCAGAAAAGCTCCCGGTGCTGGAAACACTCAAGTTAAAGGAACTGAGCCCCTATCACCTCTGCATTCCCTACCACCTGGCCAGGCCGAGAACCCTTCCTCAGCTGCCCTCACTCACCTCTAGGTCACAGTCCTCTGGGGAGGGGGTTCCCAGGTGGGGGTCATTGGCTTTGTCCAACAGCTGCGTGAGGAGAGCCCGAGGGAGGTGCTGGGTTGTGAATGGGTGCTAGAGGATTGAGGGGGGCACAGGTTGGTTCCCGGCCTCCAGGCCCCTGCTTGCAAACTCCTAGGCTCCGGCCCCACCCCCATCTCCCACCTGCAGAAGCTTCTCTGCTGTAGGCCTCTTCTTGGGGTTCTTGGTCAAGGCCAGCTTGAGGAAGTGGTGGAAATTCTGGGTCCTAGTGGGCACAAGAGCCCCCCGCCCCCAGACCCAGGTTAGCCCTCATGTGGGGCATCCTGCCAGCTCCAGAGGAGGGAGTCTTCTCCAGGAAGAAGCCAGACTGAGGCCAAGGGCAGCTGTCCTAGGCAACCCTGCTGTTGTGACACGGCAGCTCCTCGCTCCTCCATCATTAACGATCTGCCCTTCCTCCCTGCCCACACGGGTCCCCGGCCCACGGGCAGGGGCAGGCCCCTCCCACAGATGGTCCACAAAGGCCGAGAGCGCAGGGCTCCTCAGGTTGCACCCTGGGAGTTGGCTGAAGGTTCTCCGCCCCCGTGGAGACTGCTGGAAAGGAGGCCCCAGCAGGGCATGTGGGCCCTCACCAGCGAGTCTTGTCTCTCAGCCTGGGCGGCTGGAAGCTACTCTTCGACATAAGCATCAAGGCCCTGTGGAGAGCACGGAGGTCAGGGGACAAGGTCAGCAGGGCCCTCGAGGTCAGGCAAGGGGGCAAGTAAGTGTTCAGCGGACCTCATGGGGTGCAGATGGAATAGAGGGGGCTGCAGCTCGCCCAGCTCGATGGCTGTGATGCCCAGGGCCCAGACGTCACAGAGCTCGTTGTAGCCTCCTTTGCGTTCCACGGCGGCCACCTCTGGGGCCATCCTAGAGGCGGGGTCACAGAAGGGATGGCCAGGTGCCCGACCTGTGCCCCCCACCCCCTCAGCCCAAGGCACAGCCTCACCAGTATGGAGTCCCAATGAAAGACCTCCTCTTAGCCACGGACGCCGTCAGCTCACCCGACACCCCAAAGTCGGCTGCAGGGAGAAAGAGCGGCTCCCACCCGCCCTCTGGCTACCACTCCCCACCCACCTCTGGGGCTGAGGCTCCGAATGCACCTGAAGGGTTCAGAGAGCAGGTGGCCCAGGTTCAGCCACAACTGCCACAGGTCCCAGGCAAGGCCAGGGCCCCCTCGGGGAGGGGTCAACCACCTTCTATCCCTGACCAAGCGCATAGTCCCAGGTTAGACTCCATACAGATCCAACCACATCCAACTTCTAGTGGGGAAGGAGGACGGTTCCACTTTCTCAATGGGGAAACTGAGGGTTAAGTGGTAAAGTGACTTGCTCAAGGACACCCAACACTTGAGGGCAGACTCTAGGCAAGCTCCCACAGAACCCTCACCCTGATTGTGTCCCCGGGGTACTGACCCAGCTTGACATCTCCCTGGAGGGTGAGGAGAAGATTGGCTCCCTGTGGGAATGGAGGAGAGAAAATCCCGTCTGGTGCCCCCAAGAGCCTCCCCCTCCCTCCCAGGATGCCCTTCGCCAGACTCCTACCTTGATGTCTCTGTGGATCTTCCCCTGAGAATGCAAGTGGTGCAGCCCCTGGAGACACAGAGGAGCTCCTGAGAGCAGCCACCCAGGACTATCCCCCCTTTCCTGAGCCCCCTCTCACGACTGGGGCCCCCCACCCAAGCAGCTTCCTCCTCCCCTCTCCCCAAACAGGAAGTGACCGAGCCAAGAGGGAAATGTGCTACTTCCGGCAAAAGGGCTGGGGCCCCTTCCCCTCAGGACCCACAACCCCTCAGGCCAGCCCTGCCTGAGGCACTCCACCCACCCCCCAACACACACACACACACACACACACACACACACACACACACACACACACTGGCCAGGCCAGCTGGGCTCCCTGCCCACAGCTCCTGGGGACTGGGGGTGTGAACAGCCTTATGGGCCCAGCTACCTTCAGTGCCTCTCGACAGACATAGGCAATCTGCCGTTCCTCCAGGGGCCCGGTGGCTGAAATAGAAGGGGTGAAGGCTGGCATGGAGGTCTGGAGGATATGCTGACCTTCCCAGGCCATCCCGTGTGGGGGGAAGCAGAAGGCACTGCTAGGTGAAAGAGGTGTTGGCCACATCCCCTCCCTGCGCGGCCTGGGATACAGAGCCCAGAGAAGGACACCATTTGTCTCAAGGTCACACAGCCAGTGAGGAGTGAAGAGCCCCAGTCCAGGACCCTAGCTCTCCTCTCCTGCCCCATGCGGGGGAAGGGTGGGTTGGGAAAGGCTGTGGCCCTCTGGGGCCTGGAGTCCTGGCCCTCACCGTGGTAAATCTCCTGCAGGGACCCCCCTCCGCAGAACTCCATGCAGATCCACAAGCGGTCATTCCTGGCGGGGAGGAGGACACAGAACTGGGGTGGGCACATGGCAGGGCCACATGGGGGCTGCCTGGGGGTAGTAGGCAAGGGGATAAAGCAGCCTCACCTGAGGTAGCTGCCAATGTAGGCCACCACATTGGGGTGACGGCACTCACGCAGGATGGTGATTTCCTGCTGGAGGGAGCTGATGTCGTCCCCTGGGGAGCACAGGGCATCATGGGGGTGGCGCAGAGGGATTGCTCTAACTCAGTGCCCCCATCTGCAAAATGGGCACATCCCGGCCAGAAAGATCCCAAGTGACAGTACCTCCTGGGGCCTGCCTCTCAGGGGGCCAACTCTCAGCTCAGCGCCCACCGGGCGCTCTGCCCTCCCTCCAGCGCAGAGGCCCTGGCCCCGGGCCCTCACCTGGGTCTAGCTTGACTATCTTGACCGCGGCCAGTTCGGACGTGACCGTGTCGCGGGCCTGCAGGGGCGGAGGAGGTGAAGCGGGATGAGGAGGGGGCGGGGCTGGGGGCTGGATGCGCGGTAGGGCGCAGAGCCGGCACCCTCCCCGCCCGGCCGCCTGGCGCACCTTGTAGACGTCGCCATAGGTCCCGGCCCCCACGCGCTGCAGCAGCTCGAAGCGGTCCCGCGGATCCTGCAGCGACACGTCCCGCAGCAGCGCCATTGCCCGGCGCCGGGCGGGCCGGCGGGCGGGCGGTAGTGAGCTGCGGAGCCGCGGAGCCGGCGCGGGGCGGCGCGGGGCGGGGTGGGGCGGGGCAGGACCGCCGGGGCGGGCGCGGGTGGCTCCGAGGCCGCGGAGGCGGGGCCGGGGTTCGGGGCGGGGCCAGAAGGGGGATGCCCCGCCGCCCGGCCGGGAGGAGGCGCCCGCGGGACAGGCCCTCGGCGGGGAGGGGAAGCCCCGAGGCCGGGCGGAGACCGCCCGGCAGAAGCCCTTCGGTCAGCCACCGGTTCCCGGCGCCCTCCGGGTGGGGAGCCCAAAGGCCACAAGGCAAAGGGAAGAGGGATCCCCCCTCCCTCGTCCCGCCCGCCCCTCCCGCAATTTCCCCGATGAAACACGGACGTGTACTTTTTTTTTTTTTTTTACAAAATGTATTCATCTTCCTTGGAACTGAAAAATAAATCTATGTACAAAACAGGAAGAGATCAGGCTCCCCTCACCCACTCGCAAACCCCTGCAGATTTCCTCCGGAGTCCCCTGAGACGGGCTGGACCTCGGGGAGGTTCCCAGAGGGTCGGAAAGAGGTCTGCTCTAATCTGGAGCCAGTTTGGTCAGGAAGGGGGCGGGTCTCAGGATTCACAGGCCGGAGACTGCGTTTCGTGTCCCAGACTCGCAGGACAGAGACGGGAAGAAGCTAGGATTTCCAAACTCTGAAAGTTTTAAGTTCTTCTTTGGGGTAGGGGGCTTGGATTCCCAAGGGGTGGAATTCTGAAGTGCGGAAATGTACTCCTAGGGGGGCTGAGCGGAGTCCCAGGTTCCCGGGTTGGAGGCGGCACCTGGGCTTCTGGGGTGTAGGGCGAAACCTCAGCCCCACGGGCCGGGAGCCACCAGGAGCAGCCCTGGTCTGGCCCAAGGTTAGAGCCTCGGTTGTGAGGTGGGGCCTGTTTCCAGTGCTTGGACCTTTAAAGATTAATGATGGAGCTCAAAGTGAGGTTCCCATTGGCCGGCTGGGATTCTGGGGGACGGGATCTAAGTTCCAGCGACCGGCAGAGCCCTGGAGTAGTCCGTACTCCAGCAACTTGCAGCCCGGGTTCCGGGTGGGGGTGGGGCCTGGAGGAGGGGCTTAGGCTCCCTTGGCCCGGGGGCGGGGCTGGGGCTCGAGGGGCGGGAGGGGGCAGTGGGGGTGACTGGGGTGGCGCCTCCATCCAGATTCAGTACCCTCCTCCCCTCACCGCAAGGGCTGACAAGTAGTTCAGAGGCCCTTGCGCTGGCGCTTGAGAAAGGAAAGCGTGTAGTCGCTAGGTGTAGACACCTTCTGCTTCTTCATCTGCACTTGCGACTGCGCCGTGAGCTGCAGCTTGATGGCGCTCGAGTTGATCTTGGTGGCCACCAGCAGCTCCTTCATGCCCTTCATCTTCTCGCTCTGGAAAGTGAGCACCGGGCCCTCCGGTGGTGGCGACGCTGCGGGCGCTGGTGCCGGAGCCGCGCTGCCTCCTTCAGGGCCTCGGGCAGTGCCGGACACTGTCCCTGGGGGCTTCCGAGGGGGGCCCGACATCCCCCCCTGGCCTCCGCCGGGGCCCTTGTCCAGTGCCGGCTTCTTGGGGGGCGGCGGCTCCTCGGGCTTGGACTCACGCCGCGGGCCTCGCCGCCGTCCTTCCCGCGCTTCCTCGCCCCACAGCTCCTCGGCCTCGGCCGCCTCGGCCTCCCGGCTCACGATGCGCACCTTCTGCCGCACCTGGGCAGGGACGAGAAGCGGCGGAGGGGCTGCAGGCCAGCGGCTGGAACCCCAGGCCGTCGAGTTCCAGGGCCTCAGTCTTCTCTGCACCCAAAGGGGACAAGCCAACCCTCTTCAGGACCACAAAGGTTCTGCCTCGGCAGCTGCCGTCACCCCCTGACACCCCTCCCCCACCACCCTGTACAGCCGCCCCTCACCTGTCCCTCGAACCGGCCTAGGGACTGCACGAGGAAGGTGGCCCAGCCCACGTGCAGCACCGGTGTGGGGCTGCCCTCCTCCCACTTGCAGATGCCGTCATAGAACCGTAGCAGGTGGGCGAAGCACTCTGGGTCCTGGAGGGCAGAACCCTGGCTCTGGGCCCCCTGTGCAAGGGGAAAGGAGGGCACAGGTTAGACCCCCCCTTAGGCACCCCCTATCACAGGGCACAGTCCAAGGCCCTTGCCTAGGCAAAAAGCCCTGGCTTCCAAACAGGTGAGCATACGGGAAAAGATCTCTTAGAGCCTCTTTCCTTTTATAAAACCTGTCCCTTAGCCCGGACTTGGGGGAAGGCAGAAGACATCCCTTACCTACATCCCACCCCTCAAATGAATGAGGATCACTGACCATGACAGAGATGGGCTTCCACCCCTTTTACCTGAAGGCACAGGGTAGAAACCCCTAAAATAGCCTTGGCTCCTTCAAAGCCAGGCCCGGGAACCCCTACTGCAGCAGAGACTGCAGCTCTCCGTGCAGGGCCACCTTCCCCCGGTAGGCCCCAGTCCTACGCAGCAGTCCCTGTGTCGTGGGCCGGGGAGCCCTGCTCAGGGGGGCAAGGCGAACATGGGCTGCAGCCCCAGCTCGTCACCTGGGTCTGCTCCCCGGGCCGCTCCTCGCCAGCCTCCAGCAGGCTAGCTGCCTCCTTCAGCAAGTTGGGGATGACATCGTTGGCTACTTCAAAGAACTCCTTGTAGATCTCCTCATCTTCACGGCAGTAGTTGTAGCTGTGAGAGCAGGAGGGCACTGTGGGGTCTGGGCCATGGCAGGGACCCCCAGGGACCTGGTGAGCCGTTGGGGTCTTCACTTGGAAATGATGGGTCTGAGCGGGGGGGGGGGGGGGGGGGCAGGTTCTGCTGCTGGGTGTCGGTGACTGGAAACTGGGAGGCCAGTGGAGCCAGGGAAAGGTGTAAGGCCCTCATCAGGGGTCCCAGCCTCCTGGGTGCTGGTGGCCTTGGCCGCCTAGGGACCAGATGGAAAGGGGATAGGGCTGGGGACCCAGGCCTCATGCCCGGATGAAGGTGGTTGGAAATTAGGTAGAAGGGGAAGAAAGGCCGGCCTGAGGCCCTAGCGGGGGATCCTCACTCCTGGATGACAGTGGCCGTGTCAGCCCAGGCCTGCAGGGCTTCGCGCACATTGCGGTTGCGACAGTGGTAGCCAGCCAGGTACATGTAGGGGTAGATGTGCTCATCCCGGTAGTAGGTCTTGGCTGAGGCAATGCCCTGGGGATAGAGTGGAGGGACGTCAGGGAGCAGCCCCAGTGGTCCGGACGGCACAAATCCCATGGGGTCATACCCACGAGGGGCAGTAGGCAGATCCCAAAGAGTCCCGCCTCCAACCTCACCTCCACCCGCTTCTATCCTCTCTCCCAGGTGCTCCTCCCCAGAGTCTGCAGGGCTACCTGCTGAGGCCTGGGCCAGGCTTCAGGTGGCAGGGACCCCCAGAGAACAAGGGCTAGGAAAGGGAAGGGACCCATCCTCCAAGCTCGGGGCACCTCTATTTCCCAGGCTTTCGGACACACTCCTGCACAAACACCAAAGCCTTCTAAGCCCAGCCCAGTGTCCCTCCTGAGCCCCCCACCCCACCCCCATGAAATTAACAACCCCTCCTCAGTGCTCCCGCCACATGTGACATCTGTTATACTCTAGGACGATAAGACGCAGCAGAAAAAGCAGGGCTGAGGGGACAAATTCAGGCCCCAGCACTCCCAGGCTGGGGAACCCAGAATACCCCTCAGACAGCCCTGACTACACTGAACACGTGCCTGGTAAATACAGAAAGGGAAATGGGTGGGCGATACCCCCCAATACACAGCAGGTTCCTCTCTCCTCACCTGCCCCCTCCCAGTCCCCAGGTAGAAGGGGACCCCAGCCACTGTTGGGCTTCCCTTCTGTACCCTCCTGAGATGTCCCCACCTTGTGGTAGAGGGTGAGTGGATCTGGCCGGCCAGGGGTGGGCTCCAGTTCCTCCAGATCTGCCAGGTTCCCCAGCGCCATGGGGTACCTGGGAAAGGGTCATGAGCCCAGGCTGCCTCCCAGCCGCCTGAGGCCCAGCCTGGCCACTTCCCCCTACTGACCTTTCCAGATGTCCCAGGTCGTAGAGCAGCCAGAGCAGCTTCTAGGGGGCCGAAGGAGAGACGTATGAGGTGGGGGAGGTGAGGAGGGTCTTGGTCTACCAGGCAGATGGGAGGGCCACACCAGCAGGGACCTCCCACCAGGTGGGTGGGGCCAGAATTCAGGAACCAGCCCCTTAGGGGAGTCAAATCCCTTTCACATCTCAGTTCCACTCTCCCAAGAGCCCTGGGAAAGGCCAGGCCAAAGATTAAGCGGATTAAGCTGTGTTACCAGAGGGGAAGCGGAAGCTCAGCAAGGGCGAGTGCCCCCGCCCAGGGTCCCACGGGCGCCCTCACCTGTTGCAGCTGCAGCAGCTCCAGGGAGTCAGTGTGCAGGTCAATGGAAGGGTTGATGGCACACACCATAAACGCCACCTCCATCTTTCGGTCACAGCGCATGTACGAGCCTTTCAGGTACAGCCAGCTCTTGGGAGAGGACAAGACCAGATGTCTCAGGATGGCCCACCTGCGCCTGCTCCAGGGAATGCCAGCCAGGAAAGGGGCCTCCCCCTTCTTGGCCGATGGAGATGGTGCCAGGAAAAGGGGAGGTGGCTTGGGCTAGGAGAGGAGAGTGTGAAGTGGACAAGGCGGGGAGAAGGGAGAGTACCCGCTCAGCCACACCCGCGTTGACTGTCTGGCCCCTGCGATCTTCGTTGCCCTTGCCATGCCAAGTGACCTCAGCTGTCTGTTCTCCGTTGGGCCCAAACACTACCCAGGCGTGGTCCTCAGACAGGGCCAGGTGGACGTCCCGGAGACCCAGAGCCTGGCAGGCCCCCACCACGGCAAAGGCCACACCAGAGCTGTCCAGTTTAGTGCCTGTGGAAGAGAAGGGAATGGAAGAGGGTCCTCTGAACTCTGACCTGGGGGAAGGGGCCAGGTGGTGATGGGCCATGCTCCCTCCCACCCTCACCTCCAAGCCTGTGCCCAAACCAGATGCTCCTGCCCATCAACTCTCAATCCCTTTCTCCTATGTGTTCGAAGCCCCTCCCTCCCCCTTGACATGCTGCAGCGGAAGAACTTCTTGGCTCTCCCACAGCTCCACCCAGCCTTTGACCCTGTCCCTTCTCTTTCTCTGCAACCGTATTATAATTGTTTTATTGTGCCTATTAGGTTATAACAGGGACAGCAAAAACAGGACCCTCTGGCCAACACTCTTTCTTCACACACCCACTGGTAGATATTCCTAATTTATCTCTGTCCTCTTTTCCTGCTAAGGGCAGAAGCAGGGCACTCCAGGACCTGACTGCCAGTCAAATGGACTTGGAGCAAAGAAGAAAGTTCTTTGCAAGCCCTGAGTCTTGAGCTCCTTGACATGAAGCCCCTCCCTCATCTGTTCACTTTCATTTAAGAGTCTCAAATGTAGCCAGATTTTGGCTCCTTATTCCCCAAATCTACTCCTGTCTTTCGTGCCTCATACTGGGCGGAGGGACTCCTGGAGCTGCTTAATGGCAGGGATGGGGGTGCTGAGGAGGCAGGGTCAAGTAACTGGGGTGCAGGCCCAGCCCTGCCATTCTGTGCCTTTGGCATATCACTTCCCTTCTCTGGACTTCAGTTTCCCTAGCTGCAAAGAGGGTAATAACACTTGCCCCACTTCACGAGCCTTACAGGTCGCAAGGGCTCTGCAAACCGTAACAGTGTTGTGAAGAAGTGGGCCAAGGTCCCCAGGTGAGACAGGATTCTCGCCCTTTGCCACCTGTCAGGCTCCAACCTGTGATGAAGCTGAAGAGGGATTGAATGTGGGCCCGATCCTTGAAGTAGGAGCGGCTGAGGCTGTTCCAGATGACATCGGAGACCTTCTTCACCAGTTCTCGGCTGGAGACACCCCCCTCTCGCGGGTAGAGAGACAGGTCTACGGCGCCACGGATCTGGGCGGTGAAGCGGGCATACAGCGCGGCGATGATGGATAGGTCGGCCACGGGGAAGTAGGTAAGCCCGCCAGGTGGGTCGGGCGCGGGGCTGGGCTGGAAGGTGAGCTCGGGCACATTGGTGGGGATGACGCGGTTGACAGCCAGGAAATGCTCCACGAAGCCCAGTACCAAGGACAGGAGCACCAGGTCCGGTTCCTCTCGGCCCAGCTCGGCAGCGAACAGGCGCACCACGTCGTCGATGGAGCGCAGCGGGAACAGCGTCTTCTGGGCGGCCTTCAGCCCCATGGCGGCGGGCCTCGGCCTGCGGGCGAGCCGGAGGAGGGAGGGTCGGGCGGGCACCACCGGGGAGCCCCCTCCCAGGCTCGGCTAAGGTTCTACACCCCCATTCCCTACATTCTCTTGCTTCTCCGCCCCCCTGGCCCTCCGCTCATCTGTTCCCTCTCTTCCGTCGGAGACCCCTCAGCCGAGGCTGTAAGGGCCTCCTCATCCCCCACAACCCCAGGAGCCGCGGCCCCGATGGGGGTGCGCCCCTAGGACCCCGCTGGAGAACCCTCCGTGGCCGCCCCGCCCCCTCTCTACGACCGTACCCCCGGGCACCTAGAGTCCGTCCGGAAGGCGCCCCTAGGCCATGCCCCCCAAATCTCAAGGAGAGTCCTGGCCTGGGTCCCCCGCGCCCACCTCCGCGCTTACATCCCACACAAGGCACCACGGCGCCCGCCGCCTGGAGCCTGCTGGGAAATGGAGTTCCGCCCCTTAGGCCGCACTGCCTGCCGGGAAGTGAAGTCCCGGGCCTTCTCCCGTGTCTGCCGCGATTTGAAATGGTGGCCGGGACGACTGTCCGCGGTGGCTGATGGGAGTGGTAGTCCCGCTTCTCCGGGATCCCCAGCGGTAGGTGAGGAGTGGAGGCTGCGCCACTTTCCTGAGATCCTCCGGGATTGGTCACTCCATTTCACGCCCTCCAGGTAGGCCGTGGGACCGCGGTGCATTCTGGGAAATGTAGTCCCGGGATTAAAGGCGCAGGCGGTCACTGAGTTTAGGCTGTCACGTGTTGTCAAGATGTGAGGCAAAGGGGTATTTTCAAACACTCCCAGAGTACTGTAAGTGCGTTCAAACACTTGAGTTAGATATTGATCAGTATCCATTAACGTGTATATGTGTCTACTGTATGTCTAACAATTCTTCTCTAGTTCTGATCTTGAGAAAATTTAATATATTTGCAAAGAGGAACATCTAAAGAATCGTTATAGTTATTTGCAATAGGATAAAAGTAAAGTAGCGCTGTGCATCCTAATGGATCTTCAGAGCACATTGTTGAGGGAAAAACGTTTCAGAACGATATGTATAAGATAGTATCTATATTAAGAACATTTTATTTTTTTAGAGTCATTGTTTTTTGTTGGTTTTTTTTTTGTTGTTGTTGTTGTTGTTTAAATTTTATTTATTTATTTGCCAGAGAGAGAGCGAGCCCACAAACAGGGGAGTGTCAGGCAGAGGGAGAAGAAGGCTCCCGGCTGAGCAAGGAGCCCTTGTCAGGATTTGATCCCAGGACCCTGGGATCATGACCTGAGCAAAGGCAGATGCTTAATCGACTGAGCCACCCAGGCATCCCTATTAAGAACATTTTAAAACTTCAGAGCAGTACTAAATACTTTCTGCAGAATCATCCATTCACCTTCCTTATTCATTCAACAAACAGATTTTTGGTGCCTGTGGGCCCGGCACTCAGTCCTGGGCACTGCATGTATAGCAGTGAGTAGAACATCAAATTTCTGCCCTTCTTCACCTCTGTGGGTATTTTCCCCCCAAATCCGTAAGCCTAGTCTAATCATGAGGAAACATCTGGCAAGCCCAAACTGAGGAATAGTCTACCAAACACTTGACCAGTACTCTTCAAAAGTGTCAAAGTCATAAGAGATGAGGAAAGACAGAAACTGTTGCAGATTAGAACAGAGTAAGAAGACAGGACAACTAAATGCAATGTGGTGTTCTGGGTTGAATCCTGGGACAGAAAAAAAGACATTAGTGGGAAAGAATTGTCAATAGGGTGGCTGACCATCATAGTTTGCCCAAGACTGAGGGGACTTCAGGAGTTTGGGATTTTTAGTCTTAAAACCAAACTGGTCACGGCACCTGGGAACCCTCCTTGTGAAATTCGAATAAAGTCTATAACTTCGTTCATAGTTTTCATCAGTTCGGTTTGATAAATGTATCATGATTATGTCAGATGTTAATATCAGGGGAAGCTGGGCGAAGAGTATATGGGGATGAGATCACCAAGGACCAAGTTCTGGGGTCCTTCTTTGCATAGAGATTAGGAGACTGGGAAGAATGAGCAAAGGAGACTGGCCTGAGAGAGAGGAAGAAAACCAGACAAGCATCTGTGCAGAAGATGGACCGCAGAGGCAGGGGTGGTACTGATAGTGTCAGACGCTGTTCATAGCTCAGCAAACTGAGCACGGAAGACTGACTGGATTTGGTTCAGAGGGAATGCCCGGTGACCACATTAAGAGCAGTCTGGGAGCAAAAACCTGAAGTTCCTTGGCTCAAGAAAAATGAGAGCAAAGAAATTGGAGATGGCGCTAATACTCAACTCTTTTAGGGGGCTTTGCAGCAAAGACAGGAAAAAATAAGATGGCGGCTGGTGGGCGGGGCAGGGGAGGGGGGAGAGGGTCAAAGGAGGTTGTGGTGGTGGCGTTCAATGGAGAGCATTGCAGGACCGATGGCCTCGAATGGGTGGAGGGAAGGGGAGTTCCTGAGTGGCAGGTTTGGCCTTTGCTAGAAACATGAACAGTTTCTCTGCAATAATTGGAGAGAAGGCAGAATGCGTGGGCACATGTCCTGGGTACTTTGATTTTCTCAGTGACACAGGAAACCCAGTAGGTGGTCTCTTTCCCTCCACACCTTTGCTCAAATGCCACCTTCTCAATGAGGCTGACCCAGGCCTGACCAGCGTACTTAAGATCACACTCTCTGGGGCTCCTGGATGCATCGGACTCTTGATTTCGGCTCAGGTCATGATCTCAGGGTCCTGGGATTAAGCCCACCTCCACCCCACGTTGGGCTCTGCACTCAGGAGGGAGTCTGCGTGTCCCCCTGCCCCTCCCCCCATGTGTGTGCGAATGTGCGTGCTCGCACTCACTCTCTCTCTCTCTCTAAAATCTTAGAGAAAGAAAAAGATCATACTCTCCAACACAAATTTCTTATTCCGTCCCTCCACCCTGCTCTACTCCCCCCACCCCCTGCCAAATTACTAACGTCTTCTAAAACTAGAACAGAGCTGCTCAGCCAGGGCACTATTGACATTTGGGGCTAGATAATTCTTTGCAGTCGGAGCCTGCCCTCTGTGCTGTCGGATGTTTAGCTGCATCCCCTTTGCTTCCACCAACTATGCCAGCAGCACTTCTTCCCCCGTTGTGACAACTAGTAATGTCTGTGGACGTTGCCAAATGTCGCCTGGAGGGGGGCGGGCAAAATTACCCCCGAATGAGAACCACCATTCCAGCATCTTATATAACTTACTTATTTGTTTATTGTTTGTCTCCTACCACCAAAATAGAAGCTCCACAAGGACAGGAATATTGTCTGTTTTGTTTATTAATGGGTCCCCTATGCCCAGAATAGAGTCTGGCATATAATTGGTCTTCAGCAAAGACTTGTGGAATAAATAGATGCATTATGCAAAAGAGTAACTATAATGATTGACCTGGAATTTATGCTGTGGGAGGAGGGACCTAAGGACACATGAGGGATGAGGGACAGCAAAAGTCGGCAAAATCAGCGGACTGTAGGTTCCGATGGGGTCAAACGTTTACTGGAGCTGGGGTGATAGAGCTGGAAAGATAGGGGTGTTGGTTAGAGATGCTTGAGATAGGGATGCTTGGGACTGAGGTCACAGGGAGAGAGCTGTCCTTATTGGCAATGAAAAGACCTAGCACAGTGCTTCCGGTAGAAATGTAACATGAGCTATATATATATAACTTTAAAATTTCTAGTAGCTACACTTAAAGTAGACTTAAGTGAGATTAATTTTAATAACGTTTGAAATGTTATTTCAACTTGTAATCGATATAAAAATTAATGATCCTTTATATATATTTCCACACTAAGTGTTTGAAATCTGCTGTGTATTTTATACTCACAGCACATCTCAGTTCAGGCTGGTCACTTGTCAAGGGCTCCAGAGCCCATGTAATCGGTGGCCCTCATGCAGGCTGGAGCAGCTCTCCAGGCTGGCTACAAGAGTGTGTGGCTTGGGCAGGGTGGAAGACACGGTCACAGGAGAGCGGGGGGTCCAAGGAACTGAGAGACCCAGAGCCTAATCATCCATATGTTCTATCAGTCTCTAAGAACCAAAACTGGAGGAGCAGGGAGAGAGTGACCCCAAGCCAGGAGCTAGAATGTTCAAAAAAGGAGTGATCCATGGGTTGGGAAAGGTCAGAAATGAAATGGGCAGTTTACACCCTGATAACTTGAGTGGACGCCAACTTGAGTGTTTGAAAGGAGGGGGGAGGATGTCTGTAAGCAGCAATGAGAATCATGGAGTGCGCCTACCCCACCTCCAGGCCCAGTGACATCAGGGGTGGCAGTAGTGACCTCAGGGTTCCTGCTAGAGCAGGGGGTTAAGGACCTTTACAGAAGGGGATGAGGACATGGGGGATTTTGCTGAAGACGGACCATGACCGTGGATAACTATTAGGAGCTGAGCATGGAGATAAGGTCAGAAAGGGGGATGGCCAGAGTATGGAGAAGCTAGGAAGCCTGAGTCCCTTGCGGTGATGTTGAGCAATAGGGATGAAGGGCAGGAGTGAGGTGGGAGCCTGGTGTGAGGGTGAGGGTCCGAGGGCTGGGCTTCCTGCCAAGAGAAGGAAGGGCCCCAAGGCTCTGACTTGATGTCCGCTGATGGAAGCAAGGAGGCTGGGGGAGGGTGGTCCCTCTTGATGTCTGCCAGGGTATATATACGGGCATATACAGCAACACATAGACATAAGCTAATCTTATGGAGGGAGGGGAGAGAGTCACAGGGGAATTCACCCCCTAATTTACAAAAAAAAAAGTATCGTAATTAAAATTAATCTAAAATAGCGTCAACTATGTAATTTTTTTTTTTAGATTTTATTGATTGGGGCACCTGGGTGGCTCAGTCAGTTAAATGTCTGCCTTTGGCTCAGGTCATGATCCCACGGTCCTGGGATGGTGCTCCGAGCCTGCTTCTCCCTCTCCCTCTGCCTCTCCACCCTACTTGAGTTCTCGCTCACTCTGCTCTCTTTCTCCCTCTCAAATAAATAATAATCCAAAAAAAAAAAAAGACCAAAAAATTTTATTTATTTGAGAGAGACAGCAAGTGTGGGGGCAGCAGGCAGAGGCACAGGGGGAGAGAGAGAGAATCTCAAGCAGACTCCCTGCTGAGCGAGGCACGGGAGTCTGTGCTCAATCCCATGACCCTGAGATCTTGACCCAAGCCAAAATCAAGAGTCCGACACTCAACCGACTGAGCCACCCAGGTACCGCACTGTTGCCTCTTATTCGTAAGGGACGCCCATGACGTATTTAGGTGCTCAGTTCAAGACGTCTGCAACCTACTTTCAAATGGTAGCACGATCGTGCTAGACACACATGTAGGTACCGATAAATATGGAGGTGAAGCAGAGGCAGCAAAATGTTAACAGTTGGTAAGTACAGGTGGAGAATACAAGGAGTTCATATTTTCTCGATCTTTCTGCAGGTTTGAAATGTGTCAACATAAAACAATGGGAGAAAATCAACTTTATTTATTTATTTATTTATTTATTTATTTATTTATTTTAAAATATGGAACGCTTCACGAATTTGCGTGTCATCCTTGCACAGGGGCCATGCTAATCTTCTCTGTATCGTTCCAATTTTAGTATATGTGCTGCCGAAGTGAGCACTACTTATGGATTTATTTTTAAGATTTTATTTTTAAGTGACCCCTACGCCCTATGTGGGGCTTGAACTCACAACCCCGAAATCAAGAGTCGCCCACTCCACTGACTGAGCCAACCAGAAGCCCCGGGAGAAAATTAATTTTTAAAAATATGAAAATCTTTTGGCTAAATCATTGCTGGGTGTCCCCCAGTTTGGGGAGGATGGCTGCAGGCCTTAGTGCGCAAGAGGCCTTCATGTCCCTGCCCCCTCTCTGGTTCCGCATCTCCATAGGCAGAAACAAACATTTCCAGAGTGTGCTGACGGCATTTTATACTCATTGCACCAAGGTCTCGCCAGAACCTCCCATGAAGTGGGTTTTAGGATCCCCCATTGACAGATGGGAAAACGGAGACTTAGAGAGGTCAGGTAACTGGTCCGTGACTGCACAGCTGGACTAGAATTCAGGTTGTCTGACTCTCGAGGCTGGAATTCCCTGGGCACCCTCCAACTCCTATCCCCAACCAGGTATGACACTGGGCCCCTTCTTGGTCCTTTCCCCAGTTTAGAGCTGACCATGAGTCTCAGGGCATAGCCCTCAGCTCCCCAGGTCCGCCCTGATCCCAGGGGCACAGGCCATACCTTCCTTCCTCACGCAACTCAGGCCTGGGTCCTGCTCAGTCAGGGACCCTTGAACTAAGAACCATGAGAGCCCTCCCACGCCTACCAGCCCGGGCGGGGCGACAGGGTGCTGGCACCCTTGGGGTGCCCTGCAGGTCCCCTTCCGCCTTGCTCCACCCAGCTCGGTGCCCCCAAGGCCGCGTTCCAGGAGCTGCAGTGACCAAGCTCTCCTGTCTTCTGGCTGCTGCTCGTGTTTGGACAAAGGGAGGCAGGAGGGGGAGGGAGGGAGTCAAGCGAGGTATGAGGAATTTATTCCCTGGGCTGGCTGCCTGTCTGCTCAACCACCGCCAAGTTCTGCTGACAGCCGCAGCTCCTGTCAGGTGACACCACTGCCTCTTGCTGCCTGCGAGTGCTACCAGATTCCCATGCTGCTGGGGCTCAGGAGCACTGCCTCTCCTCGGTGGGTTCCATGAACACTGCCCCCGCTTTTGTAAACTGTCCCTTTGCTGTTGAATTGTCCTCACCCCCATTTGCATGTGTCATCTGATTCCTGAAAGTACGGGGGGGAGGGGGGAGACAACTCAGTCTTTAACTGTCTCTGACATCCCCATTTCTCCCTCCATCTCTGATTCCCCCCCCCCCCCATTTTCTGAAACCCAGGAGGACAGATCCAGGCAGGGAGGCCAGCAGCTTAAAAAGTCATCTTTATTGGTTTCTTGTTGCCTCACAGAGCATCAGGGTCCATCCCTCCCGGGAATATGGCGTTTGAAGAGATAAATACTTATTTTGCCCCCACTTGGCAGTAGAGGGAAGTTTAATAAAAATAGTAATATAATAACAATAATAATGACTATGATCAATAATAAAATGCCCCCTATGATCCCCTAATACACAGGTGGTTGAAGCTTTGAGAAAAAGGACCGCCCCCCCTTCTGGGAGGGGCCAGAGTATGCCTGGAGACCCTCCAGTGGCCCCCGTCAGATGCCATCTCCCACCAAGCAGCCTTTATAAATACCCTCCCCATCCTGTCCCTGTCTAGGAATGCTCTCCCCCCACTGGGCGGATTAGATGCAAGGGCAGTTGGTTCACAGGGCCCTTCTCTGTTCCCAATCCCGCTGAGCTCCTCCCCAGAGAGAAAGGCCCGTCTCAGTAGTGTTCTCCTCCCGGACCCCCTCGGCTCTCTGCTCCTCTTCACTGCTCCTCCTTTATCCCTCTCCTCCTCTGGATGCCTCTCCCCTCCTGCCAATCACTAACACTAACACTTTCACTTCCTTTCCTTCCCCTTCCCTCTCCCACATCCTACATCCTTCACCTACATCCTCCTTCACCTACATCCTCCCTGCTCCTTGTCTATCCTCCTTTACTTTGAAAAAAAAATTTTTTTTATTTTTTAAGTAATCTCTACCCCCCACATGGGGCTTGAACTCACAACCCTGAGATCAAGAGTCGCATGCTCTGCTGACTGAGCCAGCCGGGCGCCCCATCCTCCTTTCCTTTGGATCAGACTCTGTCTTTCCTACCTTGACCCTGAGCAGAGACCACGATATGCCCCAACTTGGCCTCACCTAAGGCTAGACAGTCCACAGCCAAAACCCCAGATTGCTCCCAAGGACCCAGTCCTTCTCCATCCCTCATCCCGACTCTTGCTTGCAGGCTTTCTGAGGCTGGGCACTGGAAAGGAGAGCTTTGGCACAATCGCCCCTGGACTCCAGGGCAGATGGGCCCGCAGGGCAGAGAGGGGGCCCTTCTATTCCCAGTAGCTAGCAGAGATAGGGGCTGGGAGCAGAGGGGAAAGGCAGGATAAGGGCTGGGAATCAGGGCCCCCGGGGCCTGGGTACCCAGACCAGCCTCCAAGTCGCTCTCCAACCCAGGCCCTCCCTGAGTCCGAATTTCCACACATCCCGGGCCAGCCGGAGCATGGCATTCCTCAAGCTCTTTGCTCGTTTCTGTCTCTCGGTCCTGGGATCGGGGTGGGCCCTGCCAGAGGGTGTCAAGGGGAGCCCTCTGATTCAGGGGCTGGGGGGAGACTCCGGGGCCGTTCTGACACCTGGAGGGAAACAGAAGGAAGGACTCTTTCCTCACCAGACCAATGCCCCCTAGAGGCCTTCCCAGGATCCACTACCTGCTACATCAGGGCCCTTGGAGGAGGCCAGATATGAGGTGGGGTGGGGCTATAGGAGAAAAACCTTGGGAACTCCTACTTAACCCTGGAGCCCACATCAAAGTCCCTTTGTTCGTTCACTCTATTCCTCATCAGCCAACAAAACACGCTTTACTCTAGGCAGAAGACAAACTTGACCCTTGCTATCAAGGAGCCCACAGTTGAGGGAGGACTGGCATCGGAGGAAAACCATAGCACAGAAGGACTGACAAAGAGGGGTGGACGGAGCAGGCACGGGCCCTAGGGGGGGCTGGTGGCTGCCAGGCAGCCAGCTGATCTTTGGAAAGGGCGATATTAGTGCAGAGCCTTGAGGGTGGCCTGGGTGTTGATGAAAGGGCATTCAAAGCAGCGGGGATGTCCGGGGCAAGAGCCGAAAGGTGTGAAAGAATATGGCAAGTCCCAGGGCTCTCAGTGGCCTGGTGTGGCTCCAGTGGGGGTGGCAGTGGAGAAGTGGCTGGAGGGTGAATGGGAGCCTTCCCAGCTTCTCTTATGTCTTGCCCTGTCCCCAGCCAGAGTGGACTCTCCTCTGATCCTTCCACCTCAGGTTGGGCCTCTAAAGAGCTCACCTTCTGTGGCACTCTCCCCACGTGTCAGGTACCCTGCCGAAGTCATCCTCACCTCATACGCTTATCACTTCTAGAATAATCTCAAATAACCTCATTTTATAGGTGAAAGAAGCTCAGGGAGGCTGGACATCTCGCCCAGGGCCACACTTCTGGGACAGTCAGGGCCAAGATTCCCACCTAGGCCGACCTGCCTCCAGGCCTCTGTTGGGACCCACTGTGGGGTGAGTCTGCTTCTCTTAGGGTCCAGGCCAGGGCTGGGCTTAGCTTCTTTCCTGGCTTCAGGTCCCAGCACAGGGCCTAGCACAGAACAGAACTACCTGTGCTTTTATAGGGGAGGGAAAACCCCCACCAGCTCACCTGTATCAGGGAGTCTGCAGGGCTCAGAGACCCCTGGGGGCAGGACACGGACTCGCTGGACAGAGATGTCCAAGGCTTCCTCTTCACTGCTCCAGGAGCAGGATGGGGGGGGGGGGGCACACAAGAATCCAAAGTCAAATATGAGGGGTCCAAAGGGGGGTGGAAACTTTGCGGAGGGATACGGAGGCAGTGGAAACAGTAGGGTTGTCCTTACTGGTGTCCGCGTCTCCAGCGAGCCCGTCGCTGCCCACGGAGGCTGGGCGTCGCGAAGCCTCGGAGAAGCTGTGGGGACGTTGCGGGCCGGAGCCCCGGGTACCTCGGCCCTTCCCTTCTGGAGCCTGTTGGACAGTGCAGAAGGGCTGGGACCGGGCGGCAACCCAGCCCAGGGCAAACCCACCGCAGTGGGCCCCCAGCCTGGACGTGCTGAGGTCCCGGGTCCGGTAAACAGAGGGCTGCGATTGGCTCAAGCGCGACGGGAAGGCCGGTGATTGGCTGAGCATCACCGGGGAGGCTTGTGATTGGCTCCAGAGAACTCACCCGGGGCAGAACCCTGGCGCTGGGCTTCCCGTCCGTGGGGCCCACGTGCACCAGGTGGTTGAAGTTGGTGGGCGGTGAGATGAGCTTGGAGCGCACAAAGGGGTCCTTCAGCATCTCCCTGCGGGTGGAGGGAATGTGGGGGAGAGGCGCGGCGCAGGGGATGCTTGCCCCGCCCGCTCCCGAAACGGACCCGAACTTGGGACCGCCTGGCTTCACCCCGCCCCCAAGCTTGGGAGGCCCCGCCCCGCCGCAGCAGCGCGCACGCGCACCTGCGCCGCTGCTGCCGCTGCTCCTCCGACACGCGGAAGAAGAAGTGGCGCTTGCTCTTGGTGCGGAACAGCTGGCGCCGGCTGTTGTCAGTGAGGTCGGGAATGTCGAACTCGTCCTTCTCTGTGGGAGAAGCAAAGAGCCGGGCGGTGCTCCCAAGTCCCCAGCTCACGCGGGCGCTCAGGGTCACACATGCACACGTGAACGCACACACTCCGTACTCCCTTGCACACGCACTGCTCACCTGCCAGCCGGTTCCTGAGGTAGGTCAGGCGGACCTTCTCCGTGCCAAAGAGGAACAGGGAGCCCTCCGGGTTTAGGGGTCGCACCTGAGGCAGCAGGCACAGAGGTCAGCCGTGCTGCCCAGCAGCCCCCCAGGCCAGGGCCAGGGCCAGGGCCAGGGGTCCGGGCCGCCCTCACCTTCTTGAGTGGCACCGTCTGGACCCATTCTGCTTTCCTGACATCAAACACATCGATGGCGTTCTCGCTGAACACGGTCAGGTAGGGGGCTGCATAACCTGCGGGGCAGGAGACCGTGCAAGTCCAGCACCTCCGTGGGCTTGTTTCCTTGGCTGCGGCCCCGGAACACCCCCCCCCCCCCGCCCCGTGTCCTGCCACCGCACAGTAACTTCCACGCCCAACCAAAGGTCCTTCTGAAGACTCCAGGTTGCCCCACCCAACGGCCATAGCAAATCGGAGATCGCAGTCCTGGAGCACTCACTGGCATGCCAGGCATAGTTGCAACCACTTGGCAAACTTTTTCTCCTTCACTTCTTAAACAACTCTGGGCAGGTCATATTATTATCCCTAACTTACAGATGACAGAATGGAACCCCAGAGCTAAGTATGGCCAAGGTTACCCAGTGGAGAGTGAGAGCTGGGAATTAGCCCTGGGCAGTCCAACTCCAACTCCTACAGACCAAGTCTGTGCCACACCCAACCCGCAGGCCCCGCCCCAGAGGAATCACTGCTTATGAAGGGAGCTCTGTCCCTGTCTTCTGGCCCGGATGCCATCTCACAGTTACCTGTGAATGTGTTGGACTCCTCTACTGCCTTGTTCATTCATTCATTCACTCATTCACTCATTCATCCTCCAAACATTCATAGCCCCTAGAGTGTGCTTCCCTGGGCTGGGTGCAGGATGTGATGAAGAAACCAGCCCCAGCCCATTCGGCAGGCCCCCAACGTACCAAAGCAATCATTACAAGAAGGTACGAAGAGCAGTAGGGCAGAGGTCTGCATACAGAGGTGGGGGAGCAAAAAGGAACAAAGGACCAGTAATGGGGGAAGGCAGCGCAGGGAGCATGAAAGCAGAAATGGCAATGACAGAAGTCATGGTGGTCATTTACAGAGTGCCTACCAGCTCTGGGCCCTGAGCTGGCATTGCGGCTGGACTTTGTTAAGAGTTTGCCAGGTACAAGGAGGACAGTTCAGGCAGGGGGTAGAGCATGAGCAGAGGCCCAAGAGAGGAAGATCCGGTGCAGTCCACTGAGGGCAGAGCAGGGTGTGGTCAGGCAGGAGGACCAGCCGCAGCCGGGCCCTCCGCAGGCCTTACCCCAGCCCGTGGGCACTGCTGGCCACAGCAACTCGTGGATGCGAGACTTGCGGCCGGCGCTGTCCACATAGACCCCCGCAGTGGTGAAGAGCAGCAGGAACTCACTAAGGCTGAGCTCCACGGCGCCCAGCGCCTCGCCCAGGCCCCCACGGGACGGTGGCAGCTCCTCGGACACCAGACCGGCCCCCAGCGCTACGGGTGCAGCCTCGTTAAGCAGTGGGTAGAGGGCGAAGGCCCCGGCGGCGCCCACACACAGCCGGTCACCCAGCAGCCCCAGGCTCTGCACAGGTGCGGGTGCCTGCAGCTCGCGGATGCGGCGCTGCCAGGGCCCTGGGCCCGGGCCCAGCTGGTAGCAGAGCACCTGGCGCTTGACAGCTACACAGAGCACGGGGGTGCGGGCCTGCAGGATGCGTCCGGCTGCCAGCGCCTGGCAGCCTCGGGACTCGGGGATCTTGGCACCCCCCGCCTCCACGCTCTCCAGCTTGGCCAGGGCGAAGAGGCGCACACTGGGGCCACGGCCGCACAGCACGACCAGAAGGCCCGCCGTGGGGCTCACAGTCAGCCGCTGCACCCGCCGGCAGTCGCCCACCTGGAAGATGTCTTCGGGGTTGGGGAAGGAGAGTGTCACCAGCAGGTGGGTGAACAGCCCCGTGCCCACCGTCCTCTGGCCGTTGGGGCTGACCCCCACCCAGGTCCCCCCTGGCCCAGCCTCGCGTGTACCATTGCTATGCAGGTGGATCACGAACAGCCCCTCCTCGGTGCCCAGAGCAAGCCGCTCCTGGTCTAGTAGAGGGAGGGAGGGGGTCAGGGGTCAGGGAGCCCACCTGGCAGCCGAAGATGAGGCAGCCTGCCTGTCCTTGCTGAGCCTGTTTCTCCTGAGGGCATGGGGATGGCAATCCCACTGTCCCTACATCACTGGACCCTTGTCTCTCAAAGTCTGGGCGGGCTCTACTGGGGGGGCGGGGGGAAGGCCCACAAGGGCTGGGGGGAGGGGGAGGGGTCCCCACCCCAAGTTGTGGGATTTGCGGTAAGTCCTGTCACCTCTCAGAGCCTTGGCTCTCCTTCTGTAAAGAGGGGACAATGGATCCTTTCTCACAGAACTGCTCTGAGGCTGTGACCACGCAGGGTGAGTGTTCCGCTCACAGCAGGCCCTGCTCAGTCAGTGCCCTTGTTCCCCCAGCTCCCGACTGACACAGGGGCCCTGGAGGAGCCGCACAGTCTCTCCTGGGGCTCCCACTCTGAGTGCAGGGGGAGGCCCCAGCTCTCCAGGGCAGAGGCTGGCTCAGGGCCGTGGCCACCTGCCCAGGGAAGCCAGGAGGCACCGCTCCCTCGCTTCTTCACGGAGGTCCCGCTGAGCACCAGGCTCCCATAGGAGGCAGTGGGGGACTCCCCCGTGGTCACCCTGCTGCGGTAAGAAAGCCAGGACTGGAGCCCTCACTCGTCTCTTGCTAAAAGCCCTTGCTCTTTTCACTCCTTTTAGATTCTTTGAGAAAAAGCAGAAGCTGAGGCACAGAGAACTGCAGTGGCAGAAGCCAAACCCGGCCCCCCTGGCTAGGCTGCCCACACAGCCATGCTCAGAGAGGGTCACGTATGTAATGCGGAGAGTCCGCAGCTCATGGCTGTAGGGACTGGGCAGCGACCCTCCCGACAGCCCCAGACTCCTCCCCGGAGCCGGCCCAGGGCAATGCTCCTCAGCGGGCGGCTCACCGATGATGGCGGCACAGAGCGCGTGGGGCAGCAGCGGCAGCCCGTTGTCATAGGCTTCCTTCAGTGTGTACACAGGCCTTGGCCTTGGCCGCGTGTCCAGCAGCAGCCGCTGCAGCTCACCCAGCACCTGCAGCCAGCACTCCCGCTCGGCCTCGCTCTCGGCCAGCAGCAGCACAGTGCACACGGCAGGTGGCACCGTCAGCTGGGAGGCTGTCACCTATGGGCGGGGACCTAGGCTGGAGGGCTGTGGGCCGACACCCTGCCATCCCCTCTCTCCCCTGGTTGATGCCTCTTAGCACCAACACGAGCAGCCAGGTGCAGGGCTGGCAGCTGTCTTACGACAGGTGATTCACCAGACGGGACAGTCAGACCGTCACACCAACAAGGCCGTGGTGGGGGAGAGACAGGGCATCATGGGAGCATATGGCAGGACCCCTGACCCAGGCCGAGAGTGAAAGATGCCCTCCCTGGGGAAGAGACATTTCTGCTGGAGCCCAGGGGGTGAGTGGAGTAACCAGGAGTGGTCCAGGTTGGGGAGAGGCTCGGGGGCAGCCTGGGCTGAGTAGAGGAAACGGGACGGGAAGGGTCCGTAGTTACAGGGCACTTTTGGAACTGGAGAAAGCGAGCCGTGTTCAGAGCAGAGCGAGGCTCCAGAGGGAGGCCGGGGAGGCCTGCAGGGTCAGAAATGTGAGGCCTCGAGGCCACAGTCGGGAGCACCCTGAGGGTGATGGGAAGCCACAGAAGGGTCCTAAACGAGCAGGACTTGGCCAGCTTCACACACGGAGGGCGCACTGCTCTGTGGGATGGAGGCTACCTTAGCCATCCCTGTGGAGGTGATGGGGCGGCGGTGGGGGGGCGGTGCAGAGGGCAGCCACGGAGAAGGACACAGAGAAGAGTGAGTGGAGCAGGGCTGCGCAGACGTGGACAGTGGCCCGACCCACCCTGCCCGGCACTCACCCTAAAGATGCGTGGCAGGTCCCTGGACTGCGCGTGGATAACATCGGAGGCCAGGACTGGGGTGGCTGAGAACTGGGGGTCCCTGCGGAGGTCCACGGAGCTGGTCAGAGGTCATAATGGCCCTGGCCACCTCCCCTGACCACTGCACCCCTTTGCCCTTGCCTGGCACCCACCTCAGATCCAGGGCCTGCAGCAGAGCCCCGCTGGCTGGGCTGAGCCGGGGGTCAGGGGCGTCAAACAAGAGCAGGCGTGAGTCGCTAAGGGCAGCAAACACGCGCTGCCAGCCACGCCGGACGCCCGAGGGCCGCGGCACCTGGGGGAAGGCAGGCATGGGAGGGCCCACCCGGCTGTCGCTACTCCCCCCATGCTGGCCTCCCCCTCCCCGGCCAGCCCCAGCTCACCGACAGGAAGCCCTCGTAGGCCGTGCCTGTGCCCGTTTCAGGGTGTACTCCCAGGGCTGTGCGGAGGTGGTCAGGGGGCACAGGGCAGGGCGGGGCCTGGGGGGCACACGCGGAGTGACAGAAGTAGCCACAGGCTGTGGGGAAAGCAGGAGAAGACGGTGGTGTGAGGCTGGGTGGGGACAGCTCGGAACCAGGAGTCTGGGCGGCCCCAGCCCCGGCTCCCCTGAGGCTGTGGTGGCACCGGAACTGTCACCAATTCCCCCATCAAGTGAGGAAAAAAAAAGAGCAAGTGAAATGGAGCAGCGGGAAATGAGACATGGACCGAGAGGAAAATCGGGGTGTCATCAGGGTCAGGCTGTCTCATTCCCTCTACCCAGGGACGAGAGGTGGGCATGCAGGTGGAGTGGGGGTCTCACCGTCACAGCCCAGGCCCTGGCGGCCCAGGCCCAGCATCAGCGAGGTGCAGCGGAGACACTTGGTAGGGGATGGGAAGCTCCGGGGCCGCAGCGCGTGGGAGCCAGGCTGGGGAGGTGGGACACGCCCATTACTCACACTGGCCTGTGGCCAACTGGGGCCCTGCGTCCCACCCCTGAGGCCACCCTGAGGTGTCAGGTGGGACCAGGGAATGAGCCCACAGCAATGTGAACCCAGCCCCAGTGAGTCTGTCACAGCACTCAAACTCACTGTCACTGTCCCCAGTGTGGTCTGCCAGCCATCATGTCCGTCCGTGGAGGGACCCAAGCAGGTCCTTGGAGACCTGGCAGAATGGCTTAGTGCCCCCACCCCGCTCCACCCCTCTAGGTGCTGACCTTTGCAGGAGGACCTTCTGCAGGGGCGGTGGGGGCAGCAGGCGCTTTGGGGAACACAGCCTGCAGGGGAGGCAAGCCAACAGGTGAGGAGGGCGCAGGCAGCCGGTGGGGCCCAGCCCCCCAAACGCAGGACTCCCGCCTGTCCTCACCCCTAGGCGCAGGCTGCGGCGGCCCTCTGGCCTCAGCTCTGGCTCCACACCAGGCTTCAGGGCCTCTGCCGAGAGGTCAGGGTCCTTGGTGGAATCCTTCTGGGGAGTGAGATGATGGGGGAAGTCAAGGCCCCTGTGCTTCGTCTCCCCAGGACTCCTCCCAGCCAGCCCCATGCAAGGTTCTTACCTCTGAGCTCCGGAGGGACAGGAAGGGGATCAGGGAGTTTGCAGGCTTTGTGTCTGCAAACAGAGAGCACAGGTCACTGGGGGTGGGTCCCTGGCTCAAGCCCTGACACCCGTTCCTGAGGAACTGGGGGCCAGCAGGAGCCTCAGTTTCCACCTCAGTGAAATGGAGCAGTGACTGCGGGCTGTGGTGGATACCCATACAGCAAGTGCCCCATAAGTGCCGGGTAACAGTGGGGTGAGCAGCAGAGTCCAGAACAAGCTCTCGCCTCCACAGTCCTGCAAGGGCGTTGTGGGCCCCCCTTGGTCCCCATGAGGCTCAAGCGGGGGCCTCGCTCCAGGACAGGCAGGCAGACGAGCACTTACCGCCCGGGCCGCGGGCCACCAGCTCCTCCCGTAGCACAGCCAGCTCCTGCTGCAGGCCCTGGTTCTGCTTCTCTGCCTCCTGCAGACGGCTGGGGGACAGCCGGGGGGAGGGGGGGCTCATCAGAGGCCTCCGCAGGGGTCCCGAGCCCCCTTTGCAGGGTCTCCCCGTGCTCTCACCTCTCAGCCTGCAGCTGGGCCTCCTGCACCTGCGTCAGCCGCTCCTGCAGGCTCTGCTTGGCCCGGATCTCGGCCTCCAGAGCCGACTGCAGCTCCAGCCTGGCTGAGGCCTCCATTTTCTGCAGCCGCCGTGCCTTCCACTGGTGGTCCTGGTGGCCAGGGGGTGCCCAGGTAAGACGCCCCCTGGGGCCTGGCTGCCTCAGAGGCCCCTCCCACCAGAGCACACTGCCATCCATGTCACCTGGCCAGACTCAAAGCCCTGGACTGGCCACCGACCCAGTGTGAGCTCGGGCAAGTCACTGATCTTCTGTGAGTTCAGGGTCCCCGCCTGCCTGCCGACTGAGGCTCCTGGCACGCCCACCCCACCAGGGTGTCTGCAGGGGCTCACCAGCGGCCGGGCAGGGAGCGTCTGGGTGCCCACGTTCCTCAAGGACTCCAGCTCCTCGGCCATCTTGGTGGCCAGGGCCTGCAGGTAGCCTCTTGAGACCTTCTCATCGTTCACCCTGATTGGGAAGGGGGCTCAGGGTCATGGCCTGGACCCTCAGCCCCGCCTGGGCCTGGCCCCTCCCCACTAGCCCCTCAGCCCCCACCAGCTGAGGATGTCGGCGATCTGGGCCTCCCAGTTGCTCTCCGTCTCCCGCCGTTCGCCCTCCAGCTGCTGCTTGCTCTGCTGCTCCCGTTCCAGCTCTTCCACCAGCTGGGGGCCGGGCAGGAAGAGGGGTTAGTCTCCAGGGGCCCCCGTACCCCTGAACCACATCCGTGTCCACCCTAGTTTACCCGCCATAGCTCGCCAGCCAGCTGTGAGTGCTACTGGGCTGGGGAGACCACCTACTCTGGGACCCTGGCAGCTCGGACCATCCACCCGGCCAGCTCCCCACCTCTGTCCCGCTGCCCGTTGGTCTGTCTGCCCGTCTGCCCTCTGTCTGCCGTGCTCACCCGCTCCTGCTCTAGGCTCAGCCGCCGGTTCTCTTCCTCCAGCCGGCACAGAGCCTCTTCCTTCCCACTCAGCCTGGGGAAGAGAGGATGACTCGATGCCTCCCAGCACAGTCCGCCCTCCTGACCCCCACCCCGGTGGCCCAGCTCACCCATGGCCACGGGCCTGCTCCAGCTGCACACGCAAGGCAGCCACCTCCTTCCTCAGCTGCGCTTCCTGAGGCCTGCTCTCAGGCAGCCCCGTGCCATTGGTCTCAGAGGTGGTGTGGATGGTCTTGAGGACACGGAGAGGGGTCAGGGCAGGGGCCTGAGAAGCTGTGGCCCACTCCTACCCCAGGGACCCAGGTGGGGCCTGAGGGCCCTGAGTAGGTCACGCCAAGGGAAGTGCCCCTGGGAAGAGGATAAGACTTCACTACCTTGGCCCGGAAAGATTCCTTCTCAAGACTTCGCTCCCTCTGTCTCTGGAGCTGTGTCACCTCCCGGCATAGGGTGGCCACCTGGGCCTGCAACTGTGATGAGACGCAGGGGCAGTCACTGCGGACCATGTCCACCCCAACCCACTCCCCCGCCTTGCTACAGACTCTGGGGCCCTGCCAGCCACAGCGGGAATGCAGGCAGTGAACCTCCAGCCCCCCCCGCCAAACACATCCCCTCGCTTGGGCCTCGGTCAGCCACAGCAGGGGTGCAAGGTGCGTGGTGTTGCCAGCACCGAGCCCCGAGCTCCCTGGGCTTCCTCCAGCCACCCTGTGGGGTCACGGGGCAGAGCCGCTGTCCCCACCCGCCCCCATCACTCACCTTCCTGCTGCTATCCTGGGCTTCCTCCAGCTGGGAGCTCAGGGCCTGGGTCTGGCTGGCCGTGGCCGCCTCTCTCTCCTGGGCCTCGTGCAGCCTCTGCAGCAGCTCCTCCTGCCGCTCCTGCGCTCTGCGTAGCGCCTGCGCCTGCGCCCGCAGCCCTGCCTGAGCCTCGGCCAGCTCCTGGAGGGGTCCAAGAGGGGGCAGGGCGGGCAAGGCCTGGAGTCAGGGCAGGACCTCCTTAGCACAGAGCCCCAGGCTGCTCCCCCACCTCACCAGGCCCTCACCCGGGCGAGCTGGTCTCGCTCCCGCCGCAGGTCGCCGTCCTGGCCTGGGCTCCCACCATCCGTCCGGTCCTCGCTGTCCCTCGGCGTCTCTGCCAGGAATTGTCACTGAGGCCCATGCGTACTGACAGCCTCAGCCAGAAACTCCGCGGGCAGCGTCTCACAGAACCCTCACCACAGCCCGGGAAGCGGGTCTCCTTGGCCCATTTTCTACGTGTAGGCTCAGAGAGTTTAAACTACTTCCCTAAGATCACACGTCTACACAGTCGGGCGGGACTGGAACCCAGGCTGGACTCAGGTGTGCTGGGAAAGCCGCTCAGGATGGCGGAAAGAGGGGGTGGCGCTGGGGGCGGGATACCTGACAGCCTGTCCTGTAGAGTCTGCACTTCCTTCCGCAGCCGCTCCAGCTCCTGGGGGTCTGAGGAGACCTGCAGGGCCTCTGCGGAGGGGGGCACCTGCCGGTGAGGGGCTGGCCCAGCGGTCGCTCCCGGGTCAGACCCACACCGCCGCGGCCCGGCTGGCTCCCCTGTACCTTGGAGCTCCCGGCTTAGCTGCATCTTCTCCTCCTGCAGACGACCAAGCTGCCGCTCTAGGCCGGCCAACCGCTCAGAGCTGCTCTCGGGGCCTGGACTGGGGAGAGCAGGGCGGCACGTGCTGGCGGAGACCCCTCCCCCCAGAGCCCCTCCACCTTCCCGCATCCAGTCATCCATTCATCCAAGAAACACCCTCTGCGCGCCAGCTCTGTACCCAGCCCTGGGCTCCGGGCCGGAGAAACAGACCGGACGAGACCAGACCCCGCCCCTGGGATCCCAGACCCAGGGGCAAGCCCCAGCCCTGGTCGTTATAAGCTGCTTGAACTCGAACAGTCACCTAACATATCTGAGCCTCAGTTTCCTCCCAGGCCCTCCTCCAGGGACTGGCACGAGGACATGGTGATCTGGGCCAGTTGGGCCCAGGCCCAGCACACACCGGCTCTCAGGGTGCGGGACAGACGCATTTGCTTGCACCTCAGAGCGCCTCCTCACCGCGGTCTCAGGCCAGCCCCTCGAATGACCTAGAGCACTTGACCCAGTGTAAAATGGGCACGAAGTGCGGCTCAGGGACTTGGAGGGGCCCTTCTAACTCTAGGCCTCTGGTTCTGAGTCCAGGATACTCAGCCCACCACGGAGGGTCCTCTAAGGGCCAGATGCTGGGACGGGACCCATAGGGGGCATAGGCATGGCTCCACCAGAACGTGAGGACGTGGGAGTTGTCCTCCCGAGGGCCCAGAGCACACTCCCGGAGCACCTGTCACGTACAGGCACCAGGTAGGCCATTTGACCCCTTTCCCGGGGTCCCAGCAGGCTACGTTCCCAGTGTCCTCCAGGCCAGGCAGCCCCCAGCCTCCCACTAGGTATGTGAGGACGAGACTCACCTGCCCGAGGTGTAGGTGAAGCCCACGAATGGCAGGTGGTGGCCAGAGAAAGCCCCATGGGAGGGAGGAGGGAGGGTCCCCTGCAGAAGGAGGGGAAGGAGTGTCACACTCAACAGGCCTGGCTCCAGGCAGAGGCTCAAGACCCAGGAGACTCCCCTGGGACTGGGAGTGCCGACCTCCTGCTCAGATGGAACTGAGCATCTAAACAGACCACGACTCCCATGAGTCCTTGTGACCGTGGCCTCCCAAGTGCCGCTGAGGGTCTTCTTCCTTACAAGACCTCTGGTTAACAGGATGATACTTGAGGGCCAACGGCCTTCGCCGTTACAACCCACCGCGGTACAGCTGAACCCGCCCAGGTGAACCATAATGTCCATGAGCCTCTGGAGTCCGAGGGCCTCATCCTCCACCCAGCAGCTGCTCTGGAGAACTTCTGGGGGGTTCCCACAGCCAGCAAGGGACAAGGCAGCTTTCCTAAGCCGTGGGACCCTCTACTCACCGGGTGGTTGAGGGTGTCGTCGTCCACGTCGAAGTTGGACGTGTCCATGGGCCCACGAAGCTCGGGGATGTAGGGGGCAGTGCTGGTTGCCAGCTGCTCCCAGTCCACGCCTTCAAAGAAGGGGTGGTTCCGGAAGTCGTCCAGCCCCCCGCGGCCCAGCCGCTCCTCCTGGCGGCACAGCAGCTGGCGGATCAGGTCCCGGGCAGTGGCCGGCACGTCGGGCACATCCGAGGGAAACTGCAGGTGGTCCTGCAGGCAAGGGAGGGGTGCAGGTGGGCATCCAGGACCCCACCCCCGCCCGCGGGCATCCCAGCCGTGGGGGCTCAGGACTCCTGCTGCCCTCCCAGAGCCCCGGAGCCTGGCAGCCAGACCTCATGGTTCATGATCTTGCCGTAGGTTTCCACCAGGGATTCAGCATAGAAGGGCGTCTCCCCGAAGAGCAGCTCATAGGCACAGACGCCCAGGGACCACCAGTCACACTGTGGGCCGTAGTGGCCCTTGCCCTCCTCCATAGCCTGCAGGATCTCGGGGGAGATGTAGTCTGGTGTCCCTACTGCCACTGACGAATCCACCTGGGGGGGTGGTGAGGACGCCATGAGGACAGCTTTGGGCTTGGCTAGGCCTGACGGCCCCTCACCAGAGACCCCGGGTCTGGCCCTGACACCCCCACTCCCTGAGGCTTAGCCGGCCTGGTGACCCCCCGCCAGGGCCTCGACCCAGTCCTTCCTTCCCCTGGGAGCTCTGCGGCCCGGGTGCCCCTGCCCTCGCCCTGGGGCCTTACCATACCACTGTTGTTGAGACGGAGGCATGAGCCGAAGTCAGCCAAGCGGATGTGACCGTTCATGTCCAGCAGGACATTGTCCGGCTTGACATCCCTGAGGGAGCGCAGGGGAAGAGAAGGGCTTGACCTGCGTGTGTAGGTGTGTGTTTGGGCACATGCCTGGATGTGAGTAGCCGGGCACACGCACACCAGTGTGTATCTGCTCACACGTACTCCCACGGGCACATGAGAACAGCGTGTGTGCATGCATGCGGGAGGGGGAAAGCTGGTGGCGAGGCCTCCTGGCTCCCAGGAAGGAAGAAGGTGGTTAGACTGGGAAAAGGGACCCGTAAGGATGACCCTTGGAGGCAGCAGGGCACACTGTGGGGGAGGCAGGAGTCAGACTTCGCCGGTGCAAACCGCTAGCTGAGTCACCTCGAGCTAGGTACTTACCTAGTAAACCCTGACTTTCTCACCTGTAAAGTGGGGACAAGGGCAGCCCCCATCACATCAGGTTTGTGGTGTGAGGAGTCAAAGGCGTCGTGTGTTAGAAGTGCCCAGCATAGGGCTTGGCATGTGCTGAGCACCCAGCAGCGGTCCACTGTCCCCAGAGCAGTCAGCAGGTGGGGTGGGGGCCCTACCTGTGGACGTAGCCCAGCTGGTGCAAAGAGTGGATGGCCAGCACCATCTCAGCCAGGTAGAACTGGGCCAGCTCGGGCGGGAGGCGGTCCTCAAAGCGGCTCAACAGAGTGAGGAGGTCCCCACCGGCATAGTAGTCCATCACCAGGTACTGGACGGTGGTGGATGGGGTGGGCGTGGGGCAAGAATCAGACGAGGAGGGTGGGGACCACCTGTCCCAGGGCCCTGCCTCCTGCCCACCTCCCCAGGGTCCTGAGGGGTCTGGGAAGGCAAGAGTGTCTCCCAGCAGCTCTAGGGTCACCAGCTTCCAGCCAGAGCTCAAGCGGGGGCTCCAGGCCCAGCAGGTGGTGGGGAGTGGAAGCCTCGTGGTTCCCATAGGAGGGGTCTCTCTCTCTCCTTGGACCCAGCATCTCCTTTGTCCCCAGACAACACCCTCCGACCTTGCCAAGTCTCCTCACCAGGTACTCGTCATCTTGGAAGGCATAATGCAGAGCAGTCACCCAGCGGCTGTCCCCCTTCACCAGAACGTCCCGCTCCTCCCGGAAACAGGCAGTCTGCGACAGGTTTGGGGAGCAGGGCAAAGGGTGGGATCAGGGCCCAGGAAACCCTCCTCACCAGCTCAGGAGATGGAGGAAGAATAAATAATTCTAGGAGCTCGGATCCAGGTTGCCTGTGTGAACCAGGTCCTATGCTCTATGGCTCTGGGCCTCAGTGTTACCATAAGGAAAACGGGAACTACTTTAGCTCCTAAGAAAGGCTTATTGTGGGGAAGCAATGGGTGAGGTTGGCAGTTGTTGGAGGTGGACCCCCTACAGGCTCAGCAGCCACGCCTGCCCCTTCCCCAGCATGCCCTGTATACCCCACTGGCAGCACACCCGCCCCCGCCCCCTGCCCGTTGGTAGGGTGCTGAAGTCCCATCGGACCCCAGACTGACCTCGGCCCTCTTCAGCATCTCCCACTTGTGCAGCATTTTCATGGCAAAAATCTGCCCACTGTCCCTCTGCCTCACCACGGCGACCTGAGGCCATAGGGAGCACCGGGGTCAGCTCTGCCTGGGTGTGAACCCCCTCTTCCCACCTACCCCATGCCTTTTGCTCACCTCCCCGAAGGCCCCTCGGCCGATCACCTTCAAGATCTCGAAGTCATCTCTCTGCAGCCTCAGCTCTTTTACCTTCGCTACCAAGGGGCTGGCTGAGGGGACACAGAGTGGGGCTCAGGGAACCCACAAGGAGGGCCCCAGCTCTCTCTCTTGCCCCGGGGAAAGCAGGAACTGCAACCCCCACAAGGCCAGGGCACAGATGGCCTCCCCAGGGACTCACTCAGTCGTGAGTAGGAAGCATGGAACGTGAGGTCTGGGCTTTGCTGACCACCTGGCCCCCAGACTTCCTGAAATCCATGGATCCCTGGACCCCCGTCCCCAGACTAGCCGGTCTCTGTCCCAGGGGCTGATGGAACTTGTAGTCCTGCCCAGTCTGGGGTTGACCCTGGCTGACCAGGTCACCCTGGGGAGGAAGGGGATATCGTTCCCACCCTCAGCGCACAGTTCTTGGCGCCTAGCAGGACCAGGCCTGGGCCTGTCTTGGGAAACTGGATGGACAACATTCCTTGTCCCCAGAGAGGCTTCCCTGCCACTGGGAGCTGGGAGCCCTGGTCTTGGGACCCTACAGGCACGGAGGTACCTGGCTGGGAGTGAAGCCTGGGGCAGCCCCAGAGGACAGGTCACACAGTGATTCTGCAGGGCTCTGGGAGGACAGGCTTTGTGCTCCCGGTGTGGGGCCTTCTCAGTCTGGAGGCATAAATAGGTCTGCCCACGTTCTCACAAGACTTAAAAAACGGAGCCAAAAAACCTTTCCCTGGCGCCTGACGCTGGCACCTGAGGGAGTGAACACTCAAGATCTCCTCCAGGCCTGACCAGCCCTACAACTCTAAGCCCTGCCTCCCTCTCTGGACTCGGCTTTTATCTGGGCAAGAACCTCCTCTTCTCCCAGTCCCAGATACTCCCTTGAGGGGCATCTCCAGCCACTCCCAGGCCCTTTCCAGGCCCGGAGAAGCCACAGGCCCGGGGAGGGAATTGGAGCCTAGAAACTCTGGGAGGCAAGAACGAGTGGTGGGGGTTGGGGGGAGCTGCAGTCTGGCTCCCTGCCTCAGTTTCCCCCTGCCAGCAGGTAAACTCCCTGCCAGCTGGGCGGGTCTGTGGGTGGGTCAGAGAGCTGCTCCACAGGTTTATCAGGCAGAACCCCTGCCGCAGGGGCGGTGTGGAAACCTCCTCACAGAAATTAATTGTCTCTTTCCCAGGTGTATGTGTGCGGCTGGGAGGAACTGCCACAGGCCTCCAAGGGGGAACTGAGGCCAGGGTGGCTCCTGTCAGCCAGACAGGGGCCAAAACCTGGGGCCCAGAGTCAGGAGGATCAAGGTCCCCAGGACAGACTGCCCAGTCCTCTTGCCTTGCTGCTGGGTTGGGGGCTCTGGGCAGGAGCAGGGACAAGTTGCAGCAGGAGCAGAGTGAGTCACCGCCTGCCGGTTACCTCGGGAGATGTCAACAGACAGGCCCCCATGCTGGGGTCCCAGGCAGAGACGCCAGAGGCTCGCAGGAAGGAGCACATGTGTGTGCAAACACACACACACACACGTGTGCGTGGGTGTCACAGCCGGTGATGACAACATGGTCAGACACACATGAATAAGGTGCAGAAGTCCCAGGGAGAGTGGTGGGCACCAGAGGCAGGGGCTTCCTGGCTGCCCTCACCCTGGAGGAGAGGGCTGGGCTGGGGGCCAGCTCACTGGAATGTCTTGCAGGCCCCCAACCGGGCCAGGCCAGGCCTTGTGCCTGCCCAGAGCTAAGGAGTGCTGGGAATGCTAGTCACCCACTGGGCAAACACTGGTCTCACCTCACCCTCCTGGCCGGGCCCCTATGTCCTCCGGCCGCGGCCTGGCCAGGCAGAACCAGGGAGGCCTGGGGCTGGTGCCGGGCCGGTGCCCACACTGGGTTGCGGGCTGTTCCACGTCAGCCCCTTCCGGTGACTCAGAGGAGTCAACCAGGAAGGGGTGCAGACCCACCTCCAGCCAGGCCCCCCTCCCCGGCCCTGGGGAATAGACCTCAGGAAGCCTGGCCAGCGACGTGCACAGGGAAACGGGCCGAGGTTGGTTTCTGTGTCCAGTCTGGGGTGGCCTTGTATGCTGGGAGATGGAAGTGTATGTGGGGGGATATCTGCCAGTGTGACAGCATCCCTACGGATCTGTGAGTACAAGTAGGCAAGTGTGTAATAGCCAGTGCGGTTGGGGTGCCGTTCAGGGTGAAGTGTGGGGCTCCTGGGTCTCTCCTCGAGCTGTGGGTATCTCAGTGTGTCTGTGTGGTTCGTGGGAGACTGAGAAAGCGTGTGTGTCAGTGCGGGAGACACACAGGGGTCTGCCTGTGTGCCTGTTTGTCCTCCAGGGACATGAAGTATGACGTGGGAGTGAGGCACCCCTGTCATGACTCTGTAGCACATGGACTGTGGACATGAGTCTGAAGTCTATACTGGGGACCAAGCTTGCGTGGGTCTGTGTAAGTTGCGTGTTGTGTACATGCACCAGCTTCTGTGAGTGGGAGGGAGTGTGTGTGAATCTGAGGGAGGGTAAGGTGTGCAGCTGAGAGGGCCCAAAGGGTCCTGTGGCACGTGTCAGGGCCAGTGCGAGCTCCGCGACCGTGGGGGTGCCGCTCCCTGCCCAAGGGTCTGTGCGAGCTGGGCGCGGGGAGTGGGGTGGGGTGGGGAGAGGGTCTCGGCGCGCCACCCCACCTCGGTCCCGCCCGGATCACTCACCCCAGCTCAGGAACTGCGCCACGTTGCGCTCCCGCCGGAGGGGGGCGCTGCTGAGCTCGTGGTGCAGCCCCAGCAGCAGATCCAGGAGGCCGTCGAGCCCGGGGCCACCGGCGGCCTCGCCCCGCGCCAGCCGCTCCAGCGCGCGCAGCCGCCGCTCCATGGCTGCGGCCGGAGCCCCGCGCCCGGGCTAGAGCCGGGCCGCCCGCATGCCCGCCCGTCGGCCCGTCCGTCTGTCGGTCCGCGGGTCGTCCGCGAGTCCTCCCCCCACCCCTCCCGCCCTCCCCGCTGTCACCTTCCTCCGCCGCCGCCTGCGCGCCCACACCTGGGCGCCGCGCCCCGCCCTCGGCCCCGCCCCCCGACGGACGGGCAGGTGAGCGCCGGCCAATGGGAGACACGACTGGAGGTGAAGGTGGGAGGGCGGAGGCGCGCGGGGGCGGGACCAACCCTCGGCCAGGAAGTAGGGGGGCGGGCCCCGAAGAGTAAACTCCTGACGGGGCTGGGCAAGGGGGTCTTCCTGCGGGGGCCGGGAAGGCTGCCTAGATCTCCGCGCGGCCCCAGACCCAGCCCTATCGGGCCCTTCGCCGGCCCCTAACCTAGGTAGGGGATGCCCGGGGCAGTCCAGCTTCCGTCGCCCCCTGGGACAGCGACTGCCTCTCCCTCAGCTCGGGGAGAGGAGGCTGGAGATGCCCACGGGCCCGGAGCCGGATGGGAGTTGTAGTCCCTCTCTCCCCGGGATGCCCGTCGCGCTTGGCACACCCCCCACCCCCAACAGCCGGGGAGGACCTCGCTAGTTTCTGATTTCGTTTTATTTGTATCGTTACAGCCGACCTGGGAGACAGGTGGGTGAGGCAGGGATGGTTACACCCATTTGGCAGATGGACACACTGAGGCTTGAGAAGGACGAAGTTCTGAATGGAGAGGCTGAGGGTGAGGAGGCCCCGCAGCTAGACCCTGGAGTGGGGCTGGGCTGGCAACTCCACCACAGGCTTTTCAAGACTAGGCGGGAGCAAGGCCTGTAGCCGGCCTGGAACATAAGGGCCAAGGAGAGGTGGACGCTGGGCTAGAGGAGGTGGGAGAGGGGAGGGACTGATTCTGTCCAGTGGCATTTCTGATTTCTGCCCAGCTGTCTGCAGCTGGGTTGGACTAGACGCCATGGGACTGTGGGTCTGTCCAAGAGGAGGGAACAAAGGGTGGGGCATTTTAGTGGCTCTAAACAACAAATTCTTCCATTAAAAGATCTTTGGGGCATTTGCCTGCCCCCGCAGACGAGGATCTCCTTGAGTCCGACAGGGTCATTGCCAGCGTCGACGGAGGAGGCACTCTGTGAATGTCTGCGGAGCTGAACTGAGCCTCCCTGGCAGCACACAGGGAACTGTCAGGTCTCCCATTTGCTGTCCTCTGAGACCAGCCCTGGGGCTGCCCTGTGCCACCGTCTGCGAAATGGGGAGATGGAGCCAGGCTGTCTCACTCACTCCTGGCAGGAGTGGGGGCAGGAGTTTGGGAGCTCTCACCTGAAGCGCTCTGGGTCCTCCTAATAGGGCGGGAGGGCTGGGGTGGGGCCCACAGGAAGATTCCCCCCACTACAGACCACCGGGGGGCGCCAGAGACCACAGGAGGGCCAGGTGCTCAGGACAAGCCCAAGTGCCCATCTCCTAAGAAACTAGAGGGTAGGCAAGGTGTCCTGGGTGGGAAGATGGGCCATTCCTCGCTGCCCCTCTTGGACACCCTGATTCCGTGCCCCCAGCCCACCACAGCCCCCAGGGGCCAGCAGTCACGGGCCAACCAGTGAGGCCTTTGGGTCCTGGATCCCTCCAAAGGCCACATGTGGCAAGTCCCTAGCCTCTATGAATGCTGGTCTCAGACAAGGCTGTCCTCTTGCCCACAAGACTCCATCCCCACAGGGGTGCCTGGGTGGCTCAGCCCACCTTTTGGTGACCTGAATGCCTGGAATTCCTGCCTTTTGGGGGGGGTCCCTATGAAAACCATCACAATAGGGGCACCTGGAACTCCTGATCTTGGGGTTGTAAATTCAAGCCCCAGGGTGTAGAGATTACTTAAGTGGCTCAGTCGTTAAGCGTTAAGCGTCTGCCTTGGGCTCAGGTCGTGATCCCAGGGTCCTGCTCAGCGGGGAGCCTGCTTCTACTTCTCCCTCTGCCTGTTGCTCCCCCTGCTTGTGCTCCCTCTGTCGAATAAATAAATAAAATCTTAAAAGAAAAAAAAGAAAAGAAAAAAAAAATCTTGGGGTACCTGGGTGGCTCAGTTGGTTAAGCGTCTGCCTTCAGCTCAGGTCATGATCCCAGGGTCCCGGGATGGAGCCCCACCTCGGGCTGCCTGCTCAGCGGTGAGCCTGCTTCTCCTTCTGCCCCTACCCCTGCTCTTGCTTTCTCTGTCTCTGTCTCTCTCTCAAATAAATAAATAAAATCTTAAAAGAAAAAAGAAGAAAATTAAAAATCTTAAAAAGAAAAAAAGATTCCATCCCCACATAGGACAGCTGAGGGGAAACTGAGTCACGGGCAGCAAAAACGGAGTCCTGCTGAGGTCTGCTTGGGCCTTGCTGGGACTGGCGCTTGGCACTCCCTGCCCATCCAGTACTTGATTCTATTTGGTCCTGTATTTTTTTTTGGTCACATCCTTGTTCCAGGCCTCAGTTTCCTTGTCTGTAAAAGGGGGTTGGGCTCCCCTGTGGCTCCAAGATCAGAAAGCCCCTCAGGACTCAGTCGGTGCCTGAACTCCTGCTCCAGCCTCCACAAGCCGCCTGTGCTCCAGCCCTGACAGCAGAAAGTTCTTGCACGCAGCACTGCTTTGCCTCAATTGATCTGTTCTCGGAGCTTGCGTGAGCCAGACTGTCGCCAAGGCCACAGGTCCTTGCCCCAGGGAGCCCTGTGTGGGGCGAGGATCCTGGCCCAGCCCCGTCGGTGCTGGGTGGGTGAGCGAGCAGGAGACCCCCACTACCTCCCTCTTCCCCGCTGCCTTCTCGGTCACTGCTTGTGTGAGGCCCACCCATGTGCAGGGGCACCTGTTCCCCCCCCACCACCTCTTCCCCCCTCTGAGTCCCTTTGGTGCTGAGGTGCCGGCGCTATCTCTCCCCCGGCCCTGTGACGAGCAGATCGCCGGGATAACACCTTACATTCCATCCCTGCGGTACTTCTGAGCATTTCAAAGTGACTGCAGATCTGTTATCCTCACCAGGAGGGGGTTATTATTTCCCTCCCTTGGTAGATTAATACCTGGAGGCTGGGGAGGTGGGCGGTGCCAGCTTGCCTCCTGACGCTGGCAGCGGGAGGGGCTGGCAGCGGGAGGGCAGCATGTCGTGCCCAGATGCTGGGGACGGGGGTGAGGAAAGGCCAAACCACAGTGGACTGGACACAGACCTTCTGCCAAGGGCCTTAGTGGTGAGACCCAGGCCTAGCGCGGGAGAGAGCCCGGCCCAGATAAGGGGGCCCCGAGTAAGTGACAGGGAACCCAGCTTCTCCCATAACCAGGGCATAGCCCCCTGGGTCGGCGAGGGGACCAGAAGCAAGACAGGCACCAGTGTCTCTTGCACCCACAGCCACATCTTAGGCCTCCCCAGCCTGGTCTGTGGCTCCCCGTCCCCCCGGGGTCCAGCGAGACGCAGCCCCAGGGGCTGAGGCTGAGCCCGTCCCAGCCGTGCCCGGAAGCCGCTCTCTGCACAGGGTCCTGTGGGGCTAACTAGACCGCCAGACTGCCCTTACCCTTGGCTACACCAGAAGTGGTGACCCACTCCGGCCCCAGAGAGCCAGGGGAAAACCGAGAGGCTGGCCGCGGCGTCATACAGGCCGGCCTACTGTTGACCGGGCATGTGGCCTTAGGCAAGTCACTTCCTATCTCCCTGGGCCACTGTCTCTGTGCACAAGGGAGAACTGCCCAGCTCAGGCGTGAGGGGCAATTGGTCCACAGTCTGGCCACCAACGTTTGCTGGAGCTTGTCTGTCTAGGAAAAGTGCATGTGGTTGGGGGAGGTGGGGCCGCTGCGTCCCGCTGCTCAGGCACTCGGGTTTTATTTTAGCGTCTATTGGGGTGGCTTTTCGGGGAGAGGCTGATAGAGATGGTGGGGTTGAAGGCCCCCACTCCCCGAGCTACTCTTGGCAGCCCCGCGTGCCCCCTCCCCCGCCCTCCCAGCACACCAGGGGTGTGTCCTTTGTAAAGTCCGAAGCTCCAAATGGCTGGACAGATGGTGATTTCATCATCCTGGTTTTTCTTCCAAAAACCCTCTCTGTGCTGCTCCAGCACGCTATAGGGGCTCCCACGCTCCACACAGCGGCTGCAGCCCCGCGTGGTTTTGTAATTAGCAATGCCTCCGGGTGCACAGGAAGCCGGGCCCTGCGCCCCCTTGGCCACCACCCCTCTGGCCTATGGGCGCCAGCCAGTCTGCGAGCTGCTTCAGGGAAGGGTGGGTCCTGCCTGCTTTGTTCTGGGAGTTGGGTGCGGTGCAGAGCTCCCTGCACCCACCCTTCCCACCCCCCGAGCCACCTCGGGGGGCCACCGGAGCGGGCACCCCAGGGGCCCTGCGTCTGTGAAGCTGGGGTCCCTGCATTTGGTGCATGAAGAAACAGCCTCGGGAAGGGAGAGGCTGAGTCCTACCAAGTGGCCGAGCTGGGATGCGAACTCCGGCCCGCCTGGCCTGAGGCAGGCCTTCTGTGTACTTTCTCAGCCGGGGTGGTTTGATCTCAGAGGGGCAGGAGTGGTGGCTGGGTGTCCTAATCCTATCATGACCCGGTGGCTTTGAGCAAGTCCTGTGACCAACCCGTTTGAGATAAGAACAGGACACTGGGTTGGAGTCAGGGTTTACTCTTTTGTTTACTAAGGAGTTGAAGGAATGTTGATTCTGCTAAGTTCTCACGAGGAACGTCAGTGTGTAAACAGAGCTGCCAGGGTATTGGGGGGGGGGGGGCTCAGTCGGTGAACCGTCTGCCTTCGGCTCAGGTCATGATCTCAGGGTCCAGGGACGGAGCCCTGCATCAGGCTCCCTGCTCAGTGGGCGACTCTGCTTCTCCCTCTGCCTGCCCTGCCGCTCCCCCTGCTTGTGCTCTCTCTCAAATGAATAAATAATCTTAAAAAGAAACAAACAAACAGGGGCGCCTGGGTGGCTCAGTCGTTAAGCGGCCACCTTCAGCTCAGGGCACGATCCCGGGGTCCTGGGATCGAGCCCCACATCGGGCTCCTCTGCTGAGAGTCTGCTTCTTCCTCTTCCACTCCGCCTGCCTGTGTTCCCTCTCTCGCTGGCTGTCTCTGTCAAATAAATAAATAAAATCTTTAAAAAAAAAAACAAAAAAAAACGCAAAACAGAGCTGCCGAGCGGGGAGCTATACAGGGGGTGAGCCCCAGTGTCCCCCCGGGTGCTGGACTTTGAGGTGCCACATGGGCAGATGGCCCCAAATACACCCCATTTCCAGAGCTCTGGGGGCCGGGTACGAACAGCCCCCTGAGCCCCTGACTAGTCTCTGAAGAGGGGTCTTTTGCCCAGGATTCTGGCCATGGAGGGGGGGGGAGGAGAAACGGAGGGGGGGCCGGCCCTCAGGAGGGTGGCCACACTTGAACCTCAGGCTGGGAGGAGACACCCCCCCAAATATAAAACACAGACAGGGGGCATGAGCTCCGAAGCAGCAGGGGGCAGACACCTGCTAGGGCCTCTCCTCCCAGCCTCAGATGGGCAGCCATTTCCTGGGACAGGGCCTCTCACCCACCTTCCGTGAGAACTCCGAGTTACGTTTTCTTTCTCTAACAGCTTGAACAAGCACACTCCTCCTCTTGAGGTGACCCCTGGAAGTTGAGGGCTGCCCCAAGCCTTTAAGGCCCTGGGCTGGAGTGACTGTGTTGGACCTTCCGTGTGGGGGTCTCAAACCTGAGTCTTTAGTGCAGACTTTGGGGGCACAGGGAGCTTTTCCTTTTTTTTTTTTTCCCCTTTAAGATTTTGTCAGAGAGCAGGAGCAGGGGGAGCAGCAGGCAGAGGGAGGAACAGGCTCCCGGCTGAGCAGGGAGCCCGATGTGGGGCTCCGTCCCTGGACCCTGAGATCATGACCTGAGCCGAAGGCAGACACTCAACCCACTGAACACCCAGGCGCCCCGCGAGCTTTTCCTTTGTAAAGGCTGCTTTCGAGCGCTCGTGCCCTGGACTTGGGCAGACTGGGTTTGAGTCTCCCAGCTCTCCCCAGTCTCCGGTTCCTGGCTGTGAAATGGGAAAAAGTGACCTCCCAGGTCTTGAAGGTCAAGGCAAACCTTCTGAGTGGTAATAGGAGGGCAGGCGAGCCCCCACTGGCTCGGCCACTGGCCATCAAAAGCCACGGGCACCTGTTGTGTCCTGCCTTTTGCCACACACGTGCCGGCCTGGCCCGGCCTCCACCCCTACCGCGCCTCGAGTGTTCTATGTCCCAGGGCGCATCGGCTTCTGATTTGTCACGTTCCCTCCGCTGGTACCAACAGTCCCCTACCCTGGCGGGCCCCGCCCTTCCTAATTGCGTTTTTGTCGTTTGTGTCGCTGGTGTGTCCGCTCCGCCTGTCTCCGAGCCACCCTGGGGCGAGCGTGGAGCACAGTAAACCCTTGTCTGCTTGACCCCTCCCAGTGCCGAGCGCCCCGTGGTGCCCCCGGCTGCCCAAGGCTGGGGAGGGGCCCAGGTTGGAGGTGAAGCTGTGAAGGTGGTAGAATTCGGGTGCCTTCTCCCCCAGCCCCTGGGGGGCCAGCCTAGTCTCAGTCATCCTGACTTCACCCCATTCCCCCACCACAGATAAACTACTCCTCGCTCAGCCCAGACTGGCACGAAGATTGGGGGTGGTCGGCAGCCCCACTGCAAGCCTCACTCTGTTAATAAATAGGAGGCAGCAGCTGCCGCCGAGCTGAGAGTCACGGGGCAGGGACGCTGCCGCACCCCGGCCCTCTGGACGCTCTGCCGGTGTCCCAGCAGGCGCTGTGTGGGCCTGGGCCCCTGGAAGACACAACTACGCACCAAAAGCCAGCCGCAGCACAATTAAACTTTTTTTTTTTTTAATGCAAGAAAAAAAAGTTGTCTTCGGTTGCTTTTTCCTCCCACAAGCAAGTGTGGGTGAGCCAGGGCCCCTCGCAGGGGTGGGCTGAGGCCAGCTGCAGGAACTCAGACCCCGCGGGGCCCAGAGAGCAGCACTGGAGGGCTGGGGGAAGAGGTCCGACGGAGGGGTCCCTGAGACCCACCCTGGCAGTGCCTGGTGGGAAGCTTGCCCCCGCTGCCAGGGGCTCCAGCAAGGAGCCAGTGAGCGAAGAGCACCCCGGCCCCCGAGGCTGGGCCGGGAGAGCCCGGCCAAGGCAAAGCTGATGGTGAGGCGGCCTGCCCTGGCTGCTCGCTGCCTCCAGTCCCTCCTTCCTCAGCCTGGAGGAAGGTGATTCTAAGGGCATCCAAGACACCCGCTGCTCTCCTCTGCCCGATGGGACGAGAGAGCTCCCGTGGGGAATGAATGGAGGTATAAAGAGGGAAGGGACAGGGTTGTCCCGGCTCTCTGCTGTCTGGACGCTAAGCCCGGGCTGCAGCACCAAGCCACGCCAGACTCATGAAGGCCCACCACCCATCCCAGGTGGGGGAGGAGGTACACCAGAATGTTCCAAGAAAGGGAAAGGGAGAGAAGCAGGAAACACAAACTGTGGGGTCCCTGACAGGGTGCACTCTGCTCATCCAACGGCTCCCGGGTGGAGCTGGCCCTCGCTGGAGTGTGGGAAAGGAGACAAAAATCACAGCTTCTGAACAAGAGGTGGGGAAGTTACTGGAAACTTCGGTCAAGTATGAAAGGTGTCACTTTACAGAACAAAACTAGCTTGTTATGTTTTTCTGGGAGACGTTCTCGCATCCCTCATCCCCTGGACCTCATAAAAAAGGGAGTTGGGCTGGCTTCTGTGACTGTCAAGCTGGGGGGGTGGGTGGGATGTGAGAGCAAAGAGCAGAGCCCGTGCATAGGGGGCCACCGGGGAGGGCAAGGCAGAAGGCACCAAAAGTGGCTTAATCCAGGAGCATGGGAGGGGGCAGAGCCGGACAGGGACAGAGCCACTGGCCCAGTGAAGCAGCAGTCAGCTTAGAAACAAACTGGAATCCTGAGGTTCCTGTCTACACACGGCCCCGGGGTCCCCACAGCTGCCGGGGAAGGGGGCGGCGAGCCACGGTGGGCAGAGCCGGAGGCAAGGACGGGGAAGGACAGGGCTCGTGTGTATGGGGCTGTCAGACGGAGGAGGCAAGAAAGAACGCTGCCTCTAACGTTATATATTAAAAATATCCATAGTTCTTGTGCACAAAATTCCATCATTCACATACAAGTATCACCCGCCTCCCTGCTGGGCCCGGGAACAGCCTAAAAGAAAGATGGTGATTTTCCTTCCGAGGAGACACTGCTCCATCTTTATGGCCCCTCCCCTCCCCCCAGTGGCCCGGGGCCAGGCGGTCAGGGCCGTCACTCGTGCCTCCGCTTGGAGGGCGGGATCAGGTGTGGGGGCAGGTCGGCGGGCAGCTCGTGGCCCTCCAGCTTGACCTTGATGAGGTGATTGGCCAGTGCGAACTCCTCGTCATCCAGCAGCCCGTCCTTGTCCACATCGGCCAGCTTCCAGATCTTCCCCAGCACCGTGTTGGGCAGCTTGGACTTCACCATCTCCTTCTTGGCGTTGGCGCCCGTGATCTTGCCGTTGACGGGCGACAGCGTGTAGAAGATCTCATCGTAGGTGGGCTTGTCCTTGCCCACCACCCACTCCACGTCGTCGATGCCCTCGCCGGCCCCCTCGCCGTAGCCGTGCCCAAAGGGCCCGTTCATGGTGCCGTCGAAGGCGCCGCCCTTCACAGCCTGGGAGGGCATCAGGGACTCCTCCTGGCGCACCATCACCATGAGCCGGGCGATGTCGTTGGCCAGCATGTCGTCCACGGTGTCCAGCAGCTTGGGCTTCAAGGCCTGGAACTTGCTGAAGTCCTGAGTCTGCAGGAGCTCCTGCAGTGGGCAGGGAGGGGGGAAGGGCCGGGTCAGGTCCGCTAGGACCCCAGGCGGAGCGGCCGGAGCAGGGGCTCCCACGCCACAGAGCCGGCCCCAGGTCACGACCCCACCCTGGCTTGCCCTCAGCCTGGGCTCCCCGGGTCTGTGAAGCGGAGCTCCCCTCCCTGGAGGGGCCAGGACGGTGCCGGAGGGCCTGCGCCCCGCCCGTCCCCGAGCGCTCAGGTGAGTCACCACATTCCCCTCTGCGGTGTCACGGCCTGGGGTGGGGTGCGGCTGCTGAACTCGGGGGCTCCCAGCGGGGAGGCCCCGGCCCAGGGAGGGCGAGCGGGACAGCCATACCTGCATCTTGCGGAGGCTCGGGAAGTCCCCGGGGGAGATCTGATGCTCCCGCTCGATCTTCTGGTAGATCTCGCCCAAGTTGTTCACCAGCTCCTTCTTTTTGCTCTCTTTCCCGAACACGTTGGGCATCTCCTTCTTGAGGGAGCTGATGATGTAGGCGTGGACCTGGAGAACAGGCAAGGGCGGCCGTCAGGTGCTTCCGGGGCCCCATCTCAGGGGGGGCCTGCGCCAGGCTGCCCCAGAAGGCTGGGACCGTCCCCGGGGGCTGCCCGAAGCAGCCCAGGGCTCGTTTTCTCCGGGGCGCCAGGAGCACCCCCAGCTTCCCCTCCTGCAGCACGCGCGCACCGGTGGCCGCTGAGGTCGAGCTCACACAACTCCAGCACGGCCGGAGCTCAGCTCAGTTTATCACCCGGACGGCTCAGAATGAGGAAGGATTAGGAAAACCACATGAGGCTTCTCGCAGATGTTTTGAAGTTTATCTAAGCTCAGTACCTTACTTCGACGTTTGCTAACGAAGGGCGGCACACCCTTGTTTCCCCACAGTGGGCTGGTAACGCTGGACACCCTCCAAGGCCACGGGCCCTCGGATCCCTCTGCCTTGCCAAGTAAGGACCGGGCGTGAAGGGCTGCAGCCGGCCAGCCTCCCCCTCCCCCACGGCCAGCTCTACCCCATCAAACCCCCCCACTGGCCTGACCCTGCCTGCCCCAGGCTGGGAGCCCGGCTGAGAACGCCCAAGGGAAGCAGGCCTGTCACAGAGCGTGGGAGCCACCGCTCTGCCCAGCACGGCCCGTGCAGGTTGGCACAGAGAGCCACTCACTCCAGGAAAAGGAAACAGTCTGGAATCCACAGGTGCGGGACAAGATCGGAGGCCCCCGGGTTTTCAAGGCCTGGTGACTCAGGGTGTCCATAGGCCAGGCGATTACACACCATTTCTGTAGATGAATGGAGAGCCCGCCCTCTGTTCTGACCTGGAAGGAGGCTGTGCGAGGGCACAGGCAGCCCTGCCGGGGCGGGGGGCAGGGTGCTGGACAAGGAGGGAGCAGCGCTGCCCTTCCCTGCAGCCTGGAGGCCAGGAGGCAGTGATGCGGGTTCTCTCACAGGTTCCCTCTGCAGAACCAGCTCCCCTCATTGGGAAGGTTCCAGAAGTGAGAGCTGTGGAAAACCGTGCGGCCCTGTATCCCCCAGAGCAGGAGTCTGAAACTTCACTGTGCATGCAGATCTCCAGACGGTTCAGGTGTGTGAGGTGGGGCCTGAGAGCCTGCGTTTCTAGCACGCTCCAATATGCTCCAAGAGCACTTTGGGTAACTAGCGTGGAGCCGCAGACTGGTGGCAGAAGATGAAAGGTCAGCTCTTTTTACTCAAGACAGTGAGCACCAAAACGCTACCTGACTTCAGACCTCGAGATGGCGCGGGGTAGCCTGAGCCACTGTGTGGGGCCCACCGCGGCCTCTCAGAAGCCGGAGCTACACAAGGGCCCCTGGTTCCCTGGAGGCAGGAGCACGGGCCGGGGCTCCTCTTGGCTCTCCCCGGAGGGGGCCTGCCACCCGGACAGGAAGCGCCGTTCCTCAGCCCTTTATACGCGGGAGCCTGGGGTGAGAGTTTCGCGGGCCACAGGACTGCCTCCGCCCAGCCCTAACCCCCAGAGCCCCGAGGCAGGTGTGAACACCCCTGCCGTCCGCGGCCACTTCGTCAGAGAGGCGGTGATGCATGGGGTCCCCGCTGGCAGCATCGGCGACGGGCTCGGGCGGAAGCCGAGCTCCGAGCCCCCCGGATCCGTGACCGGCAGGTGCGCACGGAGGCGGCCTGCGGAATTCTCCAGGCGGGCTCACGACGTGCGGCCGCGCTAAGTCAGGGCACGTGTTCTGCCCCTCCGTGTCTGAGGGGCCCGCTGGCGGCATCAGCCTTCTCTCCCGGCCCAGCCACGCCAGGTCTCCCTGAAGTACAGGGCCAGGCGCTGAGACTCCGAGCTCAAGAGCTCAAGAGCTCGCGGGCAATCCAGACACCGCCACCAGGTGCCAGCGGGCCCTGTGCCTCCACAGAGGGGCGGGGTGCTTTACGAGACCTGTGCGGGCTGAGGCCACCCAGGGTTCTCCCTCGGCCCACAGGCCTGGGCCCCATCTCTCCACTAGCTCCCTCCTGTCCTGGCTTACGCGGCAGCGCCCACCCGCAGCCTCCAGTCGCCTGCTTCTGCGGCGTCCCACGACACAACAAATAAACCGTGCCTGACTTTCCTTTACACGGTCCGCTTTCCCGGTACGACCGGTGCGCGCTGGAAGGGCAGGGACTGTGCGTGTCAGTCCCCACTGTGTCCCCAGCACCCCGCACGTGTGGAGTGCTCAGCAGGCCAGGGAGGGGAAGCCGATGAGGACTGGAGCTGCACCCCCTCCTGCTCCCCACTTCCCAGGCCACCCCTTGGCCCAGTGCTCCCTTCCCGCTTGACGTCTGCGTGCATCAAGAAGACTCCGTTGAGAAAGGGCCGCACCCATGGGTGCAGAGAGGACCCGTTCAACACAGGGCAACACAGGTGTGGCTGTGGGTCTGCGGGGATGGGTCTCAGGCACCCCAAAAGCCATGGCAGATCAATCCTGGGGCCCCCCCCCAGCAGCGGGCCCTGCCCCGCCCCGCCCCCGTCTACCTTGGCCAGCCGTGCCCGCTTGATCAGGTCATTGAGCTTCCTGAGGGCGGCGTTTCGGGGCAGAGACTGGATGTCTTTGAAGAGGTCCTGCTCCTCCGCCTCAAACAGCTTGCGGTTGTCAGGGATGAGGAGCGGGTGGGACCAGAAGGAGCCGATGTACACCCTGACCACCTCGGGGGTATTGATGATCTTGCCCAGGGACCACATGAGAGCCCCGTAGACCCGCATTAGCTGCTGGGTCTCGATCTGGTCGGCTTTGTTCAGCACCACGCGGATCTTGTCCTCGTGGTTCTTGAGGGCCTTGATGACCTCCGAGAACTCGTCAGAGATGTCCAGCTTGTGGGCGTCGAATAGCAGGATGATGCGGTCGACCCGCTCTGCGAACCACTCCAGGACGGCGGCGAAGTCGTAACCTGCAGGAAGAGCGGGGTGAGCTCGGGATCACGGGGTCGGGGGGCAGGCTCCCCGACTCGACCTGGGACTTCTCAGCCTGGGGTCATTTAAATTCCCAGCATGTCCTCAGGGCGTCAGCACAGCAACCCGAGGGTAGGGGCGTCAGGTCCCCCCCATTTCTGTACCCATCCAATACGCTCGCCCACGTAACACCTGGCACAGAGAGGTGCACCACAGATAAATAAAGCAAAAGAAGTCACGAAATCCAGGGGCGCCCGGGTGGCTCAGTCCATGAAGCGTCTGCCTGCGGCTCAAGTTATGATCCCAGGGTCCTGGGATCGAGCCCCACGTCCGGCACCCTGCTCTGTGCGGAGCCTGCTTCTCCCTCTCCCTCTCCCGCCCTGCTCATGCTCTCGTACTCTCCCTCGTCAAATAAATAAATAAAATCTTAAAAAAAAAGAAGAAAAAAAAAAGAAGTCACGAAGTCTGAGCTCTAAAGTGGCTCAGATCGGGGCAAGAGAGAGGAGGGGAGCCCGGCAGCGTGGCGAGAAGAACAGAGACTCGGGGGCTGCCGCCTGCCGGCTAGATGCCCTTCCGCAACAAGGACAGCTAGGAACAGCCATGACACCTGCAGCTGCTGCTCACGGGGTGCTCGTGCTGGGCCCCCCTTCTCCAGGAACCTCATTTACTCTCCACAACAGGGGCTGGCACGCTGCAGCTGGCCCATCACCTGTTCCGTAAACAAGAGTTTTCCTGGGATACGGCCACACTCCTCCGTACCTTCTGGGCCTCTCTTGCCTACAGCCACAGAGTTCAGCTGTTACGACAGAGACCACAGGCCCACAGGCCAAAAACATTAACCGTGACACTTCAGGAAACTCTGCTGGCTGCTGCTCCACCACCAGCCTACGGAATGCTACACACCACGTCCGCCCTGTAGGTCTTAAATGCTTCTCCGAAATGACGTCGCTGGACTAGATCGAGCCTAGCTCTCCACCGCATGCTATGTTGTCTCCCACCGCCCAGTGGATGCCCCTTGGTGGACGCGGCCACGTGTAGCAGACACTGCTCACCGGAGCTCTTCCTTTAGTAACAGAATGGTCTAGTTCTAGCTGAATTCAGGGCCCCCCAGTTTAAGATCCCATTTTCCAGCCCCGCCTGAGGCAGAAATGTACAGGGTCTATGAAACCTTTGTCCTTTTCCCCCTTCCTGAGGAATGGAATGTAGATGTGATAGCAGGAGCTGGAGCAACCACCTTGAGTTCAGAGATGAAAGCCGAACGTTCAGGATGGCCTTGGACTGTACTTCCTACATAAACTAGCTGATATCTGAGTTAAGCCAACGGATTGTTGGGTCTCTCCAACAGCAGTTTAACCTGTACCCTATTTCACAGTCATGCCTCTTCAAAACGCTTTTTCCACTTCTTCCGCTGCCCCCAGAAGAAATGAAGGTTCTATTTCTCATCTTTTATTTACTTTTAAGATATTATTTATTTGAGAGAGTGAGCAAGAGAGAGAGCACAAGCCAGGGGGAGAGGCAGACTCCCTGCTGAACAGGGAGCCTGATGCCAGGCTCGATCCCAGGACCCTGGGCATGACCTGAGCTGAAGGCAGACACTCAACTGACTGAGCCACCCAGGCGCCCCTATTTCTCATCTTTTAGGAATAAAGATGAGGAGATGTAGGAAGACCATGTGACAACAATGGCCTACGAGCCTGGGAAGCTTGGGTCGAAGCCCCTGAGCTACCATTTCCTCTCCGGGTGATTCTGGGCAAGCCTCCTTGTCCCTGGGCTCCTTCTCGTTCTTCACCCACTACCCACAGGCCACCTCAAATACAGCCCAGAGTGCAGTCAAGCCCAGAGTGCAGTCAAGCCCCGGAAAGTAACCCAGAGACACTCCTCTAGAGAAGGGCCCACCAAGCTCCCGTCCTGACAGCCTGCTCCTGGCTAGCTTCCCTTGCAAAAACACGCTCGCAACCCTCCAACCAAGCTGGGATTTAGCCATGTGCTGTCTAGACTGCAGGTTACAGAGAAGTAGCAGGGACAGGGAGAGAACAAAGAAAAGGACAGAGTGACCGATGTGCCACAAGGAGGGACGGCAGCCCTCCCCAGCCCCCGGGTAAGAAGCCCGCTGAGTAGGTCATCAGAGAAGAACTCGGCTGTTCCCGGTCCTGCCAAGCCTCCTGGACCGAATGCAGGTCCGCAGCCAGGCTCCCCAAGAGGCTACCTCCACTCAGGCCAGAACCAGGCCCCCATCACAGGGCTTTAAGATACACAGTTAGCACTGTGGGCATGCCAAAGGGTGAAGGTCGGCTTGGCTGGATAAACAGTCTGGCCGCCAGGCCCCCCAGGTTCAAGTGCGCTTCGGGGCTGTCTGTGTGCCTGGAGCCACAGCGTTCCAAGCCTCTCCCCACACTTAAGCACTCAGAAAGAACACGGGCTCTTAAATAAGATGGGCCTGGATTCGACGCCCGGCGCCGGCCGCTCACTGCGACCTGAAGTTCTTAACTCCCGAGTTACAATGTCTTCATCTGTAAAATTCCAAAAACAACTAACTCGTCCTCCTCTGACCATAGGGGGGATTAGATCAGGTAACGCACGGGGCTCCGAGCACAGGCCCCACAGGCAGGAGGGGCTGAGGGGCCTGGGACAGCATTCCTGGTCAGGAACTGAGAGCAGCCAAAGTTCAGCCTGGTTCTGAGGCCAGGGGCCTGCTTTCGTCCTTGGGGTGAGACACTGGAAACCTCCAGGAAAACCCCAAATTCACTGTTTCTGATGACTCAGCACGGCAGCCTCGCGACGGCAGCAACATGCAGCCTGTCCCCCCAACAGCACAGCCAGGGAACAGGGCTCTGATCAGAAGCAGCCCCTCGAACGGCTGGTGCTCCTAACGGGGGGGGGGGGGGGGTAGGCACTAAAGCCCCCCCGAATCTGAACCTGAGCCTAGGCAGGGCAGCCATCGGCCTTCCCGAGGCCCGTGCAGAGGGTCGGAAACAGCCGGACCGCCCACTGTCCGTGCTCAGAGGGGGTGAGAAGGCCTAGAGCCAGCACCACAGGCCTCCGGGGCCAGAGGCCACAGCCCCCCCAGCCCCCGGACGGCACGCGCTGGCTCCAAGAGCCAGGGGACGGTGTGCCCGGGGCGAAGCCCCTGCAGAAACCGAGCACGGGAGGGCCGACGAGCAGGCGAGGGATGCGGGCAGGGAGCCCGAGGCACCCTCCCGGGCTGCCCGGCCACCGCCTTTTATGGCCGCCTCTGGGAGCGGCAGGTCAGTGCTGGAAAAGCAATGACTCAGGACTGAATGACAGCTCCCTCTCAGCAAAAAACGAGGCCCAGCTCCTCCCCTGGTCACACTGCTTATCCTCGGACCAGATTCACGCAGCTGGGAAGGCAGCGATGCCAGATGCGAGGTGCTGGGAACGGGGGCGCCCCGATGGGCCGGGCTCCAGCCCAAGTTCGCTTTGGCCCGGGAGTCAGGACCGCGCACAGGGAGCTGAGCTCACCCCCCAGCCCCCACTCAATGTGGCCTCACGGCCCCCCCCGCGCTGGTGGGGGCCCAGGAGGACTCCGCGAAAGAGAAGGGGGAAGGAGTCACCTCTGAGTCATGGCGCCCGAGTCACTGCAGGCAGGGCGGGCGGAGACCCCCAAGTGTCCCCTCCTGCCCTGCCCGCAGTTATCCACCAACACCTCAAGTTGCAGCCAACGGAGCTAAGCCCATTTCTTTTTTTTTTGCAGGTGAATGAAATTTCCTGTTTATTAGGAAAAATGCTCTCACTTTTGGGGAGGGAGACACGGTGGCTGGCCAAGTACGTCCGCAGGTCACGAAAAGGGTCACGACACTCGGGTGCAGCTGACGTCATCACAGGTGCATAAGCGCGCACAACCACGTGGCTGCAGTCACCGCCAGGCCCATCCGGCACCCACCTGTCCACCAAACCCTCACCTGGCCTGAGACACGGTGTCTCCAAAGACACCGAGGGCTGGCCCCACAGCAGCAGCAGCACTGAAGCCTCGACTGAGTCTGCACCTGGCAGGGCGGCCACGGCCACCATGCAGCCTGGAGCGGGCGGCAGGGGACAAGCACAGGGACAAGCGTGCCAGCGCCCCCACCCTCGGCACTGCTCAGTGAGCCTCCAGGCTTCGGGACACACTAGAGGTCAGCCTCAGTGCCGTCTCTCATAAGGGACAAGCTCTCACACAGAAAGTTCTGGGACTTCGGGGACATGATAAAATAAGCCAGGCACAAAAGGCCCAACGCCGCACGATTCCACGCATCCCAAGTCCCTGCAGTCCTGTCCACAGAGACAGAAAGGCGAGCGGTGGGGGCCAGGGGCTGGGGGGAGAGGGAAACGGGCAAACGAGTGGTTAATGGGGATACAGCTTCCGTTTGGAAGACGGAAAAGTCTGAAAGGTGGATGGATGGTGGGGATGGTCACACAACAACACGAGTGTACTTGGTGCCATCGGGCCGCGCACCGAGCATGGCTGACGTGGTAAATCTCAGCGCGTGCACAGTCGTGAGGACAGGGGAAGAGGGGACAGAGTCGTCTGCGCGCTCAGGGCGACCAGGCTGAGGGCTGGGCTCGGCCTCGGGAAGGAAGCACACAGGGCCACGTGGACAGGAGGGCCAAATGCGCCGCCCGGCTCCGCTGTTCCCACTAAGCCTCGTCTGGGCCCCTCGGGCTCCTCACCAGGTCTGCCGTCCTGACAAGAGTCCCACTCCCCACAACGGGCAAAGAGGCGGAAGAGAGGAAGTTGTGACAGGTCCTCGCCCTCTCCTGGCACCCTCCAAACACAGGTATCCCAGCAGCTGGGGGAAAAGCTGCTTCACACATTCCAAGTTTCTAGAACATCAACAATAGAGGGCTTGTCTGCAATCAACTTTTGTTTCCTGCCATTCAAGCTGCGTGGGCCTCGGTATTTCTTGCCGTGGCTCCCACCACACACGTTTCCAACTGGTGCTGGGCCCGGGAGAGGGGGCGCAGGACAGCAAGACGAAGACTGAGCTGAGAGGAGCGACATGGTTCCCGAGCTTCCTCCAACAGGGACACTCTTCAGGGAAGGATTTTCCTGGGGTCACTTAACAGCGAGGAGAAAACCCCACTCCTAGGTATTTACCCAAGAGAAATTAAGAAACTGAAATCCACACTGTATGTAAATGTTCATAGGAGCTTTATTCAAAATTGCCCCAAACTGGAAACCCAAAGGCTCTTCAGCAGCGAACGGCTAAGAACGGAGGGTACATGCACGTGACGGGAGGAATGACGGGTCGACACTCTCAGATACACGATGAACGCCCCAAGCACATGCTAAGTGGAGGACAGGCACGGAAGACTTGTATAGAACATTCTGGAGAAGGCAAAACTTCAGGGATAAGTGTCAGGTCAGTGGGTTGCTGGGGACCGGAGGTGTGCAAAGGGGAGCAGGGAACCTTCCGGGCTGATGCAAAGACGAGATGTTGATCATGGTGGTGGTGGTTACGCAACTGCTTCCTCGAGCTGTGCGCCTAACAAGGGTAAAGAGCTCTGTAGACGTGACCGGGAAATGGGCAAAGGGAGGGGAAGGATGGATGGACTCTGGCATCAGGCCAGCCCTTGCATCCAGAGCCCTCTGGTCGGCAGCGAGCTGCGTGACCCCAGCAGGCCTGTCTTCTCCGTCTGTCACGGGAGGACGTCGGGTCTCCAGCACGCCGGGCTGCTGTGGGCAGCGAGGCAGTGCCTGGCACGCTGGAAGCACTTGGTAAATGTTTGCTCTTATTTACACACAGGAATTGTATTTCGGGCTCAAGGAGTGCAGATTCTGAGGGGTGTGTAGGCGACGAGTGCGTCTCCCGCTCGGAGAATGCCTCGTACCGTCAAGTCTAAATGGAACATTCGCAGGCGCCTGCACCAGCTGCTCCACGGCCGGCTGTCGGCTCGCAGCGTCGGGACGGACAGGTGCCGAGCGCCGGCTGGTACCACTCCTCCGCGGTGGCCCACGCCCCTCAGCAGCGCGGCCGCACTCCCAGCCAAGGCTCGGGCCAAAAGCTGTCCAGGGGACTGGAGTGGGGGGATCATAGCGGGGGCAGGGGCGAGAGGGAGGCTTGGAGGAGGTGGGGGGGGAGGTCCTGGGAAGGAAAACTCCGGCTGAGTCAGTGCTTCCCTAGCCTCTGGCCTCCTCGGGACGTTAGTCAGCAAAAGGTCTTTCTAATGAAAGTCTGGGAATCCCTGGAGTTTGGGGTGTCCACTTGGAATTAGCAGACGCTGGCTGAACATGTCACTGAGCACTAGGCACTAGGGCAAGGGGTTAGCAGGTGGCCGCAGTAACTCCCCAGGGTCCCGGGCTCTTGAGTACTGCGCAGAGGCCTGAACCTTCTGTCATCATCTGTACTGTGGGCGCTGCGAATCCAAGACGGATGCAGCACGTGGCCCAGCCCAAGGCTTGCACGCAACCTCATGGAGCATTCTATGGGCTGCAGGAAACCCTGACCTGGATGGAGGGCTTTTAGGGGTAGGGCAGCTCTGGAGGTGGCCAGTATAAGGGTCAGCAGAAGGGAGGGCTGCCCACAGCACGGCCCCACCTGGGAGTCAGAGGACCCTGGGTCTCAGCCTGGAAGGCCCTACCTGCCTCCTGTGATGGCTTCCAGGCTTGGAGGGGGCCTGGGAACCAGGGACAGTCAGCAGGAGGGCAGGTGAGAAGCTAGGGGACCAGCCAGCCTCGGCCAGAGGTCCTACACCCATCCACAAAGGGTCTGGGGCGGAGGGAGCGATTTCTGGCTAGAAGCAGAGAACAGGGAAAAGGAAGAAGACAGCAGCATGGTTGTTCCAAGCCCTGGACCTCGGGTCCATTTCTGAACTCAGAGTCTGATTTCAGGCCGGAGGAGAAGGCGAAGGTGGCTGCTGCCTCTGTCAGGAGAGCCCGGAAGCCCCGCGTGGTCACCACCCAACAGGGTCAAAGACGTGCCCGATCTGTGCTCTCAACGCTCCTTTGAGTCGGGCCGGAGCATTCCCTCTCAGCCACGGGCTGGCGCAGGCACAGCTCCTGCTGGGCCCGCAGACACACACTAGCCTGTACGGCCTTGCGCAAACGACTTAACCTGCCCGAGCCTCGGCCTCCTCATCTGGGAAGCAGCAGTGTCCTCACACGTGCAGCTGTCTGACAGCTAAGGGTCGTGGGTTCCGGAGGCAATGGCGAAACTGGTCTGCAGAAAGGCGGGCAGAAAGGCCAGACCCAAGTGTAAGAACACTTCCCCGCTGACGCAACTCGCACGGGGGAAACCAAGGCACAAAAGTTATGGCCAGCTCACAGCCACGTGGTGACAATGTCAGGGAGTATCTGGGGCCATGCTGACCCCCACGCTGGGGCCTCCACCTGAGTGTCCCTGCCCCCCGGAACCAGCTGTGGGAAATCCCTGCTCCAGCTCGTGACTGCGCAGGCACGGGTGGCAACCTGGGAGCCAAGGGTGCCCGCCCCACCGGGCCCCGGATGCCCTTTGGAATGCCCTTTATCAGTCACACAGCACTCAAGAATGAATGTTGTCCCCACAGATCACCTTTCTCTGCTGATACAGGAGAACGCTTATCTTTAAAGTCACTCAGATTAGCACAATGGGGAAGTGCAGCCTGAGACCCCCATGGAGCCCCCTTCTCTTTGCCGGAGTAATTCCCACGGGTCTCTTGCAGAGCCTGGCCTATATATCCTGACTGCCCTGGGCCTGCACAGCCCCTACGTTATCTTTCCAGACAGTATTTCCTCCACACATTAGGGACCACGGGGAAAAGGGGAAGAAGCCAGGAGGGGCCCAGCAGATAGGGTGGGAACTGGACGTAAGTGTATTTAACAACTCTCACGCACACGAAACCTCCAGAAGAGCCTTCTGTTTCCAGCGAACGAGATCGGCAGACCACAGGCGCATGCTGCTTGCCCAGGACCCATGCTTTCTGTTGGCCCTATCTTGCTGAGAGGGAAACACCTGCTTTCCATGCTGTCAGCAAAGGGAGCAGACAGGCGAGCTGGCTGGGCAGCCTGGAACGCACTGCCCTCCTCTGACTTCCTCTGCTGGACAGGGCAACACCAGACTTTTGTGATGACTGGTGGGCGGGGCCTCCGAGCAGAGGTCATGCTAGCGGCCTTCCCTGTCCTGCTAGCGGCCACCTCCCCGGAGGTGGTGCCACAGCCTGCACAGCGGAGAGGGACTGTGCCATGGTCTCTCTCCGGCTGACAAAACACCGACACCACATACTGCAGAGCAAATCCCAACTTGGTCACTTGTCATGAGATACTTGAAACCAAGACCTAAGGTTCTGGAGGGAAAGAAACCGTCTAGTAAAATCGGTTCAATCTCACTATTTCACAGAAGGCAGCCCTCCCCCAATCGTAGCAATGCACTTATCTTTAAGCCCCACTCCTCCTTCCTGCCCATGATGGGGTGTGGGAGGCCTCGTGCGGCTGCCCCAGGACAGAGAGGGGCCACGTCTCACACCTGGAGGGGGGCACAGGCAAGCAGGGGTGAGCCCCGGCATCTCTTGCTGGCCTCCTCCTCCTCCGATTATGTCGCCTGCACAGACAACTTGAGGGCTGGGACTGCCTCGCTGCGCCGCGTCCCTGCCTCCCAGTCAAAGCGCACCATGTCTGCCGATCCACGGCCTGGACAGCCCAGGGAGGCACCGCGGTGGGGCCCGTCCCAGAGAGCAGGTCTGGACATAGCTGTCCACCTTTTCACCAACCAGGAAAGGAAGCGGGGGGAACATCCCAGCACCCAGGGCCAGGGTGCCCAAAGCAGCAAGCCCTAAACTCCCAGCCCATCCGCCCCGCTGGGCTCTCCGGACCCAGGCTGATTGTCAGAGATGCACGTCCCCGCAGGAGCTCCACAGCACTGCTGGAAACAGTGGTTCTGGGTTCCCTTTCACAAGACGATGTGCGGGGGTTACAAGAACCCTACGCCCTTTCCCTCAAATGCCTTAACTCCCAGCTCCGAAGGCCACAGTGAGCACAGCCTGCTGAGAAGACAATCTTCTTTTGGTGAGCTACTGTCCCTATCCGAAGACGTGCCCACGTCAACTGACCCCTGGGCTGGGAGCCTGCGCGCACCCCAGAGGTGGCTTCGTTCTCTATCCCATGGCCCCAGTCAGAAGCAGCCCCTCCGCCTACTCTTCCAGATCATTACGAAGATAACACTACAGAGCCTCAAAGAAAGTCCCTCTAGGATAACGAAGCCCTGCCTGGAAGCGAACGAAGAATAAATCCCCCCTTGCGGGTCTCTCTCTTTAATGCTTACCAGGCATTTTCTTAAAACCAGCGTGGAACAACAAGAGCAGTAAGAAAGGAAAAACAACCTCGCTTTTTTATTTTTAAAAGCTTTTTTTTTTTTTTAAAAGATTTTATTTATTTATTTGAGTGAGCGAGAGAGAAAGAGCAGGGGTGGGGGGCCGAGGGTGAAGCAGGCTCCCGCTGAGCAGGGAGCCTAACACGGGACTTGATCCCAGGGCTCCGGGATCATGACCTGAGCCAAAGACAGACGTTCAACCAACTGAGCCACCCAGGCGCCCCTTACTCTTAAGGTTTATTTATTTAAGTAATCTCTACACTCAACATAGGACTCGAACTCACAACCCTGAGATCAAGAGTCACACACCCCTCAGACTGAGCCAGCCAGGAGCCCCTAGCCCTAGTCTTTTTAGAAGGGGTCCCAAAGCTGCTCCCTTGAGCTCCTAGGAGTGCCTTTATCACTGGGGTGCAGAACCTAAGAGCTTAAACCAGACAGAGAGCAGTTTCAGATGTTCTGATGAAAGCCCTTATTGGTGGGGGGGGGGGGGCTACAGCCTGGAAGAAAAAAGAACCAAGGTTCTCAGCACTAAGAACAGGGCCCCCCTCGGAGCCACAGCAGACAAACATCCCCCCTATACCAGGCTGTTGGCTTCAAATGCAAAGGTCGCCAATGCTGGGCAGCCCAGAGGGAAAGGGGCAAGGGAAAGATCGTCAAGTGAATGACACACAGATCTCCTCAACCCCCGTGTGATCTCCTTTCATTTTCACATTTGCAGCTGCAGGCTCCATTCCCGGCCTGCCAGGAAGCATTCAGGCCCCAGGGCTCCCGCCCCTCCACAAAAAGGGCCGGCAGCAGAAATATAACCCAGTTCTGGCTCATCCTGAACCAGACCTTCAGGAAAGCTTGGCGAAGTCGAGACAGGAGGTGACACAACCGGGGGGCCTAGTGCACCAACACTCGGCACAAAAACTTTCCACCGTGCACAGCCCCTGCCCCCGGGGAGGCTGCGGATGTCCACGAGCCCCTAAACCTTTAACAAATTCCTGCAGCTTCCCCTTCCCGCCGGCTTGTTCGGCAGACCCGCTGGGCCTGCCAGGAATTTAGATGGCCTTGGGAAGCAAGGCTTTCACACACCAACTAAGGTGAGGAAGCCCCAGGGCAGCCAGGGCCCGTTCAGAACAGCAGTGCTGGCTGAGGGACCCGGAGCCCAGACACGGAGTGACTTCCCGTGACCTCACAGCCCAAGGTGCCATCTCGCCAGCCTGCCCTCTTTCCCAGCGTGCCCCGGGGGCTGGAAACCACGAGAGCCATGCGAAATAGGCCGTGCTCTCTCCCGGACAGCGTTTAGTAACCTCAGCAAAGGGAGCCAAGGAAGAGAGGAACTCCTGCCCGCTCGGGGCTCTGCGCGCTGGGCGGACACGGGGCGATGTAAAACGGGTTCTCACTTGGGCTGGGAGGGACCTCGGGGGCAGCATCTGGTCCGCGTCACAGACCGCAGATGGAAGGCGCCCTGGGCTGTGTCAGAGCCTGTTTACCTCTGCTGATGCGCTGTTTCTCTCCAGACAGGATCCCGGGGGTGTCGATGATGCTTATGCTGTCCAGGACCGGGTTGGGCAGCTGGGCGCACATGAACCTGCACGGGAGCAAGAGCCGGGAGGGAGACGTCAAGACTCAGCTCTCCTTGCTCTAGAAGCGGGGGGGGGGGGCTTTCGAACACCCTCCTCTCCACCTCTGCCTTCCTTTCCCGAAGCAAGGAATTTAAAGGAGGTTTTCTAGCATTTCCAGAGGTGGCCACTGAACTCCGTGTTGTCTTTTTTATTTTCTTTTTTTAAAGGTTTTATTTATTTGAGAGAGAGAGAGAGAGAGCGCGCGAGAGAGCACACACGAGCAGGGGCAGAGGGAGAAGGAGAAGCAGGCTCCCTCGCTGAGCAAGGAGCCTGATGCGGGGCTCGATCCCAGGACCCTGGGATCATGACCTGAGCTGAAGGTAGACACTCAACCGACTGAGCCACTCAGGTGCCCCCCCCTTTTTAATGTAGTCTTTTTTAAATTTTATTTATTTGAGAGAGAGAGCATGAGCAGGGCAGAGGAGCAGAGGGAGAGGGAGCCCCATGCAGGGCCTGACCCCAGACCCTGGGATCATGACCTGAGCCGAAGGCAGCTGCTTAACTGACTGAGCCACCCAGGCGCCCCTGAACTTCGTATTGTCTTCACTGGGAATCTAACCAGCGGCCCAAACCGGCCTGCATCAGCATTTCCCTAACATTAGCTTTCCCCCCGGAGTTCAAGAGTTCAACTTTCAAGTTGCTGATGTGTTAGTGAAAACTGCACCAGCCGAGGTCACCATTCAAACTCCAGAAGGGAAAGAGAAAGGTGCTACTAGGACTTGGCTAAATTTCCACACACCGAAGGTGGGGAGAGGCTTTCCTACTGCTGCTGGGACCAGCCCACCCCTTCCAGCCAGCTGCTTGGATGAAGGGATGGCAGGGGGGCCAGTTAAAGCTGGGGGACACATGGGCTGGTTGGCAGGGCTGGGAGTACAGACACCATTCTCGGAAAGCCGGAGCAGGCCAAGGAGGAACGAATGAAGCCAGGGACAGGCTGGCAACTCCTGAGCGAGGACTTAGCCGTGTGTGCCTGAGTTCCCACTGAGCTTAGAACAGCCCAGAACAGCAAGGGGCTGTCCCAACTGATAGCAGAGATTCTTTAATGGACACAGAAAAGGCTCCTTTAAAAACTTCTCTGAAAAAGACATTGTGCGCAAAGAAAATACTGACCCTTTGTCTGTAGGATGCAGGCTTAAAGCTGCCTTTCCAACTGTGGGGAGGAATCTGAGCTGATAAGGTTCTCCTTTTGGCCCTACCCCCCCCAAGTGACCAGTGGCCAGGCCAGGGGCAGCTGGCCAGGGTGAGGGGTGTTGCCTGCAAGCACACTGGAGCAAAACCAGCTGACCCGCAGACCTTGGACCCGGTCCTCACCGCTGCCAGCAGCAGAGCACGCACGCCCCGGTTACCGGCGCGCTGGACTTGGGGCTCCTGCTAGGGAAGGGTCACGGAGAGCAGACCAAATTAAAAGAACCTGAAGTAGGGACGCCTGGGTGGCTCACTTGGTTAAGCGTCTGCCTTCGGCTCAGGGTCCTGGGATCGAGTCCCGCATCGGGCTCCTTGCCCAGCAGGGAGCCTGCTTGTCCCTCTGCCTGCTCTGCCCGCTGCTACACCTGCTTGTGCTCTCTCTGACAAATAAATAAATAAAATCTTAAAAAAAAAATAAAAATAAAAGAACCTGAACTAGAACAGGCTCTGGGAAGTAACAATACATAGAACCGCCTTGTAAAGGAGACCTGTGAGCAAGCTAACATCAGTAAGGCCCAGAAATGAGATGCCCCGCAGAGCCCGGTGAGCTTGGTGGGAAACAAAGGAGCAAGCAGTACAGACGCAGCCCGTTTCATTTCTCACCACCAAGGACGCACCGTCTGCATCTCGCCCCTCAAGTGGCTGGTGCCAGCCACACAGTCAGTTTTCACAGGATGCTCTTAGGACATCCTAACTGCAGCCTGCCTTGGTCTGCTCCATTGGATTTTAGCCTTAAAGCAGCCACTTTGGGTAAAAAGGGCAGAAAGTCAAGTTCATGTCTCAATGGGTCTCTTTAAGCTGCCAATAGAGGCTGTGTCAGCCAGAGAAGAGCCCCCTTTGTATGCCCTGGCTAGACGGCCGGCACTCCGTGTACTCCACAGGCTGACACAGCTTGGGGCCCCTGCTCCAGTGCAAATCACTGACCCTCTGACCCTCGGCTGATAAGGCCCCTTATGGCAGGGCTGTTAGTGATCGAGCACCCTCTGGAGATGAAGTGGCAAGAGGAAAATCAGGGGCGTCTGGCTGGCTCAGTCAGTAGAGAATGCGACTCTTGATCTCAGGGTCATGGGTTCAAGTCCCATGCTGGGTGTGGAGCCTACTTTAAAAAAAAAAAAAAAAAGGAAACAGAAGTGTGGTTCTTGAATCCTGTGGCACCAACATCATCGGAGTGTCTCTCTCGGACCCAGCATCCCTGACCTGTGCTTTTTTCCCTGGGCAGAAGCAGCAGTAGGTGGTAACCGGATGCGTAAAGGCCAGTCAGGGCGCTGCATTAAGGTTGAGCTTGGCAAATCAGCAGAGCCTTCCGAGCTGGGGCTTCCTGAACCACTGAGATCGGGGTTGCCTAGATGATGTCTGCGATTGCTTCCGACTCTGAAACTTTAGGTCTCCAAAGTCAGAAACAGGTCATGTACCACGTTTCTCCTTTTAAAAACAGTCTGCTCTCACAATCAGAAGCAAAGACCCAAGGACAGAGGTGTACCTACCCCTCCTACTAGCTTCCCAAAGTTCTGTGCGAAAGTCAAGACCTAATAACGCTCGGCATTCCCAGCACGGCAGCCAAACTGTGCACAAGGTCCTATGGCGCCCACCAGCTAACAGGCTGGGCCAATCGCCCGTCTTCGGGCACAGTAATTCTGAGACACAGGTATTCTCTGGAGGAGGGCTCAAGGCTAAGAGGGCCATGCCTCTCACACTAAGGGTTTTACTCAGCTCCAGCCATGACACACAAATGCCATCAATCATAAAAGAGGAGGCTGGGCTTAAATGCCCCAAAGGGGCAAAAAAACAACAGAAGTCTGCCTGCCTTCTCTGTTAAAAGTCAGCTCTGTGCACAGAAGAGGTAGGCTGGCCACTGGCCTGGATCGGAGCAAGCTGGTTCACCCCGTGTGGCTGGACAGTGTCTGGAAAGGAATGTGACCATACAGGGCGGAGACCTGGAAGGCAAGAGTCAAGGATTCTTTCCTAGGCTCTTCCCCTGACACAGACTTTGAAAGGCATGTGGAGTCACTGCTTGAATGGGGGTTGGCAGGAAAGTCAGATCTGCGAAGTCCTTTGGTATGTCCCTGGGGGTAGGGGTGGGGACAGGGATTTTAGAACCACTGACGAGAGCCTTCGAGCTCCTTTAGAGAAGAGTGAACCTGGCTGTTGGACTCCGTAGGGAGAAGACCCATGTGTTTCATTCCCAGCATCATGAGGGTTAGACTCTCGCAGGATGACCCGGATCACGAAGAGGCAGATTTCATCCATCTAATGGGGGAAACTGAGGCCCAAGCAGGTTAAGGAACTTCCTAGTGAGGGAGTCAGGGCCCAGATCTCATTCCAGGGCTCCCAAGTGCTACAGACTGAGGCTGCTTCCTGAAACCCCTAAAGGAGCACAGACCCTTTCGAGCTGACCCCCGAGGAGAAGTGTTCACACTCCATCTGTCTGCTACCTCGTGGGCTACCCTCAAACTCAGCAGGCCACAGCAGATCCTCTTTGTCCCTCCCACACAAAACCAGCGGTCCCAGGGGAAGCACAGCACAGAACAGCAGCAAAGGGAATGACTAAAAGTTTCACATATTTTTCCATGACACTTAGCAGCCACTTGAAGGAAGGAGGGGGAAAGGGTTGGTTTGAATGAATTCGGTGCATCCAGTCTGGGACTACACTGGGAGGAGGTGGGGACAGCAATCTCTCACCTTCCCAACGCTGACCCCGGTTCTGAGGGAAGTGGGGCTGGGATCCGCGGGAAGGTTTGGGAGTTAAACTGATAATCTGGAAAATTCTGGGGGTGACAAGCGGGGGAGGGGGCAGCGATACCCATCCCCAGACCCCCGGGTGGGTTTTTGGTGCGAAGCGGCAGGGGCCCTTGTCCCAGGGAGCGGTCGCCGAGGGGCTCGCTGGGGCCTCGAAGACAAAGGACAAGGAAAAGGAGGTGGGGGCGGGCCGCGGCCGCAGTAGGGTCCAGACCCGAGTGCGGCCCCGGGGGTCCTCCTCTGCCCCCGCCTCCCCCGGGCAAGGGGCGGGTACCTGTTGAGGAAGGCGTTGCCGAAGGCGTTCAGCTTGCGGAAGGGGCGCCGCGGGTCGACGACGAGCGCGTTGCCCGGCACCACGCCCTCAGTAGGGCCGTGCATGACGGCGATGAAAGAGTCGGTGGTGGGCTCGGGCCCGATGCGCATTCCCGGGAAGTCCTGCTCGATCAGGTGCCGGATGAAGGTGGTCTTGCCCGTGCTGTACTGGCCCACGAGGAGCACCATGGGCTTGTTGTCGAAGTCAGCGTCCTCCAGCGCGGGCGAGTGGAACTCGTGGAAGCGGTAGTGCTCCTCCAGGGGCAGCAGCTTCTGCGCGTACAGCTGCCGCAGCCCCTCGGCCACCGTCTGGAAGAGCTCCGGCTCCTTCTTGCGGCGGGCATCTTTGCTGACCCAGCTGAACATGCTGCCGGGGACGGGACTGGCTGCTGCGGGGCAGAGCGACGGCTGAGAGCGGGGCGAGGGCGCGGAGCCGAGGCGGGGCCCGGCCGGCCGGCGGAGGGGCGGCGGGGCAGGGGGCGGGGAGCGGCCCGCACTGCGCAGGCGCACGGCACGACCCGCAGAGCGCCCTCTGCGGAGTGGAGCGCGCGCCTCGCCGTGCGGCCTTTATAGGACCGGGCCGCGCGTTCGGGCGCGCGCGCCGCCGCCGCCGCCGCGCCCGGCCGCGGCGAAAAGGGCAGGGGAGGAAGGAGCTCCGCCCGCCACCCCCGCGCCACGTCCTCCCCTCCCCCGCCTCCCATTGGCCGATTCCAAATATCGCGAGCGCCGCTCGCCCTGCTCCCCGCCCCTGGCCCGGGTGCCGTGGCAACCGCACCTGTTTTCGCCCCTCCCTTGCTGGGGTCGCTGGCGCCAAGCGCTGCGGTTGGGAAGGCGGGAAGCGAGAGCCCGGTACGCAGAGGTCCCGGAGCCTACGTGCGTTCCGACATCCGCGAGACGCCCAGTTAGACACCCAGCTCCCCGGCTGCGCGCCCCACCCGCAGTTCCCCCACGAACGGTCCTCCCTCCCCCGCTGGCTCGGAATCCCCGGAAGTATCGGCGGACCCCGAGGGGGGTGGGGGGCTCGCGTCTGAGCTGCCCTTTCTTGCCTCCTCCTCGCCCCTGCTTAACCCTGAAACTACTTCCTGCCTGTCTTCTTTATCGGCTCTGGGAGAGGGAGAGAGAGAGAGGGAGTAGAGGAGGTTGAGGAGTAGAACGTTCAAGGCCGGCTGGTGACTGGGGCAAGAAAAATGGGGAGGGAACAAGGGGTCCCTGGGGAAAACCTGACCAACCACAAGAGGCCTGAGCTCCCCGCAGGCCGGTGGGGCTGGGGATTGGAAGAGGGACACGGCAGTGGAGGACGCATAGGACATATGACACGAGGGGGAGAAGAGATGACCTCTCTGAGGGGGCTGCATCTGTGCGAGGGTGGGTGGGGTACAAAGGAAGTTGAGGCCTTCTGGCCGCCTGAGTTTTGAAGAAGTGAAATCGGAAATTCCCTATGTGGGGAGGAGGGGAAATGTGGGGCAACAATGAAATCTTGTGGGAACTTAGGGGAAATTAAAAAACCCAAATACTTCTGCTTTCCTGTCAGGGCCACCACCAGTTGCCCTCTTTTACTCTGACCTGTGGGCCCCTCTTACCAGTTCCTGGCTGTTCCATCAGGCTCATTCCCCCGCCATCATTCCTGGCCACTCATTGGCCCCCTTGACTGTCCAGGCTGGTGAGAATCTTCGGTGGGTGATGTCAGAGCTTTGGGGACTGTGATTGTTAGGTAACCAGTATCAGGACACCGAAGTGTAGGAGGAGGGGGTGGGGGTGTGGTGGCACAGTGAGGGGGTGGGGAGACTCCTAGGTAGAGCTAAAATGCACCTAAGAACTTGAAGGCCTCATGTCCAACATTCTGGCTTATGGGAGATGTGGGATGGAGGCAGGAACTCAAATCTGAGAACGAGCAGAGTTCTTCGGGGACCTGGGTCAAGTGGGAGCCAGAGAGGGCAGAAGGGGAGTTTAGATTGCCCACTCCTTGTAGGATCAGGCTTCAGTCCCTTCTGACAAAAGAAAATGTTCAATCGATTGCCTTCCCCTCCCCTCTTTGCCTCCCTAATTGTTGGAGAGCCCTGTCTGCATTGTTTGGTCTCTGACTTACTGCTTTTATTCGGGATTTCATTAGCATTCTTTTCATCAATACCAGTAAATCAGAAGGCACAAGACTCTTCGTGGTGGACTCCTCACAAGAACATATTGAGAACTCCCGGGCAGGGCTGTCACCAGAGGCTGTGTGCCAGCTGCTGATGAGGAGCCCTGGGTGGGCCCAGTCGGGACTTCCTGGGCCAGCCTTAGAAGCCAAAGGACTTGCCTCCTCCATGGCGCTTTGAGGGGTCCACCCCGGAGACGCAGTTTCTGGGCTGTTCCAGGAAAGGGCTCGGGGCTGAGGCTCCTGAAAGAGGTGGTTGTTCAATGGCCTGAATGAGGCTTCAGGAAGCTCCCTCTCGTCAGCGTTCACGGTGACCCGCCACAGTCTTCACATCTCCCCAGAGTCCTCTGTGCTGGGAATAGCCAGCCCAATAAAAGTGAAAACAACAAAATGTTCCTGGGTTATTTATACATGAAACTTCAGCCCCTGTTTGTTCTATATGGCCCCTTGACTTTCTCCAAGGAGCGCGAAGGACTGAAAGAAGGGATCTCTCTCCCTCGATGAGGCTCAAGGGGGCAGAAATTAGTTTCCCCGATTTCATGGAGTTGGCCCTCGGGTCCTGGGCAGCTTCCTAAGCTAGCAATTCCCAGGTTGTGAAAATGTCCTAATTCTCTTTTTTGTTGTTGGAGCCGGGTAGATTCTCTTCGGTGGGAGTTTTGTAGAACATAAGCGAAGCATTTCACTTTTGGTTTCTCTGTTTCACTTTCTGTCTATCTTTGCCCAGACCCTTGACAAAAGACTAAGGAAGAGTTCAAATATTTTCCTTTCTTGTGGAAATGACGCCCCGTCGTCCTCCACTCCTAGTGTTTCCGTCTTTCAAATTCAGAAACACACACCTGCACAACCGGGCCTTATTCACCAGGTCTCCACAGAGACTGCTCTCAGTGGAAAAGTCCTACCTGCTTTCCCCCGAGGTGATCTGCTCAGTCCCATAATGGCCTGGTCTACAGAAGGGTCTATGTACAAGGCCCCTAAAAACTTAAAAAAAAAAAAAAGAAAGAAAAGAAAAACAGTCTTTTGTCCAAATATGGCAGAAGTGTCAGGCTGGGAAAAACCACAAACACCTAGCTTTGTCCCTGGGATGAGGAGTGGTTCATTCTTCCTACTGAGAAAGTCTGCGTAGACACAGCTTTTCTTGCAGTCAGGAGGAATAGATTTGGCCAACAGGTGAGTTTTGTCAAACCAAGGTAAAGAAAGGGGGGGGGGTCTGTTCCTCTGTAGTCTGGGGTCCCTGCACCCCATGAAGCCTCTCTCCCGAAGGGACATGGCAGTGCCCATGGCCATGGGACTAGGGTCCTGGCGACAGTTGCAGCGCTCCAGGGGCCTCTGAAGGTGTCCAGCGGTAGCCATAGGCCCAGCCTGGAGGTGACAGAGTGTCAGGGCTGCTGGGGATCTCTGCTTTCACATCTCAATGAAAAGAGCCCAAGGCCCAAGGGCGGTGAGTGCTTTGGGCTGAATGAGAAGCCGGGCCTTTGGAATCTTACCATTGCCCTCTCCACGCTCCAATCTTGAAGTTGCAAGGTCGACGTCGGGCCAGTGGCCACCCAGAGGGGGAGGGTTTCAAGAACTTCCTTCCCAGGTGCAGGCTGGGGTGAACGCTGCCCGAAAGCTCTGCAGCCTGGGGGTCCAGCCTGCATATCGACCAGGGTGCTATGTATACAGAACCTGAGAGTGCTTCACAGAGCTGAGCCGCAGAAGCCTGAGTGCTTGTGGTAGGCCCTCCACCCACGGCTGGGCTTCCCAGCGCCCCATCTTGCACGGGCCGCCAAGGCAGGAGCTGCAGCTGAGCTCGGGGTGCAGTGTTTACTCTAAACTCCCGGGAGAGCTCAGGCACCATCCCCGAGCTGCCCTCCAGGTCTTTGCTGTGGACACATGGGGTGGGGGACTCCATGGGAGGTCGTCTCTTATTCAGCACATGACAATTCTGCCTTCTGCAGTGATACGATCGGGGTCCTTTGGCAGGGTCTTGGGATCTTCTTACTCTACTGATGGAAATGGAGGGTGCAGGAGGAGAAATGGCAGGAAGATGCTGAGGTCAGCAGGGGCCACGGAGGACGCGAGGAGGCCATTGGCCTGTTCAGAGGCTGCCAGGGCTGGTGGCAAAGTCAGAGACAAGACAAGAGATTTGGAGGTTTGGTCTCAGCAGCCGGAGGGTACACCTGAGGGGCTCAGATATTGCTGCCTGAGCGACTGCCCACCTGTGTGAGTGTAGGCCACTGTCCTTCTCACGTCACCTCCAGACACGCTTTTCTGCTCTGGCTGACTCCCTCCTCATAGCCTCGAGCCCCTGTTTCCCCGTGGCAGGGGGCGGGGGGCTACCCTTAGCCTCCCCATGGGCCTCACAGGCTGGGGGCTGGGGAGCAATTCTGTGCCCAACAGGGTGTCACATGTGACTACCGGGGCACAAGCCCAGCTCCTCTGGCCTCTGGCCCAGCCCCTCACACCCACACCTCAGTGGTCAGACATTGTGCCCAACACCACCCTCCAGGCCCCCCTGCTGACCTACAGCTCTCTCCTCCTTCCCCCACATCGGTCTCCATGAAAGTCCCACTGAGCGGGGTGGTCCATGCAACTGCCCCAGGTGACCTACTCTGCCAAGAGTCAGTCTCTCACATCCCTTTCAGCCCAACTGCAACATTCCTCTGACCTGTGTCTTCTTCATCCTGCCCTAAGTACGGGCAATGAAAAGGGGTCATCTGAAAAGGGACTGGGAGCTGGGGAGATGAGAGGACCCAGGCCTGCCCATGCTCCATGTTTGCTCCCAGAAATACATGTTGGGATTTGTCCAAGGGCAGGGGTGCGGCAGGACCCTTCCAGACCTGGCGTTGAGCCTCCATTTCCCGCTCAGTTAGCCTGGCCTCCAGCCACTTGGTTCCGAGACCTCACCCTAAAACACCCCCCCATTTACTAATCATGGTAGGCAGAATTCTGAGCTGTACCCCATGTTTCCCACTCTGGTGAACACACCTTGTATAGGGCCTGCAATTGTGACTACACCGGGTTTACTCTGCGATAGGTCATGTTCAATGGCACAGTTGACTTTATTTTATGTATGTATGTGTGTATGTATGTATGTATCTTTATTTTAAAGATTTTATTTATTTATTTGAGAGAGAGAGCTTGTGTACATGAGAAGGGAGGGGCGCAGAGGCAGAGGAAGAAGCACACTCCGCATTGAACCGGGAGCCTGACAGGGGACTTGATCCCAAGACCCCAGGATCATGACCTGAGCCAAAGACAGATGCTTAACTAAGCCACCCAGGTGCCCCCACAGTTGACTTTATTTTTATTTTATTTTATTTTATTTTTTAAAAAGATTTTATTTATTTGAGAGAGAGAGAGCACAAGCAGGGGGATAGGCAGAGGTAGAGGGAGAAGCAGACTCCCCACTGAGCCGGGAGCCCAATGGACCCTGAGATCATGACCTGAGTCGAAGGTAGACACCCAACCAAGTCACCCACGTGCCCCTCACAGTTGACTTTAGATAGATTCTCCCAGTGGCCTGACCTATCACATGAGCTCTTGAAAAGCAGAGTTTTCTCCAGCTGGTGGCAGAGGAAGGAAGTCAGAAATTCAAAGCACAAGAAGGATTCAGTGTGCCATTGTTGGCTGCCAAAGATGGAGGCTGGCCACGTGGAAGGAATGTGGTGGCCTCTAGGAGCCGAGAGCTGACGGCGGGCAAGGAATCCCAGTCCCTGCCAGGGGCCAGTAAGAACAAGCATGGAAGGAGATCCCCTCCACCCCTGAGCCTCCAGCTGAGCACTCAGCCAGGGAACGCCAGATTTTAGCATCTGGGACTCTGGACTTCTGACCCACAGAACCATGAGCTAATAGATGGTTGTTCTGAGCCACTAAGTTTGTGGTGGGAAGACTACTGTCGCAATGGATGTGTCTTTTGGTCAACTGACGATTTATTTGATTGGCAACACCTGGCGGCCATTCAACCAGCGGTGAGAAGGAAACGAAGGAAATTAAAAGTGATCGTGGAATCAATAAGTGAGAAAGCAGATTGGTTTACTGAACACAGTGCTGCCCGGCTCCACACACACACACACACACACACACACACACACACACACGAGGTTCCTAACCGAGGTGATTTGGCTCCTCAGGAAACATCTGGCAATGTCCGGAGACATTCTTGGCGGTCACAGCTTGGGGACCATTGCTGCACCTAGCGGGCCGGAGTCAGGGATGCCTCTTACCACCCTACAATGCACAGGACGGCCCCCAACGGAGAGTGATCCGGCCCCAAATGTCGATAGAAGGTTGAGACCCACCCACCTGCGCCCAGCCACTGTCAAGAGGCAGTGTAGCATAAGGGCCAAGTACAAGGTCAGGTTCAAGTCCTACCAACTGTGTGATCTTCCGCGAGACTCGAGGTCCCTCAGGCCGCTGTAAAGAAAGCACCTACCTCTAGGGGTAAACGAGTTAACGTACCGAGTGCCGAACAACGAAGTCAGCTAACTTGAGCGCTTACAGGAAATGTCTACAGGGCTGTGCTTGCATCACAGGACCTGGGGCAATTTTTGTTGACTTTTCTATATTGCTCAAATTCGATATAATGGACATATTTGATTTTCTTTAGGGAGGGGGGCAAAAGCTGAGGGACATGTTACAGAACAGCTGGCTTATACTCTTCAAAAATGTCAAGATCTTGAAAAGCAAAACAAGGCTGAGGACAGTTCCAGACTAAACAAGGCTGAAGGGACCTGGCGACCGCATGTGAGGTCTGATTGCCGTTCATTGGGACAGCCAGTGACATTCGAAAGCGGATGGCAGGGGCGCCTGGGTGGCCCAGTGGGGTAAGCATCCCACTCTTGACTTCAGCTGAGGTCACGATCTCAGGGTTGGGGGATGGAGCCCGAGGTCGGGTCGGGCTCTACGCTCGGCACAGAGTCTGCTTGAGATTCTCTCTCTCACTCTCTCTCTGAGCCTCCCCATGCTCGCTCACTCTCTCTCTCTTTCTCAAGTAAATACATAAATAAAATCTTTAAGGAAACAACAACAAAAAGAAAGCGGATGGCATGTTCGATCACAGTATTGCTTCACTGTTGTCAGGCCTAAATTTGGTAACTGTATGCTGGTTGTGTAAGAGATGTCATTTTGGGGTGTGGGGATACATGTTGAAATATTTAAGGGTGAAGGGTCACAACCTATGTAACCTTCTCTCAAATGGTTCAGAGGAAATTCGAGAGTGTGAGAGAGAAAGAGAAAGAGAAAGCAAATGTTGCAAAACGTAACTACTGTTGGTGAATCCAGGTGAAGGGTAGATGGCTGTTCTTGTGTTTTCTTGCAACTTTTTGTTTTGTCAAAACCAAAAGCACACCTGTCCCTAGGAGCTCCTCCTTCAGGCACGAGGCAGTCGGGGCCAGTGTTATATCTGCTGCCCTAGGCCCGACCCAGCAGGGTCCAAGTCCACTGATAGTACGATGGAGAAACCAACTGTTTTCTATTCAGACATCGGAATGCCGCCCAGCCGGGAACGAATGCGAGCGATCTAGGGCCGGGCCACCTCCTGGGGACAGCCGGGCCCAGCGGCAGGGCTCCGCTCGGATAACAAACACACAGCAACAACAACAAGCCCAGACAAAACGAACACGTATCGTTGTAGGCCGCGTGCGGGTGGTGAACCGCAGGGAAGGGCACCGAAGCAAAGATCATAGAGGGCGTTGTGCTTACCTGGGGACGGGTCACCTGGAAGGACACTTGGGGGCTCGGCAGCACAGAGATTTTCTTTCTTTCTTCTTCTTCTTCTTTTTTTTTAAAGATTTATTTATTTATTTATTTGGAAGAGAGAGAGCGTGAGCGAGCCTGGGGGGTGGGCAGAGGAAGAGGGAGAATTTATGCAGACTCCCTGCAGAGCGAGCCCCCCCTTGATCCCAGGACCCTGAGATCCTGACCTAAGCAGAGATCAAGAGTCAGAAGCTTAACCTACTGCGCCCCCCCAGGCGTCCCCAGAGATTTTCTCTTTTGAGCGGTAGTTACACAGGGACTTACTTTATAATTATATAAATATACACTATCCGTTTATGGTTTATACACAGCAGCTGCGAGAGTCCCGGCAGGGAGCCCCCCCACTTTGTGCCAGGTGCGCCCCGAGTGCCTGGGACCCGCCACTGCGGTAAGGGCACTGACTGACCCTCTGTGACGGCCTGGAGGGGACCTGGGCTGGGGGCTCGTGGAGAGGCTGGGGAGGACTCCGGAGGTGGGGAGGAGGATGGGACAGTCGGGCCCCACCCAGCTAGGGAGGCACGCGGCCCAGGGCACCCCCTGGTGGTGGCTGTAGGGAGTGAGGCTTGCAGAAGAGAAAGCACCCCCCTTGCCCCCAGCCTCCATGCCTCCTTCTTTCTGCACCTTTCCCCGTTATTCCCTCCTCCTCCAGTGCTCACCCGCTACTCCTAGGATTCACCTCAGCAAAAGCTGGTCGCAGACTCACCTCTCAGGGAGACTTCCCCAGTCAGAGCCGCTGTCCTCCGACTGTTCCTCCCGCAGAGGCCTTTCTTTGCTGTTGGAACAGTGAATTTGCGTATCCTCTCTGGACGCTAGGTCGGCATCCTGTCCTTTTACAGACGTGTGGTGATGGTGATGAAGCCGACGGCTGGCATTTACTGAGGGCCTCCCTCCTGCCAGCGCCGGCTGACCCTCCCCCATGGGACACCTGCCTCCCCCAGGCGTCTTCATCCACGCATTGGTCGGTCCTGCAGTGTGCGTTTACGAAAATGCTCCTCTGTGCCCGTCTGAGGCTACAGGAAACCGAAAGTCGGATGCACCCCGTGGCGGGTGCTCCCCGGCGCTCACAGGTTGGGCGGGAATAGCTAGGCGTTGCTGGTGGCCATGATGGGGACTCTAAGAGAGCTCACAGAACATCGTGGGAGCCAGGGAATGGGACAGCGAGCAGCAGGTGTCCTGAAGGGCTCAGGAGGGAGCGGGAGCAGGAGGCAGGCGAGGCAAGATAGGCAGAGGCCCACGGCCTGTTGGGAAGCGGCCACAGGTCAGTGCAGAGAAAGGTGCCAGTCCGAGGCAGCTGGGTCTGCCTTGCTGGGGGGCTGGGACGGGATCCGCTGGAGCTGGCAGTGGGTCTGTAGAAGCTGATGGAGGCGGACGCCCAAGGCAGGGCAGGCTGCCGGGCCTGGGGCCTGACAGCCCCAAGAGGGTCAGAGTTCAGCTCCTTGTATCTTCGGCTCCAGTGTATCCGGAGCACCTACTATGCTGGGGTGGTGGGGGGACGGGGCAGGTAGGAGGACTGGATCAAGGACTTTGCCTCCCGAGGAGGCTCAGGCCAGCACCGGGAGAAGATAAATGCACAGAGCTCTCGGCCCTGCAGGGATAAGATGAGGGGGCGGTGGGAGAGGCCCCCAGAGCCAAGGTGCGGTGGAGGCGAGCAGCTCCTGCGGTCAGGGGAGGGACGTCTGGGCTGAGCCCAGTAGAGGTGGTGGCCCAGGGATGCGGAGCAGATAGGGCGGTGTGAGCAAAGCCACACTGGGAAAAGTGACTGTCACAAGGGCCAGAGAGGGTGGCTGAATGCTTAGTTCGTGGAGAGAGGTTTAACTACTCTGTGACTTTATTATGTTTTTTAAGATTTTATTTGTTTATTTATTTATTTGACAAAAAGAGAGCGAGAAAGCACAAGCAGGGGGAGCGGAGGAGGAAGAGGGAGAAGTAGCCTCCCTGCTCAGCAGGCAGCCTGATGCAGGATTCGATCCCAGGACCCTGAGATCATGAGCAGAACAGAAGGCAGACGCTTCACCAACTGAGCCACCCAGGCGCCCCTACTCTGTGACTTTAGCAAGATGCGCCTCCTCTACGAGTCCGTGTCTTCATCTCGGAACAGGCTCGAGGGTGGCTTTGCAAGGTCATTGAGCTGACCCCGGTGGTGCCAGATGTGTGCAAGTGCTCAGTGCACAGAGAGGGGGCAAGAACCGGCTCCTATTATTATGCAATTTGAACTTCATTCTTAGGTCTGCGTTTCCAGGTTTGAAAAGTTTATCTTTTAGCAGCAGAAGCCTTTTTATTCAAATGAGAATGTTTCCAGAACTGCATTGTATAAAAGCCAGGGGGTGGGGAGCCTGTGAGGTCTGGGACTGAGAGGGAGAGGAGGGAGGGGGTGAGTGGAAGGGAGGCAGCTCTGGGTCCTTGTCTTGCAGGGAGTTCCGACACAGACTGGGACCCAGGGCCCTTGGCCCCTCTTGGCCACACGGGACATTGGTGTTGCTTCCTTGGGGTGCACGACGAAGGCTCAGGATCTGTTCAGACATTTATTGAACACGCATCTGGGCCTGGCCTGGGCTAGGAGCTGCGCTCCCAGGTGGTGGGGAGGATGGAAACACTGGGGGAGTTCAGTCCTCTGGGGAAATGCAGGGTGCTAGGGGTGCCCAGGTGGGCACTTGGGATCAAGTGGGCTTCAGGAAGGCTTCCTGAGGCAGCAAATGCCTGTGCAGAGCTTGGAATAGTAAGTGTGAACCTGCCCTCCCCCCCACCAAAAAAAAGCTGGAAGGGTGTTCCAGGCAGAGGGAACAGCAAGGGTAAGGCACAGAGGCTTGCCACAAAGAGTTCATATATAGGTGGGGACCTAAAGCAGTATAGGCTCACAGGAGGGGAAATGAAAAGGTAGGAAGGAGACAGGAGGGAGTTGGGCCTGACTGCTGCACTGGGGTACCAAGTCTTCATTGGCCTCTGGGTACCCCCAGCCCCATCCCTTCCCCCGCAGGTCCTGGTGGCTGGCATTGAGGCGAACATACCTGTGACCTATGGAATTGGCAGCCAGAGGGGAGATGAGAGCACTGGCTGTCAATTCATAGGTCAGAGCCCTGTGCACTCGGTCTCAGCAGCCTGCTGATGGCCCACCGCCTTTGGCCATCCTGGGCCTGGAAGCGTGGCCGTGGAGGTCCCTGCCAGTCTGCTGGGCAGCGGCCGCCTCTCCTCCTCCGCGGGCACTGGCCCCCGTCCCCGATAACAGCAGCCCCACTGGAACCAGCGGGCACTTCCACATGGAGTTGCTGTTACAGGGGGTGGGAACCGACTGGAGGCCTGGGCCCTGCCGTCCTGGCATCTCCCCCGGGCCGACGTGTGGTGAGCCTCATGCCCACCCATCAGGGCTTCCTGGGTCCTCGTGACCCCAGGTCCATGTTCTTTTTATTGAGGCTCCTTATCATCCGGGCGCACACCTGGAGTCCCCGCACCAGCCTCCTTCTGTGGGCGAAGTCCAGCCTCAGCCCCAGCTCCGCTCATAAAGCCGGGAGTGGCTTCGATTTACAGCTCCCGGGCAGCCTTTGCCCACTCTGCCACCCCCACGCCCTCTGTCCCCAAGTTCCTTGTTCCCTCCTTTCTTTCCCAACCAGAGCTGGGCCCCAGTTCCAGGTTGGGCCACAGTGGCCTCCACCCTCTGCCCTTTGCCCACCCTTCCTGCCACAGCCACAGGGCAGAGGGACAGCGAGGGCATCTGTCCGTCTCCAGGGACCACCGCCTGCCCAGATTCCTGGGGCTGGCCCCAGATGAGAAGCTGGAGGCAAGACTGAGAAGGGTGGGGGTGCGGGGGGGTGCACAGAAAGTAGGAGAGTGAAGCAGAGAGGCCAAGAGAGAAGCAGATGTGGAACAGGAGAGAACTGGCAAGGGACAGACAAATAGCGACAGAGAAAGGCAAGGGGGGAGGAAGGGGGAGAACAGGGAACTTGAAAAGATGCTGACAGACAACCCTGCTGGCAGAATGCTAAAAACAGGGCTGTGAGCAACCACCATCTGGAAGAACACGGGCCTGCAGGGGTCTGGGAGCTGGGTGACCTTGGGCACGTGGCTTAACCTCTCTGAGTGGCTGCTGGTTCCTCACATGCAAATTGGGGCTTTCGAGGCCTGTCCTGCCCCCTGGCCCTGGCTGGTGGGAAGCCGCCCTCCCTTCCAGCTTCAGTTCCATCCCTGCTGTGGGGAATGGACGGGGCTGCTGGCTGTGGTCCCTGAGCTGGCCCAGGACCCCCAGAGGAGCAGACTCTTCCGCGGCCAAGTGTGTTCTCACCCACCCTCCCACCCTCCAGACGGGATCTGGCCCAAGAGGTTTCAGTGACAGGTTCCAATGCTAGTCCTACCCACCTAGGGGACATTGTGGAGAACCCAAAACTTCTAGAGAGGAGGGGGATCTGGGGCTCTGAGCCTTGAGAGTGGACTTGGGCCATGCCCCCCTCTCCCGGCAGCGGAAACGGCCAGGGAGGCAAAAGAGGCTGTCCAAGGTCACAGAGCAGGGCCTTGAGGTCCGTCCTGTCTGGCAACTTCTCTGAAGTGGCCTTCTTCCTCTTGGGATGCAGTCAGGGTGGGATGGGAGGTAACTGGGCAGGAGTCCTTTGCCTGGGAGGACAGGCCTGTGAATGAAGACACCAGAACAGGTGACACCTCCCACCCACCGGAGCCCAGAAGGCCCTCCCAAGGACGCCCAGGCAAGGCCAGGTGCCAGGCTTGGTGGAGGCAGTGGTGGTGGCCGCCCGAGCAGGACTGCAGGTCCCCTCATCTCACAGGGGAAATGGGGGCCCAGGGTTGGAAGGGACTTGCTTGGGTCACCCAGCAGCTGTCTGGGCCCTTTCCTTTCTTTCTCAGAAGGGCTGGGGCCCCTGCAGCAGGAGGCTAGGCTCAGGAGAGCCCTGGGGCCGAGGGGCTGTAAGGGTCTGACCGCCTGGGCAGGCTCTTACCTGGGTGCCTGGCTGGCCCTCGGGGCACAAGGAGGAAGTGGGGACGCCCTGGGCCCAGTGCCTTTTGAGCCGTTGGCCCAGCCCCTGGCGGTGGTTAATGATTATCCTGCTGCCTGTCAATACGAATCACAAGTGTGGTTCGAAGGGCATCGAACGCTGGACTGTGCCCAGGCAGGGTGGGGCGCTTCTAGGAAGCATCAGGCTGGGTCCCCATCCTTCCCTTCTGGTGGTATCAGACCCCGGCCTGCCTTCTTCCACTCCCCCTCCCCCTCTGCTTGGCTTATGGCCCCAGGTGACCATGGACAGCCAGGACCCCGAGGATCCGCCCGGACAAAACTTCCGCTCTGTTCATTTGGTGTCCAGACGCAAAGGGGGCAGCAAGGACACAGAGGGGGTTGGGTCGGAGGGGAAGCTTTGCTCACCCGAGAGGTCTGCAGATGACCCCAGCAGGTGAGGTCTCTAAGTCTGTGTCTCTTAACCTGAGCCTCAGTTTCCCCACAGGCATACCTGCTTCAGTGCAGTGCTACTGGGGAGCTACTGGGGTGGGGCGTGATCAGATCGGCCCCTTCTTGTTCGGAAGAAGGAAGGTACGTGTGGGCCGGGTTACAACGGGCATGTTCCCTACCCCACGTAAGTCTCTGTGTAAATGCCCGTCAGGACTCCTGCTAGCCAGGGCTACCCCCAGCGCCCCTCCCCATCCAGTGCCCTGGAGCTGGGACCCCAGCGCAGAGGCTCCGGTCTCCTGAGAAGCCTTCTGCTAGGGATGGCACGCGCAGCCTCCAGAGGGCGCAGCCTTCCAGGAATGGCCTTGACCGACCCTCCCTTGGGTCCCTGGGTAGGGATTACTAGGAGGGACCTGCAGCTCAGAGACCAACCACGTAGACTCAGACCACATGGTCAGGGAAACCTTCGTGGGGCAGCCCACAATCTGACCCTTTGCTCTGGTCCAGTGTCTTCTAGCTGTCCCCTCACACCCGGCCCTAGGTAAGGCTGGATCCTGGGCTCTTACTGGGCTAGAGCCAAGAAACACGGTCTGGGTGAGGTGGGCTCCAGGCCTCCTCTTCCCCCACTTCACTCAGCTCCTGCCACACAGAAGTGGGGCCAGGAATGGCAGAGCACAGCGCAGAGGCCGGGCAGCCGGGGAAGGATTGCAGGGGCAGACAGGTAGCTGGGGGCCAGTTTCAACCTGCTGGGCGGGTGTGGTGACCCCTGGTGGTAACATGGGAGCTGCTGGGTGCAGAGGTGGGGACATGGGTGAGAGCCAAGGTCAAGGCTGAGGCTGGGGCAGCACAGGTACACAGGACAAGGGGCTGGCGGTGGGGACAGTTTATTCCACGTCATGCAGATACTGACCCACACGCTCAAGGAGCTTAAAAATAACATTGAACCACACAGTGTCTGTCCCCTACCTCCCCCCAGACACAGAAAGACACTTGGCTGAGTGGGGTTGGGGTCTGAGGGTCCAAAAGCCTCCGTCCTGGGACAAGGCGGCAGTGTGGGCCCAGGTAGTGGTGGAGGCAGTGTCCTTTCTCCCCAGAGGAAAAGTGCAGAGACGGGGCCAAGGCCCCAGGCAGGGAGGCCTCATTCTCACAGCGATTGGCAGGGTGGGCCAGCCAGGGTCCTTCCAGGTCCTTCCCCGAGGGCCCGCCTGGCTGTGGGCCGGAAGCTCTGGGGAGGCGCAGGAGCCGAGGCGCCACTGGGGCCGGCTGGGCGACATGGGCAGCAGCGCCCTTGGGTCCGGGGCACCCGGTGCTCAGTCCCGGCCTTCGTCCGAGCGCCACTTGAGAGCGTGGTCCTTGTGCGCGTCGGGAAGGATCTGGTTTCGCATCCCTCCGAGCAGACTGGACGTGGCCTCTGTGGCTAGAATGAGGGGCTTCACCACGGTTGGGGGCAGCTGGCGGATCACGCCCCCCACGGCGCCCGTCAGCCCCTTCTGCTCGTGGCCCCGAGAAGCCACATCACAGATGGTCTGAGCCGTGTCCAGGATGCCCTGTGGACGTTGGAGGTCAGTGCAGGGCTTTGGGTGGGGAGGTGGGTGTGGGGCTGGGGGGGAGGGCAGGGGATCAGCACCTCTCGAACCGTGTCATAGGCCTTCGCCACACCCTCCCGGAGGTCAGCAGGCTGGTGGCCCTTTCGTAGCCTTCGCACAGAGCGCTTGTCCTGCAGGGAGCGGGGGATGGGCGCCGCTGGGGACAGGATGTCGTACACGGTCTCAGCTGTGGCCTGAGGGGACACGGAGGGCACCAGATGAGGGGAGCCAGCCCGGGCACACACACCCAGCCCCCCAAGCCAGCCCCAGAGGACCATGCTGGAACCCCTGGCCAGCCCGGGGTGGCGGGGGGGGGGCTCACGCTTTTATGGTGCTGCTCCTGGGGTCCTGCCGATGCTTCCAGCACCCGGGTCAGGGGGCTTCGGGTGGAGGGCATGCCTCCCGAGGGGACTCTCCTCATGTCCTCCGGACCCCAATCCCTCCTTGTGTGGACCACCGCATTGTACCTGCCCCATCTATGAGGTCCGCATGTGCAGCTTTCTCGAGACCGAGTGCGCCGTCTCCCCTCCCCTGCACCTGGTCTGGCCCTGCCAGCTCCAGGGGAGCCCCTGGCAGCGTGCTGGGCTCCCCTCGCTCACCCCCACCGACTCTGATCTTCCTTCTGACGCTGGCTCCTCTGCTCCTTTTGCCCCTCGTTTCCCACCCAGCCTCCCCACCTAGCTGTGCCTTTGGGGGGCTCTCTGGGGCCTGCTTATCCTTCCAGCCTCCTCGGCCTGCAAGGGGCTGGGCATGCAGATCCCAGAAGCACTGAGCTCCCCTCGCACCTGCACGCTCACCCCTACCTGCTGTGACTGCCCCACAAAGGCCGGCCCATCCTCGCCCTCCTACTCGAGTCCACGGCACTGAGCTAGAGCCGCTCGCAGGACAACTCCCGGGCCTCCCTGGGGACCCGGCCTGGCCTAGCAAAGTGCGGGGCCTGGGTGAGTGTGCACCGGTCTGTGCCTCAGCCTTCCTGTCTGTAAACAGAGCCACACCCCCTTCCCTCCTCTGCAAGAGCTGGCCGTGAGCGGACGCACGGTGGGCTAAAGGCTGCAGGGCACCCATGCTCCCAGGAGTTGCTACGGGCTCAGGCCGGTCACTGGGCCTCTCCCGTCCGTGACTGTGTCTCATAAAATGAAATCGCACACCCAGACTGTCCATACTCAGTAGCACTTTGGGGACCGATCGGGGTCCGTGGAGCAAATTCCCTGCCCTACTTGGCCTGAAAGCAGGTGCCCACTCACCTGGATAGCCTGCACCAGCCGGTTGCTGAGTTCCAGCGCGGCTGAGGCCGTGGACGAGCCAAAGGAGGCGGCCCCTCGCTGTAGCCCCCGCATGAGGCGCCCATCCTTTCTGTACTGCTCGATGGGCAGCCAAAGCAGGTCCCGGAACCCTTGGACTGCAGGGGTGGGGTTGTCAGAGATGCCCAAGGCTGTGTGGCCCGCACCTACCCTGATTTAGGACCTCCCCCTACTCCCGGGGCAGCTTCTAGGCTGCCTAAGGGTCAGAGCAGTTTCCAGAGCCCCCACAGCCGGCTACTCACAGAGCTGGACAACTGAGTGCATGGGGCCTACACCCCCCAGCAGGCCAGGCAGCTGGTTCTTGCGGATATCCTGCAGCCACTCGTTGAGAGCATAGCCCAGCACCTTGTCCACACCCAGGAGTCTGGGAAGGGGAGAGGAGAGGAGGGTACAGGGGCAGAGCCACACACTGAGGGTCATGGGGCCAGGACCCGAGGTACCCCAACACTCTCCATAGCAGCCCCCCAGCCCAGTGCAAAGGGTGACTGTGCCCACTTTACAGAGTGGAAACTGAGGCACCAGAGGAATGATGACTTGGCCAAGGCCACACAACCGGTCAGGATACAGCCAAGGGCAGATAGGGGACCCTGAAGAGAGGCTGGGGGAGGGCATGGAGGGGATAGAGGGCGCACCCATGTCGGCAACAAAGCCGCTTCAGCTTCAGCTCGGAGCAGTTGAGCTGGGCCAGGCCGATGAGGAGGCCAGCGAAAGTGCCCTGGGGAAGAGAATGGCTTGGGCTTTACACAGTTCAGGACAGGCACTGCCCAGCCCGTCCGAGCCCCTAGAGACCGACTCGGCAGCCAATACGGCCTGGACGCAAGCCGCAGCCCCCAGCAGACTAAGCCACACGTGGGCAGAACGGGGCCCCCCGAGAGGGATGGCCCATGCGGCCATGCCGCGTGACAGCCCCACTTACCACCTGGTCCATGGTGACGTGCTTGCCATGGTAATCCAACCAGATAGGTACCTCAGACGTGAAGCGGAACTCCCTGGGCGGGGAGCAGGGAGAGGGGGCCTTTGGTTACCGCCCCCGCCCCCGCAGCCCGGGCGAGGACCCCTCCGCCTTCAGCCCTACCTGAAGTAGATGGGCTGCTGCTCAGCAGGGGAGCCGTGTCCACCGCCCGCGGCCTCCCGGGAGCCGGTCACCTCTGCGTCCTCAGGCTGCCCTTCCTGGAGGCTGCTGGGCTGGACTCGGGGGTCAGGGCGAGCTAGGGTGGGGGACACAGAGGGGGAATGGGCCCAGGCACGGCTGGGAGGTGGGAGGCGGGAGGACCGGGCCCTCCAGTCCCGGCTCAGCCTCTCACCCTCAGCGGACGTCTCCGCCGCAACCATAGGATTGATGCCGGCCACCAAGCTGGTGAAGAAGTCCTTGAGGAAGAGCAGGGCATCCTGCCGGGGAAGGCGCAGGTCAGCGAGGCCCAGAGGCAGTGGGGTCCACCGCAGGCTCTGTTCCTGACTGGCCTGCTCACCTGGTCCACGTTGAGCCGCAGGGGCATCAGCGAGACGCGGAGACAGCACTCGGGCCCACCGAGGTTGGTCGTGGGGGCCACGTGCAGGGCTTTGATGGTGAGCTGGGGGCAGAGGGCAAGCTCTGGGTACTCGCTGGGCCTTGGGCCCCTGCGTCCACCCTGTGCCCTCATCCAGGCCTGCCTGAGCCCCGGCATCCTCCCAGGCTCTCCAACCCCCTGGTGGCTGGCGGGGGCGGCCGGTACCATGTTGGAGTGGGCACGACGTGGCAGCCGCTCACTCGTGTGCAAGTACAGGAACTTGTTGATCTGGGAGGAGGCGAGCCGGTCTCGGACCTCCAGCTCCTGCACGATGAACACCTGGCGGGACAGCGGCCGCTCCTCTAGCTCCTGGCTGGGGGCCGCAGGGCCCGCAGCGGGCTCTGCTGGGTACACCTCGTGCTGGAAGCTCACCTGCAGGGAAGCAGAGGCCTGAGCCGGGGATGCAGGGCCCTGCCTCTCCCGGCCACCCTTCTTGCCCCTAGCCCTACCTCAGCCCCCCACCTGGCTGCCTCCCCACGGTTGTCCCAGAGGCATTTCAAACTCCACTTGGCACACTGAGCTCTTGACCTGAATCTCTCCCTGAATCTACTTGCTCCCATTCTCTCCTGTCACCTAAGAGCCCCCCCCCCCCCCGTGTGCCTGTCCCCAAGCATCAGCACTGCCCTCTCGCCTCTCCGTCACCAAGCAAGGCCGTCGTTGGGCTCGGTTCCTTCGCACATCTCTCCAGTCTCTGCACTTGTCGTCTCCACTGCCGCCACCTAGTCTGGAGGCCACTGTCCCCTCTCCCCTAGACGGCCTCCTGCTTGGGCCCCTCAGCCCCTTCTCCACACACCCAGAGGGATCTCCATACAACGCACGCCCACCCACCCTGCCCCCTGCAAACACCCCCTCCTGGCCTGGAGGGGTGGGTCTCTCCCTCCAAAGCCCGCCTTCCACCTTGCTGCTGACAGGCCAGCCCCAGTGGCCTCTCTCCTAACCCTCGAGCAGGTCAAGGCCTTTCTCATCTTTGGAACTTTGCCCTGGCCTTCCCTCTCCCCCACACCCAGTGCCGGCTCCCCAGCCCAGCAGGATGCAGAGAGCCCCAGAGTTTTCTCGGCACACCAGCCCCGTGTGCTGGGGGAGAGGGCCCGCCCGGCTCACCCTCAGGAGGCAGCACCTCCGCCTGCACCATCTCAGGTCGGCCTGGCAGCCCACCCAACCTGTGGTTCCTCCCCATCCAGATTTCTCCAGAACCGGACCACTGTCACTAGCTCTGCGGCTGCCGCCACCCTGTGTGGCCACCGTCTCCTGCTGACTGCACTCACTCTAGTAAAAGCCACAACTGTCCTGTGGCCTGCGGGGCCGTAGGCAGCCTGGTTCCCAGTCAGACCCATGGCCCACATGGCCCCCACGGCCCCCCTCCTAGCCCGGCTGCGGTCCCGCCGGCCCCGTGGCTCCAGACACGGCAGGGATGCTCCCGGCCCGTGGCCTCTGCGCTGTGCCCTCTGCCTGAAACCCTCTTCCTGCCCCCTTCCGCAGGTCTTTGTGGCAACGGGACCTTCCCAAGAGGACTTTGCTATCATCCCCAGTGCTCCCTGTCCCCCTCCTGCTTCACCTTCCCCAAACACTGATCCCATTCCACAGCACACAGATCTTCTGTGGCTCCCTCCACCACCACACATGTGACGGGAAAGCAGGGCTTCTGTCTGCCGTGCTCACTGCTCCCTCCAACGTCTAGAACTGCACCCGGGGGGGTGGCATAGCCACCGCTCCGCAAACACTTGGGGAGTTGGTGCCCGAGCAGGGACCGGAGCTAAGTGGCCATGGTGGAGTGCTGGCTGGGTGCCAGGGATGGGAGAGCCCGCCCTGTCCCCCGCCCAGGTGGCTTTCTGTACGCTGAGCCCCCAGCTCACCTTGCTGAGCTGGATCTCCATGAGGACGTGGTGCTGCCTCCCGCTGCCCCCCTGGGTACGCCAAGAGTTCTGGGGCCGGTTGGGGCCGGAGCAGCGGGAAGGGGAGCCCCTGGGGCCCATGAAGCTGCCTCTTGCCCTGGAAAGAGGGACAGGGGACAAGCTGACTCGGGGGAACCCCCTTCCCGTCAGAGAGGGCCCTTCAGCCCAGGGCAGGAAAGCCTCTCCCGGGGAGGTGGGTGGGGCAAGGAAGGAGGAAGAACGGAGCCACTGAGGCAAGGATTCTGTGCAAGGTTATCAGCAGCTGAAGGTCAGAGCTGGCACCCCTCCCCCCAACCCCGGGCCCCATCTCCTGGTGGGTGGGCCCCACGGCCATAGCTGCCCCCTGCACCCCGTCCTTCTCACCTGTGGCCAGGGTGGGGGCCAAAGTCCCGGCCCCCATAGAGGTGCCAGACGAGCGAGACTTCCCGCAGCACCACACGGCTGGTCGGCATGGGGAAGTGGGCCGGCGCCCGCAGCAGGTCCGTGCTGCCCAGGGGCCGAGAGAAGTACCCGTCCTGCACGACGATGGGGCCTGGATGCAGCTGTGTCACCACGGGCTCCCCATCTCGGGGCTGTGGGGAGGGGGCCGAGTGAACCTACATGCATGGATGCCTTTCCCCCGTCCAGGCCAGCCTCTCCCAGCTTCCTCCCCATCCTCACACCTCCCCCATTTTTGACAAAAGATGACTCTCCTGGGCCCCAATCCACAAACTGTGTCAGAGTGCTCTGTCCGGGGGCGGGGGGACCCCTAAATGCCCCACGCTCTTGCCAGCCCTGTCTCCCTGGGCCTGGGTCTTGCTTGCATGTGACATTCCCGTTGGCTCCTGGGGGCTAGCTGGTCAGCACCCTGGCAGTCAAATGGTTCTCTGCCCCTACTGCTAACCACCCCGCTCCTCTTCCTGCCTCCCCTCGATGTCCTGTCCCTCTACCCTGGATGCCATTCTCTCTCTCTTCCTCTGGAAATCCACTTGCTCCTCAAAGCCCAGAGTCAGAGAAACAGCCACGGACCCAGACCCGCCTCCCCAGCGACAGAGACCACCTCCGACCCCTCCAGCAGCATGGGCTCTACAAGGGTGCAGAAGGGGGCCACCCCGTCCTACCACATCCTGGCCCTGCCCAGCCTGCCCCCCACACACCGGGATGCCCAGGCCAGGAGCGTCGAGGATGCAGAACTCGTCACTGTCCAGAGTGTCTCCATCTCCCTCTTCCTTTTCATCTTCCTTGGCCTCTGAGCGGGACCCCAAGCTGCCAGCGGGGGTCACAACAGGGGGCAAGTGGGGCTGGGCCCCACTCCGTTCACCTGGAAATAGGTAGACTGACACAGGCGAGGCCTGAGGGAGGGGGCCACCTATGGAGAGAGACGCCAGTTTTTGCGGGGGATGCGCGATTTGGGTGCCTGATTGCATCCCCTGGCCCCAAAACACCCCCGCACCCCACCTGAAGGCTGGGTCAGCTCCCGCAAGCTGCGCTCAGTGTCCAAGAGGGCGTCGGCCAGGTCCCGCTGGTTGATGAGGGCTGTCTCCACCGGGGGGCAGGAGGGCAGGGAGGCAGGGCTCTCAGAGAGCTGTGCCAGGCAGGGGAGGAGTCATAAATGAGTGACGGGAAGGAGGGGCACCCCCCCCTCCAATGCCAGGGCGCTGGGGGCTGCGGCCGGGGAGTGGGCCTGGCAGAGTTCCAGTAGCCTGTAGGGCCAGGCCTCACCTGTACCTTCTGGCCGGCGATCTCCGTGGGGCTGGGGGGCCGGGGAGGGGGGTGTAGGTCGCCCTCACTCATCACGTACTGCAGCAGGTTGACCAGCAGGGCGCACGAGTCTGCGCAGCTGTGCACGTGTACCACGTTGTTGGAACAGCGCAGCTCGAACAGCGGCTGGCTCTGGGGGGCGGGGGGGGCACCCCATCAGCCCAGGCGTCATCCCCGCCACACACAGATAGGACCCGGCCAGATCTTCCCCGGGCTGGTCAGCCTGCTGCCCAACAGCTCCACTGAACGAAGGAGCAAACTGAGCCCGGAGAGCGAAAGCGGCTTCGCCCAGGGCTGCCCAGGGAAGCAGGAGCGCGCTCCCCGCGGGAAAGCATTCGAGTGCCCAGTAATTCATCGTTCACCTCAGCCTGGCTGGGGGCGGTGGGGGGGGGCTGTTATCTCCATGTTACAGAGGAGGAAGCAGGCCCCACAAAGGCCTATGGACTCCGGAGGCCCTGCTTTTGCCCTGGCTGCAGCTGCCCCCTAGTGGTGGGACTCATATGAGGGGACGCCCAGGATGCGTCTCGCCCTTCCCAGGAGGGCCAGGAACCACAGCCCAGCTCAGAAGGGCAGGCAGTGACCGGAACCTGAGCCCAGGCCCAGGGAGCAGAAGGGAGGAGAGAGTGCAAGGGGAAGGGGCGATCCCCTGAAGGTTCCCTCGGCCCTTTGAACTCTCTGGCTCTGGGGGCTCTGGGCAACACTCACCAGTTTGCCCTCGGTGCTCCCCTTCCAGGTTTTAATCACAAGCTCCAGAAGATCAACATCCAAGACACAGACATAATCTGAAGCAGAAAGCAAGAGACGTTCCAGTTGCTTCTTCACGCCCAGCGCCTGGCCCACCACCAGCGCGGAGAATCTGGCGTTTATCTAAATGCGGCCCTTGCGTGCGTGCACACGTATGTGCGTGGTAAGAACTGGCCAGCAGCGGGGTGAGGACAGCTGGCTGCTCTGGGTGTGGCTGGGGGCCCTCAGAGGGGAGGGAGCCCAGTCCAGGGCCTGCCCACCTCGCTGCAGATCCGGGGTCTCCATCTCACACTTGTCGGACAGGTATAAGGCTGAGTCATCGAGGATGAACCTGGTGGGGAACAGGGCTGAGAAGGGCCCAGGAGCCGCTGCAGGCGGCAGCTCCATGGGAGCCACAGGGGTGGGGGCCCTGAGAGACAGGCAGAGGGGCAGCCACAAGGGGTCCCAAACCCGCAAGAAACTAGCGCTGGGTCCTCTCTGGCCTCGGTGTTCTTGTCTGTACACTGGGGAGACTGGGCCTGTCTCTTGGGCTGCAGGCCCGACATAGCACGTGCTCGCTTAGGTCGGAGGGCAGGTAGCGCTCTCCAAGTATTTCCCACTCCTCCGTGGCCCCAGGAGGGAAGTGTCCTGCTTCCCCCCACAGCATTCATCATTCTTTCAAAGTAAGTCTTTATTTTAATGGCAACATAACAAAGCTCCTTTAAGATATTTTAAAACACAGGAATAAGAAAGGAATAATCTCTAATCACAGTCCCTAAACCCAAATTCTGAGAAAAGCGCCATATGCATTTTCTTCATCTTATCTGTGAAGCCACAGACACGTATACAAATAAACCTTCATAAATCTTAAAAACAACAGCACCATGTAGAGCTTTCTACCTCGGGCTTCTCGGTACACGCTGCGTTATGGCATCTCTCACGTTTTTCAATGTCGTTCTTCAACTTGACTTTGATGGTTGGGTAAGCCACGTTTACTGACTCAAGTTGTCATTTGGGGGCATTCAGATTGTTTGCTAGTTTTAAATCATACTACAAAGGCATCGCATGCCACCTGTTACCCTCATATCCCTAGAACAAGCATGGCAGCGAGACGCCCAGGTTGAGAGCGCAAATGCTTTAAAGGCTCTAATGAGGAGAAACTGTGGTCCCAGAAGGTGGAATCAAATCTCATTCCTGAGGGAGGGGTCATCACCCAAATGTACAGGAAGGCTCAGAGACTGGCCTGAGGACACACAGCAGGTAGGCAGGACCCTGGGGCAGTAGCAGCTGCAGCCCAGTTTGGGGGGGTGGGAAGTGAGCTGGGTGGGGGTGGTGCCTACCTGAGCAGGAAAGTGGAGGTGTCCATGATGATGTTGCTGGAGAGGGTGAAGGTCTCAGTGGTGACAAGGACACGCACAGGGAGGTAGAGGGGCCTGGCAGGGGGTCACACATGCGCTAGGGCGGGCTCCTCACACATGAGAGCCTGCCCCCGGCCCCTGGCTCTTGGCCCACCCAGCCTGGGTACCTGTAGTCCACGGCACAGGAGAACAGGTGAGTGTGCAGGACGGTAATGACGGTTGGGGGCAGGTAGCCCAGCACTGGGTCATCAAGCACATCTAAGAACTCCAACAGCTTTGGGGGCCAGGACAGGACAGGTGGTGAGGATCAGGGGCCTCTTCCTTCCTCTAACCACCCCCCCAGCCCCCCACCATGCCCATCAGCTGCTACCATACCCCTTGCCCAGGGGCTTTGCGGGGAACTCAGCTCTGGCCCAGCCCAGGCCCCTCAACTGGCCTCCCCCCAAGCGCAGAGGCCTGTCTGCCCACACTACTTGCATTCACCTGGGAGTGCCAACTCTGTTCTGGTAGAGCCATGAAGTGGCGTAGGGTGGCCCGGTGGAGCCTCAGTGTCACCAGGAACTCCTGGAGGTGGGGCACAGTCAGCACGGTGGGGCCCAGCCCACCAGGCACCAGGGAGGCAGCTGCCCCAGCCAACTGGTAGACCAGAAGCAGGCACTGCTGTACCTTGACATTCTTGTGGGGGTCCAGATGGATGCGCACAGCCGTGGACAGCATGTGGGGACCCCGGCCCTGGCTCTTGAGGCCCGAGGCTCCCCGTTCGGTCACCCCTTCCTCTGAAGGGTAGATGGTTGGGGCCAGCTGGGCCGGGGGAGCAAAGCTGGGCAGCTCCAGGCGACTGGGCAGCAGGTAGTTGTCCACAGCCGCTGCGGAGGCCGCTGGTGAGACCCCTGGCGAGCTGGCTGGCCGCTCCCACCACCCAGGGCCCCCGTCCCTCCCGCAGGTCCCCTCCCTTCATACCTCGGTGGTAGAGCCTTGCCCTCTCAGCTTCCAGGCAGAAGTAGCCGAGCCCCGGCTGGCCTCGGTACTGGGACACGCTGAAGACAGTGCCTTGCTCCACGTCCAACACTAGCTCCCCGTGTGAGGTCTCTAGCCGCCTCCCAACCTCGTCCTGCAGACAGAGCATGTGGCGGGGCCTCCCCAGGGCACTTGGCAGCCCCGAGCCCTCAGGGGGGGTGGCCTCCTGGAGCCCAGGCCTAAGTAGGACCAGCTCTCGCTCTACCCAGACTCTGCAGAAGGCCTAGAACAGCACTTGTCTTTTTTTTTTTTTTTCCTTTTTAGAGAGGGAGTGGGGAAGGGGCAGAGGGCGAGGGAGAGAGGGAGAATCTTTTTTTTTGCGGGGGGCGGTGCGGACAGAGAGAATCTTATGAGGCTCCATGCCTGGTGTACACCCTGATTTGAGGCTTGATCTCAGGACCCTGAGATGACCTGAGCCTCAATCAAGAGTCGGACCCTTAACTGGCTAAGCCACCCAGGTGCCCCATCACCTGTCTCTTTTGCCAGAAGGGGAGTCATCCCTGCCCTATCTGCCCTCCGGCATGAGACAGTGCCCATCTGGACCCCCAGTATGGCACCTTACATACAACACGTGTGCACGGGGTGTGTTGGGATGGCTGGGGAGGCACAGGTGGGTCAGTGGGTGGTGGGTGGGTGCTGCTGGCTGGACAGACCCCTCTCAGCAACACTGGGGTTTCTTTTCCTAGATTCCCAAATTGGAGCTTCTCACCCTGGTCTTGCTCTCCTGCCAACGGTGGCTGGGGGGCGCTGGAGTCAGCGGGGTTCACCTCCCCAGGGCTGCCCTCACCTTAGTCTCACAGAGGGCTGTGATCCGACCCTTCAGCACTGTCACCAGTGTAGAGAAGGTACTCTGGGAGCGAGGACTTGGGGACTCGGGGGCAGGGGGCTGGGGAGCGCCTGATGCCCCCACTGAGAAGAAGTGGGCATCCTCATCATCCGAGTCTGAGTCTGGGGTGAGATCAAGGAGCCAAGTGGGAAGGAGACCTGGGAGGGCTGCCCCAGCCCTGCCCAGCTCTGGGGCGGCCTCGGGACCCCGCTGGGGCGTCCCTCCTACCCAGCTTGAAGGCTGACTTGCACATCTTGAAGTTGTCATGCCAGAAGCCTGAGGGGCCCGGGAAGCCAGGGGGGTGAGCGGCGGGGTGAGGGGCAGGAAGCAGGTCTGCAGGCTCCCACATGAGCAGGTCATTGTTGATCCTGGGACAGGTGGATGGACAGCAGCAGTGAGGGTGGCCCAGCCCAGCCCCTCCGCACGCTCCCCCTACCCGCTTGAGTCACCACCTGTTATAGAGGCTCTCGTAGACCTCCTTGCTGGGCAGGAAGATGTGGGCACTGGGCAGGAGCACTTCCAGGCTGCAGCGCGACAGCGCCAGGGCCCGGGTCTGGAAGGTCCTCATCTCCTCTGGGTCTCCAGGAATCACCATCTAGATGGACGAGGCGGGGAAAGGCATCTGAGAGTTGTCAGGGTGGGTCACTGGCTCGGGAATCAGACCCTGACTTCCTATCATTCACTCACTCTCGTTCACTCACAGGAGCCCCTCTGTGCTGGGATGGATGACAGCCAGCTCGTGTGACGCGCTGACCGCATGCTAACCCTGCTATGCAGGAGGACCTCACGTGTGTCCACTCCTTTATCCTCGTGATAAGCCTGTGACACGGATCATTGTATCCACTTTCAAGACGAGGAAACTCATCTGTGTAGAACTCTGAGATCAGACCAGTTCCAAGAGCACCAAGCCACAGATGGAAGAGCCTGGATTCAAACCCAGACCATCTGGGTCCAACTCAAATCTCATCGCCTTCAGAGAAGAGGATCCTGAGGTCCGAACACACAGTGTCAACGGACGGGGTTCTGATCATCCCGATCAGGGACCTGTGCCGTCCGGGGCCTGCCCTCACCAGTGTCCTGACGCCCAGGCCCCACGAGCGGGGGTGCTTCTGACCCCCGCTGGTCTAAGACGATGGGAGACAAAAACTCTCGCTGGTGCCCGGTCACATCACTGGCACCCCAGGTGGTCCCGTCCTCCTGTCCCACAGCCACCGAGGGGCTCCCCCGGGCTCAGGGCCTCACCTCCTCCGTCTCGTACATGGTTCTCTTGGAGGAGAAGGGTGAGGGCTCAGGCTCCCGCAGCTCACAGGGACTCTCGGCTGACAGCTCCAGCTCCTCTCCCTTCTCAGGGGCCACCTCCCACTGTGCACTGCTGAGCTGGGGGTGTAGCGTCACCACGACCCTGCCAGGGCACAGGCCTGTCACTGGCCCGCAAGGCCCCTCCAGCCCCGGATCCCACCTTAGTAGCCAGCCTCAGTAGCAAAGCGCTCCTCTCCTGTCCGACCCTTCCAGAGCCCCACTTACTGAGGCAGGAAGTATTTGCGCCCAGGGCTCTTGGGATCCAGAGCTTTGGAGACCCGCAGGCAGGGGATGGGTGGCTTCTCTCCATCTTCGTAAGTGCCTGGAAGGATGAGGAGGAGTGGGGGGTCGTCGCTGCTGCCTTTCCCCATTTCTTCCCTAGTGGGAGGTGGGGTTAGTGGGGGCCTGGAACCTCCACCCTGTCCTTTGGTGACTGTCTTTATCGTTTACAGGCCTGCGCCCTCCCTCACAGCCAGTCTGCAGCAGTCCCGTGATCAAGGGTCCACTCCACCCACTCTCGCACAAGCCTGGAGACGGGCAATGCTGGTGCCTCATGGAGCTGGGGAGGCTTGAGCCGGAGTCTGACCTGACTGTGACTCAGTCCCTTCCGCAGCCCTGGGCCCACCTCTCCCAGAGGCCTGAGGCCCTGCCCTGGGTGCCGTCCCCCCGGGGCTCTCACCATGCAGGTCGGAGCAGGTAAGTTCCAGGCGGGTGGGGACCGGGGGACCAGGACCGCTGTTCAACTCTGACTGGAACTGGGGCTCACTCAGCTCTAGCCGCAGCCGCTCGGCCCGCACAGCCCGGCCTGCCCAGGGGTCCCGCTCGGGCCGCAGGTCGGCGATGGGGAAGTGCAGCTGCAGCGTGGCCCGGGGTGCCGACAGCCGCACCACCGTCTGCTGCTCGGCAGCTGGTGCGGGTTCTGTCTGCAGGGGGGAGGGGGCAGGGGGCATCAGACCGCTGCCAGGGCCCCGCCACTGCGGCTGTGAGCCAGAGGGCCCGCGCCAGCTCCCTGCCCCAGCTGGCTATCTTACCAGGAGGCCAGCAGGTGGCTCGGGAGGGGGCATGGTAGCCAGGCACAGCAGGGCAGCAAGCCGGTCCAGGGCCCCCAGCTCCACATCTGCCTGGAAATCAGCCAGGTCCAGGGCCAGTTCTGAGTGGCAATGGCAGGCAGCGGGGCGCCGGGGGCGGCTCTGTGGGGGGAGGGTGTTCAGGTCAGCGAGGGCTGTGGGGTAGGTGAGGGCAGGATGGGAAGGGACCCCCTTGAGCCCTTGAGCAAAAACAAAACACAGAGCCCTCCTGGGTGGTGTGAAGGAAAGCCTGAGCAGGGGACCTGGAGATCCTCACCACAATGCCTAAGACAGATGACCATGTTTGTTTAATAAAAGCCACCCCATATTTGGAGACCTGCAGGGGTTTGCCAAGATGAGCCAGGGAAGGGCCAACCAGGCCAACAGGATGTCTGTGTAGGGCCCAGCTGTCTTCAAGGGCTCCCAGGTCGGGAGGTGGGCTCTAACTGGACGCGGGCAAAGGGGGTGGAGGGTGCGAGCAGGGAGGTCCTAGCAGAGGTTGAAAGGTGGGGTAGGAAACAGCCAAGCGCCCCTGGGCACGGGCTGGGGTGGCTTACCTTGGACATCCGGCGGAGAGTCTGTGTATGACGCAGGTGGGCACAGGGCCGAGCTGAGGCCTGGGAACCTGGGCTGCTGGGGAAGCTCAGGATCTGGGATGGGACACAGGAGGTGAAAGTCAGGCCAAGCCGGCACCCCCACCGCAAGCTGCGGCCCCTGCCACATACGTACCTGCTCTTGGCCCTCACCTCTGTGTACTCGGGCTCTGTCGCGTCCCTGGGCCATAGGCACTCCAGCACCTCGAGCTGCCCGAAGTGCACTTGCGTGCTGGTCGTCCGCCGGCCCCTGCCGGTCCGCAGCTCCCAGGACAGCTGCACGGCTGTCCCCGTTAGCCTGCGAGGGAGAAGCTGGGCATCAGAGGTCGGGCTTGGGGGGCTGAGGGAGTCTTTCCCTGGGCCCCTGCCTTGGGCTTGTACCGGACATGGCTACAGGGACAGGCCCTCTGGAAGCACGGTCGGAGATGGTGGAAGTCACGGGAGCCGAAGGGCCCATCCTTGGTGGCATCAAACTCCGAAAAAAAGTGGGTGGTGAGGTCAGGTGGTCCGGAAGATGGGGCAGACGTATGAAGCAAGGTCAGGGTCATGCCCCCCAAGGTCATCTTCACCAGCGAGTCAGGGCGCAGGGTGTCCGGGAGGGGCGTGGGGGCCGTCTTGCCTGAGAGGACAGAGATTTCACCAGGGACTTCCCAGAACGCGTGGGTACCCCAGGTAGAGGGATGGTTAGATACTGGGCTGGGGGCTGGAAGAAGCCCTGGCCCAGATGGACTGTGACTCTGGCATGGGCTTGGCCGGGCAGGGCTGACACAGAGTCTCGTTACGCCAGACACTGAGCCTAGGCTCAACCCAACCCCCTCAAGGAGCTGGAAGAACTAGAGTGATAAAGCACCCAGGCCAGGGGCGCCTGGGTGGCACAGTCGTTAAGCGTCTGCCCTCGGCTGAGGGCGTGATCCCGGCATTATGGGATCGAGCCCCACATCAGGTTCCTCCACTAGGAGCCTGCTTCTTCCTCTCCCACTCCCCCTGCTTGTGTTCCCTCTCTCGCTGGCTGTCTCTATCGCTGTCAAATAAATAAATAAAATCTTTAAAAAAATGTTTAAAAAAAAAAAAAAAAGCACCCAGGCTAGCACCTGACACATAATCTCTCAATAAACACCGGCCCAACCATAGCGCCTGGCAAGGGCAGATCTTATTACCCCCTTTCTACGGAAAGGGAAACTGAGTCTCCAAGAATTTAAGTGCTTGGCCCAAGATCACGGACTTTGAAACCAGGCCTCTATCCATTGTGTTACCAGCCTCCCCTGAGCCTCCCCAGGGAACCAAGCCACCCACAGCACACAGCCAAGCATCGCTGGAGGCCTGCATGCACATGACATCACTTGGGCCCCGAGGCCTCTTCCAGCTCCTCTTGCCCCGGGAGCACTCACCAGTTGGGTGAGCATGGGCAGAGAGCCGGCGGGGGGCCATGTCGCTGTGCACAGAGGATCCCAGGTCTACATCCGAGAGGGAGAGCTCAGAGAGGGCTGAGGCCACACTGCTCGTGAGGCCCGCCATGGAGAAGAAGAGGTCTGTGGGCCAGGGCAGGGGAGGTCAGGGAAAGCCGCACTCGGCCCCCGTGACTCCTGCACCCAGGCCAGCTGCCTGGGCAACTGCCAGGTCTGGCCCCACACCCACCAGTGTTGTCCAGGTTGACAAGAGGGTTGGTAAGGGGTTCTGGGCTGAGGGGCTCGGCCACGGCCCCTGCCTGCAGCTGCTGGTTCAGGTCCTGCTCGATCAGCCACAGGTCTTCAGCACCTAGCGGGCGGCTCTTGTTCAGCTTGTCAACCAGGCCGTCAGGGTCTGTGGAGGAGGCCACTTCTTTGTGTCGGTCCAGCCTAGCTGACCCCTCCCCAGCCATCCTGTCCCGTGGAGGGCCCAGGGGCCTCACCTGCAAGGCTCATGGCACTGAGCAGTTCCTGAAGCTGCTGGAGCTGCTGAGGGGTCAGGAGCAGGTGCAAGGAGCCCAGCTGTCCAGCCACCTCCAGCTGGGGACAGAAGGGGCCAGAGGGGCCAATCATGGAGGCTGCACCTGCTACCTTGGCCCTTGGAGAGCCATCGCTCGCCTGCCCTGACCCAGAGGAGGTAGGATGCCAGTGGCGAGGCTAAGCTCTGTCACCAAGTAGCTGTGTGACCCTGGCCACAACCTGACCACTGAGCCTATTTCTCTATCACCAAGAAGGCAGTAATTTCCCCCACTCAATGAGCCTGCTTCATACGGGGGAGGTCAGCACTGCTGAGGAGTGTTCTGAAATGGGGCACACTCCCTCCTCCACAGGGGCTGGGGACCCACCTTGGGGCCTGGGAAGGCCTCATTCTGCTTCAATTTCACTGTCAATTCCATATACCCTGAGCAGCTGCCGATCTGCAAGGGGGGTTTCGGGGGATCTTCCTAGAGGCAAAAGGATACAGGAGGGAAGGGGTCGAGATGAGGTCAGAGATGGTCAGAAGGGATGGGGTGTGGTGGGGCAGACAGGAGAGAAGACGGGGCTTAGAAGGAGAAAGAGACTGTGGGGATCAGAGACAGCCCACCTGTGGGGGGAGCTCCTCGAAGCGCAGGCGGACCCCTGCCAGCTGCAGCAGCTTGTGCAGAAAGGCAGGAGGCTGGTGCACGTCCACCGCAGGCGCCTGGCTTGGGTCCCGCACTGCCTCATCACAGTACTCCAGTCTGGCGAGTGTAGGATCAGCCCTCGCCCCAGCCACCCCAGGCTGGAGCCCCTCTCCCCACACAGTGCTCTGTTCTAGGGGCCTGGGGCCAGACAGTCTGGCCAGCAGAGCTGTCCCATCACAGCCAGGCCATCCTGGACCTCCAAGGCCAGCCCTTGCTCTTCAGACCCTCAGTGTGTCACCTGATCCGTGGGGCCCCGGCCACCCTGGGCCTGTACCACTTGGCCCCTGGACACCACTCCAGGCTCACAATATGGTCTCCCTCCCACCACAGCCACCGCCCAGGCCCACCCAAGATTTGCCCTGTTATTTCCCAGGAGCCCAAGCTGGGGTTAGGGGCTGGGGCAGGGCCAACACCGTCCAGCAGCCCCTCACCCCCCCTTCACCCCAGCCCACTCCTCTGCGCATGCCCCTACCTCTGCACGTGGACTTCTACTGCCACACCGTGCTCCCCATCACCCGGTGAGTGCTCCACCCTCACGACAGTGTCCAGGAAGGTCACCTTGATCCTTCGCAGCACTGAGGGGTGGAAAGGGGTCTCGGGCTAGTTGGAAGAGGTAGGTGGAGTTTCCCTGTTGGGGCAGCAGTGTGGCCATCCGGCTGTCTGGGGCCCCTGTCTTGTGGGCTATGGAGGGGCAGGCAGCAGGGTAGCCATGAGAAGCCTACTTACCAGTCTCAATGGTCTGGGCAAACATTTCCAGTCCCTCCAGGGGCTGTGGTGGCTCAGAGGGCTCGGGCAGCCCGTCCCGAAGGCACTCCTGAGCCAGCTGCAGGCTCGTGGTCATACATGAGGCCCAGCTCTGCGAGTCGGCAGCCCCTGGCCCTGTGAGTAGGAAGAGGGTCTCAGGAGAGGCAGGCCTAGTCAGCTCCTGGGAGCTCAGGCTTACTCCTACCACTTGCCCCCCCTCACCCCCAGCCTTGCCCTGCCCTCACCTGGGCCTTGGCGAGGCTGCAGCGTGAGCTGGAGGCCTGACACGTGCACGGTGCAGTGGTCGGTGAGCAGCGCAGCCCAGGGCACGGCCACCTCGATAGAGCCCACGAAGCCTTCCACCAGCTCTAAGGGTGAGTCTATGGACTCCAGCACTTCGTTCACAGACTAGGAGCAGGGAAAAAAACAAATCCGGCTCAGGGAAACCCGAAATGTGGCTGCCACACTCCCTGTCGGTGTGCTCTGACCTTGGAGAGCTCCCTTGTTCTCCCTGCCCCCGCCTCGTCTCACTACAGAGTTCTACCATTGCTTTAGCTCATTCCTACTCTTGGCCCATTGTGTTTCATCCTTAAAGCCTGAGGAGGGGGGAGCTGAAGGATGCAAAGGAGGAAGCTAGGCAGAGAGGATGGTAGGTGGCATGATCCAGGCACGGGCACAGCATGTGGAAAGGCCCAAGCCGAGTGTGGCAGCACCCACATTCTCTCTGTGCGAGGATGGAGTTCAAGGGGAGTATACAGGAGAGGCTGGCAAAGGGCTGAGCAGAGTCAGAGGGGACCCCCACCAACTCCAAACACTTGGAGTAGCTGTACCTCTCTGAGGTACAAGGCTGAGAGCCTCTGGTTACCAATGGGGAGAGAGCACCACCACCATCTGGGAGCTACTTGGAGGCAGGAACCCACCTGCCTGCTCCGTGTGATCCCAGGTACTGTGTTGTACCACTCAGAGAAGTTCCCAGTAAACACTTGTTGGATCCAAGAATAAACAAACACATGGCAGAACTAGAAGGCTTAGAGAGGTCAAGGTGAAACTCCTTACCCAGAGATCCACAGATGGGAAACTGAGGCCTAGAGAGAAGGAACTAGTTTAATTACTCAGTGTACTGTGAGGACTGCATCTGGGAGACAGGCCTCTCTCCTCACCCCATCCCAGGATCCCCAGGCACTCGGCTTCTTCTGGGGTCTTCAAGGCAGGAGCTGCAGGCTGAGTGGCTGGGAGGAGGGGCTGGCTACGAAAGCACCTGCTTTCCACCAGGGGAGAACCCCTTCCTGGAGATCAGCCCAGAAAGCAGACTTTCTAGGAGCCATTTCAACCCCCACCAAGAGGGAAGGGCAGGGCAAGGTGGGAGTGTTTTCTGGGACTGGAAGTAGAAAGAGGCAGCCTAGAGGTCTTGGCCGTTTCTTTCAGGCCAGCCTAAAAGTCAGAGGTCAGAAAAGGCCTCCACTAGAATTCATAGACAAGAGGTTATCGGGAGGTGTCCCCAACTCTGGGCTTGGATGTCTCTCTCTGCCCCTACATTTGCTCAGGAAGTCCTGGCCTACCCCTAAAGCTCAGCTCTTCCTGCCCCAGATTGCATTTACGCCAAGCACCCTGTCTGCCCAGCCAGAAAATGGAGAAGCCCCTGACCCCATGCCCAACCCTGCTGCTCTGGAGTTGGGGGTCGACCCAGGGCCAGCCCTGGCCTGATGCCTCTAGCTGGTGGCTCCTTTGCAACTTCCCAGTTCAGATGAGTTGTGAGTCACTGCCCCTCACCGCCCCCCGCCTCAGGCTTCTGACCCAGACCTCATTCCTCCCTGCCTGAAGCCAAACCCCTCCATCTTTGGAGGGGGGAGGGCTTCCCCGCGGGAAGGGAGGCCGATTCCCAAGCCCCTCCCCAACACCACTGGGTCCATCCCACTCTCCCAAAAGCAGGAAGTAGGCAGCGGCAGTCACACGAGGTGTTGATCAACACGGGAGCTGACGCGGTTGTTGACATCCACATCCTGAGGAGAACCCCACCCACTTGGCCCAGGATCAGAGGGTCAGGAGGTCAGAGCACCTTTCCCACAGGTGCTCTCAGCAGGACTCCAGACCCCTACCAGCCTTGCCTGACCAGCTAGCTGCAAGGCCCCGACTCTGTCACTGCCCTGGCCGCGTCCTGTCAGAGCCCCCTAGTTCCTTCGCTCCCTCTTCACCTTTTCCTTAGCCCCTGAGGACCACTCTTCTCAACTCAGGCCCCAAACTCGATGTGCCTATTCCGGCATTCTCCAGACAAGTGACACCCCCCTCCTCAGCCTCAGTTTCTCCTACTGTGAAGTGGAAGCAGGGAACCCCTTCCCACCCAGGTTCTGGCTCTGAAGACGATCAGTCGCCTGGAAAGGGCCTGACTCCCATGGCCTCTCCACGCCCTCTGCCTGGTCCCCCAGCCTGACCCCTTTAGCCGGGATCCTCAGGTCTCTGCGCACCGCCCCCCCTTCCCGATCTCGGGCCTCGTTCCTCACCCAGATCTCCAGGTGGATATCCCGCAGGGCAACGCTGCCCTTGTACAAGTCGAGGCTGAGCTGATCCAGGCTGAGGTGCTCCTGGAAGAAGTGACCCAAGTAGTGGTGCAGCAAGTAGCGGCATACCCGCTCTTTCACACAGTTCGACCATGGCCACAGCCATCGTGACATCTCGGAGGCCGCCGGGCCCAGGCCGCCTCCGCTCGCCGCCCGCCGGCGATCCCCGTCCGGCTTCGCTGTTCACTAGAGCCCCCGGCTGTCCCCGCCGCTTCTCTCAGCGTCAGGCCGCGCCCCCGGACCCTCAGCCACGCCCCCCACGCTCACTGCCATTCGCCATTGTAAAGGGCGAGGCCTACTGATTGGCCGCGGGGGGCGGAGTCTTCGAGCACGAAAAAGGGACCGGGCTCTCAGCATGATATAGTGCTCCTAATCTTGATTTACGCCTGCGTAAAAGCTCTGTGTGGGCGGACCTTTGCCCTCCCTTCTACGGGCTCTTGAGAAGGCTGGGGCTAGAGGCGCCAGCCCCGCAGGGGAATGCGCATGTGCTGACTCGTCTACCTCCTTGAGGTAGTTGGGGAGAATTTAAAGGGACAGTGTCCTATCAAACGTAATAGGAAGCTTCGAAGAGGACTGAGTCTGTGTGAGAGCTCCAGCACGCGTCGTAGAGACAATTAAGTGAGTAAGTATTTGCATTTTACAAAACGCTTTACCATCTTTTATCTCATTCACCCCTTATAATCCTCTAAGGTGGCGATTTTACAGCTAGGAAGGCCATCTTACAAATAAGAAAAGCAAATTTATAAAGGTTGCTCTAAGTCCATCACCAAGGAAATCTTTTTTCACCACTCCTCACCTGGAATGCTGATCAGGAGACTTACCCACCCTCCCTTCTCTCCGCAGTTGGTCAGGCCTCCAACTCCTCTTTGAAAAAAACAATTGTTTTTCTTATCTCTAACCTAAAATTAATAATGAATGGATTCTAAATCCCTTGAGCAGGGGTCTGTTGTTTTTGTACAATTTTTTATTTATTTTTATTTTTTTACTTTTTTAAGTAGTTGGAAAAAATCAAACAATAAGATTTCATGACACATGAAAATGTCATGAAATTCACATGTGTATCCATAAAGTTTTAGTGGAACACAGCCACGCTGGGTTAGGTACTGTCGGGCTGCTTTCTTGCTACAGCAGCAGAGTTGAGCACTTGGCGCAAGGTGGGGGGGGGGGACTGCAAAGCCTCAAATAATTGTTTTCTGGCCATTTACAGAAAGTTTGCCAACTCCTGCTTAACACGGTTGGTCACCCAAGCCCTCTTACATCATGGGTGATTGAAAGGATGCGCACAGGTGATTATTATCCTATTTTAGCCTTACTAGGGAGGGGAACTCCACTGCAATCTAATGCTAAAAGTCAGCCTGAAGCAAGGGCAACCACCCCGGCCTGAGGGGGAGGGACCTGGATTCCAGTCCTGTGTGGCCTCAGGCAAGTCACTGTTTCCCCAGGAGCTTTTTATCCCCTGTAACCTGGGATTCAGTTAGTAGGTGGTACAGCTCCTTTACCTGGAAGGGACTAAGGAACAACCTCAAAAGAGAATTTGGGGCAGCCCTGGGAAGGTTCCATTCAAGGAGGCAGGCTAACAGGAAAATGCTTGTGGAATTAATGAAAAGATCAGCCTTTCCCCATGACAGGCCAGGGGCAGTGTTGTGTTCATCACATGTTTATTAAATTAATAATAACTAAAGTTTATTAAAGATAGACACCATGAATTGAGCCTGTGTGATGTCCTGGGCCATGGGCTTGTCACTTTATAGGCATTACTTCGTTTACTCTTCACCACACCCTTGGAGGGAGGTACTATTAATATCCCCATTTTACAGGAGAGAACTGAGGCTGTGTGTCTAAGAGCCTATGGAGCAAGTGAATGAACAAACATCACTTCTCCCAAAGGCAGTGGGAACAGAAGCGTGTATTCTGGAGTCTAGGAAAAGTTGTCCTGATGTCCACACTGAGAGAGGCGGTCATTCCCCTGCTGTGAGAATGGGGGGCATCATGTACAAAGCTTGGGAACACAGAGCCATTCCCAGTATCGAGGCCCCCAGTCTGGGGTGGCTGCTTCTTGGGCCAGCTTCCCAAGCTGCACAGCACAGCGTCTGCACCACAGCAGAGGAATAAACAGGACTCAGAGGGGCACAAAAGTCTTTCCTGCTGCCTCTCCCAGTGTACCATGAGATCCACAGAAGACCAGCTCCAAGGACATAGTTGTTCCACAACCTGGCTGGGGCCTTGGAGCAGGAGCTGAATGGGAGAATAAAAAGTACAGAATAGGGGCGCCTGGGTGGCTCAGTCGTTAAGCGTCTGCCTTTGGCTCAGGGCGTGATCCCGGCGTTCTGGCATCAAGCCTCACATCGGGCTCCTCTGCTAGGAGTCTGCTTGCTTCTTCTCCCACTCCCCCTGCTTGTGTTCCCTCTCTCGCTGGCTGTCTCTCTCTCTGTCAAATAAATAAATAAATAAAAATGTTAAAAAAAAAAAGTACAGAATAAAGAGGATGGTATGTTCTCAAGAGGGAAGGTGGTGTGGGGGCCCCACCTGGGTATTTCTGGGATGAAGACCCAGGCTATAGCTCCTCTCCAAGGAGATAAAAGGGGGGAGAGTCAGGCTTTGTGGGGCCCCTTGGGGGCCTCTCTGTATTAGTTTAGGTAGAAACTCAACAGACAAACTGGGTGCTGTAGGCCTCAAGGGCCCTAGGGGGAGGCTCTCCCTTTCCCAGGATGGTCCACTCAGAAGAAGCCCCTCTGGGAATTCCCTCAGTGGCCTCTGGATAGGTGCGGAAGGGATCCTGGAAGGTAGCTTGGGGGCTGTGGCTTTTGACTCAGTCCATGGTGGAGGGCCTGGATTTTGCATTTTGTCTAAATTGTGGTAAAATATACATAACAAATTATATCATTTTGACCATTTCTAACTGTACAATTCAGTAGTGTTAGGGATATTCACATTGTTGCGCAATCAACATCCAGAACTTTTTCATCTTGCAAAACCGAAATTCTGTACTCATTCAACGACAATGCCAAAATGGGTGAACTGTATGGTATGTGAATGATAGCTCAATAATGACGATTTAAAAAGAGAATTTTTACCCAGTACCCCCCAGGTGACATTGTACCTATTTTGAGATCCAGTTCAAATGCCACTTCTTGTAGGAAGTCTTATGTCTTCCACCATTCAGGCCCCCAAATCCTCAGACGGAGCACACCTTTTCTATAAAACATGAACCCTCCACACTCCTTCTGACCTCGAGACCCTCAGAGTTCAGGGCACTAGCCCCCAGGGAGCCTAGGGTGGGAGGCTGGAGCTGGTGCCCTCCTGACTCAGGCTGGGAGGCCTGTGGTCCTAGCTTTGCGACCTTGGGCAAAGCACTTCTCTTTTCTGGGCCAGGGGATCCTCACCTGGCTGTAGAAGGCTCTGTGGACCTGCTGTCCGCCAGCTTTTTCTGCAGGGATGTGGGACGGGCTTTTACTTTCTGAGCCTGGGAGGTAGGCAAGTAGAAAATTATGGGTTTTCATTTGACAGATACGGACATCAAGGGCCAGGTGGACAAGGCCGGCTGAAGATTTCTAAGCAGGGGGGCTGCTGGCCAGCTCTTCAGTGTAGAGCCCTGTACCCCCGCCTCGCTAAACTATGGCCTTTGCTTTCTGTTGCTCCAGCAGGTGGGCACCTCTCAGGGAAGATGGCTGGGTGGTCACCAAGGCATAAGGCAGGGTAAGAAGACTCTGAAAATGGCCCCAGTCCCCTCCCTGACCTCAGCGTCCAAGTCTCATTGCCCATTCCTGCTGTTTACATGAACCAGTTAGTTGTTCATCCAGCCAAAACTTCTGGGTGGAGATTTCACAATGTAGTGTAGGGGATGGCATTAAGAGATATAAGGGGTGTTGGGGTCCAGGGTCCTAAGAGGGAGGCCCAAGACTGTAGGTCGGGAACTTTTGTCCAGAATGCCAAATTCCTGGGATCCCAACCCTTACCTTGGATGCCCTGCAGTAGAGTTTTGAACAAGAGACCCCACTATCACATCTTAGGGCCCAGACGGGCTACTGGAGGTCTGTCCAGGGAAGCCAGCTCACCTGGGGTGGGATAGCAGTGCCAGGGAGCACCTCCTGTTCGGGTGCTTTGCCATTCCAAGGCTGGCCCTTTAAACCCCGGACCATGATGTCACCATAGACAGCAAGGGATGGGAGGGGGACTGCAGGCCTGAGGGCGGACTGCATTTCCCAGCAGTCTTGGGTGCACCACACCTCTCCCAGCAGGCACTGGCTCACTGCAGACTATTAACCAGTTCAGTGCCCGTTTCCAAGTGCGTTCGGAAGTGTCTGGCCATTCTGGGGTGAGGGTGGGATTCCCCAGCGGGTGGAATGCCTGGGGCACAGATGAAGCAGGCCAAATCTTTGGGCCTGGTATAGCACTGGGCCTCTTCCCTGCCAGGGTCCTGGCATCACCCCCAGCTTCCTGGTGCAGACTCCAGAGTCCTCTCTTTCTATGCAGTCTCCTTTCTAGAACGCGGGAGCCTAGCCTCAGATGGACCCCATCCCACTCTGCTTAAGCTTTGCCCCCAGGCCCCTGAAGGGGTTACCCCTTTGGTCTGGCAGCCCCCTTTAAGCCCGGCGGGGACTACATCTCCCAGCGGCCCCGGGAACTTCCTGACGCAGCGCTCCCCCCTCCACTCCCCAGCCCTCGGGGAGGTGCGGGCCGGGCGGGGGGAGGTGACTTGATGTCATCCTGAGCAGCTGGGCGGCGGGTGCCGGTGCGCACAGAGCCGGGGCTCCCGCGGTGCAGCGCCGCGCTGGGTCGCGTCCCAAGACTTGAGGAGAGGTCCGCACGCCGCCGGGGTAGCCCAGAGCGCGCCGAACGCCTGCACCCCGACTTGGGGCTGAGCTGGGGGTATGCTCCGGCTCTCCCGGAGCCCGAGAGAGAACCCAGGAGCGCCGCCACCCAGAGCCAGCGCCCGGAGCGGAACCGCGGCGAAGGAGAACTGAACAGCCGCCCCCTCCCCACCCGCAGCCCCCCGCTGGTCGGGGACGGAAGTCTGGGCTTCTGAGAAGTGAGTGCCCCCCCACCAGGAGGCAGATGAGGTTTGGGGGGTGAGGAAGGAGGAGCTGAGGTGGAGGAGGTTGCCAGATTTTAGGAGGGAGGGGTAGTGTGGGGATAGGGCCCCCATTCTTGGGGAAGTCGCTGGTGGCCTGGATTAGTGGAGCAGAAGGTGGCCCGTTCTGTTAGGGGCCAGGGATGAGGATGGGGTTCCCCATTCTAGGTAGAGGCTGGTTTGGGGGATAGGCCCCATCCCAAGAGGGGTTGTTTTGGAACCTGGGACCTTTCTGTCTGGGAGAAGGGCAGGACATGCTCCTGTGGGAAGGGGTTGCACCTGTATTTAGGATCTGGGCCAGGTAGGAGGGAAAAGAAGACTTGAGTGCTCAGACTTAAGCAGCCTCACACACTGTCTTTCCTGGAAGAACTGACAGGCTCTCTCTCTTTCTTTTGCTGGTCTCTCTGCCCTGACTTCATTTTCAAAAGAGCCAGGGTGAGAACCCTAACTGGACTCTTCGGGACCCCCAGGAAGGACCTGAGGCCTGAGCCATCCTCCTCTCTACTCTGCCTGCCCCCCCAGGACTGGGCAGTTGCCGCAGGCCCTGGGGGGGGGCCCAGACTGTGGTTGTGTGCCCCCCCCCCAGGATGGGCCCAAGTTAGTCAGCCTCACCCCATTCGGCAACCTTCGGGCCCAGAGGGAACCCCAGGGGCTCTGAAGGCTTGACCCACCATCTGGCCACCATGGAGACAAAGCTGCCCCCTGCAAGCACCCCCACGAGCCCTTCTTCCCCAGGACTGTCGCCTGTGCCCCCACCCGACAAGGTGGATGGCTTCTCCCGCCGTTCCCTCCGCAGGGCCCGGCCCCGGCGCTCCCATAGCTCCTCTCAGTTCCGCTATCAGAGCAACCAGCAAGAGCTCACTCCACTGCCCCTGCTCAAAGGTGAGCCCTGCTGCTGGCTGCCAGGGTACCTGAGTCCCATGGTGGGCAAGCAAGGCTGCCGTGGGTAGTGACAGGCAGCTGGGAGCTGTGATTAGAGGGTTTAGATGGCCCCTTCCAGGCCAGGGACTCCACCGCTGGAGATGACCCCCACCCCCCAGCCCTCCAGCCCTCTCTGCTGACGCATGGCCTGACTGGCCTGTCATCCTTGGAGGTGGGGCATCTGGAAGTGGCGCCACCCTGGGGGGCAGACCAGGGCCAAGGGTGGGGCCCATAACCTGGGTTCCAGGAGGCCACTGCTAGGGTCCTGGAGCAGGTGCTCAGCATGGCTCCCTGTGATCACCATGTAGTCTCCCCACCTCTGGGCCACAGGGTCCCCGACTGGCTGAGCCAGAGAGCACCCAAGAGATCCTCAGCCCCTAGCCTCTTTCCCATTGCTGGCTCCTGGAACAGAGTACCAGCTCTGAGAGGGAGGCATGGTGGCTGCAGGCACCTGTGGAAAGCCCGGGCATCCAGGCTCTCTTACCTTGCTTTAAGTCAGGCCGTCCTGCTGTCTGAGCCTGGGTTAGGAGGGAGAGCTGCAGCTCCTTTACCCTGAAGGAATGGAGGATGGGACATCCTCCCTGCAAAGAATGGGGGATGACACAGAGCAGGGGGTCTGAGGGCAGGGGAGGCTGCTGTATGGACTCGGAGGGCACGCCAATGCCCAGAGCTCTGGTAACTGGGGCACAGGCTCAGCCCCCTCCCTTCTCCCCAGATGTGCCAGCCTCTGAGCTGCACGAGCTCTTGAGTCGGAAGCTGGCCCAGTGCGGGGTGATGTTTGACTTTTTGGACTGTGTGGCTGACCTGAAGGGGAAGGAGGTGAAGCGGGCAGCACTCAATGAGCTGGTGGAGTGTGTGGGGAGCACCCGGGGGGTCCTCATTGAGCCTGTCTACCCGGACATCATCCGCATGGTAAGCACCTGGCCCCGGACCTCTGGGGGAGGGCTTGGGGGACATGGAACCCTACTGACCTGCTTGTGGTCCCCTTCTCCCGCGAAGAATAACCCACCACTCTTTGGCTTAGACTCAAGGCCTCCATCTTTCTCCCCACTTCCCCCAGCCCCACTGCATCAGGCCCGCCTGATGCCTCCCTCAGTGCCTCCTGGGCCTGACCCACCCTGCACTTTGGCTTATGCTCTCCCGAGGCCACGCTGTGTCCCTTATCGCCGTGGCCTGGCTTAGATGCTGCCTCTGCCATGAAGCTTCTCAGTGTTCAAGCTAGAAATCTCCTTTTTGCTGACTAGGCTGTCCATACACCTTACCACTTCACATCTTGTCTTCCCCGCTGGACTGTGCCCAGTAGAAGGTGGGGATGTGTCTTGTTTATTCCTGGGTCCCCAGCCCCCGGCCCAGGGCTTCCGCATGTTCAGGTGATGATTGATGAGGAGGGAATTCAGGTGCTGAGGCTCATTAGAACTTTGGATAAGGGACCTCCTGGCTTCTGCCTTCAAGGGCTCTTCCTAAAAGAACCCTGCCCCTGCCCTTCAGATCTCAGTGAATATCTTCCGGACCCTACCACCCAGTGAAAACCCTGAATTTGATCCTGAAGAGGATGAACCCAACCTGGAGCCTTCCTGGCCACATCTGCAGGTACGGGGGCTGGGGAAGGCAGGGAGCTGCGTTTCAGTAGAGGGGAGAGGGTCTCCTAGACTGGCAGGGGGGAGAGGGAGGCTGTTCCTGAACTCACCTTTTTGACTGTCCCCTCTCCCAGCTGGTATATGAGTTTTTCCTGCGTTTCTTGGAGAGCCCAGACTTCCAGCCCTCCGTGGCAAAGAGATATGTGGATCAGAAGTTTGTGCTGATGGTGAAGTGGGGAGCCCAGGCCGGGTGGTGCCGTGGGACAGGGGCAGGCTTTCTGAGGGGTGCGGGGATAGGATGGAAGCGACCTGGGCTTGGCCTCCCCCCTGACCCCTGACCCTGGGTCCCCTAGCTCCTGGAGCTGTTTGATAGTGAGGACCCCCGGGAGCGTGAGTACCTCAAGACCATCCTGCACCGGGTCTATGGCAAGTTCCTGGGGCTCCGGGCCTATATCCGCAAACAGTGCAGCCACATCTTCCTCCGGTGGGTGCCTGCTGCCTGCCCAGCTGAGACCTGGGGAGGGAGGGAGGGGAGAGCTGTAGGGGAGGAGATGGAGGCAAAGTCTCCTGGGAGGTCAGCGGGAAAGGGTATTTATTTCCATTTTACAGATGAGGAAATACACACCGAGAGAGATGAATGGTTTGGAGGGACTAGGTCAGTCCTGAGGGCCTAGGATCAAATCTTCTGACCTTTGTGCTGAGCCATAAAGACCCAAATAAAGAGATTCTTTCTACAAATGTGTGTTGAGCAACAGTGCCCACTGGGCATAGGGGCGCACATGGCCTTGTAGTGGAGATCAACTTTGGAGCTCAGTGGCCTTTTTGAGTTTGGTTCAAATGTTTAGATGAATGTGGGCAAATTATTGAAGTTCTCTCATCTCTAAAATGGGATTGATAGCTCTGCTCACCCAGGGACAGTCGTCAAGGTGAAATGAGATAATATCTCCAAAGCACACAGTATGTAGCTCTTTGACCAAGGCTGGGACTCTGAAACCTTAGCTCTTACGGTATTGGCTACAAAATAAGTGAGACACGATCCCTGTCCTTCAGGACCTCGGAGTCCATTAGATCCCTTGACTATTAACTTTGGGGCAGTTGTCATTGAACTGCTGAGGCTCGATTTCTTCATCTGTATAATGGATCTAATAAGCGCTATTTCTCAGGATAATTTTGGGAAGTACGTAGCTCTTAAGTGTTTGTCATTCTTTCAGTTGAAAGGCATAAAGAGCACAGGATGCAGGCTAGGTGCTGGGGTCCAGAAAATGAGAGTTAGGGTCTGGGGGGAAGAGACAAGTTGGAATGCCTCATAGAAGAGAGCTTTGAGCACCAGTGCCTGGGCCAAGGAGGGGATTCAGAGGTGGGTGTGGAGCTCAGTGGGGCCTGGTTTGGGAAGGGAGCTCAGCCTCTGGCTTGAGAGAGAGTTGGATTAGTGTGCAGGGAGGGGTGGCAGGCAGGCTGGCTGAGAGGGGGCTGGGCCTGCTCTAACTGCTCTGAGCCCTTCTGCATCCTCCTCTTCTTCTCGCAGGTTCATCTATGAACTCGAGCACTTCAATGGTGTGGCTGAGCTGCTGGAGATCTTAGGAAGGTGACTCTCTCTGGGCCTTGGCTGGAGTGTCAGGATTCTGGGAGGAAGGACTGAGGCCTGGTCATCTGAGCCCTCCTCTCTTTTGCCCCCTCCTCAGCATCATCAATGGCTTTGCGCTGCCCCTGAAGACCGAGCACAAGCAGTTCCTGGTCCGGGTCCTGATTCCCCTACACTCTGTCAAGTCCCTGTCTGTTTTTCACGCCCAGGTAAGGCCCAGGCCTGGCCCTGCCACAGCAGAGAGATCCCAACAGAGTCAGGGCAGCCGTTGGGTCAGCCCGACACTCTGCTCCAGCCACACTAAATCACGAACTCATGGGATCTTCCCTCACCTTCTTTTTCTTTGCTAATTCTGTTCCATCCAGTTTAGAGAACTTCCACGACGTTTTTAAGGCTGATCTCAGACATCAGCTTTGTGAAGCCTTCCCAGCCCTTTCTCTCCCGACCTGCCCTAGGCAGGATTAAACCCTTCTCTTTTCATATTCCCATAGATTGTGATGTAGGTTTCAGTTATGGAAACTTTTGTGGAATTTATAAGGGCGAGTTTGCTGCACGTTCCCCCTCAGAGAACATGGTTGTGTCCCTGCACACAGAGCATAGCATGGTTCCCGGCACATCCTAGGTAGTCAGTCAGTAAATGTTTGGTGAATGAGAGCAGAGACACAGGAAGGGAGCAAACATCTGGCGTCCTGTCATGGTCCCTTCCTGACCCCAGTCTTCTTTCTCTCCCCCACCCCCCACCCCCTCAGCTGGCATATTGTGTGGTGCAGTTCCTGGAGAAGGACGCCACCTTGACAGAGCACGTGAGTACTTCTTGGGGGAAAGGCAGGCCCCACCCCTGCAGGTCTGACTCCTTTCTGCTTCAACTCCCACAGGTGATCCGGGGGCTGCTCAAATACTGGCCAAAGACCTGTACGCAGAAGGAGGTATGAGGAAGGGCTCTGATGTCCCCCAGAGGGGGGTCAGGAGGGCTCTGGTTCTGGAGGGCAGTCAGATGTGTGTGGGGAGAGATGGGCACTGCTGTCTCCTGTGTCCCTACCCCCAGGTGATGTTTCTGGGGGAGATGGAAGAGATTCTTGATGTTATCGAGCCCTCCCAGTTTGTGAAGATCCAGGAGCCCCTCTTCAAGCAGGTGGCCCGCTGTGTGTCCAGCCCACATTTCCAGGTATGAGGTGGGATCAGGTAGGGATGGGAGCCAGGATATGGACTAGGAGGGCTGACCGGTGGACCTAACACAGCTCCCTCCACCCTCAGTTTCTCCTCTGGACCCACCAGGGTCTGATAATGGGGAGATGCTGGACTTAAGAACAGGAGACCTAGGGTCAGGCCTCAGATATGCTCCCCACGGGCTAAAGGGCCCCGGGCAGTTAGTTTGCCACTTGAATCTGATGAAGCTTCCTCATTTGTGAAGTGGACCCCAGTGATCTCTTCACAAGGTGGTGATAAGGACTAAAGAGAGTGCCAACCTGTTTGGTAAACTGGAGTGTGCTCCAGAATGGGTTCTTATCCCTGCTCCCCTCTTCTTAGTGGCTCTTGATTTCATTAGTCCCACTCCATTGCCCAGCCAGGCAGTTCCACTCCCTCAGGCTGGCTGTAATTGCTATTTTCTTGCAGACTTTCACCCATTCGTATGCGCCTTAACCTGGTGGAAGTCAAGTCTTCCTCTCAGGGACTCTGGCATTTAAGTTTATGAAATACCTCGTTTGAGTCTTACAACAGCCCTGGTGAGATAGCTATTATTAGCCCCCTTTAACAGTTGAGAAGATTGAGGCTGAGAGGTTAAATGCCTCAGCCTAGGTCATCTGTCCAGTGTGTAGTGGAAGTAGGATTCAACCCTGAGCGTTGGACTCCAAATCCAGTGTTCTTTTCTCTTCACTACATTGCCTCCTCCAGTGGGTCAGATGAGCCCTGATGATTGGGTGTGTGGAGAACAGGGACCCTGGGTCTTGGGGGTGGGGGTGGATACCAGGCCTGGGAAGCCACTACCAGGCGCTCACTCTGCCACCCTGCTGCCCCAGGTTGCAGAGCGGGCTCTGTATTTCTGGAACAATGAGTATATCCTGAGCCTCATCGAGGACAACTGCCACACTGTGCTGCCTGCTGTGTTTGGGACCCTCTACCAAGTCTCTAAGGAACACTGGAATCAGTAAGTGCCTCGGCCCTGACCTAACCCACAAAAGCTGGATCCAGGACTGGCGAGTCCAGAGCTGGGAGGATCAGGGATGGGAAAAGGGGCAGGTTGAGAGCAGTGCCTGTGGTGTGCAGAGCTGCATGTGTGTTCAGGGCACAGGGGCAGGCAGAGTGCTAGGGAGGGAGATGGTACCAAACTGAAGTTGTTCCCATTTCCTCACCCCTCCCCGTACCCTGCCAAGAACCATCGTATCTCTGATCTACAACGTGCTCAAGACATTCATGGAGATGAATGGAAAGCTGTTTGATGAGCTCACAGCCTCCTACAAGCTAGAAAAGCAGCAGTGAGTGTTGGGCTGGTCATGGGGGGAGAGTGGGGAAAAGCAGGATGGAGCCAGCTCCTCGTGGTTGGAGGGAGCCTAGGAGGACGGCCCCACATCCTCTGAGATCAGATGTTTCGTCTCTCCCTGTGTTCTGCTGGCCGTTCATGCCCAGCTCCCCACTGCATCCTCCAGTCACGCTCCCAAGTCTTCCTCCCCTTCAGCTCCGTGACCACAGGCTGAGGCCGGTTTCCCAGTGCTCCTTCCCTAAGTGGAAGGTCCCATAAAGTCCCTCTCCAGTTGGGTGGTGGTGAGCGAGGCTGGACGGTAGGTGGGCCCAGGTAGGGGAGCTGCCTCACCCTCTCTCCCCAGGGAGCAGCAGAAGGCCCGGGAGCGTCAGGAGCTATGGCAAGGCCTGGAGGAGCTACGGCTACGCCGGTTACAGGGGACCCAAGGGGCCAAAGAGGCACCCCTCCAACGGCTTACACCCCAGGTGGCCACCAGTGGGGGTCAGAGCTAGAGATCCCCGAAAGGGGAGGAGCTAAATCCAGAGCTATCAGTCCCTCCGTCCCCTCTCCTACCCAGGGGCCTAGAGAGACACACACCTACCCCTGGGCTTGCCAGAGTGGGCTTGGAGGGCTCCCTGCCTGGCCCAGCGTGGGCAGCTTTCACTGTGGGGAGAGGAGGAGAGGAGATGGTGGTCCTGGCAACAGAACTCTCAGGCCTTTGTGGCAGGACTTGACCAGGGCAGGCTTGACCAGGAAGCTGCCACTGGGGACTGCACCTGCCCCGCGAAGCTGGGCTCCAGACTGCAGGCGGGTTCCCACCCTGCTCCTGCCTAGAGCAAGGGGACTCAGCCCCTCGCCTGCCCCGTCTCGTGCCAGCACGAGGTCCTTCCTCACCCTACCATGGGATCCATGGTCTATTTATTCTCCCCAGCTCACCCCCAGCACATACCCCTGGGGCATCCTCTTTCCCTCGTCTCCCTCACCCTGTACTTCCTTGTCCCCTTTTTATTTATTGGGCAGGGGGAGGGGTGAGGGCACAGGCAGAAGAGATTCCCCGTGTCCTAGGGTGGGGGTGTGTGTCACAGTTACCATGGTCTGTCCCCCTTCCCCTGGCTGGGGGTAGACTTAATAAAAAGAAAAACTTGAGAACTGCTTGCTTTATTTAGGGGTAAGGACAAAGAGAGGAGTGAAATGATGGCAGACTGGTTAGGAGGCCAGGCCGAGGCAGGGGAGAGGCTGCCCTCTGCTCAGGAGGTGCCAACACAGAATCTCAAGAGAGCTGTTGTCCTCAAGGGGCCTCAGGATATACAGGATATACTCCAACTCAAACCCTCTGACCAAGGCGAAGGAGGAAGGGAGAGGGTGGGCTAGTAGCGCGAGAGGCGACACATGTCACACTGGCAGGCCCTGGCCGTGAAGATCTCCAGCTCCTCCCTCCGGTCCCCCCCACACTGCAGCTGCACCTTCACCTGCAGGAGAGGGGGACCCGTGTTCCATTCACCTTCCTTGGGCCATCTTAGATGCCCATCTCCTCTGTCTCTCCCCACCCCCAAAGAGCCACTACTGGGCTGGGCCCTCTCACCTTCTTTAGGCCACTGATGGTACAGCACTGAGAGACGGAGGTCACGTTATGTCGATAGCCACTGGCCACCAGCACGGAGTACCGGGAAGGGAAGGCGCTAGACTCACAGTGGCCCACACAGGCCTGTGCCACATGGGAGCCCTGGCAGGTGCCTTGGCGGTCACTTTGCACCGTCACATTGAAGGCTAGAAGGAGACAGGCGAGTGGGAGACAGTGCCTCTGCAAAGCCTCACCTAGCTCTTGTCCCCGGAACCTCAGTGTGGGTCCGTGGAGGGTGCTGCCTGCCCGTCGGTCCCGTCCATTAGCTCTCTGCTCCCGCCCAGCTGTCTGCTCCCCGGGTTACTCACGGTGCAGGTGGCAGCCTGGGATGGCCGCCTGGCGACCCCAACCTTCCGTGACCGCCAGGACCAGCAGGCAGAGGAGCAGCGTTTGGGGGGATGCCATGGGGATCTGAAACACAGTGGGTAGATAGCTGTCTCTAGAGAAGTGTGCAGGTGGGAGGGGGAGTTCTTCACTGTGTGCGTCCAGGTGAATGAGCCAGGGTTAGGCTGCTCCTTCTGACTGGGCTGCGGCAAGCCTGTGAGCAGGGCTGTCTTTTCCCTGTAGCTGCCTTTGGGTGCATGGTGTGTCTGCCTGTGTGTCTCTTGTGATGGGTGTGAGTGTGTGCAGCTGTCAGCCCACTGCAGTGATTGTCCCCTGGAATCTCCTCTACCATCTGGAACACAAACATCTGCCTCCCTCCATCTCCCCCTCTGCAGGCCCCAGGCCCTCCCCAGGCTCCTCCTGCCTCAGGGGCCTTACCGCCTCCAAGGCCCAGGAACTGAGTGGCTTGCTGAATGAGTTCCTCAGGTCTTCTGCTGGTCTCCAGACAGTGCTGGCTCTCCGGATTTTTATTTGCCAGGATCTGGAGCCACGCCCTCTTGGAGATCAGTTTACAGGCCTGCCTCCCTGGCAGAGGCCTCAGAGCAATCCCACCTGGGAGATCCAGCTCTTCTCTGAGGTGTGGTCCTCAGAGAGTGGCTTCTGCTGCTTTCTGCTGCCTGAGGTCCAGGGCTGGGGGAAGTGAGTTGTGGAAAAAAGCCCAGGAGCTGGTGGAGTGGGCAGCTTGTGCACAGTTGGGGAGAGAGGGATCAAGACTGGGCTGAGTTGTGGCCACCAGCGTTCTTCTCTCCTTTGCTGTAGGACCTTGAGCAAGACACTCCCCTGTTGAGGGCCTTGCCACCCCAACCTTAAAGCTACTAAACTCACCCCTCCTTGTCCCTTATCCACTGCACAGGGAGGATATTTTTATGGACAAGGAAACTGACACCAGTAAGGGCCTCCTGAGAGATGCTTGGTGGCAGAGTTGGGGAGAATGGGGGGTTCTAAGTCCATTTCAGAGCTTCATTTTCACTCGTCATCCTGGAGGTCAGCCACAGAGTGGGGCTCCCCCTAGTCCCTGGAATAACAGGGACCTGACTCCTGGAATAGTCTGAAGCTGTCAACCCCAGCAAAGCCCATCGTTTAGTCCAGCTCTGGCTCTGGTTTTACAGGTGAAGCAGCTAAGGCTTAGAGAAGGAAAGTTACTAACGGTCACACAGTTAATGTCAGGCCAAATCTGCGCTCCGTACATGGTACTAAATTACACTTGGGGCAAGAATATGGCAAGTTGGAAAAGATCCCTAGTCAGCAGTAGCTGCACGGGCTAGGTAGGGTAGGCCAGAGATCAGAAAGAAGCCTATGGTGATTTGGCCCCCCACACCCCAGGGCCACTGCCTCACTGATTTGCCTAGAGAGGCAGAGCCAACCACACACACCACCCTGGCCTGAAGGTGCCTGAGAGCTCATTGAATCCTACCCCTTCATTGTTCAGATGAGAAAATCCGAACCAGAGAGGAAAGTGACTTTGCCAAGGCCTCACTGTAAGCTAGTCAGAGTCAGAATGGCACTAGGCTCCCTAGATTCTGGAGTGGTGCCTTTCAGAAGCTTTGTAAAGCAGGCCATGTTCGGGACAGTAGGACAAATGTTATAAACGCAACTCGTCCTTAATCTTCCAGTTCCCTTTGGGCCCTTCTCCCCTCAGGACCCAGGCCTATCTACAGCAGCCATGTCTTCTCCCAGCAGCCAAACAGAGGGACCCCAAGGGACCTCAGCATTCCAGCCCCAATTCTCCCATTCATCATGGAAATCTTCCAGCATCTGACAGACGATCAGCTCTGTTTAAAGACTAGAAGTGACAAGGACTCATTATCTCACAAGGTGGCCCATTCTAATATTGGACATTTATAACAGTTAGGCTCCTTTGTTCTGAGCTAAATTGAGTTTCCCTAAATTCCCATCTATTTAATCTTCTGTGGCCACACCACACAAGTCTAACCTGTCCATCTCAGACCAGCCCTTGGGTTACATGAAGTCAGAGCTTGGGGGCCCTGGCCTTCTCCAAGGGCCCTAACCTGGGCTGACTTGCAGTTAATCTGAAAAGCTAAACTGTATTACTGTCAAAAGCCAGAGGGATAGGTGAGTGGAAAGCATTTATCTACTGAGGGTGCAGTTTGGGACCAAACTGGGTGAATTCAGGATAGATGATATCTTGAGGGTCAGCAGGGCTCAGGAAGATGAGTCTTATGAGACCCCATTCCCTAAGCCCTGGTGGGGAGGCTAAGGCTCAGGTTTGCAGTCAGGTGCAGACCCCACCCACCCAAAGCATCCCACCACCAATAACTGGGTAGACCCAGGGGAGATTTCAGGCATTGCTTCCCTGTATCTTCAGAGAAGAGTTTGCTCCCTCTCTACTTCATGAAATTCAGTCAATAACTCTTCATAAATAATTTATTATCATTAGGATCCTAAGTGCTGGAGATGAAAGGCCTAAACTGGCCCTCAGAGCAGTACAGTTCTCAGACTAGAACATTTAAGGAAGTTCTTTTCTTAGTGTTTCAAATAGAAAAAAAAAATCCATTGTAAAGGGGCAAAGGATAGGACAAACCCACAAGAGGACTCAGGGAGTTTGGGGCCCGCGTTCCCCATGACTGAAATGTCATACACAGAGGATGGGATGGGAAGAGTCCCTGCAAGAGGACACTCTTTCCACTGCTGCATCTGGAAAGCTCACTGGTTGTTCTTTCTGAAGAAATAGCGAAAGGGGAAGAGAGAGCTGTCGGAAGGAGAGCAGAATGGGTTGAGATTCTAGAGGTCCCTCCCTTCTCCCAGTCCTATTACAGCTCCACTAGCTAGGGCATTTTTGGGAACAGCATTTGAAAAGGTACGTGAATTAGCTTATACTCAGGAGTGGGGCATGAAGAAGGAGAATTGCAATGGGGCAGCTGAGCTCTAGAGTGAGAAAGGGATTTGCTGTCTTCGGCAAAAAGGACTCTGAAGACACAGCCTAGATTCAGAAGGGAGAATGGAAGCATTTTGGTAACCAAAGAATCTGAATGACCCAACAATAAGAATAGTCTCTGTCCAAGCAGGGTTTGTGGGATGAGGTCCAATGCTAGGCGCATTGGGGTGGGTTGTGTAAAAATGAACCAGACACAGTGTTTATTAAATTCAGTTAGGGCCCTTGTGCTGAGTCTCATTTCCATCATGTATCCTGGGGAAAACAAGATTATGCAGGTAATCTGGTTTCTTTTCTAATTTCCCTGAGAGACTCAATGAGGCAGACTCTGGAGCTAGACTGCCCTGGGTCTCAGTGTGATGGTAAGAGAGACACCTGTCCTACCTTAGAAACCCAAAGAAGCCACTAGTTCCCAGCTCTGGGGGTCCTTTAGGTGAAGGTGGATTGTTTTGCTGCAGTGGAGGGATGATTTGCCCTGCTAGGATGTCCTCCCACTTAGAATCTGCAAGGAAGACAGTCAGGGAAAAAGTGTTAGTCCGTGGACTACTTTCATGTGACATCCAGTGTGGACCAAGGGCAGCCTCACACCAAGATTCATTTGAAGCCAGGTGACTTGTTTGTTCTGACCTTCCCAATTTCATCTCAGCTCAGGAGATGTTACTCTGACCTTGGAGCATTTTTAGTTGGGCCCCTGAGATTTTTACACTGCTCAAGTCCTAGCCACCCACCACAGATGGTTGTCTTCTCGTGGAATGACAACTCATTGAAGAACTCATGTTCTTATAGCCCAGCATCTGTGATAACTACAGGCCATACCGAATCCTTATGCTAGACAACACCTTAACATGCCTTCCCAGCCCTTGCCAAGCATACACTGCACCTTCAATATTAACACTAATGCCCTAAAGAGAAGAGGAGGAGAGACAGCAACCCAAAGATTATTCTCCAATGAGACAAAAAAGTGAAACCATTCCTCCCAACTTTTCTGTAAAACTTACCACCCCACATGGAAATGTTTTCAAATAGTGGGAGCATCATTTTCACCATCAGAAGCCCAGGAAGTACATGCATTGTTTCCCTTCACTTCTCTTGGGGGTTGGGGGAGTTTTATTATTCAAGGGCAGGCCCCCAGACCGGACGGTAGCCAACAGGCATCTCCACGGGAGCAAGACACATCACCCAGCAAGTGTGCCCAGACTCAGAGCTCTATGCTGCTCTGCTCTTCAGAGAACTAAAGAGGAGAGGACGATTATTAAAAGAGAATAAATTTCCCAGAACCTACCCTGTTCCTGGATATCAGTGATATTAGATGTTGGGGTCTCCTGCCATTCCTGCTGGGTTTTTCTTTCTTTGTTCTGATAAAAAGAGGACGAAGAAAAGTTTTAAACTTTACTCTCATAGAGCTTGGTGGTCTGAATGCTATTTGTTGGTTGGTGGTTAGTCAATGAAGACTTCATAGGGGAAGTGCTATTGGAACGGGCACTTGATGGATGAGTGGGATTTTGTCGTAATGAGGGTGAGGAGATGGTCAGAGAGAAGACAGCATTCTAGATAGGGACATGATGTACAAAGGCACAGTACCATTAACAAGTAAATGTGATGAGCACGGCTAGAGCTGGGGCAGTGTAAACATGATTACAGCCTAAGCAACCAGCACAATACCACTCAATCTTCTCCCTGGGCTACTCCTTCATAGAAATTCTTTCGTACTTTGAGGGGACATCCTATAACCTGGTTCCAAACCTACAACATTTCCAGTTGACACCCTGACATTCAGATCATGGTTCAGATATTTTCTTTGGTATTCTCTGCCAATTGGCCACTCCTGACTACCTAGCAGTGCTGAGAAGTTCCTTGAGCCATTGTGCTAATGAAGAATTCTACAGCAAGGGACTGCAGACTGTCGAGGTGGGTCAAGAGGCAGAAGCATGATAAGCCTCTGGGAAAGTTAGGATGTAGCCCCCATCTGAAGCATAAGCTGTATTTCTTTTCTTTTCTTTTTTTCTTTAAGATTTTATTTATTTATTTTTCGAGAGAGAGAGAGAGAGAGAGAGAGAGAGAGAGAGAGTCAGCAAGAGAGAGAACACAAGCCAGGAGGAGAGGCAGAGGGAGAAGCAGACTCTCTGCTGAGCAGGGAGCCCAGAGTGGGGCTTGATCCCAGGACCCTGGGATCATGACCCGAGCTGAAGGCAGACTCTTAACCCATTGAGCCACCCAGGCACCCTAAGCTGTATTTCTAAGAGAAACTTTTCCACAAAACCTCAAATTCTAGAACACATAGGCTGCTACTTAAGTAATATTCCTGTAAACATGAAAGGGAACTCTGGGGAGGAAAGAAACCATCTCTTACCTCTTCTAAGTCTTCAGGTACACTGGGTTACAGGGGTATAGCTCTGATTTGTAGCTTGAGGAAATGATTCTTACGAATTTAATGAAACTATGGCTTGGAGCTTAAATTCTGCTGCATTGGTCCTAATGAAAGCATCTACTTAGGTTGGCAGTGGGGAACAGAGGGGCAAAGGCCCTGGGGCAAAGGTGAAGGTCTCCTAACCAGGGGAGATTTCCCTCACGAGATAGTCTAGGATTTGTGCTCTCCTGAAAACTTGACAGATGTCTTTTTAGGCAAATGTCATAAGAAAGGAAAAACACAGCCTGAAATAAGACTGAGGGTACCATCTGGAACATCCAACAAGACATAATATATACTTACAACCCAACACAAGATTGTTCTCTGTATGTTCAGGGCCAGATCTGCTTAGAAGTACAGTTCAAGCAGCGGTGGCAGAAAACAAAAACAAAAAACTACACACATGGCAGTCTGTTTTACTTCTGAACCATTCATCTGCTCTCCCTCACTTTTTATCCTTACAAAGTCTGGATCTCTAGTCTGGGACCCGAAGTAATAAAGGGAATGGGTCTGCCTTTCCTTCCCATTCTCCCCAAAACACCTCTTATGAAACAGAGACCTTATTCAGATATGTGTCGTGTTCTTCTAAGCTTTCCCTGTACCAGATCCCAGTGGTGTCATGTTCAGACATGAGAGTCCACACTGACTGTGACCTGACACCCTGAGTTCCCCAAAGGGGAGAGAAAATATTAAGCATTGGACCATAGGAGCAAATTCAATTTTTCCAGCTCAAGTGACTTACACTGAGAGTTACTGTGATCAGTCTAATTCAGAAGAAATCCTCTCTCTGAGAACAGGGTCTACAATGGAGACCGTCACTGGGCTTTGAGTCAAAATCAATAAACATGTTCCTTTTGGGTTTTTTTTTTTCCTTGGTTTTTTCTAAACCCAGTATCAGGTTGAAAAGGTAATTATGTTGAGTAAGAAACTGTGGGTACTGTTCTTGAGGGAGATGATGTGTCAAACTAAGAATAGGAAGGTATGAAGGATAGAGAGTGAGGGAAATGTTCTTTTAATAGTAATTATCTTGGTTGTATAAAGCGTCTTTGTTCTTCAGATCTTCATGTACTCCTCCTGTACTTTCTCATTTCTTTTTCTTCCTTCTTGAAAGGATGGGAGTATAGAAGAGGGTAATCATCTGCCTATAGTCATTCAGTGGGCCACCTGGGTTTGCACAACGGGTCCTGTGCCCTGCCCCTACCCACAGAGGCCGAGGTCTGAGGCCCTAAGGGTTCCCTCTTCCCCCAACTAAACAATAAGTTACTGGAAAGAAACCAGGTTTTACCTGCTTCCATGAACCCCAGCAACTAACACAATACCTTACAAACAGGAGGCAGAATAATCATTTAGAAGTGAAAATCACTTAACCTTTCTACTTAACAAATGTTTTAGGGAAATCCTGTGATCTTGAAGGTGGCCTTAAGCCTTTCACGATCCATCCTGTGCTGACCTCTTCAGTAACATTTCTCAGCACTGCACTTTAACTAAGCTCCCGGTACACTGGCTTGCAGTCACCAAATGCACTGTAGTCTTTCCTCTTGGCCTTAGTTCTTTGAGCTACTCTGGGAACCCTCCCTCACATCCACCTAATTTGGGTGAGGTTCTCCTTTGTGGTTCCTTTGTTTCCTGTACTTCTTTATTCCTGTATGTAGCACATCGATCAATAATTGTCTGCCTAGCTTTATGCCGTTGACATTTTTAGAGGAGAGCATGATACCTCTAATAGTAGTAGACACACAGTAAGTCTGTCGAATAAATGCACATATAGATGTCTGCTCTGTAACTGATCATGCTATGGGACTTGGGAAGGTGACGCAGGTGAATGGGAGTGTTTAAATACTGAAGGTCAGAGCTACTTTAGAGACACAAGTGAAAAGTAAGGAAAAGGCACAACTAACAGCTCTTTCAAGAGGGGAAGAAAAGAAAAAGCGCTCTTTTAGAGACTACTATGGAAAAGAAGCTCTAAAATGGAGTAGCAGCAGATATAGGAATATCTAAATGGGGAATAAACCTCACAAATGAAATCAAATACCATTGGGACCAGCCCACCACTGCCCTAAATGAAGTTTTCTCTTACCAGTATCCCCTGCTGATACATGCCTAGCTCATCTATAAAAATTAGATGTTCCCAGGCTCAGACGCCAATGTAGATGATGGCAAAAGGCTTCTAAAATGAAAAAATTCTCTACCAGATCCCACCACAATTCAACAGACCTGTTTTCTTATCTCACTGCAGAGTACAAGAAGCAGCTTTTTAAGGTGAGAAGAAAAGACCTTTTAACAAAAGGACTCATCGATGTGTATATTACGTGGCCGCTTTCAGGACAGGTTGTGGCAAGGGTGGAATGGTTGGATGTTGCTCTGCTGACGGTGAAACCTGAGAATGCGTTCAGTCAGTTCAGTCTGTACTTAGGACCAAGATATGCTGGTGACAGGAATCCTGATTTGTAACAGAGCAGGAACAGCCAGAAGCCTTACAGCCTCCATTTTGGTGCTTACCCTCCTGGTTTCCATAAGGGGCTTCTTTATGCTGGGGCCTTGGCTGGAAATCTCCATCTTGGCCCTGAGGTGGGGGAAAAGCCCAGGAAATGTTACTGGCGGCAGCAGCAACATCACCACATTTAAGCAAACGTGGTCCAAATGAATATTTCAGCAGGTTGGCTATTTTTATACCACTCCTGGCCTGCAGAATAAATTGTGTGGCCAAATTCTCTTTGGGTGCTGCTTTAATTCACAGCAGAATCCCAATTTGAGACATTTAGTGATCTAGGGGTTGAGAAAGGGAAAATGTGATTGATAGCAGGCAATCAGATTTTGAAATACTTGTCTGCATCAAAACCCAGAGAAAGGCAAGATGTGAGGCCTCATCCCCATGGAAAATTCAGTCAAACAGAACTGAGCAAAGTGTCACACCTCCAAGTACCTTCACATTCCACCTGGTTGGGAAAGAAATTTCCTAACTCTTCCCTGACATGTGCATTTGGAGGGCAGAAGGCTCAGCTCCCTCATGGTCCACCCTCACTGCTCCCGTGTGCCCACACAGTCCCAGGAAGGGAGCAGCTGCTCTCTGTGAACATGAGCTGAAAGCACGTTGGGCTGGGGAGCAAACCACATCTTGGATTATTCCAGCTGCCCTAGCTGGGTGCTAATAAGAATGACTGTATTATCTTACTGACTCACTCTGTCCCTGACAGAGATTTGGAAGAAGAAAATAAGTACCCTCCATGATAGCAATTTCGACATGTTAGGGATGTGTTCAACATTGCCCCTACTGTTGCAGCATCTCGTGCTGTAATTGATATATAACCTCCTGCAGACATTTCCATTTTAGCCTACTCTATGTCTTAAGGTAGAGTTCCAAAAGTTTACTGCTTACTAGGTAAAACAGAATTATATTTTATTTTTTTCTCACTCTCTTGAGGGTTTCTCTATGTTCTTGTATAATATTCTGGGACTTCTTAAGTCTTATGGCTTCTGGTAACACGACCGTACTAAATGCTCACTGAATACGCATTGGATTCAATTGTATAGATCTGATTGCATTTCCTCCCAGCCCTTGTCTGATGAACAGAAGAATCCTACTTTGCTGAGGAAGGAATTGTGTTCAAATTGCATTGCAAATATTGACTTGCCTCCTTCCCTTAGTCCACCCATGGAAATAGGCAAGTACCCATGAAGCCCCAAGACAAAAAGCAACTCACTGAAGGACAAGATCGCCTGGCAACAATAGCTGGCAAAGCCTAACCAGGATGCAGGATTTAGACTCTCTCCCTACATCACTGACCTGTCCAGCGCTGGCCTGCTGGGGGAGCTGGGCACTTCTGCTTGTTTCCGTTTCCTCATCATGGCTCCCGCCGCTTTCCGCTCTGCTAGGACCTTCAGAGAGGAACCAGACTCCTGTGACTCCTTTTCCAGAGCTGTTCACAGTTCATGAGGGCACAGTAAAGAGAACTCCCCATCTTTAAATTGCCAAAAGCGACTTTTAACACCAGCTTTTCAAATAAGGATAGACATTCTGTTAGAGACCATCTCAGAAATCTAGCCACGAGGAAAAAGATGGTCTCATGTATACAATTCTGACTGCACCTGAGCAGCAACCAAGGGGAAGAGGAAGAGATAAGAGCAGAACCTTTTGGACAAAACAAGGCAATAAAGGCAATTTTCATCTTGTACAGAAAAGACAAACTTACCAACCCAAGAGGACTGTCGTTTATTGGCTCCCCTACAACAGGAAATTTGAATATCATAATGGATCAAGATGCTGTTTCACTTAGATTTCTGGCTATCATTTATTTCTCAGAACTGGTCCTAGACAAAAACCTCTGTGTCTGCCCTTCTCCTTTCCGCCTGGTACCACTTTTGCTAGAAATACAGTGTCTTCAAACTCTCTTCCTCCCCTCTTCTAGAACTATTGTCATCTACAAGCTCAAAAGTATTATATTCATACTGTATTCTAATGATATGCCACTTAAAAGGGAATGATCCTTACTAAAAGAAACAAGGTGGAACTTCAGACATCAATGGTAAATGAATTGGGTAGATATTTTGAGGCAAGGCCTTTGCACTCTTTTCCAAATCAAACTGGTACAGGTATCTATTTGTCCCTCTATGAGTAAAAATAGCAATGGCCTTCAGAGATTAAAAACTGGGAGATGCCTTTAAGATACCCCTAAGGTGAAAGTCACTGCATACTCTAAAATGGAAGGAAGTATTTTTATATAATAGATTGCTTTCACTGAGTGATTACTGCCAGTCAGACTTTGTACTCCTTTCCATCTACCAGTATTTATACATATATATTTAATCCTTTTAACAACCCAATGAGATAGGTGCTATTATTATTCTTCACCATTTCACAAAGGAGGCACAGAAAGATTAACTAATTCATCTAAGGTCGTACAACTATTAAGTGGCAAATCCACCAGGATTTGAATCAGGCGGTCTGGCTTGGAGCACTCTGTTCCTAACCTCTGCACGGTGCAGTGCTGGGGCCCAGTCTGACTGACCATTTCGCCATATTGAGCGTGCACTGCTAACCCATGGACATTCAACCTTCCCTATTTCTTCTCTACCGCTCACTTCCATCATTCTACTTACCAGGTGACAGGTTTTCATGAAACCATTTCATCTCAACATATAGAGTGAAAACAAATGGATAGGGGACCAAGATGATTTCCCCATGTTTGAATTTCAGGTGGGACACTCTCTCCCATTTGCTTTTATCTGGGAAACGATGCTAAGGATTGAGGAAAGAAGTCAGTCAGTATGAATCCTTGAGAGCTATTTTAGGAAGAAGACCCTCTCCTTTCCCTGGTTTGCCCTGTGGGTTTGCTGTTTCCATTTGAATCCACAATGCGACCTGCTGCTCATTTCTATTCAGAAAGGAAAGGATACAGGGAAATATAATGAAGTGCTCTGTAGCAAATGGCTGCAGATTGTCCAAGTTTCCCAAGACTACACGAATAGAATCCTGAAAATACAAAAACAAAAACAAACTTGAAATGACTTTAATACCGTCTGGTCCCAGCCAATCTTTCCATTTATACCTGTCACTGCTTTTTCCATCCTCTATATTCTATTAAAGCTGAACTATCTGCTGTTCCCTGAACATGCCTTCTGCTTCTCCATTTCTGTGTTCTTGCATAGTCTATTCCCTCTGCCTGAAATGCCCTTTCTACCCATCAGCTTATGTCCAAATCCTACCTATCCTCTGAGGTCCAGTTCAGAAGCTATCTCCTCCAGAAAGTTTTCCCTGATTCTCCCAGTTGTAAATTAACTATTAGTCTCAAACTTCTCAGTAGTTAGCCTTGGGTCTTTACCACATTCCATCCACATATGTTTTATTTTCCTTACTGAGAAATCTCCTTGAGCAAGAATATATACCTGATTTATGTTAGCATTCCTTCTATGGTGTCCGCCTCATAATTGTAGGCTGACAGAATGAATGAATAATACTGGTATTTACTGATATACAGTTATTTTACCTTAGCTTAAGTCCAACCTTTTCTTCTACTCTTTTAAAATCTTGATTAGTCTCTAATTAACCTATGCTTATTAGTATATACATTTAAACAATTTGATATCATAAAAAGACTCCTGGATTTCTATGGGGAAAATACCTGAATTTCAGTTTTAGTTTTGTCATTTCATCTCTCTACGCCTCAATTTCCTCATATTGGGGCTCACAGGAGGCAGAAATGGTGCCTTATTTATCTTTGTATTCTCTGTGGTACCATAGTATCTGGTCATAATTTTAAAGTTTATTTATTTATAATCTCTATGCCCAACATGGGGCTTGAACTCACAATCCCGAGATCAAGAGTCATATGCTCCACCAAGCTGCCAGGAGCCTCTGGCTTATAATTTTAATAGCTAATATTTACTGAATAATCACAATGGCAGGTGTTATTTTATAGTTATTAACAGTCACAGAGACCTTATGAGATAGGCATTTTTTATTATCCCCATTTTATAGACAAGGAAACTAAGACAAAGAGAGGTGAAATAACTTATTCAGGGTTACATAGAAGGTAATGGTGGAGCCAAGACATGAACCCACGCAGTAGGGTTCCAGAGCCTACCCTCTTAACCATTAGTGGGGTTCCAGAGCTTACCCTCCCATCCCTCTTAACTGCCTATCAAAAAACATTTTCCTAATAAATAAAAGAGGATGGTAACATCTGACTCAAAACTGAGAGTAAGAACATAAAAAAAGCACTTTGAAAAATTTGGTAGGATTATAAATGTAGATAGATGCTCTCTAGCTACGATGTACTGAGCTACTTACTGTGTGGCAAGCATTGCACACATCTATTTCTAATCTTCACCACAATCTTGGAAACAGGTATTATTTATCAACTTCATTGACAGGTAGGGAAACAGCCTCAGAGAAAATGGGTAACTTGTCCAAAAGCCCAGTGTGAAGGCAGAACTTAACTCAGATCCAGATGTGACAGGCTCTAAGGTCTATGCTCTCTCCACTTTACTATGCTGCCTTGCGCTTTTCTCTGCCCAAATTAACTGAAGCAAAGTGAAATAAACTCTGCTCTACTCACAGTTAAAATAAGCAGAAAACTGTCATGGTCCTCTATTAAAATAATTGTTATAATGATGTCTGTGAGCTCCTGCAAGATCCTAACGTATCTTTCAACACTTAGCCAAAGAGCTATAGATAGATACCTTTAAGGCTATGACTTAAATTTTTGGTTTCATAGAGTTTATTTGTATATTTCATTGTATTCAAATTCTTTGAAATACAGCAGCATATGTTTTCATAAATTAGAAGAGTGATAAATCACTGAGTTGTGAAGTTAGAAGAGAAATAACCTAGTTTAGCACTCTCACTTTACGAATGAGGCAATTAAGACCAAGAGAATGATTTACTGGGGGGCTACACAGCTAATCAGTGGCTCAGCCAGGACTGAAATCCAGGCCCAGCACCCAGAGCTCTAACTCCTTGGACAACACTTTTGCCAATTTACAAAGCTGTTCACTTGCTCAATCTCCTTCCTGTGGGAGAACCTAAAGCTGTGTAGAAAAGGAATGAAAATGAAGTGGGAATAAAGCAAATCGCAAATGTTTCCAATTAAAGTGAAGACACAGCAGTCTTGTCTGTGTATTTACAGTTGAGTTTCCTGAACGTCAAGTACCAGGCAGTGGTTCGGAGGGTGAGGTTTTCCAGAGCCCTGGAAGGCGGCAGTCCTCCAGAAGTTTTCTCTATGCCAGCTGCCACAAAAGAGAGCTGCGGAGGGCTGGGAACTCTGGTGGAAACAATAGAACCCAGCCTCAAAGGTGCTGACACTTCAACTAGGAGAACTGAGAAAGGATACAGGCTTTAATTTCCCTGGAAAAACAGTGACGTTTCTTTGCAGAGGAAATATGGCAGGGAGAAGCCCAGTGATCAAGTGGAGGCTGTGACTCAGTTCACAGTAAATAATTAAGATCTGGGTATGGACAAATCCTTGGCTTAAAGAATAACTTTCCCAGAATTCGTCTGCTTCTTTCCCTACCTCCAGCTCCTGGACGATGACTTCCTTATTCTCTATCTCTTCCCCTCTAGAAGGTAAACAGATAAGACATAAGTAAACCGAGAAGGAAAACTCTGAAGACAGTAGACTCTACTGCCAGTAGAGAGAAGACAGTAGAACAAAAATGACACTTCCACGGAGTTACAGAAACATGACTAAGTAACAGTTGTGTGTGTTGACCCAGGGCTCATGGGAAAAAGTGATCACCAAGGTGGTGCGATTTGAGAGTCGGAAGAAGGCTGCACCAAAATATCTTCTCCATTAACCTGCCAAGACCTGAAATTCCCACTGTGAAAGTTAATAATTTGTTAGACAAGGTGCACTCAAGTGTAGTCTGTGGACCACCAGGTGTCCTCAGGACCCTTCAAGGAATCTCGAAGGGCAAAACTATTTTTATAGTAACAGTAAGATGTTATTTGCCCTTTTTTGGTGTGTTAACATTTTAATCATTAGTGCAAAAGCAGCGGAGGGCAAAACTGCTGGTGCCTTTGCACAAATCTAACCAGTTGCACTGAACTGTACTAGCAGTTGTGGTCATCTGAACTGCCACACAGGAAAAAAAAAAAATCCAGCTTCATTTAATATATTTGAGGAAGCAGGAAAAAATTGATAATTTTATAAAATCTCAATCCTTAAATACATGTCTTTTTTAATACATTATGTGATAAAAATGGAAAGTACTCAGCACTTCTGCTGCATACCGAAATATGAAATACAATGGTTATCTTGAGGAAAAGCACTTGTGAGATTGTTTGAATTGCAAACTGAACTAGCTGGTCTTTTCATGGGTTGTTGTTTTACTTCAATGATCAGTTAGCAGACAAACTATAGTTGTTATTCAGATTTAGGAATGTGACATTGTCTCAGAAATGAAGGGTGAGCTTATCAATTCAAGGAAAACAACTGACAGTTTATGTCAATGATAAAGTTTGGGATTTCAAGCAAAAATTTGAACTTTGGAAAACTATCCACCACACTGAGGTTGACAACTTTCAAATACTGAAACACTTTTCTAAGATTGGTAGTGATATTAGCAAATACGATTTTGTAATATTGTATAATGAAATGTGTCCACATTTGGATGATCTATATAAGTCATTGAACTAGTATTTTCCAAATGACCAATGAAACACATCATGTTTCAACACCATCCGAGGTAAAAGATTCATTCACAGAACAAGACAGACCAATGGCTTTTAATGTAGCAGAGTTCAAAAAGTGCACTGATATAATTCAGATTCCATATTGCAACTAACCTTTAAAAATCTACCACATTAAAGGGGAGCCTGGGTGGCTCAGTTGGCTCAGGGACCAACTCTTGATTTCAGCTCAGGTAACAATCTCAGGGTCTTGGGATCCATCTCCGTGCAGAGCTCCGGGCTCTGTGCTCTGTGCGGAGTCTGCTTGAGATTCTCCCTCTCCCTTTGGTTTCCCACCCTGTTTGCCCACTCTCTCTATCAAGACAAATAAATAAAGTCTTAAAAAAAAGAACAAAACAAAAAACCTACCACATTAGGGAAGCCTGGGTGGCTCAGGCATTTAAGTGTCCAACTCTTGGTTTGGGCTCAGGTCATGATCTCAAGGCACATGAGCTAGAGCCCTGAGCCCAGCTATGTGCTGTGTCTGCTTGGGATTCTTTGCCTGTCCCTCTCCCTCTGAGCCTTCCCCTGCTCATGTGTGGGGCACACATTCTCTTGCTCTCTCGCTCTCTCAGATAAACAAACAAACGAACAAATAAATAAATAAATAAATAAAATCCTAGAAAAAGACTCTCCCACTCCACCTGCTCTCTCTCTCAAATAAATAAATAAATCTTTTTAAAAAACTACATTAAAACAAAACAAAACAATACAATACAACTACCACTTCTTAAGTTTTGATGCAGGGTCAAAGAAGAACATCCATAATGATCTGTGAAGGCTATTACCAAATTCCTACCCTTCCCAACTATAAATCTATGTGGGACTGGATTTTTTTCATAGAACTCAACCAAAAAAAAAAAATTCACAACAGATTGAATGCAGAAGCAGATATAATCTAGCAGCCCTCTATTAAGCCAGACACTAATGAGCTTTGCAAAAACTTAAAACAATGCCAATCTTCTCATTAATTTTTTGTCTTGGAAAATATGGTTATTTTTAATAAAAATGTGTTAAGATGTAATGGATATTTATTATTTTAAATTAATACACTTTAAAATTGTGGTAAAATATATATAAACTAAAATTTGTCATTTTAAACATTTTTAAGTATACAATTCAGTGGTATTAATTACACTCATAACCATGGTGTGCAACCATCACTACTATTTCCAAAGTTAATCTTCCCAAACAGAATCACTGTACTCATTAAGCAATAATTCCCCATTCTGCCCTCCACCCACCCCTGGTGACCCCTAGTCTATTTTCTATCTCTATAAATTTTCCTATTTAATATTTCATGGAAGTGGAATCATACACTATTTTTCCTTTTGTTGCTGGATTATTTCACTTGGCATAATGTTTTCAAGGTTTACCCATGTTGTACCTGTATCAGAACTTCATCTCTTTTGCACTTTCTTTTTATGGCTCAATAATATTCCTCTGTGTGTGTGTGTGTGTGTGTGTGTGTGTGTGTGTATACATATATATATCACATATAACTGCATTTTGTTTATCCATTCACCAATTTGATGGACACTTGGGTTGTTTCCATCTTCTGGCTATTGTGAATAATACAGCTATGAACAGTGTTGTACAACCATCTGCTTCCACTTGAGTGCCTGCTTTCAATTCTCTTGGGCATATACCTACGAATGAAATTGCTGGGTCTTATGGTAATTCTATGTTTAATTTTTTGAGGAACTGCCAAATTGTTTTCCACAGCAGGTGCACTATTTTATATTCCCATAAGCACTATACAAGGGTTCCAATTTCTCTACATCCTTGCCAACTGTTATTTTCTGGGTGGTTTTGTTTTTTTATATAGCTATCCTAGTAGGTGTGAAGCGGTATCTCATTGTGGTTTGGATTTGCATTTCTCTAGTGACTGATGACATTGAGCATCTTTTCATGTGCTTGTTGGCTATTCGTATATCTCCTTTGAAAAATGTCTATTCCTTTGTCCATTTTTAAATTGTTTTTTTTTTTTTTTTGCTGTTGAGTTGTACTTCTTTTTATATTCTAGACATTAAACTCCTACCAGATATATGATTTACAAATATTGTCTCCCATCTGTGGGTTGCCCTTTAACTCTGTTGATAGTGTCCTTTGATGCACAATTTTAAAAAATTTAGTCAGGGTGCCTGGGTGGCTCAGTCAGTTAACTGTCTGCCTTCAGCTCAGGTTCTGATCCCAGAGTCCTCAGATCTAGTCCCCAGTCAGGCTCCCTGCTCAGCGGGGAGCCTTCTTCTCCCTCTGCCTGCAGCTTACTCTCTCTCTCTGGCAAATGAGTAAGTAAAATCTTTAAAAATATATATATTATTTATTTATTTTTAGTGGAGGAGGGGCAGAGGGAGAAGGAGAAAAAGTCTTAAGCAGATTCCACACTGAGTGTGGAGCCCAACATGGGGCTTGATCTCATGACCCCGAGATCACAACCAGAGCCAAAACCAAGAGTTGGTAGCTCAACCAACTGCACCATCCAGGTGCCCCTAGACCTTCGATCTATTTTTAGTTAAGTTTTTTATATGGTATAAGGTACTGGTCTAACTTCATTCTTCTGCATGTGGATATCCACTCTTCTCAGAACCATTTATTAAAAAGAGACTATTCCTCCCCTATTGAATGGTCTTGGCATTCTAGTAAAAAACCAATTGACCACAGATGTTTGGGTTTATTTCTAGGCTAATTCTATTCTATGGTCTATAAAGTTGTCCTAATGTCAATACCATATTTTTTGATTGCCTGTAGCTTTGTAGTAAGTTCTTAAATTGGGAAGTAGGAGTCCTCCAATTTTGTTTTTTCAAGATTATTTTGGCTATTCAGGGTCCCTTGAAATTCCATATAAATTTTAAGATGGGCTTGTCCATTTTTGAAAATATGCCATTGGGGTTTTGATAGGGTTTTCACTGAATCTGTATCGATTGTTTTGTCATCTTAATAATATTAAGTCTTCCAATCTACAAACATGGATATCTTTCTATTAATACTTTGATTTCTTTTAGCAACTTTTTGTAGTTTTTGGTGTACAAGTCTTGCATCTCCTTGATTAAGTTTATTGCTAAGTATTTTTTTCTTACTGATGCTATTGTAAATGGAATTGTTTTCTTAATTTTCTTTTCAGATTGTTTTTTGCTAGTGCTTACAATTACAACTGATTTTGTATGTTGATTTTGTATCCTGAAACTTTGCTGAATTCATTGATCAGGTCTAATAGTTTTTCTGTGTGTGTGTGGATTCTCCAGGATTTTCTACATGTAAGATCATGTCTTCCACAGATATAGTTTAACTTCTTCCTTTCCAATTTGTATGCACTTAATTTCTTTTTCCTAATTGCTCTGGCTAGGAACCAGTACTACGATGAATAGAAGTGGTGAAAGCAGACATCCTTGTCTTGTTTTAGATCTTAAGGGAAAGGCTTTTTCAGTTTTTCATAAATGAGTATGTTAGCTGTGGCACTTATCATACTGAGGAAATTCCCCTCTATTCCTAGTTTATTGAGTGTTTTTATAATGAAAGGGTGCTGGATTTGGTCAAATGCTTTTTCTTTTCTTTTCCTTTCTTTTTTTCTTAATGAAGGTAAAAGTTTATAAGACACTACAAGGGAGCGGCAGGTGGGACAACAGAGAAGAGGCTATCTGCCTCAAATGCTTTTTCTTTATCAGTTGGGATGATCATGTGGTTTTTCCCCCCTTTGTTCTATTACTGCAGGGTATTATATTGGTTGATTTCTTTATTTAAAAGGTTTTATTTATTTGAGAGAGAGAGAGAGCATGAGCGAGAGAGCACAGCAGGGGGGAGGGGCAGAGGACCCTGGGATCATGACCTGGGCTGAAGGTAGACGCTTAACCAACTGAGCCACCCAGGTGCTCCTATATTGGTTGATTTCTGTATGTTGACCATCCTTGTATTCCTGGGGTAAATCCCAAGCACAATGCCAATCTCCTCATTAATTTTTTAGAAATATAATTCTTTTTTTAAAGATTTATTTTAGAAAGAGGGAGAGCACGAGTGGGTGGAGGGGAAGAGGGAGAGGGAGAGGAAAAGAGAGAATCTCCAGCAGACTCCCTGCTGAGTGTGGTGCCTGATGTGGGGTTCGATCTCATGATGCTGAGATCATGACCTGAGCTGAAATCAAGAGTCAGAGCCTTAACCAACTGACCAAGCCACCCAGGTGCCCCTAGAAATATAGTTACTTTTGATAAAATATATTATCTGTTAACATTTAATGATACATTATTTTAAAATTAATAAGTATGTTATTTTTTCTATTTTAATCTTTACATGATACATATTGACAGGTATAACCCACATAATCAAAACCTCTTTGGGATCCCCAATAATCTTAAAAGTGCAAAGGGATCCTGAGATGAAAAATCTTGAGAACCACTGCTCCAAAGGTATGTCATCACTAATTTAGAAACTTACCTGAATAATAATATATGGAATATAAAATATCTAGGAAATAGAGTCCTACAAGATGCTACTTCAGCCAGTCTCCTGGACTGAGTGAAGGCAGAGAAGGGATAACCTGTGGGAATGTACTAACCTATATTTGCAAAGGCTACTCTCCTAGCTTTAAAATTACCTGATATTGTTGCCATATCTAATTTTGAATTTATACACATTGGGTCCTGCATGAAGAAACCTCGTCTCTGGAAACGGGTAGGTGAAGGGTTTTAAACTCATTGCTTCCAAATAATAGCCTAATAAAATAGAAATATTAGAGAATTATTAAAAAGCTAAAGATGGTTCCTTATCAACTTTATGGTATAAAAGAGAGTCTGCCCAATTTATAGCATCTCTTCATGAATAAAATGTCCAACACTCAGCACCACTGCTTATATCCCAGCTCAGTTTTTATACTGATTATCTATATTAATCACCTTGACCATTCTCCTACCTGCATGGGGAAGATATATGGTGTTGGGGGATAATCTCTATACTTGAAATCAAAAGACCTGAGTTCAAGATTTGTAGTTGACCTTACAACCTCAAGCAAATCACTTCTCTCCATGAGACTAATAACAGCAACATCTGAGGACTCACAAGGTTTTTGTTAAGATTAAATCTATCTCCCAAATATCTCTTGAATCTATTCTCCTCCGTTGTCCCCACTTTCCCTAGAACCTAGGCCAGTGTGAAGAGGGCTCAAGTCAAATAATGAAACAATCCAAACGCACCAATAGGAAGATCCCTGCTGTTAATTTTAGATGAAGTTAAGGCATAAGCACACCTTCCTGCCACAGCTAATACAGCAAATAAGGATGTACACTAATGTTTCCCAGTGCTGCTGAGGAATGCCTTATCTTTCCTACCTCTCAACCACTCTTTCTCGTCACTGCTTGTGAGACTGCCCTGTGCCACAAGAGTGCCTACTATCCTCTTAGCACTTACTAGTTTTACTTTTCCTATTCCAGAATCTCTGGCCACTTAAGGTCCTTTCGGTGGGAAACTGGGGAAAGGGGAAGGATGGAAAAAGAAGAATGGCATGTCTCTTCTCCTCCAAGAGGGCATCTGGTACACATTCAGAAGTAAGACTCAAACACAGTGATTAGCGATTTTGTAAGTCACTAAGACTTTTCTGTGCCTCTTTTTACTTGTAGAGATAGTAAACTCTGCATTTTCTGTCTCTTCATATGGAAGTTTAAGTAATAAATAATGAGATTAGAAGTCCAGAATTCCTGAGGATAAAAGCTACCTACACAAAACACAAATTTCAGAGGCAGCTAAGATGGGGTAGACAGAACAGGCACAAAGAAATAATAATTTAGGTTTGAACCTCAGCTCCGATATCCCTCCTTAGTTTCTCTAGGCCTTGGTTTTCTTACTTATACAATAATAACAACAACTAAACAGTCTTTTGTTATGCCCTATTATAAGTGCCTTACATACATTATCTCACTTAATCCTCACAATAAGCCTGAAATCAATAGTCTAAATTTGATAGATAAGGAAATCAAGACACTGAAAGATGAAGTAATCTCCCCATAGCTATATATGAATGTTGGAATCGTGATTCAAAGTGAGGTCAGACTTGATGCTCTTATCTTTTCCACTCTGTTTTCTAAGAGTTTTAGTACCAAAAAAAAAAAAAAAAAAAGAGAGAGAGAGAGAGAGAGAGATAATGAATATAAAATCATTTTGTAAGTACTAAATATTAAAGGACATAAAGGACTATTTTCATTATTCTTTCCTCCATATTACCCCAATACCATTTCTACTCAACAGGGAAAACTCTTGTATGGTGGAGTCAGGAGATCTATGTGCCCAAAGAATGGAATTTCCCACAATTTCCAAAGTTCATGTCTGGGGCTGCCAGTAAAGAGATATCCCAGTGTCTGATCTCGGCTGCTTGGGATTAGAATGACAGGAGGTTGGAGCCAGAGCCCATGAGACTATTTAGACTAGAATTGCAGTCAAAAGTGAAAAGAAATAGTTGGTGCCAACTGCAAAGTTACCAGAGGGGAAATATTGTTCATATCCTGAAAAAAAAAAAAAAAAAAAGCTTGCTGATTCCCATGTCCAAAGCATGGCAGGAACCCCAGCTAGATTTGAATGTGTTTTCGGTGCTAAGGTGACTTTTCTAAGTAGGAGCCTACCTGGTGAGACTTAGGTCGCAGCCACAAAAATTTAGCTTTCAGTTATTCAGAGGGTTCTCCTAAAATGCTGTCACCTCTCACCACAGACAGAGGGCTGGGGGATCAGAGCAAAGGAAATGAAGGACATTTGCTGGAAATGACAATCCAGAGAGGAAACTTCATGTACTGCACCACAGCTGGCCGTCTGAAAGAGGTAAAAACAGCCCTCTCTGGCTGGGGCCTGCCTGTTAATTGCTGGCTGCCTGCTTCAGAAACAAACACCACACACTAATTACCTCATTTGAAAATAAAGATTAGACAGCATAATCCGAAAGAACCACATAGTCGTAGTGGTTCAAAGATTTCACAAGGTTATTTTCCAACATGAGTACTGCAGTCATGATGACACTATAGAATCTTAACAGATGAAGGGTCAGACTCTCAACCCATTTTCAGGTGATCAAAAAACATGATGGGTTTAAAACAAAAAAGAAAAGGTTAGAGGCAATATGCATTAGTTGGAAAGACAGAAGATTTGAGATTGGAGGATCAAGGCTTGAGTCCTAGCTTTGCCTCTTATTAGTCATTAGACCCTGAGCAAGTCACTTAGCCTCATCATTTCTCAGTTTCTACACCTGCAAATGGGAATCCCATCTACCCCTGGAATTGTTGAAGGATTTAAAAAGATTATATTGTAAATAGTATTTCATGAACTCTAGAGTATTATATAAACATTAGCTGTTTTGATAGATTTGAAGTTTCTCTTTTAATGCTTCACTAGAAAAGCAAATTTAAGAGATGAAAACTATCTTTAATCTCAGTGCAAAAATCTGACACATCCCAATCAAGAACCTTTCTTTGAAAATCCCCAATAATTAGATTTAAATGACACATTGGCAATGATGTTAGATTTTTTAAGGTTTTTAGTAATCTGTTTCAATAAAGAAACATCTGGGTCAGTGCCTACAATCTAAAGCAGGGCTGAATGCTATATGAGGATAACGATATTGACTACTGAGGTGGAAGGAGATGATAAGGAAGTACTGTCACTAAATATATCTGGTGACATTTGATAGAAAAAATCCTCCACAGAGTTAAAGAATAAAAGAGCTTTCATAAGCATTTATTCAAAATACATTTACTGGGCAGATCTAATATGACAGGCTCTGTGACCACTGAGTGTGGCAACAACATAGGGAAATCCCACTGATACTATGAATTTATTACCCAAGTTTTAGAACTGAGATTGAAGACAGATGGCCAGCTTCTCCTTTGCCTTCACAAGTCCTTGGCTGGTCTCAGAGGTCTGCCTGGCTCTACCGAAGTATATCCAGACTAGAGATTCTATACTAGAGAATATTTCCACCTAGAGACTCATGCTTGCCTATAGCCTGAAGTGCCCTTCATTTTAGAGGGTACAAGAAGAAACTGAATTTACCACAGAAGGAAAATACCTTCCACAAGGTCACATAACTCAGTATGGAACCAGGAGTAGTACTCCCTAAGACTACTGATTCCTTTGGCCCACACATTTTCCATTACAACACATCACTCTGTCAGTCACTTTAGTAAACTGTAAACCCTGGTCACTCTCATAATTGTGGATGACTCCAAGACAAACTCAATCTGGGTACAAAGGCATCAAACCAAAATGTAAGCTTTTCTGATTAAACGTTCTTAGAATTATTTCTTGGAGGTGTTAAAAGGTCACATTCACATTTGTTTGTCTTCAATCTCTATTTTCAAAAGAAACTATTCTCAGTTTCTTCACCTTGCAGGGTGACTAGGATGGCTGATGAAATAATGCAGGTATAATTGCTTATTGTAGTGCTCTACACATAGGTTATTCTTTATTTAAAAACAAAACAAGGGGGCGCCTGGGTGGCACAGCGGTTAAGCGTCTGCCTTTGGCTCAGGGCATGATCCCGGCGTTATGGGATCGAGCCCCACATCAGGCTCCTCTGCTATGAGCCTGCTTCTTCCTCTCCCACTCCCCCTGCTTGTGTTCCCTCTCTCGCTGGTTGCCTCTATCTCTGTCGAATAAATAAATAAATAATCTTTAAAAAAAAAGAAAACAAGGTGTTAAGATATGGGACAAGAAGAGACTAATCTGAGGCTACCCAGGATACTTTCATGCTTATCGATATCATTCTTTCTCATTAGGTTTCTTCCCACTTTTTAGACACAATCTTTAAAATGCTCTTGGCATTTGTTCAGGAATAGATTTGCTCTTGGAACTGTGTCAGATTTTGTTTTGTTTTGTTTGAGAGGGGAGGAGTAACTAAACCTTCTAACAGAAAGGTAGGAAGATCCCCCAAAATGAAACCAAAAGCCCTACCGGACAACTCAATAGACCAGAAAGGAATCTAAGTTAATCTCTTACATGACCTTTTGCATCTAAGGGCCACTTCCACTTACATCTTAACCATCCTAAAAGCTACTGGAAAAACTACCTTTGGTCAATAGGTCTAGAACTGTGCTCCTTATTCTGGAAAAGCAATAGAATGGTATCTCATCTCACCACCCTGCCCAGTAGTTGTGACTTATTTAATGACAACCGATCAGCATTCACATCATACTGCAGCACTCTAAACATCCTACCAAGCCCAGGAACCCGAAAAGCGTTTGGATGTAAAACTGCAGGCAATGAAAGACATTTTATTTTTTGGTTACACAATTGGGTGAGTTGCCCTGAAGCAATACACGTAAGGAAGAGATTTTTAAATGGGGGGAAAAAAGCATCAATAGTTTCAGAAGGGCAAATGATGGAGAGAATATCCTCAGGTAGAGAGAAAGGAACATCTTTTACAATTTTGAGCTAAAAACTCTTGAGTCTTTGACGTACATATCTCACGGGTCTTAGTGACAGAAGACTGATATAGGAAAGTGTAAAAAGAAAGCTTCTAAAATACACAGCTTTGTTCCTGCCATGAAACAATGGCAGACCCTGAAGAAATTAAGTTAATAAGAAAACTAAATTACTTTTTATGTAAAGAGAGCAAATTTCGCACAGGAAATTTAAAATATTTTACTAACTTTAATCCAATTCTGGTGAGATACTGGGGAGATAAGAATTGTATTTACAAAAAGATATATCTGACTTGAGATCACCATCTAATTTGGCCAAGCACATACAAGGGCAAGACTAAAACTCAGATGTATTGCCAAAGCAAGATAGTTCAGCTGATTATGAAATGGCCTAGACTCCATATTAGCCTCAATTCTTTATATTTTACCACCTAAGCCTAGCTCTAAAATAACAAAATCAGTTATTATTGCTAAGAAACATAAAACTTTGTACTTTGAAAAACCATCAAACCACAGGGATCTGATGGTGAATAGATCTTAACAAACAAACAAACAAGCAAACGACCTCATATTTATAGAGCACTTTCAGTATATATAATGCTTTCCTCTCCCTATCTCATAAGATCAAAAAGCTTCCATTGAAGTAGGAAGAGCAGATTCAGCTACCTTATATTCTAACTGCTCTCCTCATTTTTACCTGATTTGATTCTCTCAATCTCATGTTCATTCAACATTCATTCATTCAGCTCACAAATATTCGCATACCTACTATGTTCCAGAAACGAAGTGCTGGAGATATAGTGGAGAAGAATAAGAACTTGGTCCTCACCTGCAAAGAGCTTACAAATAATTTTAAGTGTGATGACTACTACAAAAAAGAATAGGGTGATGTGGCACATTGATAGAGAATATTACCCTAGAATGGAAATCATTCCACCCACACTCTAAGTAACAGACTCACATCTGAGGGATAAGTATGAGTTACGGAGGCACAAATAAGAGAGTGGGTCTGGGCTGGGTACAGGAAAACAGCAGATGTAAGAGTCCTCAATTGGAAGAGAGCATGGCACTTTCAAAAGGGAAGTACAGTAACCCAGAACATAGTGGGCAAAAAAGACAGTGCTATGAGATTAACACTATACAGACAAGCAATGGGTCAGTCAGCATATATCTGAGAGCCTACTATGCACCAGGCACTGTTCTGAGCATGTTTAGAGTAGGGAACAAGAGAGACATAACTCGTCTTTAAGGGCTTACATTTCAGGAGGTGTGGAGAGCAACAATAAACATATAAATACATAAATGTAATTTAAAGTACTTTAAGTACTACAAAGAAAATAAAATAGGGCTTTATAGTAAAGAATGAATGGGAGGCTGGTTTAACTATTGTGGCCAAGGAAAGCCTTTTGGACAAGATCACAACTGAGTTGAGGCTTTAATGGAAAGTGGAAAAACCACACAAAGTCAAGGGGAAAAGCATTTCAAGGGAAAAAAAACCCCAGCAAGGACAGAACCCCGGTGATGGGTGGTTTAATGGACACAAAGGTCAGTGTGACTGGAGCACAGAGAATGAAGACAGATTAGAGATGAAGTCAGAGATAGGCAGAAACCAGATCATGTAAGGCCTGTAGGCCATTGTCAAGAGTTCGAAATTTATGTTAAGCATTTTATAAAGAAAAGTGAAATGATTTATGCTTAAGAAAGATGAACTGTACATGGGGTGCCTGGGTGGCTCAGTTGGTTAAGCATTCAACTCTTGATTTTGGCTCAGGTCACGATCACATGGTCATGTGATGGAGCCCCATGTTGGGCTCCAAGCTCGGTGGGGAGTCTGCTGGAGATTCTCTCTCCCTCCCCTCTGCCCCCCCACCACTCACACACACACACTCTCTCTCTAAAATAAATAAATAAATCTTAAAAAAAAAAAAAGAAAAGAAAAAAGAAAGATGAACTGTATAGGATTAAGAGTAGAAGCAGGGAATCAGTCAGGAAGCTTTTGCAGTAATCCAGGGGAAAGATGTGGCTGATTTTGACTGGGGAGTCTCAGTGCCTAGTGAATTGTTGAATTTGGGGTATATTTTAGACTGGTGGCATAGGTGTGGGAATCAAGGATGGCTCTTATGTTTTTAGACTTTGCTATTTTATTAGGTGGAAAATAGTACATACCTTTTACTGAGATGAGGAAGGATTCTAGGGAAAGAGATTTATGGAAAAAACTCAATCATTCTGTTTTGGTTAAGTTTGAGAGGCCTATTAGACATCTCAAGTCAGGATGGAAATAAAAATTTAAGTCATCAGTGTTTAGATGGTATTTAAAGCCACTGAAGAGATGAGGTCATCTAAGAAGGGATAGCTACAGAAGGGATGAAGGCCTTTTACAGTCCAGGTTATGATATGTGGAGTCTATCCTAAGAGCAATAGGAAGGCACTGAAGGGTATAATAAAGAAATGACCACACAGCTGTGAGTTAAAGTATACACATTTCTGTATCTGGTTGTAATGTGGGAAATAACCCAGACCAGAGCAGATAAAAAAGGACCAGTACCAGCCTGTGGCTCAAGGCAGAAGCTGATCAGTAGCCTGGTCTAGAGTGACTGGGTTGGCAGATGCCTAGGAAGTTGTCCAGTTATGATTTGGTGAATTGATGGGGGGAGGCAGAGAGAACAAAGATGATTCCTAGTTGCTTGAGCAACCTATCGAAGAGGAAAAAAGTGCCACTTCCTGGAAAAGGCAGCCTTAGAAAGTAAATTTTTGAGGGGAGGTTATTGGGACATGCTCAATTTCGAGGTGCCTGTGAGATAGCCAGAGAGAGAGTTTCGGTGGGCTGTTGGGAGACTGCGGTAGGCCTGCTAGCTGCAGACGCGCAAAGGGAAGAACCAGAGTGCCGAAAAGCCAAGGATGTACAGCAAGGTATCCCGCGCGAAGCCTTCCACTTCCTCACATGCCAAGATTCAAACCCCGGAGGCGCTGAACGCCGAAGTCTCGCCATGACTCAAATCTCTCCCTCCGAGGTTCAGTGAGGCATGCGGAAGCAGACGCTCACTGAGATCACGAAGACATGATGTGACAAGAAACGTCTCAATGGGACAAGTCTTGCTTTCATGGCAACCGCGCGGCCTGGGTCAGAGGAGGCTGCGGACCAGAGCGCGCGCTTTCCTTCCGGGAGGGGTGTTCTAAGGCGGGGGGGGGGGGTGTTTTAAAGGCGGGGTGCGGCCAGAGGCAGCTCCGCGCCCCGCGCCGCTCAGCCGGGGAGGCGGGTCCGCACCTGGCGCCGCAACGCCCGCCGGCCGCGCCTCTCCCCCCACCGCCCTGGCCCGCCCTTGCACCCTCGCGGCCCGCAGGCGGCCACACCCGGCCCTCGGGGGCGGCTGCGGAGCGGTGGCGCTGGGGCTGTAACTCTCCCGCGGAAAATGAAGGCAACGAAGCGCCGACCTCAGGGGAGCACCAGGCCGCTGTGGGCCGTTACCTCAGACCCAAGAACTTCCCGGGCCCGTCCGGGCTCTTACACAGGCTAAGAGTTCTTCGCGCCTCATAAAAGTGGCCTCGGCCGAAGCTGCCACTAGAGAGCGCCCCCGAAGGGGGCGGGCGTCGACTGCGCACGAAGCGTGGCTGGCGAACTCACTCAGCCCCTCGCCCGCGCTTCGGCTCTCGCCGCGCGCCCGCCAGGCGTTCTGCGCACGCGCACCTGCGCTACCCGCGCCCCTCCCCCCCCGCCGCCGGGCGGGAGTTCTGCGCACGCGCAAACGCGCTTCCTTGCCTCGCCCGTGGGCGCGCGCTCTGAGGTTTGGCCGCGATGTGCGCGTGCGCGGCGCGGCGACACCGCCCACGGGTTGGGCGAAGCAGACGCTGGGAGTGGCCGATGGCCCCACCCGTCGGAACATAGGCTCCCGGCGCCTTTTGTCACTATGCAGCGCGTCCACCGAATGTTCGTTGAGCGCACACTCAATGTCCCTGCTGTGGTCCGGTCGGAGCTGTCTACTTTGGAGTTCCTTCTACGTGTCGAACAGCGTGCAGGCACTTTCCATACTTGCTGTCCTTTGATCCTGACCGTTGTGTTGTAAAGCAGTTATTAATAATCCTAATTTTAAAGAGGCCTGGGAATGGGAGTGACTCGTGGAGGCGCAAGGACGCGAACAGGGGTCTTTGATTTCAAAGTCCAGCAGCACCTTCCCTTCCACCTCCTGCTGATCAAATTCTGACCATGTTGTGAATTATTAAGCGATTTGGCCCCACATCACTGGAGGGGAGCTTGGTGTGCTGCGTTCCTGATCATGGATACCTCACTGGGTAGCCCTACAGTCCTCCTGCATTCTTCCGCCTTCCTCTTCACTGCTCTTGCTGTTCCCTCCGCTTGGAATGCCTCCCCCACCCCACCTAAAGTCGCTACTCCACATGCCCAGATATTAAGCTCTTTGAAGGCTGTATCTTTTTATACAAAGGAAACAAAGCACGTACTATCGGGTAGTACACGCGAATACCTGGAAAAGCGAGGCAGGAAAAGAAAGAAGTGGATGGAGGGCGGCTGAAAGAGGAGAATAGATTTCAGGAGGGCACCTGCCGCATCTAAAGAAGGTATCTGCTATCCAGTGTCCCACTAAAGGGAGGCCTGTGGGAAGTGTGACCTGGTAATGCCAGGTCTGATTTTCATGGGAAATCTCCCAATTTAAAAATGTTGGCAACTGACTGAAAAACTTGAATATACTGTGGGCTGAAACTAACACATTTGTGTACACATCTCTCGAGCCACCCATTTGTCACTCTGACCTTGCTTGGCACAGAGTAAAAGTTGACCAAGTTAGCCAGACTTGAGTCCCAGCACAGGGTGGCCTCCTGGCAGCTGTTGTGCGAGTATCCTTTGCACAATCCATGTTTGGGGACCAAAAGAAAGACCCTTCTTTGGGCAGGGGCGGGGATGGAGTCCACGCAGGGTAAAGGAATCAGGATTCGGGTGAGGCTAGCGAAAACTATTCTGTACGTGTGTTGTTTACTTGTAATCTACCTACCTGGATATTACTTGTACCTAAGATTGTAGCAGGCAAGGTTATGAGTCTTAAATGGCCACTGTGTGATGTACATGATTTCCTATGGAGGATGGCTGCTGACTGGGTGTGAAGGACAGGGGAAATAGTCACCGGACACAAATACTCTTTAGTTTCAACCAGCCCGGAGGGAAATAGGCAGAAACTCAGGGGATTCTAACCAAAAGCCTTATTACAACCCCAAATGACCAAACATCCCACTTTCTGTCATCTACAATTATGGGGTGTCGAGTGACGTACAAGGAACACACAAACACTTTGAATGAGTAAGATCGAGCTGAAGTGTCTCCTGGCAGACGCAAACATACACGCTACTGTTGAAGCACGGGAGCAGCACCTGGAGAGCCGGAGGTGGCTTCCCAGCCCATGTGGTCCGCTGTTCTTTCCTTCCTGTCTGAGGAGGGTGCCAACCCCATGTTGGGCACTATCTTTTGTGATGAGGCCAGGCTGCTTCCACTGGGGCTCTGGCTGAGTGTCCATAATGGGATGCAGCTAGAGGGAAGAATTCTTACCTGAGGTAACAGGAGACCCTTGGGCCAGAAAATGGGCAGAGCCAGCACCTGAGCAGGGATGTTAAGTGCCAAAATTCCAGGAGGGAACTTAGAGCAAGTGACATTATCAGAGAAGGGGGGGCTGTTATGAGCATTTCTTCTTCTTCTTTTTTTTAATAATATTTATTTTGTTATATTAGTCGCCATACAGTACATCCCCAGTTCTTGATGCAATGTTCCATGATTCATTACTTGCATATAACACCCAGTGCACCATGCAATATGTGCCCTCTTTAATACCCATCACCAGCCTATCCCGATCCCCCAGCCCCCTCCCCTCTGAAGCCCTCAGTTTGTTTCCCAGAGTCCACAGTCTCTCATGGTTCATTCCCCCTTCTGTTTACCCCCCTTCATTCTTCCCTTCCTTCTCCTACCGATCTTCCTATTTCTCATATTCCATAAATGAGTGAAACCATATGATAATTGTCTTTTTCTGCTTGACTTATTTCACTTAGCATAATCTCCTCCAGTCCCTTCCATGTTGCTGCAAATGTTGTGTAATCGTTCTTTCTGTTGGCTGAGTAATATTCCATTGTATATATGGACCACATCTTCTTAATCCAGTCATCTGTTGAAGGGCATCTTGGCTCCTTCCACGATTTAGCTATTGTGGACATTGCTGCTATGAACATTGGGGTGCATATGGCCCTTCTCTTCACTACGTCTGTATGTGATGAGCATTTCAATTAAGAGGGTGGATTCAGGAATTTGGAGCCAGTCACATAAAGGGATAACATATTTACTCAATCAACAAATATTTATTTGAATAACTATAAGCACTATTCTAGCCCTTTGGCGATACTTCGGTGAAGAAGACAAAATTAACTGTCATTATGGAGATGACCCTGAGATCAAACTAGATGGGAGGATTGTAGCTTGCTACCATGAGCCACCCAGGAGGGCTGTATGACCCAATGACCTTGCCTAAAGAGCTAGAGGTGACACTGACACTGGCCACCGCAGACAAGACAGTGGGAGGGGAACCACTTGTGGGCCTGAGGATGCCTTGTCACTTGGGATTCTTTTTTACTTCAAACTGGTATTACATTTTTTATTATTTTTTAATTTTTAAAAAAGATTTTATTTATTCATTCGAGACAGAGAGACAGAACGTATGAGCAGGGGGTTGAGGCAGAGGGAGAGGAAGAAGCAGACTCCTTGCTGAGCCGGGAGCCCGGGGCTTGATCCCAAGACCCAGAGATCATGACCTGAGCCAAAGGCAGATACAACCATCTGAGGCACCCAGGCACCCCAAAACTGGTATTGCATTTTTTAAAAAATTACATGTAGTACAATCCACTGTTTTTGCTGTATAAGTCTATGATTTTTTAACATATGTATAGATTCAAGGATAGATCAGAATAGAGAACAGTTTTTGTCACCCCAGAAAATTACTTCAGATTACCCTTTAGTGGTCAAACCCTCCTCCCACCCCAACCACTGGCAACCTGTTCTCCACTGCGGGTTTTGCCTTTTCCAGTGTGTCATGTAAATGGGTTCAGACAGCATGTAGCCTTTCGGAATGGGGTTCTTTCTCGAGTGATACAGTTAGATTTATCCACGTTGCTCTATGTATCCGTAGCTTGTTCCTTTTTACTGCCGAGACGTATCCTATTGTATGGCTGTTCCAGCACTTTTTTATTATTCACCTGTTGATGGACATTTGGGTTGTTTTCAATTTTTGACAATTTCAAATAGAGCTCCTGTAAGGATCGACATCCCAGTTGTTGTATGAACTTAAGTCTTCATATTTCTCAAGTAGATACCGAGGATGGGGATCGCTGGGTTACATGGCAAGTGCATGTTTGACTTGATAAGAAACTACCAAACTGTTTTCCAGAGTGGCTGTAAGGGTTTGCGTACTTACCTGCAGGGTATGAGCGTTTCAGTTGCTGTGTGTCCTTGTCGGCACTTGGTATTTTCCGTTTTATTTCTTTATTTATTTTTGCCGTTCTGATACATGTTAATGGTCTTGAGTTGTAGATCTCATTTGCATTTTACTCGTGACTAATGACGTTGAGCATCTTCTGATGCGCTCTTGGGGTTCTTGTGAATTAATAAACCCATACCCCAACTCAGAAACCAACCCACAGTGCTGAACAGGCTTCTATGGAGTCACATTTGGCCCTACAGACTGGAACATTCTAGCAGCAATGCTCAGCAGATGACAATTGGATTCAAAGCGCATATGCCAGATCTGTCAAGCCAGCAAGCAGGCAGCAAGAGGCTCCTGGCTGCTAAGCACCGTCTCCTCTGTTCCAGGCTCCAGGGAGAGGAAAACATTTTGTGTCTTTGCCTTCGGGATGTGCTCCTTGTCAGGCTCTGCATCATTCCTGCCATGGTTTTCCCCCTAGACGTCCTATTTAACATTCTCCCTTTCTTCTTTCCTTTGCTAAATAACTGTTTTGAAAGCACACTGCGCTAGGGTCTAGGGTCACAAAGTTGAAGAAGATGCCCACTCACAGTAGGTTCTCATTCTAACAGGGGATTAAGATAAAGCAGCTTTTTATTTTTATTTTTTTAAAAAGATTTTATTTATTTATTTGACAGAGATAGAGACAGCCAGCGAGAGAGGGAACACAAGCAGGGGGAGTGGGAGAGGAAGAAGCAGGCTCCCAGCGGAGGAGCCTGACGTGGGGCTCGATCCCGTAACGCCGGGATCACGCCCTGAGCCGAAGGCAGACGCTTAACCGCTGTGCCACCCAGGCGCCCCAGCTTTTTATTTTTTTAAAAGATTTGATTCATTTATTTGTGAGAGAGCGCGCACGAGCACACAAGCAGGGGGAGCAGCGGGCAGAGGGAGAAGCAGGCTCCCCGCTGAGCAGGGAGCCCGATGCAGGACTCAATTCCAGAACCCTGGGATCGTGACCTGAGCCGAAGGCAGACGCTTAACCTACTGAGCCACCCAGGCGTCCCCCTAGAGGATGATTCTTAACCATCCAGGAGTCAGGAGGGCTTCCTGGAAGAGGAAACACCTAAAAGGAGTCCTAAAGGATGGGTGGCTTTTGGGCTAGGAGACACAAAGAGGGCATTCCAGGCAGAAGGGCAGCCTGAGCAAAGGCCTGGCGATAACAAGTACCGTGCTGTGTGTGCGCCTCTGTGAGCAGCTCCGTTTTCCTCAGATCTGTGGATGGAGGTGTGGTGTGGCAGGAGATGGAGTCAATGCAGGAGACAGGGGCTGGGTCATGGAGAAGTTTGTGCTGAGGCACTTGAATTTATCCCCAAAGCTATAAGGCTTTAAAAGCTTTAGGTTCTGGGGGCGCCTGGGTGGCTCAGATGGTTAAGCATCTACCTTCCACTCAGGTCATGATCTCAGGGTCCTTCTCAGTGGGGAGCCTGCTTCTCCCTCTCCCTCTGCCCCTCTCCCCCCACCCCGTCCCCTCCGCTCATGCTCTCTCTCTCTCTCAAATGAATAAATAAAATCTTTAAAATAAATAAATAAATAAATAAATAAATAAATAAATAAATAAGAGCTAGGTTTTGGTGGTGCGCCTGGGTGGCTCAGTTGGTTAAGCGTCCAACTCTTGATTTCAGCTCAGGTCATGATCTCAGGGTCTTAAGACCAAGCCCCGTATCACACTCCACGCATCGAACCTGCTTAAGATTCTCTCTCTCCCTCTCCCTCTGCCCCCACCCCACCCGCTTATGTGCTCTCTCTCTCTCTTAAAAAAAAAATAATTAATTAAAATAAAAGTTAGATTTTGGTTTTGTAAGTGCCTTCCTTTTCTGCTCTGTTGATTCTAACTCGTCCTTTAAGGCCCATCTCAAAGCCCACCTCTTCTGGGAAGTCCTGTCCAATCCCCCTAACCAGAAAGAGTGGCTCCTTCCTCGGGCTCTTTGCCCTGCTTTGTACTTTCTAATCAGTCTGCCTATAATTTGTCCCACTTTGGGCTCCTCGTGACACTTGACGCGGGGTCCACACATAGAAGGTGCTAATAAATGTTTGTGGCATGTGAATGAATTTGTGAATGGAGGAAGTTTTCTGGGCAGCCCAACTCCAGAATCTGATTATACCAGTTCTCAAATTCGAGCATGTGTCAGAATCACCTAGAGGGCTTGTGGATTGCTGGGCTTAGCCTCCAAGTTTCTGATTCATAGGTCCGGGAAGGAGAGGGGGCCTGACGCTGTGCATGGGGAACATGCACGGTAAGTTCCCAGGTGAGCGTGATGTGCTGGTGGGGCCGCACGCAGAGAAACTCTGCCGCGGCTGTGGGTACGGTTCAGGTGCGTCCCACAGCCAAGCCGCCCGCCGGGCATTAGCAAGGGGCCCTCTTTGCTGCTGCTTATCACAACCACTGACTCCCTGACCCCTCTGAGGATCCCTTCTCAGGATTTCCTTAGTCTTGCCTCTGTCCCACCCCTTGGAGCTGGAGCTGGAGCTGGGCATTAGAGTGCCCTCTCCTGGTCCTTTTCTCCCAGGGACTCCCTAAGGCTTCTCAGAGGAACCCTGGTCACATGGGTTCCTTAACAGGCTTCTCTCCCAGTGAGTAGTTCCACCAGTGAGCCCTAGAGGATAGGACAAATCCCGGGTGTGACCTGTGAAGAAAGCCTGGGACATAGCAGGGCTCTAACTGATAGGTTCAGAAAGGGGTCTTGTCCCCTTTAAGAGCCTCTGCAGCTCCCCATCTCCCTCTCCCAGGGAGGGGAGGAGCCACTTAATTAACAGCTCCACTTCCTGCAGCACCTGGGGCTCCCCCTCCCCTGAGCCCCTGCCATCTCCCTTTGGGCTTCCCAGGTCAATTACCAGAGCCAGGTGATGGTCCTCAGCCCTCAGCTGGGGGAGGCTAAAGGCCAGAGACCAGTGTGGTGGGGCTGCAGGGAAAACTGGCTGGCATAGAGAGGTGGCCCTGGGGGTAGAAGCAGGGGGGTTTCCTAAGGGAAACTATCATTTGATTGTCCATTTTCTTCTCCTTCTTTGCGTGTTGGGTGTCCGGGTTCTCTGCAAGACTGTGAAACCCTGTGAGTACCCAAGCGGGAGCCTTGTAGAGCTCAGGGATGCAATGGGTTGGGCTAGGTCTGCCGAAAGAGGCCTCAGAATCCTTCTGGGCTCCTCCAGTGCGGGCAGCCCCAGATAGAGTTGCAACCCGAGCAGCTGGTGGGCTGTCTATCCCCAGGTCCACAGCCAGCAGTGAATATACCTTCATTGCCATCAAGCCTGATGGAGTCCAGTGCAGCCTCTTGGGAGAGAGCATCAAGCGTTTTGAGCAAAAGGGATTCTTCTTCATTGCTATGAAATTAATTCAGGCTTCAGAAGACCTTCACAAGGAACACTACATTGACCCGAAGGACCATCCTTTCTTTGCCAGCCTGGTGAAGTACTTGCAATCAGGGCCTGTTGTTGCCATGGCCTGGAAGGGGCTGAATGTGGTGAACACAGGCCAAGTGATGCTCTGGGAGACCAACCCTCATACTCCAAGCCTGGGACCATCCATGGGAACTTTTGCATCCAAGTTGTCAGGAACATTACCCATGGCAGTGATTCCATATAGAGTACAGAGGAGATTGGCTTGTGATTTTGGCCTGGGGAGCTGGTGGATTAGAAGAGCTGTGCTCAGAACTGAATCTGTGAGTGACAAGAGAGCAGACCTCAATGCTTTGCCCACTCCATTCTCTGTCCCTCTCATGGGCAGGGGGCCAGGCTCTAGCAAATCCAGGTATTTTTGAGAACTTCCTTATAATCTGGAGGGGAACTAGGAGCGCTCCCTGTTCAGTATTATGTGCTACCAGCAGATTACAATGTTTCATTCCTCCCACCCCCGCCCCCAAAAAAGAGAATCCTTCTGGGCTCAGTTTAGACCTTGGAGGCCTTTGTGAATTTAATAAGAGAGTTGATTTCTGCCGATGGTGTCGGCCATAGGACAGAAGCAGAGAACCCCAATAAGGAGGTGAGAGAGACTCTGGAGAGACCCCTTTAGAAGACTGATCCTTGGAAAGGCTTTGTGTTTGCACCTAACTGGGTCTTTTAGAGGCTCCAATGTACCAAGAATCCTCTAAAGAACCTGTCTAGACTCCAGGTCCCAGGCTGAGCCCAGGGAGTCACATTGCCAGGGGCTGGGGGGCACTTGGCATGTGTATCAAGGATTCCAAGTGGTTTTTGTCTAAATTAAAAAATATATATATTATGAAAATTTTCAAACATATAGAAAAGTTGTACGCCTACCTCCCTAGACGCTCATTCTGATTTCACTCTTGCTCCATCACATACCCATTCATCTACCCACCCTTCTCGCCATCCATCAATCCATTATTTGTTGAGAATTTCAAAGAACTTGCAGACATGAGTATGCTTCCCTTGGATACTACAGCATGCATTTCATTAACTAGGAATCCTATTGATTTATGAGTTTTTTCTTTTGAGATAAAATTTGCATGAAATGAAATGCCTAATTCGTAAGTGTACATTTGCTACTTTTTAAAAAAAGATTTTATTTATTTATTTGACAGAGATAGAAACAGCCAGCGAGAGAGGGAACACAAGCAGGGGAGTGGGAGAGGAAGAAGCAAGCTCATAGCGGAGGAGCCTGATGTGGGGCTCGATCCCATAACGCCGGGATCACACCCTGAGCTGAAGGCAGACGCTTAACCGCTGTGCCACCCAGGCGCCCCACATTGGCTACATTTTAACAAATGCATACACCTGTGTAACCCAAATCCCTATCAAGATATGGAACATTACCAACATACCAGAAAGGTCCCTCATTCCCCTTCCCAGTCAATTCCTGCCCTCGCTTCCACCCCCACCCCTCGGAGGTTACCACTACACTAATTTTTATCCATCAGAGATTGTTTGCTTCTTTTAGAAATATATATAAATAAAAGCATATCATGTATACTATTTTGTGTAAAGTTTCTTCCACTCTGCGTGATGTTTTTGAGATTTATCCATATTGGTGCAGTTTTTCCTTTTGATCACTGAATAATATTCTATTGTATGAATGTACTACCGTTTATTTACCCATTTTTCCAAGTGATGAGCGTTAACTATTATAGTGATTGTGTTGTAGAGTAGTTAATGACATAGGAAATGCCTATGCTGTTCTTTTTTTTTTTTTTTAAGATTTTATTTATTTATGTGACAGAGAGACAGCCAGCGAGAGAGGGAACACAGCAGGGGGAGTGGGAGAGGAAGAAGCAGGCTCCCAGCGGAGGAGCCCGATGTGGGACTCGATCCCAGAACGCCGGGATCACGCCCTGAGCCAAAGGCAGACGCTTAACCGCTGTGCCACCCAGGCGCCCCTGTTCTTTTTTTTTTAATGCCTATGCTATTCTATTAAGAAAAAATTTCAGGATACAAAATTTACATACAATATGATCCTAACTGTGTGAAGAAAATAATCCGCAGGAAACCTGCTAAAACGTTAACAGTGGGCTTTGCTATGCTCTAAAAACTTTTTTATTAATTAATTTTATTTTATTTATTTTTACAAATAATTATAAATTCACAGGAAGTTGCAAAAGCAATACAAAAAAGTCCTGTACACATCAGTTGTCCTCAATGATTACATCTTACATGACCTGCAATATTAAAGCCAGGAAAATGTCATTGCTATAAAGTGTGTGTATAGTTCAGAACCTTTTTTTAAAAATATTTTATTTATTTATTTGACAGAGAGGCAGCAAGAGAGGGAACACAAGCAGGGGAAGTGGGAAAGGGAGAAGCAGGCTTCCCACTGAGCGGGGAGCCCGATGCGGGGCTCGATTCCAGGACCCTGGAATCATGACCTGAGCTGAAGGCAGACACCTAACGACTGAGCCACCAGGCGCCCCAGTTCAGAATCATTTTATCAGGTGTGTAAATTCATGTAATCACCACATGCAAGGTATAGAATCGTTCCATCACCTCAAAGATGCCACCCTTTATAGCCACACCCGTCTCCTCCCCGACCATCCCTAACCCTTTGCAACCACTAATCTGTGCTCCATCTCTATACTTTCATCATTTTGAGAATGTTCCATAGGTGGAATCATGCAGTATGTGGCCTTTTGAGATTGGCTTTTTTCGCTCAGTGTAATGGCCTTGAGACCCATCAAAGTTGTTACGTGTATCTGTACCTCATTCCTTTGTATTGCTGAGTAATATTCAGTGGTATGGATAATCCCCCCCCTCACACTTTTCAAGGTTCCCACTGAGCATGAACTATTTTAATTCTTAGGAAAAAAGAAAAGTACTGATGGGGGGGGCAATGCATAGAGAAGCAGTTCATGCCTTCAAGGAAATGTTGTGTTGAATTAAATAAGAGAATTTCAGGCTTGGGATGCCCTTGGCAGTCACGTAGATAAGTTTTTCATTTTGCAGGAGTCTTCCTTGCAATATCCTGACAGGTAGTTGTGCAGCATCTGTGTGGATATTCCTAGTGACAGGAGACTCACTATCAAATAAAGCATTAAATTGATAACAAAATATGCCTTTCTCCCTAGAGCCTGGGCATGCCTGAGAGAAGATCTTCTGTCATAGTTTATCTTTGCCCTGCCCGGGGCCTCTTCCCAGTCTCCCCTAACCAGGTAAACACAAGCCCAAGACAGTGAGCACAGCCTGCAGAGCCTGAGGAAGCCATTGGTTATGCTAGACTCAGGAATGGCCTCTCCGGGGAGATTTCAGTATTCACTGGCTTAGAAAAACAAGAGGCTGCAGACCTTTGAAAATGGAATGAAATTCTGCATGAGCACACACACAGATACCCACAGTTCCCTAGGAATAGTCCCCTTTCTGCATTGTAGGATGCCCCCCAGAAGGCACTGAACCACTAATCCAAGAGGAAAGGTCTCAGAATCTCTCCCGCTTCCAATCCTTTGTAGCTGACCTAAGATCGGTTTCTTTCCCTTCAGCTTTCCTTGAGAGCAGACTCTGATCTGTCCATGGTTCTGATTGTTAGTGGCTTTCGCTGGAAGGCAAGGTGTGGGTTCTTTCATTCATTCCTTCGTGGTAACTAACATTTATTGAGCACTTACTACGTGCCAGAGACTGTGATATGCTCCCTACATTTAGCCTCTTTTTATTGAAGTCTACCAGACGTAACGAAGAAGAGCACAGATCATAAACATGCAGCTTAGTGACGTTTCAGACAGTGAACCAAAATGAAGATCAAGAAATAGAACGTTATCAGCACCCAAGGAGGCCTTTCATCTCCCCTTCCAGGCGCTACCCTCCAACTGTAACCACTGCCTTGACTTTTAACAGCATAGATTACTTTTTTCCTACTTTTGAACTTTATATAAATGGATCGAACAAATTGTCTTCTCTTTTGTGTCTGGCTTCTAGAGCCCAACATCACGTTTGTGAAGTTTATTCATATTGTTCTAGATAGCTGTAGTGTATTCACCCTTGTTGCCATGGAGCCTTGTGTAAAACATTCCACAATTTATTCATTGTACTGCTGATGGGGCATTTGAGCTGTTTTCAGTTTTCTACCACTATGAATATCGCTGATAGAAACATTCTTGCTCATATCTTTAGGTGAACATATGCCTTTCCATAATATATAAGCTATTACATATACATGTATATATGGATATGTATACACATACGCACATATACATTGGGTGCAATGTGGTACATTTTTCAATTACCATTTTTCAGATGAGAAATTGAAGCTTGAAGAAGTTGAGCCAGGAAGTAGTGGAGCTGGGATGTGAATCTTATCCTGTCTGGCACTGGAGCTCAAGTTCTCTAACCATCACGCTTTACTGCTTCCCAATGCATGGGCCATTTAAAAGTATTCATGATGTTGGGGTGCCTGGCTCTAGAGCATGCAACCCTTGATCTTGGGTCTGTGGGTTCGAGCCCCACATGAGGTGTAGAGATTACTTAAAAATAAAATCTTTAAAAAAGAAAAAAGGACTCATGATGTGCCAGACTGGTTGCTGCCATTGAGGGAAATTAAACAAAACAAAACAAAAACCAGGAAGGCACAGTCACGCAAGAAAGAAAATGATAGATGGCTGTGACAAGGAGTCTGAGGAATAGAGGGTAATTTTTATTCTGGAAGATCACAGGAGGTTTCCTAGAAGAAAAAGCATCTAAAGAGAAAAGATAGGGGGCAGATTCTGGGCATGCCGGGATGATGAGGGAAGGAGTGCCAGGCTGAGAGAGTCTGGGGGCAGAAGGAGAGGAAGTCCTTAGACAGTCACAGCTACAAGGGCCCTCAGAGGTCACCTTGTCCAGTCCACATTGTCCACTCATCCATTTTTACATTGCCAGCTTCCAAATTTATATACCCAGCCTTGACCATTACCCTGATCTCTAAACTCTTTTCTATTTAGTTGGATGACAAATAGGCATCTCAAATTAACATTGCCAAGACAGGGCTCCTGATCTTGTCCCCTCACACTCTAAACTGCTCCTCTTCCAATCTTTCTTGTTCTTTGGAACTACCAGCCATCAACTACTCAGGCCCTCAACTGCAGCATCATCCTTCCTTCCTCCCTTTCCCCACATCCAATCCATGAGCATGTCCCATCAGCTATATCTACAAAGCATGCCCTGAATGTGATCTCTTCCTACCACCTCCCTACTAACACCCTGGTCATAATTACCATCATCACTCACCTGGACAACCGTAACAGCCTCCTCCCTGCTTTCCCTACTTCCATGCTCCTTTGGGAGGCCAAAGGGAGAAGCCTTCTTTGCCTCTTCCAGCTTCTGGTGGTTCCAGATGTTTGGCTTGGGGCTTCCTAACTCCAATCTCTACCTCTGTCTCCACATGGCCTTCTCCTCTGCACCTTCTCTTCCTATTATTGGTGACTTCCTTTTATTGGTCATTAAATTTCGGGTCCACCTGGGTAATCTGCAATGATCTCATCTTAAGATCCTTGACTTAAATACATTTGCAAAGATCCTTTTTCCAAATAAGGTCGCATTCATAGGTTCTGGGTGGACATATCTTTTATGGAGTCATCATTCAACTGAGTACAGAGGTGAATCTCAGAAACTAAAAGAGTTTAAATTGCGTTTAAATTTCAGTCTTCCAGTGAGTCATTATTTTTCAAAGCATAGAAGACTCTTGGCCTGCACGTACTTGCTATCTCAGCACTGACTGTCCATGCATCACTTCGAAGGTCATTCTGAGGAGGGAGTGTCCTCTTCATTGTGCTTGCTGCAAGGCTAACTTGGGACTATGAGTCCAGCCAGGGACCTTGCCACAACCCCAAACCCACCAGATCATTGCTGGGGGCATTGCCACTGCTACTAAGGTGCCAAAGTGGTTTCCTTCCAAAAAATGACCTCCCCAAAGAGAGCTAGCTACTTGCTATGCTAGTGACAAAAGGAAAAAGTAGGGATCCAAGAAAGTGCTGGTTCTGACCAAGGATGGTAGGCAGCCTCTACACTGGATGATCCCCAGTGATCCCCCTCCTGGTTTGTATGCCCTTGTGTAATCCCGTCCCCTCAAGCATGGGCTGGAGATACAATACAGTAAAAATGTCAGGATGTTATTTCTGAAATTTCTGTGGCTTCCGTATGGCTCACATTTTCTCACTCTCTAGCTTTCTTGCTCTGAGGGAAGCCAGCTCCCATGTCGAGCTGCCCTGTGGGGAGGCCCATGTGGCAAGGAACTAATCTCTCTAGCCAACAGCCTACAAGAACCTGAGGTTCTTGGTCCAGCGGCCCTCAAGGAACTGAAGCCTGCAACAGCCTTGTGAGTAAGCTTGGAAGTGGACCTTCTGAGGCCCGCAGACAGCCTGTGAGTGAGGTTGGAAGCTGATCTCCCCACCCCAGTTGACCTTCCCTGTGGTGCAGCCCTGGCCAGCACTCTGACTGGAGGCTGTGGAAGACCCTGAGCCAGGTGCCCCCAGCTAAACTGTGCTCAGTTCTTGCCCCAGAAAAACTGTGAGATGATAAAACATTTCCCAGGTAAGCCACTACATTTTTGGAGTAACTTGTTGTGCAGTGACAGATACACCCAGATATAAATTCCTAGGATAGTTTCAACCACGTGGAAGCCTCATGCTATAACAGTAGCTGTGTTTACAAATTTGAGGATTCACAGATATTAGCTCATATCCCTTCTCGAGAATCCTACAACATCTCCTCCTCCTCATCTTTTTCTATTTTTAAATAAACATAATATCAAACCATAGTGAGTTACACATTGTTTTTTTCTGCCCTGTGTGTTGTAAGCATTTCCCCATCTCATTCACTATTCTTCAAAGCGTTTTTTATTTCTCACACCCCTCCCGCAGCCCATTATAGGAGTGTACTAGCGTTAATTTAGTCATTCCCCTCTCAGGTTTTGAGCTTAAGGTAGGGTTTTAACTCCTTGGGTCACATCTGTGAGTACATGCTGGCCCCTTCAAGCCGGGCTTACGGGAGGAGTATGGGATAGGTAGAAGGCAGTGTCGTCTGTGTTTAAGTGCTCCTGATGGGACATCAAGTCTGTGTCACTTCCTGGCTATGAGTCCTTGGGCTTGTTACTTAACACTCCTGGGCCTCAGTTTCCCCTTCTGAACAGTGGGAATAATATCCAAACCTACCTCGCAGAGTTATTAGAGGCATAGTAGAGGCATAACCTGGAGTTAACCCAAGTAAAACATAACACAGTATCTGACAAATTTTAGGGTATATGGACACAAGCCAGACCACGATATCTTCACACACACACACACACACACACACACACACACACACACACACACCCTGCTCCTCACTGAGTCCTGGTCCATGGTGCATTATATCAACTCTTGTCCCAGACTCCAGCTGACCTCCAACGAAAAGCACCTTGGCTTTCCTCCCACTAGTCTGCTCTCCATGAACCCGTGGTGACCCTGGCTCTGGCACCATCCACGATCCTGCAACCATCACGCCCGGTCTAGCTGTGTGGTCCTGGGCAAGTTCATCCCGTCTCTGGGTCTCAGCTTCCTCATATGCGATATGAGGAGGCAGACTGGGAGGTCCATGAGGGATTGCCCAACTCTAAACTCTAGATTATTCCCTCTTCTTTCAAAGGCCCTTAGTTTCAGCCGTGCAGAGTACAACCAGAGGTTTAAAGAACTGGCTAAAGCAAAGAGAATTGGAAAACACTTTAATTTATTTACCATAACACGTGTGCCAAGACTTGTGCTCAGCATCCTGGAGTGTGTCAAATACTAGCATAGTGTCTGTTTACATGTGTGTGAAAACCTGGGTGAAGGATTGGGGTTTCTCATCTCAGGCCCCTTACAGAGCTTGTCCTGAGTCTGAGCGAGAACCCACACCCCCACCCCAGCAGATACTGCACCTGAGCTCCTGCCTGGGAGAGGCAAGGAGCTATTTGGGAATAGCCTGGAGAGCTGACCCTGGAGAATCTCCCAGAGGTCTTGGTGTGGCTATGGGTGCCCCTCCAGCAGAAATCCCTGGGGGAACTGTTCCAGGCTTCTCCCCACCTGCAACCCACAGGTTCAGTTCCTTGGCACTGAAAACACTGCTAGGGAAGAAAGAGTCCACTTCCGGGATCCTGCTTGGCCTCTCCCCATCCAGGCTTGGACTCTGGACGAGGCCCAGCTAGGGCGAGGTTTCAGGAACTGCCGGGCTCTGTGGCTCTGGGAATCACAAACCAGCAGAAAGAGCTCCTCCCTTCTCCCAGCAGTAAACCTCCTCCCACCAGCCCCCAGTTTCTAGGACTTCAGCTCCTAGGATGCCTGGGCCAGGATCCCACTAGGAGAAAGAGGAGCAGATGGTGGTGTTTCGGGTCCCAAAAAAGACTGTGTGACCTTGGGCACATTGCATGGCTTCTCTGGCCTCTGTCTCCTTATCTAAAAAAGTGGAATGATAATCTGGATTTTGCGGAATGACCATGAAGTTGAAATAAGATAATGGTGGTGACAGGGTCTGGCAGAGTGCCGGGCAGCAGTGATGACCTTCTTTTCCTGGTGAAATGCTGGGCCAGCTGGTCAGCCAAGACAGGCAACCTCCAGTGGTAAGGGAGGAGGTGCCTGTGTGCTGAGGCTACTCCTTCAGCCCGAGGAACGGGCTAGCTCGGCTCCTGGGGATGGGTTAGAAGTGGACTTGAGCAGAGGAGAGCAGGGGGAAGGCCAGGAGTGGATGGGGGCTGGGATCCACGCCCAGCCCTTGCTGATCTGCTGCCGGTAACATCTCAGGCTTGTGTTCCTGACTGTGCAGGCAGGCCAGCCCCAGAGGCGCTATGAGGCCGTCAGGTGAGGACCCCAGCTTCCCTCTGGGGGGGTGCTCCATCACAGAGGGCTGTAGAGGGGCAGGTTGGGCTGGGGGGCCGGGCAGGAGGGTATCAAGCTTGGAGGAAGGCCTCAGCAGGCTGGAGCCAGTGGGTGAGGCTGACTGGACAGGGCTGGGGGACAGCTGGGGAGGGGGTACAGCGACCTCTGTAGAGCCAACGGACAGAGAGGGCAGAGGGGACAGGGGGAGGCCAGGCGAACTATGAGGCTGCGGATCTGGAGAGAGCCGGGGAGCCGAGGGAGAAGAGACTGGGGTCTGGAACAGGCCCAACTGCTCCTGGCAGCCATGTTGTCCATGGAGCATGGGGTCTGGGGGCCGCTCGGTCTGGCCCCAGCAGCCAGGGGTCACCGGAGCCAACCAGGTGGCAGAGTCCACGCGGCACAGGCGCTCATGCGCATGCAGGGTCCGGCCCCACCACACCAGTTCGGCCTGCAGGGCCTGGATCTCCTTCCGCAGCACGTGGTTGTGTTTCTCCAGGGCCTCGTGCTGCTGGGGGCAGAAGCAGATGGGTGGGGGAGAGATGTCAGCCAGCATGAGTCCTGTACCCCGCCCCCAGGGTCCTTAACTTAGGGGGAAAGGTATACCGCCACCCAAATGTCTAAGCAAGGGCCCCTTGGCTCCTCTCTGGCCGGCTCTCCACAGCCACCCAGCCCCTCTTGCCCATTCTACTCCTACTGGGGTTCATTTTGGCCCGCTCTCCATCCTCAGACCAGTCCCCTGAGTCAGCGGGTCTCCACCAGCTGGCCACCTCCACTCACCTGAGAACTCCACCAACCTCCTGACTGGGGCACCCCTGAAACCCCTCCATTCTCTTGGCCCAGAGGAACTGTTTGGCAATTACAGGATCAACTGTACATTCAAGTCCTTCAAAGGCTACCACGCCTCCCTGTGCACAGTAGCCCCAGCTCACACCTCTGGCTCTATCTCTCTGACTTCTGCTCCCCTTAGCTTCCTGGCCCTCCAATGGACTCTGCTTCCCCACCGCATTTCCTGTCTCCCGTGCCGGCACACTCCTCCAGCACCTCCTCCCTTGGGCTAATCCTGACGTGGCCTTCTCAGGACAGCTTGCCTTCTCTGCCTTGCACACGTTTAGCTGCTCCGTGCCCTGTCACACCTCCCCAGTGCCCAGAACTGACTCACCGAGGCACCGTGGGAGGAGCCCTGGGTGGTGTTTCACAGGGTGGCAGCACCAGAATGTTCTATTCGGCACCCCTGAATCAGCATCTGGTAGGTTCTGTCCTGCTGGACTCTGGGTTCTGAGAACCCGCTGACAGTGTGCCGTTCTAAACGACCATTTACAGTGACAGCAATGAAAGAACTTTCTTTCCACGCTCCTAAGGCTGAGTGACTTCGTCTGGTTCGCTCGCCTACCTCACCCCTTTTGTGGGCAATTTTGATTTATCTTTTACTTATTTTCCTTTTTTCATTTATGTGAAAGCAAGAGAGTCTGGTGAGTGGGGGAGGTGCAGAGACAGCAGCTCAAGCTGACTCCTTGCCGAGCACAGGGCCCTAGCACCTGCCCCCGACACGGGCTCCACGTGGGGCTCGATCTCATGACCCATGGGATCCCGAGCTGAAACCAAGAACCAGACGCTTCACCCACTGAGCCGCCCAGGCGCCCCTTTTGTGGACAGTTTTTAAAAGGATAAGCCACAAGGGTGTTTTACATAAAAATGTTACTGAGGGCATGAACTTGAAATTCTAAGAGGCCTCAAAACCACCAGCAGCCCTATCTCCAGGCTGCTCTCTGCATGTGGAATAATATTCTTAAAACATGGCATTAGGTCACCTCTCACCTAAATTCTCCAAAGGCTTCAATTCACCTCTAGAAATGGAGTCACTCACTGGTTCACTCCTTCGTTCACTTGCCACCTCTAGGCTGCTCACGTTTCCTCCTCAAGGAAGGCTCCCCCCGTTAGGTTTCCGTCACCCCACCCTCCCCGCTCCCTTGCCTCTTCCCTGATGGATTTGGCCCCACAGCGCTTATCACCAGCTGACATCCCAAATCCCTCATGGATAGTTTATTTGTCTGTCTGGCTCCCCCATGAAAATATGAGCCCTGGAGAGTGTGGGGTAGGCTTTTGTCTGCTGTGTTCACAGCGTATCGCCAACGCTGAGAACTGTACCTGTCACACGGGGGCACTCAGTAGGTCTTTCTGGAAGGAATGAACACATGAATGCATGAAGTCTCTACCCTGCCAGGTGGGCACCATCCTGGTCCTCACTCACACATGCCCACACCAGTGCAATTCCATTTGCCGGCGATGCCTTTTCCTACCTTCATCCGTTTGGAAAACTCCTATGCATCCCTCAAGACCCGCCCAGGCTCCATCCCCATTATCACCCTGATGCCACCACCTGTGTGTTGCCCCACCTGTGTGCTCCTAGAGCACTTCATTCTGACTCTAACACCCGCTCCACGGGGCACGACTGAGTTCCTTCTATTTGGTGGGCACTGTTCCAGGTGATGGGGAAACAGCAGGGAACAAAATAGCTCATGGTGCTTCCGGTCTGGTAAGGGGGACAAGCAACAGGTCTCTAAATACGTAAGTTCAGGGCTAACAAGAAAAATAGCGCAGAGTAACAGGTCTAGCTCTTTAGACCATGTGGTTTAGAAAGGCCCTTCTGGGGAGGTGACATGTAAACCAAACAACTGGACAGAAGTGTGAATCTAGGCAGACGGTGGTCTGAGGCTAGAAGGAACAGTCCCTGCAGAGCCCCAGGGCTGGATGCGCATGACCAGTGAAGGTACGTGGAGAACAGGGTGTTAGGGGAGGAGACAGCATGGGGCCTTTGGCAGGGAAGGCTGTGAATTTCACTCAGCATTGTAAGGATTAAAGTGTAAGCACTTTCCCAAGGGCCAGGTCCTGAGCCCACTCTGAATCCTTTCCCTGGGATGGAACTGGTGATGTCCTTTCTCTCTGCACGGAGGAAGAAGAAAAGCTCCAAGGGTCAGTTACCATCCAAGGTCAAGTTACCATCCACAGTGAAGAGGCAAGTACAACAGAGCCCTCCCCCACCCCACTGGGCTCCTTGGCCTCCTTTAGTCTCCACAAGGGTCCTGCCAGTGGGCAGGGATTATTGTCCCCGTGTTTTGGATGAGGACAGTGAAGCGGCGAAGGAAGTGACTTACAGCTGTGAGTGCCACGGCTGGGACTCTAAAGCCAGCCCATCTTAACCCTGAACCAGTTTCTCACAGGGTGAGCGCTTGTCTCCTCTCCCTAAACCCAGGGCGCCTCAAGGGCAGGGCTGGGCCGCAGACACACCTTTGTGTCCCCAGAGCCCAGCGTGTGTCTGGCACAGTTTGTACTCGGCACCTCTCTCAAGCTCAGACCTGGAGACATATGGCAGTGGAGGGGGAGCTGCTCACAGGCATGGAGCTAGGGCTGGGGGGAGGTGGCAGGGCCAGGGAAGTGGAGTCAGGCATCCCCCACCTGGTGCAGGGCGTCCGCCTTGTCCGTGTGCTTCTGCCGGCTGCGCTGGGCGGCTGCACGATTCTTCTGTTTCTTCTTCAGCCTCTGATGCTCCTCGAGGTCCTGCAGGGTGTGAGGCAGAGGGCTCAGGGGTCCCGGCGGGTGCTTGCCCCCTCTGCCCAGGCCATCTGTAAAGCCACACCCTCCCCAGTTCAATTCCCTGAGGGTCTCCTGTCTCCTGGAGAGCCCCTCTGCCTCCCTGGGCACCCACACGGCATCGCTTGTTGGAACAGCTGCCTCACCCACACGTCCTGCTCACAGCTCACAATGGGGGAGGACACCCGGAGAAGCCCAAAGCTTCCGTTCGAAGGCAGGCAGAACTGACTTCACACCTACACTCTCCTTAGCAGCCGCCCAGCTCTGGGCAAATCACTCCCTTCTCGAGCCTCGCCGCCTCGTCTGCACGAGGGCTGTGAAGCCGGCGTGAGCTTCGTCGGCAAGGGCAGGGCCAGGGTCCAGTTTGGCTCCATGAGCCCATGCCCAGCCCGGGCCCGAAGCTGATATTCAGTGACTCAACAGGTATTTATGAAGCACCTACTGTGTGCCAGGCGCTGAGCCGGTGGCGGGGGATGGAACAGCAAATCAAACGGGCAAAAATCCCTGCCCTCATGTCGCTGACATTCTAGTGTGGCGGCAACCTGGAATGCGTGAGTGGACCCAAAGCTTCCCAGCAGGGCCCCTCCCCCTCCCCTGGACCCCACGTTAGGGGGTCCATGGAACTTAGGACCCAAATGCCCAAAGTTTTGGAAGGTCGGGCAAGAGAGAATGTTAGACACCCCACAGCCCAAATCCCCCTTCTCCTAGGTCACTCTGGGGGTGTGTTCTGACTCTACGGAACTCAGACAGGACCCTGCCCTCCCAGCTGAGAACTCCGTGCTGCTCGGGTCGTGGTCACAAGAGGCCCATTCCAGGTGCTGGGAGGGCCAAGAGACAGGAGCCTGGGGAAAAGACCTTCACTTGGCAGAAGGGGGTGGGCTTCTGGTCCTTGGGTCCTGGGAGAGGAGCAGGGCCTCCAAGGGGAGCCAAGCCAGAGAATTTGGGGAAGGACGAGAATGCTCCCATAAGGGCAGTGAGGGGAGGGCGGGTTAGGAGACAGCACTATTCAGAAGCCACGTCCTAAACGGGAGCCTGGCTCTGCAATACGAGAGTAGGGAAGCCCTCATGTCAATCACCTGGGGAAACCGAAGCCCAGAGAGAGGATCTGCGGATCCCACGGGCACACCGCCCATAAGTACAGAGCGGGGACTAGAAGCTCTGACCACGTCCCTCCCTGCCTGGGAACCGGGGACGCTTGGCCATATTCCCCTTCTCAACCCCTGTCCCTGGTTCCCTGTACTCACCGTCCTGGTCAGCAGCCCATTGCCCCCACAGAGGTGCATGGCTTAGGCAGGGGGCGGGCAGAGGCTCAGTTCGGGTGTCCCTCTGCCACGGTGACCTCCCAGTGCCCTCTGGGGGCCCAAGGAAGTGGCAGCTCTTTAAATCACCGGTGACCACTCCGCCCCCAGCAAACCAAGTTTCAGTTTCTTCTAAAGCCACCGGCTGCTCAGAATCCCTGGCTCGGGTTGGCTCACGTGGCTGGAATTTCCTAACGCAAACTGGCCTTCCGGTTGGGCCCCTTTTCTGGAGGGAGAACGACGGAGGGTGGCCAGAGGAGGGGAGACCAAACGCCTGTTATGGGGAGGGTGTCCTGGGAAAGGGAGGGCAAGGGGCCAGGCACAGAGCCAAGAGGCGAAGCCAATGGGGAGCCGAGGGCTCATGTGGGTCACGGGAGAGCCTCTGAGCTCGGGAATTGCCGGCGTGCGGGTTCGCAGCCCACCTCCGGCCTGTCGGGGCTGCGCAGCTTTGAGAACGTGACTCACCCTCTCTGAGTCTTAGTTTCCTGGTCTCCAAAGGGTGTAGGGGGATGGTACAAATAGCTACTCACAGCTTCACAGAGGAACCAAGCAAGATGATACAACCACCCCCAAACCCTCTGAGACCAATGTTGAGGCAAGTGTGCAGAAATAAGCGATAGCCTTTAAATAGGAGAACAGATGGATAAATCACTGTGTTTTCATTCAACAGACCACGCAGCAGTAGAGGGAGTGGTGTCTAGCGGTTAGGAGAACAGCTTCCAAGCTAGGTCACTTGGGGACATAATTTCACCTTTGTGGGGCGCCTGGGTGGCTCAGTCGGTGAAGCGTCTGCCTTCGGCTCAGGTCGTGATCTCGGGGTCCTGGGATTGAGCCCCGCATCAGGGTCCCTGCTCAGCGGGGAGCCTCCATCTCCCTCTCCCTCTCCCTGCTGCTCCCCCTGCTTGTGCTCTCCTGCGCACTGTCTCTCTCAAATAAATAAATAAATAAATAAAATCTTAAGAAAAATAATTTCACTGTTCTTTGCCTTTGTTTTCCAATCTATAAAGTGGGGATGAAAATAATTCCGTCGGGCACATGAAATGAGTTGAGGTGGGCAAGGCACCGGCAACCATGCCTGGTACAGAGGAAGAGTTCAGCAAGTACTTGCAACTCTGATCTTCTGGGCGATTCAGAGCTGCACGGAGCATCGAGCTTGAGCCCGTCACGTCCAGTTGTTTGAAAATCACTAGCTGCACGGAGGTCTGCACAACACCATTTCTGTAAGGTTTAATCACATGGGTTCGCAAATATGTAATAAAAGTGTAAAAACGTGCATGTGAATGAGAAACACGAAATGCAGAATGTGGGGGTGTGGGCGCGCCGCCACACAGGGTTTTCAGTTGTGTCTGTGGTGTTTTGTGACTTAAATTCTGATGATATTATTATCTACACGTTGAGGTATACCTGAAATATTTCCTTTTTTTTTAAAGTTTTGTTTTGTTTTTTTTTTTGTGAGAGAGAGAGAGCTGGAGACAGGGAAAGTAGCAGCCTCCCCACTGAGCAAGGAGCCCGATGCAGGACTCGATCCCAGGACCCCGGGATCATGACCTGAGTTGAAGGCAGGCACTTAAGCGACTGAGCCACCTAGGCGTTTCTGAAATGTTCCCTAATAAAAACCTCTATTAAAGACCTAGGAAGCCCTGAAGCCTCAGGCAAACGTGCATGGTTGGTGTATCTCTAAGGAAGACCATGCACGGAAGGGACATCTGTTTGGGGGACAGAGCAGCCGGTAACTCAGTCCGAGAACAGCATAGCAACTGATATGCGGTGCCCAGGGTCCCATGGTCTGGTGACTAGAGCACCTGGGGACTGTGCCTGAGTTCCGAGGGCTCAAGGCTGGTGGTGTGGGATCACAGGCATGGCAAACAGCGTAGATGGGATCTTCTGACAGGTAATGGTGTCCTGCAATGCTGCCTCCGAGTTTCTTAGAAAAGAGCACAGCATCCGCCATGCGGTGATCGATTAGTGATGTCTGTCCTGAGTGGGGCTGGGAGAGGGACCACCTCCTGCTCTGCCTAGAATTGGGCACGAAACCAGTCTGGACTTTAGAGTCAGACTTCACTCTGATACTTGGCACGCAAAGGTCCATGACCTGGAGCCTCAATGTTGTCACATGTACGCTGTAGATGCCAACGAAATCATACTTATTTTACAAAGTTGTTTTGAAGATGGAAAAGAATGAGCTGAGAAGCAAGCTGTAAAGTGCTATCCCACTAGAATCCACTGCCATGGGTGAGATTAGTGGGAACGCAGGATTAATGAAGGCCCGTAATTTTAAATGCCCAGGTGGGTGGGATGGGCATGACAGCGGGGCCCGGCCCTCCCTGCTTGAAAGGGGCCTGGGAGCAGAGGCCGAAGTGGGGCACCCCACGCAGCGGGGCTGCCTCCATGTCTCTGGATGATTGTTATTCCTCAGAAACCAAGAGGGCCAGGTCATCTTGCCTGAGGCGGGCACCGAGGGGGCTCATTAAGCCAGTCCATGAGCATAGCACATGAGGTCCACAGGGAAGGATCGGGGAAGCCACACACATGATGTAACTAAGAAGAGACAAAGTCTGTGGGGCAGGGGGGTAGTGGCTAGGGCCCAACTGCTCCCCACCACAGCCCCCAGCCCCAGACCTGGACCCCCAGTCTTCCCCTCTGCAGACCCCAGCTTTGGGTGGAAGGGAGACGGCAAGTGTGCCTGTGGCCCCTCTCAGGAGGCCACAACCCTGGAGGAAGTCTGAAGGAGGCCGCGTTTATGGCTGGCTCTCCCTGAGGCGTGGCAGGGGTGAGGGACTCAGAATTGGTAATGTTTAACCATGAACGGTGGTGCGTGCCTTCCCCCGGGAGGTGGACGCCCTTCCAGGCTGGCAGGGCAGGCTTCAGGGTCAGCCAGTGCAACCTCTCTCTCTTAGAAGGTGAGGAGACTAATGCCCAGAGAGGCCAGCGGGGGCAGAGCAGGAGGGAGGACGCACCTCTCTCCTCCGCCCTGAGCCCTCCTCCACAGCCAGTGCGAAGGGCCTGGCCCTCTAGCTCAAAGCCCGCAGCCCCCGGGGGGGGGAGGCTGGGAGGCCTCCCCAGACCAGGGCTAGGGAGTGAGCTCTCGGGCAACAGGGTCGCTTCCTGTCTTACTCTCTGAAGTATCGATCCCCTGACTCCACAGAAGAGTGTTCAATTGAATAAATGAATGCTAGTCCCGCAGACAGCTTGCCAGAAGCCCCCAAAAGCTTCCTGGATGAGTAAAGAGACTTCTGCCTTACTCATTCCTACAGGACCTGCCTTGGGTTCCTGGGGGTCTCTCCTCAACCCACCTCCTCATTTTACCAGTGAGGAAACTGAGGCACAGGGAGGCTACAGTCACACAGCTGGTTTGGGAGATGCCCTGTCCCAGTTCCTTCCACACCTTATGGGCTTGGAGAGATGATGGGGGTCTCCAGTTGTTCAGGAATGAGGACCCTCTGTCCGCCCCCCCCCCCCCGCTCTGTGCACCCCTCATTTGAGGCCTGGTCTTCTCAGGACAGCAGAGAAAGAGGCCAAGAGGGTGGGATGGGGCTGAGGCTGGCTATGGACTTCCCACTTGCCACTGAGGATGGCCTGCGTGGGAGCAAAGCCTCAGCTGCTACCAGTTCACACCCATCCAGGGTGTGAGACACACACTGAGCACATCAGCGTGGGGGGGCCATGGCAGCAGAGGCCACTTCCTCCTGGGGAGACCAGAGAAGGCCTTCCAAAAAAGAAACTCTTTAGCAAGGACATTGAAGGATAAGCAGGCTCCCTCCCGGGACCTGGAACTTGATCTCGAGCAAGTCACTTAACTCTTCATGCCTCTTCTGTCAAATGGGCACAGTGAGACAAGGATCTGGTGAAGTAATGTATGTCAAAGGCTTAGAACAGTGCCTGGCACACAGAGAGTCACAGGCACTCAATAATTATCTGATAAATTTTTGTTCACATAACCAAAGGCTTGTATTTTATTTCATTATTATTACGTATTTTAAGAAAAAAATGATGGAAGGGCGCCTGGGTGGCTCAGTCATGTAAGTGTCTCCCTTCGGCTCAGGTCATGATCACGGAGTCAGAGTCTTGGGATTGAGCCCCGAGTCGGCTCCCGGCTCAGTGTGGAGTCTGCTTCTGCTCCCATCCCTGCTCCCGCTCTCCCTCTCTCTCTAATAAAAAAATCTTCAAAAAGAAAAAAAAAAAGAAAAAAAGAAAAAATGGTGGAGTACATGAGGGATGAGGTGTTTTTTTTTTCCCCTAATGAAATACCTTTTTAGGGGTACCTTTTTAGGGGAGCCACCTTTTAGGGGTGGCTCAGTTGTTAAGCATCTGCCTTCAGCTCAGGGCGTGATCCTGGAGTCCTGGGATCGAGCCCCACGTCGGGCTCCTCTGCTGGGAGACTGTTTTTCCTCTCCCACTCTCCCTGTCTGTGTTCCCTCTTGCTGGCTGTCTCTCTCTCTGTCAAATAAATAAATAAAATCTTTAAAAAAAAAAAACACTACCTTTTCAGTGGGGAAAAAAAAGTATTAATAAAAGATGGGGAAATTAGGATTCTCTGGATTCTTAGTTTTCTCAGTGATCTAACTCAAGCTGAAGTTACTGACAAGTCTAGAGCAGACCAGCTTCAGGCACAGCTGGATCATGACACCCAAACCATGTCATCAATGTCATCAGGGGCCAAGGTCTCACCCTCGCTTTTCTAGTAAGATGGCCACAAGGAGGGCGCATCCCTCCACCCCCTGCCACTTTCCCAGAAGTTCCAATAAAGGGCCACCACTTGGGTTTGTCTTAGGTCATGTGGCTATTCCTGACATCAGTCACTGTGGCCAGGAGATAAGGTAGGATAGGCAAGGCTGGGGTCCCAGGCCCATTCTGGAGCCCAGGAGAAGGGGTCGGCCCCGTCTTAACCCTAGGGACTAGGGGTGAGGGAAGGGCAACCCCCACAGAGCTGTTGGCGGGAGAAGAAGGAACGGATACTGGGCTGACGCCACCCCCTTGGCTCAGATTCAGATATGAAGAAGCTGCCACTGGCGGTCCATCCCTTGGCGGAGTCACATTCCCAGGTGGGATGGACTCCATGCCCCCACGTCTCTGACACGAGCCCTGCACCCTCTCTTTCCATTGCTTCACGGGGACTCACGGGTGGGAAAGTGGAGGCTTGCTCAAGGGCAGATTCCAGATGAACCGAATGCTGGGCAGGGACAAGGGCAGCAACATGGTGGGGACTCCCCAGGGCCAAGGGAGGAACGGACTGACTTTCACTTCAGCACAGCACCCTGGGAACACTCATCCAGCTGCAATCTGCAAATAGTCGGGCTTCCCAGGAACTGCGTGACTTCACCAGGGCTCAGTGACGGCGTCACTGCTCAGTTGGCAGTGGGAGCTGGGGCAGGCGCCAAGCCCTCATTCTGCCAGGCCCTCTGCTGCCCCCAAAGCTCTGTGCTTCCGACTCTCTGTCCCTTAAACATACACATCTTTCCAGAAAGCGGACTCAAACTTTTGGGAGCAGACAGGGAGTATAAATAATCAACAGCTGAGCGCTAGAGTCAGCAAACCTTCCGGGCCTTTGCAGGATGTGGCCCTGGTGACCGCAGCTCCTGGATTTTCCAGGTGGTCCAGGTGGTCCAAGTCCCGACAGGCTAGGGGTCAAATCCCTCTGCCACTTCCAGCTGTCTGACCTTAGACACGGCCTATGGTTTCTCTGGGACTCAGTTTCCTTGTCTGTAAAATGGGGATAATACCCTTGCTTTGCCAGAGGGGTCATGATGACGGAAACCACGTATGGAAAGCAGTCACCGGGGACTCCTGGGTAGCTCAGTGGGTTAAGCGTCCGACTCTTGATTTTGGTTCAGGGCATGATCTTAGGGTTATGGGATCGAGCCCCAGGTCAGGCTCTGTGCTCGTTGTGGAGTCTGCTTGAGATTCTCTCTCTCCTTCTCTTTCCCTCTGCCCTTCCCCCTGCCCACACACTCTCTCTCAAAATAAATGAAATAAAATCTTTAAAAAAAAAAAAAAGAAAGGAAGGAAGGAAGGAAGCAGTCACCAGCAAGTTCCCTCTTGTCCCAGCGTCCCTGGCTGGCTCTCCCTTGTCATATCTCCACTGCGTGCTGCAGATCGCGGAGAAGCTCAGGCTGGGTGCCCTGCTGAGATTCGAGACACTGGACAGGAAGGACTGTCACCTTGGCCTTTGTGGGAGCCTTTCCACTCCCCAAATGGCTCCCCCTCATTTTGTCTTTGGTGTTGGTTCCCACAAGAGCTCTGAGCGGCTAGTGGAGGGAAACGGCCAGCCAGGGTCAGGAGCAAGAGCCTGGAGGGCCGAAGTGGGGTGGGATACACAAGCCCGACTCAGCGTGGCCAGTGTCTCCCACGCAAGAGACAAGGGAGCACTTTCCTTGGCTGACCCATCCCAAGTACTGTACCGAGGGCGCCGAGAGCTTTGTCAAGGCAGGTTGGCCCTGAGTCGTGGTCAGAAGATTCTGGAGATTGTCCATCCAGTCTCCTTGCTTTATAGGTGGGGAAAGTAAGGTTTGGCGAGAGGAGGATGGGGAACGCTCCTCCTTCCTGTGGAGAAAACCCGCTATGGGTCTGTAGGGGAGAGACTGCTGACCCACGGTCAAGCACCCATGAGGATGGGCCCTCCCACAGGTTCTGGGGCAGGGGCCCTGAAGCCCAAGGGGATCCCCATGCAGAAGAAACCTAGGAAACTGTCCCAGGAAAGCTGGATACACTGACAGCTCATGTGCTATCAGGCACGGGGCCTCGGGCTGCCTTGTGCCCTCTCTGGGGCTCAGTTTTCTCATATGTAAAATGAAAGAATGTGACAACTCACCTTTCAGGGCTCCTCTTGACTGGCTGGAGGCTGGGGCCAGATGGAGGCCTTCTGGGAGACGGACCCCTTGCAGCTTGGGAAGCCCATGCCATTTGAGAGAACAGAGGAGGCTTTCTTTCTTTCTTTCTTTCTTTTTTTTTTCCTTAAACAACAGACATTTATTTCTCACAGTTCTGGAGGCTGGGAAGTCCAAAATCAAGGAGCCAGTTGATTTGGTTCCTAGTTGGGGCACTCTTCCAGTCACATAGACAGCTACCTTCTGTGTCCTCACCTGGTGGAGAGCAACAGAGGAGGCTTTCTATCAGACAAGGGGACACTAGACTGAGGGTGGGTACGTGGGCACGGGAGGCCTGGGCCCTCTCCTGGCACTGTCACCTGCCTGACTCCCACTCTAGGCCTCAGCTCCCCTGCTGCACCATGGTGGGGAGGGGGGTGCCCAGGAGATGCCCTTTTCAGTGTGGGCCTGCTCTGGGAGTTGGCATCTGCGGGATCTCAGCAGCCAAGGTCGGGGCCAGGTCTGTCTTGGTCTGGAGGCCAAGAAGCCTGGTGGTTAAGACCAAGGTTGACAGGGCTCTGCTGCTTTCTGGCAGAGTGAGCTGCAGAGTTAAGGGACCCTTCTTACTCAACAGATTTTACCGAGCATCCTGCTGTAGGTGCTGGGAGACATCTGCTTAAAAAAAAAAAAATAGGGGTGCCTGGGTGGCTCAGTCAGTTAAGAAAAGAATTGAAGATAGGGCGGTGACTGGGAAGTATGGGTTTGGGGCAGTGGGAGGAGTAGGTGATGGGGGCACAGAGCCTCGTGGGCCACTCATGCAGGACTTACAAGCTGCTGGAGACCTCGGGCTCTAACTCTGGGAGATACAAGGGAGCACCCAGAGACAGGGGACGGCTTTGAGCAGAGGAGGGACAAAATCTGGGCACAGGATAAAAAGGTCCCTCTGCTGGGGAGAAGAAACAGGAAAATGGCAGGTGGAAAGGCTGCGGCTGTGACTGGGCCGGTGGAGCTCAACTGTCAAGGGAAGAGCAGAACCTGCCTCTCGGGTTGCTGAGGGAAGGCATAGCCACTGTGTACCCCACCAGCCCCTTCACCCCGCCAGGCCCTGTGGCAACGAGAAGCCTCAGCACAGCCTGGCTCTTGAGGATGCCACAGGCTCAGGTGAAGTGGGCGTGGACATGTTTGTTGGAAGAGCTTGGGTTCTCAAGTCCTTTCCCCACTCCTAAGGTTCTGGAAAAGCCTGAGGATGCCATGTGCCCTTGGATGGATGACGCAGGTCTTTTCGTCATCTGTAAGTTGGAGAGGCTGCCTCCTCTGGCTCCCACATGAGGCAGCTGGGCTGAGGCCAGGAATGAGGATGCGTGAACACTCGGGCTTGCCCTGTGAGGCATTTGGCCGTGGCCAGCACCTCGAACACACCCACTGGGGACAGGGCCTTTCCCGGATCCTTACGGTTTCCAGGAAGACCAGGGGTGGGAGTACCAGGACAGAACTGTGATCTGTAGGCCATGGCCATTCCAGTGATTAGGCTGCACACTCAACCTTCCAGCTCTTTGTTTACTGATTAGTAGGACACAGCCCACACTTGGGTATGCTGCCACCAAGTGCCAGCTGGTGCTTCTGTCATATGCCTGTGCTCCACAGATGTGCCTCAGCAGGGAGAAAAAAATGATTTCTCTTATCAAAGCTGTGACTTTAAACAACGTCCATGAGCATTATACCTCAGAAGAATCAAATAGAAAATTCATTTAGAGCAAGCTTAAAAATAAATATTTATATACACAAATAAATAAATAAAATACTTAGGTATGGTTCTTGCCAGTGCTTAATGACCAGCAATTTAATTAACACAGGGTTTTCCCTGACCTGCTGTTGCTCCAGGATAAAAAGAGTTCTGTTACTTTTCTTTTCTGATTATAAAGGCCGTACACGAAATGTGTTGCTGACTCAAAAAGGCGACACCTCTTACAATTAAAATTATACTGCCAAAATTTCCTCCCCAAACATTGGGTAAACAAGCATGCCTTTTTAAAAGGCACTAGAGTTCTGTCCTCGAGCTACAATCCACTTACTTGGCCTCAAGAAACTCTCCCTTCAACAGCAGATTTCACAGCTGTTAAGATTTGGTATTTCAATTTCCCGATTCTTCTCTCTGGTGAATATATATATATTCAGTTATATATAGCTACAGCTCTATAGATCTTTCCAGTTTTCTTCCAAAGGTATTCCCGAAAGATTTTACTTCCTTAAGAGCACCCTTTCTTCCTTTCAATGAGACAAATGAAAATACTGCTTGTCATTCGCTAGGCCCCTGCACTGGTCTTTAAAAGCCCCTCCGCCCCTCCTCTCCACCCTCCAATCTAGATTTCTAGCTACAGGCAATTATAATTTTTCAAAGATTTTATTTATGTATTATTTATTTTAGAGAGCTAGAGAGCGAGAGAGAGTATGCATGTGTGTGATGGGGGGCGGGGGGGGGGAGGGAAAGAATCTCAAGCAGACTCCACACTGAGATTATGGCAGGAACCCAAACCAAGAGTCCAACGCTTAACCGACTGAGCCATCCAGGCGCCCCCAGGCAATTATTATTCAAAAGTTAAATACAGGGCCGCCTGGGTGGCTCAGTTCGTGAAGCATCTGCCTTGGGCTCAAGTCAGGATCCCGAAGTCCTAGGATCGAGTCCCACATCGGGCTCCTTGCTCAGCAAGGGAGTCTGCTTCTCCCTCTGCCCGCCGCTCCCCGTTAGTGCTCGCTCGCTCTCTCCGACAAATAAATGAGTGAAATCTTCAACAACAACCACAACAAAAGTTAAATACAGTTACATCCTGGCCCACTATTTCAGAGCTTCCAGGTTTTTTCTGGTTTGTTCTTTTATTGCTATCCATTATAATCCTACCCTGTGGCCCGTGGGAAGCTACAACAGCTTGCACAGGGCAGGGCTTTCATCCTGATATTTAAACAAGGATTTCAGTACTAGTCGTAGTCGTAAAGTACAACAATCCAGATGTGCTCAAGGTAATAATTATTTAACAGTTGAACTGCAGTGATCTTCAAACTTTCATGATTAGGACTCTCGCTAAGAAGTAGACATGTATATATAAATATCTAGATTTTTCAACAAACATGACTAACCTTTCATCCACGGGCAAAGGCAGCAATATTGTCTAGTCTGTTCATTCCACATAATTTTTTGGCTAATGCTGTTAGGTTGAACCATATGAAACTGACATCTTTGTAGTCAAAATGGTCAAATATGGGCGATTTCATGGGGCTCAACTAATTTGTGACACTAAAGTAGTTTCACATTCTGTTTAATGGGCTGCATCCCGTAGGAAAACGCTGTTTCGTGGGTCGTTGTTGTTATTGCTATTTTTAAAATTAAAATGGGATTGAAATGTTTGTTTTCACTTAACATGGCATGACATCTTTCCATGCAAGTACGTTATGCTCCATCTCACCTTTCTCAAAAGCTTCATGGGATCTACCACATAGGCGTACCCCAGCTTAGGTAACTGATCCCCACAGAAGGCACTTAGATTTTTTCCCAATTTCTTGTTGTTCCAAACCCTGGCACAGTGAACTTCCTTGTCATAAATGTTCACGTGCTGGTGCCGGAGCTGGAATTTCTGTAGCACAGACTCCTGGAGGCAGGATGGCAGGCATCTTGTGATCTTAACTGTGTCTCAAAGCCTTTGAATAGGAATTAGGCTCACTGTCTTCCCTTGGTGTGTTTGGTGGAGGGTAAACAGTACTGACCGAGGGGGCTCAGCCAGGCACCCTGTTCTATCCATCCCTCATCTGTCCACAACCTTCTGCTGCAGGACTGCAAGCTCAGGCTTGCTCCAGACTTCTCCCTCTCTAGACCGACACTATGGAGAACCCCTGAAAAACAGGGCATTTTACTGTCAACCAAACCTGAGTTTCCACTGTTGCCCAAGCTCCTTTTAAATTCTCTGGACTTCACTATCACGTCTACGAAAAGGAAACAAACCTCTCAGGGTTGCCAGGAAGATGAAACAGAAAACGTGGAGTGCTTTATAAACAAGTCACAGAAATCAGCCATTATCTTCAGCTCGTGCAGGGCTGTTCTTTCCCAAGCGGAAGAGAGGAAGAGAGAGGCTACTCTGTGTTGTCTACTCACATTTACCCCCTAGTGGGCTGGGGGAAGGGCTCTACGTAAGACAAGAAGTTTCGCTCACCTTGCTGAGTTTACAATTTGCCTAGTCCCTGCCCTCATTTTCTTCACTTCTCCAGGACTTGAGGGCTGAGGTAAAGAACCAAATTCTTGGACAAAGTCATTCATTGGACAACAGGTATTTATTGAGTACCTACTATAGGCCAGTCACGGTGTACCTCAATATTCTCACTGGCAAAATGAAAAACAGTGCTTCTCAACGGAGAAACAATGGGCATCCTGGGCGGGACAATTCTTTGTGCGGGTCTGCCCCCTGCTCTCTAAACCACAGGGGCTGTACCTTGCAATTGGGACAACCTAAAAATGCCCCCGCACATTTCGAAACGGCCCCTAGGGGGCACTTTCGCCCGCGATGAAGAATCCCCGACCCACCCTCGAAGAGTCCAGAGACCGGGAAAGGGGGAGGACCTCTAACTGGCAGGTTTAGGATGCTGGCGAGGTCCAAGACGGGCAGGATCTGGACCATGTTTCCGGGGAACGGGGCCTTACATTGGCCCCCGAACGAGCTTGTCAACCTCCTTGGGGCTACGGATTCCGACTCCTGAGTCAGAACTCCTGCTTCCTATGCAGCCAAGACACAACGCGGGTTTCTGTTCCCAGACGAGCCTGGGTTCCTGAGGAGGAGGGAATGGCGGTGCCCTCGTTCCCCAAGCCTTCGGGAAGCGAAGGGTTAAGGCAGGTGGCGCCCCAGAAGCCCCCGGCGCCGCTAGAGGGACCAACTCGGCAGCACCGCGGACGGCTTCGCGGTCACGTGGGAGCGAGGGCGGGACCAAATGAGAGGCCGGCCAATAGGCTGCGCTGTCGGTGGGCGTGATAGCCAATAGGAGCAGGGAGAGGGGTCCCGGGACTAGGAAGAAACGGCGGCCGGGAGGGGGCTACAGGGACCATGGGGCTTCTGACCATTCTGAAGAAGATGAAGCAGAAAGAGCGGGAGCTGCGACTGCTCATGCTGTATCCTCCTGGACGCCGGAGCCGCGAGGGTAGCGGGGGGACCCCGCTGGGCGGGCGGTGCCAGGCGCCCCCTACCGGGGGCGGGGTCCGCGGCCGGCGCGTACCAACTGCCCATTGTGCGTCACGCACGTGGGCCCTACCAATCGCCCCGGCGGGGGGCCGGGAGGAGGCCGTACCACCGGCTCGGGGCCGGGGGGGGGGGGGGACTCCGTTCCCAAGGCCAAAGGTGAGGGCCTAAATGCCCAACGGCCGGACCAGACGTCCCTATGTAAGGGGGGAGGGGGTCCTGGAGGCGACTCGGATGTCACCACCCGTCGGTCTGGCTCGAGCGTGAGGCCGCTGTCCTCCTTGGCTCTGACCTTCCTCCCCCCGTCCGAGGGTGCCAGGCCCCGGCCCCGCCCTCAAGGTCGGAATCCCGGGGGCGTGCGGGCCCCGCCCTGCGCTCCTAAGGGAGGCGGGTGTAGACGCTGGGGGCTGTTTGTCCGTGTGTCCAACTCTCCACCTCTGTGGACGCACTGCTGGTCGCTATCCCCCCAACCCCTGCCCGCAACTGACGGCTTGTAGGCCCGAGTGCCCCGCCGACCTTCTGAGTCCGGTTAACGGGCGCCTGCGCTCGTCTCCCTTTCTTTGTGACAGGCCGTGTCAGGATTCTGCAATGCCAGAGCTGGGCGGGTCTCACCCGCAGCTCATCTAGCAGGGCAGAGAAGACATTTAAATAGGCAGATAACTTGATAGTACTCACCTCGTGTCTGGTTTAAAGAGCTCAGAGAATTCACTCATCCGCTTAAATATTTATTGAGTGCCTACTAAGTGCTAGGCACTGTCCTAGGGGCTGGGGTAAAATAGCAAAACAAATCCTTATCTTCATGGACGGTCTATGATGCGGTGGGGGGAGCGATGTTAACAAAGCAAATAGGTAAAATGTATAGGATGCATGAAGAAGAATGCAGCTTAAACAGGTCAAAGAAGGCCACAATGGGAAAGCGACCACTGAGTAAAGACAGGGAGGTGAGGGATGAACCATGTAGATAATCTGGGGAAATTTGTTTAAGCAAAAGGATCGGCAAGTGCAAGGTCTGGAAGGAGGAACTCAGCTGGTGTCTTAAAAGAATGCCAAGGAGGGCCATGTGGCTGGAGACAGTGCAAGGAGAAGATTAGGACAGAGAGGGGACGGAAGAGCCTCCTCATGTAGGGTTTTTGGCTTTTCCTTTAAATGAGAATTGCCGAGGGCACGTGTGATCTGAGATGAGTTGCTGCACCGCCGGCAAGACAGGATGGTGGCTTGGACCAGGATGGAAGCAGCGAGGTGATGGAAGTTGGGGGACCTTTTGACCAGAGCCCCAGCAGGCATTGCTGCTGGATTGAACTCGAGTGTAAGAGGCAGAGTGAAGTCAAGCTGACTTCTAGGTTTTTGGCCCGAGCAGTGCAAAGAACGAGGAACCACTTGCTGAGATGGGGAAGGGGGCAGGGAGCAGGTTCAGAAAGATGGGACCTCAGGGTTTGACCATACAAGATGCCTCTAAGACATCCTGTAAATGTCAGATGGGCAGCTGGATAGAGGAACTGAGCCCAGGGGAGCAGCTGGGTGGGATGTGTGCATTTGGGAGTCATCAGCATAAAGATGGTATTTGAAGGCGTGATCCTGGGTGAGAGCGCTAAGGGATGAGAGTGGACGGAGGAGAACTGAGGCATACCTGGATAAGAGGTCAGGGCGAGGGGAGCCAGGCAAGGGATTGGAGGTAGGGGCAGGCCCCTCTGTGAGGTGCTGCTGATGGAGAGGAAGAGGGGGGCTGAGGACTGCCCACACAGCTGGAGAACAACTTGAGATCTTTAGAGACCTTGGCAAGAGCAGTTTCAGGGAAGCAGTGGGAACAACAGTCTCATGGGTTCAAGAAAGAGCAGGAGGACAGAAATGGGAGAGGGTGAGTATGGACAGCGGTTTGGGGGAGATTTGCTATAAGGGGTAGGAAATAAAGGAATAAGTAGAGGGGAAGAGGGACCAAGTGAGGGTGTGGTTTGCTTCTCCTAAGGTGGGAGAGACACCAGCTTGTCAGCTGATGGGAACCATCCAGTGGATGGTGAGCTTGTGGGGTGAGAGGGGCAATCGGAGCGAAGCCTTGGTCTCTGGAGAGTTTTTGTCACCCTCATTCTACTGGTTTGAGTCACCTGGGCCCCGTCCCAGCTGCAAGCCCTCTTAAGTGTTGCAAGGATGGGATGGGGGAAGGTTTTCTCCAGCTGCTGAACTCACCCATTTGTTTGCACACTCACTTAGCAGCGAAGGGTTTAGAACATTCCAGAAACAGAAAGGTGAGGGTGGCTCCCTCCAGATACTTGCTCTCGCCCTTCACTCTATCTGGAAGACTCTTCCCTCAGTCCTTTGAAAAGCTGGCTCCTTGTAGTTTGGGCCTCAGCTGGAGACCCTGAGAGAGCTCCTGCAGCCGCCCCCTCCGAAAGCCTCTTAGTTGTGTTTTTTACACAACCCAGGAGCTGACGGTGCCTTGTTTCTCATTTGTTTGCACTCTGTGGACGGTCTCTGTACTAGAGCAGAAGCCGCACAAGGGTGGGGACTTCGACTCTGGGGTACCCCCGGCACCAGAAGAGGGCCCGGCACGTAGTAAGCATTCAATAAATACTGTAGAGTAACTTAGGAACCTTTGGTTAGTTAGAGATGAGAAAATCTTTATTTCTCGATCCTTTCCCACTTATTGTGGACCAATAAATTGTGTGTCAGGCACGTGCTCAACTAATTTGATACGTGGTAGGAAATGACTCGTTCCCTAAAAGAGGGGCCATGGGATGATGTCACCACCCTGCAGAGCACGGGGACTTCTCCTTAACCTGCCGCGCCCCAGCGGCCTGGACAACGCTGGCAAAACGACCATCCTCAAGAAGTTCAATGGCGAAGACATTGACACCATCTCCCCGACGCTGGGCTTCAACATCAAGACGCTGGAGCACCGAGGGTGAGCGGGGACCCTGCGGTGGGCTGGCCCCGAGTAGGGCAGGGAGCACGGGTGAGGGGCCAGGCTGACCCTCTCGCCACCCCCCTTCCTGCCCAGATTCAAGCTGAACATCTGGGATGTGGGTGGCCAGAAGTCCCTGCGGTCCTACTGGCGGAACTACTTCGAGAGCACGGACGGCCTCATCTGGGTGGTGGACAGCGCCGACCGCCAGCGCATGCAGGACTGCCAGCGGGAGCTCCAGAGCCTGCTGGTGGAGGAGGTGGGCAGGGCGCCTGGCTGAGCAGGGGAAGCCAGGCTTCAGCCACATCCGGGCCCCAATACTTGGTGCCCGTACGTGGATGTGCGAACACCTTCCTCAGCGGATTCCCCGAGGGGCCCCTGACCCCAGAGGGACACCTAGGGCGGGGTCTCTTTCTTCACAGAGCCCTCACCGTGTGCCCAGCACCCTAGGGGAGGCAGAGACCACCTGTGTGCTTGGTACCAGAGAGCCCCACAGTGCTGGGGGCAGGACATGCTATGAAACCTGGCCCAAAACACTTTCCTTTAAATAAAATTTTAGATTTACAGAGAATTTGCAAAGATAGTGAAGAGATGTCCCATATACTTTTCATCTTCCTTCCCCTAATGGTAACATCATAGGTACCAGCGTGCATTTGTCAAAACTAAGAAATTAACATTGGCAAGTTATTCTTAACTACAGGTTCTATTTGGATTTCATCAGTTTTTCCGTTAATATCCTTTTTCTGTTCCAGGATTTGATTCAGGTTACTACACTTGCATTTAGGTGAAAACCAGGACGCTTTCAAGAACGAAAGAGGGACTTGTTAATAATTATGCAGGGAAAACAGGCATAAACAGGACTGTTCTGGGCACACAGGGATGCAGTCACCTGGTCTAGCACTAGCCACCTCTAGGGGGTGTCCAGCAGGTCCAATGAGATCATGGCTGTCCATGCTCAGCCCTGGCCTAGCACCTCAAGGCCCTTTATCGGGCCCAGATCCACCTACCTACCCGGAGGGACTCCCGGTCAGAAACACACGTGGAAGTAACTGGAAGCAGAGGCAGAGTGAGGCCCGGCAGGGTAGTGAACAGCGAAAGCGCTCCATGACCTTGGAAGAAGGAAAGATCACTCCCAGCAGACCCCATGGCCCCGGACGGTTGCATTCTTTGTGCAGGTCAGGTCATCACATGGGAGCAGTCTAGAACCAGAGGGCTCTGGGATCATCTTGTCCATCACCCCCTCCCCATTTATGGAGGAAGAAACTGAGGCATGGAGGAGAGAGGTGCCCACTGGGCCCCCGCCTAGGGCTCCCTCCCTCCCCCCGCTCCCACGTATGGTTGGATTCACAGGCCACGTCCACACCGCCTACCCCACTTGGGGCTCTCCTATCACCCTGGGGCCTTGCCCTGATTTTCCAGATTGATCTCTGACCCCACCTGCTCTGGGTGATCAGAGGAGGGGCCGGGCTGCCCTCTGAGCCCCCACACCCTGCCCCACCCCTGTTTCTCTCCCCCAGCGCCTGGCTGGAGCCACCCTGCTCATCTTTGCCAACAAGCAAGACCTGCCCGGAGCACTGTCCTCTAACGCCATCCGTGAGGTGAGTCCAGGCCTTAGCATAGGCCCATGGAGGAAAAGGGGCGCACGTTTCTTGGTTAAGTTATTTAAAAAGCGTGTATTAGCTCCTCTAGCGTGGCAGGGCCTATGCAGGACACGGGAGAGTGCGTGATTAATAAGAGCTAGTTGTGCCCTACCAGCGGGGGGAAGGCAGACATGCAAACGTTACCCTACAGGGTGACAGCAGCCGGCCAGTAGTGAGTACTTGCTCTGTGCCAGGCTCCTGGTGTGGACAAACTCACTCAGTTCTCACCCCAGCCTCCTGAGGGAGGAGCCGTTACGATCATTCTGCAGCTGGCAAAGCAGGTTTAGAGAAGCGAGGTCACGCGGCCGGTAAGCCGACAAGTCAGGATTTCAGTGCAGGCCTGTGGGACCCACATCATATCCTGCCTCCTGCTCTGGACCGTGAGCACCAGAATGAGAGAGGATGGGATTAGAATCTTGGTTCTGTCACTAGCTGCGTGGACGTCTGTGGGGCGCATAGCACAACGCCCAGATCCTAGCAGGTGCTCAGGAGCCCGGGTTGCTCTGCTGTTAACTGGGGGTAGTGCTGGCATGGTGGTGAGCACGGAGCCCAGGTGCCCTGAGGTGCGGACAGATCTTCACCAGGGGCCCAGGGAGACTTCTGAGAGCCTGGAAGGAGGCACGGCTTTCCCCTGGGCCAGGAGAGGGAAGGGACTCTGAGTGGCAGGGCCTGTGGTCACCGGGGCCCACCACCCTCTCCCCCTTGCCCCCCAGGCCCTGGAGCTGGACTCCATCCACAGCCACCACTGGTGCATCCAGGGCTGTAGCGCCGTCACCGGCGAGAACCTCCTACTCGGCATTGACTGGCTCCTGGATGACATTTCCAGCCGCATCTTCACGGCCGACTGAAGCACTCCAGATGCCCCCCACCTCACAGTCCAGCTCCCCCCACCCCAGCCCTCGTCAGGCACCATCCATGGGGGAATGGGAGTCAGCCAGCCTGACGAACACCCCCGACCCCACTCCGTAACCTGCTGTTGCTGCTAATGCCGCCCACTGCTGCTCTGTGGCCAGCCGGCTCCCGTGGCTGGAGGGCTGCCGCCCTGGCTTCGCCCTGGCTCCCGACCCAGCCCGCCTGCAGCTGCCATAGCGAGAGAAGAGGGCTGGGGCTGGGAGGGGGCTGCCTCTGCTGCTACCAAGGCTGTGGGCCTCATCCTTTGCTCAGCTGTGAGAATAAACCGTTCCTTGTCCCAATTCCCGGGGGAGTCATTTGTTGCTTCCACAGCTGTACGAGACCACCAGGAGCCCCCAGGGTAGCAGGGCACCGAAAGGAACAGATCATTCCAGTCAGAGGGTTCACTGCTGCTGTGTCAGAGGGACACACGAAGAATTACAGAAGCACAGGACAGGGCAGCAACTAATTCCATTTGGAAGAGTCCAAGCAGGCTTCCCGGAGGAAGTGACATTCACGTTGGGCGCGAAGGCTAAGTAGAAGTTCTCTGTGTAGAGGAAGGGGGTGGACGGTTTACCAGAACAACTGCTGCCCTTAGAGTGTGAATAAGAAAAAGGGACCAGGCCCCCCATCAGGGCTCATGATCTGCTGAATGGAATATGGGCAGCATTTCATCTCCCAACTCCCCACCGTAGCCAGGAACCCGCAGGCAGTGGACTACCTACACAGATGTGTGGGCGGCGCTGGCTCAAGCAGAGGGACCCACGTGACCTGACCTGACCAAGAAATGAAGCTCAAGGGCTCTTGGGAAGTGGGGAGGAGAGAGGACTCGGGTGTAAGGACATGCGCATCAAGCAGGGCTTGCTAACTGAGCAGAGCAGGGAGGGGTCCTTCTCTGAAGACTAAGGCGCTGTCTGAAGCCAGGTGGCCCCGCAGGTGGCCCGACAGATGGGGGTCTTCATAGGGCCCCCTGCTCTGGTCCTACCGGTGGCAGCTAACTCTGCCGGGTTCTGTTCGAAGCTCTCCCCGCTATCATCACATCCGAGAACAGCCCTAAGCAGTACGGACTCTCCGGATCCCGTCTATGGGGGAACTGAGCCTCTGGGCGGGAGGTTACGTGACTTGCTCAAAGCCAGCCAGCTATAGGAAGTCGGGGAGCTGGGATTTGGACCCAGCACATGTAACTGCTACACCGTACTATTCCAGGTTTTTGTCTCTCTGCTCAAAGCTCAGATGGCAGAGAGGAGGCCTAATGTGTCCAATGAGGAAAGAGTAGTTTTCCCAAGGAAAAGGCGAGGGAGAGACAGATTTGCTCCTAGATTGGCACCAGGATCCCTTCCTGGAGAGGTACACAGACACGTGCAAAATCTGGGCTCTGTTAGGATGGAAGAAGGGAAACCGATGTTGGGTAGAAGACAACCTTAGAACATAAACTGTCCGTCAGTGTGGAAAATTAAAACCACCTGCCCTGTCCTCTGCTCAAGACAGACACGGTCGTCCCCGTGCTACCCAAACCCTGTGGTGAGTGAACCCACCCAGGCTCCAGAGCCAAAGCCCAGCCCACTCCCTGGATGATGCTGAGCAAGCGCCTCACGTTTGTGCCTCGGTGTCCCCATCTGGGGAAAGATAAGGCGCCCACCTGCTAAGGGTGGGACAAGGACCAAACGGGTGGGTGTCTTGTGTGTCGCAAGCAGAATGTTAGCCATCATGTTCATTATTTGAACCGGCAGGAGCTCAAGCACACCCAACCAACACGAACTCAGCCATGCACTGATCCGGCTGAATCACCCCAGGGTTCAAGTCCTCCTGGGGGCCCCTAGGAAGCAGCAGTCTTGATTTAAAATGTGATTTCTGCATGGCTGAAGACAAGGAAATAACAAGGTTATACTCATTACCAAGGCCTGTGGATGGGGGGGGGGGGTCTGAGCTGTGGCAGCAAGCCTCCATCCTGTGGTCAGCCCGGTGGGGGTGGGAATGTGGGGGGCCGGGCTGGCGGCTGTGTATTTGCAGCTTTCCTCTTGCCTCCTGCCAGCTAAGAGGGCTCTTCTGTTTGCTTCTCCCGGTGATGGAAATGGTGGAGTTGGAGTGGGGGGGGGGGGGGGGCACAAACTGATCTAGAAAGGAATGGGCTTGGAGGGGACAGAGCAAAAGAAGAGAAGAGAGAATTGGGAGCTGCAGGGTCAGGGAGGGGAAGGAATGATGGGCAAGAAGACGGCCAGTCCTGCCAGGAGAGCTTGAGAGAGCAGAAGTGATGTCTAAAAGGGGTCCTAGAGGTGTGTGTTGTTCAAGGGGACACCACCCCATCTAAGCCTCCTCCCAAACACCTCCTGGATAATCTACCCTGTGTCTGAGCTTCCATGAGTCTCATTTGGGAGTTGGCTTTGTCTCTTTCTGGAAACCGGCCGTACAGTGTCCACTGTAAGAGTGGCCACGAGCCCTTGAGTGCTTCACCCACACTACCACTTTGAGGCTTCACAAGCTGGCGGTCGTGGTATCCGTCGCTGTCCTCAACGGTCTGCCCCAGACATGCATCATAACTGCCTTCAGCAGAACGGACGGTTCTTGGAAGGATACTAAGAACTCACAGCATCCCAACGGAGGTCTCAGGATGCCGGACACCAGGTTTGGAAAGCAGCGTGTCCAGAGGCTGGGCAGCTAAACCCGCAGCCAACACTGCACACCAGGAACAAACCGGTCCCCTTGCCAGGCCCTCTGTCCCTCACTCAAGAAACTCAAGATTCAGGCTTCAGGAGAGAGTCCCCCACCCCCACCCAGGACCTGGGGCAAGGAAAGGAGCTGGCTGTTAGTTTTTTTCTTGTCGCCAATGAAATCAAGACCGCAAGGCAAACGTGGTTCAAGGGATGAACTTTATTGCAAGCACCCTCGGGCGAGGTTCCGCGACTCAGGAAAGAGCCCAGGGCGACGCAGCGAGGGTTTTTATTGGGTACTGCTGGGGGTGGGGAAAGTCAGTAGGACGGGTTTCGGTTTCCCGCCTACGTTTTGGTTTAAATCTTGGCGGGAAAGTCGGCCATCTTGGGTGTCTTGGCCCCTTTTTCTCGGCCAGCCCAACATTCCGACCTTTTGTTTTATATAATGGTATCGGGGGCGTCGACTCCATTCTGGCTACTTCCTGCTGACGGTCGGGCGTCATCATAGGGGTAGTCGGAGGTGGGCAGGCGAGAATGGGCTATAGGAGCAGTTGGTTGACTGACACCCGAGTTACTTCCCGCAAGCGTTCCTGTATATGCTGAATAAGGCAGGGGGCAACCGAGATTAGCAGGAGGATTAAGCAGAGGGGTCCCGCTAAAGGGAGAAGCCACGTTACCCAGGTATGGGGGTCTAGGCCCCATATGGAGGTGTCTTGGCGCCTTGCTCAGATCCGGTCCTTGAGTTCCCGGATCTTGGAGGTGACTATACCCGACTGGTTGACAAAATAACAGCACTCCTCGTTTAGGTAGAGGCAGGTTCCTCCCTTTTCGGCAGTCAGGAGGTCCAAGGCGCATCGGTTTTGTAGGGCAATGGCAGCTAAACTGGTGATCTGGGTCTGTAAGGCAGTAAGGGAGTCGGCGATCCGTTCCATGTCATCGTTGAGTGCTTGGGAGAGTTTATAGTAGAAATTTATTGACGTCCCAAGCCCAGCCGCTCCCATCGCCACCCCAGTGGTTAAGCCCGCCCCTATCAGCAGGGGAAGGAATACGCCCTCCCCCCCCCCCCCCCCCCCCGCGGTGGGGGAATAGTATGGACAGGAGTTGGGAATGGGAGTAGATGTTGGTAGATGGGGATATAGGATAAATACACTGTCTAGGGAGTCATTAGTAGTCAGGCAGCGATAGATTCCCTTGGGGCACGAGAGGAACACCCCCGAGGGAGTGCAGTAAGGAAGAGAGGAGGTGATGTTGGCGGTGCAAGGGGTGAGGGTGTAGGGGTGAGGGTGTCGATGGTGGAGGAAAGATTAAGGATTGGTATGGTCCCTCCAATGGGTCCAATGTGGACTGTCTTATTGTCGATGGTGGAATTGGGGAGGGGCCACTGGGTTGGAATGGGTATCCCCACAATGTTAGAGAGAGTAGAGAAGGGGAAACAGATCCAGCAGTCGCGGTCCTGAGAGACGTTCCGCCACAGGTTATAGCTGTAGTTTAAAAGGACCACTGTCAGTTGCTCAGTGGTGGGAACCTTCTGGATGCTGTCGAGACTGATTCCCTTGTAGGTGGAATAGGCCTGGGCTTGTGTTGCTCATGTAACCTCCTGACTATTTGCCGGCTTTGGTTACGGCCGGCCTGGTCCTGAACCCCTCCTCCGTCGGAGAGTCCTATCTGGGCCAGATATGTCCAGCAGACCTTCCCCGTCTTGGGGTAAGTGTCGCAAGGGTGACTGTACCTTTCAGTGAAGTCAGACATCCAGAAGGTTCTTCCTGGGGCGTGGACAGATGTGCAGGTATATGGGGACTTTCCTGCGCAGCATTTACTAGGCATATGGGTGAATGACTGGAAGTACCTTGTGCGTCCGCTGCCACGCATGCATTCACATTCTGTCGCTTGGGTCAGGGGGCTCAGGAGAACCAGAGGGAGGAGCCCGTACAAGCGAAGTTTGGTAGGGCCCACCATCTGAGAGGTCGAGTCATTACCTGTAGGCGCCCGTTTGTTGATGTGTACCCACGCCTGGTGCCCCAGCAGTTTTGCCGCAGTTGGGGTGGTAAGGATGACAGTATGAGGCCCTGTCCATCGTGTCTGCAAGGAGCCTGGGTGCAGATTTCTGAGGAGGACCTGGTCCCCTGGGAATAGCCCTTGAAAGGGGGCTTCCTTATGGTCATGGTCGTTCGGGGCAGGGATGACAGCATCAGCATGGGCCCTCAGGAGAGCCCGCAGGAGGGAAGGTAAGGCAGGTAGGACAGGAGAGGTGGGGGAATGGCTGGGAGGTTATGGCTTATAAGGAAGGGTCGGCCATACAGCAGCTCAAATGGGCTCAACCCTGAGGGTCCGCGAGGGGTTGCCCTAAGCCTGGTGAGGGCCAGGGGCAAGAGTGTGGGCCACGAAAGACGGGTTTCCAAGGTCAGTTTGGTGAGCTGTGCCTTGAGGAACCCGTTGGCTTTTTCTACCTTACCCGACGATTGAGGGTGGTAGGGGATGTGGAGTTTCCAGGTGATGTTGAGACTCTCTGCCACCTGTTGGGGGAGATGAAAGCAGGTCCGTTGTCTGACTGCAGAGTTCGGGGTAGTCCGAATCTCGGAATGATGTGCTCAATGAGAATTGTGGCCACTGTATCCGCTCTCGGGCCGTGGGATATGCCTCGATCCAGCCTGTGAATGTATCGACCAGAGTTGACAGGTATCGGAAGGTTCTGTGACGGGGCATATGAGTGAAGTCCAGTTGCCAGTCTTCTCCTGGCTGATGGCCACGGAGTTGATGGTTGGGCCCTGGTCTGCGGATTCCGCCCTGTGCATTTACGGCCGAACAGGTTTTACAGGCCCTGTGAACGGTCTCAGTTACCCGAGATAAGGAAGGGTGGTGAAAAAGAGGTTGCAGGAACTGGTGGAGGGCCTTTGGGCCAATGTGGAGAGACTGGTGAATGTCTGTGATTAGGGTGTGAGCTATGTTTTCCGGCAGGGCAATTTTATTCTGGATGTAGATTCATCCCTTGTCTCCGGTTTTCCCACTAGGCCTTGGAGGGTTTGCACCTCCTTTTCAGAGTAAGAAGGCCGGTGGGGGGTGTTGAGGAAGAAGATCGGAGCCAAAGAGGTGTTCAGGGCCGTTTGCCTGGCCACTAAGTCTGCCCTGTTATTGCCTTGGGAGACCGGGTCCTTGGAGGTCCGGTGGCCGTGGCAGTGGACTACTGCTACCTCGGTGGGCAAGCTAAGGGCCTCGAGTAATTTGGCAATGAGAGGCCCGTTAACTATAGGAGTGCCCTTGGTGGTCAGGAACCCCCGCTCCTGCCAAAGGACGGAGTGGGTGTGAGTTATGAGATAGGCGTACTTGGAGTCCGTGTATATAGTGACTCGCTGTCCCTTAGACAGGTGTAGCGCCCGGGTGAGAGCTATAAGCTCAGCCTTCTGGGAGGTGGTCCCGATAGGAAGGGGAGCTGTTTCTATTACTGCCTCCGAGGTGACTACAGCATAGGTGGCATGTCTTTGGCCGTCCAAGGCCAGGAGGGAGCTGCTGTCCACGAAGAGCACGCGGTCAGGGTTAGGCAACGGCTGATCAGAGAGCCCTGGGTGAGAGGGAGTGAGGTCCTCCAGGAGTTGCAGGCAGGAATGAGTGGGTTCAGGGGTGAGCGAGGGTGCAGGCAAAAAAAGTAGCAAGATTTAAGCGAGGGGAGGCAGAGAGGGAAATTTGCAGATTTTCAACGAATAGCAGATGGTACAGTTGCAGGCGGGAGGGGGTTAACTGGGCCAGGGATCGGTGGCTGAGGAGATCCATGAGTCAGTGGGGAGAGTAGACTACGAGGGACTGTCCCAGAGTAAGTTTGAGGGCCTCCTTGCTCAGAGAGGCGGCGGCCGCCAGTGCTCGGAGGCAGGGCTGCCATCCTCGGGTGGTGGTGTCTAACTGTTTAGATAGGTAGGCCACGGCCCTGTATGTGGGCCCCGCTGGTTGGGCTAGGAGGCCAGTGGCTGAGCCGGAGCGCTCATCGGTGAACAGGTGGAAGGGTTTAGAGCGGTCAGGTAGCGCCAGGACTGGTCCGGCGGTGAGGTAGTCCCGCAGCTTGGAGAACAAGTGCCGGACTGAAGTGGGGTCAGTGAGAGGACCCTGGGGGGTCTCCTTGGCCACTTGGTATAAAGGTCGGGCCAGGATCAAGAAATTTGGAATCCAATGTCTGAAAAAGCCTACAAGCCCAAGAAAGGAGAGAATTTCCTCCGCAGTTTGAGGAGGCTGGAGTTCCCGGAGGAGGTGGATGCGGTCCCCGGTAAGGGACTTAGAGGTGGGAGTCAGGAAGATACCCAGCTACGTGACTGAGGGGGTGCACAGTTGGGCCTTTGAAGGGGTGACCCGGTACCCTTTGCCCCCCAGGAAATTGAGTACAGTAGAGGTGTCTTCCTGGGATAAGGAGAGAGAGGGGCTGCAGAGGAGGAGATCGTCCACATATTGTAGCAGGGTACTGGCCTTAAGGGCACACTGCTGCAGGTCAGTGGCCAACGCCTGACCAAAAATATGCGGACTGTCTCAGAATCCCTGAGGCAGGACTGTCCAGGTCAGCTGCCCGGAGACATGTGTGTCCGGGTCCTCCCAGGTAAAGGCAAAGAGGAAGTAGGAGTCAGGGTGCAGGGGGATAGTAAAGAAGGCATCCTTTAAGTCTAATACAGTAAAGTGAGAAGTGTTAGACGGGACATGAGACAATAGGGTATAAGGGTTGGGGACGACCGGATGAAGCGGGACTACAGCCTCATTAATGAGCCGCAGGTCCTGCACCAGTCGGTAGGCCCCCGAGGGTTTACGGACTGGCAGGATAGGGGTGTTACAGGGGGAGCTGATGGGGATCAGGAGCCCCTGCCATCTCAGCCGGTCTATGATAGGCTTGAGACCCTGACGGTGAGTCAGGGAAATGGGAAACTGTGCTCGGGAGGGGAACTTGGAGTTATCTTTTAGCTGCATTTTAACAGGGGCATGGTGGGATGCAATGATGGGTTTAGAGGTGTTCCAGACCTGGGGATCCACTGCAGGAAGGTTATCTGGGGCGGGGGTCGGATGGGCAGGAAGGAGGGGTAAGACGAGGCATTCTGAGGTCGAGGGGGAGGGAGAGAGACGAATGGTGGCCTGCAGTTTTTGGAGGATATCCCTTCCCAGCAGGGGGACCGGACAAGAGGGAATTACGAGGAAGGAGTGGGAGAAGGGGAAACCATCCAGGCTGCAAGTACGGGGAAGGGTCACCCTGGGAGAGGAGGAGGTCCCATCGATCCACGTGACAGTGACCAGTGAGATTCGCGTAGGTCCCGAGTAGGATGGCAGAACTGAGTAGGTAGCCCCTGTGTCCAGCAGAAAGGAGATGGACTTACCCGCTACCTGGAGCATAACCCTGGGCTCGGCCTGGGTGAGAGGGGTGTCCGAGTCTGGGCTCCGTCAGTCGTCCTCCAACCCGAGTAGCTGGAAGGCCGGACTTACCGTCTCGGGGTTGCCCCCGCGTAGAGGCGCCAAGGATCCCCTGAGGTTAGGGCAGTCCGATTTCCAATGCCCCATCATGTGGCATTGAGGACACGGTTGGGTGGGCGCCTTTGGGTTGGGACATTGACGAGCCCAGTGTCCCTCAGCTCCGCATTTGAAGCATGCCCCCGGTGGGGTACGGTTGGCTGCCCCCCTCTGCTGGCTCCCGGAGCCGGCTGGCCGCAGGGCCGCTACCAAGGCCTGGGTCTGCAGCTGAACCTTCTGCTGGAGCCTGGCCTGCCGTTTAAGCTCAGCCGCCTCCTCTTGGGAATTAAAGACCTTAAATGCCATTTTCGCCAGGTCGGAAATGGGGGTCTGGGGGCCCTCCTCGGCCTTCTTAAATTTTTTCCGAATATCTGGTGCCAACTGGGAGATAGAGTGGCTGGGACCGTGGCCCCCGCCGGAGAGGACGGATCTAGACGGGTGAATTGGGTCAAGGCCTCGGTTAGCCGGTTAAGGAATACAGCGGGGTTCTCGTCAGGGGTCTGAACGATTTCCCTGATCTTATCATAATGTACAGCTTTATTGGAGGCCGCCCTCATCCCGGCGATGAGGCACTGGACCATGCGGTGGCGGTGGCGGCGTTGTGGCCATCTTGTCCGTTCTGATAGTCCCAGCCTGGTTCCACGGCTGGGACCGCCTGAGCGACGGCTGACACGGTGGCGTCGGTAAGATGAACCTGGTCGGCATGCTCTCGGGCGGCAGCCTGGATACGTTCCCTCTCCTCGGTGGTGAGGGTGGTGGTCTGGACAATATGTAAGTCATGCCGGCTAAGGTCATAGGCCTGGGCCAGATATTGAAATTCTTTGATGAAATTATCTGGGTTGGCTGAAAAAGAGCCCAGGCGCTTTTCGATTTGGGAGAGGTCCTGCAGGGAGAAGGGTGCATGGACTCCGACGACCCCCTCGTCCCCGGCGACCTCCCTCAGGGGACAAACCAGGTCGGGGGAAGGATTCCGGGACGGGTATGAGTGGAGATGGGAGGTGAAGAGAGAGAGTGGGGGTGAGCGGGGCTCGGTGGTGGTCCGGAGGGGTAGAACTTCAGGAGCCGTTGGAGTAGCCGGAGCTGGGGACGGCTCTGGGGTCTGCGGAGGATTAGGGGATACAGGCGGCTGAGGAACGGGATGGTAAGGGGGGGTGGAGGTACGAGGGGGGTCCTTACGGGGGGGGGGGGAGGGGCGGCCGAGAGGTTCTCAGGAGGTTCAGAGAGAGGAGAGAGAGAGGGTGGATCAGGGTCCTTGGGAGCAGTAGGCGGAAGGGTTGGAGGGGGAGAGAGGGCGAGGAGGGCCTGAGAGGTTGAGCAGCGGGAGCATAGTGAAGGCTGAGAGCTAAGGCCCAGAAAGCCTGGACACAGGGGACCTCGGACTATTTGCCTTGGCGTCTACAGAGGTTGTCAAGATCCACGAGCACCTGATAATGGAAGGTGCCTTCGGGGGGCCATTGTGATTGGTTGTCCAATTGACATTGGGGCCAAGCGACAGTACAGTAATGTATGAAGCATCGCCTCGTAGGTCCTGATCCAATTTTAGGGTTCGAAGATTGTCCAGGAGACAGCCCAGGGGCGTTTTAGGGTCAAATTTGGAATGGGAGGTTCCCATGGCCCCTTCGCCTATCAACCCAGGGCACGGAGGAAGGCGTCCCTTCGTCCGTGTGCTGAGTCGCGGTTCGGAGGGGAGGGTAGTAGCCCGGAATGGGGACGTCTCCCGATTCCTCCGGAACTATGAGGGCCACCAGGTGGCCGGAGGGGGGCGGCTCGCCCTGACGCGGCCGCGATTAGGACAGGGTGTGCCGGAGGAGGATCGGGGACCAGGGAACACTCACCACAGCAAGTTCCGAGAGATGTTTAGAGAGGGAGAGAGGGGTCCCAGTCCGCTTGAGAGGAGGAGAGAGCCTCCGTGCCGAAGCAGGGGCTCGATCTCCTCCCGGGTTTCTGCACCAAATGTTAGTTTTTTTCTCATCGCCAATGAAATCAAGACCGCAAGGCAAACAGGGTTCAAGGGATGAACTTTATTGCAAGCACCCTCGGGCGAGGTTCCGCAACTCAGGAAAGAGCAGTGAGTTGGAGAAGTCGTGCCCAGGGCAAGGCAGCGAGGGTTTTCATTGGGTACTGCTGGGGGGTGAGGAAAGTCGGTAGGACAGGTTTCGGTTTCCTGCCTAGGTTTTGATTTAAATCTTGGCGGGAGAGTCGGTTATCTTGGGTGTCTTGGCCCCTTTTTCTCGGCCAGCCCAACACTGGCATCTTTGGATTCTGGGGTAGGAGGCTGAAGGGCTACACCTAAAGAGAACTACCTCCAAACAAAGATATGGTGCTAACAGAGACGTTGGGGGCGGGATGCTGGGCAGACCAAGAAGGGGAAAAAAGCATCATCCTCTGAAGTAGATTCTATCATAAACATCCCCTATTATAAACACTATCAACACCCTAGAGATGAGAAACTTAGGTTAAAGGAAACTCATACAGCTGGTAAGAAGTGTGACTTCAAAACCTGTGAAGCCATCCCGCTTCTCTGGAGTTCTTTTTGCTTCCCCTACCCTTGCAGAAAACATGAATTAGCGAATCCGATGGAGGGAGACAGGGAAATGATTTGGCCACATCTGGCACGCTGAACACAATAAAAGTTGGGGGGAGGGGATGAGAGAAAGGTACTGGGAAGCAGAAAAGAAGTCGTTTAGACACGTTGGATGGGGCGGGCTTGAACACTGCTCGGAGCCCAGTGATCAGCCTCCCCAGTCCTTAACTCTTAAATCACCTAGTTCACGCTTTACCAGCCACCGAGAACTTTTTAGACGCTCCCTGGCCAAACGCCGAGGCCGAGAACTGCGCCGTCACTTGCGACCAGCTCCCTGGGCCCGAGGCTGGAGGGCGCAGGCTCCGGAGAGGCCGTGGCTGGCGGAGACTGACCCGGAGGGGCGGGGGCGGCGTGGGGGAGGCCGAAGCCGGCGGTCAGCTCCACTCCGGCTCGGTTGCCATGTCCCGCCAGGCGAAGGACGACTTCCTGCGGCACTACACAGTCTCCGACCCCCGGACCCACCCCAAGGGCTACACTGAGTATAAAGTGACCGCGCAGGTGAGGTGGGGCCCGGTAGGGACCTTTACCCTTTTAACAGGAGCGGGGCAGTGTTTTACCTTAAGGCAAGGCACTGCTGGACGCTCCCTTTTTAGACGACAGAAATGGATTTCCCTTTAAGGGGAGGTTGCCGAAGGGGGCTTCGTTTACTTCTTTAGCCATCAGGGGGTGCGGCCCTGGGAGGGCGCTGTCCTTTTAAAAGGGCGTGGACGGCAGTTCTCGGAGTGGGAGGGGTGGGTTCCCACGCCCAACGTGTGGTGCCTGCAGAGCAGGCTGTGAATTTATTTAAGTTAACACGAAAACTCTGGCTCAGTCCAAATATTAGTTAGTTCTCCAATCTCTTGGAGTAATTTGTGTTATCTGGTTTGTTTGATATTTACATAAAAGCCCTTTTTAAAAGTTTAATTTTTAATTAAAAAAAAAACTATGACTTTAAAAATTCATACAGCTCAAGAGAAATTTTCAAGAGTAAGTCTCTAGCTTCAGTCACAGCTGGAAGTCAGCAGAGAAAGACCGAAGTTGATTAGGAAGCAGTAACAACGTTAGAAGCAGATTTTATAGATACATGGGGGAAGCTATGTGAAGAATTTAAAAACAGAAAGAGTATAAAAGAATATCTGTAGAATGATATAGGAGAACTGGTTGGGGAAGACTTTTCACTGTAAGTTGTTTTGTACCTTTAGAATTTTAAACTAGGCAACTCTTAAACTGTGCATTAGTTGTTAAAGGGAAGCAAACCCACAAAGACACTTCCAAAGTGATTTAAGTGCAGAATCCTAGATGTTTAAAAATTTTCCCATATCTTTTATGTCTTTCCCTTGCCCCCCCCAACACACACACACACACACACACACACACACACACACACAGAGATAGTCCCTAGGAAGACCAGACTGGGGGGTGGGAAGGGTCTGTACCCTTTTCCTATAAAATCTTTCTGTTGATTTGTAAGCAAGTAACGTGCATAACTTCGATATGTTTTTATAACTTTGAAAGAGAGGGGCGCCTGGGTGGCGCAGCGGTTAAGCGTCTGCCTCCGGCTCAGGGCGTGATCCCAGCGTTATGGGATCGAGCCCCACATCAGGCTCCTCCGCTATGAGCCTGCTTCTTCCTCTCCCACTCCCCCTGCTTGTGTTCCCTCTCTCACTGGCTGTCTCTTTCCTGTCGAATAAATAAATAAAATCTTTAATAACTTTGAAAGAGAAATAGTTTTCCCTCCTTTACCATCCCCATTCGTCTGCCATCTTGTTGACAACCAATGCTTCCAGTTCCTTATTTGTCCTTGCAGGTAAACCCTACATTTAAAAGCAGATATGAGTATCTAGTCTATTATTTACACACAGTTCCGCAAGTCACTTGCTGGGATTCCTCAGTTTTTCGTTGTTTCCCCTTGTAAATTGTTTACACTGAGACGTCATTTATATAAGCGTACAGAGCTCGGTAATTTTTACCTATGTATGTATCTGCGCAGGTAATGCTCAGATCAGGAGACAGACATTCTCCTCACCCCAGAGACTCTCTTATTTTTCCAATCTATAGTTCTCTCACAGAAGTAACCACTGTCCTGACTTCTGTCACTGTAGATTAGTTTTGTCTGTTGAACCTCATCCGAATGAAATCATGACACAGAAAATACTCGCTTGTGTCTGGCCTTTTTCACTCTCTATGTAATGTTTTTGGAATTCATCCCTGTTGCATGTGTAAGTAGTGTGTTCTTTTTTATTGCTATGTGATCGTAGTCCCCTGTAGAAATATACCACCATTTCTTTATTCATTCTCCTGTTGTTGGACATTTGGGTTGTGTCTAAAACATTTTGTAGTTGTTACAAGTAGAATTGTATGAACATTCATGTACAAGTCTTTTTATGGACATGTACACCCATTTTTTCTTGGTATGTACCTAAGAGCGGAATTGCTGGGTCATTTGATAGCTACATGTGTAGTTGTTCCGGGGCGCTGTTTGCTGTTGGTCCTAGCTGAAACTGACAAAATATTTAGAAGAGTGTTCACGTAGCTCTGTGGTTGGAAGTTGGCCAGGTTGGTGGTTGATATTGAGACCTGATTAGAACTTTTTTTTTTTGGGGGCTTCACCCCTCTGCTAAATGTACCCAAAAGGACAGAAAAACTTTCCAACATAGATGGGTGTGTCAGTCTTTTGATGTCTTTTAGGTGGCAAGCCAACTCCCTGAGGAATTAAAAACAGCTGTCCTTGTTTTACACCTTGAATCTTCACAGGACTCAGGTGTGGCTCCAGAAAATTCAAAATCTGCCAGTCTTTTTTACCAATCCCTAAACCAATCCCAATTCCCTATTTATCTCCAAAGGCTTGTCCTTGTGCCTCTGAAATGTAATTGTGCGACCTGGTCCTTTCCAGGTTCTTTTATCTAGGTCATCTCTTTAAAATACCAACGTCAGGGGCACCTAGCCGGCTCAGTCGGTGGAATGTGTGACTCTTGATCTCGGGATCGTGAGTTCCAGTCTCACATTGGGTGTAGAGATTATTTAAAAATAAAATCATTAAAAAAAGAAGAAGAAGAAGAACCGGTTTTCCAAAGCGGTACTTTCCAAAGTATCGTTTTATACTCCCATTCTCACCAGCACTTGGTATCATCAGCACCTTCAGTTTTTGGCATTTTAGGTGGATGGGTCGCGTGCTATCTCACTGGAGTGTAGTTTGCATTTCTCTGACGACTGATGATGTCGAGCATATTCTCATAATCTGATTGGCCATTCAGATACCTTTTGTGGGAGGTACCTGCTCAAATATTTTGCCCAATTTTAAAAGTTGAATTGTTTGACTTTTTAGTATTCATCTATAGTTCTTTATATATTCTGGATAGGACTCCTTTGTCAGGGATATATATTCCTCAACAGTTTTTAAATCTAGTTTCTTTTACCCAAGATATTTCAGGCTGAGTCTATTGTGAAAAGGAACGGCCAGGGTTTCAGCCCTAACAGTCCCTCTTACTTGGTTTGTGACTTTTTTAAAAAACTTTTAACTGAGGTATAGTTGACATACAATAATATGTTAGTTTCAGGTGCACAACGTAGCGATTCGACATTTATGTTCATTATGAAGTGCTGACTATGGTGAGTGTAGTTGACCCTCGGTCGCCACACAAAGTTATTGCAATATTAGTGACTATATTCCCTGTATTGTACTTTTCATCCCTCTGACTTATTTACTGTACAACTGGAAGTTTGTACCTCTTAATCCGCCTCGTCTATGTCACTTACCCCTCCATCCACCTCCCCTCTGGCAACCGCCAGTTTATTCTCTGTCTTTAGGAATCTGTCTCTGGTTTTATTTATTTTGTTTACATTCTATATATAAGTGAAATCATGTGGTATTTGTCTTTCTCTGTCCACCTTATTTCATGTAGCATAATACCTTCTCAGTCCATCTGTCTTGTCACAAATGACAAGATTTCGTTCTTTTTTACGGCCGAGTAATATTCCGTGGTATAGATCTACGACATTTTGTTTATCCATTCACCTATTGATGGACACTTAGACCGCTTCCATGTCTTGGCTGTTGTAAATAATGCTGCAGTGGACATCAGGGTGCATGTATCTTTTTGAATTAGTGGTTTTGTTTTCTTTGGGTAAGTACCCCAGAAGTGGAATTACTGGGTCCAGTGGTATTTCTATTATTAACTTTTTAGTAAATCCCACACTGTTGTCCACAGTGATGCTCTGATTTACATTCCCACCAACACTGCGCGAGGGTTCTCTTTTCTCTACGGTTTCACCAGCACTTGTTATTTCTTACCTTTTTGTTCTGACTGGTGGGAGGCGAAAGCTCATTGTGGCTTTGATTTACATTTCCCTGGTGCTTAGTGATGTGAAGCATCTTTTCATGTGTTTGTTGCTTATCTGTGTATCTTCTTGGGAGAAATTCTATTCAGGTCCTCTGCCCTTTTTTTTTAATATATATTTATTGAGTTACCTTTACCAGTGTTCGTCCTGTCCTCTCCCTCTCCTTTCCTTCCTTCCACGAGCCAGTGGGGGAGACAGAGAGAGTGGGAGAGACAGAGAATCTTAAGCAGGCTCCACGCCCAGCATGGAGCCCTGCATGGAGCTCAGTCTTATGACCCTGAGATCATGACCTGAGCCGAAATCAAGAGACCCACACTCAACCGACTGAGCCACCTGGGCACCCCCTCTGCTCATTTTTAAATTGGATTATTTTGGGTTTTTGGTGTTGAGTAGGAGTTCTTTATATATTTTGGATATCAGCTCGTTATCAGATAGATCATTTGCAAAACGTGCTGTGCGATCTTGCACAGGTCACGTCCCCTCTCTGCGCCTCCACTTCCTCATCTGGTCAATGGGCGTGTTAATTGTATCTGCCACCTCCGGATCTAGGACAATTAAGAGGAGATGTTTGGAAAACTATAAAGTAGTCCACACTGGAGAATGTTATTTTCTAATTATTACGAATATACCATAGTGAGTACAGAGCCTTCTTTCCAGCTCAGACCCATTCTGCTCTTCCCCGGGTCGCAACCCCAGGGTTGCTTTCTCCCGCAGCCCCACAGAGACTTTCTCACTGAAGGAAGGAGTGGCTCCTGGGACAGAACCTCATTCTTCAGAAGACTGGAGGTTCTTTGGTTTCAGAAGGAGATGCCGGGCCTTGGCCCTTCGAGTGAAGTGAGACAGTGCTGGCTTCGGCAGCACACATACAAAACTGGAATGATACAGAGAGGATTAGCGCAGCCCCTGTGCTAGGGTGACACGCAGATTCGTGAAGAACGGGGATAAAAGTTGGGCTGAGGACCAAGGGGTCTGGATGGGATCCTCCCATCTGGCAGATGAAGAAACCAGCACATGATAGAAAAACTGCTGGTGAAGCCAGGACACCTTGATACCAGCGGCCAACGGCCAAAGGCCACTGCCCCTTTGACGAGGGCTGGGAGGCACCTGGGGCATCTCTGGATTTTACTGGGCGATGGGGTGTCGGATGTCAGTCTCTGGTCTCACCTGGTTCTTGCCTCTCTTCCTCAGTTCATCTCAAAGAGGGACCCAGAGGATGTCAAAGAGGTGAGGCTCCTGGGAGGAAGGGGACCATTCCCCAGTTCCAGATGCAGGAGCAGCAAAGGAACAACTGGTAACTCCTCGGCCCTGGGAGGAGCAGCTGCTGTGCCCCAAGCCACGCACGCACGCACGCACACAGGCACACGGGCACGCACGCATGCAAGCACGCAGGCGCTGGCCCAGGCTGGGGAGGGGGGAAGCCTGTTTCCACCATCACCATTGCCAGCCGGGGTCAAGGCTTGTGTCCCTGGCAGGTGGTGGTCTGGAAGCGGTACAGCGACTTCCGCAAGCTGCACGGGGACCTGGCCTACACCCACCGCAACCTCTTCCGCCGCCTAGAGGAGTTCCCGGCCTTTCCCCGCGCCCAGGTGTTCGGTGAGTGCTGATCTAGGCATTCAGGCCAGAGATGGAGGGGACCCCTGCTGGTGGGGGCTGGATGGGGGGCCAACACCCCCAGCCCTTAGAGACAGCCTCATTTCACACGTGGGGGAACTGAGGCTCAGAGCAGCCTAGCCTTCAGTGTGTGTGGAGCCCTTCAGCATTCCGTCTTCCTTAGCCCCATTTTCAGGACAGGGCAGCTGAGGCTCAGGGTCATAAAGGGGCTTGGCTGTAAGTGGCAGAACCAGAATCCTCCCCGGGAGCTGGTGTCGCCTCCAGCCCTGCGCTGTTCAAAGCAGCAGCCGTATGGGTCGAACACACAGTGAAATAGATGGTGAACCGTGGCGATAATTTATATATTGATCACAGGTGCCAGGGAGACTATTTTGGATATACCGGGTTAAGTGGAATATATTATTAAAGTTGAGTTGACCTGTTTCCGTTTAACGTGGCTACAAGAAAACTAGTAACCGCACACGCCGCTCATGATGTGTTGCTGGTGGGCAGGACCGATCTGTTATTTGGGTCTCTAGACTCACGTGAGATACTCTTTCACACAAGGCGAAGGGTTGCTGCCGGCCGGTGACGCCAGGCTGGGGGCCGTGTAGCCAGCTACTAGGTCAGAGTTAGCTCATTCCGCAGCATACCTAGAACAGAGCAGGGAGACTGTGAAAAAGGAGCTACTTGCTGTGTGACCTTGGGCAAGTCACTTCTCCATTACATCAGGAACATCTGAAATGATCTTGTTTCTTGATGGTTGCCCACCGCCTCCCCTGTCTAGGACGTGAATCCATGAGAGCAGACACCTTGCTTCCCTCCCATTCCCCTTCTGAACCGAGCACGTTAGTAGGTGCTCCATAAACGTCTGGTACCTGGAGGACTGGACTAGGGAGCTTGGTCCCTGCTTGCAAGCACCCCAGCCCCCTCCCCCCCCCCTCCCGGGAGGAGCCAGGGAAGATTGCTGGCAGACTGGGGAGGAGAGCAGCTGGTTGCTGGGATCCTCTCCGGAGGAAGCAGGAAAGTGACCCGTGTAGATCACTGCTTCTCTCCCCACCCCTCGTCCTGGGGGGCTGCAGGCCGGTTCGAGGCCTCAGTGATCGAAGAGCGGCGGAAGGGGGCCGAGGACTTGCTTCGCTTCACTGTGCACATCCCTGCGCTCAACAACAGCCCCCAGCTCAAGGAGTTCTTCCGGGTACGTGTCCGTGCTTGTCCCTCGTCCCCAGCTCCTGGGAAGCCTACCTGCCCACTGGGCTGTACCCTGAGACACCCCCCCACGCCACTCCGTCCCTGTCTTCTCTCCTGCAGGGTGGGGAGGTGACCCGGCCCTCCGACTTGTCCAGACACCTGCACATCCTGCCACCCCCTCTGATCCCCACACCGCCCCCTGAGGAGCCCTGGTTGCCCCAGCCGCTCCCTGCAGAGAGGAGAGGCCTTGAGGAAGTGGAGGTGCCAGGTACATGGGGGTTGGAGAGGGAGCCGGGGCTGGGGGGTGTGGGGGTGGTGGAGGGCACACACCTCCTCAGCGAGCTTAGTAAAAGTTCTGCGGCGTGTCCCAGCTCCTCTACCAGTAACGTGCTGAGACGCTCTCAGCGGGCCATTTTCCTTGTCTAGGCTGTAGTTTCTTAGTCTGTAAAAGGGGTACAACCCTTACGAAGAGGGGGCTCGTCTATGCCCTTGGGTGCCACAGGAGTTAGTGAGAGGGGAATTGCATTTTGAAAGCTGGGAAATGATAAGGACAGGCATGAAGGTCCCCAATGATTTATTCCGCAGCGGATCCCCCACCCTCCAGCCCTGCCCAGGAGGCCCTGGATCTCCTCTTTAACTGTGGGAGTACCGAGGAAGCGTCCAGTTCCCCTGCCCGAGGCCCCCTCACAGAGGCTGAGCTTGCCCTCTTCGACCCTTTCTCCAGGGAAGGTAACAAGCTGGGACAAGCGGGGGGTGGGGGAGAAGCTGAGGTAGGGGCAAGGAGGGGGGGCAGAGCCACCGACTAGCGTGTGTAGTGCCTTTGTAAATCCCAGAAAGTCGCCCCACCGTGGGCAGTTGGCAGCCTTAGCACTGGAAGCAGGCGCCCGGTGCCAGGGTTTGCGAGCTGGGTGCCGCTGGACAGTGAGCAACCTCGGAGGAAGGAAGGGGAGATCTCCTCAGGGAGAGGTGGCTCTTCTCCCTGAGAGAGCTTTGGAACAGGCAGGGGTCACACTGGCTTGGGAGGATTTGAGTTCCGTCCGTTGGGAGCCCAAGCTGGGGTTTCCTGGCCGGCTCGGGGTCGCACTGCAGATCCTAAAAGCAGGAGAGGCCTGTTGGGCAGGGCCGTGAGGCTTGGGCTCAGAGAGCAGCACAGGAGGCCCTCCCACGGGAGGCCCGGGCATGTGGGGGCATCCCAGACCCGCCATGGAAGGGGGAAGCCCCCCGCCTCTTCCCATGGAGGTCTGGGTCCTGGAGCTGAGAGTCCCAGGCTCTGGGACAGTGGCCCCTTTCATTCTCAAGGTCTGTTCCTCCCGCTGGGCTGTCGGAACGGCTGATCTGCTTCAGGATCCTCATGATGAGAGGGTTTCAGTTTGGAGTCCTCCCATCTTTTTAAGCCCATTTTGTTGGCCTTCTTCTTGGCCCTTTGGTGACCTGCTGGGCAGACCCTCAGCTTCGTGATCGATTTCAGGCATTGGGGTTCACTCACCCCGGGTCCGACCCAAATTGGGACCTTAGTCTTCCACCAGTTACCCTGCTGCACACCACCGCCCTGTGCGCCTGGGAGGAGAACTCTTTCCTCTTCTACTTCTGCTTCCTGCCATCCCTGCTCCTTCAGCCCCTCCACGGCTGGCTTGGGGAAGAAGGGATTAGGGGGAAAGTGGGGGCGCGGTCACTGGCGTGCCCAGTGGCCAGGAGCCTGTCAAGACTCCTAGAACGTAGCTCCCATCAGACATTCCCTCGGCCCATAAGAAAACTCCCGAGCTCTTGCTGAGCCAGAGCCTGGAAATACAGTTTGCTTAGCTGCTGCCTCATCTCCTTGCCCCCCTGTTGTGGGCGCCTCCAGCAAGTCCCTCAGCGTCAGAATCCCCCAGCAAGCAGCTGGCGCTGGTCTCTCTCTTCAACACATGCATCGAACTCTCGTACTCACGTTAGGGCCTCCCAAGAGCTCTTCTGCCCTCTGCTCCGTGAGCAACACAGGAAGGGCTGTATGTCCAGCTGGGAAGTGAGAGGTCATCTTCCCTGCCTGCAGGAGGCCCCCAGTCTCCTCACGGGGTCACTGGGATGGGATTAGAGACCTGCCCACCCTTCCCTCTCTAGGCCACTAGTGTGCCATGGCTTCCTGTTCTGGTACCTTCCCTCCAAAGGCCTTTTCACCAAAGATGGACCAAATCTCTAGCCTTCTCTTGTATAAGCTGCAGAGGGGATGTTTGTCCCCCTTTTGGCCAGTCCTGGGGTTTAGAATGAGACCTTCTCTCCGGAATGTGAGGATGCCCGCCCCCCACTGTCTTCATAGGTGGGTCCTCAGCTGAAGTTGAAGAGCTGAGATGCTCTGAATCTATTATTCTGACATTCCAAGGTTTGGAGCGTTTCTGCCCTTGGCCTGGCTTAGTTGGTCTAGCATCCTTCAGTTCAGTTTTGCGGAGGGAATTCTTGGGTTTGGATCTACTACAAAAGATCAGCCGTAGTCAGGAGGAAAGTAGGCCCAGTGACCCAGACCTCACAAACTCATGTTAATATGTACCTAGAGAAAGAATCAGGAAGGTTCTTTACAAAATCACAGGAGCTCCACCGTTAAATCGATCATGGCTAGTCTGTTATTCATGAGTGGCTTTCGAATTGCTCAGAGACTGCTTCCCTCCACCAGGGGCAGCTTGGTACTTTGCGGGGCAAGAAAGGTCTGGGGATGGGCCGCAGGCCCTGGGAAACGGAGGGCAGTTTGGCCTGAGTCGTCCGTATCTGATCGTAGAAGGTGCAGGCCCCAGTCCCATCCATGTGGGTGAGCTGGCGGCGATGGAGGCAGAGTCTGAAAGGTTGGACCAGGAACCCTGGGAGCCTGGAGGGCAGGAGGAGGAAGAGGACGAGGAAGGCCGGCCGGCCCCTGCCTATCTGAGCCAAGCCACAGAGCTCATCACCCAGGCTCTGCGGGATGAGAAGGCAGGTGCCTACGCTGCGGCTCTGCAGGGCTACCGGGACGGCGTGCACGTCCTGCTACAGGGCGTTCCTGGTGAGTACGGCTGCAAGGTGGGAGGTCAGGCCTAGAGTCTCGGACGGTGGAGTGAAGGGAAGGGAAAGTGAAAGACAAGTCAAGGATCAGAATTGCTCATCACTGACCAACCGTGTAACCTTGGGCAGTTTCTTTACCTCTTGTGACCTCAGTTTTCGTATTTGTAAAATGAGGAGCATAAATCTGAGTCCCCGGGAGGTGGGGAAAGACACATGTTCATGCTCTGTGAACTGTAAGGGGCTAGACCAGGGGTTCTGAAACCAGGGATCTCAGCTGAGCCATTCTCTGTTCCCAGGTGACCCATCACCTGCCCGCCGGGAGGGTGTGAAGAAGAAGGCCGCCGAGTACCTGAAGAGGGCAGAAGAAATCCTGCACCTGCACCTGTCCCAACTCCCCTGCTGAGAGGGCGTGAACCCGTACCCAGGGCTCTAGCTCCAGCACTGCCAGCGACTCCCTTTTACTCTCCCTGGGGCCTGGCCTGATATCCTGGTCTTGTAACGCTAGGGGTCATTTCTGTATGTAACTGGACCAAGAATGAGACAAATAATGATTCAAAGCTCCTTGACCACACCTACCACTTTGGAATCAGGACAAAACACTTCTTTTTTTTTTTTTTTAATTATTATTATTATTTTTTAAGATTTATTTGAGAGCGGGATAGTGAGAGAGAGAGCACGAGCAAGGAGGAGAGGGAGAAGCAGGCTCTCATGACCTGGGCCGAAGGCAGACTCTTAACTGACTGAGCCACCCAGGCGGCCCGGGACAAAACACTTCTGATGCTGCCTGTCCGTCTTGTGTGGGCAGCACCCCTGGTCCTAAACTAGCGGTTGACCCATCTAGAACAGGGGTCTGCAAACTAAGTAAGATACCTCCTGCATCCTACTTCCCACTGCAGTCACATCTTGCCCAGGGCCCTTTTTTGTAAGGCCCATGAGGTAGAATTGTTTTTACATTTTTTAATAGTTAAAAAAAGTCAAAAGAATAGTATTCTGTGACATGAAAATTACATGAAATCTAAGTATTAAAAATAAAATTCTGTTGGAAACAATCGGACTCATTCACTTAATACTGTCTGTGGCTGCTTTCCCACTACACCAGCAGAGTTGAATAGTTGCCTAGTTGCGACCTGCAAATCCCAAAGCATTTACTCTCTGGCCCTTTGCAGAAAAAGTCTGCGGACCCCTGATCTAGAAAACGGGTAGAGTAGTCTCCAGGGAAACAAGAGCAGAGAATGACAGTAAGACCGATTGAACCAGGTTACTGGGTGAAGGGGATGATGGAGAGGAACCCAAATTGGGGTTACCCATTTGGGGAGGTGCCCAAAGGATAAGAGCGAGGGTTCAGGGTTCGGTGCCTTGAAGCCTGGGAGGGCATGGCTCCATGCCTCTCCCGCCCCTCCTGCAAAGCCATTGGTTGCGGGAGGGACTACAATCTGGTGCATCATGGGAGTGGGCTGGACTGTGCGCGGTGCATCCTGGAGGCTTTGGAGGCGTCTGAGTCGGAAGTGGCGGCGCTGAGCTACAATGCAGTGTGTCCTGGGAGGCCTACTCCAGGCTTTGTGGGAGGGGACGAGACTCGGTGAGAGGGCGGTGGTGGCCGGGTAGGCGGGGCCCAGCTGGGATCCGCGCGCCCCGGCGCCCGAGCCCCGACCGGCCCCGCCAGCCCTTGCGTAGAATGGGGCGGGTGGCCGCCCCGGTCTCTGGAATGTTGAGAGCCTCTGCTTTCCCCTCAGCCCCCCCATGGCCGCCTGCCAGCTGCCCGTGGGCACTTGCCCAGACATGTGCCCGGCCGCCGAGCGCGCCGAGCGCGAAAAGGAGGGCCGCCTGCACCGCTTCGAGGTGGCGCCGGGGTGCCGCGGCGACCCGCCCCGCGCGGATCCGCAGCGCGCCGTGAAGGAGTACAAACGACCCGCCGCCGGCAAGGCGCGGCCCCCGCCGAGCCAGCTACGGCCGCCGTCCGTGCTGCTGGCCACCGTGCGCTACCTGGCCGGCGAGGTGGCCGAGCGCGCTGACGCCTCCTGCGCCGAGGTGGCCAGCTTCGTGGCGGACCGGTTGCGCGCCGTGCGGCTGGACCTGGCCCTGCAGGGCGCGGGCGACGCCGAGGCGGCGGCGGTGCTGGAGGCGGCGCTAGCCGTGCTGCTGGCCGTGGTGGCGCGGCTGGGGCCGGACGCGGAGCGCGGGCCGGCGGACCCGGTGCTGCTGCAGGCGCAGGTGCAGGAGTGCTTCGGCTCTCTGCGGCGCTGCTACGCGCAAGGCGCCGGGCCGCATCCCCGCCAGGCCGCCTTCCAGGGTCTCTTTCTGCTCTATAATCTGGGTGAGTCGGGGTCTTGGCAGCGGGGCGGACGTGGTGCCTCCTTGGGGACAGTGGAGGCCGGGGAAGGAAAGAGAAGCTTTACTATCTCACCATTAACTCCCTCCCCATGCCTGCCTTCTAAATGTATGTCGAGGCAGTGCACAAGAGCCACTGAACCCCCACGTGGGCCTTCTGGCCTGTCCCTTCCCATATTTGGGTCTCAATTTGGCGGCGGGGGGGGGGGGTTATAAAAGTGGAGAGGTCGGTGTTGGAGCGGAAATACTGGCCTTGTTTGATTTTCAAACTTTTTTAAACTCCCTTGCAAAACAGCCAAGAATATATCTGACACATTAGTTTCAAGATATTAGATCCTTCCTGTGGATGGATGGTGCATTCTAATAAACTCTGTTGTATTTGATTGTAATAAAATGCTCTTGGGGGATGCCTGGGTGGCTCCCTCAGTTAGGCGTCTGCCTTCGACTCAGGTCATGATCCAGGGTCCTGGGATCAAGTCCTGCATTGGGCTTCTTGCTCAGCAGGAAGCCTGCTTCTTTCTCTGTCTGCCGCTCTCCCTGGTTGTGCTCTCTCTCTCTGACAAATAAATGACATCTTTTTTAAAAAATTTAAAAATAAAATGTTCTTGGTTTCAAAACCCACGAATGGGTCAGAAGCCTCAGTTTACAAAAGTGGCCCAAGGTTCCGGTGTGCATGATCCTTGTGGAAGGGAAGCAGAGGCAGAATGTCCTCGGGGAAGAGGCCTTATGGGGTGGGCCGCTGAGCCAGCCTCCTCATCTGTGCAGCAGCTAGGGCAAGTGGGGAAAGGGCTGTGGGTCTGAAGTCTGAAACTTGGATTGTGTTGTGTCAAATTCTCCTACATTTGAACTCTAAGACAGCCTCAGGCAAGTCGTGAACTTTTCTGGGCCTGTCTCCCTCATCCAAACACAATGCCTCACTTCGTGGATCCAGTCTGGATGCAGACTGTTTGAAGGGGCTCTGGCAACTCATTCAGATAAGGCTCTGGAAGGGGCTGATGGAAAAAAGGGGGAGGGAAGGTGAGCTTGGCCCAGGGGAAGGGCGTGGCCAGAGTGGAAGGTAGGTGGGGCAAGGTCGGAGTTGAGCTGGGTGGCAGGCCAGAGGTGGGCCTGGCTGAGGACCCCAGCCTTTGGGAGGGGAGACGGGGGAGGCCTACTGGGATGGGATGGAAGGTGGCCCGGGATGGGAAAGACGAGGAGTTCTCACTCTGGCTTCTGCCCTCACAGGCTCCGTGGAGGCCCTTCATGAGGTTCTGCAGCTCCCTGATGCCCTGCGTTCCTGCCCGGCCCTACGCAGGGCCCTGGCTGTGGACTCGGCCTTCCGCGAAGGCAACGCCGCCCGTCTGTTCCGCCTGCTCCGGATCCTGCCCTACCTGCAGAGCTGCGCGGTCCGGTGCCACGTAGGCCGTGCCCGCCGGGGAGCCCTGGCCCGCCTCGCTCGTGCCCTGAGCACCCCCAAAGGCCAGACCTTGCCTCTGGGCTTCATGGTCCACCTGCTGGCCCTGGATGGGCCCGAAGAGGCGCGGGACCTGTGCCAGGCCCACGGACTGCCCTTGGATGGACAGGAAAGAGTTGTGTTTCTCAGGGGTCGCTACACTGAGGAAGGGCTGCCGCCTGCTGGGACCTGCAAAGTGTTGGTGGGGAGCAAACTTGCAGGGCGCACCCTGGAGGAGGTGGTCATGGCAGAGGAAGAAGATGAGGGTGTGGACAGATCGAAGTCCCCAGCATGAGGAGGAGCCCTGCCCTCTCCCAGAGCCCAGGACTGGATCTAATCACTCAGGTTTCTTTTTTCATAATTCCTACACAGTAAAAGGAACTTGTTTTGTAGGGACAATAACTCTGCTTGGTTTATTCAGGGGAGGGCAGGGAGGAGTTGACACACGATAGGGGTATATGGGGAGAAGAACCCAGACTGCCCCTACCGGGCCTCAGTTTCCCTGCTGGTCCCTGAGGGGTGGCTCTGGTGGTCTCTGGTTGGCATTACGCATCCCATCCTTACCCACCCACACCCCACCATTCCTGTCTCCTGTTCTTCATCCTCTGCCACCCAAGAGCCAGAATGAGGAAGGCTTCTCACTCCCCTCAGGTGTCCACAACTGGTGAGACCCTACGCTGTTGTCTCCGAAGCTTGATAGGGTCCCGCGACTGTGCCTCAGGTTGGCATCAGGGAAGACCGGGACACACCCAAGAAAAGCTGGAGTGGGAGAGCATTAGGATGAAGGACGGTGGGGAGCTGGGGTCAGAGGTCAGCCACAGGCCTTAGGGTGGCTGCCGCGCCCTCCAGGGCCACCACCAAGATGCTGAGCTGCCTCTGCACTTCAGCCCAGGCTGCAGACCCAAGGCCGGTGTCCATGGCCCTGGAGCAGGCATTGGCCAGGCCGGGGAATGTGGCTACGGAGCCGGTGCGGGGCGCCCAGAGCACGTGGCTGACGGGAGACACGGGGGAGAAGTGAAGTCACTCAGGGACCAGGAAAGAGAGGAGCTTCGGCCTGGCACGGGCTCGTCTGTGTATAGCAAGGCACAAAGGCGCCGCCCCACTGCCTCCGAAAGCTGGGACCCTTCCAGCAGTGGTGGTGAGAGATGCAGGTTATAGTTCCAGGGTGACCTTGACTGATTGCCTCCCATCCTTTGAGCCGGATTCCCCAGCTGTTTCAAGGGGCTGGGTTGTGCTCTGAAGGCCAGCAAACTCTTAGATTCTCCTCCCTCAGGTGGGTGCCCACTGCCCAGCCTCGCCCCGCTGCACTTGCCGGGAGCTTCGGGACAGGCTCACCTGTAGTAGCGTTCCTCTGGGAAGGCTCGCGGGTTTAGGAAGGTCCGCTCCAAGAGCATCAGCTGGTCGTTGAGCATCCGGACCTGCAAGGGGCTGGAAGCGGCAGGACCTTCGTCACCCTGGAACCAGCAGCCCAGCTGCCAGCCTGCATCCTGCCCCGGATGCCGCCCTCCCAGACACCTGCTTGCTGCCCTTGCTCACTCAGGGCTGCCCTTCTGCAGCGCGGATATGTGTTGGTCCAAGGCCGCGGCTGCCCCCTCAAACTTCTCCACTGCAGTCACCAGAGGCCCTGTGGGGAACAGCCAGCGTCTCAGCCCTGGAGGAGCAGGGCTCCCCATACCCCCATGTCAAGGGGGCTCCGTACCCAGACTGATGCCATGCTGCTCCAACAGGCCCTCAAGGTTCTGCTGGGCAGCCTGCAGAAAACTTCGGAGGGTCTCTCCATAGTCACTGACGTTCAGAGGAAGGAAGAGGCTGTCACTGAGCCTCAGAAGCACGCTCCCTGCTGTCCGGGCCACAGCCTGGTGGCTGCTGAAGCCTGCAGGGAGGGTGACCAGGCCAGGGCTCAGTCTTCGGCCCATCCTCCCCCAGCCTCAGGATTCCCTTTGCCCCCTCCTCACCAGGGTCCACAAATTTGTCCACGTAACCAAAGGTGTCGAAGGCTGTGTGGTAGGTGGGGTAGATCCTGGCTGAGGTCTTGCTCTAGGGGAACAAAGCCAAGGTGACAGGCTTGGGATGGGGGGGGGGTGTACCAACAGTGAGCTACGACACAGGGACATTATCTCAAATCATAATTCCTACTTTACAGAGGAGGAAACTGAGGCTCAGAGATTAAGTCACCCGCCTGACCTCACAGCTAATAGCGGCAGAGCTGGGTCAGCTGCCAGATCTCCATTTCACATGACGGAGAAGAGCCTGAGGCTTGGGAGTCAGATGAGAGGATTCAAATCCCAGCTCGACGCCCAGGAGCGGTATGGCCATGAGGGGGAGAAAGGGCGTTTTGGAGCATCAAGCAGGGGGAGGCAAGCTGGGCACCCCACATCCCTTACCTCATTTCAGCCCGCACACCGATGCTATGAATCCATCCCTGTTTCATACTGTATTTAATCTATTCTGGGGTAAACATTTTTTTCATTTTTTATGATCTCTGGAATCAGAATGCCTCTTTTGTTTTAAGATTTTATTTTTTTAAGTAATCTCTACACCCAACATGGGGCTGGAACTCACGACCCCAAGATCAAGAGTTGCGCGCTCCACGGACTGAGCCCGCCGGGGGCCCCAGGATGCTTTTTAAGTCATTGTCATCCTGCAACTAACTGGCAGTGTGTGGCCCCCTCCGAGAGCGCATATCGCAATGTTGTCAGTAATGCCTTAAATCTGATAAAATAATAGGCGAGCATAAACATGCTCAGAGAGGTTAAGAAACTTGGCGAAGGGAGCACAGCTACTGAGTGGTGGAGCCTGACTCAGTCTGCACTAGAGAGGCTCTAAGAGAGGAAGGGGCTGGGGGAGCAACGTACTGAGCTGTGGGACAGAGGGGTACCCACTCACCTGGTCATAGGTGTAGGCGATGTCCATGGAGGAGATGCCCAGGAAGTGAATGAACGGTGCATAGTCGCTGCCAGCACCCAGAGTGCCCAGGCTGCGAAAAGAAAGATGGTCGGGCTGGAGGGTGCTGGGCCAGCCCGCCCTCCCGGGGGCCCCGTCCTGGCCCTGGGCTCACCTGGGGACCAGGCCGTAGGCTGCGCTGCTACGGTTGGAATGCCGGATCCAGTTGTCGTAGATGCTGAGCCCCACCGGGTTTGGTGCGGGGATCTGACCGGGAGGGGAATCTCGTCTGGGGCTGGCCCCTCCCCAGGCCCAAGAGGAGGTCCCCGGCCGGGCCCACCCGAGTCTCCATCCTAAGCACAGGCCCGCGGGTCCTACAAGGCCTTCCCCCAGCCTCAGTCCCACCGCCAGGCCCCTCTAATAAGGACCAGCTCCAGCCCCGCCCACCCCGCCCTGGCCGTCGTCCCCGCCCCGCCCCCCTTTCACCTGTTTGGCGGCGGCGAAGATGACGCTCTGGACCGGGGGCGTCCCCTGCGCCCTCAAAGTGGCATTGGCTGTGGCAAGACCAGAGAAAGACTATTCGGGCCGCCGCCCCTTCGTCGCCCCTCTCCCCGGGTCAGCGCAGCCGCCCCCCGCGCCGTACCAAACACCGAGATGTCCACGTTGATGTAGGCCACGGTGCGCTCCTGCAGCTTGCTGAAGAATTCCTGCGGGTGGGGGCCCGACGTGAGCCCGGCCAGGCCCCGCCTCGGGAATCCCTCCACCGCCCGCCCCGCAGGCCTCCCTCACCTCTGTGAACTCTGTGGAGCCAATGAGCCCAAACTCCTCTGCCCCCCAGCTCGCAAACACTATTGATCTGCGGGGACGCCAGGTGCCTGGGGAGGGAGATAAAGGGCTGGAGGACAGGGTCGCCGGATCTCGGGGTGGCTTGGGGGACAGGCTGGGGACGTGGAGAGGAGGAAGGGCCGGCCGGGGTGGGGCAGCCGGTGACAGGGGGTAGGTCCCGCTGCGTCTCCAGCCCAGCCTTCTCCGAGGCACCGTCCTCCTTTTCCCAGCCTCCCGCCCGTGCTGGGAACCCCCCAACATTGCCCTCTATACCAATCTCAGGTGGTCCCTTCTGCCAGAATGCCTTGGCTCCCCCTTCCTTAGCGGTATGCCTTCAGGAGACCTCCGGACCCTCCACCCCCAACTGTCTGCTTCACGCATCCCAGGCGGAACCCTCCCGCAACCTCCGCTCCATAATACAGTGAGTTTCTCCTTAAGCGTTATCCATTCTGAGCCAGTCCTTACAACAACGCCCTGAGGGACAGAGCCTTGTTGTCTCCATTTCACAGATGAAACTGAGCCGCACAAAAGTTAAATGACTTGCCCAGGGTTACACAGCTGGTAGGCATGGAGCCAGGGTTCAAATCCAGGGTCTGGCTCCCGAGTCCAGGGGCTTAAGGAATTGGCCACACCGCCTTCCACAGCCTCCGGCAGCCTACAGCACATCCTGTTCCTGGTTCTGCTCCCATCTCCAGTTCCAATTCAGTACCCTTTGATCATTTCTCAATGCTTTGTTTTAATTTTATCTTTTTAAGTAGGCTCCGTGCCCCAATGTGGAGCCCAACGTGGAGCCCAACTTGGGGCTTGAACTCATGACCCTGAGATCAAGACCTGAGCTGAGATCAAGAGTCGGACGCTTAACCTTGACCGAGCCACCCAGGCTCCCCTCTCAGCTTTTTGTTTTAAATGAAAATTGTATAAGTATTAAAGGGTTCTATGCTGCCATCACAAATTCTCACACCGTTTCCTGCCCAAAATGCATAACCTGAATCGAATCAGACGAATCCAGATTGAGGGACACTCCGCAAAATAACCTCAGGATCGTGAAAGACAAGAACTAAGGAGCTATCACAGATGACACACGCCACTACCACAGGCAATGGGAGATCCCGCATTGACCCTCGGGTCAGAAACTTCTTCACTCTAGAGGTCATCATAAGAACAGTTGGCAACATTGTTCATTTCCTCATTCTGATCATTATCCTGCCGCCATGAAAGAAAATGTCCTTATTTTCAGGAAATGCACAGTGATAAGTTTATGGGTAAAGGTGTAGCATTTCTGCAACTTTCAAACACTCCAGAAAACAATAGAGAGAGAAAGAGCCAACATGGTAAAATCATAATATCAGGAGTATCTGGGTGAACGATGTCCAAGGCTCCTTTGTACTATCTTGGCAAGTCTCGTGTAAGTCTGGAATTATTTCAAAAGAAAACACTTGAACAACAGAGACAGAAATTCCTACACTACCGAAGAGGGGAAAGCCCCAAGCCCAGCCTCTCTCCACAAGCTCGTCCCCCCCCCCACCTCCGATCTCAGTTGATCTCAATCACACCTGCTGGTTTTACATGTCATTGATGTCACCGACTCCTCAGTTTCTCTCTGGAGTCTCTTTTCCGACCCTGGAGATCAGCCCCTTCAACTGCCTGCTTGCCCTGTCCCCGGGAATGTCTCTTAGGCACCTCAAAATCACTATGGGAATGGGCACACGTGCATAAACGGACATGTAATTTGTGACATCAGTACCATAAAGGGGAAGGGCAGAGCTTTACAGGAGTAGAGCTTTTGTATGAGATTAAGTTGGTATCAATTCAAATTATATAGTTATAACTTTGGGATGTTATATGTACCGGAAGGTGAAAAAGTCCTACAGATGGATGGTGGTGATGGGTGTACGACACCGAATATACTTAATGCCACTGAATTGTACATTAACAATAGTTAGAGGGCGCCTGGGTGGCTCAGTCATTTGGGGTCCTGGAATCAAGTCCTGAGTCGGGCTCCCAGCTCTGCAGGGAGTCTGCTTCTCCCTCTACCCTTCCCCTCTGCCCGTGATCTCACTCTCTTTCTCACTCAAATAAATAAATGATATTTTTTAAAAACATGGTTAGAAAGGTAAATTTTAGGGGCGCCTGGGTGGCTCAGTCAGTTGGGTGTCCAACTTGATTTCGGCTCGGGTCATGATCTCGGGGTTGTGGGATCCAGCCCCGTGTTGGGCTGCCTGCTGGGCGTGGGGCCTGCTTGGGATTCTCTGCCTCTCTTTCTCTCTCTCCCTCTCTCTAAAAAAAAAAGAAAAAAAATAAAGGTAAAATTTATGGTATGTATATTTTACTACAATTTGTAATAAGCTAAAAAAAAAAAATCAACATGTGACGAACAGAATTCACTTTCTTCCCCCTAGATCTGCCCTCTGCCCCTGATTTGTTTTTCATAAATGGCACTGCCATACACTAGGTTGCTCGAACCAGAAATTGGGGATCCGGGAGTCCTCCCCTTGTCCTCTCCCTCACCTCTGTCATCAACAGACCTCCTTCCCACAGCCCCCACCTTGGCCCAAGCCGCACTATCCCTCCGGGCCCTGAGGATGACAAGGCCTCTGACTCGTCCCCACAACCTCCCCCACTGGAGCAGGAGAAAGTGTGTACAATTGGGACTCCATCAAGTCACTCTTCTGATTAAAATCCCACACCAGGGGCGCCTGGGGGGCTCAGTCGGTTAAGCGTCTGCCTTCGGCTCAGGTCATGATCCCGGGGTCTGGGTCTCGAGTCCCACATTGGGCTCCCTGCTCAGTTCGGAGCCTGCTTCTCCCCCTGCCTCTGCCTTCGCCTCTGCTCCCCCCGCCCCAACGCTTGGGCTCTCTCAAATTAATTAATTAATAAAAGTAAAAACACATGGGAAAAAAATCCCGCACCATCTTCCCGCCAACCTCAGACTGAACTCCAAACTCCCCCGCGGGCCTGCCACCTGGTCCAGGCCCTCCTTTCCACATGCTGTGCCCTCCACCTGGATCCCCACCCCACGCCAAACTGCCAGCTCCACAGAGAGGCCTTCCTGAGCTCGGGCTTGTGTGCAGAAAGCCGCTTAGATATTCTTCCAGGGTTGTCTCTGCATGCAGCAGATCGGGTGTTCGCTGTGGGGGTCTGCTGTGCCGAGAACTGGCTTGGCACACGGTAGGCACACGGGACATACTTGAATTAACGACTGTTATCCCTGCCTCAACTGGGCTTGAGGCCCCCCGAAGTCAGAGCCTGGGCACTGCCTTGCTCAGGGCGGCGCTGGAGGGGCACGGGAGGCTCTCGGAGGCCACTGCACAAGGTCCCCATATCCCACGGGGCGACCTGAGCGAGGCCAGGGCTGGCGTCCATGCAGGTCGGCCCCCGGGGCCCTCGGGCTTGGCACAAGTGGGCACTGGAGCGTGAGGCAGAGGAGGTGGGGCAGGACGCCTGAGAGCTCAGGGAGGTGTGGGCTGGACGTGACCGCCTGCTGGGACAGTCCCTAGACCAGGCACCGGGGCCGCCTCACCCTTCTTCACCAGGGTCCCCAGGACTCGGGAGAGCTCCAGGATGACGGCAGTGCCACTGCTGGGGTCCACGGCCCCGTGTACCCAGCTGTCCCGGTGGTTTCCGTACAGCACGTAGCGGTCTGGCGAGAAGAGCAGAGACTCAGAAACCGGGGAGGAGCGAGTGTGGGCGGGGCCCGGCGGGCGGGGTGCAGGGGGCGTGGTCAGAGGATGCTCGGGGCGGGGCGCGGCGGGGCGCGGCTCTAGAGTGTCAGGGAGGCCCGAGCTGGCGCTCACCCGGCTCCACAGCGCCGCGGATGATCCCCAGGACGTTAGAGGAGTTCCGCAGCTCCAGGCGGTTGTGGACACTCACGTTCACCTGGCTTGGGGAGGCAAGGAGGCGACCAGAGTCTTGGGCCTGCCCACTCCCCCTCCCAACACAGTGCAGGGGAAACTGAGGCCCAGAGCAAGAAAGGGACACCACCAAGTCTCTGGCCCACAAGTAACTGGAGAGGCAGCAAAGCCCTCCCTCAGCACCCCTCCTTGCCCTCCCCTCCACACCCCCAACCCCAGGTGATCCGATAACCAAAGACCTTTCTTATGCCGGAAGCAAAAACTAAAGCTTTTTGTGGGCTTTTTCCTCCGCCACTTCCCACACCCCCTGATCCTCCTCCTTGCTCCACCCCCTGGCCCCGGGCTGGAAGCCCTCCCTCCACTTAAGTAACAGGGTTTTGTTTTTTTTTTTTTTTTTTTAAGACTTTATTTATTTATTTATCAGCGCGCGCGAGAGAGCGGGAGCGCACAAGCAGGTGGAGAGGCAGGCAGAGGGAGAAGCAGGCTCCCCGTTGAGCAAGAAGTGTGATGTGGGACTGGATCCCAGCGCCCTGGGATCACCTGAGCCGATGACAGACGCTTAATGGACTGAGCCACCCTGGAGTCCCTGAAGTTAGTTTTAAATGAAAGTTTACAGTGTCCGTTGGTGGCCCAGACCCTGTCTCCACCCTTCCTCCACCCCACCCTGAGGTCCCTGGGCCTCAGCAGAGGCTGGGGACCCTGCTCACCCCCACTCTGATCTTGGGCAGCCTGGAAGAAGGAACAAGGGCAGAGGGAAAGAAGGTGCACAGCCCTAGCGGTTCTCGGCTCCTCGGGCGGTGGGCCCTGAGCCCTGGTCCCAACCCTGGGCTGCTTCCTGGGTGCTCTCCAGACCCCTCACTAGGACCGAGTCCCCCATCACGCTGGAGTGTGGATTCCAGCAAAGGAGCTGGAAGAGAGGTGAGACTCCACAGACCCCCTATGGGGGACCCCATTTTGGCCAAGGATTGGCTGTGTTGGATGCTCATGATACCTCAGCCCAGGCCCCTTTGCTGAGAAGACTCCATGCACTATTTTCCAAGAAGCCCCTACATACACCCCTGCACAAGCCACCCCTCCTGATAGGCAGGGGGCCCTTGGCCCTCTCCCCTATGTACTACTCCCCACCTGTGTTCTGTTTGACCAGCACAGAAATATTAAATGTCCTCTATTCACCAGAAAGGAAAAAAAAAAAAAAAAAAAAGAGGAAGCAAGCCCCACTCTTCCTCTCCAGTTCTTTTCACAGACGCAGTGAAGTACTTACTGGATACTTAGCGTAGGCAAGCACTGGGCAGTGACTGGGACAGACACAGCCCCGCCCTCTGGGACCTCCCTCCCCGGAGCGAGACAAAGCCTGAGGAAGTGAGCCACTGCAGGGGTGAAGTGGCGTGGGCAGGACACTAACAGGCCCACCTGTGAGAGGATACCTGGTGGCAGGTGGGGAGGTTGGTGCTGGCCAGGAATGGCAGGAGTGTGGGGAAGGGTGTTCCAGGCAGATGGAACAGCAAGTACGGAGGTGTTGGTTTGGGAATGAGCTTGGCATGTTCAAGAGAGGGGGTGGCTGGAGCATGGAGGTCAGAGGTGAAGTGGGGGTGAAACTCCGCAGGGCCTTGTGGGCCATGCAGCTTTCACTGGCTTCCCCCAAAACAGGACAGGTAGTCTGGAGGCAGGGGAAGGTGGGGAGAGAGAAGAAAGGGAAAGGCTAGGGCTTGAGGTGGGCAGAGCAGCGTAACAAGGAAAGAGGAGAGGAGCCTCGAGGAGGAGGGGCCCCACCTCACCTGTCTGCTGGGAAGTCACCATCAGACCGGAAGCCAGGCCCCAACTTGTAGTCACAACCCAGTGCTCCCTGCCAGGCATCGGGGGCCACGGTCCCCTGGAGGTTACTGGGGAGGAGGTGAAGGGTGTGGGGATTGAAGGTTGGGGGCCACTGGAGTGGGGGGGAGCGGGGGACCCCGGGGGACACCAGAGCTTACCAGAGAAGGATTTTTGCATCATCGAAGCCAATGGGTTGAGTGGGAATTGGAGGAAATCCAGGGGCATCATCGGGGTCCAGGCGGAAGGAAGAGGGATTGGCTGGAAGGTAGGGAGTCAGGGGATCCCCAAAATACTCAAAGTAGGAGCCTCGCTCCACCCCAGACGGGGGCAGGCCCCAGGAGTTTGGGAAGGTCTCGTTGGCGGAGCTCTGCCCATCGTTGATGTCTGCGGGGTCCGTGTACACCAGCACCCCGGCGACCCCATACTTGGCGGCGTTCACAGCCTGTGGGGGGTGGATGAGGCTGTATTCAGGGCACGGGGGAGGCGGGCTCAGGGCCTGCTCCCCGCTTCCTTCCTCTGTATGGCCAATCTATCTTCCCACGGGCAGGAGGATGTTTGCACCAATCGTTCTCTGCCGCGCTGCTAGAGGTGGCAAAGACCGTGGGGCAGAGGCGGGCCGGTGCCTGGCAGCGCGGCTGGTGCAGAAACGGAGGCGTCTGGCCACAGCCCGCGGGGTGGCTGCCTGGTAGAGCAGCGTGTGCTCCTGAAGCCTCGGGCACCAGAGCTACAGGTGCGAGCGGCCCACGCATCCACCGGCAGAAGGAGCAGATGAGCCGGTGTGCCCGGCGTGCAAGAGAATATTACTCAGCCTTCAAAAGCAGCGGCGCGCTAACCCAGCACCGTTGGGCCCTGAAAACCTGACGCTCAGTGAAGAAGCCAGACACAAAGATAGTGTGTGATTCCCCTTACGTGAAGTTTCTAGAACAGGCAAATTCGTAGTTTCTAGAAAGTGGGCTAGAGGTTACCCAGAGCTGGGGAGGAGGTAGGAAGGGCGTGAGTGTTTAATGGGCATGGAGTTTCTTTTGGAATGAACGAGAGTCCTGGGAATGGATGGTGGAGATGGTTCCACAACATTGTAAAAGTACTTAAGGCCCCTGCGTTAAACACTTAAGATTTATTTTATAATTAGGTTAGATTTCATTTTATGCTGCTCTATTTTAGCGCCATAAAAACAAAACAGTACCTCAAAAAAAGAGAAAGAACAAGGACTCAATTTATGTACCAATTGAGAACAATCTCCAGGATGTATTAAGGTGAAAAAAAGCACAGCTTGAAACAGTGGATATAGTATGCTGCTTTTATAGAAAAAGACGGGGAGGGGCGCCTGGGTGGCACAGCGGTTAAGCGTCTGCCTTCGGCTCAGGGTGTGATCCCGGCGTTATGGGATCGAGCCCCACATCAGGCTCCTCCGCTATGAGCCTGCTTCTTCCTCTCCCACTCCCCCTGCTTGTGTTCCCTCTCTCACTGGCTGTCTCTATCTCTGTCAAATAAATAAATAAAATCTTAAAAAAAAAAAGAAAAAGAGGGGGAAATAAAAATACACATTCGTATGAGCCTTTTCCAAAGAAACTATGGGCAGATCTCCCATAAACTAAAAAAAAAAAAAAAAAAAGTGGTTACCTCTTTGGAGGATGGAGAACTTTTCCACTCTCAACTTCTTTCTAAAACTGAAAATTCTGTAATCTGTATAACTCCACCACGCCTCTTCCCTCTTTTCTTTTCTTTTTCTTTTTCCAGATACCATAAAATTTATGGCACTCTCCACTTCAATTTTTTTTTGAAGATTTTATTTATTTATTTGACAGAGAGAGAGAGAGCACAAGCAGAGGGAGCGGCAGGCAGAGGGAGAGGGAAAAGCAGGCTCCCCACTAAGCAGGGAGCCTGATGCGGGGCTCGATCACAGGACCCCGGAATCATGGCCTGAGCTGAAGGCAGACGCTTAACTGTCTGAGCCACCAGGCGCCCTGCTCTCCATGTTATAGCACAAAGTTCAGCAGGATGAAGGACGTGCAGGTTATTACACGGCTGTCGCCACCACCCACTGAATTCTTCATCTTGCCAGTCTGAAACTGTAGTCACGAAACACTAATCCCTGGTCCCTTCCCTCACTCTATACCTTTTTAAATTAAAGAGAAAACAAACCCACATTTTTAAAAAACCATGGACGTGACATACTTAGTCAAAATTTTTAGCTGAAAAGATGCGGGCTGGGAGGGAGGCAACAGGAGGGATTTAAGTTGAATATTCAGAACTACTTTGCAGGAGAACTTAGACTCCAGCAAGGTGGAACATTTTGCCTGATCCACCTGTTTCCCAAGGCTCAGAGGGGTAGGGGAGGCATCCAGGGTCACACAGCACATCATGAGTGGTAACGGTACAAATACAGCTCGCCTCTTCCGCCCCAGCCCAGGGCTCTGCACACCCCCCAACCCTGCTCTGTCCCCTCCCTGTCCCTGCCTCCTGTCGGCAGCTGGCCCTCACCCCAGCCCCCCCACCCAGCTCCCCGCCCTGGGGGCTGCCGCTCACCTTGGCCCCCCGTCCTGCACCCCCGTAGCGGGTCAGAGCAATGGTGCCTTCCAGTGCGATGCCCTGAGTATATAGACTCAGAAAGTCTTCTTCCGTTCCACGGTTGGCATAGACGAGGAGGCCCTGGTGCCAAGAGGAGGTGATCGTCAGAGCCAGGCCCAGGAAAAAGGGGGTGAGGAAAGGAGAGCGAGGCTGCGTGGCAGGGTGATGGAGTTGGATTCTGTTTTCCCGCCTCACCCAGAGCTTGGAAGCTCCCCAGGAACAGAGTTACCCCTGGTTTTCTGTGTCCAGGTACCCGGAAGCCAGCCTGGTCTTAAGTAGGGGCCATTAGCGTTTGCAGAATGACTAGGTGATGGGCCAAAGGAGTAGCAATGGAGTGTGCATGTAGGGGCCCGGGGTCAGGAAGGGAGAAGTTGGGGTGCAGCCAGAGGGAACTGGGGAGGGGATGTTCCAGGCCCACCTGCGGGGTTCCTGGGGGAGCATAGGCAGCATACGGCGGTATCACATCGGGCCCCGCCTGCTCCCCGGTCAGGTTCTCTTCACTCTGGCGGCAGGAGAAGAGGACCCCGCCGGTGGGACCCACTGTGGAGGGGAACAGGTGTCAGGGCTGGGCCTGGAGGCTCCCCACCGCACAGGCATCCCCAGAGCCGCATGGCACCTCACCAACGGTCACGAGGTTGGGCTGTTCCTGGCTGGGGAAGGACAGCAGCACCTCGTAGGTGGGGGCCTCGGCCGAGTCCAGGCCGGACTCCGGGTCCTGCCACCGCTGCAGCAAGAGCTGCACTAAGGCCTCATCTCGGGGGCTGGAGGCCAGGTGAGGCTCCCTGGAGAGTTCTCTGCAGGGCGGACAGAGGGCCAAGCCCGGGGTTAGGGAGGTGTCTGTGGCGAGCAGGAGGGGAGCGGGGACGGCCCTCTCACCTGAGGTTCTCTCGGATCTTGTTGGCATCTAGCTGTTGCATGACGGTCTCGAGGGTCTCCAGGTCCAGGTCCTGGGAGACGCTGGGAGTGGGGACATCGGCCCCTTTGGGGATGGCAAAGTGGCCCAGGATGATCCCCAGCCCCACGAGGGCGGCAGCCCCCACCACCCCCCCAAGCACCTTCACCCACTGCATCCTGTGGAGCCTTGGCAAGCTGGGGTCACTCCTTATAGATGGGTGTCGGGTCGAGTTAACCATTACCCTGTGGGTGGCCCTGCCCTTTGGCCCCCAGCTGGCAGGGAGAGTCAGGGAGCATCCTGCAGGGAGGGCCAGGAGCATTCACAGCCGCCTCGATTTCTGCATCAGTCACCTAGAAGGGACCCCCAGGGTATCAAGTCCACACAGGCACACTGAGGCCCAGATAGGGACAAGGTCTCAGCCAGATCTCCCAGTAAAACGGAGGCCAAGCCCGAATAGGAACTCAGAGCCCCTGTTAGAGCAAGACTGGGCCAACTCCCGGCCATCCCCGCCTCTGTCTCCTCAGTGCCACTTGTAATATAGTTTTTAAAGATTTTATTTATTTGAGAGAGAGAGAGAGAAAGAATGAGCAGGGAGAGAGTGGGAGGGAAAAGCAGACTCCCCGCTGAGCAGGGAGCCCGGTGCGGGGCACGATCTCAGGACCCCAGGATCATGACCCAAGCCAAAGGCAGACTCTTAACCGACTGACCCACCCAGGCGCCCCTCCTCAGTGTCGTTGGATTCCTGGCATATCCAGCCCTGGCTGCTGGAGCAGGTTTTGAATTCAAATGCCATCCTTGCTGGACATAGGTTGTGTGACTTTGGGCAATTCACTTAGCTTCTCTGAACCTGTTTTTCTTTTTTTTTTTTTAAGATTTTATTTATTTATTTTGACAGAGATAGAGACAGCCAGCGAGAGAGGGAACACAAGTAGGGGGAGTGGGAGAGGAAGAAGCAGGCTCATAGCGGAGGAGCCTGATGTGGGGCTCGATCCCATAACTCTGGGATCACACCCTGAGCCGAAGGCAGACGCTTAACCGCTGTGCCACCCAGGCGCCCCTGAACCTGTTTTCTTAGCTGTAAAATGGGAACAATAGACCTATTTCACAAAACAGGTGCTGTTTCCATTAAAGAAGACCACATCGATAGAAATATCTAGCCCAGTGTCTGCACATCAAAGGAGCCTGGTAAATTTTAGCCACTCCTGCCTCACCTGGATCCTAAAATGCACAGACTGGCGTTAAAGGAAGAAAGGGGATCTGGAAGAATTCTTTGTCTGTATCCTGCAGGGGTCCCAGCTTATGGGAGGACATGGAACTCTTAGAGGGGGGCCATTCTAGAGGACAGAGCCAGGGAAGCCCATTCTTCCTTGGCGAGGTGACTTCCTCCTCCATCCCCTGACTCTATCTGGAATCCATTCGTCTGTTCAGCCATCCATCCACCTATTTATTCACCCATCCATCCATCCACCCACCCACCCACCCATTTATCCATCCCCTTTTCTATCCTCCCACCCTCCCACCTCTCCGTTCGTCTAGTCACTCCTGCACTGATACCTGCAAGCTTCCTTCCTTCATTCCGCTCTGCGCAGGACCCATGCTAGGCCCTGAGAAGGAAAAGGTGCCCAGGTCCAGGTCCTGGGAGACTCAGATTCAAGTACAGCAGGGAGACAGGCAGGCTTTGGGCTCAACCATGTGGTAGGTGCCCCCATAAAGGGAAGACCAGCGTGTTCCCAGTGGGGAGGATGAGGAATTCCACCTGAGAGGGCATCTCCCAAGGTTGAGAAGGCATTCAGCATGCAGAGAAGGCGAGGGGCAGACCATCCATGCAAATGGCCCAGCCTGCTCACAGGGAGAGGGAGAGGAAGGCACCCAGTACTCCGTACACACGCTGACCTGCTTCCAGCCGCAGAGAGCCAGGCAGGACTGGGGAGGTCCCTGGGGCTGTGCCTCCTCCCACCCTCCATGGCCTATTCTGCTTTGGGCCTCTGCCCAATGGTTGTCCCAAAGATGCCAGAAGAGCCAGGGGAGCTAGGCCGCCGTACAGTGTGTGTGTGTGTGTGTGTCTGTGTGATTTCACGGCCCACTCTCAGAGCAGCCCCCTTCCTGCTCACAACCCTGTTTCATGGGCTCCACCTGCCCCTCCCCCTCCCGTGTCCGTCTCCCCGTGTGCTGCTGGTCAGGAGGATTACATGTTAGCCCAGGAGGACTACGGATGGGGTCTAGCGTGATCGGTGACATCACAGAGGCACAGCAGGAAGCCAGTTTTGGGCCTGGTGATTATCAGCACTAATCACTCAGGATATGACCTTGCGTCTTATCAGAAGCTGGTCTGCGTCGGGAGCACACACATTCCTGAGGACGCAGAAGGCAGACGGGCAGTGGGAGGGACATCAAGATCGGCTGATAAGTTGAAGAACAGACACGGTAATGACACCACGAGGCAGCACCCCGTGTCCCTGCCACCCCCTCCTGGAAGGATTTAGCTGCTTGAACATGGGACGTTCCAGACACGATACGTGGACAAGAGTGTGTAACATGTGTGTGACTATCTGAGAACTCCAGCTCAGGGCGTTGGAATCAGCTGCCGTCTACACTGCTGTAGGCAAGGGACATAAATCGGTCAATTTTCCTTTCCCCATCCTGGCTCGGTGGGTGGCGTGGCCCCTCCCTGAACATTTTTTTAAGACCATGTTACAGCATTGTAAGTCAAAGCCAAGCATTGTAAGTCAAAGCCAAGCATTGTAAGTCAAAGCCAAGGTCTGGAGCACAGGGAGGAGAGGGCTGGGGTATGTACCCTGCTACAAAACCTGGGGCCCGATATGCCTTCGTCCGGAGATTCCAAACACCCAAAGTACAGGGACGAGCTGTTGGCAGCATGACTCAAGATAGGTTTTCCAAAATTCCTAGAACAAGTAAAGTTGAATTTCCTTTGTCTCTTAAAAAAAAAAATCCCCTTTTGTGGTAGGAAAGAAAAGAATGAAAAGGCACATAGGGATTTAAAAGAAACACAAAGAATGGAGTCAGAAGAGATCTTACAAATGTTAAGTTGATTTACAAGAGCTGCTCTGGGCAGTTAACAGTTGACAAGAACAGCTAACTTTGAACCTACCTACATGGCACTTAGAAGTCCTTGTGGCAAGAGAAAGCCACGAGCCAGCATAAAACAGCCCGACACAGTGGGGGAAGCGTAGGGATGAAGGCGGGGTTTGCTTTTTATTATGAAAGAAAGAGTGACTTCTCGGGAATCTTAACAGAGGAAAGGCTTGTCTCACGCCCAGAGACGAGGCACCAGGATACAGAATGACAGGTGTTCCGACTGCTGGGCTGTCCCCATCGCCTCACAGAGCCCAGGTGGGAAGGGGACATTTGAAGCAAACAAGCGAAAGACAAAGGCTCAGAAGCCCTACAGATAGGATTAAAATCTAAACTTCTCTTTTGCTTTTGAAAAAATGTTAATCTATCAAAAGGCCCGCGTTGACGGCCTTAGAAAATAATCCTAAGAGCCCCTTGTCAGTACCGCGCTCGAGTTGACCAGGTAACTTCTTTCTAAACCTCCATGTGTACATGTATGTCTTTAAACCAAAGCCTGGGGGGCTCAGTCGGTTAAGCGTCTGCCTTTGGCTCAGGTCATGATCCTGGGGTCCTGGGATCAAGTCCCACAGTCAGGCTCGCTGCTCGGCGGGGAGCCTGGTTCTCCCTCTGCCTGCCGTTCCCCCTGCATGTGTGCGCGCTCTCTCTCTCTCTGACAAATACATAAATAACATCTTTAAAAAAAAAAAGGACTTTTGCTTCTAAAGTGGGTCAATCCATCCTGACGCCGAGCTTGTCTTCAGGCGAGGGCCATTTCGCCCCAGGTAAGGGAAGGACTTACAGGGGGTGGGAGGGTGGGGGTGGCATTTTCCCGCCTTGTTCTCTTCTAAGTCTCACTTTTTTTTTTTTTAAGATTTTATTATTTATTTGACAGGAAGAGAGAGCCCAGGTAGGCAGAGGGAGAGGGAGAAGCAGGCTCCCCGCTGAGTAGGGAGCCCCATGTGGGACTCCTAAGTCTCACTTTTAATGGAAAATCGGTTATAACCTTACAGGAAGGGGAACTTCCCACCAGGAGGGGAAATCCTAACGTGACCCCAGAGTAAGTAACCCCCCCCAACACTCAGCTACCTCGAAGAAAGAGCCCTCCCCTTCCCTTCACAAACTCTATGCTCTGTCCAGAGAGCTATGCCTTTTGGACAAACACGCCTGATTAAATGGAAACAGTGGTCATGTCTCCTCACGCCCTCCCCACGAACGTACTAGACCGCTTCAGTGACGGAAAAAAGGGGGGGATGTAAAAAGGTTAAGAACTTGACCCCTCTCTCCTGGCCAAAGAAAGCAAGAGATATTCCCTGGGCATGAGGAATAAAAAAAAAAGACCTGGCTATTTCACCCTTTGAGTTACAGCTACCAGGCCAGTCACGAGAGGGGCAAAAAGGGGCGCCTGAGTGGCTCAGTTGTTAAGCGTCTGCCTTCGGCTCAGGGCGTGATCCCGGCGTTCTGGGATCGAGCCCCACATCGGGCTCCTCTGCTGGAAGCCTGCTTCTTCCTCTCCCACTCCCCCTGCTTGTGTTCCCTCTCTCACTGGCTGTCTTTCTGTCACATAAATAAATAAAATCTTTAAAAAAAAAAAAGAGAGCGGGGCAAAGGGGAGGCAGGGTGGAGAGCTGGGAGGGGTTTGATGGCTACAAGCCTAGTCCACTTTGTTTTTGTACTGGGAACATTTGTCGCGGGCTTCTGTCACTAGAAAGGGGGTCACAGTTGGCAGAGGGCGACGGTCTTCCAGGTAACCCTTCTCCCGGTTGACAGTCTGGGGAATGCGGATGTGGCCCCACGGTTGGGGTTGGCCGGCGGAGAGGTCGATGCTGTTGGCCGTCTCATGGGATCCAGTTAGGCGCCGGGCATTATGCAGGCCCCCTCGGGATTGTAGGCTCCAGTGTGGTACTGGTGCTCGGTTTCTCGATGGACTCCTCAAGGTACTTCCAACCGTTCTCCTCTCGCGTGGCCTTGGTGTCAAAGTTGGTGTGGACACCTGCACCATCCCAGTTCCCGGCAATGCGCTCAGGATCAAAGGTCGCTATCATTCCAAAGTCTTCACAGACTCGACGCAAGATGAAAAGGGCCACCCAGAGATGATCTCCCAGGTCAATGCCTTCTCGGGGTTCTGTCTGGACTTCCCCACTGGGCGGGCATGACCTCAGCATCTGTCCCAGCAATCTTGGTGCCGGCGTGCAAGCAGGCCCAGCAGAACCTCTACAATACCCCTGCCATAGGCTTTGTCGGCTCCCACGCCCCGGTAGTACGGACCTTGGGCCCTCCCCGAACATGCTGGATTGTGGTGCTGATGGAAACCACTTAAGGCAGCAAACGCATTTCCTTTTTTCCTACTTCGCTCCTTGATCCCACTGACGGCAAGAGTTCTCGGGTCCCTCCAGGAGCCCTGATCCATTGGCGCGAGCTCTTCCCATGTCCCCTCTCCTCCCTCTGGCCCAGCCCCTTGCAAAGCCTCCCCCCAGTCCTCTCTGCCTTGGCCACCTTCACTGGGAAAAAAAGCCAGACTCTCCGCCCACCCTGCACCTGTACCCTTGACCCTGAATGTGCCTGCAGAGTCACATGACCTCACTGGTCTTGCTGTAAATTTATGATCTCAAACCTCAGCACAGCCCAGCAATCCTGCTGTCTTTCCCCGTCCCGGCCTGCTCACTCTTCCACGCTCCTAGAGAGCAATTCCTCCGTCAGCTGCAGCTCAGGCTTCCTGGAACCCTGCTCCCCCAGCCCCATCCTCGGGGCTCCTCCCTCGGTCCTCCGCATCTTTGCTCCAGTGTCGCTTCTCCATGAGATTGTCCTGCTGCTTTACCTAAACCCTGTTCCTTCACCTCCCTCAGGCTTCCTCCTCCCTTTCTCCTTCCCTGTTTCTTCATCACATCTGTCCCCATCTGACTTACCCATTATTTCTCGTCTCCCCTCTGAGGATGGAAGTCCTACTGGGATAGGGCTCTTTGTTTTATTCACCGCTCGACCCCCGGAGCCCAGGACAGAGCCTGGCACACGGGAGACACTCAGCAAATGCCTGTCAAACAGAGGAGAAGCTGACTTGAACCAGCACAGCTCCCCTAGGATTTAAGGAGTGTCTGGGACAACCTCAAGGGATCAAAAGGTGGGCTCAGACCCCCGGGAAACAGCCCCATCTGAAGGAGCCCCGGCAGGACTGCTGAGCCAGCTGTGAGGGGGGCTGCCTAACACACGTGCCCTCCTGAGATTGTGACACGGGACCCAGCAGTCCTCTGGAGCAGGGTGTTTCCGGACGATGATGCCACGGCATAGAGGGTGATGCTGTCGGGCTGCAGGGGTGCTCCCCCCTCTCAGGCAGGGAGAGCAGCCCCTTTAGGCTGGGCAGACGTTGGGGGCCTGCTGGGGTACCCCACCCTACCCTGCGCTCACAGGGCCTCTGAAGCCGGGGCGGAGGCGTGGGTCGATCGCTGGCAGTCGGCTAACAACACTCACTGGCGTGCCAACCCCTGCGCGAGGCCGCACTAGGTCCCCAGGCCTCCGAACGGCCTCCGTGGTGGCCGCTGTGCTTAACTGCGTGTGACAGACAGAGAAGCCCACGCGCTTACTCAGTAGAGGTCACGCCGGCTGGCACCGCGGCGGGGCTGAGAGGAGGACTCAGGAGCAGGGCCTCCTGTCCTCAGAGCTGCGCCACCTCTCAGCGTCGGGGCGGGGAGAGGCATCCCGGGCTGCCCCTCACAAGACTCGGAGTCATGGGGACACAGGAGGCTGATTTGCGAACCGGGCCTCAGTGCCTCGATGACAGAGAGGGCACAGCTTGCGACCCACACAGTAGCCTGCTTTGACTAGCAGCTCTGGGGAAGTGTGTGTGTGTGTGTGTGTGTGAGAGAGAGAGAGAGAGAGAGAGAGAGAGGAGACCTGGTAGCACGCTGGGGCCCACACAGCTTTGCCGTGGGATCCCCCCCTTGGAAGGGCCTTCCTGACGGGGAAGCGGGACTGTGGGCTGCTGTGTCCACAGCAGTGGCTGCAGGGCCTGCGCTCAGGGCGGACGATGCCGCGGCCTCTGGGCCATCTGTCGGAGGGACGTCTGGGGTGGAGAGACCCCTCTCCTGCAGTAGTCACGTGCCGCGCGCTTGCTCCCTCCCGGGCTCAGATGGGACCCCGCTGACCACTGTGTTGGTAGAAGCCCTTCAATGGTCCCATTGATTTAACCCTTTCACTGTCTGTCCCACAAACCCCCTCAGTCTGAGGATCAGCTGATTCCCTTTGGGAAAATAGCAACAGGGCTGCTGGTGGAGGACTGGCCTCCAAGTGGGAGGTGGGGACTCCGGGAGCCTCCCGGCGGGGAGGGAGCTGCTGACGGGTGTGAGGGCAGAAGGATGGCCACTGTCCTTTCCGCGTCCGACTACAGGACTTCTGCCCAGGGACGTAGCAGCACCCTTAGGGTTTATGGGGCTCTGAAAAAAATCACTCGGGAGGATGCTGACCCCTTTTTGTCTAATTTATTTTTTTTAAAAGATTTTATTTATTTATTTGACAGAGATAGAGACAGCCAGTGAGAGAGGAAACACAAGCAGGGGAGTGGGAGAGGAAGAAGCAGGCTCCCAGCGGAGGAGCCTGATGTGGGGCTCGATCCCAGAACGCCGGGATCACGCCCTGAGCCGAAGGCAGACGCTCAACCGCTGTGCCACCCAGGCGCCCCCCTTTTTGTCTAATTTAGCAAGCTTATTTCAGGATTCCTTCTGTTTTCTCCCTTGACTGTATATATGTGTCGATGTCTCGTTGCCTCCATTAAACTAGTTCTGTCAGCTTGCTGGCGCCATCATCTTCCTCACAAAACAAAACTGAAGCACACTCCTTTGTTGTGTGGGAATTCTCTCTCTCTCCCTCTCTCTCTCTCTCTCTCTCTCTCTCTCTGGGAACTCAGGCAGCCAGCTGCCGTGGGCGGGAAGAGGCCCACTGGGGAAGGGGTGCGGCCTCCGGACTGTCGGGTGTTGGGTGTTGGACCCTTGTGGAGCTCCCACCAGCAGTCCCCACCCCCGCCCTTGACTTGACCTCCAAAGGGGAAGAGATTTATTCAAGGTCTCAGGGCGGCTAGTGGTTCTTACCGCCCCTCCCTAGTCTCCTTCTGCCCTTTGGAGTTAGACCAAGAGACTCCGTCCTGGGCGGGGGGTGGCCCCCTTCCAGTCCCTCCCCAGCGCTTATCACTGGGACATTGCCCTTGAGGCTGACACCAACCAGACGGGGAACTTCTGGGGTGGTGGGAGCTCAAGGAGAACCAAGGATTGGGGTGGGGGACGTCAGTGGGGGCCCAGGGACCAAGCTCATTCTGGAGCTGGTGACCTCCCGCGCTACCCAACTCCCAGGGCCTACAGACATGCAGCGAGCGACGGCTCAGCTTTGGAGAAGTTTATTTCTGTGACCTGGAGAGGAGCCGCTGGCATGGCTTCCCAGGGAGGTGTCTAGTCTCCAGCCTGGGGCGCGGCCAGGGCTGACGCTGGTGTCTGTGGGTCGGGGGAGCCCCAGGCTACAGGAGGAACAGGGCTGCCTGCTGGGAGCCGGGCTGCTACAGGCACAGGCTGCTGAGTGCATGGCTGGGGAAGGTGTGCCCTTCCTTGCCACGGGCCACGGTGGGGCTGCCCGTGCACCTGGAACAGTGCCACCCCCTGGACGGCCTGGGCATCCTCCTGTAGGGCCTGGGCATCCTCTGGGAAGACCTGGGCATCCTCGGGGAAGGCCTGGACATCCTCGGGGAAGAGCTGGGCTCCGTCTGAGACAGCCTGGGCTCCCTCCAGAACAGCCTTCACTTCCTCCTCGAGGACCTTTGCTTCCTTCCTTAGGCTCTCATATGACAAGGTCGGCTGGAACGAAGGGTTGCGAGGCCCGGAGGTGGGTTCCCGACCCCAGGCAGGACTGTCGGAAGTTCCCTCACTGGGCTGGGAGGCAGGGAGGAGGCACCACAAAGAAAGGGGGTCCTGGGCTGAGGGCCTTACCAGGTTTTGCAGCCTCTCCCCCAGGGCCCGGTTGTCTGCTCGGACAGAGCTCAGTAAGTCCCAAAGTCTAGAATTGAAAGAGACCCCTTCAGCCCGCAGCCTCTTGTCCGAAGCAGCTTCCTCCACGCCCAGCACCCGCCTCCTGTGTGAGCTGTGTGACCTGAACAGCCACCTGGGAGCAGGGTCCGCTCTCGTCATGGCAAAGCCACAGGAGGGGAGGGAATGTTCTTCCCAAGTGACTGGCGCAGGAGACCCAGATGGAGATGACATGTGTTTTTTCTCTTCTTTAGCAAGAGAAGGGCCGGCCGCTCTGGGGCGCGGGTTAGCCATTCCACTCTGTTGGGCTGGAGTGGGGACCGTGACAGAATTCTGTGTGGTTCCAGGCCAGCAAGAGAGTCAAGCCTGGAACCCGCCCTGCCTGAGTGCTCTGGGTGTGAACGGAAGTGCTGACCGCTCAGATCCATGCTATGGGGGCCCACGTGCTGCCCCGAGGGACAGTGTCACGCGCTGCCCCACTCCCTAATCTCTGGCTCCAGGCAGAGATCTGACCCTGGTGTCACTACAGAGGGGCCAGTGCCCATGGAATGTCGCAGACCTAAACTCCAGAGCCTGATATCCAGAGACCAGACCCCCCACCCCTGCTGCTCCACTGACCAAACTACCCTGTCAAGTTCTTCGGCAATTAAAGGGGGGAGGTCCCTTACAGGCGGCCTGTAGACTGCTTGCAGACCAGGTGTGTCAGCATGCAGTTGACTGATGGGAAAGAGCGGTGGCCCCAAGCCCCAAGCAGTGGGGCAGGTCCTGCTCACACAGGACACTGATGCTTGGGAGGGAAGGGACCTGCTGGCCAGTAAGGAGGTCACACAGAGCAGAACAGTGAGAAGGCATGGGACGGAGGGAAGGAGGAGGGGCAAGGAAAGGTGCTCACCCACAGCCATCAAGCCCCAGGCCCTGACCTCAGTGGGGGTAAACCCTGTCACCCTATCTGCCCCCACCTGCCCCAGCCCAGCCCAGCTCACCTCATGCAATCATTCTGCAAATGGCCGATTTCCTTTGAGGTCCGCCGGGGCCCCCAGTCTTCCTTGTCCAGGAACCGGCACTCCTGGGTCTCTAAGTCCCTGGGACGCGTGCACAGGGAGGGTTCGACCAGAGGGTCTAGAGGCTGAGGGAGGGTGGGGTGGGCAGCATGGGGGGGGGAGGTGGAGGCAGCCCGAGGCACAGGGCCTGCCCCTGGGTCTCCCCTCTCCCCACCCCAGGTGGAGCCCTGGCCCAGGTCTGAATGTTAGCGGAGAGAAGCCCCCTCTGCGCTCCTCCCCTGCGCACATGCACGCGGCCTTACTCTTCAGGGTCTTTGGACTCGGTGGGCTCCGCCGTGCTCAGGAGGGTAAACAGGAAGGTCACGGTGGGTTCTGTTTGCGGGTCCGGCTTCTGCTCTGGAGTAGACGGCTCTGGGGGAGGTGTCGCGGCCCCATAGCCCAGGCAATGCCACCCTTCCTGCCACCCCTGCTCTCTGCCTTGGGAAGCCCTGGGGCTTCCTGTCACCTCTAAGCCTGGCTCCCCGGAGACCTGAGGGTCTTCTGGCTTCGGCTTCTCAACACGCTCTGCCTCTGGCTTCACCACGGGCTTGGAGTGGGCTTTCCATCTGCCCCTGGGAGACTGAAGGACACGAAGCCCAGTTGGCAGGACGTGTCTACTGTCCTGCCGGTTTCCCCCTTGCCGGCCCTGTCTGGTTTTCCTGGGGCAGCCTCCGGTCTGGAGAGCTGCCACCCCCAGTTCTGTCCAGGAAACCAGACCCCTCAAGATAAGGGTAAGCACATTTAGCAACTAAAATACAAGGACACATGGAGCGATCTGAATTTCAGATGAAAACCAAGTACTTTTAAAGGTATCAGCATATGCCATGCAATGTTTGGGAAATACTTATACTAAAAAAATGATTCATTACTTATTGGAAATTCAAATTTCGCTAGGTGGCCTGCTTTTTATCTGGCAACATGCTACATGCTAACAATATTTCATGAACTAGACTCAGTTCGTGAACTTGCAAATGCCAAGTTATCGGGTATGGGGGCACAAGGGGCGCCCTGTTGAAAGGAATCCTATAGAACCTTGTAAAAAAACTGGAGAATCCCTCCCATTTTGGGTATAGAAATTATCAACTGGACACAGAGAAGCAAATAGTGAGGCATTCAAGCCCCTGTGTTATGAACACACCCTTGCTTGTAACCCCCTAGATAGTCCGCTGTCCCCGAACAGGGGTCTGCGCAGACCGGCCAGGAGCCTCGCTTCCCAACACCAGCCCGGTGTCCCCACCTCCACGCTCTTGCGCATGCTCTCCTCCCCTCTCCGCAGGCTGAACTGGACCCGCTCTTTTCTCTCCAGAGCAAACGCGCCTCCCCTGGGACCCCCTTGGCCAGGTTCACAGGGGAGCCAGAGCTGGGCTGAGCCTGAGGATGCGTCTGTCTCTACGTGGTGGGGTTAGATGTCCCACCAAGCAGGCTTGAAATAGCAGCTTCTCCCCACGTGGCAGAAGGTCTCAAGTCAATAGATGGCATCATCCCCATTTTTCACTCCCAGATTCTTCCGAATCTTGTACATCTGCAGGCCTAACGGTGGAGGACAATCCAATCAGACAGCAGGTAGTGACCTCAGATGTGTCCTTCACGCCGAGCTCCATCTGGCCTTTGGATAGGCCCGTGGGTTGCAGCAGGGATCCCATGTCATGAGCTCTCGGCAGTACATTGAGCCTTTCCAGGTGGCCTAAAATATTGTAATTCTTGTCCACACGATGGTAACAGGATCTTGGTGGCCGGCGAATCCTGTGGGGGTGGCGGAGGGTTGCCTAACTGGGGACTCACTGAGCTCCAAGGTAATACCAATGCTCACGTCACCGGGTTTGACTTGTCCCAGGGGGAGCTGGCAGTGGGTAACGACATCTACGGAACTAACCAGGACCTTTGCCCCTGGTAACATCACTTTGGTAACTAGGCCTAAAGACATGACTCCAAAGGAAATAAAAATAATTTACACAGAGGCCAGTTTACACCAAGAAGAAAAACTGGAAGCAGGCTAAAGGGCCCCAATATAAGAAAAGGTCAGTAAGCCATGGCATGAACGTGATCGAGCACAGTTCACTGTGCAGTTAATGGTTCCCGGGAAACGCTGGTTGACCAACGGCTGTCTGGGGGACACGCCTCGGCAGGGTCCTGAGAATACAGACAGACAGGTGAGCGTGACCTGGTTCTGCCCAGGAGAAGCTCCCAGGGCCGGGGGAGGGCCCAGGTTCCCAGGTGACCCCAGCGCAGGGAGAGGTGCCTGAACAGAAGCTGGTACAGACCGCCCCGGCCACGAGAGAAAGGAGCCACACGTTGGGCTCAGAGCTCCAGGGACTCCACCACGAACGTGCTGCTTAAGCATCAAGAAGTGGGGGATCCTGGCAAGAGGAGAGCAATCCAAAAGAGGGAGCAGTTTGCGACAGGCCAGTGCCAAAGGGCACTCCCGCTGGGACATAGCGTGAGGGGGCCTGGGCCATGGCCCCCAGGGGACAAGAAGGCACCGGCGAACTTTGTGTGTTTCTGTGTGGGTTGTTGGGGCCATTAACTGGGAGGGATGAGGGAGACACTGGGGGCAGGAAGCCGAAGATCGTGGGAATGGAGAGGCAAGCACACCCTGCTCCATGTGACAGGTGTCTACACGGTGAATACCAGGGAACATGTGCAGTGCAGGAGACGCGGTTACACCACAAAAGGAAGCCTCATGATGGTCTGTATCTCTTTGAGACCCTGCTTTCCATTCTTTTGGGTGTTATACCCAGAAATGGAATTGTATCGAAGGTTGTTTTAAGCAAAGGAGAAACAGATCATATTTTGTCTTCTAGGAAACAGTCTGGCCGCAGTGTAGACAGGAGGTGAGACGTGGCTAGGAGGCCAGTGCTGTCCAATGGCTGTGGGGCAGAGGGATGTTGAAGTTAGGGCTGATGGGACGGGGTGAGGGAGAGGGTAGGGCTGCGGACGACCCCTGGGCTCCCGGATTGTGCTGCTAGGTCAGCGGGGGGATGCCGGCGGCATAGGCAGCACAGGTGAGGCGAGCTGGTGGATGAGCTGAGTTTGAGAGGACTTCTGAGTTGAAATGTAGTTCTAGAGAATAGTTCTAGATTCTGGTTCGGAGCTCAGGAGGGAGGTATGGGATGGAGATCAAGACTGGCCATGAATGAGCAAAAGCGTGGCCCAGAGAGCCTGTCCTCGTCTGGGCAGAGCCAGCAGGTTGGAAAGAGGGCCCAGGACTGAACCTGGGTGTCCTGATATTTCAGGGGAAGTCAGAGGGGCCAGCAGTGCCATGGCTGAGAGTGTGACAGACCCTACCCCGTCTCACTGATCATCAGGGGGGATGCTGGTTGCTTCTGCCTGAGAAGTAGTGGGAGTGGCCTTGGTACCTATATCCCTGGGCCTCCCTGAGCCAAGTGGGAGAATTCCAGACGGAGGGGCTGGGGCTCCCCGGAGGCCTCCTTTGCAGGCAGCCCTACCTTGTGGGAGCAGATGGGACTGCACAGAAAAAAACCCATGTGAGGGCAGAGCAATGATCACAGGCTCCTAGAGGCCAGGCTGGTAGTGCCCCGTACAAGGGGACAACCCTAGTGACACAGCCCGAAGAAGGCTTGGCTTCCTGGGTCTCCCACCTTCGCCTCTGCCGCTGCCTCGATTAAAACAGTCTTCAAATAAGCAGAAACTTTTTAATCGGGATTTTTTTTTATTCAAACAACAGCAACACAATTTTTCCTTATATTCCACAGTCTTAATTTTTCAGGGACAGAGAGAATTTGCAACGATGACATCAACTCCACATCACCTGGTGACTCCTGACTCTGCAGGACTAGGACACTTCCCAGGAGTTCCGCCCCACCAGCCGGCAAGGACAAGAATTCTTCGGCTGTCCAACTCCGGGGCATCCGCGCCCGCCCCGGCAAGGGGACTTGCTGGCGGCCAGAGTGGGTTTGACAAAGCACGAAGCAACGAACAGGTAGCCCCGGGCTCCCAGGCCTTGCAAGGGCTTTCATTAGTGCCCGCCAGGCCTGCCCTGGGGTCTCAAGTCCCCTGACTGAGCACGAGCGCATCTTCCCCGACATTCTGCAACCCATTAGCCCTGCCGCGTTCCTCGCAGCCTCTGCTGCCATGACCCTGGGAACGTCAGGAGATGCACCGGCGTGGGGGTAGCTAGAAGGTCTAGGATAAGGATTAGGGCCGTACAACCCGTTTTCCCCTCTAGAGTGTGGCAGACTCTTGGTTTTATAAGAAATAGGTATGAGTGACAAGCAGGCACCTTGGGCCACAGCCCCCTTCCCTGGGCAGGTGTCTGGTCCAGAGGCCCGGGCCTCAGTTTCCAGCAACTGGCGGCCACACCCGGACACGCAGTCTTTGCCCCAAGCAGCTAGTGCCCCAGCCGCCTGGCGTTTAACCGAACGTCTCAACAGCGGAGCACAGTGATCAAACACAGCTTCTCCGAGTAAACGCTTCTGGTCGGAGACCCAAGTCAAGGCTTCCTCCCTCCTTCAACATGTAAAATTCTAGTGTCCAGTGTCTTCCTCTCACAGACAGAACTCTCCCCAGCCCACACATTCTCTCCTGGCTCATCTACAGAATCTAAGAGGGAATCCAAGCCTCTTTACATAAATAGGCTGGTGGCTGGGAACCAGGACCCCGATGGAAAACAATGCAGGGGGAAGGCCTGAGGCCGCTGTGCCTCGGGGCTGGGGTCTGGCTGGTGCAGAGTAGTCCCTTTCCCAGCAACGGCCCAGGTCCCCGCTCACCAGCAATCCCAGCCCTCTCCCCTCCTCCGGCTGCGCCAGCAACTCCTACGCCCTAGTGTTTGGCCCAGCTGGAAAGTGGCGAGGCTCTGCTGGGAGGCAGGGAGAGGCTGGTGGGTCAGGCCAGACACAGGACAGCAGTGCGTGGCCGGGCCCAGCGAGCCCCATTTCCTGAGACGGCTGTTGCCAGCGCACGAGCCCTCAGAGGAACGCAGGCCTCACGTAGCAGCAGCTTATGTACAGGGCACGAGGCCACGTGAGGGGCCCCAAGCATCTTCCCCATGGGGAGGAGGAGCTATGCACAGGGAGGGAGAGGACGGCCAGGGACATCCCCACATCTCATTCAACCAGGAGGTCGAACTGCTCAGCAGCTTCAAACTCCGCATTCATGGCCGCAGCCCATTCATCCAGCTCAGATTTCTAGGGGGAGAGAAAAAGGGGGCAGGTGAGTGAGAAAGGGGGAAGGGGGCACGCTGGCCAGAGCACTCGTACCCAGACCCCGCAGGCACTGAGCCCCAGGCCGGCCCAAGCCCGGCGGCCTCCCGGCACGTCTGGTGCGACAGCCGAGCAAAGCCCTGGCCCTCACTCACCAGGATCTCCGGCACCTTTCTCTTCTTGCGCTTCTCCTTCACGGCTGGCGGGGAGATTCCGGGGAGAGTTGTATCTGGGGCCCAGGGCTTCACAGGGACCCTGGGGGCCTCGGCTAACTTGGAACACACCACAGGTGAGACTTGGGCCAACTCTTCTGACCCCAGCAGCCCCTCGAAACCAAAGCAAGACCGGCGGCCCGGGGTGGAAGTGGAGGCGGAGCCGAAGGTCTCCAGCCGGCTGTAGGATCGCCTGACCTTCTTGGACATTTCCAAGTCCCTGGCGTCCAGCTCTTCTTCCCTGGAGCTGGACTCAACGTTCAGGGGGTGCAGCACCGGGGTGGTGGTGGGAGTGACGGGTAGGTCACGTGCCTTGAAGAGGTCCTCCTTAGCAGGCTCCTTGCTAGGAGGGTTGTTTTCCTTCTCCAAGAAAAAAGCAATCTGCACCGGGATAGAGAGAGCGCGCCTCCTTGTTAGTTAGTGGTTATTACTTACTTCCAGAAAGGTCTGAGGAGATTTGGAGTGGAAAGACCCATAGGACACTTTAAAAGGAAAAGGGAAGACAGATCAGGCAACAAATCGGACCTTGAGACAGATGCGGGGAGGAGAAGAAAAGAAGAATCTGTCCTTGCTTCTGAGCCCACTCTGGTAATGCAAGGAGACCTCTCACCACGGGATGTTGTCAGCTCTGCCTCCCAAAAAAAGGGACCAGAATCTAGCCTCCCCTGCTGACCTCAAGCCCCCATCACATCACCTAGACCTGACTGCTCTGCCTGCTTCCACCCAGGCCCTCTGGTCCACATGTCACACAGCTGGCAACGGCTTTCCCTAACATGTCCATCCAGTCAGCGACCACTTCCCTGTCACCCGCCCAGTTCCAGGTAGTTTCTAGGCACTGGGCCTACAGCCGGGAATAAAACAGCCCTGTCTCCAGGGAGCTTCCATTCTGGTGGCGGTAAAACGGGTAATGAACAGGGAAAAATCACGTAGCACGTTAGAAGCGTTAAGTGCTTTGGAAAAAACCAGAGCGATAGCACTGGGGGTGGGTTGGGATTTTAAGTAGGTCGAGATCGACGTAGGCCTCACTGGGGGGCTGTCTGAGCTAGAACTTGAAGGAGGTGAGGGAGTGAGTCACATGGAGGTCAAGTGTTGTAGGCAGAGGGAACAGAAGGTGCCAAAGTCCTGAGGTGCGGGTATGCCTGGAAAGGTACAGGAACAAGGCCAGAGGCGAGAAGAAGTGAGGAGAGGAACTGAAGATGGGGTCGAGAGGTAATGGGGGCTGCTAGAGGGCCTTCTGTAGGACACTGGAAGGGGAGGCCCATGGAAACCCTTGGTCTGAGACCCAGGGAGCCACGGCAAGGTTGTGAATGGGGAAAGGCCTAGTCTCACATGTGTATTAAGAGGTTCACATGCTGGCTCCTTAAAATTCCACTCTCAGTTCAAATGCTGCTTCCTCGGAGAAGCCATTTCTTACCACAGAACAGGGACCAGCCGCTCGGCCACTGCTCTTTACGTCCGCCCCAACCACCTCTCCTGTACGCTGGTCACCTATCACCCTGATGAGAACATGAGCTTCTTGAGAGCAGGAATCTTCATCTGTCTGGCTGACCCAGCCTCTGGCCAGCACCTTCCGCAGAACCCTGTGTGGGACAGGTGTTCAATACTCACTGACTTAATGTACCCAAAACGCGGCACTGAGCTTTCTGGCAACCAAGACACCATAGGCAACAGGACAAATTCAGTCACTCTTGTGGTCTAACAAGGAATGACGTTGGTTATCAAGAGAGACACTTCCTGGCTACAAACACGGGCAATCTGAGGCTTAGTAATGAGTCTGAGTAAAAGGGAAGCTGTGCAAAGCAGGGGTTAGCCCTGACGACCTCTTCCTCATCCCCTACAGCAAGCAGTCCCACAAGTCCTTTGCAGCTTCGTTTCCTCAAAAAGTCATCAAACTATCGCTCAACCCACAAGAATGAGTGATTACCACGGGAAGGCAGAAGTCCCTGCCTGCAGGACAACATGCGAGCATTCAGATTCAGAGAAGGCCTAAGGAGAAACAGGACAGTGACGGGGCACAAGTGGTCAGGGGAGCCTTCTGGGAGGTGTCCTTTCAGCGAAGTACTGTGGGATGGGAAGGTCATGTGATGAGGGGAAGGGCAGAGCATCACTCTGCCCTCACCTTACTTCAGGCCTCCGCCATCTCGTTGCAGGGTTCCTGTCCAGTCTCCTTACGTGGTCTTGGGGTCCTCAGCAGGCTGTTTCCACCCTAGTCTCCACCCAGACCCCAGAGAGATTTTTTCCGAAACACGCAAGCATGCCTTAGTGACTACCTGGTGCAAGACTCCCCAAAGGCTCCCACGGTGCCGGGGACGAAGCCCAAGCTCCTGAGTGTGGCGTTCACACCTTCTGGCTCAGCGTGCTCCATCCCCTCACAAGATCCGCCACAGACACACCAACAATCCACCGTCCTCCAGACCTCAGGATTTTCTTTGTGAATTCCAGGTGTCTGCCAACCCAGCTTCCTTTGCCCAAACACTACTACTTGTCTTTAAAGACTCAGTTGAAATATTTCTTCTTAAACAGCCACAGGGCCAGCTGGTCTGCGTTAGGGTGCCTTCATAATTCATAACATCAAGTACTTTCTTATTGCAGTCCTCAGCACGCTGTGCTGTTATCACTTGCTCATCTGTCTTTCTCCCCACTTGACGTAAGCTCCCTGTGCTTCTAAAAGGCAGCTACCATTTCTCACTTATTTTATCTGCAGGGACAGGTTTTCTGCTCACGGAATATTCTTTTCTTTCTTTTTTTTTTTTAAGATTTTATTTATTTATTCGACAGAGATAGAGACAGCCAGCGAGAGAGGGAACACAAGCAAGGGAAGTGGGAGAGGAAGAAGCAGGCTCCTAGCAGAGGAGCCTGATGTGGGGCTCGATCCCAGAATGCTGAGATCACGCCCTGAGCCGAAGGCAGACGCTTAACCGCTGTGCCACCCAGGCGCCCCTGCTCACGGAACATTCTTAATAACTTCTGCTAAAACAGTAAAAATGCTGTACACTTATCTTACAACAACCTGTTCTTGCAAATTGAGATGGACTAGAGAAAAGGAATACTTAGGACACAGCTCAGGTCTTATAGGAAGACGGTAGAGAACATCAGTACATCAAGACTTAAACTATAATATAATATAGAGGATATTACCATTTAAACTATATTATATAAACCTATAAATATAGGTTTATCAGGATGTACACCCCCCCCCCCCTCGGTCCTAAGTGGAGGAAGATCTGTACCTCAAAACTGCTCCCTGGGCAGGTGTGATCAGCCAGTACATCCTGGCCCATCTCTAGAATGCCCTGGATTTCATCCCCCTAAGCCGATAAAAATGAACTCACCCTTGGGCTCCTTCGAGGCGTGTGGACAGGCGGGATCTGTGGAGACAATAAGAATTGATAACATAGCCACCCCCAATTTTGGCTCCCAACCCACAAACCCTCTCTCAATCCTCACCTCTACAGAACGGGCTACAATCTTCTTCAAAACGATGGGCTTTCTGATTGGAGCCGCATGGGGTGCCTAGAAAAGAGGAGTGAATATGAGCTCCACGTTAGTCCAGCGGCCTCCGGGGCAGAAACTGAGGAAGCCGGGGCTCACCTTGGGCCAGATTTCAGGGAGGGTGCTCGGGAGATCAGAGCCTGATTTCCGCTGGGATCTCCGCAGAGACTGAGTAGGAGATGGGGCCACGGGCCCTGGGAAGAGAAAAAAGTTAGGACGTAGGGGAAGACTCTAGGCCTCAGAGTCTAGAGAACAGGTTCAGGAGTGAGCGAGAGAAGGTTCCCAAACAAGCTCCTTCCCGGGGGAGTGAGCCTCCTAGAGCGGTGGGGGAGGGCCTCCTCACGGGACTCCGTCCCTCAAACGGCCCGGCCCCAGGCCCCCACGCGCCTTCCGCTCACCGGAGCGCTGGGCGGCCCCTCCGGACCGCGTTCGCCTCTCGGACATGTTAGCCTTGGTCTGGATCTTGGCCGCCGTCCCTGCCGCCGGAGCTCGCGCCAACCCAGAGGGCCGACGGAGACCTAAACGTTCGAATTACCCGCTCTGCCTGGAGGAAGCGGAAGTGACGCAAGGCGGGCGGGCCGCTGTGTTCCGTTCACCGTTCAGCGGTCTTCACGTACAGCGTCACAGGGGCGGGGCCAGCGGCACGCTGTCGTCATCAGAGCGCGCCGCACCCGGAAGAGACGTGGCAGCGGAGGGATAATCGGAGCGGCCCGAGGTAGAGAGCGCAGAGCGGGAGCTCAGCTGAGCGCGTTGTCTGTCCTTCTGCGCCTCAGGCCAGCGCTCGCGCCCGTCGGGACCGGTGCGGCGGTCGATCGGTAAACACGGAGAGAGGGGTCTGTGTGGAAGGTGGGGGCGGGGCTTGGAGGGGGTGGGGCTCAGGCGGAGCCCCTGGGGGCGGGGCCGGTGATATGGGAGACTCGCTGATGGAGGGACCCGGCTGGGGGCGGGATCCAGGAGGAATGAGGGGTCACCGCAGGTGGGATTCGTTCGGGGGGCGTGTCCCGGAATGTACAGGGGCCGTGGGCAGGAATTGGGGGTTGGGGCGATTATGAGAGGTGTTTAGGGGAGTTAAGAGTGGAAACGATCTGGGCTTGTGAGTTTGTAGTGGGGGACACCGGAACCTGGCTCCCGGTCAACTCAGACCCCTTCCTCAGGGTCGAATATGGGACTTTGCAAGTGCCCCAAGAGGAAGGTGACCAATCTGTTTTGCTTCGAACACCGGGTCAACGTCTGCGAGCACTGCCTGGTAGCCAATCACGCCAAGGTGGGGCCTTCAGGGGAGGGGCTGAGCAGGGCAGTGGGTGGGCAGGTCGTATTGGTTTCCTCCAACTCCTTGAAGGGCCAGGGTTTGGAATGAAGTTCCAGGAGGTCAGGAACTTGGTATCTTTTGTGCTCGGCTCTATCTCCAGCCCTTAAGAGACTCTGGCACACTGTCGCTCAATAAATGTTTATTGATGGAACAAACGAAAGGGTGATTCTCCTCTGTGATGAGAGACAAAGAAGCAGCTGGGCTTTGAGGAGATGGGCCGGCGTTGTGACCTCTCTCTCCCACTCCAGTGCATCGTCCAGTCCTATCTGCAGTGGCTCCAAGATAGCGACTACAATCCGAACTGCCGCCTGTGCAACATACCCCTTGCCAACCGGGAGACAACCCGCCTCGTCTGTTACGGTGAGGCCTGCCCAGCTTGGTGACCAGTTTCCAGGTCCTCTCTAAGCAGCAGGGCAATGAGATCTCCCCATGCTTGGCAGGCTGGATCCCCAAATTCTAGTCCTGCTATGTTATTTACCTGCCGTGTGAGCTCAGGCAGGTCATTTTCCTAGGCCTCAATGTTTTTCCCTAAAAATTAAAGCTCCTAGTTTCTTACCTGCCCATTTTGAGGGTTGAGTGAGAGCCATTCCAACTTGTGGGTATCATTTTGGCTGTGAGCAGTAGCTGGCTGGACCAGTAGGGAGCTGAAGGCATGAGGCTTTGGACATCTGGGATCTGTTACTCATTCCAGTTGCACAGAGAGGAAGGGAGTTCCTCACAGGACAGTCAGTTAAGGGAAGTCAGCAGTCACCTATGTCATGACCTTGATTTGACTCTGGTATAAGAGACTTAACTCCATTTTTTGAAGGAGCTGGTGCAAAAGAGCTCCGTGTGTGTTTCTCAGTGTGATGAGCGTGTGCGTATATGTGCGTGAATTTAACATGTTACGACTTTACATGTGTTAATTAGTACCTTAGTACCTGTGGGTGAGTGAATGGGTAAATGTGTGTGAACGTACGAACACAGGTGTGTTGTGGGGTTGCAGGAGAATGTGTGGGTGACAGTGCTTGAGTTTTAGCAAGCGTAAGTGTATAGATGTGCATGTGTGGGAATTAGTGTGCCCACAAGTAGACGTGCAGGGGATGGTACTTGTGTCTGATTGTATGCATACAAGCACGTGTGCATTTGTGCTTGTGGGTGTGTACGTGAACACGTGTACTGTGTGCGCCTAGGAACTTTTTCTTTTTTTTAAAAGATTTTATTTATTTGACAGAGACAGCCAGCGACAGAGGGAACACAAGCAGGGGGAGTGGGAGAGGAAGAAGCAGGCTGCCAGCAGAGGAGCCTGATACGGGGCTCGATCCCACAACACTGGGATCACGCCCTGAGCCGAAGGCAGACGCCCAACGACTGAGCCCCCCAGGCGCCCCCCTAGGAACTTTTTCTGAAACTGTTCTTGATGAGTTGGTAGCCTGAGGAGCTTGTGATGAGTGCACATGTTCAGAGAGGACTCACGTTAAGAGTCGCTGACATCTTCCCATCCTAGTGGGCTTCTCCCTCCTACTGCACTGGGGATCTTGGTAGCATCTGCCTTGACTGAGTCAGGTAGTGGTGGCCAAGAAGGCTGAAGTCTTGGGGAACACTGGTGAAACAGACCTCAGTGAGGACAGGAAGGAGAAGGCTGTGGGCTTACGTGTGCGCGCGTGCACGTGTGTTCGCACGTCCATGTAGCAGGCTAGGGGCTGTTGCTGGGCTAGATGCCCTAAGTGTCGTCTTCCTCATGCCTCTCTCCCCTATTTCATGGGCCCTAAGACCTCTTCCACTGGGCCTGCCTCAATGAACGTGCCGCCCAGCTGCCCCGAAACACAGCGCCTGCTGGCTACCAGTGCCCCACCTGCAGTGGCCCCATCTTCCCCCCAACCAACCTGGCTGGCCCTGTGGCTTCCGCACTGAGAGAGAAGCTGGCCACGGTCAACTGGGCCCGGGCAGGACTGGGCCTTCCTCTGGTGAGAATCTCTCTATCTGACCGTCTGCCCTGGGTCCCACCTGGGCCAGATGGGTGGGTAGGGACCGCTCCAGGCAGGCTGGTGACATAGGCTCCTTCCTCCAGATCGATGAGGTGGTGAGCCCAGAACCCGAGCCTCTCAACACCTCTGACTTCTCTGACTGGTCTAGCTTCAATGGTAGGTGGGGGTTTGCACTGCCCTTGGGGGCCCTTGCCTCCCTCCTCTGCTGACCTCTCTCTCCTTGCCACAGCCAACGGTACCCCTGAACAGGAGGAGATAACCAGCACCTCTGCTGCCCCATCCTTCTACAGCCAAGCCCCCCGGCCCCCCGCTTCCCCGAGCCGGCCCGAGCAGCACACAGTGATCCACATGGGCGGTCCTGAGCCCTTGACTCACGGTGAGCCAGGGAATTGGCCAGTCTAGAGAAGGCTAGAAAGGGAGTGGGGTGGCTCATCGGGGGGAGCTCAGGGTTCCAGAGGCCCACCCGGGGACCCCACTCCTCATTCTTGACAGAGACATTACCTCCCCACAATTCTGAGATGTTCTGTCGGGCTGAGAGGGCAAGGAGCTCCCGCCCTCCCCACTCCCCACCCTGCTACAGGCCAGTTTCGCTGAGCCTGTGGATACCGGTGGCTCTGCCCCTGCAGCTTCAGCCCCGAGGAAGGTGTATGACACGCGGGATGATGACCGTTCACCAGGCCTCCACGGAGATTGTGATGACGACAAGTACCGTCGCCGGCCTGCCCTGGGCTGGCTGGCCCAGCTGCTCAGGTATGCAGGGCCGGGGGGCCGGGATGCCGGGAAGGGGGGGGAGAGGAAGCGAGAGCCAGCAGCCCCGGGCATGCTGATTGCATGATAAGAGGGGCTTCGTCTGGGTGACAGTAGTACCCGGTGTCTGGCTGTGCAGAGAGGCCTGAGCTCAGCTCTAGAAGTCTTGAGTCTGCTCCACTGTAGGGCTGTTTCCTCGCCTGCTAGGTAACTGAGGCTTGAGGTTGGGCTCTTTGAGGCCCCTTCCTGCTCTGACAGCACCTGAGCCTAGTGACTCTAGCGAGCCTGACAGATTCTAGTTTCCAGAAGACTTGTCGCCGCAGCTGGTTGGAGCTGCACGGTCCCCTGTGTCACAAGCGGGTGCAGGGACGAGCCCGCACACCCGAAGCAGCAAGGCTCGGGAGTGGTGGCACCAGGGCCGGAAGACAAGTGTCACGTCCGGGGTTCCTCTCCGGGCCGAGTGGCCGTCAGGGATTGGGAACCTGACCTGACTTTCCCCTCGTCCCCCCAGGAGCCGGGCTGGGTCTCGTAAGCGGCCGCTGACCCTGCTGCAGCGGGCAGGGCTGCTGCTGCTCCTGGGGCTGCTGGGCTTCCTGGCCCTCCTCGCGCTCATGTCTCGCCTGGGCCGAGCTGCAGCTGACAGCGATCCCAACCTGGACCCGCTCATGAACCCTCACATCCGTGTGGGTCCCTCCTGAGCCCTTGCTTGTAGCCGGGCCAGCCTAGGACCTGGGGCTCTGAGGTGGGGAGGTCTGGGGACTTTTTTTTCTGCTCCTCTTCTTCAAGCCTGAGACACTAAGATCCCAGGCCCAGTCAAGTCCACTAGTCGTGGCAGCTGGCTGGGCCTGGGGCCCCTGCAGGTCAAATGTTTGTGTTGACCTGCTTTCCCTGGGTCTCTAGCCTCCCACCCTCCTCCCCACGAAGGAGAGGACAGGTGGAAATAAACGACAGACTTTATTAAAACACCGAAGCCTCCTTTTCCTTCCCCCTTCTCAACCCAGTCTTCAGGCCTCAGTGGTTCTCCTGCCGGTACTGGATGGCCAGAAACTCAAGGGACAGGCGGTTGAAGAACAAGAGTCCATTTAGCGCTGGGCAGAGGAGGGAGCCCCTGTGAGCGTTCCCTGCCCACTCCCTGCCGCGTCTCGGGGATTCAAAGCTCCCCTTTCCCCCTTAGCACGACCCCCTCCCCCACTCACTTAGGATGGTCAGGGCAAAGCACCGAAGAAACTTGTCATCTGTCATCTCAGCGTAGAGTGACCCCATGGCGGCCCAGCAGATGCTGATCACCTGGGAGAACTGTAGGCCCCATCCGGTGGGAGAGTGGCCCCCTGAGACAACAGCGGGCTTTCCATCAGCCCCTGGGCCTCCCCTGATCGGCCCTTGAGCCCTGGCCCCAGTCTACCATCAGGACGACCGTGTAGCGGAAGCTCATGCGGTCATAGTGGTGGGTGATGCAGAAGTTGTACACGTCACTGGCAAAGACACCGAGGTGTATGAAGAAGAGCGTGAGGGCAGCCACAGTCAGCACCATGCCTTGTGGGAAGAAGAGCACAGCCAGCCGGTCCCGCCACCTCATCGTGGGGGCTGCGTAGACTCCAGTCAGACGGTGGAACCTGGGCAAGCCAGCGCTGTTCAGGAGAAGCAGTGGACCCCTCCGGTTCTAGAGTGAATGGTCTGGAACCGTGGTGGGATGCTAGAACCATGAGGACGTAGGAGGGGACAAGATTCTAGAATACGGGCAGGTTGCAGCCAATACAGGAGTGGTTCATGGGTGGCCAGGGGAGCTCCAGATTACAGAAGGTTGGACGGAGGGCTGAAGGTACGACCAGCAGGAGTGGTGATGAAGGGAAGGTGTACCTTCCTGTCCTGCCTGTGTGCACACTGTTCGCTCTCGTGCACGTCCTCTCACTGAGTCCTCTCGATGGTCCCACAGAAGAGGCGCTGTGGGCAGATTTCTACAGAGCGGGGCTCAGAAAAGTGGAAGGGCATGTTCTAGGTCCACAGCAAATCTTAGGCCAATGAGAGACTAGGCCCCAGATTGTAGCTGGAGGACATTCCCAGGCGAGGGGAGGCCTGGGCTGAATGGCAAAGTCCAGGGATTTGCTCTGTTCCCGAATGGAGAGGAATGAAGCAAAGGGAAGAGAGAAAAGCTTCCCCACAGCTGTCCTGGGACCTTCCCCATGCCCTCCCTAGGCATGGCCCAGAGAGCAACTGGCTTTTCCATCCTCCCCTAGAAGTCTGAGGACCTGATGCTGACCAGCTTTCCCCTCTCTGCCACCTTCAAGCACTCAGCACTTCACATCCATCACCCCTGTCCTTTCCAAGAGTCCCAGATGAGGTTGGTGGCATAAATCCCATTTTGCCCACAAATCTGAGGTACAGAGAGGGCGTGTCAGCCCAGGTGCGGCCGTGAGGGAGGGAGGCAGTACTGAGATGAAGATCCAGGTCTACCCAGGCTGTGACTGGGCAGGGACGCTTACAAGCAACAAGAAAACATTTCTTCCATATGTGGAAGAGGTGAAAACTCGAGGACTCTCAGTATCACCCAGAAAAATGGGCAGAGATGGGGTGGAGGGACACGAAACTCCCAGGAACTAGAGTAGAAGAAGGATAACTTGAACTCAGCCACCCCCATGGCGTCCTTCCTGTCTGCCTGCCCCAGAAGTTAGGTTCAAGGTCCGGCCAAGGCCCGAGGTCTCCTGCCGCATCCATGCTTGCTGCCCAGTGTCAGGCATCACAGTCCCTCAGACTCCCCATTCTGACACATTATAGGGGTGACCCCCCAGTGCTCAGCCATTGGCCCACTATTGAAACCATTGTTCGCACCTCTGTTCTCATGTGAATACAAATGAACTTTTATACATTAGGGCTTCTGGCTCAACGCCATTGAAAAATTACCCAAGTAGCGTATGACTAGGTTCTTGTAAAAGATTCGCATAATACACAAGCATACAGAGGACCTGGCAATGACCTCCCCCACCTCCTACCTACCTACCTAACAGGTAACCCCCTCAACAGTTTGGTGAGGGGGCATCTTTTGGGTCCCTTCTTGATGTCACTTCACGTACCCATGTGTACATACACAGGCACAAATTTAAAAAGCGTTAGCACCATCCCATACGTATTGTCAAGTGTAATTTGCAAAAAGTGAAAAACATGCTAGGTCTGGAATAAGCACGTAACTAAGATATATTAACCCATCAGTGAGGGGTTCCGCCTCAGTAACGTGGTAACGCATCTCGGGGACCCGGATATGGATAGGGATTTAAAGAGGAATGTTAGAGGGGCGCCTGGAACCTCAGTTGGTGAGGTGGCTGCCTTCGGGGTCCTGGGATCAAGCCCTGTGTCAGGTTCCCTGCTCAGTGGGAAGTCTGCTTCTCCCTCTCCTGGGCTCTCTCTTAAGTAAATAAAATCTCTTTGAAAAAAATAAAGGGGACTGTTAAGAGTATCATTCTAGGGGCGCCTGGGTGGCACAGCGGTTGAGCGTCTGCCTTTGGCTCAGGGCGTGATCCCGGCGTTGAGGGATCGAGCCCCACATCAGGCTCCTCTGCTATGGGCCTGCTTCTTCCTCTCCCACTCCCCCTGCTTGTGTTCCCTCTCTCACTGGCTGTCTCTATCTCTGTCAAATAAATAAATAAAATCTTAAAAAAAAAAAAAGAGTATCATTCTAGGTTAGACACAAAACTGGTTGATGTCCTACAGGACAATGAGACAGAACTTTTGTAGTTATTTTTTCCTTTTTTTTTTTTTTTTTAAGATTTTATTTATTTATTTGAGAGACCACAAGCAGGGGGAGCAGCAGAGGGAGAGGGAGAAGCAGGCTCCCCACTGAGCAGGGAGCCCGACATGGGGCTCGATCCCAGGACCCTGGGATCATGACCTGAGCTAAAGGCAGGCTCTTAACTGACTGAGCCACCCAGGCTCCCTGAAGTTATTCATTCCACCGGATACGTTTTGTATCTCTCCTGGCCAGTATCTACTTGTAATATCAGCATCTGAACATGTAATGGTAAATAGCAACATCAAATGTTCAAGGCCCCAGGATGGCACTAGCAGGACATGTTACACGCTTGGTCTTATTTCCAAATTTTGGATAATCTTTCTTGCCAATATTCTGCAATTTTTTTTAAGTTTATAGACTTCTCGGAGTAGATCTAAATCTTCGTACCCTCCATTTTCTTAAGATTATAGCATCATAGGCTGACACTGCATTTTTTAAACAACTTCTGAACATCCTTCGGAGCATAAATGGGACATCTGTGAACACAGATTTCAGGGGTCAGCAAACTCCTGTAAAGGACCAGATACTAAATGTTTTAGGTTTTGCCAGCCCTAAGGTCTCTGTTACAACTACTCAACACTTCTGTTGTAGGGCAAAAGCAGGCATAGATAATATATAAACAAATGGGCATGACGTATTCAAATAAAACTACAGGCACTGGAATATTTCATATAATTTCACATAATTTTCATATTTTATGAAAATTGCCTTTTAAATTGAGATAGACATTAACATTACATTATTTTCAAGGGTACAACATAATGATTTAATATTTGTGTATATTTCAAAATGATCACAATAAGTCTAGTTAACATCTGTCACCATACATAGTTAACAAAATTTTTTTTCTCCTGATGAGAACTTTTAAGATCTACTCTGATTATATATGAATTGTGCATAATTTTAACGTCATGAAATATTCTTATTTTTTTAACCATTTTGAAATGAAACAAAAACCCACCAGTCTTAGCTCACAGACCACATGGAAACAAGTGGTAGGATGTGTTTGGCCTGCAGGACCCCTGCCGAAGAATAAACAAGGTGGTTTCCATTCCAACACCCGCCCCGCCGCCAGCCCATCACAAGTAATGTTTCAAGGACCACGTCGATCAAGTCGTTTTCTCTATTAAAACTCATCGCATCTCGATTTGGTCTTCATTACCTGTCCGATGGAGCGCTGCACCTTGGTGAACCCCTGCGTTTTGTTGAAATCGGACACCTGAGAATTACCCTCCAGGTCTCCACCCAGCCCCTCACTCAGCACGGCCCACCAGTCACTGAAGATCTGCCGGGTCGGTCCTCGAAGCACCTATGTTGAGGTGCTTGGGGACTTAAAAAAAAAAAAAAAAAAAAAAAACCAGCAGCTAGGTCTGGGGGAAGCCCAGAGTCTGAAGGCAGCTCTGACCCGTGTCAGAGGACCGGCCCCGAGAAACCGTGTCCTAGAGGCCCCGCGCGCGCCGTACGTGCATCTACCCTCGCGGCCTCCTGTGAAGTCGCCCCCCCATATTAGGAATGGGGGAAACTGAGCCGCCACCCAGGTGACGAGCCAATGCCAGGATGTCAGGCACCTGCTCTCTGGCTCCATGGCCGGCGCTCCGTCCACGACGCCCCGGGACATATTTCAGGGGCCTCTGCCCGCGCGCGTGCGCGGTTGGGAGCCAGGACCCGCTTTCCTTCTGGGAGGGAAGCACCCGACCAGTTCCGCTCAATCCTTCCGCTCGAGAGGCTGGGGGAACCCAGGGCTCTCCCGGAACCTCTTGGCTCGGGGAGGAAAGGTACGGGGGAACGCTAGTCTCGAAGCACCCAGGGCTGCAGGGGGACGTTTCAGCTGAAGGACTGCCTCGTTACAACAAGAACTTTATGGCTCCCGGAAGTGCCTCCTCCCGGTCCCTTTCCCAGCCTCACGCCCGTGGGCTGCAGTTGGGGCGATGGCGGCGGCTGCCGCTGGGCCTGGCCCGGGGTCTGGACCTGGGGACTCTCCCGAGGGGCCCGAGGCAGAGGCCCCGGAGCGTCGGCGGAAGGCGCACGGGATGCTGAAGCTTTACTACGGCCTCTCGGAGGGGGAGACGGCGGGGCGCCCCCCAGGGTCGGACCCCCTGGACCCGACGGATCTCAACGGGGCGCACTTCGACCCGGAAGTGTATCTGGACAAGGTGTGTGTTTGTGTGTTGGGGGAACCAGGCCGCCGATACATTGCACCCCCAGATCACGCGTTTGACTTTGTTGCGGGGGTGAGGGAAGCAGGGGTTCCTAAAAACAAGACCACCCTCGGACCCGAAGCAGGGGCAGAGCTGGAGTCGAAGGGGAGCATGGGCAGATTTGCACCGTCCTGAAGAGGTGCGGAGTGAGGTGTCCCGGGCTGATGTTCTGATAGGCCCGGGGTAGGGGGCGTGGCCCAGGCGCTGACAGGCTCTGGACCGGGCCGTGGCTGAGTCTGAGCATGTCGAAGGCTGACAAACCCCCAACAGGGTCGAATCCAGCAGCTCCTCACCTATGCCACTGATAGGCCCCATGTCTAGGATTCCTAACAGGGGTGGGATGAGGGTTTTCTTGCACTGAAAGCCGACGAGCTAGGGACAAGCCAAGGGCCATGAGGGCCCCCGACTTGAGCATTAACACCCCGATTTCCTCCAGCTGCGTAGAGAGTGCCCCCTGGCCCAGCTGATGGACAGTGAGACAGACATGGTGCGGCAGATCCGGGCTCTGGACAGCGACATGCAGACCCTGGTCTATGAGAACTACAACAAGTTCATCTCAGCCACAGGTGATTCCCCCTGGGACACACCCTTCACAGTCCCACTTACCTGTTGTCCTGTGTTGGGGAAACCAGCAGGGGATTCAGGGGGAGGAGACCCAGATTCTAGTCCTTCCCTGACATTAATCCACTCTCACCTCTCAGAGCTTTTGTGGTCAAATGACTATAGAGGTAATAGCTGCTCTCAGAGTGTTTTCTGAGGACCAAAGGGGAGAAAAAACAAAATGAAATGTTAGACTGATATGGATTTATCTGAACCACTTAGAATCCCTGACACTAAGGATGTCTCAGGAAGGGTTCGTTTCTCTCATTAGTGGTAGCTTTTTTCTCTTGCCCAGGTCTGTCTTGAGGGTGGGCTTGTCTCTGTCTCTCTTTCTCTCTCTCCCTCCCTTCCTCTATCCCTTTCCCCCTTTTAAATTAAGCAAAGAGACAGAAAATTTGTGACATCAATGGACCCAAAGATCATGTAAAGGGGTTTTGTTCTGTTTTTCCTTCTTGCCCCACTTATTCTCTGTCCAGGACAGTGCTAGACAGTGTTGAGCTACTGCTGTCTTATGGGGGTGAAATGCACTACTCAGACTTTTGTGATAATTTTGGACCCCTGTGTACTTAGTCGTAGGGCAGATCTTGAGGGTCTGCCTGTGGTCCATGAGAATGTTGGGTGGACCTCTGTGAGGTTCATTCTGACACCTCTTACTCTACTAGTGTCACAGTGCTGGGAGTAGTCATTGTTCTTTTGTCTGATTTGAAGCAGGTCCAATGAGTAGGCACCTCTTTATTTGCTAATACCAGCATCAGCCAGCAACAAATCATAATTTCTAGGGGCGCCCGGGCGGCTCAGTTGGTTGAGAGTCCAACTCTTGATTTTGGCAACACTCTACGCTCAGTGGGGAGTCTGCTTCTCTCCCCCACCCTCTCGCCCTCTGCCCCTCCCCCACAATGCTCTTTCTCTCTAAAATAAATAAATCTTTAAAAAAAATCATCATAATTTCTGAGCTATGAAATTTCTCACAGGAGTTTTGCAAGCATTACATTTTCCATTTGTTAGAATTTGTATTGTTTTGACGTTTAGCTCTTGCTTAATCAGGATGGGTTGTTATTTTATCTTTTTCTTAAGGGAGAAAATTATAAAGTGAGTGTTGGAATCAGGGGTTCTAAATCTGTAAATACTGTAAAGTCTTCTATCCATTCATGAAGTATTCATTGAATGCCTCTTTTTTTTCCCTTTTCCTTTTTATTTCCTTCCTTCCTTTCTTTCTTTCTTTCTTTCTTTCTTTCTTTCTTTCTTTCTTTCTTTCTTTCTTTTTTTCTCTTCCTTTCTTCCTTTCTTTTTCTTTGCCAAGAGCTGCTCTGCATACGGAGGATACAGCAATGAGCCAGCTAGATCAGGCTGCTTCCTGCAGCCTGCAGTTGAGGAGACAGAGAATAAATGAATACACAAATAGAGGTGGTAGTAAGTGTGAGAAGAAGGAAATAGAGTAGGGAGAAAAGAGTAATGTGTGTGTGGGTCTGCCTTTAGCTAGGGTAAGTATGAGAAGGCCCCTCTGAGGTGGTGACGTTTGAGCAGGACCCTGATGAGAACGAACCAGCCCTGGTGGGGGAGGAAGCAGCAGGGGCAGAGGCTCTGAAGAGAGGGCATGTCAGGCATATTCAGAGTACAGCAGGGAGTTTAGGGGGAGCGAGGGAGGAGGAGAGTGGTAGGTGATAGGGTGGAGGGCTAGTGGGGACCAGATTTTATAGGAACTTGTAAGTGGTTATAAGGATCCTGCTCTTTACTCTGAATGAGATGGAATGAGAAGAATGGGGTGACCTAACTTTTGTTTTAAAAGGACCCCTCTGTCCACTCGGTGGGGAGTGGACTGTAGGGAGGCAAGGGTGGCCAAGACCCCCATCAGGCAGCTGTTGCAGCAGTCCAGGCAAGATGCCAGTGGCACGGACCACGACGGCCGCAGTGGAGAAGAGGAAGGATTCAAGATTGTTTTTGGATTGCTTTTTTGAAGGATCTGGAGTCCAGAGAAGGCCGGAACTTGAGGTACAGGGAATAAGAGGAGATCTCCCAGGGAGGAAGTATACAGAGAGAAGAGACGAGGTCTAAGGACTGAGCCCTGTGGCATCCTGACATTCAGAAGTATTGAAGAGAAGGAGGAGCTCACAAAGGAAGCAAGCATTTTGGGGAGGTTTGAGGACAATCAGGAGCATGGGTGTCTGAGCGGCCACATGAAGGAAGCATTCCAAGAAATAGAATCGATAAGCTTGGGTGAAACGTTTGTGCATGGAATGCTTATACATGGTGCCAAGAGAGAGGGAAGATGGCAGGAGCAAAGTCTTCAGGAAAGGGGAGGGGATAGAGCAGTGCATGGTTGAGGGGTTGGCCTTAGCCAAGGATCAAGAGCTCATCACTACAGCAGGGAAAGCTGAGTGTGGGCAGAGCTAGTCGGGTGGGCACGTGTTGTGGAGTTTAACCCTCAAGAGCATATGAAGGAACTTTGCCTTTTTCCATACTAAGCACTAAGCCAAGCAAGGAGTTCAGACATACGGGTGATGAGGCAGATTTGTGTTCTGGAAGGATCCCTCCAGCTGCGCTGGGAGAGGTGTCTGGAGGGAGGCCTTTTCGCTAGTCCAAGCCAGAGATTTTGGGAGCGTACGTCAGGTCGGTAGTGGTGGAGATGGACAGTGATGGGCAAACTGAGAAATATTTGTGGCAATATTGACCGGACACGGTGTTGAGAAGCAACAGCATGTGAAGAATGACCCTGAGGTTTCAGCTTGACCACAGGATGGTGGGTGTGGTGCTCAGGAAACTGCGAGAAGATCGGGTATGGGAAGAGGGACATAATGAGCTAGGGTTTGGTTTTGGCTTGGTTTTGTTTTATTATTATTTCTAAAGGGGAGCCAGGCATGAAGTGAACCTGGATGGTCTTGTGGGTCCAGATCACGGAGGCCCTTGTAGACCATGAGAAGCATTTTGGTCTTTATCATAGGAACTCTAGAGATCATGTCAGATAGTAACAGCATCTCCAGTCAGAAGGAATCTTGATGGATCTAGTCCACCCCATCTCTGCTTTCCTTAGAGTACCTCCAAGGAGTGGCCTTCTGACTGGTGCTGGAGGTGGGGAGCCTTTATTGATTGATTTTTTTAAGATTTTATTTATTTACTTGACAGAGAGAGAGACAGCCAGCGAGAGAGGGAACACAAGCAGGGGGAGTGGGAGAGGAAGAAGCAGGCTCCCAGCGGAGGAGCCTGATGTGGGGCTCGATCCTAGAACGCCGGGATCACGCCCTGAGCCGAAGGCAGCCGCTTAACGACTGAGCCGCCCAGGCGCCCCGTGGGGAGCCGTTATGGAGGGGGGATCTCGTAACGCTGAGGCCAAGGGAGTTAGAGTGAAGTGGTCTTGGAGGGAAGGTGGTGTCAGCATGACTGTACGTCCCTTTGACCGATTCATTCGTTTGTTCACTTACTTGCCAAATATTTGATCGCTTGTGTGCCAGGCACTATTCTAGGCACGAGGATGTAGCTGCAAGCCAGACAGTTCCTCAGCCGTCATAGAACATACGTTCTAGAGAAAGAGACAGATCATTTGGCTCAACGAGAGCTCTTGAAGTGAAACAGGTTACTAGAGCGAGAGTGGGCGGTGGGGCGTGGTGTGGAAAGGGTGGCAGAGAAGGGTTTCGTGAGGAGGTAACAATGAAGGTGAACAATGAAGAGCTGAGCGTGGGAGGATTTGGAGGCAGAGCGGCTCAGGCTGAGGAAACCTGTGCAGAGGCCCCGAAAACGCTCTGACCAGAGAAGAGCGACAGGATGAAGGGAGCAGGACCCGACTGCATAGGATATACATGGCGGGTGGCAAGCTTTTTCTGAGTAAAGTCCACATTTTCAGCTTTGTGGGCCCTCTGGTCTCTGCTCTTGTGGCCTGAAAGTCACTGCGGGCAGTAGGTGAATGAGTGCCGATGTCTGAGTCCCAGTGAGGCTCATTTACACCAACAGGTGTGACTTCCAGGGTGACGTCAGCAAAAATGGTGGAGCAAGTGCACTTGAAAATCTCCCTTCCATAAAAGCAACTGAAAAAACGGGCCAAAATGGTCAGAATCAACTTTTTTTCGGAACTCTAGAAATGAACCAAAGGTTTGCAACAATCTGAGGAGCCTTTATTTAAGAAAAACAGCTGAATCTTGGTAAAAGTGGCAAATTTGGTGGTGTTATTTTTCCCCGTAAAGATTTGTTTATGAGAGAGAGAGCGAGAGAGCACGAGCAGTAGGGGCAGAGGGAGAGGGAGAGAGAATCTCGAGCAGACTCCGCACCGAGCCCAACTTGGGGCTTGATCTCAGGACCCTGAGATAATGACCTGAGCCGAAACCGAGAGTCTGACGCCTAACCAACTGTACCACCCAGGCGCCCCTCCTGTGGTCTTTTACCCCACAATTTCCTCTCCAGCTCAGTAGTAACCTTGAAAAATACCCCATTATTTCTAATACTGGAGGGACCAGGATAGGGCTGGAGCTCTTTGAAAGCCTCATGCTGAAAGAACTGTCTATGTAACCTATCTGCTGGTTTCCTGAAAGACTCCACTCCCTAGGTATCTCTTTATTTGACCTGACCTTGAAGTCACCCAGTACTAAAAGCCTTTCACCAGGGGTGTTTGTCAAAAACAGTTACGGGCAATTATTGTGTCTGCCTGAAGTGATGGATAATACTTGGGGCAAACAATAGACTAACTTAAAAGCTTAAAAAGAAACGCCGAGGAGTGAGACCTCCATATTGAAATTTGAAGGTCACGTATAATGTAAGGTGGTACACGTGCTTGAAAGGCCTGAGGGGCGCCCGGGTGGCTCAGTCGTTAAGCGTCTGCCTTCGGCTCAGGGCATGCTCCCAGCGTTCTGGGATCGAGCCCCACATCAGGCTCCTCTGCTGGGAGCCTGCTTCCTCCTCTCCCACTCCCCCTGCTTGTGTTCCCTCTCTCTGGCTGTCTCTCTCTCTGTCAAATAAATAAAATCTTAAAAAGAAAATTAAGAAAGGCCTGAGAATGCTTTAAGCTCGCTCCCCTTCAGGCTCTGCGCCAGCGGTAAGCGAGGGCCAAGGTGGGTTGTAAACTGCCTGCTTGAGTGTCTAAGTTCTGCCCCAACACAGACGCGCGCGCGCACACACCCCCTCAGCAAAAACTAAAGAGATTTATTGATTCCGGGTATTTAAACAAAGCTGACCACTAAGCTAACCACGTAATGATTTCAGTGCCTATACACAAGGAAGCATACAAACTTTCTAGAATTGGTTCAGAGACTAATAGTAGAGGTTTAGTAACTCAGAAAAATAACTAAACAAGCAATAGGATTAAACAGCCACAACAACAAACTCTGGGCAGGAGAGAGAAGCTGACTTCTAGATTTACCATCTGATAGTATTTACTATGTCTGTTGTTCAACAGAACTTCTTGAGACCAGCAAATAAAGGAGAAAATCTGGCCAATACACAGGAAAAAAAAAATCAGTAGAAACTGTCTCTGAAGAAGCCCAGGCATTGAATTTACTACAGAAGGATTTAAATCTGCTATTTTTGAAAAATATTTTATTTAATTTATTTATTTGCTAGAGAGAGAGAGAGAGAACACAAGCAGGGGGAGCGGCAGGCAGAGGGAGAAGCAGGCTCCCTGCTGAGCAGGGAGCCCGATGCAGGACTCGATCCCAGAACCCTGGGATCATGACCTGAACCGAAGGCAGATGCTTAACCGACTGAGCCACACAGGTGTCCCTAAATGTGCTATTTAAAAAATATTATTTATGTATTTATTTGAGAGAGAGCGTGCATGTGTGCGCACAAGCAACGGGGAGGGGCAAAGGAAGAGGGAGAGAATGTCAAGCACGCTCTGCAGCCCAGCACAGAGCCAGATGCAGGGCTTGATCCCATGACCCCAAGATCATGACCTGAGCTGAAATCAAGAGTTGGAAGCTGAACCGACTGAGCCACCCAGCTGCCCCGGGGTAGTGTAGTCTTGTGTAACTAAGCCCTTAGCCCATAAGATCTGACACTAACTCCCAGTAAATAGTGTCACAATTAAGTTAAATTGTAGGACACCCAGTTGGTGTTGCAGAATCGCTTGGTGTGTGGAAAACCCACACATCTGGTGTCAGATGTGAAGTAGTGTTGGAGTGTTGAGAATGGAGGAGACACACAGTAGTGTCTTTTCTTCCTATAGACACCAAGAGCATAAGTAACCGAAGGAAAAACATAGGCAAACTGGACTTCATCAGAATTAAAATTTTGTGGGGGTGCCTGGGTGGCTCAGTTGGTTGAAATCCGACTCTTGATTTTGACTCAGATCATGATCTCGTGGTTGTGAGATAGAGTCCCACGTCAGGCTCCGTGCTTAGCATGGAGCCTGCTTGAGATTCTCTCTCTCCCGCTGCCCCTCCCCCTACTTGTACACACACTCTCTCTAAAAAACAAATAAAATCTTAAAAAAATTTGAAGTTTTGTGTTTTAAAGGACACTATTGAGAAAGTAAAGGATGACTCATAGAATGGGAGAAGGTATTTGTAAGTCATATATTTAACAAGGGTGTAATGTCCAGAATATATAAAGAACTTTTACAACTTAGCACTAAAAAGACAACCCTATTTGAAAATGGGCAAAGGGGGGCACCTGGGTGGCACAGTGGTTAAGCGTCTGCCTTCGGCTCAGGGCGTGATCCCACGTTATGAGATTGAGCCCCACATCAGGCTCCTCCGCTAGGAGCCTGCTTCTTCCTCTCCCACTCCCCCTGCTTGTGTTCCCTCTCTCGCTGGCTGTCTCTATCTCTATCGAATAAATAAATAAAAAATCAAAAAAAAAAAAAGAAAGAAAGAAAGAAAGAAAATGGGCAAAGGATTTGAATCGACATTTCTCCAAAGAAGATAGACAGATGACCAATGAGCACATGTAAAGTTGCTCAACATCATTAGTTATTGGGGAAATGCAAATCAAAACCACAGTGAGGGGCACCTGGGTGCTCAGTCAGTTAAGCGTCTACCTTTGGCTCAGGTCATGGTCCCAGGGTCCTGGGATCGAGCCCCACATCGGCCTTCGTGCTCATCAGGGAGCCTGTTTCCCCTCTGCCTGCCACTCCCCCCTGCTTGTTTGTTCTCTCTCTCTCTCTCTGACAAATAAATAAATAAAATCTTCAAACAAAAACCCACAGTGAGATACCACTGCCCACCCACTGGGATTTCCAGAAACTGGAATATAACACATGTTGGTGAAGACGTGGAGGATTTGGAACTCTCCTACATTACTGGTAGGAGTACAAAATGGTGTACCTGAAAATACTGTGGCCATTTCTCAAAGAGCTAAGCACAGAGTTAGCATAAGCCCCAGAAATTCCACTCATGGGAATATACTGGAGAGGACTGCCAGTGTGTTCACACAAAAGCAGGTCCGTGAATGTTCCTAGCAGCGTTATTCATAATAGCCGAAAGAAGCAATCCGAATGGCCACCAGTCGGTGGGTGGAGAAACAAATGTGTATCCACACAATGGACTATGACTCAGCCAAAAAAAAGTATGACATACTGATTCATGCTATAACGTAGAGAACCTTGAAAATGTGGTAAATGAAAGAAGCCAGGCACAAAAGGCCACATTTTGTCTAATTCCATTTCTATTAAATGTACAGAACAGGCAAATCCATAGAAATAGAAAACAGATTAGTGGTTGGCAGGGACTGAGGCATGGGGAGAAATAGGGAGTGGCTGCCAAGGGTTACAGGGCTTCTCTTTGGGCTGATGAATGTTCTGGAACAAGATCGTGATAGTGGTTGCACAATCTTGCGGGTATAGTAAAAATACTAAAAACCACTGAATTCTATGGTGTGTCGATTATATCCCAGTTAAAAACCAAAAAACTAAACAGGGATCAAGTCAGGTTTGGCCTCCAGGCTGTACTTTGCCAACATCTGGCCTCGACATTTAGTTTATGTAATAATGCATCTGTCTGTTTCAAAATTGAAAACGTCTCAAAGGTTGTACAGTGAAAAGCCTCTTCCCATTGCTCTCCCCAGGCAATGGCAAAGCAATCTTTAACAGTAAACTCTGTTGAGGATTCACAGACATACAGAAAAGTGCACGGGTCACAGGTGGACAGCTCCATGAATTTCCCAAATGGAACGTGTCTGTGCAGTCAGCACCCAGGCTGGCAAGGCCCCCTCCAGCCTCCTACCAGTTACCACCCACTCGTCTCCCAAGCTCGTATCTTGGTGTCCAAACAGTTACCATTTGCCCTACTGCAAGCTGCTTTTCTTAACAAGCTTGACATAGTTCAAGGGTATACAGTGTAGTCTTTATTACTCAGTGGTGTGGTTGTTGCTGTTGTTGTTTTTTAACATGGTACAACTTGTATTTCCATTTCAGTGGCTCTGTGCCTGTGCATTCAGCAACAATGACACCAGCAGTAGGTTTTCTTTTACTCTGTTTCAGTGACAACTTAGTTTTTGGATTTTTTTTTTTTGTTCCTTTGGAAGTCATATTCAAGTTTCCTTGAACCTAAGTGTCCCGGACCCAAACACGCACTCCAGAAAAGAATCTGCTCTTTTAATGGTATCTTTTGACAGATGTGGAAGGAGGTTATGTCAACAGGTTAAACTGCTTATAAGCGAAATCAGAATTTGGCGGGGGGGGGGGGGAGATGAAATGCCTCTTGAACTTCCTGGCTTCTCCATGACCATTAGCCCATGATCCGTCTGGTACCTCGGCTTCCATCTTCTGCCTTTGCTCTCCTTTTATTCAGTTTTTAACTGCAGGGCACTCTGTGTGCTGTGTTATTTAATTTCACTCGCCGTGGCTTGGCAATGCAATCATTTTCCAAAAAATACGAGCACCTCCAGACTGGGGCCCCACCGAGTACTATGGTCATCCCGTTTGTGTAAGCTTAGTTTGTAGTGACTTGCCTCTCTAGAGAATCATCTCTAAGAATAAGGGTGAGTGGGCTTGTGCCATGGACTCCGTTGCTAACATGAAAAGCTCGTTTCGCTAATTCACGGTCTGCCTCCTTGTGTAAATTTTTAAAATCCCTCATTGCTCCATAGATTTTAGCTCCATGGGTTCTTCTTGCGCATTTCCATTTTAGCTACTCTATTTTTCCCCTGCAACTTTTGTGTCCGTTCCCTTTTATTTTCCTTGTCATTGTCATTGATGTTTTTCTCCTCACCCTGCCTCTCTTGCTGTCTCCCCAAGCTGGGTTGCTGCCCCAGGCCTGCTTAGAGAATATTCCCATGGTCCAGGAGCCACACACAAACCAGGTATGGGTGGGAAGGCTCACAGATGACTGCACGTAGATGTTGCCAGATTCCTTTCCATAAATACCAGTTTGCACAACCACCAGCAACTAACAGAATAGCTCTTTCTAAACACCCTGGTCAACACTATTATCAACATTTTTCATCTTTGCCAATCCCGTAGGTGAAAAGTGAAAATCTCTGTGTATTTTCTTTTCTTTTTTTTAAGATTTTATTTATTTATTTGACAGAGATAGAGACAGCTGGTGAGAGCGGGAACACAGGCAGGGGGAGTGGGAGAGGAAGAAGCAGGCTCATAGCGGAGGAGCCTGATGTGGGGCTCGATCCCAGAACGCCGGGATCACGCCGTGAGCCGAAGGCAGACGCTTAACCGCTGTGCCACCCAGGCGCCCCGTATCTCTGTGTATTTTCACTTTCTCTTCTGACTGAGGTGGAACATCTCTTGCCTGTTTAAGAGCTGTTTGTTGATATCTTTGTCTGTGAACTATCTGTTCATGTCTTTTTCCTATTTTTCTATAGAGTTGTTGTTCTTTTCCATAATGATTTAGAAGAATTCTTCACATACTAAGGAAAAATAGCCCTATGTGAAATGACTTGCCGTTCTTTTTTAACTTTATATATTATTTTTTTTAAGATTATTTTTATTTGACAGAGAGAGAGCGTGCGTGAGAGAGAGCACGTGCAAGTGCACAAGCAGGGGGAGTGGCAGGCAGAGGGGGAGGGGAAAAGAAGGCTCCCTGCTTGGCCTGGATCCTAGGACCCTGGGATCATGACCTGAGCCGAAGGCAGACGTTGAACTGACTGAGCCACCCAGGCCCCCCCATAAGGGTAAATTCTGTTTTTGTAACAAATTACTCATTTCATTCAAGATTTTTAATTTCTTTACATGGAATTGAGCAAATAATTGTGATTATTCTAATTTGTGAATTGCACCCCTTATTTCTTATTTTTCCCCCTTTAAAGAAGTTAATTTAGCTAACATTTTATAAATTTTTTTATCCTTTTATTATTTTTTTTTAGTGACCCTGATCTTTGATTTATTAGTTCTCCCATTTAAAAAATGTATTAATCTTGGGGTGCCTGCGTGGCTCAGTCAGCTAAGCATCCAGCTCTTGGTTTTGGCTCAGGTCATGCTCTCAGGCTTGTGAGACTGACCCTCACGACGGGCTCTGCGCTTGGTGTGGAGTCGGCTTGAGATCCTTTCTTCCACCCCTGCTGCCCCCACTGCTCCTCCCCCCCTCCTCACACTCTAAATAAATAAATAAAATCTTTAAAAAAATGTATTAATCTCTGCTTTTAGCTTTACTTATTCCTTAATTCTGCTTTTTTAAAATGTGTAGTGTTTTTTCTAACTTATTAAGTTGAGTGTTTATTCTAATTTATTTTTATAAATATTTAAAGCTGATTTCCTCTGAACATTGCTCAAGCTGTGTTCTATACGTTCCGATCTGTAGTGTTTTCATTGCTGTTATATGCTGTTCTTTGTTTTGATTTCCCTTTTGACCCGATAGCTGATTAAAAATGAAGGTTTCTTTTCTCCAAATGATGGGGTCTCTTCGCTTTGTAGTTTTGTTATTAATTTCCAGTTCAATTGCATTGTGGTTAGAAAGTGAATTTCTTATCTTTGTAAATTTATTGGGATTTTCTGTAAGACCTAATATGCTGTGGTATATTTTATGGAATCTAAAAAGAATTCAATATAAATCAAATAGGTCGTCCATATTAGTTCTTTAGATCTTCTGTAGCCTCTCTTGGCTTTTGCCACTTGATCTGTCATGGATTGATAGAAGCGAATTAAAGTCGCCTATGACAGATATGTTTCTGCTTCATCCTTGCTTTCCTTCATGAATATATTTTTAAAGTAATCTCTATACCCAACATGGGGCTCAAAGACTCACGACCCTGAAATCAAGAGTCCCAGGCTCTACTCACTGAGCCAGCCAGGCAGCCCTCCTTAATGAATATTGATGATAGGTTCAGGAGTAGAGTTAGGGAAATTATTTGGGAAATGTTGGCTGTAGTTGGACAAGAGATAATGGTGGCTTGGAAACAAAATGTTGGAGGTAAAACTTACAGGACTTGCTGATGGAGTAAATGTGGGTTGAAGGAAAGATAAAAATTAAAAAATGACTCTGAAAATGGCCAGGAGCCAAGATGAAAAAATTTAGTGGAAGACCAGTTTTGGGGAAAGTCAAGAATTCTGTTTTGTTCATGTCATACTTTTTTTTTTTTAAGATTTTATTTATTTATTTGACAGAGAGAGACAGCCAGTGAGAGAGGGAACACAAGCAGGGGGAGTGGGAGAGGAAGAAGCAGGCTCCTAGCGGAGGAGCCTGATGCGGGGCTCGATCCCATAACGCCAGGATCACGCCCTGAGCCGATGGCAGACGCTTAACGACTGAGCCACCCAGGCGCCCCTGTTCATGTCATACTTGAATAGCCTGTTTGCCATCCCCATCAAGGTGTTAAATGGGTTGTTAGGCTGGACTCTGGTCAGACTGGAGACAGTAATGTCCACGTCACTACAGCCATGGGACTGGATGACACCCCTCAGGGAGAGGGAGGCAGAAGGCACAGATCTTTCCCCGTGCTCTGCAGATTTAGAGGGATTGGTGTTTGCTTGTAGCTTATTTGTAAAATGTGAAGCAGAGTCACCAATTGAGAGTTGGGGGCATGTATTGGAGTTTTAAGGACTCTGGAGAAAATGTTATTTTGGAAAATGGGAAAGCACAGGGTTTGGAAGGATGGGGGAACTTGAAGTCATAAATTTAAAGGAAGGCCAGTTGGCATGGTTTTATGGCTCAGTTTTAGCCGTTTGGGTGCATGGGGTGGGTGGCTGGTTGGGCTTAACCTGCTGTAAGGTTTCACTAGCAAGTAATGGAGGGAGGGGACAAGAGAGGCAAGGGGGCTTGTACATGCCCAATGACGAATGACCCTGGTGGCAGGTCAGAGATCCCGGGGAATGAGTAGGGAATTGCAGCTGTGAGAGGTGTCAGGAGTAGTGACACTGTGCTAGGGTCACTGGATCTGGAGTTCCTGGAGAGGCCAAAGGACTGTTAGAGTCGGTAGACAGGGTGAATAATCAGAGTTACAGAAGCTGAGGTCAAGGAGACGGTGGCACAGATGAGGCAGAGGCAAGCGTGCGTGGAATTGGGGAGGTCGTGAATGGAGAGTCAGGAATGTCCGAAGCGTCATCCATGTGGATGTTCTTGTCCACAAGGAGGTGACAGTGATCAGCAACTGGGAGGTGTGGCAAAGAGGACAGTAGAGATGGCAACAAGAGGGGTGTAGTTTGATGGTATGGTCTTCAAAGAAGCTGGGGTCCTAAAGGGAAGAAGAGTAGAAACTAGAAATGTCAAGGGGCCAGGCCCTGAGGTGCTGGGTGTGAAAAGAACTGTCTCCTTAGGCAGGTTTCCCTTAAGACAAAAGGGAAAAGACCCTTCAGAGAAGGTCGGCTGTGTTCCAGAAGGTGGGGTGAAAGGGCTCGGGAGGACTGGGAAGGACATAGGGTGTCTCCTCTGTGCCAGGCAGTGCGTTGGACACGGAGGAGGCCCCTCTGAAGGAGCACACAGGTTCCTGCCAAGCGCTCTGTGCCCTCCTTTGGCATCTTCTGAGCTCAGGGACTGTGGCTCCATAGGCCTCTCCCCACGCACCAGGACACGCAAGGGGTGCTCAGAAAATGTGGCCTTCCCTCTCATTTACTGTGACCAAGCACCATGGCAGCCCCTTTGGCACTCAGTCATCAATGTGACCCTTGAGGAGCTGGCTCAGGGGCATCTGGGAAGGAGGCGTGTGCGCGTGCACGTGCATGTGTGTGTGGCGGGGGGTGGCAGGGTGGGGGAGGAGCATTTGAGGGCTGCCCCCGTGCCAAGTCATCTCCTTTGCCCTCTCCCGCTCCCTTGCCCTCCCAGACACCATCCGGAAGATGAAGAACGACTTCCGGAAGATGGAGGACGAGATGGACCGGCTGGCCACCAACATGGCCGTGATCACAGACTTCAGCGCGCGCATCAGCGCCACCCTGCAGGACCGCCACGAGCGCATCACCAAGCTAGCAGGTGGGCCGGGTCCCGGAGCCGGTGCCAGAACGGGCCACCCGGGGCGCTGGGGCTCACAGCACCTGTCCCCGTCCCCCAGGGGTCCACGCACTGCTGCGGAAGCTGCAGTTCCTCTTCGAGCTGCCCTCGCGCCTCACCAAGTGCGTGGAGCTGGGCGCCTACGGGCAGGCGGTGCGCTACCAGGGCCGCGCGCGGGCCGTGCTGCAGCAGTACCAGCACCTGCCCTCCTTCCGCGCCATCCAGGACGACTGCCAGGTCATCACGGCTCGCCTGGCGCAGCAGCTGCGGCAGCGCTTCAGGTGTGGCCCGGGGACCCTGACCCACCCCGCCGGGGTCCCGGGCCTGCCGGTGGCGGTCCGTCTTCCCCACCCCCCACCCCGAATTCTGTCAGCCTGCCCTTCACCGCCACCTCCCACCTCGCAGGGAGGGCGGCTCGGGCGCACCCGAGCAGGCGGAGTGCGTGGAGCTGCTGCTGGCCCTGGGGGAGCCGGCGGAGGAGCTGTGTGACGAGTTCCTGGCGCACGCCCGGGGGCGGCTGGAGGCCGAGCTGCGGAGCTTGGAGGCAGAGCTGGGGCCCTCCCCTCCCGCTCCCGACGTGTTAGAGTTCACGGATCACGGAGGAAGTGGCTTCGTGGGTGGCCTCTGCCAAGTGGCCTCGGCCTACCAGGAGCTGTTCGCGGCCCAGGGCCCGGCGGGTGCCGAGAAGCTGGCAGCCTTCGCGCGGGAGCTGGGTGGCCGCTACTTTGCGCTAGTGGAGCGGCGGCTGGCACAGGAGCAGGGCAGCGGCGACAACTCGCTGCTGGTGCGGGCGCTGGACCGCTTCCATCGGCGCCTGCGGGCGCCTGGGGCCCTGCTGGCCGCTGCGGGGCTGGCCGAGGCCGCCACGGAGATCGTGGAGCGGGTGGCCCGGGAGCGCCTGGGCCACCACCTGCAGGGCCTGCGGGCCGCCTTCCTGGGTTGCCTGACCGACGTGCGGCAGGCTTTGGCCGCACCTCGCCTGGCTGGAAAGGAGGGCCCGGGCCTGGCCGAGTTGCTGGCCAACGTGGCCAGCTCCATCCTGAGCCACATCAAGGCCTCCCTGGCAGCTGTGCACCTCTTCACCGCCAAGGAGGTGTCTTTCTCCAACAAGCCCTACTTCCGGGTATGGCCTACCTCTGGGCATTTATCCCCCCCCCAACCCCCCTTATTCCGGGCACTCTTGTATACATCCTACAGTTTGTCAGCTATCAGGGCACACAGTCGTCGCCCAGGCACTCTGGATGTGGTTTCAGGCTGTCATAAGGAAGGCTGGCACAGCCTGGAGGGGAGGGGAAGGCTGGGAGGGCACCTGCAAACAGGGTCCCCAGCGCTGGCTTTGTCTCTTCGCACTCCACCCCTGCCCCCCAAGCAGGGGAGCTGCTCTTGGGTCCTGGAATGCAGGATGAAGCTGTCCCTTGGAGAGGGGCTAGGGCATTTAGGGTCCCAGAAGAGGGTCGCTAGCAGCCCCTGCCTGGAAGAGGGGACCCGCTATGGATCTGGGGCCCTCCTCCTCACAGGGCGAGTTCTGCAGCCAGGGTGTTCGTGAGGGCCTCATTGTGGGCTTCATCCGCTCCATGTGCCAGACGGCTCAGAGCTTCTGTGACAGCCCTGGGGAGAAGGGGGGTGCCACACCGCCTGCTCTGCTCCTGCTGCTCTCCCGCCTCTGCTTGGACTACGAGACAGCCACCGTCTCCTACGTCCTCACCCTCACTGATGAGCAGTTTCTCGTGCAGGTGAACCGCTGGCTCACAGCAGGGTGGGGGGGGGGGTCCGCCGTGGACAGTGCTGTCATGGTCAGACCCAGGCCAGCTGCCTAGGCCCAGCCCAACCTCCCCCTTGCCCAGCCCGTGCCCTGCTCCTGCTTGGCAGTGGCCCCTGAGCTGCCCCCAGCACTCACTGTCTCTCTGTCCTCTGCACCCCTGGCTCAGGACCAGTCTCCAGTGACACCCGTGAGCACACTGTGTGCGGAGGCCAGGGAGACAGCGCGGCGGTTACTGACCCACTACGTGAAGGTGCAGGGTCTGGTCATATCACAGATGCTGCGCAAGAGCGTAGAGACGCGGGACTGGCTCAGTACGCTGGAGCCCCGGAACGTGCGTGCTGTCATGAAGCGGGTGGTGGAGGACACGACGGCGATCGATGTGCAGGTGCTCCCCGCTGGCCCGGGCTGGCCAGGGGGGTCCTGATGCAGGCTGTGGGTGTGGGGGAAGCAACCCTCGGAGGATCAAGACATCAGTGCCTGCGTCTGTGGCCTCGTTCCTCCGCAGCCCTGACTTGGGGCGTCATTGCCCCCGTTTCACCTGTGAGAAGGCTGAGGTCTAGAGTCACCAGGGAATCAGGGCGGGCAGGGCTAGCACTGAAGATTGGGCCTCAGTACCAAATCTTATGTCCCGCCTTTGTCCCACTCCTCTGGTTCTATAAATAGTGACCAGGTACCAACCAGATACCAGGTCCCCACTACCCTGTGACTCTCATAACAAATGAGTTTGTAATTTAGGGTGTCCTGGGCCCTCACCCTGGGCACCTGGTGGGCTGGAGGCTCCCCTTGCTCTGGCCTCCTTGCAGTGCCTCCTTCCATCACCAGGTGGGGCTTCTGTACGAAGAGGGTGTCCGCAAGGCCCAGAGCAGCGACTCCAGCAAAAGGACCTTCTCTGTGTACAGCAGCTCTCGACAGCAGGGCCGCTATGCACCCAGCTATACACCCAGGTCTGGCTGGCCAGGGTAACCCCCCGGGGAATGGACAAAGGAGGATGGGGGTACAGGGTGGGCTCTGATTGCTTGTCTCTCCCACCATCCAGCGCCCCAATGGACACTAATCTCTTGAGCAACATCCAGAAACTGTTCTCTGAACGTATTGACGTGTTCAGCCCTGTGGAGTTCAACAAGGTCTGAAGTCCCCAGTGACCCCACCTTCCAGGGGCCCTTGGGAAGGTTGGCTGAAGCAGTCCCACACTGAGTCAGGGAGCCTAGGACTCTGTCCCCACCCAGGCTCTGTCTCTGTGGGCTGTTTCTAGGAGTGAATGGTCATCCAGAGCCCCACCATATCCCATCCCGCATCACCATATCCCACAGCCCTCTGCCCTGATCTTGGTGTGCTCCTAGCCTGGGTCTGGACGCGGATCTAGAATGCCTCTTTGGCTCTTGTTCTTGTCGTCACAGTAGTCCTGGGTCCTCCCCAGGGATTCCTGTCCACACCATAGTCTCTGCCCACATTCTAGGACCTGGTGGTCTTTTGCGTCTAACTCAGCGAGCCCCTCCGTCAGTGGTGACTCCCATCTCTGCTCCTCTGATTGTTGGGCCTTCCCTGTCTGTTCTCCAGATAATGGTGCCAACATTGCATCTGTCCCTCCCTCTTACGGGGGTCCTGGGACGTTTACACCCCATCGCAGCTCCCGGCCTCTTGCTGTCTCTCTGGCCCCTCAGGGACCCAGTGCCCCCTCCCAACACCTGCTGGCCCAGGGCTGCATTCCTCTGTCCTTGCCCGCAGGTGTCGGTGCTGACCGGCATCATCAAGATCAGCCTGAAGACGCTGCTGGAGTGTGTGCGGCTGCGCACCTTCGGGCGCTTCGGCCTGCAGCAGGTGCAGGTGGACTGTCACTTCCTGCAGCTCTACCTGTGGCGCTTCGTGGCCGATGAGGAGCTCGTGCACCTGCTCTTGGATGAAGTAGTGGCCTCGGCTGCCCTGCGCTGCCCGGACCCGGTGCCCATGGAACCCAGTGTCGTCGAAGTCATCTGCGAGCGTGGCTAGGCCGGACCGCTGCCATGCACGGGCTTGCACAGTCGCCCCAACCTCCCCATCCCCTGGTCTCCCGACGGTCCGCTGGCCCTGCCCCGCCGGCCTCAAGACCCGCTAATAAAGACGTGTTGTCTCCTCCTCCCTCTCTCTTGCGGGGGCGGGGCTGGGGGGGTGGAGTTGCGAGGTGGCTCCTGAGGCACGCGCGTCAGACCCGCCCCCCAAACCGATTGGCTGGATGGCTGGGCCCAGGATGGGCCGGGGGTGGGTCCACTTAAAGACCTCGGGACTCGAGCGGTAGTAGTCCGAGCTCAGGGATCAAGCAGGTGTCTGTGCAGCTGGCTGATCCGCGTCTCCAAGCTCATGGCCTGCGGGATGAGGTGGCCTGGGTTTCTCTGACGGACCCTTGTGTACCCTCACCCCTCTCCCGGTGGAGCGGAGACCATGGCCTCTCCTCAGGGCTCCCGGGCTCCGCTGGAATTCGGGGGACCCCTGGGTAATGGGGCGGGGGTGGAATCTGGGGTCAGGCTCCGCGAGGGCGGGGAGAACTGCAAACGGCGGTGGGGGTGGGGGTCGCAGAGGAGCAGGATCTGAGAATGGAAGGCTTTGAAGGGTCTCCAGAGGCAGAGGGATCTGGGGGTCCGGGGGACTGTCTGGGGAGGGGGCTGCGCACCGGATTTGTGGAGTGGAGGATTGTACCGAGAACAGGAGCAAGATCTTTGGGGGGAGCGAGGGGGTGGGGCCCAAGATGGAAATCAGGGAAGGGGCTGAGGGCTGACAACGGGATATGGAAGAGGGCGGTGGGAATGCTGAGGGGGCCCTGGAGACGACAGGCACCTGGGGTGGCGGCTCGGAGGGCAGTTGCGGAGGGGACGCCTGACGCCATCGCCCCCCGTCCCCAGGCGCCGCGGCGCTGATGCTGCTGCTTCCTGCCACCATGTTCCACCTGCTCCTGGTGGCCCACTCGGGCCCGGCGCGCCTCCTGGGCCCACCCCCCTACCTGCCCGGACCCGAAGTGCTGTGGAGCCCTCAGACGCTGCTGCTGTGGCTCGCCTGGCTCGGCCTTCAGGCGGCTCTCTACCTATTGCCGGCACGCAAGGTGTGGACGCGGCTCGCGGGGGAGGCGGGCGGAGGGAGGGGGCTCCGCGGGAGAGAAGACATTCTCACCCCTTACCAGAGCCGCTTTGTGCCCGCAGGTGGCCGAGGGACAGGAATTGAAGGACAAGAGTCGCCTGCGCTACCCCATTAACGGTGCTTGGACGCTGGGGGGTTGGGGGGGGGCTTGCGCTAGAGTTGCGCCAGCGGGGGTGGAGCTCTAGGCCCAGTGGAGATTAGCCCCCACCCCCAAGCTCCATTAGATGCCTATTTTACGCTCTGCGTCCCGGGTAGCCTCACTGTCCCTCTCCACAACCGTTGTTCCTCTACCCCCACCGCAGCATTTGCTCTTACACTATGAGCAGTGGTTGGGGTGACCCACTGAAAGCCAAGGGCAGGGTCATTGACGCCCCTGGGCTTTGGACTGTGTGTGTTGTTGGGGGGCGGAGTGAAGGGGAAGGGCAGAGGTGTAGGGGCTCAGCCCCCAGGACTCATTGTGTACTGTGGTTCAGGCTTCCAGGCCCTGGTGCTGACAGCCCTGTTGGTGGGCTTGGCTGTGTCGGCTGGGCTGCCTCTGGGGGCGCTCCCAGAAATGCTCCTGCCCTTGGCCTTCGCGGCCACCCTCACCGCCTTCATCTTCAGCCTCCTTCTCTATCTGAAGGCTCTGGTGGCCCCTGCCTCGGCCCTGGCACCTGGGGGGAACTCAGGTGAGAGGGGTCCCAGTAGGGTGCAGACGGAAGCAGATGGGGGTGCTGGCTTGCATCTTCAGCCTCCGTTATTCTGCAGGCAATCCCATCTACGACTTCTTCCTGGGACGGGAGCTCAACCCGCGCATCTGGTCCTTCGACTTCAAATATTTCTGTGAACTGCGGCCTGGCCTCATCGGCTGGGTATGCTGGGCACGGCTATGCGGGCCAGGAGGAGGGGTGGGATGGGTAAGCAGTGCTTGGGCAGGACAGGGCAGGGCCGCTATTGAGCAGATGCAAACTATTAATCATTCATCCCACAAATATTTGTTGAGTGCCCTGGGCACTACTCTAGGTATAAGGAGACAAAGGAGAAAAAAAGTTACAGGAAAGAAAAAAAAAAATCTCTGTCCTCATGAAGCCTACATTCTATTGGGAAAGACAGACAAAACATAAGTGAAATACATGTAGCATGGCAGGCGTGCTGCATGGTAGGGAGAAAAAGCATGGAGGGAGTTAGGTGAGCAGGTGCGACTTGAAATAAATCAAGCTCAATCTATTTTGAGGACAGGAGAGGCTGATGCTAGGCTGCCTGCTGGTCCTAGCAGTGCAGAACTTTAGACTGAGCATTGGGCGTAGCAAGCTGTCCATCACTAGTGGCCTTGAGGACATGCCAGCTGTGGTTTGGGGTTATAATCACCCATGCTGGACGGTGATCATGATTTCCCAAAGGGTCTCTTGGGCAAGGTCCCTCATGTCACCCTGGAAACTAGAAGGGAGAGGAGGCCAAGGGGCCACCATGGATCTGCACCCTGGCCTCCAAGGTGATTTCTCCGTGTGTGAAATGGGATAAAGTCAGAACTGCCTGCGAAGGTTGTGAGGATGAGAAGTGGTAACGCTAATGACAGCACCAAACCCAGTGCTACCAGGACAGGTTTACTCATGAGTATTTCCTATGTGCCAGACACATCCTGCTTTGTGCTGCCCATGCACTGTGTCAGCGAGTCCGCAGCTCCGTGAAGCAGGTCCATGATTATCTATTTTCCACAGGGGGTGGAGGAAAGGCGGGCGGGGGAGGCGGTAGAAGAGGGTAAGCACTTACCTTGAAGAGGGTAAGCAACTTGCCCAAGTGGCAAAGCGGAGATGCAAAACCAGGTCTGTTTTAATCCTCAAGCCTGAAATGTCCAGTGGCTTTCTATCTTGCTCTCCCCAAAGGAACATTACGCGACATGGTAAGAGCCCACAGGCAGGGAGCACCTCCAGAAGCATCTGTGGCAGGCTTTGCCCCGGGGTACAGGGGCTGGATCCACTCCGCAAAAGGCCGAGGACTTAGTGACTGAGAGCCGAGAGAGATAAGGGGATAGGCTGGCCACTGCCCCACCTAGGTGCTGCCACCTCCGTGGAGGCCGGCTGGGGACAGACTGCCATGTCCTCCCTCTTCCACAACCCCAGGTCCTCATCAACCTGGCCCTGCTGATGCAGGAAGCGGAACTTCGGGGGAGTCCCTCCCTGGCCATGTGGCTGGTCAATGGCTTCCAGCTACTCTATGTGGGTGATGCCCTCTGGCATGAGGTGAGGCTGGACTGTGGGAAGAGGCAGGGAGGGCATTTGAGGACCTCACGGGGACTAAGCTGGTGTGTCTGGGTCCCATCCCTGCAGGAGGCTGTTCTCACCACCATGGACATCACACACGACGGCTTTGGCTTCATGCTGGCCTTTGGGGACCTAGCCTGGGTACCCTTCACTTACAGCCTGCAGGCCCAGTTCCTGCTCCACCACCCGCAGCCCCTGGGGCTGCCCATGGCCTCAGTCATCTGCCTCATCAATGGTCGGTTAGGAGGGGGCTCCTCCTGCTTTCATTCCTTGTGTTCTGTTTCTTCAGCACTGGGGAGGTCCTAAGCCTCAGGCGCTCCTCTAACACAGGGCTGGGGCCTGGGGCCTGGGGGGTGGGGGAAGGACTGGGTCCTAGGCCTCCAGGCCGACTGGGCTGTGGGTGGATGGTCAGGGTCAGGTAGAAGGCTCTAAACCTCAACGCTGACCACTTGCTCGTGCTTTCCCCTAGCTGTTGGTTACTACATCTTCCGAGGAGCCAATTCCCAGAAGAACACCTTCCGGAAGAATCCTTCTGACCCCAGAGTGGCTGGTGAGCTGGGTTTCTAGGTGCCATGAGTGAAGGGGTGCAGCTGGGCTTCCTCCGGGTCCCCATCCCATTCCCTGTCTTTCCCCAGGCCTTGAGACCATCCCCACAGCCACGGGGCGGCAGCTGCTGGTGTCTGGGTGGTGGGGTATGGTCCGCCATCCCAACTACCTTGGAGACCTCATCATGGCTCTGGCCTGGTCCTTGCCCTGTGGTGAGTGGGTTGGGAGGGCACAGGACGGAGGCCACGCGACGCGTGTGAGGGACAGAGGTGGTGACCACAGGGTGCCCAGTCTGGGTGTGGAAGGGAGAACGGGGATGCGCCCCAGTGGAGGGAGCAGTCAGGAAGCTGGGAACGGACTCGGTGAGTGGCTGGGGGCAGACCTCCATCTGCCGAGCTGAGCCAGCGCTTTGCGGCAGACCTGGACCTTTCACCAGAGCCCCAATGTCCCTGTGAGCCATTCGAAGTGGAAACCTTCGTGAACTGGGGGCCTGCTGGGCGGTCACAGCCTCCACTTCCCCACAGGAGTGTCTCACCTGCTGCCCTATTTCTACGTCCTCTACTTCACGGCACTGCTGGTGCACCGCGAGGCCCGGGACGAGCAGCAGTGCCTGCGCAAGTACGGCCTGGCCTGGCGCGAGTACTGCCGGCGCGTGCCTTACCGAATCCTGCCCTACGTCTACTGAAGCGGCTCCACTGGCCCCCGAGCGGGGCACGTGCCCACCCAGCTGTCAGCGCAGCCAGCACCAGGCGCCTGGGCCCCACCCTGCTCTGAGCTCCAGCGAGCAGGGACCAGCAGCCTCAGAGAGGTGCTCTGGAGCAAGGAGAAAGGCAGCCAGTGCCCAAAAATGGGAGTGGAGGGGCTGCTCTGTCTCCTGGGATAAACGTCTGGAACCCGTGGTACCACTTCGCTCCCTTTCTGGGGCCAGGGTGTTTACAAACTGGCTGGGTCAGCTCTGATCCAGGACAAGCCGAGAGGTGGCTTGTGGGCCCGAGTCTGGGGGTGGGGGGGACAATAGCTGCTCCTCAGAAGCAGGCACTGCTGACAGGGCAGACCCGTCACAGCTTTATTAATGACAGATCCCAGTTCAGCCAGGGAGTTCCTCGATGAGAATTCTTGGAGCAGGTGGCAGAGGGCCTCCCCAAAGCTGCTCCAACTCCCGGGTGAGGGCTGCCACCTCATCGGCCGCCACAGCATGGGCTCGATGGGCCCTGGCACAGTCCAGGGCCAGGGGTGTGAGGGCCATCTCATTTTCATTGGTCCAAGCCAATAGAAACTGGCACTTCTTCCGCGCCCGGTAGAGGCGATCTCGCTCTTCCGTGGCCACAGCTTGCTTCCGGGCCCGGCCCAGGGTCTGTGCCAAGTGCCCCAGGGCTGCCAGCGTGTAGCCTTTCTGGTCGGTCGGGCCTCTGCCCATCAGGATGCGAGCGGCTTCGCGCATGGCACCCCATGTGCCCAGAGGCCCAGGCGGATGCTCCCCTGCTTCGAGCACCTGGGCTGCGGCCTGCAGGGCTTCCTCGGCAGAGGCGAAGACCTGCTGCGCACCCAGGGTTCCGGAAACACCTAGCAGCGTGGCACAGAAGTCCGAGAGCAGCGCATCGTCGCCGCCGTGATACAAGGCAAGAGTGTGCGCGTAGGCGAACAGCACGTTGGGCAGCTGGAAGCGCACGAGCGGCGAGGCCGGGCTGCGGCTCAGGCTGGCCAGCGTGGGGATCCGGGTGGGTACGGTGGGCGCACAGGCCTCGGGAGCGTCTTCGAGGAACGGCTCGGCGGCGGCCTCCTTCACGGGTTCCGGTGGCGTCCTCGCGGGGGTGGGTTCCAACTCCGCAGGGTCACGGCCCGCAGCATCATCCACCTCCTCCAGAAGCCGCAGCCCGGCCCCGCGGCCCCACCACCACGGCCGCCACGGGGGCAGCAGCCGCCCGGCCTCGCCACGGCTCAGCAGCTGCTCGAAGGCCGCCTTCTCGGCCGGGGCGAGCAGCTCCCAGAACCTGGTGAGGCCGCCTGGAGCCGGGCCAGGCTCGCGGCCTGCGTCCTCGGGGTCGTCCTCGGTCTCGCGTTGCTGACGCAGCCGCCGTAGGGCGCTGGCCAGGCGGCTGGGCGAGGCGCTGCGGCCGCGGAGCTCTCCCAGCACCTGGTCCCGGTAGAAGTCTTCGGCGCAGGTGCCATGCGCCCGGTAGCAGCGCAGAGAGCAGTAGGGCACGTTACAGCGAGGACAGGTGTAGCGCGCGGGCTGGGCCTCCCCGGCCGGGCAAAAACCACAGGGCCCGGCCGGCTCCATGGCGACTGGCGCCCCGCGCCACTTGCGAACGCTCACAGGCCACGCCGGCCAACTTCCGGTGCTAATCGGTTACTTCCGGCGCCTTGCGAGGCCGACGGAGCGTAGTCAAAATCCCGAGGACTCTCGGCAACTTCCGCCTACACTCGGAAGCCAAGCCCCACCCCTCTGTCAAATAGCGTTTGAGCAGGCGCAGGAGCGGTCGGGACGCACAGGCCCCGCCCTGCGCGGTGAGGGAGGGAGGGCGAGCGCACCGGGCCGGTGCTCCGCTGGTACCAGCTTGCCCCCTAGTGGTTCCCTTTTTAGCACGATAAAGGGCCCGGGCGGAAATCGATCTTTGCGAAGCACCTACTCTAGGCCCCTAATTGCGCCAAGCCCAAGGGGGATGAGGTGCATCCCTGCGCTGGAAGGGCAGCCATTCTACTAGGGGACACAGACAAACAAAGGGGAGTGTAGAAAAAAGGTGAAGATGGACTACTTGGCCTAGACTGTGTGTGTGTGTGTGTGTGTGAGGCATTTCCCCTCTTGAGAAGAAAGCAACTTAACAGATACCTGAGCTCGTTTGTTCCCCCCCCCGCCCCGCCCCAAATCTATGGTTCATACAACGTTAAAGTGCAGAATCCATACTAGGTGCCAAAAGCACATCAAGCAGCAAAGAGATGGGGTCCTTGCTGTCCTAATGGAGCTAAGTTTGTGGTAGAGTGGGGGTGATAATCCACACAAACCATGTCAAGAGCCCTGAGGACTTGATCCGTGGCACCCACGAAAGTGAGCTCTGGTTCTTTTACCAACCCCCAGTAAGTTCTGCCTTCACACACCTTGTATTTATCTCCATATGCATCATCTATTTCCCTATCAAGATCTGGGAGGATTTGATGAACTTTAAGTCTGCTCGTTTTCTACACCCCCATTATCCCTGGTGGTCTCAGCTACTAGTCCCTTAACTGGTTCCTTAACTTTCTTGCCAGCCACCCGGAAAAATCAGCCAGAGAAAGTATTGGATCACAAGTCAGATCACATCAGGCCCTTGCTTAAACCCTTCCCTGTACTTGGTGAGCCTCCATTGCACTTGGACTCAAACCGGAACTCCTGTCCATGTCTGACAAAACCACACAGCTCTGCATAGTTCTCTGGGCTGCACCTCTCTCATCATCCAGTTGATAGGTTTCAGGCCTCACACATCCCATCTTTAGAGACCTTCCCTAGGCTGTTATGTCTGCCCACCCCAACCAGCCCTCTTTCATTAACACCCTGCTTACTTTGAGGCTCTTAACACTTGTTAACTAACTAGCTTCCTCACTTAACCCACAAGAATCAGAACGCCTAGAAGGGCGTTTCTAAAGATTACTAGAGATAAAAATAGCCTATGCGCTTGCACACTTACTATGTGGCAGGTGCTGATCTAAGACCTTCACATCCTTTGTTTATTCTTCACAGCAACTCTCAAGACATGATGGCAGAAATTAAGTAATTTTAAGGTTGGACAGTCAGAAAATAAATGAAGCAAAGATTCAAACTTAAGGTAGTCCAAGTCTAGATCCAAGGTCTTCGCCTCATGTGATACTATATTCCAAGCACCAGCTGATTCAAAAATCTTCACAGAACAAATGGGCACCCATGTTGCTAGGGGAACCTTGAATCAGTACCAAAGAATTCCACTCCCAGGAACACTCAACCAACCCACCATCCTGAGCTGCGATTAGGTTAATGAAGCTAGCTAGCCAGGCGGAGGTACAAACAAGGTTACCACAATGCCAATGTAATCAGGCAATGCTTTCTGTAGAGGCCGCTTTTAGGCCACAGGCTTGGGCAATGGAAGCCCAAGTAAGTTCTTGTAGAAGGGCCCACAGTGACCACCTAGCCGAATGCAAACAGGTCCACCAAGGCGACCCACCTCAAAACAGCCATAAGCCCTCGCTGCCCAATGGGCTGCTTACAACCAGGCATGGGTACTAAAAAAAGGTAAAGTCCCACGTATTCCCCTACCTCCTCCCCCTTAACTACAGCCCCCCCACCCCCACTCCTGGCAGAGCCTCTCCTCTGCAGTCCTGCCCGCTGCTCCCTTGCAGTGTACCCAATAAACTTCCATCTCCTGTTTTGCCTCGGGTGAATTCTTTCAGGGCCGGCACTGCTGACCTCCACCCACTAGGGTCGCCCCATACTTTCCAAAGTAGGGACATACTAGACCCCTGCCCTGGGCGCCACTAAGGCTGGTCCCAAGTTCAGGAAAGATCAGACTGGCCTTCCCTGATAGATCTTCTACTCAAACTTCTCTACTGATGCCTCCACAGTCCTCCCACAGAGGACTCCTATCTTCTGTGTAAAGAACAAGAACGGGCGTGCCTGGGTGGCTTATTCAGTTAAAGGTCTGACTCTTGGTTTCAGTTCAGATCCTGAGATGGGAGCCCTGTGTGGAACCCCATGCTCAGTGGGGGTGGGGGGGGGTCCTGCTCGAACATTCTCTTTCTCTGCCCCGCTCTTGTTCTCTCCAATCAATCATCCAAAAAACAAACAAACAAAAAGAACAAGAACAAAAAGGGATTTGGGAATTATCAAGTTATTCGCATTGGGAAATTTCAACTCTCCCCCTGAAGACTTGCCATCTGGGGTTACCAGTTTTCATGGTAAGCCTTTTCTTGTAGTTTACCACTCCTTCCCCAACCCAGCTGAGGGCCCCTGCCTCTTCCAACCTGACAGCGCCAAGACCCCAGAACCAGGCCTCTGTTCTAATAAATACACCACCAGCCCTAGAAGCCGTGTATCTCCCTGAGGCCCTGCACATGATGATGAAGCAACGAGATGACTGAACTAAGTGGCTTTATTGGGAAGAGCCAGGATTACAACGGACTTAAGAGTTGGCATTGGGACCCTTCTTCTTGCCAAAAGTGGGCACGACGTTGACAAAGCGCCGGTTGTACTGCATCCGTCGCTTGGCTCGGCCTGTCTTCTTCTTCTTTTTTTCCTGTTTAGCCACCTGGGAAAAGGAAGGGATGATCAGACCTTGGTTAACCTCTTCCATGTCTTCCCTCAGTCTTAACTCCAGGGAGGGAGAAGGCAAACAGAGGAAAGACCAAAGGTCCTGGCTTAGCTTAAAAACAAACAAAACAAAGCCCGCACATAAAAAACAAAAACCCAAAGTCTAAACACCACCACTAATACTCTCACCTACCTTGGGAGTCTGCCCTCTTACTTTCCCAGCACGGGCCAGGGAACCATGGACTTTACCTGTGGTGGGAAGGACGTAGGTAGTTAGGAGAGCAAGAAGGCCCCACCTAGCAGAATCCTTTCTCCCTCAACTCAAGCCTTTAAAGATAAACAGGGACCATCACGGAACAAGAACAAAGTTGCAAAGATATGACCTCTGACCAAGAGTGTTTAGTACAGTACGTTCCAGGATTTCACTTCAGGATTTTCCAGATGGACTTTAAACAAGAACTGAAAAGCACCTTGGAGAATCTAGTCTGGCTTGATTTTAGTGAGCAAACAAGGGACTAGTAAGTAACTGAAACAGAACTAGGCTCTGGCTCAGTCTCCCATGGACCTCTTCATGAGGAAGGTAAACAGGAAGAACCACCCTGGGGTTAAGACACTGAACTCCACACTCCACACTCATTTTGAGCTTACAAACATTTCAAAGCTCCCCAACTCACCTCCAAGCATGCGGCCGGCTACTTCCAGAGTGGTCAGAGCCTCCACTCCACACTGACCTAGGGTAGCCTCATCCTCCAGGGGCGTGCCTGCCAGGAGCACGACCTGATCTTCTGGAGCGATGCCCTCCAGCAAGGCTACATGAGCCTACGGGGGGAAAAATAAGACTCATCAGCGTTCCCGCGGGAGGGGGTGGAGATTGAAGAACACCAGAGGACTGCGCCCAGGAAGCACCACGCAGCCTTACCTTGATCTGGGCGACCGTCTCCTGGCCGGTCACCTCGAGGGTGTGTAGCTCCTGGGCGCGGACAAAGAGCTGCATGTCGGCGACTGAAGAAAGAAAGGCTGGTAAAAGAATGCTCTGGGAGAGAGGGGGTCGGGGGAAGGCAGCGGGCGGCACCGATCGCGCCGGGATATAGGTGGTCGCGGGATCTCACGTGGGTAAGGCCAGGCCTGCCAGGGAGGTCGGCTGGGACCGGAAGCTGGCCCTCAGAACACACCCTGTCCCTCTTTTATTCTCGCGCCCTCTGACTTCGCAGCCAACCTGCTATTAGGCTTCCAGATCCAGCGGTGGCCCGAATCTTACCTGAACTGCGGGCACCGCAGCCCGTACCGCGAAGATGGAGTCGAGAAAGAGGAAGAAGCAAGGGCGCGCACGTCCTCACCGCCTGCTGCGTGCCACGTCACTGCTGAGCGACCGCTAGAGCCTTTGGCTTTTGTACCGCCCACGGCAGTCCTAGCTCCACCTCTTTACGCTCTGCGCAGGCGTTCTTTTGGTTCCGGGGGCGCGCCCAGAAAGGGGTGGGACCTGGCCGGCTGCGCGCGCAGACGGCCAGTGTACGGGAACAGTTCAAGATGGCTGCGGCCATGTTCCGGGCTGCGCTGAGAGGGTGGAGAACTGGCGTCCAGCCGGGCTGCGGGCTACGGCGGCTGGTGAGAACGCTGAGCCTGGAGGTGGGGGAGGAGGGCTGCGTTGAATCTCGCTGTTATTCCTGTAACCCTGGAGCTCACGTACAAGGTAGAGGCAAGGTACAGGGCCTGCAGTGCGCCTGGCTGTGTGGGGCTTAGAACCTGATTGATGGACAACTTGGGTTAGTCAGAACTGGGAAGGGCTGCACGTCGACTCCTAATTTTTTTTTTTTTAGAGGGATGCCGTTCCACAGGGCAGGGGTCGGCCTTAGGTCATTGGCGACACTAATGGGAACCTAGAGTTCTTATGTTATACGGGCCACTTCATTCTCCTTCCCTCTTCTCGTAACCCCGGGGCCTGTCCGGACTCCAGGGCATCTATTGGGAGAAGTGTCCAAGAAGGATCCTCAGGCTGGAGGATGGGAGGACAGATTGCGGAGAATTACCTTAGGTAGATTTTTTATTAATGTCTTAATTTTTCCTAGATGGAAAAAGGGGGTAATAAAATACCTAACTTGTGTCATTGTAAGAATTAAGTCAAAACAGTCAGTGCCCGTAATACATTTAGTCCAGTGCCTGGCAGTGTTTCTATGAGGCCAAAATGTTACACGTAAGCGAGGGTCATATCGGATGATTGTGAGTGGGATTATTACGATTGCTGAAAGTGCCTAATCCAGAACTAGACTGTTTCAATAGAATACTTAGAGGAAACTTTAAAATCCTGAAAAATGCTATGTCGGTCAGACAGTAAATTGACTTTGACTTTTGAGTCCCACAGACGTTCCGAGAGAGGCGAGCCTTTCAGAGTGCCTGAATTTATTTTCCAGACTCACCTCCACCCTGGCAAACTGAAGTCTGGGGCTTTTCTATCTCCAGGCTTTTATTTATGCCATTCTTTGCACCTGTAGTGTTTCCTTTTTTTACTTAAGTTCTGTCTCTTCTTTGTTGGGTGGGTGTGTAGTGGGTGGGCCGATGGGAGCAATGGTTGTTTTTGTTTTGGGCCTCAGAGCCAGACCCAGGGGCCTCCTGATTACCCCAGCTTTGTGGAGTCTGTGGATGAATACCAGTTTGTGGAGCGCCTGTTACCCCCTACCAGCATCCCAGAGCCCCCAAAGCACGAACACTATCCCACTCCCAGTGGTTGGCAGCCACCCAGAGGTGAGCTGGGCGATGGGGATGGCTTGAGGTTTACAGGGGGGAAACCTCTCTCTCCCTACTGGTCTACCTCACCAGCTGAGGCTCTAGATTCCCCAGTGGGTTTGGGACTTGTGTGGAGGTCTCTCAGGGCTTAGCATCTGTCTCATGTTCAAGGGAGGGCCTGGGAATGCAGCCCTGTTTTACTAGTACCCATCCAGCCACACTGGCGGGATGAGGTCTTCCCATTCAGGAAAAGTGAAGCATAGAGAGAAGAGCTAAGAGTGGGACCCCCACTCCCACTCCAGTAGGCCTTGTACCATAATTGAGAGCACAGCTTGGGAGTTGGGCAGTTCTGGGTTCAAATTTGGCTCTGCTTTTCATTGCCAGTGTGATCATGAGTTAGTCATTTAGCTTCTCCCATCCTCAATTTTTAGCAAAATGGAGATAATCTGCTCAGTACATAAAGCACTTAGCACAGAGCCCGGCATGTGGTAGGGTAGGTGTTCAGTGCTGTAAATCCCCATTTCTTTGCGCCAGAGATTGATAGTAGCCTCCCTGATCCAGGGGAGAAGTGCAAGGATTGGCCTCAGATGGGGACCTAAAGATCTAGGGAGGCATGGCCCTAACTTCATTTCTCCCTGAGCACCTTCTGCCGCCAGGCCCTGTGCTGGGTCTGTGAGGTTACCAGGGCAAGCCAACTGGTCCTGGCTTAAATTTCGGGAAAGAGCAGGTCTTCTGATCTGAAATCTAGAGGTGGCTTTACCATTGGGTGCACTGATTCTCTGCAGACTGTGAGGGGAAGGGCATCGGCTAAGGTGGCATAAAGCCTGGGGAGATTTGGCTTCTCACCATTCTTCCGTATAACAGACCCCCCACCCAACTTGCCCTACTTTGTGCGGCGCTCTCGAATGCACAACATCCCCGTCTACAAGGACATCACACATGGCAACCGCCAGATGACTGTGATCCGAAAGGTGGAGGGGGACATCTGGGTAAGTGAGGGCATGGGTCAGGGGCTGATACTGACCCTTTTAGGGCTGAAGGGATGGGAGTCTACTGGAGGGGGTGGTCTGACCAGGCTTGATTTGTCATCTTCCCCACCTCCCTCCCCAGGCCCTGCAGAAGGATGTGGAAGATTTTCTGAGTCCACTGTTGGGGAAGACACCTGTCACCCAGGTCAATGAGGTGACAGGTACCCTGTGGGTCAAGGGCTACTTTGACCAGCAGCTCAAAGCCTGGCTCCTGGAGAAGGGCTTCTGAGGCCCAGCTGAGCAGCCTGCATGACAGCATCCGCCACAGACTGGAGTCCAGGGGGGTCTCAGGAGGAGGGAGGTGACTGTTGGAGCAACTAGGACGGGAAGTCTAAATGTCAGGGCTAAGAGCTTGGGCAGGGCAGAGTCAGGGCTAAAGGGCTTCAGAGCAGGCCTCGCTCACATTAAGGGGGAACGGGACCCTCTCCACAGGGGCCAGCAGTGAGGGAGGGCTGTCTGACAGTGGAGACCCTGCCTTCGTGGGAGCTCATTGGGCTCAGCTGTTCAAATTCTGGAGGTTGTTGACTGGTGAAAGTAATAGCCCAATCCATTTTAGGGGAGGGTAGCACAGGGCAAACCCACTGAGTACATTTCTTCCTTGGCCCTCAGACCCCCACCACTGCAGACATTCTCAAGCCCTTGCTCCAGGCCGGACCTGGTTTGGTGGAGGCTATGGAGAACACAGAGGACTCAGGCATGGGTCCCGGAGGTCTTCAGTTCCAAGTGCAGTGCTGGGCACAGGCATAGAGGGCTCATGTCAGCCGCTGGGCTCATTCCTCTTACCCGTGGAGAAGTAGAAGGCCCAGTCACCTTGGCTCCATTCTAGGGGAGGAGTTGGGTCTGACTGCATTTCTAGCTCCGAGAAGTTAAGCGATTAGCTTGAGCTGGTCTCTTCACAAGGGGGTGCTCAGGAGCATCCAACAGAGCGAGCCTGCCTTCCCGGCTTGCTGGCCTGGTATCAAGGCTGGACAGGGGCTCTGCAAGAAGAAACGTGCTGGCCTTTTGCCCCTGCCATCCCGTCCCACCCCCAGCCAATGAACTGTTCCACTTGCCCCATCATTGGGAGTTACAAAGGTCAGAGGCCTGAGTTCCCACCCTTATCCCACCCTCCAGCTGGTTAGGGACAAGGTTCGAAGCCTGGCTCCCCTACTTGTCCTCTGACCTAAGGCAGGGAACTTAACCTCTCTGGGACTCAGTTTTTTCATATGCTAAATGGGGATCTCTTCATCATAGTTTAATGACTTGTCTAAAAAAACCCACACCCCTGGGGACTCTGAAGTCGGCAGCCTGAGCAAGAAAGAGCAGTTTGGCACGCGGATCCCGTGACTCCAGCTCCAGCAGTCGTTAATGCGAGTCTTTATTGGCTGTATATACAATTTAAGCTATTAAAATTTGTACAATATTTACAAATTAAATAATCATCTGAAACTGTCTCCAGCAACTCTTGTAACACAGAACCGAGGGAAAAAAAGACGGGCAGGCGGGCCTCGGCTCCTGTGGTCCCTGCCTGGCCCAGTGCCTTTTCTAAACTGGAAAGCCCAGGAGCATGACACTCCTGCTCCTCTTTCCTAGGGTCAAGCATTCAAGTTCAAAGACCATTTTAAGCCAAAAGACAACAGCAAGGAAGTAGTTCCAATACTTCTAAACCCCAGAGAAGTTCTGGAAGTCGAGAAGTGGCTTCCACGGACTCTGCGGCGTGCAGTGGTTCGGGAGCAGACACATGAGCCCTCAGCCTGGCGGGAGGCTGGGCAGTGGTTGCTGGGTGAGACCAGGAACGGTCCCACGGGACAGACAAACCACAGGGAGACGGTGGCGTGGGGGGAGGGGAGGGGCACCTCAGTGCTGCCCCCCTGCTCCTCCACCCTCGAGCCCCCCTTTCCCTGGGCTGTGCAGTTGCCAGTAAGACACGGAAACACCACAGGGCATGAGTGACACAGCCACCATCACAAAGGGCTTCTAGGGAGTTTAGGTAAGAAAAGGGACAGCAGTACCAGTCTTGGTGGGTGGCCCAGGGAGCAAGTTCCTGGCCTGCCTCCAGCCCCTTAAGTTCACACATGGGATCGGGGAGCTAATACTGTTCAGCACTGAAGCGACTTCACACACACACACACACACACACACACACACAAGTGGGGCCTGGAGGGACTGCCCCTTCTCCCAGAGAGGGGTGAGGGAGTAGAGGGCTTCTCAGAGACTGCGCCTTCCTGCCTTCACGGCCCCAGCAGAACAGGCTGAAGGTGGGAGAGAAAGGCTGGAACTGACCCAAGATCCCCATGGCTGCCCAGGACTGGAAGGGCTGGAGTCAACTGGGGCCTCAGGCGTCTTTCCACTTGGCCTAGGGGATGCCACCTCCTTTGTCTCAGAGCTGGGGGTCATTACTCCCTGGTGCACAGAGAGAGGGAGCGGGCACTTGGTGGCAGGACGTGTTACAGCAAGGGCTGCTCAAGAGAGTGGAGGCAGGGGTAGGACTGGGGTAGTGTCAGTGGGCAATCGGGGACTCCAACTTCTGCAGGCGGCGGCGGCGGAGCTCCGCTGCGTCGGGCTCCCCGTCCTCAGGCAGCTCCTCCGTGCCCACTGACTCAGGAGCTGGGGACAGAGTTCCGAAGTGGGACCGAGAGAAGTTCCTTCCCCATTCCCACCCTCCACCCCCAGGCTGACCGAGACTACCTGGAGGCTTTTCAGGCTCAGGGGCTGGCGAGGAGGTTCCAGGGGATGGGGTGGTGGCCTCGGAGCTGGGGATGCTGGTGGGGGAGGCAGCGGTGACAACTGCAGGGGCCGTCTCCTCAGTGGGGCTGACAGAGGTGGCAGGCCGAGGGGGCCTAGGAAGACGAGAAGGAAGGGGCAGGTGAGGACTTGACATCCTGGCGTGATTGGGCAGTTCTTCTGCCCCTTGGAAGCCTTGCGGGGCAGCGTCAGCACTGACGTCCGTCTGCAGCCCAAGTTAGCAGCGGACACAGGCGAGCACGTGTCGTGGGAGTCATCGTGAGCCCCTGCTACAGATGGGCCGTAAAGCACTCGCTGGCGACAACTGTTGGCCTTGTTCACTCTGAAACCACAGCGTCTAGTGGGGTGCCAGGCTCCTCACGGGGCGCCCAGAGACTTTCCACTGACCAAAACCACACTCAAATCTCAGACTCCAGCTCCTCTCCAAGCCTGTGCGGTCACTGCTGTGTGCCAGGCACTCTGTGCACGTGACCTGTGGACGGGACTTAGAACTCTTCTATTCAAATAAGGTGACCGTGCTCACCGAGCAAGTGAGTGGTGGGACCAGCACTTGAACTTAGGCTAGGCTGGCTCTCGGTGACTTTTTTATTTGCTGACTCAGATCAGGGTCAGTGGTTCCCAGGCACCGGGTCACCGTATGTGAGAAGGGTAGACATGTTGAACTAAAGCCCTGAGAACGAGGACTAATTTGATTTTAGAAAAACATAAAGGAACAAGATTGGAAATCAGCTCTCTCATGAACGTCAGTCCTCCTGGGACCCAGGCAGGCCTCCGGCAGCAAGAGACACAGGCCTCGAGAACCTGGAGATCCTGGTGTGTCTACGGACAGGCCGGCCTGAATCAACGGGCGTCACAGGCCGGCAGGAGAAGGACCAAGAACCCCGGCCGGGAGCCTTCCGCGGGCGGCCGGGCACGCGCACGTACCGCAGGGAGGCGCGCACGTACCCCAGGGAGGCGAGCACGGTGAGGTACTGGTTGATCTGCAGCATGGCGGCGTCCAGCAGCGTGTGGATGTTGCGCAGGCTCTGCAGCCGCGCCTCCAGGTGCTGCCGCTCGTGGCCTTCCAGAGCCCGCAGCTCCTCCGGGGTCAGCCCGGCAAAGCCCGCGGGGGGCACGGGCATCGGGGGGAAGGCTGGAGAGAGGCGGAGGCTCAGCCTGGGCCTGACACCCCCGACCCTGCCCAGCAGCCCCGAGCGCGGCTCCGCTTACCGAACGGCGGAGGCAGGGGCATGCCCATCCAGGGAGGAGGGAAGGGGAAGCCTGGGCCGGGGCCGGCCTCCGGGGCGGGGGCGGAGCCAGGGGCCGAGGCGGCGGGGCCCGCTGTGGTGGTGGCGGCTCCACTGGGCCGAGGAAGGGCCGCTGAGGGTAAGAACAGGAAGTTGGGGAGCGTTAAGAGGCCCCCGCTGCCATTCCTCCCACCCCTTGGCTGTCACGGTCCCCAAAAGACACTCACCTGCACTGGTGGATGGAGGAGCCACAGCCTCTCCTGAGCTGGGGGGAGGTGGGACAGGTGGAAAGGGGGCCATGGGGGGCCACAGCGGGAACATGCCTGGAGGAAAGGGAGGCAGGAGGCCCTGGGGGACTGCAAAGAGAGCACAGAGCACGGGGCAGTGAGAAAAGGTCCGGAGTGAGACAGACGCAGATCACACAGAAGGGGCTGGCCCTTAGGAACTCTGTCCCTGCTCCCAAGGGCCTCTCGCAGCTCAGCACGATATGACACATGACCACGACCCGCTTCCCCGCCCAGACTGAGCTTCTAGAAGACAGGGAGTCTGATTCACCTCAGTGTTTCCCATACCCAGCTCGGGGCCAGTACTCTACAGGGCGTGTTGGATGGCCAAGTGAGGGGGCCACTCACAGTTGGGGGGCTGCGGCAGGAGTGGTGGGGGGTGAGCGGCCGGCGGGGGCCCCTGATCTGCAGGTTCCGGGGGCGGTGGTGACTGGGTCGGCAGTGATGCCCGGAGGACATCCATACGGCACGTAGGGCAGGTCTGCTGCCGCTGGAACCAGGAACGCAGGCAGCTGTGGGGTCAACACCGGGTGATGGCTAGCAGGTCCCTGGGGGCCTGCCTTCCAGAGCCTCCCCCCTGGTGTCAGGCTCCCCAGGGCCCCTCCCACCTGGTGTGGAAAATGTGGTTGCAGGGCAGTCTCTTGGCACCAGTCACCATCTCTTCTCGGCAGATGATGCAGACATTGTCCATTGCCTGGAGTTCCTCCGGGGTGGCATCCGGATACCTAGTTAGGACAGGCCAAGGACAGGTCAAGACCAGAGGTGTCTTGGGGGAGCCCGGGGCAGAGCTCGGGAGCGCAGGCGGGCCACTCACAGTGTGTTCATGTTGCGGATGGCTCGGCGAGACATGATGGCGTCTGTCACAGCCTTCTTGAACTGCCTGAAAGGCCGGTGTTGGTGAAAGTTGGGTGAGGGCGGTGCGGATAAGGGCCGGGGCAGGGGCAGGCCGGGCCGGGCCGGGCTTACCTCATGGCCAGGTACATAGGCCGGATGGCAAAGAGAGGGAAGGTGTGCACCTTGATCATGATGGTCATGAAAGCCATGTACAGCAGAACCTTGATGAAGCCTGGGGGCAAGGGGAGGTGCAGAGAACAGCAGTCGCAGGGCCTGGGGGGCGGGGCCGGGGACGCTGGTCCGGTCCGGGGAGGCCCGGGCTCTCCTCACCTGTAAACAGCTCCGTGTAGAGCATGTACACGGCCTTGTTGTCCCAGGGGTTCTCGCTCTGGAGGTCCACGGAGTGCAGTACGTACTTGATAAAGATGGTAAGCACCATGGTCATCAGGATGGCGTACTGGAGGGAGAGGGGACGCAGGGGCATGAGCACACACCTCCCCCAGGCTGCAGTCACACTGCCGGAGCCCGGGAGTCGGCGGGGCGGGGCGCCGTGAGACCAACCCGGGCTCGGCCACAGCTGCGTCCTCCCAGCTCGTCCACTCCCCAGACCTCTCCAGCCCCGCCGGCCTGTCTGCCAAATGACAGAATTAACCGTCCCTTTGTTAACGACATGGCTTTGCCGATGAAAAGATGCAGGTCAAGTGCTCAGCGCAGGGTCTAGCATACAAGCGAGCACTCGGCCAATGGGAGCTGTTAGCACCGGACACACCTCCCCAGTTGTCCATCAAGCTAATTCCTTCCCACTGTCAAGGCCAGCTCCCCCAGGGGTCCATGTGCAGGAGGCCCTCCCTGAGTGCCAGGTCAGGACTGCTCCCCCACACGTGCCTCTCTGTGCTTCCCCTCCTCCAGGGTGTCTGTGTGTGGAGGGCGGGAGCTGAGACTGACTGATGGGTGCTCCTTGGTGGCCTGCACAGGCCTGGCCCCAGAACAGGTGCTCAGTAAGGGTTTGTTGGCTTATTGAAGGCACATTCGGTGGGCTTGTCCTCCCAACCTCCCAAGCCAGTTTTACCTCAAAGCCAAACACCAGCTGCACTGAAGCCCCACGGGTCAGGATGCTGTGATAGGCATGGCTGACGAAGAGGAAGTCCAGGATACCCAGGAGGAACATAAGGGCTGTGGGGACCCCCCAGATGGGGGGTTGGTGGGGTCAGCCCAGGGCCCAACAGCCACTTCCGGCTTTAAGACCCCTCCCTCACACCCTCAAGCCCACCATGGCCCTAGCCATCTAGTCAGGTGGCACACTCCATTGACCCCAGCCCCCTGGGAACTCCAGTTTTGCCTGGGAGGGTATTAGAGCGGCCCGAGCTCCAGGTGAGGAGGCCAAGAGCTAAGGGGCTGGGCAGCTGAGAAGCCCTGGAGTGGAACAGGGCAGAGATGATGCAAATTAACTTCCCAATTTATCTTTCCTGTACAGCTGTGGGTTGAGGGGGACGCCTGTGCTCTGGGGTAGAGGACCATGGTTAGTGACTTGTCATGTTCCAATTGTCCACGGTGCCTCTTCTCCCTCCAGCTCCCTCCTCTCCCCTCCCATGGATCTCACTCACAGATAATGCGGCAGTGAAAGAGCCAGGAGATATTGGGGCTGCGTTCCATCTGAGGCAGAGCAGAAAGGGGGCCCATCAGGAAGGCCGGGGCTCACCCCACATCCCCAACCCAGCCTTCACTGTGCAAGCCTACCCACCAAGCACTCCCTGGCTCCCATCTGCTTCAGAGAACCCCCCTGACCCAACTCACAAAATCCACACGGTCCTCAGCCAGCCAGTGAAAACACTTGAGGAAGAGAAGGAGCGTGAAGAGTGCAACAAAGCGGGGGCTGAAGTCGTCCCGAAAGACAGTGAAGGCCAGACAAGTCTCAGTGACAGCATACCAGGAACGTTCCAGAAGGTGCTGGGGGGTGGACAAGGAATGATGAGGAACCCAAGACATTCTGCTTGCCCAGCCCCCTGCCCCTCACTTCTGGAGTCATGAACCTCTTACCTCCATCTCTGCTGCCCTCAGCTGTCCAAAGAACACCTTGCCCATCACTTTGCCCAAGAGAAAGACAAGGACAAAGGCCTGGATGTAGAGGACCTAGGAGTGAGAAGAGGCTATGGTTTGAGGTCACTTTCTGCTCTGCTATGTCTGGGGCTCGTCATTCGGGAACCTCCCCATGGCCCCATCCCCAATTAATTCAAAGTCAGGCAGCTAGTGGGCTACTTCGCGTCTCTCCCACTTACCTGACCTCTAGCTCCGCCCCTGCCTCAAGCGGACTCCTCCTCCCCTCCCAGGGAGTCCCCCCCACCTTGAGCCCTGAACTCACTGCCATGCTGGGGCTGGACTTGGTCAAGTACACCACAGTGGGGTAGAACTGGTGCTTGAGGTAGTAGGCATGAGCCACCACGGCCCCGGTCAGCGCCAGGCTGGCCGCCATCATCACTGCGGTGCGGAACATCGTCCTGGCCTGGAGACCTGCGTGGGGACAGGGAAGGAATGACCTGTGCGGGGCGCACGCCGTGCAAACCCAGCACAGCGCCCGACACGCAGTGTCACCGAATAGGAGGGAAAAAAAACCCGCCTCACCTCACCCTCACAGTCGTGACGTCAAGAACAGCATATGCTCCCCCGATTTTACAAATAAGAAAATGGAGGCTCAAAGGGGTTACGAGCCCACTGACGCAAGGCCTGGAGCCTGGGTCCGTCTTGTTTCAAATCTAGGGCTTTCCACGCCGCCTGCCAAGCCGCCGCCTCTAGGGAGGCTCGAGGAGAGGCGAACGTGCTGGAGGAGGGGGAACCGCTACCACGGCCTCTAAAGTGAAGATGATGGGGAGGATGCAAACGCAGAAACCTCCAGAAGCAAGAACGTGCCGCCTGGACTGGGAGAAGCCAGGCGCTGGGGGGCGCAGCCGGGCAGGCGACAGCGCCGATGACAGCTCGGCCAGGGTGGGCAGCTGCGACGCGCGCCTCGCGGGAGCGGGCGGGGTACGTCAGCCTGGAACCCTGGCGTCCACCAACCCCCGGGGCAGTGTTCTCTCGGGGGCAGCGGAGAAACGGCCGATCGCCGGGATGCAGCGCGGCACGGAGAGGGACCCGGGGCGCCCCCGCACCTGTGATCGCCAGGAGCTGCGAGCGTCGCAGGCGGGGCCCAGCCTCTGGACAGCGGCCGCGCGGACGCCGGAGGTCTACGGCGAGCTGACAAGCCGCGAGCGGGGCTGAAGGGGAGCGCCGACCCCGGAGCCCTCCAGGGGAGGGCCCAGGTCCCGACTCCCAACCACAACCCGGGCCCGACCCCGGCCGACTCACCAGGAGCCCAGCGCCGCGAGCCCGCTCGATCCCCGCGACTGCGGAGGCGGCCCCGGTTAACAACACTCCCCACCCCCTGCGAGCCGGAACTTCGGGAGTGAGACACCTCACTTCCGGTGGGGAGCAGTGCGGATCGTACCAAGTGCACCCTTCCTTTGGCCGCACCGCGCACCCTCCGTGGTGCCGGGAGCGGTGGTCCCACCACCGGATCGAGGCTTCGTGCCCAAGGCCGTAGCAAGAGATGCGACAGGCGGTCGGAGCGGAATAGGGCAGCCCGGCGGCTGGTTGGAGTCCCCCCGTTTATGAGTCCCGGATGGTATCGCCTCCGTCTCCGAGTGGACTCAACCCAGCGGAGGACTCAGGCTCTCGAGGCGGGGAGGAAGGTGGGACTTTGTGCGGACCGTACCACTTGGAGGGGAGAGCGTGCAAGGGACGGACGTTCTGGGCTTAAGAGAAATAAAATGCTTTAGAGTATCATTCCAGAAGATTTCACAACAATTTGACAATTGAGATGCCTTCCTGGAGAACTAGATTCAGAAAAGAAAAATTTGCTCCTCCACGATCACCCCCAAATTGTGTGGGAGTATGTTGGGTCCCCGTGGCTGCTACTCATTGGCCGAGATAGAGTTACGCGGACCAATAAGAAAAAGGAAAGAAATTTGCGGTCCTATGGAAAGAGAAAAGCAGGTGAGCGGTTGCTAGGCACTAAAGGCAGCGTTGCCTAGGTCTAGGTCCAACCTCAGTGGGCGGACAGCCGCCGGAGGGGGCGGGGGGCTCTGCCATCCGTGGGCGGGTGATCTGTGTCTGCCCAGGGGGAATGTTTGCTGCGCCACGAAAGGGAGGCGCAGGCTGGTGTTTCTAGGGCTAGGAAGGCAGGTATTTAACACCGTCTAATCTTGGGCTGGTGTTCTATGCAAAGGGATCGACTTCAGCTTCCCTGTGCCTACAGCTTTGCCTTCCTTGTATAGTCCACTACCGGGCCACAGTCGCAGCTACCACTGGTCTTGGGCTGCCCAGTATTTCAGTTTGTGTCTCAGTCGCAGCCAAGCCAGTCTGTTCCTTGACAGAATGAAGCCAACACGCCCAATTTGTGTCTTACCTTTTCCTCTGTCTCGTAGCAATCCAATCACTGAAGTGTATGGGCTGGGGGATGCTATGCTCATTTTGTACGTGGGACAATTGAGGTTCAGGCATTTTACAAGATCTGTTCTAGGATTGGCCTCGGGTCTGTCTGACTCTAAAGTCCTGTCCTGTTGGCCTCAGCCACCTTCACCGCCTCCTGAATTGACCTGAGCAGTTTAGCTTGTAACCTGTCACAGTGTTGGCTCCCCGACAAGGCCATGTGTTACTTTCTAGTGACTTCATCCAGTGGTCAGCTTTCAGTTCTTGCCTGACTCGACCGACCTCGCTCCTCTTTTAAAAAGTCTCCTCCCTGAGCTTCTGTGATCCCACAGGCCTCTGCTTTTCTTTCTGGCTGTGCATTTAACCCCTTTCCTCTCTGTCTTTCCCGTCTATCCTAGATGTTGGTGTCCATGTTGGCCCCTTCTGTTTGTTTTCTCTGCATAATGCCCTCTGCTTCTGTGGATTCTGTACCCCCATCATGAGCTGATGGCTTTCAGGTCCGCTCTGCAGCTGGAATACCTCCTGCTTTTAAAACATTTCGGTGTTCTTAGTCTTCCACCCCTACCCTGGCTTCAGACACCGGGGCATCTTGTTCACCTGCTCCCTCTCCATCTGTCCCCACACCCGCACTGGTCATTAAATCATTTATTCAGTTGTCTACAAATATGTGTCGGATGCAGCCTGTTCTAGGAACTTAGACAAAATAATGATCTCTGCCTTTGTGAGGTCTTACCCTGGTGGATGTGATGGGGGATAAACCCTGTACATAATATAAGTGAATCTCTACTGTGTTGGGAGGTAACGAGTAGGTGCTAAGTGCTGCCGGCAAAAAAGAGCAGAATAAAAGGGGTCAGGAGTGTGGTAGGGTGCTTGAAGCAGGTTGCAGGATCCGTGAGAAGCTGAACAAAGACTTGAAGGAGGAAGGGGCATGAACCAAAGGGATTTCTGGGTAAAGAGTCGCAGCCGGTTAAGAGCTGACCTGTCCTGGTTTGCTGGGAGGAGGCGAGTGTGGCTGGAGTGGAAACAGCAAAAGGGTTAGCAGGAGGAGGAGGAGGAGGCAGACCCAGAAGGCATTAGCCAGGACAAGGACTGTGGCTTTTACTCTGAATGACATGAGGAGCCATTGGAGGTGCTGAGTAGAGGTGTAACCTGCTCTACTTAGGTCTAAAAGGATCACCCTAGCACCTGTGTTATTGAATGTAGTGGGGTGGGGGGCAGAGGTGGGAGCAGGGAAACCAGGTAGGAGTTCTTACAGTCTGTTACTCAAGAGATGAGGTCCTGTTGAGTCAACCTCCAAAGTGTCTCTAGAAGTCATTCTTTCTTTTCCATCTTTATCTCCTGGTCTTAGTCTAGACCATCATCTTCTCATGCCTGGGCCAGTTTAACAGCCACCCAACTGGTCACCTTTCCTATACTCTACTCTCCGCTTATTGTCCCCACAGTGGCCAGAAAGATCCTCTGCCCCCTCATCTCACTCCTGACCTCCCCCCCCCACACTCTGCCCTTCAGGCATATGCCCTGTATGTGGGGACCCCCGATGTATCATACATACAAAAAAAGGTTTAAAAAGGTATTTTCACCAAATCATTATATCTATTTCAAAATTAAATAAATTCATCACGAATTAGATTTTTTACAGGGTGGAGAGGGGCAGATGGAGAGGGAGAAAGAGAATCTCTGGCAGGCTCCATGCGCAGTGCAGAACCTGTCACGGGGCTTGATCTCACCCCCCTGAGATCACAACCCGAGCTCAAACCAAGAGTCGGACATTTAACTGACTGAGCTACCCAGGCACTTCAGGCACCCCACAAATTAGATTTTTAATAAGTTAGGTAACAAATAATAATATTTGATTGGTGAGGTTAAAAAATTTAAATACTGGGTACAATAACATGTAAAATGGGAAGGAAGTTGTGATAGGAGAGAAAAAAATCCCCACGTGTCCATCAGGAAGAGAATGGTTGGATCCATCTATTCCAATAATGTTTAATGCATTGAAAAGTCAGATTTAAAAGAAAATCAGACACTTGCATGATTAAAAATAACCAAAACTAAAGGGTTTTCTATATATAGTATCATGTCATCTTCAAATAGTGAAAAATTTACTTCTTCCTCACTAATTTGAATGCCTTTGATTCCCTTTTCTTACCTGATTACGGTGGCTAGGACTTCTAGTACTATGTTGAATAAAAGTGGCTAGAGTGGACATCCTTATCTTGTTCCTGATCATAGGGGGAAGCTCCGATAAATGAATTTAGTAAGGTCAAAGGATACAAAATGAATGTACAGAAATCTGTTGCATTCCTAGACACCAATAATGAAGCAACAGAAAGAGAAAATAGCAATCCCATGTAAAATTGGACCAAAAATACTAAAATACCTAGGAAGAAACTTAAGCAAGGAAGTGAAAAACCTGTAGTCTGAAAACTATGAAACACTGATGAAAGAAATTGAAGACGATTCAGGGGCGCCTGGGTGGCACAGCGGTTGAGCGTCTGCCTTCGGCTCAGGGCGTGATCCCGGCGTTCCGGGATCGAGCCCCACATCAGGCTCCTCCGCTACGAGCCTGCTTCTTCCTCTCCCACTCCCCCTGCTTGTCTCTATCTGGCTGTCTCTCTCTCACTGGCTGTCTCTATCTCTGTCGAATAAATAAATAAAATCTTAAAAAAAAAAAAAAAGGAAATTGAAGACGATTCAAATGGAAAGATGTTTCGTGCTCAAGGATTGTAAGAACAGATATTGTTAAAATGTTCATACTACCCAAAGGAATCTACAAACATAACTCAATCCCTATCACAGAACTACAACAAATAATCCTAAAATTTGTACGGAACCACAAAAGACCCCAAATAGCCAAAACAATTTTGAAAAAGAAAAACAAAGTTGGAGGCATCACAATTCCAGATTTTGAGTCATACTGCAAAGCTGTCGTAATCAAAAAGATATGGTACTGGTACAAAACTAGATACTTCGGGGGCACCCGGGTGGCTCAGCTGGTTAAGCATCTGCCTTCGGCTCAGGTCACGATCCCAGGGTCCTGGGATCAAGCCCCGTGTTGGGCTCCCTGCTCAGTGGGAGTCTGCTGCTTCTCCCTCTCCCTCTACTCCCTGCTCGTGCTCTTTCTCTCTCAAATAAAATCTTTTCAAAAAATAGACACATTGATCAATAGAACAGGATAGAAAGCCCAGAAACAAACCCACAATTGTGTGATCAATTAATCTTTAACAGAAGAGGCAAGAGTATACAGTGGGAAAAAGAAAGTCTCTTCAATAAATGGTGTTGGGAAAACTGAACAGCTACATGCAAAAGAATGAAACTGGACCACTTTCTTACACGATACACAAAAATAAACTCGAAATAGATTAAAGATCTAAATGTGAGTCCCGAAACCACAAAAATCTTAAAAGAGAGCAAAGGCAGTCATTTCTGTGACATCATTCACAGCAACATTTTTCTAGATATGTCTCCTGAGTAAGGGAAATAAAAGCAAAAATAAACTGTTGGGACTATATAAAAATAAAAAGCTTCTGTACAGCAAAGGAAACAATCAACAAAACTAAAAGACAACCTACTGAATGGGAAAAGATATTTGCAAGTGACATATCCAGTAAAGGGTTAGAATCGAAAATATATAAAGAACTTATGCAACTCAATGCCCCCAAAACAACCCAATTAAAAAATGGGCAGAAGACATGAACAGAAACAGGCATTTCTCCAAAGAAGACACCCAGATGGCCGACAGACACTGAAAAAATGCTCAAAATCACTCATCATCAGGGAAATGCAAGTCAAAATCACAATAAGATATCACCTCACACATGTCAGAAGGACTAAAATAAAAAAAAGAAGAAACAAGTGTCGTCAAGGATGTGGAGGAAAAGGAACGCACGTGCCCTGCTGGTGGGGATGCAGACTGGTGCGGCCGCTGTGGGGAACAGTGTGGAGGTGCCTCGAAAATAAAAAATAGAGCTACCCTATGATCCAGTAATCACACTACTGGGTATTTACCCAAAGAATATGAAGACACTGATCCAACAGGATACGTGCACCCCTCTGTTTATTGCAGCACTATTGACAATAGCCAGGTGAGCCCAAGTGTCCATTGATAGATGACTGGATAAGGAAGATGTTCTATACATGCACATGGAATATTACTCAGCCATAAAAAAGAATGAATTCTTGCCATTTGCAAGAACATGGATGGAGTTAGAGAGTATAATACGAAATGAATTAAGTCAGTCAGAGAAAGACAAATACCATATGATCTCACTCATATGTGGAATTCAAGAAACAAAACAGGGGCACCTGGGTGGCACAGCGGTTAAGCGTCTGCCTTCGGCTCAGGGCGTGATCCCAGCATTATGGGATCGAGCCCCACATCAGGCTCCTCCGCTACAAGCCTGCTTCTTCCTCTCCCACTCCCCCTGCTTGTGTTCCCTCTCTTGCTGGCTGTCTCTATCTCTGTTGAATAAATAAATAAAATCTTAAAAAAAAAAAAAAAAAGAGAAACAAAACAAACAAAGGGGAAAAAAAGAGACAAACCAAAAAACAGACTCGTAACTATAGAGAACAGAGGGTTACCAGAGTGGAGGTGGGCAGGGGGATGGGGGAAATAGGTGAAGAGGATTATGAGCACACTTATCATGGTGAGCACTGAGTAATGTATAGAATTGTTTAATCACTCTGTTGTACATCTGACACTAAGATAACACTGTATGTTAACTACATTGGAATTAAAATGTAAAACTTAATAAAAAATAAAAATAAATTTAAAAATAACCCAAACTAGGGGCACCTGGGTGGCTCAGTCAGTTAAACATCTGACTCTGGCTTTCATGTATGAAAAACACATATCTAACATTATACATAATGGTAAAAGACTGAATGCTTTCCTTCTAAGATCAGATACAAGAAAAGAATGTCCACCCTTGTGACTTCTATTCAGTATTATACTGAAAGTTTTAGCCAGGTAATTAGGCAAGAAAATAAATAAAAGTCATCTAATTGGAAAGGAAGAAATAAAAGTAGGTCTATTTGCAAATGGCAGAATCTTGCATATAGAAAACCCTAAGGAATCCATCAAAAAACTATTAGAGTTAGTAAGTGAGTTCAGCAAGGTTGCAGAATAGAAGATCAATATGCAAAACTCAGTTGTAGTTTTATTCACTAGCAATGAACAATCCACAAATGAGATCAAGAAAATTCCATTCACAATGCACGAAAAAGAATAAAATGCTTATGAATAAATTGAACAAGAGAAATGTAAGACTGGTACAGTGAATAATACAAAACATTGTTGATAGAAATTAAACATCTAAATAAATGGAAAAATATCTTATAACTATGGACTACAGAACTTAATATTTTTAGATGGCTTTGTCCCCAAAATTGAAATCTAAAATTCAGCAGTCCCTGTCAAAATCCCTGCTGCCTTCATTGCAAAAATTAATGAGGTGATCTTCAAATTCATGTGGAAATGAATGAGACCCAAAATAGAGAAAACATTCTTGAGAAGGAAGAAGAAAGCTGGAGTACTCATATTCCCGATTTTAAAACTTAGTACCAAGCCACAATAATCAAGATTATGTAGTACTGACAAAAGGACAGACAAATAAAGCAATAGAGTAGAATTAAAAGTGCAGAAATAAGCACAGACACTTATGGTCACTTGATTATCAACAAGGGTGCCAACACAATGCAGTGAGGAAAAAGTAGTCTGTCAGCAAATGATGCTGGGAACCCTACCTCACACCATACAGAAGCAATTAGCTCAAAATGGATCAAAGACCTAAACGTAAGACCTAAAAGTACGAAAGTCTTAGGAAAAAACAGGCATAAATCTTCATGACCTTGGGTTAGTTAGATAATGGTTTCTTGGATATGACACGAAAAGCACAGCCTTTTAAGAAAAGCTAGATAAATCAGACATCATCAAAATTTAAAACTTTTGTGCTTCAAAAGACACCATCAGGAAATTGAAGAGACAACTCACAGAATAAAAGAAAACATTTGCAAATCATATATTTGATAAAAGATTTGTATCTAGAATGTAAAAAGAACTCTTACAACTCAGTAATAAAAAGACAACCCAATTCAAAAATGGCAAAGGATTTGAACAGAAATTTCTTCAAAGAAGACATGGCCAACAGGCACACGAAGGAAATGCAAATCCAAACCACAATGAAATCACTGCACATCCACTAGGATGGTTACAATAAGAAAGACAGGCATGAAAAGAGCAACAATAACAAGTGTTAGCAAGGATCTGGAGATACTGGTACCTTTGTGCATTTCTGGCAGGAAATCTCAGTTCTCCTCCAAACTGACCTAAAATTTCAATCTAGATCAAAAGAGTTTTTCATGGAACTTAAGAGTTTATTTTAAGATACGTATATGTGACTCTTGATCCCAGGGTTGTGGTTTCAGGCCCCACGTTGGGTGTAGAGATTACGTTATAAAACAAAGAAAAAAATGTGGGGCTCCTGGATGGCTTAGTCAATGGAGCATCCGACTGGTTTTGGCTCAGGTCATGATCTCAGGGTTGTGGGATCGAACCCCGAGTCAGGCTCTGGGCTCAGCGAGGAGTCTGCTTGAGATTTTTTCTCTCCCTCTCTCTTTGCCCTCCCTCCTGCTCTCTCTCTCTAAATAAATAAAATCTTTAATAAAACCAGAACCTCTTCCTTTCCTAAGCTGGTGGAGGGCACATAGGTGTGTCTACTTTGTTTTGTTTTTTTTTTTAAGATTTTATTTTAAAGCAATCTCCATAACCAGTGAAGGGCTCAAACTCACAGCCCCAAGATCAAGAGCCCCATGCTCCACTGACTGAGCCAGCCGGATGCCCCAATACCAAGAATTTTTTAAAGTGAGAGGAATATATATGGTATATAGTATATCACGGATAAAACATTTAGATTTGTTTTAGATTTTATTTTTAAGCAGTCTCTACACACCATGTGCGGCTCGAAACCACAACCCTGAGATCAAGAGTCACGTGCTTCACCGACTGAGTCAGCCAGGTGCCCCTACATTTTTCTCTTTTTGTAGTCAGGAATCTTTCTTTAAGTAATAAGAATGAGGTAAGTCTACATAGCCTGATGTAGAAAAACTTCTAAGACATTTTATTAGGTTAAAAAAGTAACTTCCAGAATAATGTTAGAAGTATGGTCTCATTGATGTAAAGAAAAAATTAGCTCTGTGTGTGTATTTATATACATATTTTGTATTACATGCGCCTATTGACAAGGATTACACTTCCAAAGGGGACACCTAGGGGTGCCTGGGTGGCTCAGTCCGTTAAGCGTCTAACTTTTGATCTCAGCTCAGGTCTTGATTCCAGGGTCTTGAGTTCAAGCCCCATGGTGGGTTCCAAGCTGGGCATAGAGCCTACTTAAAAAAAAAAAAGAGAGAAAAGAAAAAAGAAAAATAAATAAAGGGGACATCTCTAGGGAAAAGAGGAGGAGGTGGGACGGGGGAGGAGTGTTGTGAAGAGAGATGTCTGTTTTTTTTTTTTTTTTTAAGGGGGAAAGGATTTTCCTCATTTTTATTTATTTATTTTTTAAGATTTTATTTATTTATTTGACAGAGATAGAGACAGCCAGCAAGAGAGGGAACACAAGCAGGGGGAGTGGGAGAGGAAGAAGCAGGCTCCCAGTGGAGGAGCCTGATGTGGGGCTCGATCCCATAACGCCGGGATCACGCCCTGAGCCGAAGGCAGACACCCAACCGCTGTGCCACCCAGGCACCCCGAGAGATGGCTGTTTTATCCTGCATACTTATGAGCAGCTTAAAACCATATGAAAGAGAATGTATTCATCTATTACTTGTATAATCATTTATAAAATGATTTTGAGGATTTCAATGAGTCAAAAAAAAAAAATGTGGACACCCCATGACCCAGCAGTTTCAATTCTAGGACTCCATCTTAACGAAGAATTCACTGAAGCACAGTTTGTAAGAGAGAAAATTTAGAAACAACCTACATGCACATCAATAGGCAAATGGTGAGATTTATATAACCTTACAGCAGAATGGTTAGAGTAGTAACCAAAGTTCGTCAAATGCAGAGTATATGCCAGACCCTACATTCGTGTGTTCACTTAATCCTGGCAAGGTAGACACCATTACTTCCCTCATTTTATAGACAAGGAAACGGAGGCTCAGAGAGCTTGAGCCATTTGACCAGTCACTTAGAATCGAAGTGGTAGACACAGGATTTGAACCCCGGGAGTATCTGATTTCACAATCATCCACCTTGACCACTGGGTCTCCTAAACGCAGGCATTAAGAAGGATGAGTTCAGATCAATGTCACTGCCACGAAAAGTTGTCTATCCTGTTATAGAAAAAAAAGATCATAAAATGGTTATACAGTAAGATTTCAATTTTGTGAACTGAAAAAAAAATAACTCGTAAAATATCTGGAGGAATATTCACCAGCTGTTACTGGTGGTTATGTGGGTAGGAGGTAGAGATAGGATTACGTCTGTGTTTATGGGTTATGTTAGAAATTTCTGTAAGTTTTGAGGTTTTCACCAAGTAAGGGGATTCCTTTCATAAACAGAAAAATAAAGATTTAAAAGTGAAGGCAGCAGCAATCCTGGGTTGCTGGGAGCTGCGTGGCAGGGTAAGCCCGAAGCTTCATGGAGCACCATTGGCTTTCCGGAGGACAAACAGCCTTCCGATCAGAGACCTGAACTGCCTGCCCGTAGGCACATCTGGCCCGTGGTCCAGTTTTGTTTGACCCGCACAGGACTGACAATGTTTTATCCATTAGTTGTCATTGCTTAAAATGTGTAAGATTTCACATAAGAAGTAAGGATGTCTGGCTCCTCCAGGAAACTTGACTGGCCCCACTGGGCCCACCTTCCTGGTAAGAGCTGCTTGGATGGGGCCAGTGCTTTTCAGTCCCTGGAGGCCAAGGTCACTCCCGCTCATTACCTGTCCCAGCTCTGTGGGCATTAGCTTTGCTACTTGGGGCACGCGTTGAAATGGAGACATGCTTGGCACTCCTTGACCAGCCATGCTCACCCCTTAATTCAGCGGGGTATTGGCTCCAGGAGCACATATCGGGAATTTGTCCCATCATTTATCTGACACACGTTTATTACATTGTTTCTTCCTAGAGTAAGCCCATGCTGGTGTGAAAATTGAGAAAAGGAAACCTCATTTAGAATGGAGCCAGGAGGCCGGCAGGGGGAGCTCTCACGCCCAGCCCTGGCTGTCTACCGCAGACCCAAGGGGAAGAGAGGAACCTAGCAAGGGGATACTCCTGCACTATTCCAGCAAGAGGAGGGAACATTTCTTCTTGCCCCAGCAACAGCCCAGCCAATGACGGACAGTCACAGCCCAGCCACTGAGAAACCGCTATACTTCAAGCTCCCAGTTTACTCCAATGGACTTTTAGTTTATAACCCCCGACTCCCCCCCTTTCCTCTATAAAAGAGTGGTCCTCTACTCGGTCAGGGAGTTGCTCCTGGTTTTGCTGGAGCTTGCTTGTCCCAGGTTGTAATTCTCGGCGATTCCCGAATAAACCCATCTGTTGCTTGTAAAATAACCGGCTGCTCCAGATGATGCCGCATGGAGGAGAAAAGAGCTCTCCGCGGAGGGAGCGCCTTGCCCAAATTGCAAAATTGTAAGGAAACACATGGTGGTTATTGTTGCAAACCTTTCAGTTTGAGGATGGTCTGTTTCTTAGCAATGGATCACCGAAACCAAAGCGGGCACGATGTCTGGTTTGTCTCACTGTTCCCAGCCCCAGGTCCAGGGTCTGGGACACAATACGAGTTCAGTGGATATTGAAAGAGTGAATAAACAAATGTTTGGATGGGGGAATAGATGGCTGGATATGGTCATTGACTCGGGCCTGACCGCCCTGGGGTGGTAGGTTTCGGCAGAATCAGGGACCTGGGGCAGCAGCTTCTTGGGGGACTGAGGGGACAATTCCTGTTGGGATTGGTTTTTTGTTTGTTTTTGCTTTTTTTGGGTTTTGTTGTTGTTGTTGTTGGGTTGTTCAAACTCATTTCCTGGGCAGGGTTCCCATCAGAGCCCCTGGAGGGGGCATATCACAACAGATGTTCCCGTGAGGTGGTGACTGCTGTCAGGGACCTAGAAGCTTCCATAGCACCGTGGTTCCAGAGCCGCACCATCCGTGCTGGAGCCACACCAGCAGAAGGCAGGCCTGGGGCTGGGGCGGGGGGGGGGGGGGGGCTCCATTTCACTCAGTTCCAGAGTTAAGTCTCACATGATTGCAGTTAAACAGCTGGAACATTTTTATTTTTCCATCCCAACCTTTGCAAGCCAGGAAGGCATCTGGGAGGGGGCTGGGTCGGGTGCCACGTGAGCCAGATGGCTACCCCACGTCCACTCACTGCTCTGCCGAAGGCCTTCCTCACTGGGTATTTGGATTCCTGCGTGTCGGCTTCAGCCTGCCGCCCCCACCGTCGTGGCCAGACTTTGTGTCGTGGCCAAACTTAACTCGCCCTCATTCCTCACACTCTGCTTGTCTCTTCAGCGTAGCTTTCTTCTCTGTCGTTCCTCCTTCGTGTGAGATGCTTTCCTCCTTCCGTTTGCCAGGAAAATGCTTAGTGCAGCTCCAGAGACACTTCAATGACTCTCTCCCTCCCCTTGGTGCCCGTGGCACTGAGCCAGTGGGAACACAGTCTCATCAGACCCTACGTTGTCATTACTCCTGTGTCTGTGACCTCTGTCAGGGCAGGGTTCGGAATACTAAGAATAACTCCTCTGCGTGTGGTGTAAATTGTAAGGTTGGCCACACAGCCCGTGTGTGTTGAGCTCTGACCGTACGCCTGGCTTATCACAATCCTACGGGCCAGGTACCATTAGCACGCTTCTTTCCTGGTTGGGGAAACTGAGGTAGAGAAAGATTAGGTAACTTGCCTGAGGTTTGCACAGCTAACAGAGAAAGACAAAGTCAGGATTTAACCCAGGCAGGGTGGCCCCTCAGCCTCTTTACTTTGCAACGCATGCATTTTCTCGATCCCTGTGACAAATTGCCATTTTTTTCCTGAAGTAAGCTGTAAGCCCAACGTGGGGCTTGAACTCATGATCCCAAGTTCAAGAGTCGCATGCTCTACTGACTGAGCCACCCAGGTGCCCCCCAAGTTACCATTTGATTGATGAGAAAGCCAAAGCTCAGAGAGGCTAGGAGACTTAGCCAGTCAGCCTGCTGGAGAGTGGCAGAGCTAGGACAGTTGTCTGGTTCCCCCACACTCCCCTGCACTTCTTGCAAGCCAACAGCCCCCACTGTCTGGACCTGACTCCCCCAGGACCTGTGGTGAGTTGCACCCCCAATCCAAGCAGTGTCTGGGGCTCAGTCATTACCCACAGTCTTTGGGCAAAGCCGGGGAGCAGTCACCACTGGGCTACACAATCTGAGTGTCCTTGGAGGGCAGAGCAGGGACAGGGAGCCCAAGTCTCTGCCCGCGGCAGGGGGCAGGTGGCCAGGGGTGAGGCCATGTCATAACTCTAAACGCAGACCCTGAGGGCATCTATGAAAGGGACAAAGAATACAGGGGTGGAATAAGGAAGGCCCAGAGACAGCACCTGTTACCCAAGTGTATTGTAAACAAAGAAAGTTGTGGGGGAAATAAAGTTGCTGGCTTGGGCAATCAGTTCACACTCAGCCAATCAACACACATTTACAGGGCCTGTTATGTGCCAGGCACGGAGCTGTGTGCTGGGGACTCAGTAGGGAGCAAGAAGACACTTTCTGCCCTCATGAACCTTCTTGCCCAGTGCAGGAAATGTGAGATACATACTTTTCATCCTGCCTCTTTGCCATTAGAATGGAGTCTCCCTGCTGCCCCTGATTCAGTCATTTCTTTATCCAGCAAGTGTTTTTTTTAATTTAAATTCAATTAGCCAACAGAGAGTATATCATCAGTTTCAGAGGTAGTGTTCAACAATCCGTGAGTTGCGTATAACACCCAGGGCTCATCACATCACATGCCCTCCTTAATGCCCATCACCCAATTATCCAGCAAGTATTTACCGAGTGCCCACCACGAGCCAGCCCTTGTGCTCATTGTAGAGAACGCATTCGTGAGCAGAACAGGTAAAAATCCCTGTCCTCCTGGAGCTTCCAGTCAACAGACAACAAATAAACAAGGAAACACATAGAGAAGTGTTGACGTTGGGGGATCGAGAGGGGAGGGGAGGGGAGGTGGAGAGGATGAGGAGGACTCAGAGTGTCTGAAGGGAGGAGAGACAGTCCTTCTGTCCCTGCGGGAGGTGTGCACAGATGTGGGTTCAGGTAGCTCCAGGAACAGGACAAGGGAACGAGTGTGAGAGGTGGGAGGAGCGAGGAGAAGTTGTGACCAGTCATTGCCGAAAGCAGGACCAGGATCTGAGCAGAGAAACACGGGAGAATTCCAGGAGGTGGGTGCCCAGGGACTCCTGCACCCCGAGGTCACGGCGAGACAGCCCTCTGGTTCTCTGATTTGCTTCGTCTCAGGGGCACGTACCACGTAGATGGATGAATGGGTTCAGCCGGGGTGCGGCGTTTCTAGGATATATCCATGTGCTCTTGATTCTCCTCTTTCCAAGAGGTGGCCCCTAATTCCCCCTCCTTGAGTGTGAACTGGGCTCAGTAATTCGCTTCTAATGAGTAGATGAAAACAAAAGTGATGGCATGACTTGTGAGACTTGGTCACAAAAGGCACTTTGGCTTCCTGCTTGCTCTGTGTCTCAGGTCACTCGCTCTGGGGAAGCCAGATGCCATGGCAGGGAGACAGGCAAGCAGCCCTCTGGATGGGACGACGTGGTGTGCAACGGAGGCCCCGCAGCCCCCAGCCATGTGAGTGAGCCCCCAAGGAGGGGGACCCCGCAAACCTCCGGCCCCTATCAAGCCTTCAGACGATGGAGGCTCTGGCCAACATCTTGACTGCAAACCTCAGGAGAGACAGTGAGTCAGAACTTCCTAGCTCTGTTGCTCCTGAATTTCCTGAGCTATGGAACAGGGAGGTAGTAAATTCTTTTTCAATTTATTTATTTTTTATTTTTTTAGATTTTTATTTATTTATTTGTCAGAGAGAGAGAGAGAGAACAAGCAGGGAGAGTGGCAGGCGGAAGGAGAAGCAGGCTTCTTGCTGAGCCAGGAGCCGGATGTGGGGCTTGATCACAGGACCCCAGGATCATGACCTGAGCCGAAGGCAGAACCTTAACCGACTGAGCCACCCAGACGCCCCTTTTTTAATTTAAACCACAACGTTCTGGGGTAATTTTTATACAACAAAAGATAACAAATACACCAGTGGCTTCGATAGAGGAGAAATTGGAGGGCAGGCTACCACCTGGTGATGCAAGAACCCAGGCTCCTTCTATCTTGTGGCTCTGCTATCCTCTGGGTGCCCTGGAGATCTGCACTGGGCTGGAAATCTGGGATATAGAAAATGAGGGAGATTGTTAGAGCAGTTTTCAAAGGCCATACCTGGTAACGAATAATAAAAAATAATGAAAAATGGGATGAGGAGGTCACATGTAAGATGGAACCAAAAGATGAGAGCGTAGGGTGGGTGGAAGGGAAAAAGGAATAAGGATCAGTAGGAAGACCCTCTGGCCTGAAAGTGTGGGTGTATTTTAGGAAACAAGGAGAACCCCTGAGTGATGAGCTGGGGGAGTGACGCTGAGAATGGCCGAAACGGACTGTGAAGAGGTGAGTGGAGACCGGGCACGCTTGGCCTTGTTAACAGCCGGACTAGGGTCCGTGGGAAGATGCTGCAGGGTCCAGGCCGGAGACAGGTGCAGGTCTGCCCTGGGAATGTCCTGAGGGCCGCAGTAGAGGGAGGGGCTGGAGGAGGGAGGGGGTAGCCGCTGGAGCAGGAAGAGTGGTCAGGAAGCTGATGCAGCCCTCAGACGGAGATAAAAACAGCCTGCTGTGGTCTGGGCGGGGTGGACAGACACCCTCCAGGCATAGAGAGGGCCAGGATGCGGTATTTGAGTAAATGGGGGAGGGAGAGAAAAAGGGAGAAGCCAAGCAGCCCCAGGCTTCCGTGGGGAAGATAGAATTAGTATCTAAGACGTGGAATCCCAGAGACTACGGGTTGAGAGGCAACCTGTTGAGTTCACTTGTTAAAATTATGAAATATTTGATATGTACAAAATAATCGATGTCAGATATTCGTAAGCAATGGAGTGAAATAATAAATTAAACACCCGGCTTGAAAAACACAACATCAGCGACATCTCTGTTTCCCCATTTCCTCCTCCCAACACATCTCCCCAGCCACCACAACCCTACTTTATATTATTTTTAAACTCATTACCTTGCTATCATTTTTCTCATAAACTTGAGCGGCTGTTTTATTACACATATGCTTACCAAAATATTCCAGTTAAGAATTGAAAGGATTTGCTTTTTCGGTATAAAACTGACCGCACGCCCAATCAAGCTCCCGATATCCAGATCCTGTTTCAACAACTGGCTCAAACTTTCTGCCCAGACACTCCCTCTCCTGTTGCTCTCGGCCACACATCCCTACTGGTGCGGTGTGCCCTTGGGGTGCGTTTCACTGGGCACGGCAAGATGCATTCTGTGCATTCGTTGAGGTGATGCAATTTTTCTCCTCTATCTGTTAAAGAGGTAAATTGCATTAATTATATTTCTCATTTCTAACTTGGCCTTTGGATTGATTGATTGATTTTAAGTAGGCTCCATGCCCAGCTCAGAGCTCAACAAGGGGCCTGAACTCATGACCCTGAGATCAAGACCTGAGCTGAGATCAAGACCTGAGCCGAGATCAAGAGTCAGACGCTTTGGGTGCCTGAGTGGCTCAGTGGGTTAAGAGCCTGCGTTCAGTTCAGATCATGATCCCGGGGTTCTGGGATTGAGTCCCTCATTGGGCTCCCTGCTCAGTGGGGAGCCTGCTTCTCCCTCTCCCTCTGCTGCTCCCCCTGCTGTGCTCTCTTGCTCGCTCTTTGCCAAATAAATAAATAAATAAATAAATCTTAAAAAAAGAAAAGAGTTGGACGCTTAACCGACTGAGTCACCCAGGCACCCCTAACTAACCTGGCCTTTTTAGAATAAATCCAATTTGGGCACAGTGTGTTATCTTTCCTGTATATTACTAGATTGAGTTTACTAATAATTTGCTTAGGGTTTTTGCATCTATGTTTCTGAGCCTGAAGAATTTCTTTTATAGTCTATTGGCTTTTTGGTATCAAGTATATAGTACCCTGATGATGTGTGGAGGATGGGCCCTCTTTTTTTATACTCTGGAATATTTGTATAAGATGCAATTATTTGTTCTTTGAATTTTAGTTAATCTTACTGGTGGAACCATATAGGCCTGGATTTTCTTTATAAGATTTTGTCTAATGATTCAATTTGTTTACTGTTATAGGACTAAGCAGAATTTCTATTGCCATCTGTTTTATTTTTTGTGAGTTATATTTTTCTATAGGGACTTATCTACTTTCATATAAACAAATATAAGTATATAAAATATGTTTCTTTTTTAAGATTTATTTTATTTATTTATTCGAGACAGAGAAAGAGTGCGCACGCAAGTGGGGGGGAGGGGCAGAGGAACAGGATCTCAAGCAGACTCCAAGCTGAGTGCAGAGCCCAATGTGGGGCTTGATCTTACGACCACGAGATCACAACCTGAGAGGTTTAACCGACTGAGCCACCCAGGAGCCCCAGTATATGTTTCATATATAAAGTATAAAAGTTGTCATAAAGTTGTTTGTAATATCCTCATATATTTATTTTCTAATATCTGTAGTTACAGCTCCCTTTTCATTCCTATTATTGTTAATTTGTGCCTTCTCTTTTAAAAATTATTCTGAATCAATCTTGCCAGAGGTTTGTCAATTTTATGGGTATTATAAAAGAACCAAATTTTGGCTTTTTAATTTTTTCTGTTTTATTAAGTTCTACTCTTTTATTCCTTCTGCTTTCATTAGGCATATTTTTGTTCTTTTTTAAAACATTATTTATTTTGAAATAATTTTAGGCTTACAAAAAATTGCAAAAACAGTGCAGAGAGTTCCTGTCTACCCTTCACCAAACTTCTCTTAATGCTAACATCTTACACAACCACAGGACTGTTATTGAAACCGGGAAATTAACAGCGCTGTAATACTATTAGCTAATCTATAGACCTCGTTTTAATTGTGCCAGTGGACCCATTCATGTCTTTTTCCTGGTCCAGAATCCAATCCAGGATTCCAAATTGCATAGCACTGGTATATTATTCATTGTTATGTAACAATTATGCTAAAACTTAGGAGCTTAAAACAACAAATATTTATTGTCTCATAGTTTCTGTGGGTCAGGAGTTTGGGAGCTGCTTAGGCGGGTTGTTCTTGGTCAGGGTCTCCGATGACGTTGCATTCATGACGTCAGCCAAGACTGTGGTCATCTGACGTCTTGACTAGGACTGCGGGATTTGTTTTCAAGATGGCCTGTTTACGTAACTGAAGAGGCTTCATTCAGTTCATCGCCATGTGGGTCTCTTCATGGTGCTGCTCGAGGGGCCTCATGACATGGCAGCTGGCTTCACCCACAGAAAGTAAGGCTGAAGTTGCAAAGTCCTTTATGACCCAGCTTCAGAAGTCACTCTGTGTCCTGTCCACAGTATCCTATTGATACACGGGTCAGCCCTGTTCCATGATCAGCAGCATCACTCAGAGGCCATTTTGGAGGTTGGCTACCATACTTGTCATGTCTCCTTGGTCTTCTCCAATCCGGGACGATTTCTCAGATTTATTTTTCTTCCATGAACCTGACACTTTTTTTTGGAGTATTAGCAGAGAGGGAGACTCTGAGCTAAGACAGAGTCTTAGACAGCAGAGCCTGACACAGGGCTCGATCTCAAGAGCCTGAGATCATGACCTGAGCCGAAAATCAAAGAGTTGGTCGCTCAACCGATTGAGCCACCCAGGTGCCCCCTCTTTCCCCCTTTTACAGCTGCACAATACTCCATTGTCTGGATGTACCAAATCCCTTCACCCAGCTCCCATGTATAATATAGTCTGTAAAGCTTGCTGCAGTTATTTGCAATGACAAACAATGCTTCAATAAATAATCTTGTGCGTATATATTTTCATACTGTCAGAAGTATATCATCGGGGGAAATTTCTAGATGTGGCATTGCTGGGCCACAAAGTAAGTACATGTGCCGCTTTGTTCGATGTTGCCAAATGTCCCTACAGAAGGGTTAGACCAGTTCCCACTTCCATTGGCAACACGAGAAGGTCTGTTTCACCACAGCCTTGCCAACAAAATATGTTGTTGTATTGTCTGCTTTTTACCAGTCTGATAGGTATTTCGGTGTTGACTTAATTTGATTTAAGTGAGTCTGAACTTTTTTCATACGTTTGAAAAAGATTGTTATGTCTTTTATTCGGTGAATTTTCTGTTCAGATCTTCTTCCCATTTTTTTTAAATCTAGGTTTTAGTCTTTTGTCTCACAATTTGTAATGGTTCTTTCTATGTTAAGGACATAAGTTGAAAAGTTTTCTCTTAGTTTGTCAGGTGTCTTTGTTAAGAAGCAGTTTAGCAGCTTTTGTTTTCTATTTTGTATACAATGTTTCTATTGCTGGAATGTTCGAGTATTAACATGAGATAATTTCAACAGCAAGCAAAAGGTTCCTCTTCTGAACGCTTTAAATTAAAGGACGTTTATTATTTCATACAACGGAGTAGGTGGTGAAAGCCTCCAGTAATTAAGTGGCTCGATGATGTCATCAGAGATCCAGGATTTTCATATCTTTCTCCTCCGACATTCTCAGCATGTCGATTTTTGTCTCCTGACCTGTCCTCCCTGGGTCCTAAGGTGGCTGTCACAACTGTTCATGGTGTGTTTGCCGTGCAAAAATCTTTTCTTCACTTGAGACGGTCAAATTTATGAATCTTCTCTTTTACTGTCTCTGGATTTTGAATCAGAGTTAGAAAGCCGGTTTCTACGCAGAGGGGAATGAGGAATTCACTCGTGTTTTCTTCCAGGGCTTCTATGGTTCTGTATTTGACATTTAGACTCCTGGTATACCTGAAGTGTCTTCTCAGGTGGAGGGTAAGGAATGGGTCTATTTTTTTCTCTGTCCAAACGGTTAGTGGGTGGTCGCACACCATTTATTATAAAGGTTACCTTTTCTCGGGTGGATTTGAGATCCGTCCTGTGTCTCCTGTCCTATACCAAATTTCCACTGTCCGTGGGTTAGGTTTTCTCTTCTATTCCACTGGTTTGTCTACTCCTGTACCACGACCATGCTGTGTTAATTGCAGAGGCTTTACCCGTGTTTTAATGTCTGCTAGGACTCGTCCTCTGTCTAGCGACCTATTGTTGTGATAGCTAGCTATCTCCTGTGTTCTAGCAGCTTCTGTGGGCACCTGGAATCTGGGAGGGGCCTCGTTGAGGGCTGTGGCTTGCGTTCTCTCATGAGCTAATCTGAATGAGTTAACTTAATGAGTTAAGCAAGGCTGCGGTCAACTCAAGGATCCACGGAGGCTGAGGCTTGGAGAGTCACCTTCTAAGCTCCCTCACGTGGCCGTGGGCAGGCCTCAGCTCCTCCCCAGCTGGAGACCTCACTTCCTTGCCATGTGGGCCTCTCCATGGGACTGCTCACAGCACAGTTTCCCTCGGAATAACTGATCCAAGAGAGAGAAAGTGAGAAAGGCCCAAGAAGGAAAACTTTTTTTTTTTTTAATAACCTAGGAACTGAGAATGAGAAGACAAGCCACAGACTGGCATTGCGTCAAATAAAAACAGTTCCTTCGGGCAGAACTAGAGAGTTCTTCCTCCTTATGACCTGCCTTTCCACCCTGGGCAGAACCTCTGCCTCACCCTACGGGACCTAGGGCTGGGGAGAGCAGCCCATTATCCTGAGCGAGGCCCTGGCTCTAGAAGCTGGTGGGGGAGGGGGACAATAGCCAGAGGTCTTCTCGACTTTCGCTCCTGGCATGGAATCCCTGCGCTAGGAGAAAGCTGGGGTGTGAGTCATGGGGATCCAGGATTTTAGGCCTGTCATGCCTGGAGTAGAGCTTCTTCCGACAAGCGTGGGTTGGGCGTGGGGAAAAGATGCCCGGTTCTTTTTTGCCGCACTTTCCCGGACTAGAGAGCTTCCATGACAAGGGGGTCACACACACTGATGGCTTGCCCCTCCTGGAGTGAAACATTCGCTCTACCCTGGGACGTGGCGATTGGAGTGGGAGAGGGAGGCCCCTGCTTTCTCGGCTGCAACGCCCTGAAGTAGAGCTTCCAGAAAAGACAGGAGGGGGAGGGGATGGGAAGAGAAAGGAGTGGGTTGTGGCCCGATGATGCCACAAGCTCTCGCTGTTCTTACTGAGATTTCCTTGAATGAATTCTTCTACATTTGCTGGGTGTGCCTGTAGGAGAATTTCCAGACATAAAATAGTTGGGTTTTCAGAAATATTTTTTCCCAGGTAAATGGTTGTTTCATTGCGGAGAGCGTGTACTGAGCTCCTCACTCTGACCTTTTGGAAATGAACCTTAAGATGTAAAAGTATTTCTTGGCCCACGGTTTTCCTCTTGTCATTTCTTATTTATTATAAGTGTGTTCTCCCCCCTTTTCTTAAACAAGGGAGCTGGTACTTTTTTCTATTTGCTAATTTTTCTGAAAATCCAAGTCCAATTTTTATTCTCCAGTCCGTTCATCTTTGTTTTTTGTTTTTGTTTTTTTACTGTTTCCCCATTTGTGCTTTCTTTGGGTTTACTTTATGGCTCTTTCTGTAGTTCTGAGCTGGGAATTACATTCATTTCTTTTCATTCTTTCATTTTAATGATGCAAGTGTTTAGTGCGGCGAATTTCCCTTTGATCGTTACTTTCAACAGATTTCACAGAATCCAATAGGAAGTATTTTCATTCTCATTATTTTTTAGAAATTGGTATTCCCGTTTATTTTCACCAAAATCTTTTTGGTTTTGTCTTTATTAATAATTTCTCATTTTATTATGTTGTGCTCAGACAATATTGTTCATAATATTTCTACTTTATTGAACTTACTGATGATTTCTTTGTGACCTGACGTGTGATTCATTCTTTTTTCGGGGGGGGTGGGGTATTTTTCTTTGGATTCATGGTTTTTTTGTGGAGGGAGATTTCTAGTTTGTGTATTTTTATTTTCCGATTTTTTTTTTTGTATGTCTGTATGTTTGTATTTAGTAAGCTCCATGCACAGCGTGGGGCTTGAACTCACGACCCTGAGATCAAGAGCTGCATGCTCTACCAACTGAGTCAGACAGGTGGCACCGCATTTTTTTTTTTTTTTTTGGTTTTTAATAATAACTCCATACAGATCTGTTAATAATCTTCTTTTTCATTTTTGTGGTCTGGGTGTTTTACACGATTCCTAGTTCAATAGCACTCTTATGTCAATAGAGCAAAGTCTACAGTTTAGTGGATTTTCATTTATTTGTTTGGTGAGGGGAGGGATTTGTGGCCTCCAACTTTTTTTGTTTCTCTTTTGTCTTGTAAGACCCTAAATTTTCCCCTTTTGTTGTTTACCCCCTTCACCACTCAATTGCTCAGGGATACCTCTTGCTCCTTTTTGCTTTTGTTTTCTTCTCCCGGAACCTAGGTGTTTTTTTAAAAAAGATTTTATTTATTTATTTGACTGAGAGAGAGCACAAGCAGGGGGAGGGGCAGAGGGAGGGGGAGAAGCAGGCTCCCTGCTGAGCAAGGAGCCCGATGTGGGGCTCAATCCCAGGACCCTGGGATCATGACCTGAGCCAAAGGCAGACGCTTAACCGACTGAGCCACCCAGGTGCCCCTATGCGTTTTATTTTATTTTTAAGTAAACTCTATGCTCAGTGTGGGGCTTGAACTCGTGGGGCTTGAATTCATGACCCAAAGATCAAGAGTCACATGTTCCACGGACTGAGCCACCCAGGTGCCCCAGAACCTATGCATTTTAAAAACTGACCCCCTCAAATCCCACCCACTTTGAAGTTCTTGCCTGTGACGCCAGCTCTGACCTCCCCAGACATTCTCCTAGTATCTTCGGGTTATAGGAAGACAGTCTTTCCCATGGAGGTTCTGAATCTACCTTGGGCCCTGCTGCAACCCCCTCTCCCTCCCTGGTTTCTCCAGGCACAAAGCCGGCTGGTGGTTGGGGTGAGATCTGCACTGCGATTTGGTGTGCTTTCTTTTTATTTAGTTATTTTGAAGGGTGAACACTGTCTACTTTTAAGTTACGTTGAGGCTGTGGTTTCAGCAGTGTTAGTCCCCACTCTTGTTATTCTGATTTGTTTTTGGAGGAAATGTTGAAAAATGGGGGCCCAGCCAGCTGCTATGGTCCCCAGCTACCCAGAAGTCCCCCAGCTCTTTTGTTTTGTAACTTTTTTTTTTTTTTAAGATTTTTTAATGTATTTGACAGAGACAGAGACAGCCAGCGAGAGAGGAAACACAGCAGGGGGAGTGGGAGAGGAAGAAGCAGGCTCTCAGCGGAGGAGCCCGATGTGGGGCTCGATCCCAGAACGCTGGGATCACAGCCTGAACCAAAGGCAGACGCTTAACGACTGCGCCACCCAGGCGCCCCTAAGATTGATTTATTGGGGCACCTTGGTGACTCAGTTGGTTAAGCAGCCGACCCTTGATTTTGGCCCAAGTCATGATCTCAGCGTCCTGGGATCAAGGCAGGAGGAGGAGGGGGGGGGCGCTCCCACCCAGCGGGAGTCTGCTTGAGATTCCCCTCTCCCCTTACCCCTCCCCCCACATGCTTGCGCACACGTGCGCATGGTCTCTCTCTCTCTAACAGAAACAAATGGGTATGGTTGTTTAACCAACTGAGCCACCCAGGCACCCCTCATTAGCCTTCACCCTTTCTTAGTTCCTAGTATTTGCATTCAAGGTCATAAATTCCTCTCTGAGAATTATTACCTGTGTCCCCCAATTTGGATAGACGATATTTTCATTATGACTTGCAATCTAAACAACACAAATCTATTATCTATTTTCTAACTTTTGCTGTGTTTTTTTCCCTTAGTTTCCAAATACGTACTTTTTTTTTCTTTCTGTTTATCTGTTTGTTGACGACGTTTAACTTAATTGCATTGTGGTCAAAAAACACAATGATTTTAATATTTTGAAATTAGTTGAGTTGCATTATGATTGAGAATTTAATCAATTTATTGGAAGATGTTCTGTGTATGTTTTTCTGCATTTAGGTGCAATGCTCCGTGTTTGTCCACTAGGTCAAATTCATTAAACACATTATTCATATCTTTTATACCTTTGGTAAATTTTTGCCTGCACATGCCACCAAATCTTTTTTTCTTCTTTTTTGACGTGCCATCAAATCTACAGCTGTGATTTGTCTGTTTTCCCTGTGGTTCTATCCATTTATATATATATATATATATATATATATGTTTTATAAATACAAATTTACATATTTTTATGGCTTTATTGCTATTTATTTTTCCTTGTGGTTCTACCTACTTATATATATGTATATACTTATCTTTATTGCTTACGGACCTTATTTTTTTTTAAGATTTTATTTATTTATTTGTCAGAGAGAGAGAGAGAGCACAAGCAGGGGGAGCGGCAGGCAGAGAGAAGCGGACTCCCTGCTGAGCAGGCAGCCCGATGCAGGACTCCACCCCAGCACTCCAGGATCATGACCCGAGCCAAAGGTGGACACTTAACCGACTGAGCCACTCAGGTGCCCCCACGGACTTTATTTTTAAGAGTAAGTAGGTTTTAAATTGCTATCTATTTTAGAAATCATTATGTACGCACCCTCTTTCTATCTAGTAATGCTTTAACCTGGAATTTATTTTTTTCTGATACTAATACAGCTATTTCATCTTCCTATTGTATTTGCCTAATTTTTTTCTCAATGCTTGTACTTCCAAATTCTTTATATCCTTTTTTTTTTTTTTTGAGAGAGAGAGAGAGAGCACGAGCAGTGTGGGGAGGGACAGAGGGAGAGAGAGACTCCTAAGCAGGCTCCAAGCCCAGTGAAGAGCCTGACCTGGGGCTTGATCTCACGGCCCTGAGATGGTGACCTGAGCCAAAATCAAGAGTTGGCCACCCAACCAACTGAGGCACCCAGGCGCCCCCATATCCTTCTGTTTTATGTGTGTCTTTCATAAATAGCATGTAGTGCTAATACATGATTTTAGAAATAGTGGATTCAGGAGCATAGCCTAAATTATGCTGTGATAAATGTGGTGGCCAGAATAGTGGCCTCTCAAAGGTATCCACATCCCAGTTGCTGGAAACTGAGAACCTTACCTCACATGGCAAAAGGTCCTTTGCAGATGTGATTAGTCTAGGATCTTGAGATGGAGAGATGATCCTGGATTATTCAGGTGAGCCCGATGTCATCGTAAGGGTCCTTAAAAGTGGAAGCGGGGTCAGAGTTAGAGATGTGAGGACACTGCGCTGCTGTCTGTGAAGACGGAGGGCGAGGCCACGAAGCAAGGGATGCAGGCCACGTCCACGCAGAATGCGACCTTACAGACACCTTGATTTTAACAGAGTGAGACGCATTTTGGACTTCTGACCTCCAGAACCTGTAGGATAATAGATCTGTATCGTCTAAAGCCATGCCATTTCTGGCAACTTGTCACAGCGGGAGACAGAGAGCCAATACAGTAATAAGCAACTCCACAACCTCCGTGGCTTTCAAAAACCAAAATTTCTCTCTTGCTCACATTCCATGCCCTTTACAGGTTGGCTCTGGATCCGTTTCATGTCTTTATTCCAGACTCCAGGCTAGAGAGGCCGCCCAGCGCAGGTGGAAGAGAGCAAGGGTAGAATCACTGTGGGGCTCTTACAGCTTCTGCTCGGATGTGGCAGAAACGTTTCTGCTCAAATTCAGTAACTGAAGCAAGCCACTCCGGTAAGTATAAAATGGGGGAGGGAGTAGAATTGTCCCAGAGGAAGCAGAGCAGTCTTATTGGGGGGGGGCTAGCATGTGTAAAGGCCCTGGGGCAAGGAGTGGGGGACAGAGTTCAGAGAAGAACTGAAAGAAGCCAGTCTGGCTGGAGCGTAATAGCTGGATTTCTAAGCGACAAATTTTAATCAAACAATCTTTACGGGAACTCTTTGTATAATGTGTTATATACTTCCGTGTCTAACTATGCTTATTTATTTGGTTTCCTTAGTCGTGTGGTTTTAATTTGCATTTCCCTAATGGCTAATGATATTGAACATCTTTTCACATGCTTATTTTCAGTTGTGGAGTATGTTGTTGCCCCCCCCCCAAAAGATATGTTAGTCACCCCTCCTTCCTCCATTTCCTGTGAATGGGATGTTATTTGGAAATCGGGTCTCTGCAGAGGTCATCAGGTAAAGATGAGGTCATACTTGATTAGGGTAAGCCCTAGCGCAATATGACTGGTGTCCTTGGAAGGGAAGAGACGCAGAGACAGACACACAGAGGAGAACACCAGGCGAAGACAGACACGTGGTTGTCAAGAGTTTATATGTAGAGGATGTCAGAATAATAAAAAAAATGGTGGAGAAGGTACATATCCATTTATAGGTAGAAATAACTAGCAAGGCGTGAAAAGAAAGAAAAAAAGAACGATAGGACTAAAACAAAGAATACTGACAATACCAAAATTGTCTCTGAAAAACAGTTTCACAGTCTCTTTTTTTTTTTTAAGATTTTATTTATTTATTTGACAGAGATAGAGACAGTCAGCGAGAGAGGGAACACAAGCAGGGGGAGTGGGAGAGGAAGAAGCAGGCTCCCAGCGGAGGAGCCTGATGCGGGGCTCGATACCAGCAATCCAGGATCACGCCCTGAGTCGAAGGCAGACTCTGCTTAACGACTGAGCCACCCAGGCGTCCCAGTTTCACAGTCTCTTATAAACTTAAACATACATTTACCGTATGAATCCTCCTAGGTGTTTATCCTAGAGAAATAAGAACTTATGTCCATGTAGAAACCTGTACACAGATGTTCACAGCAGCTTTATTTGTAATAGCGCATTCTGGAGACAACCCATTCCAAACCGTGGAATACTACTTGGTAATAAAAATCCGTGGTCATAAAAAGGAGTGAACCTTTGATACATGCAGCAACCTGGATGGGTCTAAAGGGCACTATGTTGAATGAAAAAGCCAGCCTCGGAAGGTCACTTACAGTACGATTCTAATTATGTAAAGTTATTAAGTGATAACAGGTGATGAATGGTTGCCGGAGGCGGTGGGTGGGACGGAGGGTGTGACTCTGAAGGAGTCAGAAGGGAGTTCCTTTGGGTGATGGAATTGTTGCGTATCCTGCTTGGGGTGGTAGGTACACCAATCCATGCGTGCGATAACATTTATAGAACCAGACACCCAAAAAAAAAAATCAAAAAGCGAGTGCTTGTGAAAACTGATGAAATCTGAATGAGGTCCATAGTTTTGTTGTACCAATGTCAATTTCCTGGTTCTCTCTGTTCTCTGGTTATATAAGATGTTACCATTGGGGGAAGCTGGGGGAAGGGGACACAAAAACTTTCCATACTTTTCCTTTTTTTTTTTTTTTTTACAGAAGCATGGGGTGGGGGAGGGGCAGGGGAGAGGGAGAGCGAATCCTAAGCAGGCCCCCTGGTCAGTGCAGAGCCCGATCTCATGACCCTGAGATCATGACCTGAGCTGAAATCAAGAGTTGGATGCTTAACCAACTGAGCCACCCAGGCGCCCCTCCATACATTTTAAGCAACATCTGTGTGGGTCTAAAATTCTTTCAAAATAAAAAATGAAAACATTCTCTCCATGTGGAGTGTGGAAGCCCAAGGCTGGCACTGAAGGGAATGGGCCTGAAGCCCACCTACAGGCTTTTTTGTACCCACCGAGGGGGAGAGGTTGAAAACACAGTTGCTCTGGGGGATTCATTTGTTCGTTCGTTCGTTTGTTCGTTCTGAACACCTTCGTTGTGTCAGGCTCTGTCCAGAAACAGCACTAGACCAGACAGCCAGGCCTCCTGGCTTCGGCTTCAGTGTGGGGCCTGGGCCAGACAGCCAGGTTGAAATGTGGCCCTCCACTCACCAGCTGCTGGCTCCTCAGGGAGCATGGGAGGTGGCCCCAAGGAGAGGACTCAGACCAGAGAGACTGAGACCAAGAAACGAAGAGATTCGGAGACACTCAGAGAGACTCAGAGACCCAGAGGTTCTAAGGCACTCAGGGACTGAGAGATGTCCAGAGACCCAGAGTGACCAAGAGATCCAGAGATTGAGAGAGCTCCAGAGATCCAGAGAGACACAGCCTGAGAGAGCCAAAAAGACCAAGAGCACCAAAGAGACCCACAGAGATCCAGAGACATGAAGAAACTCTGAGACACGGAGAAGCCAAGAGACCCCAAAACACCCAGATCCCTAGAAACGCAGAGAGATTGAGAGACACAGAGAGATCAAGAGATTAAGGGACTCAGAAACCAACAGAGACCGAGGGACACAGAACAGGAGGGGCAGGCCCCAGGAATGAAAATTCCCACGGCAGCCAGGGTCAAAGCCTGAGACTAGGAGTAAAGCAGAGACGGCTGCCGGGTGTCCAATCAGTGAAGAGCAGCCAGGTCACCGGAAGGAGCCTGCATCTGTGGTCCGGGGACCTGGGCTCCAAACCTGGCCCTGCACTCACCACCCACCTGGCCCAGCCTTCCTCCGTCATTCGGATGTTGTCAGGTTGAGGCCCCAAGTCTCAGTTTCCTATCTGAAAAAAGTCAGTGAGAACCACAAAACCGACCTCCCAGGGGCAGATGTGTTGGTCACACGACTTGAGCCTGCTTACGTTGTCACCAGTGGTGCGACTTTGAGCCTAAATACTTCAACTTCTTTCTGGCCTTCATTTCTATTAAATACATATTTTTTTTTATTTTTTAAAAAGATTTTATTTATTTGAGAGAGAGTAAGAGCAAGAGAGATCACAGAGGGAGAGAGAGGGGGAGAAGCAGACTCGCCGCTGGGCAGAGAGCCCGACGCGGGGCTCCAACCCAGGACCCTGAGATCATGACCTGAGCCGAAGGCAGATGCTTAACCAACTGAGCCACCCAGGCACCCCTAAATATATATTTTAAAAGTTACCTATCACCACTTCACACTCATTAGGATGGCTACCATCAACAAAACAGAAAATAACAAGTGTTGGCAACAATATGGAGAAGTTAGAACCCTCTTGGGGTGTTTGTGGGACTGCAAAATGGTGCTGTCACTGTGGAAAAGTTTGATGCTTCCTCAAAAAATTAAACATAGAATTATCCCCTGAGCCAGCAATTCCACTTCTCAGTGTATACCTAAAAGAATTAAAAACAAGGTCTTGAGGTATCTATACACCCAAGGTCATGACTGCCTTATTCCCCAAGGTAGGGAAGATACAGCCAAGACAGGGAAACAGCCTAAGTGTCCCGGGATGGATGGATGGATGGATAAGCAAACTGTGGTCTACACGCAGAGTGGAATATTACTCAGTCTTAAAAAGCAAGGAAATCCTGACATATGCCAGGGCACGGATGAACCTTGAAGACATGCTAAGCGAAATAAGCCTGTCAGGAAAAGACAACTCCTGTGTGATTCCACTTGTAGGAGGTCCGTAGAGCAGCTGAATTCACGGACACAGAAAGCAGCATGGTGGCTGCCCTGGAGTGGGGGAGGGGAAATGGGGAGCGATTGTTTAATAGGTATGGACACCCAGTTGTGCAAGATGAAGAGTTCCGGAGATGGACGCTGGGTGATAATTGCACAACAATACGAATGTACTTAAACCACCCAATTTTAGGGCCAAGGTCGTAAATTGTATGTGGTGTGTATTTTACCACAATAAAAAAGTGGGGGGGAAAGTGTCGTCTGTCAAATGTGGAAAGTAATGCAGGCGCTGACTGTCTCATAGGATTGTAGAGAGTACACGAACCAGGGCTGACGGTAGGGCTTAAGATCTGCTAGGGCCTGGGGGTGGGGTGGGAGGGGCTTGCTGGTCTCTGGCAAAGGCCTCCTCTCCCGCCTTAGAGACACTGGCTAGGCTCCCCCTGCCACTAAACCATCTTGGGAGGGAGGGGGATGTGGACTCTGGGAATTCTCATGCCAAGACACTGTCCTCTCTGCCTCCTAGGTTTTGAGGTTCCTGGATCTGAAACAAACAGACCCAGCCAGCGACCCTGCGGCACCAAGGTACAGTGAATCGTGCCCAGGTTTCGTTTCCGGCCCGCACCTTGGCTCTATACAGAGGTGGGGAGGGGACCGAGTCGCCATTCTGGCCCTGGGGTCCCGCCGGCCTGCCTTTACCCCTTTTGCAGGTGATGAAGCCTTGGAGGAGCTCTTAGCTTGGGGGGGCCTGCATCTGAGAGGCGAATGTGGAGACCAAGTTCACGCCCGGTAGAGGTGGGTGGTGATGGCCCAAGCCCCACCCCCTCCCCGGGAAGGGGCCTGATTGGTGGAGGGCTGTGGGGGCGGGGCGGCGCTAAGGCTATATAAATGCCGTCTAGCGGCCCTGGAGTCATGCTGTAGGTAATCCTCTAGCTCAGGTGAGGGGTTTTAGAGGAGGAGGAGGAGGTTGGGCTGCTTGTGGGAGCCTAGGTGAGGCCCCCACGTTGGCCACACGGTAGTGGGCAGCAACTTCTGAGCCCCTGGAGTTGGCGTCTCTCCCCGTAGCCTGAAAACTTTTGAGGTGGTCCCACCTCAACTGACTCTAAATGTAGGTATTTGTCTAATAACATCCCTCCTCTGGGCTTCAGTTTCCTGTCCATGAAGAAAGGGGTTGGTGGCCCTTCCAAGTATGTGGCTTTGCTGTGGGGTGAGGGGGTATTTGAGAGTTGGGGGGCCAGAGGAGCAATTAAACTCTTTGGCTTTGGGGGTCGGGCAGGCCCACCTTTGAGTGGCCGTGAGACTTCCACGCTTCAGCTTCCGTGTTTGCAAAATGGGGATTAGCCTAGACCCACCCACGGGATGAAGTGCGATAATGCCCTCAGGAATTGAGCACAGCTCCAGGCACTTAGGAAGCCCTCGTGGGGCCTGTTGCTGCTCTGCTTCCTCTCCGGCCTGGCCTGGGGTGCCAGGATGGGGGGGGGGGGGGGGGCTGCAGCCTCCAGGAACTCTGCTGCTTTTCTGGTCCTCTCACCCCGCACATAGGCCCGTTTCTGTCTGCTCCGAGCACCGCCCCGCCCCCCCCCCCCCCCCCCCCCCCGCCGCCCCAAGTCTCCACGCCCATCTCACCACCTTCTGGAGGTCCTCTGTCAGGCCAGCCTCATCAATGCCCTGTATTTGTGGGGGGCGAGGGGGTAGGTGCCAAATCCTGGGGCTGCTTTTCTCTACAGGCCGCCTTGCCCCGCCCACCTGCCCCCACCCTCTATGAGATGAGTGACACTCAAGACTTGGCCACTTTCCCCGCGGTTGCCACCCAGGTGAAGCCGGGGGGCTGGAGCCGTCAAGGTGGGGGGAGTGGGTCTGTCCATCAGCGCCGGCACCAGGAGCTCCAGGCCTTTCTTAACCTGCTGGGTGAGTTCACTTGGGGGCTGGCATGGAAGGGGCTGTGGGGCTCGCAAGTGAAATCGACCTGAGAGGTGGGATCTCACCTGCCCATGCGTGCATCTGAAATCTCTGCCCCTTCCCTTCTCAGGTGACCCCAGCTTGGCAAGGGAAAGGGAGGGGTCCTGGCAGAATGTGGGTTCAGTGGGGGCTCGGGCTTTGGAACTCTGATGCCACTCTTGTCTTGTGGGGGCTGGTGGTAACCCCACTCCACCATCTCTCTTCTCTACCCCAGAGCACAGTTTCCTCCAGGAATTCCTTTCCAAAGATCCCTGTTTCCAGATTTCGGATAAGGTGAGGTGACACTGGGAATAGCGGCTGGGAGTCACCTGGGTCAGTTTGAATGCGTGGGGCTTGAAGGCTGCCATTTCATTGGGCCTCCCAGTCTGGTGGAGGGCGCACCTCCCTTTTCCATCTTTGTTCCCCCCTCCCCCCCACCACTTCCCCTGGGTTTTCTAACTCACACCCCTGCTTCCTTGGGAGCAAGTGGGCCTGGCGCAGTCGCCTCTCCCCCCAGGCCCACCTGTAACTCTCCCCCTTTCTGTGTCTGCAGTATCTCCTGGCCATGGTGCTGGTCTACTTCCGGCGCGCCAGCCTGAGGCTCCGCGAGTACACCCACAGCAACTTGTTCCTGGCTCTGTGAGTGGCCATGGCAGGTGGGGGGGGGGGTGCTTGCTTACTGGCACTGTGGGATGGGGCAGGCCTGACGTTATGGCCTCTGCTCTCTGCACCCTGCCTCTATGGCCAGGTTTCTTGCAAATGACATGGAGGAGGATGTGGAGGACCCCAAATGTGTGATTTTTCTGTGGGCCCTGGGAAAAGATTGGCACCTCCAGGTGGCAGACTTCCTGCATCAAAGGGATAAGCTGTGGGCCCGAATGGGCTTCCGTGCCATGGTGAGCCGCGAGTGCTGTGAGGAGGTGAGGCCCCAGCATCATCCTGGGGTGGGGGGCACAAGGCTGGTCCTCCCACCCCCATTTACTATGCACTGTACTCATGCCAGGTCATGGCCAAGGAGCCGTCCCACTGGGCCTGGACTCGAGAGCGACGCCCCCAGCACGGTGGGGCTCAGAGGGGTCCAAAGGCCCGGGGCCCCCTCCCTGGGCCCCCCAGCCTCTCGCCACCTCACTGTTCCCTCTGTGGCTGGCCCCCTTCCCACAGCCACTGCCCCCACCAGCCCCACCCCTTGCCTGTCTTATCAAAGTGCCCTTCCCCAAACCCTGAGTGGCATTGCCCTCCCCTCCAAGCTTGTCTCTCAGTGGCTGAAGACCCCTTGGTGGGGGGCTTCCTCATCATCCCGCCCCCCCAACTGCAACTGGAGCCAGGCACCTACAGTCTCCACAGTGAGTTGGGGACAGCAGCTGGGCTGGGCTTGGGAGCCTAGGGGGCAGGTGTGGGGTCTGACAGAATGGGAAGGAGGGGGACCTGGGGACCTGGGGTCTCAGTTCTGCCACCTCCTACCCATCAGTACTTGGTAAGTTTCTTCTCTGAGCTTCTCTTTGTTCTTTCTCCCCAGTCCTCCCGAAGCCTCCACCATGCCCTGGACACTGACACTTGTGGGGTGAAGAGTAGCCCACCTGCTTACCTGCTGACCCAAGCCCCACTGGCTGCAGCCCCTACCCCAAGCCCTCTGTCTTACTGGCCTCAGGCTGGCAGAGCTGCCCAGGCCCCCTGTCACCTCCTCCCAAATGTACCTACTCTGACCCCGGCCCCTCTAATAAACTCGTGTCTATAGGACACCGACTATGCTTAGGCCCTGGCCTGGCTCCTTGACCCGGGGTAGGGGTAGGGAGGGAATGGGAGGAGAGGGGGGTCTGCCAAGTTTAGGTACCAGTGATGAGACTCATGAGTACAGGCTCTGTAATAACAATTCCCCTTTCCAATGATGACCAGTCATCCCGAGCCTCAGTTTCCCCTCTATAACATCACCTGTGAATGACGAAATCTACACAGTATCAATGAGGTTGAATGAGAAGAGGTGTTGTTTTTTTTTAATTTTATTTATTTGTCAGAGAGAGAGAGAGCACAAGCAGGGGGAGCCGCAGGCAGAGGGAGAAGCAGGCTCCCCATAGAGCAAGGAGCCCGAAGTGGGACTCAATCCCAGGACTCTGGGATCATGACCAGAGCTGAAGGCAGACGCTTAACCAACTGAGCCCCCAGGCGCCCCTGTAGTGCGGTTTGAGAGCGTTAATCCTAGAAGTGTTTGGAACTGTCTCAAACGTGGAGCTCAGATGCAAACCCTGGGGTTACCCGGTATAGGGAATGGTTGTCTAGGGAAAGTCTGGAGGGGAGGGTGTGTTTGGGGAGTGGCTGGAACTGAAGCTGGTGAAGCCCACCAGGGCCAGACAAGGGGATCTGGACACCATTCCCCTGCACACTCTCTGAGTGGCTCCCAGGAAGCATGAATGTGAGAAAGCCGGGAGATTGCGGGCATGAGAAGCCAAGACAAGGGCTGCGAAGTACTTTTGTTTTTCAAAGAGGTCATATATTCACGTGTACATTTTAAATTTTGAACCAGGGTTCACCTCTACCCCTGGTTTCCCTCCCTGGAAGCAGTAAAACTAGTAGTTTATGTCCTTCCAGAGAAAGAATATAAACATACATAACCAAATGTGGTGTGATTAAAAAAAAAAAAGTATGGATTTGGTCTTTGTCCCCGGTTCCTGGCACAGAGTCACTAAAACCCTTCCAATGTTCTGAGTCACAATGAGCCCCTTTGAGCCACACCTGAGTTCGTGCTAATGAAGTGACTCAGGGTGGGGCCTCTCCTGACCCCAGAAAGACCAATCAAGAGCAGGGACTTTCAGCTTCCCCACCTCCTCCAGGGAGGAGAGGGGGTCTGGAAATTGGAGCAGTACTAGATTGGTGGACATACAGGTGCTGGGAGGCTGGGCCGCCTAGAGAGGGCACGGAAGTTCTGCACCCCTCCCTGCCATCCCTCGCCCTAGACACGTCTTCTGTTTGGCTGCTTCAAAGTTGTATCTTTAAAAAAAAAAACAACTCATAAGTAAAGCACTACCCTGAGTTCTGTGAGTCTTCTACCAAAGGATCAAACCTGAGGAGGGGGTTATGGGCACCTCAGGTTTAGAGATGATTCTCTAAGCCGTATGTTCCTTTTGACGGCTGTATAGTATTCCTCTTTATGGCCGTACAAAAATGTAGTTCCTTATCCATTGACATTTAAGTTGCTTCCGGACTTCTGCTATTCCAAACAGTCCTACAGAGTCACCAAGACTTTGTAAGGACATCATTATTCAAATGTGAAAAGATATCCGTAGTAGGAATTCCTAGAAGAATTGCCCCAGCGCCATGTCCAAATGGTCATTTTTACAATTCTTGCCAAATGTCCCTCTATAGAGGCTGTGCCCATACTGACCCCTACCTCTAGCAGTACATGTGAAGTCTGTTTTCTAGAACATTCACCAATCGGTGACATACCAGAGTTTTTATCTTTACCAAACTGGTAAATGAAAAAAATGGTCCCTTGGTGAAGTTCTAATTTGCATGTCTTTTGAGTGAGTTCAAGTTTATATGATTAAGAGCTGTTTGTCTTCTTTTCTGTGAACAACCCTATTCTTTGCCCGTTTCTCCCATTTTTGGTTTCTGTTCGACACATAACGGTTTGGGGGGGGGGGAAAGCCCTTCAAGATGTCAATGGTATTTTCTTCAATTTATTGCTGACTTTGCTGGGCAGATTTTTTAGTGTAGTAAAATAAGCTTTTTTGTGGTTTCTGGGTTTTGTGTCATGGTTAAAAAGACCTTTTCCACACTGAGATGACTAAAGAATCTTCTCCCTTAGCTCTTGGCTACATTTTTATTTTTGTTTTTTTACATTCAAATCTTGACTTCATCTGGAATTTATCATATGCGAAATTCCTTCCCATTTTCCTAATGCCTTTTATTTAAAAACTCATCTTTTCTCAGCAGATTTGAAAGGCTACTTTTATTAAAAACTAAATTCCTGTGTGCATCCGGATCTATTTCCAGGTTTTTCCTTTTTTTAGGTAGGCTCCACTCCCAGCGTGGAGCCCAACGTAGCGTTTGAACTCAATGACCCTGAGATCAAGACCTGCGCTGAGATCAAGAGTCGGATGCTTCACTGACTGAGCCACCTAGGTGTCCCCTACTTCTAGATTTTTCTAACTTCCAATGATCTACATGTGTCGGTACCCCTCATGAATTATGACATCTAATTATTATGGATTTAGTGTGTTTTAATATCTGGTAGGGTTGGTCTCCACTGATTTCCCTTTGTTTTCAGAAGTTTCCTGGCTATTCTTGCGTGTTTAACTTTCCATATGGACCTTAAGTCAGCTTTTCTAGCTGCCCCGATCAGTTAGAATGAGAATTGTGATACATCCATAGATTGCTTTAAGGAGAACTGACATCTTGAGGAAGTATCTTGGTATCCAGAAATCAGTGCCTGTCCCCTGATCTCTGCTTCTTTCAGGTGGTACCCATGGCCAGTGACTCCCAAATTTGTACCTCTATTCTGAGAGCTGTTCCCTCCTTGGGCCCCTCTGCTTGGAGGAGGTGTTCCCAAATGTCTTCTGCTGCCCACCCAGCTTGGTGAGTCCCCCGTGCTCCTTAATCCACTCAGGTGGTCAAGCCAGATCAAAGGTTTAGAGTTGCCATATCTAACCCTAATTAAGCCCTATTCGTGTTGTTGGAATTTTTTCTTAAGACTGATTTTTTTTTTAGAAGGACTTTTATTTTTTAGGTAATCTCTATACCCCACGTAGGGCTTGACCTCACAACCCCGAGATCAAGAGTCACATGCTCTACTGACTGAGCCAGCCAGGCACTCCAAATCCTATTGGTGTTTTTAACAGGTTTATTGAGGTCTAGTTGACATACAATAAACCACACACATTGAATATATATATTTTTGTTTTGACATGTAAACATCCATAAACCCATATCCATAATCAAGATAGTGATGTCCCCCCCAAATTTCCTCAAGCCCCTTGGTATTCCCTCCCACCCTTTCCCACCTGCCAGCCCCCTCTGTCACGCCAGGTAACCACTGATCCGCTTTCTATCTCTAAATTGGCCTCCTTTTTCTAGACTTTTCATATATGTGAAGTTATATAATATGTACTCTTGTCCGGCTTCTTACATTTGTTATAACTAGTCTGAGATTCATCTGTTCTTTTTACTGCTGGATAGTATTCTCGTGTAGATGTATACCGCTGTTTGTTTATCTATTCACAACACGTGGATGAAGATTTGATTGGTTCTAGTTTGGGCTGCTATGACTAAAACTGCTATGACTAGCTTTCCGCTCTCTGCTCTGAGGCAGCCCGGGTGCACCTTCTTTGCTAGTCCTGAGTCTGGCTTCATCCAGCACCAGCTGCCTCCACCCTGCTACCTCAGTTTGACCCCAGGGAGATCAAAATCATATCCCTGAGATGCACGGGCGGAGAGGTCCCTGCCACGTCGGCCTTGGTCCCCAAGATTGGCTCCTGGGGTCTGTCCCCCCAGAAGACTGGAGATGGCATTGCCAAAAGCAACTGGGGATTACAAGGGACTGAGGGTGACAGTGAACAGACAGAACCAAATCGGAGTGGTTATCTTCTTTTTTTTTTTGGCGTAAAAGAAATTTTATTTAATTTAGTGAGATACATATAATAACTCAAATCAGGCTATGATGTTCCTTTGTTCATTGGTTGGGTGGTACCTTCTTCCTCTGCCCTCATCATCAAAACCCTCAAGAAACCACCAAGAGACAGAGCAGGAAAACATGAAGCACAGTGGAAACATCACTTTTGGTAAGATTGTCAAAGTTGCCAGACAGATACCCCACAGCGCTCGGGGATCATTACAGAGATCGTGGGGGTTGCCCAGTCTGTGGGCGGCGGGGTTGACGGCCTGCCACTCTCCTGACACCATAGATGACGTCAGCAGTGCTGCAGTGGAATGCCCAGCTACAAAGGAGATTACAAGAAAGGATCATTTGAGACCAGGAAAGAAAAAAAAAAAAAGCTATGAATATTCACGCAAGTCTTTGTGTGGACATATGCTTTTATTTCTCTTGGGTAAATGCCTAGGAGTGGAATAATGGGTCCTATATGGTGGTGTATGTTTAATATGGTAGGTGTATGGTTTTTTTTGTTAAGATAGACTATTTTTTTTTAAAGATTTTATTTATTCATTTGAAAGAGACAGAGTATGAGCAGGGGGAGGGGGAGAAGCAGACCTCCCCATGGAGCAGGGAGTCCTACATGGGGCTCGATCCCAGGTCCCTGGGTTCATGGCCTGAGCCGAAGGCAGTCACTTAACCGACTGAGCCACCCAGGCGCCCCAAGATAGACTATTTTTTTAGAGCAGTTTTAAGTTTACAGAAAAATGACTGAGAAAATACAGAAAATTCGCATATACTCCCTCTTCCTCACATTGTTTCTCCTATTATTAGTATCTTGCAGGAGTGTGGTATATTTGTTGCAGTTGATGAGCCAGTATGGATACATTATTATTATTAACTAGAGTCCGTAATTTACGTTAGGATTTACTCTTTATGTTGTACATTCTATGGGTTTTGACAAATGCATAGTGTCATGTAATGTATCTACCATTATAACATCATACAGAAGTTTCATAGCCCTAAAAACGTCCTTGTGTTCTAGCTCTTCATCCCTCCCTTCCTCCCGCAAACCCCTGGCAACCACAGATCTTTTTTTTTTTTTTTTTTAAATCTCTAGTTTTACCTTTTACAGAATGTTATATAGTTGGAATCCTATACTATAGTTTTTTTCTGGCGTCTTTCACTGAGCAGTAGGTATTCGAGATTATACCACCTTTCTGTAGCTTCATAGATCACGCCTATTTATGGCTAAATATATGTTTAACTTTTTAAGAAACTGTCAAACTGTTTTCCAAAGTAGTGGTGTCATTCTGGAATTCCCACCAGCAGCATTTGAGAATTTCAGCTCCTCCACACCCTTGCCAACATGGTCAGTCTTTTTCGTTTTAGCTCTTTCAGTAAATGTGTAGTGGTGGGGGCGCCTGGGTGGCATAGCGGTTAAGTGTCTGCCTTCGGCTCAGGGCGTGATCCCGGTGTTATGGGATCGAGCCCCACATCAGGCTCCTCTGCTATGAGACTGCTTCTTCCTCTCCCATTCCCTGTGCTTGTGTTCCCTCTCTTGCTGGCTGTCTCTATCTCTGTCGAATAAATAAATAAAATCTTAAAAAAAAATGCATAGTGGTGGTCCTTTGGTTGTTTTAATTTGCGTTTATGAATGTGTTGAGTTATGATAATGAATGTGTTGAGTATTTTTTCATGCCTTTTTTGCCATTTATATATCTTCTTGGGTGAAGTGTCTGTTCAAATCTTTCACCCATTTTCACCGGATTATTTTTTAAGTTGCAAAAGTTCTTCATATATTCTAAAGACACATCCCTCACCAGATACAATTTTTGCAGTAATTTCCTCCTAGTCTGTGGCTTGTCTTTTCATTTCCATCACAGTGCCTTTCAAAGAACACAAGTGTTTTATTTTGATGAAGTTCAATTTAATTTTTTTTTATTGTTTCTGGGGTTTTTTTGGTGTCATGTTTAAAAAGTCTTTGCTAACCCCAAGACCCATTGTTAAGATGTGTCCTGTGCTTTCTTCTGGAAGTTCTATAGTTTTAGGGTTTATATTTAGGTGTCTAACCCAGTCTCAGCTGGATGTTGATATGATGTATCCTAAACAGTCACCAGATACATCTACGTCTCTCTCCCACCTACCACTTCCCTTGTGTGAGCCACCACTCTCCCTGGTCTTTTATCTGCACCCCCTGCTTCCTGTCTTGCCTCCTCCAACCCACTCTCTTGCAGCACCTTCTTCATCTGAACAAATCTGAGCAGCCTTCTATCCCAAGTAGAATAAAATGGAAACTCCCATGGTTCACCTAGTGCTGCCATAACTCTCTCTCTCCGCTCAAGTAACACTATGCATATTTAATTCCCTCCACTGTGCCAATGCAGTTCCCCGACCTGTCATCTCACCTACCCCTTCATACCTCAGTGTCTGATTTATGCCTACTCTAACCCCTGGGCTAGACAGGGCTTAGCACCAATTCTTCCCAATTAATTATGGATGTCATAATTAAATCGATGTATACCTCCTTCAGAGGGGGTGAGACCATGAGTCTTCATCTTATGCTCGGGCGAGCACAGTGCTCTGCACATACAGGAAGTGGTCAGTGCCCATTTGGTGAAGAATCAAAAGCACTCAGTAGGAGTGATCGGTTTGTGAAGATGATTCTGGGGACTGTGGGGCACATAGGTAGAGCCACATAACCTCTCCAGAGCCTCTTTCTTCTTCCGGGCCCTTATTCCCTGTGATCTAGGTACAAGGAACACCTGCTGTTCCCCTCATTGACATGTGTTCTCCCAGCCTCTGGACCTTTGCACAAGCTGGTTGTTTTCTGCCAGGACACCCTCTCCAGCGATTCACTGCCTGTTAACTTCTACTTGGCCATCAGGACTCACCTTCCTGATCACCAAAACCAGGGGACCACGAGAGCCTGCTCCCCCAGCAGGGGCTGGTGTGTCTTAAGTCACGGGTCTCTGCTGTGCAGAGGCTTTGGCAGAAGGGTTTAGTCAAGATTGGACAATAAATGCTGACTGGTGAAGAGCAAAGAGCCCAGGCGCCGCTTAGGGCCCCGGGTGAAGGGGCTCGGCAAGTCACATCCTTCGGCCTCAGTTTTCCTCATCTGTAAAGTAAGACTGTGAATGAGGTCAGGTTAAATCAGTGACTCTCACCCTTCTTGGGGTCGTGGCTCCTAAAATCTAGGAAAGCTATGCACTGTTTCCCCAACAAGATGCTCGTGTATGCATCCTAGGAAAGCTGCAGCAGCTGCTGGGCCCGGGCCCCCGACGTCAGTGAAAAGCCCTGAGCTGGGGGAACGCCGCAGTCCTCCACTGTTGGGCTTCTGGGCTCCGCGACTTCTCCCAGCGCAGCTTGGGAGGCCGCAGGCAGGATCGGTCGTCTAGAGTGGGCCCGCCGACCTGCCTGCAGCCTCTGCCGCCCTCTCCTGGGTCAGGCGGCACAAGGGCGCTCCCAGGTGGGTGGGCCGAGGGCTCGGGGGGCGCGGGCAGGGAGCCCCACCGCTCGCAGGTTCCGGGTTCAAGAAATCCCAGAGCGCAAGGGAAACATGGGTTCCCGCAGCTGCTCGCCTCCATCCCATTCTCGGCGCACACACCCGGGAAACCGAGGCTGGGGCGGGGTCGCGGAGGGAGGACAGGGACTCGCCCAAGGTCACGCAGCGAGCCGGGGCCTGGCGGCGGGAGGACGCGCGGAGCCGCTAAGGCGGGGTGGAGGCGCCCAGAGCCCGAGCCCGAGCCGCGGGGGCGGGCGGCGGCGCGGAACCCGGGTGCGGCGGGGCCCGGGCTGCCGTGTGCCCAGCGGCCGGCAGGGGTGCGCCCGCCGCCACCCCGGCCCCTCCTCTGAGCGGCTGCCGCAGCCTGAGGTAATCTCGGTCCCGCGCTGAGGGCGCGCGGGGGCGGGGCGGGGGGAGACGAGGCGGGCCGGGCGGCCGGGAATGCCCTACGGGGGTGCCGCGTGGGGTGGGGCGGCCCGGCCCTGCGACTGGAGCAGCTGCCCCGGGTTAAAAATACCCCCAGCCCGGCCCTCCCCCGCGCTCCCGCTCCCCCTCCCCCTCCCCCGCGGTGCCCTTCCGTCTGGGCCGCAGCGGCCCCTCCCGGGGCACAGCTCTGCCTTTCACTAATTTGTCCCTTCGCGGAGTTCGCGGCGGAGGGAGGGGCGGGGAGACACCCGGAGGGAGATAGTCGGAGAAGGTGCAGCCGAGATAAGGGAGAGCGGAGAGGAAGCGGGGTAGGAGCCCGAGGAGGAGGAGGAGGGAGGGGGAGAGGAGGGCGGAGGGGCCGCGGGAGGAGGGCGGAGAGGAGCGCTCTTCCTGGTTGGGCCCTGCCCTGAGCCGCCACCCGGGAAGGCAGCCGCAGGGACTGCTGCGATCCCCCAAACACTGCTCCCCCAGGTAAGGAGCTGGGTGGCCGGGCCACTGGCCCGACCCCTGGCCACTGCCCTCGGGCTGAGGGGCTGCCCCTGACCCGGGCCTTCTGAGTGCCTGGGACAGGGGCGGGGGCTCGGGAAGCCGCGCAGCCCAGGCAGCCGGCCCAGCCTGCGCACACCACTGTCTCCAGGGGCTGGGCTGGGGCAAGGCCGGAGGGGAAGGGACGGAGGCCCGGCAGCCCCGGATCACCCAGCCCGTCTCAGGAGTCTGAGGAGGGGGGCCCTGGCTGCCTGGAGTTCTCAGCCTCCGAGCCAGGGAAAGGGGCCGGTGCCTAGGAGCTTGTCTGTTCAGGGGTTACTGTGTTGTTATCTCCAGGCTCTGCCCTGCCCCACCTGCCTGGCCGGCTGAGCACAGGACTGCAGGCCCAGGACAATGGGAGTCTGGGAAGGGAGAAGTGGGAGCCTTGTGTAGGGGTGGGGAGGTGGCCAGCACACCTAGGGATGGACCTGCCCCCTCCTGGTTTCTGGGGGCATAGGGAGGTGGCAGAGAGTCCTGAGTTCTGTAAGGCGAGCAGTGAGGTGGGGAAACCCCAGGTTTGGAAAGCAAGGGTGGTCAGCGGCAGGCAGGAGCCCCAGTTCGAGCCCTGGGAAGGCCTGGGTTCTAAGCAGGCTGGTCTGTCCTGCAGGATGGCTGAGGAGATCATCACCCCCGTGTACTGCACGGGGGTGTCCGCACAAGTGCAGAAGCAGCGGGCCAAGGAGCTGGGCCTTGGCCGCCATGAAAATGCCATCAAGTACATGGGCCAGGACTATGAGCAGCTGCGGGCTCATTGCCTGCAGAGTGGGGCCCTCTTCCGTGATGAGGCTTTCCCCCCGGTGCCCCAGAGCCTAGGCTACAAGGACCTGGGCCCCAACTCCTCCAAAACCTATGGCATCAAGTGGAAACGTCCCACGGTGAGAGAGACCCCCGTAGGTGGGACTCAGTTTAGCCCTATCCTGGGTGAGGAGTGGGAACAGGACTCCAGGTCCCTGGTGGGGAGTGGGGCCTGGGGTGGCTGGGTTCCAGTTTCTAGGAGGGCTGGCCCAGAGACAGGACTCTGGGTCTCTTTCAGGAGCTGCTCTCAAACCCCCAGTTCATTGTGGATGGAGCCACCCGCACAGACATCTGCCAGGGAGCACTGGGTAGGCCCGGGGGCGGGGGGGTTTCTGGCTGTTTCTTCCAGAGTAGTTCCCCATGCCTGTTCCTTCCGGCTCTGCCCTGACCCCTCCCTCCCTCCTGCAAGCTCAGGCAGGCTCTGGCTATCACTGCTGGGCTGGTTTGCCTAGATTCCTAGGTCTTTTCTCCTAGTGGAGGGACATGGCGCCCAGGGAATCCCAGGTTCTCTCCAGCGTGGGCATTCGTGCATCCCTGAGAGCAGATTTGCAGAGCAGTCCTAATGTGGGTCCCTCCCATCCCAGGGGATTGTTGGCTCCTGGCTGCCATTGCCTCCCTCACCCTCAGTGACACGCTTCTGCATCGAGTGGTACCACACGGCCAAAGCTTCCAGAATGGCTATGCAGGCATCTTCCATTTCCAGGTGAGGAGCCCCGAATCCACCTAGGACCAGGGTGTGGGGGAATGAGGGGTAGCAGGCACTGGGGGAGGTGAGGACCAGTGACCCACAACAGTCTGAAATTAGGGTGACTTAAGTCCACACCCTGCGGGCATCCGTCCTCCCTCAAGAAAGAATTTGACCTCTTGATGCCATCTCAGATCTATCATGTGTGAAACGGCTGGGCAGGGCAGGTATTTCAACTGGCAGTTTTCCTGTGTGATTGTGCGGATCAGGGACCAAGTGCTTGGAGGAATAGAAAGATCTCTATTATTTCCTGTGGGACAAACCCTTTTCCTCCACAGGGTCTCAGTTTCCCATCTGAAAAATAAATAGTGTTCTGCGGGGGAAACCAGACCAGCACAGGTGGCCATCCCCACCCAGGGCACAGATCTCCCCCCACAATCACCCCCAACTCCTCCTGCACTTTGACAGCCTCCAGCCTCTAACACAGCCCTGCAGAAAAGAAAGACAGGATTAAATCTGTTTAAACCTGCTCTTCCCTTTTTGCATTCAGGGCCCATTTCTCAAGTCACACTAAGGAATTCTCAGTGAGCTGATGTTGGGAGAGACACACCCCCAGCAACCCTGGATGAGACCCTCAGGCCCTAGTGGCCTCAGCCCTAACCCGGGGACTCATGGGTACTCTCTCCTGCCGTCACCTTCCCTATTCCATCCTGCCCTGGCCCGAGCAAACCGGTGGTGCCAAGTGCGGCACCTGCCCGCGCCGGTTTGCAGGGGCGTGGCCTCACTGCCCCTTCCCCCGCCCCCTTCCCTCGCTCCTCTAATCCGCTCCTCCCTGGCCTCCTGATTGGCCCGTTCCACACGCCCCACCCCCACCCTCACTACTTGGGCTCACCTCCTCCCCTTGTCCCATTGTTCTGTGCTCCTTCCCACCGAGTTAGGGTTCGTTAGGGTTGGTCGCTTGTGGCCCCAGCTCCTGACGCCTCTGGCCCTGGGAAACCAGCCTCTCCCGCCATCTCTGAAGCAAACCCCCACTCCATGCGGGAACCACGCCCATCTTGTGGTCTAGAGGCCACATTTTTGATCCACACTTTATTTACATATGTATCCCCCTACACACCCCCTCCAGATATACATTCTGACCTAGAATAAGCTAGAATGCAGAGGGGAGAGGTAGGGGTCTGGTTCCTCGAGAACCAAACCCCCAGGGCTTTCCAACCTCTCCCTGCCTGAGGAAGCACCTTGGTCTGTTCAACAATATCAGTAATGCTGCCCTAAAAGCTTTACCTTTGTGATCATGGTTGGTTTTCCCTTGAGGAAGGCCCCGCTGTTCCCTTTTATGGCTAGGGAAACTGAGGCTCCGAGAGGAGACCTCAGTCAGGCTCCTGGATTTAGGGTACATGATCAGGCACCTAGCAAATGGCAGAGCTGAGGCTTGTGCCCCGGCCGGAACATCCCACAGCGGGTGCTCGCTGTGCTCTCGTCCCCTCCAGCTGTGGCAGTTTGGGGAATGGGTGGATGTGGTCGTGGATGACCTGCTGCCCATCAAGGACGGGAAGCTGGTGTTTGTGCACTCCGCCCAAGGCAACGAGTTCTGGAGTGCCCTGCTCGAGAAGGCCTATGCCAAGTGAGTAGGGGCCACGGGCCGCTGTAGGCCACCGTGCGGTCTGGGGTCTTGCTTGCTGCCGGAGTGCTGACCTGGGGCTGCCCGCAGGGTGAATGGCAGCTACGAGGCCCTCTCTGGGGGCAGTACTTCAGAGGGCTTCGAGGACTTCACAGGCGGGGTCACCGAGTGGTATGAGCTACGCAAGGCACCCAGCGACCTCTACCAAATCATCCTCAAGGCCCTGGAGCGGGGGTCCCTCCTGGGCTGCTCCATTGACGTGAGTGCACCCAGCCCTGACCGTTCCGCCCCCACCTGTGACCTTTCTCCTCTTCCAGACGCTTCCTCTTCCAGCCCAGCCCGGCGTCATCCTGGCTGCAGGCTTGGCTCCAGACCCCATCCTTTCCCTCACCCCATCTCTGGATTCTCTCACCCAGCCTTGTTCATCACTTCAGTCCCATGTGCCTCCTTCATGGCTGGTGTCATTCCTGTCCCCCAGACCTCAGACGTCAGCTTGTTTTCCCGCTCTTCTGTTGCCTGGTCTTGTCAGCAAATGCTGTGCCCATCCCCTGTCCAGCTCCCCAGCCTCCAACGTTAGCTCTTCCCTAGCCTCAGCTCCTGCCGGCCCAGCCTCCTTCACCCCCCCCCCCATTTGCTGCTCTTCTGTTCTCACCACTTACCTTTTTTTTTTTTTTTAAAGATTTGATTTATTTATTTGACAGAGATAGAGACCAGCGAGAGAGGGAACACAAGCAGGGGGAGTGTGAGAGGAGGAGTGGGAGAGGAAGAAGCAGGCTCCTAGCAGAGGAGCCTGATGTGGGGCTTGATCCCATAACGCCGGGATCACACCCTGAGCTGAAGGCAGACGCTTAACCGCTATGCCACCGAGGCGCCCCTCACCACTTACCCTTGATCTCAGGCTCCTCCCGCTGCATCACTGCATCTTCAGCTCTAACCCCACCCCCACCCTCCACCTTCTTCCCCAGTCCTGGCTGACTCTAGCCTGTTCTCACCCCCTTCTCCGCCTCACTGCATCCCTCCTCGCGAGGGCCTCGGCGCTCTGGGGGACCTCTGTACCACTCTGTGTGTGTGCACGTGTGTGTTTGCATGGGCTCTGGCCAGCTCTGGCCAAAGCAGTGTCAGTGGGCTGCCCAGGCCCCCTTACCAGTAGTGCTGTTGGTGGAGTGACCCCCCTGTTCTACGGGCAGTGTATGTGGGGGCGTTAGGCGGAGTCAGGGTCCCTACCTGCCACTCCCAGTAGCTGTTGTCTGTGCATGGGTAATGTCTGGAACCTGTGATGCTGGGGGCTCACCTCCTGACTGGGGATGGGGATGCCCATGGTCCCTGGAACCTGGCCTCTGACCGCGGCACATGTGTCTCTGCAGATCTCCAGCGTTCTGGACATGGAGGCCATCACCTTCAAGAAGCTGGTGAAGGGCCACGCCTACTCTGTGACAGGGGCCAAGCAGGTACCAGCCCCCATGGGGGCCTTCCCTGGAGGGTGCTTCCTGCCTCCTTGCCTGCCTTTGCCCGTCTGGCCTGTGAGCAGGGCCGTGGGAGGGGCTGACCTTTTGATCTCCTGTGCCAGTCACTAATGTGTCTTGCGGCCACTAATCCTAAGGTGTTGATCTTACTCTGCCCTGATCATCTGTGGTCTGTGTGCATGGCTGCCTCCCTCCACGGCGAACTCTGGAGGAAGGGCTGTCCTTCCCCGGATGCGTGCCGGGAACTGAGCAGGGCTCCTGAGGGAGGGGGGCAGGAAGGGGTGTATGACGTGCATGCCAGAAGCAGGCGCTCACGGGAGCTCTGGGGACAGGTGAACTACCAGGGCCAGATGGTGAGCCTGATCCGGATGCGGAATCCCTGGGGCGAGGTGGAGTGGACGGGAGCCTGGAGTGACGGGTGAGGGGCCGGGGATGCTGGCCGGGGAGGCTGCAGGAGGCTGGTCAGTGCCGCTGCCATCTCTGCTGGGGCCATGCTCAGGACTGAGCAGGGGGGCCCTTCTCCACGTTACTGGGTCTCTGGGGGACTGTCCCGACACAGCTCAGGCCAAGCATCCTTGGAGCTGGCCCTCACACGACAACCCCTGGAACTGGGACCTCGGGCTTGAGCATATGGGGGCCTTCTGACCTGGGCTAAGGGAGGACAGGCCCCAGGGACTGAGGGTGGCCGGTGAGTTCCCGCCAGCGCCTGGCAGCACCCTTCTCCCCCCAGCTCCTCGGAGTGGAACAGTGTGGACCCTTACGAGCGGGAGCAGCTCCGGGTCAAGATGGAGGATGGAGAGTTCTGGTGAGCGGCCCCTCCCCCGTCTGGCCCCTCTCGGGGCTTACGCCCCAGCTCCCGATCCCCACGAACCCCACACATGCCTCCTCCCTCTGTGCCCTGGCTGGGGACCGTGGCTCACCTCTGTTCCGGGACCCCAGGATGTCCTTCCGAGACTTCATGCGTGAGTTCACCCGCCTGGAGATCTGCAACCTGACGCCCGACGCGCTCAAGAGCCGGTCGATCCGCAAATGGAACACCATGCTCTATGAGGGGACCTGGCGGCGGGGGAGCACCGCGGGCGGCTGCCGGAACTACCCAGGTGACCTGACCTCGCGGCCCGCAGGGCACCCAGGGGTGACGTCTGGGCCTGGCTGTCTCCTGGCTCGCGGGCCTCGCCCCCCGTGCATTTCCGCCCTGAGCCTCGGTTATTCTCATGGTTGTACTGACCTCTGTAATTTGCTTTGAGGAGTAGAAGGTTGAATATCTTTTACTCCTTGTTCTGGAACCTTCTCTCCTGGTCTGCTGTCTTCTTGCCTGGGCCTCTGTCACCTTTCTCTGGGCTTCTGAATCCATGCGGGTGACTTGGGCCACAGCCTGGGCTCTCGATTCATCCCTATCCTCGCCTACAGTGACCTTTTCTTCCACCTTAGTTCAGCCGCCCCCCTGAAGGCCCACCGGCACCCGGCCAGACGTTGCAGCCTGACCTCTGTCTTGACCCTTTGGGCTTCCTCATCCCGCAGCCCTCAGCCTTGTCTAACCATCGGGTCCGTTAAGCCCACTGTTGCTCTGTCCTTCATGTTTCATTGTGTCTTCTCTTCTCCCCAGTTAGAGTCATCATTGTAATCGTGGCCCCGCAGACACTCTGGCTCCTGTCTGTCTCTGCTGCTCCTCCCCCGCCCCCCGGCACCCGCAGAATCCTAACTGAACCCTCTCCATCAGCTCCAGAACCACTGAGTGGGGCTAGAGGGAAAATCACGCAACGGGGGCAGCATTTCCCTGGTATTTTCACAGCCGCACCCCCCAGAGGACCACATTGCGTGGTCCCCAGCAATTCCACTGCCGATTAGGACCGTACCCACTCCCTCAAACCTGCCTCCGTGGTTACTCCCATCTGCGGACCCGGCCTTGCAGACCCTTGAGAGGTAGCTGTCTTCAGCAGGGCGCCTCTTGTATCCGCCCCGCCTGTCTCGGCCCGTGCCTGTCATTTCTGCTTTCTCCACGGTGACAATGACAGAACTGTCCGCGCCTGTGGGGCCCCCTCCTCCCCCCTGGCCCCCTTTCTCCCATGTGTCCGAAAGCCTTTGGCTCCATCATCCGTCACCTCTGGCTCCTGTTCTCCATTATGGGGAACCCCCTGTTGTGGAGCGACTCTCTCGGGACCCCACTTCCCTGCTCATCACTCTGCTCCCCTTCAAAGCAAAAGGTTTCAGCTTGCCACACTCCCTGCTTCCTTTCCCGCTTCTAGTTCAGTTTTTTAACCCCCGCGGTCCAGCTTCCATCCTTAACCTGTGACCGTTACTGCTCTTTTAAGGGCCACCCACATCTCTGGCTTTGCCAGACCCCCCATGCTTGTCCTCACGTTCTGCGTCCTCCGTGTTCCCAGCATGGCTCACCGTCCTGTTTTGAAGCATTCTTCCCCCTCCGGGGATCGAGTTTCAGTTTTTCCTCAACATAGATAACAACTGTTCCCTGTATCGTTTGTGGAGAAATCCGTCCTTTCCTCGCTGCCTTGAGTGACAGTTCTGTCCTGTAGACCCATGTATGTGTGGGTCTCCTGGGCTCACCATTCCATCCCTCGGGCTTTCCCTCTGCTGATAGCACGTTGATCTCCTTGCTAGAGATTTATAAGAAGTCCTGCTTTGTGGGCAGGGCGAGTGCCTTCAAGAGTCTCTTAGCTGTTCTTGCCCTTTGTTTTCCTGTATGAATTTTAGAATCAGCTACTAAGTCTTACAAGGAATCATTTTGAGACTTTAATTTGGGATTGCGCTGAAACTATAGATTGATTTGGGGAGAACTGATGTCTTTACGGTTTTGAGTGTTATTATCTAAGAATGTGGTATATCTATTTTGGTCTTCTTAGTGTCTTTCAGTAAAATTTTATAAATTTTCATCTAAAGGACTTACACATCTCTGAGATGAATTACTAGATGCTGTATCATTTTGTTGCTGTTATAAACGATATCTCTTATATCTTCCAAATAATAGTTGCTGATACAGTAACATGGCAGTTGACCTTTTAAATTTATTTTGTATCCAGCAAACTTTTTTTTTTTGAGAAGAGAGTGAGCGAGTGTGGGGTGAGAGGGTAGAGTGGGAGGCAGGGACAGGCGCAGGGAAAGAGAGAGAACCTTAAGCAGGCTCCACCTGGGTGTGGAGTGGGTCTGGAGGTAGGGCTCGATCTCATGAGCCTGAGGTCGTGACCTGAGCTGATCTCAAGAGTCAGACACTTAACCGGCACAGAGCCACCCCCCTCCCCCCCCAAACCTTTTAAACTATAGTTAATGTTTTTAGAAGATTTTATTTATTTGAGAGAGGCAGAGATAGTGACAGAGATAGCTAGAGAGAGCACAAGCTGGGAGGAGAGGGAGGAGGAGACTTCTTGCTGAGCAGGGAGCCCTACACTGGCCTTGATCTCAGGACCCTGGGATTATGACCTGAGCCGAACAAAGGAAGACGCCTAACTGACTGAGCCAGCCAGGCGCCCCTGGGCTGTTCTTTCTGTGTAAACACCTAAGGTGATACATTTCCCTCCAAGTGCAGCTTTGAGTGACACAATTTTGATACGTAATGTTTCAAAACCTTGTGATAAAATTCACACACTGTAAAACTCACTTAATGTGTACTGTTAGTGGTTTTTAGTATACCTGTAATGTTGGGCAGTGACCCCCACTGTCTCACGCCAGAGCCTTTTCACTGCTCCCCAAAGAAACCTCATATCCCTCTCTCCCTCTGTCCCCCTAAGCCCCTGGCAACTGCTAGTCTGCATTTTGTCTCTGTAGGTGGTCCTCTTCTGGGCATTACCGTAGATGGGATCATATAATACGTGGCCTTTGGTGCGTGACTGCTTTCCCTTTGTTGGAACGTTTTCAAAGTCTGTCCATGTTGTAACCTGTGTCAGTGCTTGATTCCATTTTTACGGCTGAATAATACTCCACAGTGTGGATAATACACATTTTGCTTATTCATTCATCAGTTTGATGGACTTTTCAATTGTTTCTAGTTTTTGGCTTTTACGAGTTAATACTGCTGTGAACACTCATATACCTGTATTTGTGTGAGGGGATGTTCTCTTGGGTCTCTTAGTAGCTCCATGTTTAACTCTGAGTGACAGCACCATGGTACGTTCCCGCCAGTGGTGTCTGAGTTCCAGTTTCTCCACATGCTTGTCAACACTTGTTGTTGCCCCTGTTTTTTATGATCGCCGTCCTGGTGGGTATAAAATGGCATCTCGTTGACAATTTGCATTTCCCTAATGGCGAATGATAAGAGTGTCTTTTCATGTATTCATTGGCCATTTATATATATATGTTTTTCAGAGTTTCTATTCAAATAGTTTGACCATTTTAATTTAATTTAATATTTTATTTATTTATTTGACAGGGAGAGAGAGAGAGGGAGCATAAGCAGGGGGAGCGGCAGGCAGAGGGAGAGGGAGAAGCAGGCTCCCTGCTGAGCAGAGATTTTCCCCATGTGGGGCTTGATCCCAGGACTCTGGGATCATGACCTGAACCAAAGGCAGACGCTTAACCGACTGAGTCACCCAGGCGCCCCGAGTTTGCCCATTTCTAGATTGGGTTGTCCTTTTATTGTTGGGTCATAGGTGTTCTTTATACATTCTGGATGTGATTTTATGAGATTGAGGATTTGCATATAATTTCTCCCATTCTGTGGGTTGTGTTCTTTTTCTCAATAGTGTCCTTTGAAGCACGGAAGTTTTTCATTGTGATGATGCCCAATTTTTCATTTTTTCTATTGTTGCTCATGCTTTTGGTGTCATATCTAAGAATCCATTGTCAAATCCAAGACCATGATGGTTTATCCTTGTGTTTTCTTCTGAGAGGGTGACAGCGGTAGCTCTTTTTTTTTAGGCCATTGGTCCGTTTTGAGTTAATTTTTGTAGAGGCGTACCTCGGGGATAGATACTGTGGGCCCATTCCCAGACCACCACAGTAAGGCAGATACTGCAATAAGGCAAGTCAGATGAATATTGTGGTCTCCCGGTGCATATGAAGTTATGTTGGCTGTGTTGTATTTTAGTAAGCGCGCTATAGTATTTTTTCTACAAAAATGTACATACCTTAATTTAAAAATACTTCATTGCTAAAAATACTAACAGCCGTCTCAGCTTTCGGCAAGTTGTAATCTTTTTACCGGTGAAGGGTCTCACCTTGATGTTGATGCCTGCTGACGGATCAGGGTGGAGGTTGCTGAAGGCTGGGGTGGCTGGGGTGGTTTCTAAAAACGAGATGACAATGCAGTGTGCCTCTCCTCTTCACGAACCTCTTTCTCTGCAGCACGCGATGCTGGGTTTGTTTTTGTTTTTGTTTTTTGAAGATTTTATTTATTTATTTGACAGCCAGCGAGAGAGGGAACACAAGGAGGGGGAGTGGGAGAGGGAGAAGCAGACTTCCCGCTGAGCAGGGAGCCCGATGTGGGGCTTGATCCCAGGACTCTGGGATCATGACCTGAGCCAAAAGCAGATGCTTAATGACTAAGCCACCTAGGCGCCCCTGCGATGCTGTTTGATAACGTTTCACCCTCTGTAGGATTTGCATGAAACTTGGAGTCAGTCCTCCCAAACCCCGCTGCTGTTTTATCAGCGAAGCTTCCGTAGTATTTTAAATCCTCTGTTGTCATTCCAGCAGTCTCCACAGCATCTTCACCAGGAGTAGATTCCATCTCAAGAAACCACTTTCTAAGCAGCTCCTCATCCATGAGAGTTTTATCATGAGGTTGAAGCAACGCAGTCTCGTCTGTAGGCTCCACTTTGGATTCTAGTTCTCTTACTGTTTCTACCACATCTGCGGCAATTTCCCCCACTGAAGTCTTGAGCCCCCAAAATCATCCATGAGGGCTGCGGTCAATTTCTTCCAAACTCCTGTTAATGTTGATATTTTGACCTCTTCCCCTAAAAGTCAAGTGTCCTGAATGGCATCTAGAGTGGTGAATCCTTTCTAGAAGGTTTTCTTTTCTTTTTCTTTTTTTCTTTTTTATTAAAAGTTTTTATTTATTTATTTGAGAGACAGCATGAGTGGGGAGGGGGGCAGAGGGAGAGGGAGAGGCAGACTCCCTGCTGAACAGGGAGCCTGACCAGGGCTCGATCCCAGGACCTTGGGGTCATGACCTGAGCCGAAGGCAGAGGCTTAACTGACTGAGTCACCCAGATTCCCCTCTAGAAGGTTTTCACTTAACTTTGCCATGATCCATCAGAGGAATCACTATCTTCCTTACGAAATGTATTTCGTAAGTAGGAAGACTTGAAAGTTGAAGTTACTCCTTGATCCAGGGGCTGCAGAATGGGTGCTATGTTAGCAGGCATGAAGACAACATTAACGTCATTGTATGTCTGTTTCCATCAGAGTTCCGGGTGACCAGGTGCATTGTCAAAGGCAGTCGTATTTTGCAAGGGATCTTCTGAGCAGTAGGTCTGAACAAAATGTTCAGTAGACCATGTTGTAAATGAGCATGCTGTCACACAGGCTTTGTTATTTAAAGAGCACAGGCAGGGGCGCCTGTCTGGTTAGGTTGGAGGAGTGTGCAACTCTTAATCTCGGGGCCGTGAGTTTGAGCCCCAGGTTGGGTGTAGAGATGATGTGAAAAAATGAAAAAATGTGGAGAGCGCAGGCAGAGTGGATTTGGCATAATTCTAAAGAGCCCTGGGAGTTTTGGAATAGTAAACGAGCACTGGCTTCAACTGTTACCAGCTGTGTTAGCACCTAACGAGGGAGTCAGCCTCTCCTTTGCAGCCTTGAGACCAGGCATTGACTTCTCCTCTCTAGCTATGAAAGTCCTAGATGGCATCTTCCGATAGAAGGCTGCTTTGTCTACATTGAAAATCTGTTGTTGAGTGTAGCCGCCTGTGTGAATGATCTCAGCTCGAACTTCTGGAAGCTTGCTGCAGCTCCTACACCAGCACTTGCTGCTTGCCCTGGCGCTTCCTGTTACGGAGCTGGTCTTGCCTTAAATGTCATGAACCAACCTCTGCTACCTTCACACTTTTCTTCTGCAGCTTCCTCACCTCACTCAGCCTTCATGGAATTGGAGAGAATTAGGGCCTTGGTCTGGATTAGGTCTTTGCTTAGGGAATGTTGGGGCTGGTTTGATCTCCTGTCCAGACCACTAAAACTTCTTATCAGCGATAAGGCTATTTGACTTTCTTACCGTGTGTGTTCACTGGAAGAGCGCTTTTATTTTTTTGAAGATTTTATTTGAGAGTGCAGGCATGCGTGCATGAGCAGGGAAGGGGCAGACTCCTTGCTGAGTGGGGGCCCGATGTAGGGCTCAATCCCAAGACCCCAAGATCATGACCTGAGCTGAAGGCAGATGCTTATCTGACTGAGCCAGCCAGGTGCCCCTGGAATAGCACTTTCAGTCTCCTTCAAGAACTTTTCCTTTGCGTTCACAGCTTGGCTGTTTGATGCAGGAGGCCTGAGCCTTCTGCCCCTCTTGGCTTTTGACCCGCCTTCCTCATTAAGCTTAATCATTTCTAGCTTTGGATTTCAAGTGAGAGACATGAAACTTTGATTTGAACACTCAGAGGCCATTGTAGGGTTATTCATTGGTCTCATGTCAGTATTGTTGTGTCTCCAGGAATAGGGAGGCCCCAGAAGAGGGAGAAAGATGGGGGGACAGCTGGCGGGTGGAACAGTCCGAACACCTGCAGCATTTATGTAAGTTCGCTGTCTTACGTGGGTGCAATTTGTGGTGCCCCCACACAAGCACAATAGTAACAGAAAAGATACTGATCACCATAGCACCATATGTGGTGTGAGGTAGGTGTCCAACTTCATTCTTTTCCATGTGGAAATCAGTTGTTTCAGCATGATGTGTTGAAAAAATTATTCTTTCCCCAATGGTCTTGGCACCCATGTCAAAAATCAATTGGCCGTCGATGTATGGGTTTATTTTTGGACACAGTTCTTTTCTTTTAGTTTTTATATCCTTTTTTAAAAAAGACATTGTTTATTTGTTCATTTGTTTGTTTATTTATTTATTTACTTACTTCGACAGTGTGAAGGAGAGGGAGGGGGAGAGGGGGAGAGAGTCCCAAGCAGACTCCATGCTGAACGCAGAGCCCAACGCAGGGCTCGATCTCACAACACCGAGATCATGATCTGAGCTGAAATCAAGAGTTGGACGCTTAACCGACTGAGCCACCCACATGCCCCCCCATATATCTATTCTTATGCCTGTACCACACTGTTGTAATTACCGTAGCAATTACTGTAGCTTTGTAGTAAGTTTTGAAATCAGGAAGTGCAAGTCTTAGAACTTACTGGGGTTTTTTTTCATAATCATCTTGACTTCTGGGCCCCTTATAATTCCACACGAGTCTGAGGATGTGCTTTCCCACCTCCGTGAAAAAGGATGTTGGAATTTTGATAAAGATCACATTGAATCTGTAGATCACTTCTGGTAGTGTTGACATTGTAATCATATTAAGTTTTCAGGGCACCTAGGGGCGCCTGGGTGGCTCAGTCGTTAAGCATCTGCCTTCAGCTCAGGGCGTGACCCCAGAGTCCTGGAATCGAGCCCCATATTGGGCTCCTCAGCTGGGAGCCTGCTTCTTCCTCTCCCACTCCCCCTGCTTGTGTTCCCTCTCTCGCTGGCTGTCTCGCTCTCTGTCAAATAAATAAATAAAATCTAAAAAAAAAAAAAAAGTTTTCGGGACATCTGGGTGGCCCAGATGATTAAGTGTCTACCTTCAGCTCTGGTCATGATCTCTGGGTCCTGTGATTGAGCCACACGTTGGGCTCCTGGCTCAGTGGGGAGTCTGCTTCTCCCTCTCCCTCTGCCTCTCCTCCTGCTCATGCTTTCTCTCTCTATCACTCTGTCTCGAATAAATAAAATCTTTAAAAAATAATAATATTAAGTTTTCTGATCCATGAACATAGGATATCTTTATCTTTTCATGTCTAATTTCTTTCAGCAATGTGTTGCAGTTTTCAGTGTTAAAGTCTTCCAACTCCTTTGTTAAATTTATACCTAGGTATTTTATTCTTTTGGATACTATTGTAAAGGAATTGTTTTCCTAATTTCTTTTTTCAGTTGTTCATTGCTGGTGTGTGGAAACACATCTGATTTTTGTGTCTTGAGCTTGAAACCTGCAGCTTTGCTGAATTTGTTATTCTAGTAACTTTTTTGTGTTTTTCTTTATACAGGATCATGTTATTTGCAAATAGAAATAGTTTTCTTCTTCCTTTCCAGTGTGAATGCCTTTTTTCCCCTTGACTGATTGCTCTAGCTAGAACTTCCCATGCAGTGGTTACATAGCAATGGTGTAAGCAGGCATCTTGTTCCTGATCTTAGGGTGAAAGCTTCAGTCTTTCACTACCAAGTATGATATTAGCTGGCTTTTCCATAAACATACTTTGTCATATTGAGGACCTTCCCTTTTATTCTTAATTTTCTGAATGTTTTTATCATGAATGTGTGTTGGACTTTGTGAAATGCCTTTTCTGCATCAATTAAGATGATCATGTAGGTTTTTTTTCCCTTTGTTCTATTAATGTGGCACATTACACTGATTGATTTTCTTATGTTGAACTATCCCTCATTCATGAAATCCTATTTCATGGTGTCTGATCGTTTTAAAATACTCTTGGATTTGATTTGCTAGTATTTTGTTGAGGATTTTTACATTTATAAGTGATGTTGTCCTGTGATTTTCTTGTGAAGTCTTTATCTGGCTTTGGTATCAAGGTAATGTTGGCCACATAGAATGAGTTTACCAAAAAGAAATGCTAATGTAAATGAGAAATCATGCAGAATAGTAATAAAACACTACGTGCCTATATTAGAAAAGAAAGATCTGAAATCAATAACCTGATATTCTAGCTTAAGAATCTAGTAAAAGTAGGGGTGCCTTTTATTTATTTATTTGACAGAGAGAGAGACAGCCAGCGAGAGAGGGAACACAAGCAGGGGGAGTGGGAGAGGAAGAAGCAGGCTCCCAGCAGAGGAGCCCAACGTGGGGCTCGAGCCCAGAACACTGGGGTCACGCCCTGAGCTGAAGGCAGATGCTCAATGACTGCACCACCCAGGCACCCCAATAAATAAAATCTTAAAAAAAACAAAAACAAAAGAATATAGTAAAAGTAGGGGCACCTGGGTGGCTCAGCTTTTAAGAGTCTGCTTTTGGCTCAGGTCATGATCCCAGCATCCTGGGAATGAGCCCTGTGTCAGGGTCCCTGCTGGGTAGGGAGCCTGCTTCTCCCTCTCTAGCTGCCCCCCTCTGCCCCCCCGCTTGTGTTCCCTCTCTTGCTGTGTCTGTCAAATGATTAAATAAAATATTTAAAAAAAAAAAAGAATCTAGTAAAAGTGCAAACTAAACCCAGAGTAAGCAGAGGAAAGGAAATAATAAAGACGAAAGTCCAAAGAAATGAAATAGAGAACAGAGAAAGAATAGAGAAAAATCAGTGAGACCAACAGTCAGTCCTTTGAAAAGCTCAGCAAAATTGGCAAATCTTTGCCAAACTAAACAAGAAAAAAGACAGGGGACTCCAATTACTAACATCAGGAATTAAAGAGAGAACATCACTACCAACCCAACAGAAACAGTTGGGTTATAAGGAAATACTGTGAATAGTTGTGTGCCAACAAATTAGCTAACCTAGATGAAATGGACAAATTCCTACAAAAAAACAAGCTACCAAGATTGACTTAAGAAAAATAGAAAATCTGAATATACCTGTAACAACTAAGAGATTGAGTCAGTAACCAAACCTCCCAGTTATAACCTGGTAATTATTGTTTTATTGTTGATTTCTAACTTAATTTCCTTGTAGTCAGAAAACACAATCTATATGAAATCATAGCTTTGAGATAACCGTAAGCTGGTTCTGTGGCCCAGCATGTGGTGAGTTTTCTTCAGTTTCCCCCCATTCTCGAAAAGACTGGTCAACACTTACCTATTGTGTATTATATGCCAAGCATTTCTCTAAATAGTTTAAATATAATAACTTGCTTAACTCACACTGACTCTATGAGATAGGTACTATTATTATACCTGTTTTACAGTTAAGGGAGGTGAGCCACTAATCTAATAAGTGACGGAGCTGGGATTTGAACTCAGGATTTTACCCCTGCAGTTTGTTCTCTTGACCATTACACAATTCTGAGTGTTAAGAGGAACATTTTGTAATTGTCCACCGTATCAAACTTAATATTTTGTCTGCTTAATTTGTCAATTACTGGAAGAGGGAGGATAAAATCTCACACCCCCTTGATGGTGTTGGCAGTTTCTCCTTTTATATCTATCAATTATTTTTCTTTGCATATTTTGCATTATGATATTAGGTATATCAAGCTTAGAATTGTTACAAGTTGCTAGTGAATCGAACCTGTTTTGTTGTTATTTAATGGCTACCTTCTTCGGTAATAATTCTCCTACTTCTGAGTATATGTCAGTTGATGTCACTATAGCAATTCCAGGTTTCTTTTTTTCTTTAAAGATTTGCTCTTTTTTTTTTTTTTTTTTTAAGATTTTACTTTATTTAGTTGACAGAGAGAGAGACAGCCAGCGAGAGAGGGAACACAAGCAGGGGGAGTGGGAGAGGAAGAAGCAGGCTCCCAGCAGAGGAGCCTGATGTGGGGCTCGATCCCACAGCACCAGGATCACGCCCTGAGCCGAAGGCAGACGCTTAACGACTGTGCCACCCAGGCACCCCGCAATTCCAGGTTTCTTTTGGTTAGTAATGTAGTGGTATGTTTCATTATACTCTTTGGTGTCTAATCTTTCTATATGTCAGTGTTTTAGTTGTTATCTCTTGTGAACAGCCTGTAGCTGGCTTTTTAATAAGCCATTTGAAAAATTTTGCCCTTTGATTAGAAAGTTTAATCCACTTACATTCACAGTGATTACTAATAACTTTGTATTTATTTCAGCAGACGTAACTGCACATTTTCTGTTTGTCCCTCCTGTTATGCCTTATTTTGGATTGAGTTCTTAAACTCTACTAGCTTTTCGATCTATGAGTTTAGAAGATATAAGTGCTTTAATTAATACATTCAAAAATTAGTTGATCTGTATCTTTACCCTTCTCCTAAACAATGTAAAGACCTTAGACTGCTTAACTTGGATGACCCCCTCCCTTTGTTTAATATGCTGTGTTTTTAATTCTAAGCACTTTTCTTGCTGCTGTGAGTTAAGTATCATCATCATCATCATCATTGATATCGCTTATAGTCATTGGATTGTCCACATAACAGTATTTTTGCTCACCATTTTCACAACTTTGATCTGAGATCATTTTCCACCTCCCTGAAATATACACTTTGATATTTCTTCTTCTCCTTCACCTCCTCCTCCTCCTTCCTCTCCTTCTATAAACTTTCTCAGTATCTCTGTAAAATGCCTTTATAGGGTACTCATTCTTGACAATTCTCTGGATACACAATTCTGGATTGTGTTACTTTCAGCTCTTTATTCTGCTTCTCTTGTTGCTCTGTGAGTCAGGACTCTGTCTCACTCCTGTGATGCTTTGTCTTTTCTGTTTTAATATTGTTTATCTTTGATGCTCTGTCATTTCACCATGCTGTGTTGGGGTGTGGATTTCTTTTCATTCTGCTTTGAATTCATTGGGCTTTCTCGGTCTGAAATTTATGGATTCGCAACGACTCTAGAAAATTTTCAGTCATGATCGTTTGGATAGCAGCTCCTTACACTCTTCATTTTCCCCTTTTAAGATTCCAATCTAAAGGAAGCTGGAACTCCTCACTCAGTCCTCTGTGTCTCTTAACATCACTTCAGTTTTCCATCTAATTTCCCTGGGTTGCATTCTGGATCGTTCTTCAGATCCAGTCTCAGTTCACTAATGGTCTTTCTTGCTGCATCAAATCTGTTGGTTAATCCTTCTAACAGGTACTTAATTTCATTAAAAAATGTATGTCTTGAAGTTCTAATGGCTCTTTTTCTAACCTTTTCACTCTTCCTCATATTTTCAAGCTTTTCATTTATTTCTTTAAATAGAATAAGCCTAGTCTGTTATATTCAGTGTCTGATTTTTTCAGTATCTGAAGTGTTGGTGGGTTGGTTTTTGTCGATTGTGGCTGCTGGTTTTCACTCATCATACCTTCTTTCCTTGTGAGATTTGTTGACCCATTTGGCCTATAAGTTTATCGATGGGAGTTCTTTGAGTCCTGGCGTGAAGTTCGTTTCCTCCAGTGTTTCTGTCAGTCACCTGGGATGCTGCCAACCCAGGACTGTTTCAAAAGTCGTTTCTCTCCTTAAGGTTTTCTTGACGTCACAGGCAGCATGAGTTGAAACTGGAAGCTCACGTGAAGGCTCATGGCTATAAATTCTCCAGAAGATTTGTTTCCCTTCTTCCCAATGGGGTTTATTTTCCTTTCACACTTAACGCCGTTGGCATTCCTCATCGGGGTCCCAGCTTTATCATAAGGATCTCCTATTAGACTTTATCTCCTGTCCCCTTACGCAGAGCTCAGGGTCTCTGGGAGTCAACAGAAGTCCTTTGGCATGGCTCCTAGTGTCTTTTTTTTTTTTTTTTTTTTAAGATTTTATTTGAGAGAAAGCATGAGCAGGGAGAGGGGCAGAGGGAGAAGGACAAGCAGACTCCCTGCTGAGTGGGGAGCCCGACCTGGTCCTGATCCCAGGACCCCAAGACTGTGACCCGAGCTGTAGTCAGACACTGAACCTTCTGAGCCACCCAGGTCCCCCTCCTAGTGTCCATTTTTCAAAAAAGGCCTTATTGAGATGTAATTCACAAACAGTACAATTCACCTACTTAAAGTACGGAATTCAGGGTGGCTTTTCATACATTGTGCGTCTCTCACCACATCAATTTTAGAACATTTTTATTATCCCCAAAAGAAACCATACACCTTATAGCCGTCACTCCTGAGCCCCTCCTCCTCCTCATTCCCACGTAACCACCAACCTGCTGTCTCCGTGGGTTTACCTGTGTGTGTGCTTACCCACGTTAGAGTATGTATCAGTACTCCGTTCCTTTTTGTTGCTGAATAATACTCCATTGTTTGGTTACACCACTTTGTTTTTTTTTAATCCATCCCTCGTTCGATGGACAGTTGGGTTATTTCTACCATTTGGGTGTTGTAAATAATGCTACTAAGAATATTTACATACAAGTTTCTGTGTGGACCTATGTTTTTGCTTATCCTGGGTATATACCCACGAATGGAATTGCAGGGCCGTATGGTAATTCTGTGTTTAACCATTTGGGGAACTGCCAGACTTTTTCCAAAGTGGCTGCACCATTTTACATTCCCACCAACAGTATATGAGGTTCTGATGTCTCCACATCCTGGCTAATACTTGACAGTATCTGTCATTTGGGTTAATGTCCCCTTGTGTGGGGGGAAGGGGGTGCTCTGGCTTATTCGTGTCTCCAGAAAGCGGTTTCGTGTTTCGTATCCAGCACGTCGTTGTTTTAGGGGTTGTGGGCGCAGCTGAATCACCAGACTACCAGAAATGTCTTTGTCACCTTGGCAGCTCTGAGGCCTCCTATCAGACCCTGCTTTCTCTTTTTCTTTCCTAAGTCATTGTCCACTCAGCAGTTCTAGCTGCCTTAGCAAATCCGAATCCATTCGTGCCCCTCCTGGTGCAAGCCTGTCGGGGCTGGGGAGGTCCTTTTGCTCTGTGATTCAAACCACGCTCCTGGTCACCCACCCTGCTCCCGCCCCTTTGCCACTTTTCTGGATCCCCGGTGCTCGTGCTCGCTGGAGCCAGATGCTGCATTAGACCCTGGCTCTCCCCTCATGTGTGGGGCTCTTGATTCTCTCTCCTGCTGCCCGGGGTCTTCGCAGGGCTTCTCCTTCCGATCTCTCTCAAATGTCGCTTCCTCAAAGACGCCCTACCTGACCAGCTCCAGCTTGCTTATTCTTCGTAACTGTTCTGTTAATTACACTGACTTGCTTATACTTCGCCTCTCCTCCTGGAAGGTGAGCTCGTGAGTGTAGGGACCGTGTGTGTCCCCACTGCATGGACACTTAGCAATGTTTGTGGGATGAATGAATGAACAGACACGGGGGAGGGAAAACCTGGAGAGGGGGGAGGGACTACTCTGCCCTGTTCCTCCTCTGATTCCTGCCCATAATCCATCTCCTGCAGCCACCTTCTGGGTCAATCCCCAGTTCAAGATCCGGCTGGAGGAGACCGATGATGCGGACGATGACTACGGGGGTCGCGAGTCAGGCTGCAGCTTCGTTCTAGCCCTCATGCAGAAGCACCGTCGCCGGGAGCGCCGCTTTGGCCGCGACATGGAGACCATTGGCTTCGCCGTCTACGAGGTGAGCCGGGGATCGCTCAGGGCGGGGAGAGCCGGCCTCCCGGTGCACTGTAGGCGAGCCCCCAGTAGGGGGCGCCGGAGGACACTGCCTCCATAGCCCTCAGGCATGTGGCCCTGGACACTGTTCCCTGGAGGCACCTGCTGAGGCCGCTGTTGTGCAGAGGGATCTGGCTTAGTTGACAACTGGCAGGTAGCTTCTAGGCGACAGACTTGGGCTCAGCTTCAGAAAGAGGTAGGCAGGTGCGCTGTCCTGGAGGAGTAGTGAGCTCCCTGTCTTAGATGTATGTAAGCAGAGGCTGGCCTAGGAGGGCCCTGCTTCATCCTCTGTGTTTAAGACAGAAACTTCTAGACCTTCTGATGGGTACAAAGAATGGCCACAGTCTTGGCCCAGGCCCAGAGCTCCAGGCCACAGACTGGTAGACCTCTGATGTCCCTGGACTTGGGGACATTGCAGTTGGCCACTCTGGGGGCTGTCCTGGGTGCTCTGATTCAGGGCCAAGGCCTAGGGTGTTCTGAGGATGGAGAGGACCCTCCCTGGGCCCCCTTTCCTGAGGTCCTGAGGTCCTGAGGTCCCTGTCCGGTGTGAAGACAGGTCTGGATCACCAGTGGCCCAGGGCCCTGCCTCCTGGTCTCTTCATCCCATCGTTCTTAAGAACACAGGGCCTCTGCCCAGCGCACGCTGCACCCCCCACCCCTGGGCCAAGCACACATCTCTAACTCCTCCATCTCTCCGGCAGGTCCCTCCGGAGGTAGGTGTGATGCCCGAATCACCTGGATTTACATACCCTGAACACAGAGGGCCTGACGGTGCTCAGAGGGGAGCGAGATGGCAGCAAGCCAGCACGTAGAATTAAGAAGTCACCTCGTTGTACTGCCCACTAATGGCTCTCCTCCCCCACCCGGGGCAGGGGGCAGACCCCGCTGTCCGCGGGACTGGGGCAGGTAGTGAGGGAGCTGGATTTGAACCCTGGCCCTCCGAGCCCTGCCCCAACCTGAGGCTCTTCCTGTCTTGCTGTTTCCACCGAGTAAGTGCTGGCTGCATATTCCACGCCCTGGAGCAGGCCGCCTGAGCTCTAAGCCTCCATGGCAGTGTCTGTTAAATGGGCACAAGAGCGCCTCCTCACAGGGCTGTCGTGAGCTTTAAACGCGGGGCCCCATGGAAAGTACCCTGAGCTGGGTGATGGCGGCGTGATTTCAGTGGCGTCCTAGCACCTCCATCCACCTCCATAGTGTCTCCTCGCCTCCGCCCCGTGCGGTGGGCAGGGTTGTCGCCTTCACCTGACCCATGAGGAAACTGAGATGGCATGATTTGTCAGGGTGGCGTGGCCTGCGGGTGACAGCCGTGGGCAGCTCTCCAGCGCCCGGGCGAGGGCTCGGAGCCCGAGGTCTGGGTCGCTGGGCAGCTCCCGAGGGGGGTGCGGAGCGGCCAGCTGCAGCCCCCGCTCCCTCCTTGTCGCCCACCAGCTGGTGGGCCAGCCGGCCGTGCACCTGAAGCGGGACTTCTTCCTGGCTAACTCGTCGCGGGCGCGCTCGGAGCAGTTCATCAACCTGCGTGAGGTCAGCACGCGCTTCCGCTTGCCGCCCGGGGAGTACGTGGTGGTACCCTCCACTTTCGAGCCCAACAAGGAGGGGGACTTCGTGCTGCGCTTCTTCTCCGAGAAGAGCGCCGGGACCCAGTGAGTAGAAGGCCCCTCGCCAGGGCCCGCTCCCCACCTGCCGCGGGTCCCCCAGCACGCCCTCCTGACCGGCCCTCTCTCTCCCCACCTCTGCAGGGAGCTGGACGACCAGATCCAGGCCAATCTCCCCGATGAGGTGCGTGCCCTGCCCCCCCACCCTGTGCTTTCCTGCTCTGCCTCGCCCTGGGTGTATCATGGGGAGCTGGGTGTCCTGGCTCCTGGGAGGAGCCATAAGAGGAATCCTAATCCCTCATCTGCCCAGCACTTGACAGTTTGCAAAGGACTTTGAGATAATAGTGGTGTGAGGTCCCTGAGCCCTTGTCTCTGCTGGGTCTGTGCTGAGCTCTTTACTTGGTCACCCCGTTAGCTTCGTAACAACCCTGTCAGGGTGCCGTCACCATCTCTCCCTTTGGTGAGAAACTCAAGTTCAGGGAGGTTAAGGAACTTGCCCAAGGCCCCACCCCCATCACAGAGCTCCTCAGGCCACAGAGCCCTGGGCGGGAGGACAGTAGGGTCTAGATTCCCACTTTACAGGTGAGAAGAGTGAGGCTCAGAGACTCGATGAGGCGGGCACGTGGCGACGAGTGGTCCCAGCCTCGTCCCAGCTACTGCCATGCGGGGGCGGGGCTGGAGCACCCCTGACCTGCTGTCCCCCTTCTCTCTGTCCAGCAAGTGCTCTCAGAAGAGGAGATTGACGAGAACTTCAAGGCCCTCTTCAGGCAGCTGGCCGGGGAGGTAGGCTGGGTGTGCTGGAGCGAGGGGCGAGGGGGCACCAGGGGACGGCCTTTCCCCAGGGCAGGTGCCATCTTCCCTCCCCCCCCAGGACATGGAGATCAGCGTTAAGGAGCTGCAGACCATCCTGAACAGGATCATCAGCAAACGTGAGCGTCCCGGCAGCCCTCCCCCGTGTCCTCATGTCCTCCGAGCTCCAGAATCCAGGCTTCTGCTCCCACGTTGAGCCAAACTGCAGCCCTTGGTCTTCATGGGCGGGGAAGCCCCCACTGCCTTTCTGAGCCTTGCTCACCCCCCCTTTCCTCCCAGACTCCTTCCACCATCTTGCCTGACCCTGTTCTCTATGCCCAAGTGCTGGGACCCGGTGTGCTTAGAAGCCGAGCTGCTGACAAGCACCATAGTACGAAGGAGCAGGCCCCCTTCCTCCAGAAGATACACCCCAGGGCCGGGCTGGGTGGCTCTGAGCAGAACGAGGCTGGCTTCACCCCCCAGTGTGCACGGCCAAGGGCAGCCACCCCCCGACCTTCCCTTTGCCCCTACTTCTGACCTCCTTCCACGCTGCTCCCTGAGTCCAGAGCCCTCTGCTCTTGCCCCCCTTTGGGGCCTGCGGCAAACCCCAGTCCTGCCGTGGCCGCCTTGGCCTCACGTTTCTGCTGCGTTTGTCCCACTTCTGTTTGGCCCTGACTTCCTTTCATTCGCGGCTCTTCCGTGGCAGGGACACAGCTGCTGGGACACTGGCTTGCTTGCTCAAATACTTTAAACTGTGCTAACGATAAAAATGATCTGACACACCCACTTTGCTAGACTTTACGCACCGGCGCCATGGACCGGTGCTGCCCCGTCCCCGTCCCCCCGGGGCCCCGCCCCGGAAGCTCGCTGGTTGAGGTGTGGGGACGGATTTTCTTGCAGACAAGGATCTGCGTACCAAGGGCTTCAGCCTGGAGTCGTGCCGCAGCATGGTGAACCTCATGGACGTATCCTTTGCTTTGTCTCCTGAGGCTGCTTTGGTTTGGGGGATGGACGCCCCGTGACCTCTCCCAGGAACAGTGCAGAGAAAGGCACGAAGCTCTGTCGAGTGTGGACGGCCAGTTCTTTTCCTGGGCAACTTCCCGTTGATTGGGAGGGGGAAACTGAGGCCCGGACTCTGTGTTGAGAGAGGTAGAGCAGGGCCTAGCGCCTTGAGAGACCTTAAGGCTGGTGCTTTTTGCACCCGTCCAAGCCCAACCCACCTGGCTGTGCGGGCGCCTCCCCCTCCCGCTCCCCTCATCTTGAGGTTGGTCTCCCCTTCTTCCTGGTTGCTCCTCACCCTGTGCCTGGTTTAAGCTTCTTTTTTTTTTTTTTTTAAGATTTTTTATTTATTTATGTGACAGAGAGACAGCCAGCGAGAGAGGGAACACAAGCAGGGGGAGTGGGAGAGGAAGAAGCAGGCTCCCAGCCGAGGAGCCCGATGTGGGACTCGATCCCGGAACGCCGGATCACGCCCTGAGCCAAAGGCAGATGCTTAACGACTGCGCTACCCAGGCGCCCCCTAAGCTTCTTTTTTAAAAAGAAAGACTTTATTTCTTTATTTGAGGGAAGAGGGAGAGAGCGAGAGCGCGCGTGCACGAGCGGGATGGAGGGGCAGAGGGAGACTCCCCGCAGAGCAGGGAGCCCGATGCGGGGCTCGATCTGGGCCGAAGGCAGATGCTTAACCGACTGAGCCCCGCAGGCGCCCGTGGTTTAAGCCTCTTAACAGTAGCCCCCCAGCGGGACGGCAACGGGAAGCTGGGCCTGGTGGAGTTCAACATCCTGTGGAATCGCATCCGGAATTACCTGGTAGGTGGTCCCTGGGCCCTGCCGGGGCCTCCCGCCGCGGGGCCCCGCGGGCTAGGCCCTGCACCCTCAGCCAGCCCCCACCCTGGGGTGGATCGGAAGGCCTGGGGGCCTCCCTTGGCCTGGCCCTCACCCTCTGCTCCCCGCTCCAGTCCATCTTCCGGAAGTTCGACTTGGACAAGTCGGGCAGCATGAGTGCCTACGAGATGCGGATGGCCATCGAGTCTGCAGGTGAGGCCTGAGGGCCAGAGGCGGATGGCCCCAGGCCGATTCCCTCCGGGGACCCAGCTCAGCAGCCCATCCCGCCGGGCCTTGTCCTGGGGTGCTGATGGTGATGGGGTGTGGCAGTAACAGCCATCTTGTGCCTTCTTCCCATGGTGACGGAGCTGCCGTTGGCCCTCCTTGCAGCCTAACCCGGAGAGAAGGTCTCTCACGATCTCTGCTGGACACAGAGGAAAGTAGGGCTCAGAGAGGGAAAGCGACTGGCCTGTGGCCACGCAGCCAGGGAGGAGTGGGGCTGGGCTCCAGAGCCTCCAGTGAGAGAGGTGCATGTCAGGATGAGGCCAGGGCGTTTCACACAAATAAAACTGGGCCCCGGGCCCTCCCTGGCCAGCCGATTCCGTGGGGCCGTCGGGCCCTCGCTCCCTCTGGGACTGGCACTTGCGTGCACAGCCTCTCCCGGCGCCAGGCCCTACTCAGGAGGTCTTCAGGCCTCAGCTGCAGGCCTCACCCCCCCAGTCCCCCTCCCTGTCCCCTCGGGCCAGGCCACACCTCCCTGGCCCTTACCCACTCTCCGGGCCCAGGCTTCAGGCTCAACAAGAAGCTCTATGAGCTCATCATCACCCGCTACTCGGAGCCGGACCTGGCCGTGGACTTCGACAACTTCGTGTGTTGCCTGGTGCGCCTGGAGACCATGTTCCGTGAGTGCCCCGTCCGGCTCCGGCCTCTGGTTCTGTCTCCCGTCACTGCGGGGGGAAACGACAGGGAGAGACAGGACACGCGGGCCGTGGCGTATGCCAGAGAGGCGAAGGTCTCTGCCCTTGGGACCCTGAAGGCTGAGTGCCAGGAGGCTGGGGGAGCGGGGGCCTGGCAGCAGGGGGGGCTCAGATGGCAGGAAGGGCTGTTTCCCGGCAGGGGCAGGTGAGGGCTTGGGGTGCTCTGGGGATGTGGGTGGAGGGGCAGGGGGCAGGGTGGGTCCCGGCCCCGGATAAAGGTCCCACTGGGTTCTCAGTACCAAAGCATCTTCTTTTGAATGTAGGGTTTTTCAAAACTCTGGACACAGATCTGGATGGCGTCGTGACCTTTGACTTGTTTAAGGTGGGAACTCTGCTTGGCTGTGGCAGGGGAGGGTGTTAGGGGTGGTGGAGCTTTCTCACCTGTCTGGGGCAGGAGCCTGTGGCCTCAGAACCAGCCCCAAGTTCTGAGGGCCTCCTGAGTCCTGGAAGGATGGGGTGGGGTCATCTGGGTCCTGGGAAGGGAGCAGGAAGGGAGGGCCAGGCTTCCGGAAGTCTCCATGGGAGTCAGCACCCTGGTCCCCCAAGGGTTAGAGGAGGTAAGAAAGTGCCCTCCTTCCCCCAGAGGGTCCCCTGCCACCTGCCCTCAGTGGGTGAAGCGACAGTGGCTTCTGGGCTGGGAGGCTGGACTCCGCGTTTCTCCCATCGCCGGCTGACCTGTCCCTCTCTCCTCTGCAGTGGTTACAGCTGACCATGTTTGCATGAGGCAGGGGCTCGGCCCCCTTGCTGTGCTCCTCTCCCTCCTCTGCCAAGCCACGCCTTCCCGCCACGCCACCGCAGGCCACACGAGCTGCAAGTGCCTTCCTCGGAGCAGGAGGCGGCCTTGTCCTCCTATCCCCTCTCCTCCCTGCTGCCGCGGTTCCTCTGCCCTGCGCAGAGCCGTGTGGCCTTCCCTGCCTTCGCCAGCCATGATGGGCTCGGGGGGGGGGGGGGACGCCCCCGCCCCTCGCGTCGCCAAACGAGGAAGGCAGCTTTTGCTTATTCCCGCCTCAGGATGGGGCTCCAGGGGTTGCCGATGGCCCCAGGCCTCCCGGCGTCCCGATGTGTCCTCTCCCCTCGCTCCAGAGGCCACCCACCTAACCTCCCTGCCCGGCCTCACCTGCAGACTGTAAAACAGAACCACTAGCTCTGCACAGTCTACGATCCAGATGTGCAGGGGAATGCCCGTTCCTTCCTGTGCAGACGCCAGAGCCCCTCGCCTCCGTGGCCTGCCCCCCCCAGCCCTGCCCCACCTGCCAGCCAGGAGTCACCTGGACTGAGGGGTCGTCAGGTGCTCCCTCCCGTGCTCCCTCCTTTTTTATATTGGTGATTTTAAAGGGGACTCTTCAGGGACTGGCGTACCAGTAACGGGTGCCAGAGGTACCTGGGGGTGGGGTGGGGTGGGGTCTCACGTTTCCATGCCGAGAAACCCCAAACAATAAAGGAAAAGGTCCCATACTGTCTCTGGAGTATATTTCTGCCCAAAGCCACTGCCCAGAAGGCATCAGCGAGCCTTGGCCTGCAGGGACAGCCCGCCCCCCCCCCCCAACCCTGCCCTCCATCTCCTTCCCTGATGCCCTGGGGGCTCTCACCCCTGCTGGAGTCCTGGGTATCTAGGAAGTTGGGGAGGATGGGGCCCCAGCTGCAGGGACAAGGCCACAGTGCTGAGGTCCGTGTGACCCCACTGGTCCTATACGCCCTCCTCGCAGCCCCAGAGGCCTGACCCCTGCCCTCCCTGTAGCCTCTGGCCCAGGAGGCTCTGGCTGAAACCCGAACTCCTACTGAGCACAAACCTGACCCCCCAGGAAGCTCCCAGAACACAAAAGCCGCCTTCACCTAGACACCTGCCACTTGCGTAAGCGGCTTCAGCCCCTCTGGGGTCCTGGCTTTTCTTACCAGAGATTAAGAGTGGGTTGAGGTGAGGGTAAAAGAGAGAATAGTGTTTGGAAGCGGGGGCGGGGGGTGGGGAGGGTAAGCCACAAACTAGAACAACATCTGCAGGGCAGAGGCTGATGGAGCCGAGGTTGGGGGTGCAGGCTGCCCTCAGCTGCTGGGAGCCCCAAGTGGCAGACCCCCCCACACACACACACTGCTCCCTAGCCTGGAAACTCCTCCCCCCACCCCCGTCCTGAGCCTGCATTTTGCCCTTGGGAGTCCTAGAGCGGGTCCTGGGCCTTGGCGTCCTGTCAGGGGGGGTGCCCATCACTTCCTGGGAGTCTGGGCTGGGGTGGGAGGGTGGGAGGGCTGGGAGGGCAGGCGCCCTGGGCCCCACCTGCTATTTCTCTGTATTGGGGTTCTGGTTGATGAGCGGGTTGGAATACTGAGCGGTCTGGATGATCCGGTGGACCTACCCCCTCGCAGACCCCCACGCTGAGCCTGAGTGCCTGGGACGGAGGCAGGGAGACTGGGGCCTCCCCTTGGCTGCCCTGCTTGAGCATTGTTAAAGGACTCCCCCCTCCCCCCACCCCAGCGGCTCCTGTGCAGCCTCTGACTTCCTGGGGGTTCGGGCACAGGGACTGGGTCCCCTGTGCTGAGGCTGGATCGGGCTCTTGAAGATGCCTCACGATGGCCTCAGGATAAAGGGGAGGGTGATGACGGCACCGCAGTGACTGCTGGGGTCCTGCTGGTGCGGGCAGCGGTCGGCGGCTGGGCCTGCAGATCTGGGCGGTGGGCTGCGAGGCAGTGCTCTGGGACCCCTGCTTTTCTAACACGGAGGGGAGATGGAGAGAATTGAGCAAGGCCCTGGAGGAAGGGGGAGCCCTGCAGGTATGGGGATGCCCGAGGCCTCCCATGAGGTGTAACCAGACCCCTGCGACCTGTCGGACACCGGGGTGTCTGCGGTCCTGACCCCCGGCCTGTTCCTCCACCTCCCGGGGCCCCGTCCTTTACATAAGGCTGCGGGAGGCTGGGCCGTGGGCCAGGCCCATGGCCATGGCCTTCACGGAGCTGCTGGACACCCTGGGTGGTGTGGGCCGCTTCCAGCTAGTCTACACGGCCCTGCTCCTGTTGCCCTGCAGCCTGCTGGCCTGTCACAACTTCCTGCAGAACTTCACGGCCGCCGTGCCCGGCCACCACTGCCGGGGCCCCGCCAACCACACCGCGGCCGCCGCCAACCACTCGGGGGCCTGGCTGAGGGCCACGGTACCCCTGGACCGGCTCGGGACCCCTGAGCCTTGCCAGCGCTTCACGGAACCTCAGTGGGCCCTCCTGAGCCCCAACACCTCTGTCCACGGGGCGGCCACGGAGGGCTGCAAGGACGGCTGGGTCTATGACCGCAGCATTTTCCCGTCCACCATCGTGACGGAGGTCAGCAGGGGGCCGGGGCGGTGGCAGGGAGGTGGGGGGGGTGCTGCGGCCCGAGGCCGAGGCTGGAGCGTCCCTCTCGCTCCCCTGCAGTGGGATCTGGTGTGTGAGGCCCGCCCCCTCCGCGACCTGGCTCAGTCCATCTACATGGCCGGGGTGCTGGTGGGCGCCGCCGTGTTTGGCGGCCTCGCGGACAGGTGAGCCTTGAGGGAGGAGGGCCCCAGCCACCTGAGCCTCTTCGTTTTACTTGATTGACGTTGATTTGTCTAGAGATAATACATTCGCATGGTTCACCATTCTGGAAGGTGTGGGAGAGTCTGCAGGGAAGTGTCTGTTCCTGTCCAGTGATTTCTGGAGGGTGGTCTGGTTTCTGTGTCTCTTACCAGAGATATTTTACGATTTTATGTAATCCAAGCCCCGGGTACATGTGCTCTGTCCCACCTTTGTCACACAGATGGTGGTGCACCCCACGCCTGGCTTTTACTCTCCCTTTGAGGCTCTGCATGTTCCTTTAGGAAGAGCTTTCTGGTCCTCCCTACTGTCCCTGCCGAATTCTGTTGTACAGATGACCAGAACTAAGCAGACTGGCCCCTGAGGATAGCCGCCAGCCCTTCTAGAGAGACCCCGGGAAACCCAACATGGCGCTTGGCTCCAATGGAGTGGGCTCCACACCTCCTCCATCCTCCCCTTCTCCCTCCCCCTCTCCTCTCCCCTCCCTGCCAGTTCCGGGGGGCCCTCCCGCACCCTGGAGTGCAGACTGCCCCCACCCCACTCCTGTGCTGCATGCCTCAGGCCCCTCGTGGGCAGCTCTGTCATGACCCTGGTCATAGTGGGTCGCAGCACAGCGTGGCCTTCCCATGGACGAGCTTGTCTCTTATCCCTGGTGTCATGTTTGTCACCAGCCCCCAGTGCAGGACGGTTACCTAGAGGTGATCGAGGCATGTTTGCGTCACAGAATGAATGAGTGAACGAACGAGTGGATCACGGGCTGGGCAGTCTGTGGCCCCCTTCCTGGCCTGCTGCCCTCCCGGCCACACTAGGGCTCTGGTCCTGGACCCTCACAAATGGGGCCATGCCCAGGCCAGATGGGGTTAACCCTGCTACCCTGAACCCTGCCTTTCGACCCCTTTGTGGGGTAACAAACCCCCGCCCCACCCTGACCTCCCCAGCATGACCAGTTCAAATGAGGACTTGACGCTGGGGTCCTGCTCCCACTGGCCCGGGAGTCCTGGTGTGAGGCCTCTGTCCAGCCAGAAGTTCACTCAGGGGACCCTCTCGCCACCGGCTCTACCTGCCTCTGGACCTTCGCAGAATCCCTGCATTTCCCCAAGCCCCGAAGAGTAGGAGCTGGGTCAGGGGGCCAGAAATGCTCCTTGAGTGAAGGAACAAAAGAGAAAAGACATCTCTTTGGGTCTGGTTTTGTTCCACACCACGCCTCTCCCTCCCTGACCAACCTCAGCCGCCAGTGCCTGGGTCCCAGTCACTTCTGTGAGGAGGGCCTGGCCTGGGGGGCAGCTTCCTCCGCCCTCCGTCGGCAACCCCCATGAGGAATGCGGCTGCTGCCCCCGGGAGCTAACCCCGTGCCCGGCGCCCGGCTCAGGCTGGGCCGCAAGGGCCCCCTGGTCTGGTCCTACCTGCAGCTGGCAGTCTCGGGTGCCGCCACGGCCTACTTCGGCTCCTTCGGCGCCTACTGTGTCTTCCGGTTCCTGATGGGCATGACCTTCTCCGGCATCATCCTCAACTCCCTCTCCCTGGGTGAGTCCAGCCAAGGAGGGGCCTGGAGGGGAGGAGGGCTCGCGGAAGTGGGGGTGGCGCCCTATTCGTGGACGTCTTTCCTGTTGTGTGTTGGGATTCTCGTCCAGTGACTTCCACTCAGAACCCCACCGCGGGGTTCTTGGGTGATCTGGGCTCTCAGCCGTGGACCCTGGGTTGCAGTGTGCCCCTCTGTGCGCTGAGAGGGTTGAACTATTTCCTGTGTGCGATAGTCCACAATAAGCACTTAGTAAGCACCTCCTGTATGCCAGGCTCGGTGTGGGCTCAGTGTGGGGACGCAGAAGGGAGCTGAGACACAGTGGTCCCCAAGGCTGTAGGCAGCCTTAAGATTCTGTGGCTCCAAAAAGGGCAGGGCTCACCCAGGCTGCAAAGGTGGTGACTCCTTAGCGCCATGGGGAAGACCCGGCCCCCTGGAAGCCAGGTGGGAGTGTCCCCCACTCGCAAAGTGACAGGGTCCGTCCTCACTCCAGGCTGGGTTCAGGCAGCTGCTGGGAGCACTGGTGTGGAGCGCTGTGAGGCAGTGGAAAGCCCCCGTGCGCACAGGCCTGCCGCCTGCTTGTGCTAACGGCTTAGTTTGCACCTGGGACACCTGGGCCGCCACCAGGCTCAGGGAGGGTCTGAGGGACCCAGAGACGGCTGCCAAAGATGGAATGGCTCTTTCATTTCAGGGATAGGGGGGAATCTTTGGGCTGGAGAACCAGGATGTACCAGGCTCGCACAGCTGACACCCCCCTCCCTGAATCAGGACACTGAAGGCTGTTGATCTCACGCACGATCCCAACAAATCCCAGCCCACTCGCCTCAGTCTCCAGGGCGGGCGTCCAGCCGCGGCTCATGGGGCCAGAAGGCAAAGGCAGGTGCTTAACCAACTGAGCCAGCCAGGCGTCCTGAGGAGGGGGTCTTGTCGCTGGAGCAGAGCATGGGGTGGGAAGCGGGGAGGGGAGTGGTGACAGATGAGGTCAGGGAGTTAGGGGTGCAGATCCTTAGGCCCTGTGACCACTTATGGACTTTGGCTTTGACTCTGAGCAAGACAGGAGCCATTGGAGGATCCCGAGCTGAGGAGAGGCCTGACCTGGTCTGACTCAGCATTTGCCAGGGTCCCCGTGGAGGCCAGTTCCGGGGCTCCTGCGGGTCACCAGCCAGCGGCAGACTGGCTTGAGCTGAGGGGGAGCAGGAAGAGGCGGAAAAGGCTTGACTGGATTCTGTTGGTCGAAGCAACAGGATTTGCTGACTGACGGGACACACGAGCTGGCTGCTCGTGGGACAGAAGCGTCCTCGTTAACGTGCTACTGTTGCCTTGTGAGAGAGTGCGGGATTCCTTAACCAGCCCCATGCATGGACAGCAAGGTTGCTTCCAAGCTTTGCTATTTACAAAAAAATCATGTAATTAAGAGCCATTATATTTCCTTTCCTACCAACCCTTTACATCTTTTGCCTGTTTTTTTTTGTGGGTTTTTTCTTTTTCTTTTCTTTTTGTTTTTTCTTTTCTTTTCTTTTCTTTCTTTCCTTTCCTTTTTTTTTTTTTTTGCCTTTTGGTCGTTTTCCTATAGATACGTAAGAACCCTTCCAATATTAGGGAAATTCACCCTTTATCTATAATCTGAGTTGCAAATTTTTTGTTTGCCTGTTTTTGCTGACGTTCGACTTGACTTATGGTGTTTGCTTTTGTTGTTAAAGACAGTGAAGGTGTTTGTTTTATATGCAGACACTCTTATTTTTATAAAGTCAAGTTTGTTGACTTTTTTGTTTTGTTTTGTTTTTACTCTTTCTGAGTTTTGTGGCATTCTTAGAAAAGACTTTCCTGACTCTAAGATTGAAAAAAGAAATTGCCATGATTTTTTCTAACATTCTGGTGGTTTTATGGGTTGTATTTAGTTCTTCGGTGCACTTGTGTCTCAGGAGGTCTCTGGAAGAATTTCAAGTGGCCACGGAGTCGCCCTGAAGGGCACAGGTGGATTAGACAATCGTGGGGGCTATGAGTCCCACTGATCCTGTCCTGATTTTCTCCGCAGTCGTGGAGTGGATGCCCACGCGGGGCCGGACCGTGGCGGGGGTCTTGCTGGGGTACTCCTTCACCCTGGGGCAACTCATCCTGGCCGGAGTGGCATACCTGATCCGCCCCTGGCGGTGGCTGCAGTTTGCTGTCTCTGTTCCTTTCCTCATCTTCTTCCTCTACTCGTGGTACGTCCCGACAAATGTGACTTAGCCTCACCCGTGACAATCTGGGGCTCTGCAATGACTGGGACTTGTTGGACGTGTTGGGGACTTGAAAGAGGCTTAATGCTTGTGGGGACCACGGGCTCACGGGCACTGCCCCTGGCTGTCGGGAAGCTCTGATCAAATCCTTTCCGTTAGTGTAAGGCTCCAGAACGTTCGCGTGGTTTTGCCTCCTCAGTTCCTTTGCAACTCACAACAGGAGGGGAACTGAGGCACAGCCCAGGGAGGGCCCACGACTCATTCAAGCCACACAGCAGGGTCAGAACCGGATTCAAAACTGGATCTGTGAACGTTTCTAAGTGCCCTTCGGTGTTCCCTGCCTGCTGTGCTTTGGGAAAGGGAAGCCGGCGTGTCCCCCAGGCTTCTTGAGTCTGCAGGCAGCAGGACGGTGTGCTTTTTTAGGGTCTGAAAGAAGGGGAACGAAGGTGTACTTGGGTTTGGAGAATGGAAGGAGCTCGACTCAACCCCGCCATCCTTGATCCTTCTTTTGGTGCCAGGTGGCTGCCGGAGTCATCCCGCTGGCTCCTCCTCCACGGCAGGTCGCAGCTGGCTGTGCAGAACCTGAGGAAAGTGGCCGTTATGAACGGGAGAGCGGAGGAGGGCGAGAGGCTCACCAAAGAGGTAGGCGTGTGGAAGAAAGGGGGGGACCGTCTGCTGGCCTCAAGATGGGCCGGGACTCAGCAGCTTCCCAGGACGCACCCACCACCCAGGTGAAAAGGGAAGAGTTCCGGTGAGGCAAACAGGTAGAACCACTGAATGGCTGTGTGATCGGAACGCAATAATTTAACTGTTTGTTCATCAGTCCATCCATCTGTGCCGTGGGGAAATGACCCCTTCCCATTGACACCTAGCCGAAATTTAAATAAAATAATAAAGTGACAATGTTAAAGTAGAAATCATAAAATGAAATTATCAAAGAATCAGTAACAAAAGTACCCTTTACGATAAATACCAGCATAAGATAGTTACCAGTTAGAAGATAGTTACCATTTATTATAAATAAGGACGGTTTCTCAAGCCCCGTGCTGAGCGCTCTGCTAAGGGCTTTACGGACATAATCTCATTTCATGTGTTACTTTTGTGGTTGAGGAAACTGAAGTTTGAATGGGCCAGGTCATTTGCCTAAGAACACACAGTGGGAAGTGGCAGAACCACTCAGAACCCCTGCCCTCCACCACTGCCCAAGCCTATCTCAGCGTCTCTAGCAGGAATGAGACGTGAGGGTCCCTCGAGAACCACAGGTGGTAATTCCAGCCCAATCACCAGGCAGCCCAGGAGCCTTGGGGCTCACACTGGAACTTCTCTGCTTCATCCCGAAGCTCTGGAAGCAATTCGTTGAGAGCCATCCGTCTCAGGATGGAGAGACTAGAACCAGCCATCTTGCCGGGGAACCCCAACTTTGACCTTCCTCTCCACAGATGAAGGGACTCCTCACAGGAAAATAGGGTCCCAGATCCTTCCCTTCTGCTGATCAAACTTTCCTTGTCCAGGTGGTGAGCTCTTACATCCAGAGTGAGATTGCGAATGTCCGCACCTCCAACTCGGTCTTAGACCTCTTCCGAACCCCGGCCATCCGAAAGGTCACGTGCTGTCTCATGGTGGTCTGGTAGGTGACGTGCTTGAGCCCAAGTCTTTGACCCGAGGCAGGGACACGCCTTCTATCCCCACTTCCAGACTCTGTTCTCAGATACTCTTTTTAAAGATTTTATTTATTTATTCGACAGAGATAGAGACAGCCAGCGAGAGAGGGAACACAAGCAGGGGGAGTGGGAGAGGAAGAAGCAGGCTCATAGCGGAGGAGCCTGATGTGGGGCTCGATCCCAGAACGCTGGGATCACGCCCTGAGCCAAAGGCAGACGCTTAACCACTGTGCCACCCAGGCGCCCCTGTTCTCAGATACTCTTAATGCAATGAGCAGGTGAGCCTTGTGAATTCAGTCTTGTTCCCTACCCTTTCTCTAGGGGCCTCTGGCCCTCTGCTCAGTGCTGAGATGCGGTCATAGATGAGCCATCTGTGCTGACCTAGGGACCCCACATCTGGACAGTGGGTCTCACCTTAGTGGGGGGGTTACCCATTGGAATCACCCACAGAGCTTTTCCAAATTACACCTCATCCCAACCTGATAGAGCCTTGGGGTTTCCAGGAGATCTGGGAAGTGTCGCACTCTGGAGAAACACTTGTGGGTCCAGAAGGGACAGACAGGAAACAATAACGTCTATGAGGTATGACAGGTGTCCTTATGGCAGTTCTCCTGACTGGGGCTGCTGAGGGCTTCGTGCAGGAGATGACATCTAAGCGGATTTTACAGAAACGGTTGTGGAGTTTGCCAGGGGACAGGAAGGAATTCACAGCAGCCACATAGATAAACAGGAAGTGTAAAATGGATAAAAGCACAAGCGCTCTCTGTTCCCATTAGCACAGACTGGCAGCTGGCAAATCCTCAGATGAGAAACTGTTTGATTTATTTTTTTAAAAAAAGATTTTATTTATTTAATTGAACGAGATAGAGACAGCCAGCGAGAGAGGGAACACAAGCAGGGGAGTGGGAGAGGAAGAAGCAGGCTCTTAGCGGAGGAGCCTGATGTGGGGCTCAATCCCATAACGCCGGGATCACGCCCTGAGCTGAAGGCAGAAGCTTAACCGCTGTGCCACCCAGGCGCCCCAAGAAACTGATTTAAAAAGGGGTTGGGGGGGCACCTGGGTGGCGGAGTCGTTAAGCGTCTGCCTTCAGCTCAGGGCATGATCCTGGCGTTATGGGATTGAGCCCCACATCAGGCTCCTCCGCTATGAGCCTGCTTCTTCCTCTCCCACTCCCCCTGCTTGTGTTCCCTCTCTCGCTGGCTGTCTCTCTCTCTGTCAAATAAATAAATAAAATCTTTAAAAAAGGGGGGGGGGTAGGGGGTCATTTTAATTGCACTTGACGGGATGTCCCAGATACATAAATAGTAAGGGTTGCTATTTGTAAAGTAGGGAACACGGGCTATCGGTTATCTGTTCTCTGGAGGAGACCCAGCACTCTTGTTTTGTGGTTACTGGCCAGGCTGTGGTAGAAGACCAGACTACCTGGGTGACCTTGAGCAAGTCAGCCGGCCTCCTGGTGCCCCAATTTCCAACTTATATACCTAGCCCTAAGGTCCTTTTGAGGACTGAATGCTTAGACATGTAACCCTCCCAGACCTGGCCGGGGTGCGTGCTCTGGTAGAGTCTGTTCTCTGACAAAGTTCGGAGCTGTGTCCCCTGCACACTGGAAATGTGGGATTGTCCACCCCTCTGGACCTTTAGAGGGCTTCTGCCCTGGGCAGCCAGAGAGCTCCTCAGAAGCCAAGTCAGGAAGGTGACCCTCTCCCACCAGCACCCTGCCGGCCCACAAGCCCCTACCTCGCTGTCCTCTTCCCACCGAGAAGCCATATCACGAATGAACAATTCCACGCTTGAAAGTCCCCTCTTCGGTCCTTCTGGAAAGAATAAGCTAAGGCCCATTTCTGTTAAAAGGAAGTAATTCGGGCAGCTAGTGACTGGGTCACCCAGACGGAGTTTCTGCCGGCAGGTGGGGAGATTTGGGAGGAAGGGGAAGTATGAGGAACTGGTAGACGTTCACGCACTTCTGTGGTAAATGCTTCCGTTAACTTGCATTTCTTTTTCTCTACTGGTTTTTTCCCCCTAAATTACAAAAGCACTGCATACTCATTGAAAAAAAAATTATTTTTTCAAACAACCCGGAAACGTATAGGCAGGATGGCGTCTTGGTTGTGAGGCAGAACTCAACTGTACTTCAGTTTAAAAAAACAAGACAAAACCAAAGGCAGGATTCTGGAACCTGACTGCTTGGATTTGAATCTCAGCTCTGCCACTTATCTGCCAGCCCTGTCTTGATCTTGGGCGAGTTACTATCCTCTCTGTGCCTCCGTTTCCCCAACTGTAACATCGGTTTCGTAAGAGTACCTACCACGTAGGGTGGTTGTGAGGATGAGAAGCATTAATGTATGTGCAGCCGATAGAACAGTGCCTGACACTTGAAAACTCAAGATGTGACCCTGCTACCCCCGTACGAGAGGAAAGCGAACGCCCCCCTCCCGCTGCTCCCCCCAGCCCCAGCAGCAAGCCCTGCCAAGCATGAGCCTGTATCCTTCCAGACCCTGGTACACACAAGACACGCACATGTAATCTTACAAAAATGGGTTAATACCATACATATCTGCTACTTGCTTCTAATAACTTAATCGTACCTGTAAATATCTTTACAGTGTTACATGAATCCAGACCTGCCTGGGGTCAATAAGAATTACTGTATCACCTTTCTAGAAATGTCTTCTCTTTTTCTCCATCCCCCTGACTCACAGAGCTGGGGTAGGTGGGAGTGATGGTAGGCGTTTCTTAGTAAGTGCTAAGGGGGCAGAGGATGGGTCCTGCTTGGAGAAAGCCCCCTGCCAAATTCCATTTTCCCACCCCCTTCCCCCATACGTTCCAGAGCCCGTGTCTGCATGTGGTCTTGCAGGGACATGAAACCAGGCCGACCCGCCGGGGTTCATGAGGGCCAGTCCCATGCTTTTATTGTTCAGTGGGAGAAATGACACACGACAGAAAGTTCGGCATCGTACTGTTGATAACCGTGCAGTTCGGCCGCGTTCGGTGCTGATTCTGTCTGAAGGCTGAGTAATTACCCCCGTGTACCACATGCTGTTTGTCCATCCATCAGTTGACGGACACTCGGGGTTGCTTCTCCCTTTCCGCTCTTGTGAATAACGCTGCGATGAACACGGATGTACAACTCTTTGAGACACTGGCTCAGGGACATGTTACATTTCTCTGGAGACCCCCGCCCCCCGCCCCGTGTGAGAACTCCAGACCTTTGCCATCAGATTGACCGTAAACTCCGTTGGCAGAAGCAGCCATCTGCGGGAGCAGATTTCTCAGTAAACGTTGGGAGACGCTGTGAGGGTCCAATGGGGTCTTGGCCTGGTTGGAAGGTTCTCGTTTTCTCCTTCCAGCTCTTAGATATGAAGCTCAGATCAGCCACTGAAGGCTGCAGGTGAAGGGGCTAGAGCAGAGCAGATAGGGAAGACATTCCCACTTCAGAACGCATGGATTTGGACTCGGGGGAGCAGGTGGTTAAGCAGGGACAGGGAGGGAGGAGCTTGGGCTCTAAGAACCAAGTCAGAGACCTGGATTTGGCGAGGGGTATGGCAGGCAGGTTAAATCCAGGGGATTTTAACTCTCTGAGAATGGCGTCCTATGTCGTTCATCCCGTGTACTGTCCCCTGAGTCCAGAACCGTGGAGCCTGGGCTGGAGCAGGACTGTTCTGCTGCCTCTTCCAGGTTCTCCAACTCCATGGCTTACTACGGGCTGGCCATGGACCTGCAGAAGTTTGGACTCAACGTCTACCTGGTGCAGGTCCTGTTCGGGGTCATAGACATCCCGGCCATGTTGGTGGCCACCACCACCATGATATACGTGGGCCGCCGGGCCACCGTGGCCTCCTTCCTCATCCTGGCGGGGCTCATGGTGATCGTGAACATGTTTGTGCCGGAAGGTGAGCCATCTGCTTCTGCCATGACCGCCCGGGAGCCTCTGGGGTCTGGGGTCTGGTGGGCAATGACTACAACAAGGGAACAAGGCTGAGGGATGTTCTTCTGGATCTGGAGAGGAAGTGACCGTCCATTAGCAGAGTTTTTACTAAGCACTTAGCGCTTGGTATCAGGGTCATGGTGGAGAATTGGCAAAGACATGGGTCTTTGCCCCCAAAGCATTTACCATCTTGTCAAGGAGATCAGGTTGACGACCTTTGAAATTCGCGATGCCCAGGGGCTCCAGGCCAGTGCCACCAGTGTCCGGGAATGGGACCCAACTGTAGGTGTCCAAAGAACAGTCCAGTGATTCCAGCAAGAAGCCAGCGTTGAGTATCAGAGTCCTAGAGCTCGTGCGAAGCCGAGGGCCCATGGCCTTGGTCAACTTGTCTGATTTCTCGGTGCTTTATCGCCTTCCTGTAAAGGGGATAGGTTATTATTATTGGTAATAATTGGTATTTTGACATATTTTCTTCCAATCTCTTTTCCTTTTTGTAGATTTTGTATTTCACATAATTGAGATAATATTATATAATGTATATACACATATAAATAGGATTATATAAGTATGTATGTGTATGTCTTCTTTATATACATATATAATATATCCTATTTCACTATGTTATAACATAAATATGCTTTTTCATGTTATTTATTTATTTTTATTATTATTATTTTTGAAGATTTTATTCATTCACTTGAGAGAGAGAGTGTGTAAGTGCCCGGCAGGGGAGGGGCACAGAGAGAAGGAGAAAGAGACTCCCTGCTGAGTGGGGTCAACCCCAGGACCCTGAGATCAGGACCTGAGCTGAAGTTAGACTCTGAACCAACTGAGCCATCCAGGATGCCCTATTTTTTATTATTTTTTAAGTAGGCTCCATGCCCACCGTGGGGTCCAATGTGGGACTTGACCTCATGACCCTGAGATCAAGACCTGAGTTGAGACCAAGAGTTGGATGCTTAACGGACTGTGCCACCCAGGTGCCCCAAGAGGCTCGTTCGTGTTCATACAGATGTTCCATGGCCCTGATTTTGTATTACGATGGAATAATTCATCCAGATTGGTGTTTCACAGCTCTGGCTGCACGTTGGAATCTCCTAGGGACCGTTAAAGAAATACCCAAACTTGAGGCTATCCCCAAGAGGCTTTCATGTAACGGAGAGGGGTAGGGCCCAGGTGTGGGTGTTTTATAAACCCCCCTCCTGGATCCAGTGTGCAGCCTGGGGACGTACCACCGTTTCCTTGACCATTGCTTCAGTGTCTGGCGTGTGCGTTGGGGTTTTACTATCATAACCGAGGGCAGGACAAGCCAATGATGGTAACAGCAAACACTGAGCGAGCGCAGAGCTCCTTGCACTCACGACATCATGGAATCTTAGGACAGCCCTGCAAAGCAGGTGCTGGTGTTTTCCTCATTTTACAGTGGAGGACAGGGAGGCTCAGAGAGATTGAGTGACAGAGACCGAGATCACCCAGCTGGGTCAGAGCTGGGATTTAACCCAGGCCTAACTCCAAAATTTGTCCTGCCTCGGGAAGGGGAAAAGGAGGCAGAAGTGAGAGAAGGGCAGTGCAGGGCATTCTGGGGCCCCGGTGAGAACGCGAGGTAGTGGGAATCCCAATCCCCTCTACCCATTTCTCTGCCTCTCTCCTCCCTTTTCGAGCTCTGAGCCTCAGCCTCTGCCTCTTCCCATATCCCGTCCCTTCCTGAGCACCCCTGCTTCCACCACTACCCCTCTGCCTCCCCGATCGCCTTTGGGCTTCTGAGCTCCCCCTAACCCCCGGCTCCGCCTACCCCCCTGCAGACATGCAAACCCTGCGCACGGCCCAGGCGGCGCTAGGCAAAGGCTGCCTGGCCAGCTCCTTCATCTGCGTGTACCTGTTCACGGGAGAGCTGTACCCCACAGAGATCAGGTGGGTGCACGGGGGGAGCACATCAGCCCCTGCCCCGTGGGAGGCTCTGGAGCTCCAGGTTGATACCTGCTGAGCTTGCTGAAGCAGGACCCTTTCTCCTTTCTGTCTGTCCCCTGACACCCAGGGCCTGGCACTCCCGGCCCTCTAGGCAGCCTGGGCCATGGCCACTGACCAGTCCGCACTTTTTAGGCAGATGGGGATGGGCTTTGCCTCGGTCAATGCCCGCTTTGGGGGTCTGGTGGCACCCCTGGTCACCACGCTCGGGGAGTTCAGCACCATCCTACCGCCTATGAGCTTCGGGGCCACTTCGATCCTGGCCGGGCTGGCCGTCTGCTTCCTGGCTGAGACCCGCAACGCGCCCCTGGTGGAGACCATCGAGGCCATGGAGAAGAGGTAAGGAGCCTCCGGGCATGGTGAGGGGGGATGGCCAAACGGGCTGCAGGTTCCCGTGAAACAACTCGGGGCAACGAGGGTCCTCCCGCTGCTGTTACAATGTCATGGTTGGTGGGTGGGAGCGGTGCCGGGAACACCAGCCTCGTCTACCCACGTTTGTCTAAGAGGCTTGGCTTTCATCAAGGACAGACCCAGCCATGAATGGTGAAACAGCATGAAGGATAAACTGGAAACCAGGCAAAGCAGGAGCATGAGTTGAAGTCAAGCCTGGCAGAGAGGTGGGGATGACGGTTTGTGGGGAGGAGAAGTGCCATATTCTCAAGCAAAGACAGGCCCGTGTGGCTGCGTTGGTGGCCTTCAAATTTGGCCCAAGCTTCCTGGCAACGGAAAGAGACCCTGTTAATGACTTTTGTCATATTGTCAGAGAGAAAAAGGGCTACCAGTTCTCTGGGGAAAGTGAAACTTTCCTCAACAATTAGCACTAGAAGAAATTTCTCTCGTGGATCTCCTTAGGGAGGCCACTGAGTAAGGTGATGTCCTTGATGATGTTTCTAAAAGTGCCAAGCGGACTCGTTGCATTTCTCAGCAACAGTGGGGTCACTGAAGCCCCTTGGTTGTGGGGAATGGGGCCGGGGAAGGGAACAGGACCCAGGTCTGTAGCTTTCTCTGAGTCCAGCTTGATCCCACAGCTGGAGCCATCTATGCGCAGAGAACTGTGAGGTGGACCATGTTTGAAATCCTTGAAATAATCCCCCGTGAGCATCCTCCATCTAACCTGAGCCATGGACTAAGGCTGGACTCACATAGATCAAGGACATTTCCTTTGGCAAGTCCTGGCAGTTCTGCCTCCAAAATATATTTAGAATCTGTCCGCCTCTCTCACCCCTGGGACCATCCCCCTCCGAGTCTGGACAGCTCTAAAAGCCTCATATCTCCCCTGTCCCTTCCACTTTCTTCTTTATACAGCAACTAGTGTGAAAGGCTTGCCATGTAAAGAATCACATCACTCCTTGCAGCCCTTCCCTGGCACCCTCTTATGTTGAAGATAAAATCTGAAATCTCACAAAGCTCCCAGGATCTGGCCCCTGCCAACACCAAGGCTGCTCTCTCTGTCTGGAACATTCCTCCCCGTGCTCTCTGCCCGTTTAATTCCCATTCATGCCACAGGTATAGGGCTAGACACCCCAGATGCTGGGTTAATCTTTGTCAATAACCCGATCCGGAGCCTGCTTGCAGGTGCTCTGAGACGTTGCCTGAGGGACCCAAGTACATGAAGAGACAACTGGAGGGTGTGTCCCCGCCCGCCCCGATATTACTGTAATGGTTCTGGCCTGCGCCTTTTTAAAGTCACATTTTGCTTACCTGAACTACGGGAAAATCCCGGTAGTGACAAATGAAATTTGAGTTTTGGGTAACAGAGCTTCCTTTGATCCTGCCGGGAACATTTATTATAAAGCTATGGTAGGTTGTACAGATGTGACCCAATTACATGATGGAGATGATTTACTAAAAACAATTTAATTTAATTTAGTTTAATTTAATTTAATTTAATTTATTTACTGAGAGAGAGAGTGTGTGCAGGGGGAGAGGGAGAGAGAGAATCTCAAGCAGACTCTATTCCAAGCACAGAGCCAGGCATGGGGCTCGATCTTACAACCTTGAGGTCACGACCTGAGCCGAAATCAAGAATCTGATGCTTAACTGACTGAGCCACCCAGGTGCCCCTAAAAATAATTTTAGTTTTTAAAATTGTTGAGGGGTGCCTGGGTGGCTCAGTCGGTGAAGCGTCTGCCTTCGGCTCAGGGCGTGATCCCAGAGTCCTGGGATTGAGCCCCACGTCATGGGGCTCTCTGCTCAGCGGGGAGTCTGCTGCTCCCCCTGCTTGTGCTTTCTCTCTCTCTGTCAAATAAGGAAATAAAATCTTTAAAATAAAATAAGATAAGAGAAAAGAGTTGGGAACAAGCCATTCTTTCTCACAACAGTTTGCTGATTGGATCTAACCTAGCTGGTCCTGTTAGGAGTCGGTGGGTCCCAGGGGGTGTGGACCAGCTTGCCCACGCTGGGAAACTAACTGATATCCCGAATGCAGAAAGCTCTCTGAAGTTCCCCAAACGTTGCAGAGTAGTCCCAGACTTTGCATTGCTTTTATTGTTTATTTTTTAAATTATGTATGTGTGAGGACATCTGCGTCCGCATCTCTGTGTTCCGTGCGATCCGGGACAATCCCAAACTTACACTCCTTGTCTGAACCCCCGGAGAGAAAGTTGTTGAGACTTCTCTGCCAGATGCCCGACGGTGCGATTCTGTCAAACAAGGGTGTTCTGTTACACAGCCTCAACAGAACCATCACAGTTAGAAAGCTAATGTTGATACATGATTTGCATTTAATCCTCCCTCGTTCAGGTTCTGCCAGTCTGCCCCACCCCCACCTCCCCGCGCCCCCTGCTCCCCCGCCCGCTGACATCCTATAAAGCAAGAGGATCCGGGTCAGAATCACAAGTGGCATTTAGATGTTGCACTTTGTTCAGGCTGGACTAGGTCCTCGGGGGTTCTTGGACTCTCTCGACTCCAATGGTTATACAAGGTTTTATAATAGGAAGGCCAAGCATGAGTCCACAAGCACCTTGTATAAGGCTTTCAGGAGATGAGGAGGAAGAAAGTGCAGGCGAACATCAGGAAGGCCCCGGGCACGCAGGTGCACCGCCCCGGGGTCCTCTCTGCCCTCGGTTTGGTCCCTCACGCGGGCTGTCAGCATGAAAGGGAGGCATCTCAGTCTCGGGGCAGCCAAGGCATATGTCTGCCGCGGGGTTTTTTTTTGGTATCCTGTTGGTCCCAGCGAAAATCAGTTTGTAGAACCAGGTAAACTAATTACAGACCAGAAATCCATAATTCTCAACAAACAATATTAAACAAGCTGGGAGAGGCTGCCTCCAGAGGGAGCGTCACACTCACAGCACATGATAAATTCCTGGCTAGTCCGTTTCACCCTTGCTGTGGTTGATGGTCCGTGTCTTGGCTCCGACGTCTCTGAAGGTGAACACGGCGCTGCCGCGGACCAGCTGTGAGTTAACCATGACCTTGACTGTTTTGAAGATGCCGACCAGTTATCCTGTAGATTTTCCCTCGGTTTGGCGTTTTCTGATGTGATAGGTTGTAGCTTATAGCGTCTCTGGCCGTGTTACCGCAGACGTGAGGCCGAGTCCTGCTCATGGTATCCCATGAGCTGGCACGCGATTCTGATCTGTCCCCTGATGGGTGATGTTCCCCTCGATCCCTTAGTGAAGGAGGCACCTGCCCGCCTCTTGTGCTGGAAGGTTCCTTCTTCCCCCTCTGTAACTAACAAGCGTTTTGTGGTGAAGTACTTTACACAGTGGAAGTATCCCCTTCCTTATCACACTTCAACCTATTATGTATGCGTTTGTATCATTACGGATTCATAAATCCTTATTTTTCAATGTATTATACACTGCTTATTTTGAGGCTCAATTTGTCCTCAATTTGGCCAGCACGACCCTTTTGACTTTTGTATTGTTTTAAAATTCTTTAAGCATGTCCGCGTTCTCTGCTGCAACCACGGAGTCCAGGCTCATTTCCCCGTAGCGGTCTTGGCAGCTACCGTTTCTCGGGCTGTCTTGGTTCATCTTGGTAGAGAAGGGTATTTAGAAGCCAAGATCCTTGGGGCGACTGGGTGGCTTGGTCGGTTAAGCGTTGCCCACCTCTTGATTTGGGCTCGGGTCGTGGTCTCAGGGTTGTGAGATAGCCCCCCCCCCATTGGAGCTCTCTCTCTCTCAAATAAATAAATAAATAAATAAATCTTAATTTAAAAAAAAAGCCAAGATCCAGGTGTGAGGGGCTCATTATGATGGGGTTTTCCTGCTCTCAAGCCTTCTCAGCGGATAGAAGTAGGGAGTTTATGAATATGCATGGAGACGCACAGACCCATACATCTTTTTTTCTGTATCCATAGATGATACTGAAATCCCTGAGTCACACCACTACCTCCAGCTCCAGCCCAGCACCACCCACCACCAGGTTTCTCCTAGTTTGCTCCCTTTTCATATTTAACTCCCTTCTCTGACAATGAGAAATCTGCCTTCCCTCAGCCTTAATGTATTTGCCTGTTTGATCAACCCCCCAGCATGTGACCCATCCTCACCTTCACGGACCCCTCCGCACCCCACCTGGGCTCCAAAACCCCATCCTGGGCCAGCCCTCCATGTGGACACCTACCTTGCTCTGCCCCATGTAATGGCTTTAAGACCAAATTGTTCAGGAAGAGAAGGGAAGAAAAGTTTTCCATATATTTTTGATGACACAGGTTGTCATTCTCATAAACAGATAAAGGACAATCCCCTTGACCTCCCCACTCCTCCAACCTCACACCCCTCTAGACGCCCCCTTGAGATTATAGCAAGTGTAACAATGCCAAAAGGTAGACGAGCCTATTTGCATCTCATATAAACTTTTGCATAACAAATTTAAACCTGTGACTTATTTTTTTAAAAGACTGTATTTATTTATTTGAGAGAAAGAGAGAGAGCAAGCACGAGCAGCGGGAGGGACAGAGGGAGAGGGTGAAGCAGACTCCCCACTGAGCGCAGAGCCTGAACGGGGGCCCGATGGGGCTCGACCCCAGGACCCTGAGATCATGACCTGAGCTGAATGAAGTCAGACGCTTAACTGACTGAGCTCCCCGGGCGCCCCTAAACCTGCGACCTATTAAGGAGGAGACAGACATGGTGCTGTTTTAGCAAATAGAATGGGCTAACATCTTGGGGAATAAAACCTACTTTTGGGGAGACACCAGGAGAAGCTCGTCCAGATGGAGCCTGCCACGAGTGAGCTGATAAACGTAATGGACAGTGCTCAGGGAGCTGTGGCCAGGTTCTGGAGGCCAAGGATTTTACCTGGTGTTCAGTTTAGCCTTTTTGAGATCTAATCGATGTATTAAATCTAATCTATGTATTATTATTCATGGAGTTGCTACAGTGGGTCAGACACAGTGCTAAGTGTGGGGTGCAGAGTCGACAAGACAGATGTGATCTCTGCCCTCTCGGAGGTTACAGAGGAAGACAGGCACAGAGAGAACAAAGACACAGAAATAAATGTGTAAGTAAGAGAGAATCATTGAGTGGTTGGGGATGCCTCTAGACTTAAAGGAGGAGGAGAAGAAATTAGCCAGGTTGAGAAGGGGACAAGTGTGTCCCTGGAAAAGGGAACAGCTTATGCAAGGCCCCCTGAAGTCCCAGGGAGCTGGGAGGAGCTGAGTGATGGCCAAGCGTGAACTTGAAAGATGAACCTGGAGAAAGGCAGGGACAGCCCTAGAGACCACTCTGAGAATTTAGGCTTTTAAGTCGATAGAGAAACCACTGCAGGACTTGGAGGAAGGGATTGATGTGGTCTGATTTTTAAAAACCCTTTCTGTCTCCTTTGCATTAGTAAATCTCAGCCTAAATGGGGCCTTGGGTCTAGGAATTTAGAGCAATTGCTTTAGAACAGTTTCTCAGCTGTTTTTCATTATCACCCCTCCCGTCCCCACTGCGGGGACCTTTCTGTATATAAATTTTTTTTCCCTAATCACACCCCCACCCTCCCGATAACAGTTTAATACCACAGATACACTGTGTATCTGTTCATGTACCATGGCCCTATGGAAGGCCACAAACCATTGTAATATCTCGGATTTTTTATCCCCCCCCCTCGCCAAGAACCAGTTTTCGCCCCCCTGGGGGCCATATCACCCCCATGAAGAATGAGTGTTCTCCAACAATGATTACCTGTTCCAACAGCCATAGGACCTCTTGCAGTTAAGATTTTTAGAGCCTCTGAGGGGCATATAATGAGATACACATTTAATATGCTCATGCACGATTCTCGAGTGTTCTGGTCCATGGGCTTCTTCAATAACCTCTCCGGGGTTCTTCTTGACAATTCCCTTCCAACCAAATATGAGACAGAAAAGACTCAACTTGTTTTGGTTTGGTAGGAAACGGCGATGTTGGGGAACAGGAGGCAAGAAACGTCTCTCTCATGAGTCAGTTGAGTAGAGTTTTTGATATCAGAACAATAAGAATTCAAGAACTCCTCAGCCCATTTCATTTTTCTCCATTTCTAAAATCACCAGATAACTCTGAGTGCTAGCCCCGGGCCTTGGGTGTCAAAGATTAAGATGAGAAGAAAATGGCTCTTTCCAAGTTCCCGTTACCCATCTCCAAGATGGCCGCAAGCCAAGAGGGATTAGCTGTAGCACACCTTCGTCCACTGGTTCCTGGGTTGCGTAAAGACGTAAGGGAACTTCCTCCATATTTATTTCACAGGCTGACAAAAATCCATTTGTTAATAAATTATGTCTGTGTAAATTGCTCCTATCCTTCATTAACCACAAGACCAGATCCTGTTTCTCCAGAATGGTCTATATTGCCTGGTGTGGGGCCACATCAGCCTCCATGACCCAATTGGGCTTATGGCCCAGTTTGATGGAGCAACATAGCAAAGGAGGAGTGGACTAGCCCTGCTCAAAAAATCCTTTTCTGTAAGAATAGAACATTCACAAAGGAGGAAATGCTGATAGAAAATGAACAGAGGACAGGTATTCATGTCAGTCAGAATCAAAGAAATGTAAATTAAAACAGGAAAGAGGTCATTTTTAAATATCCAATAAGGAAAACATTTAAAACATAGTAGTAGTCAATAAGGATGTATAGACAGAAAGGAGGAAATTCCTGAAACTTTCTGGAAGTTTCATTGGCATTACTGATCATGAGATGGGAAAATTTTCATATTCTTCTAAGTGGCAACGACATTTCCAGGACTCCACCCTAAGCAAATAAGCTGAAATGTGGACAAAGTTTATTTACAAGGATACTCATCACCATGCTTAATATGCCTGGGACAAAATGCAATCTCCAGATTGCCAACGACTTGAATAAATTATGACCTACTGCGCAGTAGTAAAAAGTTATGTTGATGAAGACTTCTTTTAGGGCACAGGGAATGTTTATACTATACTGTTAAATAGTATATTAATATTAATTACGGTATTTCCCAATCATGTGAAGAAATAGAGACTCAAGGGGCACCCGGCTGGCTCAGTTGGTGGAGCCTGCAACGCTTGATCTTGAGGTCATGAGTTCAAGCCCCACGTTGGGTGTGGAGATTACTTAAATAAATAAATGAAATTAATAAATAAAAATAAACTTAAAAAAAAGAACTAGAGACTCAAAAGAGAGAAAGAAATAAGTTAAAACGGGGACAGTCATTGCCTCAAAGTATGAGTGACATTTAATTTTTTTCCCTGGATACTTTCTATTTTAAAAATTATCTCCAGGGCACTTGGCTGGCTCAGTTAGAACGTGCAACTCAGTCTTGCAGTCCTGAGTTCGAGCCCTGCCCTGGATAGAGATTAGTTAAATAAATAAAACTTAAAAAAATTAATATAAAAATTATCTCCAAATTGTCTATATTAAGCAGCTTTTCTTTGGTAACCAAGTGGGAGAAGCACAAGATGAAAGCAATTATAAGAATTCAATTAGGTCGTTTCCCAGACACAGGGGAGCCCCTCTCAAGGCCCAGAAGCTAGGGAAGGGTCTGGGAAAGCCTGCCGAGATGGTGGAAAGACCCGGATGAGAGGCAGCAGGGTCTGGACAAAGTTGCGAGGCTCCATTCGGTGAGCTCCCATGGAGTTCCTCCCACTGGTAGTGGGGGCTTAGAGAGGTGAGGGGTGGGGGATGGGTTTCAGCCTTTCAGCGCTCCACCAAGGTCAAAGCCCAGGCCATTAGTCAGCTGGGACCTCCTGCCACCCTCTCACCGCTGGTGAACCCCAGTTTCAGGGCCGAGCCCAGCCTGTTTCTAATGCTTATTGTATTATATTTCGAACATTAAAAAAAGAATACCATGGATTTCAGGTCACACAACAGGCCTCCTCTGGTCATCTTTGCTCGTATGATGAATTTTAAAAATGGTGTGGAGCAAGCCTAACCATTGTAGCAGCTGAATCTGGAGAATGTCTGCCTCTGGGTTTTTAGGAATCATCTTTCGAAGGCATGGGGAGTCTACAGGCAGGAGCTGGGGAGAAACAGGCAGCTGGGACAGGCTCCTGTCCCTCAGCCCCCACCCCGCAGGCACACAACAGGTGAAACCAATAAGCTGAATGGACCCAAGGGACAGAGTCAAGATGACTACAAGGCTTCAAGTGCAGAAAAGAGAGACACAGAGGACAGTCAATCGAGAAGAAAGAAACATTTCTTTGTGATTATGGGAAGAAATAATCACACACAAAAATGGCTTAAACCTTTGGACTAAAAGGTTAGAAATAAAAGAGTTACAAGGTAAGGATACAAACTCTGATCAAACATTTGGAACATTGGAAAACGGTCTCAAACTGTAGCCCCCGAAAAGTAGACCAGAGAAACTGACAAGAGGTGTAAATGATGAAAACGAGAAGAAAACGAAGACTCACATAATTACGTAGAACAAACCATTCTCAGTCTGCACAATTCCAGGATGAAATGAAAGAGACTAGAACACACATTATTTCAAAGATAGAGGGATACAAGCGAAAAAGGCAAAACTGCACCTGTTCAAAGGACAGAAAGCCCCACGGGGCAGCCCTCCCACTGGAAGGCTATTCCAGATAATTTCCCTGCTGTCTCCCAGCCCCTGACTCTCCTCCCTGCTCCTGCCTGGCTGATTCTCTACCTGGGGCAAAGGGAGAAGGGCCCTGGCAGTACCCAGTCCCCCGGGGGTGTCTGCAGGTGCCCCTGGTCCACAGGGGAGCGAGGCCCAGCACCAGTAAGTTCAGGGAGCCTGGTGCCCCATTCACCAGCTGAGTGACCTTGAGTGCATGTCTGGCCTCGGGTCCTCATTGGAAAACTTTTTGACCTTGCAGTCTTTCCCTAGGTGCCCCCACGAGAACTAGGGGAAGGGCTGCTGTGGCTTCTACCATCCCTGGGGGTTTGGGGATAGTAGAGACACATGTCTTGAATGCTGTGCACACATGACCTGCTTCTCACCACGTCTTCTCTGCCTTTCCGTCTTATTTTTCCATTGGCCTTTCCATTGCAACAGAGTCAAAGGAGGTCTTTCCAAGAAGGAGGCAGAAGAGAAGAGGGAAGAAATTTCTCTCCAGCAGCTGGGATCTTCTCCCCTCAAAGAAACCATCTAAGCTGCCACAAACCTGGTTCTGCTGGTGGCACCTGATCTGGTGTCCCGACACCCCTGGGGCTTTTCCTGATACTGATGGGGGTGAGGTGGGCCAAGGACGGCGGTGGCTTTTCAAGTCCATGACAAAAGAGCTACCCACAAACCAGGGCTGTGGTTACCGGAAGAAAACTGACCACTGGCAGCCAGTTGGTGGTCAAATGTGTAGAAAGTCAGGGCGCCTGGGTGGCGCAGTCGTTAAGCATCTGCCTTCAGCTCAGGGCGTGATCCCAGCGTTCTGGGATCAAGCCCCACATCAGGCTCCTCTCCTGGGAGCCTGCTTCTTCCTCTCCCACTCCCCCTGCTTGTGTTCCCTCTCTTGCTGGCTGTCTCTGTCAAGTAAATAAATAAAATCTTAAAAAAAAAAATGTGTAGAAAGTCAAGAAAAACCATGTCCAGGGACCAAAGGAGGACCTCTTTCCCTTTCCCATCCCCAATCCTGCCCCCTTAAAACCTCTGTTCATTCTTGTTCCACTCCAAACATTGTGTCATTGCAAGGTTAGAGTGGCAGACAGTTGTGCCCCTGGTTGTCCCGGGACAGCCCCACCCAGCTTGCCCTTGAGAACTCATTCTGCTCCACCCCTTGGCATTTACTCTGTCTTGCTGTATATACAATTAAAGCTCTCTTCCCCTAGTTGTGTATGACTTACTTTCTCAACTAGCAAATGTGGGATTTGCACACGGCACGTGTGTAGTAAGTAGTTGGTAAATATGTGATGAAGCCAGACTCAGGCACTAGATGGAGACCTCTGCCCCTCACTGGCATCCTGGCAATACCCCCTTGCAGAAATGAAATGGGGTGTGGCTTGGTTCTCCAAACGTCTCACAGAGAGACGAGTTCCTGGTGCCCCTCTGACCTCAGATGCTTTTCCAGCCCGGATGTTGGACATGTGCCTGCATCCCTGACCTTGACCCTCTCTGTAATTCAGATTAGATTCGTGAGGAATCCAAATCCTGGCTCACTGAGTTGTCTTGAGCAAATTTCCTCGTCTGAGCCCTTCCTCCTGGAATTGTCAGAGAATCGATGAGATCAGTGCTCCGCCCCTAAAGCTCAAGAAAAAAGCACAATCTGGGAAAAAAGTAAGAAATCACAGTTTGGGCAGGAACCACTGCAATATGGCATTTTTGGAGAATTCTCCAAAAAGCTGTCCCAAGGCATGAGGCTTGATGCACCAAATCCTCAGTCCTCCCATAGATTGAACCTCTTATTCAGCGATCTTTTATGTGGGCTTTTCTATTTGAGTGGTTCTCAACCCACAGCCCTCAGCAGATCCGTGAATTTGAAAGGCAGAGTGCTGCTGTCATACTTGAAGATTCACCCTGCGAGCGGCGCCTGGGTGGTGCAGTCGTTAAGTGTCTGCCTTCAGCTCAGGTCATGATCTCCAGGTCCTGGGATCCAGCCCTGCGTCGGGCTCCCTGCTCAGCAGGGAGTCTGCTTCTCTCTCCTTCTGCCTCTCCACCTGCTCATTCTCTCTCTCTCTCTCTCAAATAAATAAATAAATAAATAAAATCTTTAAAAAAAAAACAGATTTTGAGTAAATTTGAAGATCTAATCAACTTCAATCAACAATTCGTGAATCAGGCAACAGCTTATCCAGAACGTAGAAAGGCGCTCTGAGCATCTATACGAAATGGAACTTTTATGGACAGAAGAGGACAGGGATACGGAAGTCATAAACAAAAGAAAGGATTATTTCAGGCAAGGTCACCTTCCTTTAGGCGAAGGACAGGGGGGTCTTTCAAGCAGATGACCCCACTAGGGTTGATCAGGAAATTTCAGACTGGTTTAAAATTCCACTCCTCGGAGAGGCTAAAACTGCAATTAAGTCTTGGTTTGTGTGGGGCTTAGCATAAGTGACTTCATTTTGGGATGTTGTTTCTTTTTTTAATGATTCCCCCCTTTTAATTAGACTCTCAGCCCCGAGAGATGTGATTAAAATTTAAGGCATTAGTGCCACTCTCGGCTACTGTAGTTCTCACAGCGTTTACGAGTCCTCTGGGTGACGCAGAGGTCACAGGTCAGGATAGGTTTTGCAAGGTTTTTTGCTGAATCTCTGTGGTATTCGCAAGTCATGACTTCCGGGTTATAATTTTTTAGTCTTTATTCCTTTCTGATGTTCTGGTCTGAAATCATTTCCATGGTGGTTAGCAGCTGCCAACATGCATTTTTTTTTAAAGATTTTATTTATTTATTTGACAGAGAGACAGCCAGCGAGAGAGGGAACACAAGCAGGGGGAGTGGGAGAGGAAGAAGCAGGCTGCCAGCGGAGGAGCCTGATGCAGGGTACCCAGGTGCCCCTGCCAACATGCATTTAAACGTTCGAGAGAATACAACATGCCAGGGAGATTAGTATGGTTATTATAAACAGAATAATTTCCAATGTCTGATGCACACTTCAGAGCCATGGTCCCCAAGACCCAAACCAATAAAAATCAAACGAGTCAAAGACCCTTTTGAAGGAGCCACCTTTTTAAGCCAAACAGCTTGCTCGACGTAGTTTATGTACAATTGAGTCGATGTAATTGGGTTTCAACTTCCCCACAAGTGTTAATCCAGGTGTAGCAGGTGGTGTCGGCCACAGCACAGGCACCTTGCTCGGCTGAAACATTGTGAAGGGTCCTCCTATTATCAAGAATAACTTGGTCCAGAGAATCTCAGGATTTTTGTTGGGCAGCAAATTCTGCAACATTTTCAAGAGTTAAGAAGACATCCCTGGGGCACCTGGGTGGCTCAGTTGTTAAACGTCTGCCTTCGGCTCAGGGCGTGATCCCGGCGTTCTGGGATCGAGCCCCACATCAGGCTCCTCCGCTAGGAGCCTGCTTCTTCCTCTCCCACTCCCCCTGCTTGTGTTCCCTCTCTCGCTGGCTGTCTCTATCTCTGTCAAATAAATAAATAAAATCTTGAAAGAAAGAAGAAAGAAAGAAAGAAAGAAAGAAAGAAAGAAAGAAAGAAAGAAAGAAAGAAGAAAGAAAGAAAGAAGAAAGAAAGAAAGAAAGAAAGAAAGAAAGAAAGAAAGAAAAGAAGAAAGACGTTCCTGATCATAGCCTCATTTACATTTACCCCTAACCAGGGAAGTAGGGCCCTGCCAAAGAGCATAAGTGAGTCATAAATGCCTCCTGGTAACTGCTGCTAGTTCCGGACTGGAAAGGTAACATGCACAAGGCCAGGAAATATTTAAAGGGCTACAGACCACGCAGGGAGTTTTCTTCCAACTACCTTCACCTGTGTCCCTTTGTTTGCATACAGCCTAGACACGGAGTCCCCCAAGTTTGGCACCGTTAACCAGCAACAGCGAAATGGACCAGGGGGTCTCTGACATCATGGATAGGTCAGAGTTTTTGATGACAGATCCAGCAGAAAGATGACCCTCTTAGTGATGGCCTGGGAGATACAGATGATGGTGTTATCTCTCCAGGCCAACCCCAGAGTAAACGAAAGAAAAGAGGAAAGGATTTCGTGAGTTAAAGTTTGAGGGTTTTTTTTTTTTTAAGATTTTATTTATTTATTCGACAGAGATAGAGACAGCCAGCGAGAGAGGGAACACATGCAGGGGGAGTGGGAGAGGAAGAAGCAGGCTCATAGCGGAGGAGCCTGATGTGGGGCTCGATCCCAGAACGCCGGGATCACGCCCTGAGCCGAAGGCAGATGCTTAACCGCTGTGCCACCCAGGCGCCCCAAAGCTTGAGGTTTTGACAGAGCATCTTGGGTAGAAGCACTCAGCGTCAACGGCAGCTGCTTCTCCTCCCGGTCAGTTTGGCTCAGAGGTTCCCCGGGTCTGCACAGGACCCTACGGACCAGGGAGGGTCCCTTTGAAAGAGATTCGAGGGTGGTTCTTGTTCTTAGCGATTCCAGATCAGAAGGGTAGGAGAAAATTAGCAACATTTGGGGAGTCATAGCCAGATATTTGAGGAAACTAGAAGAATTCAGGATTGAGTCCTGCTTACAGGTATGGCCCCAAACCCCAAAGACAATGAACAAGATCAGAATCTGGTATCTCTACAAAGGGCAAACAGAATTTTTCTCTCTACAATCATTTCTGCCCCTTTTATTTTTTTTTACCAAAGATAATCACAGTAAAACTAATTGATTTGCATTAAACTTGGTCTGATTATTTACACAAGTGTAGCAAGAAGAGCGATTGACCATATAAGCTCTTTTTATGGCACCTTTATGGGAACTTTTTTTTTTAAGATTTTATTTATTTATTTGACAGAGAGAGAGACAGCCAGCGAGAGAGGGAGCACAAGCAGGGGGAGTGGGAGAGGAAGAAGCAGGCTCCCAGCGGAGCAGGGAGCACCATGTGGGACTCGATCCCAGGACCCTGGGATCACGCCCTGAGCTGAAGGCAGACACTTAAGGACTGAGCCACCCAGGCGCCCCACTTTATGGGAACTTTTTATAAGGAATCTCAGATTGAACTCTTTAAAGCCTGAGGCCAGGAAGCCAAGCCAAGATTAAAGCACTTCCTTAAAGCTGTCTGGTCATATCTGAGCCTTGTGTATCTCTCTCAAATATGACATTCCAATCAAAGCTTTGGTAATATAACCAGAATCTCCAACTGTGTCCTGTTACAAAGAGAATAGATTCGTATGGAACTTATGCACATAACTAACCATATTGCCTTGGAAAGAATACTCAAGAGTTGCTGGAGGGATCAGGTAGGGCGAGAAAATTAATGTTCCATCTTCGTTTACAAAGGTATACCTTACCAAATTGTTATAAGCCATAGTAAGAGAAAAGAGAGCAAAGTGCTCTTAAATCTGGGAAAAAAATGTTAAGGAACCAGCGATGTTTCAAACAAAAAGTCATAAAAATTATAATCAACCTCATCAGTTCATTTGGTCCCACTTTATTAATTCTCGTTCTGCTTGAATCCAGTTTTTTCCATTAGTGCTGGAAATTCTTACCCAGTTCGGTTTTATGACCTTAAAGTTATTTTAAAAAGAACACCAACCCTGTATTGTAGAGTACTTTCCATGACTTTCCTTGAAGATGAAGTGTTTCGTAGGAACACTTTTGTAAAAGCATCAGAGTAGAATAATAACTCTGTAAGTGACAAAGATTTTTAAATGTCCATTATTGGGGCACCTGGGTGGTGCAGTCGTTAAGCGTCTGCCTTCGGCTCAGGGAGTGATCCCGGCGTTATGGGATCGAGCCCCACATCATGCTTCTCCGCTGGGAGCCTGCTTCTTCCTCTCCCACTCCCCCTGCTTGTGTTCCCTCTCTCGCTGGCTGTCTCTCTCTGTCAAATAAATAAATAAAATCTTAAAAAAAAATAAATGTCCATTATTAAAGATCTGATGAGAGTTCATTATAATGGAATTGATGAGAAAGTCTGGTTATTGACACAATATTTTATTTTATTTTATTTTATTTTTAAAAATTTATTTATTTGAGAGAGAGAGGGAGGGGGGAGAGTACTAATGGGGGTAGGGGCAGAGGGAGAAAAGGAGAGAGAATCTCAAGAAGACTCCCTGCCAAGCACGGAGCCCAACATGGGGCTCGATCTCAAGACCCTGAGATCATGACCTGAGCCAAAATCACAAGTTGGCCACTTAATGGGCTGAGCCACCCAGGTGCCCCTTAGTATAACTTCTTACTTGACAATGTTTCCTATGTAATTTAACATGTCAAATCAGCCTGATTAGTTTCACATCTCCCTTCTTATAAAGAGAGAGAACAAACCTTTTGAGATGTTCCAAGGACCTCCGAAAAATCCCAAAGTTAGTTTGAGATCAAACAGACTTCACTGGGGAGCCTGGGTGGCTCAGTCAGTTAAGCATCCGACTCCTGATCTCAGCTCAGATTTTGATCTCAGGGTTGTGAGTTCAAGCCTGGAGCCTGCTTTAAAAAAAAAAAAAAAAGACTTCATTTAAGAATTTGATTCTGGGGAAGTTTGTCAAAAATATCAAAAGTTTTTGGAACGCCTGGGTGGCTCAGTTGGTTACACATCTGACTCTTGATTTTGACTTAGTTCGTGACCTCTGTCTTGTGAGATCGAGCCCTGCATTGGGCTCTGTGCTGAGCGTGGAGCCTGCTTGAGATTCTCTCTCTCCCTCTCTCTCTGCCCCACCCCCATACACATATGCTGTCTCACACACATGCTCTCTCTCTAAAAGAAAAAAAATCAAAAGTTTTTAAAACTTTTGGTCAAATGGGATCATGGGTCACTGTAAAACATTACTTAATTATTTGTTTAACCAAAGTGACAATTAAAGACTTCACAGGCAAATCTAGACAGTTACATAATTCTGAGAAGAACTTAGTTCTGTTAATATTGAGAGCATTAGATTTACGTAATCAAAGACCAGAGGAAGACAGCAAACACAGGAAATAGTTTTGATAAAAAAGATCAAAGGTAGGGGTGCCTGGGTGGCTCAGCTGGTTAGGCACCCAACTCTTAAATTAGGTTCAGGTCAGGATCTCAGGGTCCTGGGATTGAGCCCTGCATCGGGATCTGTGCTCAGTGGGGAGTCTGTTTCTCCCTTTACCCCTCCCCCTGCTCGTGCTCTCTCTCTCAAATAAATAAATAAAACCTTTAAAAAAACAAAGGTAAAGAAAACCTGGTGCGCCTGGCTGGTTCAGTCAGAAGAGCATGTGATTCTTGATCTTGGGGTTGAGAGTTCAAGCCCCACATGGAGTGTAGAGATTACTTAAATAAATAAACTTAAAAAAAATAAAGAAAACCCAAGAAAATGTGTCCTTTTAGCGGATGAAAGAAAAAAAATTCAGGTTTAGTTTCACGTAAGTATGCTATTGATGTTACAGCTTTTTTTAACCTTTAAATTCACTTAGCCTGCCCACGCTACAAATCCTTTCCCAAGATTCCTTTCCACAAAACTTCCGCAACTTTGTTTCTTACATTCAAATTTGTCCTGTGTTTTTCCTCTTTCGACAAGTAGCCTCAGATTGGGACAAAATTACTTTGTTTTCCCTCAACACAAAAACATGCCTCCAATCCTTATACTTTCTCTTACCGAAAACACACGTCTTACTTTCCTTGTATGTGGAATATTTACCTTATTATTTCTAGTAGCTTACATGTTAGAATTTTTCATTCTTGAAAGAAAGAGAAGCAAAACAAAGAAAAAGAAGCGAACAATGGGAAATGTGACTCTGGCATTCTCTAGATTGGCCACTTAACGAATACATTTAGATTCTAGACAAAGTCAGTGGTGCCTGGGTGGCTCAGTCAACTGAATGTCTGACTCTTGGTTTTGGCTTGGGTCATGATCTCGGGGTGGTGGGAGCGAGCCAGGCTCCGTGCTCAGTGTGGAGTCTTCTGGAGATTTCCCTCTCCCTCGTCCCTTGCCCCTCCCCCCAGCTCGCACTCTGGCGCATGCTCTCGCCCTCTAAAAATAAATAAATAAAATCCTTTTAAATAAAAAAATATTCTGGACAGTCAGTCATTGTCTCGAGGTCTTTCTCCTGCTGACAATTTCGTAAGCAATAATAGGAACTTACCAGGCCTTTAGTAAGCCTCGGTGGAATAAAAATACTATATTCAATGCTGAGGACTCGAAGGACACGGCTGCGTTGATTAAACCAACAAGCTTAAACTAGCTTTAATACCAAACATTTCCCCACGTCACAGGACCCTGAAATTCATCGGGATTAAGTTTCTTTTTTTAAAAAATATTGATTTATTTCTTTGAGAGAGAGTGAGTGTATGAGCTCACGGACGTGGCAGGGAGGGGCAGAGGGAGAGAGAGAATCTCAAGCAGACTCCCCGCTGAGCTCGGAGCCTGACGCAGGGCTCGATCCCGCGACCCGGAGATCACAACCAGAGCCGAACCCAAGACTCAGATGTCCCACCAACTGCACCGCTCAGGCGCTCCCATCTGGATTCCGTTTCTATTAGACTTCTGAGAATTGAATGCATATAAGCACTTAATTTTCTTTAAGCCAGTTAAGGGGAGCTCTTTAACAAATTAACTTTGGCAATGCCGTCCGGAGATAGACAATGCCACACAGCTACCACACACGCACACACATGCGGACCCACGTGAACGTGCGACACAGCGAGGCCTCGTAGCTTCCACTCGCAGATTTGCACCACGAGACGAGCGTTTGTGCAGAAGACGCTCAAAGTTGCCATTGTTTTTTATTTGCTTAAATTTCAAATAACCTTTCCTTCTTTTGCTTTTCTTCTGGTAAGAATAGACAAAAGTTCCTGGAGAGGACCAGGTAGCACCCTTACGTTTCAGAGGCACAGGGACAAGCCTTTGGAGATAAATAGGGGAGGTTTGGGGAATTGGTAAAAAAGACTGGCAGACTTTGAATTTTCTGCAGCCACGCCTGAGTCCTGTAAAGACTCAAGGTGCAAAACAAGGACAGCTGTTTTTAATTCCTCAGGGAGTTGGACTGCCACCTAAAAGACAGCAAAAGACTGACACACCCATCCATCTACGTTGGAAAGGTTTTCTGTCCCTTTGGATACATTTAACACAGGGCTGAAGGCCAAAAAAAAAAAAAAAATTCTTATCAGGCTCTGAATAACAGCCAACAACCTGTCCAACTTCTAACCACAGAGCTACTTAAAAATTCTTTTAAATATTCTGTCCGTTTCAGCTAGGACAAACAGCAAATATTTCTGGCAGTATTAAACAACCCCGGGGGCCCAAGAGTCCTCCTCAGGGAGGGTGAGAAAGATACTATCTTCACAAGATCCGGAGTCACTCCCGAAAATCGATAACCATTGGCCTGGATTGGGAAAGGAAAGGAGAACGTGGCTCTGGCTCTCAGCTTGGCCTTTGATTCAGGAGCACGAGATACCCAAAGAGGGTCTTCTGTAGCCTTGAGTGGTCTCATTTCAAAAGGCACCTGCTTACCAGTCTCTCCCGAGGGGACAGGCAATTCGGATGGGATTGGAGAGGCTCAGAGTAGGACTGACGGGAGCAGGAAGCTGGCTTGCTTCGGCCTTACAGTCTTTTATTCTAGGTACCTTTTACATCTTTAATTTTTCATTAGCCTTTTACCATAAATCGTAGCCTTTGGGGGGAAAAAAAATCTTAGCCTTTTGGAGGTTTCTGCATGCCGACTAAAATGGGTATCCCGTTGTGCTTGTTTAATCTGAAAACCTTTACGTTCAAGTGCACTTTTAAAAGAACCAGCTTACCTGTTGGAACGTTCCCTGTAATGACCATTGTAACTTCCGAGTGTTTTAATTAATTAATTTATTTATTTTTAAAATTTTTAATTTTTTTGAAAGATTTTATTTATTTATTTGAGAGGGAGAGAGAGAGAGCAAGAGCAGGGGGAGGAAGAAGCAGACTGCCTGCTGAGCAGGGAGTCGGACTCGATCCCAGGACCGTGGGATCATGACCTGAGCCGAAGGCAGACACTTAACCAGCTGAGCCACCCAGGCGCCCCTAAAATTTTTTAATTTAAATTAAATACACTACAGCTTACCTGTAGTGTATTACTAGTTTCAGGGTTAGAATGCAGTGATTCATCAGTTGCAGATAACACCCAGCGCTCATCACATCACGGGCCCTCCTTAATGCCCATCCCCCCGTTACCTCATCCCCCCACTAACCCCCCCTCCAGCCCCTCAGTTTGTTCTCTATCGTTAGGAGTCTCTTATGGTTTGTCTCCCTCTCTGCTTTCATCTTATTTTATTTTGCCTTCCCTTCCCCTATGTTCATCGGTTTTCTCTTAAATTCCACATATCAGTGAGATCATATGATAATTGTCTTTCTCTAATTGACTTATTTCGCTTAGCCTAATACCCTCTAGTTCCACCCACATTGTTGCAAATGGCAAGATCTCATTCTTTTTGATGGCTGAGTAGTATTCCAGTGTGTGTGTGTGTGTGTGTGTGTGTGTGTGTGTGTGTGTATCACACCTTCTTTATCCGTTCATCTGTCAATAGACATCTGGGCTGTTCCCATAGTTCGGCTATTATGGACATTGCTGCTATAAACATTGGGGTGCATATGCCCCTTCAGATCACTACATTTGTATCTTTGGGGTAAATACCCAGTAGTGCAAATGCTGGGTCGTAGGGTAGCTCTATTTTCAGCTTTTTGAGGACCCTCCATACTGTTTTCCAGAGTGGCTGCACCAGCTTGCATTCCCACCAACAGTGCAGGACGCGACCGGCTTATCCTAACAGTCTCTGGGTTAGGCGGCAAGTGTTCTAACAGCTTTTAAATGCTTTAAATGAAAAATAATAATAATTTAAAAATAAGTAAGTAAATAAACAAACAAACGAAGGCTTTAACTGCCCACCAATTTTGGTGGACTTTTTTGATTTCCGGAGTTCTCATGAGCAACAGCCTTTATCGATACGGGACAAGACAAGGAAACACGTGCACCTTAATAGATGAGCAGTAACCGAGACACGTTACTACGTCCTGGCCCAGCCAATGGCCTCTGCACAGCCCCAACAATTCCCTTGGAACCTCGAACTGGGGAAAGAACCGAAGCAGCAGACCCCAACAACTGGGGACTGGGGACTGCCACTAACAGTTCCCATGTGGATCTTCAGAAAGAATTAAGGGCAGGGTGTGTTCCACTCGAAAATCTGGGAATCGCAGTCTAAAAGGCTGGAGGCTCGGCTCTGGGCAGAACCACCTGTCAGCTCAGGCTGACCTGTCCCGCATCTGAAAGCCGATTAGAGCAGGAGCTCAGAACCAAGAGGAACTTACCCATAGCGTCAGAAACAGCAAGAAAGAGAACTCAAAAAAGAGGTTTTAGGGTACCACCCCCATGTTTCTCATTGTCCCCAAATGGCATCAGAAGTTTGGTTTTGGGGATGCCAGGCTGGCTCCGTCAGTAGCGTCCTGTTGCGTGGAGCCTACTTAAAAAAAAAAAAAAAAAAAGGCGTTTGGCTTCGGATCCCGTCACTACTGCCAAATTAAATTTGAAGATCTAATTGGCTTTATTCAATGATTCAGGACTTGGGCGGCATCCGGCCTGGCAAATACAAAGGAGCTCCAAGGAGCTGTACAACATGGAAGACTTTTTAAGGCAAAAAGCTTTTTTTAGGCAGCAACATGGAAGTCAGAGACGAAAGAAAGGATTATTACAGTCACCTTCCTTTGGGGGGAAGGACGGGGGTCTGTCTAGCAGATGACCTCACTAGTGCGATCGGGAAATGCCACTCTGGTTTAAAATTCCACTCGTAGGAGAGGCTAAAACGGCGTTAGGTTAGGTAATAAGTCTTGGTTTGCTGGTGTGGGGCTTAGCACAAGTGACTCTATTTGGGGAAAGTTGCTTCTTTTTTTTTTTAACAGTTTTAAAAACAAATCCATGATAAACACCCATATTTTTTATTTTTAAAGAAAATTTAAAATTGTGATTCTCAATCCTGGAATCACTTGCATGCTTTTAAAAAATATCAGTGTTAGGTCAGGCCACTCCCAGGGATGCTGATGTCATTATCTGGGGTTGAGAATCACTGGTCTAGAAATAGTTTTCCTAGCCAGCAAGAAAACGTATAAAACTTGAGCCAGTTGCGAGGGTTAATTATGGCCGTACTCTGAACACCTGGTTGGTGGAGTAGTTACCATGGGTTGGGCAGGACAAAGGCAATACATAACTTCAAGTTGTTTTTCTCTAATAAACATCCTAACAAGGAAGGTTCCTATGAAAAGTAAGAATAATCGTGAGGTTATAGGTCACAGTCCATGGGAAACAACCACAAACCAAAAATACTGGCCAGAAACTAAGTGACGACAAGTTCTCGATGATACAAGAGTGAACTGTTTAAACAGGATTCCATTTGCCTGCGGTCCCCTATAATCATCTTTACGGTGACTGGCAAATAGCCCCCAGACTTCTCTACCTTAACCTCCAAAGGCACTGACCAGCCAGGGCACTAGTTTTCAAGAGCCTGGGACAACAGTCTTCTGAGCATCTCTAAGTCGTGGCTGCAGGGAGATGGTTTGCGAGGTGCCCGGGATCCGAGTATCAAGGATCGCCTGGGCAGGGCAAGATCAGGAAAGGTCAGCTGAGGGCAGATCAGCTATGGTAAGGGCTGATGGGGTCCGGGCCACTGCTGCTGACAGTTGTACCTGGGAAGGGAACTTGGCTGTCTGGGCAGAGCCGTGGGCTGTGGTGCGGCCCCGGAAAGCAGCCCCCACAATGCACCTGGTTACATTTTCACTGACCCGGGGGCAGTCAGCCTGGAGCCTGGCAACGGGAGGATCGGAAGACGTCACCAGGCCCACAACCCCGTCTCCATGACCCACACGCAACATGAACTGGATCAACGTGCTGATACTGCCTGGGCTGCCTGGCGGCAGGTGCCACCAAAAAGTGGGCTTTAAAAGAGACACTGGAAAAGGCAATTGGATGTCCGGGGTTCGGCGCCTGGGGCAGCGCACCCAGCTTTAAATTCAGTGGTTCCCCCCAAAGAGTTCCCTAGCTTTAATAGAGTGCTTGATTTTGAAGTTGGGGAGGGGCGAGGAGGCCCAGACTGGCTCTAAGAGGCCAAACCACATAATGAACCTGCCACCTTCTACTTTTCCCTTCGCATGTCCGGCCCTGGGCACCCGGGCTGCTACCATTTGCAAGTAGCACAGAAAGGCGGTGGGGATGGGGGACTGTCACCTGGTGCTTCTTTTGCGGCCACTATGCTCACTGGTTTGGGCAATTAATAGTGTTGATTCTGATGCTAATGGCCACAAATGAGAGGTGGAGACTCCTAAGGTGACCCAGCAGGGCCCACGAGGCGGGCGGTGGGAGATGATTTAGGATGGTACAAGGGACAGGAGGAAACCGCTGAGTCCCCTGGGGACAAGCCTGGGCAAATGGTAAGACATGGAGAAGACTGGAAAAGGGCGACGTGATTGTTGAGGGACCAGGCATGGGGGTGGCGGGACTGTGGGAGGAAGGGAACACCTTACATCTGGAAGGTCATGTCACAGATAGGGACGCTAATCTCTTTCTCTCGGCTCTTGTTCATGGGACATCCGGCCAGTTTAACCCAGCCATTCGCTGCCACCCTCAACTGGACCACTGACTAATAAAGAGTCTTTTTGGGGGTGGGGGGAGGAGCAGAAGGAGAGAGAGAGAGAATCTTCAGCAGGCTCCATGCCCAGCATGGAGCCCAACGCAGGGCTCGATCTCATGACCCTGAGATCATGACCTGAGCAGAAATCAAGATTGGACGCTCAACCACCCAGGTGCCCCTAATGAAAAGTCTTAATCAGACACCTGCCACCAACTACTGAATCCAAGAGGGAGCAGCCTCCATCCAGGAGGACAGAACAAGACGAACTTTCTGGACATCGGCTTGGTCCCTTTGGTTTCCTCTTGTTATTGTTGAATGGGTTTTTATGTTTCTCACAGACCGGTTGCTCTGAACTCTCCAGCACAGGTGGCAATGGGCAATCACATTGCCCTGCACTTCCTGTGGGCTTGTCAAGGTGAGGTGTGTGGCTGCAAGGCTCTCTTGCTGCATTATTTGTTCGATGACCTGTTTGCTGGCTTGGCTGTGAATGGGGACTGGGCTATGTAGGCCTGGGCAGCTCACAGAGGGGCAGCCGTGCCTACTCTAGTCTGATGGTTTCTCAGACGAGGAAAGCAGAGTTGGTCCATGGTAACCCACAGAATGGGAGAAAATATTTGCAGCTCATATATCTGAGGTGGGATGGATATCCAGAATAGATCGAGGACACCTAAAACTCCCAACAAAGACAACACAATTCAAAAATAGGCAAAGGACTCGAATAGACATTTTCTAAAGACAGACAAATGGCCAATAAATGAGCACATGAAAAGGTGCTCAACATCAGTGATCATCAGGGGAATGCACGTGGAAACTACAATGAGACACCACCCAACATGCATTTGACGGCTGCTATCAGCAAAATAAAATAACAGGCGTTGGCGAGGATGTGGAGAAATTGCAACATTTGCTCACTATTGGTGGGAACGTAAGATGGCGCGGCCACTGTGGAAAGCGGTATGGCGGTTCCTCCAAACATTAAAAATGGAATTACATAATGATCCAACCATTCCACTTCTGGGTATACGCCCCAAAGAACTGAAAGCGGGACATCCAAGAAATATCTCTATATCCAGGGTTATTGACAGCATTAGTCACAAGAGCTAAAATGTGGAAGCAAACCACGTGTCCATTGATGGATGAACGGATAAACGGAAAATGGTATAGACAGACAACGGAAAATTATTCAGCCTTAAAAGGAAGGAAATTCTGAACACGCTACAGCGTGGATAACCACAAGGACATCATGCGAAGTGAAATAAGCCAGTCACAAAAACCCAAATCCGTATTCCTCCGTTTATATGAGGTGCTTAGAGTGGTCAAAATCATAGAGACGGGGAGTAGAAGGATGGTTGCCAGGGGCAGGGGGTGTGGGGGATGGGGAGTTAGCGTTTCATGGGGACAGAATTTCAGTTCGACAAGGTGAAGAGTTATAGAGGTGGACACTAGCGATGGTTGCATAACATTATGAATGTACTTAATACCGCTGAACTGTGCATTTAAACATGGTTAAGATGGCAAATTTTATGTGTATTTTATCACAATTTTTTAATCACAATTTTAAAAATTGAAAAAGTACTTGGTTCAAGCCCCTATCCGTACAATTAATTTCAGTCTCTGATGGGGTGGCCTCGGCTGCAAGTAGAAGGTCGGGGGTGGAGTTTTGGGGGAATGTGTTGGCCATGGCCCCCTGGTGGCCCCACACATGTCCACACAGGCCCCGCAGGCAGAAGCTTGAACCACAGCTCTTCTGATTCTGGGGAAGAAGCTGTGGTCCTCCGGGACACCAGAGGGTGGGAGTGGGAGGACTGTGGGAGCCACCACGTGGCCATCTGCCCCTCCCCCACCTATGTACCCGGAAGCATCATGAGACTTTCCTGTCGCCTCCGTGTGCTGATGTGGTCTGAGGCCTCTGACCACCCCCCTCAGGAGAGAGCTGCAGGATATAAAAGCACTCAGCCGTCGTCTGGAGCAGGCTTCTCAGCTGCAGGGCACCCCACAACTCACCTTGCAGAACCCTGACCCCCTTTGGTTTCAAGGTCATTCTTTTTGATACATAGGACAAGAGCCTCAGGGAGCTGACACCTTTGGCTTATTCGCTTTCTCACTGTCTGTGTAAGTGATAAACCTTAAATCTGAAAGTGGCTCCTTGTGTCTTTACCAGCCCAATTACTCAGGCCTTGACCTTGGCCTGGCTCTGTCTCGTGTGCGAGTTTGACCCTGGCCCACGGTTTTGCCTCTCATCTTAACCAAGGCTGACTCAGAATTTATCACTTTTTTAAAAAGATTTTATCTATTTATTTGACACAGAGAGAGAGAGAGCACAAGCAGGGGGAGCAGCAGAAGGAGAAAGAGAAGCAGACTCCCCACTGAGCAGGGACCCTGATGCAGGGCTCCATCCCAGGACTCCGAGATCATGACCTGAGCCAAAGGCAGACGCTTCACCGAGTGAACCTCCCAGGCGCCCGAAAATTTACCACTTTTTCTTGCCACACACACGGCCGTAATGATGCCTGTGAGCCTGGGAAGGGTAACCAGTCCGCAGGTCTTCCGTAAATATTGACAACCGACTTATGCAATTAAGACGCAGGGACCGTACCTGGAAGGCTTCCATTTAAATGGTCATGTGAAAAGTTTATTCCTTGAAGAAATATTTTTATGTAGAAACATCTTATTTCCTGATGGAGGACAAATAAAGTGTGATGATATCATGGCTCTGGAGAAACGCCCGGAAGCTCTTTCCCAAGAACCCACTAGAAGGAGGTGAGAGAGTATATAACATAGGCCATGAGCGTGTGTGTGGAAATGTTCTGTCACAGCTGTGGTGGAGAGAGCACCATGGGGTTCTCGGAGTTGCTCCACACCATTGGCGGCATGGGGAACTTCCAGATCTTCCAGACTGCTCTCCTTCTGTTCCCTGCCGTCCTGATCGCCTGTCATAGCTTCCTGCAGAACTTCACAGCCATGACCCTAGGCCATCACTGCCGGCCGGCCAACTGGACCAACGGGTCTCATGTCCCGGGCGGTGTCGGCGAGGGGGACCTGCTGGGAGCCTTCATCCCGCTGGACAAGGACCAGAAGCCGGAGCCGTGCCTGAGGTTCTCTGAGCCCCACTGGCAGATCTCAAGCCTCAATGACACCTCCGCTTTGAGCTTGGACACCGAGGCCTGCCTGGATGGGTGGGTGTACGACCGGAGTGTGGCCTCCTCGATCGTGTCCGAGGTGAGGTAAAGCTGCAGCTGAACGCTGGGTCTTCAGATGATTTTTTTGTTTTATTTTAATGGAGATATAACTTATTCTGTTAGATGCTCAAAGTAAGCGTGCGGCTGGATGGATTTTACAAATGTAAACGCCAGATCGAAATACAGGGTATGTCTAGAACCCCTGAAGGCTCCCTTGTAACCTTCTGCATCACTCCTCCCCCCCCATTCCGAGTATAACCACCATTCAGACGTCTGTCACCATCACTTGGTCCCGCTTATGCTTGAGTTTTACACGAATGGAATCATAGAGTATGTGTTCTTCAGTGTCTTGGGATTTTTTTCATTCAATAGAGATTTTTAAGAGTCATCCATGTTGGTATATGCTTTGGGACTTGATATTTCTCAGTGCCGTGGAACATTCCATTGCACGAATATGCCACAGAGTATATGTCCGTTCTACCGATGAAACGCACCTGTGCTGTTTCCGGTTTGGGGCTCTTATGAATATCATAATCACGCACCTTCTTGTACATGAATTGGGGTGGACACAGGTGTTCGTTTCTGCTGGGTGCACGCCCAGGGGTGGGACTGTAGGATCACAGAGTGGCCCCAGATTCTGCCCACCAGTTTTCTGTGTGTGTAAGATGTTCAGACATGTTTGGTTGCTCCGTCCCTCACACCCCCTCACTTGGTCTGATGGTTTTATTTTGCCCTCACTTAGCTATTTGCAAAGCAGTCAGAAGAATCAACATGACATCCATTTTCTTTGTTTCCTTTTTTTAAAGATTTTATGTATTTATTTGACAGAGAGCAAGAGAGCACAAGCAGGGGGAGGGGCAGAAGGAGAGGGAGAGGGAGAAGCAGGCTTCCCGCCGAGCAGGGAGCCCGATGCAGGGCTGGATCCCAGGACCCCGGGATCATGACCTGAGCTGAAGGCAGACGCTTAACTGACTGATCCACCAGTCATGCCTGTTTTCTTGTTTTCCCCCAAATTTCTCAGACAGCTGAATGAAATGAGAGCAGAAAGAAGGAAAAAATGAAGCATTTCAAGTAAACTGGGTCTAGATTTGTCTTGGTCATCTTTTTTTAGGGTAGAGGTTTCCTAAGACTTGGGACCATGGGTTTTATAAAACATCTGGGATAATGTGCTTCATTCATCACGGTGACATTGATATAGAGGTTTGTGCCATTTAAAATAAAAGAGCCAGTGCTCATGACGTCAGCGTTATGGGCTTAAGGGCGAGCTGTGGGACTGTCAGCGTGTACGAGGTGACGAGGCAGCTCTTAGGATTCTCTGGAAGCCACATGGTGAGGCTGCACGAGCCACCTGCTGACACTTCTCTCTCTTTCCCCCAGTGGGACCTGGTGTGCGAGCACAAGTCACTGAAGTCCATCGCCCAGTCCATATACATGACGGGACAGCTGGTGGGAGCCATCGCCTTCGGCATCTTTTCTGACAGGTGAGGGGAGGAGGCCTGAGGAAGTTTCCAGAAGCTTCCAACTAGGCTAGAGTTCACGCTATCCCCACACTATCCTCAAAGTCTCAGGACTCCACTTGAGAAGACCCCCCATTTCCTTCTCCCCGCCAGACAGCCAGGGTGCCATCCAACACTTCAAACACAGGGGCCAGGGTAGAGCACTCACCCCTCCCTGCCCGGGTCCTGGACACCCCACTTTTCTAGAAGACAGTCCCTGGCCATGCACCCGATGTGGCTCCCTGTTTTGTTCTGCAGTGAATTGCAATCATGAATCTCAAATTACTCTCTGCTTGTCACGTGGCAGAACGCCTTCGTCGTGTGAAAGGTGATGAAGCTGGGTCCGTGGTCTCATTTCTGCCAACCACGATTTCCCCGCAGGTCTGCCTCCCCAGGTCGCTTCCCCAGGGAGCAGGAGCCCCGTGATGATCATTACTGTTGTGAACAGCTAGTTCTCCTGAGCGCTCTCGCACATCCTCCCAACAGTCCTGGGGAGCTGCTCCCATTTTACAGATGAAATGAGGCTTAGCGCCACTGGTCCTCTGGAAAACTGATTCCAGCTCGGACATTTAGTCAATGTTCTCGGAAGTGACGATGATGTTCCCGTGAGGAAGGAGCTCTGTGCTCGATGCCACATCTGGACAGATAATCCTGGTTAAAGCTGAACAGACCAGGGCACATTTCTGAGAAAGCCAGCCCTGGGTACCTCGAGCCTTTTATCTCTCGTGATTTTTGCCAGCCTGCTGGATGCGTACTCCCCCCACCCCGCTGCGGCAGAAAGGATTTCAAGAGGACATCAGCGGAGCTGGGCTCTCCCCCTCTATGAAACCGTAGAAGATTCACTTAGCTCTTGGGCCATTTCTGTACAATTGAGGGGCTCTCCCAGTCACCCAGCGGCCCCAGTCGCCCCTGTGCTGGGATGCCCAGCCTTAAGCTTTGGGCAGGAGGGACTAGTAAAGCAAAGGCCTTGCTCATTGGAAAGGAGGCCACCTGGAAGCCCCAGGCTCTGTCCTCACCCCGACCCTACCCAGAGGTGAAAGGAGGAAACTAAGTCATCTCCATGGGGCTGGCAGGGAGCTCTTGCCTTAAAAGCCAGTCCCCAGTAACAAGGGGCCTGCAACCTGGCCAACTAGTATCTTGTATTCAGACAGCTGAGAGCCACAGGGCATCCAGGGTAGAGCTCCAGGTCCATAGCACCCACCTCTGGACAGAGTCCAGGTAGGGGGTGGGAATGACCTCCAGACTGTGTGAACCCACCTCTTCTCCTGATCCCTTTTGAGACATTCCCTTGGCTCCCCCTCTCCCATCCCTTCCCTCCCCCACCTCTCCCCTCCTCTCCAGTACAGCAGCAAACCCTGTTGGCTCCGTCATCATCACAGACCAGGACCCACCTCCTCCCTTCGCCACCCCCTAGGCTACCATTCTGGGAGCAGCCTCGTTCATCCCGCACCTGGCTGGCTGAACACCCTTTGAAGGAGCCACCCTGCTTCTTCCTACCCTTGACCCCTTCTGTTACCCTCAAATCGATGGGAAGAGTGATCTTGTTCGATACAGAACAGATCCTGGTCCTCTTCTGCTCAACCTTCCCTGGCTGCAGGTGTGGGCGCAAGATGGCGCTGCAGAGCGGGACACTGCTAATGATCACCATGGGCACCAGCGCCGCCTTGGCGCCCAGCTTCCCCGCCTACTGCGTGCTCCGCTTCCTGAGCGGGATGGCGATGACCGGCATCATTATCACCAGCCTCTGCCTCAGTGAGTGTCCCTGGGGAGCCCCGGCTCCTCCACCCACCGCTGTGCGACCTGGGGCGGGGGGTGGGGGGCACTTCCGTTAACCTGCCTGGGCCTCAGTGTCCCCATCTGTAATATGGGTGATAATGATAGTACCTTCCTCCTCCCACACATACTTACAGAATGATCCCTGGCACCCACGAAGACCTCAAGAAACGTTAGCTATTTTAAGGTAGTGGCTTACGCACCCCAGGCTCAAATTCCCAGCCCCAGTGACATGTTCCTTGCGTGTGAAGGGGGAGCAGCTGCATAGGGGGTCTTACGAAGATCAAACGAGATGGCAGAAGTTGCTCGGGACCGTGTGTCCTGTGTGGCACCGAGCACGATCAGAGCCCACCCCTCAACTGGGTTCCTCCGGGGAAAGTTCCACAGGACCACTGCCTGCGGTCCCTGTCCCTGACTGACCCAGGCTGACCTCTGTCCCCGGCCCTGTGGAGCTGATTACCAGCAACGCCGAACTTGTCATCCCTAGCCATGGAGTGGACCCCGACGCACAGGCGGACGCTGGTCAATATCTACGCCATGTATATGATCACACTGGGCCAGGTGGTCCTCTCGGGCCTGGCCTACCTCATCCGGCAGTGGCGCTGGCTACAGGGCACCGTATCCGTCGCCTACGTGATCATTCTTCTGTATTCCTGGTACGTCAGCTCCCAGACGCACAGCGTACTGGGCACGCTTGCCTTGTCTGGTCTGTCTTCGTGGGAAGTGTTTGCTGACCTCAGAGCTCACTCCAGCTTGGGTCTGCGGAGATCTGACCTCCTTAAGGAGAGGAGGGAGGACCCTTGGTACATGAGGTGTCTTCATTTGATTTTTCTCTCCATACCATCCTTGGTGAACAGTCCTGTGCCACTTGGCTTCTAAGTGGCTTCACATTTGACCCCGTACCAAATTCACACCTGAGCGAGCGTGAGGCCCCTCATAAGCCCCAGGCTCACTCGGGTCTATGCAATGCCTCATGAGGTCAGACTTGAAGATTTCTGGCCACTCCACTCAGCCAGTGAGAAGAGGTTTACCATATAAATCCAGAGCCACAGTGACAGTAAGAACTCTCACAAAAATGACAACGAGGGGCCACACTAGTGCCGCAAGAGACACTGGGAGTGTAGCATTAACTGAGAAATGCAGGTAACAGAAGATGCGTCCAACTTGGGGATAGTTTTGCAAAAACAAACACGTGCCTGCGTCTGTATCCTGTGATGTGACAAAAAGGAAAATGGGGGAAACAACCCCTAGCCCGTTCACAGTTGCTCTCCTTATTCCTCCCATTTTGCTTTTTGGGATTTTCTCTTGGATCTCCCTGTTTTCTAGTGGGCCAGCCCTTGACCTATGGTGATCGGGACAGTGAGCCCAGGACTTGTGTGTGTACCGTGGGTGGAGATCCCGTGGCACTTCCCGCCGGTCAGGGTTAGGGGTGGGCAGGAGGCTGGGCCCTGTCTGATCACGCCTCCAGATCACTCCTTCCCTCACCCCATTCCCTCTCACTATTAGGGGCCTGCCAGAATCAGCTTGTTGGCTCATCACCCACAACAAAATTGACAAGGCTGTGAAAAATCTGCAGACTGTGGCAAGATTAAATGGCAGAAAGGAGCAGGGGAGGAAACTCACTCCAGAGGTATGCGCAAAGGGAACCCACACACTACCTGAACCCTTCCTCCGGACCTGGTGGTAATTCTCAGGGAGGGCTTACGTTGGCCTGCCGAGGGTGAACAAAGAGGTAAGTTTCTACATCCAGAAGTAGTAGCTGTCACCATCAGATAACCAGAGGACCTGTGGGAAAATTGTCCTGTTACGCCCTTTCTCAGAAGCTACCGCAGGGTACATTCCACCAAAACAAGAATGTAAACCAGGGAATCCAGGAAATAGAAAATCCGAAATAGGAGAAAGGGAAAGAGGAAGGGAAAGAGTTGTATAGAGAACCTAGAGAACAATCAGTCTGTACTGAAGCAAAAGAATAGACATATGCCGGAGGCCTTTCGTGAAGAAAAAATTGATGCTGGTGGATTGTTTGTCATACTTAATCTTACTAGCAGGAGTTTTGTGTTCTATCGAAGAATTTGGGGGTAAATTTGTGCAAAGTACTTAAGAAATCAAGAATGTAAGCAAGCAGGGGCGCCTGGGTGGCGCAGTCGTTAAGCGTCTGCCTTCGGCTCAGGGTGTGATCCCGGCGTTATGTGATCAAGCCCCACATCAGGCTCCTCCACTATGAGCCTGCTTCTTCCTCTCCCACTCCCCCTGCTTGTGTTCCCTCTCTCGCTGGCTATCTCTCTGTTAAATAAATAAATAAAATCTTAAAAAAAAAAAAAAAGAATATAAGCAAGCAAATGCACAAAAGAGGCAATTAGTAACTCCAGGAAAATCAAAAAGTCATGTCACAGAAATATTATCAGAGTACACTACATGGTTCAACTCTGAATGAGATTTACATTGGGAGAATTACAGAAGGGAAGGTATAGGTCAGAGGTGGTAGAGTAAGAGGGTTAAATCCTCATTCTTTCTTAGTATAAATCAATCTAAAGTTGGAAAATTGAGCCATAGCAGTATAGCATTTTATCTGGAAATAGGAGATAAATATGAGAAGAAACACCTAGAAGAGTAGAAGGCAGTTGCTTCTGGAGAGTCAGAATTGGGAGTGGTGCTAGAGAAAGGGAAGTCAGGGACCTTTCTAACTATGAACATGAAGAAGCAAAATAATGGCTAAGATCCCAGGCTTGGGGCTGTTCACCTGGGTTTGACTCCCAGCTCTTCACGTATAGCTCTGTGATCTTTGGCGTTATTGAACCTTCTGAGCTTCAGCTTCCTCATCTGTAAAAAGGACAATAGAATCTCCCTTACATTAAATAAGTTAGCTCACATCCAGTACTTAAACCCCCATCTGGCACATAACAAGTGCTCAATAAATGACAGTCATTGTTGACCATCAGAAAAACTAGTTAAAAGGAGAAGTTGCTACCTAAGAGAACACACACCCAGAATGTGAAGCCCTCTATTTTTCCTTGGAGGTGTGTGTGAAGGAATTGGCCAATGCGGGAGGAATCAAGTAACTGTATGGCATCAGAAAGTGGAAGGACTAAGGGCCAGAGCCCTTCCTCCCGGCATCCCCACTCTGCTCTTTTCCTGCCAGGTAGTAAGGATCCACGTGCAGGAGGACATGGCCGCTGTGAAGGAGTCCCCATTCTTCCTAGATCTCTTCCGCACTCCGGGACTCTGCATGACGACTTGCTGTATCGCCCTGGGATGGTGAGTGGGGCCCCAAAGAGTGACCCCGAGGCATTCACCTGATACCTGCTCCTGAGTTGTCATGCCCTGTTGCCCCACTGGCTTGAAACAGAGATGCAGGTAACAGATCGTGGCTAAGCCATCTGAGAAGGTGGGGAAACCTGGCAAAGTCTGGAACCCGAGAGGATTTGGTTCTAGAATAGGGTCGCCTCCCATCCGTGGCCGAAAGGCTGGAGAGACTCCTTCCATTGGAAAGAAAGGCAAACCATGGGCCACCTCTGGAGTATGAAGTAAATTGCTGGCACCTTCTCTCTTCCAGGTTTTCTGCAGGCTTTTCCTTCTATGGGCTGGGTTTAGATGTGCAGAAATTTGGGTTCAACATCTACTGGACCCAAGTGGTGTTTTCAGTTGTGGATATACCCACGAAGCTGCTGACAGGCCTGAGTATGGGCTACTTTGGCCGCCGAATCACCACTGTCTCCCTGCTGCTGGTGGCCGGTTGCGTGATCCTTGTCACCGCATTTCTTCCTCAAGGTGAGGTTTTCTTCTGGGTCTCGTGAAAATTCTCTTCCGATATGAAGGACAGCATGGTCGGGTTTGATGATTCAGAGCAGACTAGAGAACCAGATGAACCTGTTTTCAAGTGGTTTCCAGTGATCGTGGACAAGTTGACTCACTTACCCTCAGCTGACCCTCAGAGTTGTTTAGGAAGAATAATTAAGTGGCCCTTTTTTGGGATGGACTGCATGCCAGGCCCTGCGCTAGCACTTCACATGGATCAACTCATCTGATCATCCCAAGAACTCCATGAAGTGCTTTTATAACTGAAGCATAAATAAATAAAGCACAGAGAGGTGAAGTGACTTGTCCAAGGTCACACAGCTAATAGGTGTTAACATTGGGGAAAACAACATGATGGCTTCATGGGTGTTTTTGTTATATCAACCTCTATAGTTTTCCATATGTTTGCAATAATTTTTTTAACAAATCATAAAAGATCATGTGTAAAAGTTCTCATCCCAGTGCCTGGCTCATGGCAAACGATGAATAAGTTTTAGTTGTCATCATATATGTACATTTATAAAAATATAAATTCAACCTTCTGGGATCTAGTAGCAAGGGATACTAACCTGAGATGGTCGTAGGAATCACAGAAATCTAGAATCCTGCAAGTGAGAGGTGTGTTGAAGACTGGCACATCTATCATTTTACTGATGAGAACACTCTGTCCGTGGGGCAGTCACCTCCCCGACTCCCCAGGACAGGGCTAATCTCAGCGTCCCTCCCTCCCCAAATCCCCCTTCCTCATCTGAAAATACCAACTTTGTTTGGTTGTTACTTATTCACAGCTATTTCTTTTTTTTTTTTTAAGATTGTATTTATTTATTTGACAGAGAGAGGCAGCCAAAGAGGGAACACATGCAGGGGGAGTGGGAGAGGGAGAAGCAGGCCTCCTGATGAGCAGGGAGCTCGATGCAGGGCTCGATCCCAGGACCCTGGGATCATGACCTGAGCCGAAGGTAGACGCTTCACCGACTGAGCCACCCAGGCACCCCATAGCTATTTTTTTTTTAGATTTTATTTATTTATTTGACAGAGATAGAGACAGCCAGCGAGAGAGGGAACACAAGCAGGGGGAGTGGGAGAGAAAGAAGCAGGCTCATAGCGGAGAAGCCTGATGTGGGGCTCGATCCCACAACGCCGGGATCACGCCCTGAGCCGAAGGCAGACGCTTAACCGCTGTGCCACCCAGGCGCCCCTCCCACAGCTATTTCTTGAGCACCTGCCTACCCTGGGCTCAGACCAGACCCAGGCTCAAGGAGCACAGAGGGCTCAGGGAGACAGACGGTACCCAATTGCTTCATTGTATCAATTGCATTTGGTATCTGCCTCCGAGATGTCTGGGGAGTCAGGGAATATACGGTGGGCTCCGTCCAGTGAACGGGGTCAGGGAAACCTCTTTGCCAAAGTTGCATTTGAGTTGAGATCTGAAGAAGGATGAGAAATAAGCGGGTGAATAGTGGGAGAAGAGCACGCTGAGGAGCGAGAACGCGAATGCAAAGGCCCTGAGGCAGGGAGGGGCTTGACACATTGAGCTGTCAGAACAGGTGATTGCATTGACATTTCATTAACTCCCTTTTGTCTACACCCCACCCTCTGCCTTCTCTCAGATATGAATACCTTTCAGATGATCCTCTGTTTATTAGGAAAAGGGAGCCTGGCCGGCTGTTTTACTTGTCTCTACCTCTTCACCATGGAGCTCTTCCCCACCGAAGTCAGGTAAGAAGATAGATCGGCGTCTCTGGGACCAAGAGGGCGGCCTCTGCCCCTCAGAGCTGGACCACTTGGGAAACCAGCCTCCATTCGGAAATGGTTTTGTGGTGTCACATCTCAAAGGAGCGGGTTCATGTCACTATTTTATCGTGATTTTGGTTATCATAGGACTTTGCTCTTGGAATAGTGACTGGAGCTTGGCAGGCACTCCATAAATGGTCTCATTTCTATAACTTGAGAAAAATGTAAATATCCTAGATAGTGGCAGGAAATCAAGGAGTTGAGGATGTCGAGTGCTGGAACCGTGCCTCGCACAAAACACGTGCCCAGCAAATGTTAGCTGTCAGTTTTTCCATTATTATTGTGGTTCCCAATAAGCATCCTGCAGGGCCACGTCTGAGATGAATGTTCCCTTCCCCGTGATGTGCCCCCACATGGCCCCTACCAAGATCTGGCCCTTTGCCACGCAGCCTTCTTATCTCTCATGGGCATGCAGGGTCCCAACCCTTCCTATGCTCTCTCTCACCGCAGGCAGATAGGGATGAGTGCCGGGATCTTCAGCACCCGCCTGGGCTCCCTCTTGTCCCCCCTGGTCTACATCCTAGGCAACCACAGCCCAGGGCTGCAGCCTGTGATGTTCGGCCTGGTCCCTCTCCTGGCGGCTGCAGCAGCCTCCTTCCTAGTGGAGACGAAGAACCAGCCATTGCTGAACACCATCCAGGAGACAGAGCAGAGGTAGGACCCTTCCTGCTCATCTCAGAAAGTCCTTGGAGCAGGGGGAATGGGTCTGCTGGGGTGCTTGCTGCCCTGATAGGAGTGGGGCACCCTCTGGGCCCATGTTGGGGCTCGGGGAGCTCCCACTGCCCCTGCCCCTCCATCTGTCAATGGAATAATGGCTTCAGGTGTATTAAACTTGGAGGGGACTGTCTGGGAGCCTGTTGAAGCATTTGGAGGTAAGTCACGCGGGAGGCCATCTACAATGCTGCCAAATTCTCCTTTTATTAAATACATCATCACTTTATATGCGGAGGGGACCTGTCACCTGGCTAAAGTCCCTCCTCTCACCTATATCCTATGGCTGCAAAACCACGTGGTGGTGACCAAGTGAGGTCAGTCTGTTCTTCCAGAAGAATTTCAGCCATGCCTTCTCTTTTAGAAGGACAACGGTCATCTGACCTACGCACGGAACACTTCTTTGCGAGTGGTTTCCTTGTCTGTGGCTTGGCGGGTCTGGGCTGGGCTTGGGTGTGTCTGCAGGCTGGTGGGGCTCTGCTCCAGATGGGCTGGGCTGGCCTGGGGGCAGCTCTGCCTCTCCATTTCATCCTCCTTCTGAGATGAGCAGGCCCCTCCTTCTCAGGGCAGTGACAGAGACCCAAGAGCCCTTCCACCTAGGAAGCTCTCGCTTTTCTACTCAGAGCATGTTGTTCTATGCCTCTCCTTGCCCAGAGTGAAAATGGCTCGTGACAAGCAAAGAAACATCAATGAAAATACCACCAAGAATGGATTGGTCTCACTTCTCCCAGAAAAGCCAAAAGTAGAATGCACAGTGTGATTTCCCTGGACCCACACTGAACGACCCCGCCTCTCTTCCCAACTTGCGGGCATTTTGAAATGTGAAGGGTCTTGCCAAGGAAATGCTGTGGCACTGCACTTGACCATCTAATGGAAAAAGCAAAGATAGTGCTGCGATCTGGAAATATTATAAGGTAGCTAAGTCATTTGACTTAGAAACCAACTGAGAAAAGACATGTATTGGACAATCAGGGACATCTGAATATGAAGAATGAGCCTTAAATAAATATGAAGGTATCTGCTGATTTTGCGAAGTGCCATTAGGTTATGTAAGCCAATGTCCCTTTTTAAAAAAGGAAAAAGATGTTAAGTGGAAATATTTAGGAAAGAAATGAAACATTGGGAATGTGCTTTAAAATACCAGAAACGTGCACAGAGTGAGTGCCAGGCTTGAAGCAGGGGTTCACTGTACGTCCTACTTTTGGATGTTTGGAAATTTTTATGATAGAAGTAGTTCTCAAGTCTAGCCGCTTTTTCTATGGTTAATCTAAAACGATGGCTTGATGGCTGACAACATCGCCCAGGCTGCCTCCCCAAGGGTTTTGTCTCCTCTGCGGTGGCTCTTGTCGGACCACGTAGCCCTTAGTAGCCACAGGTCAAGGCCACATCCCACACTGCCTGTGGACAACCCAGCCAGCCCTGCGGTGTGCAGCCCCGGGCCAGCTGCACCCACTGCCCAGATCACGGCACAGGTGCCTGAGACTGCGAAAGGCCAAGAACCGAGCAGAGCTCCCGACGGCAGGTGGTGGACAGGTGCGTCCAAGCTATGGATTGCAGCGCTGTCGACATAGCACCCTCGCTAGTCACTGATACTGCTCCTAAGTTTGGTAATGGTCCTTTTGATATATAAGGACACGTGCGTGAGACCACGACCAGAAAGCCCCCGCAGGGCTACTGTATGGAGAAGAGCCTCCTGAATTTCTGGAAAGTCACGGGGTCCGTTTGTTATCACTGAGGTTCTCTGTTCAGCATGGACGTGTAAATGTATATTTTCCTCCACCACCTAAGTTTTTCTAACATAGAAGACATACGGGATCCTTGCTCTGTTCATGTTTTTGTTACTAGCATCTGATGTTAGATGTTAAATAGAATATAATAAATTTCGCTAAGTTTCTCAATTGCTAATTCATATGTTGTTATTTGTTTATTATTATTTGTTTACTTATTTATCAACTTTAACTATTAGCAATGAGCCCATATCCGATTCTTGTTTGAATTATGATTATGAATTATAATTATATTATTGTTTGTTTTTAGAAATAAAAATCCCTTTTTTAAAAACAGATAATAATTGAACATAATTGGATTAAAGTAGTATATCACAGTGGACTATAACCCTTGACTGCTTCAGAAAATCTACGTTTAGAAAGATTTTGGTCAGGGGCACCTGGCTGGCTCAGTCAGTGGAGCGAGCAACTTTTTTTTTTTAAGATTTATTTATTTATTTGAGAGAGAGTGAGAGAGAACACGTGCACATGCACACATGTACACACACACACAGACACACTCACGGGGGGAGGGGGAGAGGGAGAGACAGAATCTCAGGCAGACTCCCTGCTGAGTGTGGAGCCCAATGCAGGGCTCGATCTCACGACCCTGAGATCATGACCTGAGCCGAAGTCAGGAGTTGGACACCCAACCAACTGAGCCACCCAGGTGCCCCATGAGTGACTCCTGTTCTCAGGGTGGTAGGTTTGAGCCCCACATTGGGTGTAGAGATTACCTAAAAATAAAATCTTTAAGGGGCACCTGGGTAGCGCAGTTGTTAAGCATCTGCCTTCGGCTCAGGGCGTGGTCCCGGCGTTCCCGGATCGAGTCCCACATCGGGCTCCTCCGCTGGGAGCCTGCTTCTTCCTCTCCCACTCCCCTGCTGTGTTCCCTCTCTCGCTGGCTGGCTCTCTGTCAAATAAATAAATAAAATCTTTTACAAAAAAATAAAATAAAAAAATAAAATCTTTAAAAATAAATAAATATTTTGATCATACCTGAGTTCAAGAATAAGTCCTATATAAATATGATTTCACCTATCATATGAATTTTTCAGAATTTTAATGAATAACTTTAGTATTTCCTATTTTGCTTGTTCAATGACTTCAAAATCTGTACGACGTTTATTTTTATTTTTTATATATTTATTTTTGGTGGGCAGCAGGGCAAGGTTTATCGCGCGATAGAAAAGTGATGGTACAAAGCTCCCGAGAAGGGAGGGGACCCGAGAGGGTTGCCACCAGAGTCTGTACGTCTAGGGGTTTGTACGGGCTTGTTGGCGGGCTGTTTTCATCTGATTAACCCTCCCTGCGCCTGTCATCCAATCAGATTTCTGTCACCTATCTGTCATATGGGAAAGGGTGGAGGGCTCCTTCCAGGGCAGTGTAAAATCCTTCTAAGGGAGGTTTCCTCTTAAGGTGGGGGGCCCCTTGTCCCTGCCTGCCTGCCTTCCGATTACCCTTCATCATTCCCCGCTCTGAGGAGGTAACCCTAACTGCTGTTCGGGGAAAGGGCGATGACCGATCATAGCTATTTCCTGCGGGTCAGGGGTATTGGACGGGGCGGCCGTCAAGGCTCCTTTCGTCCAGATCTATCAAGGGGTCCCCTGCAGGCGTCTGGTTTGCCTTCCCTGTGAGGCTCCGTGTGAACCACCACCATTGGGAGTTTGATGACCTTTATTCTGGAAGATGGAAAGTGGGCTAGGGCATTTAGGAGGCAAGGCTCAGAGCACAACGCAAGACCGACTGCAGCCAGGGGTCCGGCGGGAGACAGAGGATGTTTAGTGAACGCCCCACACACTGTGAGGAGAGGGCAGGCAAAAGGCTGATCTGTGTCTTGTCGTTTCAAGACTAGTCTGAGGTCCTCTCTGGGTTCACAGAGGGATGTCAGGCGTCCAGGCTTCGCTGTCAGGCCCTTCGCTGTTGGAGTTACTCAGTCACTGTATGTGGACCTTCCCAGACCCGTTCCAACAAGCGCTTGGCCCCCAGGGTGCAATGGGAGAGGTTGGTTACTTGGGGCTGGGAGTTGCAGGAGGGATGAAACGATTTATTACATTAAAGACTTCCCTATCAGCAGGTCATTTACAAGGAAGAGTCTCCCGTATAAGGCAATGGGGGTAGAGACACCCAATTTGTACTTGTTTCTTGTGCTACTTTTTTCCTAGGATTGAGGTCTTCAGGCACGGTGTGTTAGATAAAGCCCCAAACCTCGGATACTCCCCTGTTATCACTCCGCGGTGCCTGGCGGAGTCCACACCAAGAGGTCTTCTGAGGCTTCTTGGTTCTACAGGGAAGGCCTTAACTCAGTGCGTGAAAGTATCTACCCAAACCAGGGGCACCTGTCCCTTTGCCAATCTTCCCCAGGCTAACGTCCTACTCGCTGTATGCCTCTGGGGACTTGCGAATGGAAGAACTGGTTATTCTTCACGTTTTTCCTGTCCCAGAGTTAGTTTCACGGCTTCAGGAATCAAGAGAGCTGGCAGCTACGGCTGCCCCTAAGGCATGCTGGCCAGCCACAAGCCCCCAGATCTGGCTCTTTGCTTAAACAGCCCACTCGCTGTTGAGCTGGCCCCAGGGCCTGGGTTGGGACGCCCAAGGCCATTCCTGTCACATCCCTCATGGTAGAAAGACTTAAGCTGGGGCACTGCGCAAGGCTCTCTTGAGATTTTTTTAAAGCTTTTTCTGACTCTAGATCCCACATTAATAGATGGGCACTGGCTGTCTGGGTGTCTTGATGAATCGATAGAGGGGGCATGCTCTTTCTCCATGACAGTTTCCTATTATGCCCAAAAAACCTTTCCCACAAGGACAGTTGTGGGGTCCTTAAGGTGTATGGGAACGGGAACTGCTGTTAAGGCCCGACCCACTTCAGCCTGAGTTGCCCAGACCTGGGAATTAATATCAGTCTCTATGCTGGGGAGGCAATTGCTAGTTTGCCCAGGGGCTATCAGTCTGAGAGTTAATATCTCTACCTAAGAGAAGTGTGGGCTCCCAGGCAGCTCTTCCTGCCCCTGGGTCCTGTCCCCGTGCTTTATTAAGCCCCTTTTTGCACCAAAGACTTCTCAAGAACAGTAGCTAGCCCCCTCAAGGTCCTGGAAACCTTGCTTCCAAAACACACTTACGCTATCCCTAACCCCCTCTCAACTAGAAAATATATAATGGGCCACTTCTCCTGACCCCATTGCAGCTCTTTCTGCCCGCAGGTCCTGTCCCCGTGCTTTTATAAAATCACTTTTTTTGCACCAAAAAAAAAGGGGGGGGGAAGAGTGAGAGAAAATTAGATTTCCCCAGGTGCATCCCAGAAGGCAAGAAAAAAATGTGGCTAATAGGTCGCCCACCCAGTGACACCTTTAACGACGGCACTGCAGTCAAGCAGTTGGCCCAGGGCAGAGAGTAGAACAGAAAAGCTGGCTCCAGTATCAAGAAGGAAATCGACTGGTTTTCCTTGTATTTCCAAAATTAGCCGAGGCTCTGGGCTCCCTCTGGTGAGCTGTTTCAGAGAAGCCACCATGGAGAGCCCCAGGCCCCATCAATCCTGATCAGGGGCGCTGGCCACCTGAGCCCTTGAAGACTGAGGTCCCCAAGGGCATTCAGATTTTCAGTGTTCACCACCGTCGGACAAGGGTTACAGGGCCTTGGTTTTTGTCATTGGGGGCACTCTCATTCTCATGGCCACAGTGATGGCATTTGGTGCCAGAGCCTGGGGAGGCCGCCCTGGCACCGGCATGCAAGGCGGTAACCAAAGCCTCAGGCTTCCTCTTTAGCTTCTCTTCCTCACTCTCCTCTTGCTCCCAACTGTAAAAGACCCACTGGCAGCTCATTAGAGCTCTTCTAGGGCCCCCTCGGGGCCAATAGCCAACTTTTGCAGTTTCTTCCGAATCTCTTGGCCTCAGGAGAACTGGCGGAGATCGCTGTGTATTCAATGAGAGCCTCTAATCTGAGAAAATTGTTCTGTTTTCTTCCTGGGTTTGGGTTGACAGTTAATTTACCAACAGACCCAGATGTCCTTTACCAGAGACTTTGAAAGCCACCTCCTTAACAATTGCCCATGAAACCCTTGAGACAGACAAGATTAACCGCCATTTTTTTACCAACAGACCCAGATATCCTTTAAAAGCACAAACCTAGGGGCGCCTGGGTGGCACAGCGGTTAAGCGTCTGCCTTCGGCTCAGGGCGTGATCCCGGCATTCTGGAATCGAGCCCCACATCAGGCTCCTCCGCTGGGAGCCTGCTTCTTCCTCTCCCACTTCCCCTGCTTGTGTTCCCTCTCTCGCTGGCTGTCTCTATCTCTGTCGAATAAATAAATAAGAAATCTTTAAAAAAAAAAAAAATAAAAGCACAAACCTATGTCCGGTAGTCAATGCTTTAGCACTTTATCCTATTTGGAAAAGACCTGGATGTAATCCCATTGATCATCCAAGTAAAACTTTCTTAACAATTGCCCACGAAACCTTTGAGACCGAGAAGATTAACCGCCATTTTAACTCGAGCTTATTTGACCTTCAGCAAACCGAGATAGAATCATTCCCGGTTCTAAACCTCATCAGTTTGGACAGATGAGTAGATGCCATGCTTTTTTTCCACCAAAGTGGAAATATGCAGTCCATGTCAGGCTGGAGAAGACAGAATTTCTCCCAAAAAAGGCAGTTTCAGCAGCTGCTTGGGAATATTCCTTAACATTTCCGTCCTGTGGTAGACTAACCACAGTTGGCTCCAATGACAGCCATTAACCTGGGAAATGAATGAGGGAGAAATCCCCAGTACTGCTCAATCCCTCTGTGATTCGAGCTTGGAAGAGACGGTGATACCAATGTCCAAGGGGATCATTAGGATCTTAATTGGGGTCTTGAGAGGATCCCCAGTTGGGGTCTTGAGAAGGTACAGCTGGGGCTCCAGTTGGAAAGTGAAGCCACCCACGGGCCCACCCATCTCTTGATCCCCGTATCTTTCAGCAATGGCCAGAACCCCACATTTTTCTGCTTCGGAGAGGATCTGATTTAACAGAGCATTACATCCACGTTTGGAAAACTTTGAGGTCCCCCTTTATCTCAGGTCTCTCCTTGGTCCCCCTTGGCACACCACCTGTTCTAGCAGAGGGTAAAGCCCTCGAGCACCAGCAGGGGTTCCAAGATAGGGTGGGAGAGGGAGGAGACAGTGATCTTATCCTGGGAAGGATGGTACCTGGATGGAGATTCCCCTGCAGACTCCACTTGCCTAGCTACTTTTGATGTGGATGTGATGTTTCTTTGTTCCTCCCACCTCCCCACCTCCGGGGGGCGGGTCCAGAAGAGAACAGCCAGGAGGCTGGGATCAATCCTACGTTGCTGAGATCAGAACAAAAGAAAATGAGCCACCTTTTTCCCAGTTAAAATCAGGAAGTCAAAGTCCCTCAGGTGGCCACGTCTCATCCTCCAACCCCAGAACAAAAGAAAATGAGTTGCCTTCGTCCAGTTAAAACCAGGAAGGCATCCGAGTAAACGATATTGAGCGATTTACAGGTCTGATACTCTTCCTATAGCCTATAATGCCAGGAAGGGGCTCTAAAAGTGTAAGGGTCTTGGTTGGGGAATTACCTATCTACAAGCAGAGAGGAAAAGGCGTCCCTTCCCTCAATTTTTTATGGTTGATCAGAGAGACTGGGGAAGAGAGAAAAAGGCATTCTCCACCTCAGTTTCTCCTCATCTTTTCTGGATGTGTGGCCCTAGCTACTCATGTGACTGACAGTCAGAGCGGGTCCCCACCCCCACCCCATCCCTCCTCTCTGCCAGGTGCTGGGAGGAGTCGTGCTTACCAGGCTTGGCCCTACCTCTGGAGAGCGACCCTGGTTTCCCTGCCCTTAAGATGCCCTTGGAAGTCAGTGGATACTCTAGACTTTTTAGTGGAGTTGTTCGTCTGGCATAACCACCTAATTATCTGGTCATTTTATTTTTTATTTCAAAATAAAATGACCATATGATCCAGAAATTCCACTACTGGAAACAGACCCAAAAGAATTGAAAGCAGGGACAGGAAGATGGATTTGTACACCAACGTTCTCAGCAGCATTATTCACAATAGCTAAAGCATGGAAGCAACCTGGGTACCCACCGGTGGATGAGTACATACATAAAATGTGATTTGTACCTACAATGGGATCTTACTCAGTCTTAAAAAGGAAAGAAACTCTGACACATGCTACAACATGAATGGACCGGGAGGACATGATGCTGAATGAAACGAGCCTGTTACAAGAGGCCAAATACTGTATGAGTCCACTAACAGGACTTCCTAGAGTGGTTGAATTCATCGAAACAGAAGTAAAGTGGTGGGTGCCAGGGGCTGGGAGAGGGGAGGTATGGGGAGCTAGTGTTTAATGGGGTCAGAGTCTCAGTTTTGTAAGATGAGGAAAGATCTGTGGATGGATGGTGGCGAGGGTTACGTAACAATATGAATATACTTAATGCCACTAAAATGCACACTTAAAAATTGTTACAGTCGGGGCGCCTGGGTGGCTCAGTCAGCTGAGCATCTGCCTTCGGCTCAGGGCGTGATCCCGGGACCTGGGATGGAGCCGAGTCAGGCTCCTTGCTCAGCGAGGAGTCTGCTTCTCCCTCTCTCTCTGCCTGCCGCTCCCCTTGCCTGTGTTCTCTCTCTGTCAAATAAATAAATAAAATCTTTAAAAATAAATAAATAATAAAAATGGTTAAAATGGTGCATTTTATGTTATGTCTCACCACAATTTTTAAAATAAATAATTAAAAACAAAACAAAGCTAAAGGACTAACTAGGTCTTTTTAATTGGTAGCCTCGTGTGGTTCTAATGACAGCTCTATTGAGATATAACGCACAAAACCATAAAATCTAACCTTCTGAAGTTCATGATTCTGTGGTTTGTCGTATATTCACGGATCTGTGCAACGTCACCGCTGTGGAATTTTAGAACACAGTCATCACCCCACGCAGAAACCCAGTACCCATCAGCAGGCACTGCCCCTTCCCCCCTTGCCCTGGCACGTGTGGACCTACCTTCTGCTTCTGCAGATTTGCCTAGTTTGGATATTTCATATGAATGACATCATATAACACGTGGTCTTTTGGGTCTGGTTTCCTTCAGTTAGCATAACGCTTTCACGGGTCAACCGCGCCATAGCACATGTCAGTGTTTCATTCCTTTATATGCCCAAATAATATTCCCTGGTATGGCTCTACCAACCTGGCTATCTGCTCATCAACTCTTGGTCATTTGAGTTGTTTCCACTTTGGGGCTGTTGTGACTTGCTTTGCTATGAACGTCAGTGTCCAAGTAGTTTTCTGAATATTCGTTTTCAATTCTTTGGGTTGTATATCTACGCGAGGAATTACTGGGTCATATGGTAATTTTTGAGGGATGGCCAGATTGTCTTCCACAGAGAAGGCACCGTTTTATGTTCCCACCAGCAAGGCAGTGTCTGAGGGTCCAATTTCTCTACATCCTTGCCAGTCCTTGTTATTTTCCATTTTTTTAATTATAGTCATCCCCGGGGGTGTAAAGTATCATCTCACTGTGGTTTTGATTGGCATTTCGCTAATGACTCGTCTCGTGAGCATCTGTTGCAAGCCTTTCATTAATTTCGATTCATTTGCAGAGTTCCGAAAAAATTGATTTTTATATCTTTCCTAAGTGTTCCCATTGTTTTGGGGGGTGGAGATTTGTGGAGCTCCTCACGCCACCAATTCAAAAGTGCCACGGCCCCAGCTGACTTCCTGGTAGACAACATGCATCCCAGTACCATCATCATCCTGTCCTAGGGTCATTTCTACAACAGACAGAGTCTAACAGCATCATCGGAAAAGGACGAAATAAGCTTGAGGTCTCATCAGCTCGTAGATTCTCTAATTCTTAATTATTGTTCCACATCCTGTCTCCTCGTCGATACAAGCGTCTGGCAGCAGGAACGGTGGGATGCTCTGGGGCCCTCCCTCTGGTTCCCAGCACCGTGCTGTGCCTGCACTAGAAGACTCGAAGGTTCACTAGCCACAATCCAAGTGCTCAGTAAACACATGCGGCTAGTATAGGGGACTGCAGAGATCTAGAACATTCCACCACTGCACTGCTCCAGATACTTCCTCTCCAGCTGTCTCTGAGCACATGACAGGTGTTGGAGTCCAGGGGCTGAAGAGGCCCCAAGTCTCCTTCATTTGCAAACAGGCACCTCTCCTAATGGGTGCTGATTACTTTTTTTTAAAGATTTATTTGTTTATTGGGGGGAGGGGCAGAGAGAGAGAATCTTCAAGCAAACTCCCTCCTGAGCACAGAGCCCAACCTGGGACTCGATCTCATAACCCATGAGATCTAGACGTGAGCCAAAATCAAGAGTCAGACACGCTCAACCAACTGAGCCACCCAGGCGCCCCGGGTGCTGATTACTTTTAATAAACAAGGTAATATATGAAGAATATGACTTTTCTGGGTCATTTCCTACTACTTCTAGATAGAAATTTCCAGAGCAGTTCTGTGCAAGAGAAGATGCCTAAAGAAAATACCCCCCAAAATATCTTAAATAATGCTACCGTTATTATTGGCTCCCAGGCCCCAGGGCCTTTTCTCTCTTTAGCAAGCACTCACTCAAGGGCAATCCAAGGTCAGCTGTCGTCTAATCCTTGCCAGATCTCCTGGTTCCCCAGCCAAGGCTGTCACTATCATACCCTCCGCCTCTCATAGACCAGCAGCTGGTCTCAGAAAGATTTAGTTAGGATTATAATATAGACCCATTGAGCAGAAATGGAGCAGCTGAGAAGCCCAAGTTGAGAGAAGGGCAGCCAACCGCACGGTCCAGGCCCACTGCTGGCTTCAAGCAAAGGGACCCTTTGGCATTAGCTGAGAATGACGAACACCAATTTCAAGCATTTTTGAACAATGTTCAAACTCTGATGACAAGGGTTTCTGTGTTGTAACTTTGTTTCACCATAATGTGGACGGTTTACTCTCTTCCCTAACTTTTGCCTACCTTCGTGTAAACGGGTAAAAACTAAGAATTAAAAAGACTCCTTAATGTCAGAGTTTCTCTGAAGAGTCATGTTCTTGCAGGAAGCAAGCGTTTACCCCTCTAACGTCCCAACGCCAGCCCCCAGCCCCAGGCAGCGCTGCAGCTCCCCGCCCACCACGCTTGGCTCCCGCTCTTCACGCAGTGCCCCATTCAGTTTCTCCTCGTGTCCCTTCTCTTGCTCACAGATTAACACCTTCCATGGAAAAGGCCTGGCTTTATGAGGGTGGGACCAGCCACATCATTTGAAGGGCCCGGGGGTAAATGAAAATGCAAGGCTCCTTGTTCAAAAATGCTTAAGAATTTCAAGATGGTGGTAGCAGAGCATTAAACCAAATGGGGACTCTCCTGAGTGTGGGGACAGGTTGCACACCCTTGACTTTGGCTTGAAATTGGTGTTTAATAAACAAGAATAGGATGTGAGAGTGAGCTCATCGTAACCGCGGGACTAATTGAGTATCTGCTGTTCAGCAAAATCGGGTGAATTCCCAGGTAAACGGAGCTGAAAATGCCGCCAGCCTTGTGGCCGCTTGCTAACTATCTGCATACAGTCAGGGCATTGGCTTTGTTCACCAATAAAAAAAAAATCAGCTAATTCTAAAAACAAAAAATGTGCGTCCTTGATAGCTCCATCTTCCGGGCCCACCTGACACACCATCCCGTCTGCCTGAAAATTGACGCCCTCCCCAGGACAAGCCAGAAGAATACTTAGAATACTTGAATTTATTAAACTTGCCGGTCGGTTCGGCCCAAGGAAGCTAGACTGGCTGAGCCAACAGCACTCCTCTGACTGGATCTGAGGGCGAAGCACCTCAGAGGGTGATCGGCCCCCCACCTGGGCCACCACCCCACCCACTCACCAGCCTTGAAGGAGACGAGCGGGGAGAAGCAGCTCTTCTTTGAAGGGGGGGCGGGGGAGAACACGGTGAAAGCAGTCACCTCGGGACGCCTGGGTGGCTCAGTCGGTGAAGCGTCTGCCTTCGGCTCAGGTCATGATTCCAGGGTCCTGGGATCGAGCCCCACGTTGGGCTCCTTGCTCCATGGTGACCCTGCTTCTCCCTCTGCCTGCCGCTCCCTCTGCTTGTGCTCTCTCTCTCCCTCTGTCTCTCTCTCTCTCTGACAAATAAATCAATAAAATCTTAAAAAAAAAAAAACCAGTCTCCTCAAGTTGCCCTTCAAGAGAGTGTTTGCTACAGAGAGAAGCAGAGTTCATCTCGCATGTTCACATGATCCTTGGAGACGCAGGCCAGCTCCCACAACGTCACCTGCAAGGACAAGAGAAACAATCCAGACTAGGGCCCCGGCTCAGTCGAGCCCTGGTTCTGGAAAGACAGTTAACATCGCACCCTACGGAAGAACGTGCAGGGTTGGGACAGTGGAGAGAACGGCTGACGTCATTTCCACCTTTTCCTGTTCATACACGATACTCCCCAAATACCCAAGCCCCCTTTTCTTCCAAAATTGCTACAGCAGAGTGGGCTTGATTCAATTAAAATGTGCAAGTGGGCTGACCATAATCCCGGGGCCACCTAGCCCGTACACCATCCTTGAGTGAATTTGAGAAAGGTACTCCCCTCTGGGCTGCTTCCTGGGCACCCAGCTTGATGAGTGAAGGGTGCCTTGGCACATGCTGGAAAGATCCCAACCCCTCCCACCCTGGGGAGATATGGCTTCACAGCACGATGCCCAGCTTGGCCAGCAAAACGTGCGCTCTATTTCACCACCCCGTCCCCACCCATTTGGCTAGGCCCCTTGCTCAGTGAACAGGCTGCACGGCTGTACCCAGGGGTTCTGCTCAATCACTAAACGTCAAGCTGCTCTACAATAGGGAGGAAAGCAATTCACCTGGCCTGATTCTTATCATGTGCAATCTACTGATAATTCTTAGAACATCACAGCAATAACTATTTTTTTTTTAAAGAGGAGGCCTGTTGACTCAAGAGAATCTCAGGAAATTTTCAGGTTATATAAAAGGAAGTGAAAAAAACTTAGATAAAACTCAGAAAGACATTTGGGCCTTTGCCCAACCGCAGAGGAATACATGATGTGGTCTGTATAGTCAGCTGGAGGTGAGTTCAGTTTCTGGCCGCATGACCCTGGGCAAGTGATTTAGCCTCAGTCTCCCCATCTGGAAAATGGAGATAAAAATGTGTACCTCAGGACACCTGGGTGGCTTAGTCAGTTAAGCATCTGACTCTTGTTTTTGGCTCGGTCATGATCTCAGAGTTGTGAGAGCAAGCCCTGCGTGGGGCTCCACGCACAGCGGAGGGGAGGTCTGCTCGAGATTCTCTCTCTTCCTCTCCCTCTGCCCTTCCCCCTCTAAATATAAATAAATAAATAAATAAATAAATAAATAAATAAATAACTTTATTTTAAAAAATGTGTACCTCACAGGGCTATTCTGAAGATTACAAAAAGTAATGTTCATTCAGCTAATACTTACTGAACACTTCTGACATGGCAGGGCCATGGCAGGCACGGAAACAACTGTGAATTTATAGACAGGGTCCCTACAGTTTAGTATGGGGTCAAAAATAATATAAAATTTACATTAGGATAAGAGTTATGAGAGGGTATGGGGGGGGACTGACCTGGTCAGGTGGGTTGGGGATTGTTCCTAGTTAGTCTGTGGTCTGAAAAAAGAGTAGAGGCTACCAAGCAATGTGAGAGGTGAAGACAGACCCAATCAGACTGGAAGGGCATGTGCAAGAGTCCTGTGGCAGGAGGAAGCTTGGCTCCATCATGGAAGCAAGGCCACTGGGGCTGGAGCACAGAAATTAGGGAGTAATATCAGAGGAGGCTGGAGGGAGGTAACTGGGGCCAAACTGGGCAGAGTCTTGAGGATGCAATAAGGATAGGACTCTTCATCCTATGAGCAATGGGAATTGAAGGTTGAGTCTTACGCAAGATGGGGCAAGAGGTGAGAGGAGGCAAGTGTGATAGGATTACATTGCTTTTTGAAAAAAATCACACTGGCCATGGAGTAGAAAGTAGATCGGAAGAGAGCCAGAGTGCTGTGGGGACCAACTTGTAGGTCACTGACGACATCCAGGTGAGATAGGGTGATGCCTGGATTCAGATGGAGGTAATGGGGAGAGGAAAAGGGGTCTCACCAGGGAAGAAGAAGGAAACAGACTGGATAGGCAATGTGGCAGGAGGGGCCAAGAGCTTCATCCAGGCGACCCCCAGACCTGGGACATATGGTTCTAGATGGACGCTGGTGTCATTCACTAGGACAGGCAACGCCAGAAGAGGACCACATTGTAGGGGGAGGTTCTAATTTAATGTAAGTAATACTGAATTTAAGATGTTTTGTCTCCAAATAGAGGCACCAAGAAAGCAGTTGTGCCCGCACCTCTGATCTCAAAGGAAAAAAGCCACTACAATGTGCTACAGGTGAAAATCCATGAGCCATGTGTGTAGAGGGGGCACCTGAAGCCATAGTTGCGGATAAGGCCACCTCAACACTGCTTGGATCATTTGTAAACTTAAAAAAATTATTTACCTGATTGTGTATTCTTGTTTTATATTCAAGTCAAAAATAAATATTTTTTATTTTATTTTATTTTTTTTATTTTATTTTTTTTATTTTATTCTATTTTATTCTATTCTATTCTATTCTATTTTATTTTATTTTATTTTATTTTATTTTAAAGTAATCTCTACATCCAACGTGGGACATGAACTCACAACCCCGAGATCAAGAGTCGCGTGCTCTTCTGACTGAGCCAGCCAGGTGCCTCCAACAGATACATATTTTAAACTTTGTATGCTGTTCCTAAAGATTTTATATCTCTGAAAGTATGGCAAGACGACATCCATCATCTGGCCATGGAGGACATGAGTTCAAGAGAAGCTTCAACACCCAGAAATCTCTGGAAACCTGAATGTATTAGTCATACATGGCCGTGTAACAAATTATTCAGAAATTTAGCAGCTCAGAACAACAAATGTCTTATCTCACAGTTTCTGTGGGTGAGGAATCCAGGAGCCACTGAGCCAGGTACTTCTGGGTCCGGGTTCCTCATGAGGTTGCAGTCAGGAGGCTCTGGGGCTGCCGTCACCCGAAGGCTGCACTGGGGCTGCTTCCAAAAGACTCTCATTCACAGCTGGTGGCGGGAGGCCTCATTCTTTGCCACGTAGACCTGTCCACCAAGCTGCTTGAGTGTCCCCACCACATGGCGCCTGACTTCCCCAGAGCTAGTGATCCGAGAGAGACGGTGGAGCCACAATGGCTTTTATGTCCTAATTTCAGGGGTCACACATAGGCTTTCCCACCACATTCTATTCACACACACACACACACACACAAAAAGAAAAAGAAAAGAAAAGAAAAAAATGAGGCACTAAGTCCAGGCCATGCATGACAAGAGGGGAATTAGGCTTCATCTTTTGAAGGGAGGAGTATTGAAGAATTGGTGGACATTTTTTAAACCTCTTGCTAAAATTACATAATTAAGTTCTTTGACATGAAACAGCTCCTTCCTCCAGGCTTCTCTGTGGCCTTCCACTTTCAGAGGGGGTGGACACTGGACCCACGTCTGCTGCTCTCCCCGGCTATTATACTCAACTGTTCTTAAGCCCAGAGCTTTCACTGCATCCCTCTGAGAGCACACAGGGTGAGGTTCAAGTTGACACCGATGAGGGCCTGGCTGTCTACACTGGTTCTCCATGGCTTCCTCTACCTTCGTCCTCTGGATTCTGGTCCTCAGTCTGCACATCTGGAAACAAAATGCCATCACATCCTCAGAGAGGAACCAGGCTCTGGTGATGTAGTCCCCACTGAACTCATTTTTGAGAGTCTACTTTACAAACACCTAGACTAATTTTTAAACCAGGACACCGATGTGCTTGTGGCCACAATCCTCGGGCCTGAGGAACGCGGGTCCATTCAGAGCTATACTGAGCCCTGGGCAGCTCCAAGGGGTGAGTTGCATACAAATACCCCAAGGTATGCCTTGTATTCCCTTCCTTGGGAAACAGGACAAAGGAGTAGAGGTGAAGGCCTTCGGAGAGGCCATGTGTCCCTGCCTGGCTTCCACCAGCCACACTGAGGACCTCAACACACTAGCTCGGTCCTGCCTGGCTCTGGACCATTCTGGACCAAGGCAAGTAGAATATTTATACCCTTCAGGGTCTGGAATTCAGCTGGTCATGGGAATCCTGGTATCCAAGGCGCCAGCTTGGACACTCTCTGGGCCCCAGAGCTGTATTAGTTAGACTACAGAGCCAAAATAACAGTGGCTTTGATATTGGCTCTATGCCCAGCATGGAGCCCAATGTGGGGCTTGAACTCATGACCCCGAGATCAAGACCTGAGATCAAGACCTGAGCTGAGATCAAGAGTTGGATGCTTAACCGACTGAGCCACACAGGTGCCCCAACAGTGACTTTTAAACAATTAATTTCTCTCTCCTGTTATAGGCCAGACATAAGCCATCCAGGCTGGGAGGAATGTGTCTCCACAGCATGAGAGAACTAAGAGTATTCTCTTGTAGCTCTGTCATCCTTTGGGCATTGCCTTTGTCCTCACAACCCAAGATCTCTATCATCATGTCTCATTACAGCCATCGGGAGGTGGGGGCCTGCTGCTTCTTTCCCTTAAGAACATAGCCTAGAGGGTACCCACTTCCCCGTGACTCACATCCTATTGGCCAGAACCTGGTAGACGGCCACACCTGGCTGCAAGGGAGGCTAGGGGGTGTAGGCTTGATTCTGGGTAGCCACTGGCCCAGCGAAAAAGCCAGTGTGTCTTGGTATAAGAAAGGAAATATGGGGGCGCCTGGGTGGCTCAGATGGTTGAGCCTCTGCCTTCGGCTCGGGTCGTGATCTCCAGGTCCTGGGATCAAGACCCAGGTCAGGCTCCCAACTCAGTGGGGAGTCTGCTTCTCCCTCTCCCTCTGCCTCTCACCCTGCTTGTACTCTCTTTCTCTCTCTCTCTCAAATGACTAAATAAAATCTTTAAAAAAAAAAAAAAAAAAGGAAATACAGGTATAGGGCAACCAGCAGTTTCCACCATCAGAATGTTGTTTACTCCTTGCCATCATCACAATAAGGATAATTTACGTTTATCAAGGGCATTCCAGGCACGAGGCACCGTGCAAGGGTCTGACCAGCATTCTAGCCCAGTGTGCACCACAAGCCTGTTACTATGCCTGCTTACACAGGAGGAAACCGAGATTCAGAAATCTCAGCAACTCTTCCCAGTTCACCCAGCTGGGCAGCTCAAAGCCTGCATTTAGACCACCGGCTAATTCCACATCAACACGTGACCTAGAGCAGCCGTCTGCAGCAACAGAATGCGAGCCACATATGTAATTTTAAATTTCCTAGTGGCCACATTTTTTAGAAGTTTCAAAAAAATTAATTTACGGTATACATCATAATAAAAGATATTTTATTTAACCCAGTGTATCCCAAATATTATCATTTCAACATGTAATCAATATAAAACAGTTTTGCTGAGGGCACCTGGGAGGCTCAGTTTGTTGAGTGTCTGCCTTTGGCTTGGGTCATGATCTCAGGGTCCTGGGGTCGAGCCCTGCATCAGGCTCCCTGCTCACTGGGGAGTCTGCTTCTCCCTCTGCCCCTCTCCCGGCTCGCTCTCTCTCTCAAATGAATAAGATCTTTAAATAATAATAACAACATTATTAATGAGACCATTTGCATTCTTCTGTGGGTCTCTACCAGCACTCTAGTGCCTAGATGCTTCGCATGTCTCAACTCATTTCACTGTCACAGCTGACCTGGGGTCCAACAGTCCTTCCACATAGTTTTCTTCCTTTTTTTTTTTTTTTTAAGATTATTTGTTTGAGAGAAAGAGCGAGAGCGAGTTGGAGGAGAGGCTGAGGGAATCTCAAGCAGACTCCCCACTGGGGCTCGATCTCACGACCCTGAGATTACAACCTGAGCCAAAATCGAGAATCAGACACTCAACAGACTGAGCCATCCAGGCACCCCCTGGCAGGGTTTTATATTCATTTGACAAACTAGGAAACCGAAGTGCAGAGGTCAGGTAACCTGCCCAAGGTCACAAAGGGCTCAGAGCCGACTTGAGTGGACAGAGAACAATTCTGCACCGAGTCTAGCTTGGGATCTCTACTGGCTGTGGGACCCTCAGCAATCCCGGCAACCTGCAGCTCCTTGTTTCCTTTGTTCATTCAGCAAGCAGCACACGTCATCTGCCCCACGGAGCTTACAGTTAAATGCGCTGGAGAGATATTTACTAACCTAAGACCGACAGAAATGTCTGTGAAATGAAAGTTGTAATGAGGGTCACAAAAGAGAGATCCTGGAGGTTAGAGAAGACAGCCCTAAGATGAAACAGGAAAGACTTGGGGTTAGCTCTGTGAAGAGGGGACCAGTCCAGGTGGTCCGGTGGGGGGCCCAAGTGTCAATGAAAGCCCTAATGGCAAGCTGACAGTGTGGCGGTGTGGCTGAGGCTGCAGAAAGAACAAAGGGTGAGTAAAGGTGGGGGTGGGAAGGTCAGGTGCAACGGCTTGAGGAACCCATTGAAAGTGTTCTCAGCCCAGGGTGGGGCTGACATGACTGTATTTGAATTTCAAACAGATCACAGGAGCGGGATGGGGAGGGCACTGTGGGGAGTGGAGGAGGGTAACAATAACAAACCGCACAAGGTTAAGGAGTGCAGATAACACAGAAGAGGCCCCGCTTGGTGCCCAGCCCCTCCTGTGCAGCAGATCCCAGCTGCTCTTATTATGCTCTTATTATTAGGTGCTCCCAGGGTTTACTGTCTTTGAAGCCCATCTCCCTTTCCACCACAGATAGAATCCAGTGCCTGAGACATGATGGTAACTCAATAAACAGTTATTTGTTCAAGGTTCGTGGCTTTGTTTTGTTTTGTTTTTAATTTTGCCTCCCTCCTCGGCACCCCCATCCAGAAAGCCCTAGTTTCACATAGCAACGGACAGGGAATCTGGGAAGGACCGTTTGACTAACAATCCTGGCCTGCGCCACTCTGCCGCCACCTGGTGGCAGCATGCCTACAGCACAGAGCAATGGCTCTGGGCAACATCTGTGTCAAAAATAAATGAGAGATACACTACTGAACAGTACACTTAAAGATGGCTAAGATGGTAAATTTTATGTGATATGTCTTTACCACGATTTAAAAAATAATTAGTTAAAGTGTAAAATGAATGTAAAGGGTAAAACTAGTCCTTTCTCACTTAGGATATCACATTGCTTATCTTGGGATTATGTTGTAGCACTCTCAAATTTTATTTCTCACTTAATACAAATAACATCATGACATGACAGTTCAAAGTATTTCCGTCCTATCTCTGCACTTCCCTCAAGCCCTTTAAAATTTCTCTTTGGTATCCTTGGAGCAGGGTTGTGATGATATACTATCACACATGTGTTATTAATTATGCTACGGATTATAAATATTACATATTATATTTACAAATACTGCTGCTATTTGACTCAATCCTCTCAAAGACACCCTTTACTCAGTTTGCAGCTTCCCAAGGTAAAATCTCAACACCACGTTCTATCTGATCTGTGTCTGCTAGGGTACAAATATGTGACCTGCCCACCCCGTGTGTTACCAACAGCAGTGTACGACTGGCCCTGACCTTAACCCTTTCTATCATTTCTAACAAATGTGAGGTCCTCGTGGTCCCCGTTTGCAGTCCAAGTCCAGGAAAGCAAAGACGGGAGCTGGTTTGAAGTCTCCCCTCATTGTTCCCCGAGGGCTCCCACAATGGTTTCTCCACGCCCACTCACGGCCACAATATAAAAGACCCAGTCCACAGTCTACTCTGCTCCTTACCAGCTGTGTGACCTCCAGCCAATCACCTAACCTCTATGCGTTTATGGAGTCCCTCTCAGTAAAATGGGATTAACAAGGTCTTTCTCACGGGAGGATGCTAAAAACCAAATGACAACGTATACAAAAATCACCGTCCACCGCACGGCACTGTGCAAATACTGTATTACCCCCATTGAGGCGATGGTTGTTTGACTGTTCGTTTTGGCTGCAATTAAAACGTGGACGTGGGGTGGAGACCTGGGCTGGATTGGGGTCCGCATTTGCCATTTAGCTGAGAACTTTCCCTGGACTTCTCACCTCCCTCTCGGAGCTTCCGTATTCACATTTGGGAAATAGAAGTAACTATTCCATGAACTCAGGGATTGTGCCATCATTACACGACATAGCAAAGGTCAAAGGGCTGTCCCAGAGCAAGGGTGCAGCACATGGGACCCAAGAGCTCTCTCAGAACACAGGCTGTTCCAGAACCTTCCTGGAGAGTAGCCCATCCCTGACCAACCTTGGCCACATGGACCAGGAGGTGCCCTGCCCTGCACCGTTGGCAGCCTGGGTTTTCACCCACAGATTTGAGCAGGTTGCTGCTTGAGACATTGCTTGTATCTTATTCCCTGACTATACAGTCCGTTGAGACGACAAGCCACTCAAAAAAGTAGTGACAGACACTCCTACCCCCTCCCCAGCCCTTCAGGACAACAAGGTTTATTCACAGCTTAACAGGAATTATATTAATTATATAGTATCTCAAATTGAAGAAAATTGTGGACATTTATATTAGATTATATTGCTTATAACACACATAACCTTGTTTAAAATAAAAGCTTTATTGGGATAATTCACCCTATAAAAGGGTACAATTCGGGGGTTTTTACTATATTCACAATGTTATATACTCACACTGTTGTGCAAGCATCACCACTATCAAATTTTAGAACATCTGCATCACCCCAAAAAGAAACCCTATACCCATTAGCAGTCACTCCCTCCCCCAGCTCCTGGCAGCCACTAATCTATTCTCCCTCTCCATGAATGGATTTGCCTCTTCCGGACATTATATATAAATGGAAGCATACACTATGTGGCCTTCTGTTTCTTCCTTCCCTCCTTCCTTCCTTTCGCTCTTTCTCGCCTTACTTTTTTTTGAGAGCAAGGGAGAGCGCACGCTCAAGGAAGGGGGGAGTTCAGGAGGGGACGGGCAGAGAAAATCCCAAGCAGACTCCCACTGAGCACAGAGCCCCTACGCAGGGCTCAGTCTCACGACCCTGAGATCATGACCTGAGCCAAAATCAAGAGTCGGACACTCAACTGACTGTGGCAGCCAGGCGCCCACGCATCTTTATTACAGCTTTCCCGGGTGTGAAGTGACCTGATTTGCATCTTCCTAAAGACGGGAGGGGGGAGCGTTGGGGGGGGTTGTTAAGCATATTTTCATGTGCTTATGGGCCATTTGTGTATCCTCTTTGGGGAATGTCCATTCAAGTTCTTTGCCGCTTCTAAATTGGGTTATTTGTCTTTCTGTTGTTGAGCTGTGAGAGTTCTTTATGGTTCCAGATACTAGACCTTTATCAGATATATGATTTGCAAATATTTTCTCCTATTCTGTGGATTATCTTTTCATTTTCTTGATAGTGCTCTTTGATGCGCAAACATTTTTAATACATGATCTTTTATCTTTCATTTTAGTTTTTAGGGTTTTTTTTTTTTTTTTTTTTGACAGAGAGAGAGACAGCCAGCGAGACAGGGAACACAAGCAGGGGGAGTGGGAGAGGAAGAAGCAGGCTCCCAGCGGAGGTGCCAGATGCGGGGCTCAACCCCAGGACTCTGGGATCACGCCCTGAGCCGAAGGCAGACGCCTAACGACTGAGCCACCCAGGCGCCCCCTAATACGTGATCTTTTAAAGTGAATGTTTGATTTACTATAAAAGTGATGTATTTTATTACATTCATGAGTTAAAAGAGAAAACCATTCTCTTGTGCTTGGGTACAATTCAGCAGCCATTCCTAAAAAACTAAGTAAAACAGAACTGGAAGAAAACAACTAAACCCTGATTAGGCATTCTTAACAAAACCAGTAGCAACCACCAAAACACATGAGGTCATGCCGATGCCACAGCTCCTAGAAACAGCAAAAGGGCAAGATGCCCATTGTGCTTCAACTGTGATTTTTTTAAAGATTTATTTATTTTCTTATCTGAGAGAGAGTGAAAGCGAGAGAGATCACAGAGGGAGAGGGAGAAGCAGACTCACCACTGAGCAGAGAGCCTGATGAGGGGCTCAATCCCAGGACCCTGAGATCACAACCTGAGCCAAAGGCAGATGCTTAACTGACTGAGCCACCCAGGCGCCATCAACTGTGATTTCAAGGTTTGGATCAATGCACTGAGACAGGAAAATAAAAGTATTAGTATCAGTATTTGAAAAGAAGGGAAAAAATATACCTTTATCTGTAACAATATAATCTAGAAAATCTGAGGCTTTCCTAAAACATTAAAATTAATAAAAGGATTTGGCAAAAATGACTGGTTTCAAGAAATATGTACAATAAACCAATAGCTGGGGCACCTGGGTGGCTCAGTCGGTTGAGTGTCCAACTCATGGATTCAGCTCAGGTCGTGATCTCAGGGTTGTGAGATCGAACCCCTCATCGTGTTCCACGTTCAGCGGGGAGTCTGCCTGAGATTCTCTCTCTCTCCCTCTGCCCCCCCCACTCTCTCTCTCTCAAATAAATCAAAAAACAAAACATGGGGCGCCTGGGTGGCACAGCGGTTAAGGGTCTGGCTTCGGCTCAGGGCGTGATCCCGGCGTTCCGGGATCGAGCCCCACGTCAGGCTCCTCCGCTATGAGCCTGCTTCTTCCTCTCCCACTCCCCCTGCTTCTGTTCCCTCTCTCGCTGGCTGTCTCTATCTCTGTCAAATAAATAATAAAAAAAATAAATCTTTAAAAACAAAACAAAACAAAACAAAAAAACCCAATAGCTTTTCTTTGAACTGGCAAAGAACAAAAGAAATCAGTGTGGGGAAAAGTATTCCATTTACAAGAGTAACAAACACTATTGTGTCAATAATTTGAATTAAAAAAAAGGATCTATATAGGGGCGCCCTGGTGGCTCAGTTGGTTGGGCGTCTGCCTTCGGCTCAGGTCATGATCCCAGGGTCCTGGGATTGAGCCCCATGTTGGGCTCTCTGCTAGGCAGGGAGCCTGCTTCTCCCTCTCCCTCTGCCGGTCGCTCCCTCTCCCTCTGCCGGTCGCTCCCCCTGCTTGTGCACTCTCTCTCTCTGTCAAATAAATAAGTAAAATCTTAAAAAAAAAAAAAAAACAGGATCTATGTGGAAAAAACTAGAAAGTTGTATTTAAGGACATAAACATAAGGCCTAGAAAAATGAAGAGATATCAGGATCATGCTTGGAATGCTTTATATCATTAAAGTATCAATTCTTGGGGCACCTGGCTGGCTCCGTCAGTGGAGTATGTGGCACTTGATCTCAGGGTTGTGAGTTCGAGGCCCATGTTGGGTGTGATTACTTAACAATAATATATTTTTATTAAAAAAATGTATCAATTCTTCCCAAGTAAATAAAAAAAATTTAAATACCTCCAATCAGAATGGCCTGGGATGGGCTGGAAAACATAAAACGATTTCAAAGTTTAAAATTGTTCCTTAAAAATTGTTTCAAAAATAGCAAAATGCTTCAACAGCTTTTAAAAGTAACTATAAAGTTACTCGGGGCAAAGACTGCTAAGTGCTCAGCCAGCATTAACTCCCTCCTTTCTTACTAACAAAACTTGTATATTAATGAGGATAGCAATGTGTCACCACCATAATATTACATTATAACTTATGAACTTGCATTTCCTAGCCTCCCTTAAAGATGTGGCTTTGTGACTAAAAGCTAAAAGTTGCTGGGAAGGGTTTATAGAATGACTCCTTCAGAGAGGAATAGATGAAGGTTTGGAAAAGTCTTTCCCCCTTTTCTTCCTACTTGGAATATGAGTGTGGTGGTTGGCATCCCAGAAGCCATCTTGGACTCTGAGCTGACCTTAAGCTAATACGAGGATAGTGGAACAGAAAGATGGAAGGATCCGGGGCGCCTGGGTGGCTCAGTCGTTAGGCGTCTGCCTTCGGCTCAGGGCGTGATCCCGGAATCCTGGGATCGAGCCCCACATCAGGCGCCTCCCCTGGGAGCCTGCTTCTTCCTCTCCCACTCCCCCTGCTTGTGTTCCCTCTCTCGCTGGCTGTCTCTCTCTCTGTCAAATGAATAAATAAAATCTTAAAAGAAAGAAAGAAAGAAAGAAAGAAAGGAAGGAAGAAAGAAAGGAAGAAAGGAAGGAAGGAAGGAAGGAAGGAAGATGGAAGGATCCAGTCGCTGATGAACACAAAGCCACCACATCAGCCCTGAGCTGCCCATTTCTGGAATTCTTTTATCTGACAGAGAAATAAACTTCTGTTTTGTCCAAGTCACTGTTATTTTAGGATTTGGCTGTATGTTCCTGATCCAAAACCTATTTGACACACTACTATAATCAAAAAAAGTATTATCCTGACACAGAAAAGGCAAAGAATAAATCAGTGGAATGGGAAAAAAATCCAGAAATAAATCCAAGTATTTATGGAGACTTAATACATGAAAAGATCACAGTCAATTCATTTGGAGAAGAATGTTTCATTTACTAAGTTTACCTGACATACTGGCCTGTTTAGAAGAAAACAAAGCTAAATCCTTCCTCACATCATAAATAAAATTAATTCCAGGTGGAGTGGAGACCTAAAGGTGAAATGTAAAACAATTAAATTAATAAAAGAGAAGTTAGAAGAATATTTGCATAAAAGAGCTTAGATTGGGGAGACTTCATTATGCAAATCAGGGAACCAAAAAGCCATAAAGGAAAAGATAGACATAAAAATGGTAGGGGCGCCCGGCCGGCTCAGTGGGTGGAGCACATGACTCCTGATCTCAGGGTTGTGATTTTGAGCCCCACGTTGGGGATAGAGACTACTTAAAATAAAAACTTTTTAAAAAATTGTAAAACTTTGGTAGAAGAAAGTGCAAAGTTAAAATACTGGTTGGAAAAAGTCTGGGTGCGACACACTTGCTAGACAGTGGTTATCATAAAATCTTTTTAAAAAATTGTAGAAGAAAGTGCAAAGTTAAAATACAGGTTGGAAAAAGTCTGGGTGCAACACACTTGCTAGACAGTGGTTATCCTCTCTGACGGGTCTGCAAACATCTTCTGTAAATGACAGATGGTAGATATTTGAGGTTTAAGGGTCATAAGGTCTCCGTCACAACTACTCAAGTCTGCCTTCGTAGCACAAGCTCAGCCATAGACCAAAAACAAATGAGCACGGCTTCTTCCAATAAAATTTTATGCATAAAGAAATTTGGATTTCATATCATTTCCATACATCTCGAAATATTCTTCTTCTTTTGATTGTTTTCAACCATTTAAAAATGTAAAAAATATTCTTAACTTGAAGGCCTTACAGAAACAGACAGCTGGCCAGTTTTGGCCTGAGGGCCATAGTTTGCGACCTCTGGTCTATGATATACGAAGAACACCTGCTACTTGGTCATAAAAGGCAAAGGACAAAGGATGTAGACATGGTAGCTGCAGAAGAGGAAATCTAAATGTCCAGTAAGCATTTGTAACAGGATGTGGAATGAGATTTTTCCTGTTATCTGAGCACAATATATAACACATAATCCCACATTGTAGAGAGAGAGTACTGACATGCTCTTGAAAGCTTTCTATAAAACACCAGCGCCAGTCTGTTGACAATCGGCCCCCATCACCCACCTCCAGATAGTAACAGGCAGCTACTAATTCAGGAAAGGACTGACAGGGGGGAGAGTTGGTGTCAGACCTAGTCTATTTGACACTCAGAGCAGATGATTTAAATCCTCCTCTTCTCTACTACATTATTTTTAGCATTTATTTTTATCATGAAATGAAACTATACCCAACATGGAAGGCTTTACATATTTCAAAATAGTTCTAGACATTCGATAACTTCCTCTTTTGCTTTTTATTTTTCTTTCTTAGGCTCTACTGAGTCAATGTCTTTTCACATAAGGACAGTGCCCCTTGGCACTAATCTGGCACTGCTGTAAAGGTATTTCATGGATGTAATTATAGTCCCAAATCATTTGGCCTTAAGAGAGGGAAATTATTTGGGTGGACTTGATCTAATAACACAAGCCTTTTAAAAACAGAGTTCCTCTGGCTGGTTGAAGAAACCCCTAGAAAGGAATCCAGCTCGGCCAACACCTTGATTTCAGCCTCACCGAGCAGGGAACGAGACATGGAGACACGCTATGCCGAGTCATCTGACCTAGAGAACCTTGGGCTAATAAGTGGATATTGTTTCAAGCCACTAAATTTATGATAAATCATTACGTAATAATAGAAAACTATTAACACCCTTTATTGCTTGTACCCAGGAGGACCACTCCTACTCTCTGTCCTCGGTACCCACCAGTAAGAGGCCTTAGGGGAGGGGGAGGGTTTTCCCTCTCCACCCAGCCCTTGAATGGGGGAGCAGACAAAACTCTGCTCCAGGTTGCCTGACTGAGGCTAAGACAGGGTGCTCTGGCTCTCTGCGTGGCCCCTGTCCCTCATCTCATTCCCTAGAAGACTTTGGCCTCTGGTACAGTCTTGAGAATCAATGCTTTGTTAAAACCCCATACTTTCCTTAGTCCCTACCTTTGGATATTCAAACAAGTTCCATTTTTAATATTGTAAATGAGGCTACCACAAACATCTTTGTGCATAAAACTTTGTCTGGATTTTGGCTGGTTTTCTTGGGATAAGAAATGCGGTATCAAGAGTAAATGAACATCTTTAAGGCTCCTCATCCATATTGCCAAACTTTTCTAGGAAGATCCTCAGTCTACCACTCCATTAGGGGAGTATGATGTCTAAGGTTATTGATCCAAGCTGAGCCAACAGATGGTGGCTCAAAGACTTAGAAAATATTTCAGGGGGAAGGCCACCTTTTCATTTTACTTCTACTCTCTCCCTCTTAGTGAACCACCTTCACTCCCAAGTTTCCAGTCGCCCACTGGGAACTTCTACCGGAAAATCCCAAAGGCACCCAAACCGAACGTGTCCCAAATTAAGGCATTTCTCACCTTTCCACCCCTTTTCCACCAAAACGCCTGATTTTGAAAACACTGGAACCAAGCTGATAACCATTGATGATAACCAACTAGACTCCCTAACGACAGCACGCTTTTAAGATAAGCGAGGACACGCCACGTGCAAAGATGACGACGGGGACAGAAAAGGAACGTCTTGCGCTGGCCACAGAAGCTTTGGGAGGTTTGCAGGGTGTATACACAACAGCGCCCGCGCACCAACTCACAGGACAAGAGGGTGACGAACAGTCGTCACGGAGCTTCGCCCAGAACGCACTGCCCGAAATACAGGTAACCCCGGCTGGCACCGAGATGCGATTTAGGTAGGCGAGCCAAGCACGTCGCGCCCCACAACCCAGCTTTCGCGCCTTACGAGACACAACTGCGCAGCCGCCATAGGGTAGGCGGACCGCCGGGCGCGGCGCCGGGCGCGCTAGAGGGCGTGTGGGCCTTTGTGCGCACGCGCCTTTGTGCGCACGCGCCCTTGGACGCGCGGGGGCGCGCGGCGTCTGGGAACAAGAAGGAAGCAGAGGGGAAGGGGTGGCGTTGAACCCGTCCCGCGCATGCGCGCGCTGTGCGAACCGTTTGGCGGGTTTTCTCTAGTTGCTCTCTTCTGTTCCAGTCATTGAGATGGTCCGCGCTAGCTTTTAGGAAGCCGGACATTCTCCCCAGAAGAGCGAGTTAACGAGACTTCTGCTTTCTTCCTTCGGGCGTTTGTGGGCTCCTCCCACAAAGAAGTGTTTCTCCGTGACTGACGCAGGGGGCCTTCTGACCGCCTGAGGGCTTGGGCCGTTTGGTCCTCTTCCGGCTCGGTCTCCGTGAGGGTGAAAGGATCCGAGGAACCTCGTCCAGCCCGTCAGTCTCCACGCCGTGGGTTCCTTGAACTCGGTCCGAGCTCGGTGGGCCGGGGCCCCCGGCCTCCCTCCTGGGTCACCATGAGCGTGTCCGCCCAGCGCCTGGTGGAGGAGTTGCAGATCTTCGACGTAGAATGCGAGGCGGCTCTGACCGAGAAATGTGAGTCCCTCGACCCCGACCCCGACTCCAGCCGAGGTCCACACTCCCGCTCCGTGTACCCAGTCGCCTAGAACCCAAAAGGGAACGCTTCCAAGTTTCTCCCCTCCACTAGATCAGACCTCTTAGTGTTTGGGAGATGAAGAATTAAACAGAGTTTTGAGATTTGGGATGTAGGGACTTTGAAATGTTTGCAGTGTACTGCTTGGATCCAACTCAAGAATAAGAATATGTAAATCAGCGCAGTTTCAGGAAGGTGGAATTGGGACGTGCCAGGTTCAGACCAGGCCCGGTGGCGCGAGTTGTGAAATTCTTTAAGCCCCCTAACGGTAAGAGATGTGGGGGTTTTGAAATGTAGCTTTATATTTCTGGCTCTTCCCTTTACAGTCTACACTTTAAACTTGCTGATCCGTCACTTCTCATCAAAGCTGTTGGTGGTCTGTGCAAATATGAACCCTTGAGGTGGATTCCCAAAATTGAATTTTAGCATTGACAAAAGCTTTGGGGAGCTTGTCAGCTGTTTACAGAGGGAGAAAACGACAAGGAGACCTCTGGTCTGTGAGCCCCAGTCTCCTTCCTCAAGTCCAGCGCTCCCTCTTACTGCTCAGGCTGTGGGGCAGGAGATGTTTGAAGCAGTGTCTTGGGAGATGTAGAGGTCTCAGTTTTAGGATCAGGATGAACGTGCACCTGCCTTAACCACTCATCAACACTTTGAACTTCTTTTTTAATGTATAAAACCAGAATGCGAACACGTTAACTTATCTTGAGATACCAAAATACTCCAAGTTCTTATGACCAGTGCATTCCTTCCCAAAATGCTGTTGCTGCCATCTCACAGAACTACTTTGGCAGAGGTGTTAGACTTCTAGGCTTTGTATTCATAATCACTAGCCTCAGTGGGACTTCAGCTTTGCCACCTTCTCCTTTAACATCCTTCGGTCCCACTCAAAGCTGATGAACTTCTTGTCTCACCAAGAAGGTAGAAAACTTCCATAAGAAACAATTAGAAAACTTTCACCATTACTTCTTCCCACCTACCTCTCCTGCCGTCCTATTACAATGAATAAATTCTCCATATTCCTAGCAAAATCCAAACCCTCCACTTGAGTCCTAAATCCCATTCCTTCTCGAACCTTCTTAAGAACATCACTCCAGTAATTCTAGTCTCTTACAAATTTTCTATTTTCCTTGCTGTAAGAGTTTTTCTCTTATACTCTATTGTGGGCACCTAGGTGGCTCAGTATGTTAAGCGTCTACCTTTGGCTCAGGTCTCGATCCCGGGGTCCTGGAATTGAGCCTCCCGTCGGGCTCCCTGCTCACTGGGGAGCCTGCTTCTCCCTCTCCCTCTGCCTGCCGCTCCCCTTGCTTGTGCTCTCTCACTCTCTCTCTCTGTCAAATAAATAAATAAAATCTTTAAAAATAAATTAAAATAAAGTACTCTATCGAACCCACTCCCTGTTCCAGTTTCTCTCCTCCCCAATACAGCAAACCTCTTCAAAAAGGTTGTCTATATTTGCTGTCTTCAAATTTTTCCTCCTTAATCCCATTTCAGTAAGGTTTTTCATCCCCAGTGTTTCACTGAAATTGCTCCTCTCAAGGTCACCAGTGACCTTAACCTAGCTAAACTGTGATGAATTTTCAGTCCTCATCCGGAATTAGCAACATTTGGCACCGTTCGTCATGTCCTCTGTGAAACATGTTTTTCTCTTGGCTTCTTAGACACTACACCTCGTTGTTCTCTTATCTTGCTTGTCACCACTTCTCAGGCTCGTCCTGAGTCCCAATGCACACACTTCCTTAGGGATCTCACCCGCTCTCCCAGCTTGTCATCCCCTGTGTTGCTGATGATTCTGAGCTGGACGACTTGCTAAACTGCAAGCTGGTCTGTCCACCTGCTAGTTGGATATGTAATTGGCACCTCGAGCTCTATGTGTCTAGAAACTAAGCTCCTGTGCGTCCTCCCTCTCTTCACAGTACTTCCTTCTGCCTCTTCCCTGCCCTTCTAGGTGCTCAGGCTGAAAACAGCATCATCCTTGACTCCTTTTTTTCTTCCCATCAGCAAATCCCACTGGCTTTACCCTCAGGATGCTTCCTATCGGAGGTCCAACCACTTCTCCCCCCTCCACCGCCACCACCTTGATCCAGGCCACCGTCATCTCTCACTTGCGCTTTGCCATGGTTCTCTTAATTGGTCCCCTGATTCTGCCCTTGCCCCCTTCATTCAGTGCTTAATGCAGCATCCAGAGTGATCCTGTTCAGTGGAGGCTGGATCATGTTACTGTTCTGTCCAAACCCTCTAGTGATTTTCTAAGTTGCTCAGAGTACTAACCAGGATAATTATAGTGGCCAACAGCCTGTACCCCCTTTACCCTTGAACTCCTCTTCTGTCTCCTTCCTCACTGTGTTCTAGCCATAGTGGCTTTGCTGATCTTGCTTCAGCTTCAGGATCTTTGCTTGAAAGCTCTTCCCCTAAATACTGCACAACTCGCTTCCCAGTCTTTCACCTTCTCAGTAAAGCCTTCCCTAATCACTGTATTGAAAATTACCAACCCCCTGATCCCTTCCCCACCTTTATTTTTCTTTTCTTCTTTTAATCTTTTTTTTTTTTTAAGATGTTATTTATTTGAGAGGGAGAAAGAGACAGAGCAAGAACAGGGGGAGGGAGGGATGCCTGGGTGGCTCAGTCGGATAATCGTCTGCCTTAGGCTCTGGTCATGATCCCGGAGTCCCAGGGTTGACCCGTCATTGGGCTTCCTGCTCAGTGGAGAGTCTGCTTCTTCCTCTGACCCTCCCCCATCTCGTGCTCTCTCTCACTCAAATAAATAAGCAAAGTCTTCAAAAAAAAAAAAAAGGTACAAGGAGAGGGAGAAGTAGACTTCCCGCTGAACAGGGAGCCTGACCTGGGGCTCAATCCCAGGACCCTGGGATCATGACCTGAGCTGAAGGCAGACGCTCACCGGACTGAGCCACCCAGGCGCCCCCAGCTTTATTTTTCTACACAGCACATTTAACCCTCTAACCTACCAACAGATTTTCCTTTCTTGTTTTCTGTCTCCAGTAGTCAGCTTCGTGGAGACAAGGATTCTTCTCTGTGTTGTTCACTGCTATATTCTCATGCCTGGAGCAGCGCCTGGCACTTGTGGGTGCTGAATAAATATGGACTGAAGAAATCGAAGATTGTTTTCACCTTTCGCAGGGAAAGCTGCAAGAGATGAACTGAGTTCTTACCTGTCCCCTTTTCCTTCCTGCAGTGGTGGAGCTGTGCATTCTGTATGGACAGAACGAGGAGGGTATGGTAGCTGAGCTCATAGCCTTCTGCACCAGAACGGGGAAAGTTTGCCTCACCTCAGAGACCCTGAACTCTTTTGAGCACGAGGTAAGAACAAAATGTAAGGAAACTAATGATGAAATTCTGCATTTCTGCTCTTAATGGGAGGCGTTGTGATGTAGTGTGAGAAGAGTGTGGGCTCTCGAAACAGATCCGGACTCTGGTCCCAGTGTGCACTTGGGCAGACTACATAACATCTGTCCCTGAGCCTCCGTCTCCTCTTCTGTTAGTGGTTCTAACAACCCACATTTTTGTTATGGTTATTATAAGAATTAAATGAGAGTGGGTTTAAATCACCTAAGACTGTATATATCGGGTGGTAGGGCTTCAACAAATCATTGGTGGTGGCGTTAGATTTAAGTGTTTGCAGACAAACGGTCACAGGACAACTCTTTGTTTTTAGCCTGTCGTGCATAGTCTTAACTTAATTCTTACTTGAAGGAATTTTATATAGTAGATTATATTTTGAATGGCTGTGGAAAACACCTCCTCTGTTACTTGACTGGAATAATGTGTTCATTATCTTTTACTTCTCAGTGTCTGAGCAAAAAATTGTCCAGAGCGTCCAGGGATGGTGGGCACGCAGGAGCTAGAGACATTGTTTCCATCCAAGAGCTGTATCCTTTCCTGCTGCAGGTTTTTGTATAAAGCCAGCAGCTGTATTTTGTAATTGTGTAATTTAAAAACAAATAATGCAAGTACCTACTCTTCAGATTTCTTATTTAATCAACCCTTGCCTTAGATTTTGGGTGGAAGTCTTTTTCTTGAGCACTGTTTTTAGAATCGAAGCGGAGGAAGAAGAAGAGAGCCTCTTGAACTCTTACACCACACCCTCTAAGGTGAGTCTATGTTTGGACATGGCTTTCTAGGAGTAGTGGGTTTTTTTTTTCTTTATTCTAAAAACATTGTCACAACATTTGAAGTTCTGAGGGAGAAAATTAACCCCCAATACAATTCCTACTATGTTTCCACTTACGCGTTTTCCTTTCCCATCACAGACATGGCTGTGTTTACATAATGGCGGTCCTTGTAACCATATAGTTATCCTGCTTTTTTCAGTTAGCATAAATAGCATAAAATGTTCATAAGGATGGTTTCTCCATAATAACTCTTCGTAAAAGTTGCAGAGTGTGGTATCAGGTGGAGGTACTATAATTAAATGATCCAGTCCCAGCCTGAGAGGTAGGGTAGGGTAGTGGAATAGTATTGCCCTCAAAGCCTGAGTCAAATACCCAGGTGGCCCTAGGTGAGTTGTTTTATCCCTCTGAGCTGCAGTTTCCTAATCTCTAAAATCCCGGTGCATTCGTTCATTTAATGAGCAGCTGCTGTGTGCCAGGCACTGTACTGGACACTGGGTGAACAGTGGTGAAGGAAACAGGCACAGTGGGGCTCTGCCCTCAAGAAGCTCGAAATAAATTTGTAGGAATCCATAAACGTGGAGTAAGCCTTCATTTTTCAAAATCCGGTCACACTGAGGTCTGTCTGAGTTCATCCCACTCCGTTGTCCACTTCCCGCTCCTCCTCAGTCTGGTGGTCTTACTGTTCTTCAAACACACCAGACATGTGTCCACCTCATCTGTCCCCTGTCTGAGGGAACAAACCTGCCTGCAAGAGCAAACCCCTCCTCTTTCCCTCCTTTATTTTCTTCTCTTGCTTTTCTTTTCCCTGTGGAACTTACTACCATGAGACAGGTTATATATTCACTTTGCTTCAGTCCGCCTCCCTCTGTTAGAACCGAAGCTCCTTGAGGGCAGAGACGTTGCTATGTTCTCTGCTGTTCTCCCAGAGCCTGGCATGTTAATCGCTGTTGAAGGACAGACCTTCTGAACACGAACGGTTGCTTGGCTCCCTAAGTACCATCAACCAGGATTGCAGAACCTAGTGGGGCTGCCTCATGTCGATCTGATTGACAACCTCACAACTCCGAAATTTGTGATTTGTCTGTATATCCAGAGTCGATTGTGTTTGTGGGGACTGGACTCGTGGTAATCCAGCTCTCAGTAGACTGACGCGTAGGTCAGATGCACATTTACTTGATTTCCTATGGAGGTATGTGCCCTTCCAATGACGGAAATACGGTCCTGAGGACGCCCAGTCCTGCCACAGAGGTATTTAGGAGGCTCAGTTATGAATCACAGGTGGTGACCAGGGAATCAGAGTTAAGCAAGTCAGACTGAAATGAGCAAATACGATGAACTACGTGTCTAAAGCTCAGAGGCGACACCACGTGGGTCTGGCCTAGAGAAGTGGATAATACTCAGAACAGTACCTATCACATGGAAACTGCTCGATCTTCGTTAGGCCATACATCAGTGGCCTCCCAACAAAGTAGTCATAGAGCCAAACGTTGGCCTTTCCCACCCGAACAGTGCCACGGCGAGGTTGCCAGGCCCTTGTCGAGTCTTCAAGGCAGGTGTGCCTAGGGTATAGGTCCGAGTGTCCCGGTGGCCTTACCTGATCATTATGAAATATTTGATTTGTGCAGTTGACAGCGTTTTGCTCCACGCTTGCCGTAAATCCCCTGGTGACATGGAGGGAATGTGTTAGCCTGCGGATTTGAAGTTCCCATGCCGCCGGCGTTATATTTCTAGTAAATAAACTGGCAACCGGGGCTATAATTTGGGTTTCTGTGTGGTATGAGAATGTGCTTACCCCGGAATGTGAGAAGATGGTATCCTCGGTCACGGTATTGCTCACTGCAAATGAATAGGCCCGCAGCGTTAATAGCAGATCTCATGAGTGTGGTTAGAGTGAGCACATCCTTGAGAAGCGTAACTGGAGTTGGTCTGTTGACACCATCGGGTTTCGCCGTGAGGGCTGAGGACAAGGGCCGTGAAGCTGCCCCGTCTCCCAGTGTGCCGTCCTCTTGCCATGTCCTGGGAGACGGACTGCCTCTCTTGAAATACCCCCACACAACCTTGGCCCTAGAGTTCGACAGCCCCTGTGGATTACAAGAGTTGTTTAGGAAAATAGTTTGAGAAAATACACCAAAACCGTAAAATTTTATCCATCCTTTGGCCCAGTAGTTGTCCCTAGTCAGACTCTCTCCTAAGGAAGTAATCCAAATTATGGGAGAAGCTATCCGTGTGAAGATGGGCATCTCAGCGTTTTTTATGATCACTCAAAATTACAAGCATCCCATATATCCAGTGGTAGAGACGTAGTTATGTCACCTGTTGTGTCAGTTTAATCACAGCTACTAGAAAGGACAAATGTGGTGACGATGTGGGAAAATGTTCATAGTTAATATAGCGTAAAAAAAAAATCAGTATATGTAATATTCAAATAAAGGTTTATATTTAAACTAAGATTGTGAATATTAGAAGTTATATATTTTTTAAATTGGAAAAATATGAAAATACCAGAAAGGAGTATTAAAAGATGGTGGTTGTATAAGAGCAGTAGCATCAGGGTCTTCTTAAAACCTGATTTCCATCCTGGCTACTTGATGATGGCCTTGCGTCCGGTCTCGTGTTCAGTCCCCAGTCGTCCCCCGCAGGCAGCTGTGGTGGCATAACTTCAGCGTGCAGCCAGGAGGAGCCCACGGGCAGGGAATCCTCTGCAGACCGACTGGCCTCCTGCTTGTGGTCCCAGCGAAGAGTTTATCTCTGCTCTGCCACGGTCCGCGACCCCAGACTCTGGGGAGCAGTAGATCTCTGAGCTGTGGGTCTCACCCCCCCATCCGGGGCATACCTTTGGATATTTGTTGATGAACAAAAGCCAGAAAACAGAAGAGACCATCAGTGAGGCATTTGCTAAGTAGTCAGGCTGAGAGCTCAGCCGTGTGATCTGCCTGGAGTCATTCCCTCCCCTAATTTTGAAAACGTGCAGGGGACTTTGCCAAAACGGGTAGTAACGCGGTCCCATCCCTTCTCAGGAAGATGTGTCTGTGCGGGTCAAAACTCCCAGCTGTTGTAAAGCAAAGGGGTGGGGAAAGAAAGTGACCACGTGAACGGTTTGACAGGACAGATTGCCTGCTTGGCAGTCCTTTCTGGGAAACGTTGATACTTTTTCATAATTGCCTTCAAAAGGGGGCGGGATTCCGGTGGATTTGGTGATAGCTGCTAAAGATTTCTCTATGGGATTATGCCTGGAGGTGGGGCCTTAAGAAGGGAACCAGCCCAGCCCTACCTTGTGCCCTTCACTTGGGCACCATGCTTTTCTTCCCACGGGGTGAACCCTCAGGTAGCAGCTTGAGTCCACAGTGACTAGGATCTTGTTTTCTGTTTTGTTCTAGGGTTCTCAGAAGCGAGCTATCACCACCCCAGAAACGCCCCTAACAAAAAGGACTGTGTCTACTCGGAGCCCCCATCAACTCCTCTCGCCGTCGAGTTTCTCTCCAAGGTACAGATCAGAGTGAATCCAGCTGCGGGACTGCCCTCCCCTTTCTGTGGTTGTCAGGGGGCTGACCCTGCAGAGTGACGGACTCAGTGCAGGTGGCAGTGTGCCTCTGCGGTGCCTGGCTCCAGAGCCTATTGCTCTCTGCCCTCTCTTCCTGTGTGGAAAATTACCGTGTCTTCCAGTAGTTAAGGAAACTCACTTTCCACCCACTTTTCTGGGGCTCATTTCCTAGATCAGGAATTGATATCTTCTCCAGAAAACAGCCTGTCTATTCAAAAGTCCAAGAGTCTCAGGAGTCTTGCCAATAGAGACAAATAGGTTTCCACCTGCCTCTCTTAGTTCTGGTGTTGTTAGGTTTCTTCTCTTCTCCTTCTTTTCATCTATAGTATCTTTTTTTTCAAGATTTTATTTATATATCTGTCAGAGAGCATAAGCAGGGGAGTGGCAGGCAGAGGGAGAGAGAGAAGCAGACTCCCCGCTGAGCAGGGAGCCCGATGTGGGGTTCAATCCCAGGACCCCGGGATCATGACCTCAGCCGAAAGCAAACACTTAACCGACTGAGCCACCCAGGAGCCCCCACAGTATCTATTTTTTAAAAAGAAAAGCACGTATCTGTGTTCATCCTGTTGTATAACCTGTTCATTGTTCCTCTCTCGGGTTACAACTAGTTTCTGAGAGTTTGCGTGTCACTGTGAGTCTACACGGACTTAACTGGCATTTTTATCCCGGCTGCCACCTCTGCACATAAATCCACAAAGATCACATGTGATTTTTTTTGAAATCCGTAAATGACATGTCTCCTACTAGAGAATTCCATGGGTGAGGGCCCTGCCGAGTAGAAGAAAGGCTTGGTGCTGCCCCGTCAGGATGAGGCTAAGGACCCATCACGTTAACCATTTAGGGAAATACGAACTGCCCGCTCTGTGGATCCCTTGTAGACGGAGCAGAGCTTAAGATCGTCCAGCTCTGGGGCGCCTGGGTGGCACAGTGGTTAAAGCGTCTGCCTTCGGCTCAGGGCGTGATCCCGGTGTTCCGGGATCGAGCCCCACATCAGGCTCCTCCGCTATGAGCCTGCTTCTTCCTCTCCCACTCCCCCTGCTTGTGTTCCCTCTCTCGCTGGCTGTCTCTATCTCTGTCAAATAAATAAATAAATAAATCTTTAAAAAAAAAAAAAACATCGTCCAGCTCTGTCGCTTGAGAAAGGAGGTGATGGCAGTCACTCCAGATGAGCGGTCATGGGACTCAGAAGGACAGTTTCTCTGAGGTGGTCCCCTGCTGCTTTCTGTAGTTCTCAAACTGGTTTGGGAAGCGAGCTTTCTAGACGTACAAGGGCGTCTTTGACACTTGCTGGGTAGAGACGGTTCTCATCAGCTGAGCCAGCACTATGACAGCAGTCACATTCTCTAAGTAAGCAGGCCCTCGAAGCTCCACTGCACTAAAGGGCCGGCCGCACTGCCGGTCCCGCGGAGCGGCGCGGGGAGGAGCTCCGAGAAGTTGGCCGTGTGCTGTCTCGGCACGCTAATAAAGCTGACATCAGAAACTGGTTTTGTAATTTATGAAAGTAACTTCTAAATTACTCAGGTAGAGGCAGCGCGGAACTCGGGATCATTAATTGAGCTCGTTTTCCGTGGCCTCTGTGGGAAGAAGGGATGATGGCACCAGTCGCCGTGTGGCCCACATAAACCTGGTTCCTGCAGGCTTCCAGTGCCCACGTGCGGACTGTTAGAAAGTGGCCTCTCTGCAAACTGTGTTCGCAGCTGGGGGGTTAGAGGCCCTCGTTGGCTTCTGAGGAGCTCAGCGCTGTACGTGTGTTTGTTTACCAGGCAGTGCATGGAAATGCGAGAACTTGGCAGTGAAGCCTTAGAGAATGGGAATGTTTGTTCACCAGCTGACTGAATTTATTACATCTGCACCTCCACACACACGGGGGGAGAGCTGACTGATTCCTCTTAACTTCATTTTATTGTGGTGTCTACCTTGAACTATGTTGTGAGGAATTGCAGACGCACAGCAGCTTAGGGCTTATCCACAGCCAGGCTCTAGTGGTATTCCAATAAGTGCTAAAAATAAGATAAGAGGGGCGCCTGGGTGGCTCAGATGGTTAAGCATCAGCCTTCGGCTCAGGTCATGATCTCAGGGACCTGGATCGAGCCCCAGATCGGGCTCTCTGCTCAGTGGAGAGTCTGCCTCTGCCCCTCCCCGGCTTGGTCTCTCCCTCTCTTTCTCTCTCTCACAAATAAATAACAAATCTTTTAAAAAATTATAAGAAAGAAAAGAAAGTGGTACTTGAAACTTGCTTTTTAATCAATCCAGAGTTTGGTTTGGTTTTGCTTTGTTTAGTTTGTAAGCCAGGAGAAAACCTTTTAAAATATGTCTCTGTCTCTAAATTTATCCTCATTCCTGAGATTCCTTAAGGGTTCAGGTACGTCCAACCCCATTGAGCTGATTAGATTTATAAAATGTGAGGCCAGGTTGACGTTTCTCCAATCCCCATTTCCAAAAGGTAACCTCATTTTATTCGTCTCTCTTTTTAGATGGGACTACAGTAATGCGTATCTGTTTTGCTTCCAATCAGTGCTACTCCCTCTCAGAAATACAGCTCGAGAAATAACCGAGGAGAAGTGGTTACCTCCTTTGGCTCAGCACAGGGAGTGTCTTGGTCTGGAAGAGGAGGGGCCGGTAACATCAGCCTGAAGGTCTTGGGGGGTCCAGAGTCACTCACCGGGAGCTACAAGTCAATGTTTCAGAAGCTTCCAGATATTCGAGACGGTAATTGTTTTTCTCTTTGCGATTCTGGAGAATATAAAACCACCCGGAAAGGTGTAGAGTAAGTAACAAAGCTTCAGCTAGGCTGGTAGAACAAGTTCCAAGGTTGCCTTTGAATATAGAAGTTGGTAGATGTCCTCTGGATGCCCCCAGCAGTAGAGGGACATGCGGTAACACTCAGCAATTCTCCCAAGTCCCTTCGCTTCCCTAAAGAAAAGGCACATAACCATTTCCCAGTGGCAGCCATTTGAACTGTGTAAAAGAAGCCAATTAAAGTCAAAGACATTTATGGTTTCTTCCTTGTAAAGAATGGAAGACTCTGGGGCGCCAGGGTGGCTCAGTCGTTAAGCATCTGCCTTCGGCTCAGGTCATGATCCTAGGGTCCCAGGATCGAGCCCCACGTTGTGCTCCCTGCTCAGCAGGGAGCCTGCTTCTCCCTCTCCCACTCCCCCTGCTTGTGTTCCCTCTCTCGCTGTCTCTCTCTGTATATCAAATACATAAATAAAATCTTGAAAAAAAAGAATGGAAGACTCTCCAGGTTGGACTTGACTCCCCCTAAACCTCACTGATGACCGGAATGAAGGAAGGCTGGGTTGTGGGCATCCGTGCTGAGCCTCAGGGATTGTGCCACATAAAATTTCGGCCATGAAATATTGGGAAATTGGCTGGGTCCTGGGCACCCTCCTGCTTCTGTAAAATGACTGACTTCAAGATTTTACAATGCACTGTATCTTCTCCTCTTGACAAGTGAAATGTCCTAAACACAATACTTTTTCCCCTTTGGTCTTTCAGTTCTGACCTGTAAGATAGAGGAACTTGGCACTGAACTCAAGGAACACTACAAGATTGAGGCTTTTACTCCTGTTCTGCTCCCAGCTCAAGTAAGAATTGTTTTAATAGTCCTTCCTAATTAATATTGTATATTTAAACTGATGGCAAAAAGACATCCTTGCTTCCTTTTTTACTTCTTGTCTGCGTTCTAGTTAGAACATCTGTCTTGGTCGAATTTGATACCATGGATCCTTCTGAAGAAAGACTTAGAAGTGCTCTCTGGTTTTGTGACCAGAGATGGGCATTTTCTTTGCACTTGGATTAGGGTCTTGGACATAAGCAAAGACTGAGGCCTTTTCCTTTTTAGTGGTGAGGCAGGTAGCCCCCTGGAGATTTCCCACGAATAGAAGTGTTCAGTGATCAGGATATGAGGATAGCAAAAAGGATAGGGTTTCCAGGAACGGTGACCCATGGTCTCTCCCCCAGTTTGGTCTCTGTCCTTATGGATCAACTGGTGCCAGTAGTATCTTTAATTGTGGTTTAATCTGGCACATGTTCCAGTGCTTTCTCTCTGAAACATTTTTTAATCTAAAGGGAAATGTGTTCTAGAAGATTCCTTAAGGCACCTCTGTCATTGTTTGCATTCAGAGAAGACTGACCAGTTGGAGAAGATATGCAAAACCATGTCATATAAGGAAGTTTGAGAGGAAGTAGTGGAGGGGAGGCAGGGATGCACGGTCTTGTGGGGAAAGATTAGACTTCCTCAGTGTTCCCCCAGGAATGGGAACAGGACAGAGGAAGCCACAGAGAGAGAAATTTCAGCTTAATTTAAAGAAGAACTTCCTGTTAAGAGACAGTATGGTGTGTGGTTAAGGATATGGCTCTGGAGCCAAACTTCAAACCCAGACTTGACCCACTCTTTGACCTTAATTAAATTATGTAACCTGTTGCTGATTTTTCTCTTTTGTAAAGTGGGTCCTATAATAGTATCCACTTCAGCATCGTTGTGAGGATTAAACGAGTTAATACACGTAAGCCTTTAGAACAATGCCTGGTATTCAGTAAGCTCAATAGATGTGAGCTATTAATGGTTAACACTATCCAGAGATGCAGTGGGCTGCCTTGGGGTGCGGGGACCGAGCTTGCTTCACGACAGATGCCCAAGCTTAGATGACCACCCACTTAGAGGGGCTCAAGCATTGCGTGGGTGGGCAGACCAGATGCCCTGAGAGTCACTGATGATACTTGTCAGTATGGTGCCCCTACCAAAAAATGTTTCCTGCTTGGGATTTGCTGTTCATTCTGTTGACCCCGGAATCAGCTCCTGTCCCCAAGACTGTCATTCTTATGTTACACCTTCCGTAGGAGCCTGTCACTCTGTTGGGCCAGATTGGCTGTGATACCAACGGAAAGCTGAACAGCAAGTCAGTGATTCTTGAGGGAGACCGGGAGCATTCCTCAGGGGCTCAAATTCCAGTGGATTTATCTGAGCTGAAAGAATATTCTCTGTTTCCCGGACAGGTAAGATCGGATGCACGCCTGCTGTTTGCTCTGTAGTGTGTGTGGTGGGCGGTGGGCGGGTGAGCAGTGCCTCGCCGGCTGCCTCTCACTTTCACTAGGTGGGGCGGGAGCTCCGGCTCAGGAGCAGATGGCAGCATGGGGGTTCCAGCTTTCCCCGAAGGCTCTGACCTCAGCTCTGGGACCTACTGCCCAGTTCAGACTCCAGCCCCACCCCAGCGGGAGAGCACCCACGTTCCTAAGCCAGAGTGCCTTCATCTCTAAAATGGGAATAATAATTCTTACCTCATAGGATTGTTACAAAAAATTAGATCATCCGTATAGAGCATAATTATTATTACTAACTCAACTCCCTTAATTTGTTTCTAGAAAAATACTCCCAAGTTTATAATTATAAAATGAGATAGATGGACTTAGTACTTAATAGACTTTTATTAATAAAGTACCCCCAACGTGGGGCTCAAACTCATGACCCCAAGATCGAGAGTCCCATGTTCTACCCACTGACCTGGCCAGGCACCCTAGTACTTAATACTTTTTAACTATATCAAAATAGTTGTATTGCTGATCTCTTGTTTCACTCCCGTTCTGCTTCTTGTCCTTCAGGTTGTAGTTATGGAAGGAATCAACACGACTGGTAGAAAATTTATTGCCACCAAGCTTTACGAGGTATGACGGTCGTTGCCCCGCATTCCCTCCTGCTTTGCAGCAGGCACAGTACGTGTCGTTCTGTCCGTCCTGGAAACTCAGGAGAACCTATTTGTTTGCTTCTCCATCCTCTAGCTATAGAATGGGAGGCTGCCTCTGGGCCCCCTTGCAAACCATTTCTGTAAAGGTTTTACAGGCCATATGGTCTCTGTCACAGTGTCTCGGCTATTGTGGCTCAGCTTGCAGAGCAATGAGTGTGTCCGCGTGCCAGTAAAGCTGGATTCGTGAAAGCAGGCAGTAGCCAGATGGGGCCCCCGGGCCCTAGTTTACCTAGTACCCCTGCTCTAGGCGGTAGTCCTCCACAGGTTTGCAGGTAACACAAGCAAAAGTAGCAGAGTCCCTGCTCTCAGGTCCTTGCGTAGGATACTGGTACTCGGGGCACCTGTGCTCTCCCACCTTTTGCTAGGTGGTCTATTATGAGTGTGGCCATAATGTACCTCCTGTTCCCTGGGTTTCTTTGCGGCTCTCCCATATAGAAAAGCGGCAGGTACCATCAGTTCTGTGAGCTTTTAGCCCCAGGGAGCAAGACTGGGGCTGCTTTCTTCCTTCTGCATCTCAGCCCTCCCCCACCACCCTCCCTCCCCACCTGCCGATGCTGTGGTTCCCCACCCCTGTTCAGGGCCCACCCCCCCCTTTTTTTTAACCAAGAACTCAGTTTAGCTTTTCTCCTGTTTTTAAAAGGGCGTGCCACTTCCATTTTATCAGCCCACCAAAGAAGATGAAGGTAAGTTTGGGTCCAAACCTTGTTTTGCTAACAGTGAGGATGGTGGATGAGGGTCCAGGTTCCTCAGGCCCTGGGAAAGCTGAAGAAGCTGCATGGGAGCACCCCAGTGGAGGCTAGTGAGTACAGCGGGTGGGTGGCTTCATGGGCCCTTGGTGGAAGGCCAGGGTCTGAGCCCAGTGAGCGTGGCCACCTGGATTCTGGCATGCCATCTGTATCTGGAAGTTACTTTATAAGAGGCAAAATAGAAATAGTTTTAAAAAGAATTTTTCACTGCACTGTGGGATCCTGGATGGGATCCGGGAAAAGAAAAGAGACATTAGTGGAAGAGCTAGTGACCCCCAAATAGTCAGGAGTTAACAGTAATAAGCCAGCAGTAGTTCCTTTGTTTTGTTTTTTAAAGATTTATTTATTTATTTTAGACAGAGAGCGCGCACGCAGCGGGGTGGGGGGGAGGCAGAAGGCACGCCTGACACGGCTCGATCTCATGACCCTGAGATCACGACCTGAGCTGAAATCCAGAGCCGGACACTTAACCGACTGAACCACCCAGGTGCCCCTGGATTCATTTTGACAAATGCACCGTAGTCCGGCAGGGTGCCGGCATACAGGAAATTGGTATTATCTTCGCAACTTTTCTAGGTTTCTAAAGTTATTCCAAAATAAAAGGTTTATTAAAAAGTTAGACAAATTTCTGGGGCACCTGGGTGGCTCAGTCACCTAAGCGTCTGCCTTCAGCTTGGGTCAGGCTCTCGGGGTCCCCGCTCCCTGGGAGTCTGCTTCTCCCTCTCCCTCTGGCACTGCGACCCCCCCGTGCTCACACTTCCTCTCTCTCTCAAATAAATAAATAAAATATTTTTTTAAAAAGTTAGACAAATTTCTAAGGAAGCCTAGAGTTATTTGGTAACGAATCTAGATAGGAAAGGACAAAAAGTTTAACAGACTGCTTCAAAATAATTCAGAGCATTTTTGAAAGCAAAGCAGAAGACTGTGGAGGACTCGCAGTGAGATGGCCGACTCTAGGGTATTGTCAGCACCCCGCGCACACTAATGGTGTGTGATGAGGTCGTTCTTGGAGGTAACGTAGAATCAGGAATGAAATTTAGGAGTTTATGACATTGCATATTGCATCAGAAGATCCGTGTTTCTGGCAACGAAAGGAACGTGGTGGTATGAGATCTGCTTCAGGTGGCAGAATGAAATTGATGTGGCTGAGATGCCCGGGGCCTGAGCTGTGTGCCATGAAGCTTCTGGGAGCAGTTGAATAAGTTATTAACATTTTTGACCAAGGTACTGAGCTGGGCACTCATGGAGACACAGAATAAGGCGTGGCCCCTCCTCTGCGGGCACTTGCTTTCCTCCAGGGCTTACATCTCCTATAGGCTCCTCAGAACCAGATTTAACTTTGTCCCTGCCCTGGCACTGCGTGAAACAGACTCTTCTCCCTGAACTGTCATCTCGCTTCATGGTGTTCCTGCTCTGGTAGAGGAGTAACGGCCTAATCCCTGGAACGTGGACTCTGTTGCTTTACATGGCAGAAGGGACTTTGCAGGTGTCCTTCAGTTAAGAATCCTGAGTTGGGTATTGTCCTGGATTGTCCAGGTGGCCCCAGTGTAATCACGAGGATCTTTCTGAGGGGGAGGGCAGAACGATCCGCAGCAAAGGTAGAAATGGTAGGCTGCTGGCTATGAGGATGGAGGAGGGGTCATGAGCCAAGAAATGCAGGTGGCTTCTAGAAGCTGGAAAAGGCAAGGAAACATTCTGGTCTGGAGCCTCCAAAAGGAATGCAGCCCTGCCAAAACCTTGATTTTAGGACTTCTGACCTCCAGAACCATCATCATAAATACGTGTTTGTTTTCGGCCACTGAGGTTTTGATAATTTGTCACAGCAGCTGTAGGAAACTAATACAACTCCATGTGAAGTCAGAGATCTCTGGGTTTTGTTGGTGTAAGCTACAGAAACTGGTTCGGACTAACTTAAGAAAAAGAATTTGTTAGGGGAAATCCAGCTAGCTCACAGCGAGGACAGGGAGCTAGAAATGCAGACTTAGAAGCAGATAAGGACCTCACAACCGTAGGTGTCCAGTTAGCAGGAATTCCCCAACTATCTCATCCAGTTACCTCTGGCTGGAATAGGTCAGCTCCACCCTTTTTTCTGTTCTTGAATGATTCACCTCGAGATTCCAGAACCAGGGAGGAGAGTGTGGGTGGCTTAAACTGGTCACACGCCTGCCTCTTGGCTAGGGGACGTCATTACACCTGATTTACAGCCCCGCGGACTGCCTTGTGGAGGAGAGGGCTGGCTCTCCCAAAGGAAAGCCGATGCCGTGAGGAAAAGGGCAGTGCGAGACAGGTGGCCAAACAGCACGCCTCTGTACCCCTCACATAGGAATCCCATGCCAGGCCTCACACCCAGCCTGTCTTACTGGACTCCTCACTGGGCCACGTCCTCCAGCCACACTGGACCACAGATACTCCCTCACGCCGAGCATACTCAAACCGTACACTCTCCAAGACCCGCCTTGCCCTTTGCCCCCGGAAAATGCTACTCACAAGCATAAGCAAAGCGAAATAAACCAGTCACAAAAAGATAAATAGTGTATGATTCCACTTACATGAAATACTTAGAGTAGCCAAAATCCTAGAGACAGACAATAGAATGGTGGCGGCCAGGGCCTGGGGGAGGGGGAGTTCGTGTTTAATGGGGACAAGAGTTTCGGTTTGACAGGATGAAGAGAGTTCTGGGAATGGATGGTGGTGATGATTGCACAGCATTCTGGATTTAGTGCTGAAAATGTACACTTAAAAATGGTTATGATGGTAAATTTTATTTGTGTTTTATCACAGTAAAGGAAAATAGGGGAAAGACATGAGCAAATCTCACCTTGATCAGATCTTTCCTGACTGCTGCTTCCTCCCATCGCTCAGTGTGCTGCTAGCAGACTGCCTGTCACGCTCTAGTTATTCGCATACTTCCCTGTCTCTAGCAGCTGATGGAGTATTTGAGGATGGGGATGAGATCTTGGATTCCAAGGGTTGTACACATAGGGAGACTCTCAATTAATTGAATCCTATGGCATCTTCCCCTAATTGTTCTTTCTCCCACCATCCCATTGTCTTCTAATCAATACCTTATGATCCTTTCTGTCTTAGATTTTGAGCAAAACATGGTCTTGGTGGCCTGTGGGCCATACACCACATCCGACAGCATCACCTACGACCCCCTGCTCGATCTGATTGCCATCATCAACCGCGATCAGCCAGATGTCTGCATTCTGGTAGGAAGCTCTCTTGGGACAGCTTTGCTGGGGGAGGCACCAATGGGAAAATGGGAGGAGACCTGAGAAAAAGGCCCAGGGGCTCCTGGGTGGCTCAGTCAGTTAAGCCTCCAGCTCTTGGTTTTAGCTCGGGTCACGATCTCATGGTCGTGGAATTGAGTCCCGAGTTGGGCTCTGCTCTGAGCATGGAGTCTGCTTCAGATTCTCTCCCTCCCCGCTCTGCTCCTCCCCCAACTTGTCTCTCTCTAAAATAAATAAAGTCTTAAAAAAAAAAAAAAGGCCCAATGTTGTAGGAGGCAGTACACCTGGTTAGGGAGCTCTGGCAGCCTCTCTCCATCCAGGGTCACAGCCTTTGCCTGTGACACTGGCTGGGCCACCAGCCCAACCCCATCTGCTACCTGGAGGGACAGATGGACCCTGGGCAGAGAACACTAGGAGAGGGTGTGTGAAGGCGCTCACGGATACGGGTGGTCCTGATAGCTTTGTTTCTCTTATTTGCAGTTTGGGCCTTTCCTGGACGCTAAGCACGAACAGGTTGAGGTAAGTGACAGGCCGCGAAGGGGAAGTGCCGGAGACTCGCATCGGGTTGAGCCCCCGCTCTTGTTTCCATAGTTTGGAGCTTATTTGTAACAAACCTAAATTAATCCCTGTGGCTAATCAGAAAAACATTGCAGCAGGGCATTTTTATAAAGATACTGGATTTGAAGGCTTCATGTCCCCAGAATACAAGGCCGTAGGGAAGCGGGGGGAGGGGAATACACGTCTGCGAGGCCAGTGTCCCCCTGTGATGCTCGGTGTTGAGGCACCAGTGCTCTCACACACATGCAGGTGTCTGTGGCCCGTGGAGCTGCCACCCTTGGCTCCAGGACCCACATGTTGCTGTCCTTTGATGCAGAAAACACAGAAGGCCCTTCCCAGGACATCTCCATGGCCGAGAGTCAGTCTCCTGACTCCTACCCTTTTGTCTCAGGATATTGTACCTTCCACAGAAAGGATTTTAGAATGCTCTGGCTTCTAGTCTTTCGCTCAGCTTACATTCTAGAGGTTGAATTCCTTCCACATCCCCTTTCCTGCCCCCAAGACTCTGCTCCTTGAGGACAGAGACCACGAACATGTGTCTTTCATCGTTGTGTGTCCTCCAGCTTCTCGCTCAACGGCTGGCCCCCAGGGTTGATCAGCAAGCTCGGCCGGTGAATAAAGGCCAGCGTCTGCCCTCTGAATCGGTCTCCTTCCTTCTCTTGCAGAACTGCCTGCTCACAAGTCCATTTGAAGATATTTTCAAGCAGTGTCTGCGGACAATTATTGAAGGGACGCGCAGGTCAGAATTCAGACTGTTGGACAGAACCTTATGCTTCCCGGGGAGAAGCTAAGCTGTCAGGAAGTAACGGTAGCTCCTGCCCCTTCATCCTTTTGAACTCCAGAGATCAGATCCACCTCTTGACCCCCAAGCGCACCTACGCCGGGTTAAGAGGCATCTCTAAAACAAAGATAAACACACTTGACAGGTTGACAGGAAGAGGCTGCGCAGACTTTCCCTCTTCCCTTGCTTGCCCTTCACTTCTTTCCTTTTCTCACTCCCTTTTGTATAAACTCTTACTCCCTGGGAATCTTCCCAGCTGATTCTGAGAAGTGTTTGATGAGTTCCCCAACAAAATCCCTGGGGGCCCCAAACATCTCGCTGCTTGAGTGATTGTTTTGGGGTGAGCCCAAGTCCTTCCCCAGGGTCAGAGCTGCCCCAGGTTTCATGGGGCACTGCTGACGGCCGAGCAGGCTGTGGTGGAAGCGCGGGGGCGGGGGCGGGGGGGGAGGGATCTTGGATCCTTGCCATAGACCAAGGGACAGGAACTGAGGAGAGATGTGCAATTCTAATTTGAGAGAAAAGGCACTATTCCAGGAAGAGTCTCGAACTACAAGTAGGAAGTTATTCAGGAAGCTGACAGCCTCACTTCCTCTCCCTCTTCCTCCAGGGCCGGGGGTTTGAAAGGAGTTGGTATAGGTGACGGATCTTCTCGTCTAGGGATTTGCTTGCCTGTGGCTGAGCTCATAGAAAATAAACATTCCTGAGGCTAAGCTTTTAAAAACAAGTCTGTAACAAAGGTGGTTTTTAAAACAAGATGTATAATCTTCTGCCCATTCGCCGTGAGAACTGATCCCAGAGTCGATTAGTCGTAATACTACCTTCTTGTGTCAGCAGCATGGCCGGTCTGGCAGGCCTCGGGGGCTGGGGAGAAACACCCCTAACTTACCTGGGAGTTGGGAGACTCAGCCTGAGCCTGGGTCTGCCCCTTCCCCGCTCCCTCCCTCAAATGAAGGTAATACCAGTGCCTCCCCTCCCCTCTTGCCCTTTGCTGTGACACGGGCCAGACTTGGGGAGCACCTAGTGCTCCTCAGAGATACCTCCCCCCACTCCCGCCCCGCCAGGAGCAGAGCTGGTGTCCCTGTTTGCTCGGGTCCCCTGGGGATGAGCAGGGATCGCGCGGCTGTGCCCCAGAGGGCCGGGTGCTCTCAGTGCGACTTTGGGTTCTGTTTTTGGTTCCTCGCCCCATGTGGTGGTGACAGCAGTGGGACAAACAAAGAACAAACCAAGCATTGTTACTGTGGGGTGAGCGCCCAGCGCTGCCAGGCACTTTCATCGGCAGCCAGCGTGCGCCTCGGGGCAGGGGGAGCTGCCCCGCCCTTCCCCGAACAGTATATAAGCGGTCCGTGCTGGGGGATTTATTTTTATTCCTGAGAGAGCAGACATGCCGAGCACAAAGCTGATTTATCAGTAAAAGCCAGAACTCGAGGAAGCGCCCCCTCCACAGAGAGCCCCGCCGCAGAGCCGCAGAGGGAGCGGCTGTAGGGACCCTCCCACTGTGATGCACGAGGTTGTGCAATGCTCGGCATAGTTGGAATTTTCTTTCAGATCCCTCCCCCTACAGCCACTTCATAACCATGAGCAAGAGGGCTGTTTCCTCCTTAACCGTTGCTCTTCCAGCACCTTCGCTGAAACAGCAGCTCCACGTCTTTACAGTGGCCAGCGCCACCTCTGCCCTTTGTGTCCGACCCAGACTGAGCCTGTGGGGTCTGGAACGGGGTCTGGAACGCAGCTAGTCAGCCATGGCTTTGGGTAACGATCGTGTCCTGCTCCGTGTCACAGGGACTGTGGCTAATGTGCAAAGTGGTCTCAAGATCCTGGTTTTCTGTTGCACGAGTCTCAGTCCACACTCTGAGCAGGTATGACAGACAAGTGACAGATGTGACAACAGTCACCAATACCTTTATCCCATAGGAAACACAGATAGGGAGCTGTACCTGCATCTGGGAGGGCCATCGATTTTAAGCAAGAGAGGGAGCTGGCAGTGAACGCTGTTGGTGGGTTTTAAACATGCCCTCAAAGTGACGCTTAGTGCCTCTGTGGTTTGTAACAGGCCCCTTTGCCAAGCACCGCTGAGGGAACAAGGAAACGGGACTTTTTTTCCTTTCCTCTTTGTGTGGCTGAGGAGGATACACAGTTGGGTCCTAGAGTTAAAGGTTTTTCTTTGCTTACATGTTGCACCCTGGAGATTCCCCTTCTGCCTCCATCAAAGGAAATCTCTGTTTTTACTGTTGCTGTTAAATATTCCTGTCACTCTTGCAAGACGGTCTGCTGAGAAAAACTTGGGGCTTCGCTTCCCTATGCGAGAGTGAAGGGAGAGGGGGCCAGGTGCATTCTTCCCCATCCCTCGGAAGGTGTCCCTGTCCATTGTTGTAAATAAGACCCAGTGTTCTGTTAGGGGGCTGCAGTCTGGCCCTGTGCGCATGAAGGCAGCGTGGGTCCGGTCAGACGGCTGATCTCCCCCTGGACGAGAGCCCCCGGTCAGGTACTAATGCCGGTGCTCCACATCTGTGTGCACAGTGTGAAGAGTCAGAACTTTGGTTCCATATCTGGCTGCAAGCTCTGATTCTTTGGTCAAAACCTTGTCTTTCTAGATTTTTCTATATCCCAATTTCTGCTCCCCCTTTCCTACCAAACAGCCCCGTCCTCTCCCTGGTGGAACACCACTCGGGGCCAGGAGAAAGCATGTCCCAGGTGACCTGAGCCTCGCCAAGGTAGGTGTGTGGAAAGGAGAACAAGTTGTCTTTTGCTCACAGTGTCCCCTGGGAAACAGCACCTCCTCATAGAATTCAGTTCGGAAATTCCTCCCTGGATGGAGGCACTCGTTGTCTCCAGCCCTGACATTTTCCGTCTGTCGTCCAGCTGTTCTAACTCAGCTGTGCTCATTTTTCTCCCTCTTCCGACCGTGTTGTGACAAAGTAGCTCTGGCTCCCACCTCGTCTTTGTCCCATCCGTGAGGGACGTGCACCGCGAGCCCGTGTACCCGCAGCCACCTTTCAGCTACTCCGACCTGTCTCGAGATGACAGAAAGGTACGGCATCCCTGCTCTGGCCCCTGAGTGGAGGGTGGAGATGCCTTTTGGGGGCATGGATAGGGCCTGAATCTTAAGCACCTTTTTTGAACGGATGGATGTATTTGTGATTTACTGTCCGTCAGTTTGGCCCCCCTTTCGGGGGTCTCCCTACCCCTGGGCACCCCCCCACACTTTCATGGGGAAGAAGGTTCTAGCTTTGGTGCACAAATGCTTGTCTCACCCCTTCTCGTTTTAGCGAGTGCAGTTCGTGTCTGAGCCCTGCAGCCTCTCCATAAACGGAGTGATCTTTGGCCTGACGTCCACGGATCTGCTGTTCCACATGGGAGCCGAGGAGATCAGTAGGTGGGAAGCAGTTCTGGTCAGCAGGCAGGACGCTGGCTCTCTGGACCCTGGGCCTTTCTTCCAGGCAGAGCCTTGACCGGGAAGTCCTTAGAGCAGCCTTTTGTGCCAGACCCCTTGGCCGTTCAAGTTTCTCTGTTCCCAGAGGGAGCGACGGGATGCGTTTGTTTCTGCTCATTCTTGTCGGTAGAGTTGGAGACCCCGAAGAACCATGGCCATGTGTCTTTGCGCTTCATTTCTAACCCTAGAAGTTCATCTCCTTTTCTTCGCCTCCCACACTCGTGAGCTACACGGGAGCGGGTGTCCCTGCTTGCGGAGGCTGAACTGCAGAGCTGCTCAGCAGGGCGTCGGTCTGCAGAGAATCAGACCCAGCCTGCCTGCTGATGTAGGCCCGGCAGTTCCTCCAGCGCCAGAAGGCGTGCGGAGCCATGCGTGTGTGAGGCGACACGGGTGCGTGCTTGTGGGCTGAGGTCTGAGGTGCCGGGGTCACCCTGACTACACGCTCACCGCACGCTGGGGCGCTCCTTGCACAATTTTGCACACTGCAGTTCTAGCCAACAGCCTGCCATGGTCTTGAGCTCCCGGGATGCCTGCTCTTTCCCTTCGCAGCCCGGTGGCCTGCTCCCCTTCTCAGGTGGGAACAGACCGAGCTCTTTGGGGGGGGGTGTCTTTCGACTTCCCCAGAGGTACCCTCTCATCACTGTGTGTGGGCCATGTAGCTTCTCCCCGGTTTATCGAATCCTCAAGTTCCTCCCCAAAGAGACACAGGAGCTGAGGAACGAGGCTCTGCATTCCATTTCTTGCTTCTCTTGCGTCCCCAGTGCTTCTGGAACTTCAGACAGACTCAGCCGAATCCTCAAGCACATCCTGACCCAGAGGAGGTGAGCTCGCTCGTGGGAATGACTGACCAGGACGAGTGCGCTTTGGGGTCCGGTGCTCTGACAGATTTGATTGCGAGCACCTTCCTTGGGCCACTACCAGGGAACTCTCCCCTGTGATGACAAGCCTGCCTTCTGTCCCCCAAACACAGGGAGGAACAGGAGAGACAGTCTGTGACAGCTCGGAGGCCATGTGGAAAGAGGGGGCCCCGGCTCAGCCACTGCTGTTTCTCTCCGTCTCTGTAGCTACTACCCGCTCTACCCTCCCCAGGAAGACATGGCCATTGACTATGAGAGTTTCTACATGTATGCACAGCTGTCCGTCACCCCGGACGTCTTCATTATCCCATCAGAGCTGAAATACTTTGTGAAGGTAGGTTTGAAGTCTGTTTTTTCCCAGAAACGCCAGGACTCGTCTGACTTTTCCCTTCTAGACCACTGGTCCTCACTCCTCATGCTGGGGATGATGGCCTCGTTTCTTTGGGAGAGGTGATAAAGGACTAGACAGCGAATCTGTTAGTAAAACAGCCTGTGTATCCCCCTGGTGCTCAGTCAGCCAGCCTGGGAGCCCCAGGGGCGGGTAGGAAGGCCCTCAAACAGTGGTTGTCACGTGGGGCCATGTCAGGGTGGCCTGGGAACCTTTCACACGTGCACTTGCCTGCCCCCCTCCCCTGAATTCGGGTGTGACCTCCGGGGGGGGGGGGATTCAGCCGTAAGAACTTTGATGAAGCTCTTGGGTCATTCTCATCTTGGCCCCCTGAGGCCCTGCCCCCCCGGGGTGGTCCCTCACGGGGGACCCACCCAACCCGTAGCCCTCTTGCTGAACCAGAGCTAGTTGAGCCTCAGGAGGTAAAAATGTGTTCCCGTGTTGGAAAACAATAACCAGGTCAGGTTTGTCTCCGAAGTCTGGGAGCTGATTGTTACCCTGCTTTGTTGTGTTTCAGAGGCTCAAAAGGAATTCAGGGTTTTCCAGTAATAAGTTAACAGATTAGACTTGAGATGTGTTCGGTTCCCTTCCTTTCCATTTTATCAACCTCTCTCTGGGGTCTGACTGTTAGGTGATTCCAGCTTTCTCACATCGGCCCCTTTCCTCTCCCCAGGACGTCCTCGGCTGTGTCTGTGTGAATCCCGGGCGCCTCACCAAAGGGCAGGTGGGGGGCACCTTCGGCCGACTGTTCCTCAGGAGGCAGCAGGCCGCGGGCGGGGAGGGGAGGCAGAGTCCATGCACTGCCGTCCAGGTGGTCAGGATCTGAGGCCTGGGCACTTTATCGTCCCCGTCGTGTGGTGCTCGCGGACATCTGAGAGCCCAGGAGTGGCCCTCTGACGGGAGCCCAGCCGTGGAAAGGTAGAGGCGAGGGGGCAGCCAGCTGGAGAGGAGAGGCTGCGGGGCGCGGGCCCAGCGGGCAAGGCCTTGTGCAGCTGGACCCTGAGCCTGACTCGAGCTGCTCTGGAAGAAAGCTGTGGTTTCTTCGTGGACACACAGAGTCGTCCAGGGCCAACTGGCTGTGGATATAGCATGCTCAGAAAAGGCAAGAAGAGTGTGATTTTTCGACATGAATCAGACACAGAAACAACTTTTGGAGAAATAAAAGTAAATTCGGAGGGTGGCTTCTGAGTTTAATTCTTCTTCCGCTCTTTCTTTTTCCTGGCAGTGAACGAAGAACATTGCCTCCTTGACCTGTGCCCAGCGAAGGCAGAGCATCTGTCATGCTGGGTTTCCGTCCAGCCGCAACCCTGATCCTCCCGGGCCCCCGTGGCCTTTGTGCTGAGGAGGTGTGCTGGGCCGGAGCCACGGAGCCCGCTGCAGAGCGAGCAGCTGGCTGTGCGCCTGGCCCTCCCGGCGCAGCCCTCGCCGGCGTGCTGTGGTCCCAGCCTGACCTCTCCATCTGGAGGGGGCGGCCTCCCGGAGCCCTGCCAAGGCTGGAGTCCCCGGTGCTGACCCTGCCGAGCTGGCCGGCACGCGGGGCTCGCCCGCAGCCCAGAGCACTTGGCCCGGCAGGGCCCTCTAGGGTCCGCGAACAGCCCGTGTGTCCCGGCATTTGGGGAAAGGCTGTCACTGGCTGAGCGTGGACTGGGTTTTTGCCCAAAGCTGGCAGGCTCTCCCGCCTCCTGTGCCAAAGCCACGCCCGAAGAGCCCGACTCCTGGGCTGAGGGACGCGTGCGAGGGAGCGGTGGGTGGGACGACTACGCCCTGAGTCAGAGATAAATAGGTGACAGAGCGGTGTCCAACCTTCGCCTCCCCCCTCGGACGGTGAGGCGAAATCCACAGCAGATCCAACCGGGTTCGGGAGACACTGGTCTCCCTTTGAAAACAAGCAGCTGCGGTTTCGTCTCGTTCATTTTATAGGCGCCTCTTCTGAACACCAGCACCAGAGACAAGCCCCAGCTTGGGGAGCTGATTTTCCCTCCTGAAGATCCCCCGCACGTGAGGCACCCAGCCACTTCGTCCCCGGGTGTGGCGTTTTGGGAGTCCAGGCCTCTCTTCCACAACCTGAAACAGCTGTGGTCCCCCAGTTCAAGAATAGCCTTTGTAGTTCCACTGGCCCCAATGTCCGCTAAAACCCTGCCCCCCACACCCCACCCCTGCCTTGGAAAACTCTTGCCTGGGAAGATCAGCCAACAGCCCTCGGCCACGATAAACCAGGCTCTGGGCCCTTATCGCGTGAGCCTATGCGGGGCTCCTAGGGAGCCATGGCTCTCGGCCATTACGCTCATGTTGCTGCTGAAGCAGCTTTGTGGGGAGTCATCGTGTCGTGGTCCCCCCTCCTTGGCAAGATCCAAAGCCCCCTCTCCCCTTATGACAGACTCTGCAGGATCCAGAGTCCCCGGGGGATGGGGCACTTGGCAGAGGGGGAGGAAGGTTCTGCATCCTGGGGGGAGGCGTGTGCAGGGCAGAGGGAGGCAGTGGCGTGCAGCCTCCGGGTGAGAAAGCCAGAGCTCAGCGTGAATGGGAGTGCGAGCCCGTTGCCTGGAGACCAGTCGTGTGACTGTTGGAAGTGATCCTGGAGGGCCGAGCAGGCATTCAAAACTCACAGAGAGCAGGATGCGAACCCCAGATTGCAGACAGCTCGGGCGGGCGAGCGCCACTCGGATCAGGAAGCTGGTGCCCAGTGACTGCCAGCTGGCTGCTCCGAGACCCCTTTTCAGCTGGGTCACTAATTTCCTGAATGGCTGTCCCTCTTGCTCATGCAGGGCTCCTGCTCCCCGCCTGTGTTGGGGCACCAACCTCTGGAGTAAGGCTTGGGGAGGGAGGGTGGAGGAAGCCCGAGGAGCCGGGGCTGGCCCAGGACTCCTGGGACCCTCCTGCTTCAGAACCCCCTTTTGTGCGGTGGCATCATCCCCGGTCCTGGTCATGCCCATGCCCTTGAGACGCACGCCTGAGGGTGGAGCCGATGGTTCTGAGTCCCCGCGCTCTTACCAAGTTCCACGTCTAGATGTTGCAGCCCTCGTGCCCCCGCAGGGTCACCACCTCTTCCTCAAATCTCTGGTGCTGGTGGAGCCTGAGGCTGCCCCCTTCACCCCTGCATGGCCACCCTTTAGGATTCGGGCTCTGCCTCCAGGAAGGTCAGGGGAGAGCTGCTGAGGGGGACCCCAGTGGGTTCTAAGAAGGGAGCGGGGGATTGGGGCGGTGGGGCAGTCAGAGGGGGGCAGGGCAGGGCCAGGCCTCTGCCCCTTGGGGCCTCCATCCTGCTCTGCTCTGCAGCTACTTCGGGTTTGGCGTTTCCTTTCCCTTGACCTGGGGTCACCCTGCCTGGCTCAGCCCGTCCTGCAGCTTCCCCTGGTGCTGGGAGTCGCCTTATGGGCTGATTTTTCACTTCTGTTTGGTACACGTTTCCTTTCCCCTGACCCTGGGGCTCTTCGCTGAGCCCCCCGAGAGCCAGTCCTGGTTGGCCACGCAGGGCGTCTTCCCCCACACTTGAGCCTTCTAACTAGCTGTGGAGGGCCCTGACTGACTGGGGCAGGGGTGGGGGTAGATATATATATATTTTTAACACTTTAAAAATGAGTGGAAGATGTGACCAGCATCAACGTTACCCTTTTACTGTGTACCATTCAGTGGGTTTTAGTACATTCACAATGTCGTATAATCATCATAACAGTCGAATTCCAGAAGATTCTCCTCCTCTCTGAAAGAAACCCCATCCCCATTAGCAGTCACTCCCCACTGCTCCCCCCCACACACCCTGGAAAACACAGACCTACTTTCCGCCTCGACAGACTTGTCTGTTCTGGGCACATCACACAAACGGAATCACACAATACGTGGTCCTCTGCGGCCGGCTTCTCTCTCGGAGCAGCATGTTTTCAAGGGCCGTCCACGTGGTCGCAGGCGTCAGAACTCCGTTTCTTTCTCCCCCTGTTGAGTACCCTTCCCCTGTGCAGAGAGACAGTGTTGTCTTTCTTCACTCCTCAGGGAAGGGACACGGGCTGTTTCCACGTTTTGGCTGTTGTGAACGGTGCAGCTGGGACTCTGTCTTCAGTGCTCTTGTTACATCCCCCGGCGTGGTGGGGAAGGGACTTGAGGGTTGGGGGGGGAAGGGAATGCAAGGAAAGTGGGGGACAAGAGGAGGAAGGAGAGGGGCAGAGAGGGACAAAAAGAAGTGATGGGCCAGGAAAGGAGCTCTGGAGCCAGACTGTGAAGACAGGAGTGCCTTGCAAAGGAGTTGGACTTGATTCACCCCCAGGGAACTTTTGGAGGCTTCTGAGTAGAGTAGAGGGACAGTATTCAACCTGTGTCTTAGGAAGGCCTGGCAGTGGCAGAGAGGGCGGAGTGAAGCTGGGAGAGGCTGGAGGCCAGAGACACTCGGTACCCACTTTCTGTTCCCATGGACACAGTACCCCGGTTTCCCTGTGGGGAACCACCCCTCCTCCACACTCCTCTCTTGCCTAAACCAAGCAGCACATTGCCCCTCCCTGGCCTTGGTGAACGGCCAGGGATAAGCATGACCGAAGACCGTCCAAACACCATGACTCCAAGACTTCTGTAGGAGTGGTAGAAAAGACAGGGCCGCAAGGGTGGAGCAGCTGCAGCCATCTTGCCACAATGAGGGGAAACCCATCCTGAATAGAGACTAAATTAGACGACACATTGCCAGGAGCTAGGGAGAGGTCAGCACCAGGCCACATTGTCTGAGCTCTGATGAAGCTAGCCCCCACCCCTCAAAATCTAAGCCATAATTACCACCCCCTTCTTTTTTCTTAAACTAGTTGGAATCGAAGTTTCTGTCATTTGCAACCAAAACGATGAGACGGCCTGATCCAGGACAGCAGGATTGGGATGACTGCCAGGGGACAGACGGAGAAAACACAGCTCAGGTAAGAAGGCAAGGGAGTTAACATTTCTGAGGACGTACCGTGTGCACTTTGACATAGAGATCACATCTGACTCTCCCAACAAACCCTGCTGGCAGGTGCTAAGAGGTTGGAGGTCACCGGGCTAAGTAAGCGACGGAACTGGGATTTAAACTCCAAACGCTTTGTCTCTCCACCCTGCACGCTGACCAACTTGGTACACGACAGGGACAACTGAGGAGTTGCTGGTAGCAGCCCAGGTGCCCGGGAGCACAGGGGAAGGCAGTTTTGAGGAGAGGTGTTCGAGGAGGTGCCTGGGACTACTGGGGGGAGGTTGGGGTTAAGGGGGCACCGAAATGGCTATTGGGCTGGGCTATTGGGTGACAAGAGCAGCCCTCTGGGGAGGGGTGGGGACTGGACTGGTTGATCTGGGAGTGGCCTGCATAAAGCTCACTGCACTCAAAAGCTGGAGAACTGCGAGGTCCCGGGGTCTGGCCTGAGGGTCCGGCGGAGGAGGGGGGAGCTGGAGGTGGAGCTGACACTCCTGGCTTCCCAGTCTGGAGGTCACTGAGGTTGCTGTCCCTGAGGTGGGACTCAATCAGCTGCACTCAGGCTTTTGGGTCCTCTTCACCCCTCGACCCCTGAGCAGCCAGGCCTATCTGCCCCCTCTGGGTCTGCCCTAGAAATGCCAAGGGCCCCAGGGGCCAGCCTGCCCTTGGAACCACCTGGGCCCACAGCCAGTTCCCGATTCCCCCACCAGACCCACCCTCCTCCTCACGTTCCGTTCCTGCCCTCCCGGAGCCCGCCTGACAGCTGAGCGGCCAGCAGCTGCCTGGGCCAAGGGGCCCCTCAGAGGTCTCTGGGACAGCTGCGGCCCCATGACCCTGCTGACCCCTGATCCCTGCACGCCGCTCTCTGAGGGCCCAGCCGAGCCCCGTCTCCTCTGCCCGCTCCATCACTCCCAGATCTTCCCAGGGTCTGAAGCATCTTCGCTGAGAAAGACCTCAAGGGTGGAGTCAGCAGCCCCCCTGGGAGAGTGGGAAAGGGGAGATGCTGGGCTAGCAGAGGAAGCAGAGAGCAGTACCCTCCTGGCCTCTCTGCTCCAGGAGCAAGAGGAGAACTGGGCCAGGATCTAGAAGGTACGGCCATTCCTGATTCCCACAGGTCTTTCTCAAGGCCCACGTTCTCCTTGAGGACTCCATCCCCTTCAAATGCTCTGCCCCTTAGAACACTTCTAGTAACGGTGGTTTGCTTCTGGAGACGTGTGTGGAAGGGCTAGGGGTCAGGAGAAGGACTCGGAGATTTCATTGTCATGTCCGTGCTCATACCGCATTTGAAATCTTTTGCCATGTGCATGGATTACTTTAAAAGAAAATAAACACAGAGCAATCTGGCCCCTGCACTCTGCTCTCCATGTCCTGACCCGTGGGTAACCCCCTCCCCTGAAGCCGTCAGGATGCCTGCCTCCTGAGAGCAGGGAGCCTGTCCTGACCCCGTAGAGGGCACCGCGGGCAGCAGGCCACGGGAGACCCCTGCGGACGGAATGCCTTCCCTGCCACCTTCCCAGACCAGCGCCGAGAGAGGAGGAAGCAGGAGGGCCTCTGCCTCTGGGGTGCGGACCTGGGGCCTGAACCCATCACTTCCCAGTCTTGCTCCTGTTGGCAAACACTCGCTGTGGGCCCACTGTGTCGGGATGGGATCAGGATGCAGATGGGAACTGAAGAGACAATGCCCGCTCCCCCCAGGGCTCCGCCCCAGCGCCAAAACCGCAAACAAGCGAACACCAGGCACGGATGCAGGCGGATGCTGTGGAGAAAACCAAAGGCGGGCCCAGCACAGAGGGGGCGCCAAGGCGGGGCAGCAGAAAAGTCCCGGCTCCGGGCTCTTACTTCCCAAACCCAGTCTCCGACACGCCCCCTTCCTGCGGTCCCCAGCCTCGTGCCCTTCATCCACTGATCTGTTCGTTCCTTGTTCATCAGGTACCTGCTGTGTTGCCCGCACTCTGGGGAGACGCTGGTGGCTGCCGTCCAGTGGGGGATGGGCGTGAATCAGTTGGCGGTGGCACAGAGGGGACAGTGGTCCAGAGTTTCTCCGAGGGTATCACTAGGGGACTTGCCATCAACTGGGGGTGCGTAAAGCTTCCCTGGAGGACAGACGCCACAGCTGAGAGCTGCAGGATGCGCCCCAGGGAGGTGGCCAGGTGAGGCGAGCAGCGGAGCAGGCGCAAGGGGGCTGCCCCTGCTGCAGAGGGAGGGGGGGCAGTGGGGGCCCTGCCCGGGGATTGTGGACCCAGAAGCGTGTAAGCAGGGGCATGTGGGGTGGAGAATGGGCAGGAGGTACATCATCTTTACCCCCAGAATCCTCCACCTCCCTCGGTGGCCCCACCGTCCTCCCTTCCCTCCCCCACCCACTCCAGCCTGAGTCATCACCCTGGGTTGGGCTCAACCCCCCTTCTCCTCCCTCCATGGGCCCCGTAGCTGGTCTGTCACCAAATTCCAATCTTTCTACTTTATTATCTCCAACTCTGGCTTTTACGCCACAGCTGAGAGCCAAGTTCTGTCTCTTTCCTGAACCAACTGTCCCCAGAGTGGCCCCTGCCTCTGGCCAGGCCTCCCTCCAGGTCCCCCTGTCCGAAGCAACCTTTCTAAGCAAAACTGTGCAGCCAGTCCACAGAGAAGGAACGAGGAATGACCCCGAAGCCAAGGAAAAGACAGCCAAACTCAGCCTAGGAGAAACACACAAAAGCTACACTTTGGCTAGGTTTAGTCTTCCCTCACAGACTAGCAGAGATCAAAGAGCTCGAGAACCAGGTGCTTGGGGAGGCTGAGGAGAGAGGGGCCCCGCGGTCTGTGCAGGGACACGGTACCCCGCACATCCCCTGAAGGACCAGCACACAGAGCTGACCAAATGACAACTGCGCGTGTCCTTCCCCTGCCTCCCGTGCATGGCAATTATTCCGCAGCTGTGCTCACGTGTGTGTGAATGCGCGGCGGTACAAGGTGACTCACGCAGCCCTGCTTGTCATAGGAAAGGGCTGGGAGCAAAGAAAAGGGCCACCGGCTGAGAACGCCTAGGTACACCATGACACCCTGGAACGCTAGGCAGCAGCAAAAAAAGGGAAACTGAGGACACTTCCTGTGTACTGATAGGGGATGGTCATACATGTAATGTTAACTGGAAAAAAGTGAGGTGCAGAACAATGAGAGGAGCAGAGGCTCAATGAGACGCGGTTTCCCAGACGCCCTGTGGAGTCACCTCCACTGCCTCTGACAGTAGAGCCTGTCCTCCCCGCCCCCAACTGCCACGAGGACCTGCGGGACCTGGGGGGCCCTACTCGCCTCGATACTGCCATTTGTGTAGAAAAGATGGGAGGGGCTTTGCTTGCACAGGCAGAGTATCTCCAGAAGTGTTTACAAGAAGCTGATAATGCTGGTTGTCTGAGGGGAGAACGGGTGCCTGGGGGACAGGGGTTAGAGGGAGCCTTTTGCCTTGGGGGGTGGGGTTAGTCATACTGGAGACTCTGGAAAACTGAGTGATGGTCCCCAGAGTAAGAGGGATGGATGCTGGCCAAGGAAGACCGTGCTCACCCACTACCCTCTTGGACTTTCCCCCTCCTCATGCCATGGTCTACTGGATGGCTCTTGTGTTCCCGATCACACCACGCATCTACACGTGCTCCTCCTGCCCTTTGCCTTTGCCTCTGCCTGCTCCCCCTGGAACGTCCTTCCCTTGCGCTGTCTGGCGAACTCCTATTCATCTGTTAACACCCTGCTCAAATGTCACCTCGTCCTTGAAGTTTTCTTTTTTTTTTTTTAAAGATTTTATTTATTTATTTGACAGAGATAGAGACAGCCAGCGAGAGAGGGAACACAAGCAGGCGGAGTGGGAGAGGAAGAAGCAGGCTCATAGCGGAGGAGCCTGATGTGGGGCTCGATCCCAGAACGCCGGGATCACGCCCTGAGCCAAAGGCAGACGCTTAACGACTGAGCCACCCAGGCGCCCCTCTCCTTGAAGTTTTCTTAACACTCTTAACACCCGTCTTCTTCCTCACCTCTAGCAAAACAAATCTTTCTCATTTCTGTTCTTTTTATTTCTCGCAATCCGCAGTCACTGAGCACCATCCATGCTGGCCTGGGATAGGTAGAGGTGAATCCGAGCCAGCCTCTACCCTGGAGGACCTCCTTTATGGCCCAGAATGTGCTATTTTAGAGTCAGTTCTTTGTTTCATTTGGGGTATCTGCTCCCTGCAAGCCGGGGACCAGCCTTGGCCACCTGCGTCTTCGCTAGTCCGGCACACCCGTAGGCAAGAAGTAGAATCAAATATGAGTTTTCAAAGCGAACAGTGACAGGGTGTCTTGAGGAGATGGGAAGTGTTGAAGACTGCCCCTGCTGCCTCTGTGTTCTCCAGGCCAAAGGACAGCCATGCGGCTTGGATGCTCCCAGAGGCCTCTGGGGGAAGTGCCTGGGCTGGTCCCTCCTAAGACAGAGCTGTCACCACTCTGGAAACCCCCATGGCTCTAGGCCTGGGGCCAAAATCCAGACCCAAAGGAAAGTCCCCCCGCAAGACCCTGACACCGAACTCCCCAGGAGGGGTTCAAGACTGAGGCAGAAGCTGGGGGCAGCTCCAAGAGGACTCTCATCTGAATCCCAGCCTCTGGTGGATCAGAGTTCTCTAAAGGAGGGTGAAGAGCGAAGAGGGCAGGGCTGGAGTTGGCAGGAGCCCAGGGGAGGAAGGAAACAAGAAACAATCAAGGAAAAATCCAACCCAGGCCTGGGGTTGGCCGAGGCCATGGGGCCCTGCAGGCTGAGCTCAGGATGGCGTGGAGGAGGCTTCCTAGGGGCGGATGGAGCTCCTGACCAGCTCCCTGCTGCCCTGTGGCCCTGGGCAGTAGGGGTGCTGAAACCCCTTCCAGATACTTTGTCTCTTCTCACTGGCCTCCTAGATCCCCCCAAGATTATCACTACCCTTCCCTTGTGACCCTCTGCTCCCAGACCTGCCCCCAGACTCCTCCTGGTCACCATCATCCCACCTGCCTCCCAGGGCCCTAGCTTCCCTGGTAGGTGGGGCTGTAGAGAGTTGGCTCCAGCCTGGGGGTCCTTCCCTGCCAACCCCTCCATCCTCCCCACTTAACCTTGGAGGAGGGGGCTTCCAACTCCCTCCATGGGAGCTGGGGCTGCCGACGTAGATGATTTCCAGGAAGAAGGGGCTGGGAGGGGAAGGAAGGGCTGAGTCAGTCACTGTGCGGTGATTACAGGGCCCTGTGGGGGAGGGGAGGCAGCCAGGGGGTGGGAGAAACCAGCTAGACCCATCTCAGGCCAGGGAGAGCTCCCAGCGGAGGAGAAGGAAGTTGAGTAGCCCATTCCAGGCATTTCTCCATCAGAAGGCTTCCTTGCCTCTAACCCTTCCCAAACGCCCTTCAGGGTCCCGCCCCCTCAGCTGCCAGGGTTTTCCAGGAGCCCTTCCAGTGAGAACAGTCCAGGCCTTGGCTGAGATATTAGACCCTGGACATGGGATGCAGGCGGGGCAGGGGGCAGGACATTTGACCTGAATGTCTGTTGAGTCAGAAATGCAGGACACCCTGGCTATCCCCTGGCCCAGGATCCCAGCCTCCCCACCCACACACAGGCCCTTACACACAGCCTGAGATGTTGTGTAAAAAAGGCCAATTTTAGCAAATGAAATCCTGTTTCATAAATGTGCATTAATTGCAGGGCTTCCACAGCAGCTGGGTGTGTACTCAAAGCTTCTGCCTAGTCAGCAAAACCTTCTTGAGGAGAGGAGCTGTCAGTAGGCTCAGGGATTCCTCTAGCCCAGCCAAGTGACATAACCTCATCCGTGCACGGAGAGAATGAACCGCTCACCTGAGTGCTGTGGAAGCGCAGAATGCACCACCAGGCCCCAATCATGCCTTGGATGTAGGCTTTGTGAGCTCCAGCTCATGGCAGGGGTATATCGAGCAACATGGGGAGCCAGCACTTAGCTGGAACCTTGTCACTTCCAGGTGGACTTAAAACAGTCCCCCGAGCACAGCTGTTCCCAACTCTGGGCCCTGGTTAGAAGTCCTGGCCTGGCAGCCAGGCTGGAGAGATTACTCACTAGTCGTTGAGGGAGGGGAGCATGGGCTAGGGCCAGGCTGAGGGGGCCAAATGCACTGCTCTCTACCCACCCCCCGGTGCTCCCCAATAGCCACCCCACCCCCACCTCTCCAAAGAGCTCTGGAACTGGTTCCCAGCTTCATGCCGCCTTGGGTGAGTGTCTTTGCCTGTCGAAACTTCCATCCCTGCAACTTTCTGTTTTGTCACCAGCTCTGAATGGAACCCTTGACCCTTCCCAACCTCCTTCCCCCAAAGGAGGACTCTGAGCAGATGGGCAGAGGGTAGGGGGCTGTGCCTCAGCCACATTCCTGCAGGCTCAGGAGCTCTCATCAGTGGAGTCATTCCAAGTCAGGGGGCGAGACCAGCCTGCTGTCCCCCAAAGCGACTGTTACAATGTTTGCATGAAAGTGCCCCCTGTGGGGCCTGTTTCTTGTTTGGAGACTCATGCAACTCTCCTTTTACAGGCAAAGAGGCTCAGAAAGGGACTGCCCTTTGCCTGTGACCACAGAGCAAGTGGGCAGCAGAGCCAGCTCCGCACCTGGGTCCACGGCTCAGAGGCAGTGCTCAAGGCTTGGCACAGAGCTGTGGTCCCCTCCCAGGGCTGTGCTGTGGGAGGGAGGGGAGGGGAGGGAGACAGTGGCTGGGTGAGAAGCCTTAGGCAGGAAGAAGGCCCAAAGACCATAGGACTTGCACTTTTAGGCTCAGTAGATCACCATAACCCTGAGCTTCAGTTTTCTGTCTTTCCTAGGGCACTGAATTCCCAGCGACAAGAACAGCGACAAGAACACCCTGTTAGATGCTCAAGTCTCTGCTGAATCACTGAATGGAGGAAGGGCAGGTTCCTTCCGCCTATGTCCAGCGCCCTGTGCAGGGCCTGCCCTTCAATAAATGTTCCAGAAATGAATGAGTGAATGAATGAATGAAAGTTAGAAGGAGTCAGTATGGGTTCCACCCCCGCCCCGGAAGCCACCTAGACTGATGGCAAACGGGGCATACCCAGGCCACCCTGCCCACACACCCTCAGTGCTCCCTTTTCTAGGGGTCGGTAAACTCCTTAAAGCTCTCGCAAGTTTGTTAATATTTTTACTCCGGTGCCTCCAAGGCTTCATTCATTCCTTTAGTGGCCACTGAATACACTTGTGCTGGCGCCTCCCCGGACCCAGCCCTCCAGGGAGGGAACCGGTCCAAGGACGCTCGGTGAATTCGGAAGAACTATAATTCGGTCTTCCGGCTGCCGCCCCCCTGCCCTTCGAAAACCGAGAGTTTTGGTTCCGACAGGCACAGCCGGAGTCCGCAGAGTCCAGCCCGGGCACCCGACATCGCCTGGCCCGCAGCCGCCCGAGCCTACACTGGACCCCGCGCCCGCGTGGCTGCGGACCTGGGCGCCAAGCCACCGAAGGGGGAGCACAGGCGGGGCCCGGAGTGGGGCGGTGATGTGGGCGTGGCCTATTGGGGGCGGTCCGGGCATTGGCTCCGCGGTCCACGGGCGGGGCTTCAGGGGCCACGGACCTCACTGGGAGTTCACAGCCGGGATCGCCTCCCAGAGCCGCGCCGTCCAGCTCCCGAGCTTTCGCAGCCCGCGAGTCCGCCGCCCGCGCGCCTCAAGGTGAGTTCGGGCCGGGACTGCAGCCCGTCCGCGACTCCCAGGGCGCTCCCTGAGAGGCCCATCCCCGCGACTCCCCGTCCCGGCTCGCGCCCCTGCCTCTGTGTCACCCCCACGCAGGTCCTTTCCCGGGAGCCTCGGGCTCCACGGTGTTTCCCGCCCGCGTCTCGGTCCAGGCGGCCACGCCCGCGCCCTCTTCGCCTGCGAGGCGCAGCACATCCCGAACAGAACTCGTGGTCCCTCCCTGAACCCTCGCCTCCGCCCCACACCCGGGACGCGGGAGTGCCCTCCCGCCGCCCAGCGTCCCCGCCCGGGCTGGGGGTCGTATTTTTAGTTGATGGTGAGGTGTCCTCCTATCTTTAGCCGCGGCCGCGAGTGTCCTGAAACGGATCCGAGCTGGGCCCTCGGGCAGAGGGCGGGGAGGGGTCAGCGCCGGAACCCGAGCTAGGGCTGAGGAACCGGACCCGCGGGAGTCAGGGGTGGGGGCCTGCTCGCCCGAGCTCTGGCCCTGCGCCGAGCGGACACTCGGACATCGCCCAGGCCGGAAAGCACGGGGAGGCGCCTCCCAGAGCTTGGAGACCCTGGCAAGATCCCCAATCGTCCCTTTCCCCCCCTACTGTCTGGTTGTGAGACCAGAACACCCCAAGGTAAGAATATCCCTCAGAAGATCCGCATCTGATACGCGAACGTGCCACTCCTTGGGGGGCCCCTGCCTAGAGCCCGAAGCGCGCTCGAGACCCTGGTGCGCGCCGTGACTCCTCTGAGATGTGGGGCGACAGAGCACGCCACCTAGCGGGCACCTAGCGGCCACGGAGCCGAGCGCCGCCCCGCGCAGGGACCCCGGGAGACTCCCCGCGGCCCGTAAGCGGGGCTCTGCGCAGGCTGCCTCCAGGGCAGGCGGGAAAAGGCGGTCGCTTGGAGGATAGAGGCATTTCTTTTTTGGTCTTGTTCGGAGCACTGTCCCCGGATAACCAAAATGCTTGAGGGAAGCCTTACGCTCCTTGCTGAATGAATGACAGGGCTGACAGGGACCCGCTAACCCTGTCTGTCGTGCATCTGCGCTCACTTGGTCTCTGCCGATGGGGTCTTCCAGTAGCCCTCTGGTGGTGGCTTTGTCAGCCCATTTTATAGATGGAGAAGGTGAGGGCCAGAAAGGAGAAGTGTCTTGCCCAAGGTCACGGAGTCCCAGATGGAGATGGATTCAAGGTCCGGCTCCTGATTCCAAGGTCAGGGGGTGGCTCTTTGAACACCGTTGGTGGGGAGTGGCCTAGTACTCCCAGCGACAGAAGGGGCTGTGCCTCCCGGAAGTCATTCTCTCTGAAGGAGGCCCAGGGCTCCTGTCCAGGACAAGCTCCCATCTGCTCCTCCCATTTCTGGGGGAAGCCACCCCTCCTGACCCCCCACAGCCTTGTCCTGATGGAGAGCTCATTCTCCTATCTCTGGATCCTTGCAAGTTGGGGGAGAGGGGCAGCCAACTGGATTTAAATGGAGGAGCTCTGGGGACCAAGTGGCCCCAGCCTAGCTGGGAGCCTGTTTCTTTCCTGCTCCCCAGTTTTCAGAGGTTGGGCGGCCCGGGGCCACAGGGACCTGGCTGTGTACTGGGGCCCACTTTTCCTCTTCCCAGCTGGGCAACCTCAACAACATTAAGGTCTCTGAGGTTCAGCTTCTGCCTCTGTTAAAGCCGGTGGTGACACCCACCGTGCTGTGCCTGGGAGCTTTAAAATGGGAACCGTGCAAGGGCAGCTGGAGCCTGGGGTCTCACGCTTGCCAAATCTGAATACTTGGGGCTTGATGATTGCAATTCCCAGCTCTCCCCTGGGTGGCTGACGCTGGCCCAGCCCTTCCCCCCAGCCTCAGTTCTCCCCACATCTGGAACTGGGCGGGTACATCTGGCTCAGAGTGAGACAGCTGTCAGGGACGCCCAATTTGTTGTGGAAACACTCAGGCTGTCTTGGCGCCCTGTGTGATGGGGGGGTGGATGACAAATCCCACCAGTCTGCCCCACTCTTCATGAGTGGAAAGGAAAGAAAAGCTGCCCCAGGACTGCTCGCCTACCAAGGAGACAGGTGGGATGTGTGTTGGCATGCCCCCAGGTCTGGGATGGTGGTCTCAGGTAAATGTCTGGTTCCATGAGTGAGGGATGGAATTCCAGGACCTCAAGGCACCCACTGCCTCCCCCGCCCTCCACCCAGCTCCTTCCAGGCTTAGCTGGAATTCCGCCATTGGAGAGTCATTCCTTTGTTTCCTTTTAAACTGCAGGTGCTCAGGGAGGGGCAAGATGTCCGGTCTCTGTGGCTCAGTGTGACTGACCTGGGCTGTCCGGTCCTGGGGTGGGGTTTCCGGAGTGAGCGCCTGGGCTGGGAGTTGGGACTCTGCCTCTCCTGCATCCTCCTTCCTCCTTCCTGCTCCCTCCTGCCAGCCCCTCATTCTCTCCTCACCCTGCCCAGGATGGAGAATGGGGCCTAGGACCTGGCCAGGCCTCCCAGCTGTTTCTCCTCCCCTCCCTGGCTGATTTCCTACCTGCTCAGCCCCTGGCGGGCTGGGGAGGGGGCTGTAGGGCAGGGGGGCTCATCTGGTTACCCTCTGGATAACCTTGGACACATTTTTTTCTTTGCCTTTTGTGCTCCGAATCTACATCTGGGCTGTCTCGTATCCATGTATGAGGCCAGTCCCCCACCGTGGGAACGCCAAGGAGGGCCTGCAACGCTTCCTTTTTCTGTTAAACCAGTATGACACCCACAAGAGTGCGCTTATTTTTTCCACATTAAAAATAGCTTTATTTTTTCTGATTACATAAATAATATGTGCACCCAAGGAACACATGCTTATTATTAAGATTTTGAGTTTATAAAAGTACGAAGAAAAAAGGCAAAGTCATCTGAAATCTGCTACCTTGAGAAAACCATTACTCACATTTGGGCAATCGTCCTTTTCACAGTTACCTATATCATTGTATAGGAACAGTACCAAACATTACAGGTGATTTTTATCTAGGACACCTTTCCTCCCATATCACAGACCCATACCCCTTCCCTGCCCCCCACCCCAGTCTGCATAGCCCATATGACAACCCAGTGCTGGCCTTCCAGGTTCTTCTCTCTTTTTATGTAGGATACAATCCTATGAGGACCTATATCTGTAGGTACACATACACGCATGCATACACGGGGAAGGGGCAGAGGGGAGGGGAGTTGGTCACTGCTGTCAGAAATGGAATCTTTTTTTTTAAAAGATTTTATTTATTTTAGAGAGAGAGCGCGCGCGCTCGAGTGGGCAGAGGAAGAGCGAGAATCTCAAGCAGACTCCCCACTCAGCACGGAGCTCGACACAGGGCTCTGTCTCACCACCCTGAGATCATGACCTGAGCCAAACCAAGAGTCGGACGCTTGACAGACTGAGCCACCCAGGCGCCCTAACCCTAACCCAGAAATGGAATCTTCCATACTATGTTTTTGCATTGTGCTTCTCTCCCTCGGCAATGCCTTGTGCGAATCCCTCCAAAATGTGTTCTGGCTCAGATGTTTAAATGGGGATGAGAGGAGGGTAGTTGCAATGATTAAATGAGATGCATTTGCAAAGAACTCAGCAAAATGCCAGGCACAGAACAGAACCCCCCAAAATATTGGTACCCTCCACTTCATCTTCCCCTCAGGTGCTGGGCAGGGTGGAGGGACAGTAACTACGTCAGACTCGATCCCGGAGCTAGGAGCTGCTAACCTGGAGGGAAAAGGGGGACTCCGACGTGACCTCACTTCTGGGTGGGACGAGATGGGGCCGATCAGAAGGTGTCTATCATTCGGCCCCGTTGGCTGAACACCTGCCGTGTGTCCAGGCCTGGCAGAGACGGGTAGGCAAGACAGAGGTTACGAGATCGCTCTCCTTGGTCAAGTAGGGGATTGAGACAAGTCTGTGAGACGCCCCCACACAAACTTGGCACTTGTTACGTCTTGGAGCACAGTTGATGTGCAGTCAGGGTTGCGTACCCAGGCCTCGGTGATAAGCAGAGCCGGAGACCCAGGGCAAGAGACCAGAGCCTGGACTTTGGATATGATTCTGGGCCTGTCACCCAGGTCTCTGGGCCTCAGCTTCCACACCGATCAGGAGAGGGGCTCGGTGCTAGTGATCCAGGCTCCAAGGGGCAGTGAGTCTGTAAACAAACACGGGCTTCTTCCAACATGGCTGCCCCCGGGGAAGCGGCCCCACCTGGGCTCCCGGGGCTGACGCGGGGGGGTGGGGGAGGGCAGAGGTGACGCGGATGCCTCGGCCTTGTGTCCTTCTGTCCCTGACTTATGCCTTTGGTGTTTCAGCTCTTCAGCCCCCTGGAGACACTCGCAAGAACAAGACCGGAGAGCGTTGCTGCCTACAAGAGCTCCACATTGCTGCTGAGAATTTTCCAGAGCATTTTCAACTCTTTTGGGAGAAAGCGCTTTTTGTTGTCTCAGCCCTCTCACTTCACCGGTCATTAATCTTTCTTTTTCTCATCCCTTGGGCCAACATCGGTCACATCCCACACCGTAGTCTTTGCCTTCAGCAAGGCTTTGGTGTCTCTGGCTGCAGCGGTGAGACGAGGCAGCAGGAGGCTGCGGTGCCCGCAGGTGCACTGTCCCCAGCACCAGCGGCCAGGCCTGGGCACTGAGGTCACGATGTCCACCAAGGTGCCCATCTACCTGAAGCGCGGCAGCCGCAAGGGCAAGAAGGAGAAGCTGCGGGACCTGCTGTCGTCGGACATGATCAGCCCGCCGCTGGGGGACTTCCGACACACCATCCATATTGGCAGCGGCGGGGGCAGCGACATGTTCGGCGACATCTCCTTCCTGCAGGGCAAGTTCCACCTCCTGCCAGGGACGGCAGTTGAGGGACCTGAGGAGGATGGCGCCTTCGACGACCTCCCCTTCCAGTTCACCCGCACCGCCACGCTGTGCGGACGGGAGCTCCCCGAAGGGCCGTCGCCTCTGCTCAAGAATGCCATCTCCCTCCCTGTCATCGGTGGGCCCCAGGCCCTCACCCTGCCCACAACCCAGGCCCCACCCAAACCCCCTCGCCTGCACCTGGAGACCCCACAGCCTTCCCCACAGCCTTCCCCGCAAGAGGCAGGGAGTGTGGACATCTGGAGAATTCCAGAGGCTGGCTCTGCCCACAATGGGCTGACCCCCGAGTCAGGGGCCGAGGAGCCCTTTCTGTCCCATGCCAGCTCCCTGCTCTCCCTGCACGTGGACCTGGGGCCTTCCATCCTGGACGACGTCCTCCAGATCATGGACCAGGACCTGGGCCACATGCAGATCCCCACGTAGGACAAAGGCTGGCCAGGCCGGGTGCTCAGGATGGAGTGAATTCTGGGAAGCGGAGCCGGGACGCTACCTGGCCTAGAAGTTGGGACCCCAGGTCCCACTGTGTGGTCGCTGGCCAGTGATTTCTTTCTTTGAGCCTTTGTTTCCCTTCCTCCCAGCCTCTCCTTAGGGGCAGGGTGTGCCTCATTGCTTTCCCCTAAAACCCACTAGGGACACCTGCAGACCAAAGTGCCCTGAGCATCTTGGGCCAGCTGGACCCCCACCGCCAACGGCTCCTCCTTCCCTCACATCCCTTGGATGAAGGCTCGGCCAAGATGAATTTCCCTTTCCACCTGCCTTCTGCCTCAGCCCTGTGGGATGCCCTGACTGGGGGCGGGGAGGAGTTGGGGGGGAGGCACGGCACGGCCGACCAGAACTTTGGCTCCGTGTCCTGGACTGGGAACATGGCATCGGTGACCAAATGTCCCTCAGCCCCATCCCCCTCACAGGACCAGGAGATTCCAGTCACAATAAAACTTGCTGCTGCTGGTAGTTGGGCTCCCTGCACCCTGGACCTTGGTTCCCTCCAGAAGACAGACTGGTCTCTGCGACCTGGGCTGACCCTGGGAGACCGCACTCCCAGAAGGCTTCGTGCCCTTTGAAAGCTTCTACCTGGGAGCAGGAACCGACCAAATGCCAACTGAGGCTATTGCAACATTGCTCCTGGTGTTTACAGAGATGGCTGAGCACTGGTGTAAGCAGGCGCCGTGCCCAGGCTGCTGGGGTCTGTTGGGGGAGACCCAAGAATGAAAGCATAACCCCCAGTGCAAGGAACCAGCAGCTTCTCCAGCTGCAGAGGACTACGGGAGCACACAGGAGGGAGGGCCGGGCCTGGGCCGGGCGGGATCCGCCGGTGCTTGTCAGCGCGGTCTAGTGAGCATCAACAGGGCACTGAAGCGTGTTCCAGGTATCAGACAGACGCAATCCCTGCTCTCCTATAGCTTATATTCGAGTGGGAAAAGGATACTGAATTTGTAAGCAAGTAAGAGGATTTCCCGCCGTGTTGAACACAATGAAGAAAACAAGATCAGGATGCCTGGGGTAGAGGTGCAGCCGTGTCCGGGCCCATTAGGATGGTCAGATGTGATTCTGAGCCGAACCCGAAGGCTAAGATATGCTCGTGCATAAGCAAAGGCACTGAGGCACCAGAGTGAATGACAGAGGAGCCGCCAAGTGGTGAAAAGAGCACAGATCTCTGAGTCTGACCTAGTCTGTGTGCCATTCAGTTTCTCTATCTCTAAAATGGGTCGACGGTACCTACCTTGCAGGGTTGTGGGAGAAATTAGGAACATTTATGAATTGGCACATGGAAGGTATTCAGAAGTGGCTAACGACATAAAGGAACCCGGAGCTTGGAAAGGGCAGGACTGTGAAAACAGGTTGGAGTCAGCTGGGAACAGCTTTGCTTGCAAGGCTGAGCCAAGGCAATGGGGAGCTGCAGAAGGATTTTCAGCGGAGAGACACGTGGTCAGATCCAGGTTTTAAAAGGGTCACCACCCGGGGCCAATGGAAGATGGACCGAAGGTCAGAGAGGAGGAAGCCATTGCAGGATGAGGAGGCCTAGATGGGGCAGGGACAGTGGAGAGAGAGGAGGGGAGAGTGCTAAGGTGGGGCTTGTGTCTGATTGGCACAGACCAGGCAGGTGGCTGGAGGTAAATTCAAGCGTCTTCCATTCTCTGCTGGTTCTTCTCCATCCTTCTGACCCTGTGGATCCCAGATTCCCGCCTCACCCCCAGCCTTTCCTGCCTCTGTTCCCTGTGTCAGGTTTCAGAGCGGGGGCGGAATTTGACCAGGAGTCGTTTTGCTTGGCCGCAGGGCTGTGTGTGTGTGTTGTGTTAAAATATATACAATATGAAATTGACTCTCTTCACCATGTTTAAGTGTATGATTCAGTGTCATTAAGTACATTCACATTATCCTGCAACCATCACCACCATCCATTCCAGAACTTTTTTCACCTTCCCAAAGTGAAACTCCACACCCACGAAACACTAACTCCCCACTCTCCCTTCCCCCAGCCCCTGGCAACCACCATCTGCTTCCTGTTTCTATGAATGTGACTGCTCCAGGGACCGGATGTAAGTGGAGTCACAGTGATTGTCCTTTGGTGATCGGCTTATTTCGTTTATCCTGACGTCTTCGAGGTTCATCCACGCTGCAACATGTGTTGAAATTTCCTTCTTTTCAAGGCTGAAGAGTATTCCATTGTCTGTCTATCCCACATTTTGTGTATCCATTCACCCATCAAGGGACACCCGGTTGCTTCTACCTCTGGGCTATTGTGAGCAATGCTGCTATGAACATGGGTGTACAGATATCTGAATCCTTGCTGTCAATTCTTCGGGGTATAAATGCAGAAGTGGAATTGCTGGATCATATTCTGTCATTCGATATTTAATTTCTTGAGGAACCACCACACTATTTTCCATAGAAGCTGCATCATATTACGTCCCCGCTAAACTTTATCTTTTTAATTTGAAAATTTTGCCATCATTAGAGATGAGGGGTTTCATTATCAGAAGTGGGATTTTAACCCAGGTCTGTGAGACCCTGAAGCCCATACCCGACTGCACCCCTCTCCCCCAACACGGGCTCTGCCTCCGACCCTGGTGAAGTGTGAAGGTAAAGGGCGAGGAGAGGAAGCGCCAGCAAACTCCTTGCCTCTAGACTCCCTGTCTGTGCTTGAAAGGCTTGTCCCTTCTGCCTTGGAAAGGGAAGACAAGAAAAAAACAAACCTTCCTTAGAGATTTCCCCAGCTGGAAGGCCACACCTCACCCAGGACCTGAGCTGGGGTCAGAGTAGCCATGCCTGTCTTGGGTCCCCTGGAACTGCTCCCCACTCCCCCTGCATCAGGCACCCGCCCAAGGGCCCTGGGAAAACACTCGGGGGCTGCTGTGTCAGGCTGGAAAAAGGGAATGAGGCAGGACACCTGAAGCGTCAGATTAACTAAACTAGGAATATGTGCTTGTACCGAGGTAGCCGTGGGTGAAGAGAAGGACCTTTCCTCTTCAGCATGTATGATACTGCTCAGGCACCATGCCCTCCCAACACTACCCACAAAAAGGAATTCCCCAAAATAGGAAGAGAAGTTGCTGGCAGCCAAAGAAATGACCAATGTCCCTAGCGTCCACTGAGATGTCCCAACATCCATGCATTACTTCCTGTAAACGTAAGATAATATAAGCCTCCCTAGTTAAATGCATCTGCTCCTCTTTCTGTCAAAAATATATTCACTCTTCTTCCAAAGGGAGGCAACTCAAAATCTTGTCAATGATCACCCCCACTTGCAAGGCCGGGATGCCCAGATATTCATTCCTCCTGCAATTTTTTTTACCAGCCCATCTCAATGTTTTGCAAACTATGAACTATGCTGTAAAGCTAATTACCACCAATACACCCTATCTGCAAGAGCAGAAAGAAGGAGAGAAGAATGCGAGAAGTAAAAGATGTAAAAATATACTTGACACAGCAAGAAGAGAAATGTATGTAGAAGCCACAGACTTTTTCTACAAAACTGTAGCTGGTATGAATAACTTCCCCTCTTTCACTATCCAGGTCATATTCCCTTTGCCTTCAAAGATTTTCTTTTACTTTTTATTTATTTTTTTAACATAATCTCTACCCTCGGCATGGGGATTGAACCCACGACCCCGAGACCAAGAGTCGTAAGCTCTACTGACTGGGCCAGCCAGGGTCCCCCTCCCCTTGCCTTCAGCCTGCATCTTGGTGGTTCAAGATTCTTTACCAGGTTCACGTAGTCCTAGACTTCCATTTCTAAAAAATCGTAGTCCTTGCTGGATCTCCCTGTATAGAATTGAACTTTTTCCCCAAAGCTTTTATTCTGAAACATTTCAAACCTACAGAAATACTGAAAGACTAGTATAATGTACATCCATATACCTTCATCTAGCTTTGCCCATTTTTTTTAAAGATTTTATTTATTTATTTGACAGAGATAGAGACAGCCAGCGAGAGAGGGAACACAAGCAGGGGGAGTGGGAGAGGAAGAAGCAGGCTACCAGCAGAGGAGCCTGATGTGGGGCTCGATCCCAGAACGCCGGGATCACGCCCTGAGCCGAAGGCAGACGCTTAACGACTGAGCCACCCAGGCGCCCCTAATTTTGCCCATTTTTACCATTTTGCCTCATTTGCTTTATCCCTTTGCCTATAAAAACAATTATCCTGACCTTTTGAAAATAAGTTGAGGACATTGTGACACTTCATCCCAAATACCATGAGGTATTTATTTAGCTCATTTCAGTCCTATTTGGCTTCTTCAATCTATGGATTCATGTCTTTCAGGGGGCCCTGGGTGGCTTCGTCAGTTACGCGTCTGCCTTCAGCTCCTCTCATGGTCCCAGGGTCCTGGGATCGAGCCCTTCATCCGGCTCCCTGTTCATCGGGAGTTGGCTTCTCCCTCTCTCTCTGCCCCTCCCCCCTGCTCATGCTCTCTCTCACTCTCACTCTCTCTCAAATATTTGACAGAGATAGAGACAGCCACCAAGAGAGGGAACACAAGCAGGGGGAGTGGGAGAGGAAGAAGCAGACTCATAGCGGAGGAGCCTGATGTGGGGCTCCCTCCCATAACGCCGGGATCACGCCCTGAGCCGAAGGCAGACGCCCAACCACTGTGCCACCCAGGTGCCCCTCAAATAAATAAAATCTTAAACACGTCTTTGAGCATTATTGGAAAATTATCAAATATTTTCTCTTTAAACATTGCCTCTGCTCCTTTCTCTCTCCTTGCCCTCTTGACACTCCAATTAATATTAGGGGGAATCTGGGTGGCTCATTCAGTTAAGCATCCGACTTCTGGTCTCAGCTTGGGTCTTGATCTCAAGGGTTGTGATTTCAAGCCCTGCATTGGGCTCCACGCTGGGCGTGGAGCCAATGTCATAAAAACATTTTTTTTTTAATGTATGTTAGATCTCTCTCTATATATCTATGTTTCTACTCTACTTCTGTATTTTCTATTCTTTTGCCTTTCTACGCAGTGTTAAGGACAGTATGAAGCTGCCTACCTAGCTTCTATGTTCTCTCTTCAACTACGAGTAATCTGCTTAAAGGATTCACCGTGTTCTTAATTTTGGCTATCTTATTGTTCAGTTTGAGTTCTATGTTGTTCTTTTAAAATTCTGTTGTGACACTTCTTAATAAGTACTTGCCCCCTGCAGATGTGTTCTGTTGTTTTTTTAAAGATTTTATTTATTTATTTATTTATTTATTTATTTGACAGAGACAGAGAGAGAGAGCACAAGCAGGGGGAGTAGCAGGCAGAGGGAGAGGGAGAAGAAGGCTCTCCGCTGAGCAAGGTGCCCATTGTGGAGCGCAATCCTAGGACCCTGGGATCATGACCCAGGCCTAAGGCAGAAGCTTCACTGACTGAGCCCCCCAGGTGCCCCCAACAGATGTTTTTATACTGGTTTTTCACTCCTTGAAACACAATAAGCAATGCTATTTTATGGTCATTATCCAACAATTCCAATATGTTAAATCTTTGTGTGGGTCAATTTATGTTTTATATTTTTTGTATTGGCTCTTGTGCAAGGTTTCTTTTTACTCTGTGTGCCTGATTATCTTTGACCATGGGTTGCATGTCATATCTGAAAAAAAATATTTTTAGAAATAATTTGGGGACTAGGGTCACAGTACATTCCTTCATAAAACCTATTACTCAATACCAAATATGCTTGCTTCTGCCAGGTGCCCCGGGGCAGTATAGAGATGGCTCTACTTTAATCCAAATTCAAGGCTTAAGCTTCCCTGAACCACCCAGGTATGATTCTGGGCTACAAGTCCATACAAGTTGGGATCCCATCTTAAGGTGTGTATGTGTCCATGGTGGGGTGTCTATCTTCCTACCTTGGGTGGGCTTTGGATTTTGATTTTCAACCCTTCCCTCCAAAAACCACCAAACAACTCAGTTTCACAGTTATAGCTTCCAAGATAGATCAGTAAATGTCCCCAGGACAAAAACTGCTTCGAATTCTGGGCTTACATCTTTGGGTTTTAGCTTCCTAAATATAGGTCCAGTTATTCTTCACTATGTCATTAATGCTTTTAAGATTTTTTTTTTCATTTCCTCTGTTTTTTAGTTTGTTCAGTTGGTTTGGATTGGAATTAAATACATAACTAGGAGCTTCTCTCTCATTAACTACCCAAAATGAATATTAGGGAGATCCCCTGGGTTTCATTTCTATTTCTTCCTGCCCCCACTGGATAATAACAATCCTATTTCACCTTGACAATTAGAATCGATCACCCCATGACACCTGGGCGGCTCAGTTAAGCGTCTGCCTTCAGCTCAGGTCATGATCTCAGGTTATGATCCCAGGGTCCTGGGATCCAGTCCCACATTGGGCTCCCTGCTCAGGGGGAGTCAGTTTCTTCCTCTACCCCTCCCCTGGCTTGTGTGTGCGCGCGTGCTCGCTCTCTGGCGCTCTCTCGCTCTCTCTCTCTCGCAAATAAATAAATAAAATCTTAAGGGGGAAAAAAAAAGAATCAATTACCCGAGCCAACAGTAGTACTCCCTTTCTACTTTCTTGCCCAGTGGCAAGCAGAACAAAAAATAGCCCATTAGCATTCTTAGCTCCTAATTTAGAGAAATCATTATTGTGCCCCCTGGTGGAAGCATTTCTCCTGTGGATCAGGCCAAACCCAGAGGCCCAGGAATAGGAAACATTTTGCAAAAGAGTCATTCGTTGAGATTACAAAAGCCTGCACCCCACTTCCACTCCTTGGTTCCTTCCTGTAAGAGAAACACTGTATATACTGATCACCGGTTCAGAGCATCTATTGTTCAGTGATGTAGCATTTCTTAGAAGAAGCCTAAAAGAACCGAAAGGCATTGATTCTGGGCCCATAAACTACCTTTCTAATTATACGGAACTAGCCTGTGTATTATTTCTAATATTTTTTATTTTAAATTTCTTATTGAAATAGGCAGCAAAGAGCCCAAATTTCGTGTAGTTCAATCAAATTGTATAAAGTGAACAAACCTATGTAGCCACTACCCAGGTGAAGAAAAAGAACATCACTAGCCCCTCAGTAACCACCACATGCCCTCTCTTGTCACTATCCTCCAAAGATAACTACACTCCGGAGGTTTAGCCCCGAGATTAGTGTCTGTTGGTGTAACTTTATATAAATGGAATCCTCCCATATGTCATCTTTTGAATCCAGCTTCTTTTATTCAGTATTAAGGTTTTGAGATTCATTCATGTTGCAGAACAATAATTTGCCCTTTCCACTTTGTTTAATCTACTCCATTGTGGCGGGCATTGGGGTTTTCTTCCAGTTGGGAACTATTACAGTGCATGCTGTGCTGTCCGTACTTGCACATGCTTTTTGGTTTATAGACCTGCAAGCGGAGTCGCTGGGTCATAGGATCTCTGTCTGTTCAGCTTCAGGGATAGCACACTGCCTCAGCTGGGGTCCTACAACAAAATATCACAGATCGCGTGGCTTAAACAACAGACATTTATTTCTCGCCATTCTGGACGCTGGCAAGTCCAAGATCAAGGTGCCAGCAGTTTTGGTGGCTGGCGAGAGCCCACTTCCCGGCTTGTAGGCGTCTGCCTTCCTGCTGTGACATCACATGGCCTTCCCTCAGGGAGGAGAGAGCTGTCTTCTTCTTATAAAGGCACTAATCCCATCATGAGGGCCCCACCCTCATGACCTCATCTAAACCTAATCACTTCCCAAACGCCTCACTTCCATATACCATCTATATTGGGGGTTAATGCTTCAACATATGAAGGGGGGAGCACATTCAGGCCACAGCACACACTGTACTTTGACTCCTGCTTTGGAGACACCTCTCATACTCTGTCCGCACAATCATTTGGTTCCTAGGGGTAAAAGAGGGTGCCAGTATTGCTTCTGGGTTTTTCTTCCAAGCTGCTGCCACCTATTGTACAAGTTTAGTGCAGGGTAGGCAGTGACAAATACCCCAGAGCCCCCATCTGCCAAAAATGATTTTAAACACAGGGATGGTAAGATGTCGCCTGGTTCTGAAACATTAAACTAGGGGAGGGGAACAGGGAATATGTGCATCTAGGAATTGATGGAATAAGGTATATGGCAAAGATCAAAGACCACACCGTGAGGACTGTGACATTTAAAAGTGGAACAAAGGACAGAATCGGTAAAGGAGGCTGAAGGAACTGCCAGTGTGTTCAGAGCACAGTCAGGAGAATGCTCATCTCAGAGACCCTGAAAAGAGCTTGAAAAAGGAGGGAATGTGGGGCACCTGGGTTGGCCGGTGGGTTGAATGTTGCACTCTTGATTTTGGCTCACATCATGATCTCAGGGTCATGGGATCGAGCCCCCCCCCCCCAGCCCCCATCGGGCTCCACACTCAGCTTGTCCCTCTCCCTCTGCTTCTCCCCTCCTCCCCTGCGCATTCTCTCTCTCTCTCTCAAATTAATTAATTAAATCTTAAAAAAGAGAAAGAAAAAGGAGGGAATGGTCAGTAGTGTCATGGTGTCTTTGTTAGGACCTGTTTCAATGAACCAGTGGGAACAAAACTGCCATTAAACTGGGCAGAGAGGGACTTGAAAATAAGTCAACAGAGATAGGGAGTATAAACAGAAACTCTGCTTTGAAAGGGTGGAAAGAAATGGGGTGATAATCCAAGGCAACTATGGGCTGAAGGAAGGGCTCTGATTTTTTGAGAGGATATTAAGCCATGTTTGTACACGAATTTGCATGATTCAGCAGTGAAGGAGAAATGAGTGGTACAAAAGATTCACGGATAGTTGCAGGAGGGAAGTTCTTCAGAGCCTAAGTGGAGGGACAGAAGTAGGAAGCAAGGGAGGTGGGGATCACTGAGGTTGGTGGCTGGGTTTGGTGGCAGGAAGGGGAGGTAACTTTTGCCAAGACTCCAATATTCAGGCAAAAGAACTGCCCAGTTCGGGACGTTAATTTTCCTCTCCTTGAAAGGACACTCGATTAGGGGCCCAAGCGGATCGTGCATCACTCTCGTCTTCTGCTACGACCAACAGCTCCCTCCCCGCGCCCATGAGTGGGGGCAAAGGATTAACCAAGGTCGCTGAGGTAGCAGAACGCATATGCTCCATCTCACCCATCTCTGGGCCTCCAGTTTTCAACATCTTCATTTCATCAGTCCTCTCATTTCGCCAGATCCTCCCTCTCTGGTCCCGCCCTCCCCACGCAGGACCCGGGGCTCGGGCAGGAGCCTCGGGGCGCGCGCCCGTTTCTGTCGCGCCTGCGCATTGGGCTCCCTCGGCTCCCTGGCCCAGGTGGACAGTCACGAAGCCTGTTCTCCGTGCCTCGCTCTCGGGCGCGCGCCTTCGGGCGGCGCCTGCGCAGAGGAACGAGGAAACCGGTTCCCTGGTGCGGTCCCGGCGCCTGCGCGCTGAGGGCTCCGGGCCTCCCGGCCTGAGGGAGAGGAGCAGGGAAGATGGCGGCTGTGGTAGAAAATGTAGTGAAGCTGTGAGTAGCCGTTTCTTTCTCTCCTAGGCCGGGAGGTCTTGTAATGGGCCTGCGAGTAGGGGGCGGTGCGGGAGGGGACGAGGCGGAGGGAAGGACGTGCCCGAGAAGGCCTTGTTGCGACTCCTAGTAGGGAGGGCAACAGGAGACTCCCAAGAAGACGTTGCGCTTCTTTGGAAACTTGTGGAGGCCCTGAGGGGGGCACACGGGAGCCCCTTACGGGCAGCCTCCCAGCGGGGCCGTGCGGTCTGAGCGCTCCTTCGGGCTTACGGTGGCCTGAGTATGGCGCCCTCGTTGCGTATGAGAAACACAGTCTGGGTGCGCTCCCGAGACCAGACGCCTCGGTCCGGAGGGGCCGGGCCGAGGGCGGACCCGGGACCGACCCGTGTCCCCGAGAAGCCCGGCGCCGACCCCTCCCGATCCGCTGCCCGCGGCCGGTCCTGGAGCAACAGGCTCAGCAGCCCTTGTGCGGTTAAGCACCGCGGAGCTGTTTTAACAGCCCCTTGACGTTCGGGGGGGGGGGCGGTTGGGGGTTTTGAGTATCTGATTCCCAAGACCAAAAACATTATTGGGAAGAATTTGTTGAGGAGCAGATGCAGAAGGGTAAGAACTTAAGGGGAGAGGGCCTTCGCACCGGCCAATCCAGCCACCAAAAAACGGGAACTGGACGGAAGCGGTCCAGGACGCCTCTGCAGCCTAGAGGGGCGTCTAGGTCGGCAGGCTGCGCGCTATGCAGTCCCCTTGTGCTGGTCAGGTTTCGAGCAAAGTTAAAGTTAACGGTTGTTGGGAAAAATGGAGAGTGGTCTGTTTGGCTTGAGTTAAAGATGCTTTGGGACTTGATTTAACCTAGCCTCCTCCCTGAAGAAGATTGAAATGGGTTCATGCCCGATGGGCGAATAGAGCAAGCTCTTTTTAGTGGGTAAATTGGGCTTGGTTCAGAGGTAGGAAAATTGAGAGGTGAGTAGTTGTTCAGGCAGGGCTTTTGGATTTTGGCCGGATGACAAGGTAAAGGTTTGGGAACTATTCTAAGGGACTCACAGCTTCTCATCTGCCTTTGTGGTGGGCTGAGCCCCCACTCTTCCCAAGAGCCTTTTTAAAGAGTACTTTGCTTTGCCCACCTCCCCCCACCCCACCCCGCCTGGAGCCTTTTCTTTGAGAATGCCTTCCCACTTCCATTAAGCTAAGTGCCTTCTTCTCCTCTTGTGGGTTTTTTTTTTTTTAACTTGCTTTCAGCTCCATCCTGCCGCCTCTTTCAGCTACCCCTCCTCCTAACACTATTATCTTTCTCTCTGATCTGCCCACTCCAGTTTCCCCCAGCTCTTTCTTCAGGCTGACATTTCCCTCAATTTAGAAATGTCGCTGTTGATCTACCATTTATATAGTTATCCTTCCTGACTCAGATGTTCTTTCTTTGTTTCCCTGCCTTTCTCTTTGTTGACTACCCCCCCACACCCCAATCCCATTGTAAAGGGAGGTTTTACACAGGTTTCATGCTTCCCAGAAAAAAAATCAGAGCTTCTGCCTTGGAAATCTTATTGTATTGGGGGAATGTCAGACTTCCCTAGGTTTTGAGAGTTAATAGTGACTTTGTGTTGGAGGACTTTCTTCAGGGAAATAGAGTTGCCAACCCTTTCATGTAGTGCTAGAAGGGAGGAGTTGCCCATTTCAACAGAGCACGACTTATTTCTCTTAAAGGAACTACAGAGATTGTGAGGGTCACCAGCCACTGGTTCCTGAGTACTAGTAATGGGAAACCAACTTTCTCCTCAGTTCTAGCTGCAGAGGGCTGTGGACCACAAATAATACATTTCCCTACAGAACTTGACCTTTAAGAAGGGGCTTCCGTTCTTCCTGTACCATTCTCACCCAGGAGAGAGAGACTTTTCTGGAGCTTCTCTTGTTTGTGGTGTGCCTGCTTTTTGAACAGTTGAGGTTATATATATATATCGAGGGCAGGACTACTAACTCATCTTTTCTGACTTGCATCTTGTTCTGGGAGAAGAATTTTCCTATTTATAAATTCTCTCATTCTCTCTTAGTCTCTCCTCATCAGATCCTCTCTCCCCTTAACTTAGGTGTTTCATTCCCAGTTCTCTGACGAGACAGTTTGCACCGCCTTCTGAAATCCCACTTGACTCACAAGAAGTGCTGTGATAGAACGTCTCTCATTGTTCCCCCCAAAACCCATTCTGACCTCCGCGCTCTGACTTTGCAGCCCTCAGCCCATCTTACCCTTCCTTCCATTTGACTTCCAGTGTCAGTATCCATTCCCATCAGCAGAAACAAAGGAGCTGCTGCACTCGGCCCTGTTTATCCAATTTTCCTCTGTGTGGTGAGGACATGGCTGCCTCCTAAAGGCCAGCTAATGTGAGCCGGTTCCTTTTTTTTCACTCTCCAACACAAGATTCATGCTTACCTCAAATTACAGTCATTACCACTCATTGAATCAAGCCAGGCCGTCTTGTGTTGTCATCGCCTTGTGTGTGGTGTGTCTTTTTCAGTTGCTTGGGAACATACTAAGCAATGCCTCAGTGGTCTATTGTGACTGCTCTGTGAAAGCCCTCCTCGGATTCCAGAGCACGGTTTGTTGGTGTAGCTTGAGTTATGGACATAAGCAACAGAGGCTCACTTTGTCCAGCTTCTCATGCTAAGGGTGTCTCTCATGGAGAATATGTTAGAGCTTATCTAGTCTGTCCTCCCCAGTCTAGCAGAGGAAGCTGAGCTCCACATGGGCTGACTAAATGTCCACATTCGTGTGGTGCCTTGCAGCCATGCAAGGTCTTTTTACTCCCAAGTCAAGTCAAGATGTCCCAGACACCTTCTTGGGTACTGGGGATACTATGGGAAAGAAACCACCTCTGCCCTCAGTTTATTTAAGATCGATTGAATATATAAATATGAATCACTATGGTTCCAATACTAACATGTTTGTTAAACCCTGAGGATGAGAGCAAGGTTGGTTTTACATACATGCTTAGAACCAGGTAACTCCTGGCACTGTGTAGTTTTCCATCTTTTCAAAGTACTTAAAGGTTTGCTCTTGATTTAGATTTCAAACTGAGTCTTTTGAGTGAAAGAAGGTTCTTTCCTATATAATTTGATGGTGTGAGAATGGAAAAGGGCCTAGAATGGACCTGTGAGGAAACAGGTTTTATATCACTCTAATGGCACTCAGGAAAAAAGTAGACTTCAAGGAATTTCAGGTATTTTCAGACGGTTTCCATTGACTTTAAAATTAGCATATAGATTTAATTTAGTTGGCTAAATACAGGTCTCCCCCCACTGTCCAAAAGTAGAGTGTTCTTATGAAACTGTTCACAAGCCAACATGGCATAAAGCAAAGAAGCAATTGCCAGTTCTTAAAAGCGAAAATCCTCTCTGGATCTCTTTTGGTTAGTGAAGACAGGTACTTATGTAGGTCTTTTATAAAAAAGCGAAGTGGCAGAAAGCACACCGTCAGATAGTGGGAGAAACGTGTATCTAATGCAAAATTCAAAAGATATAAAATGGAATCTAGGAGAAATTCCCCCCCAGTCACCCAGTTTTTCTCTCTGGAGGCCTACAGTTTCTTTTCCACTTCTTTTTTTTTTTTTAAGATTTTATTTATTTATTTAGACAGAGATAGAGACAGCCAGCGAGAGAGGGAACACAAGCAGGGGGAGTGGGAGAGGAAGAAGCAGGCTCATAGCAGAAGAGCCTGATGTGGGGCTCGATCCCAGATCGCCGGGATCACGCCCTGAGCCGAAGGCAGACGCTTAACCGCTGTGCCACCCAGGCGCCCCTCTTTTCCACTTCTTGTTACATAAATGGTAGCATCCTATAACACTTCTTAGCACTTTACTTTGCTTTTTTTCCTTGTCATCTTGGAGATAGTTTGATATCAGCACATGAAGAGCTTCCTTCTTTTTTTTATGGCTTAATAAAAATTAATTGACGTGCCGTAGTTTGTTAAATATATTTTAGTAAGGGCCCCAGACCTTGTTGAACTCTTCCTCTTTTGTGAAAAGGAGCTAATCTGTGCTTCTTGAGAGTCATGAGGGTTAAGAAAAACAGCATCTTGCCTGGCACAGGGTTGGACTCAAGAGAGGCACAGAATGAACATTAATTTCTCCCGGTCTTTGTGGGTTATGCTTAAGTCTGAGTCGACACATGAGAGATCGTGTGTTCCTGATGATAATTTATTTATAAAGTGCCTTTCCTCATAATGGCTTAGTGAAGGGGTGTGGTGTCCCATGAGGTAGAAATGGAGGCAAATAGGACTAAAGCCACAGTCTTCCGGTCCCTTGAGCCTTCTAAAGAAGCAGATGGCAAGGCAGAGGGGTAGCTCAGCGCCCTGTGCTCTGCCCCGCGCCAGCACACACACACACCTGGTCTTTGTGTCTTCCGCAGCCTCGGGGAGCAGTACTACAAAGATGCCATGGAGCAGTGCCACAATTACAATGCCCGCCTCTGTGCCGAGCGCAGTGTGCGCCTTCCTTTCTTGGACTCACAGACTGGAGTCGCCCAGAGCAACTGTTACATCTGGATGGAAAAGCGACACCGGGGTCCAGGTGAGGGTTCAGACTCAGGAGCCCAAGGAAGAAAGAAGCTTCCTCATCTTAAGTGATGAGCCAGCTGAGAGGGTTTTACTGCTTTCCACGCATGCGTGAATACGGTCTTGCCTTGATTAGAAGCCCAGGGAGGATGAAGCAGACAGGTTCATACCAGCATCTTTTTTTTCTGCAGGGCCACCCTGCTGAGGCTATCACCGGGCTTCTGGGGAGCTATGTGTTAGCCAAGGCCCCCGAACTTACATCTGTTTTTCTTTTCCATAAACTGTCCCTCTTCCTACCCCCAGGCCCTCACTGTCCATATTCCTCCCTGACTAGAACTCGGTGGGCAGGGGGGTGGGGGGCGGGGAGGGTGCTACTCCTCTAGAAAGGGTTTGATATTATTGCCCAGGACTAGGTTAGGGTTTGACTTCTCTCTCACAGGATTGGCCTCTGGGCAGTTATACTCCTACCCTGCCCGGCGCTGGCGGAAAAAGCGGCGAGCCCACCCTCCTGAGGATCCAAGACTTTCTTTCCCATCTATTAAACCAGGTAAAGCACACCCATCCTTGAGCAGGGGTATGGCCTGCTGTGTGAAAGGCCTGTTAGTCACCTGTTACGTACCAAGCCCAGTGCTAGATCCTGAAGACGCTAAAATGAATAAGATGCCATTGCTTCCTTTAAAGAGCTCGGTCTAATAGAGGAGACAGGGAAACAGATAAGTTACGGTGCCAAGTTAACTGGGGTGTCGTGGTTCCTGGCCAGCCAGAGACCAAAAGACAGTGACTAGCCCATGGCTGGCCTAGCACTGTGTAGACCCGGAGCGGTCTGCTTTCAGCCCTTCTGAGCCTCGCCTCATCCTGACCTTGCCTGCAGACACAGACCAGACCCTGAAGAAAGAGGGGCTGATCTCTCAAGACGGCAGTAGTTTAGAGGCTCTATTGCGCACCGACCCCCTGGAGAAGCGAGGTGCCCCAGATCCCCGAGTGGATGATGACAGCCTGGGCGAGTTTCCTGTGACCAACAGTCGAGCACGGAAGGTACAAGATGAACACTGTGACTAAGGGAGCTTTGATGGAAACCAGCCTCCTCTTCATCAGAGGCCACCCAGTAATCGGAATGGAAGCAGAAGCTATGGGCCAGGAGGCAGGCCCGGGGGTTCTGTTGCCGCTCATTCCCTAATTAGCACTGGGTACTGACTGGCTTTGCTATTTAGTATCCAGTTTTTCCTGTTCCTTTCCAAGTACAGACCCTCCCTCATTCATCTTTTGTCACAAATGTTTTTTGGGGTTACATGGGTGAAGCAGACCTGGTCCCTACCAACAGGGAAGATAAAACTATACACAGAAATAGTAAGAGCTAAAAAATATGGCAGGCACTGTGCTAAGAGCTTTTCCATCATTTTCTCTAGTCTCTACCAGCTAATGAAGTAGGTATTGTGGCCCCCGTTTCCCGTATGAGGAAGCTGAAGCAGAGCAGTTAAAAAAAAAAAATTTCCTATAAGCCCACACAAGTAAGCAGCAAAGCACTAATTTTTTTCAAGATTTTATTTATTTTTTAGAGAGAGAGAGAGAACACAAGCAGGGGGAGCAGGAGAGGGAGAAGCAGACTCCCCTGCTGAGCAGGGAGCCGGATGGAGGGCTCGATCCCGGGACTCTGGGATCGTGACCTGAGCCGAAGGCAGACGCTTAACTGACTGAGTCACCCAGGCGCCACCCAGAGCTCTAATTTAAATCTAAGAGGTGGGGTGCCTGGCTGGCTCAGTCAGTAGCGTATGCTACTCTTGATCTCGGGGTCATGAGTTCAAGTTCCACATTGGGTGTGGCGATTACTAAAAAAAATAAATAGACTTTGAAAATTAATCTAAGAAATGAGGTGTCAGAAGGGAACCACTGGTAGTCTGTTCCTGGGGCAGCAGATCAGAGGCAGGAGAGGGCATGGCTACTTGGGGTACCGGGGAAGACTTTATGAAAACATGGCATTTGAGTCAGCCCCTTGGAGGTGGTGGGGAACGCACTCCAAGGGAACAACAGGAAGAGAGGCACAAAGGAAGGAAAGCCCAAAGCACTGACAGGAGAAGGAATGGGATTCTGGGGTGTTGAAAGGCAGCAGTGAGGAACGAGGCCAGAGGGGAGGGGCAGCTCACGGAGGACGTTCTGGGTGGCCTGGCCAGGCCCGGCGCAGGGGAGCTTTTGGGTGTACGTTGTATCTGCCCATCGTAATCCTCCTGTCCACTCAGCGGATCCTAGAACCAGATGACTTCCTGGATGACCTGGACGACGAGGACTATGAAGAAGACACTCCCAAGCGCCGGGGCAAGGGGAAATCCAAGGTGAGGGGGCAAGGCGCTGCCTATGGGGGAGCCTGCAGAGCCCCCTGCTATTGCTTGTTGCCATTTTCCCTCTCGAGTGAAATTAGCAGCCACTTCCAGGAGAGCTTAACTCCTCAGGCCTAGACATCTGAATAAGGGCATCTTTTTGTTGTTTTTTTGTCAGGGTAAAGGTGTGGGCAGTGCCCGTAAGAAGCTGGACGCTTCCATCCTGGAGGATCGGGACAAGCCCTATGCCTGTGACAGTGAGTGCCTAAAGAGTGGGTGGGTAGTCCCTGCCTTGGACCCAGCCCCTGCTCAGGATCTGAGAGGAGGGAGGGTTGTATTCTTGCTCAGAGTGATAACAAAAGGCCTGAATGCTTTCTCCTGCCTGCTGACTGGTTCCCTCTGAGACCCTTGGGAGGCCCCAGCCTCTGCTACCCAATGGGTGGGACCTGCATGCTCTGGGAGAGGTTTCTGCTGTCCCCTGGGGTGGGGTGCTGGGGCCAGGGGCACACACAGCAGGCAGAATTGGCCCCTTGATAGACCGCATCCAGGTCTGCTGGCCCCAATCAAGCCAGGGCCCCCAGAGTCCAGCACCGAGTTTTTCAGTGTCTGCTCCCCCCTTTTCTCTGACTCGCCCCACTTCTGTCCCTCCGCCCTGGGAGCACCACCGCCGCTGGTTTCTCTCTCGTTTGCTCCGCTTCCCTGCTGCTGCCGCTCCTGTCTCACGTGTATCAAGGCCTTCTTCTCATGACTTTTCTTTCTGTCTTTCAGATAGTTTCAAACAAAAGCATACCTCGAAAGCGCCCCAGAGAGGTAGCTCTCTCAACTTTTCAGACTTTTGGTTTTCCTATCCCTTTTCCCTCCTCCCTTGTTTCTCCCACCTTTCTCATCTCCTGTGATGTTAGTGTAAAAATCTCTGTAATGGCATGGGGATAGGAGCAATGGGCTTTCTGTTGTACTCCACTCCTCACAGTCCTGGAAACTGCCTTTACCACTGCTTGTCTCCCACAGACTTGCTCCTAGGGCTGCTCGGCCCCGCTGCATGGGGTGGCTTCAAAAGCGTTCTAAGGAACTCGCTACAAACAGATCCCTCTGCTTCCCCTTACCCAGAACAGACACTTGGTGGTCAGCTAATGTTTCTCACCATCCCGCCACCTCCTCCCATCCTTCCCCCATTCCTTCCTGCTGGCCCCCTTGCTCTTCTCGGTATCACTGCTTCAGAGTACGAGATGCCTTGTGGAGATCTGCTTTCCTTGCTGGTTGGCGGGGGTTGGGCAGGGCGCTGATGTGGGAGTGTCTTCGAATTGCCTTGGGGGCCAGATACCCCAACAGACTTACTGATAGGTGACCCACCCCCTACTCCTTTATCCTCATTGGGCAGAGATGAGCCCTGTAGTATACATGGAGTAGCTTGAGCTTCCCATGTTTACTGAGAAGTAAAAAAGTTTGGAGTCTCTTCCTTACCTTTTTTCCTTCCTGCCATTTTGCAAGATTTTAGAAATTCCCTTCCCTTCCTGACCTGGAGCTCCCCAGACTATTCCCAGGGCAAGTGGTAACGGGGTCAGAGTTCAGCCTCCCAGACAACCAGTGTGGAAGAGCGGAGGTGGCCATGGGCTGGGGTGTGACAGGGAAGAGCCATGGAAACTGGAGAGCCCCAGGGCCTGATGCTCCTCACCGAGGGCAGGTGGCCGTCACTGAAGGCCTGTCGCAGACAGAGCTGATGGGCGCAGGTGGAGCCCCACAGCTGGAGGGGGGCGGGGGTGTGGCACTGTCAGATCCCAACACCTTTCTCTGTCGTCTTCTCCCCACTCAGTTTGTGGAAAACGTTACAAGAACCGGCCAGGACTCAGTTACCACTACGCCCACTCCCACTTGGCTGAGGAGGAGGGTGAGGACAAGGAAGACTCGCAGCCACCCACCCCGGTTTCCCAGAGGTCGGAGGAGCAGAAGTGTAAGCTGACGTGTGGGAGGCGGGGCAAGGGGGAGTCGTCCTGCTCGCGAAGAGCCCTCCGTGCAGGGCTGCGGGGTGCCTGAAGGCCCCCTGTGAGCCTTGCCAGAGCTCTCTTCTCTCTGTAGCCAAGAAGGGTCCCGACGGACTGGCCCTGCCCAATAATTACTGCGACTTCTGCCTGGGGGACTCCAAGATCAACAAGAAGACGGGGCAGCCCGAGGAGCTGGTGTCCTGCTCGGACTGCGGCCGCTCAGGTACCTCCGGGCCAAGGGCCTCCCCCGGAGCCCCCGCACACCCCCCGCCGCCTGTGTGACGCGCCCCTTCCCCCCACCCGCAGGGCACCCGTCCTGCCTGCAGTTCACCCCGGTGATGATGGCGGCCGTGAAGACCTACCGCTGGCAGTGCATCGAGTGCAAGTGCTGCAACATCTGCGGCACCTCCGAGAACGACGTGCGTGTCCCTGCGCCGCCGCCCCTGCCCCTCCATGCTGCCTCCCAAAGGGGAGCCAGACTCTCCCCAGCGCCCCAGGGAGCCCTTGCCGGCAGGTGTCTCTGGAGCACCAGCTTGGCGTCAGACGCTGTTCCAGGCACTCAGGGCGCTAAACAAGACCAGTGGGATCCCCCCCTTCATGGAATTACCCTCCTTGTGGGGAACAAGCAGCGTGTAAGGAAAGCGACGGTTTCATGGCATGTCGTGAAGGGAAGGACGGCAGCGGTGTGGCAGGGTCACCGGGTACCTGAGTAGATAGAGCTGGCCTGTCCGAGGAGGTGGTGCTGGTGGTGAGATTCGGATGATATGGAGGAGCCAGTGCAAGGTTTGCGGGCACAGCGTGCCCAGGAGAGGAGCAACAAGGGCAGGGGCCTTAAGACAGATAGGCCGAGTGCACCGAGGCAGTTGGGCCGGCTGGGGCCTCCCTGCAGTGGGAGCTCAGTAGAAGGGATTGGAAGGCAGCCATCGCCAGGTCTGAGGGTTTAATTGGGAGTGACGTGCTCTGTCTTAACGTTTTTATTTATTTATTTATTTTTAAGATTTTATTTATTTGACAGAGCACAAGCAGGGAGAGTAGCAGGCAGAGGGAGAGGGAGAAGCACGCCCCCTGCAGAGCAGGGAGCCCGACTCGGGGCTCGATCCCAGGACCCTGGGATCACGACCTGAGCCAAAGGCAGACATTTAACTGACTGAGCCACCTAGGCGCCCCTGCCTTAACATTTTTAAAAGAGAAGTTTGCTCTGTGAAGAATAGAATGTAGGGGACAAGAGTGGAGGCCATGAGCTGAGTTCGGAAGCTGGTAGGGTTCAGGTAGAATGACAATGACTCACTCGGTCGTGGTGGAGAATTTCCTCTCCAGAAATTCCTGAGTCTCCTCTTCCTGCCACCTGCCCTGCCCCTCCGGGAAGGAGCAGCAGTATCTACAGAAGCTCCCATCCCTGCCCACCCCCCAGTGGGCTGCCTGAGGCCCCCCAGTCACTCACCTGCCCCTTCTTCTTTGATCTTGCCTTTTCTAGGACCAGCTGCTCTTCTGTGACGACTGTGACCGTGGCTACCACATGTACTGTCTCACCCCGTCCATGTCTGAGCCTCCTGAAGGTAGGTTGCCCTGATCTCTTGCACAGAACAAGTATCTTATTAGGAACTTGGAAAATCACTTGTACAATAAGTTATCTGTTCTTCCAAATTTAGGGAATAGACATTTTGCCTTCACTCAGAATGCTTTCCTAGCATTTTGGCTTCGAGGGTTTAACGTTTGCACGTTATCACCAGATAGATTTAGAAATGCAGAAAATCAACAGCCAAAGAGAAAACTGGTGCTGAGCGGAAAACAGTTACCAGAAGGAGTGGTTTGCTTTCCTCTACCCAGTTCAGGAAACTCAGTTTGTAGTTTGTGTGATGCGAGGCTTTGGTGTCAGTTCTTGGAACGTGACAGGTGTAAGTGTCCCTTTCTTCCCTCTTCCTTGCCCACTCCGGAAAGGTGTTGAACCTGGAGCCTGAATGGGTCAGTCTGCCCCTCCAGGAGTTTGCTTAATAAGGCTCCAAGCTCGTGGAAGCTCTTCAGCCAAACCGGTGGTGGCACCAGAAAGTGGTGGCTGTCCTCTGAAGGTCCCCCTCCAGCCAGATCTGTGCCCAAACCCCTCCTTTGTAGAAATTCGGGAGCTTCCTCAGGAGGATCTGAATGCCCAGTGGCTTTTGTGCACAAAGGATGTGGGCCAGCATCACAGACGAGAGAAAGTGGCTCACTGTGTGGTTAGGCTGACTTGTAATGTAGGTCACACTGCTGTCACCCCCCTGGGGAAAGAGACACGAACAAAGTCTGAGAGTCCTTTGGCGGCTGCAGGGGAGCACACAGCCCTTGTCATCTGTCAGGCCCAGTTTATAAATCTACTTTGGGGAGAAGTAGTGTGTTCCGTCTTTTATTTTTTAACCATAAAATACCAATTTACAGATAAAATTCTACGTGAACTGTAGAAGGGCCTCCCTATTGAAGTGCTTGCTGTTAGAGGCTGAGGTAGTGAAGAGCTGCAGGCAGCCGAGGGAGAGTCTTCTAGAAGCCATGGGTGGTCTAGGCTCTTAAGTCAAGGGTTCAGCAGACTACAGCTCATACGCCAGATCCAGCCGTAGCTGGTGTGTATAGCTCATAAGCTAAGAATGGTTTTTACATTTTTAAAGGAGATTTAAAAAAAGAACATGGGACCAAGACTATATGTGGCTCACAAAACCTAAAATATTTAACATCGGGGCTGGCTGTTTACAAAGAAGCCTGCCCGCCCCTGTGGTATTGACCTTTGGGTTAGAAAGGACCTTCTTACATTTTGAGAGCCCTGTGTCTCTGAAGAGCTCATGAAAGCTGTGGATTGTTCCCACACACACGTCCACGTACGCAGGTGTACAGTTACACTTACAGTTTTGAGGCATTAAGGGCTAATTTTGTTTCTAAAAACACACACACACACAGAAGAATGCAACCATAATATTAATAAGCAAAGTTTTAGACTTATTTTTCTGGCAAGGGACATTTTCCCCATTTATTCTAAGAGAGAGATCATAACACACTGGGTTGTCAGAGTTCACCCCCTTTTCCTGTTACTGGTCCTCGGCCTCTTCTCAAACACCTAGTGATGGTGGAGAGCCCATCTCATCTTTCCATGGTTTTCCCAGAAAGCTATCTTATGTGGAGTCAAAGCTGGGTTCTCTAGAACCACTATTCATGGTCTTCATCCTGACCTTTGGGGCCATGAGAACAAAGTCTGGTTCTTCTGTAATCACAAGTCTAAAGCTGAGATGCTTTAACAAATTCTGTCTGCCCAGGCCCTCCTAGAGATTCTGATTTAAGAGGACCGAGAGGGCCTTAGGAGTCTGTATTTGGAAATAGTTCTCCAGGTGATTATTTTTTTCATCACCATTGAGAGTCATTTTTCATAATATCTGAAGCCGTGAAGATTTCTTCTAGCTCAGGATAACTGTGAAACTTTGCTACCGCAGAACATCTCCCAACCTTCCTGTAGCGGATCCTGCTGCTGGGAGTGAGGTGTGGGGAGTGGAAGGACAGCACACTAGGCTGGTACGGGGCCCATCCTGACCCCTTTCTGCTTCTCTGCAGGAAGCTGGAGCTGCCACTTGTGTCTGGACCTGTTGAAGGAGAAAGCTTCCATCTACCAGAACCAGAACTCCTCTTGATGTGCTCCCCCCCCCGCTCCCCCCATACATCTAGGGCTGTTTCTCTCTTCCTCTCTTGTTTTTCATGCCCACCTTCCCCCTCCTTCTCTTTCACAAGTCCAGAGAACCTCGGGTGGTCGTGCCAATCTGCCTTTGGCAGCAGCAAGCTGGGGTGGCAGCTCTGACTGCCTCTGGCCCTAGGCCCTCAGGGAGAACGGAGCAGCACACTGCCCCAAGGCATACCCGTGGCCCAGCTTCTCACTGCTTTCCATGAAGTGCATTCACTCTGCCTGCCTTGGGCCCCGGCCCTGGCGATCACAGGGTTCAAACAGTGTCCTCCGAGAAAGAGTGGGAGAGCAGCTCACTTTTCTCAGCTCTGCCTCCACTCTGGTCCCCAGGGTTTACCCTTCCCCTGGAGGCGAGCCAGACCAGGGCCTCTCTGCCAGGAGCAGCTGGGAGTGAGCAACTGAGCAAGCTGAGGCAACGCTTGCAAGGAGCTTTCCAGGCCCTTTGTGCTGCTTAGCCTCGCTGCCTCCTTCCCCCAGAGCCGCTCTCTGCAGCCCTCTCTTCCTGCTACCCAGGATCCTTTGCCCGAGCCAGGATGCTCTTGGTCACTGTCCTTGCTCTGCCCTGACCCGCTCCACCCCACCCCAGGGGGAGTCGCAGCTTCACCTGATTCTTGCTTGTGCTCACCTGGCTCACTCACAGGCGGTCTCTTAATGACCGAAGCATTCCCCGCCCTTGGAATTTCCTGTCTTCTGCTTCCCCTCCTTATTCCCTTTGGTTTTGTGGGGAGAGGGGAAGAATCGGGGCCAGGCCAGCAGCTTGGGGGCCACAGGGAAACGTTGGATAATGTGCCTGTTTTTTAACTCGATGAAAAAAGCCTACCTCCGAAATCCCCTTTTTGTTCTTCCTGGACCTGGACATTCAGCTCCTGCCCTTGACTGAATTGGGAGCCTCTGCCTCCTGCTCTGTGTATCCTGGCCCCTGGGTCACAGGGAAGCCACATAGACATCCCTTTCTTCCCTTGCACGCTCGCTAGCAGCTGGTAAGGTCTTCACACCCTGATTCTTCAGTTTTTTGCCTGGTGACACTGACATGAAATAGTGGGGGGAGATAGTCCGTGCCAGCACCCCCTGGAGTGGCCTTCCCCTTGGCTGTGGGCAGGCCCTAATTCACTGTCGCTTTGGAGTTGAGGTGTCTTTCTTTCTTTAGTTCCTGTATTCTAAACATTAGTACAAATAAACGTTTTTACACAGAACTCCCTGCTGGATGGTTTATCTCCTGACTCCCTTTCCTAGTTGAGAGTCATTTCATCCTAAAACTTTCTTCCTCAGGGCAGTGGTTTTTAAGTGTTTTTTTTTTTTTCTTAAGTGTTTTGAAATACAACTTTTAATCCCAAATTAAAATTTTTATAAAGCCCAGTATGTAAAGCAGATATAAAATTGAGTACTTTGTTCTGATTTCTTTTTCTGTTTTTAAGATTTTATTTATTTGAGAGAGCAGGAGTTGGGGGAGGAGGAGAGGCAGGGGGAAAAGAATCTCAAGCTGACTCCACACCCAGCACAGAGCCCAACGTGGGGCTTGATCCTATGACCCTGAGATCATGACCTGAGCCGAAATCAAAGAGTCTGAGGCTCAACAGACTGAACCACCCAGGCGCCCCGTTAGTTCTAATTTCTTCATGTAAATTCGTGTTCTAATAATTCTTGTTATAAAGGATAGAGAAGTTGTTTTGATTAATACAAAACTTGGGTTAAAATCAACTTTAGCATCCTGTCTATTTTGATTGGTTGGAAGGTAATTCTGCAAGACTTTGGATATGCCGGTGGTGACAGTTTTCCAATGGTTGATTTTGGGATTTCAGATACTTAAAATGGTTCAGAAGCTTAATTATTATATAAATGCAAAAGAAGGACAGAAAAGAACATCACGGTGGGACATGTGAAAGCTTTGTTCATGAGCATAGAGGCCCCTCGACCTTGCTCGCCTGGCATTCCTTCCTTTCTGTGCCGTGTGCCGTGTGCATGAGCTCCACCTGCACGGCCACCTTCTTTGGGGAACTTTTATGGGCACAAAAAATGACTCCTTGCAGCCAACAATTGGTTGTTGGCAGCTTCCATAATGGGATCTTCTGTATCTCACTTAAAAGTGTGTTTTGTAGTTCTTAAACTTTCTAAGATTTGAATCAATCGATTATGAACGCCCTGAGGTATCCTTAGAAGGGCTTTTTGAAATGGTCTGACAGCCACTGTTACCCACTGGGAGCCAGTGGCCTAGGCCTTTGCATTCAGTAAGTAAGCAGGGTGCTCTGAGCTGGGAATTTTGTTAGTAACAGCACATCTCCTGTCCTCAGGATTTTACATGGAAGTAGGCCAGAAGCAGAGGGAGTAAAGCAATGATCCTTGGTGGCTGAGTAGTCTAGGAGCCAGAAAAGAAATGAGAAGAGAAATGTAAAAAAAAATGCGTAGCAGGCCTAAGAAGAAATTTGGGAAGGGTTTGCAAGAGGTGGGGTTTAGGATGGGACATAGAAGGGTGGAAGAATGATGGGCCACGGATTGGGTTGGGGAGGGAAGCTGTGAGAAAGGCAGAGAGATGGGGACTGTGGCCCTGGGCTTCCCATCAGAGCTGGGAGTGGGAGAGGAAAAACAGGCTGAAGTTGAGGATGCCGAGCACAGGACCGCAGGTTAAGATACCTACATTCAATGGCTAAGAACAGGAAGGACTGAAGGTTACTAAGGAACGGACTGGTATTAGATCTTGAGTTTAGAAACTTGAATCTTGGGGCGCCTGGGTGGCTCAGTCTGTTAAGCGTTGGACTCTTCATTTCAGCTCAGGTCATGATCTCAGTTGTGACACCCAGCCCTGCATGGAGCCTGAAGTCCACTCTGCATTGGGCGTGGAGCCTGCTTAAGATTCTCTCTCTGCCGCTCCCTCAACCCTCTCTCTCCCTCTTAGAAAAAAAAAAACAACAAAAAAACTTGAATATTGCCAACAGTTACCAAAACTAATAAAAAGTAGTCCTTACTTGCCCTAAATCAGAATTGACCATGGGCACCTGGCTGGCTCAGTCAGTAGAGTATGCAGCTCTTGATCTCGAGGTCGTGAGTTGGAGCCCCGCGTCGGGTCTGGAGCCTACTTAAACAAACAAAACCACAGAAAACCGGGCGCCAGGCAAGGAGTTACCCTAGCTGGACAGATCAACCTGAGGCCAGCGCTGTCCATGGTAACAGCTTTTGTGTAGCCTAAAGCTTTCTTCCATTTTCCTCACAACCACTCCGTGAGGGGTATTAGCCCTGTTTGGTAGATGAGACAGCTGCGACTGCCTAGGTCACGGCCAGGAAGGCCTTGAGATGCCAGGTCTGCTCTCCGGCCCCCGCGCTGCCCGGGGGCTCCTCAGGCCCCAGCTGCTGGCGGCTGCGCCGCGGGGACTCCCGCGGGGTCTTGGCTCCGCCTCGCCGCCCCTCGCGCTGGGAGCCCCGCCCCCAGGAGGGCCCCGCCACTTCCACGACGTCCAATGAGACCTAGCTGGGGGCGGGACGGGACGTCATTGAGGGCCAATCTGATGGGGCCTGGGCGGGGCTGCGGCGGATGGGAGCCGAGCGGCCGCACAGCGGTCTTCCCAGCCGGGAGAGAGCCCGGCGCGGGCGGCGCGCACGGGGCCCTGCTGTGCGCGCGCCCGCCGCCCGCCGCCCGCCACCCGCGCAGCCCCTCGGCCCACTCCGCCCTCCGGGTCCTGGCGCCCGTCCCTCCCCTGCTCTCCCGTCGCCGCCCGGACGGGGGCTCCGAGCCGAGCCGGGGCAGGGGCGGGAGCCGCGGGACGAGTGCCTGAGGTGGGTGCGGAGCGGGATGCCGGGAGGCGGGGAGGCCGGGCGGGCGGGCGCCTGGGTACGCCCCGCCGACAGACCCCGCGTCGAGATGGAGAGAGGCCGGCCAGGTTGTGGAGCCCGGCTCTCGGCCTGCCTCGGTCCCAGGCGCTCGTGCCCGAGCTCTAGTACCCCTCCCAGGCCACCTCCCTTCCCTCTGGGGACACCCTGTCCCTCTTGCTGCCCGCGACCTCCTCACCCCTCTTGCTGTTTGTCCCCTGTGCACCTGCCATCTCGGCCCCGAGCTCCCGCTCCCTCTCCCTCTCCAGGCCGGACCCCCGCCCAGTCTTACCTCCTCAGGACTCAGCACCAAATTTGCCTCGCTCCTTCTGCCCCCATCTGTCCCTCTTTGTCGTCTGCACACTTGTCACCTCAACTCTGCTCATCCACTCACCACCCTGCCCCCAGTATCTTTATTTAAATCCAGCTCAAGCCATCATCCCCCTCCCCCTCCCAGAGACTACCCCCCCCATTATCCCCTACACCTGCCCCACTCAGCCCGTCCCCCGTCCTCCCCCATCCATACTCCTTTGTTGTCTCTGCAGCTGTCCCCTTGGCTTTATTCATCCTTCTCCCCCCAACCCCAGGCCAGACTCCTTCTCCCTCTGACCAGTGAGCCACCCCCTCCCCAGCTCTGCTCTGGCATTCCTCCTGGTGCGTGCCCAGCCCACTGCTCCCTCAGCCTAGCCATTCCATTCCTTCCAGCCCAGCCCTCTGAACACCTACCCAGTGCACCGTCTCACTCCATCCCAGCTGGCCCAGTCTCCCCTGGTCTTTCCCATACACCAGCCTCTTTCCCTGTCCTCATATATCCTCTTTTCCTGCCTGTGCTCCTTTCCCGGCCTCCTGGCCTCGGCCATCTGGACCCCGTTCACTGTTTCCTACCCCCACAGGTGCCGTAGAGAAGCCATGGAGCTGAGCAGCAAGAAGAAGCTTCACGCCCTGTCCCTGGCAGAGAAGATCCAGGTGCTGGAACTCCTGGATGAGTCCAAGATGTCCCAGTCGGAGGTGGCCCGGCGCTTCCAGGTGTCCCAGCCCCAGATCTCCCGCATCTGCAAGAATAAGGAGAAGCTGCTGGCGGACTGGTGCAGTGGCACAGCCAACCGGGAGCGCAAGCGCAAGCGGGAGTCCAAGTACAGCGGGATTGACGAGGCTCTGCTCTGCTGGTACCACATCGCCCGGGCCAAGGCCTGGGATGTCACGGGGCCCATGCTGCTCCACAAAGCCAAGGAACTGGCCGACATCATGGGCCAGGAGTTTGTACCCAGCATTGGCTGGCTGGTCCGCTGGAAACGCCGTAACAATGTAGGCTTCGGGGCCCGCCACGTTCTTGCGCCCCCCTTTCCCCCTGAGCCACCGCCCCCAGGCCCCATGTCCCGGGCCCAGCCTCCTCTTTCTCTTAAAGACTTCTCCCCAGAGGACGTTTTCGGCTGTGCCGAAGTGCCTCTGCTGTACCGGGCGGTGCCCGGCGGAGCGGGCGCCTGCGGTCGGGTGCGGGTGCTGCTGTGCGCCAACAGCAGAGGCACGGAGAAGCGACGGGTGTTGGTCAGTGGGCCCCGGACCGCGCCGAGGTGCTTCTTTGGAGTCAGCAGTGAGGCTCTGCCTGCCTCCTACCACCCGGACCTGGGCATCCCCTGGTCCGAGTGGCTGGCCCAGTTTGACAGGGACATGGGCCAGCAGGGCCGACAGGTCACCCTGCTCCTGGCTGCCCGGGTGCTGGAGGCGCTGGCGAGCCTGCCCGGACTCTGCCACGTGAGGCTCCTGCCTCTGGCCACCGCTGCCGCTGGCAGCACACCGGGCCTGCCCAGCTCCGTGGTCCGGGCCTTTAAGACCCATTACCGGCACCGGCTGCTGGGCAAGCTGGCTGCCGTCCAGAGCAGGAGGGCGGGCGCCTCGCTGGCGGAGGCGGGGGCCGGCATCACGGTGCTGGATGCCCTGCACCTGGCGGCGGCCGCCTGGGCCAAGGTGACCCCCCAGCTCATTGTCAGCAGCTTCATTCGGGAAGGGCTGGCTCCCTGCAAGCTGCCCCTGTCCCCGGATGAAGCCTCCGAGATGCCTCCAGTCCCCAGCGGGCTGAGCCTCCAGGAGTTTGCCCGCTTCGTGGACCTGGAGGGTGAGGAGCCCACGTCTGGCGCGTGCAAAGAAGAGACAGGCGCCGAGGACGAGGAGGGGGGCGGAGAGGAGGGCTTCCAGCCCCTGCCCACCAAAGCCGACGCCCTCCGGGCTCTGGGCACGCTGAGGAGGTGGCTTGAGTGCAACAGCACCTCCCCTGAGCTCTTTGAAAAATTCTACGCCTGTGAGGAGGAAGTGGAGCGGCTCTGCTGCCTGTGACGGGCCCTCGCTGCTCCCGGAGCCGCTCCTCCTGTTTCCCATGGAAACGCCCTCTCTAGGAAGGCAGACTGGAGGCTGGTCTCTTTCCCGTGGAAATGGAGCTCTCGTGAAAGGTGGCGAAGGGAGACAAGCTGGGAGACCCAGTCGAAGCTCTGAGAGAAAGTCGTCCAAGCCTGGGGAAGAGGGGTCCAAAGGTGGGGCGCAAGGGGGTGAAGCTAGCACGTAGTTTCTGAACCTCTTAGGGAGGCTGGGACTTGGGAAGGTGGAATTGGGGCTTTACAGACAGGCCGATCCCTTGAACTCTGTGTTTGAAACAGTTCTGCTTCTGGAAATAAAGTTTTTAATCAGGAAAGAGGTCAGGGTGTTAATTTCCTGGGAGGAGGGCGAGAACTTTCAACTCACAGTTTTTACATTGGCGGCCGGGGCTTGCTGCAGCGCAGCTGTCCGGGCTGTCTGCTGTGCAGGCAGATGACCAGCAGGAACCCCCCTCTTCCAGAATCCCAGCAGGAAGGGCTCCCAGGGAATGGGGACTCCTTACCTGCTGACAGTCAGATCCCCTGGGACATTCTGCGGCTCTAGGCCTCCGCTCTCAGATCGCAGCTGGGCAGTGGTGTTAGGAAGGAGGGGACAGTTTAGGGACAGTTTAGGGAAACCGAAAGGAGCCAGAACTTGGAATAGTCATTTGTTCATCTGATCATTTCACAGCATCTCTTCAGCAAGCCTCCTGCGTGGTGAGGTTGCAAAAATGGCGTTCCCACCGGCAGGACCTTGCAGACAGTGACAGCGCAGCGTGATTAAAGGCTGTCACCCAGGCGCGTGCAAAGTGCTGTGGCCCCGCAGAGCCTGGGGAGACTCCTGGAGGGGGTGCGCTTTGAGCTGCATCCTGAAGGACAGGTAGAAGAGCAGGAAGGACAGTCCAGGCCAAGGGGTGGCAGGCGCGGAGGCCGACTGGGAGGGAAGGAGCCCAGTGTGGTGGGGGGAGGCAGGCGGTCCCTCCAGAGCACATGGGGAGGCCTGGGGAGCGAGAGGGCTGTTTAGCTCAGCAAACGTGGTGGTGGGGCACCCCAAAGGGTCTCGGTCAGGATGAGGACGACAGGCCATTCGTGAGGGTTCTAGAATAACTGAGACGTGGCGGGTGGGTCAAAGATGTGAGAGCTACCAGCAGAGAGAGTCCGAGTGGTCCAGGTGAGAGATGGGCAGCCTGAGCCACATCGGGGAGTAGGACTTGAAGAGGATGGATTTACCTGGAAAGGCCATGGGCCATGGGCACACACAGACCCGGGCTGGTGAGGAGCCCAGCTCAGGCCAAAATCCTCCTGTGGCCTAACACAAGCCAGTGAAGTGCAGCTTTCTGGGGGCCACTGCGGTCCAGGACTCAGCGCCCAGGGCAGGCCCGCTCAGGCGCACCTGCACGCCTGGCCCAGGCGTCTCCTCACCGGGGGCACTGGCTGCGGCCCTTTCTCCACTTTGAGAAGTACCTTTCACCCCTAGCCCTTCTCTCTCTCTGCCTTCTGTGGTCCACAAAGAGACGGGAGCCTGTTATTCGGGGTTCCTGACAGGTCCCTCATCTGCACTGCGTGTCATCTGAATCTTACCCAGCGCTGTCTCGTTGGGGAAATCGGAACACTGGGGAATGGTGCCCCTTTTGTTCTTTTGCCTCTGATGCTGTTCAAACATTACCTTCAGTTTGTCTCATTGTCCTAACTGACCTCCTGGACACCTGGCAGCTCAACGACTGACAATTCACTTTTTTTTTTTTTTAAAGAAAGGTTTATTTATTTATTTTAGAGAGAGAGAGAGAGCCAGGGAGCGCGCAAGCGGGGAGAGGGGCTGAGGGAGAAAGAGTCTTAAGCAGACTCCCTGCTGCTCGATCCCACGACCCTGAGATCATGACCTGAGCCCAAATCAAGAGTTGGAGGCTTCACCGCCTGAGCCCCCAGGCGCCCCCGACAAGTCACTTTTCAACAGTGCCGAGGCTGCCTGCTGGTCTTCCAAGTCCCAAATCCTGTAGGCTTTCCTCACAGATTCTAGTTTTCTGTCTTAAATCTCCCCTTTTCTGAAATCATCCCAGTTCTGACCTATCTTGTTAAACGTTAAAACCAGGGGCGCCTGGGTGGCACAGCGGTTAAGCGTCTGCCTTCGGCTCAGGGCGTGATCCCGGCGTTATGGGATCGAGCCCCACATCAGGCTCCTCCGCTATGAGCCTGCTTCTTCCTCTCCCACTCCCCCTGCTGTGTTCCCTCTCTCGCTGGCTGTCTCTATCTCTGTTGAATAAATAAAAATAAAAATAAATCTTAAAAAAAAAAAAAACACGTTAAAACCAAAATTGTACGGTCTCTAAAGACCTGAACAAGGCAACAAGGAGGGGCCCCATCAGCCCTCTGTTCTGGGTGTTGCGTTCCCCTGAGAGCAGCGCCGGCCACAGCACCGGCTTCCTCCCGGAGCTTTGCTTCTACAGCCACAAGGAGCCCCTTCCTTCCGTGCGCTGCTGTCCTGAATCGTGCTTGGCCTGTTTGCAGGCGACTTTGTTGGCTCATTCAAGCAGTAGTTACTGACCTTTTCGCCTGCGGGTCGGGCCCTGTCCCAGGACCCTGCGGCCGATCCAGAACAAGACAGAGATGGTCCCTCCGCTCCAAGCCCTTACTTTCTGGTAGAGGGAGAGAAAGAAGAGACCAGTAAACCAACGAACACGGGTCGTTTTAGATGGCAATCCGTGCCATGACGAGAATAACGTAATGATGTCGCCAAGAGGGGCTGGGAGAGGGGAGTTAGGGAGAAGGCCTTCGGGCTGAGTCGCGCATGGTAAGGAGGCACCTACGGCTCCCAAGGAAGCGCTGTCTGCCCAGGGAACAGCAGGTACAAACATCTCAGGCCGGGAGCACCTGTCCTGTGGCGGAGAGTGAGGGGCAGGGGCGGGGGCGGGGGGAACAAGCAGAGGAGGAGGGTGGAGAGGAAGGCAAGAGGCCTCTGGGCCACAGCGTTCACTATCATGTCAAGTGAGACAGGCAGTTCGGAGGGGGTTTTGGTGGGCGCCTGATTTGGACAACGGAGGAACACAGTATGTGTTATATTTTAGAAAAATCGAATTCTAATCACTGTGTGACGATCATATGGGGAAGCGGGGAGCACAAGTGGAAACAGGAAAACCGAGTAAGTGAGGAAGCTGTCGCATTCGGTGCGACCTGATGGACGGGGCGCGAGGCACCGAGGAAGGAGAGGAAGGAGAGGAAGGAAGAGGACGCCTGCGGTGCCCAGCAGAGCGGAGCTTTGGAGCTCTCACCGAGGCCGGGCGTCCCTTCCCGCCGTGCGGGCATCACCACGTGCGCGGTGAGGGCAGGAAGAGCACGGACGTTGTTTCCGTTCATCTACAAGCCTGTGATGAACACCCTCTCTGTTCAGGGGGCATTCAGAGCTCCAGGGCAGCAGAGATGAATGAGACACAGTCCCTGTTCCTAAGGGGCTTGAGCCAGCAGGAGAAATAGGAAGTGACCTATATAGACCCTTTGGGGAGGGGGGCTAAATCTGTTGCTTTCTGTTTCTACTGATGCTTTAACTCATGGTGGCTTTTTCTTTGTGTGTCTCTTAGTTTCTGGTTGTGGGAATAATTTTTAAAAATATTTTATTAGTTTATTTTTTATTTTTCATCTCTGGAAAACCCGAAGATCCGATTTAGGGATATCTCCTTCTGAAAAAAATGTGTAATTACCCCTACTAGGCACGAGAGGGCGCAACTATCATGATAAATTAATTTCTCCCGGAAAGATGTTCCAGACCTGAAGTACCGTGGGTAGGCAAGTGGTTCCTGGTTCACAGAGGAGACTCTTATTCTTAATTTCTGTCCGCCACAAGGGAGAGGTAGGTTTCTTTGTAAATTCCCTTTTTGGTAGGTGGAGGTTTTCTGGTTTACTGTTTCACTAAAGGTGTATCCCTTTCCAGAATCTTGGTTTAATTTATGAATCTTGGGGTTGGCTCCCCTGTGAGTGTCGTGGACTCAAAGCCTAGTCTTCAGCTCCGAGAGGTTCTTTAACCTCCGAGGTCTCAGCTTTAGTGTGAGCCCCACGGGCAGCTCCAGTTCCAACCCCCCGATTTACACTTACTTCCTTGTTTTGAAGGGGCGCCTGGGAAGTTCCCTTACTTCTTGAAAAGTTAGCAATGGCTTTAAGATCGCGTTTGTAATAACGGATCTGGAATCTAGCTCCCTTGTAGTAGGAGGACTCTAGGTAAAGTCTAGAGCGCCAGCCTGCCAGAGGGGACTCTTTCTTTCATTTACTCATTCATTTATTTGTTCAAAGCTCTTTACTGAGCAGCTCTGTGAGCCCGCTAGGATTTTGATGATGGACAAAAACAGACAAGGTCTCTGCTTCACGGAGCTCATAGCTTGGAGGAAAGACAATTATCAGAAAGGAATCACACACACAAAGCGAGTGATTCCAGATGAAGTGGGGATTACGTGAGAGCACAAGCTAGTGCTTCTCAAACGGTGGCCCAGACCGGCAGCATCAGGAGGAACCTCGGAAAGCACAGCTTCTTGGAGTCTCCTCAAACCTACTGATTCAGTTGCCCCAGCATGGGACCCAGGAATCTGCATTTGAACAAGCCCCCCAGGTGATTCCAAACCACTGGCATAAGCCAAAGGAACTTGACCTAGACAGAGAGGCTGAGGAGAGTTTCCCTAAGGAAGTGGTGATGACAGCAGAAGGATGAGTGGGAGGTGCACAGGCCGTGAGAACTGTAGATGCAAATGTCCTGTGGTGAGAGGGCATGTGGTTGTTTAAAGAACCAAAAGAAGGTGAATGTCTGAGGGCCTTGAAGATTGTAGGAAGAGCTTGCCTTGATTCCTCAGAGTAATGGAAAGCCATCGAGGGGGACAAGGAGAGTGGGAAAAAGTTGAGTTATTTGTCCAGATTCAGGACAGGATCAGGGCTGTGGTTTCATGACTGAGAAAGAGGGAGTGAGTCCTAGAACACCTTAGAAGCAGGGCTAGCAGGACCTGGGGACTCCTTTGATGTGGGAGGGGAGCTTCTCTGAGACTTTAGGCCTGAGGACATTCCTGGGCCACAGAGCACTGTAGCAGGAGAAGGCTGAGGGGGAACGTGAGGCACTTTGGGACGCTCGAGGATCCGTGACCAGAGACAGCCAGCAGTGTGGGCCTGGGGCTCAGGACAGTGGTCAGTGAGGCTAGAAACACCAACGAAGTCACATTTGCAAAGTGCCTCCCCGTGGCTCAGCTCTTAGTGAGTCTGGAAGAAGTATTTAAGCCAGAATCGTCCCCTGGCGTGTCATACCTCCCTGTCCCTGCGTGCAGGGAGTCCTCATCAGTTAGCCTCCTGTAATTTCTCCTACTGTGATCACTGCTATAAAAATAAGTGTCACGTTTGACAGCACGAACACCGGCGAGATGCTCTGTACGTTTGCCCAGGTCACAGGCTCCTTACGTGCAAGGCTCAGACACCGGCCCCACTGCCGACCTCAAAGCAGCTGCATTTGCTATTCGGTTCTTAGGGACTCCTTCGATCTCAGTGAGCTCTCAGAAAGAACCATGGCCTCTAACAACGTGTTAGTTCCTTGAGGAATTTAACATGAGTACTACGAGACCCTGCTGATGTAAAAACACGTGGCTTTTAAAAATATCCTTGGCCACAGGTTGCCTGGGGGGCTCAGTCCGTTAAGTGTCTGACTTGATCTCAGCATCTCAGCTGAGGTTTTTGGTTTTTGGTTTTGGTTTTTTTCTTTGAGAAAGAGAGAGAGCAACGAGAGAGCACAAGCAGTGGGAATGGCAGAGGGAGAAGCAGGCTTCCCGCTGAGCAGGGAGCTCGATGAGGGGCTCCATCCCAGGACCCTGGGATCATGACTTGAGCCAAAGGCAGACGCTTAACCGACTGAGCCCCCCAGGTGCCCCTCAACTCAGGTCTTGATCTTAGAGTGGTGAGTTCACGCCCCGTGTTGGGCTCCATGCTGGGTGTGGAGCCTAGTTAAAAAAAAGAAAAAGAAAAAAATCCTTGGCCACTTCCTGCCTGATATTTGTCTTTCCAACCTCCTTTCCTCCCGTTGCATCCCTTCCCTGGGCTCTGAAAGAGGAGTGAGCTGTTGCCTCACTAACCCTGTCACACTTAACCCTAACCTCACTCCAACTGTGTTCGGGCAGCCCAGCCAGCAGCCCTGTCACGGCAGCGGAAGGAGCCGGCCCGGAACTGAGCAGCCCCATGGGAGGCCTGCCTTCTCTCTGGCTCTAAGTGAGGAACTAGAGGAGAGGAGTTCCAGCCCCCAGAGACACTTCTGGAAAGAACCAGATGGGGAAAACGGACAGTACTGAGGCAGGCTTATGGGTGTAATTACTACCCCAAAAGAGGATTTAACTAAAACCAAATCAAAAAAGGATTTTTAAATTGTATTCTCTTGCTGACTGGTAATGTGACTCATGGCGAACTACAGAGGACCACCCTGACCCCCTGCTCCCTTCTCGCCCATTTATAAACACCACCTCCTCTTCCACAGGCACCCACTGCCCCCCGCCCCCCGTGCCCCCAACAACTATCAGACCATCACTGCCTACCCACCTCAAATGCCTGGCACCGCAGGGGGCTGGACAGCCACTGGGGCTCACAAACTGACCAGACATCAGAGGAAACTGAGGCACAGAAAGGGCAGTGACTGGCTGACACAGACCCTGTTTTTCCATCCCAGGAACACGGGCTTCCTGAGTCTGGACAGGAGGGGAGGCCACCGGAGCTGGGAGTTCCAGTCACCTCTCCTGGATTCACGACCCCCTCAGCTCGAAAGGGCAACGCATTTCGGCCGGGAGGAGCACCTGAACACCATTTCTTAAACTTGAACGTGTGTAAAAGGTACCCGAGAGCTTTGCACGGCTTCCTAGGCCCCAGTCTCAGAGCTTCTCATTGGGTCCGTCCCCGGTGGGGCCCAGGGTTCTGCATTTCTGACCAGACACCCCCGCTCCACGGACCACGGAGGAATCAGCCCTGACCTGGAAACCCGCAGGCCCCTGCCTGTTGCGTCAGTAAGCGCGAGCCAATCTATCGCAGCAACATCGTGCCAGAGCGGCCTGGGGGGTCAGATGGGCTGTGCTCCCCGCACGCAGGCTCCTGGCCCACGGGGTGCCTCCTGCTTCCCCGGCAGGGCCTTCAGGGGTCGACACTTCTGGCCAAGAGTGGGCGGGCCAAAGTCCGAGCACGGGGGCGCGCTGAGCTCTCAGGGAGGTTAGGAAGCAGAGCCTGGGTCCCAGGCCACGGGCCCTGCGGCCACACTGTGACACTGGAAGAAGGGGGGTACCATTCGGGGGGCCAACCGCCATCGGCAGCCCACGATCCAGTGAAGAAGAGCTCCGGCCGGTACACGGGGGCTGATGCCGGCAGGCCTAGCCTGGGTAAGTTTGAACTTTGGTGGAAGACGGTCTCAGACCCCAGGGAGGGCAGAGCAGCAGAGTGACAGGGCTCAGATGTGTCCAGGTGAGCCATGTGGCATACTGGCTGTGTGACCTCGGACAAGTAACACACTGTCTCTGAGCCGAGACTGCGATAATAGCTATAACGTTGTAAACTGTAATACTACGGCGATGGGTGGTTTTTTTTTTTTTTAAGATTTTATTTTTTTAAGTAATCTCTGCCCCCAACATGGGGCTCGAACTTACAACCTCGAGATCACGAGTCAGAGCCGGCCAGGCACCCCTATTGTGATGGTTTTTAGAGGGAGCCCCCAGTAAATGGCAAGAATTCCAGGCGTTCGGGTCACCATGAGTGGGCCCAGGGTCATCTCAGAGCAGATCGGGACATTAGTGGGTACAAACTCTGCTCCGCTTTATCGCCGATTAAGTAAACCGTAGCCAGCTTGTAATTGGCACTCAGCAATGAGATGGGTAAAGAAAACAAGCGGCATCAGTGAGGGCGGGCCGCGAGACACCCCCGGGGGCAGTGGCCCCCCGACTTCTGGCACCACTCCGAGAGGGGCCTGGCAGGCAAAAACCTTTCCGTGGAAAGATGGGGGGGACAGGACCAAGGAAGCAGTCATGGTGGCTGGAGTGGGTAACCCATCAGAAGTCTGACCCCTGACCTCAAGGAGCTCCCTGTGTCACCGGGTTAGGTCAAGAAGCGAATCAACAACTGAGGCAAAACTCAGGGGGGGCTGTGATCAAGGCAAGTGCGGGGTGTGGGGGGGATCAGGGGGCGGGGTGGGTGGGGGAGTAAGGGGGGGTTGGGTGGTATGAAAACCCCACAGCCAGTGGGGGGACCAAGGGGGCTCCCTTGTCTGCCAGGAAGGACTCCAGGAGACAGTGCTCAGCCTGGGCCCAGGAGCCGGCTTAGCCAAGGAGTGATGGAGTCACCCTGGGGCCGCTGCCCGAGGCTGGCCAGCAGGGAATCAAGGACAGCCTAGGCCCCTCGCCGCCCCCCGCGTGCAGGGCTGGGCTGCCCAAGCCCCCAGGGAGGAGAGCGCCCAGGCGGTGGGGGCGGCGGGGCTTCTTCCCACAGGCCAAGGGAGCCACTGAAGGCTTCTGGACCAGCAGGAGATAGAAGGCTGCTCTCCAGTGGGGGTGTGCGGGGGCGCAGTGTGACAGGAGGGGACGTGGGGGGCAGGTGAGGTCGCGTTGCTGGAATCCAGGGGGTGGTTAGCGCCCAGGAGAGCAGCCCTGCGAGCTCACCCCTCAGAGAGGTCAGCAGCACCAGGGGCCACTGCGTGTGCTTCACAGACTCAGGGAGCACGGGAGCCACGGCACGTGCTGCTGGGAGGTTGAAGCCAGCCCTGTGTTCCCGAGTCCAGGACCCCGGGCGTCCTGCTCCCCATGGCTGCCTGCCCATAAGGAAGGGCCCAGCCTCTCGACTCGGAAGGGCAGGCTGGTGCTTTCGCCTTGGCCTGCTTCTGGGCAGTCGGGCGGGGGTCGGCAGGGGAGCTGTGGGCGCCCCCCGGCCACGCTCACCCCCACCAGCGCAGCAGGTACTCGTAGCTCAGGAAGGTGACAGCATTGACGGGAAAGGCGCGGGCGCTGTTGATCGTAAGCCCCCGGAAGAAGACCCCCAGTCCCTCCTGCTGGGCGCTGCGGGCCATGCAGTCCAGGACCCCCCGGTACACCCTGTGCTTCGGCCCCGCCATCTGCATCCGGGACTTGATCACGTCCAAGGGGGTGGCCACGGCCCAGGAGGTGATGCCTGCGAAGCCCCCGGCCACCAGCACTGTGGCTGAGCCTGGGGCACAGGAAGCCCAGGCGGGTGTCAGACCGAGGAGCAAAGCGCCCCCCCATTCCTAGGGTCCCTCACCATCCTCCGCGGCAAGGGCCAGCTCCCCTCCCCCACGTTTCTGTCCCCCACCTGCTCACGCCACTCCACTTACTGGGGTTCTGGCCGTCGGGCGTGGACTGGCGGCAGAGCCACTCATAGGTGACAAAATAGATGCCCAGCGTGGGGGTGTCCCTCAGCGTCAGGGCCCAGGCTCCCCGGAAGAGCCCCCGGGGCCCCTCCTCCTGGCAGATGGACGCTGCACAGTGCACAGGCCCGCGGTACCGGGGCGGGGGGCTGCCCGGCCGCGCCCTCGGCTCTGTCTGGTTCTGTAGCCGGACTTTGATGAGGTCAAAAGGGGCCAAGCAGTAGACCTGTAGGGAAGGAAGCACGGAGAGCCGGGCTGGGCTCCGGGTGAGAGCGGTGGCCCATCCTAACTAGAGGAAGGTGGTGGGCAGAGAGGGCCCCCTCTTCCCGCGGGGCCTTGCTGCTCCCGCTGCCCGCAGGGCTGGGCACAGGCCAGACGGCCGCCCTCAGTGCCAGCCTGACAGCCCGCGGCACGGCCCGTCTCCTTGGGGCCACTGGCCTGGCCGTGCTCAGAAACAATCCTGGACTGTTTCTCCAAGGGTGGGGTAGGTTTCTAGCCTCCCAAAAGCCAGGGGTGAGCGCGCACCTGCAGTGGGGGGGGTCTGAGGAAAGGATTCAGTCTGCACTGGTGAGACAGGTCTGACCCCTCCCCAGAGTGAAGGAGGCCACCTCCGTCCTGTTGGGGACTCAACTTCGTACAGTCTCGCTCCCCCCACTCCCTGCGGGATGCCTCTCAGAGGACCCCTGAGGGAGTCAAGCGCTGGGCCAGCCTTTCCTGCCTCCCGCAAATCCCCAACCACTAGGGTCCCAACAGAAGGTGGGTGATGGTGGGATCTGTGGGTCCCAGGACTCTTGTCACCTGGCAGGGGCAGAAGGGACAAACGTTTGGGGCAGCACTGGGACTGAGGGTGGTTCTGGGTGGGTGCGGAGGGAAGCTGGGGCCAGGGGCTAATGTGAGGGTCAGCTGTTCAAGTTCAGCTGAGAATTGAGTTCAGGCTGAGGTTAGCGTGTCATGAGGGGTTTCTGTGGGTTTTGTTTCTTTCGTGGGAAGTACACGAGCTTAGTTCCTCAGCCATGGAAGCTGGCTCTGGCAGTGATGTTCCCAGGGTGATGGACCGACTTTGCCGGCTTCCTCCCCTGCAGGAAGGACAGTGCCGGGCTCCTGATGTCATCCCTCAGAGCCTGCGGGCAGTGTCAAGCTCCGGGCTTCTCCAGGGGACGTGCCCCTGAGCCCGGGGCTCCCGACGGTGAGGAAATGGCTGAGCCAAAGGTAGGGTAGATGGCGGCGGCAGGTCAGGGCCCCTCTGCTCCCCATCCCGTGCCCGCGGGCGCAGTGGGGACGGCACACGCTGCCACAGTGTTTGAAGGGGTCAGCCTTTGCTGAACCAAAAGCAACTTGTGTGCACGTCACAGGTTGTCTGTCACCCGTGCCCTGGGCTAGCCAGAGTCACATCCTGCCTCTTCCTCCCCATCTCCACACTAAAACCCAGTTTCTGGTCTGAGACCTGTTAAGCCGAATCTGTGGGCTTGATGGCAAACTGGGTTCCTGTTGGTCCTTGAACCCGGTCCCCATCCGTGACCCTACAGTCCCCAATTCTGCTATCTGTTCTGCGAGCTGGAGGGGAGGGTGACAGGAGCTGGGCCTGGCTGCGTCAGCCACTAGCATGGAGTCTCACTTCTCTTCCTTATTTTGGTGGGGTGCAGGTCTCAGGACTTGAAAAATGTGAACATGTGTGCTCTGCACAAGAAGGGGCAGAAGAAAAGCCAGGACCTTTTGGGGTCTCATGAATCATTAATTCACTGGAGTGAGCCACCTGACTCTGACATTTGTCCTTGCTCTCTGCCCCAGAAAATGTGTTAGGGGCATCAGGGCAGGTGCCAAATAGAGGGTGACCTTAGGCGCCTGGCTGGGGTGTGGGGTGGAGCCAGCAAGGGTCCCTCTGCCTCTATGCTCATGCCCCCCAATCAGCTGGGGTTCCCCCTGGTGCCTGGAGGCCCCTCTTTTCTCCAGCCCACCAATCAAAAGCCGGATACTTAAGTGCTGAGAACAAAGACCAAAACTAAATGATGGGAGCTATTTAATGATTAATACCCTGGCCTCTCCCAGCGAGATCTATGGACTGGGGCCTGGTGAGGCTGCACGCAGAGGGGCTGAGCAGGGCGTGGCCTGGAGAGGTGCCAGGACCACAGCAGGGCTGGAGGGGCTGGGCTCCGGGCTCTGGGAGGGCTATCAGTTCTCCAGGGCAAAAGGTCCCCTGGGAGAGAGGTCTTCCCTCAGCACTGAGGCTGGCACCCCCCTCCGGAGGTATGAGTGGGCGTGCTTGCACCTGCGTGTGCGTGCTTGACAGCACCTGTGTGTACATGGGCCCGCACCTCGCCCTCACCTGCACGAACCCTCCAGTGCAGCCAGCTATGAAGACTTGCGTGTAGCTGGGCGGCTGGGCCCACCGCTCCTGGTGGGAGGTCGCTGTGAGTGCCAGCAGCGTGTTGCTGTAGACCCCAAACAGGACGGAGTTGACCACAGCTATGCTCGCAATGGGGAAGCTCATTCCCTTGAAAAAGCCCAGAAGCTGTAGAAAGACATGGTGACCCTAGGGCAAAGGGGGCCTCCTCTTTGCCCTTCCCAGCTCCGGCAGGGTCTCCTCTGGCCGGAAACCACTCCTGAGCCCTGCCGACGGGAGGCTGAGGACAGCCTGAGCTCCATCCTCGGGGCACTGAGCTACCACCCAGCCCCCAGGAGCCCCTGACTTTGGTCATTTTCCAGGGCCAGAGCCCTTCCAAGGGAGAAGAAAGCTGCCACTGACCACCCAGATGCCTCCCATGCCAAAGCCCCAAAGAAGCAAGACACCCACCGACTCATGGCGGTAAGTCTTAACCATACAATCGATGATGCCCCGGTACGTGGTCTGGGTCTGTAGCCGCACCTGGATGAGGAGGACAGAGCAGGCAGCCCAGGAGGGATGGGCAGGGATGGCTCCAGCCCCGTTCCTGCCTCTGCCCAGCAGGATGACAGCAGGACAGGATGGATAGGAAAGATCCCCATCAGCCAGGCCCTGCTCTCAAGGCATCCTGTCATAGGCATCCTGACACCCGGTCCAGGTGACATCCTTCATTCCTTGGGTGCCTCCCCTCGACTCACCTTTACAGTGTCAAAAGGGTGTCCCAGGACCAAGCCCAGAGCTCCTGTGTGGTAAGAAGATGCTGAGTGAGGCCCCTTGCGCCTGGCTGAGGAGAGGAGAACTGGGCAGAAGAAAATGGGGCCCCGCCTTCCTGCCAGACTCCAAAGAAATTCCTCCAGCTGGCCCCTTTGCATCCTCCCCCACACCAAGCGCTGGGCTGGGAAGGTGTGGGGACGAGGGGACAATGAGAGATAGCCTTGGCCTGCAGGAGGACTCCCAGGCAGAAGGGAGAAGCCAGCCGCAGACGCGGCGTTCTCACAGTGTCCCACACTGACTGTCCCGCTTGCTTATCTGACTGTGGGGCCGTGGGAGATTCTCCAGGGCTCCTGCCTCCCCGCCGGCCTGACTCCTTCCTCCCTTCCACTCACGACTGCTGTTGAGTACGGGGCCTTGATCCAGACCAGGCCTGCCCTCCCCGTGCTCTAGCCCCTCAGCCAGCAGTACAGAGCTGGGGGCCCTACGGGGAGTCCTGCCTGCACCCGGGGGAAGGCAGCCCAGCCCCCAGGCCACCTCCCCACGCCCCGATCTTGCCCTCTAGAGCAGATGCTGGCTCTGGAGCCTTGGCGAGGTCACAGCCTCAGGAGGCAGGTTCAGAAGGTCCCTCTCTTTCTTCTGAGGGAGCTGTCACCCAGAAGCTGGGCTGGGTCCACAACACAGTCCTTCAGCGCCAGGGCATGCAGCCCATTGCCAGGTAGGGCAGAGACCCAGAGGGGAGTGCAGGACAGCTGCTGGGGTCAAAGGTGAAATTCCCTTCTGAGCCCCACAGGGTGGGCCTGGAGATGGGGTTCGCAGTGAAGGTCTGCAGGGGTGTCTGGGAGAGGGCTCCCGTTGGCTTCAGGACCTGCACCTTCCTCCCCGTGCCCCTAAGGCCACTGCCAGGAGGCTCTGGGATAGCTAGCTCTGGGTCCCCCAGAGGCACCAGGACTTTGGTCTCAGCTCCTGCTATGTCCCCAGGCAGTGACCGACCGCTAGGGGGGATGTGACAGGAGGAAGAAAACCGTCTCACCAGAGATCCAGCCGGCCACAAACTCCTCCACGGGCATTGTCTGGCAGGGGCGGAACTGGTGGCTGCAACAGAGGAGACGCTGGTGAGCGTCTGTCGTCCCCACCCCGATCTCCCTCTCCCTCGCCCGCCCGATAACTTCCCACTAATGTTTAACTTGGCCTGGAGGGTGAGCAGTGGCCTAGTGCCCAGACCGTGGCACCAGGAGAGGGGAGAGAGCCACCTCGGGTGGCCCTGACCGTGGAGCAAGTGTGCGCCCAGTGTGAAATCTCCCGGCAGGGACGATGGCCCAGGTGGCCCGCCCCCTGCTGGCCAACGGTGGCCTTGCAGCCTTGCGCGGGACCAGGCGGGGCCTCAGCCAGGCCCCTCCTCCAGGGCGGCCTCAGCCCGCAAGGTTTTACCGAGCCAGTCAAGGGCAAGGCCCTGCCGGCCGCCCTGGCTAGCCCAAACCCCCTCCGTCCCCACATCGCCGCCCACCAGGCTGCCGCCCACCCGGGACAGGCCCGCAGAGACAGAGCATGGCCACCAGTGCGGTCCCGGCGGCCCTGGGGAACCCCAGAGCCTACAGGGTGGGAACAACCCCGAGAGAAGTGACTTCCCGGCCTGAAGCCCTGCCTTCTCCCAGGGTGATGTGCGGCTCCCCCACCTCCCTGGCGTGAGTCACAGCCTCCCTCGCTTGGCCTTGTCTTGTCCAGGCCTCCCTCCCAGGGGACAAGCTGGGGCGTTGCATGTATCAAGGGTGGCAGGTGTCTCAGCTCTGGGGTTACAAATGCCCATGTCTCTTTGGGCAACAGCCCAAACTGACAAGGCAGGGACCTGCATCCCCCTCTGCTTCCTTCCGCCGACCTTCTCTGCGGCCAATCCTTGGAGCGTGTTAGAGCGTGAATCGTGATTCCACTTGCCCGTGGGCTCCTTACGAGCTGAGTCCGGTTATGCACCCTCACTCTTCGCTGTTGTTTTTGAAAGTGATATTTTCCATCTTTTAAAACTTCGTTGCATCTTTTTACAAATCAGATGATGGCTCATGCCTCGTGTTTCTCATGCCCGCCTGGTCCTTTTACTTTTCCTGCTCTAGTCCTCTCTCTCTGCCTGAGGGGGGGCAAAGGACAGCAGTAGAGCCAGCAGGGGCTTTGGTGCTGTCCAGACTGGGGTTCCTGTCTCAGTGCCAGTCCGCCGATCTGTGGCAAGGCACGTGCTCCCAAGGTTCTTTTCTCCCATGTCCTTCGGGGGGCTCTGGAGGTCATCCAAGGGGGTTTCTGGGGGTGGTGTTCACGTTTGGGGTCACATCTCCATTACTCTTCAGTGATTCCTAGGCAGGGGGGCGTGGGACCCCAGGGGCAGTCCCCCGGACTTGGAGGCAGGATGCGGATGGACTGGGATGCATGGCAGGGGGTGGGGGGGGGACATCAGGGCGGACCTGGGGACACAGGCCGGCCAAGTGCTGAGGTTGCTGCAGATGATGAGTGTCCGACATTAACAGAGTGTACGGGGTGCTGATGTAACCTGTTTGCATCGACGGCAACAAGATATTCTGTCAGATTCTATTCTTAGGTATGCTAAGAAGTGGGACCAGGGCAGGGTCCTCTTTCCAGGGCACAGGGATCCAGGACGCAAGTGCCACTGTTCCTAGAAATGTGTGAAGGCTCCAAATGTGGGTGCCAACCTTTGGAGCCCCCTTGCCCCCTCCCTCTGTCTCACACCTCACCACCGTCCCGGAAATGGTGTTAGCATTGCCTTCAAAGCAGCTTCCAAATCCCACCCCTCCTCGCCTCCTCCACGGCTATCGCCCTGGCCCAAAGCCACCATGGCTTCCACCTGGGTTCCTGCCTGGCCTCCCTGCCTCCGCCCCTGCCCCCTTCCAGTCTGTTCTCCGCCTAGTAGCCAAAGTGATGCAGTTGAAATTCAAGTCAGACCATGTCCGTGCTCTGCCCCACACCCTGCAAGGGTCCCATCCTGCTCAGAGTGAAAACTGAAGTCCTTCCTAGGCTCTAGGAGCCCTCAAGGTGCAGCGCCTTTTCTTCTTCAAACGGGGCACTGGCTGTTCCCTCTCCCTGTTGCCCTGGCCCAGCCTGGACTCAAGCTTATCACCTGCCCAGCATTCCTGGTGCTCCTTCCCTGCCTTCTCCTCTTCTTTCTTCCATGGCACTCGTGACCTTCTGATGCACCAGTATTTAACTTGTCTGTCTGCGCTGGGATCTCTGGCTGTTCGTTCCCTGGTGTTATCCCGAGGGCTCAGCACAGCACGTAGCAGAGACTAGGCACTAAATACACATTCATTGCAAGAATGAATGAGTGGACAAGTGAGGGAGCTGCGTGAGTGGGCAGCCCTGCAGCCAGCCCTGGGCCTCCACTTCTCTCTCCCCTTCGCCAAAGCGCCCCAAAGAATGTGAGGTCCCAGCAATACCCCTACCAGCTCCTCCTGATCTTGCTGCAATTCTTCGTTCCCCGTCAGATCCCCAAGGACCAATCCCACTCACACTTCCACTTCCCCACTGTGGCTGAAGTAGAACCCACTCGCCGCTCCTTCCTCACGGGGAGACGGGTTTTAGGAAGCAGGGCTCATCTCTGACCTCCTCCTCCTCCCAGAGACGCCCGGGGCTCCTTGGGCTGCCCCAGCGACTTTCCTGAGCACTGGCTTCTTGCCGAGGGCTGCGCTGCAGTCCTCATTCTGCTGCTCACTCTCTCCCAAGGAATGGTGGGGGATCCCTTCTGTGACCCTTGAGGTCCTTTCCTGCTTACAAAAGCGGGAAACCAGCCCAGCTGATCGCTGAGCCTCTTGGCTCTAAAGGCCCAACAGCTGTCGCCCTCACATCAGAATGGGCCCCACTCTCTTCTCTCGTCCCACCCCACCACGCCCGTTCAAGGCAGACCCACGACCCCTCCCTGGAGCCTTGCCAAAGGGCAGCCCCAGCCCTGGCTGGGCTCTTCTCCTGCAAGTCCCACTAGGCCAGTCTTCCACCTGGCAGGGCAGAGCTCTGACCTCGTCCCCCTCTAGCTCGCAATCTCCAAAACCTCCTCACCGCCCGCCAAACCCACCACACACAAACCCCCCCAGTGCCACCCCATCTTCCCAGCCTCACCTACTGGGCTCTGACTGCCCAGGGCTTCCTTGGGGTCTTCACCATGCGCCCACATTTCCCGCTACTGGGAGCGTCTTCAGGAATCTCTTCCGGTGCCCCCCACCTTCATTCCGGTGCCCCCACCTTCACTGGACCTGGGTTCCAGGCTCCTTACCACCACTGTGCGCACTGCCAGACGTCAGCTTTGTTGTTTGACCTTGCCAATCCTGTTTTCTCTACTACGCACCTCCTGGTGTGGTATAAGAATTAAAACACTTAGAAAAGAGCCTGGCACATTGTACAGACACCACAAACGGCAGCCACTGTTACTCTTCGTTCTACCCACAGGGGCCCCGAGGATGACCTGAAGAGACACAGGGAAGGGCCTGGCATGCTGCAGGGCTCAGGAATTGAGGACGCTTCTCCTCCTGCTGTGGTTTTCCATAGCTCCAAAGGCAACTCTGTTATCTTATATAGTTTTAAACATGCATTTCTCAGGGCACCTGGGTGGTGCAGTCGGTTAAGCAACTGACTCTTGCTTTTGGCTCAGGTCATGATCTCAGGGTCCTGGGATCGAGCCCCGCAGCATGAAGCCTGCTTGAGATTCTCTCTCTCCCTCCCCCTTTGCTCCTCCCCCTTATGCTGTCTCTCAAATAAATAAAATCTTTAAAAGAAATTACTTCAAAAAATAAAATAAACATGCATTTCTCCTGGGCTTCCTTGTTCCCCCTCTACCTCCACTCCCTAATAAACCATAACTTAGCTTCCTGAGGGCAGGGCAGTGTCTCACCTGGGTCTCCATCCACTGCCCTAGCCCTGACCCCGCACCCAGTAAGCACTCAACCACACTGAACTGTGTTCCCACTTTGATCCAGCTGGTTAAGGGAGGCCACCAAGCCGTTGTGTTCTGGTCTGAGGTCTCAGAGATTAGAACCTGGAAGGAGATGCTTGTTTGTTTGTTTGTTTGTTTGTTTTGAAAGAGAAAGAACGCACATAAGCGGGGGGAGCTGCAGAGGGAAAGGGTGAAGCTGACTCCCCCCCCCCCCTTCTGAGCAGGGAACCTGATGTGGGGCTCAATCCCAACACTCCAGGATTATGAATGACCTAAACCAAAGGCCAACGCTTAACCGGCTGAGCCACCAGGAGCCCCCGGACGGGATGTTTGTCATTGCACACTCCTCTCTCCAGCTCACGTCTGAGCTTCCTTGAGTCCTTAGTTCACGCAAGGAAGACTGTGTAATGGGCTCAAGTATGCGGTAGCATCGATCCTGGAGGCAGGTCAAGAGCTGTCTATACTGAGGAAACTTGAACTGAGTTAGAGCGGGGCTGCCTTCCAATGCTGGAGAATGAGGGCAGGGTGAGCCCACTCCTCCTCTTGCCCCCCACCCCCATCCCTGGTCACCCAGCCCATTGCTGTGGCTAGAAAAACTTCTGGTTCTTCTGGCTCAGGAAGGTGCCCCACGGACCTGTTTTTCTCCCTGAGATCTACACCTCAGGTGTACACACACTGGTGTTGCCTGGACATGTTGGTGACGTGACCCTGGGATAGGTGATTTCACACCTGTCTCTTTTCACAGCCCCAACGTCTCTTTCCAACCTGGGAATGGCTCAAGGTCTCCAGACTATGTGTCTAAGATAGAGAGGGCCCATGTGACTGCTCTTTGGAAAATCAAGTGTGCCTGGCCTGGGTTTCTAGCATATAATTTGAGAGTCGCTGGAGGTCATGGAGTTCAATCTCTACATTTTATAGATAGGAAACTGGGGCCGGCAGGAGAAGGGTCTTGTCCAGGCTGAGTCTGGCCAGGGACCCAGCCTTCTGACCACGGCGGAAGAGTCCATCACCCCTCATGGCCCAGGGGCGCTAGAGTGCAGCCTGCTCCCTGAGTCACCTTTACCCAGAACCCAGAACGGTGTGGATCCCTGACACGTCCCGGGTAGCATCTCCCTTCTGCAAGGGAGGGGACCTGCCCCAATCCACACGCGAGTGAGTGAGTGCCGAGCTCGGCCACCATTCCCGATCTCCTTGAACCTTCGCTACACCTTGTTAACAGGCCAGTGAGCAGGCCCATGGGAGGCTGGGAGGCCACCTGGCGGCCACCAGCGTGAGCTAAGCCTTGAGTCCACCCAGCCGGGAGCCCCAGGCTTGCGCCCGCCTGTGGGAGGAGTGGGCGCGCGGGCGCCGGGCAGAGCGCGTGCGCCGCAACCCCGGGCTCCCATTGGCTCCTGTGGATTGGGAGGCGGAGCCGTGCGAGTCGCGCTTCCTCCGCCCCAGCTTCCGCGTCGCAGCCCCGGGAGCAGGAGCGAGAGCGGTGCCGGAACTGTCCCTCTTCGGGGCGGGAGCCAGAGCTGGGGGTCGGGGTCAGACCGGGAGCCTGGGCTGAAGCGGCGGGCACTGACTCCCTGCGAGGTGAGAGCGCGGCGACGCCCTGCGCGAGTCCCCGCCCCGGCTGGGAGGGCGCCGTGCCCTGCCCGGGCATCCCGGCCAGCCGAGCTTCGACCCCGCTCCAGACCATCGGCGCCCTGACCCCTCCCACCAGCCTCGACCTCCAGTTGGCCGAAGACCCGCTAGTCTGCACACTGGTGCCTCCAGCTGTCGCTGTTCACCTTCGCAGATCAGCCGGAACTCCGCCCTTCTTCAGTGGGAGCTTGAGGGGCTCCCCAACCCTCACATCCCTGGACCCCCACCAGTAACCGTTCTTTCTCTTTCTCTCTGCAGATGAATGGGACAGAAGGCAATGCTGAGCAGCCGGGCCCCGCTGAGCGTTCCCATCGAAGCAGCGTGTCCTCCGTGGGAGCTCGAGGTAGGTCCCTGTCCCCATCACCTACCCTCCATACCTAGCTGGGGACCCAGCCCCTGGGGTAGTGGCCCTGGCTTGTCATCTCTTTCATTAGAGAGAATTTTATATATTCATTAACAAATAAGGTCTGTGGAGGTGTGGAGAAGTGGTAGAAGAGCAGCTGGGCTGTGTCACTAGGCTGTTGGCCAAGGTGGGTACTGTTCTTGAAATTCCCGTTTCTCATTTGTAAAAGGAGCACATCTTGCAGAGCTGTGAAATTCAAATGAAATCTCATGAATGAAAAGTGACACGCTCACGTTCTTTGATTTCTTTCTCACAAACAGTAGTTTGAAAGCAGGGATCATTATCTTCATTTTATAAGGAAGGAAATTGGGCCCTAGAGAGGTTAAGTCACTGGGTACCAGAGCCTGCACTGCCTCAGTTGTCCCTACCTGAAAAGTGAGTCAGAATTACAGCCTCCTGGAGATGATTTTATGGTCTGTCAAGAAAGTAGCGGTAACAGCAGAACAGACTGGAAATCCAAAATGCGCTTTCACTTATGTTAATGATAAACCACCTTTGCCTTTATAGGCTTCACCCCCATTTGATCCACAGCCATGCTTTGAGAGAGGGGTGTTCGCCCTGCCTTACAGATGAGGCACTGACGGACTTGCTGAAGTCAGCCTGCTCGCCCGGGCCCAGGCTAGGTCGGGACCCCAGTTATATCGGCCTCCAAACTCAGTCTCCTCCATGGTACCTGTAGCTCCAGGGACGGGGATTTGAATCTGGCTGCTCTTCCAAGGGTCTCCCTTCGGCACCAGGCTCCCAATAAGAATACTATGGGCTGTCACAAGTAAACACTCAACTTTTTAGGTTGTATTTCTCCTCGCCTGTTTAGATAGTCCTGAAAGGCCATGGTATTGAGTCCTGAGGCGTGAAGAATCCTATGGAAGCTGAGCCCTGGAAATTGCCTTACCTTGGGGCAACCTTAGGAATCCTCTATCCTGTCTTAGCCTGAGCCAGAGAGAGACAACTGCTCGCCTAAGGATAATAGTGGGTTCGCAGCTCTCCTGCCTCCCAGCCTGATAAACTAACACGTATAATCTCAGGATGGGTTCGGCCTATCTCTAACTCAGTCCCCACCTATGGAATGTTCTCTGTCAAGGAGGAAGCCCAGCAGAGTCCTTGGGGTTGCCAGGAAAGTGTGCGGGGGTGCAGTAATTTGAACCTTTGGGAGTTAGAGTGGGGCCAGGCTGGTCCCTGGGCCAGAGTTGCTGGGTTTTGGGTGGTTTGAGGGTCTCAAGTAAATCTCAATCGCACTCTTCATAGGGTCCTTTGGGGCTTCTGGGCCACCGTCTCTGGAGTGTAGCCTTGGTCACCCTAAGGGGTGTAGTGTGGGGGCTCCAGCCCCAGTCGGGGGTAGAGGGTTCCTATGCCTAGGTAGCGGGCCCAGCTGACCCTGCCGGGCCTCCGTTGCAGCGGCTGATGTGCTGGTATACCTGGCGGATGACACAGTGCTGCCCCTGGCCGTGGAGAACCTGCCATCGCTCAGTGCCCATGAGCTGCACCGGGCTGTCCGTGAGGTCCTGCAGCTCCCAGACATCGCCCTGGATGCCTTCGCACTCTGGCTTGTGTCCCCTCTGCTGGGTAAGGCCTGGCAGTGAGAAGCCCAGGCTGGAGGGTTGGAAGGTCAGGGGAGGGGGCCTCTGGCCACTATCCATCAGGAGAAGGTGGGACTTGTGGACGGCCTGGAGCTAGCCCCCACTTTTAGGCCCCAGAGCCCCGAGGGGACACCTGGCTCTTCTGCCCCCACCTTCTTTCTCTCTGCTGGTGACAGAGGAAGGGTCAAGCCTGCCCCTTAGCCTCAGTGGTGCTGGAGCCTGGGGCATCAGGCGGAGCAGGACTGGGGGACAGGGAGGGAAGGGATCCACATTCACTGAGCACGTGGTCTGTGCCACAGCCTGAGCTGGCATTTCTTGAGCGGAATTTCTGCTTACCCTCATGGCCCAGCCCCGTGTTGCAGGTGAGAAGTTGAGGTTTAGAGTGGTGGGTTCAGTGAGTAGTAGGACTCGGGTCAGAATGGAAGCAGGAACTGCATCCTGCTCCTTGGGGGCAGGGAGGAAGGTGGGGCCTAGCCCGAGAAGCAGCCACCCCTGAAAGTGGGAGGGCAGCACAGACGGGAACCTGACTTTTCTGCAGCTCTGCTTAGCTTCTGGTCCAGGACCGCCTGTGTCCTGCCCTTTCAGGCTGAGATCCCAAGGCAGGGATGGAGCGGGAGTGGGGGCAGGGGAGGTTCTGGGGCTTCCGAATAGGGCCGCTAGCCTGTTGGCTCGCACAGGAAAGGGGTCAAAGGAGAGAAGGCCCCAAAAGGTGCCAGGGCCAGGCATGTCTGCTGAGCTTAATATTCTCCTTTCTTGTAGAAGAACGGGGGCAAGAAGAGGGTGACTGGTCCCTCAGGGTCCCTAGCAGTTACCTCTTTCTCGAGGCCAGTGGGATTTGTGCCTCTACCCTAGAGGGAGATCTCTGCCAGCCTAGTGGGAGAGGGAGTGCCCCTCCCATGTGTCTCCGTCCTGTCCGTGTTCCCCACCCCCCCATGGAAGCTTCCTGTACAGCTGCTACTCTCGCCCACCCTCTTCCTGCTGACACGTCTCCTCCACCCATTCCCCACCCGGCTCAGCTGCCCCTTTTTCACTCTCCGGGTGTTGGCCGAAGCTGTGGGCCCCTTGGCTTGTATCTGGGAAGCGGGGGGTGGCTGGCCCCCGTGCTGCCTCAGGCTGCCTGTCCCTGCAGCTGGGCCGCTTGTCTCCTCCTGCTTCCTCCGCCCCCACTCCCTCCTCATCACATTCCTGCTCCCCTCTCGCAAGAACATGAATGGGCTGCTTGTGTGGCCGGCAGGGTCACCCTGGGGCACCGCCCTGTCCAGGACGAGGGTGGCTAGAGGCCCCAGCATGAAGTCAGCGCCCACTTAGTTCCCAAGCTGGGTCCAGGAAGGCTGAGAGGCCATTTCAGCTCTGACTCGTGTCCCTCGGAACCCTTGGCTGCCCCCGACCCAGAGTGGGTTAAGCAGTGACAAATGCCGCAGGGCTATAAGGCAGGGACGGGGTGCTGTCTGCTGGAGCTGCCCACAAGCTGGATGTTTGGGGAGTGTTTGTCCTCTTCAGTGCCCTTGTCACTCTGTATGGAACAGGCTCCGGGGTCCACCAGGCTCATTTGGGTGAAAGCCTCCAGACAATGCCCTGTCTGAAAGTGTGTGTGGGACCGCAGGGTCAGGGTCCTGCTGTGATCATGGGAGTCCTCTGAGCTTCTGGGACTCGGGCTCAGGGCTGGGCTATAGGCAGAAGGAAGGGCACCGTTGTCCCGGGTCCACTCTCCTCCTCAGTGTGTCCAGGGGTCCCAGCCCGTCAGGTACCCTGTTCACCTTGCAAGGATGTGTGGTGCTGTCTCCACCACCCCCGTGCTGGCCAGAGATCTAAACACTGGGGACACTGGGAAGCAGGACTGAAGGTGTCCCGCCCTTAGGGACCTCTGTCTAAAGTGTGGTACAGGAGCTCGGGTCCTGGTTTAGCCACTAACTCTTGGCGGCCTTAGGCAGGCAGTCCCTCTTCGGGCTTCAGTTTTCCACCTGTTCCGTGGACGGTCTCTGTGCCCTCCAGCTCTGGCGTCCTGGGAGCGTCCAGGTAGAAAGCACACGGAGGCCCCGCTGAGTGGCCGGGTCGGTGGGGTCGCAGAGGGAGCCTCTCCTGGAGGAGAGGACACTGCCGCTGGGGGCGCATGGCCAGTCCCCCTCCTGGGGAGTGGTGAGGCAGGGGTGGTAACGGATGGGTGTGGTCAAGGATCTAGATTGGAAATGAGGGCTGAGGAGCCGCTGGGAAATTTGAATCTGAGAAATGTTGGAGGAGAAAGGGGTGTGAGGAAGCTGAATGCAGTGGTGGGTGGGAGAAGCTGTGGGCAGGAGGGAGGCCCGTTTGAAGGCTGTGGCTACTGTTTTGGGTTAACATCAGGGACCAGAGGGAAGCGCAAAGAACAGAGATGAGGACCTTTGGCTTTAAGCTGGCAGGATAAGGCACCGGGCCCTCTGGTGGGGGCTTAAGGGGGGAGATAGGGGTCAAAAGCGAGGTCAGAAGGCAGGGAAGTCAGTTGATGGCATAGATGGTTACCATTCCCTGCTCCTCTACCCCCGGCAGCCATGTCCATTCATCACTCGGAAACGGTCCCTGACTTCTCAAAGGCCATGGTCACCGGCACATAAGGTGAAAGCACTTTCTCATTACTGGTGCAGGGTGTTGAGTCCCAGGGCCAGCTGGCTGCCCAGAGTCAAGGGGCTGGGCGTGAGTGGTGCACTTGGCCATTCTGCCCACCTCCGTGAGGGTCTGTGGTGGGCTGGGGGTACGGCAGTGAATGGGACAGAGCCACTCTTGCCGGAGTGATCTGAGGACTCACTGGCTAGTGGGGCATCAATGGGGAGGTGACATCAGATAGTGGTAAATACTGTAAAGACAACCAAATGAGGGTGCAGTTGGCATGGTGGCATGTGATGGGGGGGGAGCTGCCTCAGTGAAGGGTCCAGGGAAGGAGACACTAGAACCAAGACCCAAGCCAGCTGGCCACGTGAGGGTCTAGGGGGGAGAGTACCTGAGACAGGAGGAACGGCAAGTGCAAAGGCCCTGAGGCACCGACAAGGTGGGAAGGTGCAAATGATTGAAGAAGGCCAGCATGGCAGGAACAGAGTGGGAGAGGGAATGGGAAGGAAATGAGGTGGGAGAGCTGGATGGCATGGAATGAAGGTCAGCCGGAGCTCCTGAGGGAGATGCTGGAGGTGGGGCCCAGTGAGGGGGAGGCCCAGGCTCTGCCAGGGGCAGGGGAGGGCAACCCCTCGGGCCTCAGTTACCAGTTTTGGGGTCTGCTTCCTAATGGCCCTGTGGGGTTCATCTGACCACCATCCCTGGCACTTTCCATCAGCCACAGCCTCTCCGCTCCAGCCCACCCTCGGTGCTGTAGGGAGCAGTCAGAGGCTGGCACTGCCTGGAGCCTGACTCTCTCACTCGGGTGACCTTGGACAAGGAACTTAACCTCTTGGAGCCTCATTTCTCCCTACGCATGAAATGAGGATAGTGTTATCACGGGGCAGATGCCCGTAGTCCACTTGAAGTGCTTCTGGAAGCTTGTACTTGCTCAGTTAATACTGGCCGTGACTGGGGCTCCTGGGTGGCTCAGTCGGTTGAGCGACCCACTCTTGGTTTCAGCTCAACTCGCGACCTCAGGGTCATGAGATCGAGCTTCGCGTCGGACTTCGCACTCAGCAGGGGACTCTGCTTGAGATTCTCTCCGTCTCTCCCCCCCACCCCTGCATCTGCGCACGCACCCGCGCGCTCCCTCCCTGCCCCCCGCCTCCCCCCCATCTCTCAAACAGTAGATAAATAAATCTTTAAAACCCCGGGCACAACTGCCGTCGTCGTTGCTGTGTCAGCGGGTGGCAGTCGTACCGGTCAGAGCCACAGACGCGGCCGTGTCCCCTCTCGTCCTGCAGAGGTGCAGCTGAAGCCCAAGCACCAGCCCTACAGGCTCGGCCGCCAGTGGCCCGAACTGCTGCTGCGCTTCTCCGACGCCTCCGACGACGACGTGGCCATGGGTTAGTGCTGCTGCCCGTGCGTCCCTGTCTCAGCCCGCCTGGGCCTCCCCGGGCAGCATCAGCCGCTCCTGGCCCCGGGGGCTCCTTGGTGCTGGCGGTGGGGCCCGGAGGGGAGGCCTCTGCGCTGCGGGCAGCCCCTTGGGCCTCTGGGCCTCAGTTACCGGCTCTCACAGGTCCCTTGTCGGGAAGCCAGGAGAGGGCGGGCTGGGGGACAGCAAGCACGCCGAGATAAGCCGGGCATCCCACTCTCTGGGCAGCCCTCAGGGTCTGTCAGTCATGGTGGGTGAGGGCGGCACTGGACCTGCCAGGGGAGAGCGCTGGGCCGGGCAGGGCAGGGGGGCCGGGCGGTGACCCCAGCCTCTCTCCTCAGATGAGCCTTCCCTGCAGTTCCGAAGGAACGTGTTTTTCCCCAAGCGGCGGGAGCTCCAGGTGAGGCCGTGAGCCCCAGGCGGGACCACCCATCCCTAGTGCCCTGTGTCCCTAGACCCCTGGGCACTGGTGCGCCGAGCAGCTGAGCAGCCCCTCCCTACCGGCCCACAGATCCACGACGAGGAGGTCCTGCGGCTGCTCTATGAGGAGGCCAAAGGCAACGTGCTGGCCGCACGGTACCCGTGCGACGTGGAGGACTGTGAGGCCCTGGGCGCCCTGGTGTGCCGTGTGCAGCTCGGGCCCTACCAGGCAGGCCAGCCCACTGCCTGCGCCCTGAGGTGAGGGCCAGTGTGCCCCAAGGCAGGGGCATGGGGTAGGGAGGGTTGCCCTGGAATCCTACGATCCGGAGTCAGGAGACCTAGGCTCTAGGGCTGGTCCTGACACTGTGTGACCTTGGGCAAGTCACCCCACCTCTCTGAGCCTCCCTTCCTCATCTGCACTGGCCTGAGGGGCCTGAGAAGTGGGAGATTTGGATGAAGTGGCATCCGTGAGAGGAGCCCCAGGTGTGCGTGAGGGTGGGGCCCAGCCTCCGTCTGAGGTCAGGAGGGGGTTGAGCTTGTCCTTCTGGGGTTGCAGCCCAGGACTGACCTCCATCACCAGTGACAGTCCAGCTCCGTCCCACACTCCAGGGACGAGGCCCCATTCCTCAGATACTCCAGCACGCTAGCTTTGCACTTCCCGTCCCCTCTCAAGAGGCTGCGCTCGTCACTGTGTGAATTGAATCTGTCCTGGAAGCAGACCAGGCCGTTCTCAGACCTCTGTGACCGCTGAACCTGTCCCTAGACAGCGAACAGTGAACGGCCTGCTCCTAGGCCCCGCCCCGCCCTAGCACTGCAGGGGACAGGGCCCCGTGCTGGGTGACAGGTGACTAACAGCCGGGCTCCCGCATGGACCGGGTCACTCGGTTGAGCCTGAGGGCTCCCCGCTGAGCTGGCTGGGGCTGGTGGCCATGGGAACCCCGGCCCTGGGCCCTGTCTGCTCCTGTCGCAGCTGACAGCATATGTTTATACTCGAGGGACTTTGTCAGCCCGAGTAACAGGTCCAGAGGTGGCCGAGGTGTAGGGGTTCCGTTCAGATCCCCAGACGCCTGCCCTCATTCTCCTGGCGCAGCCCCGTGTCCTCTGGGCCGGCTCGGGCTCAGGCAGGCCAAGTAGCCACAGAAGTTGTGTGTTGCCAGGGAGACGCCTCTCCCCTGCCACACCAGAGTCCTCAGACCCACTCTGACGTCCCCTTCGCCTGGCCGAGCCTCACGTCCACCCAAAGGGGACACTGTGGCCAGGGTGCTGAGGGGCTGGCCCTGAGCTTGCCCAGACCCTGTGGATGGGAGTGGGGAAGACTGGATTTCCAGATGACAATCGACAGTTGTTCCTGGAAGAAGGGCTGTGGGGGCATAAGCAGTGAAAGCGTCCACAGCATCCCCGAGAAGGGTGGCAGCCCCCTAGACACCCCTCCTCACACGGCCCCGTGGTCGGGCCTCGGGCCAGCACGGGTTCCATCCTCGCCTCAGCCCTCCCGCCGGCCGGGCCGCCTTTGCCAGTGGCCAGGGGCGTTTGGTCCTGCAGAAGGCCCAGCAGAGCCGCCTCCCCTCTGAGGTGAGAATGGCATCCTCAGTGACAGTGGGTGCCGGGCCCGTGCCGGCGCCCTTCCGAGCACATAGCGGTTTGTGTCCCTGTTTTATTGGTGGAGAACCGGGGCCTCTGAGAAGGTCCGGCTGCGGCTGGCCGAGCAGCCAGTGCCCAGCCCGCGCCACCGGAGCGCTGCCTGGTGCCAGGAGCAGCTTACTTTACCGACTTTATGTTTGTATGTTACTGGAAATCTTTCCTTCTCGAACCTGTGCTGATGGATTGTAGGTTGGTGGATTTTTTTGTTTTTTGGTTTTTTTTAAATATATCCTTTTCTGGCAGAAAATACGTGGAGAGCTATAGGTCACTTGCCGCACCGTTTGTCATTGTCATTGTCAGAGTTCCACTGGCTCAGATATGCAAGCCCTCCTGACTCTGACACAGGCGCTGTGCCGCGGCCCTCCAGCACGGGCCGGCTGGGAGGCGGGCCTGGCTGCAGCTCCCCTGTCGTTCCCCCATCCTGCCCTTTAGGCCTCTCACCCACCAGGCATGCTGCTGGGCCCACGGCACTGGGATCTCTGGACATCCTGGTCCGGGGCCTCGCCTGCCCTTGCCCGGGAGCCTGCCACACCCTGAGGACCTCGGCCCCTCCTCATGCCGGGCACCCTTCTTCCTTCCTCCGCAGGGAGAAGCTGGACTCCTTCCTCCCCGCCCACCTCTGCAAGCGGGGCCACGGGCTCTTTGCTGCCTTCCGGGGCCGGGGGTCCAAGGCGGCGACAGGCGAGCAGGGCCTGCTGAACGCCTACTGCCGAGTGAAGGAGGCGGTCGGCACCGACGGCGAGCGCGGGGCCTCCCTGAGCCCCCACTACCGCGCCTACCTCCTCAAGAGCCACGAATTGCCCTTTTACGGGTGAGCGACTCCCTGGCTGTCGTCATCACAGGCAGCCACAGCCCTGGGGGCTCCACTGTCCCCGTCCCCAGACAGCCCAGCAGTCTGTCTTGGCCTTTGCCGGCACAGCCTGCCGGATGCCCGTCTCTGCCAGCCAAGCTCTGTCCTCACGTGAGGTGTGTCTTCCTGCCAGCACCTCGGGCCCACGGGTACCGAGCAGGACGCCTGTCCTTCTCTCACTCCCGTCACAGGCCGGGCCACCAGACGGGTCCTCTGCTTCTACCTGCCGGTCACTGGGTCGGTGGACCTGCTGACCTCCCGTGGAGCTGGTTCTCTCACACTGTCCACATCGGCCCAGTGGCTCTTGTATTTCTAGCACACGCCAGCACTCTGGGCGCTGCCGGTACCCCGGTAGCAGAGAGACCCGGCCCATGCCTGGTGAGGCTGACGTTCTGCTGGGAAGGGAGCAGCAGCAGAGGTAGGGGACAGACTGCAGGCAGGGGCGGCAGCCGGGCGACCAGCGAGGACAGCGTGACACTACTCCGAAGGGGAGATATGGCTCAGGCCAGGCGGTGAGAACGCCGGAGATGAGATGCGGTCAGGTGCTGGAGATGTTGAGGGTGGAGTCCACAGAATTTGCTAGACCCATGTGCAGTGGAACGGATGAAGGAGAGGAGACGGGACTCCGGGGTCTGGTCCAAGCAACTGGAGGGTGGCGTTGTCATCAGCTGAGACGGGCCCGGGCCACGGAGCGCGGTAGGGACGGTGGAGACGGTGGGCGTTTGGTTTTCGGATGTGTTGATCTTGAGATGCTCGCTAGATACCCAGGCGGCGATTCCGAGTGGACATTGAGATATCTGAGTCTAGAGTCAGGTCATAATTGGTGGGCATCCGCATTTGGGTGGTTTGAAACCTGGAGCCCCAAGACGTGGCCAAGGAGGTGAGTGTGGACCAGGCATGAGGAGGACCCGGGCCAGCGAGGCGGGCAGGCAAAGGGAAGGAGCGAGTGACCAAACATCCCATGCTGCTGCTTCCAGGTCAAGTTCAACATCTCCTCTGCGGCCGATAGTTGACCTTGGCTCCAGCATCAGGGGGTGGCAGTGGGTGGAGGAGAGTGAGAAAAGACCAGAGACAGCGCGTGTGACCAGCTCCTTCCGGGGTCAGTGCCGTGAAATGGAGTCAAGAGATGGAGCATTTGTGGCTGGGGTGGGGGCAGAAGGTCTTTAGTTCTTACGATGGCCGAGATGCGTGTGTACAGACGGGACGGTCGGAGAGCCAGTAGGGTAGACGAGGGCAGGCAAGTGGTGCTCCGGGCGCTTCAGGGACTCCGTGAAGTAGGAGTCCCAGCCCTTCGCTGACCCCGTAGAGGTCTTGCAGGAGCAGGGACAGGAGTGAGGCAGATTGTGGGAATGGGAGGGAGCTCTTCCTCCTCTCCAGGCCCGTCCCGGTACAGGCGGTGACAGGGCAGGATTCGGCAAGGGCTCTGGCTGAGCCTGGCGCAAGGGCACCAGGCCAGGAGCCATAGGAGGGGGACGGACATGACGGGGTGGGGGAGAGGGTGGCAGCTCAGTGAGATGGCGTGTCAGGGCCACTACACCCTGTCCCCTTCCTGGTGTTGTACCCTGAAGCCTCCCGAGGTGGCCCCTGCCCTCTCATGGGCCCCCCCACAGGTGCAGCTGGACCCCACCGCTGCTGACAGACCGTGGGCTGTGGTGCTGTCCCCACCCTGACATGGCCTGGCTGCCTCCAGCAGCCTCAGCTGCAGCCCCTACAGCCCGAGTCCTTGGGCTCCCGGCGGCTCCTTGAGCATAACTTGCTGTCCCACACCCAGGTTCATGCTCTTCCCTCCATCTGCGGTGCCCACCCTTCTCTAGCCCCTCAGTTCCTCCCCCTGCCTGTTCAGACCTTCCTGTCCCGCGTGACCAGCGCAGATGCCTCCACCTCCAGGAAGCCTTCCCCCCACTCCCCTCTGTTTTCATTGAAACTTCAGTCACCAAAACAGCCTAAACTTCTCATGTGCCCGGGACAGGGCCTGGCCAGAGTCTTGTGGTGGCAGAGCCCAGACCCTGCACCATCTGTTCTTGGTGCCCGAGGTGACAGGCTAACGGCAGTTCTCCTCCCCAGGTGTGCCTTCTTCCACGGTGAGGTTGACAAGCCGGCCCAGGGCTTTTTGCACCGGGGTGGGCGGAAGCCAGTGGCTGTGGCCATCAGTCTGGAGGGCGTGCACGTCATTGACAGCAGGGAGAAGGTACCTACGGCTCCTCCAGGGTGGGACTGGGTTGGGGGCAGGGGGCCTCACTGGAGAGGGTGTAGGGCCCTTATCCAGGCCTTCCTGGTTCTCCTGGGCCAGTGGTTGGCCTGGAAGCAGACTGGATGGCTTGTCTGGCCTCCCTCCCTCGATGTCCCTGGGGCTTCCAGTGTCATTCCAGAAGCTTCCTTGTGGTCTGCTCTAGATCCGCTGTCTGTCTGCGGGCTAGGCTAGAGGGTGCCTGGGGCAGGGGGAGGCTGCAGCTGGGATGAATCCTCTGAGTGGAGGGAATCTGGCACAGCCCGGCCTCTCTGTTGGACCCATGGCTGGAGACTAGCTGTTGGTTTTCCAGAAGAGCCTCACGACTAGAAGCCCTCCTTGGTTGCCTGAGTCCTCCCCCCGTGTTTGGCGCAGGCCGTCTCTTGGTTCCTTATGTAGAAGGTCATGTCAGCATCGCGCCCTGTGGGGCGATTTCTCTGCATTTGGCGGGCGTCTCTCCTAAGCCAGCAGGAAAGTGTTGGGTGACTGCTGCTTGTCCCCAGAGTGGGTCCCCGGCACCGCCTGGGTACCCGTGCTCAAACATGCTGGGCCCAGAGCCCAGCTCGGCCTCCTACTGAGATGCTACCCAGCTGATCTCCCCTCCCACCCGCTCTTCCCCCGCGTGACCGCCCCAGCTGTCGGGCTTGGCCCGCCGGTGGGAAGTGCCGTGGGGTAGGAGTTGTCCGCCTCCCCAGAGCACAGCCCCTGTGAGGGTCTGATGAAATCAGGGACGCCTCAGAGAAACTCATACGGGAATTTAGACTCCGCCTTGGAGGTAAATAGCCTGGCCAGGTGTCCCCTCCTGGTGGCACCTGAGCAGGCTGGGGAGAGGAGTGGACTCTGCTCCGCCCAATCCAAGCTCCGTGTCTCCCTCTGGCCAGCACGTCCTGCTGGGCCTGCGCTTCCAGGAGCTGTCGTGGGACCACACCTCCCCCGAGGAGGAGGAGTCTGTCCTGTGGCTGGAGTTCGATGGGGACAACGAGGGCACACCGGTCAACAAGCTCCTCAAGATCTATTCCAAGCAGGTAGTGGGCGTCGCCTGTGGCGGGGCTGGGGGTGCGGTGGGGTAGCCCGGGCTCAGGGCGCCCCAGACTATTTGGAGGCTCCAGACTGGCTGACAAGGAGGTGAGAGGGCTGCTGAGGGCCTGGGGACCCGGGGAGCTGCCATCAGCTGACCTGGAGCCACGCTTGTGAGTCAGAGGCCTGGGGGGATGCCACCCCGGGCTTCCCTGTGCTGTGTGACCAGCCCGCACGGCTCCCCGTCCTCCAGGCCTCCTGGGAGTTGGGTGCTCTCGGAGGGGGAGCAGGCATGGCAGGGCGAAGGTCCCCACAGTGCCTTTGTTTCACTCTGTTCTCCCAGCCCCCACCCCTGCCCCCCTGCTCCTGGCCTGGTCACGGCACAGGCCTCCCTCCACACCTCGGCCTTCCCTCTCACTCAGCACAGACACTGGTCGGGACTCCTGTCCCTGAAAGTACATCTCCACCCCGGCCGCCATCTGGGGTCTCTGGACCCTCCATAGACGCTCTTCTCACTCTGGCCTCCCCTCCCCCTCGGCGCCTCCACCCCTGCACCTCCCTGCCATACGCCCAGAGGCCCCTGCTTTGCCACCGAGCGCAGACGTCTGTCCTCCGTCCCTGCTCAGCCTGACCGTGAGCTCCCGGACACTCCCGTCCCCTGCCGTAGCTCCTCTGACCCCCTGCCGTAGCGTCCAAGAGCTCTTCCCTCTCACAGCTTGGATGCTCGGCCGGCCCCACCTTTCTGCTGATGACTCCGTAATTGTCACATCACTAAGCTAGACCCCTTTTTAAAGTAAATGCTGTAGTGAATTACACATAGAGACAAGCGCCCAAATGCTAAGCATATAGCTCAACAGATGTTCCCAAAATAAACCCATGTCAGCTTTCAGGTTGCGAAATAGAACCAGGACCCCAGGAGATCCCTCAAGCCCCCTCCCAGGCGTTTCCCCCCCCACCTGGGGACCCCCTTCCTGGCTTGTTTCACCTTTGAGTCGTTCAGCCTGGTCTTGAACCTTCTAGCACCAGTGTATTCTCTTCTGTCTGGTGTGTTCCGCTCCATCCTCGCTGCGGGTAGTAGTGGCTCGATCTTTCGAGACGCGCTCTGGTGTTCCAGCATCCAAATTCACCAGTGTTGACTTTCGCATGCCATCACTGAGGGACACTTGGGTTTCCGGTTTGGGACTGTTGCCAGCAACGCTGCCACGATCACGGTCACGCGTGTCCTTTGTGTGCATGCGTGGGTGGACACCCGGGAGCGGAACGGCCGGGCCAGCAGGTCGGCACGTGCCATCCCCAACAGCTGTCCCCAGCAGTCATGCCAGTGCTTCCTGCTCCACATCCGCTCCCCAGCCTGGCCCGTTCTAGCCGCTCTGGAGGGAGAGTTGTGCCATCTCCTTACGGTTATTTTCCTTTGTTTTTCAGTCCATTGTGTTAAGGTATAATTTACAGCCAGCCTCCGTTTTAAATCTTTTTTTTTTTTTTAAGATTTTTTATTTATTTATTTATTCGACATAGAGACAGCCAGCGAGAGAGGGAACACAAGCAGGGGGAGTGGGAGAGGAAGAAGCAGGCTCCTAGCGGAGGAGCCTGATGTGGGGCTCGATCCCATCACGCCGGGATCACGCCCTGAGCCGAAGGCAGACGCTTAACCGCTGTGCCACCCAGGCGCCCCCAGCCTCCGTTTTAAGAGTAAGTCCTGATGCATTCACGTGCCTGTGTAACCACAGCAGTCAGGCAGTGGAGCAGCTCTTATACTCACAGACGTGTCTGTTCACACCTTTCATCCATTTTTTATTGGAGTTACTTGCACCGCCCCCCACATCTCCGCATGGCTTTTGTTGGCATCCCCCCCGCCGCCACCTGACGAGGTTGAGCAGCTTTTCTGTATTTACTTGCCATCTGGATGTCCTGCCTGCTGAAGTCTTTGCCAGCTTTTCTTTGGGGTTGTCTTTTTTTTTTTTTTTTTTTATTCATCGTTTTGTACATTTCTTGTCTGCTTTCGGAGTCATGCCCCACCTGCTACTTGGTGCCTCCCTTCGCTCTCCCTAGTGTTTCGCTTTTTCCAGAGCCTTCTATAAATACACTCAGCTACATACGTACACGCACAGGACTCCCACGTACTTACACAAGCAAAATGAAGAGCACGTCTACACGAAGACTTGTGCTCAGGTGTTAGGGCAGCTCCGTGTATAATAACCGAAGCGTCAGAAACAGCACAAACGTCCATCAACAGGTGCCTAGGAACACCACTGGTGGTACACACGGTGTCCATAACATGGGCCGCCTTTGACACTGGCTTCTCTCCCTGACCTTCGTGTTTCGAGATCCATCCATTATCGCAGGGCATGTCAGTTGGTCCCTTTACGTCATCGCATCGTATTCCACAGCGTGCATGAACCTCAGGTCAGCTCTTCACCCACTGAAGAAAGATGTTGGGGCTGTTTCCAGTTTGGGGCTTTTGTGAGTAAAGATGCTCTAAACATTTGTGTGGGCAGATGGCTTCATTTCTCTTGTCTGAGTAGCTAGGGGTGGGATTGCCGGGTTCTGTGATAAACCTCACATCGCCTCTGTTAGAAACCACCAAACTGGGGCGCCTGGGTGGCTCCGATGGTTGAGCATCTGCCTTCGGCTCGGGTCATGATCCCAGGGTCCTGGGGTCCAGTCCTGCATCGGGCTCCTTGCTTAGCGGGGAGTCTGACTCTCCCTCTGCCCCTGCCCCTCCCCCCTGCTTATGCTCTCTCTCTCTCTCTTTCTCTCTCTCTGTCAAATAAATAAATAAAGTCTTAAAAAAAAAAAGATTTGGGGCGCCTGGGTGGCTCAGTTGGTTGTCTGCCTTCCGCTCAGGTCATGATCCTGGGGTCCTGGGATTGAGCCCCATGTCAGGCTTCCTGCTCAACAGGGAATCTGCTTCCCCCTCTCCCCTTCCCCCTGCTGGTGCTCTCTTGTGCACTAGCTCTCGCTGTCTCAAATAAATAAATAATCTTTAAAAAATAAAATAAAAATATTTTAGTTATTTAATTTGAAAGAGGGAGGGAGAGCGTAAGTGGTGGGGAGGGGCAGAAGGAGGGAGAAAGAGAGAGAAAAGCAAACTCCCTGCTGAGCAGGAAGGTGGACGTGGGGCTGGATCCCAGGAGCTGGAGATCATGACTTTGAGCTGAAGGCAGACGCTTCACTGACTGAGCCACCCAGGCACCCCTATAATTCTTACTAAAATTCTAGAAACTAGACGTTTTATAATTTTAAGTCTATGATCCACTTCAAGTTGCTTTCCTACGTGAAGTGTGATATATAGATCAAGATTCTTTCTCTTCTCTTTTTTCCTTTTTCCAGTGTTATTTATTGAAAAGACTGCCCTTTCTTCATTGAATTGCCCTTGTGTCTCTGTTGCAATTCAATTGGCCAAGTGTGTGTGGGTCTATTTCTGGATTATCTGTTCTGTGCCCCTGGTCTGTGTGTTTGTTTTTCACTAGTACTAGTATATTGACTACTGAAACTTTATAGTAAGTCTTGAATTCGGGTAGTATGATTTCCAGAACTTTGTTCTTTTTCAAAATTGTTTTTGACTATTCCGGTTCCTTTGCGTTTCCGTGTTAATTTTAGGATAAGCTTGTTGATTTCTATCCTTCCTTCCCCCAAAAAAGCCTTCTGGGATTTAGACTAAGATTGCATCGAATCTGTAGGTTAATTTGGAGAGAACTGACATCCTAAGTCTTCTAGGCCATTTATTTGTTTTTTATTTTTTTCACTAATATTTTATAGTTGTCAGCAGACAGATATGTACATCTTCTATCATATTTATCCCTAAGTATTTCTTTGCTTTGCTTTGCTTTCTTTCTCCCCCTGGTGCTACCGTAGATGGTACTTTTTAATTTATTTATTTTTATTTGTGTTTTAGTGACACAAAAGTGTATTTCTCTCTCACATAACATCACAGGTAGGCAGTCCAGTCAAGACCTGTTACGGTGAACCCAGGGTCCTTTAACCTTGTTGCTCCCCCGTGCATATTCTCTTCCTCTTACATTCACTCATGGTCCAGGATAGCTGCTTCAACTCCAGCCATCACATCCACACGCTAGACAACAGGAAGAAGAGAAAGGGAGGAACACCATGACTTTTAATTTCAATTTTCGGTTGCTCATTGTGATATGTAGAAATACAGCTGATTTTGTTATCTCCATACTCCTACGTCCTGCCACTTTGTTAAACTCACTCACTGGTTCTAATAGTTTAGCTGCAGATGCTTAAGGGTTTTCTCTGTAGACAGTCGTGTTGTCTGTGATTAAGGATAGTCGTGTCTGTGTTCCTCTGTCTGGCCTGATTGCGCTCTTTCGGACTCCCGGTACAGTGTTGAGTCGGTGTGAGCAGACATCCCAACTTGCTCCTGACCTTGGAGGGAGGTTGGTTCAGTCTTGCTCTAAATAAGTATGGTGTTAGCTGCAACTTCTTCAGAGACACTGTCATTGGGTCGAGGAAGTTCCCTTCTATTCCTCATTTGCCAAGCATTATCTTGAATGGATATTAATTTTGTCAAGCGTAGTGTAGTTTTAATGGCGGGCTCCCTGAACCTCAGGAGCGTTGCGCTGTGATTGAGGCTTTGTTCCAGGGAACTTAGAGGGCTCCCTGTTGTGCTTACAGCCCCGGGCCCTCTGTCCCCACTGGCTGCCCTCCTGTTCTCCAGCCCACTGCCCGCCCTGCTTGTGGAGTCTCTCGGTGAGAAAAGGAGGCAGGTGTGGAGAATGGGTGCTGGCTTTTGCTCCTGGGTCCCCTCCCCAGGATGGGTTGTGTGGCTTCCCGGAGGCCTTGGGCTGCACTGGGTGGGGGCAGGTACCAGGCCACTTCTGTGTCACCGTGGGGCCATCCCCCTGGCCCCTGCCCCTCCTGTGGGGACTCTTCTTGGAAGCACAGGCAGGCGTCGACCTGCCTCGGTCGCTGCCGTATCCCACGGCCCTGTCGCAGCACCTGGCACGGGGTAGGCACTCAGTACCCGAGGGTCGCTGCCCGCTGATGGCTTTCTGTCTGTGGATCCATCTGACCCCTGGTGTCCCCATCATATGGGGGACCATGCTCACTGACGCCCAGTCACTTCCCCTTTTCTGTCAACGTGGGTTACATGTGAAATTTGTTGAGAAGGTAGCGCTCTTGAAGAATGGGCTCAGAGGGAGCCGCCCACCCGCACCCTGTGCAGGACCTTCCTCATAGGCCTGCAGGTTCTTCTCGCAGAAGGTCTCCCCTGTTCCTACACCTGGCTCCTCTTCCTCCCTTCCTCATCCTCCCCTAACAGCTGAGCTCCTTTCCCCCTGTGGCCTGACCGCTGCGGCCCACGGCACTCAGCCTTCCGGGCCTGGGCCTTCTGCCTAGAACACTCTTTCTGAAGCACCCCACCTCCCAGACCTGAGACGGGGACCCCTACTGACCTCCGAGGTCACGCAGATGGATGCCTCCCCTGGTCCCCTCCTTCCTTTCTTGTGTAAATGATGCTCGCTTCGTCATCTGCCTCCCCCAGCCGAAGGCCCTGCCGGTCCATCTGGTCCAGGTCTGTCTCCTCCAGGGTATGGAAGGGCTGGGCCTCACGGCAGCCGCTCTCTCCTCCCCAGGCCGAGCTGATGAGCGGCCTCATTGAGTACTGCATTGAGCTGAACCAGACTTCAGAGCCCGCCGCCCCCCAGGAGAATGTGCCCGCCCCTGCCGCCGGCTCCCCGCCGCCTCCCGCTCAGCGCCCACAGCTGCGGAGACAGGGCAGCGTGGTGTGCAGCCGCCTCCAGCATCTCTCCACCATCGACTACGTGGAGGAAGGTGAGTGAGTGTGCGCACGCACACGTACTCCGCACGCACGCACGTCTGCACGCTACAGGGGGCCCCGGGGACAGGGAGGTGCTGAGCAGTTCCAGAGCTAGCGAAGTAGGGTCCAGCTGGCAGGGACCTAATTGGGGAGAGGGGGCGAAGCCCGGTGAGGGTCGCGTCTTAGGAGCTCTGGGCCTGGGAATGGGGGCCTCTGGGGCCCCGGCGGGAAGGATCCTTTTCTGTCACTGCCGTCGTCCACAGATGTGTTGCCTGTGGCCGTGTCCAGATGGGACAAACCAGAAACTCCCGATGCCTGTTGTTTCAGGTGTGGGTACAAAACAGTGGGGCCCCGTCCGGTGGAATCAGGGCAGCTGGTAAACAGGCAGTGCCCTGAGCGCAGTGTGGTGTCTGGGATAGGGCCCTGGAGCAGACAGACATCTGTGAAAGAACCGCTGAGGTCCGGAAGTCTGTACTTTAGTTAATCACGTGGCACCAATGCTTAGTTTTTAGTTTTGGCAAACAGACGATGGTGACAGAGGATGCCAGCCAGCATCGAGAGAAGCTGGACGAGGGTATATAGGAATTCTTTGTATTATTATCTCTGTGACTTCTCGATAAATCTAGAATTATTCCAAAATAAGAAGTTGTTAAATGCAAGAACTAAGACCTGCATTTAAATAGCAAGATGGAGGGGGGCCTGGCTGACCCAGTTGGTGAAGCATCTGCCTTCGGCTCAGGTCATGATCCCAGAGTCCTGGGATCAAGGTCCGTATCGGGCTCCCTGTTCAGTGGGGAGTCTGCTTCTCCCTCTCTGCTGTTCCCCTTTCTTGTGCTCTCTCCCTTTCTCTCTCTCTCTCTCTCTCTGAAATAAATAAAAATAAAATCTTTAAAAACCTTTAAGAATACATAAATAGCAAGATGTTCACAAAATAAGGCCAAGTAATAAAAATCAGGACAAGCCCCTGCGAGACCGCGTCCATGTGTAGGAAGAAGGAGACGCGCCAGCTGTGGTGGTAGATTGCGGTAGCTTCTACTTTTTCTCTGGGTTTCTTTGTAGTATTTACATTTTTGATGACAATCATGTCATGTTTTTTAAGATTTTATTTATTTGAGAGAGAGACAAGACAGAGCATGAGTGGGGGGAGGGGCAGAGGGAGAAGCCGACTCCCCCGCTGAGCCAGAAGCCTGACGCGGGGCTCGATCCCAGGACCCTGAGTTCACGACCTGAGCCGAAGTCAGATGCTAGATGCAGGCGCTCCAAGCAGGTCATTTTTATAATCGGGCAAAGCAAAACGGTTTTTCTGTAACATAACCATTTGCACCATCGTGGTCTTCCTCGGCGTGGCTAGCAGGCATGGTCGCCCAGCTCCCTGTTTGGGACATGACAGTTCCGGTTGTCAGCCACTGCAGACAACATAGCTGTAGCTAAGTCCTCACTTGGAATCTGAACCTCTTCCTCGGGATAAGTTCTAGAAATGGGGTTGCGGCGTCAGACGGTGCGCGCGCCAGCCTTCCACCCCCTCCAGCACGCCGCGAGAACTTGTTCGGGTCGGTGTCCAGGTATCAGTGAGGTTGGACTGATCCTATGTGCTTGGTCCTTTCCGTTTTCTTTCTGGATTATTGTTCATTTATTTGCGTTGCCAAGTTTTCTTTTGTTGCTTGATTTTTTTTTAATTAACATCTTCCATTAATATTTGGTATATTTGTTACAATTAACAAGCAAATATGGGTACAGTATTGTTAACTGAAGTCCTCCGCTTGGGGCACATGTCCTTCCCAGTGGCCGGCTCCATGCAGGTCACCACACCACATTTAGTTGTCCGTTCTCTGTAGGCACCGCTGGGCTGCGTACGTTTCTCGGATTTCCCTGGCTTTCGATGACTTTGACGGTTTGGAGGAGGACTGCTGGGGGATGTTGTAGGATGCCGCGTCACTGCGATTTGCCTGACGCTTCCCTCGTGCTCAGGCAGGGGTTGTGGGCTGGGGAGGAAGGTCCCAGAGGTAAAGTACCATTTTTATCACATCATATCAAAGGTGTGTGATCAACATGACTTAGGACAGTTGGTGTTGACCTTGTCACCTGGCTTGAAATTCTAACTCGTAAGATTCTTTTTGTCTTACCGAGGCTTACCTTCAGCAAGCCGTCCGTGTTGCAGGTGTTGTATTTCTGTGGTCTGTTCTTGAACTGGTTTGAGCAGAAGCCCCAGGGACAGCAGAGCTGGCCCGGCATCACATGCAAACGCGGATTTGCCTGGTTCAGGAGGCTGGCCACGTGGCCCGCCCTTGCCACCGCTGGTGGGAGAGCTTCCGTGCGGAGCTGAGGCTCAGACAGTTCCTGGCTGCGACGAGTGGGGACTCTGTCCGACAGGCTCTGGAAGGAGCCAGCCCCTGGTGCCCCCGGGGGCCTGGACCATCTCACCTCCGGAAGCCCTCCCTCAGCGAGTCCCTCTTCTCCCTCGCTAGGTCAGCAGATCAAGCGGGTGAAGCCGAAACGCACCACGTCCTTCTTCAGCCGGCAGCTCTCCACAGGCCAGGGGAGCTACACCGTGGTGCAGCCCACCGACGGCCTGGAGCAGGGCTGAGGGCAGCGGTGCCGGGCAGGGGGAGGCTCCCCCTGGACCTGGCCCCGCATTCTTCTCCCCGAAGGGCAGGACCAGGCTGCGGCCCTGGTGTTGGGCAGGAGGGCTGCCTCGAGAGGCTAGAAGTGGCTTCTGGGCCTGTGATGGCACACGGGCCGCGCAGGGCTGGCAGGGTCCTTCTTGCAGCCTGCCTGCCCTTCCCCTGGACTCAGCCCCACGGCTGTCTCAGGACCATCTGAGGAGGCTCTGGCCACCTCCTCCCAGCCAGGGACTTGCCCTTGTGCCCCTCTCAAGATGGACAGCGTCCCCTGCTCTGACGTCCTCGGTGGCAGCACTGACGGCAGGGGGCCGATGAATAGGGTTTGGGACCTGTAGGTCCAGTGTGTGTCTTTGGTCTTTTCCCCGGACTTTGGTGACCACATCCCCGCGTTCCTTCTGCCGCATTTCACGCACGCTGCCAGTCTGGGCAATGGCCCTGTGGGGCGGGAAGGAGGCCTCCCTGGATTGACCCACTGCAGGCACAGAGAGGGTGAAGCCCCTCGCTCATCCCCTCTCTGGCTGGCTGGAACTGGGGGAGCCAGGCAGGGCCTGGCTCGGGGAGCACTCTGCTCCCCTCCCTCCGGCCTTGTGGGCAGGACACATTCTGACTGGAAGGAAAGTGCCTTTTTGCCAGCCTTTGGGGACAACACTGTGCCGGGAGGTGGCTGTCCTGTCCTGTGGACCAACACACCTACCAGACCCACACTCCACACTCGGAGAGGCTCCCAAACCAGCCTGGGCTTCAGGTTTTCGTTTTGCTCTTTTTTCATCTGCTTCGGTTCCACGAAGCCTGGGAACTCTGGGGTAACTTGAGGACGATGCCCCCACCCGCCTCAGGGCTGCCGGCTCTCCCTCAAGATGGCACTGTGGTGTCCGTCCACCCGACCCCGGCGTGTTCCCTGCGAGCTGGTCTCTCCTTCCAGGGACATTGTAGGGAGGCCGGACCTGGTGCTGGCCGTGGTTTTTCCCCTGCTTCACCCTCCTGGCTTCTCCCCGAGGAGCCAGCCTGCAGGAGGGCCTTCCCAGCCCCGCTTCCTCCAAGGTGGGTCCGTGGCCCTCACTCGCTTCCGGAGACCTTGCGCAGGGCACCGGGCGCTGCCTTGTGCCCCTTCCCCTGGAGAGCCTTGGCAGAGGAAGTGCAGACTGGCCCCCAGGGTCAGAGCCTGCTCCCTCCCCTTCCTTTTGGTGACTTTTGAGCCCTCCCGATGTTCTGAGGTGGGCTTGCCTCCGGCAGTAGGGACTCTGTTGTTTGTTATCATAAATAGTGTCCCCAGCCTTTTGGAATGCCCCCCCCAGGCCATCTTGTCTCCCCTCCTGGAGTCACTGGACTGGACCGGCCACCCAGCCCGCCTGGCACCCAGCCCCCGGGTTCTCTCCTCCCACTCGCTGTTTTGACCCAGGTGAATGTTTATCTGCTGGGCTGAAGGGCTGGGGGAGCGGGCGTGGTCGCACGTTACTTGTTTTTACTCTTCAGTCTCTCTGCTGTTCTCTGAGCTTCCCTTGTGTGCCTTGACCTTTTCTGCCTGCCCTTTGGGACAAAGCAGTATTCTACCAAGTGCCCTTTGAATATTCTCATTCTTTTGTATCACATGACTTCTTAATAATAAAATAAATTTCCAGCAAACTTTGGGTGGTTTACGTGATGAAATAGCAAGAGTGTGTTAATTACACCCCGGGAGTCGATTACAGGCTGCTTGTTGGCTTTGTATTAAATACTCATCAAGGTCTGCGGCTCTCTGGGCTGCCGAGCTGAATTTGATGGAGAGCCCAGAGTGACGTTTTCCAACCTCAGTGGCTGGTCAGAGACTCCCAGGGTAAGAAGGTCCAGGAGGGGTTTGGGGGTTCATGGTGGGAACCAAGGTGGGGAGGTCTGCAGGGAGGCAGGGGAACAAGAAGCCGACAGTGGGCAGACGGGAGCCTTTGTCCCTGTCCCATGAGCCTAAGCCATGCCACCATGGCCTCTTAGACCCCCTGCTTCCCCGCTTCTCCTCACCCCTAGGGGTGTGGGCCCCGGGCACAGTCCGGACCGCAGCACCTCAGCCGAGAGGCCAGAGAAGCCTCTTGCCCACGCTGAGGGCTCCTCCTGCCCCAGGCCTGGCCAGGAGGCAGTTTGCCACAGATCCTGTTGTGCGTAGCTGCGGCCTTTGGCCCTGTAGGGTAAGCACACCATTTGGGGTTTGGAGTTCACACTGAAGGATTTGGGAGCTAGAAGGAGCAAGCCACGGGTCTGTGTGGCAGTGAGGTCCTGGGACTAGGGCCTCTCCCCTCGTGCCTGCTGTGGGGTCCTCCGTCTGGCAAGGACAGCATGACGCCACGACTGTGGGCACTTATGTGAGTCTCCACTTCCGGACCTTTAAGAGGGGACTGGTAATAGTACCCGTCTCAGAGGGTTGTTGGGGTGCTTGAGGCTCTGACGAGGCACTTCACCTAAAAGTCCTGTGTCTGGAAGCTGGCAGGGATGACAGGACCCCGTGAGAGGCCAGGGCCTTCCGATGGCACGGACATTCCCACTCCAGTGGGTGAGGGAGTAGCAACAGCCCGGAGCCTGGCCGACCTGGAGCCCCTTCCTCTTACCCAGGCCCCGTCAGCCCTCGCCGCCTGTGGCTATCCTAAAAGATGGGCACAGCCTGAATGGCTTCAAGCCACACACCTTCGTTGCCTCACCGTTCTGTAGCTCAGAAGTCGGAAACGAGTCCATCTCACTGCGCGAAGGTCAAGGTGTTGGCAGGGCCTCATTCCTTCTGGAGGCTCCAGGGGAGAGTCCATTTCCTTTCCCTCTGCAGCTTCTAGAAGCCCCCGCACTGCCTGGCTGGTGGCCATTCCTCCATCTTCTTCAACCAGTGAAGGCGAGTGATGTCCTCACATCTCTCTCTTTTCTGCTCTCCTCTTCCAGGTTAGAGGCCCTTGTGGTTACCTTGAGCCAGTGTGGATAATCGGGGACCATCTCCCTGTTAAAGCCGGCTGACTGGCACCTTCCATTCCTCTTTGCCACATAACCTAACATTCACAGGCGCTGGGGATCAGGACGCAGTCGTCTCGGAGGGACGTCCTTCTGTCTGCCACGCTGCCCCTCCCGCCACAGCCCTGCTCTGCTTTGTGTTCCAGGTCGGCCCCTTTGCCTCCTCTGTCGCTCTGACCGGGCCTCGTCCCACTCCCTGCCCTGGAGGCCCGGGAGCAGGCGCCGCTGCCTGTCTGTGGGCAGGCTCCAGCTGACGGGGACCCCCTCCCAGGACCCCTACCCAGTCTGTACCGCTAGTTCTCTGGGTGGTTCGTGGGCCTAAGTGCAGAATGTGTCCCCCCAGCCACACATAAACAGCGTTTTGGTCATCAACGGGCTGTCCCTCACAGAAGGGCCTTTGTGTGCTCTTCGTGGCCACCCAGCATGGCAGACGGCGAGGTCACTGCCCCCACCCTTCACTGGGTGTCCTCCTCCACCCCCCACATGGGCTGACCCTGACAAACCACCCCTTGTGATCTGCACAGGGACCCGGCAGATGGAGGGGTAGACCTGGGGGCTGGGGGAGGTCTCTGTGATCCCAACCCCAGGCACCCTTGAGATGACCAAAGAGGGGTCAGGGGAAGGAACCCAACTGAGACCCAGATCCCCTCGGGGAGCGTGCCTTTACATGGCAAGATGGCCGCCGGAAGTTCCCCTGGGAGTTGGCTTCCTGGTCTGTGAGGCCCTCTGCCCCCTCTTCTCCATGCAGGGGTGCTGGCCACACTGAGGGGGGTTCCACTGCCTACCCCATGAGCACCCACTCTGGGGTCAGGCCCTGAGGTGGCACCAGTCCAGATCCCTGCTCCGAGTGGGTGGTGAGGACAGCAACTACACTCCAGGCCCTCTGCCCCTCCCCCCCAGCCCCTCCCCCACCAGCTGCGGCCTGCCCAGAGGCTGTCACCCCAGGCCGTCACCCCGACTGCATGGGGGTCAGGCTTCAGGGCCCTCCCCATCGCAAGAGCCCCTCCCCGGGCTCCGGGAGAGCCTATCAGTGTGTTGGGTGGTTTTGTATAATACGCAAAAGGATTTAGACTCTTTTTCTGAAAGAGAGGCCCCCAGAACTATTTCAGCGTCAGTCCACACAGTTCCTAGCTTGGTCTCTGGCCACCAGACATACTGGCTCCCCTTGCTTGTAGAGCATACCCTGCAGTCTCCCTTCCTGGGGGCCTTTGCTCAGCACTCCTTACCCTCCTCCCCACCTTGGCTTCCCAGCACACCCCCAGCCCACATTCCGGTCACCCTGGGTCCTCACACTGGACAGCTATCCTTGTCCTGGAAGGGATCAGAGAAGGCCAAGACCCCATTCGTTGTCTGACTCCTGCTCCCTGCGGTGCAGCCTTAGGCCCATTTTACCACCTTTCTGGGCCTCCGTCGCGTCACCTCTGAAATGGGGCTGGTAGCAACACCTGCTGCCCCGGTCCCTGGCGGAGCCAGGCGGCCTGTGTGATTTCTTCCCGCGCCCAAGGGCGGAGCGGAGTGTTCTGCTCACGTCCGCAAAGGAGCAGCGCGCCCCTGCTCGCAGAGGCAGGAGAGGTCAGCACGGTCAGGATCCCCCACCGTTGTGAGGCCGAAGTCACCTCCGCGAGCCCCAGTTTCTTCGTGTGTGAGCCAAGGCTGATCAGCCCTGCTCTAGGAGGTTGTGGGTGACGCTGGGGAACAGCTGTGGAGCCACCGGCCACCCGTGTGGCTGCATCTTCGTGTGGCGGTGTCGCTCATTCACTCGTCCCTGAAGACCACGTTCCAGAAGGTATTTTCGTGCATTGCCGTTCCACCTGCATGAGGTCCCTGGGGCTGTCATCACCAAGTACCGGGGCGGGGGGCTTAAACGATGGGAAGGTATCGTCTCACAGTCCTGGAGAAGGTGCGGGCCGGCCACGCTCCCGCCACGTTCCCTCTGAAAGCTGCAGAGCAATCCCTCCTTGCCCCGCGTGGCTTCTGGTGCCTTTTTGCAATCGCTCGCGTTCCTTGGCTCGCAGCTGCATACATCCAGTCTCTGCCTTTGTCATCACCTGGCTTCTCCCTGTGTGTGTGTCTGTCCTGTCTGGTCTAAGGACACCAGTCACTGGGGATGAGGGGCCCGCCCTATGTCACTTCGTCTCCACTAATGACATCTGCAGCGACCCTATTTCCAACTAAGGTCACATGCTGAGGTCCCAAGAGTTGGGACTTGAACATCTCTTATTGCAGGGGACACCATTCAACCCCTAATTCCACCCTAATGGTGTACCGTCTTGGTCTTCTTTGGGCTTTTTAGTGCACCAAAGGTCGCTATTCTAGAACCCCAGCTGCCCTTGCTGGCAAGTGGCTTACCTCCACCAGTCTGGCTCCCACAGCCTGGCTCGGCCAGCACCTGGCTCCAGTAGCCCCCAAACCAGAACAGATCCGGGGGGGGGGGGGTCGGTGCAGTGGTCTGGGGTCTTCGGGGCTCCCTGACCCCCTCACGCTTCAGAACTCGAACAGCAGAGGTCGCGGGAACCATCAACACAGGCAGTCCTTTCCGAGGCTGGGGCATTTCTGGGGACATCCTCCACCACTTACAGTTTCGGGGACCTTTCAGCAGACCTCCCCAGTCCCAGCTTCTCGGCCAGTCGGGCACAGGTGGCTCCTGCCACAACCGCAGCCAGGCGGCCGCGCAGATGCAGCCACAGGAGGCAGGACACCCACAGGGAGCCAGAAGCCCCATGGGGTTCAGAATACAGCAGGGCGGCCAGGGCAGCTTCCGTGCTCAGTCCAAGAAGCCAACGGCTCAGGGCACACAGGTGAAGCTGGAAAGGAGAGGCCTGGAGGGACCGTGGCAGCAAGCAGTTCCAGATGCCCCCGCACCAGCAGCTGAGAGAATCAGTGACTGAGCTGTCCAAAGGGTATCAGCTCGAAGTCCAACCGGCTTTGCAGGGGGCACCAGGGTTAGGAAATGACCAGGGACACAAGCCACTTTGGACACACACAGTGTCCCAGACGGATAGGCCGGCCACACCCAAACTCCAGGAGACAAAGGGAACCCACAACAGACGGGGAGGAGAGTCAATGATCAAGGAAGGCTTCCCAGAGGAGAGAGCCTGACAGGTTCTGTGTAATAGAGACGAAAGGAGCACAGTGAGAGGGTATGAGGGTGGGGGTGGGGGGCAGAGCAGGGGAGTCACGCCAAGCCTGGCTGTGACCTCGAGCCTGACAGACGCTGACAGCCCTGAGCCAAGGGAAGTGGGGGACTTCAGGGCAGATTCTCACTGCTCCTCCTTCTCCCAGGCAGGGAGGACATTTTAGAGCCGCTGGACACTTTCTCCGTGTCCAAATTCGAGAAGGCAGGCGGATTACCCCGATGTCACCCAGCACAGGGTGGCAGGGTTAGGACCGGGTCAGGACTTCACTTTATTTATTTTATTTTTTATTTTTTAAAGATTTTTTTTTAAGATCTTATTTATTTGAGGGAGAGAGAGAGTGAGGAAGAGAGCACAAGCCAGGGGAAAGGCAGAGAGAGAAGCAGACTTCCTGAGCAGGGAGCCTGATGCGGGACTCGATCCCAAGACCCCGGGATCATGACCTGAGCCGAAGGCAGAGGCTTAACCAATCTGAGCCACCCAGGTGCCCCAGGACTTCAGTTTTCTTTTCTTTATTTTTAGAAAGAGATTTTTTTTTTAAGATTATTTATTTATTTATTTGACAGAGAGAGAGAGACAGCGAGAGAGGGAATACAAGCAGGGGGAGTGGGAGAGGGAGAAGCAGGCTCCCTGCCTAGCAGAGTGACAGACTCTGATCCCAGGACCCTGGGATGACGACCTGAGCCAAACGCAGACACTTAACGACAGAGCCACCCAGGCGCCCCAGGATTTCAGTTTTCAGCAGCAAGTCGGGTGCCCCAGGGTTGGCTGCCTTTTTTTTTTTTTTTTTTTTGCCCCCACCAGGTTGACAATTTGGCAGGGGGAGTAGAAGGCGGAATTGGGGGGGGCGCCTGGGGGGCGCAGTCGTTAGGCGTCTGCCTTCGGCTCAGGGCGTGATCCCGGCGTTGTGGGATCGAGCCCCACATCAGGCTCCTCCGCTGGGAGCCTGCTTCTTCCTCTCCCATTCCCCCTGCTTGTGTTCCCTCTCTCGCTGGCTGTCTCTCTGCCACAGAAATAAATAAAATCTTTAAAAAAAAAAAAAAAAGAAGGCGGAATTGGGGAGAGTCTGCCAACGTCACTGCTTGCAGGTCCAGCGATGGCCAGAAGGGGGCAGCTGAGCCCGCCCTTTCCTCCTCCAGCGCCACCGCAGAGGCAGGGAGCCCGCGTTTCCCCGCCCAGACCTCCGTAATCTGGAACCTGGGGCCGAATCTGCGGGGCCTTAGGTCTGGCGCTGCATATGTCCCTCCTTTCAGGGCAAGGGCCCTGGCTCCCGACCGCCACCACCTTCCTACAGCCCATGGTGGGGGGTCCTGGACCTCCAAGGGCACCAGTTGGTGAGGGGACCCACTTTTTCCAAAGAACAGGATCTATGTCCTGCAAACAGACTCTGCTTTGGAATTTTTTGTTTGTTTTTCTGCAAAATGATAATCTCGAGTCAAAATATTTAAAGCTAGGGCTCTGTGGGGAAATCTAGGGGGTGGGGTGGGCACACCCTGGGTTAGTCATCTCCCCCCTGCTCCACCCTGTGCCCGCAGGAGCTGACTGTCCCCGGCCCCGCCCGCCAGCCCCCCTTCCCAGCTGTCTCCCCCACCCAGACTGAGCAGGCCAGCTATTTTAAACTACTTGTCATAAATACAATTTGCAAGAGGGAGGTTAATAATAGTCCCAGCTCTTCCTCTGGACTTCTGTGTCCCCTGCCTATCTGACCTTGGCATTTCGTGGAGGGGGTGGTGGTAATCGGATACTCCAGGCCAGCGAGAGCACAGGCCTCCTTCACAGTGTCAAGGTCAGCAGCCTCCAATGGCCAGCGGCACCCCTCAGAGGGTTTCTGCTGTACCTGCTGACGCCCCAGTGCCACGACGCCTTGCTCCCAGATGCCACTCGGAGGTGGGGGGGGTGGCGGGGGTCAGAGCAGAAAAGGCTCCTTCAGAGGTTCAAGGACAGTTTAAATGACCAGTGCTCTCGTGGAGTCACGGTCGGGACTAGACAAGACTCAGGCCTGAGGACGGGGCTCTAGCAGCAGGACCCCAGTGCAAGGGGGAGGCTTGGCCGTGGGGACTGCAAGCAGCCTGGAGAAGGAGGAAGGTTTCTTGGGGGCTGTGCAAATGTAGTAGGATGTCAGCGTCCCCCAAGTCCCTGCCCAGACGAACTGTCGCCAGGATTCCTGGTGGATGGGGCTTGGGGAGAGGCTGGCAAGGTGAGTACAGGTCTCAGAAAGTGGGACTTGCTCAGTCAGCAACAGGGAGGCTGAGGAAGTCTGGGGGCCACTGGTAGGACACAGCAAGGGCTGAAGGAGACAAGGCTTGTGGGACCAGGTCGCTAGTTCCACAGGACTTCCCTCTGCTGGGGGCTGGGGAGTGATGACACAGGCACTCAGCGCGGTTGGGGGCCGAAGGTGGGTCTAGAGTTGGCAGAAGGGCCGGGCGAGCTCTAGGCAGAAGGTCAGCTTGGGCAAGACTCAGAGAAAGCAGTCGGGCGGGGCACCGAGGGCCTGATGGCCAGGAGTATCGTGTGTACGTGACAGCGAGTCCAGGAGCTCCAGATGCAGGGGACTGACATCGTCCAGGTGGTGTCCTGGAGGCGTGGCCAAGGCACAAAGTCTGGCTCTACGAGCCGGGAGGCCTCCGGAAAGGGCCTCAGGGACTGAGAGCTCACAAGCCCCATGCCCTGACAGGAGACAAAGGTCATATATGTAAGGACCGCTCTCCTTTTTTTCTTTTTTTTTTTTTAAAGATTTTATTTACTTGACAGAGAGAGACAGCCAGCGAGAGAGGGAACACAAGCAGGGGCAGCAGGAGAGGAAGAAGCAGGCTCCCAGCGGAGGAGCCCAATGCGGGGCTCGACCCCAGGACTCTGGGATCACGCCCCGAGCCGAAGGCAGACGGTTAACAATGGAGCCACCCAGGCGCCCCGGGGACCTCTTTCCCACCTAAGGGTCCCCTCCCTGCTCCTCCTCCCTCTGGCCGCCTGCTTTTTGGACCACGTGGGCTAAGAACATTTGAGCAGGGAATGTAGGTAGAAAGGTCCATCTCCCCCTCTGCCTTAGAAAGCAGGGTCTAGGGGGTGTGTACCCCGACAGCCTCTCCCTCAAACGCCTTCTGCCGGCTCCAGCAGAGACAGCTTCCCGAGTTCCCTCAGCAGGCCCAGGCACTCAGGGTGAGCTGCTGGGCCCCAGCCCACAGGGAGCAGCCCCGGGGCCCTTTCTCCTTGTCTCCTGACCTGGGCGTCCGGGCTGGACAGGCCCCCAAATCGGGGCCTATCATTGAGTTTGTGGGGCTGCTGCTGACCTGGGTACCCATTTTCTTCCTTTGGTCTGCCAATATCACAAATATTTGTTGAGAGCCTCACTGTGGACGGAGTGACCTTTACAAAACACAGACTGCTTTTGTCCACACATTTACTAAGGTTCACTGCGTGCCAGGGACTGCAGGGTCGGGGATCCGGTGGAGGCAGAACAAACAGAAACCAGCCCCCCTCAAGAAGCTCAAGTCCCAGTGGGGCACGGGACCCACTGCGAAGGTGACTTCTGGGCACAGGCCTGAAGCAGCTGAGGGACAGTCGGGCCAGATGGCCACCGGGCGAAGAGCCTTCCAGCCAGAGCAATATTGGTCAGAATTATGAAGTGGAAACGAGAAAAGAATGTCTGGGAGAGGTTAAGATTGGCCCCGGGGCCACACTGTGGGACGGGGGTCTGCCTGCTGAGCCCAGGCTGAGGCTGAGCTTCCTGCCGGGCCAGCAGAGGCTGGTGGGGGCTGGGCAGGGGCAGGCTGCGGATCCCGCATGGGCTGCTGGGAGGCAAGGTCAGGCGGGCCAGGATGGGCTCCCAGCCAGCACACGGTGACTGCGCAGCTTCCTCTCCCAGGCTCCCAGGGGCCTCGTGGCTCAGAGGGAAAAGGCCCCAGCCGAGGGGCTCCTGTGCGTGGACAGCCAAGGTGACCTGGGCAGCCGCAGCTCTGGAACTAGACCTATGGGGAATGGGAGCAGGGTTCTGGCACGTTCTCTAGTTGCCCTGCCCTTGGCGTGAACCTGAAGTACCACCCGTTTCTCGCCCTTCTTTCCCTTTTCCAGGGGCTCCAGCAGGAGATCTGGGTGCTTTCCTAGGCTGGTGTGTGTTTGGAAACAGGGCTGAGCTGGTTTCACAACAAGATGGGGAGGCGCCCAAGGCCGTTAGAAAGCCCTTGGAACCCAGGCCCTGACCCTGAAAAACCCAGATGCTGCCCAACAGGCCCTTTCCTGTCCTTTCTCCTCCAACCCTGAGCTCCTAAGTGCGCTGCCCTGGAAGGAGAAGGCTTCAGCCACCCACTCGGGCGGGGTGGACCCATCGCCGGCCCCGCCCAGAGAGCCAAGTCCCTGTTTACGGGTGTTTCCTGGAACAGCTTGTTTTGATCTAAAGAAATGTGCTGACGCACTGCCTGCTCTCCTCCCTCAGGGTGGAGGTATTTTTAGCCTTATTTGCAGAAGAGAGGCAGAACCCAGGCGCCACATTGGTCCACCTTATTGTGAGACTATCTTACCCCTCCCCCCCTACCCAAGGAAGGACAGGGATGTCCCTGTGTGGTTTTCTACTGTTAAAAAACAAAATTCAGGGGCGCCTGGGTGGCACAGCGGTTAAGCGTCTGCCTTCAGCTCAGGGCGTGATCCCGGTGTTCCGGGATCGAGCCCCACATCAGGCTCCTCCACTATGAGCCTGCTTCTTCCTCTCCCACTCCCCCTGCTTGTGTTCCCTCTCTCGCTGGCTGTCTCTCTCTGTCAAATAAATAAATAAAATCTTAAAAAAAAAAAAAATTCAGGGGCGCCTGGGTAGCACAGTCGTTAGCCATCTGCCTTCGGCTCAGGGCGTGATCCCGATGTTCCGGGATCGAGTCCCACATCGGGCTCCTCCGCTGGGAGCCTGCTTCTTCCTCTCCCACTCTCCCTGCTTGTGTTCCCTCTCTCTCTGGCTGTCTATCTCTGTCAAATAAATAAATAATCTTAAAAAAAAAAATTCAACTGAGCAAAGTTAATGACCCAACTGGCCATATTCAATGATTCATGAATTGGGCAATTTTCCATCTGATAAACAGAAAGAAGCTCCATGGAGCTGTATAAAATAGAAGGGTTTCATAGACAGAAATAGGGTATGACAGGGAGGATATTAGCAAAAGAGACATTGTTTCAAGCAAGATCACCTTCCTTTAGGGGGACGAGCAAGGGGCCTTATAATGCAACCTACCTCACTGGAGCTGATCAGTAAATTCTAGACTGATTGGTCGGAAACTGCAATTAAGTTAGGTATTAAATCTTGGTGGGTCTTAGCACAAGTGACTCCATTTTAGATATGCTGTTTCTTTTTTTTTTTTTTTTAATATTTTTTTATTTATTTATTTGACAGAGATAGAGACAGCCAGCAAGAGAGGGAACACAAGCAGGGGGAGTGGGAGAGGAAGAAGCAGGCTCACAGCAGAGGAGCCTGATGCGGGGCTCGATCCCATCACGCCGGGATCACGCCCTGAGCCGAAGGCAGACGCTTAACCGCTGTGCCACCCAGGCGCCCCAGATATGCTGTTTCTTTTTAACACTATCCTCCTCTCACCTCTCCTCAAGTACATTCCTTTCCCAAAGAAAACAAGCTGTGTGGAACTGGAGGCCAGGAGAGCTTCTAAACAAGGACCCTCTGAAACGGCCATTTTGTCCTTGAAAATGGAGTGGGTGGCCAGAGCAGTTCCAGACACAAGGGCACAAAAAAGGGCCTTAGTTCCTTTTGTGAAGGAAATCCTAAGCTTTGTAAAATCCTAATGTTTTTTTGTTGCTAATTCCACCTACTCCTAACTTTTTTGAAAAATGAAATCTAAGTTAGTTTGTTTCTGGGACTTGGGAATGATATGAATGAGGGCGATTTTTAGACTAGAGGTAGGGAAAAGCAAGCTAAGACTTCAAGCTGGGCCCAGGAAGCAGCTGCACAGCAGTGACTACCACCTCTCAGGCGCCTTGTAGATAAATAAAGGGCTGACCCCACAGCCTGGTACTGTGACGCAGCAGGAAAAGAATTTGCTTAGTATTATACATACACACCTCACAGCTTTCTAGAACATTCCGGTAGGTAATTCCCTCTTCCCACACTGTTCTTTCAGGCCAAGTCTCTTCAATCGACCCCTGGAAACATTGCCAGGACAAGACTGAGGGGGCAGATCTTGATGAAGGGGGAGCTGCCAGAATCCTTCCCTAGCAGAAGAGCTCAGCTAAGCAGCCGCTGGTGAACATGCCTGGGCTTGCCACAAACTCAGTCTTCAGTGCGGAGGGTCACAGGAGACTCACCGGTTTTGCAAGAACTACAGGGAGGGGCCCAGCCCCACCTCGCTGAGCCTGGGGGAGAATTCTTTCCCAGTTTCCTCCCAGTTGCCAAGGGAGCCTACTGTCAGGGAAGTTTTTGTTTGGGGTGTGGGTGGTTACTTTGGGAAGGAGACTTTCTGGCAGGGAGTTGGTCTAAGAAGACCTTCGCACTTCTGGTTATTCTGGCCACAGTCCTTCTGCCCTATGCATCTGGGGGCCGGGGCTGAACAGAGGCCACATGGTGGTCTCAAGCTGTGGTTCCCCCTCACTCTGGCGAGGGGATGCCAACTGCCCTTTGCAAAAGCCTCACCAAAGGCTCAGGCCTGGCTTGGCCTGGCCTTGGTGGAGGGGCTTAGAGTCTGAGAGGTTTGCTTTTGCCTCTGCTTTAGAAGACCCAGGTTGGGGGTGCCTGGGTGGCTCAGTCCATTAAGCATCTGACTCTTGGTTTCTGCTTGGGTGGTGATCTCAGGGTCCTGATCTCAAGGTCATGGGATTGAGACCCATGTCAGGGTCCATGCTCAGCGTAGAGCCAGCTTGGGATTCTCTCTCCCTCTCCCCGCTCACGTGTGCTCTCTCAAATAAAAATCTTTAAAAAAAGAAAAAGAAAAAAAGACCCAGGTTGGAGACCTTCTCTATGTAAGCAGCCAGCAGGCAGTGCCCTCACGTCATGGAACCGGCTCCCTGAGGCCCATCACGGGCTGTAAATGCCCTGGACAAATGTGGGGGGGGGGGTGACTTTTGTTTTTTTTTTTTAACGTCTCCCTTTTCCCCCACCTCCCAATGTAAAACAGGTTGGGTATCTACACTCCTTTGGTCTTGTAGCCACGCAAGTATGTATTGTTTTCCGCATAAACAAGATTTTAATCTCATTATTTTGCAACTACTCATTTCCATGTAATACACCAGGAAAAACCATTAAGTAGCCTATCCCAGGACGTTGTTTTCTCAGGAACTACTGCAAACCTTCAGGCCCCTGGTAACAGAGACTAACGAAACCATAACACGTTCCCCACAAGCCACAACGCAGCAGCATCACGGGGCTTAACGTTTTCATCAGTTCGCCCCCAACCATTTCTAATCCCACACAAATCACAGCAATGTCTCAGGCAGAGAAGCTCCAGGGGCATCTGAGGGCGTCTCACAGCGGACACCCCGCGGCCCGTCCCCGCTGCCCTGATGAGGGTCCAGAACCCGGCCGCGCCGGACCGCCCCGCCCCCACCCGCGCGCCGCGGCGCTGACGTCACCGGCGCTCACGAGGCCGCGCCACCGCCCGCGGAGTCACGCGGAGGCGCCCCGCCCCCCCCGCCGCCGCCGGGAGTGATGCGCCCGCCGCAGAGATCCCTCCGCCGCCGCCGCCTGGAATTTTCCAGCCGCTCTGCCGGCCCTTTTTTCGGACTTGTGCGGGGCGGGGTGACCTGAGGCGACCCCGGCGTTTCCGTCGGCCCCCTCTGGAGTGCGGCCCTAGCCCGCCTCCCGCACACTCCTCCCCGTCCCCTCAGCCCCCAAGAAGGAAAAGGGGGCTTCTACCCCACGGAGATCGCATCCCAAATATGACTTTGAAACCTTTTCCCTGTGTCACGAAGCACTGTTAAAGGGGAAGCGCGGATAACCGGGGAATCTAGGTGGTGGACGCGGGGGAGGCCGAGGGGGGAGACGGAGACCCTGCCGAGTCATCTCCTTGGGCAGGGCGGGGGAGGGACTTTTTTTCCCCCGTGGCGGTGGAGGAATCGTCCCGTTGGGCAATGCCCCAAGTGACGCGGCACAGGGCTATAAAAGCAAAAGTTGTGGCCTGTCCATCAGGAGTTAGCGACAGGGAGGGCTGCTGGCTTGGGTTTAGTGGTGGGGAGGAAGTGGCCAGTTTAGGGCCTCAGGGGACAGATGGAGGAGATGACAGAGTTAGAGACTCGAGGGGGCTGGGGTACAAGGACAAGGAAGGTTAAAGAGGAAGCTAGATATTGGGGGAACTGTGGTGGGGAGAGTTTCGTTGACAGTTCCCGCAGGGACCCAGTGGAGGACAGCCGTTCAGGCCAGGCCTTGGCTGCCTTCTGGAGAAGGGGAACTTGACCTTTAGGAGGGCGCTGCCTTTGTGTGGCCCCAGCGAGCCTCAGTGCCCTGGTTTGTGTGGGGGGAGGAAGGCAGATAAAAGCGAGAGGAGATGGGATCTCGGCACCCTGGCTGGAGAGGAAGCGGAACTGGGCAGTCGATGCTAAGAAAATGATCAGGAAGGAAAGCAGTGGGGTGTGGGGCCGCAAGTGGGCCAGGAGGACAGACCTTGAACTTGTCAATGCTAGCAGCCCCCTTTTTTTTCAGAGGGTTGCGACCCCGCGTGGGGATGAGGCCTGGTCTTGTGGAAACTGAACTTAGCTTCGCGGGGCTGACAGCTCTGGTCCAGGGTGGTATGTAATTTTGGTTCGGCCTGGGACAGGGTCCAGGCCATGCCCAGCCTGGTGGAACCCGGGCCTGGGTGTGAGGCCAGAGCCCTTGTTGGAGGTGAGGGTGGTCTCCGGAGTGATTGAGGAGGAAAGGTGCTATCTAAGTGGTTAGTGGCGTGGCGCCTGATGGCTCACAGGCTGGGGTGCTGAGGCAGGGTGTTCGTGCGTCTGTGGACAAAATTGACCCCCACTTTGTTTTCCAGGTGGCAGTGCTCCCCTTTGGACTTTTCCTCTAGGTTCCGTGCTAACTTCTGTGATCCCACTCTGCCCCTCCTCCTCTTAACTTTCTCGAGGTTATCCATTCGCTTAAAACATTGCCTCTGGTAACCCGGTAAGCCTGGGAAAGCTGCCGAAGGCCCTGAGAAGTTCGGTTCTGTTGGTAATCCGCGAAGGAGGACAGGCCTTCCCTGCTGAGACTCGGGTGGGGTGGGGTGGTGTTGCTTGCCTGCGGAGAGGGTGGGGATCGAACGTGTTCCTCGGGTGGGCCTGCCACAACGGCTCCAGCTCAAAGCTACAAAATGCCTCATGGACCCTGGTTTGTTACTAGAGTGTTCATCGTGGTGATCAGATGGCACCCGGGAGAAACGGAGCCCCCGGCCAGTGTGAGTCGTAGCAGTGCAGGAGGGGAGACCCTGAAGGAGAGAGCCCGCCTAAATTGCTGTCTGCAGATGGAATTTCCAGAGGCTTAGGAGGTGGAAGTTCTCCAGTGTCCGGTTTCCAGGCCTTGCTCAGGAAGTCCTGTATTCAGGAGGCCTTTTAAGGTTTTCAGATGAGCTTATGTGGGGGCAGTCATTAAGTCCAAAGCAGGTGCATCGGGCCATCCGCAGATGTGTGCTTCGATTGTTCGATCCAGGAGCACCGACCTCCAGGCACGTGAATGCCAGCAGGCACCCCTCCTTTTCTGGGGTGGAGGTTTTCAGATGCTGCATCTTCTAAATTGAGCCTCCCGTCATAACTGGTTCTGGGCTACGAACGTTGCTTCGAGAAGATTCTTGAAGCTGTAGGACATTCTAACATGCCACTACGCAGAGGGATGCCTTGTAGATGAATCTTGCAGATGGAGCCCAGGGACCCTCCCACCCGCCTGCCCGCTGCCTGCCTGCCTCCCTGTGCATTGGTCGGAGTTATTAGTGTGATTGTCTTAACCTGTATTTTGGGAAAGTGTTCACATTTGAAATGCCTTAGGCAATGCTTAAATGAAGCATACTGGCAAATTGGGGGGTGGGGTCATTTTGTTACGCTACAGTCTTGGGGGTACAAGTCGGTTGTGGCTGTTAGAAGTGGCAGGTCTGGTTTGGGCATTCCGGTTGCATTGCAGATCACTAAGCGAAGGGGATAGTTGGGGTACTACTAGTGATCTTCGATTCTTCTGTGTATCTTTTTAATGTGAATTTTGATTTATTTTCAAAGTAATCTTTCAATGGGAGGACTGTGAGGGGTGGAGGTGGGGCACACCTTGACACTGGTTATTGGGAGGGGTGGGGGTGAAGAAAGGGAGAGGGTTGGGTGGGTATATGCTGCCAAGGGTGGGGGTGGCAGGGAATGTGGGGTGGAAAGGAATTCACCGGCAAAAAGGTCAAGTAGAGCTCTGGGGAACGTGATAGACAACAGGGCAAAGAAAATACTAGTTGATGCTAGTTAAATTGACTTGGAAGCACAAAAATGGCTTTGAAACTAAAAAATCCTTTAGAAATCTGCTGAATGCCGGGAAAGAGGCAAAATTGTTTTGCTTTGCGACAAGGTGGGGAAGATGGAGAAGCAGGAACTAGGAGGGGGAGGGGTTCGGAAGTGCAGATCTGCTGAGTAACAGCCTTCCCTGCTTCCCTCGCTGCTGCGGTGGCTTTAGTGAGGTGTGCAGTCAGTGTTGGGGAGCTGAGGTCTTAGGCTTTAAACGCCCCAGTTGTGAGTTTTTAAAGTACTTAAATTTTAGTAAATTTACAATTCGGGTGTGCCCTTGAGATTCAGATGTACAAGATCTCGCGGGTTTGTAACGTTTCTGTTTACTGAGATTTCGTGATGGAAAATTCTGAGCAAAGTGAAAACGCAGTGACTTTTAAAAGGAACTTTGTTTTATAAACAGATCTCTCCTCTTTGTGGTCTGTATTACCAGCAGTAAAAATTGTTGCCGTTACCTTAGTTCTTGTAACAAAGTAACCTTTTGTGGTCCCTGTAACTGTAATATACGTAGCAAAGTCCATGTACTTCCTGCAAAGGTTAGAGTTAATCGATTGTATCTTTAATTTGAGTGTTTGTGCTGTTCAAATTGATCCGGTACTTGGCGGGGCAACTATCAGTCAAAATCAGTTTGGGGAATAAGCAAAATGGGAAGGGGCTAGGAAGCCTGTACTAGATGTGGTCTGTTTTTAAAAATTCAGAGAAAGATCTGAGAGACCGTTTATGATGATTATTTCTGAGATGCATCTATGACATGGTCAAGTAGTAATACCAGTGGCGTTTAGTCCTGTGCCTCTTCCCTTTAAATTTTACTTAAAATTTAAACTCCCCGATATTTAAACTGCCTCTGGGATTTCTGTCTTCTGGGCTCTTTTTGGAATGTTTAAAAATTCGTTGGTATAGTCCGGTTTTAGTCGGTGACTTGGGTACGATGAAATTGCTGTCCTGGTTAAAGAGTATTCGTCATGTCTGTCTGGGAAAATTTGTTCGGGTGTATGGTTGTGAAATTGCACCTGCGGTCAAGTACTTTGTGTTGCTCAGAACTAGTCCTGTTGCATCATGTACGTGATGACTAATCATTTTCTTCCCTCTTTACAGCACAAATAAAGGTTGGAGTTCCAAACTCGTAATTGTTGTATTGCTATGTTACGTTCTTTGACCTTTACCACCTTTTCTGTAAACCAAGTTCTCTTAAATGAAGTCGGATGTGTTTCCATACTGTGGACTTCGGCTGCAATGTGCTCTTCAGGAGCTGAAAGTGCGGAGGTGGTTGAGTGGAGCGTGGTAACCTCACAACTGGCACGTCCCGAATGGTCTGCAGCCTGGTGGGCGCCAGTGGGGGCTCCGCGCACTGTGGGGAGCGTCTAATGGTTGTGCAAAATGTGACACTGAAACTTGCAGCCAGTGAAGGTCAGCGTCAAGGTGCTGGGGCACACTTAGCAATATCCGGGAACTAAAAATGGTTGGAGTCCATATGGTGTTGTCAGAAAGGGGACCTGTCGTTCCCTCTGCCTAGGGGAGACCAGCTAAAGAGCACAAAACGTGCCATACGTGTTTTCCATGTCTGTGGTTTGGGGGAGGCTGGAATGCATCTGGGGTGGGTCTGAGCACATCATTCTCATCTCTAGTACTAAAGAGCTGGCTTTACTGGGTGATTCAAGAGCTCGGGCTCAAGTGTGTACCTGCTGTATGAAGCAGGCCAAGGTTACGCAGAGGGCATGAGTAGAAGCGCCTGGAATCCGAGTTTGCCCCGTGACTCGGAATTGACTTTCCTGGGTGGGGAGGTGGCAGCAGCTCCATCCGGGGAGCAAAGTCCTGCTGCGTGGCACCTTTACCGTTGGGCCGTAAGGTCTTCCCTCACAGGAGACCCAAGTCTGGGCTCAGGATAGGAACTGGCTCCGCCCTCTGCAAGGGAAGCTTGCCTTCGGAGGGGAGGTAAGACCTGAACTGGGGACAGCTGAGTGCTGTGACCTAAACAAGGGGGTGGAGAGAGTGGCCTAAAGGAGTGCAGCTGTGCGACTGGCTGTCGTCTTCGGTCCTTGCGTCCAGGTGGCCTGCTTGTGGGTCCTCAAGCGCCCTGATGGGCCTGCTTCTGAGAAGCTGGGGTTCCGTGCTGGGGGGGGGGAAGTGGCCTGTTGGGGGGAGGTCATGGCTCCGCTATGAGAGGGGCCGCCGCACCTGCGCGCAGGTTTCGGGATCCGTTCCCTGCTTGCCACTCTGGCTCTTGAACCCCTAGAACAACCTAGGCCTCCTTTTCTAGTACCCCTTCTGTCTGCTTTTCACCCCAGCCCTCCCCCCATCCGCCCTGCCCTTTGCTCCAAATTGGTTTCTCCTTATTTTTCTCTATGGTGATTATGAAACTCTTGCTTCCAGCCTTGAGGGTAACTGCTCTAAATGCCTTTCTAAGTGTCACTGTTTCCTAGCAACGGTGTTGGGCTGATAAATTTCCATAAGGGTGTGAATGTTTGGCCTTGGCCGAGGGCAGGCCGCTGAAGGCTGAGCCCCTGCCTCGTAGCCTCCACCCAAGCAGGGGCTCCTGAGATGGACCGTGAAAGAGGTTTCCACCTGTTCTTTACTCGCACCTACTCCAAGGTCAAGGGGGACGGGTTGCTGGTGTGGCTGACGGCGTTGGTGATTTTTGCTCGTCAGTTTGCGTTCTGCTGCAGGACTCAGCCCTCACTGAGCTCCCACAGGCAGTGGGTGATGCAATGAAATCCGCTAAGTAGAAAATGGCAATCTGGTGCAAAGTAAAAGTAGTGGGGCATAAAGATAGCAAAAGGCGCGCTTGGAAGTCCTCTGAAAAAGGACAATAGCCTGAGAGTAAGTATGGGTGGGCCTCCTCTGCGGGCCCAGGTTGGGCAGAGAACTGCGGAAGTGGCTGGTGTCACAAAAGGGATTGGACAGAGTGGCTCCCTGTTCCACCCCGACAGCTGCCCTGGGTTTGTCTCATTGACCATGGACGTTAAGGGACTTGCGGGACCTTTTGTGCCGAACCTTGCCTCTCTGTGTCGCTGTCTCTGGAGGAAATGTTAACCTCTGGTCTTGTGCGGTGCTGATATTAAGTGAAGTGGGAGACAGGCTTAGGGATTCGGTGTTTTAAGGGTTTATATGTGACACAAGAAATACACTGCTGCGGTCTGGAAGTGGCACAAGGCAGGTAGCAAAACAGCCCGAGATGAAAAGATGTGAAGGTGTACGTCCCAGGAGTGTGGCCTTGACCTTGCTCTGGTGGGCGTCCCCTCCACTACCTTGTGGCCTGCCGGTTGGGACACTGCCTGCTGCTGCTGGCCTCCGCCCTCCAGGCCCCCCGGGTCTGTATCTCCTTCCCTCTCTCAACTCAGTTTAACTGAGTCCTCCTGTATAAAAAGGGTTTATTGTGGGGTTTACAAATAAAGTTGGAAAAAACCAAAATCCTCAGTAATCTTCTGTTACTGGCATATTTGCTTCTAGGGGTTTTTTCCTTCCTATGCATAGGATATGCTTTTTCTTTTTTTGGCTTTTTTTTTTTTTACAAAAAATTTTTTTACAAAAATGGGATTATACTGTAAATTGTTTTGCAACTCCTTTCACTTAATATATACTGACCATCTTTCCTGTCGCTCGAAGTACCTTTCGTGATGGTGTAATCCATTGTATGGCTCTACCGATTTAAACGACCTCATTAGGTGATGTAAATTGTTTTCTAGTTGGCTTTTTCTCTTCGGAAGTAAAGCTGTGTGACCTTCCCTGGAGCTCACACTTTCTCACATATGATTTCTTTGGGATATATGAATATGTGAAATGCCTATGTCAAACTTCGGACTTCAGGGTCATGCCTAGTGTGAAATAGCCCTCCTGGGAGAGATTTTCTGAGTTTGTTCTCCCACAGTTGTTCTCCCACATCGATCTTACACAATTGATGTAAGCCTGGCTGTTTGCCCTTTTCTACAGAACGGGTGTTGTCATGTTAAAAACCTTAGGTCCTTTGGGGGGGGGATCCAGTCTACTGGGGCTGTGAGCGATGCTTTGCTGCTACTGAGACGGAACATCTTTCTGGATTGGCCATTTGCAGTGTGTGTGTGTGTGTGTGTGTGTACAACTTCCTGATTGTCCATTTTCCTACTGGTTGTTTTGTAAAAGCACTTACATATTAAGGATATTAGTAACCTATGTTCGATGCAGATAGCTTTCCCAGTCTGTACACTGCCTTTCATTTTGCTTACTGTGTTTCAGACATACGAAAGGGACACCGGTTTTCTGAGGTGGTCACTTGTTACGGTTTCTGTACTTGGTGTCGTGCTTAAATCTCTCCCACCCCAGAAGTATGTAAATATTAATCTCTGTTGTGACACTTACGGTTCATTTTTTTTTTTTACATTTAAACATGTACTGGAGCTGGAGTTTCTTGCGCCGCCTGGGGATGGGGGCTGATGCCCTCTCAGAGCTCCAGGAGCTTGCTCCCCTCCCTGTGCTGGCCTCCTTGGGGCCCCATGATGGAGTGGCAGTGTCCTGTTGGTCACAAGGGCTGTTGTCACAATGGGACAGTTCACTGGAGAAGACCTTGGGGACAGGCAGGTATTGTCTCCTAGTAGGGTCCTGGGTGTGGCCCCTCCATGGCTCCCTATTCCGCCATCCTAACTGCTCTGGACCTGTGGCAGCCCCCCGCGGGGAGGGGTCAGAAGCAGGTGCTGACTTGGGTACCTGGCGGCTTTATGAACCAGAACCAGTTACGTAACCTCACCCACCATCCTGCTGCTCTCACCTGTGACATGGTAGTAAGGGCATGTGGGTGTTGGGCACACAGCGTTTGCAGTGCTACCGTCCTCTCCTTTACTGCCCAGCCTTGGGTCCAACCCCTTGGCCCCTGTTCCCTCTCCCCACCCTCTGGGCACCGGCCTGCCTTGCTCTGAGCCTTTTATAAAGTAAGGACAATCAGTGCGCATATTCTGGTCTGTTCTGGTTTTGCATTTGACTTTGTTTCCATCCACATCTCCCTGTATCAGCGGAGTCCACAAATACATGGGAAGTGGCTTTTTCTCTGGGTTCTTAATTCTCCCTCAAGAATGCCATGGATGGGCTTCTAGAGGTCTGTGAATGCTCGAACTGTATGTAGAGCTTGCTGAAAGGTCCATGACCTCAAGATGAACAGCTGCATTAGTCTGTCCCATAGTGCTTATGGTACAGGGGCTGCCGCCAAGTCTCTTCTGTCATAAGCAGTGTTTGACTCTTTTATTTAGGTGGTCCTTGCCGTGAGCTTCTCTATGAATTTGGCGTCCTGTGTGTTCCCCAGAGTGGCGTTGCCTGGGCAGCGAGCATGCGTGGTTTTACACTCTTACCACAGACGCAGATACTCCCCGGAAAGCTTACATTTCCCCTTGTAAGTATGTCTCTTTCCCTACATAGTTGCTAACATCAGGTTTTTTCAGTTTTGTTTATTACAGCTTTTTAAAAAAATTGTGGTAAAATACACATAACATAAAATTTATCTTCTTAGTCATTTTTAAGTGCAGAGTTCAGTAGGGTTCAGTGTCTTGTGTAACCAATCTCTAGAACTTTTTCATCTTGCAAAACTGAAATTACATACCTGGGAAACTCCGCATTCCCTTCTCCCTTCAGCCCCTGGCACCCGTCATCCTGTTTTTCTATCGCTGAGTGTGACGACTCTAGGTACCTCGTACGGATTAAGTAGAATCATAAAAGTATGTGTCTTTCTGTGACTGGCTTATTTTACTTGGCATAACATCCTCAAGCTTCATCTGTGTTATAGCTCGTGTCAAAATTTTCTTCCTTAAAAGAGTTGAAACAAGGGCGCCCGGCTGGCTCAGTCGGTATGGCACGCGACCCCTGATCTCAGGGTCGTGAGTTTGACCCCACTGTGGGTGTAGAGATTACTTTAATAAGCGAGCGGAATCATATTCCATGGTACGTAACATTTTATTCATCATCCGTCAGTTAACACTTGGGCTGCTTCCGCCTTTCGGTTATTGTGAATGATGCTGCTATGAACAGGGGTGTACAAATACCTTTTGAAACCCTGCCTTCGTTTCTTCTGGACGTACACCTGGAAGTGGGATTGCAGGGTCACGTGGTATTTCTGCTTTTTTTTTTTTTTTTTTTGAGGAGCCGCACAGTTTTCCCTAGCAGCTGCGCCACTAGCTCCCCAGCGGTTTGCAAGAATCCCAGGTTTCCACATTGTCACCAACACTTGTTCTGTGTTGTCTTTTGCAATAGCGGCCGTCCTACTGGGTGCAAAGCGGTGCCCCCATGGGGTCTTGCTCTGCATTTCCATAATAATTCGTCATGTAGTGTCTTTCTATAAGATTGTTGGCCATTTGTATGTCTTGTTTGGAGAAATATCTTCTCAAGTCCTTTGCCCATTTTAAAAACTGGGTTATTGTTACGATTTGCAATTCTTCAGATACATTTTAGATACTAACCCTTTATCGGATCTGTAATTTACAAATATTTTCTCCCACTGTGCAGGTTGCCTTTTCAGTCTGTTGATGGTGTCCTTTGATGCCCACAAGTTTTTAACTCTCATGTAGTTCCGTTACTTTTTTTTTTTTTTTTTACTTTTGTTACCTGTGCTTTTGGTGTCACGTCTAAGAAATCATTGCCAAGTCCGATGTTATGAACTATTTATTGCTACTTTTAAAAGTATTTCAGTATCTTAATCCCTGTTTTTGAACTTAGTGTTTTACCACTTGATTTACCATCTGCCCTTTCCTCTTTGACTACTTACCATATGAAATTCTGTATTGATTTTCGTAATGATCGTGAAACTCTTCTGAGAAGGTAAGCTTTGCCAGTTATGATTGTCAGATTTACTCTGGTTTTTTGCTTTTACTGTTGGTGCAAAAAGGACCTGTCACACAAGGACTTTTAAAACATTCATCTACCAAGTCCCGTAGTAACTAAGTCTGTTGGTTTTGCTTATGATTACTTTTTCTCTAGTATCTAAACATGTACTCTCACGGTTTAATAAGTACTCGTCACCATTTAAGGAGTCAGGAATCCAACTCAGGGGTAGATCTAAATTAATTACACTTATAAAGTTGAAATGTCAAACTTCTATTGAGGACAAACTATCCTTGTTTTGTTCCACGTCAATATTAGAGTCTTACGATCATCTGTCTAAATCTATTTCTGGAGTTTTCAGCCTCCAGTTTTTGTTGTTTCTGATCAAATACAGCAAATTTTAATGACTGTCACTGTTTCTTATGTTTTAAAACCTAGTAAGTGGAGGCTCTGTTACTCCTCTTAAGGCAAGAATATTCTCTCCCTGTTGGAACTCGAGTACACAAAACCGGGTTGATCTTTGGTTCATGGCATAGCATGGCTCTTTTATTTGCTTCCCTGGTGTTTTTAATAATGTGGTAAGCATTTCTGAATCTTCTTTCAGTATGAAAACTAGGACTTCAGACAGTAGCTTCCTCTACCTACGCGGTTGTCTCCCCGCCCCCCATCTCCCCGCCTCCCTCTAGGCCAACGTATCATCATCCTGAATACTGGGTTTACCTTTTCTTGCTTTCTTTTCATATAACTCTTTTAAAAAAAATCCACCTAAGTGTGTTTTTTAAGGAAGCTCCAGGCATTCACAGCCCCTCCAGGACAGGACAGCAGAGTAGCTCTCCCTCCCTGTGCTGTCTGGGTCTGGGACTGTCCATTCAGCACAAGACAAGAATGGAGCAAAAAAGACTTATACAGTCTACTTCTGGTGTTCTTTCCCCTAAACAGGTTGAAAAACAAACTATTCTAGGACAGCAGTGGTGACCTGTGCAGAAAGCAGGATTTAATTATATCTTATTCGTTGGTTTGTTTGGTCTGTTGAAATCTCACCTGGCGTCCGTCTGTAGGCATTTCTGATCCTCAGTGGAAAAGGAGTGGGCTCTGGTGGGGCACAGTCCGCTCCCTCTCCTGCCCTTCTGCTCAGCACCGCCTCAGCTGCTTTCTTGCTGGAGTACAGGCTTCCTCTCAGAGGCCACCAAGTGCCAGGAGCCCAGGTGGGAACCCAGCTCTAATAGGGTTAACACTGGGAATCCCAAGGCCCACGATCTGCCCCGGCAGCCTTATTCTTGTCCCCTTAGCCTCTGGGGTAATCAGTACACTGTCCCCCTGGCTCCTCTGTTGATGTAATGGTTGTGGGACCAGCTGTCTGTGTGTCACAGCAAGGCGCTGCCCCTGCTGACCCCAACGGCAAGGTTCTGCTGGTTTTCTTCCAGTTTATTTCAAGGTGTGAAAAATGTTCAGAGTAATACCTGCATGTGTTAAAAATTCAAACCCTGTAAAGGAGATACAGTGACATCTTTCTCTAACCCCCAGCCTCCCTTCCCATAGGGGCACTACTGTGGCCAGTTGCTGGAGGTTCTTTCTGGAAAATCCTGTGTACGTATTTCACTACGAAGGCCCTGCTGTCTGCACACCCTGTCTTGTACATCGAGGAGCTCACTGCGTATCTTTTTTTATGGTCTTCCGTGGGCTTTTCCACATCCGTGTGATAGTCCGTGTGCGAATTACCCATTTCCCTTTGGGGGAGCTATTAGATCGTTTCTAGCAATTTTTACTGAGTATAAGGCTATCGGTCGACACGGTTCTTTGTGTACGTGGGCCACTGTGGCTCTGGGGAAGCTTTCCTTACAGGAGGTTTCAGGGTCACGGTCCGTGTGTCTTTCTAAACTTGGTGGGCACTGCCCGCTTACGTACTCGGTGCTTAAGCTGTTCCTGTCGACGTTTCCCAACACCTTTACCAACACTATGTTCTTAAATTTGGTTATTTGTCAATGTGAGAAGTAAATAGTATTTCACTAGTTTTGACTTCTATTTCTGTCGGGCTGTGTTCATGTGGATTTTCAAGAGTCTTTTATATATTGAAGAAATGAACCCTTTTGTCGTTTATGCTGCAAATACTTTCTTGTTCGTCATTGATCTTGATTTTACGTTTGATGCTAAAAATTTGCTCTTCAAGGTTCTAAATATACTTAAAGTTATTATTTATCAATGTTTTCTTTTATGGTTTCTGGGTCTTAGGGCTCAGGTTGCAAAGTGCCCTCCTTAAAGCCGGGCACACCTCAGCCTTCCCCAGCCCGCCAACAGCTGCGGCTCCCCGCAGCCCTGCTCTGGCCATTTTGGGGTGTATCTTTGCTGATTGGAAGGCAAATCCAGCGTCTCCGAGTGTCAGTTTGCACTTTTGGATTCTGTGAAGTTGAATTTCGTTGGCTGACGTGCGTGTCTGCTTTGTGGTCCACTTGCATTTCCCTTCCTGAGAGCTCTTTACTTGAGGACATTTACCCTTGTGTGTAACAGAACATTTTTCAAGTTCGTGGTGTGCCTTTTCCCTTTTTCTTTTTTGAGTGTAGTTGACACACGACGTGGCATCGGTGTCAGGTTGTAGTTTGCCTTGTAAACGTACACGTTGAATCTTGCCAATGGTTGGTTTTGAGTTTTGCCATCAAATCTATTATCATTATCATGGTTACATACTTTGATATTATGCTGTATTTCCCACCGGTTTCTTTGTGCTTCCATTGTTGACATTTGACATAACTCTTGAATCCATCTAGAAGTTGTTTGGGTGTTGGTACCCTATGAGGTAAGAATCTAATTATTTCAAGACAGCTGACCGATGTGCCCAGTACCACTTCCTGAATAATGTTTTCTCTACTGATGCGAAATGGTACTTGTTAGTTATGGACTAAATAATATAATTGAGTCTGTTTCTGAACTTTCTAGTCTTCCACCAGTTTATCTTTCCTCTGCCAGCCCAATGTTTTCACATGTTAGCTTTATCATACCTGATTATAATACGTGCTAATACCATCCCCTGGCATTCTTTTTGAAGGTATTCTGATTTTTACTGGAATTACATTACGTTTATCAATATATTAACGATATTGAGACATTCCATTTAGGAACTGGCCTCCCTGTTCACTCGGGTTAGGATGATTTTCATGTCCCTTAGGAATTTTAGACTTCTGTTGTGCAAGTTCTGTACATTTATGAAGTTTGCATCTAGAAATGTTATATCCTGTGTTGCGGTTAGGTATATTTTTCTGTTAAAATTTCTGATTAAGGTAGCATATGCTAAGACTTGTTTTGTATATATACATTATTTTGAAAATAATATGCTGATTATTAGGGCCAACTGGGAGGCAATAAAACATCTTGGTTGAAAGGGCAGGCTTTTGAGTCAGATGACCGTGCTGTCCTGCTGGACCCGCCTCTTATTTTCTGTGTGACCAGCTCTCTGCTTCAGTTTCTCCATGTGTAAGCAGGGATAATCCTAGTAGCCACTAAGAAGTGGGATGAGGGTTAATGAAATGATGGAGGGAGTGAGTACTGTTCTATCGGGGTTTCAAAGTAAGAGACATCTCATGGTTCTGTCCTCCATGTGATTTATTCCATTTTTCATGCTGCTCTCCTCCTGTCTTGCTGGCATTGGCTGTAACCACTAAGGAGCCAGGAGCACTGTGGTCTTGTTCCCCCCCAACCCTCTGGCAGGATCTGTCAGCAGGTGGCGAAGGCTCAGGCTGGCCCTGGGAGGTGCTGGTGAGCCCCCAGCGGCACACGTCCGGCTGCCCATTGATCATCTTCCCGGTGGTCCTCAGTTGGGGTGATCTGCTGAGAGACATTTTAAATTTTAATATTTGCACATTTTAACAAGTATTTGAGAATTGCTGGTTTTCTATTTATGGTGGTAATATAATGTTTCCTTTTCAAATGAATTTATTTTTTCCTCTTTTTAACTGAAATATCCCACATGTACCATAGAATCCATGCTTTTGAAATGTAGAATTCAGTGGTTTTGGGTATATTCAGTGTGTGTGCAGCCATCACTGTTATCCATTTCTAGAACTTTTTCATCTTCCCAAACAGAAGCACGTACCCATAAAACAGTAACACCCCTACCCCGCCCTCCTGCCGGTGCCTGGTAACCTTCATTCTGCCGTCTGTCTCTATGAATTTGCCTATTCTAGGTTCCTCATGTAAGTGGAATCATACGATATTTGTCCTTTTGTGTCCATCTTACTTCGGTTTGCATAATGTTTTCAGCGTCCATTCGTGTAACAGTACTTCCTTCCTTGGTGAGGCTGCGTAACAACGTGTTGTGTGGCTAGACCACGTTCTGTTCATCCGGTCATCCGTTGGACATTTGGGCTGTGTCTCCTTTTTTGGCTGTTATGAATAATGCTGCTGTGAACTTTTTATGTGAACATGTTTTATTTTATTTTATTTTTAAGATTTTATTTATTTATTTGACAGAGAGAGACGATGAGAGAGGGAACACAAGCAGGCGGAGTGTGAGAGGGAGAAGCAGGCTTCCCGCCGAGCAGGGAGCCTGACACGGGGCTCGATCCCAGGACCCTGGGATCATGACCTGAGCTGAAGGCAGACGCTTAACGGCTGAGCCACCCAGGCGCCCCTGTGAACATGTTTTTAAATTGTCTTTGCTGTGTACCCGGGAGTGGGACTGCTTGTGGGGTCTGATGATAACTCTCTGACTTTTTGAGGAACTGCCAGACTGCTCTCCAGCGTAGCTGCTCCATCTTTCATTCCCACCAGTTACTTAGGAGGGTTCCAGTTTCTCTGCATCTTCAACACTTGTTCTTATCTGGCTTTGTGTGGTTTTCTTATAGAAGTTCTCCGCCCAGCGTGGGGCTTGAACTCATGACCCGGAGTCCCTTGCTCTTTCCCTGAGCTGGCCAGGCCCCCCCTGGCGTTCTGATTATAGCCATCCTGATGGGTGTGAAGTGGTAGCTCACTCATTTCGGTTTGCATTTCTCTGGCTAGTGCTGTGAACTACTTTCCCTGTGCGTGTTGGCCATGTGCAGATCTTTGGAGGAGTGTCTGTACTGATCCTTTTTGTTCCCTTTTTAATTGGGTGTTTCTTGTCTCATCATTGAATGTTAAGAGTTCTTTGTATATTCTGGATCCTAGACCCCAGTTAGATAGATGATGGCAGATACGTGTTCCCCTCCTGGGGGTTATGTTTCCACTTTCTTGGTCGTGTTCTTTGACATACATTTATATTTTGAAAGTAACTTGATTTAAGGGGGAAAAAATAGGACTGGCTGTACTCAGATGTGGCAAAAAAAATGTCCAGGTGTTGTGTGGCTGCTTCAGGCTTGGGGGCCAAGAACGGAGCGGGACCAACCGCGCCCCTTCACGTGCGGCGTCCCCACGCGTCTCCCGGTGCGTGCGCTGGGATCATCTGTCAGCAGATGCTTAGAAGTTTCTGTTTTGTCTTTTAAGCCCATAATAGGCACTGGATTTATTCAACTCTTTCCTGCATCTTTTTAAATAATCACCTTTCATTTTCTCACTATTAATGGCATCAGGAATTATTAAGCCCTCCTGTGATTTCTAAGACAAACCATTCCCGGGCCCGGAGCTTTCATCTGTCAGCACAGAAATGAATCGGAAGGTCCACTTCGCCTTCAGGGCCTGGTCAGGCAGGTGTCGGTATCAGGATGTCCACAAGGGCAGAGACACGGTCAAGAGCACAGCTTTGAGCTGGACAGCTGGATTTCTGTTCCCTGCTTTGCCACTTACTAGCACCTGACTTTGGCCAAATTTCTTAAATCCTGGAAGCCAGTTTCCTGGATAAGATGGGGACAAAAATCGAGTCGCAACATAACTCTTGGTGTGAAGCTGAAATGAGGTCGGGCGGCCCAGGGGCTGGGAGTGAGGGGCGCTGCTGTCTCCTGTCCTTGTCAGGATAGAAGTACTGCAGGCAAGTTCCCACGGCTTGCAGAGCACAGAGTTCTGTCACGCTGCCTGGGGCTGCCCTGTCTTTTTAGGGATCGGTGGTCTTCGAAAACTTTCAGTTTCTTCCTGAGTTACTGGCTAGTCCATGTTTCTATCTCATTGTAAGTCAGTTCTTCAAAATCAAATTTTCTAAGAAAATTGCCATTTTCATATGTATTAGTGTAGAGGGTTTTTTTTTTTTTTTTGCATTTTAATATCTTTATGAATAGTTTTCACTTTTTATTCCTGGCTTTTCTTTATCTGAAACAGACTTTCAAGAAATCTATTTTATTGGCCTTTTCAAAGAAGCAGCATTAGATAGAATAAGCACCTCTGCTGCCTTCATGTTGTAATTTATTAAGTCTGCTGCGTCCCTCGGATGTTGTTTTGTTACTTCTGGAGTCTCGCATGGGCCTGCTGCATTGGGAAGGCGGGGGCGGCAACGGGGCCACCACCTGCTGGGATCGTGGACGGGGCGCCCTCAAATGCTGATGTGTGGACCCTCTCTAAGGGAGACTACTGGTGCCACCCCAGGGGCTGTACAGATGTCAGTTAGTGGCCGGGCCCTCAAAGGAGCATGGGGGGCGTTCTGCAGAGGGTCACTCCAACGGTCACTCCAGTAACCTCCGTGGCCAGATACTGAGCTGGCCTCCGCAGACACAGGCAAGTTGGATGAACAGTCTTGCGCTCCTCTGGAGCCTCCATCCTCCTGGGGGACAGGTCTCGGCTGGTGACTTTAGAGATCATGAGTGAACGCAGTGCAGTAACAGCTGGAGGGAGTGGAGTGCAGCCCGGGAGTGGAGACAGAAAGCCTTAACCCAGGGAGAGGAGCCCTTGAGCTCTCCCTTGAGGGGCAGATGAAGCTGTAAGGAAGAGCATTCCCAGCTGAGAGAAGGGCATGAGCAAAGCCTCTGAGCTGTGAGGAGAACTGGCAGGAGCTAGGCGCTGCAGGGTGCTGCTGGGGGGTGGGGGCACAGCGAGGATTCAGGACGTGCCCCACAGGACGCTGAAGACTTCCCATCTGTATTTGGGGAAAGAATTTGTTGTCCTTATTTCGCATACGCTTTGTGGTTTCAGTTCTGGTGTATAATTTGAACCTAGTTCTTTAAGAGTATGCTTTAAAACTTCCAAGATTTTGGAAGGGCTTTTTTTTTTTTTTAACTATTATAATCAATTTCTGTCTTAATGAATGGTTACCCAAGTGCTCTGTACAATTTCTGCCTTTTTGAATCTGTGGCTCCCTTTCTTCATTGCTTAAGGTATGATGATTTTTATAAATGTTCTCTGGCATTTGAGAAGGTATTCTTTGTCGCATTCCATATTTTGGATCAGTCCCTCTGAACGGTTTTTGGTCCAGTCCAAATCCACTCTATCCCCCTATAAGGAGAAGTGTGATGACGTTTCCCCCACCACTTCTGGCTCCCCCCCCCCCCCCGACTGCTTACCAGTTTTGTTCTGTGTGTTTTTTGCTGCAGTGTACTTGGTACCTGGGACTCCGGACAGCACGAGCCGCCCCTGCTGTGCAGCAGGGCAGCCCAGAACCTGCACCCCACCCCGCCCCCAGCCTGACTGTCTCCTCGCTTGCATTTGAATGACGGGCCTGTGTGTTGGGGAATTTTCAACTGGTGAATCTTGAAACTATTTTTACATCTAATTTGTTTCCTGCTCACATGTGTGTCCATCTTACGCGGTTGGGATTGGTCGTTATTTTCTTCTCTCACTTCAGGTTACAGTTACCCGCGCCTAGATAACCCACCTGTTCTGGTTGAGGCCCCCTGGGGTATTCCGTGGTGTGAGCCTGCCCCCCTCCCCCTGCAGGCTGGTTCCAGCATTTTGTGATTATAATTTACACGGTCACAGACACCTTTGGGCAAATCCCATTTACACCTCGAGGCTGCTTTTCGTTTGCACTCCCCCCAGGCCAGAGGGAAGGGGCAGGCAGTTGCTGGCTTCTTTGCTCCCTGCCCTGTGTCCTCCAGGCGGTTCCAGGGGGCCGGTTATATACTCCTGTTTTTCCCACTGCCCTGCCAACACAGGGTTTTCTGGTTTTGACTGTGAGCGCGTAGTGCTTCCTGGAAGCCATTTTCATTTTCGCCAGGGACACGTTTCCCTGTGTAGATCACTTTCTGGGTTTCCTTAAGTACACACACACCTCAAGGGTTTTGTCACTAACATGTTGAATTAATTCTTTGCTCATCTTACAGAGTGTGTTTTGACTACCCCCCATTTCTGAGGCCTTTTAAGGCCAGAGTTTTGTTGCTTCGTCAGGTTGGGACTTAGATGGCTGGTTCCTCTCTCCTGCTGCAATAAGTAAGTGCCTGTCCTTTGTGGTGTGTTTGGGGGGGCTGAAGCCTAAAGAGGGTATGAGGGGGAAGCTAGGAGGTCGTGGGGGGGGGCATGAGGGAGATGGGGTGAGGGGGATGGAAGCCTGGCTCTGAGGCCACCCAGTGGCCCCCAGACCTTGAGGAGTGTGTGTGTGTGTGTGTGTGTGTGTGAGAGAGAGAGAAAGAGAGGGAGAGAGAGAAGTGGGATTGGCTCTGCTTGAGTTCCTCAGGACTCGTAGAGAGGGTCCTGTTCTCAGCCTGACCTGATAATGCACGTCTGTGACCCTGAACTGGTTTCAGTCCTCTCTCAGCCTCAGCTTCTCATCTGGACCCTGCTGGGAGGGGCCGCTGAGCTCTTCAGGGCTGACAGGAGGGGTCCGGGGGCCCTCCCCCAGTGACAGGCCAGGCCAGGACTCCTGGACGAGGACGGCAGAGCTTGTGGGGGTTCTTCCACCGGACCCGCCGTGGGCCCACGGGAGGCGGAGCCCGGCCTGGGAGCAGCAGGTGCTGTGGGCAGCCCACTGGGAGGGTGGCCCGGGCAGGTAAACTGGCCAGGGGTCCAGGGTGGGCTTCCTGTTCCTCCTGTCTCTCGGACCCGTCCTCTCGGGAACTCAGACCCCCGTGAGAGGCAGGTGGGGGCGCTGTGCTTCGGACTTCCTTTCGAGCAGTGGCAGTTCCCAGGAAGGACCGCGCAGTTGGCAGTGGTGGAGAGATCCAGGATGGAAGGCGAGACAGGTGGGCTGGTCTGTGTGGCCCCACACAGCAGGGCCACAGCATACTCGGAGGACCACTGGCATTTGAGCTGGGCCAGGGTGCTTGAAGTGTCCCCTAGTTCTTAGATTTCCTGTTCCGATGAAAAACTTGTATAAAAGGAATCTGCATAGAGTTAAAAATTCAAGCCATGGAAAATGTATAAAGTGAAAGTAAAATCCCTCTCCCCTCACCCATCTCAGCCCTGCTGCAGAGGTGGCCTCTCAAGTTTCTTAGGACCTTTCTGGAAATTTCCATGCCATACAAGGACTTGTCACTGCTGACACTGTCCTAGAGTAAGCAGGACCATAACTTGTGGTTCAGTTTTCCCTCTGACTTCATGAGCTCCTGCAGTTGGGATATGCATCCAGTGCCACAGGAAACCGTGGCCACGGAGCCCGGGGACGCTCGTCCCCTTGGCTGCACCTTTGAAAGGCCTCTATCAGGAGGGAGGGAGGCGCGGAGCCGCCGCAGGTGTTTCTTTTACTGGATGCGGCTCATGGCCGCATTCAGGTTTTGCTTTTCACCTTTGAGTCTGTGAGAAAACAAGGAGGAAAAAGCAAAAGGCGCTGGTGGTGGCACGCCTAGCACTGCTGGGCCAGGGTTCAAGTCCCTGTGGCGTCCCTGCTTCCTTCCGGCTCTCGGCTCCAGGCCCTTCCTCCCCCTCCAAGGTCCCGAGAGAGACGAGAGAGACGCATTTGGCTGGGGCACCGGCCTCGCTCCCAAGAGCACTCCCCTCCACTGTCTTCCTCCCTCACCCCTTTGGAGGACCTGAGGCTGGGCGTTCAAGGGCTCTGGCAGCTGCAGCCCCTCCCCCTGCCCCGAGCCACTTGCACAAGATGAATCAGTCCCTTTGAGAAGAAGAGAGCTTGGGGGCTCTGAACCCCAAGACTGAGGGGCCCACTTGGAGTGACCGCATTCCTCCGGGTGTGCGCCCCACCTGGCCTCTTCCATCTGAGGCTCCCAGGACCAGCTCCCCACTGCCCTCCACCTCCAAGGACCAAAATGGCTCTTCCAGGAGGGCTGAGTGGATGAAGTCAGAAAGGCAGAGCTCTGGGCTGGCAGGTGGGGGTGTGGAGTGGCCCTGGGGGAACAGAAGGGAGGGGCCCACAAACTGACCCCAGGGCAGGAAATGGGGCAGGAGGGGCCAGAGTGGACACTGAGGGGTCTGAGACCGCACTCTCCAGGCGCCTGGGACCTGGAGGATGGATCCCAGGAGACTCCCCAGGTCAGGACCCAGCCAGGACAGTGTGCCATGATCCTAAGCGAGTTCCATGCGATCCCATAGCAGCTGCCACCTCTGTCTCTGGGATTGTTTTGGCCAGCCTCCCCTGTCCCTCCCCTATATCCCCAGAAAGAGGTCAGAGGATCACAATCCATTTCACTGGCTACGCCTTGAAACAGGGCTGCCTTGGCTCTGGCCTAAGCCCATGGTTCCAAGGGAACGCCTGCCCATCACTACAATAGTCTCTTCCTTCAACAACCCCGGTCTCATCAGGAACACTGGAAGCAGAAGGGGAGGTGGGCAAAGTTGGCCTGGCAGGCAGGATCTTCTCCTATCCAGGCCGGGGACTCCCCTACCTCTCAGAGGCCAGTTAGAGTCCCAGGGCCTGGTCTCAGCCCAAACTCAGGTCACATGACAGAATGAGTCTTAAGAGAGCTGGGCTCCTATGGGCTGGAGGGGACACCAAACCTGGACAAGCCTGAGGGAAATGCAGAGTGCAGGGCAGAGGGAGGGGAATCAGGACACACAGAAGGGCAGAAAGCTGGTCAGGTTTGGTGGTTGTGGTTAGAGCACGAGCAGCAGGGAGAGGGAGAGGGAGAAGCAGGCTCCCCGCTGAGCAAAGAGCCCCCCCTTCCCATGTGGGAGTCGATCCCAGGACCCTGGGATCACGATCTGAGCCGAAAGCAGACACTTAACCAACTGAGCCACCCAGACAGAACATCTTAATAAGAGACCTTGAGGGGCACATGGTGGGCTCAGTTGGTAGAGCATGCAACTCTTGACTTCAGGGGTATGAGTTTGAGCCTTACAGTGAGTGTAGAATTTATTTAAAAAAAATTTTTTTTAAGATTTTATTTTTAAGTAATCTCTACACCCAATGTGGGGCTCAAAATCACAACCCCAAGATCAAGAGTCGCACTGAGAAAGGGACAGGCGGGGCTACGTAGGGAGAGATAAATAGGGGGCTCCATGATCAGGCTCACAGAAATCCCCAAAATGCGGAGGTGTAGGGAAACCAGGGATAAGGGAACACTCCAGACCCCCCTGCCATAGGTGTCCGAGGGAGTCTTATTTATGACAGTCTCCTGTGGTCAACAGAAAATAAACAGACCCTAAAAAGAAAGAAGCAAGCCATTAAAGATATTATCAGTAGTCCTCCTTACACAAAGGTGCTGTCTGTAGAGAAGTCAAAAAGATTGAAGTTCCCTGGTTAACTTTCTATAAAGACCAACCCTAACCACCCTCAGTGGCAACCCTGTTGGGACCCCTCTCACTTCTGAGAGCTTTTTTTGTATCCTTGCCTAATAAATCTGTTGCTTTGCTCACTCTCCTTTGTTGGAGAGATTCATTCTTCGCCTCCGTGAGACAAGAACCTAGCTCTCCTGCATCAGTACCCTCCACCAACTGAGATAGGCAGATGCCCCCCCAAAAATTTTTCTTAAAAAAATAGGGACCTTGGCTTGGGCCCTCCTAAAGGAGAGTGATGGCCGGTTTGCCATCATCTGCAGTCCCTCAGCCCTTGGCAAGTTTGGTGACAGAAAATTGCCCTCTGGATCTGATGTTTCTGGCAGATGTCTCTGAGAGGAGGCAGCAGGAGGCCGTGGTCTTTGCGGGTGGCCCATGTATGTCCTGAGCAGCCAGGCCTCGGCACTAAGGTCACGGTGTTCACCAAGGTGACTGTCTATCTGAAGTGTAGCAGCCATGTGAACCAGAAGAATCTTCCAGACCTGTTGTCATTGGACATGATCAACCCACTGCTAGGGACTGACTGTAAACCGTGGAGCTGGGATCTGAATTCAGTCTGGTTCCAAAGTCTGTACCATTATACCAGGCCAAGATCAGAAGTTTCCAATATTTAAAAGTCTCTTTCTCATACAGGCTTTTCTGGTTTTGGCTCTTTGCAGACACACCCAACACCATGCTAAGTGAGATTCCTACATATTTCCTGCAATCCTGCAAGACAGTAATAATAATTACTTATTATTATCCAGCTTCACAGAAGAGTCAAGCCCTAAGGGTAAATTCTGAGTTGGGATTCAGACCTAGATTTTTTCCCTGGGATCTAGGACAGAACTATTCTGCCTTAAGGATTCTCTTTATTTCCAACGGAACATCCCAGTGCTGGATGAGGCCTGAGGGTTACAACCGAAGAGGGGCTGCAGGTCTGAGGCTCTGGGACCCACAGTTCCTGTGCAGTCCCATTCAGTCTCCCCCTTGCCCCCAGTCTAACTGAAAAGAGGGAGCCCAACTGAACACGCAGCTCCTTATACTTGAGGCCGCTTGGGACCTCCCAGCCTCCTCCTCCCTGTTTGGGACCTCTACATCCTGGCCACACCTGAAGTCCCACGGTCCTACGGTCCCTCTCCCACACTTTTTTTTTTTTTTTTTTTTTTTTTTTTTAGATTTTAGAGTCGCAGGCTCCTCTGAGCCAGCCAGGGGACCCTGCCTTGCGCACTCTTTACCACCTCCTCTGCACCCTAATCCTGTCTGTGCTTAAACAGATGTCCACCTCGAATGAGAAAACCGAAGTTCTAGCGGGGGCCTCGTTGTTCCGAGTCCCAACAAATAGCTCGGTTTCCGTCTGAGTGTCAGGCTAAGCGGCTCCCATCACCTGCCGCATCTCGCAGGGCGCAGGGAACCCACTTTCCAACACCACGAAAGGGGTCTCGGCACGGACGCCGCCATCTTGACTGCCGCCTCCCAGAGCCTGGGCTCACCCGGGAGGGTGCTCGCGCCTGCGCGGACCGCGGAGGGGCGTGGCGAAGAGCGCGGGGGCGAGGCCTCGGCGGAAGGCGCGGGGGAGGGACGCAATGTGCCCCTAGTGGCGGGTGTGTTCGCGCCTCAGCTCTGTAGCGTCTGGATTCCGTTTCCACGGTTACGGCGGCGCGAAGCTGTGTCCCAGGTAAGATCTGGGTAGAGCGGAAACACGATACCTGAGGGACGGAAGGCAGCAGGGCTCAGGGGAACGGGGAAGCAGGGCCTGGACCCGGGCTCGTGGAAGGTCTAACCCTTCCTCCCCGTGCGTGTCCCCACTGTGGGCTCTGGTTAGCGCTGCCCCACCATTCCCGTAGCATGCTGTCCCGCCCGCAAGTGTTCTCTGGCCCCACGAACTGTCCTGGACCCCCCCACACCTCTCCCTGCAGCCCGCAGCTGCTGACTTCACTCTCCTCTGCCTTCAAGGCACTGTCGTGCAGCTATTTGTGCGTGCCCGGGTGCTGCACAGTCCTGAAGTGACCGGCCTGGAGACAGCTGCTCAGATCAAGGGAAAGGTCGTAGTGTATCCCTGAGCTTCCCCAACCCTTGTGTCCTTTGTCTGGCTTTCTGTGACTTCCCCAGAGAACACTTGGCTCTCCATTTCTTCTGTAGGCCCGTGTCGCCTCCCTGGAGGGCCACACCACCAAAGATAAAGCCGTGCTTCTGGCAGGTTCTCCCCTGCAGGATGAAACCACCCTGGGTCGGTTTGGAGTAGAAGCCCTGGCGACCCTGGAAGTGGTTGGCCGCATGGCTAGGAGGTGAGTGGGCCTACAGAGGCCAAACTGGTGCCATCGGTCTGTTTACGATCCTTAGCCTTACTTTGCCTTTCACAGTGTCTAACGTTTTTTGCTTTAATTTACAATATCTAAAGTTGGCTGATTTTGTGTGGAAATACAATATCTGGCTTTGTTTCAAAAATTGGGAAGATCTGGTGACAGTGGGCCCGTGTTCCCACATACCAACAGTCTGCCCCAGCTGAGTAGTGGCTGCTCCCTTTGGAAGGCTTTACAGTCCCTACAGTTTCCAGCCCTCCCTCCTCCACTCCTCAAAACCAATGTCAGTTACCATTTATCATCAGGCTTATGCTGTTGTTTCTCTTATAGTAAAGAAAAGTGAACTCTCTTTTTATACCTATGTCTCTATCAAAAGTGGGAAAACGAAAGATGGATCGAGAGCGTCGCATGTTTCAAGAAAAACGAAACGAGCATATTTCTTTGTGGAAATTAAGAATAGCGCTATGTGTTTAATATGTAACCAGACTTTTGGGGCGCCTGGGTGGCGCAGTCATTGAGCGTCTGCCTTCGGCTCAGGGCGTGATCCCGGCGTTATGGGATCGAGCCCCACATCGGGCTCCTCCGCTGGGAGCCTGCTTCTTCCTCTCCCACTCTCCCTGCTTGTGTTCCCTCTCTCGCTGGCTGTCTCTCTCTGTCAAATAAATAAATAAAATCTTTTTAAAAAAAATACGTAACCAGACTTTGTATCAAAAGAATACAACCTAAGACGCCATTATGAAACTAACCATAGTAAGGATTTTGACTGGTATACAGAAATATGTGTGATGGAAAACTTAACAAACTAAAAAAAGGACCAAACTTTCTTCCACATTTATCATCAAACGCAAATAAAATAAGTGATGTGCTGTGAAATCGCTTATGTCGTAAGTGAAAAAATTGCCCGGGCATCAAAACCTTTCACAGATGGTGAGTTTATAAAAGACTGTCTGTTGAGTGCAGGAGAAATCATGTGTCCAGAGCAGAAACAAGCATTTGCAAACGGAAACCTAACTGGAAACACTGTTGCTCAGCAAGTCAAAGATACGGCTGAGAACCTACAGGACGAGTTGTGAAAAAAAGTGAAATAATTTGTGACATGTTCTATTGCAGTGGATGAGAGCACAGACATGAATAATACAAGCCAGTTAGTTATATTTATCCGGGGTGTTGAGGAGAATTTTGACATCTCTGAAGAACTTTTGGACATGGTGCCCATGACAGACCCAACATCTGAAATGACTTAATGAGGTGTGTTGAGAAAAGTCTTGAAAAAGTTAATGTTGACTGGTCCAAACTAGTAAGCGTGACCACAGATGGTGCTCCTGCCATGGTCTGTGATAACACTGGACTTGTTGCAAAACTTAGATCCAAGGTCAAAATGCTTTTCAAGGATGCAGAACTTAAAGCTATTCACTGCATTATTCACCAGGAATTGTTTTGTACTAAAAAGTTAAAATGAGAACATGTCATGGATGTAGTGATTAACACAGTGAACTGGACACGCACCCGTGGCTCCAGCCACAGGCAGTTCAGGGCTTTGCCGGAGGAACTGGATGCACAGTGTGGTTATCTCCTTTACTGTACAATGGTAAGGTGGCTTAGTCGTGGCATGGTACTGAAGAGATTTTTTTTTTTTTTAAGATTTTATTTATTTATTTGACAGAGAGAGACAGCCAGCGAGAGAGGGAACACAAGCAGGGGGAGTGGGAGAGGAAGAAGCAGGCTCCCAGCGGAGGAGCCTGATGTGGGGCTCGATCCCAGGACTCCAGGATCACGCCCTGAGCCAAAGGCAGATGCTTAACAACTGTGCCACCCAGGCGCCCCTGAAGAGATTTTTTGAATTAATAAACGAGATAGATTCGTTCATGTCTTCCAAGGACACACCCCTTCCCCAGCTCACCAGTGAAGATTGGATCAGAGACCTGGCCTTTTTGGTTTACATTACAAACCATCTAAAGACTTTGAATATTTCTCTGCAGAGACGTCCACAAGTGGTGACACAAACGTACGATTCCGTTTGCTCTTTCCTAGCAAAATTGAGTCTTTGGGAAACTCATTTGGCTGTGAATAATCTGGCTCACTTTCCTATACTGAAATCAGTGTCAAGAAATGAAAGTGATGGGGCGCCTGGGTGGCTCAGTCGTTGGGCGTCTGTCTTCAGCTCAGGGCGTGATCCCAGGGTCCTGGGATCAAGCCCTGCATCGGGCTCCCTGCTCCGCTATGAGCCTGCTTCTTCCTCTCCCACTCCCGCTGCCTGTGTTCCCTCTCTCGCTGGCTGTGTCTGTGTCTGTCAAATAAATAAATAAAATCTTAAAAAGAAAAAAAAAAAAAAGAAATGAAAGTGATGGCTTAATCTACGTCTGCAAAATTGTGGAGCTGAAGATTGAATTCCAGAAAAGGGTCTTTGATTTCAAACACCGTGAAAACGAGCTCGTCTTGTTTAGCTCACCTTTCTCAGTTAACACTGACAGCGTTAATGAAGAATTACCCGTGGGAGTCATTGAGCTGCTGTGTGATATGGTATTTAAACCAAACACGATGACAGTGAGATACCAGAATTCTACAAAGACCGCAGCAGGAGTTACCCGGATACAGAAACCACTGCGCAAAGGTTCTGTCCATGTTTGGAAGCACCTGTGTCTGTGAACAGCTCTTTTCTGTTATAAAATTGAGTAAAACTAAATTTCACTCCCCATTAAAGGAGACAAGATTACATTCAGTTCTGCACATTGCAGCTCGAAATATGAGACCAGACATTGACATCTTGGTGCAGAAAAAAAGGTGTCAGGTTTCAGATTCCAAGTCAAAGAAATAACAGATTATGAACAAAAAATTTAATAGTTAAAGATTTCTATTTTTCGATGTGTATTTTTAAATTTTATTTTTCAAATATCCAGTGTCATAAATTTTATATGTTACATGCTTGCACTGTGGTTCAATTAAAACAAAACAAAAAAAAGTTTCGTGGTTTTTTTTTTCCCCTGGGCATTTGATTTTTCATGTACCTAGCCTGTTGTACTTATTTTTGTAACTTACCTTGGCTACCCAACTTTAGTTTGAGACTTCTGCCTAATGGAGCTAGTTCCCATAATTAGATTTGTTTTCCTATGTGCTTCAAGCCAGGAAAAAACTGTCATTTGCTGCCTCGAGCAAAATGCCTGAGCTGTAGAATTTCTGTGGATAATATTTGAGCCAGTTTGTGCTAGTTGTCTCAGCTCCAAATTCATTCTTCGTTGTCTGCTCTCTAAAAATGGATCTGGGCCCTTTAACCATCTTGCCTTTGACAGCAGGCATGTTGCGAAGCTTTGTCAGTGGAGGGCACTGGAGACACGTTGCAGCAGGAGTTTTCCTTCCTGGTTTGCTCACTTGTCCGACTCCTGCAGTGCCCGGCAGTCAGCAGCACCCAGAGCCAGCATCTCTCCCTTTCTTACCTCTACAGGCAGTTTTATCATGAAATCTTTCTGCCGAGACACTTCTCCATGAACAGCTTTCCCCAGTACCCTAAAAGGGAGATTTCCAGCAAATTCCACCAGTGTGGCACTGCGACAATTTCTCTGTATTTATTCTGTATCTCTTCCGTGAATCTGAGCCATGCCTCACCCAGCGTGGTCTGGATTGCAGCCCTTCTGTTGGGAGCCTCTTCCTTGGGCATCTGTCTACCTCAGCTCCTGAGCTAGTGGCTGCTTCGTATACCTGGTATTTCTTTGGAATTCTTACTAGACCGTTCATAATCTTTATATTAAGTCACTGTTTAAATTCTTGTGTTATTTCTTCTGATTGGACCCTGACAGATATAGGCGCTCTTCCTATTTTGGGTTTCCCCCAAATAAGCATATTTGGATTCTGGGCAACAAAGAGGACAGATGGGCAGATACACAGGCCTTTGCCGTTCCCTGGGTCAGCAAGTCACTTAATGGAAAGGAGAGGGGTCCAGGAGCCATAGCCCTCAATTAGTCTTATATTATGTGTATAATAATGGGTTGTAACTCATCACTGTTGTACTTCAACCATAACCTAACTTGATAACAGAAAAAAATGATCGGACCAATTCAACAAATATTTGTCAACAACATGTCAGGTCCAAGATCCTGCAGGCCAGTTCTGTCATTTGTTCATTCCATGACCTCGAGCTGGTCACCTTGTCCCCCTGAGCTTGACCTTCTCCACCCATGAAATGAGGCTATTACCACATCTAGCAGTTATCTGTTATTGCTTTAAAGTCACCTCAAAGTCTAGTGGCTTAAAATAACAAATATTTATTATCTCACTGGTTTCTGTAGGTCAGGAATCTGGGAGGGGCTTACTGGGTGGTTTCAGCTCAGTGTCTCTCAAGAAGTTGCAGTCAGATTGTCAGGTGTACCTGTGGTCATCTGAAGGCTTCTGTGGGGCTAGCGGATGCCCATCTCTCATGGCTTCTCCAGGAAGGTCAGCTCCCGTGTTGTGAGAAGGCCCATGGAAAGGCCCGTGGGGTTGCAGTCACATGTCGGGTGAGGCTAAAGTCAACCTCAAGGCTCGCCTGGGCTCCACGTTCATGATGGCCCATTCACAGGCCAGCCAGGGGCCCCGGTTTAAGCTGGGGGCCCCGGGGGCTATTGATGACCCCTCCAGCACAGCAGTCTCAAAGTGGTTAATAACAGAATCTAACACAGTCCATGTCTCCCTCCCCTGACATTTCCTTTGCTTTCCTCTCAGCACACTGGCAACTCTCTTAGCCTCCTTTATGGTTCTTGTTCACCTCCCAAATTCTGAACGTTGAAGCTCCTCGGTTCTGCACTTCTCCATTTATATTTCTTCAGCTGGCGCACATTCCCTAGTCTCCTGGCTTTAAATTAGTATTACTATGCTGCTAACTCCCAACTCTTTACCTCTAGCCAGACCCCTCTTTCCTAACTCCAGAATGGAGCTGCTGGTCTTTCCTCAAAATCTCTTCCTACTGCAGTTGGTGGCATGTCTGTCATTCTGCTGCTCAGGCTGGAAACCTTGGAGCTTTCCGTGGATTTTTCTTCCCCGTAGCCAATAGCCATTAAAAATTGCCCACTGGCTGGGGCGCCTGGGTGGCACAGCGGTTAAGCGCCTGCCTTCGGCTCAGGGCGTGATCCCGGCGTTATGGGATCGAGCCCCACATCAGGCTCTTCCGCTATGAGCCTGCTTCTTCCTCTCCCACTCCCCCTGCTTGTGTTCCCTCTCTCGCTGGCTGTCTCTATCTCTGTCATATAAATAAATAAAATCTTTAAAAAAAAAAATTGCCCACTGGGTTTAGAGACTGGAATCCCTGGTGACCTTGGGGAGAGCCCTTTGATGACATGATTGGGGGCACACCAAATGTGACGCTACCTAAAACCGTTAGACCATCTATCCAGTAGGCACTGAGGGTGCCACAGCTGTTGGTGAGGTTGTGTTGCTGGGATTGGGCAGGTGGGCAGGGTCCTGCCTCACCAGCAGCCAGCCTCCCACACCCCACAAGGGAGCCCTGGAGGCCTCTGAGCAGTTAAAATCAATAGCAGAAGATGGAAGAACGTAGCTCCAGGACTCCCCACCTCAGAGCTTACTGATTTCTGTTTTATATACATTGGTATAAGTGGAGGCTGGTTTCTAGGATCAAAGCCTCTAAAACAAGAAATTACCATGGCGTGGCGGGACTCCTGCCGGTGGGCAGGTGGCTGCCTGACCCAGTAGAGGGAAACAGGAAAATTATTTAAAAACAGATCGGGGGGGGGGGGGCGCCTGGGTGGCTCAGTCGATTAAGTGTCCAGCTCTTGATTCCGGCTCAGGTCATGAGACCAAGCCCCGTGTCAGGCTCCGCGCTGGGAGTGGAGCCTGCTTAAGATTCTCTCTCTCCCCTTCCCTCTGCCACCCACCCCTGCTCACATGCATGCACACTCACTCTCTCTCTCGAAACAAAAACAAAACCAGAGTTCAAAGGGTTCTGCAGAGTACAGTGACATTTAGTGTAGGACGGGCAACCTGGTACATTGCACCAGTTGGTAATGAGGTCAAATGCAGAGAAGCCACAAACACCTAGGGAAGATCTGGCCAGTCTCCTGACTTTGTCACAGCCTCACTGTGTGACCTCCAGCAACTCACTGGACTTGTCCTCAGTCTTTTAGTGTGCAAATTGGAAATACTAACCTCTGCCCTGCCTTTTAATTAGAAAGAAATGTGAAAAAAATAGATTGTATAAATACAGTTAAAATGCAGCATAAGGGGCGCCTGGGTGGCACAGCGGTTAAGCGTCTGCCTTCGGCTCAGGGCGTGATCCCGGCGTTATGGGATCGAGCCCCACATCAGGCTCCCCTGCTATGAGCCTGCTTCTTCCTCTCCTACTCCCCCTGCTTGTGTTCTCTCTCTCGCTGGCTGTCTCTATCTCTGTCGAATAAATAAATAAAATCTTTAAAAAAAAAAAATAAAAAAATAAAATGCAGCATAAATACAGAGGTTATTATAAGATACTGGACAAAATATAGTCTGAGAAAATGGAAATAGCCTCATGTTTACTGATCCCTTTTTTAAGATTTATTTATTTTAGAGAGAGAGACAGAGAGAGAGCACACAAGCAGAGAGAGGGACAGAGGGAGAGGGAGAGAGAGAAAAATCTCAAGCAGACTCCCCAGTGAGCGGGGAACTGGATGTGGGGCCCAATCCTAGGACCCTGAGGTCATGACCAGAGCTGAAACCAAGAGTCCACTGCTTAACCGACTGAGCCACCCAGGCGCCCCTGCTGATCACCTCTGTGTGCCAGGTGCTGGGTGTACTTATGTGTTTTCATCCCCCCCTGAAAAAAACCCTTAGTGTAGTTATTATTGGGTGCAGTGCAGTTTTAGTGATGATGAAACACGAAATACAGAGAAATTAAGTAGCATTCCACTGTTAGGAAATGGCAACACTAGGTCTTCTCAAAAGACCCAAGGTAGCCTCCATCTTCAGGCCCAGCTGGATCCAGCAACAAATGATAAAATTAATAGAACTTTATATTCTTAATATTAGTTTGCTAGTGCTGTCTAACAAAACACCAGAGAGTCAGTGACTTAAATGACAGAAATTTATTTTCTCACCGTTCTAGAGGCTGGAAGTCCAAGATCAAGGTGTTGGCTGGTATATACTCATCTGAGGCCTCTCTCCTTGACCTGCAGGCGGCTGCCCTCTGGCTGCCTCTATACATGACCATTCCTGGCATCTCTTCCTCTTCCTGTAAAGACACTACTCATGTTAGATGAGGGCCTCATCCTAGTGGCTTCATTTTAACTTAATCACCTCTTTAAAGACTTCATCTATAAGTCAAGCAGAGAAAGACAACTATCATATGATTTCTCTCATCTATGGAACATAAGAACTAGGATGATCGGTAGGGGAAGAAAGGGATAAAGAAAGGGGGGGTAATCAGAAGGGGGAATGAAACATGAGAGACTATGGACTATGAGAAACAAACTGAGGGCTTCAGAGGGGAGGGGGGGTGGGGGAATGGGATAGGCCGGTGATGGGTAGTAAGGAGGGCACGTATTGCATGGTGCACTGGGTGTTATACGCAACTAATGAATCATCGAGCCTTACATCGGAAACCGGGGATGTACTGTATGGTGACTAACATAATATAATAAAAAATCATTAAAAAAAAAAAAGAAAGAAAGAAAACTGACTGACTTATAATTCCACAGCTGTGTAGGGACAGCTAGGGCTAGAGTGCAGGTCTCTTGATAATGCAGTTTGCTGTCTGGGAACACCACAGGTGAGATATCCTGAAAACCTCTCCCTTTCCATATGATTGTCCACTCAGGAAACTCAAGAGTATCTTTAAAGTTGCTGGAATAAAATAAGAAAATCGTTTGCATAACTGTAAACCAACAATGTGCAGTTATAAAACACTTACTGTATGGTGACTAACATAATATAATAAAAAAACATTAAAAAAAAAAAAGACTTCATCTCCAAATACAGTGACATTCTCAGGTACTGAGGATTGAGACTTCAACATATTAAAGGCGGGGGGGGGGGGGGCAATTCAGCCCGTAAACAGTGCCCAACCAACAGAAAGGATTCTAGATATTTTATTCCCTTAAACCATGAATTCTTTTTTTTTTTTTAAGATTTTATTTATTTATTTAACAGAGAGAGAGACAGCACAAGCAGGGGGAGCAGAAGAGGGAGAGGGCAAGAGAGAGGGGGAAGCAGAGAGCCTGATGTGGGGCTTGATCCTAGGACCCTGGGGTCATGACCTGAGCCGAAGGCAACCGCTTAACCGACTAAGCCACCCAGGCGCCCCTTAAACCATGAATTCTTTACAGATTTATGTCATAGTTCTCCTTGTTCTTTTGAACAATACAGTAACTTCCTTTTCAAATGTATATCTAGTTCTCTCTTCAATTTCATTTTACCTTCTTTATTCTGATTCTTTGTTTTCAAAACATGCTTTTGAATTACCTTTCTAATTGTGTATTATCAGCCTTTTCAAGATTTATAGTTTTGAAACCAAAAGAGTTTTGAAACTCTCCCCTGTGGATGCCCAAGTGATTTCTGGAATGGTGGGGAGGGATTTTGAGGGCACCCATTTAGAATAAAACCTGTACAGGGGCGCCTGGCTGCCTCAGTGAGGAGCATGTGACTCTTGATCTCGAGGTTGTGCGTTTGAGCCCCACATTGGGGCTTAAAAATAAAATCTTAAAAGATAATAGTAATAATTAAAAAATAAAACCTGTACAGCTGGGGTGCTCTGCTGGCTCAGTCAGTAGAGCACACAGCTCCTGACCTCAGAGTTGTAACTTTGAGCCTCACACGTGGCACGGAGTTTATTTAAAAAATAAAAAAATTGGGGCGCCTGGGTGGCGCAGTCGTTAAGCGTCTGCCTTCGGCTCAGGGCGTGATCCCGGCATTACGGGATCGAGCCCCACATCAGGCTCCTCCGCTAGGAGCCTGCTTCTTCCTCTCCCACTCCCCCTGCTTGTGTTCCCTCTCTCACTGGCTGTCTCTATCTCTGTTGGATAAATAAATAAAATCTTAAAAAAATAAAATTAAAATTAAATTAAAATAAAAAAATTAGAAATTTAAACAAAAAACCTGTACAGTTGATGTGTTAAGTTAAAAAGTCTGAACAATACCGGGGTGCCTGGCTGGCTCAGTCCGTACAGCGTGGGACTCTTGATCTTGGTCGTGAGTTCGAGTCCCCACACTGGGTGTAGAGTTTACTTAAAAAAAAAAAAAAAGTCTGACCGATTCCAAGTAGAGGCAAGGATGTGGAGCAACAGGAACTGTCACGCACTGCTGGTGGGACTGTGAAATGATGCGATGGAGAACGAGTTTGCAGTTTCTTATAAACATTTACTCACCACATGACTTAGCAGTTGTACTTCTAGGTATTCACGCAAGAGAATGAAAACGTATCCATACAAAGACTTGTAGAAGAATGATCAGAGCAGTTTTATTTAGAATAGCCCCAAACTGGAAACACCCTAAATCTCCATCACAGAGGAATGGATAAACAGATTGTTGTATGGGGAGCCTCGGTGGCTCAGTCCATTAAGTGTCTGCCTTCAGCTCGGGTCATGATCCCAGGGTCCTGGGATCAAGCCCCCATTGGGCTCCCTGCTTGCCGGGAGCCTGCTTCTCCCTCTCCTCCCTGCTCATGCTCTCTCTCACTCTCTCTCTCTCTCTCTCTCTCTCTCTCGCTCTCAAATAAATAAAATCTTAAAAAACAAACAAAAAACCCCACCAATTGTTGTGTATCCCTGCAATGGAATATTACTCAGCAACAAAATGGAAAGAAATACTGACACACTTAATGACATGGATAAATCTCAAAAATACCTTGAGAGGGGCGCCTGGGTGGCGCAGTCGTTAAGCGTCTGCCTTCGGCTCTGGGCGTGATCCCGGCGTTACGGGATCAAGCCCCGCATCAGGCTCCTCTGCTATGAGCCTGCTTCTTCCTCTCCCACTCCCCCTGCTGTGTTCCCTCTCTCACTGGCTGTCTCTGTCTGTCAAATAAATACATAAAATCTTAAAAAAGAAAATACCGTGAGAAAAAGAAGGCAGTTCCAAAAGACGTGCATAGGTTTGTATGACCCATTTAAATGATATTCTAGAAAGCCACAACTAATCTAAAGTAACAAAAGGCAGATCTAAGGTTCTCTGACTGGGTGATAGTGGATGGACTGACTGCAAAGGGACACAGAAAAACTTGTGGGGCAATAGAAATGTTCTCCATCTTCATGATGGTTATGGTTGTGTTTGTCAAAACTCCTCGAACCGTACCTTTAGAGTGGGTCCGTTTTAGAGTACGTAAATTATATCTCAGTAAAGTCGTTTTTTAAAAAGTGGGATGGGAAATTCTCCAGCTGCTGTTAGTCGTTCCCCTTCATGTAAATCCCTGCATACAGATCTTAAGAAAAAATTTTAGAGCCACGTTTCAAAGTTTTCAAGTCCATGGCCTTACCACAACAATTTAACATAGACTCTGAGAACAAGGGGAGCCTGGAAAATCCATGCCAGTAAGGAAGGCAATTTTGAAAGACAAAAAGTCAAGTTGAAATAACAGGCCACACTAAGGGGGGCTCCCATTGCTCAAAGTGAGACTGTCTGAACAACAAAAGGAGACTATTGGCCAAGATCAACTGACATATAATATGAAAAGTTATGACTCCATCTTGATATACAAAAAGGGAAAAAGTTAACATATTCCGAAAGAAGGTGATTAGAGTGGAATATATTCTTCTTGAATCCTTTTTTTTTTTTCCTTGAGAGAGAGAGAGAAAGCATGAGCAGGGGGAGGGGCAGAGGGAGAGGGAGAAGCAGACTCCCCACTAAGCAAGGAGCCTGACAGGCTCCATCCCAGGACCCCGGGATCACGACCTGAGCTGAAGGCAGACACCTAACCGACTGAGCCACCCAGGTGCCCTCAAATAAATAAATAAAATCTTAAAAAAAAAAAAAAAAAGAAAAAGAAATAGCTAGAGACTAAGTATGTAATGCTTAGATAACAGATACTTTATGGATTATGGATTAAGTGAAATAATTATAAGTCAAAAGGATATCTTTTTCATAGGTTTGTAGATATCTATTACTAAAAAACAAAATGCTTAATTCTGTTATGTCACCCTCTTTTTACCACATACCTTTTAAAATTATTTTATTATACATCCAAATTGAGTTATTTTAATTTTTATCTCAAGCCTTCTTTTAATTCATGTATATATTCTTCTGATACTACTTGTTCCATCTGCTAGTAAATGATAAAGTTATTCATTTATGTTACATGGGAACATTTTCCCAGTGTGTTTGGTAGCAGGTGGGCAGTATCTGGGGGGGGTCCTATAACCCAGGTGCACGGTGCCTATTCTCACATACCCCCAAGGCCAGATGGCCACTTCTCCATAGAGGCTTTAGAGTGATGAGTGACTAAAGTGACCTTTACTTACAAATTTGAACAGACAAAAGAACTGTTTAAGAAAAAAATGGGGGCTCCTGGATGGCTCAGATGGTTAAGTGTCTGCCTTTAGCTCAGGTCATGATCCCAGGGGCCTGGGATGGAGCCCCGCCTTGGGCTTCCCGCTCAGCGAGGAGCCTGCTTCTTCCTCTGCCTGCCGCTCCCCTGCTTGTGCGCTCTCTCTCTTTCAAAGAAATAAACAAAATCTTAAGAAAAAAAAAAGAAAGAAAAAATGTATCTTGGAAAATAGAAAGAGGAATAAGGAATAAATGCTATTACTTCACCTTGAAACCAACTTAACAAACTTCAGAAAGTGAAAAAAAAAAAAAAGAATGTGACTACAACGAAGCAGGAAAGTAGGACCCATGACAAAGAGAAAAACCAATCAGAAGTGACCCAGACATGATAACAGATGGCAGAATTAGTAGACAAGGGCATTCAGCAGTTATCGTCGCTGTGTTCCATATGCTTACAAGTCACATCAACGATTGAACATGTTAACTAGAGACATGTGAGGAAAAATAAGACCCAAACCAAACTTCGAGAGTTGAAAACTTCCATGCCCGAGATGAAACCTATATTAGATTAAATGCATATGAGGCCTTGCAAAAGAAAGATTCATATACTTGAAGGCATAGCTATAAAAACTATTCTGAATAAAACTTAAGAAACAAAAAGATAGAAAAAACCCATGAGCAGACCATCAGTGAGCTGTAAGCTGTGGGACAACTTCAAGCAGCCAAATATACAACCTAAAAGGGGGAGGAGACGGAAAAATGTTTGAAGAAATAGTGGCCAAATTTTTCCAAATGTGACGAAAACCATAAATCCTCAGATCAAAGCAGCTCAGTGAACTCTAAGCACAAGAAACATTAAGAAAGGGGACATAAATCGACAAGCTTAAAAGTGGTGATGACGAGAAAAATCTTAGCAGCCAAAGAAAAAAGACATATTTCATAAGAAGGAATAAAGATCAGGATGACAGCAGATTTCTCAATGAAGCAATCCAAGACAAAAGACAATGACGAGGGGCGCCTGGGTGGCTCAGTCAGTTAAGCATCTGCCTTCAGTTCAGGTCATGATCCTGGAGTCCCCGGATCCAGCCCCACATTGGGCTCCCTGCTCAGCAGGGAGCCTGCTTCTCCCTCTTGCTCCTCACCCCACTCTCATCCCCTCTCTCGCTCTCTCAAAGAAATAAATAAATAAAATCTAAAAAAAAAAAAGACAACGAAGAAACATCTGTACAGTACTGGTAGAAAAAAAAAACGGTCACCCTAGAATTTTACGTACAGCAAAAATATATTTCAAAAACAAAGGCAGAATACCTTTTCAGACAAATACTGAATGAATTTGTCACCAGCAGACCTACACTACACTAAATGTGAAAGGAAGTCCTTCAGGTAGAAAGGGAATGACACAAATTGGAAATGTGGATAGACAACGAGGAATAAAGAACACCAGAAATACAACCGCATGGATACATACAAAAGGCTTTTAAAAAATTATTATTTAAATCTCTTTACAGGGGCGCCTGAGCGGCTCAGTCGTTGGGCGTCTGCCTTCGGCTCAGGGCGTGATCCTGGCGTCCTGGGATCGAGCCCCACATCAGGCTCCTCCGCTATGAGCCTGTTTCTTCCTCTCCCACTCCCCCTGCTTGTGTTCCCTCTCTCGCTGGCTGTCTCTATCTCTGTCGAATAAATAAATAAAATCTTTAAAAAAAAAAAGATTATTGCCAGGGATAAAGGGGGTCATTCATAATGAGAAAGGGGTCAATACAGGGGCGCCTGGGTGGCTCAGTCAGTTAAGCATCTGCCTTCAGTTCAGGTCATGATCCCAGCGTTCTGGGATCAAGCCCCGTGTCGGGCTCCCTGCTCAGCGGGAAGCCTGCTTCTGCTTCTTCCTCTCCCACTCCCCCTGGTTGTGTTGCCTCTCTCTCTCTGTCAAATAAATAAATAAATGATTAAAAATCGTAATAAATAAATAAAATCTTTTTTTTTTTTTAATGAGGCAAATAGAACAGAGCAAGCTGTGGAAAAGGCCCCCGTTAGGCACACACTGGGTCTGTTCACCGCAAGCCCTCCAGTGACACAGCATGGGAAATGAGTCAGCCATACTGTCCTCATCTCGCCCTTCCCTTACCCTTCAGCCCCTGCTCATCACCTGTTTCCTGAACTCACACTGAACTTCAGCATGCAGACTTCCGGACACCTGTCTCTCTCCCTGTTTTGTAATCCCTTGGCTGTCACATCCCCCTTTGCATTTCTTTTGGCCAGATCTGTCTTGCTTTGACCTTGACACTGCCCTTTCCCTTCCGGTTTCATGGTGGTCCCATGAATTTAGTATTTGGAAACAACTTGGAAATAGCTTCCTGGAACCTCTTGTGAAACCCTGTGGTCCCTAGCCGCTCTGGCGTTCCCACAGCATGAGTACAGTCGCAGTGAGCTGTCAATTTTTTTAAAATAAGATTTTAGGGGTGCCTGGGTGGTCAGTCGGTTGAGTGCCTTCAGTTCAGGTCATGATCCCAGGGTCCTGGGGTCCTGGGATCGAGCCCCGCATTGGACTCCCTGCTCAGCGGGGAGCCTGCTTCTCCCTCTGCCTGCTCTCTCTCTGATAAATAAATAAAATCTTAAAAAATAAAAAAGTAAATTAACAAAAATAAAATAAGATTTTATTTATTCGCACGAGAGAGCACCAGTGGGGGTGGGGGTGTGTGTGGAGAGGCAGAGGGAGAAGGAGAAGCAGACTCCCCCCTGAGCAAGGAGCCCTAAACTGGGCCCGATCCCAGCTGGGATCATGACTAGAGCCGAAGGCAGCCGCTTAACCAACTGAGCCACCCAGGCACCCCTGAACAGTCAATTTTTAAACACTTGTTAAACCAGTTTAACAAGCATTTCCTGTTTCTTCTGTACAGTATAAACCACTTTATCTAAGTGGTGTGAGAAGGCCTGTCTGGGAAGGAAGGCATGCGGGGGCAGCAGAGCCTCAAGGCAGAGAGCCGTGCAGAACACCGGGTCCAGCTGTGCCGGAGCAGAGACCGCCTCTGGGTTCTTTACGGACCTGATACAGGAAAGACCTATTTTTACTCAGGTTCTTTTGAGGTGGGGCGGGAGTCGCAGGTGAAACTGAAGGAGGTCGGCGAGCCCGACACATTGGCCTAGCGCACCAAGGCTGACATACCTTAGCTGGGCGACTTTGGGCAAGTAACAAAGGGCTCTGGGTAAGATTCTTGAGGGGGAATAAAAGACCAGCCATAGACCCGACCTGACTGAGGGGCAGGAAATCTGGATTCTAGACCTGCTGCTTTTACTTTCTCTGAGGGGTCGGAGCCAGGCCCTGCTCTCTCGGTTCCCCCTGCCAAGCACTCTGCTGCCAGCCTGGCTGGGGAGAGGCTGAGGGGGTGAAGGTCCTGCCTCACCCTGGGGAGCAGGTGTCATCCTCCCCTCACTGCGTGCCTGCACCAGAGCCAGCAGCTCCCTAGGCAGTGTGTGCTCCTCAGAGGGCCCCCCGGGGACTCCCAGATCCAGGACTCATGACGCTGGATGAACACATCCGTTCGCCAGCTGATGAGATGAGACAGACCGAGGGCACAGGGCTTCCCCTGAGTTCTAGCGGCTGCCTGCAGGGTTCCGGGGCACCATCTCTGGGCAGTCCCCGGTGTGGTCGGGGTTTGTGGCCCGAGTACTTCCCATTCCTGCACCAAGCACGTTCTCAGCACCAGCATTCTGGAAAGGCCCTTTCTGGGTACAGACTTCCCCTGTTTGCAACGAAGAGATGCTCTTCCACAGCCCCCCCTCTGCGGGGAACAGAAGGTTCGGAGTTCACGGTCCTGTTTGTTGGGGCTGGAACTTGAGCCACAGGTCTGGCTGTGTCCCCCCCCACCCCCCAGCTGGCTCGCCACAGGCTCAAGCCAGGACACCGGCCTTGCGGCCCGGCCTGGCTCAGCCCCACACTCCCCTCCTCGGGCCTTCAGTCTCACGCTGGTCAGGGCTCTGCGCGCAGAAACGGCAACCCACCTCCGGACCAGTCCTCTGCCCCGCACGCCCTGCCCACCTCATCCGCCACCTCCTTCCGTGCCGAATTAAAGCCCCACCGGGGGGCTCGGGACCGTGTCCCTGACGCAAGCTCCCCCAGCGCCGGCGGCCCACGCTGCGGCGCGGCTATTTGTGGATGTGTTCGACTCCCCCGAGGGAGGCGTCTTAGCCCAAACCCCAAAAGCAAGTTACAGAAATATGCTTAGAAAGGTAGACAAGCCGCCTGGAAAAACACAGTGCTGCTGTCTTGGAGGTGTGCGCGCGCGTGTGTTGGCCCTTTTTGCTCTACGGATTTCATTGTTTATAGAATGTATAAAATATTACAGGGCTCTAAATATTACCACCTTCCGTTTTAATTGTTTATAACGAAATCTGTGATAACTTTCTACGTCAAGTCTCACACGTTTCTGAAATTTATTCCTGGGTATTTTACAGTTTGTGTTGCCACGTGAGCAATTAAAGAGAGTAAGGTAGGTCTCGTACCAAAATAGATCTCCAGTCCTATCTTTGAATGAGAAAAAAGCAAGCTGCAAAACAACAGCTTCAGTATAATACCTTTTATGGAAGAAAAAATCCCCAAACTACTAAAATGATAATACATCTCTATATGTGTATATACTACATATACACGTGTATTAAATAAAATATGTGCATATATACACGTATATTAGTCTACATATGTGTGTGGTATGTGTACACACATGCACATTATTTAACATATGTATGTGTGTATATATATATACATATATAAATTAGAGTATATTCTGCACACTGATCTATACACATATACGGCAGGAAAACAGTAGTCAGCTAACTTTCGGTCAGGCCTAGGACGGGAGATGATGGTCCAAAGGACTTTAACAGTACTGTTTAAATTTTACAAGAAAGTATCCCTATACTTAATACTTCTAAATAGGTAACAACAACAATAAATCACAGGGGGGAGCCAGGAAGCCTGAGGTAGGAAAGGCGGTGTTTCAGGTGACACATTTTCCCTGCAACAAAGTTAAATTGGCTCTGACCGCTGAGTCCCACTGGACATCTTCATGGGACAGTCTCCAAAAGCGTCACAGTATATAATTCCCAAAGCTAAAGGCATGACCCTTCTTAATATAGAGTGTGTGTCATAGATTACTTAATGCCTTAAGGAGGGTAGCAGTAAGGAGGAAAAGCGAGTTCAAAGAGAACTGGAGAGACGTAAGTATTTAGAGGCATTAAAAAAAGGGTCGCAGTGGGGCTGCTAAGCTACATAGCCAACCGGTCAATGACCTGCAGGGTCATAAAACCACTACCTTCAGAGCCAGCTCGTCTACCTGACAGAAATTATTTATATCTTATCAATCTACTCGTCATCGAATTGGGACTGGCAGTCATCCTTTTACCCTATTTCCAATTTTTGAATAATGATCTCTTCACAGAGAAGTGTGTTACGTAACCCCTTCTCTGCATTTTCTCTGCTGATCCCAACCTTTCCCAGTTCCCAGTCTGAGCTGGGTGGAAAATGGACTGACCATACTTGGTGGCAGCCCTCTGAGCTCTGAGGACACAATGCTGGGGCCTGGTGCCAGCAGCGCCCTTGTCTTGAGGCCTGAGCTGGGCCGCAGGAAGCAGGAACGAGTGGGCTCTCTTCCTCAGGTCAGGGAGCCCTGGGGCAGGACCCTGACACCCGTAACTTCGTAACTTCGTGTCTGCGGGGAGGGTGCAGGGCTGAACTGAGATCTAGGGACAAAGGAGTTCACCACAATGCGGGAGGGGGGTGACTGAGGTGAGCCGGGAGCACCAGGAGGAGCTGGACCAGGGGAGAGGCAGCCAAGTCCTGAAGGGCCTGATATAACCACAGAGAAGCCTGAGTTTGTTCAGGAAGGCCAAGGATGGGACAGGACCAAAGACTGGTTTTCAAGACTTCCTAAAGGCAGATGATGTGGGGCTCAGGGGAGGAGGTAGGGGATACCCCAAAGAAAGAACCAGGATTGTCCCAGTCCCGGGGAGGCGGCCTTGTGGGTGCTGCGGGTGAGCAGAAGGGGAAGCGGAGAAGACAGCCTCAGCAGGAGTGAGGCCCTTGTGAGGGAGGAGGGGAGGAAGCAGGGACATAGGCAATGCCTCACTGTCTTCTTCCCCGGGACCCTGGAATGAGACCTGACCACAAGGTCTTTTCCAGCACCCTTGCAGCCCTGCACCCCTGCCCAGATCCTGCTTCTAAGCCGTTTTTGGATCTGGGGCCACAATAGCGGCCCAGGCGCTACTCAAGGACCAAGCTGAGCCGAATCAGCCGGAAAAGCTGTTCTCCAAGGCAGAGGCCCACAGACCCTGCGTTCCCTCCCATGGGGCTCCTCTCTCCCAGCCCTCCCAAAGCCACCGGGGCCTCCGGACCACCCATCCCAGGTGACACACGTGGATGAGGGGCCCTCACTGCTGAGACAGCCCCCCCCCCCCCAACCTCAGCCTGTCCGGGCCCAGTCCAGGGGCTCCCGGAAGCCCCAGCGTTGGTTTACTAGGACAGTCAGGTGAGGCGCCGCGTGACTCCCAAAGACTGAGTCACACCGACTGAGTCACACCGGAAGAAGATCTGGTGGGGCGTCGGGGCGGGGTCAACCTGTGGACAGTCTCTCTGGGCCCAGCGGCCCCAGGTGGGGGGGGGGGCGGTGGTGGTGGTGGTGAAGGGGGGGTGAAAGGGAGGGCTCCCAGGCCGGCTTCTCCCCTTCCCAGGGTCTCTGCCCCGGCCTCACAGACTGGGACACACAGGGAGTTTCAGGAAGGGAAGGGGAGTCTAGGGCAGAAAGCGGGTCTAGAAGGAGCAACCTGGGGTCATCAGACCGCGCCTCTCAGCTAGGCTTCTGGACCGACGGGGGCTGGGTCGTCAGGAGTGACAGGGGGAGAAGCGTGTCGCAGGTTTGGAGGATGGGGCAGCATCCTGGGAGGAGCACTGGAGGAAAGACCCAAGATTCTGTGCCTAAGAGGTGGAGCCAGGGGAACGTGGGCTTTCGGAAAAGTGCTCCGGACTTTCTGTCCTCCCACCCACTGCAAAACAGCCTTCAGGCCCCTGCTGTGCCTCAGTTGGGGCTGGCGTCTCCCACATGGTCCCGCGCCCCACTCTGCCCCCCTCCCATACTCGCACCGGGCCAGCGGCCTTCCCTGCACCCAACTCCGTACCGCCTACCATCAAGCCCTTTCTCATCCCAGCCAGTGCCCTCTCCGGCCCCCTTCTCATTTCCGCTCCGCGCACATTCCCCGCCAGTTCGACCGCGCTCTCACTCCTGCGTGCCTTTGCACCTGCTGTTCCCCGCCCCCAGACTCTGACTTCCGGAGCCCCCCAACCCGTACCCAGCCCCAGAGCAGCCCCTTTGGGAAAGGCTTCTCTGGGACCGTCTACCAGCTCCACTCTCGGCCCCACTTCCTTTCCGGCCTCCCCAAGACCCGGAACCAAAGCGCGTGCGAACACCCCTGGCACAGGGCCTGGCACTGGCGTCTTGAAAGGGCTTTAGGGCTGGGAACCGCAGGAGGCTGGGAGCTGAGCGGGGCACCTCACTCGGCCACTGTGGGAATCGGCTGTCAAGGGACGCACGGGGTGGGGTGGGGTGGGGTGGGGTGGGGGGAGGCATGGGAGGCAAGGAGGGGTGTGGTGCGCGAGGGCTCCGCTCCGCCCCACCCTGGGGCTGGGGTGGGGTCCGGAACTGCGAACGAGCTCCGGTTCTCCCCACTCCGTCCCCCCCCACCCGCTCCTTCCTCCCCTCCTCCCCTCCTCCCCCCCCTCCCCCCCTCCCCCAGCCGCAGGGCCGCGGGGGCCGCGGGCTGAGCTCACTGGGCGGTGACGCGCGAGCTCCAATTACGGGCACCGCGTCGCCTGCCAGGGACGCTCGCAGCTGCGTCAGCTCCGGCCGCCCTCGCTACGCCGCCCCCGAGCCCGAGCGGCCTTGCGGGTGCGGGGGCCACGCAGCCCCGAGTGCGGGAGTGCGTAGACCAAGCCGGCGCGGAGCGGCCCAGGTTTCCAAGCGGTTAAGAAGGCGGTCTGTCGCCCGCGCCAGGTCTTTCGGACTTAGCCTCACACCGCCCTGCGATGGAAGGCTCTCCTGGGCCCTCAGCACTCTCTACGAGGGGACGCCGTGCCAGTGGCCATCCAGCAGCTCCTTGGTTCTGCCCACTAATGAGGAGCTCACTACCCATTATTACCATGAAAGTTCTTAAGTTAACACTCCCTTATTCATTCACTAAACGAATGTTTGCCGAGCACCTACTATGTAACAGAGACTGAGCCCTGCTTTAGATAATGACGGTTTTGCCATGACGAAACCACGTCCCAAGCCTCTCGGTTGATGCTCTAGAATTGTTTTTCTTTTCTTTCTTTCTTTCTTTTTTTTTTTTTTTCTTTTTGAGCGTATGGATCCCTTTTCTATGGAAGCCTTCGCACCTCTGACTGCAGAGTTAGGCCCTAAATCGGAGAGGGTGGAGCCTCTTTCGGTTTGAACTTGACCAAAGTATTTAGAGGTGACTAATACACCAACGCCTAGTGAAAGCTGACTTCTGGGCTTTGAAAACCTCCCCAGCTACCAGCTCTCTTCTCTGCAGGCAGGTGGAGGGGGGGGAAGCTGGCTCCCCCAAGGCCGGGTTGGTCCAGGTGAAATCTGGCTCCTGCCCAGTGGTGCAGTCCCTGCATCAGGGACAGAGCACGTGTGGTACAAGAAACCAGGGCTTCAGAAGCTGCCTGTCCCTAAGATTAAGCCCAGGGGTCAAAAGGCTGGCGTCCCCACCCACAAAGGACGTGGGCATATGTTTCAACACAGGAGGTGGTTGGAGTCTGTGGGGAGGAACAGCTGCACGTTTCAGTCTTAAGCCAGGGCAGGTGGCCTGTTACTGGGAGACTTCCTGCGGGGGTTGGGGAAGGAACCTCCCTCTCCTCGCCTGGGGAGCAGCCCACCTCCCAGAGGGAAATATCTGTGGCCCTAACCTCCTGTGTCCACCCTTGTCCTTCCTTCTGTCTACAATTCCCCCCTCTCTTCTCAAAGCTGGTTCATTCTCATCCTCCACATCTTTGCTCAGATGTCACCTTCCTTGTCCACCCTGTCTAAAATTGGTCCCCTCCTCCGGTTCCCTTACCCCTCCCCCTTATCTCTTCGGAACACTTAACACTTTGGCTGTTCACTGGGGTCATCGCCTGACTCCCCCACTAGAAGGAACGTAAACTCCAAGGAAGTTCGGCCTGGCCTTTCTCTTGCCTCATTTTCACCAGCTGTGACTTGCATGGAGCGGAGGGCTTTTGTTCAATGAATGAAGTTCTCTCCCAGGATTAAAGAATTGAAAGCTAGAAGTCAGGACAACTAGGTCCAGCTCCGCTACTATATATATATATTTTTTTTTTATCTCTTGGGGTGCCTTGGGTGGCTCAGTTGGTTAAGCGCCTGCCTTTGGTCCAGGTCATGATCCCAGGGTTGGTCCTGGGATCAGATTGAGCCCCCCCCCCCCCCCACAGCCTCCCTGCTCAGCTGGGAGCCTGAGTCTCCCTCTTCTTCTGCTCCTTCCCCCCTCCCCCCACCATGCTGCTTGTTCTCTTTCTCTCTTAAATAAATAAAATCTTTTTAAAAAAAATTTATCTCTTTATATCCACCTTTTACACAAAGAACTGGAGTCAGCTTTTTAAACATACAGTGAGATTGAACGAGCTAGCTAGCTAGTTCAAAGCTCGAGCAGGCTTATAAGCCTGGGGAAAGGCATCAAGTCCTGAATCACCACCAAAGTTGTCCCTCAGTTGTGGCTTTGAGCTGCTGGGAGCCTTACAAAAAAAGGGAACAGAATCTGTTACATGATTTGTCTTGTCCGTAGGGAAAAAGTGTCCCAATTCCTCAAGGAAAGTAAACTTTTTGCTGGCACTGAATATGTAAGAACTTTCTCACACAGGCCTTCGTATAGGGATGTGGTAGTTGTACATAGCGCTTTCCCAACCGAAGGCCTTGTTCACAGAGCCTTGCCCCGTCCACAGGGAGCAGGGTACCAGGAGCTCCGCCAGGCTGCTCTGCAGGGCCCAGGAAGGCGTTCGGGGCTCTGACTAGACCCAGGGCTGTGGCTTGGAAGTAAAGACTTCCCTTCAGAGCAGTGTGGTTTCCAGCCTTTTGTTTACATGACTCGCAATTTTATTTTATTATTTACTTATTTCATTTTTTTACTAACAATTTTATTTTTAATTGGATATTTTCAATATCATCTATAAAATAGTCTTGTGAAAGAAAGAAGAAAGAGAGAAAGAAGAAAGAAAGAAAGAAAGAAAGAAAGAAAGAAAGAAAGAAAGAAAGAAAGAAAAAAGAAAGAAAAAGAAAGAAAAGAAAAAGAGAGAGGAAGGAAGGAACCCAAATTGGATTCCAGCCTTTAGATCTAATCACCTGTTTACAAGAAACGCAGAGGGAACCGAAGAATATGTTATACCACAGGGATGTGATCAGCAAAATCTACAGTGTGGAAAATTCCAAGGGCAAACCCAGATTCAGCAAATAACTTACAGGGAAAAAAAGGTGGGAGTGAAACCTACAGAGTTCAAGAGAGTCTTAAAAGACATATAATCAAAGCATGTGTGGACTCATTGTATAAATCTTGACTAAACAACTGCAAAAAATTCGAAACTGTATATTTGAAGATTAAAGAAGTATTGTTAACTTTTTTAGTGTGAAAATGCTAATGTGATTATGTTTAACAAATTTTTACAGATGGAGTTATAGGAGGTCTGTGATTTGCTTTAGAATAACTCAGGACATGGAGGTTTTGGGGGTTGGGGAACAAAAGTGGTCAGGGGTTAGTAATTGTTGAAGGGTAATGTGGGGACTCATTAAATTATTCTTATTACTTTTTTATATGCTTGAAATTTTCCATAACTGGGGCGCCTGGCTAACTCGGTAGAGCATGCGACTCTTAATCCAGGGGTCATAAATTTAAGCCACATGTTGGGCATAGAGTTTACTTTAAAAATAAAGAAATAAAATAGTATTCTTGAAATTTTCCGTAATATATTGACATAAGATTAGTCAACTTTCCCCAATTAGCCAACATTTCCCAAGTGAGAACGTTGCAATAAAATAGCTACCATCCACTATCACCATCATTTCATTAGAAAAAGGATTTTATAACACCGAAAATACGGGGAGGGCTTAACCTCTGAAAAAAGGCCAGTCTTAAAACAGATTGGATTTTACTTTCTGGAAAAATCATAGCAGACACTACCATGGACTGGTACTGGTCTGTGGGCCCCAGCTTCAAACAGTCCTTACCAAACCTCATGTTTTTCGAAGGTTGGGATCAAAGCTAGTGGACAGGCCATTTGAGGCTGTAGCTACTTGCTCTGTGACTCAGGAAGGCTGTCACTTTGTCTCTTCTAGGCCAATTTTTCTCTTAAAGATTCAGTGTTTAACCTAGAAAGGCCCTCAAAGATCTGGTGTAAACTCTTATTTTATAGATGAGAAAACTAAGGCCAAGAGAGGAAAAGTGACTTTCTGGAGATAACACAGTGGGACTCAATGGCAGGACCTAGAGTAGAACCCAGGCTTGTGACTCCTAGTCCAGGGTTTGCTCACTCCACCCAATATTCTACCTACTCTGAATCAGCCTGTGTTTTATCTTTGTTTCAATTGGTACCTGGAAAGATAGCTGCCCGGACTTGCTGCCAGACCACCAGGCTTTAAATCTCGACCTCGCCACTTGCTGGCTGTGTGACCTTGGGGGCCTCAGTTTCCTTATCTGTAAAATGGGTGGGTGCTATAATAATGATATTCACCTTCTAAGGTCGTTGTGAAGATTGAGCTAATGCATGTGCGGTCCCTGCCACATAGAAAGTGCTGGGTGTGGGGCAGTTGCCTGTGTTTTTACCTCCTACAAGGATCATGAGTTCCACAGATTTTATGTGGAAAGCGGGCAGGCCTTTCACTTAGGATCATGGAATGTCAGAGCTAGAAAGGGCCTCTCGAGATCCTCTACAGCAGAAACCTTTTACAGAAAGAGAAAATGAGTCCCTGGGGTCTGTGCAAACTGCTGATGGTTCCAGAAGGCGCTTGGTGACAGAAGAAATAGGTTCCTGAGCAGCCCCTGGGTCCTGAGGTTCTGGGCTCTGCTAAACAAGACTGTGGGGCCCCCAGCTCTACCTCAGAGGGTCATTCCACACTAAGCTGATGTCAATGCTGGTCAATTAAAGACACAAGGGGAAAAAAAGACACAAGGTGAAGGTCCCGAGCTTTAGATTACAATGAGCGTTTGCAAACTTGGTCCAGTGGGAGCCTCACTCCAGCTCTAGAAGTAGTGAGTCCTGGAACGAATACCCCATTTCAGGAAGAGAAACCAAGGCCCCCAGGGGTGGATTAGTAAGCAAGGCCACAGGTAGAGGTTCAAAAATTCCCTGACTACTCTGGAAGATGGGGGAGTTCCTGTTCAAAAGAAGGTTAAGTCAGTATAAAATGGCTGACAGCCCCTCCGCCTTTCGAAAAGTACTTCAGCTACAAAGTCAACTAACTCCAAGGAGGCCAGAAAGGAAATGGTTGCTATGGCAACATCGTTGGCGGCCTATTTTCCTCTTTCTCTGGTTCAAAATAACAGCTTCCAGCAGGTTCCGGGTCGGGGGCGGAGGGAATCTAACTCCAGCCCAGCAACTGCACTTGGCCAATCTCCTGCCAGATTCGGTGGCAAGAGGAAGGTGGCAGCCAATGAAGAGGCCTGGAGCTTGCGTCATCGTCCTGGAGCCAGGTTGGAATAACCAGAAGCGGGAGCACTGGACCGTTTCCATGGTGACCTCCCTTAGCAACCTGACTGGGCCTATTTATGAGCACTGGAAAATTCCATCGGGCTGAGGCCTGATTTTGTTACCTTCTCTGCCTCCTTCCTGTTCCAAGGCAGGAATGAAGTCCCTGCGGATGTTTAACCCTTTCCCGAGATGAGCCCCGTGCCAGTCCGACCTGAGGGCCTGGGAGGGGGCGGCGTGCCAGGCACTGTGCTTAGTGCTGCAGGGGAGGGAAGTTGCTGGTCAGCAGTGACAGCCACCATTTATAGGGCACATCATTTGGGCCAGGCACTGTACTAAGCTGCTGACAACCTCACAACCGTGACAACGGGGAGCTACACAGACGGTTCCTAGTTCACAGAGGAAAAAACATGATTCAGAGAGGTTAAGTAACTTGGCAGTGTCACAGAGCGCAGGCAGCGCGTGGAGGAACAAGGCTCCGACCAAGTGTGTGGGACTCTTAGGGCCACTCTCTTCATGACTCCTCTGTATAATGCTTGCGGCGGGGCAGGCAGGACCCGACGGGGTGGAGGACGGGAGGGAGATAGCCATGGTCTTCAGGGGAGCTGCCCAAGGAGGGCGACATTTAGGTTGCGTGGAAGAACAGGGAGGAATACCTGCTGGTTCTAGGACACTCCAGTTGCCAGGTTGGAGTTGAGGGACTGGTGGGTGAGACCAGACAGGCCCCAGGGAAGGCTTTGGCCAGGGCTCAAGGCCCAGGCCTCTCGGCCTCTAGAACGGGGTCATGCTGGCATCCTGGCTGGGGGCAGAGAAGGAGTCCAGCCTACACACATTCCTGCCTGACTCCTGCTGGGGCAGTGCTGCTTTGGGGGGGGGGGGCGGCGAAGGCAGATCTGGGGGAACCAGCAGCCGGAAAGTGGAGTCGCCTGGACCAACCCAAGCCAGAGGCCACACAGGACCAGCTGCGTGGATGGCGCATAAGCCGCGCACAGAGCTGCTCTTGGCTGAGACGTGGCTCTAGGCAGACTGGGACTCTGCGATGATAAACAATAAACACGCCATAGCTTAAGGGAACAACAGATGCGTCACTGGGGGAAGGGTGTGATCGCAGGAGTGCTGCTGAGGTCACTGGACCACAAGGGCGACAGGACAGACTGACCATTCAGCAGGGAAGGCCTCCTGCAGGAGGAAAGGGGCCTGCCTAGCTCCTGAAGTTGGGGGGGGGGGCTCTGACTGGCAGGGAGAACGGGCATGTCCTTGGGGGAGAGGTGGCAGATGTCCATGAACTAGGGGAGACGGCAGTAAATAGGGCTGGAAGTGGGGACACAGAAAGGACACGACTGATTGAGCGTTACGGCCCAGGTTCAGGGTGGGGCAGTAGGTGATAAAAATCTGGTAGAATGAGGAAGGGTGACCCTTTGTAACCTCTCTACAGCCTCTGTCTACCCCTTGGACCTCAGCTGGTCTTTGCCTAAGCGGAACAGTCATGGAAATTTCCACCTAGGTCCTTTTCTCAAAGCTGTTCTCAGCTCCACCTTCTCCCCAGGCCCTGCTGTGTCCACAGTTCTCTTGCTCCTGTAGGCTGTGGCTGAGGGGCCTGGGGCAGCCCGAGAGATTTGGTGACAGCCAAAGAAGATTCATGTGGCGTGAACTTGTGCGAACGCCAGGCACAGGGCATCACGCTGCTACGGAACACCAGGCTGTCCCCACACTGATGGGCCTGGAGTGTTCTTGAGCCGGGGCAGCTCCACGTGGGTGTCTGCCCCCACAGTATAGGGTAGCAGGGCTGAAACAGGCCCTGAGTATTGGGGGTACCCCACTTCTGCTCCCAAGGAATTATCTGGATGCTCTATTTTCTTTGGAGGGGTCGCATTTTGTATATTTCTAGAAGCTCCGAAGTGGAAGAGTGACTTCTGTGGACAGGGTGGGGCTGGGAAGACACTGGAAGTTCATTCTTCCCTCCCCCCAGCTTCCCCACACTGGGCTCCCAGCTCCACCCCAGCGGGGAATGCAGGGACCAGACAGAATGGAGCCACCTTCGTCTGCAGCTGGGGAGGGACTCTCCCTCAAGGAGGCTGGCGCAGACCTGTCTCTCCCCTGTCTGTACGTGAGGGAGCCTGAGACTCCTTGGGCCCCACTTTCAGGCTCTAGAAGTGGCACCTCACCCTCCCTGGCAGCCCGGCTGTCAACCCTGGAGTACCCTGACCTTCAGAGGAGCAAGGGGAACATAACACCCATCAGTATCCAGGAAAATATAGGCTGTGTTGTGGCAGAGTCACTATGGGGTGGTGACATGAGATGACCGGGATATGCTGGTCAGAGAGGCCCTTCCCGAGGAGTGACGTCTAGGCAGGGTGATGAGAATGAGTGTCCTCTGAAGAGTTGGGGAGGTACCTTCCAAACAGATGTATCATCAACAGGAAAGAACATGAGTCTGGAAAGGGCCAGAGGAGCTGAGGAGACAGAGAGGAGGATACCAGAGTGGGGAGCCCAGAGAGCCTGAGGCCGACTCCTCTGTCTTCTTTGTCTTGTCCCGTGGCCACCACCCACCCCCATCCAGGCCTCCATGACCTCTGACTTGGGCTCTGACAATGGACTCCACGGCCCTCCCATCTTCCATCTCTCCCAGCTCAGCCACCTTGTAAACAGCAGCCCCACACTACTTGCCACGCCAGGGCCTCTCCCAGTTCAGAGAGGCCCAAAGAGCAGAGTCCGAACCTCTCCTCCAGGTAATTGAAGCCATGCCAGCCCTTACTCCAGTCTCCCCTTCATGCCTCTCCTGCTTTCTAGTGAGTTCCCATCACCTAATGAGCTTTAAGGTCTATTCCACCTCGATCACGGGATGGCTCTCCTGCCACATTAGCCCTGGAGAAGGACCCGTAATGCCACAGGCTTCTGTGTCACTTGGCCTGTGTTGAAATATACACCTTGGGAGAAGTTTCTGGAACTGGGTGACCTGGGTGACCTCTGTCTCCTGGTTCCACAAAACTTGTCTGCATGGGGGGTGGGCCACAGCTGTGTGGAGGGTGGCTGGCGCACCCAGCGTGCGCGGGTGTGGGCAGAAGGTATGAAATGTTTAATAAGCATCATGCTGGGTATGCGGTGCTAACGCAAGCATCCGCCAGGGTCCTCGAGCGGGTGACTGAACAGATCAGGGATCCAAGAGCGTGGACAGACTCATGGTTCCTTCAGGCCGTTTCTGAAGGTCCCTGGAGGCTGAGTAAGCAGGGCCCCCCCGCACAGGGGAGGCCTGACTGACGATGAGGCCCGAGCCTTCAGCCGCTGCTCCCCTCGCCCTGGGGGCTGAGTGTTCAGCTGGAGAGACGGTAGGCGGCCTTCGAGGTTCTCCATGGGTCAGTCTGTCTGGAAGTTCTCCGGAGAGGCAAGTGGGTCCCGGTGTCTTACTGCTGCCCACAGTTGCCCTGCACCCCGATGGGCAGTCTTGTCTCTGTCAACTCCAGACGCCTTCTGTCCCTCTCCCAGCACGTCACGTTGTGTCTAATCACCGCCTGCTTCCTTCCTAGCACCCTTCCCTTCAGGACTCAAGCAGCGCAGCCAACGACTGAAAACCTCACAGGATGCCTGAGCGGCTTTTTCACAAGTGACTCTGGCCAGGAGGACATTCCAGGTCGGGGACCCCTTTGTCCTTCAAGCCCCTCCAGTGCTCAGTGGTCAGTCAGTCAGTCACACTGCCCTTGCTGAGCCTGGGCCACACATGCCCCTTGCCTATTCTGCGTGGGGTCTTAACTCCGGAAGAGATGCTTTTCCAACGTAATCACTTAGTTGTTACTCGATAGACACACGCAGATCTTCTGTCGTGCGCCAGGCACTAGCGCTGGCGAGAGAGACATCCTCGGCCTCAGTTTGCTCATCAGTCTCAGGGAGAGCAGCTGCACCTGCCTCACGGGGAACGGGGCTGAGGACTGAAAGGAGATTATGCACGGAAAGTCCATCTCAAGAAAAGTCACAGGAGCCAAAGCCGTGTGCTGTAGTTACTGTCCTGCGGACACATCGGGGACCACGGAGGGGCCAAGGGAAGCGCAGCAGACTGTTCTCTGCTGGGGAGAGGAGGCCTGTAGAAAGTCTCCACTGAAGACTAATTGGGACAAGAGGAGTGGCCAGAGGGAGGAGGACAGCATGGGGAAAGAAGGTCTAGAAAGGCTGGGGTGAAGCCTGTGAGGGGCCTTGCAGAGCTCTGAAGTTGGGGAGATGAAGCAGAAGCGGCTCCCCTAGAGAGCCATGTTCTGTCCTTTGTTGTCACTCTGTCCTCTAACAGCCCGTGGTGCTACAGCTGGGCTGCCATTGCCACCCTTCCAGAAAGATCCGCAAACAGGCAGCAGGGCCCAGCGCCAAGGACATTATGTGGTGAATAGACTAAAGAAGGAACTAGCAGCAGGGAGCTCATGGGCTGGGGGTGGGGGAACCGTTCTTCCAAGATACCTTCTCCTTTGTTACCCCCAGAAAGAGGATTCTGTCTCACACGGAAGGGAAGCCTCTACATCTTAGAGGAACGTACAGTGAGAAAATGGATGCTTCTCTCAGGAAGACAACAGGAGAATGTTTCTCTTACTCTTCTGCCTAGTGAAGTTCAGTGCCTGAGAGGGAGAAGCCCCGGGCTGCCTCTTCTGACAGCATTCTGGGGAAGGCCAATGACACGGCGGCCTGTAGTCTTGCTAACTTGTTTTTGCTGGAATTGCCCTCAGCTCTGGTGGGTGTCAGGGGTTGTTTTCAGACCTCCACCATATGTTTTTAGCTGTTCAAAATCCCCTAGAAAAGAATGATCTCTCTTCCCTATGATGGAACCCTGAGCTGCTGCGTCACCTTTGTGGGATTTTCCTGCTGCTGCAGCTGGCCACTGTGCAAAGACAGGGAGCCAAGTGTTTGCACCATTATTGTTCCAGAGATCAGCTCTGGGAAGGTCGGGGGTGAGGGGGCAGCAGGAGGGGGCTGGGAACTGCAAATTCCTAGAGTCTTTAGAAAACAAAAAAGTTGTTTTTTGGGGACTCCCCTTGCCTTTTCTTTTTGATCTGCCTTTCCAGAACAGTCTTGGGTAATCCAGTATTAGATAAAAATCATAGGATTAGATAAAATCAAATGAAAGAGGTGTAGCCGGAGACCCACCCAGACTGAACTCAGACCCAGACCCAGAAATGAAGGCCATCCATAGCTTCTCTCTTGAGTAAGCCTGACTGGCCTTGCTTAAAAGGGGGTGAGATGGAGTGCATTCTGGCATTCTCTGGAGGTTTCTGGCCTGACGTGAGTCTTGAGCAATATAGGTCGGGCCTTGCTGACAAAAGGCCTGGAGGCATAACCTTAAATTTTTGCTCCTTTCGTCCTTTTCATTGCCCCACCTCCTTGAAGCCACAGCCAGGAGGCCTCAAATCTTTCCTGCACCCTTCCCATCTTTGTTTACTGCGTTTGACAGAACTACTGTAGTCAATCCTTTCATCTAATCTCCTCATTTTACACAGAAGGAAACTGCCAATGAGAAGTTATTTGGGTTAGTGCCCAAGGTCACATGGGTGTTTGTCAGTGGAGTGACTGCCACAAACAGACCAAGGGCCACCTATTTTTAGCCAAGGCTTTTTTGATGGGGGGGGGGGAATGAAACCACTGGCTAAAATGGCTAAAACTCCTTATATTTGAGTTTTTAGGTGCAGATGAAGGCTAGGTTTCAGATGGAGGTGATGCAGGATATGGAAGCATCAGTGGAGAGGGCAGCTGCCGTCAGACATTCTGGTTAAAAGGAACAGGAATACAGGCCAGAGAAGAGGTGCCTTGAAAAAATGCAATTTTATGTTTAAAGCGATCCTCAAAGAGTTGAGAAAAGGGCACATAATCAAATGTATTATTAACATCCTCACCAAGGAACATGGTGATTTGGGGCCAACTTGTTTAAGTAAACGTTCCAGAAAAGAAGGGACTCACTATATAAAGAGGAGAAAGGAATGAGAATATTTTTGGAGACAGCAAAGCTCTCTTTGTCAAACAAAAGCTAGGAGATGAAGTCAGTAAATATTTGGGCCTACACAGTAAAAACAGGGGTTAGCATCCATAATCTCCTCCGAAATATCATTTGCTTACTAACTGGTAAAAGAAAATTTCTCTCTGGCCTCGCTTGGCAAGTCCTCTCTTTCCGCACAACAGATTCCTGAGTCCTGACCTTCATTCAAATCTCTGTGTTTTCCCCAAAACCAGGGAGAACTAACCAAATAACACACAGCCATTTTAACAGTATAAGGAAAAGGCTAGAATGTGTAAAGAGAATGGAAATGACTAGGTTTGCAACACTGACAGTTATTTAAAGCACTTTCAAACCGGGCCTCTCCAGAGCTCTAGAGTGGGAGAGAGGGCATGGGCCGCAGAGGAGGTCCTGGGTACCCCCCTACCCCCCGCAGAAAACTGCAGCAGAGGCTCACAGACACCCGGGAGAGGGCATAGCAGGGAGGCGCGGAGGGGAGGAGGTGGGGAGGGGGAAGGGAAGGAGCTCGAGGTCAACTTCCGGCATTCAAGAATAGATTCTGCTACTAATTAGCTGTGTTTGATTTTAGGCAGATCACAAACTCCCCAGGCTCCCAGCTCCCCGTTTGTAAAATGAGGTGACCCAACCCAGTTGTCCTCCTTCCAGCGCTAAAATCCCACTAAAATTTTCCAATCCAGAGCAAACATGAAGCCTGTGTCTGAAGGGAGTCAATCTGCATCTCAGGAATATTCCGCCCTTAAAGGGAAAGCGGGGAAGAAGGATTAAACTCGAACAGCTTTGCCAGGGTCATGGGGGCGGGCGAAGTTGGTTGGGGGGGGGGTGTCAGTACCTGCTCCCCGATGCCTTCACAACCACGGTCATTTACAGGAGACAACGGGGTTTTGAAAACAGAGTTACCAAGTCTCTACAATTCCCAAGTCACTATTTAGATGCCACCCTATCTTGTCATTAAACTTCGTCCTACCTTCTTCGAATTCACTGCCTAGCGACCTGCCATTTTGTAGGTTCCATAATAAAGCCCCTGAAGGTGAAAGAGGACGGGTGTCATCACCCAGTCGTAGGTTCCAGGCTTTAAACCATGGTGTCCCGCAGCTCCTCACTGTCTCTGCTTCAGTTTCTTTTCCAAAAAGTGAGGCAGCTGCTAGGTCCGTCCCGGAGACCCTCTTCCACCTCGCGTATTCTGGACTAATAAGCCCTGGTGGCATGCAAACACCCCAAGTGTGTTACAGTAAAAAAATAGCATTTGAGAACTACAAGGGGATCCAGTGAGAATTTTCAATTAATGGATGACTTTGATAGAATATGGGGCAATGACAAAGCACAGAAAAGGGGAAAGAAAAGCAGACCTGGGCTGCAAACGGGATGGAGGGAAGGAAGGAGGGAGTGAGGGCAGCAGCCCCAGGAAGGGAAGAACAGTCCGAGGGTGGTGAAAGGGAGGAGGGGGGGCCGCGAAGCCTTCCCCCCCAACCCCAGCCGTCCCCTGCCCCCGCAACATTCTCTGGCACAGGCACAGGGTCTGGGGGCGGGGCGCGCATGCGCACTAGCGCGCTGCGCCAACCGCCAGCGCTCCTGGAGGCGGCCAGGACCGGCCGGATCCGGTTAGAGCCAGCCGTGCCCGCCCGCGAGCCGGCGCCTCACAAAGGGAGGCGGCGGCTCACGGCCCGCGTATCCCTACGCCGGGCGGGTGCGGGGTCCGTGCTTGCGCTGCAGCCGCGCCCTTCCCCCAGCTTTTGTCCCCGTCCTGCCTCTGCGGGCCGTTGGGGCCTCCAGGCAAGCCGCTCCCCGCAGTCCTTCCCGCGGCCCTGGCAGCCCGAGGGTTCTGGATGCCGAGCGGAGCTTGACCGGGTGGAACCGGAGTGGACTCGCCTCCCTCCCCTCCGCATCCCACCTCGCCCGGTTCTCCGTGCAGCCGTTTGAGCCGCGTGGAAACCCGTGTTCGGGAAGCCCCCGGCGCCATTGTTTCGGTCTTCTCTCGCTTCGCCCGCCCGGGAGTCAGAGTTCTCCTTTGCCACCCCGGGAACCGAGATTTTTCTCAGAATCCTTGTCACGCAGTGCTTAGTCAGTTTTCCCTTTAGTTGGGAAACTCCAGAGGGTGCTTTGGAAGCAAAACTAATCAAACTACAGGAAAATCTTCGGTTGGGAGAAGAGTTTTGTTTCCCTTGCAACTCCGGTTTAAAAAACCTTGGGAGTGGAGCCAAGCCAGAGATCATACAAACTCTAAAAACACAAACTTAGAAAACCAAATTCATAAGCAGAGTTTCATGGGTATTTGCGAAAACGTTCTCAGACTGGCTGTCCAAGGTCGTGTCTTCGGAGGCAAAACCTTTGGCGTTTGGGAAGCAAAGAGGACACTTTAAACTTGGTTTTGACAGATTAGGATTTTGAGTTTAATGAGAAACCTGGAAGCTTAGAAACGGTTCACGTTTGGGCAGAATAAGACATATAAAAAGGCAACCAAATATGTGGGGTTCTAGTTAGTATTTATTTAACTGCAAAGACGGGAACGTGAAGCATGTAAATAACACAAGTCCCCCCCCCCCCACCCGCGTCCTCGGATCTTCGCAAGCCCCCGAGTTGGCTCGCCAGCTCTGATTCAAGAGACAGCCGTACATGGTGGCTAACTTGAGACAGTTTCTAGAAGTGGATTTCCATATTTAGTAGAATTCTTAAGCAGATAACCCGGAGCGTTCGGGCTTCTCCAATAACACGACAACCAGAACATGTCCAGTATAGCCAGCGCAGGACCTGAGGGGGTTTTGGGGGACAAACGGACACTTTGTCGCTGCTAAGATGGCTGCGGTCTATTTACCAGGCTGATGCTCAGTTATATAATGGAAATGAAGGCCGTGAGCAAACCCATTTTAACTTCCTTCGAAAAGCACTAAGGAGTACCTACTGTATCCCCCCCAAATCATGAAAGGTATTTAAAAAGTTACAAAAAAAATTCCAAAGTAATGGCTCTGAGTTCAGGGGCGCTGGTCTACTTAAATGTGATTTTGTTTTTGCCTAAATGTTCTCAAATCTACTTGCTAGTAAGTTTTGAATATTTCTGGGGACACAGTCGATAATCAAGTTGCCTGAACTGTCACGAAAAATCTAGAAAGTCTTGTAAAGCTAGGGTCTATTTTTAACCCGTCCGAGGAACTATTTTTGCTTCCCTCACAAAGGCGGCGGAGGGTTATTCAGATCGCGGTGTGAGGTGGCTTTGGGCTATAAATACGCCTCTCCCGGGCTGTGCGGCAGGCTTTCAGGCAGCGAGCGCAGAGGCAGCTGGGGAGGCAGGAGGCGCTGCTTGAGGAGACTGCAGATAAGTTTCTCGCTTGAGAACTAGGAACGAATATAGTTTTTCAGGAAGTGTAAATAGCGATAATACTTACTGAGCTGTTGCTTAGCATTAAATTCTTAAAAAGGGCTTAAAGGGAAAATATGAAGACCTTAAAGAGTAGCTTAAGAAAGAAAAAGCTGTTTCTAGAACCAGACGGAGGTTAGGAGGTGAAGCTAATTAGTGGAGTGGAGAATACCTAATTCTTAAAAAAAAAATTGCGAAAAGGACGGCAAAGTCCGGGATTCAAAAAATCCTTAAATCGAAGGGCAGCCTTTTAGGTTGCCATTAAAACGTAAATGACCTAAATAGAGCCTAAATGTTTTAAAAAGACAAGTTGTAGATGCTTAAAATTAAGGTTCGTCTTTTAAAAAGATGAACCTGAAGGGGATTAAGAGCCCTTCAAATTCGTGGCGCAGTGAGGGTTGCGGCATTTGAAACCTAGGTCTTAAGGGATGACTTGCTGAAAACCAGCACTAATTAGGGAGGGGTAGGATAAACGTTTGGAGAGGTTAGAAAACTGGAGAACTCAGAAGACAGAAGTACAGGAAGGTGAAGACTTAAAGACAAGTACAGAGAGGTGAAGACAAGATGTAGAGAAGATAGGAAAATTGGGAGAAAGATGACACGCCTTAGAAGACAAACTAAAGCCTGAAGGCAGGAAGCAGAAGAAAAAGTATTTAGAGAAACTAGAAAAACAAGGCAACCAAGGTCTCAGATGCAAATTGAGGAGAAAGCCAGGAGTTGGAAATGAGGTGGGAAACACGGTCGGGGAAGGTACTTGAGGCAGAAAATGGAAGACCAGCTAGGACAAGTATTGAATACAAGCACGCAAGATAGACAAGGTAGAGGAGGTTAGGCCAAAAAACCGGATTAAATTCAAGAACAGGAAAACTAAGGAAGTGAATTGTTAAAATTCTTAATGGAATTTCTCCTAAAAGCCCGTAAATTTAATTGCTGGTGGTGCAGAAGCTAGATTTGAGAAGATGAGGGCGTTAACACTCCTGTAGCCCGGGAGCAACTTAGAAGAATTATCCCGAAGCCGGAAGGGAAAGTTAAAAACCGCAGTTTTACAGCTTTTGCTACTAAAAGGACCGAAGGTATTTAAGAACTCAGGTAGAATACCTTTGGAGAGCTAAAAATGAGTTTAAACACAGTAGCTTTTAGTGTCTTGGAGAATTTAAAGAACTCCCCTACCCGAAGTAGTTCAAGATCAAGAATAACTACCAACTTAACCCTTGGGCGTTGGACTTGGAGCTAAGATTTTCCGACTCCTGAGGACTAGCGCTGGTTGGCAGCTGACGCAGGTACTACGCAGACGTGGATTCAGTGAACCTAGGAAGACAGGACCGCAGGAGCCAGTGGCGGTGAAGCTAGGCCTGAGGAGCGAGCTGCAGTTGGCGGTGAAGCTAGGAAGGGAAGCGCAGTCCGGGAGCCAGCGCGGTTTGGTGAAGGAAGGAAGCTAGGAAGAAAGAAGGAGCCCCGCCGATGTGGAGGTGAAGCTAGGAGAGGACCCCGGGCAGGAGCAGCCAGTGCGCTGTGGCGATGAAGCTAGCGAGCGGCCTGGCCGGGCGAGCACGCGGAGGCGGCGAGCAGGCGGTGTGGAGGCTAGGTAGAGGCTCCCAGAGCGGCGGCCCGCGTGCGAGGCCGCGGGGGGAGCCAGTGGTGTGGGAGAGGTCCGAGAGGTCGGCGGCCGAGCTTTTTGTGACGAGTATGGTAACCTTTTCTCTGTTTTCCCAGTGGTAACGGGGGAGTTGCGTGCCTAAGCGCTAAGGGATTCGTGGGGTGTAGGCCGATTCCGGGTGTTGCAGGTTTCTCTTTTTCAGGCTTGTTTTCTCATCTTGTCTGAAGCTTTTGAGGGCAGACTTCCAAGGCCCGGAGGAATGGTAGATGGCAAGTTTTTTTTTTGTTTTTAACCGATTTGAGGGAAACCAAATGAATTTGATAGAACAACCTTGAGACAAGTTTTATAAGTTTTTATGTTTAGCTTGGGGTAATGAAGCCTTTCAGTTTTATGAATAGATGACCTGTTTTTTCTTCCCTTACCCTGTATTAGAGTTTACTAAATGTGGAGTTTGGGTGTGTAACGATGGGGGGAAAGTTTTTTGTGTGTGGGGGGGGGGGCAAAATGTGTTCTGAGTTCTTTTCCCCTTAGGTCTGTCTAGAGTCCCAAAGGCAAATGAATCAAGGTAACAGGAAAAAAGAAAATCCAGTATCAGGATAATCAGAACACCACAGGTTTACAGTTTCTAGAAACTAGAGCACGAGCAGCTCTCAATTTTGAGTTCTGTGGCGGAGCTGTCCATTGGAGAAATGGCTGGTAGTTACTCTTTTTTTTCCCCACCCTTTCATCAGATTTTTAATACATAACCCTTTAAATTCGTTGTATTTACTTATTTTGGGGTGGCCTTACCAGGGAAGAGGGTGGGGGAGAAAATTTTCTTTCTAAGATTCTCCACAGATGCTATAGTACTATTGACAAACTGGGTTAGAGAAGGATTGTACTGCTGTGCTGTTGGCACGAACACCTTCAGGGATTGGAGCTGCTTTTTTCCTTGGAAGAGTATTCCCAGTTGAAGCTGAAATGGTACAGCACAGTGCAGCTTTGGTTCATATTCAGTCCTCTCAGGAGCACTTCAGAAGAGCTTGACTAGGCCAAATGTTGAAGTTAAGTTTTCAAGTAATGTGACCTTTAAACTAACCTTTATTAAAGGGGAGGGGCAAATTTTGGCAGTTGGCAGTGGCCTGTTAATGGTTGGGATTTGGGAGGGTTGGGGTTAGGTAATTGTTTAGTTTATGATTTCAGATAACTCATGCCAGAGAACTTAAATACTTAGGATGGAAAAACTAAAGAAATCTCACCTTCCAAGTTGGCAAGTAACTCCCAATCCTCTAGTTTTTGTTTTCCCCCAGTTTGAATTGGGCAGCTGGGGAAATTCATGAAGGTCCACTGGATTCAGAGTGTAGGTCTGGGGAAGGAAAGTACAGGACTGGGGGGTTGGTCTTAGCCCACTGGCTGACTTAGATGATAATATCTTGGGAATTTAAAAAAAATGGCTAAAGTTGTTTGGATATGGTAGTGTGTGGTTCTCTTTTGGAATTTTTTTCAGGTGATTTAATGTAACTTAATACTACTGTAGGAGCTTCAGAGCAAAGGAAGTGGCTTAAGTGATCCTGAAGGGATTTCTTCTGATGGTAGCTTTTATATTATCAAGTAAGATTCTATTTTCAGTTGTGTATAAGCAAGTGTTTTTTTTAGTGTAGGAAAAGTACTTTTCCTTTGTATGACTGCAAACAAGATGTTAAGGTATGCTTCAGTATTACTGTAAATTGTGTATTTTAATCATTTCTGATAAAGAGGGTGGGGTTTTGTGGATGAGGGAGGGGAAACCTTTTTTTTTTTCTGTAGACTTTTTTCAGATAACTTCTTCTGAGTCATAAGCAGCCTGGCAATATGATGGCCTAGATGGAGAGGGAACAGCTCCTTGGTGAATGATAAGTAAAGACAGAAAAGATTATATTTCATACCTCCATGGGGGAAAAAGCATAACCCTGAGATCCTTACTACTGATGAACGCATTGTCTGCATATGCAAAAAAAATTAAGCAAATGAAACTACCAATTTAAAGTTAATGGAAAAAAAAAAAGAAAAAAATAAAGTTAATGGAATCTACCATTTTAAAAGTTATGGCCTATCAAGCTATACCCACAAAAAAAGAATTGATGAGAAATAATACAATGAATTGATGAGAGATACAACGAAGATCAAATGTCCACCTCAAAATACTGCTTTTACAAAAGCAGAATAAAATGAAATGAAATGAAAATGATAATACCAACATTAATCCTGGAATAAAAGAAGCTGAAATAATTCAGAGTGGGATCAAGTGGATTGAGAGGAGGCTGTGCTGTTTGCCAATCTTTCGTTTGCCTCAGACAGGTTTCTCTTCATTATCAGAAGAGTTGCTTCATTTCATCTGGGAGCAGAAAACAGCAGGCAGCTGTTAACAGATAAGTTTAACTTGAATATGCAGTATTGCATGTTAGGGATAAGTGCTTATTTTTAATAAGAGCTGTGGAGGTCTTAAGTATTGAACATCGCTGTTTTTCCTGATCCCTTTCCTAAGGGATTCCAGGATTGTGAGGGATTTTCCCATCTAGCCTTCGTAAATATCACACAGGACTTGTACCTGTGGTTTCCAGGATGGGATAGCAGACCTCACTCAGGCAAGTAATCCTTAAAAGCCTTGAAAAGTAGTGCCTTAATAATCATAAGATGATGTTTATTAAACTAAGAATTTGTTGAGCATTGAATCTCTTAAATCCTACAAAAGGATAGCATATTGTGCTGGTAACAAGAATCCGATGTTAAGCTTGCTAAAATTTAAATGTTGTGTTGTGATGTACATTGTGCAGAAAACATTAAATCATGCAAAATAAAACATTTTAATATAGAGAATGTAAGCTTTTAGAAAGCGGTCTCCTCATTTAAATAAAGTATTGTTTGTTTGTAGTTAGTGTTGGGCAATCTTGGGGGGATTCTTCTCTAATCTTTCAGAAACTTTGTCTGCGAACACTCTTTAATGGACAAGATCAGGAATTGAGCGGAAGAACCTTAACTTTAAGGCAGGAAAAAATCATTTTATCCTTCGTAAAGTGATGAGCATTTAATAACCCAGGCCCATGGCAATAGAGGCCCTCTAAATAAGGAATAAATACCTCTTAGACAGGTGGGAGATTATGATCAGAATAACAGGTAACTACACTACTACACTCTTTCCAGAAAGTTAGGGGTCTATAAATTGACAGTGGTAGAGTAATAAAATACTGTTCACATTTCCAGAGTTGCATGTTAACTTTAAATGCTAATAATCATCTCATCTGGTGTTAGCCAATGTTTACACAACTGGCCTTTCATATAGGTACTTGGTGGGGGGGGCATGTGGGTTTTCAAAGACTTTTCCTTTGCAGAGGCTTCATTTCATCCTTCGTGAAGCTGTTCAGGATTTTGACTTGCATATAAGCGCTTGGCTCTGCCTTCTGTTCTAGTGAGTGTATGAGACCTTGCAGTATATCAGCAGAATACTCAAGTAAACTTTTTCCCCTGATTTTGGAGGGAAGGGAGGAGGGGGTGGGGCTTACTTGTTTTAGCTTTTTTTTTTACAGACCACACAGAGAATGCAGTTGTCTTGACCTCAGGTCTGTCTGTTCTGTTGGCAAGTAATGCAGTACTGTTCTGATCTGCTGCTGTTAGAATGCGTTGTGAAACGACTGGAGTTTGATTAAAAGTTGTGTTCCCCCAATGCTTGGAGTAGTGATTGTTGGAGGAAAATCCAGCTGAGTGATAAAGGCTGAGTGTTGAGGAAATTTCTGCAGCTTTAAGCATTCGTGTTTGTGATTGAAGCCAAGTACCTTTTGCTGTGCTTCTTTAGGTAAAATGCTTTTTGTTCACTTCTGGTAGGGGGGGTGGGGAGGGCACTGAAGCCTTTAGTCTTTTCCAGATGCAACCTTAAAATCAGTGACAAGAAATAAATTCCAAACAAGCAACAGTCTTCAAGAAATGTACCTGGCAAGTGGAAATGTTTATCAGTTCAGTGGTCTTAGTGCATTGTCTTTGTGTGGGTTTCTCTCTCCCCTCCCTTGGTCTTAATTCTTATACGCAGGAACATTCTCAAAACAGCAGACGTATGCGAAGGGCCAGAGAAGCCAGACCAGTAAGGAAAAAAATAGCTTATTTACTTTAAATAAACATTCCATTTTAAATGTGGGGATTGGGAACCACTAGTTCTTTCAGATGGTATTCTTCAGACTATAGAAGGAGCTTCCAGTTGAATTCACCAGTGGACAAAATGAGGACAACAGGTGAACAAGCTTTTTTCTATATTTACATATCAAGTCAGATCCATTATGAATGAATAAATTAGTGTAAAATAGACTTTCAGCTTTATGCTGGAATAAATAGCATGTGAGCAAGCTGTTCGTTGGCCTGGGGGTGGAGGGGTGAGGTGGGCGCTAAGCCTTTTTTTAAGATTTTTCAGGTACCCCTCCCTAAAGGCACCGAAGGCTTAAAGTAGGACAACCATGGAGCCTTCCTGTGGCAAGAGAGACAACAAAGCGCAATTATACTAAGGTCAATACGAATGGTGTCGGCCTCATAACCCCATCTTCTGTTAGACATGAGGACTTGCCTCAACACCAACACCCTTGGCAGACGCGCACTGAGGCTCTCTTCGGGAAATGGAGCATCTGAAGGAATGTTTTGAGTACTTTACTTAACCCTGGGCTCGTCCTGCCCTGACATTTAATAATGCTGCTTTCACAGCAGCTCTTGAAAAAGCGCACACCTCAAGTGATGGTCGAAGGGGAGGGAAACGGGGAAAGCGGGCAACCACTTTTCCCTAGCTTTTCCAGAAGCCTGTTAAAAAGCAAGGTCTCCCCCCAAGTGACTTCTCTGCCACATCGCCACTCCCTGCCTTTGGCCTAGCGCAGACCCTTCACCCCTCACCTCGATGCTGCCAGTAGCTTGGATCCTTGAGGGCATGATCCGTAATCGGTTTCAAGGTAACAGTGGTGCTGAGGTCTTCTGGTGGGTTGCACTACTAGAAAAGGCCATTAATTTGCCTGCATATGGTTAATATTATTAAAACCACAACTAAAAAGCTCTACGATGTTCGTAATACCATTAGCCCGTGATTAAAACACTTCAGCCAGTGAATGGAGAAATAACGTTTGAGACTGTAATGTTGGGTGGGGAAATACATCATAAACTGAAGAAGATGGCATTTTAGTTTTGAGGACTGTTGGGGTGGGATTGCAAAAATTCTCTGCTAAGACTTTTTCAGGTGAACATAGCAGACTTGGCCAAGCTAGCCTCTTAGCTGAAGCAGACCCGTCAGTGTTCTTCAGTAGGGTCGTTAAAGGTTTTTCTTTTCCTGAGAAAACAAAAGTTTTGTTTTCTCAGGTTTTGCTTTTTGGCCTTTTCCTAGCTTAAAAAAAAAAAAGCAAAAGATGCTGGTGGTTGGCACTCCTGATTCCAGGACAGGGTTCAAATCCCTGCGGCGTCTTTGCTTGACTGACCTGTCTTCAGGCCTCTTTCCATTTTCCTCTTCGGGTGCTAGGCTTTGGGGGAGGTGGAAAAGAACTTCGTTGAATTTGTTGGAAATCTAAATCCGTTTGTGTTTATGTGGGAACCTAATGATAACTGCCGTGTCTCTGATTTTCAGGTAGTCCCCAATACATCTAGTGTTTGGCGAAGGCTTACTATTAAAAACTTAAAATTTCATATTAATAAAAATAAAATTGAAAAGCTCTTCATTGGTGTGAATTCATGATTCTTTTGTGTATAAACCGAACTTCGGTCCATGAGTAGCTGAGGGAAGATGGGGTGTTTTTTTTTGGGGGGTTCTCTACCTTGTTGCTGGTTACCGTAACAGCAAGATCTCAGGGGGACGCACTCGGGAAGTGCTATGGGGTCAGCAACCTAAAGGCCCCAGTAACTTGCCCCGCAGAAAAAGCAGCTCGCTCTGTACTGCTGAGCAGTGGCTGAGCTGCCCGGGGTATGAGCAGCTGGGGGACAGGAAGAGGTTCCCATTGCTTCTATGAAGAAGCCCTTGCAGGCCTAGGGGCACTTCCGTGCTGGTAAAAACAAGCTGTATGTGGCTTCTTGCTGAAGTCTTGGGTTACTCCTGATCACATCCTTAGTCCGTTCGCAGTTCCCAAAGCAAGCTGGTCCTGTCATCCCCGTTCTGGGGAATGGCCTGGATACCATGTGATCTTCCCTCAGTTGCAACTAAAATGTTGAAATCCGCATTTGCATGCGTGCGGCACACACACTCCCCTGGCCTTACCTGGCTGCTAAGTCCCTGGGGTGTCCCCGCTTCTACTCCCAACTGACCCTATTGCTTCATGGGGTGGGAGAGTCTCTTGTTCCACCCAGCCAGCCCTAGGAGAGTGGGGGACCCAAGGTCTAAAGATCTATTCCCAGCAGAGGCCTCCCATCCTGGGTCACCTGATGGCCACACAGCCCAGGGGAGGGGCCTCAGTGAAAGAACTCTCTCCTACACGACTGTACTCCCAACTCAGGCCGGTGTTAATGGAGAAGCAGGCTTTGGGTCAGTTTGCCAAGGCAGTGGCCTGGGATTTGATCCCTGGTCAGTCTCCCAACACTTCAGCTCTGTTGCTGTGTCTTCTGCGCATGAACACCTGACATGAAACTGCAGTCCAGATAGGTCAGCAGCAGCCAGCCTCCAACCTACCCAGCCTGTGCGGGCAGAGGGACTTTTTCTTCCCATGAAGTGACTAATAGAGGCAGGGGATAGGGAGAAGCTGAATCATGGTCCCCTGAGCCTGACTAAATGCCTATTCTGAGTTGCTGTCTTAATGCCTTTTGGAGAAAGGTCTTCAATGTTTTTTCCAGAGCTGAAAGGCTCTCTGGAAGCCCAAGGCTTCACTGGAGAGCAAAGTAGTAAAGGAAGACCTTGCATGTATTTGCCAGGGGCTGCATGGTTCCTGGGGCTGATCAGGGTTTAAACTGGCCAGGGTGGGAAATGAAGACCAGAGAGTTAGCGACAGGTAGGCAGAAAGAAAAGCAGACCGGAAGCCACTTCTAACCCTCTGAGCATGAAAAGGGAAAGCAGAGGAGGCCAACGTGAAGTTCCCCCAAAGATTATGTCCAAGTGACAGGGCTGGGTCATGATAACAGACAAACCACAGGCATATATATAAACCACCAGCTGTACGAAAGGCTCTCATTCTGGTGGTTTTGAATTTCGTCACACTGATAATCCTAGTAGGGGCTAAAACACACCTGAATTCAAGTGGTAGCTCCACATTTCTCAGCATCACAAGCTTCCCCTCAGGCCTCCCAGGCCCAGCACTAGTTGGTAGGACCCAGGCAGCAGATTTCTGACTTCAGCATAGGGATGACAGGAGAGTGAGAGCACTTGGGGGGAGGTAGGCTGGGGGAGGGGGCAGGGTGTGCTGACCAAGGTGTAGGAGTGTCTCTCTCGTTGTCGAGTCAGAAGCCCAGAAAGTCCAGAAGGTGTGGGTCAAATCCTGGCTCCTAGCTCTGGCAGGTTGGTAAATTGGGGTGTCACCTGTCCTCCCCAGACCTTTGTTTTCCCACCAGTTAAATGGGGTTAATGCCATCTGCCTGCTTGCTGTGGGAAGGCAGACACAGCAGTGGAGCTGGAAATGAGTGGGCTTTTGCTGCCATCTAGTGAACGAATGCAGCATTGCAGGCACTGTCCTTGGACTATTTCGTAAACACACTTGAATGAACACACTTGTTCAAGGAACATTTTTATTGCTGAGTAGTATTCCATCGTATGGATATTTGAGTTATTACCACATTTGTGAAACTAGGAATAAAGCTTCTATAAACATTTGTGTACAAGTCTGTGTGGACATATGCTTTCTTTTTTCTTGGTATGTTCTATGATAGGTGTATGCACAGTTTTTTTTTTTTTTTAAGATTTTATTCATTTATTTGAGAGAGAGAGAGAAGGCTTAGGAGTGGGGGGAGGGACAGAGGGAGAGGAAGAAGCAGACTCCCTGCTCAGCAGGGAGCCCAGCACGGGCTCAATCCCAGAATTCTGAGATCATGACCCGAGCCGAAGGCAGACGCTTAACCAACTGAGCCACCCAGGCACCCCTCAATTGTACTTTTAAATTACATTTTTCTATGCGGTGCCTGGGTGGTGCAGTCGGTTAGGTGACCGGCTTGCTTTCAGCTCAGCTCATGATCTCAGGGTTGTGCGATGGAGCCCCAGGTTGGGCTCTGCACTGGGTGTGGAGCCTGCTTAAGATTCTCTCTCTCCCTCTCCGTCTGCCCGTCCCCCTGCCTTGTGCTCACGTGCACTAGCTCTCTCTGTGTCTAAATTGCATTAAAAAAACATTTTATTTATTTATTTGTCAGAGAGAGCGAGAGCACAAGCAGGGGGAGCAGCAGGCAGAGCAGGCAGAGCAGGGGGCAGCAGCCAGGGGGAAAAGCAGGCTCCCCGATGAGTAAGGAGCCTGACGCGGGCTCAGTCCCAGGACCCTGGGATCGTGACATAAGCCGAAGGCAGACGCTCCATCACTGAGCTACCCAGGCGCCCCCTAAATTGCACTTTTCTAATGACTAATGATGTTGAGCATCTTTTTATGTGCTTACTTGCCATTTATACATCTTTTTTGATTAAATGTTTATTCAGTTTTTTTGCCCATGTAGTTATTGGGATGTTGATCTTTTTATTGTTGAGTTGTAAGAGCTTTTACATATACTAGATATGAGTCCTTTGTCCATGTATGTTTTGAATATATTTCTCCCACTACGTGGTTGGCCTTTTCATTTTTTCTGTCTTCAAAGAGGAGAAGTCTTAAATTTTACGTGAACCATTTAGACACACAATACCATGCAGGAATTTCAAAATAACTCTGTTGAGAGAGAAAAGCCAGTTTTAAAAAAGTACATACAGTCTGGGGACGCCTGGGTGGCTCCGTTGGTTGGGTGTCCGACTCTTGATCTTGGCTCGGGTCTTGAGGTCGTGGGGTCGAGCCCTGCGTCGGGGTCTGCCCACTCAGGTTGGGGTCGGCTAGGGATTCTCTCCCTCTCTCTCTCTGCTCCTCCCCGCACTTGTGCTTTCTTTCTTTCTTTCTTTTTTAAAGATTTTATTTATTTGACAGAGAGAGACAGCCAGTGAGAGAGGGAACACAAGGAGGGGGAGTGGGAGAGGAAGAAGCAGGCTCCCAGCGGAGGAGCCTGATGCGGGGCTCGATCCCAGCAATCCAGGATCACGCCCTGAGTCGAAAGCAGACACTTAATGACTGAGCCACCCAGGCGCCCCCACTTGTGCTTTCCAAATAAATAAATAAATAAATAAATAAATAAATAAATACAATCTTAAAAAACAGTAGAAAGTACATGGAGTCTAGCTCCATTTATTTAAAATTCTCAGAAAATGAAAACTAACCTGAAAGAACAGCAGGTTACCGTCGCCGAGGGGCGCAAGGACGGCTTGTGGGTGATGAACGAGTTCGTTGCCTGGATTGTGGTGTTGGTTTCATCCATGTGCCCTGATGTCAAAACTCATCGAATTATATGCTTTGGAGACTGTCGCACACCAGTAAAGCTGGAAGAGAAAGGATGTGCACATACAAGGAAAAGCAACTTTTGATCACTTTGCAGTGTGCCAAACCCTGACAAGATGCTGAGGACACACGGGAAAATAACGGACTCTCTTCGGCAGCTCCCAGTCTCGAAGCGGAGCGATTTAGAGACACGATGAGCGGGCGCCTCCAGACGGGAATGTGAAAGTCCAGCTCGTCCTGATTCCTGTACCCGTTGGCCATGTGCACGGGGGGAGTTACTCACCCGCTTTATGCCTTGTTTCATTCTCCTGTCAAATGGCCGTAATAATATCTCACGCGGGATGCTGTCCCAAGACCAGGCTAGGTATATGGCCCGCCGGAGGCGGTGCTCTCGTCCCGAAGAATTCAGGGAGGGCCAGAGAGAGTAAGGGGCTTGTGGGCGGAGCCTCAGAGAATGAACAGGACTTTGTCGGATGGACAAGAGAAGAGTGACCTTCATCTGGAGAGAAGAGCGTGGGCAGCTCGAAGGTAGGAACATGCAGGGCCCTGGCACCCCAGCGTGGCTCAGGGGGAGGCTGGAAGTGGGAGAGGGAGCAGCTGGAGTGGCTGGTGGAAAGCTGGTGGTTAAGGCCCTGGTACCCCAGAGAAGTTAGGGCTTTGCCCTGGGGAGCAGGTGATGGAGAATGATCTGGCCCCGATGTCGGTGAGGGAAGACTGGACGTCTGGGGACCAGCGCGTTGAGAGAGTGAGACACTGAACCTGAGACTGAGGGAGACAGTGGCTTTGAGGAAGGCTCCTGGTTTCTGGCTTCAGGGGTGTGGGGGACAGAGGGGCAGGAAGGAGCAGTGGGGGGGTTCCGGGGCAGGTGAAGACAACGAGGCGAGTGTTGCTGGACGGTTTCATCTGAGGGAACCAGGGGACGTCCGGGTGGACGTTCTGGAGCTCAGAACAGGCCTCGGCGGGATGGGCCAGCTACCAGGGGCCGCCCCGACGGTGACATCAGAGTGGGTTGGACACTTGAGGACCACGTCCCGGAGGCCCAGGCAGACCTTTTGGCTTCTCTGTGCGGTTCAGTCAGCTTCGGGGTCTGCGTCCTCTTCCTCCTGCCTCTCGAATGCAGTTTTGTGCATTTATTGATTCATTCCCTCCTTCAGCCAATGCTGCCTGAGTGCGAGCGAGGCGCCGTCACAGGAGATACTGAGATGGACCAGCCCTCGTGGAGCCAGCACCCTGAGGGACAACCAGATGACAGACCGTTCCATGGTCACGGACCCCAGAAGGAAAGGAAGCAGGGCTCGGGGTGGAGCCCTGGGAGGTGGGCAGAGGCAGGACCCCACCTTCTCTCCCTCCGCCGGAAGCTTTGACATGTGATGTGCCCCCCTGGGAGAGTCTCAAACCCGCATGTCAGCTCCGGGCTGGACGTCTCCACGTGGGTGCTTCCTGCCTGCTGCATTTCTCCCCTTTGGCATCTCATCACAGGCCCCTCCCGCCTCCTCCCTCCCCCTCGCCTTCCCCGTAGGTCTCTTGCCCCGCTCACTGTGGGCGCGGGCACCAGGCTGCCCTCCCTGTCATCTTCCCTAGGCTCTGGCTGCTAGGGTGTCTTCCAGACGCCCGGCCTACCGAGACCCTCCTCGGCTCCCTGCTCGACCACTGTCGCGGACACTGATAGGGCTCCCATCCAGATTCCCTCTGTGCCCTCGTCACCTGCCTCCTCCCAACCTGACACCCACATCCCTGCTTGACCCGCAGCCCCTGCCTTCCCCCTAAAAGAGCCACCTTCTCCCCACACGCAGCCCCTCACTCTCCCATCTCTGGCCTTCCCTCATGCCTTTCCCTGTTTCTGGAATATTCTCTGCCCTGCTCATCTCCGCGTGTAAATCCCACTCCTCCTTCCAGGTCCAGCTCAGAGGGTCCCTCAGTGATGAAGCCTTCCCTGACTGCCCTCTGCCCTCGCTAAAGCTGCCCTCGTCTCTCCCGTCCTCCTGCGTGTTCCCCGAGCCTCCCAGAGGCCTGTGTTCTGGTTTCCCATCCAAGCCCTGCCGTAGCACTGGGTCGCCCCACCAGATGGTCACATCCTGCACTAGCCTGCTCCTTCCCTCATCACAGTAACACGCGGATTACCTGTAGTCAGTAGCTGAGACCCAGAGCCAGGCCCCCCGCACACACCCGCACGCTCCCTCTGCACACATCCGCCAGCCAGCTGGGGCCCAGGCCTGGGGCCAGAGCTGACAAGGCCCATGCCGTCGGCCCTGACTTGCTCTTAGGAATGCTGGGTGCCCAGGAGTCAGGCCAAGAGCCTCGTGGGCTGGAAGGAGGGTAGGCTTCCTGAAGGAGAAAGCATCTGAGTTAGGCCTTAGTGAAACGTTGGGGCTCACGCATGTGGGGACAGATCACCCCAAGGAAGGGCCACAGCATGAGCCCGGGAGGCTATCCGCCTGTGGGGTCACACCCTCAACTCCAGATGGGCCTCTGTCCCGAGCTGCTCCAGGCCCCCACTGAGCAGTAGATCCCTCCAGCCCCCCACCCTGCCTCCTTTCCCCAGCCTCCCCTCCCTTCACCTTCTCTTGATTCCTTTGTCTCTCTTTCTACTGCTTTGAAACGCTCGCCCTGTTTCTAATCCTCTGATATCCCTTTGCATTTGGAAGCAGGGCACTGAAAAACACAGCTCCCTGCGGGCTCTGTAGCCTCGGCCCCAGTCCAAGAACCTCAGCGCCCCCCTGCCGGCTACTGCTGAGGGCACCGCGCCACCGTGTTTTCCCACGTCCCACATGCGTGCTCACCATTTCCTTTCTGCTGGGCCCACTCTGCTCCCTTTCTCTGCTCACCGGGGCTTTCGTGACTCCCGTTGCTTCCTTCTGGGCTCAAGGCCCTTCCTCGGAAGGCCCATCTTCTGAAAATTCTTTCGGCAAGGGTCTCTGAGGGGTCAATACTCGGAGCCTATGTGAGAAACATCGATTTTGCCCTCTGTTTTCATTCCCGACTCTCCACGCCCTCCTCCCACAGCTTCTGCACTGCCCCCCGCCTCCGCCCAGGCCCAGCCACAGCTCCCCTCACCGGACCTCCGCTACCCCTCCTGACTGCGCTCTAGAAGATTCTTTGATTCCTTCTAGTCTTTTCTTTGGCTGCGGCCTGATGGACATGCTCTCTGTGCCCCTGCCTCAATGGCCCCTGTCTTCTTCCAGATTGTCAACAGCCATAATCTGACCAAGGGGCCTCGCCTCTCTGCCCACCTCCTGCCTCCATCTTCCCCACCTCAAACCAAGGGCACCTTCCACGTCTCCCCACAGGAGCCACTGGTTGGGAATGAACGTTACCTACAAAGAAGCGTCATCAGATAAGCCAAAAGCAGAGGTTGGCACGTTGTCATACACCACTTTCTGCGGCGGGTAAGTGTGCGCGTCCCCTGGGCTTCGTGAAACGCCACACAGTGAGTACTTCGTCAAGAGTCCGTTGTATTTTGGCTTTACTCTCTGAGTCAGGAGGCGTGTTCTTTTAAAAAATCTCTATTGAGGTGTAGTGTACATACAACAGAATTCATAGCTTTTAAGTGTACAGATGGATGCGTTCTGCCAAATGTACGTACCCATGTAATTACTACCACGGTCAAGATATTAAGAACTCTTTTTTTTTTTTTAAGATTTTATTTATTTATTCGACAGAGATAGAGACAGCCAGCGAGAGAGGGAACACAAGCAGGGGGAGTGGGAGAGGAAGAAGCAGGCTCATAGTGGAGGAGCCTGATGTGGGGCTCGATCCCATAACGCCGGGATCACGCCCTGAGCCGAAGGCAGATGCTTAACCGCTGTGCCACCCAGGCGCCCCTAAGAACTCTTTTTTTTTTGTAATGCCCCAAAGGACATTTCTTTTTTCTTTTCTTTTCTTTTTTTCTTTTCTTTTCTTTCTTTCTCTTTCTCTTTTTTTTTTTTAAAGATTCTATTTATTTATTTGAGAGAGAGAGAAAGCACGAGTGGGAGAGGGGGAAGCAGACTCCCCACCGAGCAGGGAGCCCAACGTGGGACTTGACCCCAGGACCCAGAGATCATGACCAGAGCCAAAGGCAGATGTTCAATCAGCTGAGCCACCCAGGCGCCCCAAGATATTAAGTGTGATAATAGCTGTGGCTTTTTCATAGACGCCCTCATCAGGATAAGGAAGTTGTATTCTATTCCTGTGTGTCGAGAGTTTTTATTATAAAAGCGTGTTGGATTTTGTCAAATGCTTTTTCTGCATTTATTGAGATAATCATGTGTTTGTTTTTTATTCTATTAATATGATGTATTACATTAATGCAATGTATTAATATTATATATCACATTAATTAGATGTTAAACCAACTTTGCATTCTTAGGATAAATCCTACTTGGTTATGGCATGTAATTCTTTTTATATGTTGCTAGATTTGGCTTGCTGATTTGGGGATTTTTGCATCCATATTCATAAGAGGTTTTACTTTCTGGTTTTCTTGTGAAAATCTATAGCTTTGTCTGATTTGGGTATACAGTAATTTTGGCCTGATATAATAGGTTGGGAAGCGTTCCCTCCTCTTCTATTTTTTGGAAGTATTTGTGAAGAACTGCTATTAATTCTTCTTTAAATGTTTGGTGGCAGTCACCATTGAAGTCATCTGGCCCAGGACTTTGTGTCTAGTTTTTTTGGTTACTAATTCAATCTCTTTCTGGGTTAAAGATGTATCCAGATGGTCTATTTCTTCTTGGGTCAGTTTTGGTAGTTTGTGTCTTTCTAGGAAGGTGTCCATTTTATCTAAGTTACCTAGTTTATTGGTATACAACTATTTCTGGTATCTCCTTATAATCCTTTTTATTTCTGTAAGGTCATTAATAATGTCCCTCTTTCACCCCTGATTCTAGTAGTGTGTCTTCTCTCTCTCTCTTTTTAGAGACAGCGTGAGCTTTCGGTTTCATGGATTTTTGTCTTTTGCTTTCCTAGTCTCTATTTCATTCATTTCTTTTTTTTAAAAGATTTTATTTATTTATTTGACAGAGATAGAGACAGCCAGCGAGAGAGGGAACACAAGCAGGGGGAGTGGGAGAGGAAGAAGCAGGCTCATAGCGGAGGAGCCTGATATGGGGCTCGATCCCATAACACCGGGATCACGCCCTGAGCCGAAGGCAGACGCTTAACCGCTGTGCCACCCAGGCGCCCCTATTTCATTCACTTCTACTCACATCTTCATCATTTCCTTCCTTCTACATGCTTTTGCTTTAAGTTTAGTTTTCTCTTCTTCTTTCCAGTGTTTTAAGGCAAAAGTTTAGGTTATTGATTTGAGCTCTTTCTTCTTTTTATATAGGCATTTACAGCAATAAATTTCCCTCTAAGCACTGCTTTGGCTGCATCCCAGAAGTGTGGTATGCTGTGTCTTCATTTTCATTCATCTCAAAATATTTTCTGATTTCCTTTTTTATTTTTTTCCTTGACTTTGAAATATGTGTTGTTTCGTGTGTTGTTTTTAATTTCCACAAATTTGTTTCCCAAATGTCTTGCTATAATTGATTTCTAATGTCATTCAACTGTGTTCAGAGAATGCACTTTGTATTATTTCTACATTTTTTGAATTTACTGAGGCTTATTTTTTGGCTCGGCATGTGGTTTATCCTGCACACCATTCCACGTGCATCTGAGAAGAATGTATATTCTTCTGTGTTGGGTTTCTTTCACTTTCAAGGACTCTGTAATTACACTGGGCCCACCTGGATAATTTAGGATAATCTCTCTTAATCTCAGCTGATTAGTAAATTTAATTCTATCTGCAACTTAAGTTCCCCCTTTTTCATGTAATATTCGCAGGTTTCGTGGATCAGGATATGGACATTTGGGGGTGGGGTGGGGTCATTATTCTGCTTACCACAATGGGCAAGAACCATGAGAGGCTTCTTTTTTGAGTATCATGTTTGCCAAAACAAAAACAACCTCCCCCCACATAACTACTTGGGGGGAAGGCTGTAGTATGGAGGCAAAGTAACTTTTGCCTTAAAGTTATTCTCATGTTTTTTGCAGACATTGAAGTGTCTTCTTTAATTCTCAATATTTGAATTTATTTTTATTTTTATTTTTATTTATTTTTTTTAAGATTTTATTTATTTATTTGACAGAGATAGAGACAGCCAGTGAGAGAGGGAACACAAGCAGGGGGAGTGGGAGAGGAAGAAGCAGGCTCATAGCGGAGGAGCCTGACGTGGGGCTGGATCCCATAACGCCGGGATCACGCCCTGAGCCGAAGGCAGACGCTTAACCGCTGTGCCACCCAGGCGCCCCTGAATTTTTTTTTAATTTTAGATTTTATTTATTTATTTGACAGAAAGAGAGAATGAGCACAAGTGGGGGAGTGGCAGACAGAGAGGGAGAAGCAGACTCACTGCTGAGCAGGGAGCCCGATGCAGGGCTTGATCCCAGGATCCCGGAATCATGACCTGAGCCAAAGGAAGGTGCTTAACCGACTGAGCCACCCAGGTGACCCAATTTAAAATATTTTAGACTTAGGGGCGCCTGGGTGGCACAGCGGTTAGGCGTCTGCCTTTGGCTCAGGGCGTGATCCCGGCGTTGTGGGATCGAGCCCCACATCAGGCTCCTCTGCTGTGAGCCTGCTTCTTCCTCTCCCACTCCCCCTGCTTGTGTTCCCTCTCTTGCTGCCTGTCTCTATCTCTGTCAAATAAATAAATAAAATCTTTAAAAAAATATTTTAGACTTAGGACAAAGCACAATTCAAATATTTTCTAAAATGAAATGCAGTTAACTGTCACATAAGACCCATCATTGTTTAACAGCAGCTTTTCTGTTTCATGACTTAAATATCATAAAATAAGTAGAAAGGACACAAATGACAGGTTCTCCACATGGCAAGCTGTCAAAAAATAAAGCATGGGGGGCGCCTGGGTGGCTCAGTCGGTTGAACGTCTGACTCTCGGTCTCAGCTCAGGTCTTGATCTCAGGGTTGTGAGTTTGAACCCTGAGTTGGGCTCCATGCTAGGCATGGGACCTACAAAAAAAAAAAAAGGAAAGAAAGAAAGAAAGAAAGAAAGAAAGAAAGAAAGAAAGCTAGCTAGCTTAGACCATTAACAGGTAACTCTTGAAACTTCCCGGTGGGTGGAACAACATATATTTTCCCCTAAAGTCTTTGGGTTCCTGGTAGCCAAGCTTAAAGTTTCTATTTCATTGAAGGGAAAGATACCACTGCAGGCAAAAGACAGGGGAAGGACTTTCCAAAGCACATACAGAATTCATATGTTTATTATGTGTATGTGTGTGTCTAAGTATATGTGTGTGCATGTGGGTATATATACAATTTTCTGTTTATAAAAGTAATTCACACTCATAAAAATTTCAAACATTACATCACAGAACTACTATGTTGAGGGGCACCTGGGTGGCTCGGTCAGTTAAGCATCTGCCTTTTGGCTCGGGTCATGATCTCAGGGTCCTGGGATCGAGCCCCGCATCAGGCTCTATGCTCAGCAGGGAGCCTGCTTCTCCCTCTCCCTCTGCCCACCGCTCCCCCTGCTTGTGCTCTCTCTCTCTCTGTCAAATGAATAAATAAAAATCTTTTAAAAATACTATGTTGAGTTGTATGCAGTTTCCAATATTTCACTATTTTTTGACCTACAAACACAGCGATTTCATACTGCTCAACCTAATAATAGAGCAAGGAGAATTCCCTCTAGTCTGCATGCCCTGGAGGAGCCACTGGCGTGTGGTGTGCGTTTCTCCAGGCTGGAGAGTACACTGCTTGTTCATGGTCCCTGGAGGTATTACCACAATGATGCAGCCTGGATGTTGCAACCCGCTTTCTAAACACTTTGTAGAGCAAAGCAAATCCTCGGACTGCTTGTGCCGCTTCCCCTCTCTGGGGCCTCCATTTCCTTATCTATGAACATGGAACTAATGGTTCTGTGCCAGTTATGTATTGCCTCTCAGCTCCAAATTCATTCTGTTTGTTGGCTCCCTGAAAAATGGATCTGGGCCCTTTAAATCTGTTCCTTTGCCGGGTGGCACAATGCTCAACTTTGCCGGGAGAGGGCGCTGACGGCCATTTATTGAGGCGGAGGCTTCGCTTCCCGGTTGTGATGCGCTTCTCTGATCTGGCTTTTGCAGCCGCCCCAGCTTCTCCAGCTCAGCTCCCGCCACGGGTACAGGCTCCTTCGGCGCAGGTAGCCAGCAGCACCCACCATCAGCTGCTTCCCCGTAGCACCCCACGCCCACCCTGGGAGCAGTGGAGCGCCTCTTCCCCAGCCCCCTAAAGCATGGCTTTCCAGCAAGTTCCATGGGGCCTGTGCCGGACTTCAACTTCTCTACTATCCAATGAGCCACAGCCGTTCTCTCTCCAACCAGGTCTGGAGCTGGGGCTGGATGAGGGCCCTCCTGGCTGGGGGAGAAAGTGATTTCTCCAGGCCCTGGGGAGGAAGGCTGCTCCTTATGTCTGCTATTCCGAAATTCTTCAGAGTCCTCTTTACTTCTTACTGGCCAATCCCTTGTTACTCCAGCCCCCGGTTACAGTTAATAATTCTTTCTGTTAGAGTTTTCCCGTTCAAATTACTCTGTGCTTTCTCTCAGACGGAAACAGATCCCACATATCGTTATGAGGATCGGGAGGAGGGAGAGCGCTTAGCTCAGTGCCTGACCGGCAGGGAGGACTCAGAAAACAGCAGTGACATCATCGTCATCATCCCTGTCCTCGCCACCATCCTGTCTCCGCATCAGTATCTCTAGAACAGCCTCTTCCTTATTAGCCGTTGCTGTGCTTTCATAGTATGCATGGAGTTGGGGATCCCTCCACTCCTGCTGGACATGTGGACTGCTCCACATTTCCATGAGTACAAGCAGCCCTCTGAACCCCCTCTCCTAAGCACCAGCCACACGCTGTGCTCTGAAGCACTAACCTACAGTAACTCACGAATCGTCACACCGTGCCTGTTGTATTAGTTTCCACAAATTTAGTGGCTTAACACTAATTTATTATCTTACACTTCCGGATGCCAGAAATCTAAAGTGAAGGTGTTGGCTGGGCTGTGTCTCTTCTGAGGAGGGCAGGGGAGAGCCTGACTTTTCCAGCTTCTAGAAGGCTGCCTTTGTTCCTTGGCTCCCGACCCCTCCCTCACATTGCTCCGCCCTCTTGCTCCCACTGGCGTCTACTACTATGATCCGCCCATAGCATCAGGCCCACGAGGATAATCCAGGATAACCTCCCCATCTCAAGATCCTTGTCTTGACCACAACGGTGGAATCCCCTTTACCGTGTAGGGTAACTAGTCACAGGGTCCCGGGATTAAGAGGTGGACATATGTGAGCAGACTTTATTCACCCTACCTCACCTGCGGGATAAATACTATCATTCTACCCGTTTTACAGATGAAAAAACTGAGGTACGAGGAGAGTAAGTAACTTGGTCACGGTCACACAATTCGTAAGGAGCAGAGCTGGGATACCAGCAGCCTGGCTCCAAGATCCACATTCTCTCAACACACAACTTTGTATAAATCTTTGCATACTAGAGTGAGGATTTGTGTAGCCTACATTTCTAGAAGCAGAACTACTGGGGCGAACTTTAACAGGGGTTGCCAAGTTGTCCTTCCCTACAGCTCTGTCAGCTCCCACCAGCAGCACCTAAAATCCAGAAGTTCTCTTCACCCCAACTCCAGATGCCTTGAGGGCAGAATATTAATTGAATACACAAAACCAAAGGAGTTTTACGACTCCTTATCAACTTGGTAACTGAGAAATATTTCTCTTTCATGAAAGGAGAGGAACAATACCCTCCCATTCATAAAAAAAAAATTACAGTGGGAATAAAGAACCCTCAGTTTCCTGGGAAAAAATGAAAATATTTAGTTACCTTAATGTATTGCAGGACTGAAAATCCTATCCTCACCTTGACTGTGACCCCAGCTTTTTCTCCTTCTGCTCCGCCTCGTCAGAGGCACCGAGTTTGAGGGTGGGTTTGAGCAACTGGTATTACCCCCATTTTGCAGCTGATGACATAGGGGCTCACAATGCAAGGGCAAGGTGGGCACAAGGAGATGACTAGGGAAAGGGACGCTGTCCCCTTCCTAAGACGGTAGCCTCTCTGGGCCGAGTTCCACATTAGAAGAGCGTGAGTTAACAGAATCCGTAGGCAAGCTCTCTTTCCTGGTTCTTCCTTTGTGACTCTGCCTTCTGGTGTGGCCTGCCCAGCCTGTGCTAGGCTTGGCCCCTACCTCCCTGCTGTCCCTCTGTGCACTGGGGACTCCCAGATCCCCCCTCCCCCCAGCCCAGTGGCCTTCCCTTTCTGCACCTGTTTCCTCTCCAGGTGAGGCCCCCGTGCACTGCGCAGACCACACATTTGGTAGGTGCTAGGAGAACGTGCCACTAACTAAATGCCACCACATGAGCCCTATGTTCGTACACCGTCCCCTTCCACCGTGACTCCAAAGTGTCATCGCCACCATTTCACACTCCCAAATACACAGCTCAGGCTCTGGCTTCCGTCTTTGGTACAATAAAATTCTAGACTCTCTATTCTGGCATTCAAGACCTCTACTTGCCCCGCCCCCATGACCGTAAGCTCCCCACCCCGCAATATTGCAAATTCTGTATTCACAATGTTGTCACTGTCTTCCTATGGCAGCTACACAGGAAAATCTCCAGTGGTTATTTCTATCTTGCTCTGAGCAGCCAACACACTGTCCAACCCTCACTCTGTGTGACTGTCCCTCACAGGTACTTGGACAAGGAAAGGGAGACGATGAGTGCTGTGCTGAGTGGCTGTTCTCTGTCAGGTGAGGTGCCGGGTGCTGTTCATTCCAATGTACAGATGAGGGAACTAAGGCTTCCAGAGGATAAGGTGAGTTCCCACAGCCGGTGAGAGGGCCTGAGCAGGAAGTTGAACCCAGCTCTGCTGACATCGGTGTCCTTGCTCTTGAATCTGCTCCCAACTAACGTTTCATAATCAGTTCTAGGATCTCACCCACACTCCATAGGGTGTGGCTGCAGGACTGTCCCCAACGCTGGGTTCCCTGAGACCCTACCTGAAGGGGGGGTCATTGCCTGCCTAGTCTCTCCTGGACACTGGGCTCTGTCCAGCTAAGGGGCTGGATGCCCACTAGTGTGACTGGCATTTGAGCTGCTGACACCACTTTGCCACAGAAAACCCTCCTGCACAGGCAATGGAGGGTTGGAAAAGATGCTGGCCTTGTAGACCAGACAGCCAGGTCTGCTGGGCCCAGGAGAGCAGGGGCCCCTCCTGGCCCTCTGGCCTCTTCTGTACTTTCTGGGCTGTTCCTCCTCCACTCTTCTCTTGTTGCTGCTTCTTCCCTCCCTGCCACAGGATCCCTGGCCCTCCCCTGGACCTTTGCTTCATTCTCTGCCCCCGCCCCCCTCCCTGCTTCTCAGGGCCTCTGTCTCCTTGAGCTTCTTTCCTGGTCACTCAGTCATTCCACCAACACTGATGCGTCATTGGATCCTGGAGCTGCCCACTGGCTGGTGGGAGAGAACATCTGGCTCGGGGACAATTGTCCTCCCTAGGCCTCCATCTACCCCACTTCTCCTTCACCCCTTCACGTCTGTCTATGACTTCCTCTTCCGTCTCCCTATCTCTCCTCCTCCATGCCTCGGTTTCTCCATCCCCGGTCCCTTCTCAAGTTCTCATTCCCATAATAACGCAGGGAGGTGGACTCTGCTACCACCCACATTTTAGATATAAGGACACAGAGGCGCAGAGAGTTTGGGTGACCTGCCAGGGCCACACACCTGGTAACTGGTGGCGCCTGGCCAGCAAGTGCTTGGCTCCCGCTGCGTAGAGTTGGTCCCTTGCCCGCGGCCCCGCCCACCGATCCCGCCCACACCCCGCCCCTCGTCTGCTCCGCCCACCGACTCAGGCCCCGCCCCGCCCCGCCCCGCCCGGCTCGGCGGCCCGAGGACCCGGAGCAGAGGCGCTCCAGCCTGCGGCGGCGGCGGCGGCCACGATGTGGTTCTTTGCCCGGGACCCTGTCCGGGACTTCCCGTTCGAGCTCAGCCCGGACCCCCCCGAGGGCGGCCCGCCCGGGCCCTGGGTCCTGCACCGCGGCCGCAAGAAGGTGAGCGCGGCCCCGCTCCGCAGGCCGCGGCCGACCTCGGCCTCGCCTAGTCAGCGCCGCCGGCCCCGCCGCGTCGCGCCCCGCCTGACGTGGCCGCGGAGCCTCCGGGGCAACGGGCCGGGGGAGGGGGCCGGGCAGTGCAGACGTGGCGGGCGGAAGGACCGAGGGACGACAGGCGGACGGAACCGGGGTCACGTGGGCCCGGCTCAGTGTCGGAGGGCTGACCTGGGGAGAGACCGGAGGTAGCCCTCTCCTCCCCGCACTTGTCAGCTCTGGGGACCATCTCGGAGCTGGAGTGGTCGCCTGCGGCCCAGCCCACATCCCTCAGGGCCCTCTGCCCTCCCCCCAGGCCACAGGCAGTCCGGTGTCCATCTTCGTGTATGATGTGAAGCCCGGTGCCGACGAACAGACCCAAGTGGCCAAAGCTGCCTTCAAGCGCCTCAAAACTCTCCGGCACCCCAACATTCTGGCCTACATCGATGGGCTGGAGGTACCTGCTGCCCAGGCTGCCCCATCTCTGCCCCTCGATTTCTCCCAGTCTCCCAGTGAGGTCTTCTGGCTTCCTGGCCCTCAGCTTCCACCCCTTCTGCCTCAGCACCCCCAGATTTGATTCCCCCTTCTCCACCTGTCTTTCTGCGCCTCTTATCTACCCTTCCTCTCCCGCCATGTCCCCTTCTTCAGACAGACAAATGCCTCCATGTAGTGACAGAGGCAGTGACCCCACTGAAAATGTATCTCAAGGAGCGAGCCGAGGCCGGTGGCCTGAAGGAGCTGGAGCTGTCCTGGGGGCTGCACCAGATTGTGGTGAGGTGGGGGGCAGTGGTGACGAGAGCAGGGTGGGGGACTTCAGTTGCTGGAGTGTGATGGCTCCTTCCGCCCCCAGAAAGCCCTCAGCTTCCTGGTCAATGACTGCAGCCTCATCCACAACAACGTCTGCATGGCCGCTGTGTTCGTGGACCGCGCTGGCGAGTGGAAGCTGGGGGGCCTGGACTACATGTATTCATCCCAGGGCAATGGCGGGGGACCCCCCCGGAAGGGGGTCCCCGAACTTGAGCAGTATGACCCCCCGGAGTTGGCTGATGGCAGTGGCAGAGCAGCCAGAGAGAAATGGTGGGTGACTGGGGGCGGCATGCCCCAGCCTGCCCTATTCTGGAAGCTCCTGCAGCCTCGGGACCCCGCAGCTAGCTGGCAGTCCCCCTGTCCCCTGCTGCCCAGCTGGGGAGGGAACCGGAGTCCTCCGGGAGGTGGGGCAGAATAAACACGGGCTTTGCGTGTGTTTTGGTGGTTCTGAGTTTGAAAGATGTGTGACCTGGGTGGACGTTGTTGCTTCTCTGAGCCTTACTTTCTTTATCTGTTCAATGGGACTAATGAACCCTGCTTCTCAGGGCTGATGGCAGAATCAGCTGAGGGACATAGCTCAGGGTCTGCCATGTAGTGAGGTTCTGGTGCCCAAGGCAGGTTGGAGGCCTGTGCTAGCAGGTGGCAGGACCTCGAACAGCTCTGGTCACTACCCTGCCTCAGGTCAGCTGACATGTGGCGCCTGGGCTGCCTCATCTGGGAAGTCTTCAATGGACCCCTACCTCGGGCGGCTGCCCTGCGCAACCCGGGGAAGGTGAGTGTCTGCCCCAATCCCAGCTCCTCTCTGCCAGCCAGCCAGCCCTGCCCTGCCCTGACACTGAGCCTTCTCCCACAGATCCCCAAATCGCTGGTGCCCCATTACTGCGAGCTAGTTGGCGCCAACCCCAAGGTGCGTCCCAATCCCGCCCGCTTCCTGCAGAACTGCCGGGCGCCCGGTGGCTTCATGAACAACCGCTTTGTGGAGACCAACCTCTTTTTGGAAGAGATTCAGGTGAGCCCCCCAGCCCACCCCGGCCTTTGGTCCTGTGTTCTTCACCCTGGCCCGCCCTCCCCACTTTGTGGGCTCCCTCATAATTAGACCCTGGGAGACAAGCATGGACTATGGAGCCAGACTCTCCGGGCCTGAACCCTGGCTCCAGCTCTTACTGTGTGACCTGTCTGACACTTGTTACTAATAAGAGTACCTCCTTCAGAGGAGCTCGGTGAGGAGTCAGTGAGTTCGAAGTGCACAGTAGAGCGTCCGGCGCACAGTAGGTTCTCAGTGACTGCTCCTGGCACCCCACTGACTCCACCGTACATACTGGCCCTGACCCTGATGTGTGCCATGCCCAGTGTCTCTATGTGTGGTGGGCAGCAGGGTGGGAGGGAGAGTCAGACTCAGATCCCTGCCCTTAAGGATCGAGTAGGGAGTAAATGGACCAGGTACCCTCCCACGGGGACTCTCACAAGCAGAGAGGGACGGAAGATACATAAAAGGAAATCTGAACTCCCCGGGACAGGGATAAGTACCAGGAAGGAAAAGAGTGGGTCAGGGTGCTCAGGGAAAGGCTCTCTCAGGGCTGACATTTGAGCGGAAGAGTGGGAAGGTGGGAGCCATGGGGATGGTACTTGGGGAAGAATGTTCCAGGCCGGGGGAGCAGCCAATGGAAAGATGTGAGGAAGGGATTCTTGGCTTAATCTCCTTGAACTTCAGTTTCCATATCTGTATGATGGGGATAATAATAGTCTCTGCTGGCCCATAGGTTGTTGTAGGGAATGAAGGAGGAAGGCTCAGCCCCGGATACCTGCTCTGACCCGGCCGTGTGTGGGGCACACAGAAAGGTGACTGAGAATCTGGAGTTGGGGAGGAGGGACAGACACTTGCACAGACCTTGATGGAACAGGGCCCATGGACTCTTCAGAGCACAGGGGACCTGAGCTGCGTCTTGAGGCAGAAGCGCTGGAAACGCTGAGCCCCGTGCCTCCCGGGCAGCGTGGGGGCCGCAGGAACGTTGTTACGTGGAGTTCTCCTCACATGGCTGACTCTGCGAGGCTGCCCTGCTTAAGATGTGCTCCCTAGGAGATGGGTTGTTTCTGGCCAGTCTCAAGGAGAATGTGGAGGGCAGCGCCTAGGGGCCCCTCTTCCCGTCATGGGGCAGACCAGTGGAGAGAGCCCAGCTAGGCAGCCTGGAGTGTGGTTGGGCCTTTCTCTGGGCCTCGGCGTCCCACGAGCCCTGCCATCAGAGCACAAAGCGTGCCTCCCACCCGACTAAGCTGCTCGGGTGCCAGGCAGGTGCTCGGCCCCAGCCAGAGGTCAGCTTTTCTGGGCCAGGCAGCAGCTTGGGGAATGAGGGTACAGTAGTGAGCACAGGAACTTCGGAAGCATACAGCACTGGGTCACAAGCCCTGCGCAGTCACTCCTGGCTGGTGACCTTGAGCCTCAGCCTCCTTGCGTGTACACGAGGGGATGGGCACCTCTTCACGGGGTGCAGCACAGTGGAGCTGCCAGACCACTGAGGCACACTTTTCCCTGACTGCTTTCTAGCTGTGTGACTGTGGGCCGATTCCTTGCCCTCTCTGTGCCTCAGCTTCCTTGGTGGATTAAATGTGGATTATGTTGGCACCTGTCTCATAAAGTTGTGCGGGGATTACTTAACCCGCATAAAGGTTTTAGTATATTACTCTGGCTGGCCTGTAGGCTGGCCTCAGGAAATGGGAGTTGTGGGGATGACAGCCTCAGGGAGGTTGGGGGGATCATTGAGTTGACAGCCTGGCCTGTCTGGATTCAGTGGGAGGACCCAGTCTGGGGGTCAGCTGCGCGTCATCCCTGCCTTCCCCAAAGCTTGCCACGAACGCCAACCCAGCCAGGGCCAGGGGGATGGACTGAGCCCCCGTCCCCTCTCTGAGCCTTAGTTTCCTCATCTGTGCCCTGGGGTTAATGGTACTCACACTTCGGGTTATCGTGAGGAGTAGAGGCAAGGCTGACAAAGGGCCTGATGCCCCAAGCGGCTGCTTTCCGGCAACAGGTCAGTGCGGTGGTGGGAGTGACGATCACCGACTGACGAGGCCGCCACCGCGTGAGGCGCTGAGCCGGCAGCTCTCCTGCACACAGCAGCTCTGTGAGGTGGTGTAGTTACTGTCCCGTTTCACAGATGGAGGACTTATCCCAGGTCACATGGCTACTGACAGGGGGAGTTGGGATTTGAACCCAGCCCTGTTGGGCTCCAGAGCCCATAAGCTTCGGTTCTCTTTCAGGTGACGGGGGGACCCCCTGTCCTTGCCCGTAGCTGAGGAGTGGCGTGACTAGGCTGATCTCCTACCTGTGTCCTGTCCTTGCTCCCCCAGATCAAAGAGCCGGCGGAGAAGCAGAAGTTCTTCCAAGAGCTGAGCAAGAGCCTAGACTCTTTCCCTGAGGATTTCTGCCGGCACAAGGTGCTGCCCCAGCTGCTGACTGCCTTCGAGTTTGGCAACGCAGGAGCCGTCGTGCTCACACCCCTCTTCAAGGTGGGTGGGGGCTGTGGGACCCAGACTCTGGCTGGGTGGGTCCGAATGGCAAAAGAGAAGGCTCTGGGGGAGGGACAGCCTGGTGAGGGCAGACCCATCTCTCTCTCTCTCTCACACACACACACGTGCGCGTGTGCTGCTGACATCCCGTTGCTTCAGCGATCCAGGGCCACCCGATCAGCTGTCAGCGAGGCTGTGGGGACTTCTTGTCCTTGGGGAGAAGAAACCCTGTGCCTCTAAAATTCTTTTTCCGAAGCCCCTTACTTCAGAGCCTATAGAACTTCTTGCCTTTCCCCCAGACAGCACCCTTGGTCTGACTTGTGCACCCTGGTTTCCAAGGCCCAGGAGATCACCTGCTCACCACCCCACTTTCCATCGTCCCTCCTGACCACTTGGCACTCTGTTCTTTTGACTTCTAGGGGCTGGATCCTCCCCACCTTCCTCAGACCCCAGCCCACCCTTACCTGGGCACGTGCCATTCCCCACTCTGTCCACCCTGGGAAAACACTTTTCCCTGAAGGGGGAAGATAGTAAGCAAATCCTGTATGGCTGGGAAGCTCCAGAAATTTTAGAATTATGGCTAGAATTGTGTGTGCGTGTGTGTCCGTGTAGTGGATTGGTGCCTGATTACACGGAGGGGCACAGACCTTTCCTCAGCCCCCTGTGAGGCTGCCTTGACCCAGAAAGGTGAAGGGCAGGGCTGCCTGAGATGGAGTATGGGCGGAGGGGCTGCCGGACAAGTGCCTGACTCCCTCCACCCTCCTCCCCTCCCCACCCTGGGAAATGAGCAGGGAGCCCAAGGAAAGAAAAGGAGCCCATTAAAGTCACCCCACTTCTGGGGATGTAGCTGAGCCCCCTCCTCCTGCTCTTTCCTGAAGGTGGGCAAGTTTCTCAGCGCTGAGGAATATCAGCAGAAGATCATCCCGGTTGTGGTCAAGATGTTCTCATCCACCGACCGGGCCATGCGCATCCGCCTCCTGCAGCAGGTGGGGCTGTGGTTAGACCCTGCCCCCTCTACCCCGCCCGGACCCCACCTGGGCCGCTGGGGAGACCCCTGCCTCACCTCCAGCCCCAGGCAGGTGGCTGGAGCCCCTGCCCTGGCACCCTGGAACTTTCCCCCAAACACACACAGGCGAGGGACTGGTAAGGCCAGGCTCTTAGGAAATCGAGGCCATCACGGGGCTCATTGGCAGCTTTGGGAAGGCGCAGCCTACCCAGACTGTAGGCCTTCTCCCTGCAACCCAGTCTCTTGGCTTGGTCACTTGAGCCATTTAGAGTGGGGATAGTGTCTCTCCTGCCAACGCCAGGGCAGTTGGGAGCATCAGACATGATCTGTGGGATCGAGGGTGGGGCCCTCTTAGGAGCCAGGAATTCCTAGCGGCTCCAAGGTATCATTCCCTCCCCAACTGCCATTTTTGGTGGGTGGGGGATGGGAGGGAGGTCATAATCCCTTTTACAGAAGAGGCAGTGGAGGCTCTCAGAAGGCATGTGGTGCAGGACCAGAGGCCAGACCCTCCAGCTCCCAGTCCTTGGTTCTTCCCAGCACCCTCCTGGCCTCTCCTCCTCACTCCACATGGTCCTAAGACCAGAGAAAGGCCAGATGCGAGGTGGAGGGCTCAGGAGAACCACCTGGCTGGCCAGTGCCTGTGTAGGGGGTTAACCAAGCCACGAAATGGGCCGGTGGCCATGGTCAGGCAAGGAGGGGCCGACTGTGTTTTCACTCCGACCGGGCCGCAGATGGAGCAGTTTATCCAGTACCTGGACGAGCCGACGGTCAACACACAGATCTTCCCCCACGTGGTGCACGGCTTCCTGGACACCAACCCTGCCATCCGAGAGCAGACAGTCAAGGTAGGTGTGCCCGGGGTTTCCAAGGCCCGGAGGGGCTCACATGACAACTCAGAGACCTTGGTTTGGGCCTGTGCGTCTGAGCGGGTTAAGGGAGGGGCAGGCGCCGTCCTGCACGTAGGTCCAGACTCTGGGTGCAGCTCAGCAGCTGGTGGGGGAGCAGGATGGGCCTGGCCTGTGGTCCTCCGTGCAGCAGACCCTGGCTGGGGCGCTCTCTGTGCCCAGCCCTGTGGCCCATGCTGGGGTGCAGGGTGTCTCATGGAACTGCTTTTTGAGGTGATGGGGAGTGGGCTTGCCAGACAGTAAACACAATTAGAACAGATATGTTAGGGAGTGCCTGGGTGGCTCAGTAGCTTGACTGACTCCTGATTTCGGCTCAGGTCATGCATGATCTCAGAGTCCTGAGATCGAGCCCCGCATGGAGTGTGCTTCTCCCTCTCCCTCTGCTCCTCCCCCCTGCTCATGCGCACGCGCATCCGCTCTCTTTCTAAAATAAATAAAATCTTAAAAAAAAAAAAAAGTTATGTTAGAAAGTCACAGAGTGTGGGGGCGCCTGGGTGGCACAGCGGTTAAGCCTCTGCCTTCGGCTCAGGGCGTGATCCCGGCATTATGGGATCGAGCCCCACATCAGGCTCCTCCGCTGGGAGCCTGCTTCTTCCTCTCCCACTCCTCCTGCTTGTGTTCCCTCTCTCGCTGGCTGTCTCTCTCTCTGTCAAATAATTAAATAAAATCTTAAAAAAAAAAAAAGTCACAGAGTATGAAGAGAAGGGTTTGCAGTTTTAACAACAGCCGTCAGGGAAGACTTTGCTAAGGAGGTATCATTGAAGGAAAGGAGGCAAGGGATCGGGCTACGGGGAGATGGGATCGAGAAGAAATGTGTTCCCTGGAGAAGGAGTGTGTGCAGAGATCTTGATGCCAACATGTGCCTGGAGTGGAGAAGTAGCCACAGGAGGGTTAGCGTGGCCGAAGGGGCATGGGGGAGAGAGGTGGAGTCCGAGAGGTCGTGGTGGCTCCGATCTGAATGGTAGTAGCAGGTGGTCAGAAGGGGCCACGTTCCAAAGGTGGGGCAGACGGTATGTGCCGATGGGTGGCTGTGGAGCCAAGTATGGTTTCTGGCCTCCGGTGGCCTCTGGGCGACCGGAAGGTGAAGTTACCATTTACCAAGAAGCGTGGGAGCTGCAGGTTTGCGGGCAGAGGTCGGTCTGCTCTTGGCCATGTCTATCAGGCAGGTGCATGTGTCTGTTTGGCCACTGGTAATAATACGTGTGTGAAGTTTAAGGCAGAAGCCTGGGCCCGAGGTGCTCGGCATTGGCATTGTCCTAATAAGAGCAGTCAAAGCCACAAAGTGGGTGAGATCACTGGGGGTGAGGTGTACAAGAGAAGGGGCCTGGGGAGCAGCTCTGGGGGTCTGAACAGTAGGATCTCAGCCACAGGAGACTGAGAAGGAGCAGCCATCGAGGTCAGGGGAGAACCAGGAGAGGGCGGGCTCCTGGAGGACCAGAGATGGAAGTCTCAAGGAGGAAGGAGAACTTGGGGGTGTCACAGCTGCTGAGGGGTCAAATTTGGTTTGGATGGAGACTTGGCCACTGGATTTAGCAACACGGAGGTCCCTGGTGACCTCCTCTCGAGCCAGTTGGTAGAGTGTGGTGGGGGGTGTTTCTGTGGAAGTCTGAGTCAAGTGCACGCAAGAGAGAGCAGACGGAGAGACGGGAGACAGGAGTGTGAACAAACACGGAGGTTTTGCGGTGAAGGGGACAGAGAAGTGTCTCCTTCCTCAGCGCCCTGGGTAGGGGCCACGACCAGGTTGGGAGGTAGGTCTGGGGGGGCCTTGGCGGGTCCTGTCAGAGCCCAGGGTCACTGTTGGCCTCCACACCCTCCCAGGAGGCTGCTCCTACACGTGGCCCTTTGCTGGCTATGGCCCCCAATTTCCACACTCCCCCACCCTGCAGTCCATGCTGCTCCTGGCCCCGAAGCTGAACGAGGCCAACCTCAACGTGGAGCTGATGAAGCACTTCGCACGGCTGCAGGCCAAGGATGAACAGGGCCCCATTCGCTGCAACACTACCGTCTGCCTGGGCAAAATCGGCTCCTACCTCAGTGCCAGCGTGAGTGCCCTGCCCACAAACTGAGACTTCTGTCACTGCCTGAGGACCACAGCGGCCTCTAGGGCCAGGCCTCCTTGTGCAGCCCTAATGTCTGAGGGGCAGATGGTGATGGATCTGGGAACCGAACCCGGACTCGCTTGGCCCCGTGGCCCGTGTGCCTTCCCTCAGCCAGCGTTTGCAAATGCAGACGTCTGCAGTGCCCGGACAGTTAGCAGGAATGAATGAATGAATGAATGAATGAATGAATGAATGGTGTCAGCGGTGCAGGCCTCAGCCCCAGGGCAGCTGCTGCTCCAGCCCCCGCTGTCCTGGCAGCAGGAACCCACTGCTGTGGGAGGAGAAGCCAAGATTGAGTTTTAAGTAAAAAAAGTCTCCTCATTTGTTAGGGATTAGCTCACATTTTTCAGACTCGGGCGGGCGGCGGGGGGGGGGCACTGTGCTCTGGGAAGCAGGTCTGGCAGTGGGTCCCATTACTGACCCTGCACTCAGGAGCCCTCTCCCTTGCCCCTCCCCAGACCAGACACAGGGTCCTCACCTCCGCCTTCAGCCGGGCCACTAAGGATCCATTTGCACCTTCCCGGGTGGCGGGTGTCCTGGGCTTTGCTGCCACCCACAACCTCTACTCGATGAACGACTGTGCCCACAAGATCCTGCCTGTGCTCTGTGGCCTCACCGTGGATCCCGAGAAATCGGTGCGAGACCAGGTGAGGCACAGCTGGGCCCGGGCTCTGGAGCTGGGGCTCTGGGGGATAGCTGGGCCCTGGCTGGCCCGGTGGGCTCACGGGAACCCTGGAGGCCCCAGCTCTGCCCCTTACTACCCCACAGGCCTTCAAGGCCATTCGAAGCTTCCTGTCCAAACTGGAGTCTGTGTCAGAGGACCCCACCCAGCTGGCTGAAGTGGGTGAGTGGCCCACACTCATGTTCCCTCTTCCTCCCACCACATCTTTGACCGTCACCTGTCATGGCCCCCTTCCACCTCACTGGAGTATCTGGAAGCTAGAAGAACCCAGGGAGCAGACAGGACACCATTGCTCCTCACCACCCCATCTCACCGATGGGGGAGCACAGGCCTGGAGAAGGGGGGCCACTAGAAGTTGCTCTGTGTTAGTTACTGCCTTCTTGTCATCTTCCCCATGAGAGCCTGGCGTGACTGTCCCTGTCTCTCTCTCCTGTCGCTGCCCAGAGAAGGATGTCCACGCAGCCTCCAGCCCCGGAATGGGAGGAGCCGCAGCCAGCTGGGCAGGCTGGGCTGTGACAGGAGTCTCCTCACTCACCTCCAAGCTGATCCGTGCACACCCAACAGCCGCCCCAGCCGAGACCAACGTCCCCCAGAGACCCACGCCCGAGGGTGAGTGTCCCACAGTGGCTGAGTCAGTGACTGAGAGGGCTTGGGGGTGCTGGCACCCAGGATCTCTTCCCGTCTGGCCTCCCCTGGGGTGGTGGTGGGGACATGGCTGACAGGGCAGGGCTTAGTCCCCTCACGAGCTTCTCCCTACACCTTCCTCCTACCCCAGCAACCTCTCCCTGTTTTGAGACCTTCCTGGGTCCCAGTATATGGGAGCTCAGTGAGCCTCTGCTCCTCAGGACTTCCTGCCCCGGCCCCCACCCTTGTCCCCGCCACACCCACAACCCCAGGCCACTGGGAGACGCAAGAGGAGGGCACAGACACGGCGGAGGACAGCAGTGCTGCCGACAGATGGGACGATGAAGACTGGGGCAGCCTGGAGGTGAGTGGGGCTCAGGGGGTCTCCCCAGGTGACTCCAGCTCAAAGGTTATCAGCTGCCTTCAAGGAGCTCAAGTGGCCTTGGCTGGAGTCACGCCTGTCCTCATCTGCACAGCATCCCTGGTGAGGAGGTGTCATGGAGTGGCCCTTGTGGGTTAGAGCTGGCAGCTGACACCCACTAAACTCCAAAGGCCCCTGGGAGCAGGGCTGGAAATGGAAGTCCCGGTGGGCGGTTTTGGGGACAGCCCAGTGGTCTTTCTCACTCTCTTCTCCCCATCCTTCCCTCACTAGCTCCATTGGTCAGCAAGGAGAGGCCATTCCCAGGCCTACGGGGGGTGGGGGAGTGGGCTGAGGATGGAGGAGGGCTACCCTGAAGGGCATGGGGGCAGACCTCTGGGCCCGATTTCTCCACCTGCTGAGAGCAGTCTCTGGCCTGGGGCTGCGGGGAGGGGTGTGGAACAGCGAGATCTTATTCCCCAGCCTCAGAGGAGTGAAGGCACATCCACCCTAGAGATGGGAAACAAGACTTGAGGAGCAAATGAGATGGAATGCAAAAGAAGAAGGGGTGGAGCCCATGGCTGGGAAGGGGCTGGCAGGCTTCCTTGCCCTTTGGGTGGGCGCTGGAGTGCCTATGGCCATCCTCTCCTTCCCACACTGCAGCAGGAGGCCGAATCTGTGTTGGCCCAGCAGGAAGACTGGAGTACTGGGGGCCAGGCTAGCCGTGCTGGGCAGGTAAGCAGGGTGGGACACGGGTGTTCCTATGGCGGGTGGGGCCAGGTCTCCCCCACCCCATCGGGCACTACCTCCCTACCTTCTGCAGACCAGCAACCTGGACGCCAAATCCCCTGAGTCAGACTGGAGCAGCTGGGAAGCTGAGGGCTCATGGGAACAGGGCTGGCAGGAGCCAAGTCCCCCAGAGCCGCCCCCTGAAGGCACAAGGCTGGCCAGCGAGTATAACTGGGGTGGCCCGGAGCCCAGTGACAAAGGTGATCCCTTTGCTGCCGTGTCCGCACGACGGGAAGCTGGCGCCCAGGTACGTGGCACCCGTCTGGGCAAGGGTACAGAATGGGGTGGGCCTCAGCTGGGAGTGCACCCCCACTCCAGCCCCACTTCCCTTTCAGCTGAAACCTGATTCATGGGGTGATGACAACTGGGAGGGCCTGGAGACAGAGAGCCGTAAGTGCTTCCCCTTGAAGGGCTGATGGGCTAGGGCTGTTGACCTTGGGGCAGGTGCAGGCTGGGCAGCCGAGCCCCCTGTGCTCCTGAAGCCCTCAGCCCACTTTCTCCTGCTCCCAGGGCAAGGGAAGGCCGAGCTGGCCCGGAAGAAGCGGGAGGAGCGTCGGCGGGAGATGGAGGCCAAACGCGCAGAGAAGAAGGCGGCCAAGGGCCCCATGAAGCTGGGAACCCGGAAGCTGGACTGAACGGCGGGTGTGGGCGCTTGCAGCCGCGGAGAGCGGGCCCCGTGGATGTATTTATTGTACAAACCATGCCAGCCCGGCCAGTCCGGCCAGGCACATCTCACGTGTACATAATCAGAGCCACAATAAATTCTATTTCACACCCCTGTGCTGGGCTCAGTGTAGCCCCTCCCAGGAGGCTTGGGTCTGGCGCTGCCCTGTGGAGTCCACGCCCACCACAGACATGAACATCAATTTGCTTCGAAAGCCAAGAGTAAAGAGGCACGATCTGATTTATCAGTTTCCAGGAAATGCCCCCTGGGAGGAAGGCCACCAGTGCCGGGGCCCCATCTCCACCTGTGAACCGGGCGGTGCGGCTACGGGCGCCCTCGAAACTCGAAGGGGTCCGTGGGCCCTGGAGAGTCCCAAGGTACGAGCCCCGAGTCAGGCAGGTGATAGAGGCTGCCCTCGCCGGAGGGTCAGGCAGAAACCCCTCGCTGACGGCCAAGGTTCGGATCACGTCAGCGGCGGCGCTGGGGCACGCAGGCCCCGTGCGGGCGGCTGCGCGCGAAACCGGCTTTGCAGACGCAGCGGAAGGAGCCGCTCGTGTTCACGCAGCGCTCGCTCTTGCACAGCAGCCCGCGCTGGTTCAGCTCTCGGCACTCATCGATGTCTGGAGGTGGGGCGACAGGTGCGGGCTTCGCCAGGGCGCCAGAGCACGCAGCCCCCTTAGCGTGTGCACCCTCTCCCCTGCTGCGCCCTCTCCCCTGCTGCAGGCTGGGGCCCTCACTGCGCAGCCCGTGCCCTCCACCCGGCTCACCCACACAGCGTGCACGAGAGGCGTCGAGCTGGAAGCCACCGGGACACTCGCACACGGCGCCGCCGGGCCGGGGCACGCAGCGGCCACTCACGCAGCGGCACTCGTCCGAGTCCTCCTCTGAGCTGTCCTCTTCTGCGCCCGCGGGGAGAATGCAGACATCAACCTCCACCTCCACCACCTGCGGCCGGCCGGCGGATGGCCAGGGACCCCCACCTCTGTGTCCTCCCGCTACACTCACCTCGAGGGGGCTTCCCCAGTAGCAGGGGGCTCGCGTCCCAGAAGGAATTGCTCTCACTCTGCGACGTCGGGCACTGAGACCCTGGGAGGGACAGGGGCGGTCGGTGACGTGGATGCACCCAGGCTCCCGCCCCAACCCCTCCTGCGCCCCGGGGGGCTTGGCTCACCCGCGCTGCGTGGCGGGCAGGGGCGGCACTGGGCTCCCCAACCACGGCCCTGGCGACAGCAGCAGTCATCGAAGGTAAGGGTTGGCCCGGTCAGGGGCCCCGCGCACATGCCATCTTCTCCACGCTGGGCCCAGCACACGTCCCGCCGCTCCGGGGCACGCTCTACGGAGGGAGACCAGGCATCAGCTGGAGGCCGGAAGGGGGGAGGCAGTCGGCCCCTGGTTCCCACCCACCGTCGCGGGGGTCGCGAGCCCGGGGCTCCACACAGCGGACCGGGCCCTGGAATTGGCCCAGGACAACTCTCGCCCTCACCGGCTGGGCTCTCCGGGAGCTGGCAATCGCGGCCGGAGGGCCCGGGCACCCAGGGCGGGCGGCACTCGCAGCGGTAGGAGCCCGGCAGGTTGACGCAGCGACCAGGGCGGCAGGCTGCCGGGTCCTGGCACTCGTCTACGTCTACGGGTAGCGAGGGCATGTGTGGGGGTGGCGGTCACAACTCAGCCCGGTCCCCGCTCCCCTCCTGTTTTCCCAGCCAGCAGGCCCGGGCCTCACCCATCTCCTCTGGGCTCAGACACTGGCGCTGCGCGGGGCTGTACTCGGCCGGGGGCGTACAGGCACAGCGGTAGCCGCCGCGCGTGTTCTCACACACTCCGTTCCGGCAGTTGGACTCGTCCAGGCACTCGTCCACGTCTGCGGGGAGGAAAAGCGCCAGTGGAGGGAACCGGCCCGAAGTCGGGTAGTTGTGCGTGTCTCCCGGTCACTGTCCCACGGCCACTGGGACCGTCTGCACTCACCCACGCACTCCAGTAGGTTCCCGTCGTAGTAGAAGCCTTGCTTGCAATAGCACTCGTAGCCCGGCTGCGTATTCACGCATTTGCCCTCCTTGCAGATCTCCGCCCCGAACAATATGCACTCGTCGATGTCTGCGGAGTGACAAGCCGTGGGCGCCCCGTGGCCTTTACCTGCCGGGTGCGTCAGACCCACAGCCAGGGACGTGTGGGCGGGGCTTACCGCGGGAGCGGAGCAAACTTAATGGGAGAGGCTTTTCCAGACGCTGACGTGAGCGTGATAGGGGCGGGGCAGACCCTGAAGGTGTGGGCGGGGCTTACCCCAGTGCTCGCTACCGACCTAGCGAGCATTGGCGGGATCGGGGCGGTCCAAACCTCGGTGGGCGGAGCGGGGCGTGCCCGCTGGGCGAGCCGTGTTGGGGCTTACCACGGTGGGCTGGGATGCCGTAGTTGACAATGTTGTTGTCTTGGGTGTAGCCCTTCCCGTCTGGGCAGAGACTGTGGAACTCAGCTGCCGGAGAGCGGCCGTGGGGAAGAAAGGAGGCAGGACTGAGCACGTGCGTGTGCACTAGCCGTTGGGCTCAGATCGGAGCTCTCGGCCTCATTTCCCACTGACCCAGGGAAGGGTCATTTCCCCCAGTACGTTTCCAAAACGAAGAAACTGAGACTCCTGACCTGAGCTGTAGACTGGGCAGGGATAGATCTCGCAGTGGTCTCCCCAACCAGCTCCCAGCGAGCAGCAGCACTCCTGCTGGGTGACGTTGGTGGCCAGCACACTGTCGCAGAACACCGTGTCATCGAAGTTAAGGTAGCACTCCTTCTTGTGGTGGGGCTGCTCCACCTCTGAGGGGAGCGGAGGGCAGCTCAGGGTCCTGCAGACAGTCTTGCCAATCCACGCTCCCCACCAACCTCATTCCTCTGCTCCCTCACATTCCCTGGCTCCCTTCAGCCGCCCTGTCGGAGCCAAGCTCCAGCCTTGCTGTGGCACTGAGGGCCCTCCTGCAAGGTCCAGCCCCGCCGGATTCTCAGGCAAAAGGGATTTCTCCCTGTTCCCCAGATTCCAGAGGGTGGGACCAGGGTCCGTCTCTGAACCCCAGCGGCAGCTCAGGGAAGTTGTGTCGTCTGAGGAGGAGCCTGGAGAGCACTCACCCTCACAGCCATGCTGGTCCTGGGTGGGCGTGAAGCCCTCATCACAGACGCAGGCGTAGGAGCCCTGCAGGTTCTCACAGGCCCCGTGGGGAAGGCACAGGCCGGGGTCCTGGCTGCATTCATCTATGTCTGTGGCCAGCGAGGGAAGCAGGAAGAGTTGCTCCAACGAAACCAGCCCCTCCTTCCCGGGGGCTGTGCCTCCAGGGACTCACACAAGTTCAGAACCCAAGCTTCCACTTTGATCTCAAAGTACACACAACAGAAAGTCCACTCGGGTCTGTCTGTGCACGTGAGTAGAGGTGTGCACACTCGCCGTCTTCTTCCTAAAACCTGCCATGGCCGTCACTGACAACAAATGGAGTCCTAACGCTCAGCTCCGCATCTGAGGACGTTCAGTTTGGCTTCCTGATATCTTTCAGTTTCATCCTTTCATCTAAGCACCGGCACCCCCGACTCTATGTTCAGGGCACTCTCCCCTAAAAACACAACTAGCTCCTCCCAGATCTCTGTGCTTTGCACAGCCTGTTTTGGGGCCTGGAATACCATTTGTGCTTCTCTCTGCACAGGGACCTTATTTATGCATTAGGGGACCATCTTTAGGCTCCAAGTTTCAATTCAGTTGTCACCTCTCCATTGCCAATGAATCACTCATCCAGACCTCTTTTGGCACCCTGACCGGGTAAGGATCAATTCACATGTCAGCCTCCTCTAGTGGCGGCCCTGGGTCATTGCTCCATACCCAGCACGTAGTACAGAAGCTCCGTAGTATAGAGGCAAACAGTAGGTTCTCAGTAAACTCCTGCTGGCTACCGCACGTAAGGGTGAGCCGGCACATAGTGAGCACCACGTAATTACTTTCATTATTACTGTTGCTATTCTAGGTGAAGGAGTGGAAGGGGGAGTGAATGTGCAGATGGACGGATGGATGCAAAGACACGGCAACAGGATGTCTAGATTACTGCCATTCCCTGCCAGCCCTCCTCAGGAGCTCTCAGCCAATCCCCCCATACCTTGGCACTTCCTGCCGCCTACCAGCCGATGCCCCTGGGGACAGAGACAGCGGTAGGAGCCATTGGTGTTGATGCAGTCACCCCCGATGCACGCTGCGGGGAAGTCACACTCATCTATGTCTGCCGGGGATCAAAGGGGGGGGGGGAGTCTCAGGCGCTGACCCCACTCAGACAGCCCGAGGCTGCCAAGGCTTCCCCCAGAGCCCTGGGCTGCGCCCACACACCAGGCCCATTGTTGGATCTGGGTGGGGGCTGGACAGGGGAGTGCCCGGCTTGGAGCCTGCGCAGTGGAAGTCCTGGGGTAGGGAGGAATGGGCTGACTGCCAGCTCTCGGGCCCGCTTACCCTCGCATCGGCTCCGGTCTCTTGACAGATGGTAGCCAGAGAGGCACTGACACTGGAAGGAGCCTGGTGTGTTGGTGCAGATGCCATTGTCACACACACCCCCAGCCTCGCACTCATCCACATCTGCGGGGCACAAGGGGCGTCAGAGGCCAGCATGGGTGGTCTCCGGCCTCTGCTACCCTTTTCCCACTCGCACCAGGGGCACGGAGCTCCAGAGCTGAGGCCAGTGGAGCTTAAGGGAAGCACAGGCCCTTCACCCCCCTCCGTGTGGCACTCCATGCCTTGGGGAGCAGGCCAGGTGCTGCCAGGGACCCCGGGCCATGTCTGATTCCAAAGAGCTCAAGCCTCCCCAACGGTCATCATCCTCACCAAACAAGAGCACCCTCCCCGTCCCCTCCTCGCATACTGTCCTATCTCCCTTGCTCCAGCTGCTCTCACCCTTCCCCACCTGCCACTGCTCCCTTTCTTCCCATGCAAATAAGCTCCTCTGTGTCTTTGTCCTTCTGGCAGAATAATGTTTTCTGCTTGTGGAGGAAAGGAACTTGGCTTTCCCCTGAGAGCATGCTTCTCTGCGGTCCTTTCTGGCAGAAGCTGGTTCTTGGCCACACGTCCGAGCCCTTCCAAGCCACGCTCTGCCCCTGAGGTGCACTGGGCCCCCATGCCAGCCCCCACCTTCTGTCCTGCTATCAGCACTCACCTCCCTAGTCTCCCTTCCTCTGTCTTGCCCCCCACCCTAGGACTTTCAGCATCCATATGGTCAGCCAAGCCCAGCCTCCAACCTTACACCTTCGGTGGCTACTCACTGTCTGGACAAGGGGCTGGGATCTGCCCCACCTTGGGCATCTCAGATGCTGCTTCCTTCCCACTGCCCCTGCTGTTCCTAAGCCTCCATCCCACCTTCTCTCCCAGGGGCCCACGAACACCTCTCCTTCCTCCGCACCGGTCTGCGGGCCATGCCTGCCTCTGGGCCACCAGATCCTGGGTGCTGAGTGGGGTGCAGGCAGCTGCCAGGCTGAGCACCCTGGGCTACGGCCACTCCCTCTGGCCTCGGGCCTGCCAGAACCTCAGCGTGGCTGGCGCCACCCTGCCCCTCCTCCCCAGCCCGCACTTCTGGAAAGTCCCTAGGCAGCTCCCATGCCCTTGGGCTGTCCCAACTCTCTTACTGGTCATTGCAAGTCCCCTACTGGACTCAGGCCCTTTACTGTTCATTGAGAAAATTAAGGGTATCTTCAACCTCCTGAAAATCATTACATCCATTAGGGTCAGAGATGTCCCTTCTGTCCGTGGCTCCTCCCCCAGGGGCCTTGTCATCCCCTTGCCCACTTTCCTGGCGGCATCTCAGCCTACAACCCTAAACCCCATTCTAGTAGCCCCGTGTCTCACTCTTCCTCACTTGCTGCCTGCATCTCCTGGCCCCCTCATGCCACAGCCAACCTATCAAGGTCACCGGAGACTTTCTCATCTCACCACTCAGTTCTTACTTTACAAGAACCTCTCGGTTGCGTTTGGCTCATCCTCTTCTGCCCTAGAAGCCTCTCCCCGGCTTCTCAGCTGGGACTCCCTGGGCCTCCTTCCATCCCTCCTCCCCTACTCCCACTCCCACTCCTATGCCCCTACCTTCTGCTGACGTGGCAGTGCCCACAAGGCTCTGCTGGGCTCCCCTCACCGCACCCACCCTCCCTGGCTGAGTAGGCGCACCCCAAGGCTCCACGGCCCCATGGCAGGCCACGGTTCCAGGGGGGTGTGTCTGGCCCAAGGCTCCCAATCTGTACGGCCCACCCTCTGCTGGCATCTCCAGCCCAGAGGCCCACAGGGACACCCGCTCAACTTGTCCAGCATGAAACTTAGTGTCTTCCTTCCCTAGTCTGCACCACCCCTGGAAACCCTACCCCGGTGAACAGCACCACCCACGGAGTCACCCAAGCCAGAAACCGGGAGGGTCCCTCGCTCTCCCCTCTCTCGCCTCTCTCATCCAGTTAACAAGCCCAGGTAATGTGCTTTAACATTTCTCTAATATCACATCATCCCGTGACCACCCTGAGGCCACTGCTCCCATCGTGGCCACCACCGTCTGTGTCCTGAGTCTCCAGCAGACCTCCAGCTACTCTCCGCACTCAGCAGCGGGAAACTTTCTAAAGCAAATGGTGAATCTTGTCACCCGTCCCCTTAAAATGCTTCAGGTGCCTCATAACACCATCGCGAGGACGACGACAAAGCTCGACCTCCTGGGCAGGGCTCAGGGGGGCCTCTCAGGGGGTGGGGCCCTGCCCCTCACCAGCCAGCCTCAGCTCCCACCCTCTGCTTACACCTTACAGTTGTCAGCACATTCTGAGCTGTTTTTCACCTCTGAGTCTGCTGATGCTGACTTTCTTTGCTTGGCTAATTCCTAGTGGTCCTTTAAGACAATTCAGGCCTCCCCTCCTCCCAGCCCTGCACCCACATTCCAGCCAGGCCCACAGCCCTGCGCTCTCCAGGGTGTTTGTAATGTTCCTCAGTTTCTCTGAATCCCCGCCCCAGCCCCATGCATAAGAAACAGTACAGCGGGGCTACGAGCCCTGCTCCCCGTTCTTTTATGTCTTTTTTCCCCTTTAAATTTAAGTAACGTGCTTTGCAAAGGCAGCTTCAAGCCTTGCCTCCCTAAGACCCTTCCCACATAGAAGTTTTGGTGGCCCTTTGATGGGCCAGGTTCGCTGAGAAAATGAGTGAATGGGTCAGTGACCTGAGGGTGAATTAGCTATCTCCTGCCCACCGTGGGACAGACAGGGTGACTTGGTCCCCAGCTTCCACGCGTGAGTGGGTGCGGGACCATTGGGGCGCGGGGGCGCTGGGGCTCACCCTGGCAGCTGCGGCCATCCGGCGCAGGCGCGTAGCCCTGGGCGCACGTGCAGCGGAAGGAGCCTGGGAGGTTCTCGCACCAGCCAGGCGAGCAGGGGCTGCCCTCGGCACACTCGTTCACGTCTGCGGCGGCAAAGACTCGCCTCGGTAGCCGCCCCACTGGACCCGGCACTGTACCGGGGTGGGGGTCTCCTCCGCCCAGGATGGGGGAGGCCCCACCTGCCAGGCGCCTCTCACCGCCATTAGCCCCGCCCCTGCCCTAACCGGACCCCGAAACTGCCAGGATGCTGGGACGACTCCCACACCGGCCCCGCCCACTTGCCCTCGGAAGCCCCCCCCCCCCCCATCCGGGACTCAGGCCCCTCTCTCACCGCGGCAGGCCCCGCCCCCCTGGCTGCGGTAGCCGGGCTGACAGGCAATGCACTTGAAGCTCCCCGGTTTGTTCTCGCATTTGCCATCCGGACAGGAGCTAGGGTCTCGGCACTCGTCGATGTCTGTGCGGGGTGGGGGGGGGGGGAGGGACACCCATTTGGGGACAACGTGGCGGGCCAGGCGCTCAGTGTCCTCGGCAGGGCCTCCCTCCGTTACAGATCAACAAGGCGAACCCGGCCCTCTGGGCTCCCGCAGCCCAACCTCTGAGAGGCCCAGAGTCGGGGGCCCCTACCCCCGGCCCAGGTCGAGAACAGCGGAGGACCCCTGTCGGCCCCGATGGGGTCTCCCCCACCTTCGCACACGGGCGGTCGTGAGGCTTTGAGCCGGTAGCCGGGGTAGCAGTTGCACTTGTAGTGGCCGGGGAAGTTGAGGCAGAAGCCGCCGTCGCCGCACAGGTGGGGCTTGGCACACTCGTTCAGGTCTGAGCGTGAGGAAGGGGGCGCGAGGCGGCCGCCGGGGGCGGCGGAGGCGGTTATGCTGCGATCCGGAGGGGAGACCCCCATCCGCCCAGCGCCCCCCCCCCCCCCCCCGCCGGCGCCGCCCGGGCCGCGCTCACCTACGCACGAGCGCCCCCCGGCGCCGACGTGCAGGCGGTAGCCGCGATTGCAGTGGCAGTTGTACGAGCCGCCCGTGTTCATGCAGACGCCCCTCCCGGCGCCGCATGGCTCCGCCTCGCACTCGTTCACGTCTGAGAAGGGCGCGGGAGTGGAGAGACGTCAAAGGGGCGTTGGGACCCAAGGCCGCCCCAGGGCCACCCACCCGCCTGTGCTCACCCACGCAGTAGCGGTGCTGAGGGTGCGACCGGTAGCCCGGATTGCAATGGCAGGAGTAGTCCGAGGGGCCCGGGACGCACTCTCCGTGGCCACAGATGTTCTGGTTCAGGCGGCACTCGTCTGTCTCTGGGGGTGTGGGAGGGTGGTCGAGCAGGGGGCTGAGCAGGGAACACACTTTCTGCCACATTCCCCAGGAGGACCTCGATACCCCATCCTAATGACCCAGATACCCGAGCCTGGTCACACCATGACCTCGGGTCCCTGTACACTCATACTTCAATCCTAGAATTTCCTACACCTCCATCCCAGATAACCCCAACATTAGGACGCCAGGTCCCATCCCTATCCTCAACTCCAGGATCCCTGATAATTCTATTTCTACTCACTGTGCTCTGTCTCCAGTCACCCCAAACTTCTTCACCTCCCCTCAGGGCTCCTTAGTTATCCCAATACCCTGAGACACCCCCCTCCAGTCACCTCAATATTTAAAACCCTGCAGCCTTAGTCATTCCCCTATCCTCTAGCTTAGTGACCCCAACACCCTCCGCTCAGGGACCCGGGTCCCCCATTCCAGAATGGTTGATTTCCTCCCCCTCCCAAGGCAGGCAGGAGCTCATTTCCTGGGAATCTGTTTGCCCCCTGGTTGTGCATAAGTGGTCAGATCCAGAACCCCCTGCACTCTCTTTGTCACCAGTCCTGAACTCCCTCCTCCTACCTCTCCTTTAGGTCCCTCCTCCTCCCCTTCCCCTTCCCGTGCAGCCCAGGACTTGATGCTGAGCTCTGCCCCACCCCAAACACACCTGGCAGGCTGCTCTTGTGGCCTGGAGTATCTCCCTAGACCATCCTAACACCCCCTCCTCTGAGAAGCCTCCCCAGGTGCCTCTTTCCCCACATTCCCACAGCCCCCAGGGCTGTCACTGCGTTGTCCTAGCCTGTACAGGCTTCCAGGACAGCCACCTCCCCTGCCCCCAGGGCCCTCACCCCCAGAGCTCACATGGCCTCCTAGATTTCAATCAGCCTGGGGGCTCCCTTGTAGCTTTGGAGACCACACAGACACCGACTAGAACCTGGCTCAGATGTGTGACAGCAGTGGGGGGGACAGCTGTTGAACCTGAGCCTCTGTGTCCTCATCCGGACGATGAAGCTAACTGTACCCACTTTCACAGGATGAGAAGGTTAAATGATATTTAGTATGTAAAACCCTTCAGTCAGTGCCTGGCACAAGGCAATTGCTCAGCCACAGCTAGCAATTATCATGATGCCCCAAACGCTACCACAGCCTTTGGGATCAAACCCAAGCCTCTTAACAAGGCTCTGTGCGTCGGCCCTCCCTGGGTTCAAAAACACTGGTCTGACTGTGGTTTTCCCTCCTCCACCGGAGTTTCGTGTGCCCTTTGCCCGAGCTTCACTTGGACCGTCCCTTTCCCCAGACTGCACACTCCTTGCTTCCCCACTTCTTGTTCATTTCTAAACTCTCTAAAGCCCGGCCCAGAAAGCCTTCTCTCATTGCCACCCTACGTGTTGACTTCTTTCCTTCTCTGATTTTTTTTGCATGGCATTTATGAGACAAACGAGATTTTTAGTCACTGATCTGTCTGTAGTCCGCTTACTCTGCAAGAACAGAGAAGTTCTGGCTTTTGCTTACTCCTGTATCCCCAGCACCTGAACAGTGCCCGGCACATAGGAGGTGCTCAGTAAATATGAATGAATAAGTGCCTTCAGAATGGGCGGAACACCACAACACCCGGATCACTCGAGGGCAGAATGGGGTCTCTGCTGCACAGGATGGCTTCCCCAGAGCCCAGCCCAGAGCCCGGCTCACAGTAAGCCTGGGATAAGTGTTAGTGCGCAGGAATGATGGGGGGGGGGGGGGGTAAGGGAGGAGTAAAATTAAGCCAGGACATGGCTTCTCTGGGTCACGGCCTAGGTGGGCACATCTTACCTGTGACCTGAGTAGGAGCGATCTCTACTGCACTGCGGGATGGGGGCAGGTCTGGCAGGAACCAGCGCACCGTGGGTGGCGAGGGCCGGGAAATCAACTCTGTAGGCAGCCGTGTACCCCGTCAGGGGCTGGGGGGTATGGGAGAGCCGCCCCTCTCCAGGCAGGCCTTCGGCTGGGATTTCACACCCAGCTTCACTGTCCGCCACCCCCAATGACAGCCCTTGAGGACGGGTTCCTGCAGTGCCCAGCTCACCCGGGTAGGGCCTGGCGGGAGATGTGGTGGCGGTCGGGTGGCTCTGTGGTGCTGACTGCTCCTCGATCACTGGCTGTGAGTGACAGCAGCGTGAGCCCACTGTCGCCTTTACGTCCCTGCTCCTCCCACCTGGGCTCATACTCACCGAGTCCGTGCTCACCCCTAAAGGGAAGAAGATGGGTCATTAGTGCAGGGGTTGGGAGAAGGGACTTAAGACTGGGAGGGGCAGTTGGTATTTGTGGTCAGGGTCCCTGAGAATTCGACAATCACGTCTCTGGGTCAAGCGTCAAGAGTTAGATCCTGGGAACCAGGGAGCGTTTGCGTCATGGGCCAGGGGAACAGGTATAGGGAGCAACGATTGGTCAAGGTCCTTGGGTTATAGAGCAAGGCTTAGGCGGTTATAGCTAGGGTCAAAATCCTTGGGTCAGGAGTCAGAAGGTCAGATCTAAGGGCAGCACTGGGGCTGGATCAATGCCCTGGTCTGGAAATCAAAGGGGTTCCAGGGTCAGAGGGAAAGACCTGGAGGGCAATGGATGGTCAGATCCTGCTCATCAGGGAATAAATCCTGGGGTTACCACCTTGGTTAGGGATGAGGGGGCCAGCTCGGGGGGTCCGTGGTTAGCTCAAGGATTAGGAGTTAGGGGTTAGACTCTGTGGATCAGGAGTCAACAGGTCAGGTGTAGGCGTTCCGCATCTGTCAGGGAACGGAAAGGGTCAGGCCAGACCTCGCTCTTCCTCTGTGTCCTCAGGTGGCGGCGCCCGGCTGGGGCTCTCCGGGAGCTGTTGGGGCTTGGGTGGCCCATCGGGGTGCAGGAAAAGGGAAAAGTCACTTTCGCCCTGAATGGTGAGTGTCTGGTGGGAAGTGAGGATGTGGTACCCCTTCCCAGCTGGACAGATCTCCTTGAAGGCAGCTGCGGCCAGAGCAAGGGGCAGAGAAGTGAGTGTTTCCCGGACAGGCACACAGATGGCCCCTTAGCCCCACACGCCCCAGGCTCACCGGTGCCATCGGCGGGGCAGCGCTGGCACCTCGCGCCCCAGGCCTTGCCCACACTGCAGCAGCACAGCTGGCGGGTGAGGCGCGTGGTCAGTGGGTGCTGGCACTGGTGCTCCGGGCTCACCAGGCGGAAACACAGGCTCTTCTCCTCCGGCTTGTCCGCTGCAGGGGGCCAGGGGTGGGCATGGACATCTGGGCTTGAACACTGCCCATGTCCCTCTTCCCAGCTGCTCCAGACCTTGCCTCTCTGGCTCAGACAATCCTTGACCCTCATGTGGCCTCTGACCTCATGTGACCCTGAACTCATGTGATCCCCGAACCTGTGTTTCTCTGGCCTCACGTGACCCCTGAAATCTCTGTGACCACTGGCACCAGTGACCCCTGATTCTGGAGGCTCTCGACTTCATTCCTCCTATCCATCAGGCCCATGATCTCATACGACCCTCATTCTATATAGTCCCTGACCTCGCGTGACCTCCGACCAGATCTCATGTGACTCCTGACCCCACTGATCTCTGATCCTATCAGCTCTGGGCCTTACTCCTCCTGCAATCCACCCTTGACCCCACTCTGACTTCTGTGACCTCTGATCCTTGCTGCTAACCCTAAGTCTCCTGTCTGTGACTTGTGACCTCCCAGGGACCTGAGCCCCCCATTCTCACCAATGCACTGCGTTCGGGAGGGGCCCAAGCTATGGCCAGGTGGGCAGACACAGCGATAGGAGCCAGGGTTGTTGAGGCAGTCACCATGGCGACACATGCCCGGCATCGCGCACTCGTTGATGTCTGTGGTAAGCGGGAGTGTCATCCCTCTAGTGTGCCGCCACAGGGTGACAGCCAGCCGCTCCAAGAACCTCAGGGTCCTGCCCCAGCCCCAGCCCCTCCTCCTCCCTCACCCACCTTGCGGCCTCCCCCAGGGACAACCGGCGTGTCCCTCCAGCCCCCAGAATCTCCTGGCTGGCCATACCCTGGCAGTGGGTGCTGTTGAGTCTCTTGTAGCCCTGGGGGCAGTCAGCGCCCACCTCCCCACGTACAGGTCCTGGTTTCTGCACCCCTGTGTCTGCAGAGAGAGGAGAGCGTGGCAGGGGGGCACACTGGGGCGTCCTGCGGGGAGGGAAAGGAGGGCGCTGCGGAGGAGCAGAGCGGGAGGCTGAGGGGAATGTGGTGGGCTGGGAGAGGCTGGGGCTGCGCCTGCCAGGGAGGAAGCGGTGGGCGTGGGTCCACCGTGCTCCTCCCCGTGCCAGGTCCTCCCCCTGCTGTGCGGTGGCGGGCACCCCTGCGCCCAGGCACTCACACTGCAGCTGCGGACACTTATGGCACTTGCTCTGGCCCCAGGCGGTGCCGATGCTCCCGCAGCAGTCTTCCTGCTTGGTGAGGCCCGGGAGGGGATTGCTGCCGCACTAGGGGAAGTAGGGACAGAGGTCACAGGGCGCCCAGCCCCACCCGGCCTCCCTCCTCGGGGCCTTTTCCTCCCGTCAGCCCGCGGACCCCCGTTTTGCGCAAGCCCCATTGAGTGGGGACAGGGCAACCCTGAGACCCAAGGGCCAGTCCCCCTGGACTGTGGAGTCACTCACGGGCTGCTTGGGCAGTGTGTCCTGGAAGCAGCGGCCCAGGGGCTTCTGGGTGGGTGGCCGGGGGTGCTGGGGCTTGGGGTGCGGCAGCAGGTGCTGCGAGGGGGCGGGGCCCTCGGCATTCGGCCCCTCGATGCGGTGCACTTGGACCGAGGCCTCGGGCGGATGGTGGACGCGCACGTTCACCACGGGGGGCGGGGCCTGCACTGGGGGGCGGGGCACGGTGGCTTCAGGGCAGTCCCGCACCGCAGGTTCTCATGGGGGGGGGGGTGTGGAATGGGGGAGGGGTTGCTCCTCGAGGTCCCGCCACCCTAGTGTTCGCCCACTTCAGCCTCCCCGGGTCCGCCCAGTGGTCCGGTACCTTCCGCTGAGATCTGTCCCGGCCCGAGGGGCACCAGGAAGGCTGCGTGCTGGGCAGGGGGCCCCTCCCCAGGCCCAGGCGGATCAGCGATCACCTGGACCGCGTAGATGGCGTGCTTGCTGGCCACAGAGTCGCTCTCTGGAGCCAGGGGCGGCAGCGCGCCTGTGGACAGGGCCCCGGCCCTGCCCAGCCCAGGGCCTGAGCCGCCGGTGCCCCCGCCAGCTCCTCCAGCAGGCACCTGGCAGAAGCGACCGGTGAAGTCCGGGGGACACAGGCACTGGTTTCGGGAGGAGCACTGGCCACCGTTCATGCAGGGCAGAGGGCACACCACTGAGGAGGGGAGGTGAATCAGGGACCAGGCCCAGTCCCTCACCCACATCCTGTCTCTTTCCCCTCCTTCTTACTTCCTTGCCACCCACTGGCTCTGTCCTCCTTGGGAAGCTGGGTTTTGGAACCCTTAGAAACTGCTTTCTAGGTCCTCCAACATCCTTCTACCCATGTTGGCTTCTGGAGTCTCAAGTCCTGGACTTAAATCCCAGCTAGGAGGCCATGTGCCAGCTGTGGGGCCCAGAGCACCTTGCTCCCCCTCCCCGTGCCTCAGTGTGCTCATCTGTAGGGATGTTTATTGTGTCTATTAAATGAGGTAATGCCTGTACAGATACTCAGCAGGGTGCCTGGCCCACGGAGGGTGTTTAATAAGTAGTATCAGATGATGATGATGATGGTGGTGGTGGTGGTGACAGAATAGCCGTTTTCTTCTCTGGCTTTCTCCTCCAGACTTTCCTGGGAATGTGATCCCTATCTGGCACTTCCTCCTCTTCTAAATTCTCCCACATTCAGACCTCAGCCCTCTCCGAGCTCTCCCCCCTTCTCCCTCCTTTTGTCTTGCCATCCCAGGGCCCACACCTCACCACTATCAGCGATGCCCACATCTCGAGCCGCTACCTCTCTGAGACCTCTCTTGGGCACCTTGACCCCGGGGAAATCCGCATCCTGCTTCCCCCACTCCCTCTCCCACCTTGGACCACCACTGGGGAAGCCCTGCTTGCTTCGGTCACTCTCCCGAACCTCAGAGGCTCCATCTCTCCTGCTTCCACTCTACCCAGTTCCGGCCTCTGTACTGTCTCATGAATCCACCTCCCCTCCTCCCCATCCCTCTGCCCCTCCTGTGCCTTGAGCCTTGCCACCCAGGCTCCTTGCGGGCTTCCTGCCTCTCTCCTGCCTGTTCACAGCCCAGTACCCCCAGAGAAACCCGCCTCAGGCAGAGCCCTGGCATGTCACACCCCTGCTCACTGCTTGCTTCCTTGCCCAAACATTTAAGGCTCTCCATGGCCCAGAATGAACCTTCTATAAGCCGATCCCCCTCTGCCCTTTCCACATGCACGCCACACCCTAGGACTCCTCTCCCTCCTCCTAGAAATGTATCACATCTCCTGCCTCCACGGTTTTATTCGTGCCATTCCCTCCCCTTCAGGTCCCTCTTCCCCAGCCTCTACATATTCAAATATTCTCCTTCTCGCCTCAGCTTCTCCTCCAGGAAGGGAGACTTTCTTCATACCCCCCCCTTCCCTCTCCTGAGTTATCACCCTCTGCCCAGCTCCACCTGGCACTTGGTTATATTTATGTCTGTCTCCCACACTGTAAAGGGTGTTTTGGAGGGGCTGGGTCTGCCTCAGCTCTGGGTCCCAGAGGAGGTTCAGGGGGGATAAATGAAGGAGTGACTGAGTGAGAGGCTGGGACCTCTGGCTTTCCGTGAGACACGTACCCACATCCCACATCCAGCCTTGGGGCCCTGAGCTCACGCACCAGCCCCAGCCCCTCTCCTGCCTGCCCCATGGCTGTCCTCACTTTCCAGAATGGAAAGGTGGGGGTAATGCTCTTCGGGACACCTGCAGGGCCTCAGAGGGACAACACACAGCCATGGCCTTCAGGGCCTGGCTAAGAGCATCCCAGCCCAGCTCATCCTGCCAGGACTCTCAGGGCAGGAGGGGTGTGTCCTGGGCTGGGGGAGGCAGGATCCTCTCCTTCCTGCCTCCCAGTGAGTCACCCATAGCGGTGAGGGTGACCTCTCAATGACACCCGCCCACTGTGGCCTGGGCACGGAGCCTGGGGGATGTTGGCAGCTCGAATGGAGACAGCAGCCTGGGCAGGATGGCCAGGGGGTCTGGGAGGCTGGGCCCATATGCACTCACACGCATGGTCATCTTGTCTTTCTCTCTCTTTCTCTCTTTCACACACACACACAAACACACATTCATTCTGGCACCAACACAAGCTCACAGAAACACTCCCATAGTGACTGGAGACATGCACCCAAGACAACACAAAGAAACATGTAATTAATCAAAGAGTGTCACTCCAAAGCCTATGCATGCACACACGCGCGCGCACACACACACACACACACACACACATCTCACGAAAACTATGAACCACATCAGGGGGGTTCCTTGGGTCTGTGAGTCGGTATGTGAGTATGGGAATGTGTAAAAGGGGCCGTTTTGCTGGTGCCATCCTGGGCCCAGCCTAATTACCCTGTCCGGGAGGGTAATTACTGCTGGGACACCTCCCCCAGCCTGGCCCACAGGGCCCTGCCGGGAGGCAGGCCGAGACCCAGGCCTGGCCCTTTGAAGAGAAATGCTGGGGAAGGGATAGGCTCCAAGGGGAACTGGGGAGTCATGAGGGCTTGTTGGGGAGGGGAGGCTCTGAGGCAGAGCTCTTGAGAGGTTATGGGAAAGGCATAGATGGGACACCAGGAAAAAGAGGGACTGAGGACCCAAAGCAGCCCCCACCTCCAGGCCTGCACTCCACTCTTCAGGCCTCAGCACCTCTTCCCTCTGAGACCTTGCCAATATATAACCTCTTCACCCCCAGCCCTGGCCTTGGCTCCTCCCAGAGCATGCAGGTGTCTACTCCTGGCGGGCCCTGCTTTAGACATTTTGAAAGGACTTTTCCTGTTTCTTCCAGCAAATCTGTTTCTTAGGGGAGTATTTACCCCACCTCTGTGACCTCCTGGCCCCAGCTCACATCCCTCAAAAGCCCCTGTGTGCTGACCCTGACTCCCTCTCAGAAGTCTTCCCAGAGGCCTGTGTCATCCAGGACCCCAGCCTGACCCCACACCTCAGGCCTCAACCGTAACCCAAAGCAATGAAGTCCTGGTCCATGCAGCCCCTCCGACTCTGGCCCCAGGACTCCAGCCTTCCAAGCCCCTCATGTCCCTGGGCAGACAGAGCTCCGCTTTCAACACCCCCGGCCCCCAGCGTCATATACCCTCCTCCGCCCTGTCTCCCGCATTTGGCCGGGGCCTGCCTTCCCGCTCCCCGGCCCGTGCGTGCCACCTGGCCCTCACCCACGCGGAAGCCGGAGCCCGTGAGCGTGTCGGTGCTGTGGCCGTTCTCCCCGATGAGCGTCATGTTGGAGCCCTGCTGACAGCTGTCCCGACACTGGCCCTTGAGACAGGTCCGCTTGCAGATCACCGGCGCAAAGACCACCTTGAAGCGCTCGCGGGCCAGCGCCCCGCCCCCGCCGGCGCCCCGCTCGCCCGCCGGCCCCCCCTCGGCCCCGCCGCCCGGGCCCAGCAGCAGCAGCAGCAGCAACGCCAGCAGCCCCGCCGCCCCCGCCCCGCGCATCTCAGGGGCCAGGCCGCCAGCAGCCCCGCGGGGCCCGGGCATCCGGGGCCGCAGGACCCGGGGGGCGCGCCCGGGCCGGGGCTATGGTCGCGGCGCCCGGGGGGGTGGGGTAGCAAGCCGGGAGCCCCGGGAGAGGGGAGAGAGGGCAGCGAGGGAGAGGAACAGAGGAAGCGCGCAGGGAGGGGACGGCAGGCGCGGGCGGGGGACCCGGTGCAAGGCAAAGAGATGGAGCCCGGACTGCGGGGAGCCCAGAAACTTCCAGAGCCCCGGGAAGGAGCCCCGCCACGAGCCGGGGCCGGGGAAGGGGGGGGCCTGCGAAGGCCCCAAACTGAGGCGGCCGCGCGGAGGCCGAGCGAGTTGAGGCGGAGAGGAGGAGCGAGGGGAGAGGAAGGCCGGGCGGCCGGCCCGCTCCGCGCCTCCCCCGGCCGGGCTGGGCTCCCGCGGCCGCCGGGAAGCAGGGAGCGCGCGGGGCGGACGCAGGGAGAAGTGAGCAGTTGTTTTCCCTGGCTGCGGCGCGGCGGCGGCGGCGAGGGGGGCTGGGACGCTGGCCCCGGGCCAGGGAGACAGTTTTTTTCTGTTCAAGCGTCGCCGCGGCCGCCCGGAGGAGCGAGGGCGTGCGGGCGGGCGGAGGCCGGGGGGCGGTCCCCGCCCCAGATGCCCGCCCCGCCGGAACCCGCCGCCGCCGCCGCGCTGGGCGCTTTCCAGAGGGCCCTCACCTGGGACGCCGGCCGGCCCGCCGGATTCCTCCGGGCGGGGCGGCGAGGCCGCGTCGGAGCGGGCCACCGAGGCTGGGGGAGGACCCCGGGCCCTGGCCGGGTCACGCGGCCGCCGGGCGGCCAGGTGGGGCTGGAACCCCGGCCTCTCAGCCCTTTCCCAGCCTCCCTTGCGCAGGCGGGGGGCTCACCACCCCAGAGTCGCTTCTCATTAGTGCCGGTCCATTCCCCTCTGAGGAGAGGCTCAAAGAGAGGGCACCCTTTGGCCAGGGGCTCCGTGAGGGGTCCAGAAGAGGACAGAAAGAACAAAGCTGGAGACCCAGCTTCCCTGCCAACCCCCTCCCCCCAAATGGCTTCCTGGTGCCCACCCTGCCCCCACCCCCTTCGCCTTGTCTGGCCGGGCTGGCGGGGCTGGTGGGGCTGGCTCGGGCCTCAGACACTCTGGAATCGCCAAGGTCTGAGCTCAGGGCCTGGCCCCCTTCCCAGGCTAACAGCCGGGAGGAGGGGGGTGCTGCTTGAGGGCCCAGGGGGCTAGGGAGGGGCACAGCAGGGCCCCAGGGCAGGGGTTGGCAGGGGCTGGGGAGGGGCCTTGAGTTTGGTAAGGCTGGAGAGGAGCCAGGCCTGTCCACGGGTCTGGAAGGGAGGCCCTGGAGGGCTGCAGTGTCCTGGGGCCCCAGTCATAGCGACAGGGCCTGGCCAAGAGACCCCAGGATTCAGTGTCTGACTCAGAGAACTCGGCAGGGGGTGGGTGTGACCAGGGTATCCAGAGCAGGACACTGCCAAGTCAGAGTAGCACCAAACCCTCACCTGCTGGGCGCTAGGGGTGGCAGTCTGCCGGGGGGGGGGGGGGGGGGTCGGGGACTTGCCTTTAGGAGCACCTGTCCAAGGAACTCAAGGTTTGCACTTCGAGGATGGGTATATTCGGGTAGCTTTGGAAGCACTGAGGGAGACCCTTAAGGGGGCCCCTGCCTGAATTGCTCAGTGGGCTCTGACCTGTTCATACAGCCTGGTGTTGCAGGGATGGGGTGAGGCCACGTCCTCGGGGGATCCCTACTGCTGGAATCCCAAAGTGGGTGTGAGGGGCAGCCTCGCCCTCCCTCAGGGTGCAGGTCCCACTGAGGCAGGGAATAATACTGAATGCTTACCACCCGCCAGGTGCAGGGCTGAGCGTTTTATAGTCATTTTTTCCTCACACTCATTTGAACCTGACCCTCCTCTGACCCCAGAGCAGGCTGTGGCTCCCCTGGGAACACAGCACACACAGACCAGGGATAGAGTCTTAATCTCTCCAAGCCTCACTTTTCTTACCTGTGAAATGGGGATCTAGTCATTCAACAGACTGAGAACTACCACGTACCAAGCTCTTGCTAAGAGATAGAGCCAGTCCCTGCCTTCCCGGAGCTTCTGCACAGGAGAAGCCCGACATGTGCCACAAATCACTTCACACACGACGGTGGCTGCAGTAGAGGCCGGTGCCGTGACAGAGAGGAGCAAGAACTGGGAACGAGAGCGTGCTGGGACCCGGAGGTCCAGGAAGCCCCTCCGACAAAGGGACTGGTAAGCCGGAGGCTGGGAGAGGAACAGGAGTTCACAGGGCACGTGTGAAGCCAGCCAAGCCGAGGGAAGCCTGCAGGGGGCCTGAGGGATGGGGGCCCAGGGGTCAAGAGACAGTTTACAGAGGGCATGCAGGGCTGGGGCGGGGCGGGGGCAGAGATTCCATTCCTCTAGGAACTAAAAGAAGGCAAGTGAAGCAACAGGGTGTGAAGGGGGAGAAAGAATATGGAGGTGGGAGGCCACGGTGAGGAATCTGGGTTTTCTTTTCATTGCAATGGGACTGTGTCAGGGCGGGAGGAGGTGCTGTTGCCAGCATCCCCTGAGAGATGATGTATTCGGGAGGTGGAATCTAGACACAGGGTGAGTGGCGGGTACCAGAGAGGCAGGTGGCACGCATGGCTCCAGGTTTCTGGCTCAAGCCTGTGGGTGGGTGAGGAAGGTGGCAGAGGAGAGGGAGACACGGGGAAGAGGCTGGAGTTCTGTTTGCGGCTCGCTGAGTTTGAGATGCTTGTATCCTCCAAATAGAGACATCTCAGCCCAGAGGTCTAGAGCCCAGACAGAATGTCCGGCCTGCAGACATAGACTTGGGGTCCCCAGCATACAGGGGCATCGATGGCCATGGGAAAGGCTGGGCTTAGCCTGGGAGAGAAGAGGGCCCTGGGTGGACCGGGGAGGTCCCCACTCCCAGGTCGGGGAGAGCAGGCAGAGTCAGAAGGGACTGAGAAGGAGCAGCTGGAGAGCACAGAGGAAAACCAAGGACGTGATGGGGAAGAGTGAGAGGAGTGTTTTGGGAGGAGCGCGAGGCCAACAGTGTCTCCTGCTGCTGAAAGCCAGATGGGGTGGGGACTTGGGGCAGTGCAAGCAAGCACCGAGCCTGGTGCCTGGCACAGACTGAGGGCTCAGTAAATGTTACCTAGTGTCATTACCAAACTCCTTAAGCCCAGCGGGGAGGCAGCAGGGAACAGAGGGTACCCTCACGTGGGTGATTGAGGCGGCTTGATGGGAGGGTCTCTTGACAGAGGGCTAGGGGACCACCGGGGGCAACAGAGGGAAGCCCTGGCTGCCGAAGGGACTGGTAGGGGGAATCCATTGCCCACTAACCTCAGCCGGGAGCCCCAGAAGCTGGAGCCATGGCCTGCAGCAGAGACCTGCTGCCTGCAGGGAAGGGGCTGGGGAAATAAATATTACCCTAGTCTCCTCTTGTCCAGTTGGGCCTCCCAGGGGCTGAACCCCAAAGGAAGCCTGCAGGCAGGGGCCCCTGGGGGGCCTTAGCACAAGAGGTTAGGCATGGAGCAGGGAGGACAAGGAGGCAGAGTGGACCAGCAGGGCAGACTGTGACAGTTCAACTCATGGGGTGTCCCTGGCCTGCCCACTGTCTATCCTCATCTCCTGTGTCACCACAGCCAGCTGTCCCACCCCCGTAGAATCTACCGGCATGCTTCCATGCCTCCTAGATGGAGTTCTCCTGCAAGTCCAAGGAGACCAGGCCCTTTCCCGTCATTCTAGATCATTTCCACTGCCTAAGAGGTCTCCCCATGGCCACTTGTGTCTGCCCTGGTCCCTCCTCTACCTGGTGCCAAAGTCACCTTTTAAAACCTGATTCCAACCATGCTACACCCCTGCTTAAAAACCTCCAGTGGGGGGCGCCTGGGTGGCTCAGTCGGTTAAGCGTCTGCCTTTGGCCTAGGTCATGATCTCAAGGTCCTGGAATCAAGTTCCACATGGGGCTCCCTGCTCAGAAGGGAGTCTGCTTCTCCCTCTGCCCCTCACCCCACTTGTGCTCTCTCTCTCTGTCAAATAAATAAATAAATAAAAATCTTAAAAAAAAAAAACCGACAAAAACCTTCCAGTGGCTTCTCTTTGCTCGCTTGGACCCACAAGGTCCTTGGTGCCTCTTGCCTCTGCAGGGTTGGGAGGTGGCGGGCGGGGCGGGGGGAGGTGTGATCCTTCTTGTCTAATCCTGCCTCTACGAGGCCTTTCCCTCTGTCTTTCTCTAAAACAGCCACTGCTGGCCCTCTGGGTCCCATCACCTGTTTGTTTCCTGGTGGTATTCCTCACAGCCTGAAACGTTCCTCTTAATAGGTATGTTTACTTACTTATTGTCTGTCTCCCCACCCTCCCAGGAAGGCACACCTTTGTGTCCAGATCCCAGCACAGGGCCTGGCACGCAGAAGGTGCTGAAGTTTGTTGATTGACCAAATGGAGTGAGACCACGAGAGTGCCCACCACTTACCGTGCACTTTGCACTGTCACGTTATATCATCCTTCCAGTGACCCTGCAAAGGGGGGCACTGAGGCTTTGCAAGATGAAACGATTAGACTCAGGTCATCAGGTGAGTGACCTGATCACCTGAGAGACCTGAGAGACCACTCCAGCCTGCCTGCTCCGGAACTGACACAGCGCTCCAGGGAGGGAGGAATAGGAAGGGCCCCACAAATGTCCTAAATGTGGGTGGGTGGGGCCCTGTGGGCAACGAGGAGCTCCTCTGGCCTAGGACAAAGAGCTAGACCCAGGCAGTGTTCGGACTGCTTAAATGTCAGGGAAGGCTCCTTTGTGGGGATGGGGTTCTTGAGGCCCAGAGAAGGCAAGGGGCTTGGCCGAGGTTACACCGTCGGTCAATGGCAGAGGCCGGACTCACACCCAGGGCTCCTGCTGCCTCCTTAGGGGGGTCAGCTGGAGAGGGCAGCAGCAGCCTGAGTAAGAAAATTCCATTTCAGGAGGCAGCATAGCACAGCCGTCCTAGATTTTCCTGGCTGCGTCCTGTACTAACTACGGGAACTGGGAAAATTCTTCAACTTCTCTGTGTCTCGATTTCCTCCTGGTTAAACAGGGAATCAAATGAGCTGACTTTTAGGAACCCCTTAGTGGCTGCTGGCCACATAGTAAGGACGCAGGGCATGTCAGCTCCTATCCTGTGATCTGGGTCTGGGAACCATGATGGGCTGGCTGGTTGGAGCTGGGCTGCCTGTGGGGAGACGGACCCCAACCCCTGAAAGAGGGGCTCTGTGCCACCTTCACAGTTCTGAATGTCTTTGCGAAGCTTCTGGGCTCTGAAGAAAGACCTGGCTCTGGGGGGTAGGGGGTGGGGCTACTCATCAGTTCTGAAGATGAGGGTGGGAAGTTTCAGAGGCTTGGAGGGGGCTGTTCTGCCCTGAAGCACCTCTCTCCAAGGACACTGCTGAGAGCCGCTGTCACTGAGTCCCTCCGATGTGCCACTGAGAGATGCAGCGCACTGAGAGATGGGATTGGAAAATGAAATTAACCTTTCTTCATGCTTGATCAATCAGACAGCATCTTCGGCCCTGCTACCCTTCTCCGCCTTTCAGACACAGGAAAAGCCCACTGAGAATCAGGGTCAAGAGGTGCGCTGCCTGGATGGGGTCCCAGCCCTGCCACGTCCCAGCGGAGTGATCATGGAGAAATCTCTTATCCTGCCCAAGGCTCAGCTTCCTCATCTGTAAATTGGGGATGATGAGAAGACCTAATTCCCAGCATTGTCCTGAGCATTAAGTGAGATAATTCATGCAAGGCCCTTAGTACAGTGCCCGCCCCAAAGAAAACAGACACCGAAAGTTGAATAGTAGTATTTCTTTTTTTTTTTTTTTAAAGATTTTAATTATTTATTTGACAGAGAGAGAGAGACAGCCAGCGAGAGAGGGAACACAAGCAGGCGGAGTGGGAGAGGAAGAAGCAGGCTCATAGCAGAGCAGGGAGCCCGATGCGGGGCTCGATCCCAGGACCCTGGGATCACGCCCTGAGCTGAAGGCAGACGCTTAACGACTGAGCCACCCAGGTGCCCCTGAATAGTAATATTTCTATGACTGTATCATCTAGCTCACTCCTGTTTCACAGAAATGTCAGGCCAATTGACATTGCCGTGAAAAACAAGAAGAAAAGCTGACCCCTTTTGGGTGCCTGTTAGCGTGAAAATACAGTAACGGAAGTTATGCTTTTCAGAGTCACAGCGGTTCAGCACAGGCCACTTGGGACCCTGTGAACCTGACCTCCAAACCCGGCAGTCAAACAGAGGCTGTAATTGAGTCGTGTGAGTATGACGCCACCATGGTGTGTGCTACCCCTGGGGAACGGGCCGAACTACCGCCCATCACCAGTGCCACAGGTAGGGACAGATGGGGGGCCGGCTCACATGAAGGTATGATAGATTCTTTGATGAAGGAATAATCTGAAAGAGCCCAAGCCCACGGCTTCCCAGACAACTGGTCTGCCCACCATGACTGCTGTGAATAGGCTTTACCACCAGCTTTTCTAGGATTTTCTACATACCCCTGTCAAGGACTGGGAAAGGGGTGAGATGGTCTCCTACTTGCAAACTAACAAGTGAGCCCACCATTATTTTGTGCATGCTGGCAGAAGACATGAGATTCTTGGGTCGGAGACAAAGGACTTCATTACTCATGGCATAGTAAACTGTGTGATCATCAGTCCCCTTGTCCCTAAGTCCCATGGAGGGGGCACAAATGGGCCAGAGAGATGTCTGCCCATAGTGCATTGCAGTAGGGAGAGGACTCTAAACTTAGAGAACCCAAATCTTTTCTAGTGGCCAGCAAGCCCGTCTGCCCTTTGCTCTGGGGGAGACATCGTCTCCATCTTCCATGGCTGCTCACGATACCAACATCCCTGAGAGGAGTCCAGGGCAGGGGAGCCAGTGCCTCTCTTGCAAAATGTGTAGAAACTTCAGAGACTCCTGGACAATTGTTTTGCAAGAATAACCAACCCTCATTTCGGAACTGTCTCTGATTTTGGCAGATTTTCCCATGACTGCACCGCTGTATTGGCAAACCTGACCAGCAGAGTCTGGGATCAAATCTGTTCAATTTGTCACACACAGCATCACTCAAGGCTGCTCCCAACAGGACTTCAAGGCCAGGAAGAGGCCAGTTTATAGTGCTTACCTCAACCATGCCCCTCAGGAGGTCCTAGCTGAACAAATTCGTAAAGTGTCGGATCTCCCTGAAAAAAGCAAGGTTGCTTGCTCCTGCACCGTCTGTATCAACCCCTCCACTTGGCCGGAAGTGCTAATCCAGGTAGAGCAGCATGTATGAACAGTTGCACAGACTCTGCCCTGGCCTGCAAGGAAGAAGAAGTCCAGGAAAATTCTATCATCCACAGCAACATTAGTCAGTGAATGAAAGCTCTCCTAAAAGCCTCCTGGGCCAACATGGTGCCATTGATTACTTCAACCGGAGTAGGGGAGACATTTCAAGTCATTGTGTTTTCACGAAAGAGGCAAGTTACTGTTTGACTTCCACACAAGTTGGATAGTCTCAAGGGAGCACATGGTGCTTCTGGGAAGAAACCTGGTGCCCCCCCCATGGGACAGACCTCTATCAGCTGGGGACACAGGTTGATGGTGCCTTCAACATGGCCCCTCCCAAAGCCAGTAGAATTAGAGTTCCCAGTCCAAGCCAAATCATTGAGTCTAGTTCTTGTTTTTGAAGGGACTGACTGAGGGTCCAACCTGTCTTGTTTGTCCATGCCACCAGCCAGATGGCATTCATCCACCCCAGGGAATCATGAGTGATGACGGCTACAGGACCAGGGATGAGGAAGACACCTGCGGGTGCTGGGGTTGGCCAGTGTTTTGTGTGGGAAATACTGGAGCTGAGGCCGCCCTCTGCTGCTTCCAGGCTTTCAGTAAGGTTAAGCAGAATGGCGATCAAATCAAGGTCTGAACTGTCCAGAGGAGGATAGCAGGCCCAGCAGTCAGTTAAATTGAAGGCACTTGCGACAGTTTGGGTGAGTTGGACCAGGATGTTTACCTCAGCAAGGGAGGCTCCAGGTGGCTTGGAAAGACAAAGATCGTTAGTGCCTCTCTTTCCTCCGTGTCTCCTGTGTTCTGAGGTCCTCCTTTCCCAGCTGCCGAGGTGGTTGTTTTCCTCACATTGCTACAAAATCAATCTGTTCTTTTCCAGTAACTAGAATGTCACCTTTTCCCAGTCGTTCCCACTTACGCCTTTCACTTGGAAGGGTCTGGTGCAAGAAGGACAAGAACATTTTTATAAAACGTACAGGGACTCATTATGTCCCCCAGTCTACACATAGGCCAATGCTGGGGACTCAGAGAGGGGTACACACTGAGCATTCCGGTTATCCTCATGACCCCGGACCGTGTCAGTCCAATAAGAGAACCTAGGTGGTTGAGCCACAGTTGTAGGCCCCCTTTTGACGGAACTGCCACCCAGGAGATGCACCAACCAGGCTGGGGCTAGTATTAGGGGAAAGAAAGAATCATATGTCCAGGAATGGTGAGTGTAGAAGCCTGAATTTTTATTTATTTTTAAGTAATCTCTACACCCAACGTGGCCTCGAACTCACAACCCTGCTATCAGGAGTCACACGCTCTACTGACTGGGCCAACCGGGCACCCCAGTGAATTTTTAGAACTGGTCTATCTAGGGGCGCCTGGGTAGCGCAGTCGTTAAAGCGTCTGCCTTCCGCTCAGGGCGCGATCCCGGCGTTCTCGGATCGAGTCCCACATCGGGCTCCTCTCCTGGGAGCCTGCTTCTTCCTCTCTCACTTGCCTGCTCTGTACCCTCTCTCGCTGGCTGTCTCTCTGTCACATAAATAAAATCTTCAAAAAAAAAAAAAAAAAAAAAAAAAAAAAAAAGAACTGGTCTATCTACACCGCACCCCTCTCATCCTGACCATGACAAAGGACCTGGCCAAGGGGAGATGGCTCCATCCTAGGGACAGCCACAGTCAGTAACTGAATTGCTGAACTGAGGGGTGTGAACTAGGATGGAGGGTCAGAAATCTTTTTGAGTGTTTTTGTTTTGTTTTGTTTTTTACGTGAACTCTACTCCCAACATGGGACTTGAACTCACGACCTGGAGATCAAGACTCACATGCTTTTTTTTTTTTTTAAGATTTATTTATTTATTTATTTATTTATTTATTTATTTATTTATTTGACAGTGAGAAAGAGAGCCAGCGAGAGAGGGAACACAAGCAGGGGGAGTGGGAGAGGAAGAAGCAGGCTCCCAGCAGAGGAGCCCGATGCGGGGTTCGATCCCAGGAGTCCGGGATCACGCCCTGAGCCGAAGGCACATGCTTAATGACTGAGCCATCCAGGCGCCCCAAGACTCTCATGCTTTTTGATTTTATATTTGAGAAGGCTACTTCAGTACTCAAGAGTACCGCATGCCTGCGGATGATAGAGAGCTTGAAAGGGCCACCAGATACCTAGACTATCAGCCCATTGTTGAGTGGCTTTGGGGATAAAAGTTGTACCGCTGCTAGATCAAATCATCCAGAAAGTAAAAAACACGGATTAGTCTCAAGAACCGCAATGATGTGGGGGCACCTGGGTGGCTCAGTCGGTTAAACATCTGACTTCAGCTCAGGTCATGATCCCAGGGTCCTGGGATCAAGTCCCCCATCGGGCTCCCTGTTGGGCGGGGAGTCTGCTTCTCCCTCTGTCCGTCCCCCTGCTCATGCTGCTTGTGTTCTCTCTCTCTCTCTCTCTCTCAAATAAATGAATAAAATCTTTAAAAAAAAGAAAAAAAGAACCACAATGATGTGGCCAAAGTTGGCTGATTGGACTGGAGCAGTGCCACTGTAACCTAAAAAGTGTGAAGCACCACCGACAGCCTCAAGAAGGTGTAAAAGGTTCCATGTATTCAACCCCTCAGGAGTGAACAGGGGCAACACTGCATACACTGTGGTCTCTCTAGTCCCAAGACAAACAGATGAACGTTGGCAGGAATCACAAGTCTGGCATGGAGCAGGGGCCTCTGCACCAGAAGCATAGAGTCCTTTACTTCGTGCCCAACATGGCGGACATGTTGCCATGTCTGGTATGATGAAGGATCCAGGCAGAAATGGAGGCAATCTGGGCAATGCAGGATCGATCAACAGCTTGATTCCTGTCAGTCTCATTAGAGAATGACCCATTAGCATGCGCATCTACACAAGTGATCTAGTCTGATCACTTGCGATTTGTTTCCACAGTGAGCTGAATCCATTACCGTCCAAAACCCTCTACCCGGTGGTAGGGTTACTGTCACTGCCATTATCTACTTCACATCTGGGGACTCCTTGACGTAGAAACCACAGCCACATTGCTTTCCAGTTGGAGCTGCAAGGTTCAGACCCTTTGGCTAAACGGGGCTTGAGTTGGCCAGTCTAGATAAAGGTTTGTCGATGTCATTGATCTTTTCAATGAACTTATTTGTAGGTTAGTTGATTTTCTCTAATCTTTAGTATAGCTTTCCTTTTGCTTGCTTTGAGTTTAGTTTGTTCTTCTTTTTCTATCTTCTTAAGGTGGATATTTAAGTTTTTGATTTTAGGCCTTTTCTTTTTACAACTATAAATTTCCCTCTAAGCACTGCTTTGGTTGCATCTCGTAAGTGTTGATATGTTGTGTTTTTGTTTTCATAAATCTTAAAGAAGCTTCTAATTTCCCATGAGGTTTCTTCTATGACCCATTAGTTATTTAAGAGTGTGTTGTTTAATTTCCACGTATTTGTGAATTTCCCAAATTTCCTTCTGTTATTGCTAATTTCATTGCGTTGTGGTCTGAGAACATACTCTGTATTTCAACCCTTTTAAGTTTACTGAGATTGTTTTATTTATTTTTTATTTTTAAATATTTTATTTATTTATTTGAGAGAGACAGAGATAATGACAGGGAGCACGAGCAGGGAAGAGAGGGAGAAGCAGGCTCCCCGCTGAGCGGGGAGACCGATGCAGGACTCGATCCCCAGGACTCCAGTATTGTGACCTGAGCCAAAGGTGGATACTTAACAGACAGAGCCACCCGGGCACCCTGAGACTTGTTTTATTGTTTAACATATGGTCTATTCTGGAGAATGTTCCATGTATACTTGAGAAGAATATTGATTCTGCTGTTGTTGGGTGGAGTCTGTCAGGACTTGGGCTTGAGTTGCGCAACTGTGACTTTTCTTTTAAAGGAGGCTCCCTTGAGGGGCACCTGGGTGGCTCAGTCAGTTAAGCGTCCAACTCTAGATCTCAGATCAGGTCCGGATCTCAGGGTCATGAGTTTAAGCCCTGCACTGGGCTCCATGTTGGGCATGGAGCCTACTTAAAACACACACACACACACACACACACACACACACACACACTACACACAATAGAGGAGTCTACCTTGATAGAGGCTATATCTGTCTCACTGTGATAATAACATCTTGTTTTTGCCTGGTTTTAATGTAAGGGCTAGCAGCGTTTTCTACGACAGTGGAGTTGATCACGAGAATTTAACTAGATTTCTTTGGGTCACCTTTAGCAGCGTTGTAAACCCAAACTGAGACAATAAGAACCCTAAGAGTAATCAATGACTCATCTGTGGTTTTCTATGGGTTTGTCTGTCTCAAGAGAATCTCCCTGAGTGGGATAAAGCTCCCTTACAGCAGCCAGGACTCACTGGAAGGGGAAAAAAAAACAAACTAAACAAAACTGAGACCTCTTACTGTCATCTTGGAGTGGGTATAAGATTGGCGTGACAGACGGTAGGAAGGACTGAGCTGTAAGATGGCTCAGCTGTTGTTATTCTCCCTTAACAAGCAGCACATGTCTTTCCCCTCACCTCCCAAGTGAGCCAGCAGAATTCTAATGATTCATCTGGTTTTCATCCGTAGCAGTAGTAAATTTCCCTCCATCCATGTTTAGTGGGTGTGTGTGCTGTCTGAAAGGGGATAACATTTCTGTACGCCCAAGGTGAGTCTTAGTCCTGGTTGTTACAATGGGGCAGACCTGAGGCTGACCCCTCCACTCCCCAGTCCTACCCAGAGGAGAGTTAGCAACAACCTGGGCGACGTCTTGCAGCTGACTTTGAATCTACGCCCAGGTACCCTGCTGGCAACTACATCCCCCATTCGTTCTCATGAACAGGAAACAAAGTTGAAGACCATTTATGGCTTGGTTGATTAGACGATCCGGTCAACATGGGTGCTGCGGATTCCCTTGGCCTTCCCTCCAACCTTGTGAGTAAACCCATGAGGTCCTCATACTTCCTCTGACCGAAAACCGTGGTTCTGTCAGCATCTCATCCTCAGTGCCCAGTCAAGCACTGTGAAAGGTCTCTCATTTCACCCTATTTTCAAATAAACAAGTCATGGTGACACAATTTCATGGACACTGGCAGAAGACTTGAGACGTCTGAGTCAGAGATTCAGGACTTGATTACTCACAGCACACAAGTGTCATGAACGTGAGCATATCTGTCACTTCCCCTTCCCTCAAGTCTCGCCAAAGCCAGGCAGGTGGACTCATACGGACGCCCACACACAGGGTGAGCTGTGTTACAGTAGAGGAACTCTGAACTTGGGGCAGCCAGGTATTTTATAATGGGCAGTAGGTATGCCTGCCCTTTGCTCTAGAGGGAGCCAGCTATCGCTCTTGTCCAAGGCTGTTCACTATGCAAACACCCTGGAAAAGACAGTCCGGAACAAAAGGTAGTGTCTCTGCTCACCACACCTGCATTCATGCGAGAGACTGGGAGTCAATGGTCTCCTACCACCTCTCTCCTCATATCTCACTAAATCCTCATGGCAACCCTGCCACGTAGGTATAACTGACCCAGTTTCACGGATGAGGAACTGAAGTCCAGAGAAATGAAATGAATTACTCCTGGTGACATAGCCAGTAAGCAGCGGATCCGGGGTCAAGCCCAGGCCAACCTGATTCCAGGCCTGTGTCTTATCCATCCTCCTGCAGAACTTGAGGCAGGGAGGGGCTCTGAGCGGAGAAAGGTGATGGGAATTCCCTTGAGTAGTGGGAGGGGATTGTGGGGAGGGTGGGAAGGAATGAGGGGGGCCAGGAGCCAGTCTCGTAGGACCTTGGAGATCATAATAAGGACTTCGGGTTTTTGTCGAAGTGTGCTGGGGAGATGCCAGAGAGTTTTGAGCAAAAGAGTGATATGACCTGATGTATGTTTTATTTTATTTTATTTTTTTTTAAGATTTTATTTATTTATCCGACAGAGATAGAGACAGCCAGCGAGAGAAGGAACACAAGCAGGGGGAGTGGGAGAGAAAGAAGCAGGCTCATAGCAGAAGAGCCTGATGTGGGGCTCGATCCCATAACGCCAGGATCACGCCCTGAGCCGAAGGCAGACGCTTAACCGCTGTGCCACCCAGCCGCCCCTATTTTATTTTTAATAAGATTTTATTTATTTATTTGACAGAGACAGAGACAGCCAGCGAGAGAGGGAACACAAGCAGGGGGAGTGGGAGAGGAAGAAGCAGGCTCCTAGTGGAGAAGCCTGATGTGGGGCTCGATCCCAGAACTCCGGGATCACGCCCTGAGCCAAAGGCAGACGCTTAATGATTGAGCCCCCAGGCGCCCCTGATGTATATTTTAAAGATTTATTATTTGAGAGAGAGACCGCACAGCGGGGAGGGGCAGAAGGAGAGGGAGCTGAGCGCAGAGCCCCATGTGAGGATCGATCCCATCACCCCGATATCATGACCTGAGCCTAAACCAAGAGTCTGATGCTCAACTGACTGCGCCACCCAGGCGCCCCCTGATTGATTGATTGATTTAAAAAAGATTTTATTTGTTTGTTTTGTCAGAGAGAGCCAGCACAAGCATGGGGAGAGGCAGCAGTGGGAGAAGCAGGCTCCCCGCCAAGCAAGGAGCCCGATGCAAAACTTGATCCCAGGACCCTGGGATCATGACCTGAGCCGAAGGCAGACACTTAACCGACAGCCACCCAGGTGTCCCCTGATATATGTTTTAAAAGAATTGTTTCCTGTTCTGTAAAATGGGGATAACAGTAGTACCTTCCCGAAAAGGCTGTCATGAGGAGTAAATGACAGGGATTAAACAGGAGGCTGAAGGCCAGGGTCTTAGTTGGTGCCAGGAAAAATAAGCTGTTGGTTGAGTGGATACTGGGCATGATGATGACACAGAGGGTGCACTGAGGGATTTAGGATGGGGCTGGGAGCTGAAGACAGTACGGACCTGGAGGGTCTGTACATGCAGGCTAGAGTCCAAGAGTTCCTCCAGTCAGCCTGGCCGAACTGAACTGGGGTCAGGCCCTGAGTCAGGATCACTGCTGCCTAAGAGTCTGCTGGTAGATGGAGCGAGTGAAGAGGGGCACAGGACTCTCCAAGAAAGCAGGCGGCAGCAAGGGTCAGAAAATGGCTGTTGCAGTGAGTCTATGTAGAAGGAAGATGGGGCCAGGAGGAGGGCATTCAATCTTCAAGTCCGAATGCAGAAGCACGTGCTGTCTAGCTAAAGAAGGAGGTTGCCGATGAGATTACGGGGGTCTAAAGCCTAGCTCCTTCTCCCCTGCCCTGGTGCACCGCCTTAAGGCACTTCAGACTGCACATCTGGGCACCATTGCCTGCACTATCTGGCTTCTCCAAATCTAATAAGGGAAAGAAAAAGAACACAGAAGGGGGGAAAAAGCAGGGCTAGTGCTCAGGGAGCACTAGTAATTTTAACAGAGACCCACCTAAAAACAGCATAACGGTCATAAGCATAACTACTAGGTCCTTCAGCCTCACCATCCAGCAGGAACCCCTCCGCAGCTGCTGCACCCGGGCCTGAGTATGCCCAGTACAGGGCTTTTCAGTCAGCGGCTTTTTGAGGGCTTAAAAAAAAAAAAAAAAAAAAAAAAGTTAGGGGCGGACTTTGCATCAGTCCCAGGCCTTGGAGTTAAGGGGATCGGCAGACTGGGCCTCTGAACATGCAGAAAGGGGTGAGGGTATCTTGACCCCCGCCTGGCCTGCCTTGCCGGTTGAAGTGAGAAGCACTGAGGACTGAAGAGGCTGTAAGGGCGCTCAAGGGACCATTTGTTATCATCAAGAGTGTTGCTGTTGATTATGCCACTGTCCCGCCTGCCCTGGGTCCGACCTGCGCGGAAAGGGAAATCCAAGGGGAGACGGAGGCAAGCGGGGATTTCTCAAACCGAGTGCTCTTCTCCCTCTGCGGCTCCCGCGCAGCCACTTTCAGGTCCTGCATCCAGAGCGGCGTCACCCCGGAGACTCCCCTCCTGCGGCCCGGGAAGCCCAGAGTTGGTTCACCAGCTTCGGGATGAGGGGCTCGCCCACGGGCCACGGTCTCCCGCCGCAGACACGCCCCACTACGGGCATCTTGACGTCTGAGGGGCGCCATTTCCGCCCTCATCCTAGGCCTAAATAGAGGGGGCGGAGCCGAGAGGAAAGCGCTCTGCTTGTACGTCACGTCCGGTGAGCCTAGTGGCGACAACGGCAACATGGCTCTGAACGGTGCGGGTGAGGACTTGGGCTGTGGGGGCCTGTGGTTGCGGGGTGCAGGAGGTAGTCCGGTCGGGCAAGATCCCTCTGCCTCTTGTGCCTCTCTTCCAGAAGTCGACGATTTCTCCTGGGAGCCCCCAACTGAAGCGGAGACGAAGGTTCTGCAAGCGCGAAGGGAGCGACAGGATCGCATCTCCCGGCTCATGGGCGACTACCTGCTGCGTGGTTACCGCATGCTGGGCGAGACGTGCGCGGACTGCGGGGTGAGGAGAGACTTGGGACGTGGGATCGGGGATGAGGCCGCGGACCAGGCGCACGGCGCTTCCCCAACTCCCCTCTGGACCCCATCGCCCTGCGTCTCACCCCGCGTCTCACCCCTGCCCCCGTGCTTTCTGCTTCTAGACGATCCTCCTCCAAGACAAACAGCGGAAAATCTACTGCGTGGCTTGTCAGGAGCTCGACTCAGACGTGGATAAAGATAATCCGGGTGAGGGCCCGAGTGTGCTTGGTGGAGAAGCTGCGTGGTGATAGAGGCCCCGGGAACAGTAGGTTTGGGAGGTGACAGTGGAGGCTTTGGGTGAGGCGGAGGTAAGGTGCTTTCTCCTTTTGGCTCTAGAGAGGACCATTCATTAAGTAGGAGCACTAAATACCTGTGTGCCAGACACTCTGAGGAATCTGAGCTCAGTCCGGCATAGTCCTGACGGGAGAGGTGAAGCAAGGGTATAAATAACTCTGACACAAAGAAAAAAATGGGTGAGTTACCTTTTAGAGGGGAGGAAAAACATCTCAAGCATCGAAAGAGCAGAGCAGGAAAGAGTAAGGAGGTGGCTCAGAGCTGACGGGGGACAGGCTTCCTGACCATTCCACCCACTTTCTCCTCTTTTAGCTCTGAATGCCCAGGCTGCCCTCTCCCAAGCTCGGGAACACCAGCTTGCCTCGGCCTCGGAGCTCCCCTTGGGCTCTCGGCCAGCCCCTCAGCCCCCAGTACCCCGTCCAGAGCACTGTGAGGGAGCTGCGGCAGGGCTCAAGGCAGCCCAGGGGCCACCCCCTCCTGCTGTGCCTCCAGATGCAGATGTCCTGGCCTGCACACAGGAGGCCCTCCTGCAGAAGCTGACCTGGGCCTCAGCTGAGCTGGGCTCTAGCACCTCCCTGGAGACTAGCATACAGCTGTGTAGCCTAATCCGGGCTTGTGCTGAGGCTCTGCGCAGCCTGCGGCAGCTGCAACACTAAGTGGCCCCTCCTGAGAAAAACCCTCTAGAAAAACAGCTGGCCTCTTGTGTGGTTTGTTCTTTTCTTGGTTCTGAGTATGCATGCCAGCTCCAGCTCCACTCGCCTTTTTCCTGCCTTTGGCCTCTTACCCTACCATTGTCTGTTCTCCTTGATGCCCTGAGAGATTAGTTGGGCTTGTTTGTGCTTGGTTCCCCCCCCTCAGAATGAGGGAGGAAGGAGAGGACTATGTGATACTTTTTTCTGAGGAGGAGGTCATAGCCACCTCAAGAGCAGGAACTAGAGGGATGGACCTCTGCGGCATCCCTGCAGCCTCTTAGCCATCCAGTGCTCAATTCCCATCCTTGAGTGAGATTTTGGGTTCCAGTCCCCCTTGGTGTCTTCTCCTTCCCCTGAGCATTCTGATACCATCATCCTGACCCACCTCATGCCCAGCCCAGGTACTCAGACACTGAGACACTGACTGGGCGTCAGGTTGCACGTTAGGGACCAAGTATGGACTTACCCACGTCTCCTGACCCCCCCCCCCCCGCCCCGTTTAGATCCTTTCCCTTGGGAGTTAAAATTGAGCAGAATAATTAAACACATTGTTGTGGGGGGAGCGAAAAAGAACCGTGAAGGAACCGCGTTCGCCGCTTTTGGTCTCTTCCCCCGCCCTTTTTTCTGGCTTCCTTAGAGTGGATGCCCCATTCTCTTTCTCTGCTTTTCGCGATGTGTCCCAGCACCGTAGCCCTTTTAAGAGAGGCCCCGCCCATGCGAAGGGGGTGGGGCAGGGGCGGAGTCGGAGGAGTCGGGGAAGGAACAAAGCGCGGCCTGCGGGCGGCGGCTGGGCTCGGCCGGCTGGGCCGCGCGGTGCGGGGCCTGCGGGCTGCGGCCCGGGCGGAGTGTTTAAGGGAAGGAGGCGGCATCGCTGTCCGCGCCGGCCGGGCCATGAATGGGCTGCCCTCAGCCGAGGCGCCGGGGGGCGCTGGCTGCGCCCTAGCCGGGCTCCCTCCGCTACCGCGCGGCCTCAGCGGTCTCCTCAACGCAAGCGGGGGTTCGTGGCGGGAGCTGGAGCGCGTCTACAGTCAGCGCAGCCGCATCCACGACGAGCTGAGCCGCGCGGCCCGCATCCCAGACGGGCCCCGCTACGCCACGGGCGCCACCAACGCGGGACCCGCCGCCGGTCCCCCCGGCCCGCGTCGTCCTGTCAATCTCGACTCAGCACTAGCAGCGCTGCGCAAGGAGATGGTGAGTGGCTGGGCCCCGGGCCGGCTGGGCGGGGGGCTGCCGCTCAGCGTGAGGGTCCCGGGGCGGAGCGCAGCCAGAGGCACGGAACCCGGAACTCTAGGCTTGAGTCTCAGAAGAACTGCAGAAGCCGGTTGGGTCAGAGGGGATATAGTAACAATGATTATAGTTACTGTTTATGGCAGTAGTTACCATGTATTTTTAAATGCTTTACTCGTGTTATTTCATTCCATCCTGTTAGGTAAATGTTATCCCCGTTTTACAGATGAGGGTCAGTGACGCCTAAAGATTGACAGCTTGCAGGTGGCGTCTGCTGTCCACAAAACTTTGTGCTTAGAAGGTGCAGGAAGATTGGCTAGGGCTGAGGGTGGCCTGGACCCCAACCCCAGCCCACCCTCAGTCTTTTGCAGGTGGGGCTGCGGCAGCTGGACATGTCCCTGCTCTGCCAGCTGTGGGGCCTGTACGAGTCAATCCAAGACTATAAGCACCTGTGCCAAGACTTGAGCCTGTGCCAGGACCTGTCATCCTCCCTGCACTCAGACAGTTCTTATCCACCTGATGCTGGCCTGTCTGATGACGATGAGCCTCCTGACGCCAGCCTGCCCCCGGATCCGCCACCCCTCACTGTGCCTCAGACACACAATGCCCGGGACCAGTGGCTGCAGGACGCCTTTCACATCAGCCTCTGAAGAACTGGGGGTGGGGGGAACATGCACCCTTGCAAAAGGCTCAGAAACTCACCCTTTAGTAAATACTCAGACTTATAGTGCCTGCTTTCCCCTTGGGCCCCTCAGAGGCAAAATTGCCAACGCCCTCTCTCCTGACTCTGGTTAGTTAGCACTGGGGCAGGCACCTGGGTTACAGCCTTTGCCCACGGCACTGGATCTCCACTACTTCCACATATGTGCACCCCAGCTTGGCCAACCTTCAGTCTGGTGGCGGGGCCCAAGCATCTAGCACTCCCCTTGACGTCTCTGGAATTGGGATGAGTGCCTGGTTCCCATCTCCTTTTCACCTTTTGCTGCTATTGGCAGCTGCTGGCTCAGGGGCATCCCACCTCTGGTCCTTGGGTTCCACTGCTCTAGACCAGGGCATTCCCATCCTTGCACCCACCCACGGCCGGGAGGGCCAAGGCTCCGTGCTGGATATTTAAGTTTAGGGGCCAGACTCTTGGGCACGTAGGTAAATAAATACTCTCTCAGAGTTCTTGTGTTTTGAATGCCTGGCTCTGGGGCGGGGAGATAGCGGTGTTTCTGGAAAGTGCGGCCCCGCGCTCCGCCGGCAGATGGCGCCCGAGACCCCCGAGTGGAAGAAAAGCTCGCCGGCGATGGAGTGCGAATCCTTCCTCCACCGACGGGGTTGGGGAACATGCCGAGCTGGCTGAGCTAGTCCCGCGGTCTGCGACGGCGGGCGAGTAACTTCCCTTCTGGCCGGAGATCTGGGAGCCCAACCCGCCCCCCCGCAACTTGCTTTGGCCCTTCCTGGCCCGCCGGGAAGGAAGGAGAAGGAGCCGCCTATCTTGAGAGAAACTTTCCACCCCAAGTGGGGGCGGAGTTGGGGCGGCACAGGAAATGGGTGGGCCAGAGCCAGCGGGCCTAGGGGCCCCTCGGCGGGAGAGGGGAAGGCGCCTCCAGGAAGGGCCCGGGAGCTAGTGAGTGCTCTTTGGGTGGGAGGAAACAGCTGCAGAGGCAGAAGGGGGTGAAGTTGCGTTGGCCCACGCCTCCCCAGGGGCCACAGAAGCCCTGGGCGGGGGAAGGGGGCAGGGCCCTGGGCTCCAGTGCCTGAGACCCAGCTTGGTGGAGGAGTGATTGGGTACCACACACTCCCATTCTGCGCTTACTCTCATACAGGCCGCCTGACTCCCCCACAGCCGGTGGAGCCTGCAGGCCTGTATGTAAAGGGCTATCTCTTACAGAGGAAACCGAGGATCACACCGCTGGGCCTGGGAGCCAAACCCACGTGTCAGGCTCGCCGGAAGAAGCCTGCACATTTGGGGATGGTGGGCGTTCAGACCTCCAGGCACACACAGAAAACCCCCACAACTCCCTGAGACGAAGAGGAGAGGACCTCGAAGATACACACTTAGGCTTACAGGCTACTTGACCCCATTCCACGCGCACTATCACGTGCCTCTGGAGACAACAGCGGGCACCCTTGGCAGATCAGATATCTGTTCAAACCGAGTATTTCTGAAGGCCCAGGTTGCAGTCCATTCACAAACCTTGCCGAGCGCCAGTAGGGAGGGAAAGAAGCGGATGCGCTGCCCCAGGGCAGTTCTCTAACTCTGGGCCTGATACCTGCAGGTGCTCATTACCATGCTGGGCCAGCGGGTAGGCGATAAGGGCTCTAATCTAGGTGTGAACACCGCGGCTAACGCCTGGGGCAGGCTTCTTAGGGGAGGGAGAGTAAACGTGTGTGTGCGAGTGTGCGCACACTCGCACACACACTTTCCAGCCTGCGATAACGGATTCTGTTTAATGAGACCTCAGAAAATCAGCCAGCCTCGGTACTAAATGCTTCCCGAGATTTCATACTCTCAGTGACCCTGTAAGAGTCAGAACTATAATTATCCCTATTTAACAGAGGTAGAAACTGAGGCTCCGAGTGTTAGTAGTTTGCCCAAGGTCACACGCTTGTTGGAAGTCAGCTGCTTGTGGGATGTTGGGACTACCTTCCCACCTGACAGCTAAGGAGTCAGATTCCCAGACTGGCAAATAGGTGCTGCCCAGGTTGACCCCTGACTCTGCTCCTTCCTGCTTAGGTTGAGACCTGGGTGGCAGCAGGAGTCTGCCGCTGCAGTGTTGACAGTTGGCTCTGGCCCAGATTCGCAGTGTGGCCCTGAGCAAGTCTGTTCCTTCTGGGGTTCTGTTTCCCCCACCTGTGAAATGGGGCCATCAGTACGTACCTCCCAGGGCTGCGGGCAGGAAGGGTGGCGGCCCGGGCAGTGCTCGCGAGGGCGGCACCAAGTTGCTGGTAGCTCTCTCCCCGGCCCGCGCGTCCACGCCGCCCCGGCGCGCTACGAGCGGGCGCTCGGGTCAAGGCGTCCCCCTTGGTACGCCCCCCACCCCCCACAGCCGCGGTGGCCGCAAGAGGCCCCGGAAGCCGGACCGCCCCGCCCCCCGCTCCCGCCCCGGCCCCGGCCCCCGCCCCCCGCCGGAGCCCCGCCCGCCTTCCGACGGGGGTGCGGCTCCAGGAAACGGCGCGCTAGCCGCTCAGCGCTCCCGCGACCCGACGCGCCCCGGGCGACCCGGTCGACTCAGCCGGACCACCCGGCGGGCCCCAGCGGCGGCAGCGGGGTGATCGGCCCCGGGTCCGAGCCTCGGACATCTCCGACGGACGGGGCGGGCGGCGCGAATAGCAGCCCGGGAGGCCATGGGGACCCAGGCCCGGCCAGCGGTCGCGGGCCAGCGGGAGCCCCGAGTCTGAGGAGTCGGCGGCGGGGGCAGCGGGAGCCATGACCTCGGTGTGGAAACGCCTGCAGCGCGTGGGCAAGCGGGCCGCCAAGTTCCAGTTTGTGGCCTGTTACCACGAGCTGGTTGTGGAGTGCACCAAGAAATGGTGAGTGGCAGGGAGGCCTGGGGGCCTCTGCGGACTGGCTGGGACCCCATGGCGCCGTTGGAGCCCGAGAGAACCCTGCCCCCAGCCCGGTGGCCCCTGGCCCCCACCTTGGACCCTGGTGTCCCTGACACAGAGACTCAAAAATGCCTTTGCAGTTTGGGGGGCCCCTGGAATTGGGGGTGTGGGTTGCTTTTGGGGAGTGGAGGTCAGAACTTGCAGGCCCGAGAATCTGTCCGTGCCTACACCTTCCTCAACTGCGGTGCTCGAGCTGGGGGAAGGGAGGCCTCATGTTTTTGTGACCAGAGGGATGGTTCGGGGTAACATCAGAAAAGGGAGCAAATTCTGAGGTCTGCGGGTGGCCTGGTTGTGGCAGAAACCTCCATGGACTGTCGTACAGCTCAGAACAAGGATGTTGCCCCCTCCTCCTCTGCCCATTTGTTGAGCCAGAGGAACCCCCCCCACACACACTTCAGCCAGAGTGGGTGCTGGGATATGTCTCCACGATGCCCTTAAAAGGGGAAACTGAGCACTGGGAGGGATGAGGAGGGAGGCAGGGATCGGCTTAAAGGGGACTGAGGGCCTAGAAGGCTGTGAGTCTGGGAGGAGAGGGCTTGGGGAGGGCGAGGTGTCCCAGTTGGGGGAGATCTGTGCGAGAGAGTACAGGACCTGGCCCGGACTGCCTAAGGGCCAGGGCGTCTTGTTCACATGCTCCCACCCGCAGCTGCCCGGACCCCTGCGTCACACCCTAAATATACGTGTTCACTGGTGTCGGCTTCCCTTGGCTGGATTAGGGCACAGCTGTGGGGGCCTCACCCGCCAGGCGGGGCTAAATTTAGGCTCCCAAGAGGAAGAGCTGCTGGGGCAGGAAGGGATCATGGGGTCCAAAGGGAGGGGAGCGAGCAGGAGGCTAGGGTCCCTTGGGCAGCAGCCGTATCCCTGGTTTTGACTCCGCCAGCCAGAGGCCCGTTCACTCCATTTGGCGAGGCTCAGAGAAGACCCGGGGCTGGCTAAGGTAACACAGCACAGGACTGGGACTTTCACTCTGGCCTCTGGCTTCTGCCTTCTGCCCCAGCATCCTGGGTGAGGCCAGGGGGACGCTGGGCATGGTCCCAGAGAGCAGGCCTGCGGTGCGGGCAGTGTCAACGCATCTGAGTCACGGGGGCGGGCAGGGCCTCTTGGGCTTCTTAGCCAGAAGCCCAGGCTAGGAAGCTGCTCCTGCCCAGGTCTTGGCTCCCCAGGAGGGCGTGCCTAGCCTGAGTCAGGCTGCCCAGCGAGGCCCCGCCCTCTCTAGGCACACACACACACACACACACACACACCCACACACCCCCGTCTGCTTCCCCTTTCTGGGAAGGCCCCATGGCTACTCTTGCTCAGCCATCGCCGCAGTCTGGGGTTGGGAAGGGGAGCTTGGCTGCAGGTCAGAGGGCTCTGGGCTCAGCTTTGTGACCTTGCCTTGGCTCCCAACTTCTCTGGGCCTCAGCATCCTTAGGGGTTGACTGAAGAGCCATTCATCCTGGCTCAGCCCACACAGAGGCAGCGAGGTGGGTGGACCTCAGTGTCCTGGCATGGGGCTGGGTACAGGCAAGAAGGTCCCTTGTACTGTCCTCGGCCTCATGGTCCTCTTGACCACCCCCACCCTTCTGGGCAGCAGTTGGACCCTCTAACCCGAGAGGGCCTTCTCCCTCCCAGGCCCCACCACCTGTCAGTTCTGTGGGGCTAGGCCCTGCGCAGGCTACTCTTTGCCCTTGTTTTATCTGTCCCCTCACATCTCTGCCTCTCCTCGGAGTCTGCCCTGGCGTGTGCAGTTCAGCCTGGAGGTCACCCTCTGGAAGTCTTCTTGGATGCCCCTTGTGGGAGTCAGGGGCTCTGCAAAGCTGGAGTCCAGGGCTTGGGGTTTGAGAGGTGGGGAGCACGGCTGATTCTCCGGCCCCTGGGCCCTGGGTGGGTATCTAATGAGAAGCTGACCCTCTGCCTCTCTGACCACCTCCCACCCTCTGCCCCTCACTCTGACCCCAAGGCTCCCCCAACCTCAGACCTTTGCGCTGAGCCCTCCTTCTCCAGGCCCTCTCATAGCCCATTCCTCCCCTCTGAGCCTCTGCTCAGACACCCCAAGCTCAAGGAGACCCCAGTGGCTCTCTCCTGTCTCCCTGAAGTCAGCTTGTTAACTTATTTTCCTTCTTGACCGGCGCTCTTCCACAACCTCTGTGGTCCTCAGCCCCGGAAGGGTCTCGCTTCTCCTCTGCACTGCTCTGTCTTCTAAACCGAGCTGGGTTTACAGAGCGTGCTCCCCAGATATTTGCAAGTGATCGGGTCTGTTTAACTCCGAGTCTGTCTTTCTCAGTGTCTCTGAGCCTGTGTGTCTCTTGCAGGGCCCTTGCGGGGTTTATGCGTCTCTTTCTGTCTCTGTATGTCCCTGTCTCTCTCACTGCCTGTCTGCATAATCCCTACCGACCCACATGGGGCCTTTGCCCTTCTGCCCGGGGCCCCACCCTGCGTGCATGGCCTCACCCTGCTCCTGGTGGCTCCAGATAAGGAGCTGTCCAGGCCCTCTCCTGGGGGAGGGGGACGTGGGCAGCAAGAAGACCCTGGAGGAGATAGAGAGGCTGGGTGGGTGGGCGGGCCTGACTGAGTAGACCCCCCTGTCCTCACCCCCAGGCAACCGGATAAGCTGGTGGTGGTGTGGACCCGGCGGAACCGTCGCATCTGCTCCAAGGTGGGAGAGGTTATCAACTGGGGGGTCCAGGTGGGGGGGTGAGGCCAACAGAGAGCACAGGGAAAGTGGGGGAGTGAGGACTGCTGGGGGAGTGGAGTCAGGTTCAGGTTTGGATCAGTATCCATAGAAGGGAGAGAAAGATGAGGTTGAGTCCGGAGCTAAGGGCAGGGGGCGAGGGGAGAGCTGTGAGTCAGGGGAGGCCTCAGACCGCTCATTGCAGGCCCACAGCTGGCAGCCAGGCATTCAGAATCCGTACCGGGGCACCGTGGTGTGGATGGTGCCGGAGAATGTGGACATCTCCGTGACCCTCTACAGGGTGAGTCTCGAGACTTCTGCGTAGGTGGGAATGGGGGGGGGTGATTACAGCCCAGGCAGCGACGGGGGATCCCCAGTGGGTTATCTATCCAAATAGGAGAGAGCAGAGGGATGAGACTGATAACCAAGATGGGTGGGGGTGGCCCAAGAGGTCTCCTTGGAGGGGGAGGCATGCACACGTGCCCGCCACGTGCAGTAGGAGGGACAGCTGGCCCTTCTCCCTGCATTGTCCTCACCGCAGAGCCCCTGTACTCACCAGTGCCCCTTTTTCCCAGGACCCACATGTGGACCAGTACGAGGCCAAAGAGTGGACATTTGTTATTGAGAACGTGAGTGGCCCGGCAGGCTGGGGCCTGGGCTCCTGGGGACTCTAGGGCAGCACTGATGCCCCTTCCCCCGGCCCCTCTCCCTGGCCCACAGGAGTCCAAGGGGCAGCGGAAGGTGCTGGCCACCGCCGAGGTGGACCTGGCCCACCACGCGGGGCCCGTGCCCACCCCAGTTCCCCTGCGGCTGCGGCTGAAGCCCAAGTCGGTGAAGGTCGTGCAAGCCGAGCTGAGCCTCACTCTCTCCGGGGTTCTGCTGCGGGAGGGCCGCGCCACGTGAGTGCCCACCCTCTTTCCTTGGCCTTGGTCTGCAACCTCTGACCCCAGCCCTCACCCCTGACCTCTGACCCCCCCAGGGACGATGACATGCAGAGTCTCGCGAGTCTCATGAGCGTGAAGCCGAGCGATGTGGGCAACCTGGACGACTTTGCTGAGAGTGACGAGGAGGAGGCGGCCAATGGCCCGGGGGCCCCCGAGGCCCGGGCTCGTGTCCCCCAGCCAGGTGGGCTCACAGCCTGCCATGGATGAGATCGCCAAGACCTGGGGAGGGTGGAGGATAAGCCGGGCCAGGAGCCCAGCCGCAGGCTGTGCGGGGGCAGGGCCAGCTTGCGCATGCCTGGCTGGCGAGGGGGCTTGCTCCTGCCCAGGCAGTCCCAACCTGCCCAGCAGCTCTGACTGTCCAAACTTGGCTCCTGGTCCCATGGCGGCCTGGGTCCTTAGCTGAGTCCCGCAGGCCCTCTCCTCAGCCCCGAGGGGGAGCCTGCCCACGTCGGTACCTGCCCTGAGCTGGCTGGGCCACGAGCACGCGGGGAGCTGCCGTCCAGTCCTGCCAGCCCTCGCCACCCGCCCTCGTGCTCCGCCACTAGCTTCCTCATCCCTCCCTCTGGCTGGTTAAGGCTTTGTTTCTGTCTGTCCTTGTGGTTCTCTCTCTCTCTTTCTCTGCATCCGAGGGCCTGTCTCTTCTCGTAGGCCGGGGCGGTGCCCTGAGGCTGGGGCGTTTCCCAGGTAGGCCCAAGACTCTGGTTGGGGAGAAGGGGTCAGACGTGCAGGGCCCACCCCGGGGCTGACCTGCCTCACCATCCCCACCCCAGACCCATCTCGGGAGCTGAAGACGCTTTGTGAGGAGGAGGAGGAGGGCCGGGTACAGCCCCGGCAGGCAGGTGAGGCCCGGGCTAGGGTTGGGGCTGGGGAGGGAATGGACCTCCAGTCTCAGGGCCCAGGCCTCAGCGCCCCTCCCTGCCTTCCTCCGCAGCTGCCAGCCCTTCTAGTGCCGAGGATACCAACCCAGGCCCTGTGAGTGCCCCTGCGCCCCCAGCCAGGGCCTCCCGGGGCCAGGGGTCAGAACCAGCTACTGTAGCAGGGGGCCAGGTGGGGCTCAAGGCCCCCAGGCCCCCGGGAACCCCACCAGAGAAGAGGTGAGCTTTGGAATGAGCCCCACCTCCATCCCCTGCCCCACCGTTAGAAAGCTGCCTTCTCCCACCAATCTGTCTTTCCAGTGCCCTAGCAATCGGAAGCGTGGGGAGGGGGCTGACAGTGGGGAGCTACATGGGTTCCCCATTGCTTTCTCCTGCTCTCTCCTCAGGTCCTCAAGGCAGCCAGGCCAGGACGCGGCCCCGACCCCAGCCCCTCGGCTCCGGAAAGGCTCTGATGCCCCTTGGCCCCCAGGCACCCAAGGGGAAGATGAGGCTCCCAAAACCTCAGGGGCTCCCCCAGCAGGAGTGGGTTCTTCTGGGGAGATCAAGGCCCAGGAAAGCCCTCAGGAAGGGACAGAGGCTCAGGGAGCCAGGCTGGGCCCAGGCATTGAGGACGGAGCCTCCAGAGACTCTTTGGTAGGGCAGAAACCCAAGGTTGAGGAGGGGAGCCCTGGGGACAGGCCAGGGGCTGGAGGGGTGGACACTGAGCAGGAGTCAGGAGTCAGAGAGGTGGACGCTAAGAGGTCAGACATCAGAGCAGGGAAGGCTGAAGAGAGTTTAGAGGTGAGTCAGATGGATGCTGAGCAGAGGTCAAAGGTGAACCATGTGGACACTAAGGGACCAGAGGCTATAGGGCTGATGTCTGAGGCAAGATTCAAGGAGACTCCCGAGGCTCCTCCAAGGGGCTCTCAGGGGAGGACAGGGGTCAGACCCAGGGATGAGGCCCCTGCAGCCCTGAGCACACCCCCAGCGGAGCCTGCAGGGCACACCAGGCATCTTGGTGACCTCAAGGGGGCCAGGGCTGCCACAGGCCAGGAGAGAGAGGGTGCAGAGGTGAGAGGCAGAGCCCCTGGTGCTGGGGGGACAGGCCCAGAGCTGGGTCCTTCTGTTGGAGCAGCAAGTGTCAGGCCCCAGGTGAGGTACCAGGGGGCCCCACCAGCAGCTGATCAGAGGGTAACGTCTAGGGATCTGGGGTTCTGGGAGGCAGAGGCTGGGGATTCAAGGGTCCTGGGAACTGATACCGGGGTGGCAGAGTCACAGGTACTGGGGACTCAGGAGACAGAAGTGGGGGGATCAGAGTTGCCAGAGATAAAGACTGGGACAGCAGAAGCTGAGGTATTGGGGGCCCAGGAGACGGAGACCACGGGATCAGGCGTCCTGGACTCAGAGGCTGCTGGAATGGCAGAGTTGGAGGAACTGGGGACCCAGAAAACAGAGGCTGGGCATTTAGGATTTCCGGGGACAAAGACTAGGATGGCAGAGACTGAGATATCGGGGACCCAGGAGATAGCTCTTGGTTCAGGGATGCTGAGGATAGAGGCTGAGACAGCAGAATCTGAAACATGGGGGGCCCAGGAGACAGAGGGAGGAGGTTCCAGGACGCAAGAGATAGAGGCTGGGAGGGCAGGGGCCGAGATATTGGGGACCCAAGAGACAAAAGTGGGGGGTTCAGGGATAAGATCTGAGATAGCAGGGGCCCAGGAAACAGAGGCAGGCAGTTCAGGGGTCCCAGGATTCGAGACTGAGACAGCAGCAGCTGAGATACTGGGGGCCCAGGAGCTAGCAGCTGGGGGTTCAGGGGTCCTAAGAATAGAGAATGAGCTGGCTGGAGCCCAGGAGACAGAGGTGACGGATTCAAGGGTTTTAGGGCCAGAGGTTGGAAGGGCAGAGGCTGAGGGACTAGGGGCTGAACAGACAGAAACTACAGTGTTAGAGGCTGAGAAGTTGAAGGCTAAGACTTTGGGGGTCCAGGAGGCAGAGACTGGGCTCAGGGGGACCCTCAAATACGAGGGCTTACAGGACTCCATCACTAAGCATGGAGTTTCAGGGCCCCAGGGAGTAGAGGCAGAGACTACAGTTTTGAGGGTCCAGGAGGTGGACGCTGGGGTTTTGGGGGTTTCAGAGGCCAAGGCTGGGGTTTGGGGGGCCCCAGAAGCAGAGATGGAGGGTTTAGGGCCTCCAGAGAAGGAATCCGGTGTTTTGGAGGCCCAGGAAGCAGAAGCTGGGGTCACAGGGACTAAGGGAAGAGAAGCTGAGGGAAACCTCCCAGAGGCCAGCCTGACTGAGGCACAGGTGGCCAGTGGGGCAGGGGCCGGGGTGCCCAAGCCCTCAGGGGCCTCTTCCCCAGAGGAGCCTGAAGAGGACGGGAGGCTGCCGGGCAGCCAGGTAGGGATGGGGGCCGCCGAGGGCCCAGTCTGCTGCTTCCCACTAACCTGGGGCTGAGCTAACGGCGGCTCTGCATGGACCCACCTGGTCGACTGGGGTGTGGTGGGACAGGGGCTCAGCTTCAAGGAGCCCCCCCTCACCCTCTCCTCTCTCAGGATGCCCTGGCTCCCCCATCTTGTCTTCCCCGGGCTGCATGGAGCCGGATACCCCTAAGCTGATTTTCTGGGCTGACCTTGAGGTGTGGCTGCTGGTGACCTCTGATCTTGCCTGGGGGCCACTGACCTTTTAGATGACCTTGGTAGATAACCACAGAGCTGGAAACCCTTTGCCTGGTCCCAAGGCTCTGGCCAGTGGTCTCCGATGACCCCTGCAAATCCAGAGCTGGGGCGATTTTCTGCCCAAGGGGCAGAGAGGGTGCAGTCCTGTGTTCACATTCCCTGAGCCCATCCTTGTGTCCCTAGGCACCACCTGCCCCAGTCAGCTCCAGTCAATCCCTGCTGGAGTGGTGCCAGGAAGTCACCACGGGCTACCGTGGTGTCCGAGTCACCAACTTCACTACATCGTGGCGCAACGGCTTGGCCTTCTGTGCCATCCTGCACCGATTCTACCCAGACAAGATGTGAGCTGCCAGAGGGGGTGGGAATGAATGAGGGAGCTTCCCGGGGCGGGGGTCGTGTGATTCCAGCCTCTGACCAGCCCTCTCTCTGCAGTGACTACGCTTCCCTGGATCCACTCAACAGCAAGCAGAACAACAAGCAGGTGAGATGGGGAGGGAGCAACGCCAGGAGGGAAGGGTTCTAGAGCAGGGCCTTAGGACCAAGATTTAGGGCCCGTCAGTCTTTAGGAGAGGAATCTATGGGCTGCAGGGCCCCAGCCATGGACTTCGGAAGTTCTGCCACTTTTTACTCTCTTGGGCTTTAAATTATTCGTTTTCCTTAGTTTAGTTTTCTTTTCAAGCATATTTCCACCAGATGGTTTTTCCAAAACCACCCTTTGGTGCGCAGTTGCTGGGTGACGCGGGGGGCGGGCCCTGTTGCTAGGTCTCCCCCAATAGAAGGGGGAGGCGTTGCTAGGCGCACCCCCGCGCGCCAGTCGCCGGGACTCCTCGCGCCGTCCAGGGCGGGGCCGCAGCGTCGCGGGGTAACGCCAGCCGCGGCCGCTGCTGATCCGCAGCCCACCGTTCCTAGGCCTTCGATGGCTTCGCGGCCCTGGGCGTGTCGCGGCTGCTGGAGCCGGCGGACATGGTGCTGCTGTCGGTGCCCGACAAGCTCATCGTCATGACGTACCTGTGCCAGATCCGCGCCTTCTGCACGGGGCAGGAGTTGCGGCTGGTGCAGCTGGAGGGCGGCGGCGGCACCGGCACGTACTGTGTGGCCGGCGCCCGGCCGAGCCCGCCCGACGGCCTGGACGCCGGGGGCCTGGCGCAGCGGCTGCGCGAGCACCGGGCCGAGGCGCCGGAGGAGCCCAAGGGGCTCAAGGAGCCCGAGAACCGTGCGGAGCGGGCGGCTCCAGAGGCGGCCTCCAAGGACCACCGGGCCGAGGCCGCCCCGGAGGCGCGCGCCGCGGAGGCCCCCGCCGACGGCCCCGCAGCCAGGGCGTCCGCGCCCCCGGCCGAAGGGCTGGTGAACGGGGCTGAGGCGCCGGGCGCGGGGGGCGGTGTGAGGCTGCGGCGGCCGTCGGTCAACGGGGAGGCTGGGCCGGTGCCCCCGCCCCGCGCGCACGGCTCCTTCTCGCACGTGCGCGACGCCGACCTGCTAAAGAAGAGGCGGTCGCGGCTGCGGAACAGCAACTCCTTCTCGGTGGACGACGCGGACTCGGGAGCGGCTGGAGCCGCCGGAGCCGCCGGAGCGGCCAGAGCTTCCGGAGCCGTGGCTGCAGTGAGTGCCCTCCTGTGGCTCGGGGATCAGGGGGAGCGGGGCAGAGAAGCAGGGGCTCGCAGTGACCCCAAGGGCAGAGCTGGCCCGGGGTGGCCGCTTCAGGGCAGCGGGACTCCCCTGGACTCGGCGAGGCGCTTTCTGAGTGGAGAGACCGCGGTGCCACGAAGAGTCCCCTGGCGAGGTAGTGAGCTCCTGCTCTGGGGACACATGCAAGCCGAGGCCCCCCAGGCCCCAGGCCCGGAGCGGCGGCCGGGCAGTCTCCACCTCTGTTGCCAGCCTTGGGATATATGCTAATGGTTTTTAATGCTTGACACCCAAAGAGTAGAATCATGGGCTGGAGCAGGAAGCCCTTAGAAGGCTCCATGTTTTCATCACTCAGGACACTGCTCTTTACGGACTGTAAAGTGGGTTGGGCCCAGGAGCCACCATTGCACTGTAAGCTGGGACAGAGCTTCTGTGCTCGAGGGGACCATCCAGGGCCTCCCAACCCCAAGTATCTCTGACTTGGATCTTTAACGCCAGGTCCTGGAGATCCATTCTTCTCTGATAACGGGAGGTTGGAGTTGGTAGACCCTGGCGGGTGCCGATGTCCCCCACCCCAGCCTCTGCAGGTCTCAGGTTAGGGGCTCTCAGGGTGTCACATGATCACTGCTCTGAAGGGGAGATGTTCCTAGGGAAGGCAGGGATTTGCTCAAGGACTCAGAGCCGCTGAAGTGGCTTCCCAGCTGGGGCTCCTTCCCCCCACTGCACCCATCCTGCCTGTGACAGCAAGGGCAGCTCTGCCAGGTCATTCCAAGCCTTCAGCTGCCCAGGGATAACCCCTGAGTTCTAAAGAAAGGAGGGCACGAACTGGAAAAGTCTTTCTGGAAGAAGCAGCCATGTGAGTGAGGCCGATGAGGTAGGCAAGCTTTCCCAGATGAAAACTGGGAGAGACTTGTTCTCAAGTGGGGGGACCTGCTGCAGTAAAAGCGTGTTAGCAGGAAAGCTCAGGTTTCATTTAGGAATCTGTCTGCCGCTCATCTCCCAGAAGGCCCGCAGGTGGTGATGAGGCTGGCTTGCAGGGCAGGAGCCTTGGGGACAGAGTCAGAGGCACGGCATTGTGAATGGGAGACAGGGAGGGCGCTGGAGGCACCCATAGAAGATGTGAAAGGCAGGGGTCAGACACAGCCACCCATGGCCGGTCTGTTGGCCTCCGGCCCCAGCCTCCTTGATGTGTGTCCGTGGCTCCTTAAATCTGAAAGGGGAGGCTCCACCCTACACCTTCCTCTGCCCAAGTCCCAGCATCCGGTCCTTCCAACGCAAGCCCCTCTCCAGCCCTTGTCCCACAGGAGATATTTGACCCATAGGCCTGGAGGGGAGTCCTCCTTCCCCCCCCCCAAAGATTTACTTATTATCTATTCATTTGAGAGAGAGAGAGAGTGAGAGAAGTGGGGGTGGGGCAGAGAGAGAGAGAGAGAGAGAATCTCTAGCAGACTCCACGCTGAGCACCAAGCCTGATGAGGGCTCCATCCCACGACCCCAAGATCATGACCTGAGTGGAAACCAAGCGTCGGAGGCTCAACTGACTGAGCCCCCCAGTGCCCCAGGACTCCTCCTTATTGATCATTCCCATCCCCCATGCCCCATGCATGCGGTGGGAGGAGGTCAGGCCTGTCCCGGCCCTTGGGAGATCCCAGAGTCCTGGATGGGATGAAGTCAGGCGCCTTGAAGCTGGGGCGGGGCTGAAGCAACACTGTGAGGAGGGCAGGGTGCCTCTGCCCAGTAAGGCTTCCTGGAGGAGGCCACGCATGGGGTTGTAGAAAGGGGAATTGGGGTCAGACATGAGGAAGCATTGGAATTCCCAGCAGGGCTGTCGTGAGTAAGCTTGGTTGTTGCTGAGGCTGGGGTTTCTCCTTCGCTGTCCTGCCTCTGCCCGCTCTGCGGGTGGAGTGCCCAGTTCTCTGTGCCCGGCCTGCCCCCATGACCCCGCAGCAGCTCCTAACTGACTCCACACAATGCCCCTTCCCGGGAGGAACGATGACCCCATTTTGCAGGTGGGAGCATTGAGGCTCAGGGAGATGCGGAAAGAGGCAGAGGAAGTTAAGGTTCACCTGTGAACCCAGAGCTCTCAAATGGCACAGACTGGCTGTGTGACCCCGGGCAAGTCATTTAACCTCTCTGCGCTCTTTCCCTGAGGATGAGAAGCAAAGATGAAAGTTCTTCTTCGCAGCGTGGCCCTGAGACAGCACTTCAGGGTGCTGTCAAAAAAGGGGAATTGTGTTCTCCCCCAGATACCTTTCTGGAGCTCTGCGGCCCCCAGGTTACTCAGGGCTGGGCTTTCTCCCCCTACAAAGACACAAGCAGAAGCCCTGCGGGTGTGACTGACCCAGAGGCAAAGAGCAAATTGGTGGCCACGCTTGGGAACAAATCTTTGGATTGGACAGTCCTGGGTCCTAAGCCAGGCTCTGTGTGAGCCTCGTCTCTGACCTCCAGTTTCCCCATCTGTACCAGGGGGGATGGTAATCACCCCTGACTCACAGGGTTGTCGAGGGAACGAAAGGAGTCAATATATGTGCAGGGCCCAACGCATGCATGTTTAGTCAAGAGCCTTTCATCGGTGGGCCCCGCGTGCATTTTCTGGGCCCCACCTGTCTGCAGGGGCTACCTCTGGGCAGGGAGAGAGGGGCTCCCAGCAGCCACGATGGGGTGGGCGCTGTGATGGGGAAGGCCAGGGAGGCCATGGCGGGAGCACTGTCCAGCCTGGGATCAGTGAGGCTTCGGGAGGTGTGAAGGTCAGGAAGAGAGACAGAAAGCTGTGTGTGAGCCCGAAGGGGCCTCAAGGAGGTGGAGCTGAGCTGGGTCCTGAAGGTTGCTGATGTCAGGCAGCCCCAGAGAGAGGCCAGCCCGGGCTGAGGAAGCTATTTGGGGAAGCGAAAGTCGATGCCTATGGCTAGGGGGTGATGTCCGGGTGTGGTTTGGGGGTACTAGGAGTTGAGGCCGGAGCTGCCACCAGGCCTTGGCAACAAGACTGGGGCCTGAGAAGGGCCGGGGGAGAGTGACACCAGCAGGTGAGGGTTTTAGGAAGACCCCTCCGTTGTGGCTGGAGGGTAGAGTCAGCAGGCAGGCATCTCAGAGAAGTGCAGGGTGGAGTGGACAGCAGGGTGGTTCAACCCCTTCTCCCCACCCTGTGACCCAGAAGGGTGGCCGGAGCAGGAGCCGTCAGTGGGGCTGGGCTGTCCATGGACCTGAGCCCCCAAAGCTGACTCTGCCAGCGGTGGCCGGGGGTGGGGCACATTAAGGGTCAGCCCTGCCTTTCCAGGCTAAAATTGGTAGGTCCGGCCAAGCTGAACTTTTCTGAGTGTTCTGGAAGAGCACAGCAGGCGCTAGGCATGGGAATCGATAAGGTGGGAGGGTGCCCCCTTTTGGCCAGGATATGGAGGTGCCGGCTCAGGATGGCGTAGGTCTGGAGACGGGGTGCTTCAGGTCAGTTCCGTGTCACTGTGCGGGCCCCTGGCCGTGATGGAGTCACAAGCACTAGGTGATGGGAGTGGGAGGTGGCCTGAGGGAGCTCCGTGGAGGAGGGGAGAGGCCCCAGCCAGGCCCTTCTCAGCCTTTCAGCCCTGACGCTCACAGAAGCCCTGTGAAGCCAGGGTTATTAGCCCAGCGCAGGAAATGAGGCCTGTGAGGCTGCAAGAGTGGGAGTGGACTGGCCCAGGACCACAGGGCCAGGGAGGGTGAAGGCCGTGACCTTGGCTTGAGGAGGCAGTTTCCCTGGGGGGTGGGGGTGGAATTCTGCGCACGCAGGACTGGAGAAGCAGCTGGGTGGGCAGGGCCTGAGGTTGAGGGCCCCTTCTGCCCTATGTGTGTAAGAGGCTGGCCCCAGGGCGGAGCTGTTGGGAAACCCCTCCAAGGCCTCACTGGCCTCTTTTTCTCCACAGGAAGGCCTGAGCCCTGAGCCCAGCCCTGCCCCCAGCCCACCCACAACCACAGCCCCACAGCAGCCCCCTGGTGAGTAGTTCTGAAGGCGTAGCGACCCAGCTCAGCTCAGTCTGTTCACAGATCCTGAGCTGGGGATCCCCTGGGGGCTGGTGTCAGTTGGAGGTGACTTAGCTTGGTGTCTGTCTGCAGGTGGGAGTCCCCCATCAGAGGAGCCACCCCCAAGTCCAGGGGAAGAGGCTGGGCTGGTAAGGAGGGCTGAGGTGGCTGGAGCTGGTGGGTGGCACTTCCTAGGCAGAGCCTGGGCTGAGCCCACCCTGTCCTTTGCCCCCCTTTTTTGCAGCAAAGTTTCCAGGACACAAGTCAGTATGTGTGTGCAGAGCTGCAGGCCCTGGAACAGGAGCAGAGACAGATAGATGGGCGGGCGGCCGAGGTGGAGACACAGCTGAGGAGCCTTATGGAGTCAGGTGGGGCAGGCATCCGGGGGTCCACTCCCCAACACGTGCTACCAGATCTGCCTAGCCCTGCAGCCCTTCCTGATCTGGGGAGGAGTTGGGAGGAGGCAAGGCTGGGGTCACTGTCCCCATGTACAGCTGGGCAAGGGAAGCAGCTTGACGGAGGCACACAGCTCTGGCTTCTGGGATGCGCAAGGAAGCAAGCCCCTTCCCCACTCCCCAGCCACCTACTCCTGCCGCCTGGGGTGGGGGCAGGCCTGGTGACCGTCCTGGCCTGGTTCAAGGTGCCGACAAGCTGCAGGAGGAGGTGCTGATCCAGGAATGGTTCACATTGGTCAACAAGAAGAACGCTCTCATCCGAAGGCAGGACCAGCTGCAGCTGCTGTGAGTGTCCGCAGGCCCCGCCCAGTGCAGGCAGGCCCCGCCCAGTGCAGGCGCCAACCCCAGCCAACCCAGGGCCTGCAGAACAGGGGGAATCTTGGCTGCTTTGATTACAGTTATTCACCGCTTTTTTCTTTCTGCAAGGATCTTTTTGAAAAATTGTTCAGTCATCTTATGTTTTCCCCTCAAAAGTCCTGTATCAGTTGTACACCTCTTAAATTGGTACTATTTTTATGAATCAGAAAACCAAGGCCCAGAGAAAAACGTGGTACAGGAGGGTCAGGGCTGACTGCCCCAGTTGGACCCTGTTCCTTTACAATAAGGAACACCGAGGCCCAGTGAGATCTGAGCTGGTTTCCCTAGTGGGGTCAAACACAACTCTCGGCCGTGATTGTTTTTCTAGTCCTGCGTGATGAAGGCAGTCTGGCTTCCCTTTTGCATTTTGGATCATTTTTTCAGAATAATTTTAGTCTAATACTTGCTGTTTATGAATAATGATCATCCAAATAATCCTGCAAGGTTGTTTCTTAATGAAAAAAGAAAAAGAGCAGTGGGGTGGGAGGAGACAATACAAACATCCAGCATTTGGAGAACAGTTGGAAGAAGGATAATTTGGAGCGGGAACAGGGGTATAGCGCTGTCCTCAGCCCAGCCCTCCCGGCGAACGGGAAATGAGGTGGGATGGGGGGGCCAGGGAGTGGGCAGAGCCCTGGCACCCCTCCCCCTCCCGTTCCCCTGTCCCTGACCCACCTCCACCCCCTCCCCCGCCCCAGCATCGAGGAGCAGGACCTGGAGCGGAGGTTCGAGCTGCTGAGCCGGGAGCTACGGGCCATGCTAACTATCGACGGTGGGAGACGGGACCTGGGAGATGGGGCGGGCGGGGCTGGGAGCCAGGACAGAGCAGGGGCCGGCGCCTCCTGACCCTCAGCCTCCTCCATCCTCAGACTGGCTGAAAACGGCGGCGCAGCAGCACCGAGAGCAACTTCTGCTGGAGGAGCTGGTGTCGCTGGTGAACCAGCGCGACGAGCTGGTCCGGAACCTGGACCACAAGGAGCGGATGTGAGTGGGGTAGGGTCCCCGCTGGGAGGTGCCGGGGCGGGGGAGGGGGGTGCTCGCTCCGGCCGGGGTGGGGGCAGACGAGGTCAGGGGCCCCGACTCTGACTTGCAGCCGTTCCCTCGCAGCGCCCTGGAGGAGGACGAACGCCTGGAACGCGGCCTGGAGCAGCGGCGCCGCAAGCTGAGCCGGCAGCTGAGCCGGCGCGAGCGCTGTTCGCTGAGCTGAGGCCCGGCCCGCTCCCACCGCAGGCTTTCTCGCCGCCGCGCGGGGTCGCCGCCCGGGGCTGGCGCTCCGGAGGACCGGGGCCGCATGGCCGCAGCGCGCCAGTCGTAGGGGCCGCCGCCGCCCCTGGATGGGGCGGAGGAGGGCGGCCCCTGGGGCCCGACCGACCGGAGCGGCTGGACGGCCGTGCCGTCCGGGCCGTATTTATTTGTCCTTGTGAGTGCGTGTGCGTGTGTTCGCGGGGCCGGAGGGTCCCAGGAGCGCCCGGCAGAACAACCCCTCGCCGACGTCAGGGCCCGGGCCGGCCGCCGCGGGAGCAGGGATGGCCGCTGAACCGCTGCGCCCCCGCCCTCCGCCCTTTCCTGATCTCCGCGAGCAATAAAGTTGGACAAGGCTACACCAGCGCCGGCCTTTCTCAGGACGGGGGCTTTCAATAGACGGAAGGGGGTGGGGCTGAGGCCGATAAGGTTGTCTGCGATCCCCGGTGGGGCCCGTGCGGGCTTTGAGGTTCCCAGAGGCAGCGGAGGGCCCTGCTTTCACCTTCAAAGGATGGTGGGGTTTAAGGATGATGGGGTTTGGGTCGTTGATCGCTTTAGGGGTCCCATATTGAAAGAAGAGACAAAAACAGTCGGGGTTATTGCGCCCCCCTTTTAAATACACTATTGCCTGAGATCCTTACAATCACTCCCTCCCCTGCCATCTCTGGAGGCCTTGTCGTCGTCAGGCTTGTCCCCCTGAAAGGAGCTCAACGCCACCACCTGACCCCTGTCAGCAAGTTGGGGCCTGTTCTGGGGCTGCAGCCGAGGGTGGCAGGGTGCTCAGAGCCAGTTCATCCTGGCCCAGGATGCCCCCTTGGTCTTCAGCAGTCAACAGGCCACTGGACCCAAAGAACTTCACCATGGCACGGACCTGTGGCAGCTCTGAGAATGTCTCCACAGCCAGCAGCATGGCCAGGAGCCCGAGGAGCAAGTAACCTGGCGAGGAGAGGTTGCTAGAGCGGCTCTTGGGGGGCCAGGGATGCTCCCTGCCCCCCTCCCAGGCAGGTGACCCACGACCCATGGCACCCGGTGCCGCACGCAATCCTCTTAACGCTGCCAACAGGGTTCTTCCAACCACAACCCTCACATCACACCCTAGGGCCGTGGTCCTTCACCGGCACGGCTCAGTCTCCCCAGCCGTTTATGGGAGTCCCGGTCCTGGCTCCTCTCCCCTCCCTCCCACACCGTGGCATCTGGACTCACCGAGAAGCGCCAGCTGGCCAAGGTGGTAGAGCACAGGGTGCAGGCCACGGCCGCGGCCCGGCAGCAGGTCCCCCAGGCCGATGGTGCTGAGTGAGCCGAAGCAGAAGTAGACAGCCTCCAGCAGGCTGCGGTCGCCCTGCAGACCCCACAGCACCAGTGCCGGCAGCAGCACGAACGTCGCAGCCACTAGCAGACCCCATCCAGCTGCCTGCAGCAGTGCGGCCCTGGCCGGGGCCAGCTGCCACTGGCCGGCTACCCAGGCCCCGGGGCGGCTGAGCAAGGGCAGCAGGCCGCGGCGCAGTGCGGCCAGGAGCGCTAGGGAGGCTGGCAGCCCGAGGGCGGCGTAGACCACGCAGAAAGCCTTTCCACCTGCCGATAGTGGGGCCATGTAGCCGTAACCTGGAAAGGAGAGAGGCGGTGGGTAATGAACAGTTGAGCGTGATGCCAGGCGGGTCCCCTCCCTTCCCCCAACGAGGCCTCCGGCAGAAGGCTGCCCTCTGGTGGCCAAGATGACGGGAACTGTTCAGGCCCAGGCTCTGGCTGGTTTTGCTCTTCATTCGCTGGGGGTCCTGGGCAAGTCCCTTAACCTCTCTGGCCATTCTTCTCGGTTACATGTCTGACTCTTGATTTTGGCTCAGGTCATGATCTCAGGGTCATGAGATCGAGCCCCATGTGGGGCTCTGTGCTGAGCCTGGAGCCTGTTTAAAATTCTCTCTCCCTCTCCCTCTGCTCACTGTTACCCCCTCACCCCCCCACTCTCTAATAAATAAGTAGATAAATAAACAAATCTCTCTGGCCACTCTTTCTGGAAAAGGATTAAAAGAGGCAGTCACCTTAGGCCTCTTGTAGCTGGGATGGTTCCGAGAACTACTGTCCTGCCCCAGGGGAAGCTTGGTTTTCTCAGATTCCTCAGCTCTGCCCTTGACCAATACAATACTTTCAAATCCACCAGGAAGAACGGCACCCACTCTTTCACTTCCCGCAGGTGTACCGAGACATCCCGTGTGCTAGGCCTCGCACCGACATCTGAGTCTGCCCAGCCCCTGCCATTTGGTGGTGGAGACAGGCAGGAAAATCAGTGGAGACACTTGACATGAAGGGCTGCGAAAGAGGCCGCGTGCCAGAGACAGGGCATTCCAGACTGGAAAAGCATGTGCAAAGTTAGGGAGAGGTGGGAGAGCAGGGTGTGCTGGGAGAACAGGACCGGCTAGTCCGGAGGTTGTAAACTCAAATGCCTAGAGGAGCCAGATGGGAGACAAGAGGGAGTGGTGGGGACTGGGCTGGCCTGGAGAAGACATGCTCTGCCCCAAAGTGCAGGCCCATTCCAGACAATACGGAATCCCTTGTAGGATTCTGGACCAGTGCAAATAGGTTTCCTGATTATTCAACAGAAGTTGACAATATAGACTTTAATTCAAAAAACATTTAGATACTTTGCGGGATGAAAAACCTCCAGGGCTGTGAGTCCCATTCCTTTATTTCTCTGGGCCTTTGCCCATGCTATTCCCTCTGCCAGGAATTCCTTCATCCCTCATCTTGCGCCCTCTTGCCATGGCTAACATCTCATCAGGACTTCCTCCCCCTGGACACTCTCTCCTGAGTCAGTGGCCCTAATCTGTACTCCTGGGTTCACTCCCTTTTCCTCCACCCAAGAATTCACCCCACAATACCTTTCCCCCCACCTGGCCTCAGGCCCCTGGGTCTGGGCATCTCTCCTGGGTCTCAGGGGGTGTCGGGGGTGTGGCTGAGGAGGCCACGCCCCACCTGGCAGCTGAAGTTGAGGCACCACTTAGGGTGTTGGTGCGGGAAGCCCCAGCTGTGACATCAGGCCTAGTCAGACCTGGGCTCTGGCATTTGGGGGCTGGGAGAAGAGCTACACCCCCAGGGACCCCAGGAACCCCCTCCTGCCCGGCCGCCTGGCGGCCTTACCCGTGGTGGTGAGGAGGCTGGCAGTGAAGAGCAGGGCCGAGGGCAGATCCCAGTTCCCGGCCTCTGAGCCATTGCCCAGGCTGGAGACCCCATGGACCTGGGCTGCCAGGGCGGTGCCCAGCAGCTCCTCCAGGGCCCCGGGGGGCAGGCAGGCCCCATACTCCGCCTGGAAAGTGGCCAGCTCGGCCCTGAGCTTGGCCTGGAGCTGGCGTGCGGGAGGCCCCTCCAGGGCCTGAAACACAGCAGCCCCAATCCCCAGGGCCAGCAGGTGGGCCACAACCAGTAGTGGGAATCGGGCCCAGGGCCTCAGAGCCCCCATGGTGAGCCACTGGGGTTGGAGGTGCTGTGGGAGCGGCGGCTCCAACGGCGGGCACCTGGGAGGGGCTGGGCAGGGTGGGGCCGGGAGGAGGCGCTGCGTGGGTGGCTGAAGTCGGAGGGAGGAGAGTGGGAATGCGCTTGGAGGGGATCTGGCTCCCTCCTCCCGGTTTCTGGGGGCAAGCACATTATTTGCCCAATTCCCCGCAGCTGGGGAGAGGCGGGTGGGGTGCCACAGGCGTGGCCCGGAGACAGCGCAACTGGCTCAAAATCCCACTGCGGTGGCTTATTTAAGGGGCAGCTCACTCAGTCACGCACATTCCGTGCACCCCCTCGGCAAGTGCTTCAGCCCTGGGGACACTAGAGGACGGACATGGGTCCCTTCCCTCCTGGCATCGCCACAAGAAACCCGTTAGCAAGGAAACGTGCCAAGTTCACATGGTCGTATGTGTCCTGAAGTTTTGGGTGGGGGGTGTCTCCCCGGGCAGGCTCCTGGAGGAGTGGAGAGTGACATTGCAGCTGGGGAACAGCAGAGGCCAGGCAAGGTGGGAGAGAGCTCGGGGTGTGAGAGGAACAGGGCACTGGCCGTGGGGGGACAGTGGGGAAAGACACAGGGCCTTGAGGACAAGAGTAGCCCAGGGAGACCTACAGGGGGGTGTTGCAGGCGTCCTGGAGGGAAGAGGGGAGAGGAGTGGCAGGATTTGGGATGGGTCAGGTAGGGGCAGGATGGTGAGTGGAGAGGAGCCAAGGATGCCCAGAGGCCCCTGGACAGATGCTGTTCTCACACCTCCGTTCTGAGCCCACCCTGGAGTCCAGCCCCACTGAACACTGGGGACCAGGTGGGCCTGGTGCTGGGAGTGCGCAGGGGAGGGGGAGCCTGGGCTACTGGTCCCCTGAACCGAAGAGGGGCCCTGCCCTGGGACATGGTGCGGGGGTGGCCGCCCACAGAACCCTGAGGCAGTAAGAGGAGCGCGGCAGGGCCACGTGCCAGGGTGGGTGCCTCCTCCCAGGGCCACGTGCCAGGGTGGGTCCCTCCTCCCGGCACCAGACCACAGAATAGAGAAACCCAGGACAAACCCCCCAGATGCTGCCCAGAGGGCTCCAGCCTCCCGCGCTCAATGAGCTGCCTGTGGTGGGGGCCGCGTGGCCAGGGAAGGTGGCCCAGGGGAGGTGATGTTGCAGCTGGGCCCTGAGGATAAGCAGGGAGGGCCCAGCAGCAGGAAGAATCGGGGCGAAGAGTCACCTGAAATGGCAGGAAAGGCCTGGCAAGGGTGGGGAAAAGGTGGGTGCCGAGGACACCGAGGAGGGCCCGGACTGCCTGACTGAGGTCAGCGGATTGGACCCCAGCAGCCCAGGCCGACTGCCCACTGTGCTGGGGGCATGAAGTCACGAGGTCTGCGTGATGGGTTGGATTCCCCGGTTACCTCCAAAAAGGTGACAGGCGATGCTTGGGGAGACAGCTTGGGGAGTTTATTTGGCTTCATTGGATCCCGAGGCCGAGGCCCCAACCCTGGCCGGGGCAGCAGGAAGGCACCAGAGAGTCCTGGCCCCAGATGACCCCCGTGGCGGGGGGTGTGTGTCCAGGCATCAAGCCCTGGCAGGGGCCACAGTGGTAGGGCTTGGTCAAAAGTGCTGGTGACAGCTGAGGCTGGCCCCTCTCCCCTGCACTTCCCCTCCTTCCTGCACCACCCCTGGGGGCAATTCCCTGAGACAGGCTCTGGTCCTCCCAACCACCTGGGTACAGTGTTGGGCCCCAATGGGGCAGGTAAGTTGGGGGACCCACAGGTTGCAGGTGTGTGTGGGGTGTAGGCCCCCCATCCAGTGTGAAGGCTTCCTGTGCAGTGTAGTGTTCCTGACCCCCAAAGGGGGTGGGGTCCCTGGGGGAGACCGAGGCAGCTACAGAGGCTGGCGCGGCTCCTGTTCCAGTGTATACTGTGGCTCTTCTAGGGCAGCTGGGGCACGGGAGAGCAGCCCGGCCCACTCAGGGCCCTGCCTCTGGCGCCCACGGGGCCTGGGCACCTATGTCTTTGGTCTGTGCCCTGCAGTCCTGAGGGCCCCCCCGGAAGGGGTTGGCAGGTGGAGAGTCCCAGAAGGGGTCTGAGTCTGGGAACAAGGTCCAGGGTGCCCGTCGGGGCGCAGGCTGTGGAGAGGACAAAGGCGAAGGCCGTGGCCCGGCTGACACGAAGCTCCACGGGTCGATGCGGCTGCGAAGGGGTGAGGGCCGGGGTCGGCTGATGAGGCCCAGGGGCGGTGAGCGCGGGGTGCCGGGGGTGCCAGGAGCGGAGCGTGATATCCCTGGTGGGGGTGAGACAGTACTTCCTAGGAAGTGGGGGGAGGGGGCACGGGGTCAGGCAGCCACCAAATTGTGGGCGTCCACAGGAGGCCCTGCCCGGCTCTGGGCCTCAGTTTTCCCACCTGCACAGGGAGCTGCTTGACTCAGAACGTCCGTGGCCCTTTCTGCTCTGCGGTGCTGCTGTTTAACCACGCAGTGGTTAAGAGCAAGACCTCTGGGTAGCCGGGCCTGGGCTAGGATCCCAGCTCTGCCATTTACTGGTGGGAGCCTTGAGTCCTTTGATCTCTCTGTGCCTTAAGCTTCCTCATCTAGAACCTGGGTGTAACAGGAGCACCTTGCTCACAGGGTCGCTGGGGTGGTTAAGCGAGACAATCTCTCTGCGGCAGCAGGAACAGAACCTGGCGCGAGTTAGCAACCAGTAGGCGTTCGCTATCGTCACCTCACCGCCCGATGATTATTCCTATTATTTCACAACCCGCCTGGCCGGGCCCCACCCCATCCCTCACCACAGGGTGGCTGAACTTGGAACTCGGTTCTCTACAGGTGTCCTCCAGCCCTACTGCCCCCCCCCACGCCCCCAGCAGGCCAGCTTCGGGCCACTCACCACGCCTCTCCTCCTCGCGCCGGGGGCTCTTGGCGGACAGCTGGCCCACGGGGACCCCCAGCTCCAGCAGCAGGGGCGCAGGGGTGGGCGGGCCGGGGGCGTCCGGGCTCAACGGGGAGGCGGGGGCGTCGGGCGTCTTGGGGGAGAAGCGGATGAGCTGGGGGGGCGGCTCGGCGGGGGACGTGGTGGGCAGCGCGCGGGGGGGCGTCGTCGGCGGGGTCTCCCCGCGCTCGCGGCCCGGGCCCGGCGGCGGCTGCAGGTCGCGGCCCAGGCCCAGAGAGGCGAGCAGGGCGGTGCCGCGCAGGAGCGCGCGCTGGATCAGCTTGGGCGTCCCCGAGCCGCTGCCGCGCTCCGCCGGGCCTGGCCGCCGAGGCTCCTCGGGCTCCGGGCTCGGTCGCGGGGGGTTACCTGGCAGCGGGGGCGGGCACACGTTAGGCCGTCTTCGGACGAGGGCCACGGGGACCCCTCAGTGGCCCTGGAACAAGGACTGAGTTCTGCTCCCCACCAACGTCTTGCCTGACTCCATTACTCCCCCATCCAGTTCCTGCCTACCCACCGGGCGTCCCCCATCACTCTCGCTCTCGCGCTCTCCCTCCCTCTCTCTCTCTCTCTCTCTCTCTCTCTCTCTCACACACACACACACACACACACACACACACACACACACACTGGCCTTTCAGAAGGGGCGGGTATGGGAGGGCAGCGCAGGCTGAGCCGCCAGCAGGAGCAAAGCCTGGGAGGCAGCCAGGTGCCCTGGACCCCGGAGATGGGCGCTGGGGGTGGGTCCTGAGGCCAGATCCCAGCTGACTTCAGTGGCCTTAATGGCCAGCTAGGGGCATCTGCAGGGCTCCAGGGACAGGACTGGGACCTGTGCCCTGTGCCCACCTCCTTCCTGGCTGGTCAGCCCCAGTCCTTCTGCCCACCTGCCCCGACTCCACCAGTAGCTTGTACAGGGCACACAGGTCAATTTCAATGTCCACAACAGCCCCGAGAGGCACGCATCCCTGTCCCTATTCTAGAAACGAGTAAACTGACACTCAAGTGCTCAGTTGTTTGTGCCAGGCCTGAGCTCAGGGATCTAGGGGCATTATGTTATCTGATCCTCATGCCCCAGAGGTTCCAGGCTCAGAGAGGTTAAGGGTGTGTCTAAGGCAGCACAGCCAGTGAGGGCTGGAGATGGCTCACTCCAGGTGGAGGCAATAGAGCCTTCGCTCTCCACCACTTCGCAACCAGACTGCTCCATTTCAGGACATCAGTGTCCTACCTATGGGCCTAAGGTTGGCCTGACTCTATTCTAGACCACCAGGGGTGAGTCTGGGCAACCGGACATTGAGAAGGTGGTGGTGGTAAGGTCCTATGGCCCTGTGATGGCTTCCTCAAAGCCCAATTTTGTCCCTCTGGCTCTAGAACCTGCCATGGCTCTCCATTACCACTAAGATAGAGTCCAAGCTCCTTGGCTGGGCTTTCAAAGCCTTCCCTCACTCCACCCACATTGGGCGGAGCCTGGAGTGGGACATGAGGCTGGGTGTCCAGAGGAAAAAATGCAATGCTGGGGAAATTGAGCTTTTGCTACGAGGACTCAGTTTAGGGTCCCTTTTCTCAGCTACAACCCTTACCCAGTCTCTCACTTATCCCCTCTTACCCAGGTCCCTGCCTTCTAAAATGCGAATTGGCTAAATTCCTCCTCATTTCCAGGCCCTTCCTGAACTGGCTCCTGCCTGCTTTTCCAGCTTCACCCACTCGTTCACTCAACCAACATCTGCAGGGACAGGGCTGGGCCCCACAGACCCAGGGGATGAAGGCCAGGCCCCCACCTGCTGCCTGAGGCCTGCAACTCCCTGGCTCTCAACTCCTCTCTGAGTTCCAGCCAGGCTTCCTCTCCCTCCGATGTGGGAAGCCCGGTGCCTGCGCACACACTACTCCCTCTGCCCAGCACTCTCTTCCCACACTGGCTTTCTGTGATCCCTTATTTTCCATCTAAGAACTAGGTGAAAGAACACCCCCTCTGTGAAGCTGTGATGCTGTTAATTACAATAAGAAATATACATTGGGTCTCCACCTCATTCTTGGCACAGAACCCCTCAAACTCTCAGATCTTCCTAGGGATTGACTGACAGAAGTAAAGTAAAAGGAGCATTTTCTGATCTTCCTAACCAGCCCCTTTTAATCACATTTAAGTTCCGATTAACGAGGTCACTTCTGGAAAGCCCGTTAAGGATGGGGTCCAGTTGCTGGGGGCATGAACCATGTGACTAGAGAGCTGGAGATTGGGGTCTACACCAACAGCCAATGATTTAATCAATTGATCACGTCCACATAATGAAGGCCCCATCAGGACCCCGGCCAAAGGGTTCGGAGAGCGTCCAGCTTGCTGAGCACCTGGAGGTGCTAGGAGAGCGGCGCCCCCAGAGGGGGTACTGAAGCCCCACGCCCCTTCCCACGTGCCTGGCCCTACGCACTCTTCCCTCTGGCTGCTCCCGATCTGCATCATTAACTGGTAATCTAGGAGGTGTACTGTTTTCCCGAGTTCCGTGACCGCTGCAGCAAATGATCAGACCTGAGCAGGAGGTCACGGGAACCTCCGATTTAGAGCTGGTTGGTCAGAAGCACAGGGGACAAGCGGGACTTGGGACTGGAGTCTGCGGTGGGACTGAGCCCTTAACCTGGGGGCGTGATGCTAACCCCAGCCAGCCTGTGTCAGGACTGAACGTGAACCACACATGGGGTGTCAGGAGCGGAGCTGGTAGCACCTAGGGGAAAACGAGTTTTTTCGTCTTTTCGAAGCCTTCCCGGAAGCCCTCCTCACCGGAGCAGGTGGGGCTCACCTCAGGCCCGACACAGCCACCTCCTGCGAGGGCCGCCCCGACCGCCAGACTAGGCCCGCCCCCAGGCCAGGGCAGGCCTCATTTCTAACATGTCGATGCCTGGCTCATAAAATGCATCGCTACACGTTCGATGGAAGAGTCCACTCTTATAATCCTTGCAACAACCACACAAGGTGAGTGTGACTATACCACTTCAGAGGTGAAGAAACGGACCATTTATAATATTAAGCAGAAGGGGACAGAGATGTTTCAAACCAGCAGGAGAAATGAGACCGAGCTAAGGGGAGACGGAAGTCAGTCAGTACACAAAATGAAAGTGTAAAGATGTTCCTTCGGTCAATGGCCTGAGAAACCCAGGTTTCCAAGAGGTAAGGGCCTTGCTCAAGGTAATTCAGCAAGGAGTTCCTTGAATTTGCCTCTAAGCTTCCGAGCACGAGGACCTGGCATCCCGTGGTTTAGGGTAAGGCGGTACAACCATCCTTGACCCAGAGATGCAGGCGGAATCACTTCCGTGGGGCCTCACAGCGAGGACGCGCCACGTGGTCGTTAGTGGCTCCAGGACAACATGCTTCATGTTGAACCTGAACCAGAACCCCCGGGGCATGAGGCTCAGAAGGGCTGTTCGGTCAGCGCAGGCCGACTGCATCCACCAGCCGGCAACCCGCTGCAACCCATTCCCCAGTAGTATGGCCTATGCCTGGGGCGATCTCACAGGGTCTTCTTTGATTCTCAGCCAGCCTTCTGGCTCTGTGGGTGGCTGAGAGGTCAAGGTCATAAACTCTCCCGGGCCCAAGATGGCCACTGGAGGGTGGGCTTGCGCTCGGGAAACCAAGTCCTCAGCCGGCAGCTGGGCTGGGGTAAGTGAGGGTCCAGGGTCCTGCCTCTGGAGTCAGACCTGGGTTCAAATCTCTGTTCTGCTGTGTGCTCTACGTCAAACCACTTAACCTCTCTGCGCTCTATAAGCCAGTACTAATAATAACACCCACCTCACAGCATTGCCTGGCACATAGGAGGGACCCAGTAAACGTTACCCGTTGTTACTACTATCAAATGTAACTCAATAATGGTGGAAGGGATGTGCTGGGTGGGGTGACAGGGGCTCTGACAGGACCCAGAGGCAAGGAAGATGCACCTTTCCACCCCTTGCCAACCCTGAGCTGAATCCTTATTCCTCCGACACAGGAGCCCTGCTCTCTGCCCAACCCCCTAGCTTCCCAAGCAGTGTGTATGTGCCCAACCCTTGCTTCAAGTGAAAGCTTCTAAGCCTCTCTGAGTTCAAATCCTTCACTGAGGGCCCTAGGTAGGTTACTTTCTCTCTCAGAGCCTCAATTTTCTCATCTCTAAAATGGCAATAATAATAGCATGTCCCTCACTGGGTTGTTGCTCAGAGGGGAGACCTGGCGCCCGCTAACTGCTGCTAGCCTCACGGAGACAGGAAAGCTCAGAACTGCCCCGGATGCAGCAAAAGCAGGCCCTGGATCCCCTCGCTTCCCACCCCGGCTTAGCTTTCTTACCCTCTTCTCCACCTACAGGATCCCCAGAAGGGGCTCTGAGAAGCACAGTGTGGCAGCCACCGGCCTGGCTCCACGACACATGGCAGCTTCCCTCGCCTCCCTGGACCCAGCTTCCCTTGGGTCCCAAATGGGGAGTACCAGTCCCGGTCTTCCTTCCCTCCCTACAGCCTACTGAGGCACAGCAGCTATCACTGGCCAGGACCGAGCCCTCTTGCAGGCCAGGCCTGAACAAGAGGACCGCACGCTGGGCCCCCTGAAGCCTAGGCTGTACCTGGCTCACTGGTGGACCTATAGGTCAGATGTGGGTTCTAAGAACGGCCTGCCCTGCAGTTAACTTCTTGTGGTTCTCCCCATAGTACCCACAGGAGTGCAGCAAGAGTCTGCTGGGGGGTAGACAAGGCCACTCACCATTGAGCATTGGGGGTGTGGAAGGAGACCCCAAGGAGGACGAGTCATCTGAATCCAGGTACCACGCGGCTTCGTCCAAGCGGGACCTTCTCCTGGGGAGGGGAGGGAAGTTGGGCTTCATGAATCTCAGGACTATTGGGAAGAAGATGATGGTGGGGTGGGGGCACTCAAGCACTCACCTCCCATTCTGGGCTTCCCCAGGCTTGGGGGAACTGGGACCCCAGGCCCAGCATGCTCGCCGCTCTCCATTGCTTGAGTCCTCCAGACGTCGGGGGGACTGGCGGCCCCATGCTTGGCCTGGTTCTGCAGGCTCCACTGTAGGAGGAAAAGCGGGGAGATCAAGAGGCCCATCATGAGGGTCAGGCACCAGGGACAACTTCTTAGAGGAGGGGGGGATCAGGCTGGAACCCATACTATTCGGAGGGTGAGCTTTGGGCCACAGAGAATCTGAACAGAACTGAGACGGGGTAGGTGTGTCTGGGTCCTGGGGCTAGCAGTGGGGTGGGGCATGTCATCTAGTCCTTCCAGCTGGCATTGGTGCTTAGTAGTAAGCACACTGTGCCAAACTTCCTGGGTTTGAATTCTGGCCCTGCCCCTCATTAGCTGGGTGACATTTGACAAGTTACTTTTTTCACTTTTGTCATCTATAAAACTTAGATAAAATGAATGCTGCCCAGAGAACTCAGAGATACCAGTCTAGACAGACAGGGGAGGGAGCCTGGGTGTGGGGAGTTAGAGGAGGAGACAGTGGGTGGAATCCACCTCCTAAGATAAGGCTTGACAGAAGTTAGATAAGGGGCCATAGGGGAGGTTTTGCAGGAGGAGAGGTTTCTTACACTGGATTGCTCGGAACCGGGGGAAGGTGGGCGAATCCCCAGCTCCGACCTCGAAGACGTTTCTCCTCCGATCCAGGCCAGGTGAGGCCTGCACAGTGATGCGGTGCTTGAAGTCTGAGGTTGGGGGGAAAGCAGGGTGCAGGTTTGTGGTGAACCAGAGCCAGGATTCCAACCCTCAGGGCCGTCAGCCGGCTCCCAGGCCACGAAGGCAGTGCGGGGACCGGGCTTGGCACGGTGGCTGGGTGACTGGGGCTGGTATCACTGCCTTCCTGAGCCCCACCAGGCTCTCGGTAAGAAAGGCGGACGGCCTGGACTCTACCATCCGAAGAAGCCAGGCGGAGTCGGAGATTCCGGGGAGGAAACCCGCGCGGTCCCCAAGGCCTTACCAGAACTTTATGTGCCCCGCCCCTCCCCGGGCGCCATGCAAATATTTCCGCCAGAACCCGCCCACACACGAAAATAGCGCTCCGGACCCCACCCCTTCCAACCTTCAGCTCGCAGGCCCACCCACCAACATCCCCGGCCAATCCCAGTGTGGCCAGCACAAGCCTGTCCCCGCCCCTCCGCTCACTCAGCCAACGGCTGGGCGGCGCGCTGGGCCCCGCCCCTTACCGAGGGGCATGCTGATGCGCTCGCCGCCGTCCCGCGCGCGGAGCTTGCTGCGCTTGAAGGTGCCGCGGCGGCGGCGAACGTGCGGCCGCTCGCGGTCCACCTGCTGCAGCAGCAGCGTCAGCTCGCGCTCGAACACCTCCAGCTCCCACTGAGCCAGCAGGTGCTCGCGCCGCCGCAGCTGCTCCGCCTGTGACCGCTGCTCACGCGCCGCGCGGGTCAGCTCCTCCTCGCGGCTCAGAAGTTCCTGTGCCCGGACAGTGAAGGCAGTGGAGTCAGCCCGGTACGGACCCTAGCGCCGGCCCCCGCTCTCTGCCCCAAGGAGACCGGGGAGGGCACTTCTCGGTGTCTTTTTCCAATCCCGTGACCCCCACCTTTTCCTTGGCCCGCAGCTCGTCGAAGAGGCCTTGGATCTCTCGCTTCCAGCCTTCCTGCATGGAATGGAAGGAGTCCCGCGGCATTTCCCGCAGGACTTGCGCCTCTAGCGCCTCCAGCTGCTGCAGGATGGAGGCAAAGTCGGGCCTGCGGTGGGGGTCCTGCGCCCAGCAGTCTGGGGACACGGAGTGGAGGGGGACAGAATGAGAAGGGGTCTGTGGGTGGATGGGTCTTGTGCCAAGGAGCTCTGCCCCTCACCCTCCAGCCCCTTCCGCTTACCTGCCATGAGCTGTGCGAAGGGCTCAGGGCAGGTGGATGGGATGGGCAGCGTGAGCTTGTTGACGGCTACTCCGTAGGCTACAGCAAGGCAGTCGATACCACGATAGGGCACCTCCCCAGTCAGCAATTCCCACAGCAGCACCCCAAAACTGTGGGCAAGACAAAGGGTCTGTGTCCCCTCCTCTACTTACTCATTGCTATTTCACCCCAGAGCAACTAGGAACCAAATGATTTGGGTCCCTCCCCCTGGGCCTTGCCTCTCTGCCCAGCCCGAGATTTCGGCAGCCGCCTCTGCTCTCTTCAGCCCCACAGACGGCCTTGTCCTGTCTCCACTCAGGCCTCACCTCCAGACATCGCTGCCCTTGGAGAAGGTGGAGGCCTTGATAACCTCAGGAGCCATCCAGGCGTACGTGCCTGCAGCACTCATTTGTGTGGTTTTGTGCCACTCCCGGGCCAGGCCGAAGTCAGTGATCTTCAAGGTCTTGTGGTCCATGTCATCGCCTTCAATGGGCTGCAGCAGCAGAACTGGGGAAGAGGGGGGCAGGATTGTGGGTGCTTCACGCTCAGGTCGCGGGGACAAGGGAGGAGCTAGGAGCCAACCGTCATCTGGCCAGTCATGCTGGCGAGGTACTGGGAGCACAGAGGTGACCTTGCTCTGGAGAGCTGGGGTAGAATCAGACAAAAATAGCAATGCTGGGAAACGTTTATGGAGGGGCTCCTTGAGGCCAGGCATTTACGCTCGGCTCTAGTGCTCCCCAAACAATCTCTGAGGTACACATCACCATCCCCATTTTACAGAAAGGAAACTGGGCAGAGAAATGATTTGTTGAGATCATATGCAAATAAAGAACAGATTTCAACCTGGTCTGTGTGGTTCTAAAGCCAGTGTTCTAACTTTTCCCTAATGGCGCATTGAAGAGAAACCCTGTATCTCGTCATGTTGCTAAGGCAGGACTGTGAATTAGGTCCTCCCTTGGGATGGGGAGCAGGAGAGAATCCCTTAGTGAGAAAGGAAACCCAGCAGGCCCTGGTGCCCATATCCCCTCTTGGCTAGTACAGCCACTCCCAGGGGAGAGAGAGACTCCAACCAAAGATGTCTACTGATGCAGCTGGATGTGAAGAACAAGGGGTCCAAGAAGTGAAGGTTCTTGGCCAGAAAGGAGGAGCTTGGGACAAATGTGGGAGTGGATGGTCAGATTCGGCAGGGGCTCGTGGTGCTGACCCAAGTGGGGCCACCATACTCTGTACAGAGAGGAGAAGCAGCAACTTGCAAATCTCATCAGGACAAACATGGCTCAAATGAGAGAAGGTTTTGAGGAACAGAAAGAAGATAAAGTCATAGAATCATCAAGGGTTTGAAAGTGACATCCGAGTGATTGTAGAGAAGCGACATCCAAGCCAACTACCTTTCTGCACATATGTCGTTTCTGGGCACACCTCTCAGCTCTCCCGTGCAGGGTGATGGCACCGTTCTGGGGGCAGCTTAGGGTACCGGGGGTGGGGCAGAGGGGTGGGCACCTAACCCCGCCTGGCAAAAGGGAGGATTTCTCAGAGGAAGTGGCAGAAGCAGGTATTCACTCTTCCAGGCGTAAAGCCCTAACCCCTGATCCCGCCACTGGCCAAGCTCTCTGGGCCTTGTGGGGGTATCCGGCACTGCTGTCCACTCCCTCCCGTCTTTGATTCTGGGGCCTCTGCCTGCTTGTGATGTTTTCTTAGGGCTGCCCCCTATTCTCGGTCTTTTCAGTGGCAGTAGTCCCCAGCGCCTGGCCTCTGGTCAACCTCTGCCCACTGCCCCCAGGCTGTCTTGGCCTCTCCCAAGGGCCCACTGCCCCCTCCCCCTTGGCCTCTCCCACATTTGGAGCTCTAGGCCAGAAGCCAGTTCAGCTGCCCATCACTGCCCTATCTGATGCCCAAGGGCCCTCAACAACCACCTTCATCAGCCCACTGTGCCTGGCAAATCTGCCTGCAATTTCTTCTAATTTAGAAAACGGGCCTGCCATCCACCCCTCCCTCTTCTGGAGCCAGACTGAGGCTCAGTCCTGAACAGTTAATAAAGCTAAGGATGACCATGAAACCCACCGCGGATGGTTGTCATAAGCATTTAACAAGATCATACCTTTTTTTTTAAGATCTTTTTTTTTTTTTTTTTTAAGTAGGCTCCATGCTGTGGAGCCCAACATGGGGCTTGAACTCACAACTCTGAGATCAAGACCTGAGTCGAGATCAGATGCTCAACCGACTGAGCCACCCAGACACCCCCAACAAGACCACACTTTTTAAATCCTTTGCACATGGTGGGACATCTAGCACGAGTGTCCTAAAGAGTGTCAGCTGTCCTCAAGATTAGGCCTCTATCATCTCGTGTTGACGCTCCTTGCTGTCCTGTCGCGAGGTATTCCCCGCTTTGCAACAGGCTCTGGCCTGGCTGCAGGAGGCCCAGACCTGGAGCATTCAGTAAACGCTACATGGGCTCAGCCCAAGGTAGAACGCGACAGGGTGGGGGCAGGTGGCTGGAGTGGGACCAGGCAAAGGGGTCTATGTGTTGAGGCTGGAGAGGGACTCCCGTCTCCCGTGGCGACATGACCCACCCATCCTCTTGAAGACCAGCCGGTCAGGTCTCTAGCTACTTGTACCTCACAGAGCAGTGAAGCACTTTCTGCACCAGCATCTTTGGCTGGGAGGCCATCCCCCCTTTTTCCATCAGGTAATCTGAGGCCCAGAGACAGGCAGCCTCTCATCCAAAGTCTTGGGACTTCTTTGTCCTGGTGGCGAGTCACCTCCCACCCCCAACTTGGCTCGACACCTTTGAAGCCTCATCCTCACCTCCGCATCCCCCGCTTTTTTCCAAGTGCCTTGAATTTGTCCCAACCCAGGCTGCCTCTCTGGCATCTGACATAGACCTTGGGGAAGGGGTGGTCAGGAGCCATCTGGAGGAGAGGCGGCTGGAGATCCCAAGCTCTCAGTCCCCACTTAGGGCTTCCCGGCCTCTGAAAGGGCCCTGGCCCCCAGCCCCCTCCCCAGGCCGGCCTCTGTGGGGCCAGGGAGTGGCCTAGGCAGCTCACACCTCTTCCGCTTCCCTCCCATGGTCCCTACTTCTCCTTTCTGGAAGGCCTGGGCCAGGTCTCCAACTGGGGGGAGTCCTTTGGGGGAGAATTGGGGGAGGTCAGACCCAGGCTGGGCTGGCTGGTCAGTCCTGTGACTCGTGGGCCCAGAGAATTCCCCCTCCACTCCCCGCCAGGCTTCCTCACAAGGCCCCCATTGTCCAGGAAAATCACGCCATTGTTTCCTGCCTGTGCCCCCCCCAGCCCAGGGACTCACCCCACCATCCCGCAGACAGCACCCCAGGCCTAGGACTGGGGTCTTTGAGGTGGGAGGCCAGGCTCAGAGAGGCTGAGGGCACCTTGCCTGCCCTTCACCACCACCCATACTCTGGGAGAGAAACAGGGGAAGGGGGGGGAATGTAATCCCTGGCTCCTTCCTCTCCCACAGACCACCCCCCCACCCTTGGCTCTTTCCTCCCTTGCAGGCAGCTGGGCTGGGGAGGGAGCAGAGGCTGGAGCAGGGGCAGGAAGCCGGCTCAGGGGCAGCAGGAAATGCAGGAAGCAGTGGGGAGGGTGGGGAGCAGGGGCCTGGGCTATTGTTCCATTTTCTCTGGAAAGAAAACTGGAGGAAAAACAGAAGAAGGGAGTCCCCTCCCCCAAGGCCTTCAGGGAATCTCCCTTGGGTTAGAGCAGGGAGTGGGGGTCCCTGGAGGGCTAGGGCCACGGAGGGAGACTGAGCAGTGGGAAGTGCCCCACTGGATGAGAGGAGTAGGTGGGGTGGCTGGCTGGCCTCCTCCAACCCCTCCAGGCCTGGCAAGGACTCCGCTATTACCGGGTCCCGGTGTTCTGGTCCCCACAAGCCACTTGTATGTGGTCAGCCCAGGCCAGGTGGTCCAAAACACCCATGCTCACTGCCCCCCAAGAGCTGCCCATGTTTCTCCAATACTCCATCAGCCCCAGCCCTGTGTCCCCGCTACTGGGGGGGCATGGTATGCAGTGCTGGGTCCTGCCTCTTTGCCTTTGCTCTGGCCAGGCCCTGACCAAACATCCAACTGGATGCTTCTCTGAACACTGCCTGCTTTTGGCCTGGTGTGAAGCTTGTCTGCTCCAGGAAGCCCTCTGAACCTGTCATTCGCTTGTCTTGGGCCCATGCTGGGCAGTGCGTTGGGTCTAAAATGGCTGGAGAGGGAGTACCTTACTGCTTAAGTCTCCCTTAGCCCCACCACACCCACCCCAAGTGCTAATTCCAGACAAGGCCCTCTCGGTGATCCAGCCCTCAGATGTTCATCTGCACAGCTGCAGACCCATTGTGTGCCAGGCAGCAGCCACCAGGCTCGCCTGGCCCCTTACACCATTTCACCCTCCTGGTCGCTCCCTTTTTACAGAGTCTAGAATTGAGGCTCTGAGTTGAAATAACCACCTAAAGGTCATGCAGTCAGGGGTATGGGCGGGGCCAGAATTCCAGCCTTGTCCCCAGCCTTGACCACCAGGGGTGGGTGGGGGGTTTGGGGGGTTTCCTCTCCAAGATCTCTGTTCTGGAGGAGCTTTCTACCCCAAGAGCAGAGCATCAACAGCACAAGGGCGAACTTTCGAGCGCCAGCATCCAGAGCTCTCCTTCCTTGAACTGGTGCCCACAGTTAGGCAGGATGCTTAGGGCTCACCTGGGAGATCCCAATTTTCTAACCTGGCAGCTGGGAGCTGGGGTCAAGGACTTCTGAGGCTGGGGCGTGAAGGACTGTTTGGTGCCCGGGTCTCCTGCTTTGGGGCCAGCGTGGGTCCATGGCACCCCAAGTCAACTGGACTCCCCTAGGGCAGGAGCTCCTGCCTCTAGTAGACCCCCAGGTGGCTCAGCTGAGAGTTGGCAGGTGTGTGCTTGGGCCATGCCGCCCTCCAACCATGCTCCCCAAAACTCACTGTTGTTGGACTTGAGGTCTCGGTGGATGACGGGCACCAGGGCCTCACAGTGCAGGTAGTGCATCCCACGGGCAATTTGCACGGCCCAGTTGACCAGCACGTGGGGGGGCACACGCCTCCCAGCCAGGGCACGGCTGAGGGGCCCACCGGCCGCGTACTCCATCACCAAGCACAGGTTGGGCTCCTCCAGGCACACGGCCTTGAGGGCAATGATGTTGGGGTGTGCCAGCATGGCGAAAAGCCGGGCCTCCTGGCGCACGCTCTCAGCTGTCACACTGATGTCCTCATCGGGGTCCTGGCGAGCTGCCTTCACAGCCACCAGCTCACCTCGCCAGCTGCCGCGGTAGACCTTGCCGAAGCCACCGATGCCGATCACCTCCTCCAGCCGCAGCTCTTGGAAGCTGGCCACCTCGCAGGGGGGCGGGCCACCGCCCCGAGACACATAGTTGGATGGAAAGATGCCCACCTGGCCGCCCACCTGGCCCGCCCACCAGCCCTCATCGCCTGAGATAGCTGCATCCCGGGACAGCACCTCCACCCGGTCGCCCTTCCTCAGGGCCAGTTCGTCCTGCCCATTAGGCTCGTAGTCAAACAGGGCTGTCCACACAGGGTTGGCATAAGCCGCTGTCTTCGGGGACCCCTCTGGCCAGCCTCCCCCGCTGCCTCCACCGCCCCCACTGCCACTGCCGTTCCATGACCCCAGCGGGCTCTTGAGAAAGAGGTTCTTCAAGGGCTCCATGGCTGGGAGCCGATATTGGGGCAAGCGGGGTTCCTTCCCTGGGTGCCCCTGGTCCCCACCCCTGCTGCCTGCCGAGGCCCTAGTCCCGGAACCTGGGCATCCGGGCCCTGGCCCTCAGCCCCAGACCCAAACCTCTCTGGGGAGCCAGGAGTATTGACTCCCGGCCCCCCGCATCTCGGGCTTCTAGAGGGCCACCCAGGGCAGTGTGGTCAGGCTCTGGGGGTGGGACCCCGGGGCCTCCGACGTCTCACCATGGCCAGCTTGGAGGGGCCCGAACGTCCCTCAGTCCCAGAGCAGCCCTGGAAGGTTGGCTCCGGCACTCGCCAAGGGCAAGGTGGGGCCAGCAAGGGGCAGTGCCTGGACTCCGTTGGGTCTTTTTTGCGCAGGGGGTGGCTGGAGTGTCCTTAGTTGGGCCGAGCTGCCGCTTCCGAGCCCGGCTCCCTCAGCCCGACGGCTCCAACCCCGTTCCCTTCTTCCTCCTCCCTTTGTACTTTGGCCCCGGGGGCGGGAGGCAGAGGTGGAGGGTGGAGTTTCACTTTTTTCCGCTCTTCTCCCTCCTGCAGGAAACAGCATCAGATGACGCGGGCGGGTAGCACTGCTCCCCTCCCAGAGGCTGCCGGCGCTGGTCCCGGGAGTTCCCGGGTAGGCGGGCAATGAAGGGCAGGAGGGGATGGGTAGCCCGGAACGCCCATCGCAGAAGGTTCAGGGTCAAGGTTGGTCTAAGGACAGGCCATCCCCTCCACATCCACATCAGCAAAACGGGGTAAAGAACCTGGCTTGGGAGTGGGGCAAACCTGAGTCTAGTCTTAGCTCCGAAGTTGCAGGACTGTGTGACTCATCTTCTCTTCGCCTCCTTCCCTTCGTAGCTGACACAGGGACCAGAAGCCCTGTTTACAGAGCTGGGGTTGGGAGTGGGCAAGATTGGAAGACAGAACCGGCTGCATCTCAGGCTCTTGGAACGGGTTGTCTAATCTGGTCCTCTTTCCCTCACCTGGGAAACAATCCACTTCATGCCCCTTATCAAGTGGGCGGATACCTGAGACTAGCTAATTCGCCCTCACAACCGCTGGATTGACACCACCCCCCATTGTCTTGAGCCTGTCACTTTAAGAAAAACGACGTTATCCTATTTCTATTATTCATGTCTGTTCTGGAGGGTTGCTCTCTACACGCTAAGTCTGAGCTCTGACCCGGAAGTAGAGGCTGCTAGGGGCGAGAGTGCGGCTTTGAGGGCCAGCACTAGAAGGGGCGGGTCGAAAGGGGCGTGCTTTGATGGCGAACTGTCGCTGTAGCCCTGGGAAGTCCACGCCTCCACCCTTTTCCCGGCCTCCTGTAACTCACTGGGAGAGTTTTGTGCCAATTAATTCCGCCATTACCCAGTGGCCAGTCAACTATCCCTTCGGTTCTGCCCGGTGGTGTCAACTGGGTTGACAACGCCTAGGTGTGCGCATGCGCTCCAGCGCTACCACTTTTGGGACCTCTCGTTTAGACCGGGACTCTGCGCACGCCCAAAGGGCTCCCCCGCGTCTTAGCGCTCCGCCACCCTCCTGCGCGTGCGTCGGGTTTCATGCCTTCAAGTTTTCCTTTTCCGGGTCCCAACTAGGCCCGTCAGGCGCATGCGCCACTGCTGGCTGGCGGCTCGCTGCTCCTTCCGGCCTCCCCCTTGGGCCGGGTCCCGCAGTAGCCGGGCGAGCGCGGAGACCGAAGCGAGTGACCTGTAACCCCGGAAGTGGACCTCAGGGTCCCGGGGCTCTCCCCGGGCCGGAGCCGAGGAAGCCGTCGCCTGCACCCCCGGAGCACCCACCCCACGCCCATCTCTGGATGCCGCCAACGGGTGTCCGGCCCGTGCCCCGCGCCTGCCTACCGGCTCGGCCCCTCGGAGCAGTTCTGGGCCGGGGGTGGGGGCCTGGACCCCGCCCCTGATGAGGCTCCACCCCCGCGTCCAGGCCTCGCACCGCTGACTGCCCGGGTCGGCCCCGCCCCCTGCCCGCCCCCTCGCCCGGCCGACCCCTCTCCCCGCTTGGGGGAGGCCATGGCGTGAGCGCGAGGCCGGGCCCCGGGGCCCTCGGGCGCCAGGTGGGGCATGGGCCGGCGGCCGCCCCAATGAGGGTCCCGGGAGGGGGGCGCGCGCAGCAGCGGCGGGGCCATGGGGTCGCAGGTATTGCAGATCCTGCGCCAGGGGGTGTGGGCCTCGCTCACTGGCGGTTGGTTCTTCGACCCGCACCAGAGCACCTTCTCCAACTGCTTCCATCTTTACGTCTGGATCTTCCTGCTCACCTTTCCCTTCTTGCTGTACATGGTGAGATGCTACCGCCACCTGTAACTCCCGCCGGGGAAAGGGAGGGCAGATGTCACGGAGGGGTGCTAATCTGGCAGGGATTCAGGGCCATGCCTTGGACGCTTGGGGTGTGGAGAGTGGACTCACTGCAGAGTTTAGGGGTATGTGGAGGAGTGGCCGGATTATTCCTTAACTGGGCTGGGTGACCTTGAGCCTCTCACTTAATTTCTTTCCAGTGAGAGGACAGAGCCCCCTGACAGGGTCTTTGTACCAGTTGCAAGGGATGGGTGAGGAAGTCTTGTGAATTTGTGAATGCTGGCTATGACTATGGTGGTAGGTCTGCCCCATGGGGACAGGGCTGTGTGAGGGGGACTCTGACTTGCTGCCGCCTCCAGGTCCTGCCCCCCAGCTTGATGGTGGCTGGCGTGTACTGCCTCGTGGTGGCTGTCATCTTCACTACCATCAAGACTGTGAACTATCGGCTACATGCTATGTTCGATCAGGGCGAGATTGTGGAGAAGCGCAACTCCACCATGGCGGAGCCGGAGGAGGAGCCTGCACAAGGGGACAGCAGTCTGCCCAGGTGAGTGGGGGAGGGGCTGTGTTGGCAATTAAGGGGTCTTGGTGCCTGGACTTAAGCATCGGCTCTAGGAGCAGGTGAGCCCCTGTTCTGTGGTCAGACCCAGACTTTCGAGAGGACTCTGGAGAAGGGAGGAGTGCTGGGGTTAGTGGCGGAAGTACAATCTGAAGGGAGGGGGAGGTTAGCTGAAAGCTGATGCTTTTTTCCACTGCTAGGGACCCTGGAGTGGAGATGACGGTGTTTCGGAAAGTGAGTTCCACACCTCCGGTACGCTGTAGCTCCCAGCATTCCGTGTTTGGCTTCAACCAGGTCTCGGTGAGTGGTCCCTACCCTCAGCCTGTCCCACTCCTCTCCTGGGAGCCCATCCCCACTGAGGTATGTCCTGAGCCTAGTTCTTACTCTGTTTGTTCCTTCATTTCTCTCTTGGTCTGCTCAGGAGCTGCTGCCCCGGATGGAGGACTCTGGGGCCCTCAGAGGTAGGTGGCTGCTGCTCAGGTCTGAATTTGGCGGTGTGGAATGAGATGGCACCCCGATGTCTTGAAGTCCTGCTGACACCTGTGGGGCCATGGTTGCAGACATCAAGGAGCTGGTGCGGGAGCAGGGCAGCAACAATGTGATCGTGACCTCAGCAGATCGAGAGATGCTGAAGCTAAGCTCACAGGAGAAACTGAGTGAGTGGGCATGATCTGGCAGGGGCTTGTGGAGAAGACTAGCTATCTTGTCTTCGAGTCACCCCAACTTTTGCTTTTCCAGAGCTCTCTTTGTCCTTCAGGACAGAGCCTTCGCATTGTCCTGCCCCAGCTGGGCTCTGGGGTAGCAGTGGCCGCAGGACCCCCTTAGTGGCTGGTTCCTCTTGCAGCGTGCCCTTTCCTCATTTTGTCTTCCTTTTCTCTGATAGTTGGAGACCTTCCCCAGACACCCCCGGGGGCTGCCCCAGACCCCTCTCTCCCCAGCACAGACTCTTCAGAACGTTCTCCCTTGGCTGGGGATGGAGCCCCCTGGAGTGGGAGCAGTGTGGCCGACACTCCCATGAGCCCCCTTCTGAAGGGGAGCCTCAGCCAGGAGCTGAGCAAGAGCTTCCTGACCCTGACCCGGCCTGAGCGGGCCCTGGTGAGGACCAGCAGTCGACGGGAACAACGCCGGGGAGCAGGTGGCTACCAGCCCTTGGACCGGCGGGGCTCGGGCGAGCCCACCCCCCAGAAAGCAGGCTCCTCGGATTCCTGCTTCAGTGGCACTGACAGGGAGACGTTGAGCAGCTTCAAGAGCGAAAAGACCAACTCAACCCATCTGGACAGCCCCCCCGGTGGGCAAGCCCCCGAGGGCAGCGACACAGATCCACCCTCTGAGGCTGAGCTGCCCGCGTCACCAGATGCCGGAGTCCCCTCCGATGACACACTGCGTTCCTTTGACACGGTCATAGGAGCAGGGACGCCGCCGGGCCCAGCTGAGCCACTTCTGGTTGTGCGGCCCAAGGACTTGGCCTTACTGCGGCCCACCAAACGGCGGCCACCCATGCGAAGACACTCCCCACCTGGCCGTGCCCCTCGGAGGCCCCTGCTTGAAGGTGGGGGCTTCTTTGAGGACGAAGACACCAGTGAGGGCAGCGAACTGAGCCCAGCCTCCAGCCTCCGATCTCAGCGCCGCTACAGTACTGACAGCTCTTCCTCCACCTCCTGTTACTCCCCCGAGAGCTCCCGTGGTGCAGCTGGGGGACCCCGGAAGCGACGGGCCCCTCATGGGGCTGAGGAGGGGACTGCTGTGCCCCCCAAGCGGCCCTATGGGACCCAGCGGACGCCTAGTACTGCCAGCGCCAAAACGCATGCCCGCGTGCTGAGCATGGATGGGGCAGGGGGTGATGTCCTAAGGGCCCCCCTGGCTGGCTCCAAGGCTGAGCTGGAGGCCCAGGCGGGGGTGGAGCTGGCTTCTGGTGAGCCTGCTTTGCTGCCTGCTGAGGCCCACAGGGGACCTGCTGCCAACCAGCCCGGCTGGCGGGGGGAACTGCAAGAGGAAGGTGCTGTGGGGGGAGGTGAGTGCCCGCTCTGCGGGGGGTGGGGGGTTGTGGTGGTGAGCTAGGTATGGGCTTGGGTTTGGACAAAGGCCAGACTGGCGTGGCGCTGGCCAGAGTCAGCTCGGCCTCTGTCTCAGGCAGCAGGTGGATGTGGACTGAGTGATTGGGTGCTGTCTGCTGAACCCCTCAGATAAGCAGGGCTGGGAGAGCTCAGACACCCAGCTCCGGGTCCTGCAGTTAGCACAAAGCCCCTGCCCCTCGAGGACTGTCAGTGTCCACGTTGATTCTCCTGGGCCACCGGCGGGGCAGGGCAAGGCAAGATCGTGTCCTTATTTCCAAATGTGGAAACTGAGGCACAAGCGGTTAGGTGACCTGGCTAGACCCCAGAGGCAGGACACGGTTGGATTAGGCCTGATCTTTAGCTCCGTGCAGGAGCAGCTGCCACCCCCGCCCCCCGACTGTGTCTGAGGCTGTGTCCAAGCCTCTGTGGCTTATGCACGGGGCCTCTCTCTGGGCAGCAGCTGACGAGACTGGCAAGCGGGACCGCACGAGCAGTGTGCGGCGGACTCAGGCGATCCGCCGGCGCCACAATGCGGGCAGCAACCCCACTCCTCCAGCCTCTGTCATGGGCTCGCCACCAAGGTGAGCGCCGGCCGGCCGGTCAGTCGGAGGGGCGGTGGGGGCCGGTGGCTCTGAGTGGTGCTGACTGGCGGTCCGGCCCGTCCTCAGCAGCCTGCAGGAGGCTCAGCGCAGCCGGGCCGCCTCTCACTCCCGGGCGCTGACGCTGCCCTCCGCCCTGCACTTCGCTTCGTCGCTGCTGCTCACGCGGGCGGGCGCCGCTGTGCACGAGGCCTGCACCTTTGATGACACGTCCGAGGGTGCCGTGCACTACTTCTACGACGAGAGCGGTGAGCCCCTCCCCAAGTCCAGTGGCCCGGCCCGTGAGCCCGGCACCCTCTTTCCCTCCTGCCAGTGGTCTTCGTGGTCACAGTGGCAGTGCTTGCTCTGTTGGCCACAGACCACCCGCTCAGCCCCGTGGTGACTGCTGTCCTTGTGCTGCCTGCCGTCAAACTTGCAGCCTCTCTCAGACGTGGGTGCCCTCATTATCTGTGCTGTGCTTATGAGGAAGCCGAGGCACGGCCTGAAGTCACAGCCGAGCAAGTGGCAGAACAGGGACTTGAACCCAGGGCAGGCCGACCTGCAGGCCCTCTCTGCTCCAGCTCAGGGTCCCTAGGGGCTGGGCTGCCATCCAGGGGAGCTCCTCACCGGGTGGTCCACGTGGGTCAGGCCTTGGTGCCCCTGTCCCTGACGTGCTACCTTGTGTCCCACACCCCTGGCCCAGGCGTGCGGCGTTCCTACACCTTCGGCCTAGCTGGAGGCGGCTACGAGAACCCTGTGGGGCAGCAGGGGGAGCAGGCGGCCAATGGAGCTTGGTGAGTCTCCAAGCTGGGGCTCTCCGGGCCAGCAGCCTGGTGGGTTGCCGTTTCTGGGGATTTTCTCTCTCTCTCTTTGCTCTGCTGGGGCAGGGGCAGCTCAGAACCCCTAGGAGAGGAGTGTGGGGAGTAGCAAAGGGCAGGCCTGTGGGGATTCTTCGACACTGTAGGAATGTGACATTTCTGGGCAGGAGGCTTCCAGGAAGCCCAGGTCCTGGGAGGGAGGCACTTCTGTCTCTTGCTTCTTCTGAAGCCTCTGTGCTCCTTTTGGGTATCTGAGCAGCCTCCTGAGACCCCCAGTTATGGCCTGGCTTTGGCCTTTTTTTTTTTTTTTAAGATTTTATTTATCTATTTGACAGAGAGAGACAGCCAGCAAGAGGAGGAACACAGGCAGGGGGAGTGGGAGAGGAAGAAGCAGGCTCCCAGCAGAGGAGCCTGATGTGGGGCTCAATCCCAGGACTCTGGGATCACGCCCTGAGCCGAAGGCAGACGCTTAACGACTGCGCCACCCAGGCGCCCCTGGCTTTGGCCTTAATCCCAGTGCTGACCTGGGGCTTCCAGTGGCCCTGATCTTCATGGCTGCTGTTCCCCACAGGGACCGCCACTCACATTCCTCCAGCTTCCACTCGGCTGATGTCCCTGAGGCGGCGGGTGGCCTGAACCTGCTGCAGCCAAGGCCCGTGGTTCTGCAGGGCATGCAGGTGCGCCGAGTGCCCCTGGAGATCCCGGAGGTGAGGAGCTAGTGGTCAGGGAAGGACCTGCAGGAGGGGTGGTGGCGGCAGCAGGAGCGGGGGGGCAGGTCATGAAGCACTTGCCCCGGTACCAAGAGGGACAGGCAGCTCGAGTAAGGGCTCTGGGGGCCCTTGGTGTCTGTCCTGACCTTTGACAGCTGGCCCTGGGTGTGCAGGCTCTGGATCTCTATGGCTCAAGGAGTCGTTCGTTTGCTTATTCAACAAGCGTGTCTGGAGTATCTTCTTTATCCTGGAGGGGCCCTCAGGGAGCTGGGATGGCGGGTCTCTGCAGTGAAACCCGCAAAAGAGGCAGGTCAGCCTACTTGGCCGTGCGTGGCCTGCCGCTCTCTGTGCCGGGCCTGGGTGCGAGGAGTGGCTTGGGGCCCACTGCCCCAGCTTGTAACCTGCTGCTTCACTCCTGAGGGTGTCCCGGTTTGACACGGTCAGTCTAGCGATAGCAGACATGTTAGGACATGTAAGATACAGACTCAGAATTTAAAGAACAGTGGTTAGAGGGGTACCCACACGTCTAACGCTCAGGGTCACAGAGCATGTGCAGTGCCTGGAAGCCCCATGTGTCCCTTTCTGATTTATTCTCCAGAGGCAGGGGCCGTGCATCTTTGGCTCTGCATGGTATCCCCAAGGCCCAGCTCAGGGCCAGGCCCATAGCTTGCCCCCTAAGTATTTGCTGAATGAAGAGCACAAGAAATCCTAAGAGATTAAGTCGCTTGCCTAGGGTCTCACAACATGGTCGTTGGCACCCAGGCCTGTCGGCAGGGCTGGTGCTCTCTGTGCCCTAGGGTGGGGTGGTCAGAGTGACCCCCGATGGCTCTGTCCAGGAGGATGGTAGCATTTGTACTGGGTCCCAAAGGACAGGGTGGACTTCACTGAGCCTAGGAAGAGGCGGTAGAGGCTGCCTGAGTGGGGAGGACAGACATGGGCGCTGGCGACTCTGGCCCTCAGCAGCCCCAGCAGCCATTGAGCCGTGTTCTGGGGACCCGGAGAGGGGAGCGCGCCTTTGTGGTGGAGCAGTAGGACTGGCCACAGGGCCACTAGGTGGCGGGAACTTTCTTTCTGTGCTGGAGGAGAAGGCCAACCAGCCAGTGTGCACCGGGCAGGGGAGTGGTGGCAATGGACCGTGTTGGGGGGCGAGGGGCTGATGGCTGCGGCTGTGGGGACCGCAGTTTGACCTGCTGGACCAGGACTCCCTGCACGAATCCCAGGAGCAGACGCTGATGGAGGAGGCGCCACCTCGGGCCCAGCACAGCTACAAGTACTGGCTCCTTCCTGGCCGCTGGACATCCGTGCGCTATGAGCGGCTGGCCCTCCTGGCCCTGTTGGACCGGTGAGTGCCCACCTGCCTCGGCGCCCTGGCCCCGGGCCTTCTGGACCCTCTAAACCTGTGGAGCCCATCACGGCGTCAGAGAACCTAAAGGTTGGGGGCCACTGAAGTTGCTTCAGGGGCTGGGGTCTGCTGTCCAGTTTGAGCAGGTCCTTCGGGGGTAGAAAGGGGTGGCCGACTGGGTGGTGCTCGAGTTACTCCCTGTCCGAAAGCCCCGCTCCAAACAAACTATTCTCGTCCAGTCTCTGCTTTTATTTGCTTCACCATTGGATTTGATGAAATTGAGTCCTGCGGTCTAAAAAAGCTCGCAAGGCTCTTATCTTAGTCTTCCCCTTTCTTAGGGGTAACTGAGGCCCAGGAAGTCAGAGAGGAAGCCAGATGACTTTTGTTGTCTGCGTGGATGGCTTGGGCCTAGAACCTGTGGCCTGGCTTCCCACACTCTGGATTTCCTCCTGGCACTGCAGCCGGCGTGTGTCGGGCACTGCCTGTGTGCATAGCACGGCCTGCTTGATCGGGCATTCGTGAGCCGGAGACAGGCAAGCGCCTCAGTAGCGGCCCTTGGAGCCTTCAGGGTCTAGAAGGGCAAAGATCGGGATGCAGGGTAGCAATGGGGCAGTGTCCTGGAGCAGGTGCCACCTGGCCCCGTCCCTGAAAGGGATAGGTTTGCATATTTCGAGGACAAGGGGGGCCTGGGCACAGGCTCCGATGTGGGCCTTTGTGGCTGGGTCCTGTCCTCCTCCCCACCCCATCTGCCTTCGCCCCACTAGCCAGGAAGGAGATGGGTGTGCCCTGGTGTGCCCTGACTCTGCTGTCTCTGCAGGACTCGGGGGCTGGTGGAGAACATACTTGGCGTCGGCCTGAGCAGCCTCGTCGCCTTCCTGGGCTACCTGTTGCTGCTCAAGGGCTTCTTCACGGATATCTGGGTCTTCCAGTTCTGCTTGGTCATCGCCTCCTGCCAGTATTCCCTGCTCAAGGTCAGGCCTTGCTGCTTGGGTTTCCTTCTCCCACCTACCTCTTTCCAGACGTCTCGGTGCCCACAACCCGTTTTGAGGGGTGTGAGCTTGAAGGGAGAGAAGGTGCTTAAGATCCCCTGTAGTCAGCCCCCCATCTTACCCATGTGAGAACCGAGGCTCAAACGGCATAGGGTCCTGCCCTGGTCACCCCTGACAGTCCAGTAGCGGAACTGAGCAGGTCCCGGGGTCTCTGACCCTCCCTTGGGCTCTGGCTCTCATTGCCAACATAGCTCCTGTCTCTTCTAGAGCGTCCAGCCTGATGCGGCGTCTCCCATGCACGTGAGTACCAGTGCCTTTTCCCCCCAAGGCTCACACGCGGGCCCTGGGCAGGGCTGAGACAGGCGTGGAGGGGTCTGCGGGGGGCAGGGATCCTGAGACCACCCCTGTGGCCTCAGATCCTCAGTCCTGCTGCCCTCACCCTGCCAGGCTTTCTATCTTGGATCCAGGGCCATGGGCAGGGCACGGGAGCAGGCATGAGTCTGTGCGTGTGTGCGCGCGCGTGTGCACATGCGTGCGGGGTGGTCAGCTGGGGAGACCCGGCTCCTCACTGTCCCGCTCCCCAGGGCCACAACTGGGTGATTGCATATAGCCGGCCTGTCTACTTCTGCATCTGCTGTGTGCTCATCTGGCTGCTGGACGCCCTGGGCTCAGCTCAGCCCTTCCCACCCGTCTCCCTGTACGGCCTCACGCTCTTCTCCGCCTCCTTCTTCTTCTGTGCCCGGGATGTGGCTACCGGTGAGATTGGACAGCATTGAGGTGGCCTGGGGGAGTGTGGCCCTGAGGGTGGTGGGCCAAGGGGTGGTCTGTGGGCTGACCGACTGGGCCTTTCCATTTCCTCCCTGACAGTGTTCACCTTGTGCTTCCCGTTCGTCTTCCTCCTGGGCCTCCTGCCCCAGGTTAACACCTGTCTCATGTACCTGCTGGAGCAGATAGACATGCACGGCTTTGGGGGTACAGGTATGGGGCCCATAGGTGGCTTGGGGGTCAGGACGGGCTGTGGTTTAGGTATGTGGCTCCAGCTTTTTGCTGATCTTTCTCCTCTGTGTATATTGTGGATTGCAAGAGCCTATCTCCCCCCCCCCCCGACATCCCCCGTCCCCGAACAAGTGGCCTAAACCCAAGAATGCCAGGGCTCTGAAGGCCTCTTTGGGCTTGGGGAGCAGACAGCAGTGGGCTGGGGATGGGTCCCAGGGAGGTTAGCCTGTGGGAATTGAGGGGCAGTGGGGTGGGGGTGGGGGTGGGGTGCAAACAGGTAGGAGTTGGGCTTTACCTGTTGTTTCTCCCCTCATAGCCGCCACCAGTCCACTCACGGCGGTGTTCAGCCTCTCCCGCAGCCTGCTGGCTGCTGCCCTGCTCTATGGTTTCTGCCTCGGGGCCATCAAGGTAGGGATGGCCTGTGGGGTGGGGGCATGCTGAGGCCCAGGGGGGTTGTTAGGACAGGACTGTGAATTGGGTTCAGCAGTGGCTTCTCCCATGGGGGGACCCCACCCCCACCCCCCACGCTTACCCTTGCCTCCCTTGACCAGCATGGGTTCTCTCCCCAGACTCCTTGGCCGGAGCAGCACGTCCCTGTCCTCTTCTCGGTCTTCTGTGGCCTCCTGGTGGCACTGTCCTACCACCTGAGCCGTCAGAGCAGTGACCCCACTGTGCTCTGGTGGGTGCCTGCATGTGCCCGTCCGTGCGCATGCGTGTGTTTGTGTGAGTGTCTGTGCATGGCAGGGGTTGGCGGTGGGGGTCTGTGCACGTGCCTGTCACCTGCTGACCCTGGAGCCCTCGGGAGGGGAGGGGCGGCCTCCGCAGACCCGGGCCCCTGCCTTTTGTCACCCACCCCAGGTCCCTGATCCGGAGCAAGCTCTTCCCCGAGCTGGAGGAGAGGAGCTTGGAGACAGCTCGGGCTGAGCCCCCGGACCCGCTACCAGACAAGATGCGCCAGTCGGTGGTGAGAGCTGGAGCGCGGGGTTCTCGTCTCGGGGAGGAGGGCTGCTAGGGTGCGGTCGGCCCAGGCCGGCAGGCACCCACGCTGGTATCTCCCGCCCGCGCAGCGTGAGGTCCTGCACTCTGACCTGGTGATGTGTGTGGTGATAGCCGTGCTCACCTTCGCCATCAGCGCCAGCACCGTCTTCATCGCCCTGAAGGTTCGTGTGGCCCGGGCCACCCCTGCCCCCTCGCTCTTTGCAGGAGCCCGCTCCGCCTGAGGGCCCCGGGCCGCCGTGGCCTCGTGTCCTCCACCCTGGCCCGGCCCATGCCGGGGCCCCGTGGGCTCCTCAGCCTGCGCGGCTGGGCTGAGCGTCCGGCCTGTCGCTCTTGCAGTCGGTGCTGGGCTTCGTGCTGTACGCGCTGGCCGGGGCCGTGGGCTTCTTCACGCACTACTTGCTGCCGCAGCTCCGCAAACAGCTGCCCTGGTTCTGCCTGTCGCAGCCCGTGCTGAAGCCGTCTGAGTACAGCCAGTACGAAGTTCGCGGTGAGTGCCCACCCCGGCGCTGGGGCCCCTCCGCCCCTCCTGCCCTGATTCCCAGGGGGCCTGCAGCCTGGTGAGAGCCTGGCCCTCTCGGCTCAGATTGCCAGCAGGGGGCAGCCTCTGCCCACGCCGCCCTGTCCCCACGGCCCCTGCGCAGCCCTGTCTGCCCTCTTGTCTTGCCTCCTGCGCCCCGGCCAGGCCCCTGCGTGCCTCTTACCCTGCCCGCCCTGCCCTTCCTCTGCCCGTCTTGCTCTCTCTGGGGGGATGGAGGGTGTAGAATTCCAAGGCCCTAAAGGGGTCTGTTGTCCAGCAGAAGGATGGACTGGTTGCCCGGTCGGCCTGGCCGATTTTCCCCTGGGCGGTGCGATAAAAGCACCTGTAAGCCTCTGTTTCCTCACCCACCTGGATTTGTTACACGGAGTTCCACATGCCCTGTTTGTAAGCGATAAAAGATTTTGCCCACTGGGCTGGCGTTCCCACGTGGCTACAGTCAGCTCAAGCTGGGTGGCGGTGACCCGTGACAAAGAGGCTGCAGCTTGAGGTCACCGTGTATACGGGCCTCACCCAGCCTGCCTTGGCTCCAGTGGGCATTGGGGATGTCCTCGTTAGGTTTTTTTTTCCAGAGAGCAGAACGGGCAAAGCGTGTGCCCTAAGACCCTGAATGTCCTGCCCAAGCCTCACCGCCCTCATTCGAGCTGCCGCAAAGTCTCTGGGGACCCAGAGAGCCATGTCCCATGGTTTGCCCTCCTTCCAGGTTCCTTCCGCGCGTGCGCCTGACCGGGCCCGGCAGGGGGAGGGGAAGGTAGAGGGTCAGCAGTCCTGCCTTCTGTCGCAGGCGCTGCGCAGGTGATGTGGTTCGAGAAGCTGTACGCCAGCCTTCAGTGCGTCGAGAAGTACCTCATCTACCCCGCCGTGGTGCTCAATGCTCTCACCGTGGACGCCCACGCCGTCGTCAGCCACCCGGACAAGTTCTGCCTCTAGTGAGGACTGCCCCACCCCCCACCATCCCGGGTCTCCATTCCCACGGGACGCGTGGGACCCCCGAAGCCCGCCGACAGAATGAAACCTGCCTCAGTTGCCCCAGCAAGCTCAAGCACTTCTTGAGCTCCTGACACTGTTGAGACAGTTGCCCCTTAAAAAACAGACGTGTCTACCAGATGTGTCTTAAAAGGGTGACCCCTTTAGAGAGCAGAGACTAGGAGTCCCTCGCCCACAAGAGCAGGGCCCAGCTCAGCAGAGCCCAGGCCAGGGCCGGGGAGGGATGGGCCCCCCCCTCGGCCCCCTGGGACACCCCCCCTCGGCCCCCTGAGTCCCATCTGCCACATAACGCCTGCTCCTCACCCCCAGCTGCCGGGCGCTGCTGATGACCGTGGCTGGGCTGAAGCTGTTGCGCTCAGCCTTCTGCTGCCCACCCCAGCAGTACCTGACCTTGGCCTTCACCGTCCTGCTCTTCCACTTCGACTACCCACGCCTGTCCCAGGGCTTTTTGCTCGACTACTTCCTCATGTCCCTGCTGTGCAGCAAGGTGAGCTGGTGGCCACGCTGCAGACTCTGGGCTGTGCGGCGGGAGCAGAACTTGTGTGCGTTGGCAGCAGGGAAAGCTTCCCCAGGGGCCTGCAGCCCTGCCAGCTGCTGCTCCACGTCAGCCCTGCCGTGGGCCTCCGCAGCAGGTTCCCCAGGGGCAGAGCGAGTGGTGGTTTAAAGCGCTAAGGTGACTTGCCTCAGGTCCCCCAGAGAATGGGTGACCCGCTAGGACTTGAATCCACATCTGCCTTCGCTGCCCGTTCTATGAGTCGTGGCCCTTCACCACCTTCCTCGTGAGCAGACTTAGCCTTCTCTGGATACCAGCCTCTGAGCTCTGCCCCTTTGCCAGCCACAGCCCTGGGGAGCAGTTAAGAGCTGAGTTTCAGAAGCCCCTGGGGCCTGGATAGCTCTAGACTGTTCTGCCAGACTGTGGGGCCCCCTGATGTGGGGTTCGGGGCGGGGGGAATCATTCCCTGGCACTCTACCCGAGGCCTCTGGTGGTGCCTGCCGTGGGACCCCAGCATGGCCTTGAGCCTTTTTCTCTTTTACCTGGGCGTTCTAGTCTGGTTTTCTGGTCTGGTCCAGGACGGTGGAGATCCAGACTGTGCTGCTCTCTGAGGGTGGGGCCTCCGTATCATAATTTGCAGTATCATGGTCAGGGTCCAGTTTCATCGGTGACTGATGGCTTGAGCAAGTCGTCGTCCTGCCCTGCTTTTTCTGAACTTTCCCATCTGCGAAATGGGACAAAAATAGGAAGCTTCCGGGGTGGTCTTGCAAATAGACGGCTAATGCTCCCTTAGAGGGTCTGCTAACAGGAACAGGTGCTTTGAGCCAGGTCCAGACAGAAAGGGCTGGGAGTGATCTGGAGCTTGACTCCCACATGGGCAGCCACTGGAGTGGCCCCAAGGCTCTGAATGGGTACTTGGCCGACTCCATCTCTGTGAGTGACTTGCGTATCTTTTCCTTTTCCCCTTTCCGACCCTGGCAGCTGTGGGACCTGCTGTATAAGCTGCGTTTTGTGCTGACCTACATCGCGCCCTGGCAGATCACCTGGGGCTCCGCTTTCCATGCTTTCGCCCAGCCCTTTGCCGTGCCTCGTACCCAGCCTGCCACCTGCGGCCTGGGGGGGGACGGGGGGCGGTGCGGGGAGGGCGGTGGCCTGGATGGGGGCAGGTTAATGAGAGTTAAGGAGTGACGAGGGAGGCTAGGGAGGGTCGTGTGTGCCTGCCACCTCCTTGACTCGTGCCCAGACTCGGCCATGCTGTTCGTTCAAGCTCTGCTCTCGGCACTCTTCTCCACGCCACTCAACCCCCTGCTGGGCAGCGCTGTCTTCATCATGTCCTACGCGCGGCCCCTCAAGTTCTGGGAGCGCGACTACAAGTGAGTCTCGAGGGAGCAGGTGCCTCACCCAGAGGGGCCTCGGAAGGAAGGGGAGCTTGGGGCCCGGCAGGGTGGGGTGCAGAGAGGGGCCCCAGCAAGGGTGCAAGTGCTTGAGCATGGCGGGCTTCGGGTGGCTGGCTGACTGATGAGGGCAAGACCTGAGTCGGGCCAAGCCTCAGGCTGACCCCTTGGGCTTCCTGGCCGTGTGGTCCTGGGGCAGTCCCCTCATGTTCCGGAGCCTCGGCCTCCTGTGAAATGGGACTCTCATGGCATCTGCCCAGAGAACAGGGGTGTGGGTTATGAGGATGCAGTGGTGGGCTGGCGGGAATCGTCATCTGAACCTGTCGGCCAACTGTGTTCTTCGTTCTGTCTAAACAGCACTAAACGTGTGGATCATTCCAACACCCGCCTGGTCACACAGCTGGATCGGAACCCCGGTGTGTACTCGGCCATCCAGGGGCCTTTAGGGCGGCACCTCCCTGGAGAGGGGGCCTTGCTTACTTGTCATCTTGTCCATTTGTCTGTCTGTCCTGGGTCTCAGGCGCCGACGACAACAACCTCAACTCCATCTTCTACGAGCACTTGACCCGCTCGCTGCAGCACACGCTATGTGGGGACCTGGTGCTGGGCCGCTGGGGCAACTACGGCCCCGGCGACTGCTTTGTCCTGGCCTCTGACTACCTCAACGCCCTGGTGCACCTCATCGAGGTCGGCAATGGCCTCGTCACCTTCCAGCTGCGTGGCCTTGAGTTCCGGGGTGAGCTGCGGGGCCTGGGCCTGACGCAGGCCGCTGCATTTCATGGCGTGTGAGGGCCGGATTCTAGCCCAGCCCTGCCCTGATTTGCAGGGTGACCTTGAGCAAGGCACTCTTCCTCCCTAGGCCTGGGTTTCCCAGCGTGAGTGGTGAGGGGGCCAGGGTCTCCTTCGCCAAGCCGTGTCCCTGCCCTAACTCTGGGTGCACAGGGACCGAGCAGACTGCTCTGGCGGAAGCGTGGGCCTGGAGCTTTGGGTTCGCCCCTCAGCTGCCCCCGGCGTGCGCTCTGGTCTTGGGCTTGGCTTAGTTTGGGAGCCGCGAGTAGCCCCCTGGAGGGAGCCAGCTCTTTGGCCTCAGGAAGACGCACACGTTGGATGTCAGCTTCAGAAGAGGCCTCTGAGGGTACAGAGGGGCTCGAGGCACAGCTCACGAGCACGGCGAACCTGAGCAGGTCGCTTCTTCTCTGAGCTTCAGTCTTTGCCGTGGTCTCTGGGCGTTTGGAGGGGGAGCGGTTCGTTAATCCAAGTCCAGTAATGGTTACTCACGGCAACCCCAGGCAGGGACTGGCGAAGACCTGGACTCTCGCGAGGGAGGCAGGCAGGGAGGTCCTGGTGGCCCCTGACTGGGCGCCCCCCACCCCCAGGTACATACTGCCAGCAGCGCGAGGTAGAGGCCATCACGGAGGGCGTGGAGGAGGACGAGGGTTGCTGCTGCTGTGAGCCTGGCCACCTGCCGCGGGTCCTGTCCTTCAATGCCGCCTTCGGGCAGCGCTGGCTGGCCTGGGAGGTGACGGCCAGCAAGTACGTGCTGGAGGGCTACAGCATCAGCGACAATAACGCGGCCTCCATGCTGCAGGTGTTCGATCTCCGCAAGATCCTCATCACTTACTACGTCAAGGTACGGCCGGCGGTGGCTGGGCAGCAGGGCCCCCGGCTAGCGAGCTCTCGCCGACTGGCCGCGTCTGAGTGTCATCTAGCTGGTCGGGAACCCGTTTTGCCCAAGGGAAGCAGAGGCCTTAGAGAGTTGACGCATCCTCCAAGATGCCACCCACCACCGGACAGCAGGCCTCGGGCCCCAACAGCTCGTGTGGCTCCAGCAGTGGGCTGTGGGGGGGCGGGGTCTGCTGTCACCCTCCTCTGGAAGATGCACCTCGGACAGTGGGTATCGGGGCAGGTGGGCAGCGTGTGCATGGGTCCCCCTCACTGGGCTGCTGGTCCTGGGGAGGGCAGCTGTGGAGGCCAGCCTTCTAGACCACCAGGACCCTGCCCCACTCCCATCAGCACGGAGTGCCGATAATGCTGACGGTGGGGGTGGTAAATGATAATCATAGGAGTGGCTGCCAAGCAGTGGTGACCACCAAGGGGCAGCCTCTGAGCCAGGCACCACTCCTGAGCTGGGTGAAGCCCACCACACCCTCCAAGAGGGCTCCCGATGTCTCAGCGGTGGAAGTTGACTGGCAGAACGAAGCGATGAGCCTGAGGCCCCAGGATCAGGAGAAAGTGGCGGAGCCGGGCTCAGGCCCGGGCCCAGGCCTCCTGGGTGGTGCTGAGGGCTGTGAGGCACAGTGTGGGGTCCAGCAGGAGCCCTGGACTGGGTTATGGGAAGCCTCCTTTGGGATGTCACCTCCTTTGCTGTGCCTCCGTTTATCGCCTTGAGGAGGGATCCCTGGAGCTCTGTGAGAGGGCGAGAATGACAGCCCGCAGAGGAAGGGCACTGCAGCAGTGAGGCGAGGGTGGTTCCTGTCCACGCTCTCTCATGCCCTCTTGGCATGTGCCCTGGGGCTCCCTGTGCAGGGCCTGGCGGGCAGGGGGGCCTTGTCAGGGCCCAGGGAAGCCTGCTTACCTGAGGTTCTCTCTAGGGCAGTCCTCTGCACCTGCCAGCTGTCCTCTTGCCTCCGTGGACATCCCATCTGTGACACACGTCAGAGACGCTGTAATTCCTCTGTCGTTTTTCCCGTCCATCCAGCCACTCCTAGGGAAGGGTGTGTGAGCCTCGTGCCCCTCACCTTCACCAGGAAAAAGGCTGTGGTCCAGACAGGGACATTCCCAGCCTCAGGTCATCCAGGGGTCACAGTTCTGTCCGCCTCCCCCCGCCAACCCCGTCAGAGAAGTGCCCTTACACAGGTCACCCTGCTGCCTCCCGCAAGCCCAGCTCAAGGCCAACACGGCCTTCTCGTGGCAGTGCACCAGGCACCCGGCCAGGCCCTGGCTGGCAGGCTGAGATGAGCCCCACCCCTGCCAAGTTTACTGTCCCACGGGGAAGCTGACTCGCCATGGCTACGGCAGCCTCACAGGCTGGGCACAGTCAGAGCCGGGTAGCGGTGTCCGGAGTACTTGGGGAATGCTCTGCCAAAGACAGAGTGTGGGCTGAAGTTTGGAGGGGTGAGTCGGGGCTGCCAGGGGCAGTGCCTCTGTGGGGTGGCGGCTGTTGAGGGCAGCCCCTCGAGCCTGCATACCCCACAGAGCTACCCTGCTGGACGCTCCTACTTCTGCCTGGGTGCCCTCCCCAGCCCCGGACTTCCCACACTGCACCCGGGCACGGGGCCAGCCCCATCGGCTCCATCCCAGGGTGGCCCATGGAAGCCCGATAGCCTTGCTGGTTGCCAACTGCCAGCCTCACACTGCTCATCCATCCTGCCGGTCTGCCTTCCAGAAGCTCTTTTCTGTTGGCTCAAACCCCTGTTCTGCAACCAGCATCCCCTTAAAGGATACAGGAGCTCTGACTTTGGACACAGTTACTGTGCCTTTGCCTTTTTTCTGAGAGGAATGCCCTGTGGCTGTGAGACCTCACCTGCCTAAAGGGACCCATGACCCGCAGGCACTTAGGTCCCACTGGCCTACAGGCAGCCCCACTACCTCAGCCTGACCTTCCGAGGCCTCTCAGATCTGGATCCCACAGCATAACGGTGTGGGAGGTCCTGGGGGCTCGAATCCTAGCTTAGTCTGCCCTGCTGGGTAACCTCAGGCAAGTCTCCTGTCTTTCTGAACCTCAGTCTCTTACAAATGGGGGATCTTCTGAAGCAAGCAGGCGAGTGCTTGTCACAGTGCGGAACCTTCTAGGGGGTGCTCTGTAAGGGGGGGTGCTTCCTGGCAGCATTCTCCTCCCTGGCCTCGGAGAGGGGAGCGGACTAGCCTGATGTGGCATCAGGGAACTCAGAGGAGACGCGAGGTGGGGGTCCTAGGAAGCATCCTGGTTCTTTCTCCTCCATGGCGAGGGCACGGCCCCGGCCACGGGCCACGGCTCTGACACCTGCCCTCTCCTCGCAGAGCATCATCTACTACGTGAGCCGCTCACCGAAGCTGGAGGCGTGGCTTAGCCACGAGGGCATTGCAGCGGCCCTGCGGCCTGTGCGGGCGCCGGGCTACGCTGACTCGGACCCCACCTTCTCCCTGAGTGTGGATGAGGACTATGACCTTCGCCTCTCTGGCCTCTCGCTGCCTGCCTTCTGCGCGGTGCACCTTGAGTGGATCCAGTACTGCGCCTCCCGGCGCAGCCAGGTCCGGCCCCTGCTACCCTGGGGCTACCCCCCACCCCAGTTCTCCCTTCCCTGTACGGGTTCCTCTTGCTCTCAGCCTCCCTTGGTCTGGGCCCTAGCCCCCACCGCAAGTTCCCTGTCCTGGGTCTGAGCGGGGCTCTGGGGATGGGGTCCTTGTGCCGCAGGCCGTGGACCAAGATTGGAACTCGCCGCTGGTCACGCTGTGTTTTGGTCTGTGTGTGCTGGGCCGACGGGCCCTGGGGACAGCCTCGCATAGCATGTCTGCCAGGTGAGTGCAACGGGTCCAGCCGGGCCGCCTGTGTTTCCCTCTACCCCTTCCACAAAGAGCTCCAGGCCGGCAGCGCCCAGGAACCACATCAGGCTTTCCTTCAGGGGGGACTCTTCACTGTGGGCAAGGCGCCTCCCAGTTCTAGACCTTTCCCTGTTCCTCACCGCCCCGTGAGGGACCTGGACTGACCTTGTCAGGATGGGGGAACGGAGGCCCAGCGTGAACGGTCCCAGCTCAGAGCCCCGTGTGGTGCGCCAGAGCCCCGAGACCTTCCCGCTCAGCCGTCTTCCTCTTCCCCAGCCTGGAGCCCTTCCTCTACGGCCTGCACGCCCTGTTCAAGGGGGACTTCCGCATCACCTCCCCACGTGACGAGTGGGTCTTCGCTGACATGGACCTGCTTCATCGTGTGGTGGCGCCCGGGGTTCGCATGGCCCTCAAGCTTCACCAGGTGGGGAGAGGTGTGCCCAGGTCGGGTGGGCGCGTGGGGGGTGAAGCCCCTCCCCAGGGCAGGGGCCACTGACCCAGCCGTCCCGTCGGCCCGCAGGACCACTTCACGTCCCCAGATGAGTACGAGGAGCCGGCCGCTCTGTATGATGCCATCGCCGCCAACGAGGAGCGCCTGGTCATCTCGCACGAGGGCGACCCGGCCTGGCGCAGCGCCATCCTCAGCAACACGCCCTCGCTGCTGGCGCTGCGCCACGTGCTGGACGACGCCTCGGATGAGTACAAGATCATCATGCTCAACCGGCGGCACCTCAGCTTCCGCGTCATCAAGGTGGGGGGAGGGCCCTTCCCCCGCCCCGCCCCCTGCCTGGCACCGGCCCCCTGACGCTTGCGCGGGGCCGCCCGCAGGTGAACCGCGAGTGCGTCCGCGGCCTGTGGGCCGGGCAGCAGCAGGAGCTGGTGTTTCTGCGCAACCGCAACCCCGAACGCGGCAGTATCCAGAACGCCAAGCAGGCGCTGCGCAACATGATCAACTCCTCCTGCGACCAGCCGCTGGGCTACCCCATCTACGTGTCGCCCCTCACCACCTCGCTGGCCGGCAGCCACCCCCAGCTGCGGGCACTGTGGGGTGGCCCCGTCAGCCTGAGCGCCATTGCCCGCTGGCTTCTGCACAGCTGGGAGAGGTGAGCCCCGAGCCCGGGGGGCTGAGGGCCCGGCGTGGGAAGCAGAGGCTCGGCGAGGTGAAGCAACTTCCTCCTGGGGCTCAGGGGAGGAAGTGCTGGAGCCAGGACTGGGCCCCGAGAGCCGACACCGTCCCAGAGCTGACCCGCCTTCGTGCTGCTCTCCCACCGTTGAAGGTGGCCTTATCGATAATGCCTCTCCTAGAAGACCCTGCGGAGTTGGGGCTCAGAGATGTTAGCTGGCTTGTCCTAGCGCTGGGGGACTTGGCCGCTCTGGGGTCTCGGGCCCTCCCCCTGCCAACCCGTCCCTCCCCGCCGCCCCTGTCCCAGGCTTCATAAGGGCTGCGGTGCCGGCTGCAACAGCGGCGGGAACGTGGACGACTCGGACTGTGGCGGAGGCGGTGGCTTGACCTCCCTCAGCAATAACCCCCCCCTGGCACACCCCACACCTGAAAACACAGCAGGTGAGCTGGCGAGGCCGGCCTGAGCCAGTGGGCGAGGACAGCCTAGCTGAGGTCTCAAGCCTCTTATCTGTCTTCCACAGGCAGTGGCGACCAGCCCCTCCCTCCCGGCCCAGGCTGGGGCCCTCGGCCTTCTCTGAGTGGCTCTGGTGACGGGCGCCCCCCTCCTCTGCTGCAGTGGCCGCCCCCTCGGCTCCCTGGACCAACTCCTGCTTCCCCCGCCCCCACCGAGGGTCCCCGGCCCTCAAGGACCTCTGGCCCCGGTCTCCTCAGTTCTGAGGGTCCCAGTGGGAAGTGGAGCCTGGGGGGTCGGAAGGGGCTAGGGGGATCTGAGGCGGAGCCAGCCTCAGGGAGCCCCAAAGGAGGCACGCCCAGATCTCAGGTAAGGGTCGTGTGGAAGGGTTGGGTCCTGAGCTACTCAGGTCTGCTTTTCCACCAACCTCTCTTCCCTCTGCTAGGCGCCCCTAGACCTCAGCCTCAGCCCGGATATCAGCACCAACGCCTCCTCGCCCTCCAGAGCAGCCCAGGACATTCCTTGCTTGGACAGCAGTGCTCCTGAAAGTGGCACACCCACTGGGACCCTGGGTGACTGGCCTGCCCCTTCTGAGGAGCGTGAGAGCCCAGCCGCCCAGCCCCTGCTGGAGCATCAGTACTGAGCAGCCTGGTACCCTCTGGATCCCAGCCCCAGGATTCAGTAACTTGGATCCCTGGTCTCTGGCCCTCTCTGCTGGACCACAGAACTGAGTGGCTTTGGCTTCCACATCTGAACCCTGACCTCTGGCTGCCTTAGCCAGAGTATCAGAACTAAGTGGCCCAGACGTCTGACCGTGATCCCTGATCTCATCCCTAGTCCAGGGCCTGGGCTCCCCAAACTGAGGCAGGCAGCCTCCCAGCCAGGCCCTAAAAGCCAAACCCATGGGCTGGTCCCGCTTCGAGCCCGTGGCCAGGACTGACTTGACTTGGCCCCTGGGCCTGTACTGCCTGCAGGGGCAGCCCCCTGGCCTGAACCTGGGGCTGAAATGTGGGAAGGGTGGTTTCTTTTTTTCTTTCTTTCTTTCTTTTTTTTTTTCGTGCTTCGGAGACACCAGAATTAATAACACTATTTTTGATTTTGGTTCGTGTTTTCTTTTTCTGACTGGGAATGTTAGGGTGGAGGATAGAGGAGGATGGCCAGGTCAGGGTAGATGAGCACAGAGAGGGGGATGAAGAATGTGGGGCCGGGTTATGATGGAGGTAGCGTAAGACCCAGGTGGGGTTCAAGTAGGCCTACGTCCCCTTCCTCACAAGACTGTTCCTTTTTAAGCCTTGATCTGAAATTCATTTTGTTCAGTTTCTCACCCCTGTATTTTCAAAGACTTCCAGCTCATGAGGCTAGTGCCTAAGATTATCAGCCTTGACCTTGGCGAAAGCCTTTCTCTGAACCTCAAGTTCTCCAACTTATAAAGAAGAGAGGACACCTGTCTAAGGTGTTTTAAGAATGAGAGCATGTGGAGAGCAGGGTCTAGTGCTTAGTAAGTGCTCATAAATAGTCACTGTTTCTGGGCATCTGCTGTGTTCTGGTCCCAGTGGAGGGGTGCGGGGGGGGGGGGGGAGGGGGCTGCTAAACACTAGGAATCCTGCTGTAGTCCTTCCAGTTGGTGTGGAAGGCAGGTACGCTTTTTTGCGTGTCTCAGCTGAGGCTGGGGGCCCAACAGCGCGGCCGGACTGGGCCTGGCTCGGTTTGGGGGCTTCGGACTGCGCGCCAGCCTTCCCAACGCCTGGCCTCCAGTCCCCGCCCTCGGGGCTTCCCGCCGCGGACTGCTCCCAGGCCGGCTCCGCCCCCTCTGCGACGACCCCGCCCCCTGGCACGGCCCCGCCCCTAGGCGGAGCCAGCGCCCGAGCGGTAGCGGGAGAGGCAGCGGGACCCCAGCGCGGGAGGCGGCCACCAGGCGGGAGCCCCAGAGGTACCGGCGGGAGCGGGGGAGTGGAAGCACCGCGGTCGGGCCGGACAGGGGAAGAGGTGGCTTGGCGCGGGCCCGGGTGGTGTGTATGTGGAAGGGGGTCGTTGCCGCGTTCGCCGCCTGCACCCTCCGAACCTCCGTCCGGGCTCCAGTCCCGAGTCAGCACGTCCAGTCCCCTGCGTCCGGCCGGCGGCCCCCACTCTCTGCGTGACGGCCCGGCCCTGTCCGGCCAGTGTGAGGGCGATTGGATGAGGCGGCCCCCGACTCCTCTGGGCGGCGCAGGCGACTGCCCCTGCTGCCGGCTGTGTGCGGGGCTCCCCCTGTCCTGGGGCTCCCTTGATCTCGGGGCGGCCTCCTCACCAGCCTTTGCACACCGCCCCCCAGTCTCGGGTCTGGCCTGGGAGGAAACATCTGTCGCGCCCCCTGGCAGCAGAAATGGGGTCATGACCTCCAGATGTGCTGGGAAGCGTCCAGCGCCTCCTCCTGGGGCAGCCAGGCCTTCCGGATCTGTGGGGGCGGGGCCGGCCCTCTCCCCCCAGTGACACAGGCTGCGAGGAATGTCCCGGCCTCAATGGACCCTGTGTGAAGCTGCCGGCTGGGGGGCAGAGCCCAAGAACACCCCCCAAGGCTCTGGCCCAGAACAAGAGGCAGCCCATGGGCTGTGCACACCCACGTACACAGAGCTGGGCCCACACGGAGCAGGGGCCTACACAGCTCCCCTCTCATGTCCCCTCCCACCTCAACACACACATCACAGCCCAGGCCCAAGAGCTGGGCACATGGAGCAAGGGCCTGCCTCACCACCGCATTCTTAACACATAGCCAGCTTCACACTCTCGAACCTCCTTGCAGTCTCCCAGTGGTGTTGGGAAAGGGCAGAAGGGTTAACCCCATTTTAGAGATGAGAGAACAGAGGCTCGGGGTCGGTGTCAGACGTTGTTTTAGGAGAAATTATGGGAGGAGGCACCCCGAGCTTGGAGGCCTACACTTGCATGGTCCTGGAGCTTTAGATGAGGGCTGCATGGAGCCTCCGCCCCCACTGTGTCCTAGTCCAGCCACACAGTGTCCCTGGAGGATGCACGAAGACGTGCCGGCAGTTGTCTGTGTTCCCAGTGGAGGGTCGCACATCCCTGCCCTGCCTGCCCACACCAACCTGGGTCCACCTGAGTGGCTCCCCCGCCACTTTCTCACGCCACCCTTTGCACCTGCCCTTGGTCTCGACACATTTCCGCATTTAGCAGGTCTCTGGCGCCTTGGGTGTCTCAGTCTTACATCCTGTGAGACTTTGAGCCTCAGCCCAACCCCCACTCACCTCACACCTATACACACAGGGACAGGAGTGGGCAGGTGCTGCCCTGTTTAGGCCTGGGAGGGTGACAGACCCAGGTTCAAATCCTAGCTGTAATGCGGAATTACTTCCAGCAAGAGCCTCCCCTTATCTGGACCTCAGTTTGACCATTTGTCACATGAGGCTCAGACTTCCCTGTCAGCATCAGTGAGTCCAGGTAGGCAGAGGTCCCATGGTCCCAGTTCCTGCAAAGGGGCTCCATCCATGTGACTCCTTCCCCTGCCCCCAGGCATGGCCACAGTCGCCTGCAGAGAGTGAGTCTGGCTGCGCCTGTCCTTCAGGCCAGGGTGATGGGTCCCATGACGGAGCTGGTGTGACCCCAGCACCTTCCTCAGGATATGGAGCTGGGCAGGGGGCTGGGCTCAGAGTTGGGGCCACTTCCTGTACCGAAGGAAGTCCTTTTGCTGTTTCTGTTGCCCTGCCAGTGCCCCCTGGGAATCCCTGTGTCCTTGAGGTATTGAGGCTATGAGGGCCAGGGCATTGAGACCCAGCTTCTGGGTGCTCAGCTCCTCAGGGACCCTGGAGGAAGTGGGAGGGGTAGGGAGGAAGGTCTCTGGGGACAGGACGTCCTCCCTTTGTCAAGTGGGCTGGACCCAGACACCAGTGGCCCCATGGGTTTCCCGTCCCAGCTGGGACAAATCATCGGTCCAACTGGGCCAGGACTTGGTGGGGACCCTCATCCTGGGCCCAGGCCAAGGTCAAGGTGTGTGAGTGGGAACTGAGGGACCCTGGCAGCCCCAGGGCCGCCCAGATTCCAAGACCCCCAGGGCCAAGGCCAGGTCCGCCCAGCCCCTGGCCCTGCCCAGAGCTTAGCTGGAGGAGGGGGCTGGAAACCTCAGCCCAAGGCAGACGAGGAAGTGGCCAGGAAAGCGGAAGCGGCTTTGATGGTCGCGGAGGGGGCCGGAAGCCAACCCGCGTGGTGGAGGACCAGGCTGGGGGCCTGGGTTCCTGTTTTCTCCCCAGGCCCCTCTGAGCAGCCCCCTCCTCCCTCAGGGCAGGAACTGGCCTGCCGCCCGGGCACCAACCACCCGTGCCCGCCAATGCGACGCGGCCCCCGGAGAGCCAGGCCCACGGCACGCCCATGTGGGCCGGCGGCGTGGGGAGCCCTCGGCGGGGCGCGGCCCCTGCGCCCACCGATGACCTCTTCGCCCGCAAGCTGCGCCAGCCAGCACGGCCCCCACTGACCCCGCACACCTTCGAGCCGAGGCCGGCCCGGGGCCCGCTCCTGCGCAGCGGCAGCGACGCAGGCGAGGCCCGACCCCCCACACCAGCCAGCCCGCGTGCCCGTGCCCACAGCCACGAGGAGGCCGGCCGCCCCGCCGCGGGCCCCACCCGGCTCTTCACTGACCCGCTGGCCCTGCTGGGGCTGCCGGCCGAGGAGCCAGAGCCCGCCTTCCCGCCAGTGCCTGAGCCCCACTGGTTTGCCCACTATGACGTGCAGAGTCTGCTCTTTGACTGGGCTCCAAAGCCGCGGGGGACAGGGGGCCACGCAGAGGCCGGCTCTGGGACTCCGGCCCCTGCTGAGGACAGAGCTGCCACCTCGGACCTGCTGCTTGAAGCGCCTGGCTTTGTGAGTGAGCTTGGGGGTGAGGGCGAGCTGGGCCTGGGTGGACCTGTGTCCCCACCGGTGCCCCCTGCACTGCCCAACGCCGCCGTGTCCGTCCTGGAGGAGCCCCAGAACCGAACTTCGGCCTACAGCCTGGAGCACGCAGACCTGGGGGCTGGCTACTACCGCAAGTACTTCTATGGCAAAGGTAAGGGGAGGGCTGCCTGGCCGGGCAGCAGCCCCTGTCACCCGAGGGGCCCACAGTGGGGCTCAGGAGTTGTCCTTTCCCGAAGTTCCCGGGCCATCTGAAGGATCAGGCTCTGACTCTGGGGCCGACACTGCCCTGTGGAGTCTCGCTTTAACCACCGCCCTAAGGCCTCCGGCCTCCAGCTGGTTCATCCTCCTACCCCTCCGGGCTGGGGAGAGATTTCCTATAAATGCTTCTGTGAGGTGAACACTGAGGTCTGAAAACCTCTGCACCCTTGTGGGAACCTTGTTCTCATCAGCGGCCAGAGGGGAGGGCCCCGTACATCCTGCCGGGGCACATGGGCGTGGCGTGCGGGGGCCTTGCAGGATCTGGGCCTGGAAGCAGGCAAGCATTGGCCCCCTGCGTCGAAGGCAAGGTGTGCGGCGCGCGGTGCCGCCAAGGGCCGGGGCATAGGGCCAAGCGTCGGGGAGCCCGCACGTAGGAATTTGGCCCGGTAGGATGTGGGCGGGGCAGCGGAGGGAGTGGGCCTTCCACTAAGGGTCTGCGCTAAGTGCTCGGACGGGGCGGGGGCGGGGCTTAGCGATGGGCGTGGCCGAGCCCGGGTGGGACTCCCAGGGCTGTGGGACCGGTCATCCACGGCCCGGGGCGGGGGGGGGGGGGTGCCGTTCCCTCCAGAACATCAGAACTTCTTCGGACTGGATGAGGTGCTGGGTCCAGTGGCAGTGAGCCTGCGGCGGGAAGAGAAGGAAGGCAGCGGAGGGGGCACAGTGCACAGCTACCGCATCATCGTGAGGACCACACAGGTGGGCCGGGGTCACGGGATCAGACCGCGGGTTGCCTCCTCGAAAACCCGTATGGATTCTGAGCGTCCCTACATCCCCTCCTCAGCTCCGGACCCTCCGCGGCACCATCTCGGAGGATGCGCTGCCGCCGGGGCCCCCGCGGGGCCTGTCCCCTAGGAAGCTTCTGGAACATGTGGCCCCGCGGCTGAGCCCGACCTGCCTGCGCCTGGGCTCAGCTTCACCGAAGGTGCCACGCACGCTGCTCACGCTGGACGAGCAAGTGGTGAGTGGCCGTAGCCCCCCTCCCACCCACCAGCCTAACAGCTACACCTGGTCAGAGCCCAGCCTGTCCTGCTCCCAGCCGCCTAGCCCTGACCCTGACCCTGGGCTGGACAGTGACCCAGGAGAGCTGGCTTTTCAGAGAGGGCAGCAGAGGTCATCCAGAACCTTGTCTCTCAAAGTAAAATTTGTAGACCAGCGGCAGTCACATTATCTGGGAGCTTGTTAGAAATGCAGATTTTTGGGCCCTGCCCCCGATCTACTTAATCGGAGGCTGTACTTTAACAAGATCTCGAGTTAATTCCTACATACATTTCAACTGAGAAGCCCTGGTCTGACCACCCACGCCCCTTCCCGCGGGCCCTGTCCACTTGCCCTGCAGGGCGCTGCTTAGTGTCCTCTCAGTGTGGGGCGTGTACGCCTTGGGGCTGCCTATTCCACTGTGGGACTGCTCAGGCGGTCGGAAGTCCTCCCTGGCCTGCTGAAGGCTGCCCACTGGCTGTGATTCTTCTCTGTGTCATTCAGTCTGTCAGCCATTCAACAAACATTTCCTCACACCTTGGTGCTGGGGACATGTCCAGACCAGGTGCTGTCCTTGAATAGCTCACAGCCAGCAGGGGGGGAGAGAGAGAGAGAGAAAGACCCACAGAGAATCGTGGGTGATTGTGGAGCAGTGAAAGGGGAATGTTGAAGGCTCCGTGGGGCACCAAGGTAGTCTTGACAGTCCTGCCTTGGCTAGGGGTTCGGCATCACGGTAGAAATGTCAGAGTTTGAGCTAGGAAGAGCAGGCATTTTCTGGGCAGAAGGAATGACTTGTGTGAAAGCTTAGAGACTAAGAGCAGGTCACATTGGGGTCCTGTAGGCAGTTCTGTGTGGTTGGGGTCATGCTTGGGGGAAGGGGTGGGGAAGGCTTGCATTTGGTGGTGGGGGCACTGGGGAGCCATGGAAGATATGAGAGGTAGAGCAGCCCTCTGGTTGCAGTATGGGGGCCAGATTGGAGGGGCAGGGAGGCCAGGCCAAAGGCTGTTGCAGTCATCCAGACCAGACCTGGCGGTGATGATGGCAGAGGTGAAGGGGGGGGTGACAGTCCAGGGGTAGATGGGTGGGGTGGGAGCATCCAGTGATGAGATGAGGTGCCAAGGCAAGGGAAGGACATCTGGGCAGCTGGAGAAGTATGTCTGGAGCTCAGAAGAAAGGTCCGGGCTGGAGGCAGAGACTGGAGAGTGTGTTCCTGTGGAGACGGCTGTTGCAGTCACTGAAGTCGAAGACCGTGGGTGGAGAAGGGGCCCAGGCTGGAGACGGTGGGGTCGCTAGGGTCTCAGGCAAAGTGAAGTTCCAGTTGTTCCAAGTGCCGCTATGGTGAGAATGTGCCAGGAGGAAGCCATGCCCGTGGGCTTTCAGGGGGAGCTGGGGTGGAAGCGGGGCTGCAGGGGTTAGGAGGGACCAACTTAAAGTGGGGCCTGTGGGTGTAGACAAGTTTCATATGAAGAAAGGAAGCCAGAGCCGGAGGGGCCAAAGCACCTTGAGCTCCGCACGATTAACCCTGATGGAAAGGAGCCAAAGGAGCCAGGAGCAGGGTGAGCGAAGGTGGTGCGGGGCCCAAGGCCTCCAGAGGCTGGGCTGGGGGTGCTGGGGGTGCCTGGGATTCGAGGGAGGGGAGGACAGGCTAGCCTTGAGATAAGGAGGATGACAATGTGAACATTTATTGGGGTCAAGCACACTCTGCCCGGGGTCCTTTCCACGAATCACCTCCTCTGTGGTCACATGAGAACCAACCCCCTCCTGGTCCCTTCCCACCCGTGACTTTACCCTCCCGAGCACTGGCAGCAGGACCTATTGACCCCTCTTATAAGTGGAGACCCAGAGGAGACGGGGGGGGGGGGTGCTCGGGGCCACATGTAGAGACAGCCCAGCCTCCAGGTCATTCCCCAAGACCTGGCGGGCGCAGGGCCCGAGGGACTGAGGCCCGGGCCTCCCGTCTGCGCCCTCCCCTGCAGCTGAGCTTCCAGCGGAAGGTGGGCATCCTGTACTGCCGCGCGGGCCAGGGCTCGGAGGAGGAGATGTACAACAACCAGGAGGCAGGACCGGCCTTCATGCAGTTCCTCACCCTGCTGGGTGACGTGGTGCGGCTCAAAGGCTTTGAGAGCTACAGGGCCCAGCTGGACACGAAAAGTGAGGCCCAGGGGCTGGGGAGTGGGGGCCGACAGCCTTGGTGAGAACCAACTGCCTTGTCACTTCTCTGCCCCGTGTTGTCCTGGGCTCAGGGTTGCGGAGTCTTTGGGTAGGCTGAGGACGCGGGTCTCGGGCTGCAGAGGCCAAGCAAGCCGCAGGCTGGAAGGAGGGACTAGGATTGTGCCCCAAGGCCCTGAGGCCCTACTGCCTGAGCAGTTTGCGGGCACCACTCCCCCCGCCACACACATAGTCCACCAGCCCCGCTTCCTGGGGAGCGCCCCTGCCTCCCTGGTTGGAAGTGCCCCCGAGCCCCTTACGGAGCGCCAGTCTCGCCTCCCACGCTCAGCTGCTCCACACATGCTGGGGCCGGGGCCAACATCTGTCCTCTCCCGGGACACCCACCCCCGCCTCCCTCATAGCAGGCCAGTCCCCATTTTGGTCTTCATTCTAGCTCAGCAGCCCCACACCGACCCTGGCCTGGAGTCTGGAGCCTGTGGGGGGAGGGAAGGGAGCAGCCAAAGCTGAGGCCCTTAGGCTTCATGGCCCGGTGGTGGGAAGCGGTTGTCCACCTGTTGGTTGGGGGCATGGGAGCTCCAGACTGCAGGTAGAGATGGCAAGTTCCAGCAGATTCGCCTTCCTTTCGCTCTGTGTCCCCGACTCCCTGGCCACAGCGGATTCCACAGGCACGCACTCACTCTACACCACGTACCAGGACCACGAGATCATGTTCCACGTGTCCACGATGCTGCCTTACACCCCCAATAACCAGCAGCAGGTGTGAGGGGGCTAGGATGCGGCTGGGGGATGGCCGAGGGCTTCCGGGAACCCTGCAGGCGTGTCGTGTGGGCCGTGGCATTTGAGTTTGGCCTGAGTTCTCTTGAGCCTTAACAACCCTCCCCAAAGACAAACACCCAGACCTTCACCAGGGGCAGGTGGGGGAGCCCCTGGCACCCAGGCTCTGCCCTGAGTGAATGAGGAGGGGCTTGGGCACAGACAGTTCCAGCTTACACCCCCCACCCCCACCATCTAACTCCCAGCTCCTGCGGAAGCGCCACATTGGCAACGACATCGTGACCATCGTGTTCCAGGAACCCGGCAGCAAGCCCTTCTGCCCCACCACCATCCGCTCGCACTTCCAGCACGTGTTCCTAGTGGTGCGGGCTCACGCGCCCTGCACGCCGCACACCTCGTACAGGTGGGTGCCTGGGCGGTCCCAGGGCTGCCATTGTCAGGGGCCCTCCCGGTTGCCCCTAACTCCCGCCTCCCTCCCCTCAGCGTGGCCGTGAGCCGCACCCAGGACACCCCGGCCTTTGGGCCAGCTCTGCCCCAGGGCGGAGGCCCCTTCCCGGCCAACGCCGACTTCCGTGCCTTCCTGCTGGCCAAGGCGCTCAATGGCGAGCAGGCAGCGGGCCACGCACGCCAGTTCCACGCCATGGCCACGCGCACCGCGTCAGCAGTACCTGCAGGACCTGGCCACCAACGAGGTGACCACTACGTCGCTGGACTCGGCTTCGCGCTTCGGCCTGCCCTCCCTGGGCGGGAGGCGGCGGGCGCCCCCTCGGGGCCCGGGCGCCGAGCTGCAGGCGGCGGGGGCGCTGGTGTGGGGCGTGCGCGCGGCGCCCGGGGCGCGGGGCGCGGCTGGGGCCGGGGCCGAGGCCGGCGGTCCCGACGACGCCGAGGTGCCCTGCTTGCTGGGCATCTCGGCTGAGGCCCTGGTGCTGGTGGCACCGCGCGACGGCCGCGTCGTCTTCAACTGCGCCTGCCGCGACGTGCTGGCCTGGACCTTCTCCGAGCAGCGGCTCGACTTGTACCACGGCCGCGGGGAGGCGATCACGCTGCGGTTCGACGGGCCCCCCGGCCAAGCCGTAGGCGAGGTGGTAGCGCGCCTGCAGGTGAGGCCCGGGCGTCGGGGCGCTCCCCGCCGGGCCCCTCCGTGCCTCGGGGGCGGATCGGTCAGTGGAACCCCTCGCTCCCGCAGCCTCTCCCGCGAAAGGGGACACGGGGGAAGGGGGGCAAACCCTGCCCTGGCGCTCGGCAAAGCTGGAACTGGGGGGCTCCTCGGGCAAGTGACTATCGGTCTCTGAGCCCCAGGCCCTCGTCTGCGGGGTGGGTGTGGGGAGGTCCGGGCGGCCTGGGACCCCGGCCCTGGGGTTGGGGTGGTGCTGTCGCGGTCCGCTCACGCTCCGCCCCGCCCCAGCTGGTGAGCCGTGGCTGCGAGACCCGCGAGCTGGCGCTGCCCCGCGACGGCCAAGGCCGCCTGGGCTTTGAGGTGGACGCCGAGGGCTTCGTCACGCACGTGGAGCGCTTCACGTTCGCCGAGACGGCTGGGCTGCGGCCCGGGGCGCGCCTGCTGCGCGTGTGCGGCCAGACGCTGCCCACGCTGGGCTCCGAGGCCGCGGCCCAGCTGCTGCGCTCAGCGCCCAAGGTCTGCGTCACCGTCCTGCCCCCCGACGAGAGCGGCCGGCCCCGCAGGTCAGGGCGGCGACGCGGGGAGGTGGGGGGACCTGGCCGCTGGCCACCGCGGAGCCTGGGCCTTAGCCTTTCCCCGAGAATACCCACCGTGAGGAAGGCTTTCCTTCTCCAGAGAATTCCAGGTCTCTTAATCTTCGAGGCACATATGCAGAGCGAAGCCAGTTCAGCACGCTGTCTTTCCTGCTCAGGATCCAACAGCAGCCCCATCATTTTTTTTAGTTTTAATATTTATTTATTAGAGTGCGAGAGCACGAGTGGGGGGAGGGGCAGCGGCAGAGGAGAGGGGGAGAGAGAAGCTCGAGCTGACTCCCCTCCCAGCGCCTAGCCCACGCGGGCGGGCTCTCACGACCCTCCGAGATTACGGCTGAGCCGAAATCGAGACTCAGAGGCTCAACAGACAGCCATCCAGGCCGCCCCTACGGCCCCAGCTTTTTTTTTTTTTTTTTTCCCTTAAAGATTATCCACAGACACATACATACACGCTATCGATTGCCTGCTGCGTTAAGCCAGTATACGCGATCTTTTCCCGTAAAGGGCCAGATAGTAAATATTTAGGTTTTCTGGGCCTGCTGGTCTCTGCTCCAGGTGCACGGCCCTGCTGTAGCACAAAAGCATCCGTAGGCGCTCGGCAAATACATGAGCTTTCTTTATTCTGCTAAGACTTTATTTGTGGACAGTGAAATTCGAATTTTAGTGATTTTCATGTGTCATGAAATACTCTTTTGATTTCTTTCAACTAGTTAACAATGTAAAAACCACTCGTGGCTCACAGGAGTACAGAAACAGTCACATCTGCTCAACCAGAAAAAGGCAGAGGCTGGATTTGGTGCCCGGGCAGGTTTTGGATCTCTATGCTAAGTGATTTACTTGTGTTGGTATTTAAAGCCTCATGGCAAGCTGTGAACCAGTACTGATATCCCCATTTCACAGACGGAGAAATCAGTGTCCTGAGTGAGTTGCCCAGGATACACGGGGGCAGCACCGGGCCTGGAAAAATGGCCAGTAGTCAGGCAAACGTTTTTCATTGTTAGGGACTTTGGAAAGCTCGCCTCCTGGAAGCGAGCCTCGGGCACAGCTGGGAATGGGGCTGGAGATGCAGGGCACTGGGGACAGGGTCTTCCTGCCTGACACTGGCCACTCCTCCCCGCAGGAGCTTTTCGGAGCTGTACACGCTATCTCTGCAGGAGCCCAGCCGGCGGGGCGCCCCAGAGCCGGTGCAGGATGAGGCCCCAGGCGTGGCGACGCTGCTGCCCGTCGCAAAGCAGCTGCTGCAAGTGTGCCTGCACGACGGTGGCAGTCCCACGGGGCCTGGGGATCTGGCTGAGGAGAGGACTGAGTTCCTACATAGCCAGAACTCACCGTCACCCCGCAGGTGCCCCCTTTCGGCCTTCCCTCTTCTCCAGCACAGGGTGGCTGGACAGGCACGGCCTGTGAAAGCGGGGGCCCTGGGGTGCAGCTTCTCTTGCTGAGCCATCCCTGCTCTCCCCAGCTCCCTGTCAGATGAGGCCCCAGTCCTGCCCAACACCACCCCGGACCTCCTCCTGGCCGCCACAGCCAAGCCGGCAGCACCCAGTACTGGCAGAGAGACGCCCCCCACCCAGGTGAGCAGAAACAAGACTCTGGAGCCCAAAGAACAGGGGTGGGCACAGTGGTGATGGTGGCCGTCCCTGCATCCATACCCATTAATACCTCCCCAGGACGGGCCAGGCAGCCCCAGTGGTTGTGAGGACAGGGGTGACCCGGCCCCAGAGCTGAGGGCCTCCTTCCTGCCACGAACCTTGTCTCTGCGGAACTCCATCAGCAAAAGTGAGTCTAGAGCAAGGTGGAGTCTGGGGCTGGGGGGCTCACAGGGGCTGGCTGGGGCTTCCCTGACTGAGCCCACCTCCTTGTGCCCGTAGTCATGTCGGAGGCGGGCAGTGAGACCCTGGAAGATGAGTGGCAGTCCATCTCGGAGATCGCCTCCACTTGCAACACCATCCTAGAGTCACTGTCCCGGGAGGGTGAGGCCACCAGGGCGCTGGGGATGGGAGCCAGGATAGGGTGGGGCTCTTTCTCTCTTTACCATCCTGCCCAAATGACCCCTGTGTCCCACAGGACAGCCCATCCCGGAGAACGGAGATGCCAAGGGAACTCCAAAGGCCGATGCTGAGTAAGCCTCCCTGTGCCGATCTAGCCCCTTCACTGTGTGCGTGTGACCACCGTCTGCACCCGTCCTCGAGGGCTAAGCATCGTCCCGGGCAGGGCTCTGCTTTCCCGGACGTAGAAGTCTGCGAACACCGGAGTTGGCCCGGCTCATTAAAGTGGGCCTGGGAGCCAGCCAGAGGTGCCGGCCTACCGGTCCGGTGACCTGATCCCTCTGTCCTCAGGCCAGAACCCGGGAGCCTGTCCGAGAAGGTCTGTTACCTGGAGTCCATGCTCAGGCAGCTGCAGGAGGACCTGCAGAAGGTGACAGGGCGGGCTGGGGTCGGCTGGGAGTTAAGGGCTGCCCTGGGTAGGAGCCAGCACCATGACAGCTGCCTCCCCCACCGCAGGAGAAGGCGGACAGGGCCGCCCTGGAGGAGGAGGTGCGGAGCCTGCGGCACAACAACCGGAGGCTGCAGGCCGAGTCGGAGAGTGCGGCCACCCGCTTGCTCCTGGCCTCCAAGCAGCTGGGCTCGCCCACCACGGACCTGGGCTGAGCCGGCCACTCCAGCCTCAGCCCGGCTGTGGACCTGCTCGCCACTGCTCAGGTCCCTCGGGGCACCTGGGCCCTCCTCAGGAACTCTCCCAGCGCGGAGGCGCGTCTTAGCACTGCCCCCCCCCATGTGGTGGTGAAGTCACCCTCACCCCGTCCCTGTTTGTAAATATTCTGTGGAGAAAGGACTGTGGACTTCAGGGAGTAAAGAAGCCACTGTTATTTGTGTCTGTGCGGGTTGTTCATGACATGACAGGGGAAGGGGTTTTGCCCCCAGAGGTTCCAGCCAAGTTCTCAGGACCGATTAGAAGGACAGGCCTCTGGGACATTGGCTCAGGGTGAGGTTGGCACTCCCCGAGGGGTTCTCTGAAGCTGGGCCACCCCTTGGATTCTCTCACAAGCATTTATTTGGTCTGTTGGGAAGCAGATGGTCACACCCTGCACCTACTCTGCTTTGTCGCAGGAGCCGGGCCAGCCAGGCCCTTGCCCTGGAACCAAACCTTAGGGACGGAGATCAGGGGCAGAGGGACAGAGGTGGACCTGCAGGGCGGGGGATGGAGTTTAGGGATCAATGAGAGCCTGACTATGCCCGGATGTGAAGGCCCTCTTACTTTTCAAGGCACTGCCCCCCAGTGCAGGCCTCCACTCCTCTCCGTAGGCCGGGGCTCCCTTGACCCCCCCAGAGGTGACTGTGTGACGCTGGGAAAGCCGAGGGAGAGGCGTGGCCTGGCCGGGAGGACGAGGGCTTACTCTTTACCCTGAGGCCTCAGGCTGGGCACACCGCGCTCCGCTAAGCCGACCGCTTCCTCTGGTTGGGAGCCTTCTCACCCCTCCGTGTCCTTGCCCTAGCCACGCCCCCGGTGCTGGGGTTCCATCAAGCGCCGCCTCTCTGGGTGCGACCCCGCAGGTTCGCAGAGGTCCTGACCTGGCGACCACGCTCGGGGTCCGCCCCTTGCGCGGAAGCGCAGCTTGGCCTGGTCCCTGAGTGGCCCACCTGCTTCGGGCCCCACCCTGGCTCCGCCCTCTGGGCAAGGCTGCAGCGCCAGCTCGGCTCTCCGTTAGCTTTCTGGTACCCCGACATTCCGCGGCCAGCTGGCGTCTTCCCCGAAGGCACAGTCCATCGGAGTCTGCTGCCGGGGCCTGCTGCTGCTCCCAAGGGACGCGCTAGCTTTTGCAGCGAGCCCCACTGATAACCCGCAGGCCTCTGCCTTCACCCTCCTGCAGCAGTGCGAAGCCCAGAGCTTAGACGCCGTCGGACTCGGACAGGGGTTTCACCAACCCCCGCCCCTTGCAGAATGCTATCTGTGCGCATGCGCACTTGAGAAGGCCGGCCAAGGCCTCTCAAGAGCACTGCTTTACTGCGCCTGCGTCGGGCCAAGCAGGAAGTACGTCCAGCTCCCCCACTTCGGGCTGTGGCCTAGCTTTTGTTTAGGCCTTCCTGGGCTGCAGATGTATTTTTTCGGTCCTCGCAGAACAGGATGTCAAAGCATAGGCCTTTACCTGGAATCTCCCCTTCCCCAGAAGCTGCAAACTTTCCCCTGACCACCTGAGAGATGAAATTCAAAACTCTTAGTCCAGTGTCCTTGATCTTTTATAGCTTGGCGCCATCAAACCTTTCCAACATTGTCTCTTTGACCCTCCTCACTTCCCAACGCTGGTAGCCGCTCTGTAAAGACTCACCCTGCTCTGTTGAGCTAAGACCCAAAGCTGATACAGCCTCTGTGACGCCCTTCCTGAAACTACTCCATCCCCATAGCCAATGGACCCTACTGGCCTCTCCCTATGCTGGGACACCACCCACATTAACTGCCTGCTTTCGTGCCTGGGCATTTCATTCCAAGGGCATCCTCAGACTGCAAGCTTCTAGATGGCAGGGTAACTATTCATCCAGCTCTGTGTCACTTATGTCCAGCCTGACCAGCAAAGAGTGTGCTGTTTGCTGAAAGAAGGGAAATCTCCGGCCAGCTTGGCAATGAATTTATTAGTTCAGAGTAGAAAGAGCAAGAGTCCAACTGCTTTGATTCTTCAGTAAAAACCGAGCCTCTTGATTGGAGAGCTGCCAGCCTGCCCTCCCCCCTACTCTCCAAACAACTAGCCCTACTATTAAGGCACTTGAGAAAAGGGGGAACAGAGAAGTCTCAGACCGAACCTCCCTGGATCCTGGAAAGGGCCGGTGTTGTCCCACCAGTTCCCTTCAGCCACAGTTGAGCAAGGGAAGAGCTGGCAGAGACCTCTGCAGGGCCAGGGGGCCAGGCCCTCAAATGCTGGTGTTAGTTCAGGGACAATGCCAGCACCACAGAGGGGCTGGTAAGGGGCGTTATTTTGGCACAAGGTGAGAATGAATCCATGATTTGAGGAAGACACTTGGTGATAAGGCTTTGTGGCCTCAAAGGCCATAGCCCCAGCCTGTCCCTCTCTCTAGGAGAGTATTAGAAGCTGGAGGGTAGGGATGGGAGCCCCCAGAATTCCCTATAAAGAGAAGGGAGCTGAACATCAGGATAGGGGAAGAGTTTGAGTCCTCCCTGCTCCCCCCTTTCCAGAGAAGTTAATGCTTCTGCTTAAGCACCTCCAAAAAGAGAGAGAGATAGACAGTGCCAATAAAAGAATAAAATGCACCCCCCCGGAAGACATTACCCAAAGAAGTTGGGGGCAGTTGGAGCACCCCCACCCCCCCCAGAATCCATAAGTGCTTGCTTTGGGAGGGCTTCGATCCCCTGCAACCCCGTGCTCTGGGTGGGGTCAGTGTCTCCCACTTAGGAGCTGATCTGACTCAGAAGGGCTGAGAAGTCCATGTCTGCAATGGAGGAGAAGTCTTCATCCCCTGAGAGGAGGCCGTTGGGGAGCCCAGAGGCCCCCAGGGGAGCAGGAGCTGGGTCAGGGGGCCTCTGGGACCCTGTCACCAGGCGCGTTATTGCCTCAGGGTACTCCATCAGCATGGGCTCGGCTGTGTGGGGGGGCCACAGATACACCCTGGTTCAGCAGCTGCTGAAACTCAGAGTTGTCGACAGATGCCAGGTCTGTGAACACGGCGGGGTCGGTGCTGTTGCCCAGCAGGGCCCCCAGGTCTTCGTCGGCGTCAAACTGCAGGTGCAGCAGGGCCTCTGACAGTGTCCCTTCCCCGGCCTGGGTGGTCTTGGGGGCGGGGGGGACCACAGCCTGAGCAAGGCCTGGGGCTAAGATCGGGGCAGGGGCTGGGGCCGGGGCCTGGGCGAGGATTGGGGCAGGGGCTGGGGCCAAGGCAGAGGTCTGGTTTGGGATCTGCCCCGAAGGAAAGACCATGGGGGAGAACTCCTCGAAGTTGATGGTGCTGAGGGACGGCGTAAAGGGATAGGGCTGGGGAGCTGGGAGAGAGAGACAGAGAGTCAGGGGTCAGAGAAAGCTTCAGACACCCACCCTGTTGTCTGTGCTCCAGCCCGTCGGTAGGACTCAGGATCAGCCCCTCCCCAGGAGGTCCCTGCGAGCACCCTCACTCCCTTTTACTCCATCTGACCTGTGCAGTTCTAGCATCACCTCCTTCCAGCCCCCAAAGCTCTCCCAGCCTTTTAGAGGAGGGGATGCTGTCAGAGACCAGCTGGTAAAACTTCACTTTACAGCTGAAAACTAAGCCCCAAGAGACCACGAGCCCAAGGAGCATCCAGTGTCGTGGCCTGAAGCAGGGCACTTCGTTACTCTTTTTTGAGCTACATACGAGCACGTACATTCTGCTGTGTTAGAGGAGACTTCGATTCCCTAACTCAACTGAAAGCTGAGGGCAAAGACTGCATTTTAAAATAGTCTCCCAAGGCATCCAATACAGGGTTTAGCTGACACAGTGGTTCTCAGACCGCAGTGCTCATTGGTGCATTAGCTGGTTCCGGGGCCACGCTTCCGAAGCCTCTGCGCAGGTCAGTAACGGGCCCGGGAATGCACATCTTCACCACTCCCCTAACGGCTCTGATGTAGGTAACTAGGCCTCAAGCCCTGAGAAACATGAGCCCAATAGAGAGCAGGCTTCAGACACCTGCTTGTGAAGCTGACTGCTTGTCCCACCCCAGGTCCCCAAACCACAGGCCAAACAGATTTGAGCCTGTAGTTCCGGTGGGGCAACAGGAAATCCTTACCTGGCTTGGGGACGGAAGGTGTGCTTCGGGAAGGCACAGCAATGCGCCGGGGTGGAGGTCGGGGGTCGGTGGGTCCTGTGGGGCAAGGCTGGGTCAGTCCCTCGCTCCCAGCTCCTAGCCCCCTCCTAGTCTCCCTCCCCCATCCACCACCTTCTCTCTAATGCTCTTCACTGCCCCTCTCACCATTGAAAGGACTCTTTTTCATGATGCTCTTGAAGGTCTCATACGTCCTTTTGCGTTTCTCCTCAATTCGGTGTCGATCATCTAGAAAAGTAATGGGGAGAAATGGGCCTCGCTCTTTTCGGCTGGATCCCCAGAACTTTCAAAGGACGCACAGGAGGAAGATGATGAGAAAAGCTTTCCGTAAGACCCTTTCTCCAAACCCTCCCCACCAATGAGAAGGACTGCATGACAGTGTGAGACGCAACAATTCTCACACTGCTTTCTGAATCCCACAGCTTTCTGAGAAGGCTTCTGGTAGCTGAATGCAGCCCCCCAAAAGCCACCTGGATGCCTCCAAGTAAAGCGGCCATGCTCTGCGGCAGGCAGGAGCCCTTGTGGGACCCTGTCTCCAGCTTATTCTCTTACCTGCACTGCCCACGTCCCAGCTCACCCCCAGCCTGGACCCAGGCCTGGCCATGATCTTTGCGCTCTGGGGCAGCTGAGGCACGATGGGCTTGCTGGAGACCGACAGAGACCTGTACTCTTACCTCTGACGGTTGGCTAGTTCAGTGTGGAGCTTCCAGGACTGCCTTTCTAAGTACTGTGGCACGTGGATAACTCCAGAGTACTCAACACCATCAGTCCAAAGCCAACCGCATCGTCTCACCTCTGCACACACCTGCCTCCTCCTCCTCCAGTGTCCCCTCACCACCCATCTGCCCTGTCACCAACACCAGAAACCTTGAAATCGTCCGTAATGTCTTCCTTTCTCTCACTCCCCACCATCCACTAACTTGACACACATTCACCAAGCCGTCACCACGCGCAGCCTCTGTTCTCACCACCGGGGATATGGCTGTAAGCAGATAAGGCTCCTGCTCCCCCAAAAGCTGACATCTTAGTGACAAGGGGGGCAGGGACACAACCATATACAAGTGACAGGAACTCTGAGGAAAAGACACAGGGTGATGTAACAGAACCGGAAGTGAGGTTGGACAGTTGAGCCTAGAGGTGGCCAGGGAAGCACTGGTGTGAGCCCATCGTGCTGAGATCTGGGGCCAAGCGTTCCAAGCCGAGGCAACAGCCGGAGCACAGGTCCTAGGGAGGACCCAAGGAGGACAGCGGTGGAGGGGACAGTGGCCATTCGCTCCTCAAGGTTCACAGCACATCTCCTGGACCACTGCAGCATCTTCCCTGCAATGGCCTCCCTGCCTTGAGTGTCTCCCTCTCTGATCCTCTACACACTCCTGCCAGAGTGAGCTTCCAGATCCAAGGCGCCCCTTCCTTCGGTGGCTCCCCACTGCCTTTAGGGCAAAATAATGCCTTGAGTCTGATACTCAAGGCCCTCTGGCCAGCGCCTGCTCGTTGCCCACTGGCACTCTCACGGGGCTGCCCCCAAATGGAGCGGTTGCCCTCCAACACCCCTGCGCCTCCAGGTGCCTGTCCGCCTGCCTAGAGAATGCATTTCTGGGTCTTTCTCTACCTTAAATGCTCCCACTCCATGCGGCCATCTCCACTCTGCAGACGCCTCCCTCCGTCTCACACGGAACACATCTCCGTCCTCTCTGTATTCACAATCCCTGGCACGGGCCCTGACACCAAGTGGGCACTCGGTAATTATTTGTGGAACAAACCAATGGCTGTTTCAGGGGTTGCTTTCCAAACTCTATTAGACTGCTCCGAGGGCAAAAAGCTCCCTCAGGCTAGATGACGGGCTTTGGACTGAAGATCATTCTGGCTGTTCCTAATGTCAGGTGCCCGAAAGCCTTGATCAAATCATGACGATGTGGTCGTGACAAAAGACACCACGGCGTGGCAACAGAACCCTAGAGCCAGAGAGCCTGGGTTTAAATACTAGCTCTGTGACTATGGATGTGACCTCGGGCAAGTTAGACACTATCTTCTAAAATCAGGTAATTCACTGATATGCTTGGAATAGGACCAAACACGTAATGAGGACTGAGTAAGTCCTGGGTGTCCTTACTACTAACTGAGCCAAGCAAGAGAATCTGATTACTGCATAAATCCCTGCCCCGACTCCAGTGTGCGACCCTCACCCACAGCCAGACGTCTAGCCCTGGCCTCACTTTCGCTGGTGGGAGTCCGACAGCCCTGCTGCTTCCCTCCCCAGCTGTGTACCTGTGTCTGGCAAGTACTGGAATTCCATGGGCTCGCTGAGCTCCCGATCTGAAGGCCGCCGCAGCTGCATGGAGACACGCACGGGGGCCTGCAGGCTGGGGTCCGCGTAGGGAGGTGTCCGGAACACAATGGCCACTTGTCGGTGGACGTCAGCTTGAGAAAAGGAGCCTCGGGCCTCCCAGCCCGGTCCCGTGAAATACACTTCGATGTCCTCTGCAGGAGATGGGGCAGCCATATGGGTCACCGTGCTCACCTCACGCGGCTCGCTGCCCCACAACTGCTGAGACATGCTTCCTGAGATACATCGCTCTCTGCCCCCCAGGTGTTGCAGGGAGTTTTAAAGCCAGTCCCCTGACGCTCACCATCTCCGCTCAGCCTTGCCCCTCCCCTCCTGTTCCAGAGTCCAGCCCTCTTCCTGGTGTGTACCTTTCTGCACCTTGTCACACAGCAGGAAGATCTCATCCCCCCCGAGGCAGCTCCCAGAGTTCCGGTTCACTCGGCAGATCTTGAGCTCGGCGGTGTTGGGGGCACCTGAGGGTGTGGGGATAAGGAAGGAAACCCAGAACCATCAGCGGTCTCCAGGGCTGGCCCACAGGAAAGGCAACATCCCTGTCCATCCCAGAGTCAAGGCGGTCCAGAGCTTGCTGACCACACCTCTGCAGCCAAGGTTCGACCGATCCCATCGCTCCTTACCCCCAACTTATTTAGCAACTGTTCACGTACCGGCACCTGTTATGTACCCAGCACCGTTCTAGGCACGGAGAACACGACAAAACCCAAACACCTCTGACCTCATGGAGCTGACGGTCCGGGGGAACCAATCTGATTACACCTCCTCTCTGTCCACCACACCCAAGCAACCTTCAAGGCCCAGTTTGCTTGGCAACAAACCTTTCCCTCCTGACCTCCACTTCATCCTGGTTTCCTATCCTTAGGGCTCCAGAGCCCTTTTATTTTCATTCATCCTGGCTGGTTACTTAATTAAAGACGGCAATTGATCAACATTGGCCCAATTCATCTGTGAACTTCCTGTGAGCTTTCATCATTGAATTACTACTCTGTACCATCATCTTGTTCCTGGGAGTTCATTTCCTGGAGTCGTTAGTACAGTTCTGGGCACACCATCCTCTCATCACATATTCAAAGTGTCTGTCTTCCATCTGATTCCCTGCCAGCCTGGAAGCTACACCAAGGGCAGCTCAGGGTCTTCCTTGCCTCGTCCCCCCAGCCAGCACAGAGCCGGACATAGACGAGATGACAAATACACCAGATGCTTGAATGAAGCCAGAGCTCCTCTCGCAGGTCATTCCCAGACAATCCCCTTCCTCCTCCCAGGCTCGTCCCTCTCCCCTTCCCATGGCTCCTTGGCCACTTACGGTTGTCAAAGATGGGATGAGAGAGGACAGGTGACAAGCGGAGGGGCCTGCCTGCCGGGTCCCGCACTGTCACCTGGAAGCACAGCCGCACCGCATTCAGGTCGTAGTCCCCACGCTGTTCTTCGATGGGAACTGTCACAAAAACAGATGGTCAGGAGATCAGGAGGCATGGCAGGGAATGAGGGGGGCAGGGGGCTCTGGGCCGGGAGGATTGCTTGAGGGTATGTCAAACGTGGGAGTCCTAAAGGAGGAGAGAGAGAAGGTTCTAGACCCATCACTGACCTGTGTGACCCACCTGTGACCCTGGATGTCATGTCCCCTCCCTGGCTCCCACTTTCCCCAACAGTAAAATGGGAGTGTGTACTGAATGGGCAGCAAAATCCCATCTGTACTATGAGTCTTGGCCAATGAGGGAGAGACTCAAGGAAGGTGGCTTCGGAAGGGTGACAGAGGGTAGAGGTGCTTCAACCAGGTCCCAGCCTTTGCTCCCTCACCCCTCACCTTGGAAGGGATTGTTGTTGGTCTGGATGCGTTGACTGATGGCCTGCTCCAGGTCCCGCTTCTTTACACACTGGATCCCCAGGTTCTGGAAGCTGAGTCCCCCCACAGGAATGAGTCCCATTGTCTCTGCCTGGTCTACCCCTCCCTCCCCTACCCATTCACCAGCTCACCACTGTGCTTCACCCCCTCGAATGGCTTCCTACTGTGCTGCAAAGAAACCCACTCCTTACCTTGGCTGACAAGCACCTGTGCCCTGCGGCCTGGTCCTAGCTGCAGTCCCTGCCCTCTACCCCCTGGCCCTAGCCATAGTCCCTGCCCTCTACCCTCTGGCCCTAGCCGCAGTCCCTGCCCTCTACCCCATGGCCCTAGCCACAGTCCCTGCTGGCCCCCTATCCTCAGCCACAATGGCTTCTTTCTTGTTCTCCAAACATACTAAACTCACTCCCCACTTCAAGGCCTTTGCATTTGTTCACTCTGCTTGGAATGTTTTTTCTATGCTTCTCTGCTCTTTCTCACTACTCAAGCCTTAACTGAGAGGCCTTTCCTGACTTCCCGGCTCTCCGACCTCCCCTCCACCGGTCGGCTACTCTTCTAGCCTAAAACTGTTTTTATTTTCATCAATGAAGTTACTTCGGGGGTTCAGAGGTGATTAGGGATCCATCCCTATCCCACGGAGTTCATATCTACTTGACAGTGGAGATGCACAAACAGGTAAGTTCAAGGCAAAAAGAATCTGCTTGCAGAGCTAGGAGTGAGGAATTCTGCCCCACGTCCAGAACGGAGTCACACTGTGACAGCTACACAACTGCCCCGCCTCTTGTCCCCCTACCTCAGCCCCCATACCCTGCTGGTCAGGACCTCACCTGTGGATGCAACGGTCGGGGCAGAGCTCAGCCTCATAGAAGCCATCCCGGCAGTCTTTCCCCACAAGCTCATGGGGGTGAGGCCGGTGAGGGGGGTCCTTGGTAACCAGGGAGATGCGAACTGTCCCTGGCCCAGTGTAGCCATTGATCTGTTCAAAGTACAGGGAACATCTAGAGACTGAGGAATTCCAGTCCCAATTCCCAGACGCTGACTGCACCCGGGCCTGGAGGCGAGCCTGCTGGGGTTCCACAGCTCCTTCCCGCAAACCCACTCTGGGCCCCCCACCCCACCACTAACAGCCATGCTCACCTTGATGGTGGGGTGGGTCTTGGTGGTATCCGTGCTCCTCTCGCCCGGGATACTGCCCGCTGAGCGGCCCTCGCACTTGTAGCGGAAGCGCATGCCCCGCTGCTTGGGCTGCTCGATGATCTCCACATAGGGGCCAGAGGCCTGGGCGGGCTCTGCGGGGGCACAGGCACCACCCCAATCAGGCGGCCGCCCTCCTTGCCCCAGCCCCGGGGAGCTCCCCCCCCGTCACTGAGAGAGGCCGGTCCACTTACCAGACGGGAAGATGAGGGGAAACAGGTCTGAAAGGGGAGGGAGACAAGGGTCAGCACAAGCCCGCTCCCCCCCCTTACCAGGGAGGGCCCGCTGCCCTGCGGAGAGGGACGGAGCCAGGGCCTGCCCCCTGGAGCCTGCGGGGAAACGGAGAAGGGGCGAGAAGGCAGAAACACCTGCTTCCTGACGGAAAACTGGGTACAGCGCCCTCTCCTTACTGAGGGAGACGGAGTCTGGGCCTGTTCTACTTCCAGAAGGAAAACTGAGGGAGGGCATTCCCCGCACCTCATCCTGAGAGGAAACTGAGTCAGATACATTCTCCCCTAACAAGGAAACTAAGTCAGAACTGCCCCCATGGCCCCGGGGTGAAACTGAGTCAAAGCTCACCGCCCCGCCCCCCCCGGAGAATACTGAGTCAAGACCCCGCCACCCAAAGGGGAAACTGAGTCAGACCCTTCAAAGCCCGCCCCGCCCCGCGCCACCATCCGGCCGGCCGCTCCCTGCGCAGCGCCCATCGGCGCAGAAAGGGGCGGAAGGCGGCGCGGGGGCTCCCGTCGCCGTCCCCGCGGCCCCGACGCGGCCACCCCGCGGGGTCAGAGGGCGCCCTCACCGTCCATGGCCGGGGTCCCGGGGGCGGGGCCGGGGTCGCAGCTGGGCCCGCAGCGCGCGCTACAGCCAAGCCATTCGCCAGAGGCGGAAATGCGCCGCGCGCGCCCGCCGCCGCGTCACTGCCGGGAATCCGGCTGCGCCTGCGCGCTGCGCCGCCGCCGCCGCCACTGCCGCCGTCGCCACAGCCGCCGCCGCCGCGGCCGCCGTCACCCGCGCGGGGCCAAGTGCGCGCCCCGCCGAGGACTAGAGGCCGCGCGCGCCGCCGCTGCCGGAGGCCAACAAGTGCGCGCCGTTCCGGGGACTAAGAAGCTGCTCGTTCCGACGCCGCTCCCGGGGCTGGTGGAGCTGCTGGGCTCCCTCCCTTGGTCTGGGCCCCGCCTGGAGGGCGGGCCCGGCGATTACTCACAATGTTTTTAGGGGATTTCGGGGGCCCCCTCCCGCTGATCGGAGGAGTTTGGTGATGTCACCCAGGCCCGGTCTGGAGCCCAGCCAGGGCTGCTGGCTGTGGCCGCCTGCCCTGCGCAGGGAAAGGCCCGGGCCTGCTTCGCCCGCAAAGGCCAGGTGGCTGAACTCTACAGGGTTTCCTAATCGCTAAAGGTGTTTCTTGGTGGTTGTCGCGGCAGAAGCACTTTTTAATTAGTCTTCCACCCCAGTCTAACGCAGCGGGGGCGGAAGGGAACGACCGGACCTCTCCACCTGGCAGTGCTTGGACCGTGGGCTTCGCGGAGCCTGCTACACGCAAGGGGGACCGAGGCCGCGCCGCGTCCTCTCTGGCTAGCTAGGGGGGCCCGAGGGCTCGTAGGTTTAAGATGCATATGCGTTTACGGTTCATCCATACTGCGGGTCCTGGGGGCTGATGGATGGGCAGCGGCAAATCCCCAGAGCCTCGTCTCTGCAGCTAGATGTCAGTGTCTTAGAGGGTCCCGGATCCCTGGGGCAGCCTAAACGGGCAGGGTCATTTCCCCCTCTCCCCTACCCATCTCCCCAGGGGCTACTGCTAGGGTCCAACCTGTTGGCCAGAGCATTTCCACTAATTACCTATGAAGTGACCTCTTGGTCCGTTTGCGGGGTGAGGGAAGAGGCTCGAGTACCGCCCCCCCCCCCCCCGGCTTTTTGCTCATCCCCAAAGGAAGATGCCCCACGGCAGGAGGCAGATTCTTCCCCAAATGGAGAAAGACCGAATTCATTCTAAATTAGGGAATCCTGTGGGAATTGGAAAAGATTGGAAATTCTGACTTGCTTTCCCAGGCTCTGAAAAAACAGGAAGAGAAAAGTGAAAACAGTTAACCACCCCTCCCACTCATTTCAGTTTCTCCTTTGGCTGGCCCGGATTTGAAGAGTCAGCTCACTTTTTTTTTTGAGGAGGCCGACTTGAGGTTGACAGAATGGATTAATTACAATCTTTGGTTAATGACACACAAATATTGATCCTTGCACGATCCTCTTTTTAAAATTCACATATATATACAACTTAACACATTGAATTGCAGTGTGTCCATTGCAAAACTTAAGGGGCGACGTAGAATACCACCAGGAGGTGTGTCCACCCACGTGCTCCTCACCTGTTCATCCCCTCCTTACACGGGTGTCCCATGCACCATCACCCAGTATTCTCTATTATTCCCTTGACATGTTTTAAAAGAAAAAAAAAGTGAATTCACATATACATGCCTACACAATATGTTGTTTGGTTTTGATGAGTTCTGAACTTCTATGAAGAGAGTCTCATATTACCCGTCCTTTGTTATTTGCTTTTATTACTCAACATATTACTAAGATTCATCTGTTCCATAGTTCATTCACTTTTTACTACTGTATACTATTCTGTTGTATAAATATACCATGGTTTGTTTGTTTATTCATCCTGAGGATGGCCACTTGGGCTTCTGGGTGTGGGTTTTTTTGTTTTGTTTTGCTATTATAAACGGTGTTATTAAGAATATTCCTGTATATGTGCCGTTATACATGTACCCAGGGCTTTTTTGGGTATATACCCAAAAGTGATGTATTAGGGTATAGAATTTCCCTTTATCAGTTTTCTAACTAATGCCTTGCTCTCTAGTATCCTCCAAAGTTGATCAATAGGCATTTTTAATTTTTTTTTAAAGATTTTATTTATTTGACAGAGAGAGAGAGTACAAGCAGGGGGAATGGCTGGCAGAGGGAGAAGGAGAAGCAGGCTCTCCACTGAGCAAGGAGCCCAATGCAGGACTCTAACCCAGGACCCTGGGATCATGACCTGAGCCGAAGGCAGATGCTTAACTGACTAAACCACCCAGGTACCTTGACCAATAGGCATTTAAAAAAAAAATCTTAATGAATGCATAGATTTAAACATGTTTGATGTGCTTTGATCTGTTAATATCTGATCATTATTCTTACTGAAGTTCAAATTATTCCATGTCAGACCAGTGGAAACCTTTTCAACTCTGTTCTTCAGGCCTTTTGACACAATTCCACAATTCTGGTGTCCAAGATCTGGAATCGGAAAGCTTTCAGAGGAGCCTGGTTCTTCTTAGTGGGAAATGGTATTTAGAGACCACAGTCTGAGTGCTAGTATCAATAGGTATTGATACCAGGTGAGTCATTGTACATCTTTTCAATAAATAGTTAGGCTACATAGATAATACGAGATGCATCAGGAGTTCACATTGATATCTCCTTTTCAAATTTAGGACTACAGGATTTTAACTTCACCTCAACCATCTTATGTATTTCTCCTGTGTTAAAAAAACAAACAAAAAAACCCAAAAACCTTTATTTTCTTTTTTTCAGAAATAGAGCAATCCATTCTTAAGTTCATATGCAGTCTCAAGGGACCCTGAATAGCCAAACCATCTGGAAAAAGAAGAACGAAGTTGATTTTAAAACTTACTACAAAAGAATACCAATCAAACCAATGTGGTACAGATGTATAGACCAATGAAGTGGGATAGACAGCCCAGAAAATAAACTCACGGATATGGTTGAATGATTTTTGATCAGTTGGTGAGGAAAGAACAGTCTTTTCACAAATGGTGCTGGGAAAACTGGATATCCACCTTCAACAGAATAAAGTTGGAGCCTTACCTTACATCATATACAAAAATTAACTCAAAATAGGTTGAAGACTTGAAGAGCTAAAACCATAAACTGTTTTTTTTAAAGGAGGGAAGAGAGAGAATGAGGGAGTGAGCGCATGGGGTGGGGGAGGGGCAAAGGGAGAGGCTGAGAAAGAATCCTAAGCAGAGTCCGAGCCCAGCGTGGAGCCCAACACCAGGCTCAATCTCGCAACCCTGAGATCATGACCTGAGGTGAAATCAAGAGTTGGATGCTTAACCGACTGAGCCACCCAGGCGCCCCAAACTATAAAACTCTTAGAGGAAAGCAGAGGGGAAAATCTTCATGACATTGGATCTGGCAGTGATTTCTTGTATATGACACAACAGCACTGGCAACAAAAGAAAAATAGGTTTCAAAAAAATAAATTGGACTTTATCAAAACTGAAAACTTCTTCACATCGAAAGGCACTATCAACAGAATAAAAAAGCAACCCACAGAATGGGAAGAAATGTTTATGTCATGATCAGATAAGCATTAATATTCAAGATACATAAATAACTCCTAAAACTCAACAACAACCACCAAAAACCCCAATTCAAAAATAGGCAATGGACTTGAAAAGACATTTCTCTAAAGAAGTTATAAAATGGCCAATAAACACATGAAAAGATGCTCAACATAATAGCTATCAGAGAAATGAAATAAAACCCACAATGAGATATCACTTCACACCCATTAGGATGGCTGTTACCAGAAAAATAAAATAACAAGTGTTGGCGAGGTGGGGAAACTGGAACTCTTGTGCATTACTGATGAGAATGTAAAATGGTGCAGTTGCGGTGGAAAACAGTATGGCGGTTCCTCAAAAAACTAAAAAATTAAACAATACAGTATGATCCAGCAATTCCACTTCTGGGTATGTGTACAAAACACTTGAAAGCAGGAACTCAAAACAGGTATTTATATACCCATGTTCATAGCAGCATTACTCACAATAGCCAAAACATAGAAACAACCCAAATGTCCACGGCCAGATGAATTGATAAATAAAGTGTGGTACAGACATACAATGGCATATTCTTCAGCCTCACAGAGGAAATGACACTCTGATACGTGCTACAATATGAATGAACCTTGGTGACGTTATGCCACATGATATACAGCGGACACAAAAGGAAACATATTGTATGGTTCTACTGATACAAGGTACCTGGAGTTGTCAAATTCATAGAGACAGAAAGTAGAATGGTGGGTACCAGGGGCTGGGGAGACGGTGGGGGGGGGATGGGGAGTTAGTGTTTAATGAGCACAGAGTTTATGAGGGGGATGATGAGAAGAGTCTGGAGTGTAAGTGTACTTAATGTCATGGAACTGTACACTTAAAATGGTTAAAATGGTAAATTTTATATGCTACACATTTTACGACAAAAAATCTCCATTCTCAAGATGCCAACCAATTACTCATTTGATGTGTTTCACATTATACACAAAATGCTCTCAGAATAACAACACCAACTGCCACCAATAATGTGGGTATTGAAAATAGAATATATTTTTGCAGTACTTGCGCTTAGGTATATATAACTGGGGGTACATATCCGTTGTCGGGTTAAGGTAGTTCATTTCTCGTTCTAGTTTACTAAGAAAGTGTATGGTAAATGGGTATTGGTTTTTGTTTTTTGTTCCAAATGCTTTCCCCACACCTACAGAGAAGATCATATGATTTTTGTCCTTTATCTGTTAACGTGGAGTGCGATGTAGATTTCCTAATAGTAAACCATCCTGTATTCTTGGGATAAAACTAACTTGGTCGCAGTGTGTTATAATGTTGCCTTTGATTCACTGATATCCCAGGAAGGGATTTTGCAACTATATTTCCATCTCCTTATAAATGTTAGAAGCAGCTTGTTAATTTCTATGAAACAGCACTGAATCTAAGATCAATTTGGGGAGCACTGATGTCTTAGTATCAAGTCTCTGAGTCCATGAGCATGGTATGATCTACAGTTGTTTAAGTTTTTTTTGTTTTTCAAGATTTTATTTATTTACTTGACAGAGAGCACAACCAAGGGGTGCGGCAGACAGAGGGAGAGCGAGAAGCAGGCTCCCCACTGAGCAGGGAGCCCAACACGGGGCTTGATCCCAGGACTCTGGGACCATGACCTGAGCTGAAGGCAGATGCCCAACTGACTGAGCCACCCAGACACCCCTAGGTTTTCTTTAAATTTTTATGTAATGTCTTGTAGTTCTCAGTGTACAAGTCTTGCACATCGTTTGTCAAATTTATCTCTAAGTATTTAATATTTTATGGTCTTTTTAATGTTTTTAATTTTTGATTGTTGCCTGTCTATAGAAATATTATTTATTTATTTATTTTAAAATTTATTTGAGAAAGAGAGTGCGTGCATGTGGGGAGGCAGAGGGAGAGAGAGTCTTAAGCAGACTCCACGCTGAGCATGGACCCCGACACAGGGCTCAATCTCATGACCCTGAGACCAACCTGAGCTGAAAACAAGAGTCAGATGCTCAACCGACTGTGCCAACCTGAAATGTGCCTTGAAATGTAATTTATTTTTGAATATTGCATCCCACAACTTTAATAAACTCATATTTTGTTCTTGTAGTTTTGTTGTAAATTTCTTGGGATTTTCTACATAGATGATCATGTTGTCTGCAAGTAAAGTCAGTTTGTGTTTCCCTTTCTAATCCAGATGCCTTTAAATCTCTTCCTTCCTCCCTTTCTTGCTTTCTTGTTCTAGCTAGAACCACCAGTACAGTCTGAATAAAAGTGGTGACAGTGGACATCTTTGCCTTTTCCCAGATCTTAGGAGGAAAGCATTCTCTTTGATCATCAAGTAAAATGTTTGCTGCAGGTTTTTTACAGATGCCTTTAATCAGGTTGAGGAAATTCCTTTCTACTACTACTCTTTGCTGAGAGATTTTTTCATGATTATTGGATTTTGTCAAATGCTTTTTCTACCTCTATTGAGATGATTATATTGAACATACATATTTAACTTCATAAAGCGTTAATATAAAACAGTATCTTAACTGCCTCATTCACTTCCCTGCAGTAAAAAGACCTTAAAAAACTCTTTGGTTTTTATCTTACCCCTCATGATCAGTATAGAATTGTGGCTGAATATCTTAGTTTCACTTTTTGTTTTAATTACATCAGTTGGACACTATTACTATTGCTCAAGCACTTTTGTAGTTGATCATTCCTTCTCACAGTCCGAACCATCCTTCCAGGGTAATTTTCTCTCCTCTTGAAACACATCCTTTAAAAGTTCCTTGAACATATTTCCTGCTATTAAACTCTTAATTTTTTATCATCTGCAATGGGTTCGTTCTACCTTCATTCTTGAAAGATAATTTTGATAAGCACACAATTCTAACTTGGTTATTTTCTCTCGATACTCTACAGATTGTCTTGTGGACTCCTCTGTTGTGTTGAGAAGGTTGCTGTTCTTCTAACTCTTATTTCTTTATTTGAAACCTGTCCTTTGTTTTTGGCTGATTTTAAGATCTCCTCTTTGGCTTTGATATTTACTGTAGTTCCAGCAGACGCTGTGTAGGCATGGATTTCTTTCTACTTAACTTCCTTGGGATAAATTATGTTTTCCAGATCTGTGGATTGATGTTTTTCATCAGTTGTGAAAACTTTGTATCCATTGTCTCTAAAAATATTGCCTTTCCTCTATGCTCTCCGTATGTTCTTTCTGGGACTTATTAGTAAAATAGAGAGGCCTCAGGCGAAAAAAAAAATACTTGCAACACGTAGATCCAAAAAGGCCCTTATATTCAGAATATAGAAAGAACTCCTACAAATCAAAGATGAAAAGGGGAACAATAAAAATTGGCAAAAGAGTTGAACAGAAACTTCACAAAAGAAGATACACAAAGAAATGGTTGATACACACAAAAGAATATTCATCAAGAGTCATCAGAGAATTGCAAACTGAAACTACAATAAGATACCGTTTCACATATGCTACAATAAAAAAGACTAAAACATCAAATGAGGAAGAGGATGTGAAGCAACTTGAACTCTTGCTGGTAAGAGTATGAAGTGGTACAACCACTTTGGGGAACTGTTCGGCATTTGTAAAGTTAAATATACGTTCACCCTACGACCAGCAATTTCACTCTTATGTATTTTCCAAAAATGAATTTTTAAAAACACTTTCACAAAATGCACAAGTGTGTTTATAGCTTTTTCGTAACATGAGAAAACTGTAAACTACTCAAATGCCCATCAGGATAATCCATTTGTGAATGGACAAATTGTGGAATCGTCACACAATGGACTACAGTAATTGCACCTTGCACCTTCTGCCGTGGAAAAGCAGCACAGTGTCTGCTAGGCAGCTTTTAGATTTATTTTTTTTTAAGATTTTATTTATTTATTTGACAGAGAGAGAGACAGCCAGCGTGAGAGGGAACACTGGCAGGGGGAGTGGGAGAGGAAGAAGCAGGTTCCCAGCGGAGTAGGCTGATTTGGGGCTCGATCCCAGGACTCCGGGATCAAGCCCTGAGCCGGAGGCAGACGCTTAACGACTGCGCCACCCAGGCGCCCCAGCTTTTAGATTTAGACAATAGCACGTACTACATTTGGGAATTCTGTTCTGATCCATTCACTGAGTGGCTTGAAGGCTGCCAGGTTTAAGCACAGCCCAGAGCACGAGAGCTCTATGTATGTCTAGGTTAAGGTACAAGGGTCTCTGCCTATCATGATCTACGAACTGTCACCCCACCAAATTCAAAGTGATATATTCAAGACTGAGTATGTGCAGATCCAAAGGGCAAATGTAAGTTTCATGACCATATGGCCTGATCTCCATCTATATTGTTACATCAATATAGCTCTCTCTGCTCATGCCTTGGGATTCTCTATTACCAGCTAACTGAGAGGAACCAAAAGTGGTTTGCTGCTGTTCTACAGACCTACCCAGGGTGAAAAATGGTGGTTAGGAGTTATCTTCCCAGTGGGCAGAGCTTCAAGCAGTAGATTTGGTCATCAACTTGGTGTAGAGTGAGAAATCAATGGCCCAGAATAGGGATATGTATGGATTTCCAGGCAGTGATGAACTGGTTGGTCAGGGGTCAGGAAGTAGCAAGGTTGAGAGGTCTGAGACAAGGAGATGTAGAGAAGAGGCATGTGAGTGGATCTTATGAGAGTGGAAACGAAGTGCATGGATCTTTGTGTCTGGTGTTACTGCCCACCAGACAGCATCCATCACAGAGAGAAACTAAACAATATGGTGGACAAGACAACTTGTCTCATAGATGTAAGCCAGCTTTCCTTTTAGGCTACTCTAGTGTTTGTACAATGGGTTCATGAGTAAGTACTACAGTGGCAGGGATGCAGGTTACCTATGGCCCAATAATGTAGGTTCCCTTTCACCACAGCTGGTAGCAAGTGAATTTCATTGGGACCTTCTGCCATGGAGTGGCTGTGATTTTGTTCATACTGGGATTAGCATGCATTCTGGGTATACATTTGCCTTCTGCACCTACAGTGCCTTGGCAAGGACCACTATTTGAGGGTTTAAAGAGCATTTGATCTACCAACCTGTGACCCATTTTATAGAGAATGAGATGGAACAATGGTCACATGACAGACTCCACTAGTGCTACCACACGCTGCGTCACCCAGGAGCTATTGACCTGAGAGAATGCTAGAATGACCTCTGAAAGGTAGCTAATGTACCAGCTTAGGAAGGACACTGCCTTCCAGATGTAGTGTATGCTTGGAAGCTATGGCCAACGTATAGCCATAGCTTCAAAGGGAATGTGATTTTACCAAGGACGCAAAATTCCACCAAACCCAAAGCTATGTCTACCACTTAGTCACGTTGGGCTCCTGGTGCCAGTAAGCCAGCAGCTAAAGAAAGGAGTTCCTATACTGGCAGAAGTAACTAAATCTGATTATTATGAGGAGGTAGGGTTCTTCTACATAAGGGCGGGCAGTGGAAACATATCCGAAACTCAAGAGATTCACTGACATACCTTTTGGTGTTTCTATGCCTATTGGTAAGTATGTATGGGCAATTGCAGCAACCATAGAGAGACAAGGATGAGGTTTGGGTTAACCCACTGAGCCAGCAACCATGTTTGTGGATTGGAAGGTTCAGTATTGTTAAGATATCAATTCTCCCTAAATTTATCTATAGAATCAGTGCAATCTCAATCAAAACACTGGCAGAATCTAGTATAGAAATTGACAAATTGATTTTAAAATTTATATGGAAATGCAAAGGACCTATAATAGCCAAAACACCTTTGAAAAAGAAAAAAGTTGGAAGAATTACATTACTTGATTTCAAATTTATTTTAAAACTGTATATTGGGCTTTGATTAAAGAGGGTTTACTGAAGTTTTAAAAAAAAAGCTATAGTAAACAAGAAAGTGAGATATTAGTGTAAAGATAGACCTACAGATAAATGGACCAAATTAGACCAGAAAGAGACCTATTCATACACATACATGATGAACTGATTTTCAACAGGGGGACTAAGGTAATTCAATGGAGAAAGGTTAATCTTTTCAAGAAGTGGTGCTGGAATAATGGGGCAAGGGTGGGGTGGGAAGGAAGGAACCTTAATCCTTACCTCACAGCATATACAATAAGTGGTTTCTCGTCTCTGCTGATATTTACTGCTGGTAGTATACTTTCACGCGTTTGGTGGTGGTTGTTTGAGAAATCAAACAACAGTCCTGTAGGCTTAGCTTGAGAAAGCTTCCCTCCATGGAGGGTTCGCTTTTGCTTTTGTTTCTGCTATTAGCTTCTGTGGAGGTGGAGAGCAATAGGACCATTGAGTCCACTTTAGGACTAATTCAGCCTCTCTTGTGGGTTTAGCTCTAACTAGGAGTGTCAAAAGCAGCCTTTTATCCTTGTTCTTGCTCTGAGAATGTAAGAGTGTTGGCCTAATGTTGTGTTTGCTAAATATTTGAAATATTTAAAAACTGCAATTTTTTTGTCTTACTGATAAAATTACTGTTTCTACAAATGACTAACACAAAGTTTAACACAAAGATGAGCACAGTTTAATAAAGCGATGTAAATATTGTCTATAAAACCATCTAAGTAGTTTTCTTGTTGGAGCTGGTTGGTGTTATTGGTGGTGTGTGTGTGTTTTTAAGTAGGCTTCACACCCAACATGGAGCCCAACACAGGGCTTGAACTCAAGACCCTGAGATCAAGATCTGAGCTGAAATCAAGAGTCAGGCACTTAACTGACTGAGCCCCCCAGGTGCCCCATTGTTGTTAAGTAGGCTCCACACCCAATGTGGGGCTCGAACTCATGACCCTGAGATCAGGAGTCACGCGCTCTACCAGCAGAGCCAGCCGGGCGCCCATGGAGCTGGTTGTTCTAATAAAGAAGAGCAGAGCTAGTCCTTAAACCTCCCAGTTTATTTATTTTTAAAGTTTTATTTATTTATTTGAGAGAGAGAGTGAGCAGAGGGAGGGGCAGAGGGAGAGAGAATCTTAAGCAGACTCCATGCTGAGTGAGGAGACCCACATGGGGCTTGATGGAGGGGTGGAGGGGGGGCTTGATCTCACAACCCTGAGATTATGACCCGAGCTGAAACCAAGAGTCAAGCGCCCAACTGATTGCACCACCCAGATGTCCCTATTTATTTGCTTTTAAAAAGATTTTATTTTTGGGGCGCCTGGGTAGTTCAGTCGGGTAAGTGTCTGCCTTTGGCTCAGGTCATGATCCCAGGATCCTGGGATCGAGCCCCACATCAGGCTCCCTGCTCGGCGGGGAGCCTGCTTCTCCCTCTCCCTCTGTCTGCCGCTCCCCGTTTGTGCTCTGTGTGTCAAATAAATAAATAAAATCTTAAAGAAAAGATTTTATTTTTAAATAATCTCTACACCCAACATGGGGCTTGAACTCACAACCCCAAGATCGAGTTGCATGCTCTACTGACTGAGCCGGCCAGGCTCTCCAAACTTCCCAGTTTAAATAAGGGACTTAGAACCAAGTTATCTGGCAGTTTTTCTTACATATATGAGAAATATCTGAACCAGTTATGGATTTAGTATCTGTTTCTATAACTCTCCTAAAAATGACATCTTCCCTATCTCTTGGTATTGTCCTCCCAGTGATAATTTGGGAATGTATGAATCAAAATCATATCTAACTAGGAAAGTACACCTGGATATTTAAAGAAATCACTGCCTTGCCCCTTTCTGGCCACCAGCCAGTTGATTTACTTTACATGTGACTTGTCTTAGCTCACTGGGCCCTGGGAACCAGCTCCCCTGGCCCATTTCCAGCATTGTAACAATAGCTAACATCGAGCATTGATCGTGTGCCAGATTTTGAGCTAAATGCTGTACATGGGTGATCATTTGAATCTAATGCCCACAGACAGTCTTTGAGCTAGCTGTTGTACCATTCGTCTCCACATTACATGTCAAGTAGCAGGTGCAAAGACATTAGGTGACATGCTTAAGGTCACACAGCTTCTGGAGAAGCCAAGATTTAAACCCAATTCTGTCTGACTTGAGAGCTGACATTTTGTTGCAATTACCTACAACAATGTGACCAGGGAGCCAAGTCCCAGATGCAGAGGCTGGAAGGACCCTTGGGGCCCTTCAGGTCTGCCTTGAAGCAAGTCTCTTCCAAGTGTCCCTCCACGTCAACCTTTGGCTCCAACGTGGTCAGTTTAAGCAATAGGATGCTCAAAGCAGTTCTGGGTTTTCAAGGTCCTTTCTGATGTAGGGTCAGAATCTGCCTCCCATTAGATGGTCAGCCTTTTGCCCTATGGGGCCTTGGAGAAGACATGAGCTAGTCCCCACGCTGGGGAATCCCCTCCGATCTTGACTCATTCATTTACCAGATATTTACTATGTACCCACGATGTGCCTGGGACAGAGCAGTGAACAAGACGGAGCTGTGGTCCTGGTGGAGTTGGCATTTTAAAGGGGGAAACAGACAATAAGTTCCATGTTGACAGTGTCTCTCTCACACTCACACACACACACACACACACACACACACACACACACCCTTCTAGTCTCTCTGGATCATTCCAGTTTTCCAGATTCAAGACTCTTTGAAGATGTGGCCCAGAGGAGGTAGCTATACAAAGAGCAGGGCCATGGGCTGGCTGTGGTGACCCCCTGCAACGTGCTCTGGCTTGGTTCTGGGATTTGGGGGGCGGGGCACAGATCCAGGGTAATCCTAAAGTTTTACTCTATCCCAATCTTGGCAATAAAGGAAAGAAAATCCTGTCTCACCATCTCCATACACCAAACAAGCAGCAGCAGGACAGGCCCAATTCACTGGCCTCCCTACCCTCTCCCAAATCCAGAGTCCCCACTCCCACCCCTGCCAACTATCTCTTGCACCTGTTCCCCAGCTCCTCCTCTATCCAGAACGCAGGGGCACTTCTGACTAAACTCACATTCTGCCCTTCTCCAGCCCAAAGCTTCCTTGCCGGTTCTCACTGCCTCCCACTCCCTGTCTCAGCCCCCTTTCCCCTCTCCCTGTTTCTGGCCTCTTCCACCACCCAAATCTCTTTCCAGTTCAGCCATGGCCCAAGATCAAGTGTTGGCCCTCTTCCCTCCAACTTACACCCTTCCTGTTCACCTCTCTAACCCTACTCCAACGGATATTTGGAATAGGAGAACATCTGAGATAGAATCCAGGTCAGAACCACACACACACACACACACACACACACACACACACACACACATTTCCTTTTATCCTATGACTCTCCCTCGTCACTGACTCAGGACACAGCGGAACAAAGGAAGTCATGATGCTGGTTTCAGTGTCCTAACAATAGATTTGGAAGAATGAATGCCACCGAGGGGAATCATGAGAGAATGAGGAGGGGAGAAGACAGGAACAGCAAAGGTTTCAGAAAGGATCCAAGAAGTTGGGGTGTCCCCTCTGTATCCCAGCCCCCCCCAGCCCCTACCCTGGCTGAGGTACAGAGAGATCGGGGTGCTGACAGCCCCATGCCTGTGTCGTGATTCCGGGCTGGAGCCAGGGTCAAGGATGATGGTCAGTGGGAACCCAGAAGGTGATCTGAGGGGCCTCACAGAGTCCCTGGGCATCAAGAGGGATGGGGCACAGAACTCCTTCCACCAAGAGTTGTATGGTTTTGGCATCAGGAGATGGTTAGACCTGGAGTGGCCTGACCTCAGGGCTGGGAGGGCCAAGATGCAGAAGGGACCACGTGGACTTCCCATAGGTGCTGGCAGGGGCTGGATGCCCTCCCCCAACGATGATACTACGCAGCCTTTGTGGAGTGCTCACAACGTGACACTTCATGTGAACGGAGCTCATTTACATCTCAAAACAACCTTGTGAGATACTATTACGCTCATTTACAGAGGAGCAAACGGAGGCAGAGAGAGGTGAAGACACCCACTCAAGGTCACAATATAAAAGTGGCAGGGCAGGTATTTTTCACTAAAAAAAGTCAATTTTATTAAGATATATTTGCATACAATAAATGCATATATTTTGAGTGTGTAGTTCTGTACATTCTGACAAACAGACCTCTCTGTATCCATCACCACAATCAAGATACAGAACACTTCCATTTTCCCACAAGGCTCCGTTGTGCCTCTTCCCAATCTCCGCACCCATCCCGTTCCCCAGGCATTAAGTGATCTGCTTTCTGATACTATTAATTCGTCTTTCCCAAAATTTCATAGAGTGGAATCCTACAATATGATGAGTGCTCTTTTGTATCTGGCTTCATATGTCCTCTATTGTAAAGTTTTCATTCAATTTTTTGCTCCTTACTGATTTTGAGTGTTTAGGGTTCTTTATTATGTCTGGATTCAAGTCTTGAATTTGCATACAAGTGGGGCAAATCGTTTCTCCCAGGCTGCGGTTTGTGGTTTGCCTTTTCATTTGCAATGATGTCTTTCTAAGAGTGGATTTTTATTTATTTTATCATTTTTTTTTCTTTTATGGTTCGTCCTATCAAAGACCCCTAAGGTCACAAAAATTTCTCCTGCATTGTCTTCTAGAAATTTTATAGTTATAGTTTATACTTTAATATTTTTAATTTCACATTTAGGTATATGCTCTATTCTTTTTTTTTTTTTAGATTTTATTTATTTGTCAGAAAGAGAGAAAGCACAAGCAGGGGGAGGAGCAGGCAGAGGGAGAGGGAGAAGCAGACTCCCTGCTGAGCAGGGAGCCCCACGCGGGACTCCATCCCAGGACCCCGAGATCATGACCTGAGCCGAAGGCACATGCCCAACCGACTGAGCCACCCAGGTGTCCCTATATGATCTATTTTGAATTGGTTTTTGTATAGGTTAAGAAATAAGGATCAAAGCCCCCCCTCCCCGCCCCACCCCACCCCAAACGGATGTCCAGCTGGTCCAGCTTCATTTGTTAAAAAGCCTGTCTTTTCCTCATTGAATTATCCGGACTCCTCTGCCTCGAATCAATTGACTGCATATGTGTGGATCTATTTCTGGACTCTCTTCTGTTCCATATATCTCTGTTTTGATATATGTTTCTATTCTTATGCTAATATTACACTGTGTTGTAAATCCTCTGATCCCATTCTTCTATTTCAAAAATTACATTGGCTCTCCTAGGTCCTTCGAATTTTTCGTTTTAGAATCAGCTTCTCAATTTCTACCCATAAAGCCTGCTGAGATTTTGATTGATTGAGATTCTTTTTTTGAATCTGTAAAATTGAATCTCATTCTCAAAATGAAAAGGCTGCTTAGAAACAGTATACATTTTATTTTTCTAAAGATATTTATTTATTTGACAGAGAGAGAGAGAGAGAGCATAAGCAGGAAGAGTGGCAGGCAGAAGGAGAGGGAGAAGCAGGCTCCCCACTGAGCAGGGAGCCCGATGTGGGGCTCGATCCCAGGACCCTGGAATCAAGACCTGAGTCGAAGGCAGACGCTTAACCAACTGAGCCACCCGGGCGCCCCAACAGTATACATTTTAATCAAATTTCTAGAATATGTAATTATGAACTGTAGCCGTGGAGGAACCAAACTTAGTGTAATCTGAGTAATTATTCAACTTAAATCCTTATTAAAAAATTAGCGTTGGTGAGGATGTGAAGAAATGGGAACTTTTCCGCTTCGCCGGTGGGGATGTAAAATGGTACTGGCACTATGGAAAACAGTTCAGTGAATCCTCAGAAAGTTAAACACAGAACTAGCATATGATCCAGCAATTCCACTCCTAGGTATATATCCAAAAAAATTGAAAGACGGGACCCAGACAGATAGATATATGCCACTGTTTATAACAGCATTATTCACAGCAGCCAAAAGGCAGGAACACCTGAAATATTCCTCAACAAGATGCATGGGTAAACAAAATGTGGTTTATACATACAATGGAATTTTATTCAACCATAAAAAGGAAGTTCTGACACACGCTACGGCATGGATGAATTTTGAAGACATTATGCTAAATGATGTAAGCCAGACACAAAAGGACAAATATTGTATGATTTCACTTATATGAAGTACCTAGAATAGGGAAATTCTTAGAGACAGAAAGCAGAATAGAATACAGGTTACCAGGAGTGGGAAAGGGAAATGGGGAATTATTGTTTGTGGTAAGAGATTATGTTGGGGATGATGAACAAGATGGATAGTAGTGATTCACAACATTGTGAATGCAGTTAATGCCACTCAATTGTACACTTACAAATGGCTACAATAAATACCATGCTATGTATATTTTACCAAAATAAAAAAAGGAAACCTTTATTAATAAATTGATGGCATATATTTAGTTATGTTTAAAAATGGAATAGTATAAGCATGGGCCAGAACTGGGCTCCTCACTTTAATCTTTTTTAAATGTGCCCCATTATCTAAGTTTGTATTTGGGCCACAAGGGCAACAATGTGTCTCCCGAAATCCCCTGGGAGTCCATCTCTCAATAGGTCAAGCACTGTTCTAAATGCTGGGATGGTGGCGTGAAGAGAGTAGCCATGAACCAAACATAGCCCTTGCCCTCCAGGAACTTACATTCTACTTGAAAGATACAGGTAATATATCAAGTTCAGAGGCAATATATCAAGTAGAGATAAGTGTAATGAACAAAAGGGATTATTTGATAGTATTGTATCAATAAATTTTGTATCTATGTTCATGTCGGATACTGGTCCATGTATTCTCTCCTTGTGATAGCTATGGTTTTGGTGTCAGGGTAATGCTGGCCTTATAAAACGAGCTGGGAAGTGTCTCCTCTTATGTTTCTGAAAGAATTTGTGTAGGATTGGTGTTATTTCTTTCCCAACTTTGATAGAATTCACCAACTGGACCTGACATTCCCTTTGTGGGAAGGTTTTAATTTATTAATTCATTTTCTTTAATAGACATAGGACTATTCTGTATATTTTTTTCCTTCTTGAATCAGTTTTGGTAATTTGTGTCTTTTAAAGAATTTGTCCATTTCACATAGATCACTGAATATATTAACATATATAAAATGTTCAAAATATTTACTTGATATCATTTTTTGTCTTTTTTTAAAAAAAGATTTTATTTATTTATTTATTTGTCAGAGAGAGAGAGAGAAAGAGAGAGAGAGAACACAAGCAGGGGGAGCAGCAGGCCGATGGAGAAGCAGGCTCCCCACTGCGCGGGGAGCCCGATGAAGGACTTGATCCTAGGACCCTGGGATCATGACCTGAGCCAAAGGCAGATGCTTAACGGACTGAGCCACCCAGGTGCCCCCCTTTTTTATCTTTTAAAAAGATTTAAATAGTAATAAATCTTCTATATTTATCCCCATAGTTACCATTTCTGTTGTACTTCATTGCTTTTTGTAGACCCACTTTCATCTGATGCCATTTTCCTTCCACCGGAAGGACTTCACATTTTTCCCCCCAACATTTCTTATGGTGTGAATTTTATGTCTTAAAAAGTCTTTGTCAACATCTTTGAACATCTTTTGCTGGGTACGGAATTCTATGCTGACAGCGTTTCTGTTTCAACACTAAAGAAATCGCTTCATTGTCTTCTTGCTTGCATTGTTACCAGTGAGAAATCTGCAGCCATCCTTATTTCTCCATATGTAATGAATCTACTTTTTTTCCTGACTGCTTCCAAGCTTTTCTTTTAATCACTGGTTTTGAACAATTTGATTATGATGTGGCTTGATTTGGGGTCCCCCCCCCCGGTTTCTCATGTTTGAGGTAAACTGAACTTCTCGGATCTGTGAGTTTACAGTTCTCATTAATTTAGAAAATGTTTCGCTATTATTTCTCCAAATATTTTTTTGTCCTGCTCTCCTCATTCAGGGACTCCAATCACACATGTCTGGCCACTCGAGGTTGTCTCACAGCTCACTGATGCACTCTTCAGTTTTTGTATTCTTTTTCTGTTTCATTTTGGATAGTTTCTTTGACATATCTTCAAGTTCATTAATCTTTTCTTCTGCAGTGTTTAAGTCATTAATCCCATTCAGCATATTTTTCATCTCAGACGTTGTAGTTCTCATCCCAGGAAATGTGATATGGGAATTTTTGTATCTTACATGTCTCTTCTTAGCTTTTTAAATATACAGAATAGTTATATTTTTAAGTGTCCTTATCTGCCAATTCTAACATCTGTTCATTCTGGGTCAGTTTTAATTGACAGATTTTTTTCTTTTCCCTCTGGGTCATATTTTCCCACATTTTTGGATGTTTGTAATCTTTTGTTGGATGCCAGGCATTATGAATTTTACTTTTTTGTATTTTTGTATCCCTATAAATATTTTTTTTTAAAGATTTTTATTTATTTATGTGACAGAGAGACAGCCAGCGAGAGAGGGAACACAAGCAGGGGGAGTGGGAGAGGAAGAAGCAGGCTCCCAGCGGAGGAGCCCGATGTGGGACTCGATCCCGGAACGCTGGGATCACGCCCTGAGCCGAAGCCAGACGCTTAACGGCTGCGCTACCCAGGCGCCCCCCTATAAATATTTTTGACTTGTGTTTTGGGACATAGTTAAATTACTTTGAAATGGTTGGATCATTTTGAGTCTTGCTTTTAAGATTTTGAGAGATTTTTTTTTTTTTCCTCACACTAACCAATTCTCTGACACCAACTAAATGTCCAACTAATCATTTCAGTTCTGACACTATTTGTAGTTAGCACAGACCTCACAGGTTAAGGGCTTGGTCTCACAAGACTGTCCCTACTTCAGATACCAGTTGCGGATGGGATGCCCAAGCTACCCACATTTCTGCCTGGCCTTCTACAAATTTGGGGGGTTCCCATGGCCCCCCTCCCTCAGGTTCAATAATTTAGTAGAACTCACAAGAGCTCAGGAAAGTGCTTTGCTTAGAACTACTGGTGTATTACAAAGGACGTAACTCAGGAACAGCCAAATAGAAGAGAGGCATAGGGGAAGGTATGGGGGTTACAGAGCTTCCATGCACTCTCTGGACACACCACCTTCCTAGCACTGGGTGTTCACCACTCTGGAAGAACTCTGCATCCTGTTGTTTAGGAGTTTTTATGGAGATCTCATTATGTGGGCATGATTGATTAAATCATTGGCCATTGGTAATTAACAACCTCCAGTCCCTCTCCCTTCTTTCAGGGTTGGGCGTGGGGCTAACAGTTCTAACCCTCTAATCACATGGCTGGCTCCGCTGGTTACTAGCTCCCAAGGGGCCCACCAATAGTCACCTCATTAGCACAAATCTGAGTATCACTTTAAGGGGCTAATTATGAATAACAAAAGACATTCCTAACATTCACTAAATCCCAAGGGTTTTATGAGCTCTGTGCCAGGAACCAGGACAAAGACTATATTTTTGATTATACCATAGATCTATTAGGTGAGACCAGAGCAGCAGTTAGTTTGGGGCTAATTATTCCTCACTACTGAAGCGAGACCCATCTAGGACCCAAAGCCCCATGTATTATGAAGTCTTTCATTCTGACTCGTGGGAACAGACACTATCTTTGGCGCACAAATATCAGTTAGGTCAGGGTGGTCAACAGTGTTATTCAGGTCTTCTGTATACTTACTGTTCTTTTCTGTACCTGTTTTTATCAATTCCTATGAGATGAGTGCTGAAGTCTCTAATCGTGGATTTTTCTGTTTCTCCTTTTGGTTCTGTCAGTCTTTGCTTCATGCGTTTAGAAACTCTTATTGAATGCATACAGTTAGGACTTCCATGCTTTCTTGATGATATAACCCCTTTACAACTATAAAATCTCTCTCTTTATCCCTGGCAATATTTCTTGTTCCAAAGACAGCTATAGCACTCAACTACCAGGTCAAATGACTAACACCGCGGCTCCGGGTAAGCCCCTTTCCCCTCCACCTCTACCTTAGATTCAAATCCACATCACAAAAACTACTGAGATTAGCTTCCCCACCCTCCGGACATGACAGATCTCAAAACAGCGATTAGGCCGGATTGTGGAGAAAATAAAGGTTCTCTGCTTTCTCAACAGTGTTGCGACTACTGCATGGATAGGACTGATGAATCGATGGATGGACGCTCTTTAATGTCACAGACAAAGCCCATCTCTTCCTCCTGTGTCCCCGTCTGTCAGCCTACTCTACAGGCTTCTTTCTTGATTTCTAAAGCACTCTCAACCAGCAACTCTCCCAGATTCTCTTGCACATCCTCTTCCGGCCAGATCTTCCATGCTCTGCCCAGCAAAGTTCCTACGTCCTCTGATCCATCTTCCGAGGACACCAGAAGCCCCCTCACTGTCACGATGATGTCACTTTGCATCCTGATCTCAGCCCATCCCTCGGGCAGCTCCCTCTCCAGTTCTCATTGTCAACTACTCCAAACCTGAACCTCCTTTTGTCCCTACACCCATGCACACCCCCAACAAAGCATCTGCTCTCCCACTCCCCCCAAAAAAGAGACAAAGGAAAAGGTTCTCAAACCTCACAAGACCTCGGCAGTGCTAAGGCCCCATGACGTCACAAGCTAAACATGCAGTCCTTGATTGAACCCAATTTATTTTAGCTACTATCATTGTGTACTTACTCTACTGAGACCTCTACATTCAATAGTTATTTATCTGTCACAACTACCGATTGAAAGAGGTGTAATTATTCACACATTATAGATTAGGAAATTGAGGCTCAGAGAAGTTAAATTACTTATTCAATCGGGTAGCTAGTAAGTGGCAGAGCAGGGATTCTTTCTGCAACATCACTTTTACTCAATAGTATGTTAAAACATTTTTAAGGAAGATAAGATCTGGGGCGCCTGGGTGGCTCAGTCAGTTGAGCATCTGCCTTTGACTCAGGTCATGATCTCAGGGTCCTGGGATCGAGCCCCAATTGGGCTCCCTGCTCCGCTGAAGGTCTGCTTCTCCCTTTCCCTCTGCCCCTAACCTCACTCATGCTCTCTCTCTCTTTCTCAAAAAATAAAATATTTTTTTAAAAAGATAGATAAGATTTATTTTAAATAAAAAATAAAAGTAAAGAGAAATAACAATGTAAAATAAATTCTTTTTTTTTTTAGATTTTTTATTTATTTATGTGACAGAGAGACAGCCAGCGAGAGAGGGAACACAAGCAGGGGGAGTGGGAGAGGAAGAAGCAGGCTCCTAGCCGAGGAGCCCGATGTGGGACTCGATCCCGGAACGCCGGGATCACGCCCTGAGCCGAAGGCAGACGCTTAACGACTGCGCTACCCAGTCGCCCCAACAATGTAAAATAAATTCTAACCATAAAGTAATATTGACAGGATATAATCCAAATATATCTTTCATTGCACTAAACACGGGGGACTGAAATGCTTGCAAAAAAAGGTAAATTACCAGGTTAGGTTTAAAAAAAAAAACCAAACCAGCCAAAAATATTGTAATACTGGCATAAAAACAGACATACGGACTGATTGGAATAGAATTGAGACCCCAGAGGGGGTCCTGAGTGGCTCAGTTGGTTAAGTGTCCAACTCTTGGTTTCAGCTCAGGTCATGATCTTATGGACAACGGATTTTCAACAAGAGTGCCAAGACCATTCAAAGGGGAAAGGACATGCGGTGCCTGGGTGGCGCAGTCGTTAAGTGTCTGCCTTCGGCTCAGGGCGTGATCTCGGTGTTGTGGGATCGAGCCCCATATCAGGCTTCTCCGCTAGGAGCCTGCTTCTTCCTCTCCCACTCCCCCTGCTTGTGTTCCCTCTCTCGCTGGCTGTCTCTGTCAAATAAATAAATAAAATCTTAAAAAAAGGGGGGGGGGAAGGACAGTTTTTTCAACAGATAGTGTTGGGGAAACTGAATATCCACATGCAAAAGAATGAAGCTGGACCCTCGACTTACATCATATACAAAAACTAATCCAAATTGGATCAAAGATAAATCTAAAATTTTAATTTAGATTGGTATAATTTAATTTTAGATTGGTATAATTTTAATTTAGATTGGTATATGAAAGCATATACCAATATGAACAGTAGAACTATAATATCACATTGAAAGATGCTTTAAAAATGGAACAGGAGGACCTGGGGGGGCTCAGCTGGTTGAGCATCTGACTCTTGATTTAGGCTCAGGTCATGATCTCAGGGGTGTGAGATCAAGTCCCATGTTGGGCTCTGCGCTGGGCATGGAGCCTGCTTAAGATTCTCTCTCTCCTCCTCCCTTTGCTCCACGCCCCCCGCCCCCAGCTCATGCACTCGAATATTCACTACATAAATAAATAAATGGAACAAATAGGTATCTCAGGTTTGGGGATGGCTAGACAAAATAGCATAAAATGGTCATGTATCCCCAAACTAACAGATACATTCATATAATTTAAATTAGATTTCTAACAAGTTTTCTCTTTTAAATGGTTTAAATGATTTTGAAGAATACTAAGCCTGGGAATAGTCAAAATATATAAAAAAGAACAGTGAGGGGGCCTTGCCTTCCCAGAAAGGAGGCATTATGAGGACACTATGATCAAATCAATATAGTATTTGCAAAGAAGTAGACAAATTTATGGAGCCAAGTCAGGGACGTAGAACTGGGTCCCTATCCATTTTAGGATTAATATATGACACACAGGGTATTTTGATTGAGCAGGGAAGAGCTGAATTATGTAATGAGAGGTGCTGACACACAGCTCACTGCTAATCTGGACCACAATGAAGTCCAGAAGGATCAAACACTTAAATGTTAAAAATAACATAGTAAAAATCTCGTAAGAAACTTGAAAAATGAGAAGACCATCTTAACCAAGGCTGCAAACCCAGAAGTCAACATGGGAAGGATTGCCATCTTTGCTTAATTAAAAAAAAAAAAAACCCTTAAATGCACACATGCCGGGGCGCCTGGGTGGCACAGCGGTTGAGCGTCTGCCTTCGGCTCAGGGCGTGATTCTGGCATTATGGGATCGAGCCCCACATCAGGCTCCTCCGCTATGAGCCTGCTTCTTCCTCTCCCACTCCCCCTGCTTGTGTTCCCTCTCTCGCTGGCTGTCTCTCTCTCTGTCGAATAAATAAATAAAATCTTTTAAAAAAAAATAAATGCACACATGCCAAAGATACCAGCCACAAAGCAAAGGAACAAAGGACGGATTTAGAAAAGATATTTGCAAAAGCAAAGCTCCTACCAATCAAGGTGGGACAAACAACGTAACAGAAGCTGGGCTAAGCATATAGAGAGGAGACTCACAGGAGAGAAGCTCCAGTGGCCAACAAACACGGGAAAGACGCTCAACCGACAACAGGCTCGCAAATGCAAATTCAAGGTACGCTACTCCCCCACTTGACTCATCAATCTGGCAGAAATTTAAAAGGCCTTTAAGACCTGTTGCCGATGGGAATATGGGCAAACAGGGATTTTCATACATTTTTCGTTGCTTAAAAAAAAACACACACACACACACAACCCACACATTTAGCTAATATTGAGTTAAACTGAAAATTCTTTCACTCCAGTAATCCCCACTCAGGGAAACCCATCCCTTACACTCTGCGGGATTTTTTGTAGCTGTGTTCGTGTTGGCATAAAGCCAAGAACAAAGCACAAGGCCCCAGAGAGCTGAATTCCACCTGTGGAATATGACAGGCACTAAAGAGTGAAGCAGGGCTGTTACACCTGGCTTGAAGGGAGTGCCCACGAGGTACTGCTGAGCGAGGGAAGTGCATTCGGTCAAAGCACTAAGAGTGACTGAGAAACCCCGTGAAAACACATCCTGTGTATAAACATTTGCACATATTTACAATCCTATACAGGCACAAAAACACATGTGTTATGGCCATGTATTCATCAGGTTCTCCAGAGAAACAAAACCCACAGGATGGTAACACTGTTGGAGGTGGACCAGGCTTTGCAATGGTTGTGGGTCATCCAAGAACAGAAATATTTAAAAAAAAATTTTTTAAGAATAGAAATATTTTTAAGCAAAAAGTATATTTGTGGTGAAATAAAACTTTAAAAAATAATTTATTTGAGAGACAGCGAGAGAGCACGCAGAGGAGCGAGTGTGGGGGAGGGGCAGAGGGAGAGGGGAGAAAGAACCCCAAGCGGACTCCATCCTGGGCGTGGAGCCCGATGCGGGGCTTGATCCCAGGACCCTGAGAGCACAACGTGAGCCAAAACCAAGAGGTGGATGCTTACCTGACTGTGCCACCCAGGCGCCCCATGGGGTGAAATAAAACTTTTGAAAAGCCTTCCTGAACCCTCCATCTTCAGGATGGTTCTAGGCAGAGCCCAAGTCATCCTCATGGCTCAGAGGACCACCTGATACGTGAAAGTATGTTTATTAGGAAAAATGCAGCAAGCACCAGATAAATGTTACCTAATAACAAAGGAAGTCCACTCTTGTTAAGTTCGAGTAAGAAAATCTCACATAAACTTTAAGATGACACAGTCCTTAAAGGATTCCTGCCCAGCAGTCACTGCTGTAGCCACTCAGACCACTCCCCGAGTCTCTCTGCTGAGGTGGGGTCTGCGCTCCCGGGTTCAAATGATGTCTCTGCTAATCCTTGGTTCTATGACTTGGTTAAGTCCCCAAGGTCTGAGCCTTCATGGTTTACTTGTCAAATGGGTATAGCACCTAACCCCATGCGTGGGTAATTGGGTCAGACTCATTTCTCCAGCGAATGTTCATTAAGACTCCTTTGTGCAGGCACTGGGGAAATAGGGACTGATGACACAGAAAAAAAGAGCCTGACTTAGGAAAGTGGGGAGGGAAACACACAAGTCACCAGATGACAAGCAACTTGGGCTGTGAGGTCCAGAGGAAGAGTCATCTGAGCTGAGAAAGCATTATCACACTACCGAGGGGGCAAATAGGAAGAGCAGTGCAAGGTCAGAGGAAGGGCTCCAGGTGGGAAGGAAGTGTCCTGGACCTCCTGTGACAGGCATCAGCTCTTGTCTATTTCCAGCCTCTGAGGGGCCTCTCTCTCCCCCCACCCCACCTTTCTCTCACCTACGTACTCCCCACTCCCCACGTATGATCTTGCAAACACACAAGTCATTCTGTATCTTTCACAATATTTTATATATTTTTAAATAAAAATGACTGGGGGCGCCTGGGTGGCACAGCGGTTAAGCATCTGCCTTCGGCTCAGGGCGTGATCCCGGCGTTATGGGATCAAGCCCCGCATCAGGCTCCTCCGCTGGGAGCCTGCTTCTTCCTCTCCCACTCGCCCTGCTTGTGTTCCCTCTCTCGCTGGCTGTCTCTATCTCTGTCTAATAAATAAATGAAATCTTAAAAAAAAAATGACTGGACAAAAACATTGAATCATTTTCCTGTAATAGACTTGTACTAAAAGTTTCAGACGTTCTGTAAAAAGATAATAATGGAAAGATTTATCATTATGAACCAATACATCACAAGACTGTACATGTCAATGACAACTAAAAATAATCTCCATCTGATTCAGACATTTGATGAGAGAAAAGGTTAAAAGAATGGAAATGAAGGGCCCCTGGGTGGCGCAGTCGGTTAAACACCCAACATTGGTTTGGGCTCAGGTTGTGATTTCAGGGTCATGGGATCGAGCCCCGTGTTGGGCTCCACGCTCGGTGGAGTCTGCTTGAGATTCCCTCTCCCTCTGCCCCTCTTGGTCGTGCAATCTCTCTCTCTAAAATGAATAAATAAAAAATTTTAAAAGATCTTATTTGTCAGAGAGAGAGAGCATGAGAGAGCACAAGTACGGGGAGCAGCAGGCAGAGGAAGAAGCAGGCTTCCCGCTGAGCAGGGAGCCTGATGTGGGGCTCGATCCCAGGACCCCGGGATTATGACCTGAGCCCAAGGCAGACGCTTAACTGACTGAGCCACCCAGGCATCCCTAAATAAATTTTTTTTTTAAAGGAAATGAGGGCTGCCTGGGTGACTCAGTCAGTCCAGTGGGCATTTTCTTGGCCTTGCTGCTGTCTACGGTGATTCTCAGACCTGAACCTTCTGCCTAGGACTCTGTGCCAAGGAGCTTTTACCCCCACGTTGAGTTCAGTGAGCATTTCAATGGATCGGGATCTTATGAGGCGTAACCGAGTGCACACTTTTGGAAAACGCAAGTCCACATTCATTTCCTCTGAAGAGACGAGTTCTTGGGATAAGGATCCTCCTGCAGGATCTGAGACTCCCAGAGATTTGGGGCCTGGGTGGAGAACCACAAGCCCCCAACAGGATCAAGGCCCCTGTCTTCTGGTCCCTGCCGGGCAGGGCCTTCTCTGTCACCCCTTTGGCCCACCTCAGTCTGCAGGCCCCTTCAGTCCCTGCCTCCATGGCAGTAAGAAGCAGCCATACTCAGGCTGCTCCTTGGTGTGTCGTGTCCCCAACAACCTTCATTCCCTGTTATCTTTTAAAACTTCAATCAGATTCGTTCTTGTTCCAAATTCAATGGCTTCCCATTGCACTTAGCGCAAAATCTGACTTCCTCACACGTGTGCCGTGGAAGGCTCCGTGACTGGGCCTTGCTAGCTCTCTGACTTCTAGATCGTCACCCCCCTAGTCACACTGGCTTCTCTTTCCTGCAGAACACTGAACTTGACCCCCTTACCCGCCATTCCTGCTGCCTGAAACACGCCGCCTCCAGATCTTCTCGGGCTATCCCTCCTCGTTTTTACAGTTTTAATTCCAGCATAGTTACGCTACCGTGTTAGAGCAGTGCCAGGTGTACGATAGTGATCAGCGATTCTGTACGACTCAGGGCTCGTGGTGGTACATGCGCTCTTCATCCCCTCCACCTATTTCCCTCCTCCCTGCCCCCCCCCCCCCGAACCACCAGTTTGTTCTCTGTACTTAAGAGTTTTTGTCAGTCTCTTTTTCTCTTTGTTCATTTGTTTCTTAAGTTCCACATCTGAGTGAAACCGTACAGTATTTGTCTCTGTGTGACTGATTCCACTTAGCACCACACCCCCTAGCTCCATCCACGTTGTGGCAAATGGCCAGATTTCATTCTTTCTCTGGCTGAGTCATACTCCATTGCGCGTTTGTACCCGACTTCTTGATCCACTCTTATGGGTATGGATATATCCACTTTATCCACTGTCTCTTCATTCAGGTCTCAGGTCACATGTCAGCCCTACAGGGCCGTCCTGGCGGCCTCTACAGCCATTCCATCCTCTCCCAGCTGCAGCTGCTGTGCCGCTTGGATGGACGACCCTGGCTTGTTTAAACCAGTGGAATTCCATCCCCCCGGCCAGAGACACATGCCCTAAGATGGTTCATTCAGAGGGAAACGCACGACTTTCCTTTTGTAGCTGGGTGAGACATTATTTTCCTTGGACCTGGCCTCGGACACATGTAGCCCCCAGAGCTCAGGGCAGCTGTCCTGCGACCAGGAGAGAAGCCCACCTTAATGTAGGAGGAAGGTAACCATGAGGAGGCTGGAGTGGAAAGACAGACGCTTCATTGCTGACGACCCTGATAATGCCTTTGCATGCCTTTGGGCCATGTCGACCAAGACATTCCCTCGACCCCTTCTGGGTGGTAGAAATCCTGACTGACAGCCCTTAGAGACTGACTAGGCCTCACTCTCGGCCAGATCACACTGTTTTATCATCGACACTTACCACTTACCCCTCCACGGCGATTATTTTTGTTTTATTATGTGAACTGCTCGTGTCCATCCCCCTCGAATAGGGGCCTCCTCTGTTTTCCCTCAAGTTGCTCCTGCACGGTGTGGCACACTGTTGGTGCTCAATTAATGTTGTTGAATGCCTGATGCCCTGATCACCAGCTGCTTCTTTTCTCCTTTTTTACTCTCTTTGTTGTTGCTGTCCTCACTTCCGGGAATATCCCCAAGTCCTTTCTCTGGCCAGCACGCACTCAGCCTCTAAACTGTACGTCATGTATTAGATGCTCCGGGACCCTCCCTGGATCTGTCTCCTCGGAGCCCTAGCTCTCCTTCCCACCTTACAAGACCAATCGCTCTCAGCAGTAAATGTCAGTTCACACCTCTGGCTCCCTGGGGAGACCATGTGCTTAATCCATTTGACAGTTTTTAACTGAACGCCGACTATGAGTCAGGCCCTATTCTAGAAGCTGGGAAAACAGCACTGGACAGTCTTACACTCTAGTGAGGGAAAGACAGTTAACAAGTGAATAAGAAAAACACGATTCGACAGCTGGTAATCAAGGCTATGTAGGACAACGAAGCAAAGGAGGAGGGGGATGAGGTGGGTGGGGGATGGGCAGGCTTAACTGGGGAGGTCGGAGGTGGCCTCACTGAGAAGGTGACATTTGAGCAAAGGCATGCATGAGTTGAGAGACTGAGCCGGGTGGATAAATGGGGAGAAAATGTTGCAGGTAGGAAACAGCAAAGGACCAGAGAGAGGAACTTCCTACTATGTCCTGGAAACATGAGGAGGCCAGTGGGACTAGTACATTGTGAGGGGACAGCAGGAGAAGCAGAGTGGTAATGGGGCTGGATTTATACAGGGATTTTGAGTTTTACTCTGAGTAAATGACAAACCACTGGTGGATTTTGATCATCAGGGTGACACGGTGTGAATTATACACACACACACACACACACATATATACATGTATATACATATATATACATATACACGTATTTATGTATATTTTAAATAATTTATTAGAGAGAGAGCACGTGTGCGCATGGACGAGTGGGAGGAGGGGCAGAGGGAGAGGGAGACGCAGACTGCCTGACGAGGGCTCAATCCCAGGACCCTGAGATCATGACCCGAGTCAGATGCTTAACTGACTGAGCCACCCAGGCGTGAATTAATATTTTTGAATGATCCCTCGTGTTCCTATGGCTGAGGCCACTGCAATAGTTGTGGGAGGAGACAGTGGTAGCTTGCACCAGAGTGGCAGTGGTGAAGGCAGAGAGAAGTGACAGAGCCGAGAGTGTCTGCTGACTGACGGAGTGTGAGAGAGGTAAAGTCGGATGACTTCAGGTTCTTCGCCTGCGAAACTGGATGGATAGATCATCACCGACAGGGACAAGAAAAACAGCGGGAGGAGACAGTTGGGAAGGAAGACCAGGAGTTTGGTTTTGGACATGATCTCTAGGCAACTGGGCAGAGATGCTAAACGGGCAGTGAGGACAGAATTGGGGGGGGGGAGGTCTAAGCTGAAGATATGAATTTGAGAAACCTTGGCATGTGAATGCTGTTTAAAGCCACAAGCCGACAGGGGATCATGAATGGAGAGTGTGGAAACAGACATGAAGTCCAGGCTGAACCTGGGGCCCGTGAATATTTAGTGGTGATGGACAGGAAGCAGAACAGCAAAGGAGATAAGGAGCAGCCATGGAAATTGGATGGGAACCAGGAGGGTCTGGTATCCTGGAAACAAGGACAAGAGTGTTCCAAGGACGAGACAACGACCAACCATGCCAAATGCCACTGCCAAGAGGATCAAGAAGCAGCCATGGGATTAACGTGGGGTCACTGGTGACTCTGACAAGGCAGCAGGGACTGAACCAATGCTAACTGTAATACACAGCAGGCCCTGGATAAACATTTATTGATTTATTGACTGTGATCAGTGAATGGCCAATTTTGACAGTCTTCCAATTGTCCTGTTCTGGTTTTACCTCCTTCAATCCAGAGACAGTGCCACCAGGGTGATCCTTCCAAAATGCAGATAAAATCATTCCCCCACTTATATCTTCAATGCAAATCATGCTGGGATGAATAACTGGGAAGTTGTACGTATAAGGAAGGACGCTGTTTGTAATAGGGGAAAATCGGAAATAAGTTGGAATACTCAACAACAGGAAATTGGTTATGGCAGCGAAGATGAATCTAAACAACAAAACACAATGTAGCCATTAAAGAACTGCTAGTGAATACTTAGTGACAAGGGTTCAATTTATGTTGCTAAGCAAATGAGTTGGGAACAGCACAATATACACAATCAAGAACCTACTTTTGTATTGAACAGGCAACACAATAGTCAGTAAAGCAGAGGATGGCAAACATTTTCTGTAAGGAGCCAGATAGTAAATACGTTAGGTTTTGTGGACCATATCCCAGGCACAATTATTCAGTCTTAATGTGAAAGTCCTCATAGATAAAATGTAAATGGTATTTTGAGCCTCATAATTTTCATGTGTCAGAAAGTATTCTTCTTTTGATGTTTTCTCAGCCATGAACAAATATAAAAACCATCCCATTTGCTGTAGGAAAACCAGCAGAGGGTTGGATTTGGCCCACAGGCCAGTTTGCCCACCCCTGGTCTACAAGACAATCAACCAAAATGTTCACTATAGACATTCTCTCGTGATGATCTGAAATCATCCTTTTCTCCTCTTTATCTTGGTCTGTTTTGGGGAGACAGTTTCCTCCCACATAACTGTTTGGCTCATCCCTTCACCCCTCTAAAGCTTTGCTCAAATAATACACTTACAGCCAGGCTTGCCCTGAGTACTTTGTTTAAAACTGCAACCTCGCCCAAAAGAGATGGCTCTTTTGGCTTGCACTTTTTTTGGGGGGGGGGGTTCTCATAACACGTATCACTTTTTCATATACTAAATAATTTAATTTTAAATACACTTGTGATCTATACCTTTTTCCTCCCAACCCCCAAGAGGTCAGGCTTCTTTACCATATTCACTAACGTATTATAGGCTCCTAGAATAATGCTTGGCACATGCTAGAGGATCAGTAAATAGCTGTTGAATGCATGCACGAATATTATTTTTTAAAATTAGAAACCTAATATACAAAACAAGCCGAAACATCTGAACCCCCAACCCAAGAAAGGAAGTCCACAAACCGCCAGGCACAAGGTCCGTTCGCAGTCCGGCCCACTTCTCCAGCCTCCCACTCCCCTCAGACCCTCCCCCGGCGCCAAGCACGCGCAGTTCCTCCCGGCGACGCCTCCTGCTGCCACTAGGAGACGCCCGAGCCCGGCCGTCCTCGAAGCACAAACCTTGTCCCACGTGATCCGCGCCGTATCCACGTGACCGGAGTCGCACCCGGTGGGCGTCACGTGACGGACTCCGCTTTCCTCCAATCGTTGTGCGCGTTTAAGGGATTCCGCCCCGGACCCGGGCCGAAACTTAAAACACCCCACTCTCCCGCCAGCCAAACGGCACGGCCGCCTGCTTCCAGCTGGGCAGGGGTGTCTCTCAAAAGTCTTCTTCTAAGGCCGCTTCACGAGGCGCAGGCCTACAGCGCGTTCAGTCCCGGAAGTGACGTCTCCCAGAGGGGCCGGAAGTGGCAGTGGAGGGAGGGAAGATGGCGGAGGTGGTGAGTCCGGTGCCCGGGGCGGGGCGGAGGGAGCCAGGGGAGGTGGGTAGAACCCGAGGCCCCCCAGTAGCCGACCCTGGCGCCGCGCTGTCTCCCCAGGGGGAGATAATCGAGGGCTGCCGCCTGCCCGTGCTTCGGCGGAACCAGGACAACGAAGATGAGTGGCGTGAGTGACGTCGGGGGGCGGGGTTAAGGAACCTGAGGGCGAGGGGCGGGAGGGAGTCAACCGAACCCTCGGGAGGGGGTGGGGCCTCTCTAATCCCGGGGCGGGCGGGGCGCAGATACCCAGGAGGGGCGTGGCTTTCTGCCGCTCGGCTGGACAGGGCGGGGCTTGGAGAGGGGGCGGCACTTGGTGACTAAAGGGGGTTTGGGCGAAAGCTTCCAAGTGCTGGGGTTTAGGGATCCGGCCCGGGGGTGGGTGGAGATCAGGTCTTAGGAGGGTGGATTCTCACCGTCTGGCTCGACTAAGGCTCCCGCCTGTGTTGTTCCCACAGCCCTGGCCGAGATCCTGAGCGTGAAGGACATCAGTGGCCGCAAGCTTTTCTACGTCCATTACATTGACTGTGAGTTCTGGGCTCGGGTGAGGTAGGGCTGCAGGGTGGGGTTGGGAGACAGCCTCTGGCATTCCTTCCTGAGCCATCCCCACTGCTGCAGTCAACAAACGCCTGGATGAATGGGTGACCCACGAGCGCCTGGACCTAAAGAAGATTCAGTTCCCCAAGAAAGAGGCCAAGACCCCCACCAAGAACGGACTTCCTGGGTCTCGCCCCGGCTCTCCAGAGAGAGAGGTGGTGAGTAGGTCCCCTGCTTCACCTCTTCTCTCCTGCCTCCTACTTTTCTCATCTCTTGGCCTCAGGGGCTTTTGGATGGGTAGAAGTCTGCACCCTTCCACTCTGGCTTCAGCTTGCAAAGGACGGGGGCCAAATTGTAGCTTCCAGAATCCAGTAGCTATTCCTATGTCCTTGAGAGGGCAGAGGGTGGGGCTTGATTACTCCACGTTGAGGGGCCCCTACTCCCCTTTCCCATCCCACCACCATCCCCACCCCAGAGGAAGACCCTGGACCTATCTCTACAGCCGGCCTCCGCCCAGGCCAGCGGGAAGACCTTGCCAATCCCGGTCCAGATCACACTCCGCTTCAACCTGCCCAAGGAGCGGGAGGCCATTCCCGGTGGCGAGCCTGACCAGCCGCTCTCCTCCAGCTCCTGCCTGCAGCCCAACCACCGCTCAACGGTACCCTCAGCAATTCCAGGGACCTTGCTTTCCTCGGAGGTCCCACCTTCTCTACCTTCTGACCCACCTTTCTTGGTTTCTCTCTGCAGAAACGCAAGGTGGAGGTGGTTTCACCAGCAACTCCAGTGCCCAGCGAGACAGCCCCAGCCTCAGTTTTTCCCCAGGTGAGTCCCCCAAACCCTTTTCTTCGTTTCGTCTCCCCTCTGGCAGCGCCTTTCAGGCTTCTCTCACCACACTCCGTTCTGTTCTCACCATTTTACCTGCAGAATGGATCAGCCCGTAGGGCAGTGGCAGCTCAGCCAGGACGGAAGCGAAAATCAAATTGCTTGGGCACTGACGAGGTAGGTCTGGGGAAGAGGGGAGCTGGGTGAAAAGGAGGGAACATCGGCAGGATGGAGAGTTTAGTGATTGGTTTAAAAATAAACAAGAAGGGGCACCTGGCTGGCTCAGTCGGAAGAGCATGCCACTCTCAATCTCAGGGTTGTGAGTCCAAGCCCCACCTTGGGTGTAGTGATTATTAAAAAACAAACTTAAAAAAATAAGTAGATAAACAAGAGGTGGTAAGCAGTGATGGTTGTTGGTAGGCTTAGGATCCAGGGAGAGTTGGTTCAGGTCAGTCACTGGGTGGTCTTTTTCAAACTGCAATTAAGAATTTTCCTAGTTTCCTTTTATTTGGAAAGTGGGGAATATAATATAGTACCAGCCCCCCCCCCCCCCGCCCCCATAGGGTGGTTGTTAGGTTTGAAAAAGGAAAGCTGTGGAAAGGTTACGCGAGCCGTCAGGTGTCCGGCTTGAGCTGTCTTCTGTAACCTGATGTTTTCTACTGGCCCTGGGCAGGACTCCCAGGACAGCTCAGATGGAATACCGTCAGCGCCACGCATGACTGGCAGCTTGGTGTCTGACCGGAGCCACGACGACATTGTTACCCGGATGAAGAACATCGAGTGCATCGAGCTGGGCCGGCACCGCCTGAAGCCGTGGTACTTCTCCCCGTACCCACAGGAGCTCACCACGTTGCCTGTCCTCTACCTCTGCGAGTTCTGCCTCAAATATGGCCGGAGCCTCAAGTGTCTGCAGCGTCACTTGGTACGAGGGGCCCCAGGGGGCTGCTTTCCTACTACCCCCTACCCTGCCCCGGCCTCTGATCCTCCTCTCTTCCTCAGACCAAGTGTGACCTGCGACATCCTCCGGGCAATGAGATTTACCGCAAAGGCACCATCTCTTTCTTTGAGATTGACGGACGTAAGAACAAGGTCTGTGGCTGAGGGGCAGCGGGGGGTCACTGGCACTGGTGGTCTGGGGGAAGTTAAATGAGCAGCTCTCTCCTGCTCAGGAAAACACTGAGCAGTCTGGTCAGCAGATCAGCTCATCCCGCTTTTGTTGAGTTCCTGCCGTAAGGCAGGTGTGGAGGTATAAAGATGACCAGTAATTAGACGAAGTCTCAGTTCACAGTCCGTGGACAAAACAGATTTGCCAACATCCCAGGGATGTGTGTCATGAAACAAAGGGTGGGTTATGAGGACCTGGAAACGGCCAGCAAAGCTTCCCACAGAAGGCGATCTTTGATCCTTGACATAAAGGATAGGTGGGTGAGGGATCCCAAGCAGTGGGGTTCTGAAGGGCAGGCGTGGGTGTACAGATGGTGTGAAAGGTAGAGATCGTTGTGGCTGAAAGGCAGAGAGGATGAGGCAGGCTCTTCTAAGAGAGCTCAGATGGTGAGAAGGTGGTCAGTTGGGGGAGGAGTAGGGGTCACTGCAGGTTTGGGGCTTCAAACCTGCCTTAGTCTGTGGCTGTGGGAAGGAAGAAGGGAGTCATGTGGATGCACTGTTAAGACTGTGAGACCACTCCTGGGCCATAGAAGGCAGCGAGGGAGAAGCAGGTATCTTGAACCGCAGGGGAGAGCTCTGGCTTGGGTGCTGAGGAAGCTTGAGGGAAGGGTGCTGCTTTCACACTGTTCTGTTCTTACGTGTGGACTTTGGCGTCCAGATGGCAGTGCCCAGCAGGGTTAAAAAGCCATGTCTGATATGCAGGAGAACATACGCGTAGAGGTAAAGCAAAGCAGCAAGATTCATCATTTTGCTGGGGCGACCCCTAAGGCTGTTACTTTCCATTTCAGAGTATCTTCTGTGCGTTGTAGGCTAGATCAGTCTCTTGTAGGTGTGACCGCAGGCGGGAGTGTGTTGTGGGTTTTGACAGGCAGATTCCTAGACTGTCACCAGGGAAGAGCTGCTCTCCGAAACCTTGGCAGAGTCTGCCTTCCTCAAGACGTGCCACCATCTGTTGACTGTTGTTGCTACACAGAGGGCAGTAGAAGCCCCCCCCCCCGCCTCCAGAAGGACTTAGATGGAGGTATGGGGAACAGGGGTAAACCTGCCCCAGCTCCCAGCAAGGGATCTAGCTGGTCAGACACTACCCCGGAGCTGGTACACGGGCGCCCTGACACTGAGAAGTCGTTCTGCCTGAGCAGCAGGGACAGCCCGGCTGATGGAATGGGTCAGGCCCCAGGGAGGAAAGCCCCTCACCGATCAGCGTCGGGTAAAGAAACCAAACAGCCACGTTTAAGACAGGGGACCCAGAGTGGTGACAGGCCTTTTCCTTTGCAGAGTTATTCCCAGAACCTGTGTCTCTTGGCCAAGTGTTTTCTCGACCATAAGACATTGTACTATGACACAGACCCCTTCCTCTTCTATGTCATGACAGAGTATGACTGCAAGGGCTTCCACATCGTGGGCTACTTCTCCAAGGTGAGCACTCACCCGGATCCTCTCTCAGCTCTGCCCCGAGCTGTGTCCCCTCCCCCCCAACTCACCCACCCCCGTTTTCCAGGAGAAGGAATCGACGGAAGACTACAATGTGGCCTGCATCCTGACCCTGCCTCCCTACCAGCGCCGCGGCTACGGCAAGCTGCTGATCGAGTTCAGTGAGTACCTGTGCTCTCATCTGGGGGCGGGTACCTGCAGGCCCAGGCCGGGGGGGGGGGGGGCAGCGCTGCCATCCTGCCTCCCCTATACACGGGCTAGGTTGCTGTGATTGTCAGCCCTGCCACCGCAGGAGATGGCCAGAAAGAAAGCTGGGACTCTCCCAAGGTTTTTGCCCTGCTCAGGGTGACTGCCCTGCTCGTCTGGGCTAGGTTTTCAGCCCCTTACTCTTCCTTGGCTAAGGTTCTAAGCACCACCCAACTTTTCCCAACTCTGATTCCTATGCTCCTGCCCGGGGCCCTGGGCAGAAGCCAGGTGAGCCCCTGTTGCACATCGGTCTGGTTCTGGGTCATCCAGCAAATTCCCGAAGGAGGAGCAGTGCTCCGTTTCCCTCGCTGTGGCCTGAGCCTTGCAGACAGTGGATGTTCACAATGCTGACTCAGCAAAAACAAGGAAGCATTGACACGTATGGCCTTGGCCTCTGCTCCTTGGATTCAGGCAGGTCCGTCTCGTGAAGCCCACGAGGGACTCTGCCCCTTCATACATGAACTCTTCGGTGTCCCCCAACTGCAAGGCCCCCTTCTGCTTCCCAGCAGCTTTCCCCGCTCCATTCAGTTCACCACTCACGGAACCCTTGGGATAACCAAGCTCTGACCTGGGAGACAGGAGGGAGCCTGAGCTGTTTGGTGAAGACACAGAGGCTTGACTTGATCAAGGTCATGGTCCATTTGAGGAATTCTATTAATAGAATGAGGCCAAGATGGGGTCCCATCCTCAAGAAACCCACAGTTTGGTAGAGTGGGCACTTAAAGAAAATGAATCTAAGCCTTTAAAGTCAAACCTCAGTGGAGACAGGAATCAGACAAGGTCACCAACGTGATGTGCTCAGTTCTGCCCAGCCGGAGCGGACAGGTGCACCGGAAGTGCCCAATGCAGGCAGTTCTTGAGGGCAGGTTGATGTTCACTGGGGAGGGGCTGGGAGCTCCCTGTTAAGGCGAGTGTGGCCTCCAGCTGATCTGTCAGGACATGCACTGGAGGGCCCAGCAAAGTTGAGGAGGAACCCAGGTGTGCCCCCTTCCCCTTCCGTGCTGCGTTCCTCTAAAGCAGCCGCCTCTGTCCCTCTCCCCGCCAGGCTGCTCCGCGGAAGTTGCAGGAGGCTGGACCAGACTGGCTGATAAAGATTGGGGGGGCAGGCAGAAGGGCTGTGACCTAACGTAATTATGACTGAGGGTGAAGAAGGGCTTCTAGAAGTAATGGAGACACCCCAGGACCCTGAAGGAGAGAATAAAGACTCTGCCAAGAGACACAAAGCCATATAAGGTTTTGCAGGGCCTGAGGGACTCACTGGGAACTGTCTGCCAGTGGCCAGTAGTCCGCAGGGTAGAGGAGGGCAGAGCAGTCAGAGAATCCCTGGAGAGGTCAGTTACCTGCTGAGGAATGGCTGCCCTCTGACCTGGGAAGTTCATTGGTGCCTCTCCTTGCTTCCTGTCAACACCTAGTAGGGCCATTGCACCTCGGGTCACAGCTAGGGGGACTGATCTGACTGCAAATCCAAATGTCTTCAGGCCTAGACCCCACGTGGGGTTTGCCTTCCCTCCTCACAGACCCAGGCAGGGTCTGGTATGATGAAAATCAGAGGCACTTGCCTTGCGTGTCATTTTCTCTGCACTCCCCTGGCTCCTGAGTACTCTTCCAGGTGGAGTCTCGCTGCTCCCATCAGTATCCTCCACAGCACAGAGATGAAGAGCTAATGCTCATTAGTTCTACGGGGAGACAGACGCAGCAGACAAGCCCCATGTGCCAGGTCACAGAACTCCCACGTGGCAGGGCCGAGATGGGAATCAGGCAGTTCACCTCTGTAACTCCTGTTCTGAAACGTTGGTTGCACAAAGGTGTGATCGCTTACCCTTCCTGCTCCCTTGCTGTAGGCTATGAACTCTCCAAAGTGGAAGGGAAAACGGGGACCCCTGAGAAGCCCCTCTCAGACCTTGGCCTCCTATCCTACCGGAGCTACTGGTCCCAGACCATCCTGGAGATCCTGATGGGGCTGAAGTCAGAGAGCGGGGAGAGGCCACAGATCACCATCAAGTGAGCCCGGCCCTACCTCCTACCCTGGGGGTGCATGGCATGGTCCGTCCTCACGCTTGGGGTTCCTGGGGGCTTGGGGCAGAGATGAAGGCCTCCAGAGGACCTGATCTTTGCCCTCCCACAGCGAGATCAGTGAAATCACCAGCATCAAGAAGGAGGATGTCATTTCCACCCTGCAGTACCTCAACCTCATCAACTACTACAAGGTAGGGAGGCAGGCGGGGGACAGGCGTGTGTCGGGCTGCAGAGTGCGGGCCCCGCGTGGGCTGACCCCCTGGGCCCATCCCCCATCCAGGGCCAGTACATCCTCACGCTGTCAGAGGACATCGTGGACGGACACGAGAGAGCTATGCTCAAGCGGCTCCTTCGGATCGACTCCAAGTGTCTGCACTTCACGCCCAAGGACTGGAGCAAGAGGGGAAAGTGGTGACCCGACGCCGTGCACAGCAATGGCAGCAAAGCAGAACTGGAGCTGACAGCACATCCCACCCCTAGCGGGGCCTCCGAGAGGCACACCAAGGGAGGTGGGGCTGAGGACAGCTCCATAAGGAGAGGACCGGCCTGATAGGGGCTGGCTGGTGCCCAGCACCGAGGTGAGCTCAGGGCTCAGGTCAACTCCAAGGTCAGCTGGCTGCAGGTCTGGGCCTGCTATGAACCAGAAACTGGACGGAGCCAGGCAGCTGTGTACAGCGAGATGGGGGGGGGGTGCACTCTGTACAGAGGGCCAGTGGCTGTAAAAATTTCTTTTGTAAAGTAGGAGTTGTGGGGGTTGGGTACTGGCTGCAGAATTCTGGCCTCTCTTGCCCTCACTGCCCCCCCCCTCCCCGGCAATAAATTGTTTCTATAGGCCAGAGCCATGAAAGTTTCTTTTGGGAGAAGGGGCAGTGCCAGCTTAGGGACTCCTCCCAAGGTGCCCCACAAACTCACAGGTGCTGTGAAGAGCTTGTTTATTGGGGGTGATGGAATCCGTGGTTCCAAAATGAAGAGCTGGTTTATTGGGGTGAAGGGACTGGGTGGCTTTCAATGTCATGTTCCGGTTCTCAGTCCTCAGGCACCTGTGCGTGAATCTGCAACAGGAGTCACCTCTACCATTGGATTTTGGACATAGAGTGACTGGGTGGCGCACATGTTCTAGGAGGGACCTGGCTACTCAGAATGATAGCCCCTTCTAGACAGATCAGAGGTGGGGAAGCCACACTGCCCCCGACCATTCTGATCCTCCATTCAGACCCAGGCTCCATCTGCCCCATTGTACTCCCCAGCCCTGAAGCCCCATATCCACTTGGGCAAGATTCTGGGCAACCCATGCAGTAATGGATGGGGCTGGAAGAATGAGGGCCATCCACCTACTCACCGCTGCAGCCAGGCTGGGCCAGGTTAGGGCCCCGCGCACTTTGGCATCCGGCCCGGGGATGGTCTCCAGGCCCCACAGCGTGAAGCGGCTGAAACTGGCGGTGGCTCCGATAAACTGGTCCTGAGGAACGGGCCTGGCTCAACATCGGGGCCACCAATGCCGCCCGCACCTCCCTCCAGCCCTGTCCCCTTGTGCTCACAAAGTCCCGCTCCAGCGCCTCGGGGGGTTCCGCCAGCTCCTGCTCCTCTCGCTCGTCATTCCATGAATCCTCCGAGAAGTCCTTTCCCACCAACATCTCTCCCTTTTCTTCCATCGCCATCACGTATCCCACGAGGCCCGGCGGCACCACCACCTCCTCGCCCCGTAGTCCACGGCCCCGAAACGACACTTCGAGTCCTGTAGGAGGCAGGTGCAGAGCCTCGGTGAGGGCCCTATTCAGGCCTTGCGGGGCAAGCCCCTTGGGGCCCTCCCGCCACCTCCAGTGGACCACGATCCCCAGGAGTCCTCGCGCCGCTCCTCACCGAGGAGAGTGCGGCGGGGGCGCGGGGCCTGCCGGGAGCCGTAGTCCGGCAGTGAGCTCTCACCATCGGGACCCTGGCGCATGGCTGGGGTGAAGAAGCGCTCCACTGGGGCGGGCCCGCTAACCAGAACCTCGCAGGGCAGAAGGTGCAGCGTGGCGAGGGCGGCGTCGTGCAGCGTGCCGGGGCGCAAGTGGACGCGGCACTTCTCGACCGTCTTCTCGTCGCTGCTTTCCATCCTCCGCCGCGATTCCGCCGCTCGCGGACCAAGGCCAAAGCTGGCGCGTAGAGCGCGCAGAGCCTGTCGGGAAGCCGGGGACGATCAGCGCAGAGGCTCTTGGGAGGTGTAGTTCTTCCCTGAGGCCCTCCGAGCCTCTGCGAGCCCCGCCTCTCTGTGTTCAAGTCCCAGTCTTTTCTTCTTGAAAATGTTTTTCAGTGGTACATTCATATTGTAAAAAATTAAAACTATTCCGAAAAATACTTTTTAAAATGTTATTGGTAGGGAGAATTGTTTGTGTGTTTTACGGGGACATCAGCCCTTCTTCAAATACATTGGAGATATTTTATCCGAGTTTGTGGTTTGTTTTCCAAACTGTGACTTTAATTTTTTTGTGGTAGATTTATCAACCTTTTCTTCTTATGTCTTTTTTGTTTTTGCAATACTATTTCTTTTGTGGGTTCTTAATTCTAACGTTTATTAGATATATTTTGTTAGATATATTTTGTGAAGTTCTTTTATAAAACAAGCACATACAAAACTGGCAATTAACGTTACAATTGCATTTAATTTAGATTTGAAAAAGTGAAACACACCTCCAGACATACAGGTGCTGTGCGTGATGTTCTGTTAAACACGAACAATTTCACAGAACATCAACGTCGGACGAAGTCACTCTGTGACATGCAGGATGAAGACAAAAACAAGATCACTCTATAATCATGTGAACATCAACGAAGACAGGAACATTGTCCAAACCACAAAAATGATGAAACATCCCTCCACCTTGGGTAATAGAAGTGACATTTACCAATTACAGCTTTAGCTTTTGTCTAGGTAAGATTTGTTAACATATCCCATCCTAGAAAAACTCCCACTTCCTGGCAGTATCCAATCCAGAGAAAAACTGTGGCTTTCTTAAACCCTCCCCCAAATCACCCAGCACAAGCCCAAATCCTATAAATCCTTCCTACACACCCTTTTACTGAGATGCCCAACAGTGCAAGAGTAATAAACTCATTTGTTCAACTACAGATGTGTTCCTGATAGTCTTTGGCTGGAGGGTATTAACAGATTAGAGAGACCTGCTTTAGTTTTCTATCAAGAATAAGACACATAATACTATTTATTCATGTCTCCTTTTATGTCTGTCTGTGCCATTATGAAGTTTTCTTTATATATAATAGTTACTACATATTTTAAATTTATTCCTAGATAGCTTTTGTTTCTGGTATAAATTAGATTTTTTTCCATTTTATTATTATTTTTTAGAGACAGAGGGGTGGGGAGGGGTAGAGGGAGAGGGAGAGACTTTTTTAAGATTTTATTTATTTATGAGAGAGAGAGAGAGCGGGGGGAGCAGCAGAGGGAGAGGAACAAGCAGACTCCTCGATGAGCGCAGAGCTCGGCTCAATCTCATAACCCTTAGGTCAATACCTGAGCCAAAATCAAGAGTCAGTTGCTTAACAAACTGGGCCACCCAGGTGCCCCATTTTCCATTTTATTTTTGACCATTATTTATTTAAAGCAGAGGTTGGCAAATCTCACATATGATCTCTGTCACAGTTACTCAACTTTGTCATTGTAGCATAAAAACAGCTATAAACAATATGCAAATAAATAAGCATGGCTGTCTTCCAGAAAAACTTTTTTGCAAAAACAAGAAGTGAGCTGGATTTGGTCGGCAGGCATAGTTTTCAGGAAACTGTTGATTCTCACACATTAGTTCTTAAACCAGATAGATACTGAATTCTTCTGTTATTTCTAAGAGTTTTCATTTTATTTTCTTGGGTCTTCCAGAATTAGTCCTTCCACTTCCAAACAATGATAACTTTGCCTCCTCACTGCATTGTGTAATTTGTAGCATTTTCTAGCACTTTCAGAACAATCTCACATTTACTAGTATCAGTGGACCTCCTTTTCTGTTTCCTGAAATTTTCACGGGAACGCTTTGCTATTTCACCAATAATCATGAAGCTGTTTTTCGGTTTGTTATACATTCTGGTTAAAGCTATACAACTAACTGTTTTTTTGGTTTTTTGTGGTTTTCTTAAAGATCTTATTTATTTATTGGACAGAGAAAGACAAAGCGAGAGAGGGAACACCAGCAGGGGGAGTGGGAGAGGAAGAAGCAGGCTTCCCGCCGAGCAGGGAGCCCGATGCGGGGCTGGATCCCAGGACTCTGGGATCACGCCCTGAGCCAAAGGCAGACACTTAACGACTGAGCCACCCAGGCACCCCAATGCTATTAACTGTTTTTTTAACTCAGGAGTAGATGTTGGATTTTATTTTTATATTTTTGGTTCTGCAACTTTCCCACAGTCTGGATTCTACCGATTGTGTTCCTAGGGTCATGGTCATCTGTCCTATATTTCCTGCAAATTAGTAGTGAGTTCTAGAGTTTCATCAGATTCTCTGGGGGGAGGAGGCAAGACTATTTCAAGGGGGTGGCATCTTTTTCTGTCAGGGGATACCTCATGTCTCTTCTCTGAGAGGTCAGCAGTCATGGATGATCACTGTCTAGATCCTTTCATTCATTAGGGGCTACGAGACTGATATTCTAAGTCCACCATTCTTGTTTTATTTTTTTTTAAGGATTTTATTTATTTATTTATTTATTCGACAGAGATAGAGACAGCCAGCGAGAGAGGGAACACAAGCAGGGGGAGTGGGACAGGAAGAAGCAGGCTCATAGCGGAGGAGCCTGACGTGGGACTCCATCCCAGAACGCTGGGATCACGTCCTGAGCCGAAGGCAGACGCCTAACGACTGCGCCCCCCAGGCGCCCCTGTTTTATTTTTTAAAGATTTTTAATTTATTCATTTGAGCGAGCGAGAGAGAGAACAAACAGGGGGAGAGGGAGAAGCAGACTCCCCGCTGAGCTGGGAGCCCGGCGACGTTGGGCTCGATCCCAGGACCTGGAGATCATGACCTGAGCCAAAGGCAGACGCTTAACCATCTGAACCACCCAGGTGCCCCCTAAGTCCACCATTTTTCTTTCACTGTCTATAATACTTCTATAAAGACAACTCCCCCTCATCAACTATCTGGTTGCCCCTTGGTACAGTGAATATAAGAAGAGCAAAATAATTGTTTGATACTTTCCTTTTATTTCTGTTTTTAAAAATAATAAATGGTTTCCCTGGCATGCTCCAACTATGACCTTTTTAAAAAAATTATCATCATTAAAGAGTAGATTTTTAACATTTTGATATAATTTAGCTAATTGTGGTTATTATTCTTTTTTAAAAAAAGATTTATTTGTTCTAGAGAGAAGCAGAGGGGTAGAGGGAGAGGGAGAGAGTCTTAAGCAGACTACGCTGAGCAAGGAGCCTGACGCAGGGCCGGATCTCACAACCCTGAGATCAGGACCTGAGCCAAAGCCAAGGGTCCTGAGCTTAACCGCCCGAGCCACCCAGGCATGCCGTGGTTCTTATTCTTATCAGTCCCCACATTGTCGCATCTTGCCAGTGCAAGCCTCTTCAAGTTACCTCGTGAGTCTTTTTATGTGAACTTTTTGAGTTTTGTATAGTTTTTTTGCTTGTTTTCCAGAATCACAAGATGTTCCTGGCTCATTTGTATCCCACTGTTTGTACACGTGTATCTTTTTTTTCTGCCCCTGGACTTGAATCATCCGTTTCTACAAGGATCCCTGGTTTTCTTACCAGGAAATTGTATTTACTAAACCAATGTGAAATTTGATGTGCTCATTGCCACTAGATTGTTTCTAGATGTTTTCAGTGGACAAAGCTAGGAGATATGTAGATTTCTCTCTTAAAGGGAAAATACATCACGAGATCCTACTGTTACTTCTAGGACAACGGGGCTTTACTAACCTCATTGCTTGTACATTTGTATCCTGTTTTTCTCCTGCACTGAAGAATGCCAGTTCTCATCCACTTGGTTTCCCACTATATACGCAACAGTCTTGGAAGAAAAATAACAGTGCCACAACTAAGAATAACATTAATACACAGTTTAAGCATTTATTTTGTAGCTTCCTTTGTCCTTAACTTATATTCCACTATAGATATATACAATTCAATTACTGTTTTTAAAAGTCACGGAAATGGGGCGCCTGGGTGGCTCAGTCGGTTAAGCGTCTGCCTTCGGCTCTGGTCATGAGCTCAGGGTCCTGGGATTGAGCCCCAACTTGGGCTCCCTGCTCAGCATGGGGTCTGCTTCCCCCTCTCCCTCTGCCCAACCCACCCCCTACTTGTGCTCTCTCTCTCTCTCTCTCTCAAATAAATAAAATCTTAAAAAAATAAATAAATAAAAGTCACTGAAACATTAGAAACATTATTTATTCCTTTAAAGTATTAGCCTAAACTTATGTACATTGAATTCAATTTCCTGATATTTTGTTGAGGATTTTTACACCTGTGCTCATGAGTGATACTGATCCATAGCTTTCTTTTCTTGTATCTGGTTTTGGCGCTAGGGTGATGCTGACCTCATAGAATGAGTTTGAAAGTATTACCTCTGCTTCTATTTTCTGGAGGAGATTATAGAGAATTTTTGTTGTTCTTTCTTTTTTTTTTTTTTTAAGATTTTATTTATTTATTCGACAGAGATAGAGACAGCCAGCGAGAGAGGGAACACAGGCAGGGGGAGTGGGAGAGGAAGAAGGAGGCTCATAGCGGAGGAGCCTGACGTGGGGCTCGATCCCACAACGCTGGGATCACGCCCTGAGCCGAAGGCAGACGCCCAACCGCTGTGCCACCCAGGCGCCCCTGTTGTTCTTTCTTAAATGGGTTTTCACTACTAGAAGTCACCTGGGGAAACAACCAGGCCCGATGCTTTCCTTTTTGGAGGGTTATTAATTATTTTTTGTTGTTCATTTTTAAATAGATTTTTATCTTTTTCAGATTTATCACAGTATTATTGCTAAATTATACGATATTTAAATTGTACATCATGATGATGTGATGTGTGCGTACTCTGTGAGAGGGTTCCTCCCGGCCAGTTAATTAACACATCCATCACCTCACATGTTTATTGTTATAATTATGTTATATATTAATAATATATAAGGGTATCTATGATACTTTATATACTTATTAATTATTGATTCAAATTCTTTAATGTATATAGGTCTATTCAGATGATCTATTTTTCTTTTTTTAAAAAATATTTTATTTATTTATTTGACAGAGACAGAGACAGCCAGCGAGAGAGGGAACACAAGCAGGGGGAGTGGGAGAGGAAGAAGCAGGCTCCCAGCGGAGGAGCCTGACGTGGGGCTCGATCCCATAACGCCGGGATCACGCCCTGAGCCGAAGGCAGACGCTTAACGACTGAGCCACCCAGGCGCCCCAGATAATCTATTTTTCTTCGTGTAAGTTTTCTTACTTTACATCATCCAAGGAATTGGTCCTTTAAGTTATCAGACTGCGGACAAAGTGTTGTTTGTAATATTCCTTTATTATCCCTTTAATGGCCATGGGATCTGTAGTGATGACCCCTCTTTCATTTCTGGCATTAGTAATTTGTGTCTTCTCTCTTTTCTTCTTAATCTGGCTAGAGGCTTATTGATCTTTCCATAAGATCAGCTTTTGGTTTCACTGATGTTCTCTGTTGATTTCCTGCTTTCAATTTCATTGATTTCTGCTCTAATTGTTGTTATTTTTCCCCTTCGCTTGCTTTAGGCTTATATTAGTCTTCCTTCTCTGGTTTCCTAAAGTTGGAGCTTAGATGATTGATTCTCAGAGCTTTCTTCTTTTCTAATATATGCATTCAATACCATAAACCTCACTCTAAGTGTAAGTTTCACTGAATCCCACAGATTTTGACAAGTTATATATATATATATATATTTTTTTAAGATTTTATTTATTTATTCGACAGAGATAGAGACAGCCAGCGAGAGAGGGAACACAAGCAGGGGGAGTGGGAGAGGAAGAAGCAGGCTCATAGTGGAGGAGCCTGATGTGGGGCTCGATCCCATAACGCCGGGATCACGCCCTGAGCCGAAGGCAGACGCTTAACTGCTGTGCCACCCAGGCGCCCCTATATTTTATTTTCATTTAGTTCAAGATATTTTAAGTTTTCTCTTGAGACTTCCTTGATCCATGTGTTATTTAGAAGGGTGTTGGTTAATCTCCAACTATTTGGGAATTTTCCTGCAATCTTTCTGTCACTGATGTCTAGTTTAATTCCACTGTGGTCAAAGAACAGATTTCTATTCTTCTAAATTTGTTAAGGTGTGTTTTATGGTCCCAGATGTGGTCTTTTTGGTGAATGTTCCACTGCACTTGAGAAGAACATGTAGGCTGCTGCTGTTGGGGGCAATATGCTATAATCTATAGAAGTATTCTATAATTAGATCCAGCTGATTCACAGTACTGCTCAGTTCAACTCCAGCATTACCGATTTTCTGCCTGCTTGATCTGGCAGTTACTGATGAAAGGGTGCCAAAGTCTCCCACAGGCAGTGCATTTGTCTATTTCTCCTTTCCGTTCTATCAGGCTTTTGCCTCATATGTTTGTTGTTGTTGTTGTTTTTTAAAGAGAGGGAGTGGGGAGGGGTAGAGAGAGAGGGAGAGAGAGAATCTTAAGCAGGCTCCACACCCAGCACAGAGCCCGATGCAGGGCTCAATCTCATGACCCTGAGATCATGACCTGAGTCAAAATCAAGAATCAGACACTTAACGGACCGAGGCACCCAGGCGACCCCGCCTCATACGTTTCAATGCTCTTTTTTTAGGCGCATCACATACACATTAGGGATTGTTAGGTCTTCTTGGAAAATTGACCCCTTTATCTTTCTCCAATGCCCCTCTTTATCCCTGATAATTTTCCTTGTCTGAAGCCTGCTTTGTCTGAAATTAACGCAGCTAGTCCAGCTTTCTTTGGATCAGTGTCAGTGTGGTATATCTGTCTTCACCCCTTTACTATTACTCTCTCTTTGCCTTTATATTTAAAGTGGTTCTCTTGTAGGCAACATACAGTTGGGTCTTTTTTTTTTTTTAATCCATGCTGACAGTCTCTTTTAATTGGCGTACTCACAATGAAAATGATTATCGGTATGGTTGGATTAATATGAATGATGTTTTCGGTGTTTTATTTGTAGCACTTTTTAAAAAAATCTTCCCCTTTCTCTGTATTTATTTATTTATTTATTTATTTATTTATTTATTTATTTATGATTTTATTCTTTGGGTTGCCTGAGTGGCCTAGTCGGTTGGGCATCCTACTCTTGGCTTCAGGTCAGGACACGGTCTCAGGGTCGTGGGATCCAGCTCTGTGTCGGGCTCCATGCTCAGCACAGTCTGCTTGGGTTTCTCTTTATCTATCCCGCTGCCCCTCAACACTCTCCCTCTCTCTCTCAAATAAATAAATAAATCTTTTTTTAAAATAAAGACTTTATTATTCTTTTTTTAAGGTAATCTCCATACCCATTGTGGGGCTTGAACTTGAACTTACAACCTTGAGATCAAGAGTCACACGTTCTACTGACTGAGGCAGCCAGGAACCCCTGCCTTCTCTGCCTTTAACTGGCATTTTATATGACTCCATTTTCTCTCCTCTCTTAGTGTATCAATTATACTTAAAAATATTTTTATTTGTCCCCCTAGAGTTTGCAATATATGTTTATATTTCATCTAAGCCTGCTTTCAAATAACACTATACCACTTCCAGGAAGTGCAGACACCTTGTAACAAAGTAGTCCCAGTGTCTGCTTGTAACGTGCCCTTGTTACATTGCTGCCATTCATTTCAAGCGGCCCTGTAACTCTTGAAGCTAACTGTTCATACCCCCCAGGATCCCACTTCTGCTTTGCTGTCACGTCCCCTGCTTACTAGGTATTTGACCTCATGGGTAGCTCTCTATGACCAACTAACTGAAGAATAAAAAGCCCAAACCGAGCTTACAGATGGTTTACATCGAAAGCTGGTACCAACTGGACATAGAATGCGTGTCGTCACAGCCCATGGGGGCCAGAAGGAGAGATGGACAGCTAGTTATCCACTTGGTCTAGAAAGACGACGACCAGCAGTCTGGCTCTACATCAAGATTTCTCCACCTTGACACGACTGACATTTGGGGCTGGATAATTCTTGTGGGGGCTGACCAATGCGTTGTAGGATGTTTTAGCAGCGTCCCTGGTCTCTATACACCCCATGCCATAGCAGCGCCCTTCCCCCAGTCCCCTACAGTTGTGACAACCAAAAACGTCTCCATCTATTGCTACGCGTCTCTTAGAAAATGAGACCATCCCTGCTTGAGAACCGCTGCTCTACAGTGATTCATGGTGGAGACTAAAGGTCAGGCCGATGTTCTGGGACATGGAAAGAACGTGATTAGAAATTTGGTGGCTCAGATCACTATGTTGTTTGTATACCTGAAACTAATATAATAGTGTTTGTCAGTAATACCTCAATAAATTAAAAAAAAAAAAGAAAGAAACTTAGTGGGGTGCCTGGGTGGCAGCACCCGAATCTTGGTGTCGGCTCAGGTCTGATCTCAGGGTTTTGAGATGGAGCCCGGCCTTGGGCTTTGCATTCAGCTCGGAGTCTGCCTGGATTTCTCTCGCCCTCGTCCTCTGCCCCTCCCTGCCGCTGCGCACTCTCTCTCTCTCTGAAATAAATAAATAAATCTTAAAAAAAAAAAAAAACAAAGAAAATAAACTTAGTGGCAAAGAGGTCTAATAAAGAGGTATGTGCATAGGCTTCTTGGAATGGGGTCAGTATAATGTTGTATCTCCTGGATAAGGGTGTAGAAGGCGACACGTCAATTTCCCAGTCATACCTATTCTTGCCCGATAGGCTCGTGAAAAAAAGTCGCCATGGGCCAGGGATGGAGACTGCAAGGTGAGCTCAACAATGGGAATTTCCCTCCAGCGAAGCTGATCTGACCATTGCCACAGATGAATGCCTCACGGTCCAAAAGGAGAGACCTGCACTGAATTCCCGGTAGAGCAGAACCTCTTCCAAGAGATCAGCCAGACACTCAGTTTCAGTTTGATGACATCGTATTGCCTCGACGACGGAGGTGGCAGAAATTCCTCTCCACGATCTGCTTATTCTGGGGATGGCTTTGCTAATGAACATATCTTTCTAGCGTCAGGCATAGGATATGGCATGTCCTTATCCTAATGGTATCTACGAATTTTCATCGATAGTGGTAACTGACATGGAGAGGTCAATGTCATTGAGAGAAAAGCTCAATGTTACTTACAGTTCCCCTGGAGACAAGAGCACAGCACGCCGCACAGGGCCACGTGGGGTAGCGCCGGAGCTGACCAGGAGTCAGAAAGGAGTGAAGGGAAGGCATACGTCACTGCCTTTTTCGGGGCTTCTGTGGGAAAGTCAAGGCAGGGAAGGGTAAACAGCTTAGGATTGGCTAGTTTGAATACTTCTGGTGGACTCTGGGGCATAGCGATTGTCCCCAGGTGCCTGGTACCAGGGCTGATTTAGGGCAAGGGAATACTGGCGTGGTATCTGAGAGGTAAATGGAGGAGGTGGTTCACGGTGCGGGCTCTGGATCACAGGGGACATGTAAACAACTTGGGCTGGTGTTGAGCCGAAGTCAGCCGCTTAGCCCACTGAGCCACCCAGGTGCCCCCCTTTGCACATGTTTTGATTGGGTTGTCTGTGTCTTTGTTGTTGAATTGTAATAGCTCTTGATATATGTGGACACTACATCCCTATCAGATATATGATTTGCAAATGTTTTCTCCCATTCTGTGGGTTGTCTTTTCACTTTCCTGATTGTGTCCTTTGATGCACAAATTGTAGAATTTTCGATGAAGGGGCGCCTGGGTGCCTCAGTCGTTAAGCATCTGCCTTCGGCTCAGGTCATGATCCCAGGGTCGTGGGATCGAGCCCTGCATCAGGCTCCCTGCTCAGCGGGAAGCCTGCTTCTCCCTCTCCCACTCCCCCTGCTTGTGTTCCCTCTCTCGCTGTGTCTCTCTCTGTCAAATAAATAAATAAATCTTAAAAAAATTTTTTTTTCAATGAAGTTCAGCTTACCTATGTTGCTGCTTATGGTTTTAGTGTCTTATCTAAGAATCCATTGCCAAGTCCAAGGTCATGAAGATTTACCCCTATCGTTTCTTCTCTTTTATAGCGTTAGCACTTACAGTTAGGTCTTTGATCCATTGTCAGTTAATTTTTGCCTTAGAAATTGCATATGAATTTTAGGATCAGCTTTTCCATTTCTGGAAAAAAAAAAGACCATTCAGACTGTGATACAAGGATTGCACTGAACTTGTAGATAATTTGGGGGAGTATTACCCTCTTAACAATATTCAGCCTTTTGCTCTGTAAACATGGATGCCCTCCCATTATTTCCATCTTCTTTAATTTCTTTCAGAAATGTTTTGTAGTTTTCAGTGTATGACTTCTGCATTTCCTTGATCAAATTGATTCTGAGGTATATTATTCTTTCTGGTGCTATTATAAATGGAATTTTTTTTCTTAATTTCCTTTTCAGATTGTTCATTGCTAGTGTATAGGGTTCAGTAGACACCCTTGAGATCTACTATATTGATTATTGTGTTGTTTACACCTTCGATTTCATTCCTTGTTTTTGGTCCTCTTCATACCCTCTAGTTCCATCCACATCATGAATCTTTTTTTCTATACAAAAATCTTTATTTTAACATTTAAAAGAATCACATGTATGATTCATCCTGACCATTTTACCAGGCTTGGCCACCCAATAATTTACTCACAAACGTAGGTACTTGGAAGATTATTGCATACTTCTTTCACTGATGGAGTCAGGGTGAAGTGGCCAGTCTCCCCACAGTCAGAGCCCAACTTGCAAATGGTAAGATTTCATTCTTTTTTGATGGCTGAGTAATATATATATATATATATATATATATATATATATATATATATATATCTCACATCTTCTTTATCCACTTACCAGCCAATGGACAGTTCAGCTCTTTCCACACTTTGGCTATTGTGGACATTGCCGCTATAAACATTGGGGTGCAGGTGCCTCTTTGAATCAGTATTTTTGTATCCTTTGGATAAATACCTAGTAGTGAAATTGTTGGGTCGTAGTATAGTTCCTTTTTTTTTTTTTAGGATTTATTTATTTATTTGGGAGAGAGAGCGCAGGGAGAGGGGCAAAGGGAGAGGGAGAGAGAGAATCTCAAGCAGACTCCCTGCTGACCATGGAACCTGATTCAGGGCTTGATTTCATGATCCTGGGATCACGCCCTGAGCAGAAATCAAGAGTCCAACATTTAACTGAATGAGGCACCCATGCCCTGGATAGTTCTATTTTTAGCTTTTTGAGGAACCTCCATACAGTTTTCCAGAGTGGCTGCACCAGTTTGCATTCCCACCAACAGTGTAAGAGGGGTCCCCTTCTCTGCATTCTTGCCAACATCTATTGTTTCCTGAGTTGTTCATTTTAGCCATTCTGACTGGTGTGAGGTGGTATCTCATTGTGGTTTTAATTTGTATTTCCCTGGTAATGAGTGATGTTGAGCATTTGTTTTCATGCGTCTGTTAGCCAATTGTATGTCTTTGGAGAAATGTCTGTTCATGTCTTCTGCCCATTTCTTAACTGGATTATTATTATTTTGGGGGGTGTTGAGTTTGATAAATTCTTCATAGATTTTGGATACTAGCTCTTTATCTGATATGTCATTTGCAAATATCTTCTCCCATCCTGTCAGTTGCCTTTTAGTTTTGTTGATTGTTTCCTTCACTGTGCAGAAGATTTTATCTTTTTTTTTTTTTAAGATTTTATTTATGTGACAGAGAGACAGCCAGCGAGAGAGGGAACACAAGCAGGGGGAGTGGGAGAGGAAGAAGCAGGCTCATAGCGGAGGAGCCTGATGTGGGGCTCGATCCCAGAACGCAGGAATCACGCCCTGAGCCGAAGGCAGACGCTTAACGACTGCGCCACCCAGGCGCCCCCAGAAGATTTTATCTTAATGAAGTCCCAATAGTTCATTTTTCCTTATGTTTCCCTTGCCTCTGGAGATGCGTCTAGTAAGAAGCTGCTATGGCCAAGGTCAAAGAAGTTGCTGCCTGTGTTCTCCTCTAGGATTTTGATGGATTCCTCTCTCACATTTAGGTCTTTCATTCCTTTTGAATGTATTTTAGTGTTTGGTATAAGGAAGTGTCCAATTTCATTCTTCTGCATGTTGCTATTCAATTTTCCCAACACCACTTGTTGAAGAGATGGTCTTTTTTTCCACGGGATATTTTTTCCTACTTTGTCAAAGATCAGTTGACCATGTAGTTCTGGGTCCATTTCTGGGTTCACTATTCTGTTCTACTGATCTATGTGTCTGTTTTTGTGCCAGTACCAAACTGTCTTGATGATTACAGCTTTGTAATAAAGCTTGAAGTCTGGAATTACGATGCCTCTGGCTTTGGTTTTCTTTTTCAACATTACTTTGGCTATTCGGGGTCTTCTCTGGTTCTGATATTTCTTTCTATATAAGGTGTACATTCTTTGATATGTTTTTTATTTTTATTTTTTTTAAAGATTTTATTTATTCGACAGAGATAGAGACAGCCAGCGAGAGAGGGAACACAAGCGGGGGAGTGGGAGAGGAAGAAGCAGGCTCATAGCGGAGGAGCCTGATGTGGGGCTCGATCCCACAACGCTGGGATCACGCCCTGAGCCGAAGGCAGGCGCTTAACCGCTGTGCCACCCAGGTGCCCCTTGATATGTTTTTTAAAGATTTTATTTATTTATTTATTTAGAGTAAAAGTGCCAGCGGGGGAAGGGGCAGAGGCAGAGGGAGAGAGAGAAGCTGAAGCAGACTCAACGCTGAATGTGGGGGGATGTGGGATCTCACAACCCTGAGATCATGACCTGAGCTGAAATCAAGAGTTGGACACTTAGCCGACTGAGCCACCCAGCCGCCCCTATTCTTTGATCTTTGATTTATAAGATAAATTTATAAGATAAATAGGAAGGCTTATATTTTTGTTCTGGTGTTTACCATTGTATTTATACCTTTAAAAAAAACCCTCGGTTTCAAAACTCTGTCTGGCTTATCCATTTTTACTCGTACTTTTAACTCCCACCTATTGTCTGTTTTATCAGTCAGGGTCCAATCAGGAGAGAAATCACACAGTAATTTGAATGGGGGAAGTTTAATATAAAGAATTATTAACTATAACAGGGGACTGAAGTACCAAGGCATTGGCCAGTAATAGGAAAATGAACTCCAAAGCATATAAAAATAGCAGATATAAGAAGCAACTACCCCCACCCCCACCAGGCTCCATTTACAGCAAGGCTGTGCCCAGAAGAGCACCTCCCTTCCTACCCATAAGTCTGAGATCCAGATCTGGTTGGACGAAGCATGCCTGTGGCTCACAGGGTGGCAGAGATGTTACTGTGGTTCTGTGCTGGTGGAACTTGCTGGAAAGCCATTCTGTAGGGTGCCTGGGAAGCCTGTTTATGGGGAGGTGTCTCACTGGAGATACTTTATTTTATTTTTTTTAAGATTTATTTTTTTAAGAGAGAGAGAGGGCACAAGTCAGGGGGAGGGGCAGAGGGAGAAGCAGACTTCCCATTGAGCAGGGAGCCCGACGTAGGGCTTGATCCCAGGATCCCAGGATCATGACCTGAGCTGAAGGCAGACGCTTAACTGACTGAGCCCCCCAGCGGCCCCTCTCACTGGAGATACTTTGCTGCAAAACTGTCACGCGCTACAGGCGGCTGGTGCTGGCACAGCCATGGTGCTGAATCTGCTTGTCGCCTGGAGCCTTGAGTCCTGGAGAAGCTTCAGGGGATGGTCTTGCGGGTCTGTTAGGAGGTGAAAGGAAACCTTCCTTCTGCAATGGCTCCTCTGCGCCCTCTGCTGACAAAGCTTAATAGTGAGCCAGCGGCTAGGACCGATATTTAAAGGGGCCTGATTTATTTTCACAGAGCAGCCATTAAGAATGAATTTGGAGCTGAGAGTCACCTGTACCCCAGCAGTGAGCTTTAGCCTATTTTCCTCCCTCTCCCTTCTTCTCCCACGCTTTTAATTATGTTAATTACATTAATTATTGCAATATAAAACATTTTTTTACATATTTATCCTCATGCCACCTTTGTTCTAGCCTCAGGTCATATATACGTAGATTCATCATCTCTCGGTTGGAAGAAGTGCTTTCTCTTTCAGACTGGCTCCTGGGTGCCCAATTCCTTTTTTTTTTTTTTTTAAAGATTTTATTTATTTATTCGATAGAGATAGAGACAGCCAGCGAGAGAGGGAACACAAGCAGGGGGAGTGGGAGAGGAAGAAGCAGGCTCCCAGCAGAAGAGCCTGATGTGGGGCTCGATCCCAGATCGCTGGGATCACGCCCTGAGCTGAAGGCAGACGCCTAACCGCTGTGCCACCCAGGCACCCCATGGGTGCCCAATTCCTGAAGCACTTGTTGAAAAACAGAAAACTGTTTCCTATGGCCTTGATACTTGAAGGACAACTTGTTTGAATATAAAATCCTTGGTTCACCAAAAGTGCTGGCCCACTGCTGTATTGCTTTGTATGTTGGCTTTTAAAAAATCTGATGCCATTCTGATTCCTTTGCCTTTGTGAGTTATTTGGTCTTTCTTCCTGAAGATCTTGAGCTTTTTTTTTTTTTTTTTTTTTTTTTGAGAGAGATTGACAGTGAGGGAGCCAGTGGGGGAGGGGCAGGGTGAGAGGGAGAAAGAAAATCTTAAGCAGGCTCCATGCCCAGCGCAGAGCCCAACCTCACTGAGAGCATGACCTGAGCTGAAATCAAGAGTTGGAAGCTTTGGGGCGCCTGGGTAGCGCAGTCTTTAGGCCTCTGCCTTTGGCTCAGGGTGTGATCCTGGCATTGCGGGATCGAGTCCCACATTGGGCTCCTCCACTGGGAGCCTGCTTCTTCCCCTCCCCCTCCCCCTGCTGTGTTCCCTCTCTCGCCGGCTGTCTCTCTGTCACATAAATAAATAAAATCTTAAAAAAAAAAAAAAAGTTGGAAGTTTAACCAACTGAGCCACCCAGGCGCCCCTTGAGAATTCTCTCTCTCTCTCTCTTTTTTTAAAATATTTTGAAATCTAATGGTTTTATGAGGATATGTCTCAACATTGATTGTTCTGGGTTAATTTTCCAAGTTTCCCAGTGGGCCCTTCGATGTGCAGATTTTTTGCTCTTGGAAAGTTTTCTCGTAGTGTTAAATATCAGCTCTGGTTCACCGTTTCGTTTTTCCTCTAAGACTCCAATAATACAAATGGGATTCCTTCTTTGACAATCTTCCACCATTATTGTGTTCTGACTGCGACTTCTTTATCTCATTTTCATTCTCTTGGTTGTTTTTCTTTCTTCAGTGTCCCTTATTATATATTTATTTGAGCCTATTCTCCTTTGGGCATCTTACAAGGTAATCTGTATTCTGGATAATTTTGTCTGTTCTTCCATTTCTCTCCTGAGTTCAATCAACCTTCTTCATTCTTTTCCTGCGTTCTATCAATTTCCATCCTTTTCAAAATTTCTCATTCTGGGTGAGTTTGCGCATCCTCAAACACTTGTTCTGAGCATAGGTAGCCTGTTCAGAGTGCGTGTTCAGCTTCCTGCTGCTTTGTGGCTGTTAATTCAGGGATGTGTGTAAATTTCCCTTGGTTGATATGCAATGAAATTCATTTTTTGGTGTGTTGCAATGACTCCATATGAACCTGTTAATCTTTCCTTGCTAATTTCTGTGGCGCTGGGCATTTTCTTCCAAGTTTACTGCTCCCTCTTCTGCCTCATCTGCGGAGTCCAGATGCTTTCATGGGTTTGTTTGGAGAGTGGGGAGGGAGCTGTGGGTCCTTGATTTTGTTCTTTCGTCTTGCAGAGCCATGAAATTTCTCCATTTGCTTCTCCTTTGACAGCCAAATGCCAAAAGGCGCTTCTCCCTTCCTTTTTGCCCTTTGCTCTCCCCAAATCTGTGTGTTTCAAGACTGCCCAGTCAAATCACCACGTACTTTGAAATCCCTGTCTTGTAGTCAAAGCGCTGACCTGCCCTAGACATGTCTTTACCTTTTCGGACTTGAGGTGGACTCAGTCTTTCTGGGAGGTCTTCCATCAAGCGGCGGCCCTGACTAGCTCCCCTCTTCTCTTCTAGTTTCTCTCTGCCAGTCTGCCCAGAGCCCGTGTAGGGTGGGGCTGGGACGGGGACGTGGGAGAGCATGAGCTGTCACTTGTTTTGTGCTTGTTTTTACTTACAGGTAGTTTTAAGCTCGAGCATTTTATCTCCAGGTTATCCTGAGGGTTGGTTTTGTGTGATTATATCTTTCTCTTCTCTTTATTCCATATTATTTTTTTGGCGTGGAGGCGATGGGACCCTGTGCTGCTACCAGCACTGTCTTTACCCATCTGGAAGTTTGTCTCAAAATATTCACTTCTCATCTCTCCAGCTTTGGGCCTTGCTAGTTCAGAGTCCTTGGTACCAAGAGTGAATGCTAATGGACACAGCCCTGGTTCTTTTGAATGGGAAGGGAAGAGCACTACCTTGTCATTTTGCCCTCTTCATGCCTTGGAACCAATAGCTCTGAAAGGATGACTGGTCCTGGTGATCAAGGAAGAAATTGTTGTGGCCACACAATGGAGAGGGAGGGGGAGTCCCCAGGACTGCCAGGCCCAGTGATGACGTTCACTCAGAAAACTAAAGACACTCAACGCAGGCAGACTTACCAAGGACTCAGGCCTCTCAGGGATGAAGATCACCTTACTAGGTCAAGAGCCTTGAAGGAAAAAAAAATATATATATATATATACACACACACACACACACACACACACACACACACACACATATGTATATAAAATGGATCATAGAAGAAATAAGTTATAAATACCAATCTAGGGTTGAGAAAGAAAATACAAAATGCCCGATTATATCTGAATTTCAGAGAAACAACTTTTTTGGGGGCGGGGGCACAAGTATGTCCGAATGTTTGGGACATATTGATACGAAAAAATTATTTGTTGTTTCTTTGAAGTTACCTGGACACCCTGTACAATATTCTTATTTGCAAAAGCTGGAAGCCCCAGTTACGGCCTTGTAACTCACTGCACAATACTTTCCTCCTTGCAAGTAAAATATAGCTTAACCAATATTCCTCCCCATGTCTTTTCCTCTGTGTCATGTGAAGTGTGCGTTATAACTGATTACCTTCCTAATCCAGTGCGTTCGCTACAGAATCCCGGGACGGGGTCGTGACTCAACTATCAAGCATCTCCACGTCCACGAGCATTTCTGCAGTGGCCATGCCAGGGTGGGGGTGGGGGGCCAGGAGCCCGAGTGCTGGCAGGGAATGTTTTGCCCCAGAACCGACACTCTACGTTTCAGTAGCCAGAGCTGGTCTCAGGGCCGGGCCTAACCTCAGGGAGGTGGGGAAAGGTATGAATGTACCGGGAAGTGGAGAACCAGCAGCTGGCCCACATTGCTAATGTCCAGACAGGTGGCCAGGGGCTGATGGAACTTGGGGTCTTCCCTTTTGGGAGGAAGTCTTGGTTGTAGGAGGGGTTGTTGCGGGAGCAGGTGGTTGTTGCTATGACCTTCGGGAAGCTGGAGTGTGAGCAGGGGTACGTGGGCATGGAGCATGCACAGGGGTGGACCGTGTGGATGGCGTGGGCTGGAAACTCATGTCCATCCCTACCTTCCTAGGCGTACCGAGAAGATGCAAAGCTAAGAACTTGAATTACTCAGACATCACTTAGTCCAGTTAAGCACATGCGTGCCTTGTGAATTCTGCTCCTAGTGAGTATCCCAGGGCAATTGTTGCAGAGACACGTGAGGGGACATATATGACGTCCACTGTGCCAGGTGTGTGTGTGTGGGGGGAAGTTGGAGGTCATCCGGGGCCCAACAGTGGAGAAGTGGGTGGATGCATGGTTGGCTTGACAGACAAAGGGATGGTTGGTGAGTCCTTACACAAGCCAGTGATCTTAATCTTAGGCTAAGGATTAACCCTACCTCCCGCGTCTGAGGCAAAAAGAAAACAACTGTTCTCCAGACTCCCCTCTGCTGGAGGTCCGTGGGAGACGTGCACGGCCCACTCACTGATGCCCTCTGAAGGACCTGGGCAGAGGGAACCAGGCCGAAGCCATCTGGCAGCTTCGGGAGCTCAGCCTCTCTGTAGGGTGCCCGCACGCCGGCTTCTTGGGGGTCAGGAGGCCGTGCTGGCAGCCCCACCCGCCTTCCAGCGGCCGTCCCGGCACCAGGTGCTGAGAGGAGCTGGACGGCAGGCAGGGAGGGCAGTGTGTTCTAGAACTCACCAGTGCCGAGACTGGCTCCCCGAGGCCCCCTTCTCTAGCCTTCCCAGCCGCCTTGGAAGGAGCCAGGTGTCCGCAAACAGCTGGATAAGCTTGTTTCCTGGAACCAACCCCTTCCCGATTTGCCGTAGCTGGCCCAGATCACACGAGATCGCCATACCTCAAACTCGGGACAGACCTCCGGGCCTGACCTGGAACAGCCCTGCTTGTCCCAGACCCTGCTTCCCTTTCCCATGCTGCCACAATTTGGAGGGGCAGGAATGGCCCACAGGAACTTGTGGGCCGGAAGCCCAAGAGGAAGGGGCCCTTCGCCAGCAGAACAGTTAGGCCTGAGCCCCTGGTCCTTCAGGGCCCAGCACTGCTGACTCCTGCTCCTGTGACCTCCCAGGGGCTGGCCCCAGGACGGGGAGGCCTGGCCGCTCTGTGGCCCTCTGGCCTGTGCAGTTCTCCCTTCTGATGGTGTGGTAATGGAAACCTGCTCCGAGATGACAAAACCCGATTACTAACCAGCTGGGTGACCACAGGAAAATCATTCAACCCCTCTGGCCTACAGATTTCCTCATCTGCGGGGCCCTGCTGAGCTGTTGCAAGCATGCCGTGAGGCACCATCGTCTGTGGAAAATACCAGCTTCGTGCCTGGCAGCAGAGTTGGCCTCCATACATTTGAACCCAAAGTATCTCACATGTTTGGAAAAAGGACAAGGGGGACTAGTTTTTTCTACCTGGAAAATTCTCAGGTCCGCAGGTTGGGTTGGAGTGAGGAAAAGTCGGCTTTGCTGTAGCGCATGTCGGGGGGCCTCCCTCTCGCCGGCTCCCAGGCTATGCTGACGGGCCCTTCCTGGAGCTGGCTCCGAACACCACAGCATGGGGAGCCCCCTCCCCGGGAAGGGGCCACCGGACCACTGCAGCCTCCTGTTTCTGGCCTTTGGACCGTCGTCCTAGCTAGTCTGAGCTCCCTGGGGCAGGGACCCCACCAAGCTCTGGCGCTGAAAAGCCTGGTCCCCGGTGAGGAGGCCTAGGGCCAGCTCCCACGTTCCTAAGTTGCTCCATGGCTTTGGGCTGAGCCCCAACCCTCTCTGGGAAGCAGAGACAGGATATTTTTTCTCCTCCTTGCCGGGCAGGAAGAAACTTTGGAGCCCTGCAGTACGGGGGTTCCTAGTCTGGAAGTTTTCCAGGAGCCTCTGCCCCCCGCCCCAACCCTGCCGTGTGCATGCCCCCACCCAGGGCTCAAAAGAAAACAAACTAGTGAAGGTCATTGGTGAATGTAAGGTTTGTTTCTTTTTTTAAGAAAGGAGCCACAGGACTGTGTTCTGGCCCTCAGTGCCCTCCTTGGGCAAGATCATCTCAGGGTCTGGCCTGGCCTCCGGGTTCAGACAGCGGCTGACAGCCCACGGAGGTAGTCCCCGGCCAGAGGCAGCACAGCCCAGTCGTCTGTCCGTAGGGCCACGGGCACTCCGTCCGCCTGGGCCGCCTCCAGTCGCAGCAGCAGCCTCGAGTCTGGGGGCAGGCGGATGGCCACATGGTAGCTGGTGGGGGGCTGGGCCACCACCACAAAGGGCTCCAGGTGGCATGACACCAAGGCCTCCAGCCCCTGTGGCCCAAGAGGGCACCAAAGGCGACTCTCGGTGCCCTTTGGCAGGCAGGAGTCCCAGAGCTCCTCGAAGAAGCCCCGCTTGTCCCCGTCGGGGGCCTGCGGGAAAGGCAGGAAAAGGTCAGCGAAGTTCACAGGCAAGGGCGGCAGGTGGGCATGGCACGTGAGGCCAGCGGGGGTGGCGTACAGCGCACGCACGCCCAGCTGCGTGGGAGCCGGGCGGCGGGGCTGCAGAGGCAGGAGCAGAGGGGGGCAGGGGCGGCCCGGGAGCAGGCAGGGCACGTGGATGGCCCCCAGGGGTGCGTAGAGCTGTCCTTCTACACGGAAGCGCAGCTCCAGAGAGTAGACGGGCTCCAGCACCTCCACGTGCAGCCGCAGCACAGGGACCGTGCCCACTGCTTGGCGGGGCCCCACACTCAGCCGGATCGGGGCCGGGGCCTCCTGCACCATCAGCACTGCGGCGAAGCCCTGGTTCTCGGCCACCAGTGAGGAAGTCAGTGCAGGGGCGGCCAGCGAGGGGCCCAGGGCCACCCCCAGCTTGGGCCCCGCCAGGTGGGCCAGGAGGATGTAGTAGAGGCGTGCGTGGTCCCGCCCATCGGGGTCCTCCAACTGCCTGGCCAGTGCCTGCAGCAAGTCGGCCAGGCCTTCCCCGACACCCGCCCGCAGCAAGGCCCGGCAGACCTGCAGCAGGGCCTGCTGGAGGCCCCAGTCCGTGCAGTGGGCCGCCGCGGCTCGCAGGAAGCCGAGGGTGGCACTTGGAGTGTTCCCGTCTGCCACTTTCGCCAGTATCTGCAGGTGCCAACGAAGGGCCTCGTCCCTGCCCGGCCTGGACACCACCTCCTGCCGCAACACCGCTCTCAGGGGCTCCCCCAGCTCAGGGCCCACCCTGTCCAAGAGATCCACAAAATGGGGAGCCAGCGCAGGCCGGGCTCGGTACAGCCGGGCCAGTCCGTGGGTCAAGGGCGTCAGCACCGCAGGCTGCGTGGCTAGACAGTGAACGACCAGATAGGAGGCCTGGAAGCAGAGAGTGGCCAAGGCCCGGGGGCCCGCATCCAGGGCTGCCCTCTGCCGCAGGCCAGCCAGCAGCTCCTCCAGGTACTGCCGGGGGCTCCAATCCTGGCCTTTCTCCTCCTTTTCTTCATCTTCCGCACAGAGCAGGCACAGCAGATGCAGGCGGGCCAGGAGGGCCATCGGGTCATGCAGGAGACTGGGCAGGAGGCCGCGGCACAGCCGGGGCCCCAGCAGCAGGGGGGCGGCCTCCTCGCCTGTGGGGCCTAGAGGCCAGTTCTCAGGGAAGTTCAGCAGGCAGTGCAGGTAGAAGAGATGGGTGGGCAGGGGCAGGGCTGGGTGCTGGGCGGCCAAGGTGAGCCGGCGGAGCAGCAAGGCCTCATCCTGGGCCGTGAACAGGGCTTCGCCAAAGGCCGCCTTGAGTGCCAGAAGGGCATGCAGCAGCGTCAGCTGGGCCGTGCCCAGAAGCCGTACCAGCTGTGGCTTGAAGAGCACTGGTGGCTGCCCCCGAAGACCCCGCAAAGCCCAGCCCAGCAGCCACAGAAGCTGGGCCTGAGCCACCGGAGTGAGCAGGTAGGAAGAGTCCAGAAGCTGGGCCACAGCAGCCCGCAGCTCCCGGGCCTCCTCAGGACTGGGCTCCAGCACTGCGAGGCCACACTCCTCCTCCTCAGCTGCCGGCCAGCTGGGTGCCTGGGGCTGAAGGTGGGCATCCCCTTCCTCGGCTAGTGCCCAGTTCCAGGGACCACCAGCCGTGGGCGTATCCCCCGCCACGAGCAGGCCCTGCAGGCCCGCCCTCGCCCTGGCCTGTATCACCAAGGTGTTGCGCAGAGCAAGTGCCAGCAGCAGGCTGAGCGGCTGGACTGGCCCTTCCTGCCCCAGCAGGCCCCGGAGCAGCCCCAGGCAGCCCCCCAGCAGCCCAGGCTTGCAGCTCTCCAGCTCCCGCAGGCACTCACACGCTGTGGCCTGCAGGGGGCGCTGCTCCGAGGCGGGACCAAAGCCTCGCCCCAGATCGCGGCCCGAGGCCAAGCCAAGAAGTAGGGGCAGGAGCCGGCGGGAGGCTCCCGAGGTGGGGCCCAGCGCATCTCCTGCCGCCAGGGCTGTGGTGGCCGCCAGTAGCAGGGGCCGCCGCAGGGCTGAAGGCCGTGGGGGCAGAAGGACCAGGGTGTCCAACAGGGAGGTGGCGGCTGCCTCGGCCGCAGCGGCGTCCGGCCACAGCTGGGCTGGGTACTCCAGGCTGAGGGCCAGCAAGGAAACCTGGGGATGGGGGATTTGGGTGGGAATCACGAAAATGAGGTTCGGGGCGCGGTGGGCTGAGGTGACCAGATGGGCCAGGGCAGGGGGTGCACGCAAGGGCCTACCTTGGCCTGTTCGCTCAGCTTCTCACTTCTCAGTTCGCTCAGCAGGTCACGACCCAGATCCTCACCCTCGGGACTGGCCATGAAGGCGGACGGGCTGGTCCGGAAGGCGCCCAGGCGCTGGGCCCAGGCTTCCCGGCTCAGGGGTCCCATGGTCCGACACCCAGGACCCTGCAAAGAAGCCAGGGAAAGTCAGGCCCGTGGCCGCCAGAGGGCGCCCGAGCAACTGCGCGCACCCCGAAGGGGCCGCCGTCACCCCGGGGCCGCCTCGCAAATCTCAGCCGCCCCCTGCCACACGCAGACGCCGGCGGGTTCCCCGCGCCCGGATCCCGAGATGAAACCCAGAAGTTTCGGGGGCGACGCCAGAGCGGCAACCAAGGGTCCCCGCGGGGCAGGGCCGCCAGCGCGGGGTGCGTGCCGAGGGCTCATTAGGCCGCCCGCCAGCTGCCGGCACCGAAACCACAGCGCCGCCCCGGCCCCCGGCGCCCGCGGTAACGGGCCGGCCGCTCTCACCCCGCCTGACTCAGCCGCCGCGGGCGCTCAGGCCGACCGGCTCCTTCCGGGCGGCGGCGCGCGGCGGGGCGGGGCGCACGGCGCGTGGGCGGCGGGGGCGGGGCCGTAACGGGGCCACCGCCTCCCCTCCCGCCCCGCCAGCAGGTGCCGACTCGCCGGTTTCGCTGGGGCTGAGTAACTGTCCCGCTGCGCGCGGGCCCCTCTTCCCCGAAACCGCCTCAGGCCCGGGCAGAGGCGGTGGAGTTGAGTGGGCCCGGGCTCCCGGATGCCGGGGTCCCGTCCGCTCGCGGGCTGCGATCCAAGGGCCTTCCGGGGGGCATCGCCCGCCGTGCCCGCGAGGATGGCAACCAGCGCGCCCCCCGCCGGCGTCCGGGCGCTCCGCACCCTCCGGGGGGCGTGGGGTGCGGGTCTCTGGGCTCCCAGGGTGCCCGCTGGGGGGTGTGCAAGGTGCGGTCCAAGAGCGCCCGCAGGAAGTGCTCCTCGCAGCCCCGGCCGAACCGGTCGGGCGGGCGCCTCAGGGCTTGGCTTCGCTTCTCCGACGCCGGCCCCGGCCCCCCACCGGCTGGGCTTGGGGGCGCGGAGCCGGCGCCGGGGTCACCGCGGGCGGAAGCTGCTGACCTTTGCCTTAGGCCATACCAATAGTTGACAGGCGGCAAGGGCTGTGGCAGCCGAGCCAGGGTGAAGCTGGCAGGGCAAGGCCATAATCCTGGGTGAAGCGGGGAAACAACGGGATGCAGACGTGCCGAGCAGCCGGCCCGGTGGATCGCACACGGCATGCCTAGCACGGACGCGGAAACAGACTTCGCCGCCCAAGACCCAGGGCCAAGCAGTGCACGAACCCAGCACTCTTGAATTCCAGTGGGCTGATCAGAGCTGTTTGGCGACACTCAGGGGGCTTGCCTGGAGCTCACCAAGCAGCAGTGCCTCCTGGGCCCAGGACCCACACGGCAGATGCCCCACTGACCGCTGGCTTCCGGGACCCAGAACTGCGGGCGTCCAGGCCCCACAGGCTACAGTAACGCCTTTGGCTCTAATTAGCCGCCTTTGAAGATGAAACAGACCTGAGCCCCCATGTTAGCGCTGCCAACTAGTTTCTCTCCTTTCTCCAGGCTCCGAGGGCCCCTCCCTACCCCGTCCTTCTGCCCTCCAGATGGGAGGTGGTAGGGAGTGGTGCAGTAGAGAGAGCTGGAAAAGAGGCTGTCTGGGTGCCCACGGTGCCAGGGATGCCAGGGGGATGGAGATGGATCCACCCCGAGGGACAGGTCCAGCTGGAAAGCCTGGTCCCAACTCCTCTGGGCCCTGGCTCCATAGTTGACTCACAGGCGGCAGCCCCAAACCACTTCCCTCTAGGTGCCTCAGTTTCCCCATCTATAAAATGGGAGTGATGACTCCCGCCCAAGAGACTGTGGGGTGGGGCAGCCTGGCTAATTAAACCTAAGATGAAAGAGGCCAGGATGAGAGCAGCCTTGGGAGGGAAGGCAGCTTGGGGGTAACAAGGAGCCTGTCTGGTTTCCCTGTCTGAGGCCCAGAGGGTGCTGATAACTACACACCCCTAGCCCTCACCACTCACAGGGAAGGAGGAATGATTATTAAACCTCTTTTACAGCTGAGGAGACAGGCTTCAAAGGGTCAGGAAATCTGCCACTGGCTTTGGCCCTCATTCCGCCTCTGACAGCAGCGTTTCTGAGCCTTGGCTCCTTGGGGCCGGGGGTCTGGAGGGAGGGAACCTGCGTGTGGTTCCCGGTGTTGTGGTGGGTACATCCACACGGACTCCCAGGCTCAGAGCAACCCTGGGGCACCTGGGGATGGGTATCATTCACAGATGAGGAAACGAAGGCCCGGAGAAGTGCAGTCACTTGCCCAAAGTCACAGAGCCCCTAAGAGGTGGAGCCTGGACGTCAGCAGACAGCCCCTACTGCCCCTGACTTGGCCCTCCTTCCATACCAGCTACCGTCAGCCCTCTTGGGTGTCCAGGTCCTGGGATGGGCTTCCCCCTTACCTGCCTGCCCAGATGTCCCTGCCCTGTTCCTCTGTGGGAGGGTGGCACTGGTCTGTCCCTGGCACAGGCCAGGCACAGAGCTAGGCTCAGCCCACCAGAACCAAGGGCATGAATCTGCAGTCAGCAGGCCTGTCCAGGAAAGTGACCTCCCAGCCAAGTGGGCCCACATGTGGGCTGCAGCCAGGTGGCTAAGCAGGGAACTCCCGCACTCGATGTTCACACCTCATTCCTTCTCTTCCTGCTCAGTTTCCAGCCTCCCGGGTGTAGCCCAGCTCTGGGGAGACAGCAGACACAGGGCTTGGAAAAGAGAAAGTCAGTTTCCCAAGGGGTCCTGAGCCTCAGTTTTCTCATCTGTAAAATGGAGACATGGCCAACCCATCTTCCCAGCACTGGGTGCTCCCTGGGGATACAGGGATGCTTTAGAAAGAACACATCGATAGGCAAATCCATAGAGAGAAAGCTGAGTAATGGATGCCGGGGGTTTGGGGAAGAGAGGAATGGGGAGGGACTGCCAATGTGTACGGGGTTTCTTTTGGGGTGATGGGAATGTTCTGGAAGATCGTGGTAATGGCTGCACAACTCTGTGAAGATACCAAACCCCCTGAATTGTATACTTTAAAAAGGTGAATCTTATGGTATGTGAACTGTATCTGAATAAAGCTACTACAATGGTGTTAAAAGAAAGAGGTCCTTTGTATACAGAACTTTCGAGAGGAGAGGGGGTCAACAGACAACAAACAAACAGGACAAACCAAAATTTCACAGAGGAAAAGGTGCTGCAAGGAAAACAGGACAGGGTGATGTGCCAGAGGTGACCGGGGGACAAGGATTTAGCTAGGGTGGTCAGAGGGGCCTTTCGGAAAGGGGGGAGGGACACTTGGCTGAAACCTGAATGACAAGAGGTAACCAGTCATGGAGTGGGGAGAACCGTTCCGGGAGGAAGGCGCAGTGGAGGAGAGGCCTGAGCAGGACCAGGTTTGGGCGGGCTCCGAGGATGGCGGGCACACGCAGAACCAGCAGGAAGGGAGAGGTGAGCGGTCAGGAGGCCAGGAGGGACCAGAGTGCACCAGGCCTCCAAGACATGATTCGAGCTGCCCTGGGAGCCGCTGGCGGTTTGGGCTACGGGAGACCGGGAGACCGCTGGCTGCGGGTGGGGGAAGGGGGCCAAGGTGGCTCAGGAGGCTGCCCTGTGGCCAGGTGAACCGTGACAGGGCCTCGGCCCAGGGTGGTAGCTGCGGGGCTGGAGGTTTGCGCACAGGCTGGCTGATTTGGGAGCTCCCAGGACTTGGCGGTGGGTGGACGTGGAGGGTGAGGGAGGAGGGGGACAGATGACTTGGGGCTTTGGTCTCCGCGATGGGGAAGGCTGTGGGAACTGAATACGGTCTGGCAGGCCAGGCACGCAGCCACCAGGACAGCCTCCCCTGGCTCCTTGGCCTCCTCCAGCAGGAACCTTTGGCTTCTCCCTGCACGGCTCCAGGGGCTCCGGGGGCCCAGATGGCTACTGCCCCCCCCCCCCGCTCCACCGAGGGAGCCTTTGTCCACCCCGATGGCGGGACGGTTGGGAGGCCCACGGGCAGGACCTCCGCAGCGGCGGACGAGTCGGTGTCCGGCCAGTACTCGTGGTTTCCCAGGGGCTTTGTGGCCTCCGCGAGGCGCTTGTGGAACAGCGCTGGAAAGGCCACGGTCTGAGACACTCAGAGGCCTCGGTGGCCGGGGCACCATCAGCCTTCTTTAAGGCTGAGTCCCTTTTCGAAGGCTGCTAGACTTCTGGGCAAAAGCAAATCAACAACATCTCTTGACCGCTTTGAGGAACAGAGCTGGAACTGGGAGCCCCACTTTACAGATGTGTAAACTGAGGCCCTGACAGGTTAGGTGGCTTGCCTCAAGTCCCCAGAGACTAGAAGTCTGGGGCAGCCCAACTCATCTCCCGGACGGAAGCCCTTCTGTCTTCAGCCTCCCTGCTTCCCAGCCCCTGCCCCACCTCCACCCCTCCAGGCTCCCCTGCTAAGCTTTTTCGGAGAACAGTTAGGGGTTGTTCCAAGCCTTCTCCATCTAACTCCTGCCCCAGCTCTCCCCGGGCTTCTCAGGCTGGGAGCCCAGCACCAAAGGCGGGAGCCAGCCACCATTCTTTGGGGAGCACAGTCCTTGCTTGCTTGCTTGCCGGAGTTCTGCCTTCCTTCACACCCCTGTCCACTGTACCAACAAGAGAGGTCCGCTCAGAACACCTAGAATCAGCTCATGGCTCTGTGTGCAGGCGGTCCAAGCCACCATCACCTCCTACTTACTTGTCTCTCTAGTCCTCTGTTCTTCCACGGCTTCCCACCACTCTGAGCCTCCCATGACATGGCACAGCTGCCTCTTCAACCTCAGATCCCACACCCTCCCGCCCCCTCACAATACCGCCTCGTGTTTTGGTTCATCTCACAGACACTGGGCTCACTTCCACTCTGGGGCACCAGCTGCTCCTTCCATGGATCCGGCTCTCCCCTGCTCGCACAGCTGGCCCCTACCGCTTTCTCAGGTCTCAGCACCCCTGCCTGTCACTATCCCAGCATCAAAGTCATGCATCACTCTAAAAGTTTCCTTCTGTCTTGCGTCACAGAATCAGTGCCAAGCAAACGGTAGGTGTTCGATATTTGCAGACTGAATTAAGGAATACGAGTGGATGATATCCGACACTGTGTGAACGGAGCAGAAGGTGCCTGCCGGCACGGAGCCCACGGGTTAGCCTGCTGTTTATCCAAGTTCACGCTCATTGTCTCGTTCTGGGGCGGCTTGTGAACCACAGACTACAGCCTATGGCTCACATCTGACCCGCAATCGTATTTTGACTTGTCCCATGTTTTTTGTTTTTTCTTCTCAGCCAACTTTTAAAAATTGGTACATTTCACACACAAATCTGGATTTTTGGCTTTTTTTCAAAAATGGACAGATGTGGCCACATTGGGTTTCTATGCTCAAATGACATGACTGTGACTGTCCCTTTCGATAGGCACATTCCCCACCGTCCCCACCATCTCTCTCTCTCCCTGACACCTCGTGTCTGTGGCCTTCTATCACCGAACCTACCCTATTGCTTTCCTTATAATAAATTTGCTCCGAATCCATGCCTCTGCCAAAAGTTGGAACATGAAAGCCTGAACGGGTCACATGAGTCAAGAGAAAGAGATATTCATTCATGCAACAAATATTTATCGATAATCCACTATGTGCCAGGTACAGCTGTAGACATGGAGAAACAGCAGCGGACAGCATGGGGGATGATCCCTCCCTCCGGACATGTGGAACATTCTTTCTGCAAGTGGAGACATTTGAGTGGTTCCTTCCTAACCGCCCCTCCCCCCCATGAGAAAGACTGTGCTTCTTGTGTCCCAGTCATCAGTGAAGACTTCTTTTACACTAAGCACTTACTGTATAAGAAGCCCCTGTCCGGGTCTGGCACAACCAAAATGCTCAATAAATACTTGTTGAATTAATTCACTAAATTTACCTCCTAGACAGACTGTGTTGGTCAATGTTGTTTCTCCGGGATTTATTCAAAAGGTAAGTGCATAGTAGGTGCTCGCTTCATGCCAGTTGAACCAAAGGGTGCAGGTAAGAAGGGAGGGCGGACAAAGTACATTTGGGGTGCAAGAAGGCAAAGCCCTGGGAGAGGAAGGGGCAAACAGGGCCGTCCCTGCCACTGCGGGAGCTCACAGTGACCCCAGGAGGTAGGTGACAGGATTCTCAGGTGATAGACTAGGAAACAGGCTGGAAAGGAAAGCCCCTTGGCCAAACTCACAGGCCCCAGCAGGGAGTGAAGGAGGAGGCCCATCTGCCCCTGAAGTACAGTCTCCCCACCAACCTACGGGTGCTCCTGGACCACCTGCGGGCGGATACAGAGGGCCTGCCCGGAGTCGGCCACCAGCCTTCTGCCCCCTTTTGACGCCTGACTTTTGAATTGTGTGAATTCATTTATCAGGCTCATTTCCTCTTCATCTGTTCCAATACACGTTTAACATGTGGGAAAGGTGTATGCGTGGTAGAGATCCTGAAATGTTTATTTTATATGGGGGTAGAAGTCCAGCTAAAAGGAGGAAGGGGGTCCCATTCCTGACTGCAGTAGGCCAGCTGGTAAGAGTGGCCCAGCCGAGGCCACAGTAACTTGGAAAGAACAGTGCTCGGAGGGTGGGCCTCCCTCCAGCTAAACCTGGGGGCTGGGCAGAGCTTGTTGGAGGGTTGGGGGGAGGGGGAGGGTGTGTGTCCTAGGCCGAATGTCAAGAGGGTGGGCTGTGGGGGGGGAAGCAGACAGAGCCTCTGCCTTGCACTGGCTGCAAGCAAAGTAGGTTAGGCCTGACTGTTTCGGACGTCCTCAGCCTCCTCGGCCTTGTTGCACCTGAAATCTGGCCCTCTGGGACCAGGGTGAGGGTGTTTGCGGGAGTGTAAGGCCCGATGAGTAAGGCGCTAGGGTCTGGATCCCAGTGGACTTGGAGAGGTTTAAACGCTCCTTCCTCCACGGAGCCTTTCACACTCCCCCCGGCCAGAAAGCGGGCTGCGGGCAGGGATCAGCGATCTGCTCTCCGCGGGCACTCTCCGCTTTGTACTGTGGCCGCGTCGTCCCCGCGGGCCCGCCCACCGGTCTACGCGCTCCTGGGGCCTCGCGTGCCTGCCCGCACGGAGCCGGAGCCCGGCAAATACCTCTGGGCTGAACCACGAATTGCTCAGCCAGGCCTTCGGGATCCGGGCCGCCTGGGCCCCGGCCCGGTTCAACAAGTGTGGGCGGGGCCGCCGGTTCCCGCCCGACGGCTTCGCGCCTCCCCAGGCGCCCGGGGCGCGCCGAGCCAGGCCGGGCCCGGCCCCGTTGGGCGAGTTTCATTTCATCACCCGCAGAGCATGCGAGCGCGGGTGCACATAACGTTGCCCCCTCCCCTCCTCGGCTCCTTCCGAAACTCCGAAGCTTCTGTTTGCGAAAGCTGGCACTCCCGGCTGGGAGGGCCCGGGAGGGCGGCGGCCCGGCCGGCGGGGCAGCCGGGCGCTGGGGGCCCCACGCCGGCCCCCCGCCCCCGCCCGGCCACCCCGCCCAGGCCTCGAGGCCACCTCACCGGCAGCGGAATGGAAACCGGTTCGACAGGTAACAAATAGGTGGGTTGTCACCGTTATTTCCCAACGCATGCGCCGTCGCTCCCCGGGACGCTCCAAGCTAATTAGCTCAGATCACCCCCCCACCCCGCCCCAGCCACCAACACACACCGCCGCGAGCCAATAAAGCGTGAACCCGTCCGTCCGGCTCGCACTTTAAGACTTCCCGAGCGGCCGCGGGGGACGCCAGTCGAGCCGGGAGACGCTTACCTGCCACTTCCCCCGCCGCCCGGTGCACCTGGCTGCAAGGGCCTCCGTTCGGAGGAAGGGCAGCGACGGCCCCGCGGAGTTGGAAACGGGCGCGCGCCGTCCCGGGCACAATCTCCCCGCAGAACGTGGGGGCACTCGGACGACTGGTTCCCTGGACTGCCCCCTCCCCTCCCCCGCCTCCAGCTCGTCCGGGGAAAGGTGGGACGGCTCCCGGCTCTAGTTACGGAAGCGGACGGTGCCGGGCGAGGAGGGTTCGAAAATGCCCCGCGCGTTTCTGGTGAAGAAGCCGTGCGTCTCCACGTGCAAGAGGAACTGGAGCGAGCTCCCCGACGAGGAGCGCGGCGAGATCTACGTGCCAGGTGAGGCGAAGTCCGAGGCCCCGAGCCCTCCGCCGCCCTCGATCCTGCGGCGCCCGCGGGGCTGGGGGCCCCGTCCTAGAGGCGGGCGTGCCGAGCGCAGCGACGCGGAGCCCGGCTGCGGGCGCAGCTGGGGCGCCCGATTTAATGTTTAAGCGGCCTCGGCCCCGTTAGCCAGCGGCGCGGGGGGAGGAGGAGGGAGGAGAGGGGAGGGCAGGGCGGCGGAGGAGGCGCCGAGTGGGGGCGGGGGCCGGCGGGTGGGGGCGAGAGCCGTTCCCAGGCCCCGCGGCTGGGCTGGGGGCAGGCGGGTCCGTTGCGCGCGGGCCCGCGCGGAACCGCCCTCCCCTCCACCGGCCGGAGCTGCGGCGCAGGGGAGGCAACGGGGTGTGTCACCTCTCAGGCGACCCTCCACTCTCACGTCGTAAATCCAGAAAGCCGGGACTTTTATGAGGCGGGTGGAGGGCACTGGAGCGATGCCACCTTGGGGGGGGGGGTTAGGGAGCGAGCTGGAGTTTCGGCCGCAGTTTGTGCAAAATATAAAAGAAGACTCGTTTAAGCCGCCTTCATGGATCTCTCCGTCTTCCCCGCACTCTGGGGGCCAGAAAGTCGTGGTGAGGGTCTGGCCGCCGGGGGGCTCCCAGCCAGCCGCCCGGCGGAGTGCGCGGAGACCGTGGGGAAGGCACCCGGCTGCAACCCGCTTGTCCTGAGGACCAAGGTGGGATCAGGTCTCACCGCTGTTAGAAACGCGCCTCCTTCTAGAGGACAGGGTTGCAGAGGACATAGTTGAGTGGAAAGGGTTTTTCGGGAGCCCAGCGCACAGCCAGGGGACCAAGCCCCCGGGGCAGCTGGTGCACCCAGCTTGTTTTTGGAGGACTCCTTGAAAGCGTCCGAGTCAACTTTGAATGAGTAACCCGAGTTGTTTCTCCCAGTGGCATCTTCCTCTGGAAGCCCTGAGAACACTTCTGTGCCTTCTGTCCTCCTCCACCCCCAAGAAAATCTTTAGTCAGGAGAAAGCCAGCTTCCCTCGGAACTCCCCCTCCCCACGCCTTGGGGGTGGGGCGGGGGCCGCGCTGCACACCCGGCCCAGAGCCTCCAAGGGAGGGGGGGGGTTGTAATTAACCAACCGACTTTGACCCTTGATCTGCAGGCTCCCTGGCACCGCCCCAGGCCTTGTAGGAAAGTGGTGAAATGAGGGCGGTGAGGGGCCCTGTAAGGGCCCTTGCCTCAGTTTCTCTCCTGAATAAATTGGTGGAGGCAGTGGGTGTAGTGGTGAGATCTCAGTGGCCTGACCCGCCAGGATCCAACGGCCTGTGACGCTGTTGGGAGGTTTCACAGCTTAACCTTATCTCAGGCGCCCTGGCGCTGTTTCTACCGCCTCCTTAAAACAAGGGGAAACTGAGACCCAAAGGCAGGTGAGCTGCCTGCTCACCTGAGGTGGATTAGCTGTGGGCCCAGGATCCCGTTTATAGTTTCCTGCCTGACCAAGGTCCCTGGCGGTCGGCTCATTGGTGGTCTACCTCCAGAAGAGCCGGGAGAGGAGCGGAGCCCCCTTCCTCCCTCCTGCCTCCTCCCTCACCTGTGTTTGTCTTGCTGCTCAGCTGCTCCTTCGGATCTGATAAACTGAACTTGGACTGTGTTAAAGGTGAGCCGAGCCTTGCCGGAGACTCAGTGTGCTGTTAGTTTTAGTTTTATTTCACATCCCAATCAGTAACAGATCATGTGTTGACTTCTACAAAGGACAAAGAAATTCCGTTTGTTCGAATCATTGACTTCCTTGCATCCGGGTGATTTTCCCCACCACGTTCTGGGGGCCGTAGTGGGAGTGTGGGGGAGGCCTCCAGCCCAGGGGCTGTCCCATCAGGTGATGGCCAAGGAGGGCTTCTGGGTGGTCTGGGCCACCTGCTGCTGCTGTCCAGGTGAAGGGAGCTGTGCAGGCCTCTCACCCTACAGGATCAGCCCAGATGCTTGGGTCCGGGTCTAAAGCTGGAGGGCGCAGGTGAGAATTTGCCCTCATCGTTCTGGGGAGGGAGAGTCCTGTGGGGCGAAGCAAAGGGTAGAAGGCAAAGCACTTAATTTAGCCTCTAAAAGCCATGTGGCCCACTGGAGAGTTTTCCCACAGGTTTTGGAAATGAGAAAGGGAATGTTCTTGGGCCACGCTTGGGTGCTTCAGATGGCTGGAGAGTGGGGAGTGTGTTTTGTGGTGGCTTGTCCCCTGGCTGAGCCATTCCATCACTAGCCGACCATGACCCCAGGAGCCGGCTGGGCACGTTTCCTTCACCCCACCTCACAGACTCAGCACGTTGTGACCAGCTAAGCATTGACCCGGGTCCTGCTGGGAGAGGCCCCGAGGGAGCTGGGGAACAGGGAAGCGTTTGAGGTCTGACCTTCCTGCCAGGGCCCTCTGAGACCCTTATGGCATCAGAGAGCCCCTGGAAGGAGATACTTTTACTGACTGAAGGCTCAGGGCGCCAGTCTGACCAGCACTCTAGCCTCTCTCCCTCAGGCATGATTCTGGAAGTTCCCACCCCCAGGGCAGAACCTTTTCCTGGCCTCACTCCCCTTCCAAACCCAAGGGAAAAGCCCAGAAGTGGGCACAGGGGTCTGAAAGGTCATAGCGGAAGGGAGATTGCAGGTTTCCTATTTGGGCCCAAGAGCCTGGCCTGAGCCCTTCACTCCCCACCCCTCATCTCCCAAGGCATTTCTCCTTTGCTATATCAGTATTAATATGCAGGGAGCAATGCTGGCTTCTCGAGAAGGAACCTAAGCACCTGTACCCAAGAGCTAAATCCCATCTCTTGGACTAAAGGGGAAGCCAGAGAAACAGGGATGAAGCCCCATACTCCAAGCCCTTGCTGAGTCACAATGAAAAGCCAGGAAGGTCCTTGAGGGTAGATGAGCCTGGAGAAGCCTGAGAGCTGAAATGACACCCTCCCAGATGGGGGCATCTCAGGGCCTCTTCTGGGCCCCCATGCACCCCCTTCCTGGCGTTGGGGCCTCTGCAGTCTGTCCTACCAGTTCACCAACACACGCCCACCCCAGGGAGGCAGCCAGGCGGAGGTGCGGGAGACGGGAGTTGCTCAGCCCGGCTCTGACTGCGCAGTGCGGGAGCCTGGGCTGCTGTCTGTCCGGGCCAAGGTGGACAGGCTTCTCGGTCCGCTTTGGGCCCCAGAGTACATGTGTGTAGGTGGGAGGGAGTGGGGGTTGGGGGGAGATCAGGCCTCCAGTGAGGGTCATGCTTCTAATTCCTGGGAAGTGCTGGCAGGGAAGGACATGTGTGCCATGCTCTCCAGGGAGCAAGGCTGGGAGCGTAGGAAGCCAGACAGTGGATGGGGACAGAAGAGCAACTTGGGCCTGGGCAGTGGCCTAGATGGGGCTCCTGCCTGGCCTGTGGGGCGCTGTCCCGTAAGCTGCCAAGCTGTTTGCTCCAGGCTGGGGTGACCTGAGGCAGACTCCTGCCAGACCGTTTGTCCCAGAAAGAAAGCAGGTGAGAGCAAGTCCTCTGGGCACAGGGAAGACTAGAGCGAAGGGTGGCCACTGTTGATGTTCATTTTCGTTCGGAGTCCCACAGGGGTGCCCAGCCCCGTGCTGGCCAGAAAGGTGGGGGAGGAGGCAAGCGGAGGCACAGTCCACGGCTGGTGAGGGCTGCCCACCCTGGCGCGGGGCTGAGGTGCCCAGTATCAACTTCGTTATGGACACAGTGAAGAAGGCAGTTGGGAAAGGGGAGAAAGACACTGCCTGCGAGAGCAACTTGGCATTCACAGAGTGGAAGCCAAAGGCTGAGGAACGGGCCCGTTGTGTTTCCAGGGCTGCCCGCCTCTGCCAGTTGGCTGGCACTCACTGCCTTTCGGGCACTGCTAGCTGACCTGCCGGGGCTGGAGGAGGTGGGCACAGGGGACCCCTGCCTTTCCTGATAAGGGGGCAAGGCCACCTCACAGCAGCATGGGTCTTGCTGATACACTGTCGCTCCCCATTCAGAGCTGAGTCACCCCCCCCCCCCCAGGTCAGCACCAGCTCCCATGTGATCAGAGGTTAGGCATCCTCACATGGGCCTTACCCGCCCTCCCTAGAGAGCAGCCCTGACCTGAGGCCTGGCTTGGGGTAGGACCTAGCCCTCTGTCCAGTATTTGGCCAGCAGCTTGCAGTCTGCGACAGAGGGGACTTTCTGGGGGCGAGAAGGGGGGAGCTGGCCCTTGGGTGGAAAGCTGCCCTGGGCCCATGCCCTCAGCGTCATCCAGCAGAGGTGAGCTGGGCCAACGGAAGGGGAGCCAGCGAACCCCTGAGGGAGTACAGAGAGGGCCAGCTGGTCGGCCTTGCCTGTACCCCACACCTGTGGGCGGGCAATGAGTAGCCACGGCCTCCGCCTTGCCGGAAACATCTAATTAGGGGACAGAGAGCAGCCCAAGCAAGGCCCAACCAGTTCTGCTTCCTGCCTCCTGCCACCCAGTGACACCCAGCGACAGGAGCGGCACGCCGATGAGCATTCCGTGTGCGTGCGGCAGCGGTCGGGGCATGCTCTCGGGGGGTGGCGGGAAGACAGGTTTGGCGGGGTGGCTGGGATGAGGCAAACATCCCCATCCTGGCACCCCGTGGCTGCCCGGCCAGCCTCGCTGGCCCCTGGCTCAGGGTAGAGGCAACGCAGAGGCCAGACCAGGCAGGCTCCCTCCCTGCACCCTGTTCCTCTGCACCAGCTCGGCAGGGTTGCTGTGGAATAGGAGAGGCAGGCATAGGAGATAGGTCTCCCCAGCTGGCGTGGATCTGTGGATCTGTGGATCCTTAGCGCCCTCCCCGTGAACGCCGCCACCCCCCAGTGGCACAAGGGAGCCAAGAGCACAAACTGGTTAGCCCTCACCTGCTGTCACTCCTCCCTCTGCTGCTGCTTGTGCAGGAGGTGTGGCCAGGCTCCAGCTTCCAGGAGCTTCACTCACGCTAGCCGATACTGAAAGACAGAAGAGGGTAGAGGTTTCTGTTTGTCTCTACCTGGATTGAGAAATGGAAATTGTCATTCAGCTTTGAATTCCTGGCCAAGATCTCTCTCCAGTAGCTGGTAAAGTGGCATCGGAAGCTGCCAGCACTCTGACACACCCCTGCCCCCTCCCAATCCCCACCCGGTGTGCACGGACAGCCGTCACTGCGGGGAGGCCGGAGGGACCCCGAGAGCTTGGGCCTGCGGGCCAGCCTCCCAGAATTCAGAGAGAGGCGCCAGGGCAGCTCAGAGGCCGGGCCAGGGCCAGGCACTGGTGAATCAACTCCCGGAATGAGGTGGCTCGTTAAAGTCCCCTGGACAGACGGACGCCAGTGCCAGCAGAACGGGTTCTGGGCGGCAGGCAGGCGCATTCTTCCCTTGTCAGACCTTTGTTGTGTTTTGAGGGGGCGAGAGTCAGGGCCTCTCCCGAAACTTCTTTGGTGCTTTCATATTCACTCTTCCTCCATTAGTAGTTCCTCGACCTTCCCTGTCTTCTGCCTCCAGCCCCCCTGCCCTGGGGCCACTCTCCCTGGGCCCCCGGCCTCTCTGTCTCAGCAGCTCTGGGCAGGGGGTGTGCTGGGCCTTGTTCGCAGGTCTGAGACTTTACTCGGCCTCCTAAGTCCTTCTCCCGGAAGCACATGCATCCTTTCCTTCCTGTGCCCCTCTTGATTTTTTCCTTTTGAAGCTTGGAAAGTGTTCTTAGCTTACGGGGCTTAACTGCCGCGGACCCTTGCACAGCAAGACGGGCTTGAACTGCGCACAGGGCCACTCAGACAAGGTTCTTTCCGCAAATACAGCGCAGTGCTGTAAATGCATTTTCTCTTTCATAAGACTTTTTCGTAGCACTTTTTTTTCTCTAGCTTACTTTATCGTTATGACACACAGAAACATACAAAGTACGTGTCACTCGACTGTTTCTGTTCTCAGTAAGGCTCTGAGCAGTTATGTTTTGGGGGAGTCAAAGGTTATATTCGGATTTGCGACAGCCTTGTTAAAGGGTCAGCTGTATAGAGTTTAGCCCTTGGGAAAGACAAATACTGATAAACGAACGCGTTAACTAGTTTGCCCCCCGCTTTGCTCAGCTTCGAGCCCGTGCCCTCTGTGCGCTCAGGCAGCTCTTCGGGTTCTCTGCTCCACAACTGGGGGGTGGGGGGAGGCAAGCCTCTCTGGCCCCGGTTGGTGTGAGGTGTGTGTCGCGGGGAGCGGCCACCGCGCAGGGCTGCCAGGTATCGGCGCCTTGGAGGGCGGAGGCTGGGAGCCCAGCCCTCACGGTGCTGCAGCAGCGAGCGAGCGGTCCCCGCTGTGGGGGAGGCTTGCATAAGAGCTGGGCACACGGCCCGGAGACTGTTAGCGCCATCCACCTGCCGCTCCCTGACCTCCTCCCTGCTCCACCTCACCTGGCCTGTTTGCCTGGCAGTGGGAGCGGCGAGCCTAGAGCCCCGAGGAGCTGCAGCAGCAGCGGACGCCAGCCAGCCCGGAGGACCCCCCGGTCCCCCCCAGGCCAGCAGCTAAATCGGCCCGAAGCAGCAGCAGCCCAGAGTGGCCCAGGCCACCAGGGACCCTTCAGGGCCAGGGATGGATCCCTGGGCTCAGAGCCTCTGGTGGTGCCCCTTGTCCACGCAGGAGCATGGATGAGACCTGGAATCCAGAGGGACTGGCCCAGGTGGGGCAGGCGGACAGCTCTGGAGGGATAATTGGCAGGGCAGGTTCGGTCCTCCCAGTTCCGCTAAGACACAAATTACTCAGCGGGCAGGCCTGTGGGCTGTGGTGCTTGGCGGCCGTCACCTGTAATTACCTTAATGGGGCAGGAGGGAGGGGCAGCATGTACGGGCTGGGGGCAGCCTGCTCTGCCATGTGCCTGCAAGGGGCAGGCGGAGGCTCCTGGGCCCAGCCAGCCCACGGCCAGGCCAGCTTCCTGAGAGCCCACTGAATCCTGTTCTCCCCACCAAACCCCTCACCTGGCTGTTCTTCTCTCTGCAGTCAGTCTGGGCTTCTGCCCACCACAGCCCTACCAGGAGCCAGAGCCGTCGGTGGCTGAACCCCCATCTTGCCCCCTGGTTTTGGACATGAGCCTTCGGGACTCCAGCTATAGTGTGGCCCCGGGGCCCTGCGTGGTAGCCCAGCTGCCCTCTGAAGACATGAGTCGCTTGGCAGACCCCCAGAGCAGAGACCATGGCTTCCTGCGCACCAAGATGAAGGTACTGACCCTCCCACTGTCTCCGAGGACCAGGAGCGTGTCTGTAGACCTGTGTCCAGCCCACAACACTGGGTACAGTGAGACCCAGGCAGAGGCTGGCCTTGGATCTGGGTCTAGGTTTCTGCTGAGAAGTGGACCCAGCGGGGCACAGGTGGGTGGTGGTGGAAAAGAAGAGAAGTAGGTCTAAAGTAACAACGTCATGCATTGGGAAGAAGCAGCAGGGTTCTAGAGACATTTTGCCCTTTGGAGTCCATTCCAGGAGTTGTTTCGGTTTGTTTCTGGCCTTAAGGGGACCCAACTCTTTGCACGTCCTAGGATAATCGGGAGACATGAGCCCAGCTCAGCCCCTTCTCCTGGCTTCCCCTCCGTGCTGCGTCCACAGTGAGCTCTGGAGTCCACTTGGTGGTTAGCTGTCCCTTGAGGCATGTGCCCAGTGGTCTCCACCTCACCCAAGTGTGCCACTTCCAGCCCCGTCGGCACCTGAGGCCTCGCATCTAGGGGAAGGGGGGGCGGCCTCAGCGGTGGGAACCGTAGGGAGGGCGTGAGGCAACAGAAATGCCCCTGCTTTCGAGGAGCGCAGACAGCTGAAAGGTCTAGGGTCTGGAAGCACCTGCCGGTAGCGATCTAGTGGAAGGGTTCTTGTAGCTCTATTCTGTGTGCCAAAGGACTGAAGAAAGCTGGCAGCGGAATGCCCTTGCTTCCTCCCTTCCCTGTGTAGGCCAAGCCTGTGTTGTAACTAGAGGGGAACCACCCAGACATGTGCTGCTTGGTTGGCCAGGGAGCCAGCACGGTGGCCCCGAGCCCCTGTGGGCCCTCCTCTCATCCCGTGGACCCTGGTCGGTAGGGAGGGCTGGGGGGAGGACACAGGGCACAGGATGGCCGCGCACATGAGGAGTGAGTCCTGACCTGAAAGGTCTTGACTGGCTGGCAACTGGAGGGCTTTCCCTGGGGCCAGAGCAGTAGAGGAGGGGTGTGGTGTGACAGGGTGACGGGATGAGGTGCCAGCAGCAGGGCCACCCGCCGAGCATAAGCTGCCTCTGGACGGTCATGGCCGTGGAGGATCGAGACCATGTCTCTCTGTGCCAGCCACACGGCCGGAAAGGCACTGCCGCCACTCGGAGCAGCACCCCTCCCGAGGGGCAGAGGGTGGCCAGGATTTGCTTCCATATGATCCAGGGCCAGGGGGAGGCTGGGAGGGAAAGATAAACCAAGACCGGCCCTGAATGACAGTCACGGTACTCAACTCCACGTCTGAAAAGATTTGGGATTTTCCGTAGTTACAAAAGAAATGACAAGGTTTATAAGCAAGAGGGTTGTGAGGACGGCAAGGGGCCTCCGGTCATAGCGTGTCAGGCCTGGCTCCAGAAAAGCCAGGGGCTGGGCTCCAGGCTCTGAGCGGCGGCCTCGGCCTTACGGGGCTGCCCCCTGTCTTACCTCAGAGAAGGCGAACAGAGGGTACAGGCACAGACCCGCCGCTTCGAGCCCAGTGAAGGGAGGCCTTCCTAACAGGTGACGGTGACCCCCGCTGTTTCTACACGTAGCTCGCTGCCCGTCTCTAGAGATGGTAAAGGCGCCGGGTGGCAGGGGATTTGGGAACCGACAGGAGGCCTGACCATTGACCCGAAGGTCCCTTCCAGCCCCTGCACGGCGGATCTGTGAGCCAGCGGGGGGCTGGGGGCCAGCGTCTGTATCCTCCCAGCATGCCCACCTGCAGCCCCCGCCCCCAGACAGCTGTCACACCACCATCCTCGCCCACAGGTGACGCTGGGGGACAGTCCCAGCGGAGACCTCTTCACCTGCCACATCTGCCAGAAGGCCTTCACCTACCAGCGCATGCTGAACCGCCACATGAAGTGTCACAACGACGTCAAGCGGCACCTCTGCACCTACTGCGGGAAGGGCTTCAACGACACATTCGACCTGAAGAGACACGTCCGCACCCACACTGGTAAGAGGAGCCCCTTTGTGGGGGGGCAGTGAGCCCCGCCAGCCCCTTCCCGGCGGCGGATGCACAGCCCGGGAGGGGTGTCCCGGAGCTCAGGCCGGAAGTCCCCCTCGGCGCGGCTCCGGCCCCCAGGGAGCTGGAGACAGGACAGGCCTCCTCTGCTCCTTTTGCCCCGGGTCAGGTGGCCGGTCCTCCGTGCGTTGGGGAGGCCGCTCACAGGCCTCCTGTGGGCTCCCTGACACCGGCGCCGTCCCCCCGCAGGCGTGCGGCCCTACAAATGCAGCCTTTGCGACAAGGCCTTCACGCAGCGCTGCTCCCTGGAGTCCCACCTCAAGAAGATCCACGGCGTGCAGCAGAAGTACGCGTACAAGGAGCGGCGGGCCAAGCTGTACGTGTGTGAGGAGTGCGGCTGCACGTCTGAGAGCCAGGAGGGCCACGTCCTGCACCTGAAGGAGCACCACCCCGACAGCCCGCTGCTGCGCAAGGCCTCCAAGAAGGTGGCCGTGGCCCTGCAGAACACCGTCACCTCCCTGCTCCAGAGCAGCGCCCACCTCTGAGCAGGCGCCCGGCCCGGCTCGCCTGCCCGCTGTCTGGCCGGGCCGCCCTCCCGCCGCCTCTCGCGGGACGCGGTGACCGGCCCGGAGCCCCCGCGCACACGTGCCCGCTCAGGCCCCGCACGGAGCTCCGCTCACGGGTGCATTCTCGTCTGCTGGGCGAGGCCCGGCTGCCTTCGGTGGGAAGCAGCCCCCCTGCAGAGAGAGGACTTCCCTCCCGGAGGCACATGAAGATGCTCCTGCCGCTTCCTCCTGGGAGCACAGCGGCGGGAGCACCGGCCCCCACGGGCCCCCCCGCCGCGGACAGCAGAGGGAAGAGCCCGGCGGTGGAGAGCAGCCGGGCAAACCGAGGTGCTGGGGGAGCCAGCCGCTGCCTGCCCCGTGTGCCTCTCACGCTCAGGGCTGCGGGGGGGCGGGCGGGGGCCCCTCTGACAGGGAGAGGCGTACGCGTGCACAGCTGTGGACGTGTGCGTGCACAGGAGGCCTTTCCACACATCACCTCATTGTTAGGATATCGATGACAAGGTGCCAAGGAAGTTTTATTTCCTTTTTTTAAAGATGACACATGTACAGATATTAATATATTTTTGGTGCCGATGGCGGCTATTTTTAAGAGAGGATGGAGCTGGCTTTTTTCCCTCTCCATGCAGTTCTATTTATCCTGGACATTTCATACCTCCTCTGTGCCTTGGCTCTGGGGGGGCCTGTCCTGAGTCACCCCCATCCCTCCTGTGTCCCGGGATATCTCACCGGAGACCCTCCTCCAGTGCTGCCTGGGGGCCGCACTGCACTTTTCCACCTTCCCCTTCTGCTGGGGTCGCCACCGGCTCCTCCCCGCCTCGCTCTGCCTCCCTCCCACATCTGTTCAAGGCATGCCTGGGGGTAACCAAGAGCCTGCTTGCCTCCTAATAACAGACCTTTTGTGCATCAGCTCACCATTGCGGAGGCCAAGAGTTTGTCCAGCTGCAGCTGTAGGAGAAAGGCCGGTGGGGTGACGAGTCTTTGATCCGCCCAGAGTCCACCGTCTGAGACACTAAGGAGAGAGCAGGACCAGGCTGCAAGGCCTGCCCTTTCCCTGTTGAGTGAAAAACCCTAGGGCAGCAGCAAAAATGGGGGCGGAATAATAACCAGACCCATCAGAGGCCTCTCGGGAGGACTGTATTAGAGGGCTTCCAAGTGATATTTGTAGCCTATTTTCTGACACTCTCGCATGGCTAGGCTGGGCTGTGAGCCCGTAAGGAGCGAGCCATCCTGGGGCTGGTTGGCTCCATCGGAGGAAATCAGCCACCAGGCTTTATTGGTGTGGCTGTGTTTCCTGCTAAAAACAGGAAAGGGGGTGTGGGTCAAAAGAGAGAGGGGCAGGGTTGGAGCCAGCCTGCCAAAGAATGAGAAGGCAAACTCGAGAGAGGTCCAAAGAAGGCAGGGGGCCGGGTGGCGCAGTGAAGCCGAGCCCCTGGGCAGAACCTGCCCGCGGCTGCATGGCCCCAGACCGAGTGGAAGACGCTTCTCAGAATGCCCTCTGACTGTGTATAGATTGTTCTGGAAGCCTCCTGTTTTATTTTACTTTAGAGTGTCCGGGAGCTGCTGTGTTCTGGGAGTGCCATAGTATGAACTAACCTCCTTGGGGAAGCCCTCGTTTACGTCTCCGTGTCCCCGCGCTCCCGCAGTCGGACGGAGTCCTGATGCTTTGTGTCGTCTGCTTTATTTTATAATTCCCCCCCAACTATTAAAATCAAAGAATTATCGTTTTCCGCGTTTCTGCTTTTTTGTCTTACCGGCCTCTTTTTCCATCTGCAGGGAAATTAATCAGAACTGTTGTTGCATTCTAATCCTAGTCAAAGCTTCCCCCTCTTACGGGTACAGTGAGCCTCAAGCCAAGCCGAGAGTCTGACCTGCATAGATGGAGCGGTCTGCCCGTGATCTTGGCACTCGATGCCTGCTGACCCCTGGGCCACAGTCGCAGGGCCTCCCCTGAGCTTGCTTCACGGGCCCGGCGCTCCCGCATCCTGACGTGGCCCTCCGCCAGGCCAGTGTAGTCGCTAGGGGTCCAGTTTCCGCTTCTCTTCCTAGCACCCTGCCAGGGCCGCAGAAGGAAGACGGTGATCCCCAGGGACAGGGCACAAAGGTCACATCACTTCCGGGTCAGGCACCTAGCTGGAGGGATGGCCACGTTTGTACGGCCCGTATTCTGTGCCGGGCACACTTGTGTTTCACCCACATTAGCTCGCTTGATCTTTCAGCCACGGCCCGGAAAACGCTGCCATCAGCGCGGGCAGAAAGAAGTTAGGAAGTGGGCCCTGGGTCTCCTGATGGACTACAGTGGAGCTGGGGTGCGAACGAGGCAGCCTGGCTCAGGGGCTGTGCTCGAAGCACCCTATGCCTGCTGCTACAGAGACCAGGGTGCAGATGGCCCCTCCGGGCCGTTCAAACCAGACCGAGTTTACAGGTTAACGGGCCTTCCCCGTCACCTACCTAGGATCGCTTGGGGAGACCTGATCACTCTGGGGACCCTGGTCCCCGGGGTCCAGTTCAGTGTTCTTCCATCGCGTCTCCCCTGCTAGATGGACACCAAGGAGGGGGTTCGCTGCCAGGCTTGGGCCTTCGATGTGATGTTCCAGGAGGTGTGAAAAGGGTTCGTGCCCTGGTGCTGTGGAGGAGAAAGGAAAACACGGGTCTGACCTGGACGGCTCCCTGCGAGAAGCCCAGAGGATTGGCAAAGGCCCCTAACCCTCCTTATGTCCCTTTAAATAGCCAGAGGATTTTTATCTCGAGAAGCCTCCCAGTGTGAAAGGCCGATCAAATCCCATTTTTACCAGTCCCAAGATGAGCGGAGCCCATTGTTGGGAACCCGGATGATTAACTGCTATGTCAACTTCAGGAGGGGCCGGGCCGGGGATAAGCTTCTGGGAAGCCAGGGGTGGGGGTGGGGGAATGTTCCTGGGGCTCCCTGTGAGCTTCTGCTTTCTCTCCCACTCTTTAGAAGCCCTCCAGCATGGGACACCTCTCCGAGGAGCCCTTCCCCCATCTCGAGGGCCCGTATGACCCGCAGACCCTGTAACATGGGTGCCGTGAGAGAAAAAGGAAAAGTACGGGGCCCTCCGCCGGCTGGGGAAATGGGGCCCCGCCAGCAGGGAGAAGAGAGGAATGGGGGTCAACATATAACCGACGACACGTGTGTCACCAGACTACAAAGGCTGAGGGGCCCAAAAAGGAGTCTTTGGCATCGGAAAGAGTAAAGACTTCTTGGAAGAAGTGGAGCCCCAGCTGGGCTGGAAAAACAGGGGATCTGAGTAGAACCGAAGAAGCAGGAAGGTGTTTTGCGGGGGTGGGGAGAGTGGGATCAAGCCCAGAAAGGAAGAGGTGTGGGCAGAGGGTCTCACTATTTCCATCAGCAGTCTGCGTGCTTGCTTCGTTCATTCAGCTCCCAGAGCATTTTGGAACCCCGCCCAGGTGCCCGTCAGAGCTTATAAGACAAGATTCTGACAGGAGAGGGGCTGGGGCCTAGCAAGGGGGCCTTCCCGAGGATGAAAGCAGCGTCCTGTTTTTATGGCCAAAAACCAAGCAAACAAATGTCGGGTGGGAGAACGTCATAACAACAGGAAGTGCTCGGAAGGTGTATACCTTTCATTTTTACGTATTTTCTAATTTTTTTTTTTTTTTTACAATAAGCATGTATTATTTTTACAACCAGAAGAAAATAAAGTTGTAAAACAGTTTAGGGGGTTTAGTCGACACAAAGTTCAACACATCAATGGGGAGATGGGGCTGCCTCCCCCCCCAAGCCAGCGTGATCTTGGACAACATCAGGAGCTTGGCGTCAACAACCGGTCTCACCTCCCTGCAGTCTGGGCCGGTCACCAGTCAGCGGGTTTGAGGCCCGGCCCTGTCTCGCGCTGTCTGTGGGGCCTTGAGCGAGTGACCTAACCTCCCAGTGTCCTCATCTATAAAATGAGATGGGTTCCTGAGTTCGAAAGTCCCTTTCTGATATATAGACTTTATCTCCAGTCCCCCGTCCGGGATGAAAGCTTGGAAGGAACTCACTGACAACTTGCCGAGGAGAGGAGGGGGCGCCGGAGGCTGAGAAGCTGGTCGGTGAGTGGTGACGAGCAGCTATGTGCTGGCAGTGAAGAGAGGGAGAGCCTTACTCTGGTGGCTCCAGCTGGCAGAACCTGGGCCGAGAGGTAAGGATTAGACGGGGGCAGACCCCACTGCAAGGAGTAGAAGACTTCCAAGCCCGGGCAACGCTTACCCAGGGGTGGCTGCATGGGGTAGCGGGGAGGGGAGGGGAGCCCCGGGCACTGTCACCGGAGGGCTGGGGCTGCGAAGCCATTTGTTAGCGATTTCTAACAGGACTCTGTCATGGGACTGAAGGCTGGACAAAACAATCTTCAAGACTCTTTCTACCCACGAAATTCTAAAAGGCCAGGCCAAAGTGCAGTGGTCATGACTCCCAGGCCTGTTTACCATTCCCAAGAAGGCAGAGCCGGGGTGGAATGCTAGTGAACAGAATGCAATGGGAAAGACAACACTGGAAAGAGACCAGTGGGGGGCTGTCTCGTACGCTGGGCTTGAGGTGATGGAGACCTGGACTGGCTGGGGGAAGCAGACCCCTTCTCACTGCCTCTGGCCCTGGCCCGTCCCCTAGGGCCACCCAGAACCAGGCCACTCCCTCAGGAGATGGGAGTCACCTGACCCAGGATGTCCCACGCTCTTTGAGTCCAAGACCAATGTGCCTTCCGCCGTTTCTCATGCCAGGCCCCCTTCCCGAGTTTCTAGAGTCTGCTTTGACATTGCATCCCCCATCACCCAGGCTCACACCTCCCAGCTTTTTTTTAGTTCCTGTAGCCAGTCAACTCCTCTCAATGCTCCCTCTGAGACTGCCCTTCTTGCCTGGCAGCTCTCCCCCTGGCTGGCAGGCTCACTGGCATGTGGGGCTCAGGCCGTGCGCCGCTGCGGGGCCGGCGCTGGAGGGGAGGTCGGCAGACGCGCGGAGCCTGGTCCGGGCCAGGTCGGTGCATTGAGACATCTTCCAGGTTCTGTTTCCTGAATATAAGAGCTAGGTCTCAAGCGACGGATTTCCTCTCTTCCTCACTTACTCTCTCTGCATATACTGGGCAAGAGCTTCTACCCTGATCAATCTTGCCAAGTCCAGTAGAACACAAATCAGGGGTCTCACCAGGCGCTCAGAGGAGAGAGCAGGGGGCCAGCTGGGCCGCCTCGATTGCAAACGGGGCACCACTGGCCCTTAGACCTCTCCCACTTCAGGCTCCAGGGGCCGCCACCCCCACCCCCACGGAGAAGAAAGCTGGGAAGTGAGCGCTGCAGGGTGGGCTGCTCTGTGTCCGCGCTGCCGGGCCTCACTGCCCGCTGGCATCAACAGCAGCCACCCCATTCCTGAGAGCAGAGGGACGCAGACAGGCTCCTGGGGCACCCGGTGTCACTCACTGCTGACCCCAGAACTCTTGGAGCGTCCGTTTGCCTCAGGCGGACACGTCAGCAGTCCTCTAATAGCAGCTAATCACCGCTTCCACTCGCTGAGCTCCTACTACGTGCCGGGCAGCATCGAGCTTCGCTTCCCTCTGACGTCACCACTAATCCCCACAACGACCCTAGGAGGTAGCTATTACTGTTCTATTTTTAGACAAAGAAATTGAGGCTCAGGGAGATTAAATATGTTGCTCAAGGTCACGTGGATAGCGAGGAAATGGAAGATGTTTTCCTTTCAGTTCTTGTTCTCTGGACCCTCAGCGCCTACTCTGTGTCAGGCACTGTGCTGATGCATTGGCTTTGCAGAGATGAACGAGGCAGGGGGCCCGGGCTCCGGAGGTCACCTTCCGCTGGGGGAAACGGAGGTGGCCCAGTCCGTGCGGGGGGTGGGACAGGTGCACGAGCGGGTGAGCCCTGAGGACGGCAGGAAAGGGGCCAGGCTGCCCCAGGGCCCCACCCTCGAGCAGAGGTCTCTGGAGCTCCCCAGTGTCACCCACGTCAGCAGGGTTGAGAAAAGGAAGGGAGAGAAAAAACCCGACACGGTTGAGCACCCACCTCCCATCCGTCTGGTGTACTAGGCACCAGCCCCAAGGTCGGCGCTGTTGCTGTCTGTCTAGACGAGGAACATGAAGCCTAAAGAGGTCACATGCTGTCAAGGTCACCATGGCCACCTGGCACCTGTGTGGAACCCCCAGCCTCTCACTGTCGAGCATCACACTGTCTTCCCAGAAAGTATGTGGAGATAGAAAAAGAGGGAGTTCTGGAAACTCCTAAGCCCGGCTGCAGGGAAAAAGCCAAAGTGCTCTGCAGAGACCAAGGGGGCCAAGAGCATGAGAATCTAGCTCCTACCATAGAAATGCCAGGTGTCTCGTTCCTGTTAAAGTCACAGCCACAGCCTTCTTCCAAATACGCCAAACCCCGAGAAAGGGTGGGAGGGGAGCCACTTAGGGGAGTGAGAGCGGGTCAGGGCGTTCCAAACCCACAGGAGCCCCGAAGTGAACACCCAACATCCACCCCCATGTGTACCCTGACCTCCTCCCTGCAGTCCCAGCTTTCCAAGGTGGTGATCTTGGCGGGGAACAAGCTCATCCTCTCCTCACCCCCTTGGCTTGTCCTGTCCAGCCGGCTCCTGCCCAGCCCCCTCCCGGCCTCCCCCGCAGTGTGGGGGGGACTCTAGGTAACAGGCCTGGGCACCTCCTCCTCCCCACGCGCAGGCTGAGCTGCTGAAGGACACCAGGAGAACTGGTAGGACCTGCGTCCCTTTTGCCAGAGGCACAAACAAATCTGCCAGCGGTAATAACAGGGCAAAGGAGCGGACTGCCTGAGACTCAGGAGGAGGACCGCAGGCTCACCGCCAGCCACCCCTGCCATGAAGGCCTTGCTCAGAAGCAAGAGGGGCCCTTGGAGAGTGCGGTTCTCTCCACTCCTGCCATGGGAGACCTAATACTTCCTCCCCCACAAGATGGTTCTCTGCTAATACTAACACCCCCTAAGCATTCTCTTCCAGGGGTTCTGAGTGGCTCATGTCAGGGTTTTCTGAAATGTTATGCAGGAGCCTCAGGGGGTCCACCATCACCCCCCCAGCCAGAGGCTGGTGTAAGGGGAGGAGGTAGTGAGGTTTGGGAGGTCAGGGCAGAAGGGATGAGAGCCATCCTTACCAGCCCTGGTGCCTAGGTGGAGAGGAATGGCGCTCCCTAAGGAGGCCAGAGCGCGTGTGGGGGTGAGCACTGGAGGAGGAGCCTTTTACAAGGTTTACTTTGTTTGGGGGGAACTTGTTACAGAAAAAGTAGAGGGAAAAGAGCGAAGCACCCAGGGTCTGGTTGGGAGAGTCGGGGGAAATCCGTATGTACCCAAATTCAAAATAGTGCGTTGAAATGCGGTGTAAATGAGTTTGAAGCAGGTACAATTTCAGCCTCAATAGAAAGAGTTTATACATATCAATAAAAAAATACACATTGTTGAAAGCTGTAAATAGTATGGATGGGCTATTCATGAATGAGCTTCAAATGATAAAAATCATATGAAAAAATTCAGCTTCATTCAAAATCAAAGAAATGAAAATTAAAATCAGATCTAGAAGTCTATCATAAATCGGGTCATAAAAATGAAGAAATAGGAACAATCTAAATATTTAACTCTAGAGTACCATTAAGAATCATAATGAAATACTATGTATCCAATAGACATGATGTTATAAAAATATTTACTAACAGGAAAACGTTTGCAATATGTTAAGTTTAAAAAGCAGATTCTAAAACAGGGTTATAGGTAGGCCCATTTTACATTTTGGTAAACACAAGTGAGTCCACGCATACATCATAAAAATTACAGAAGACTGAACACAGCGTTTATCGTTCTGAGTTATTACTCAGTGGGGGAGTTCTGATTTTATTGTCTGTTTGTATTTTGTACTTTTCCTACAATGATCCCATTTTGATTTTGCAAGGACAACTTTTGGGGGACTTTGAAAGAGTCTTTGGCAGAGGAAATGTACGAAGAGGCTGATGTTGGAGGTCCCCGGGGTTCAGAACTAGAGGTCAGTAAAAAGATCCAGGAATGACAACTCTGCTGTTACTCTGAAATCTCTAGGGGGCCCCTGACCTTGTAGAGAAAGCCCAGAGGACTTGCAGTCAGAGGATGAGTGGATCTTAGTCTACCAGTTGACCCTGAGGAAGACACTGTATCTTTCTGAAACTCGATGTCTATAAAGTGGAAATAACAGTAACGCGGGATTATTGTGAGGATTAAATAAGATAATTATTTGCTTTGTGAGGTACAAATCCCTAAACAAATGTGAGATGTTGTCGTTAATAACATTCATCTCTGGCTCAACCTTAGCAGGAAAGCTGGCCAACTGCAAACTGGTCAAGTTCGCGCTGGCTGCTGAGAATGCTGGGTACGTGAGAGGTGAGGGGCAATTTTCCCATGTGGCTCAGGCAAACTGATGTCCTGGTCCGTGGTAATAGACTATGAAAGGCAAAGAAAGTAAACTTACTCTGAGCTCAGAGGAAGGTGTTTGGGGACCTTCTGACTGCCCTCTAAGGAAAGAATACATAGCCTGTGATGAGAAATCCCTGGTTAGTCACGTGCTGGGCACTGGGAAAGAGGAGAAACAGCCCGAAGTACAGAGGTCTATAACTCCCTTTACCTACACTTGTTTACTGATGTTTTGGCAAGATGCTTGGGGGCTGAGTTGGGTGGACCAAGGATGCCACAGCTTGTCATCTAAGGAGACTGGGAGAGGTTGGGTGGTGGTTCTGGTTAGATGGGTCCGCACCCTGCACGAGACGAGGGAAGTCATGGCTTCTGGGCGGAGGCGGTAGGCACGCTCATGAATCATAAACCCCTCTCATTCATAACTGGTTAGCTGGTTCTTACAGGGCCACGCACGGTTTTTACGCAGTATGGTGCCAAACGTACACCCTCAAAGAGCACCGCTTTCTTCATCCCACTAGATGAAAGGGATTTATTGACCAGATGACAAGCTTTCTGCGTACCGACCACATGTGGACACTCCGTCTTGACCTCGCCACTCCAAGGCCTTTAGATGAGACGCACGATCTTCACTCTCCTTTTCTTTCTTTTTCTGCTCCTTTTAGGATGCCCCTCCTGCCTCTCTTCCTGTTTACCTCCTCTTCTGCTTCGGAGTTGGTTTCGTTGCTCTTCCTCTCCTTGTTCCTCAGGTTGCCCTCTCCTTCTCACAGCCACCTTCCGTGGTTCTGGATCCAGGCAGCATCTTCTTCTGCGCTCTTCATGTCAGAGGCACCCGCCACTCGGGGCCACCCGATGCTGGGGCATCCTGAGCTAGGAACGCCCCCCTACATCTGCAGTGTGAGGCTGCCCCTCCCGGGGGGTCCCTGAAGCTTTGGGTTCACGAGCTTCTTTACTCCTTGTTTCACCTAGTGCCCCCCTCAATTATCTAACAGGCCTTTTCAAATCTTTCTGTAACTAAGTTTTTCTCCTAATCCCCCTGGCAACTCTGCTCCCCTGCCCCCCAGGCCCCTCTCTCTTCTGCGGGGGGGCCGCTAATCTATCCGTACCTTGCCGGTGCTGACATGCCCTAGACCGAAAGCGTGTTCCAGGTGTGGCTTCGCCTCCTTTGGTGGGGGGAAGAGGCAAGGACAGTTGTGTGCTCCTGTCGGCTGCCCCCACCTCCACTCTAGGCTTTTCTAGGCTCTTCTGTTTATCCCTGCGATCCAGCCGAGAGCCAGGATGACAGTGTTTTCTGTCTCTTTTATTCCTTAGAACCTCACCCCACTGTATTTTTTCCAATCTAGATCTCATTTCGAAATCTCCTCCCCAAAGGGTTTCCCAATGCCTCCCAGTTTGGAACCAACCTGCTGTTTACAGTACACCCAGATCAGGAATAGAGACGTCAGGGGGCAGATCTGATACAACGCCCCGAAGACACTCAGGAGCCCGAATCAGTCATTGGACTGGTGGCACCTGAACAAACAAAGCTCTTTCCTCCTTATCTCCCAAGATGGAAGAAACCAAGTAGGCTCCAAGCTGAGAATAAGGACTGGCCAGAAGGCAAATGCCAACTTGGCCACATTCCTTGCCCGGGGAGACGTGTGAGGAAGGGCGGTCCCTGCAAGCCCAGCCTGCACCAGGGGAGATCTCTCGAAGCAGCCCACAGATGCTCTGCCCCTCAAAGTGCCCAGTCCCTCCCAGGGGCCGTTTCATAAGACTATGCACCCTAGTTCCCCACACAGGACTAATGGGGTAGATGTCAGGCCCTAGAGACCCTGAGTCCGAAGCAGCCTCTAGAACAGAGAAGTGGGTTTTGTTGTTTGTTTGTTTGCTTGTTTTTGAACAAGTAGAGCGGGTTGTTCCCTGCATACAAAGGTGACCCACCAGCCACCTTGGTAACCTGACAGCTCTCTGTCACCAGCAAGGAGGATGTACCTGTGGTCCTTCTTATTCTCCAGAAGAAGCTGAAGGATCAGTTGGGGGTTGAAAGGGAACCCTGGATCTCTGCATCACGTTCTGGCCAACAAGATGTTCCAGCTGCTGAACGTGGAGCCTGACCCAGGGCTCGATCTCAAGACCCTGAGGTCATGACCTGAGCTGAAACCAAGAGTCTGACACTCAACCGACAGAGCCACCCAGACGCCCCTCAAAGCCCCAGTTCTGCATCTGATTCCCAGAGAGCCAATCCCTTCATCTAATGAACAGAGTGCAATACGGACATGAAGCCGGCCTCTGGAGTCTCTTGTCACCCTCTCTTTGACATGAATGCTGCGGACAGGAGCAAAGCCTTTGTGCTCCTATAATTTGAGGAGAGAAAACACCATCTGATGCCACAGTAAGCTCCTATTCTTGGCACTTGGTGTCACTCTTGCTTCACCTTGCCTGAGCTCGAGGCTTTCCACTGACCGGTGGTGATCACCACAGAGGGACAGAACTCGCTCTCCTCCCTCTCCCTTCCCCCATGCGCGCGTGCGCACACACACACACGCACACGCACACATGCACAAATGTCCGGGCAGGAACCCAGCTCTCCTGAGGAAGGGCAAATGTCCAGGCAGAAGGATGACAAGAGTGCCACATGGTGAATGATACGAGGAAGGGCCTCATCTTCCCTGAGAAGGCTCGGGAGGAATTGTTGGTCGCTGACTTCACCAATGTTTTCTTAACAACTCCCGATTGCTCAGAAGACAGTCTAACAGCACAAACATGCACGTACAAACACTGAGAGTCGCTTGACATCAAATTGGCAAATTTTGGTGACAGAAACACAGAAATGACCTATTTACAGTTGCAAGGCTTGCTGTCTCTCTCCTTTTCAAGACCTTGGCTACCAAACCTTTGTCAATCCCCAGTGCAGCGTTTGACACATTTTTTCTGCTAAGAACACTTTCAGCAACCAAATAAATACTGTATTCCCTTTTCGTTAGCCTAATATTCTTCTTGTAAGAGATCTAACACCTTCACCACCCATGAGGGAAGGTGGTGCGGGGTGAAGGAGAGGCGTGAGGGTCCCTAAATGAAACAGGCTTAGTGAGGAACCACTCCCCAAGAAGAGCCAGTCTGGAAAGGGCCGTCTGGCCCAGCCCTCCGCCGTCCTATCTGCAGCAGGTGGCAGCATTACGGGCCTGAGAAGCACGAGGATGTCTAGCTTACAGGGTTTGCGGTTACTCTGCTGTTCCCTGATCCCGGGCTAACTGGCTGTTCTGAGCCAGAGCTCTCTGGGAAGGTGGGGCTTCACTGTGCCCTCCCAGCAGAGTTCTGACATCTCAACACACCGGGGAGCAGGGCTCACCATTTCCCCACTGCCTCGTCTTTGGAAACATCTTGTGCGAGTGCATCCTAGGTTCCTAGGTTCCACCCAGATCGTCCCACCTAGAGTCTACCTTTTCATAGTTCCTGGAACAGGGGCTGGAAGTATCTAGCTTGCAAGTCGCACCGGAGGTGCCTGAAGGCCCCTTGATGCGGAGACACCGTGGCTGAACTACCACGTATCCTATATCTGGAGATAAGAGTGTTGATGCCAAGGTCAGGAAGGAGCAGCTCCCACCAACAGCACCGTGTGCTGCTGGGTCCCAGTGCCTCCTGCTTTCTCTAGGGCGGCACCCCCAGGGTAGCAGAGGGAAACCCTAAAGGGTGGGGGTACGTGAAGTGACCCGAGGGTAGTAGCGAGTCCGGCTGCACCCTTCTGGAAGTGATTCAGAGTACTTCAGGACCTTTATCCCATTGATCTCACTAATACCCAAGGAAAGAAAGAAGGAAGGAAAAGGGCGGAAGCCTTGTCATTTCGTCAAAACAGAGTGAGCGGGGCGCCTGGGTGGCTCAGTCAGTGGAGCATACGACCCTTGGTTTCAGCTCAGGTCATGATCTCAGGGTTGTGGGATCAAACCCCATGACGGGCTCCACACTGGGCATGGAGCCTACTTTGAAAAAATTAAAGAAAAAAAGAAGAATATACAAACCTAAAAACAAGGATCCTGGCCCTGCGGCCTTAGCAAATGAAACAGATGGCTGATTGTGTGTCCGTGTGTGTGTGTGTGTGTGTGTGCGTGTGTGTGTGTGTGGAGGGGGTCCTCTACTCTGGCGGTCCCTGGTAATCTGACAATTCGGACTGACTTCAAAAGATGGCTGACTTTGACCCCCTCTATGCTAAAAAGCGTACCAAAGCACAAACACCCCCTGCCCTGCCTTCCTCAAACTGTAAATAACAGAGACGCTCACTAGAGTAATTAGAACAAAAACTGTCAGCTAAGTGGTTTGAGAAGGTGTGGCTGGAGCATTCTATGTGTTTTCTCCAAAGCCGGACGTGCAGACCGTCCAAAATACAAGTTTAACGAGCTTATAAATTTGGAGTGACTCTTCATATCTTGTAGTGAGGCCTGGAGTTCAACTACTTCTCCCCTGACATCAAAGAGGCTGCGACAGGGTGCTCGCCCCTGAACATTTCCTCCAGAGTCTGCTCCGAGGCCTTCGCCCTCACAGTTTCTCCATCTGCCCGCACAGGCAACAGACCCAAATGATTCTGTCCCCAGGGCTTTGTAGAGGGAGATGACTCGGTATTCGAAGATGCATCGTGATGTTTGATCTCCTCCCTCCCTCCTTGGTCTGGAATACCTCTCAAAGAGCGCCGAGATCCTTTACGAACTTAGATGCTTCTTGAAAGAGATGGTACCCACCCTGGTTAACTCCTACAAATTCACAAGCTTCTCGAATGTTCCAGTTCAAAGCATTTTAATTTCAGTAATCATCGTTTGCTATAGTGCTTTCTAGCCTTTTCTACCTGCAGTAGTTCTAAACATTAATGTAATTGAACTTAACAGAGATTGTGCGTGAATGTGCCACAATGTGGCAGACGAATCACAGAAACAGTGTCTTGCTGACAGGGCAGGTTGAACACAGGAACAGTCCTGTCAGCACTGTGGGCCCACGTAGGACTACAAATCCAAAACAGCCGCAGGTGCTCCCATGAGGCACGCATGGGTGACGTCACTCTCTGGGGCTTGGCTACCCCGGCTGGATCTAAGATGCTTGCCCTTTCCAGTCAGTTTGTTTTTACAACCAATATCTGGGCTGCCACTTCAATATTTTACTCTCTTTCTGATCCATGCCGGCCCGGAGACTTAGATAAAATAAACCCGAAGCGGAATACTTGGTCACCACTTTTTCCAGAGCCCCAGGACAGCATTACTAATATCCGGGACTGCGCGCGACCTTGCTATGCCACACCATGGGGCGATCTATTAATTAAACAGACAGCCAACCTTATAACTAGGTCAACCTTCTATCTTCCAACTTCAGCCCTTGATTCCATTCCTTTCTCTCCAAGATTATTTAGAGGAAAGTTCTCACTGACCAATATCGTGGACGTGTTCTCCCCGTGCCCCTAGGTGGGTTCCTCAGTCCACAGCTAACCCCGAATACCCCACGACTTCTGACATCTACCCCAGTACGCAGAGCCTCCTCTGTGAGTTTTTATTTTTCAGACTCGAGCATTCTCACGGGTTTTCCTGGGATTCTGAGGCTATAACCAAGACAAAAGCCAAGTCCCAATCCTGTGTGTGCTGGTTCAATGACGATGAGGGAATCTCAGAAAAATCTTCATGACATCCTAAGAAGTCGTGGTGCCAAAGTTCCTGACGCTACCCTGCCAGCCCTGAACCAGGTGAGACACAGACCCGCCCTTCCCTGGGCTGACTTAGCTCCCCCAGTTAGACATGCACATCCGTGCTCTCTCCCCACTGAATCAGTGCCCAACCGGTTACCTCCCCGGGCTCCTCGAGGGCATCACCAAGCAGAAGTCCTTCCTAGGGGGGGACAGCGCCATTCGGGAAGCCTAGCATCACCCCGAGAGTGCCACCCCAACCCCTCTGCCTTCGGTAGATACATGGGGAGGACTCAGGAAAGAGGGGTGTCTTGGGATGTGGCAGCCCGGGTCCAAATGAGTAACTGAGCCCAGGGGGCAGGGAGAGGGCCTGAGCAGGGAAGGAGTTTCCTGAGACACGGCTGCACAGGTCTGAGCTGGAGGCCGTGCTAGAAACTGAATGACGAAACAGAAACGCCTTCATAATGGTGATCAAAATCCCAGATTAGCTTGGCTGGCTCTCTTTTCCTTTTTTTTTTTTTTAATTTATGTCCGTATGAATTTTTTTCCTCTGGGCACGTGAAACCCGCACTTTGTCTCTTCTTCAGTACTCCTCCAGAGGCAAGAGACGTGGGAAGCACCAGGTTGTGCTACCATGCCAGATGAGGTCACAAGTGGAGAGCTCTTTCTCCTGACGTGCATCAAATCTAACCAATAAATGTGTTGGTCTGACATTCACTGAGTGCTGCGAACCAGTCACCCCAGCAGTGAGGAGCCGTGAAAGGCACAGTCTCTGCCTCCGGGAGCTTGTGTGGGACTGATCAGGCCAGCGTGGCTCTTCCTGGCTTCCTGCACCTGCCCTCAAGAGAGTCTGCGCGAGGTCAGATTTTTCTAAAGGGAAGCCTCAGCCCTTCCTGACTCGCTGGGTAATCAGACCCTTTATTTTCACTTAAGACTCATCTCCCACTGGTAACAGCTTGTGACAGTCTCCAGGTTGTCTGTCCTCTTTCCTACTGAAATGCTCTGGAAGAGCCTCACGTTTAAGTCAGTCCAAGCATGAATCTCTGCTGAAGGCTCTTTCTGTAAAACGAGCAAGTCTTCCCAAATTTGTTGGCCTCAGCTGGGACTGGCATAAATCATTTTTTCTAGAATTGGTCTCCGTTGCATGTTCCATATTCTTTTCATCTTTGATTGTTTTTAATTACCAAAAAAGAGGTTTGCCGCCTAAACTGCAAAATGGTTGATAACCCATTTCCTCTTTTTGCACCAAAATCTTTAATGTCCTACAAATACAAGTAATTATTACCAACGGACTTGCATCATAGTGAAAAAGGAATCGGAGGTATCCCCACCAGCGCAGGGAGCTCGGTGGGTCCCAGCTCTGCTTCACTGCGGGGGTAAGGTCACTGCTTAGGTGATGACACCTGTCACTGCTCACGGGCCTCTCTGGTGACCACACTTTCAGAACTGAGAAGTGGTGGCAGTCTGAGGCATGACCTGGTAAAGGGCCGGTGTATCTTCTTGTCTCTGAAACTGAGATTGTCCTAGGAAACTGATGCCACATGGCTGCCACAGGACAGCTCTGAAAACCATTCTGTGCTGCATCCAGCCCAGGGCCCGCTCAGGGGTCTCTAAATCATCTTGTCCCTCGTGCTCAACCTAGCCCACACCGCTTGGACACCCGGTGTTTGTACCATTGATTCAAGCAGACATGCAAATAGTCCTTCAAACTGCCCTATCCACCATGTTCATTTTCCTTCCTTCCCACCAAAGCCGTCTCCCCTTTTAAGAAGAGAGGTATCAGCAGTCAATGAACATAACTGTGTCTACTTGTTCCCGGGCAGGAGGCGTTACCACACTCTATCAAACTGGCTCTTTCCAGATTAAAAAGTAATTATTCTAAAAGAAGCTTTTATGGTTCATGTTAAACCACAGCCCCAAAGCTATCAGAACCGGCACTCGGGACAAATGCCAAAGAGGACAGTTGTGGGCATCTCGCTGAGAAGCAGCGAGAGGGACCCACTCGAAGGAAGCGAGCTCATATGCCCATGTTAAAAAACAGTAAAACGTTGGAACCTGTTCAACCACCCTACTTCAGTTAGAAGGCACTTTTTAACAACATTAGGAAAGCGAAACTAGCTGTGGGTGGGGTGGAAATGCTGCCAGGTCACCTTGCCTAAAGAAATGCGCTCAGCGCCTACATGACAGACGTGCAGCGCGGGCACCGCCGGGGCGCCGCTGGACCACGTGGCTGCGAGGACCACGCTAGCAGTTTTTGTAGCTCCCTGCCCGGGGGCTGTACCTAGGTTTTGGTGATCACTAGGCTCGTCACTTGAGGTAACTTGGGTTCCCAGCCATGATTTGTTATTCCACAGCGTGATTAAGAAACAATCATCTAGGAAAACACAGATGCGCGCCTCAGTGTGCAAGAAAGGCCGGAGGGTGCGGAGAGCTTGCTGGGTCAGGAGTCTGGGGGGGTGGGGTGCGGTGCGGCAGGAGGGCAGGACCCAGGAGGTCTGGGGAGGCGACTCCGAGGCCAGCCTCGCAGCGCCCTCTCCTGGAAGGCGGGAGCACACCAAGTGCGCTGGGCCGCTGCGGACCAACCCCGCAGCTCTTCTCCCAACCAGGTGCATCACTGACCCCTATTGGGCAAAATGCTTTTCAGCTCCACCAGACAGAGGGCTAAAGCCAAGTAAAATCCCCACCAGGTGGCGTGAGGCAAGACACGGCGTTCTAGGTCTCCGTTTTCCCATCTATAAAATGGGAGCAACGCTAACAATAGCCGTCCGCGCAGACCTCCACAGATTGCTATCAAGAGGAAATGAATGAAGGACCGCTGCTTTCACCTTAGCCTGCCTTCCCGCTCTCTGCCCTAACACGATCCAGGTCAATTCCCTGAGGTGATCTTTCTTTCCAGTGTCTCTGAACTAAGGACATAATTATAAAAACAATACGGTCATGTTAGCCTAAGCTTTACTAGCTAGTGGTATCTCACTGCTGGTAGCTTTAATAATTCCACAAATGTTGGGGCTCCTGGGTGGTTCAGTCGGTGGAGCAACCGACTCTTGATTTCAGCTCAGGTCATGATCTCAGGGTCCTGAGATCAAGCCCCACGTTGGGCTCCAAGCTCAGTGCGGAGTCTGCTTGTCCCTCTCCGTCTCCCCTGCTTGCTGTCACGCACTCGCTCTCTCTCAAATAGTAAATAAAATCTTTAAAAATTTTTTTTTTAATTCCGCAAATGTTTTAAGCACAATTTCAAAGCGCTTTTTTCATATAAGCATTAATTTATTTTTCCTTTTTTAAAGATTTATTTGTCAGAGAGAGAGAGGGAGAGAGAGAGCACAAGCAGGGGGAGCGGCAGGCAGAGGGAGAGGGAGAAGCAGGCTCTCTGCTGAGCAAGGAGCCCGATGCGGGGCTCAATCGCAGGACTCTGGGATCATGACCTGAGCCGAAGGCAGACGCTTACCTGACTGAGCCCCCCGGGTGTCCCAGGCATTGATCTAATTTAAATTAATTTTCTGGTAATTATGCATTCAGTGTCTAAATCCCCACTAGATTATGAGTCCCCTAAATGCAAGAACCTGCGTGTCCTTTGTCACTGTTGTGGTCTCAGTGCCTACCTAGCGTAGAACCTGCTGCCTAGTAGGTGCTCGATAAATATCTGCTGGATAAACACACGGATGAGTCATGGAACTGGCGAAGGCCAGTCAGAAACAGAAAGGACAAAGTCAGATATGGGGGGGGGTGTCTTTTTTCAAGAGCCGTGACATAGACTAATATGAAAAACTTAAGAGTGGGATGATGAAAAAGCTTGAAACTAGACCGAGGCGGTAGTTACACAACAGTGTAAGCGCTACATGTCAGGGGGTCGTGCACTTTAACGTGGGTAATTACACGTTGTGTGAATTTCACCACAATAATAAAGAAATGAAAGGGCAGAGGTGTAATATAATAATTATAATCCTGATGGTTTAGACACTCTACAAAAACTTGATAAAGTCAACACAGAGAGGATAACTTTTACACAGTGCTTGATGGCGGACATAAATACTTCTATAAATGATCTCATCTGCTCCTCCCAACAAGCCCACAGACTTGCAGATGAGGAAACGGTGGAGTCCAGGAGTTCAGCTGGTGGCTTCTTTATTTCTCAAATGAGCCAGACCACTGCCACTGGGAGGATCTGTCCCCTGGGGCCCCCCTCCCTGGGAAGGACTTCCTCCAGACCGCGGCTTCTCCCTCATCTCCTGCGGGGCCCTGCTTCCAGTCACCTCGTCGGAAAGGCCTTCCTAGCCACCCTATCTCAAAGAGCAGGCCCCCCACCCCTGCCTCGGGTCATTCTCCCTTATCTTGCTTGGTTTTTCTTCAAAATTCTCAGCTCAGATTACATATTGACACAGTTTTTCTGTCTCCTTCTGTGACAGCCTAAGCTCCAAGAGAACAGGGATATTTGTCAGTTTTGTCCTCTGTTATTGTCCTGACACCTGGCATAGTGCCTGACAATGATGGGTGCTTACTAAATATTTGTTAAATGAGTGAATAAGTCTAATTTTACCATGCACTTGGCCGATCTTTTGGGGAGCCTAGGTTTTTTAGGCCACACCACAAAAATGAAACTACAATGCGACTGAGATAAAATACCAGTTGTTCTAGTCCTGTAACGAAGTGCCACCTGGTTCGCAAATGAATCCCTGCGTGCTAATCTTGTCCCCAGGAGCAGGGCACCTGTCTGTTGTATCCCCAGCCGTCAGCGTAGTGCTAAGTCCCTAGTATTGGTGCTAAGTACCATATTGTCTATATGATATCAGTAAGAAACAATGGTTTCTGAGTGTCACGGACAAGAACTGAAGGACTGGCTGCCACACATGCTGGGGTCCCACCCTGGGTGTGTACATCGGGGGTGGGGAGTCTCTGAGGAGGAAGGGAAGGAGGAAGGAGAATGTGCGGGACAGGGGTCAAAGTCCACAGAGCAGCCGTGTGGCCTCACAAGTCCAGGGTAACTGGGTACAAATGGCTCCAGACACTGAATTGATCTGTAATACAAATCTTATATGATGACATCAACTCCCAGGGAAAAGCTTGCAGGGCTGGGTCACTGTGGTCTGATAGTACAGATAACCCTTTCGAGATGGACAGTGAACCTCTGAGACCCACTGGCCGTCCCAGAATGGTGCCCGGTGGCCTCTGAGAAATTCATGCCCGGCAGCAGCTGCCTTCCCCCAGTCCCTGAATCAGGCGGCCAGGCATGAGGAAAATGAGTCCGGTGTCACAAAGAACACAGATTAGGAGTCAAAACTCCTGAAGCTCTGATGTCAGCTCTATTTCTTGCACCTGTTTGAACCTGTGTCTCTAAGCGTAGTTTACAAATTGCGGACAAACACACAAGCACAAAGCCATCGTTTGTCCCATCTGATCACTGCCATGGCGATTATTACGTCGTAGACATCACAAAATACTTAATATGGAAAAATACCTGTTTGCCATCCTGGGACTCACGTTAACTTAATTGTACAGAAACATGTTTTCAAATCTGTAATAAATCACTACACTTAAAAATCAATATTTCAAAATTGAACTTCTGCAGAGAATTCCAAGCTACAGAATGTAAGCTATGCCCCCCCACGCATACGTGCACACGTATTTTCCCCAAAAGCTTCCTTATAAGATGTCTAAAGTACACAGCTCACAATTCAAGCAAATAATAATTTACTGAACCAATTAAACAGAAAAAAGTCACAGCATGATTTGTAACGCTGCCATTATGTCTGCCACGTTCCATGGTATGACTGATATTTCCTTCTACCTGGTGCTGGTTTCAGGAACTATGACCATTCACCTTTGGCCTGCACTACCTGTATGGAACCCTCGTCTTGTGGACACTCAAGTGTGAATGGGCAGTTATTTTTTCTCAGTTCCCACAGTATGAAGGGAAAAAACAACGCAAAACATGCTGTTGTTTTTAGCTTATATTCTCCAAAGTTCAAAAAGAGTATTTAACCATCCACGGAAGCCTGGGCTTGACACAGGGTTCAACGCACACACACAGCCTAGCATCAAACTGGACCAGCTTGTGGCTGAGAGATGCAAACTCAGGCACATGTGGAGGTGGGCACGGATCCCAGGCTGGTGGGCTCTGGCCCACTGGGGAGCACAGGTCCCAGCCGAAGGAAACACAGAATAGGCAGCAAGGGTTGCTGCTATATGGGCCCAGTATGGCCAGATCTTCTCACTTTTCAAGATAATCCAGCAGGTTTTAATGTGAATCTCAAGATTTTTAAAATGTTAGCAATTAGTTCTAAAAACTTATTTAAAAATATTCGGTAAACCAAACATGACATGGCTATGGCCTGATGTGGTGCCCAGCAGCTTGTTTGTGAACTCTGGGGTGGTGGGGGCAGGAAGTGGTTCCAGTGGGTTCTAGGCCCTAATCTGCCACTCATTAACTGCTTCCTAAGATGGTCACTTCACTTCCCAATCACTTGGTACCGAAATCCAGTCAGCTGCTGACGCTACTGTGTAGAAGCTAAGGGTGCTAATTCCCTTGGATTCAAATCCTAACTAGGACCCCACTGTATACCTGCCTTGTCACTTTGATTGACGACTCCAGGCTCCGACTTCCTGTCCTATAAAATGCACAGTAATACAGCCCCTCTCTGGGGCTACTATGGGACTACATGAGATCCCGCATGCAAAGTGCCCACCTACAGAGTAAGCGCTGGATGACACACATCAGCTGTGGCTACCTGTAAGCCTGGCGCCTCCATCCTCACCATCTATTCACAACTAATTAGCAATCCTGTTCGCTAGGACTTCTAAAACCCTCTCCAATCTATCCTCTGGTTTTTGCCCCACTTTCTCTGCCTTAGTTCACAGCCTTGACCTCTTTATCTTGAACTGTTCATTCTAATGGTCTAATGATCACATCTCCTGCTTTACTGAGCACCTACTCAGCACCCCACTCTGACCCACTCTCATGCTGCACCCACTTGATTCCATCTCTCAGCTTGGTAAACTATGTAAAGCGAAGATCTCACGGTGTGATTCTCCTTGTCACCTACAGAGCAAAGGCTAACTTCCTCAATCCTGCAGTCAAGGCTGTCCCCAGCCTCTCCCAAGCTCACATGCTGCCAGTCTCTATAATACTCTCTCTGCTTCAGCTGCACCAAACTACTGTTCTTGCTCTCTCCTGAGTGAGCCATGAAGTCCCCGGTCATTATCAGCAATCTTCTTCTTTCCGCTGAGAAGGTTTATTTGTCCTCTCCTCATCCAGTGCTGACTCCTTATCACCATACTTCTCACCAGTCCAGCCCCAGGTGGTAAACTCCATGAAGAAGCCTTCTCTGATTGCTCCCCTAATCAGCCTCAAGGCCAGGCCTTCCCTCTTCTGCAGTTTCACCACACTTAGTACATGGCACCCTCCTAGCCCACCTCACAATGCATGGACATCAATCTATAGAGATGTCTGTCTCAACAAGAGATAGGAGGCCAAGGGCAAGAACCTGGTCCTACACATTTGTTGCATTCCCAACTGGCACGTAGTAAGTGTTAGCTGTTTGCTGAATGAATTAATGGGACTAGCAAAGGGGGTATTTGACAAAAGCCAAACCATAATGTCATTTTTCACACATCCTGTTGCAAGAAACAGGGATCTTTGGGAATATCCAAAGAAAGACTAGGATAATGGAGATACATAAAATCACTCAGGAGCCCTCAATTCCCTCAAATGTGTTCATTTTGGTTAATTTTAGTAAAAAAGGATATTACATATACAAAGTTCTAGCTACCTAGATGATTGAAAATATCTGCACTTACAAGGTGGCTGCCATTTGTCCTGGTGTCTTGATCTTCACTTTTTCTTTCCGTGGCCTCAGTGGAATGCATCTGGTATCCCATGAGAAAATGTAATCCACCCAAAGAACAAGTCAGATTATTTGGCTCACGATTTATATGCTATGCAGTGCCATCTGAGAGACCCACACAACTGTCTTGACCTCATGCCTGTGTAGTCTTCCTATAAGAGAGGCAAAAATGTCTCCACCCCTGAGAATCAGCAGAGGAGGCTAGGAGTAGATGATCTTGGGAAGGCAGAGATCTGGGGAAAAAAAATAAACATCATTGCTCTTTGGCATTTATGTTCTTAAAAACTTGGCACTGAAACACTCAGTCAACAAGCTTCACTGACTAGATGGAAGGGTTGTTACCCAGCCTCATTCCCCACCCCCTGGGCAGGATTGCAGGCCTTGCTTTGACAGGCTGGGAAATTGAGTAGCAGGGCTTGTCTAGTAGGAACAGAGTGGGAAGTTCATCAAAGTGGTTTCCAGTGCAGCTCTGGGATCAGGCTGCCTGGGCCCAGGGCATGGCCCTGGTAGTTTCTAGCTGGTAGACCTGATAGAGTAATAGTTCCTGTCTCAGAGAGTTGTTGGAAGGATTAAATGAGAGAGAGAGCATGTAAAGTGCTTAGCACGGTGCCTATGAAATTATTCAGATTATTATAAGAATTCAGTAATTGTTAGCTATCATCACTTGCCAAAAAGATCCTACTCCTAGGTTTGAGCCTTTTGTAGCTTATCTTTACAACTCTGCCCACACCCAGTATCTCTACTTTATTGTCTAGCTATGGGATCAGAGTTTCTAGGGAATGGAAGAAAGAGCAAGCTATAAAATTCTGACCAACAAATAAGCAGAAATAACAGAGGCAAAGAGAAGAAAACAGACTACATATACAGATCGCCTGGTCACGTGCAATGGCTCAAGCATAAAAATGGATATGGACTCTCAATGGCCATGAAGGAAGGAAGAAAACAAAGGGGCCTGCCTTTAAACTGCTGAGGGAAAACTCTATACCTAGACAAACCTCAAGGATGGAATAAAGACATTTTCAGGCATTTGAGGCTTCAAAAAATGGGAGATATTCTAAGGAACAGGGTAAATTATTACAGCAATTTCTCATTAGATGTTAAATAGTATCGACACAGGTAATGTCACTGAATGTGACTTTAATTCATACCACAAATACGTGCTGAGTGCCTACTCTGTGTTGGTTAGACAGCAGACTAGAATAGGTAACCCAACAGGCACACATTGATTCCCACATGGAGCTTACATTCTAGAGGGGAAAGATAGATAATAAACGATGACAGAAGGGAAACTTGGAGTCAGAAGGTGATAAGTGCTACAGAGAAAGAAACCAGGGCCTATAGTTCCAACTTCCAGTACATAAAAACTACAGTGGTTAGAAGAGTGAACTAAATGACACCATCTAGACACAATCAGATAAATTAAAAATGCTAGACATCTATAAGCAAATAGGCTTGAATTCTTTAAAAAAGTCAAAGTTGTTAAAAACAAAATTAGAGGAGATTAACGTAGATTAAAAAGAGTTAACAAGCACATTCAACATATGAGCCCTGCTGAGATGCTGGGCCAAGGAAAAAGGTTATAAAAGAACTTTTGGGGACATAGAAGGAATTTTAATATAGATTGAATATTAAATGATATTAGGGAATTATTATTTTTTTAAAAGATTTTATTTATTTATTTGACAGAGAGAGAGAGCATAAGCAGGGGGAGGGGCAGAGGGAGAGGGAGAAGCAGGCTCCCTGCTGAGCAGGGAGCCCGATACAGAGCTCCATCCCAGGACCCTGGGATCATGATCTGAGTCCAAGGCCGATGCTTAACCAACTAAGCCACCCAGGCACGCCTAGGGACTCATTCTTAATTTTTAATGTATTAAATTAAAATAATTTTAATTTACTTAGGTATTATGGATATGGAGAAGACTGTCTCAATCCTTAGGAGATATGTGCTGAAGTACATACAGACAAAGCGAACAGGGCAAATTGTTATCAGCTGCTGAATCTAGGTAAAGAACATTTAGTTGCTCATTGCTCTAAACTTTCAATTTTTCCATATATTTTTAAATGTCCAATATAAAAAGGCGGATAAAAAGGAATGGAGAAGATCAGAAAAAGCAAGTACAGACTACTTTTTGGAGGAATTCTGCTGTAAAGGGAACGTATTAGTTTCCTGGAGCTGTTGTAACAAATTCCCACAAACTGCATGGCTTAAAAAACAGAAATTTATTCTCTCTGGAGAATAAAGTTCTGGAGGCCAAAAGTCCAAAATCAAGGTATTGGCAAAGGCTGTGCACACTCAGAGGCTGTAGGGAAGAATCCATTATTTGCCCTTCCAACTTCCGGTGACTCCTGCCACTCCTTGACTTGTGGCCGAACCACTGTAGCCTCTGCCTCTGGGGTCACATGGCCTTCTCCTCTTCTGGGTGTCTGATCTCCTTTGTCTCTCTCTCATAAGGACACTTGTGATAGCATTTAGGGCTTACCCAGATTATCTAGAATAAGCTCTTCCTCTCAAGAGCTTTAACTTAACACATCTTTTGCCATGTAAGGTAATATTCACTCTTCTGCCATGTGACGTAATATGCAGAGGTTCCTGGGAGTAGGAAGTGAGTGTCTCTTTGGGGGGCTACTTTTGTGCCTACCACAGGGTGCAAGAAAAATGGGGCAGTAGCTGGAGGGGAATGTGGAGTCAAGAGAGGTTTTGTGCTTTTTCAGCGATGAGAGTGATTACAGCATGTTTATAATAACTGACGTAGCACTTTGTTGTACACTGAGGTTTATTTGTTCATTGTGCTAGTCACTTTCACCCAGGAAAATTCATAAAGGAAATAGCAAGTTACCTTCAAGATGAAAATCAGGGTTACACTTGAGAATTCAATTAAAAACAATCAAAATGTAATGGAGGAGACTTTTTGTCAAACATGGCCGATTGAATACACACATATGTTTATCTCCAAACCCCACCAAGATTAAAATAAAAGGATAAATACAATATAAAACAATAAAGAATGAAGACCATCAATTAACAAGCCCCATCTGTGCACACAGAGTAAAATCAAACATTTTAGGAAAACCTCCAACACACACACACACACACACGCCAGAAAAAGGGGAGGAGAATTCCAAGGAAATAATATGAAAAGCAGAACACTTAAAAACAGAAAAATTCTTCCTTGGAGATCTAAGAGAACATGTACACAAAACAAAAAACAGAAGTGCTCTATATAGGGGCGCCTGGGTGGCGCAGTCATTAAGCGTCTGCCTTCAGCTCAGGGCGTGATCCCGGCGTTATGGGATCGAGTCCCACATCAGGCTCCTCCACTGGGAGCCTGCTTCTTCCTCTCCCACTCCCCCTGCTTGTGCTCCCTCTCTCGCTGGCTGTCTCTATCAAATGAATAAATAAAATCTTTAATAAAAAAAAAGTGCTCTATACAAAAAAAGCAATCAATGAATAAGAGAGAAATTTAAAAAAAAACTCAATAGAAAGGATAACAGGTAAAGTTAATGAAATTGTCCAGAGAGTAGAATGAAAAGAGAGGGACAAAACTAGAAAAGAGATAAGAGCTCTAACTCAGGCTCCAATGTCCTGCAGTAGAACCACAGAAAACAAGAGAAGAGGGCAGGGTGAGCCATTGGAGCGGTAGAAAACAGGTAATTTATATAGGGAAGAAAAACAGGCCATAACCATAGAATAAAAATTTTTTTTGAAGAATAAAACTGCAATTATAAACAGCAACACTCAGAAGTTAGGAAAGAGTGGGGCAATGCCTTTACAATTCTAACGGAAAAATATTTCCAACCTAGAGTCCCATAACAGCTAAGACTCATGGCTCTTCATCCCCATTCCCTCCTCACAGACTCAGATGCTGTCCCTTCCTCTCTCATATTTACCCCTTCAACGTCAATAATGTTATACTTGGCTCTAATTTCTCCTCTTTGACTTGCAATATTTTCACGCAGATAAGGCGTCACAAAGTTTACCTCCCATGGTCTCTTTCTCCGGAAGCTGTTAGATGGTGTGGTTGGCCAAAATGAGGCTGTAAAACAAGAAAGAGGGAGAAGATCTAAGATCCAGGCAGTAGGAGAGCCAACAGAGAGGAACAGAGAAGTGTTTAGAAGCCCAGAACGGCAGCAACGGGGCAAGCCTAGAATGCAGCCAGTCTGCATCAGACCCAGAGGATAAAGGACTCAAAGGAGGAAATTGCCAGAGAAAAAATGAAATCGATGAATTATCATTAGGTTTGACTACATGAACAAGACTATGACATGAGGCTTACAGATCTTTTGGAGGCTTTGGGGAAAATCAGCAAAGGGTATGTAGAAAACAATAAAAAAACATGAGCCTATTATAAATTTGTGTCATGATATTTATGATATGATGAAGTTTCTACTCCTCAGAAATATTATAGACTCTTTTAAGATTTTATTTACTTATTTGACAGAGAGAGAGAGAGCAGAAGCAGGGGGAGCTACAGAAGGAGAGGGAGAAGCAGGCTCTCCATTGAGTAGAGAGCCTGCCGTGGGGCTTGATCCCAGGAGCCTGGGATCATGACCCGAGCTGAAGGCAGACACTTATCTGACTGAGCCACCCAGGCGCCCCAATATTACAGACTTTAAAAAGTACATGGAGGGGGGGCACCTGGGTGGCTCTGTCAGTTGAGTGTCTGACTCTTGGTTTCAGCTCAGGTCATGATCTCAGGGTCGTGAGATGGAGCACTGCAATGGGCTCCCCGCCAAGCCTGCTTAAGATTCTGTCTCCCCCTCTCCCTCTGTCCCCTACCCCCCTTGTCTCCCCTCCCCCAAAAAAGTATATGGAGGGAAAAGGGTGAAATACTTCTTTCATCCAAACTATGCATGGCTGCTTTTTGCCACCTCTTACATCCCTATCCAAGAGACAAACAGGATCTAAGAGCCTAAGTTCTGACATTGATGTCTTGACAGTAGGCACTCAGGGAGTCTTCTCCCTTTCCTGGGATGGCATATGGAAGTCATAGGAGAAAGCCCCAAAGGAGACTGACACAAGGGGAAAAGTCCACGTGATGAGATGAATAACCAAGTCAAAGATGGAAACAATAATAACACAAACAGTTGAGGCAACTTCATATCGAGTATGAGCAACTCAAATTTGATGTGTGGAGGTGAGGGAAACCCACGGAAATGGTGATCATGGTGAAGCGAGCCCAGCATTATTCTGGCTACATCTGGAGGCTAGTTAGAGGGAGGATCCATGAGGATGGGCTTGGTCCGGATGTATAGGGCCCCGAGAGGAGCCTGTCCCATTAGATTGTAAGACTGGCTTAAATGGGAGAGGAGCACACAGAATGAGTAAAGGAGGCAACTTCAAAACCCAACAAACATAATCATTATGATGCGATTTGACTTCTTACTTTTTTTCTTCACTTCTTTTCACTTGCTTGTGTCACTTTGGAGACCCTCATTCCTCTTCAGGATCCTCTCTCAGAAGTTTTCTTTGCTCGCTCCAGCTTGCATCTTCCTTCACAGCCTTCATTATCTACCCTTTATCCTGCTGTAATTCTCCATTTTTCTCACTATGCAGTCTTCTCTTACAACCAAACTAAATCGTCTAGCCCCTCCCAAAGCCATTTCTCAAACATTTCCCAACAAGCCCTTCAGTCACAGCTCTTCTCCAAGAAAACAATCTCCACCTTTCCTTGACGTAGCAACACATTATCAGATCTTTTCTTTCTCCTCAAAATATTCCCATTTCCCTCCTCATTCTTCTTCATTTCCTTTGGCCCCAGCCTCCACCTTCATCCTCAAGAGTTCTTCATTCCCATGCTCTCCTTTCCTCTCTCATATTTACCTCTTCGGGGTCAACAGTGCTCTGCTCGGCTCTAATTTCTCCTCCTTGACTTGCAACACTTCCTCTAGCGGCCTCTCCTTCGTTAGCTTCAGTCCTTCATCTGCCTCATTCACCATTACCTTAATCTATAACCTCTGTCTCTTCCATAGAAACAGATTCATCGGCAATATCATTCACGCCACCCAAGACATCCTCCTCAACTCCCACTGTTTCCTCAGTCCCTTCTAGCTCATTACTCCCTTCCACCCTTTCAAAAGGATTTTCCATCTCAGCATCAGTAACTTTAGTCCATTTTTCATCACCAGTAACTTCTACCACTCTTTCAGTTGTCTCTTCAGTTATGCTCTCCATTCCTGAACCCTCCAGCTTCTCTGCACTTGACTGCAGTTTATCCACGGTGGATCTCAGATCCTCTCCACTACTTCCCAACTTCTCTCCCCTGGATTCCCCTTTCTCTCCACTTGACCTCAGGTTCTCTTCACTCAGACTCAGCTTCTCACCACTTGATGTCAGCTTCTCTCCACTTGACCTCAGCTTTTCTCCATTTGACCTCAGCTTTTCTCCACTTGATCTCAACTGCTCTCCACTTGATCTCAACTGCTCTCCACTTGATCTCAACTGCTCTCCACCTGATCTTAGCTTCTCTCCACTCAGCTTTTCTCCACTTGACCTCAGCTTTTCTCCACTTGACCTTAGCTTCTCTCCACTTGACCTCAGCTTTTCTCCACTTGACCTTAGCTTCTCTCCACTTGACCTCAGCTTCTCTCCACTTGACCTCAGCTTCTCTCCACTTGACCTCAGCTTCTCTCCACTTGATCTCAGCTTCTCTCCACTCAGCTTCTCCCCACTCAGCTTCTCTCCACTCGACCTCAGCTCCTCATTCTGCCCTAGTGTATGTGGTCTGGATCTCAAGTCCTCTCCTCTGATCCCCACCCCAGTAAATTTCAACCTCTCTTTAAGGCCAGACCCCCTCCTAGGCCCTGCTGTAGTCCCTGCACTCTCAGATTCAGTACCTATTTTCCCTCTAATTTCTTGCTTTCCCCCCATCTCCTTTGGGCTGTTTTTCCCTAAACCTGCTGAAGCCTGTAATGCACTTGCTACACTGTGCAGTAGCTTCATATCCATCCTTTCCTGACTCTGGCCTGACTTCACTTTCAAGACCATTTTTTCCGCGTCTTCCGGTCTCCAGTACTCAGAGTCAAGCTTTGGGTCGCCCATCCTAGGCTTTTGTGTATTTCTACCCACGAGCTCCATTCTCTTCCCGATCACAATGAGTCCGTTCCAGGGCACCCACAATTTTTCTCGCAGCATCTGTGCCTCTCTGCTTCCCGATTCCAGGTGCGACCGCCTGTGGACCCGGGTCTGGCCTAGGGCGCCCTGGCCGCGGGCCTTGCGGCGTCTCCTCACGACTCTGTGCGGCTTACCCCGCAGATCCCTCATGCCCCAGAGCGAAAATTCTAACGGAGCCCCTTTCTCCACATACACTAACCCTCACCCTTATCCCTGGTCCACCATCCCACCCCTCCTCCCCATTCCCCCCACCCACCCTCCCACCCTGCCCACTGGCCCGCCGCCTCGCCCACCGCCTGGAGGGCGCGCGACTAGGCTAGTGCGCACGCGCAGACCGCGCGAGGCGGTTGGAAGGCACTGCCCGGAGCTGCGGCAGGCGACAGACTGCCAGCCTGGGGGCGAGGGCTGACGTGATTCGAGACCTCTGTAACCCCAGAAACCCCGACTCCAGCCCCTATGCTGTCGCCCGTTCCCTGCCCCGGGTTACGCGCTTCCCCTTAAAAGCTGGGGCCAAGCAAAGGAACGACAGGCGTTGCAGCCAATGGTGTCGCTCACGGTGAACCTGGTAGCCAATCAAAAGGCGCAGCTGCGAAGGAACGGGTGGGAACCACGCCTGATTCCAGGTGACTCCTAGCAGGGAGGGGAGAGTGTCTCCGTCAGCTGATAGGGTCCTGTGCCTCGGGCGAGTTACCGGGGGACGAAGCTGCGGCAGCGCGCGGGCAGTAGCCAGCCGCGGAATACTTGTGTGCTGCAGCCAAGAAGACGGGTGATGGAGGGGCGTCAAGAGGCTGGGAAGGAGAGCAAGGTAAAGAAAGGATGCAACCCCCTCCCAACCTCCACCTCACTCCATGATAACCAGTGATGCCCAATCAGGGAGTGGGGCGTGTGTGCGTGTGTTGGCGCGCACGCGTGAGCTAGAGAGACCTGAGCGAGGGGGAAGGGGGTGGGGCGCCTCTGTGGCACCTGCATGGGGACTGATGAGGATGCCAAAGGAGGCAGGGTTCACCTTTGCCCTGACAGATGGAAAGAGACCTGTCACTGCCTCTTCTCCCCTCCCCAGGACCAACTCATGATTCTGGCTTAATAGGGACGAAGAGGAAGGAGGGATGTTAGGGATTGAGAAGAGGATGGAGTACCCCTCTCCTTTGCCAAGGGAGGAGGAATCCAGTTCACTAATTGCTTCGCTTGTGTACCTGTGTTCATATAATCATAAGATCATTAATTCTTCACTCTTTCCTCTTGATTTCGTTCAACAAATACTTATTGAGCACCACTGGGCTCACAGAGGTGCACACTTCTGAGAATTGGAGGCATGTGCATAGTGGGCTGTGGCTGAGGATAAGGATGGAGTCGCTGTGGTCCACCCTTGAAGTCCCATCTCCCTCAAGCAGTCACCAAACAATACAGGTTAGAGCAGAGACACTAAGGCAGCAGGAGGGAAACAGGAGATTTAGGGGCTCATTGTACCAATGAGCCAGATTGTGTGTGTGTGGGGGGGTGTTGCAGTTGGACAAAGGGGAAGGCTGCCCTGGGGATGTCAGAGAAGCCAAGTGAGGAGTGGGGTTCAAGTGGAGTTTGGAGAGGTGAGAGGGGCTGAGAGACACAAAGTATAGAGCAGAAAATATGTTTCAGTGTTTATGTTCATATTCATGGCTAAATCAGTTAATATATGTAAAATGCTTAGATCAGTACCTAGCATAAAGGAAGCTCAAGTGTAAGTGTTAGCTATTATGTTGTGTTGTTACTGTTATCATATGGGATGTATACTGGGCTACCAAACTGATGGGTCCATCCCCAAACTTCGTAGGTGCCAGACTCTCTGAAAGTCCCCTATTAGATCCTGTCCTCTAGAGTAAGCATTGCCTTCTCTAAGATTCTCCTTTAAATAGAAAGAAATGAGAAGAATACTAAATGAAGATGTAAATAAAAATATAATAGGATAGAAAATGAAATACTATAAAAATTCTTGACTAATCTAGGGCCGCCTAGGTGGCTCAGTTGTTGGGCGTCTGCCTTCGGCTCAGGGCGTGATCCCGGTGTTATGGGATCGAGCCCCACATCAGGCTCCTCCGCTATGAGCCTGCTTCTTCCTCTCCCACTCCCCCTGCTTGTGTTCCCTCTCTCGCTGGCTGTCTCTCTCTGTCAAATAAATTAAAAAAAAATTTTTTTTTTTAATTCTTGACTAATCTAACAGAAGGCAAGGAAAAAAGAATAAAGCAACAACAACAACACAAAAACAAATGAGAAGAAGAAAAAAACAAAAAGCAAGATGGTAGGTTTATAGCTTATGTCGGTAATTACAGTAATTATGAATAGACCAAACACTCCAATTAAAAACATATTCAGGGAGCGCCTGGCTGGCTCAGTTGGTAGAACATGCGACTCTTGATCTCAGGTTGAGACTTTGAGTCCCACCTTGAGTGTAAGGTTACTTAAAAAAAAATTGATACTGGATTTTTTTTCAGATTGGATTTTTTTTTAAAGTAGGCTTCATGCCCAGTGTGGAGCCCAGCATGGGGCCCAGCATGGGGCTTGAACTCACAACTCCAGATCAAGACCTGAGCTGAGACCAAGATTCTGACACCTAACCAACTGAGCCACCCAGGCACCCCTCAGATTGGGTTTTTTAAAGATAACTATATTCTGTCAAACAACACATATTTTAGGGGCACCCGGATGGCTCAGTCAGTTAACCGTCCAATTCTTGATTTCAGCTCTGGTCATGATCTCAGAGATCGTGGGATGGGCCCCTCACTGCCCTCCATGCCCAACAGGGAGTCTGCTTGAGATTCTCTCTCCTCTCCCTCTGCAACCACCCCCCACACACGTATACTCTCTCTAAAATAAACAAATAAATCCTCCCCTTTTTTTTAAAGAGACATACCTTAACTGTAAGGACACAAAAAGAATGCTAACCAAAAGAATGCTGTCATGGCTATACTAATTTCAGACAAAGTAGACTGTAAGACAAGAAGTATTATTAGAAATACAGAGGGACATTTTATAATAAAGAGTCAATTCAACAGGAAGATAAAATAGTCCTAAATTTATATGCAACTAATAGCATCATTTCAAAATATGCAAAGTAAAAGATTACAGAATTAAAAGGAGAAATAGACAAACTTACAATCAGAGGTTTAAAACAACTCTCAGCTGTTAGAACAAGCGGACCAAAAAAAAAAAAAAATCAGTAAGGATTTTGAAGATTTAAAATACCATGGTTAGAGGTGCCTGGGTGGCTCCGTCAGTTAAACCTCTGCCTTTGGCTCCGGTCATGACCCCAGGGTCGTGGGATCAAGTCCTGCATTGGGCTCCTTGCTCAGCAGGAAGCCTGCTTCTCCCTCTCCCTCTGCCTACCTCTCTGCCTACTTGTGCTCTCTCTCTCTGTCAAATAAATAAATAAAATCATAAAACACCATGATTAATCAACATGATCTGGTTGGTTTGGTTAGAGCTCTGTTCCCAAAAACTGCAGGAAACACATTCTTTTCAAGTGCACTTGAAACATTTACCAAAATACATTATATGTTGGGCTATAATGCAAGTATCAAGTTTTGAAACATTGAAATCATAGAATGAGGTCTCTGTCCCAGTAGAATTAACAGGGAATCAGAACAAAAAGAAAACTAGATTTCAAAATATTTGGAAAGTAAGCAACATGCTTCTAAGCAATTCATAGGTCAAAGAAGAAATTAGAATGAAAATTAGAAAAAATTTTAAAGAAGCAATTTTGAAAATATGATATATCAAAACTGGAGATGCAGCTAAAAAAGGGCCCAGGGGGAAAATTACACCTCCAAATGCATGTTTTAGAAAAAGAGGAAGGTTGAAAAAGTCAATGATTTACATTTCTTTTTTGTTTTGTTTTTTAAAGATTTTGTTTATCTGTCAAAGAGAGAGAGCACAAGCAGGGGGAGCAGCAGGCAGAGGGAGAAGCAGGCTTCCAGCTGAGCAAGGAGCCCAATGTGGGACTCGATTCCCGGACCCTGGGATCATGACCTGAGCAGAAGGCAGACGCTTAACTGACAGCCATCCAGGCATCCCAATGATCTACATTTCAGTCTCAGGAAACTAGAAAAAGAAGAACAATTTAAATCCCAAGAAAGTAAAAGGAAGAAAACAATAAAGAGCAGAAATCAATTAATGGAAGATAAATATACAAATATAGAAATTCAATAATGCCAAAAATAGTTTTTTGAAAATACAAAAAAATTGATAAGCATCTAGCAAGACTGATAAAAGAGAGCGAGCAAGAGGGAGACTGAGAGGGAGGAAGGGAGAAAATATTAATTACCAATATCAGGAATGATAAAGTGCACATTGATAGAAATGTTTCAGGCATTAAAAAGATAATAAGAGGGGCGCCTGGGTGGCTCAGTCAGTTAAGCGTCTGCCTTTGGCTCAGGTCGTGATCCCAGGGTGCTGGGATCGAGCCCCGCATCAGGCTCCCTGCTCAGTGGGGATTCTGCTTCTCCGTCAGCCTCTGCCCCTCCCCCCGCTCATGCTCTCTCTCTCTCTCTCTCAAATAAAAAGTACAATATTAATAAATAAATAAAATTAAAAATAAGAGTATTTAAGAACAAGCTTATGCCAACAAATGAGAGAATTTAAACAAAATGGACAAACTACTTGAAAAATGCAACTTACCAAACCTGAAACAAGAAGTAGAAAATCTCAATAGTCCTATGTCTATCATAGGAAGTAAATCCATAATTAAAAACTTTTCCAAAAATACCTCTCTAAGCAATATAATTTCACATGTGAATTCTTCGAAGCATTAAAGGAAAGCTAACACCATTCTCATATAAATTATTCCAAAACAGAAATAGAAGGTGCAATTCCAACTTATTTTAGGCGGACAATATAACCTCGACACAAAAACCTGTCAAGAGGGGGTGGATGAGGGCGATAGTTGCACCCTGTGAATATACGTAAGATCAATAAACTATGCACTTTAAAATGGCTAAAATGGTAAATTTTGTGTTATGCATATTTTACTACAAAAATCCTGTCAAAAACGTTAAAAGAAAGGAAAAGTACAGGTTAATCTCTCTTGTGAACATAATGGAAAAATCACAAACAAAATATTATCAAGTTGAATAAGCAGTATATAAAAAGATAATACTTCAGGGCATCTGGGTAGCTCAGTTGGTTAAGCGTCCAACTCTTGATTTCGGCTCAGGTCATGATCTCAGGGTTGTGGGACTGAGCCCTGCCTTGGGCTCCACACTCAGCGCAGAGTCTGCTTGTCCTTCTCCCTCTGCCCCTCCCCCCCGATCACTCGCTTGTATGCTCTCTCAAATAAATAAATAAAATCTTACAAAAAAAAACTAAAAAATAATACTTCATGATGAAGGCCTTATTCCAGGAATGCAGGGTGGTTCAATATTTGAAAATCAATCAGTGAAATTCGAGACGTTACAGAGTAACAGGAAAACCCATTTGATATCTCACTAAAGGGAGGAAACATGGATAAAAACCAACACTCTTACCAAACTAGTCATAGAAGGGAGTCTCATTAATCTGATTGAGGATTAATCATCTTCAGGATTACATTTTGAATGCATTCCCTCTGAAGTCAGGAACAAGGCAAGGATTTCCTTTTTCACCATGTCAGCATTTCTGCTTTGTACCAGAGGATCTAGCAAGTGCAATACGGCAAGAATAAGAAATAAAAGGTATGGGGCGCCTGGGTAGCGCAGTCGTTAAGCGTCTGCCTTCGGCTCAGGGCGTGATCCTGGCGTTCCGGGATCGAGCCCCACATCAGGCTCCTCCGCTGGGAACCTGCTTCTTCCTCTCTCACTCCCCTGCTGTGTTCCCTCTCTCGCTGGCTGTCTCTCTGTCACATAAATAAATAAAAATCTTTAAAAAAAAAAAAGAAATAAAAGGTATAAAGGTTGGAAAGGAAAAACAAACTGTCATTAATTTATATTATAGGATTGTATGTGGAGGGAATCCAAAATAATCTACAAACTATTAAAAGTAATAAGTAAATATAGCAAGGCTCTTGGACACAAAGTAAATATATAAAAAGCAACTGTGTGTTTCTACATACTAGCAACGAATAACTAGGGAATGAAATTTTAAAAGATATTTCAAATAGCAACAACAATTAAAAAATCATAAAATACCTAGGAATAAATCTAACAAAGATGTGCAAAACCTTTACAGAGAACACTACAAAACATTACTGAGAAACGTTAAAGAAGGGCTAAATAATTGGAAAGATATTTCATGTTGATGGATTGGAAGGTTCAAAATTGTAAAAATGTCTATCCTTCCCAAATTGACCTATAGATTCAATTTAATCTCAATCAAAATCCCAACAAGTTTTTTTGGTGTAAATTAACAAGCTGAGTCTACAATTTATACAGAAATGCAAAGATCTATAATAGCCAAAATGATTTTGAAAAAGAACAAACTTGTTAATTCTGTCTGATTTCAAGTTTGTCAATTACAGTAATCAAGACAGTGTGATATATCAAAAGTACAGACATACGGATCACTGGAACGGAACAGATAGTTGAACTGATAACACTGAAGTCAATTTATTTTCTACCAAGATGTGCACCAAAGCAAATCAATACTCAAAAGATAGTCTTTTTTTTTTAACAAATAGTGCTAAAATGACTAGCTATTATATGGAAAAATGAGTCATAACCCATACCTCACACCGTATACAAAATGAAGTGAAGGTGGATCATAGACCTAAATATAAAAGCTTGAACTATTAATTTCTAGAAGAAAAAACATTGGAGAATATCTCCATGACCTGGGGGTAGGAAAAATTTTCTTCAGGAGTATACAAAAACCTTAATCATAAAAGAAAAGACTGACATATTGGAGCTTGTAAAATTATAAGTCATTAAGAGAGTGAAAAGGCAACCCAAAGAGTAGGAGATATTGGCAACACATATAACTGACAAAGGACTTGTCTCCAGGGTGTATAGAGAGTCCCTACAAATCAATAAGAAAAAGGGGATCTGATTTTTAAAAGGGGAGAGGAGGGGAGGAGAAAAAGACTTGAATAGGCACTTCACAAAAGATCTCCAAATGGGCAATGGATACATAAAATGGGGTTCAACATCATTCCTCACCAGGGAATACAAGTTAAAGCCACAATACGCGAATACCATACCCCCACCAGTATGGCTAACATAAAAAAAGGCTAACAATTCTAAGTACTGGCAAGGGTGAGGTGCAGCTGGAATTTTCACACAATGCTGGCAGGAGTATAAGTTTGTACAATCACCATGAAAAACTGGCAGTATCTACGAAAGCACTTAAACACATGCCTTCCCTATAAAAGACATATGCAAGAATGTTCACGGCAGCTTTATCCATAATAGGCTAGTCTTGAAATGATCTAAATGCCGACCAACAGTAGAAGAGATACATAAACCATGATTTATTCAAATGGAATACTACAGAGCGACGAACGAGAAGTACTTCTGCACTCAACAACATAGCTGGATCGCACTAGAGACCATGGACACGAGAGTGTATATCCTGTGTGATTGCACTCACCTAAGTTTTAAGTCCAGACAAAAATAATCTGTGGTAATAGAAGTCAAAATAGTTGCCCATGGTGTGTGCAAACGTGAGCCAAAGTCTGGGAAAGGAGAGAGTGAGGGGATGTGAGGGGTGGGCAGGTGCCAGTTTATACATTGGTGAGCAATTCTTGGTACAGTGGCTTCTTCCCTTCACTTGGCACAGTGGTGTAGACAGAGTGGGTGTTTGAAAACTGTGTTGAAAAGCTCAATGCAAGAATGAACTCGTAGTTTGGTGCCTCAAGGATTTTTTCACTTAGAAAAAGACACGTGCTTTGCCCACAAGACAATGCCTCTTGGCTCTAAAAGCGGTGAGTGGAATGGTCTCAGGAACCCCCCAAAAGGGGTGAGAACCTCTCACGTAGCTCACTCGAGGCCCGATGAAAGGGCGCCTGAAGTAACCAGCTGGGGAGGAGGTGAGCTGGTACCTGGAACAGTCCTTGGGGTTTGGAATTTGAGAAACTGGGTTCAAATCTGGCTCTGCCACTTTGCAGCTGTGTGATTTTGGACAACTTATGTCACCTCTCTGGTGGTCTCCATTTCCATATCTATAAAGTGGGGAGAAGTCGGCCTGCTTCTGAGGATGGAAGTGTGGGGAAGAGTTGTGTGATTGTAAACCCCTGAGCAGTGACTTATCAGGATCCCTCTAGGGGTGGCCGGTGAGCCCAGGGCATTGGGGAAGCAATGCTGCTGCGGTGGGCTTTGCGAGAGGACCTGGAGTCTGCGGTGAGGATGTGGTAAGGGGCTGTGGGCAGTGGTGTCAGAGACCTCCCCTCCCCGGCAGCCCTCCTCCGTATCGGTGGACCTGCAGGGAGACAGCTCCTTACAGGTGGAGATCTCTGATGCAGTGAGCGAGCGGGACAAGGTGAAATTCACCGTTCAGACCAAGGTGAGGCTGCCAGGGGGGCGAGAGGGCCATTCAGACAGCTGCTTGAGGAGCCTGCTTCCCCCAGCCTCGCTTGCCTGGGGGTGGGGGGCAGACGCCAACATAGACTTTGGGCCCTGTTCCTCAACCTGGCTGTCCCTGCCCCCTGCCTCTCCAAGAAAGCAAGCGTCTTGTCTAGTCTCCAGTTGTCTTTTGCCTCCGGCCCCACATCCTACCCATCCCCTGTCCATCATCCTGATGGAAATCATGGACATCTGAGCCACCAAAGCCCACCTTGGGCCTCGCCTGGGATGTGGGATTGGGGAAGTCCAAAAGTGGGTGCCCAGGATGCTTGTCGGGTACAGGGCTTGGGAGGGGAGGAGAGACACCTCAGACAGACTTCCCTGCTTCCAGAGTTGCCTCCCTCACTTTGCCCAGACGGAGTTCTCAGTCGTGCGACAGCATGAGGAGTTCATCTGGCTACATGACGCCTATGTGGAAAATGAGGAGTACGCCGGCCTCATCGTGAGGAAGGGCTGGGCGGGCTGGGGCCGTGAGGGGCCTGGGCGCTTGGGTGGGGTGGAGGACTGGGCGACATTTCTGGGTGTGGGTGATGCCCTTCTCAGCAATGAGGGACTGGCCAGCTCTGTCCCTCCTTTGAGCAGATCCCTCCAGCCCCTCCAAGGCCAGACTTTGAGGCTTCAAGGGAAAAGCTGCAGAAGTTGGGTGAGGGGGACAGCTCCATCACGCGGGAAGAGTTTGCCAAAATGAAGCAGGAGCTGGAAGCGTGAGTGCTATTTCCCTTCCTTGTCTGTGATGAAGCTCCAGCCCCCCCCCCCGCCCCCGCCCTGTCCTGAGAGTCCCAGGATTTCATCACCTATGGCTAGTTGGAGACCCTGACTTCTGACCCCAGGGCTTCTGAAGGGGAAGGGAGCAGGATAATCAGATCCAAGGAGGGCTCTTGAGCTGCCTGCTATCTTCTGCAGGGAGTACCTGGCTATCTTTAAGAAGACAGTTGCAATGCATGAGGTCTTTCTACAGCGCCTGGCGGCCCACCCCACCCTGCGTCGAGACCACAACTTCTTTGTCTTTTTGGAATATGGCCAGGATGTAAGCTGGGCCAGAGCACAACCTTGGGTCACCCTTGGGGGTGGGGGTAGGGCGCTAGGCGGGCTCAAGCCTCTGCCTCATCAGCTCGAAGAGTGACATGAGCCTGGGCTGGGAGGTGCGAATGCCCAGCCAACACCATACTCTCCCCATGTGTGCTTCAGCTGAGTGTCCGAGGAAAGAACAGGAAGGAGCTTCTTGGGGGATTTCTGAGGAATATTGTAAAGTCTGCTGATGAAGCCCTCATCACCAGCATGTCAGGGCTCAAGGTGACCCCTGGGACCCCTCTGTGGATTCAACCCAGGGCCTCAAGTCCAAAGCCAACATTGAGGCCCAAGGTGGCTGTGGGAGGGAAACCACTGGTGGGGCATGGCCTAGAAGGAAATTGTGCTGCCCCTGCCTGTCCAGGGCTGCCATGTCCCTGCTGACTCAGTGTAAGCGGCTCTTGTCTGGCTCCCTTAGGAGGTGGATGACTTCTTTGAGCATGAGAGGACCTTCCTACTGGAATACCACAGCCGCATCCGGGACGCCTGCCTGCGGGCAGACCGTGTCATGCACTCCCACAAGTGTACGCAGGGCCCAAGGGACCCTGGGTTCCCTGCCCCTTCCCCAGCATTCCTACTCCCTGCAGGGAGAAGAGTGCAGGAAATGCCCTGTCTCTCTCCATGACACAAACACCAGGGGTGGGGCTTGATGTGCAGACCAAGGGGGTCTGATGGAGGGCTGTTCCCCCAACAGGCCTGGCAGACGATTATATCCCTATCTCCGCTGCACTGAATAGTCTGGGAACACAGGAAGTCAACCAGCTAAAGACGTGAGGACTCCCTCTCACCCCTCCTGCCCCCGCTCTCTCTATGCCTGTAATACCGTGTCTGCCCACGAGGGATCATGTGGAAATGTACTAGCAGCTGTAGGTGGGAGGTGAAGTTCCTGCTGGGATTTGGGAGAGAGGGAGATTTTCCCACTCCGGGGCATTAGGGAGGGCAGCGCTAAGGGCAGGGAGGCTTCAAGCAACACCCTCTCAAGACTCCTGCCCTAACTCTTCCCCACTGCCCCCTAGGAGTTTCCTCAAATTGGCAGAGCTCTTTGAACGACTAAGGGTGAGTCCTGCCTTCTGTATTGGAAGGGCACCCAATCAATGATCCTTTGCAGAAACAGTCTCCTCCCAAAAGAGGAGAAAGCTCCAGGATCATTTTGGGACGTTTGGTGATAACTTGGGCCCAGTGATACCCTGGACTCACCCTCAGTTAAACCCTAGTTTAATGAGATGGAGGGAGGAAAGGGATCCAGTCTCAAGTGTGAGTGTGTGTGCGGTGATGGGGGCAGAGGTGGGAACCAGGCCTGGCAAGCCATTTACAAGGATGTGCCACGTGCCGCTGGCAGGCTGCACCGCATTGCCAACATCCTGCACCAGACACACACTTCCTGCACTCTTCTCCAAGAGTCACTGCGGTGTGCCAATCTTTCTAAAATGTCTGCCAGATCACCTCTCTTTGCTCAAGGACCTTCAGTGGCCCTGCCCCTCCCAGAAACTCCCCAAAACACAAAGCCCAAAGTCCTGAGCTTGTATCTTAGGTCTTTTGGGATCCAGGAACTGGCATCCAAGTGTTCCCACTGATCTCATGCTTCCCTGAACGCATACGAGGCTTGCACACCGGCAGAGCCTTTGGCTGTTGTCGGACTCCCACTCAACCCCCAAGATCCAGATCAGATGCCACTCCTCTGTGGTTTTCCTTGGCCTGCTCCCCTTCACATCAGGGCTTGACCTAGAGTGGTTATCAAGTGACTCTGCTGGATATTGAGACAAGCAGCAGCATCCCAGCCCTTAGCTGCTCCTCTGCAAGCTCCCTCCCCAGCCTCCTGACTTCTTGACTCAGAAGCTGGAGGGCCGAGTGGCATCTGACGAGGACCTCAAGCTGTCAGACATGCTGAGATACTACATGCGAGACTCACAGGCAGCTAAGGTGAGATACGGCCCCAGAGCAAACCTCAGGGCTGGAAGACAGCGGGACTGGAGCAATAGGGGAGGGCAGGTGGACAAGGTCATGGGGCAACAGTGATCCTGTGCCCTGCTGGCCCCAGGACCTGCTGTACCGGCGGCTTCGAGCACTGGCTGACTATGAGAACGCCAACAAGGCCCTGGACAAGGCACGCACCAGGAACCGGGAGGTGCGGACTGCCGAGAGCCACCAGCAACTGTGCTGCCAACGCTTCGAAAGCCTCTCCGACTCAGCCAAGCAGGGTAAGCCCCAGGGCCCCCGAGCCTGTGCCACTGGGCTGCCTACCCTGCCAGGGTCCCCATTTCTCCTCCCTCCCCTCTCCAGAGCTCATGGATTTCAAGTCTCGCCGCGTCTCCTCCTTCCGCAAGAACCTCATAGAGTTGGCAGAACTGGAGCTCAAACACGCCAAGGTGAGCCCTCCATCCTCACTGTGCCCTCTTCCTGCCTCCCTGCCATCCACTCCCAGATCTCTAGGTTCTTACCAAGTCCTGGCAAGCATGTGTTGGCGGGAGGTGGTCTGGCAGCCCTCAATGACTTTCAGGGTCATTTCATCTTGGACCAGGACCCTTCCCTTCCCATTATTAGAAGCTTTCAACAAATGGCAGCTATTATTGCTGAGGACAGGAATGCAAGAGGGAGGGGGGCATGAGTTATAGGTGTGGGAAGAACAGCACCTTTTATTGGGGAACAGAGTAGCAGTGGGTGGGGGACATCAAAGACCTCTCTTCTATGCAGGCCAGCACCCTGCTTCTCCGGAACACCCTTGTCGCCCTCAAGGGGGAGCCTTAGAGCAGCCAGAGCCTACTTCAGAGCCTTTAGTAGAAGAGTCCCCCAGATTTCCCACCCCAAGATACCACCTCCCCCATGACAGCAGCCACTAGCCATGCCCCATGATCTCCCAGGGCAAGCCCAAGCCCCACAACTACCCAAAAGTGACAGGTCCTGCAAGAGGAAGCTAGGGCAACATGGGTGCCATTCTTGGCCACAGGTAAGAACCCCAACCTAGGGGAGGCTAGGGGCCTGGACCTCCCTCCACTCCTGGAGGTTGGGGAGCAGCCCCCACCCACCCTCTGTCCCCCCACCCCTGAAGTTCATTTGTCCCCAGCCTGTTCACAAATAAAAAGCCTGCTTTTTGTAACAAGGAGGCCTGCTTGTCCTTACTTCCCACAGCTCCAGGGCCCACCAGGCACACCTTAACTAGGGCACTACGGACACCAGACCCTGGACACACCCCTGCAGTGTCAAAAGCAATTACCCTTCTTGCTTCCCACAGAGAGATACTAGCAAGCTCCCAAAACTAAGGAACCAGCTTTAACAACAAGCTTCCCCCCCTCCCCCAGTTCAGTTGTTTGGGGAGTGGTAATAAATCCTGCATTCACACCCTTAGGCTAAGATTTCTAGGATACCTTTACTCCTAGGCAGGTGAAAACGCAAAAAAAAGTACAGATTGGAGAGCCTACAGCAATGCTGGCAAAAGGCTTGGAGCTCCCGCCAACACCCTCTTGGTTAAACACAGGGAGGTGGGACCTAAGACACTTGGGTCTGAAGTCCTGGGCTCCACCTGGCTTGGCCCCACCCTGGACTCATCACATCTGCAGAAGGCCAAAGGCTCAACTTGGCTTCTGACTCACAGCAGCCACTGGACCCAGCCCTCAAGGATGAGTCAGCCATCCATGAAAGAAGGCAGAGGAAAACCAGAGAGAACCTTTAAGACAGAACAGCTCAAGAGGCACTCTGTAACTTGCAATCTCACAGCCCACACTTGGCAGGCCTGGGCACAGAGAATAGGCCTCACTGCCCGGCTGCCCACCTGGTTAAGGGGTTACAGGATTAAGACTTCAGGCACAAAGCCCCTTCTGCCCAAAGGGCTCTTGCAGCAGGCAGCAGACACACCCTGGTTCAGCTAACTCCGTAACAGTCAGTTTGGGCCCAACTGTGGTACCACCTATAAGTGACAGCTGTCAGAGGGAGGCTCAGCCAGTCGCTGGGGCCAAATGAAGGGGGTGGATAGAGGCTGGGTGTAGAGAAGAGATGCTGTTCATTATCTCAGCATACCTTCCCCTACAAGGTCCCTTGGGCCCCAACCCTGAAACAAACATCCCATTAGTGAGGCCTTTTTATTGTTGTGTGTGTGGTTTTTTTTTTTTTTTTTTTAATTGAAGGTCCCTACTGGTCCTGCTTCCATGGGTGGCCAAGACCAGGGGAAAAGGGGAGGGTAACCAGGCGGCGCAAGAAGGGGTCATCTCCACAACATTCCATTTATACACAGAACTAAACAGACAAGCACAGAGTCACTATTGTGGTTAGAAGTTGGCAGCACGGGAAAAGGGAGGAACAGGTGGGAAACTGGGGTGTCGTTAAAAAAAATACAGGCCCCCCCCAAACTGGGGTGCCTGGGGGGAACTTGGTCTGCTTCAACCCAAGAGGAATCAGAAGATCAAAAGCGGTTTGGGAACGCCAGAACCGTCAGGGATGGAGGGAGGAGGAAGGTCCAGGGGGTGAGGGGGGCTGTTTGGCAACTGGGGTGAAGGGATTGCCCTCCCCCTGCTGGGATCCCCCCAGCCCCTCCGGTCTGGCAGGAAGGGGGCAGCCTGCAACCCCCATGGGCAGGGTCTGGGGCTGCCAAATGCTCCAGGCAGGGGGCTGGAGGGGGCTCACAAAGGCTTGCCCTCCAGGGAGATGACAGCACTGCCCCCCAGTTTCTCTGCCAGGGTGCAGCGGTCCTTGACCTCCTCGTAGCAGTTTGCTTGTAATTCATGCTTGATCCCTGTGAGGAAGAAGGGGAGCGTCTGTGAGCAGGATGCACTAGGGAAGGGGAAGCTGGGGTTGGGAAGGAGCCAATCAGAACAGATGGAAGAAACAAGGTTACCTTCCAGCAGACAGGGAAGAGGAGGGGGAAGGTATCTCATATACCATGCCCTTCAGCCCACCCTGCAGCGAAAGCCTGAGTGAAAAGGGACATGGCACCAATGCGGGCCCTTACCCGTCAGCTTTTTCTTGATGGCATCCTTGGAGCTGGCATAAATCATTTTGCTCTTAAGGGGTGCAGACTCAGGTGCCCTGGAGAGAAACAACAGTCAGAATACGCAACAAAGTTCCCTCTCCAAGTCTGCAAGTGCCTCAAGTGAGAGATGACTTCAAGAAACCCTTGAGCTGGTCCCCAGCACTCAAGCTTTATCCAGTTCCCCACTGGCAAGTGTTTTGTTACAATACACTCCCCCCAAACACACACCTCTGGGTTAACTGGGCACCACAAAGGTTTCTATCCTGAGAAGGAAGGGTGAGGCTGCGCTAGGGCAGGTAACAGGCAGAAGTGTCTGTAGGGGAGCTCACCAGAAGATAAACACCAAGTCCTCCTTCTTGCTCTCCTTGGTCTCATAGGTTGCGTCGTAGAGGGCGTAGCGGCAGTCCTTGTCTGGCAGCATCTTGACAAAGGTGGCGTAGGGGTCGTCTACAGTCTGGCCCACATCACCTACCAGGATCTCCTTGCCCTCCTCCAGGATGATGTTCTTCTTATCCTCGCTCAGGCAGAAAAGTACCGCCTTCTTGCGCTTCTTCACCTCCTCTGGTGTCGAGGACTTGCGCACCTTCATGTCATTGAACACTTTGATGACGCCATCAGAGACTGCCACGCCGGAGGCCTAGGGGACGAGCCACATACACTTCATAAAGGAAAGACTGTGGGACTCCCCCCGAAGTCCCTCCTTTGCAATCTTAAGAGATCCATCTTGGATGCCAACAAGTCTTCAACCAAGAGACCATTAATCCCCTTCCCAAGCGAAGTGTCACTACTTTCCCACCAACACCACCGCCACCGTGCAAGGACCAAATGAGACACACAACCCCAGGATGGCAGTCATAGAAAAAACCTCTAACCATCTAATTCAACACCACTCCTCTTCACCCAACATCTTACAGACCAGAAACTGAGGACCTATAAGCAGCAGAACCTTGCTTTGATATGACGCCAGAAGTAAAAGAATCCACAGGCTACTGACTCACAATACTCCCATCTCAGCTTTTGGATAATAGCGCTGACTCAAAACTTCACAGATGGGAAAGGGAGACCCAGGCACCCAGGTTATAGCCACCTCTTCTGGAAAGAGAACCAGGACCCCACAATGGTAGACAGGACACCAAGTTTAACAGTTCTGTTAAGTCCATCAGAACTACTCAGTGCAACTGTTCACAAACCATCCTCTTCTCTGCTGGGGTCTTCTTCAACCAGGGCAAGAAACACAACCCCTAATTAAAGCCCTAGCCCACTGACTCCCCGTTTCCCCCGCAGAAAATGTAGGACCCAAAGATCGCTGACAAAAGTTAGCACGTCAAACCCAAACACCCACGGTCCTCGAGAACTCTTTAAACGTCTATTCTGGGTCGTGTTGGCGGGACACCGTAGCCAGGAGGGGGGCTGCTGTCCACAGTGAAATCTGCCGCGCCCCCCGCTCCCGGAACTGCAGAGGAAGCCGGCCACGTGACTCAGCCGCTTCCGGAGTAGGCGGGGAAAAGCGCTCGCCCGCGCCGGGCCCCGTCCGGGAGAGAAAGCAGTACCCAGAGGCAGTAGCACCCCCAGGGCCTCAACCCCGAGGAATCACCTTTACCGACCGGCGTATCAGCCCCCTCTGCTGCCGGCCGGAGCCTGGACAAGTTACACAACCTTCAGTTCTCGTAGCCCTGGGGCCGAACACAGGGGGCGGGGTGGTTTCCGGGCGGTGCCCGCCTGGGTCACTTCCCTAAACTCGGCTCCACCCTCAGGCCCCATCCGGGAAAGCCGAAGGCCCCGCTTGTCCAGGGCTTCGGGCCCAGCGGCGGAGCCTGAGCGTGTGCGCACGCGCCGGCCGACAGTGCCGTTCCAGCCTTCGCCGGATGTACAGGAGTAGAGAACCCAGATCGCTTTGTGGGCTCCCTCGTAGGGCCGTGATCTCCGCGGTGCAAACTCGCGGCTCCAGGTCGCGCGGCGCAAGCCCCTAATCCCCAGCGCCAGCACCCGGACCCTCCGCCCCCGCATCCCCGTTGGCCCTCGGCCCTCCGCCCCCGCCCCTCCCAGGCGCAGACATCCCTGCCACCTGCTCTCTACAGACCCGCCAGCCGAGGGAGGGTGACGCGGAGACAGGAACAGCCCTTGGGTGGGGCGCGCGCGCCGAGACCGCTCGCGCGCTTTTCTTTCGCCGCCCCCGGGCCGGGTTCGGATGCCGCGTGCTCCCGTCGAACGCGCGCCCCCGTGAACCGACTTGCCTCAGCGCGCGCCACCGGCTGCTCCGCGAGGGGCGGGCGCGCGCGCGCCACGGACCCCTCCCCCACAGCCGGTGTCCGCGCGGGCGCAGCAGCGCGGTGGGGGAGGGGAAGGGAGTCCAGGGGGCGCGCGAGCGACGGCCGAGCCAGCCCTCCCCAGCGTCCGCGGGCGCGCACGCGCGTCCCAACGCCGCCCGCCCCTCAGCCCGAGACCCTCATCCCGCCCGGGGCGCTGGGGGAGGGGGTGCCGACGTCGCTCCCCCGTTCCCTCCCCCGCGCGCAGAGGACCGACTCGCAGCCGCCTCCCCTCCGTCGCCATGGCCTGCTACTCACCATGTTTCCGGAAGCGAAAGGGAGATAGCAAGGAGAGTCAGAAAAGATGAGAGCCGCTGCAGCTGCTGCCGGGATCCGACTGAACGCGGCCTCTCCCGGCCCCTTCCGTTTAGTATGAGCCGCACAATGAGGGGCGGGGCGGGCTTCCGGCGCTCCACCCACGGGCTGACGGGAAATGAAGTCCAAGGGTTTTGCGGCGTCCTCGGGCTCGCTGGGTAACAGAGTCTTTTTCGCTCGCCCGCCTCCCAGTGCCACATTACATGCTGGGAAACGTAGTCCGAGACAGCCAAGAGGGACTGGGCTATGGCACGGAGAGCGCGCCCATTGGTCGAATTTTCCAGGAAACGCTCAGCTGAGCCAAAGGCCCCCCCGTGCTAGGTAATGTGACCTGAAAATGAGCCCTCGACCTCGCTGGTCTTCACCCGCGGTGAAACTGTTTCCTAAGATCCATCTTGGCAGGTTCTGGTCTGAAAATTTTGAGTTTAGTATTTTGCTTTTCTGAATTGAAGCAACTATTATTGGCCTGGAATCCAGTCCTAGATAGAGCATGGAGATTCGCAAGTGTAAAGCGTCTTCAACCCGATAAACAATTCACTGAGCACGCTTCATATGCAAATCCACTCGTCTCCTGAGAAAAGGCCATATACAACTTCAATAAAATTAGAATAAGAGAAAAACAAGAGAAAGGCTACAAGAAAGACTTTGAAAATAGAGCTTTGTCCTTGTTTTAAAGATGTCTGGCAAATTCACGAAACAATAAAGGGAGAAGGGCGGGGGTTTGTGCAATCAATTCAGATTGTGTGCCTTTCACTAGACACAGTGAAAAGAAGACATAGATATTAAACCAGATTTAATCACGTTCTCGAGTGGATAGCCAGGCATACGGTTAACTTAAAACCCGGAAAAATTAAGACACAGCCCTGTTATCCTAAGTTTCAAAAAAAGAAACGGATGGGGACTACGGGAAGTTTTTGTTGGCCTCGAACGACGACCAAGGCCTTAGGCTCTGCCGAAAGACAATGCAGAGTCGCAAACAAGGGAACTGGGGGTATTGATCCCATCAGCGGAATAAAGAGCGTAAATGAAGAGCTGGAAGCCTGGTCTTCAAGACCGGGAGTGTGGCACCTCGCAGGGCATGCCGGGGATTGTAGTCAGGGACGTCCCGCTGCACCGCCCACCACCCGAGTTCCCGGGAGCCCCCAGGTCGAGGTCGCTGCTCGACCCCCAGCCCGGTAAGCGACCCTGCCAGAAAAGGAGACTGGCTCCACTTTTTTCAAGTCTCGTAGTTTCCAAGAGTAACGGGGCGGGGGGGGGGACTTCGAAGTTACCCTGGAGACACGCTCCCGCCCGCCCCTAGCCACGGGATGCCCTAGATGTCCTTATTAGGACAAGAGACTAGAGGAGGTGGGGCCAACCCGAACGCCCGAAGGAGGCTCCTTATAAGGCAGCCTTGGGAGGGAGGCGGGAGTTCGGAGCTGGCTGGGGGCGGTGGGGGGGCCGGGTTCGTGGCTGGGCGGAGTCTGGAGGGGCGGGCCTGGAGCTGCGGTGCCCTCCTCTCCGCTCCTCGAAGGCCCCAGCTCCTCGTGACTTCCGTAAAACAGCTGTGGGAGAATGTAACTCCCCGGCGAAATCCTCGAGCCGAACTCGGCTGTAGGTGTCCTTCAACCTCGGACCCTTTTGAATAAGGGTAAACCTAAGCCTCCTTGAGGGTCTCCCCCTCCAATGAGTTACAAAAACGACTATGTGTTCTCCCTTTCGACCTCCGTCCGGACTCTTACCTCCAGTCTGCTCCCCTTAATCTAACCACGCGCCCATCTCGGACCCCTCTCCCCGCCCTGAGGCCCGGCACCTCCTATTTGTCCGCCTTCTACTCGTTCTCCGTTCCCCTCTGCCCTCCTAGCTTTGGCCTTCCCTGAATGTCCCCGACTTCGCGCCCCTCCCTCACTGCAGGATCTCCACACCCCGCTCCCTCACCCCAGCTCGGGATCACCTTTTCTTCGGAGGGTCCTTTAGCTCCTCCTACATTACCTTTATATCTTCATCCCCTATACCCCTTTCTAGATGTCCCTCCTACAAATATGCCTGCACTCATTTGTTCTCCACCCCTCCACTCCCAGCCTTTGGGCTTTTCAGAAGCCCAGTCCCTCTCCAGCATCCTCAGCAAAGGTGAGACTGAAACTGACAGCCTCAGGTTCCTCGATGTTAAGCACCACCCCCAGCCAGCCCTCCCAGCCACACGCGGGCGCTGTCGGCCTTCCTGTCCCGCACAAAGAGGACCCCGCTCTCGAATCTGGGATGGGAGGAAGGGGCGGGTCAAGGCTCTGGGGGTCTGGGTGGGGCCGGTCCAAAAGGCGGGTTTGGGCCGGGAGGGGCGAGGGGGTGAAAGGCCGTAGAGAAAGTATTCGGCACCAACCACTTAGATTAGTGCAGGGGCGGGGAGGGCATCAGGAGGCTGTTCTCTAGTTAGTACCCCGCGTGGGGCCACGTGATTGGAGAGGTCCCGCCCTCAGGCTTCCGAGCCAGGTGTTCGAATCCCGTCTCCAGAACTGGCGGCTTCCCAGTCGGGTCGGCGCGAGGCGCCAGAGGACCCGCCCTGAGGCTAATGGCAGCGCCGGTCCGCTTGGGCCGGAAACGCCCGCTGCCGGTTTGCCCCAACCCACTCTTCGTACGCTGGCTAACCGAATGGCGGGACGAGGCAGCCAGTAGGGGGCGCCGCACGCAATTCGTGTTTCAGAAGGTGGGTCCCAGCTGGCGGCGGACAGGTGCGGGCGGAGCCAGACAACGAGGCCCGCCCTGACCCAGTACGCTACCCGTGCCCCGCCAGGCGCTGCGCTCCCTCCGGCGGTACCCACTGCCTCTGCGCAGCGGCAAGGAAGCTAAGATCCTACAGCACTTCGGAGACGGGCTCTGCCGTATGCTGGATCAGCGGCTGCAGCAGCACAAAACATCAGGCGGTGAGCTCTGGAGTCAGGGTCGGTGGTCCCCTGAGCCTCCCCGAGGCGCAGCTTCCGTAACCACCTGGGATACCTTAGCTTCAGGCTCCCCACTCACGTCCAAGTTGCTGTTTGACCTCAGGCTAGTGGCTGACTTGCAGAACCTCACCCCTCTCACCTACCACATGAGCTGGCAGCGTCCCAGACCTTCCCGCCTGCTGGATTCCGTGGCATTGACTCTTTTCTGCTCCCGCAGGTGACCATGCCCCGAGTTCACCATCTGGAGAGAAGAGTCCAGCCCGGGAAGGGCCCCTTGCCAGAGTCCAGGACTCTTCCATGCCAGTGAGAAGTGGGCGAGGGGAGTTAAAAGGAAAGTGGGAGCACTAGGAGTAAGGTTTTCTGGCTTGGGGGACTTGGCAGGCCTGGGTCCAGATCTGCCATCAGTGATGCCTGGCCGTGGGCAGATGAACTACTCTGGTAGTTAGTTTTCTTCTCTGTAGATGGAGATATTGAATGATAATAGTCAGGTGAGCGTTCCATGATCAGGCTATTTAGGGGGCCAAGCCCAGTAAGTCCTGAGGATGGCTATTATTGGCTTTTCTTGCCTTACCACCTCTGTTCTGCAAGGGATGGTAGAACTGAGGCTGGGCCAGGCAGATTACACCGCTCACCCCACTCCCACCCCACAACCATCCCACTGTCTCATCCCAGTTTTACAGGTCATCCCGTCAGCTGACCCATTTTCCAGACTGGGAAACTGAGAGGCGGCTGAGGGACTTGTTCAGAGCCATGTAGCCTGCTGAGACAGAACCCGACCCTCAGCCCTGCCAGGGATTCAGTTCACGATGGCTGATTGGTTTCCGTATTCAAAGCCTCGGTGTATCTTTCAGATTCCAGCCCAGCCCAAAGCAGGAAGCTCAGGCAGCTACTGGCCTGCGCGGCACTCGGGCGCACGCGCAGTGCTGCTACTGCTCTACCGGGAGCACCTGGTGAGCTCTTGGCTGTCCTGGGAGTCAGGAGCACCCAGGCAGTGGGGCCTGAGGCTCCTGGAGGAGGCCGGCCCCAGCACTGAACCTACCTTGGTTACATTTCTGCCTTGGTTACAGAATCCTAGTGGCCACAACTTCCTAACCAAGGAGGAGCTGCTGCAGAGGTGTGCCCAGAAAGCTCCCAGGGTGAGCCCTGAGGTGGGAAAGGAGGGAGCCGAGTGGCTGTGGATCAGATCCTAAGCCCACCAGAGACTTCTCTTCTTGGGAGCAAGCAGTGGTTTGGGGCCCAGGGAGTTGGACTTGTGGTGGCACCGGGAGCTTTCTAAGGGTTTCCTCCCCTATGGACAGGTGGCCCCCGGGAGTACTCGGCCCTGGCCAGCCCTCCGGTCCCTCCTCTACAGAAACCTGGTTCTCAGGACACATCGGCCAGCCAGGTGGGGTCAACTACAGGGGGAGGCAGGAGGTGTGTGTAGGGGGGGAAGAAAGTGCATGATGTTCTGTGGGGGGCCCTATAATCACCCAGCAAATTGCAGGTCTCGTGCTGTTGACATGGGTGTGGGAAGGGAGGCCTTACTCCCGGGAGCCCATACCGTCAGAGTACCAAGAGGATCTGAGAGACCAAGCAGTAGGTAGTGGGGAGGAGAGGGTCCACAGGTCACTGGAAGAGCAGAACGGCCTTTGCTGAGGACACAGCATTTGGACACGTCTTAGAATTGAGCGGGGAGAGACGCAGGAGCAACAGTCCAGAGAGGAGGGAAAGGTGCTCTGAGATGTGCTTGTTGCAGACTGAGAAACGTCCCTGGGCAGGTCCAAAGGAGGCTGATCTGAGGAACGAGAACACAGCCTGGGGGTGACTTGTTTGTGCAGGGGTCGCCAAGGCTGGTGAGACCCGCCGAGCTGGGGGCAGGCAGGAGAGCCTGCCAGGTATGAGTGAAAAAGGGAGATCTGTGTTCATCTACCAGGTACTCCCTGACTCCGGAGGGCCTGGAGCTGGCCCAGAAGCTTGCTGAGTCAGAGGGCCTGAGCTCACTGAATGTGGACATCGGGCCAGAGGAGCCCCCTGGAGAGGAGCCAGAAGTGCCAGGAGCAGCCGCTGCTGAGCTGTGAGGAGGAGGGGGGAGGGGAACAACAGGGGAGCAAGAGGGGTCCCAGAAATGAGGCCAAACATCTATAGCTGAGCTGCCCCACCCACTGTGGTTTGCCGGGGGTGGGGGAATGCCTGGCACTTGTGTTCCGGCCTCAGACACACCAACACCCCCCCCGCGCCCCGTAGTGGCGCCAGCGAAGGGAGTGCCCAGCAGCCACCGCTGGAGCTCGGGCCTGGAGAGTACAGGGTGCTGTTGTGTGTGGACATTGGTGAAGCCAAGGGGTAAGTGTGGGGGGGGGGGGAAGCAAAGGAGAGGATTCTGGGGTGGTGGCAAGGGGCCTGCCCTGATCTGGGCCTCCTGTCTCAACTCCAGGGCGGGGCACAGGCCAGGGCTGCTCCTTGAGCTCCAGCGGCTGCATGTGACCCACACGGTGCGCAAACTGCATGTCGGGGACTTCGTGTGGGTGGCTCAGGAGACCAGGCCCAGGGACCCAGGTGAGGGGTATGGGCACAAGGGCGGCTATCAGAGGCTGGGCCTGGTGGGGGGGGAATGCAAGCCAATCGGACCTTTCTTGGCCTCCTGGCAGCAAGACCTGGGGAGCTCGTCCTGGACCATGTCGTGGAGCGCAAGCGGCTGGACGACCTGTGTAGCAGCATCATAGATGGCCGCTTCCACGAGCAGAAGGTTCCTAGACTGGCCTCGCCGTGCTCCCCGTTCCCTGTCTGCCCTAGGGCCCCTCTGCAGCCCAGGGGTGTCCGGGGCACTTTGGGCTGCCCTCAAGGCAGAGCTCCCATAGCCACGCCCCCATGAGAGCTGCCCCCGGGCAGCCCCAGATCAGAGCCCTCGGGCCCCTGCAGGTGCCCAGTAGACGCGCAGGGTGACTGGGCTGGGTTGAGGAGCATGTTCCAGACTCCTTGAGTGGCCAGGCCCTGCAGTCCAGGCTAAACAAGACCCAGACCTCAGTCTAGGCACTGGCTTCTGGGCTGACCGCATAGTCAGAGACCACGTGTAGGCCAAGAGAGGTTTGAAGAGCGGACATCATTCAGAAATGGTGGAAGGCTTTTCCGGGCAAAGGTGACAGCGTGAGCAAGGGGGAGGTCCTCTGAGACAGGCAGAGAAGCGAGGGAGGACCCGTGACGATTTCGAGGGTGACATGACGGACAGCTGGCACCTGCCCCTCTGTCTCCCCAGTTCCGGCTGAAGCGCTGCGGCCTGGGCCACCGCGTGTACCTGGTGGAGGAGCACGGCTCAGCGGACCGCCTCAGCCTTCCTGAGAGCACGCTGCTGCAGGCTGTCACCAACACTCAGGTGAGCCAGGGGGGCCAGGCCAGCCTGGCAGGGACCCCGCAGTCCGCGGCTCCAGCCAGGAGTCCCCTTCCTCGCTGGGGTGGGTTCTTCTTCCCCAGGTCATCGATGGCTTCTTCGTGAAGCGCACGGCGGACATTAAGGAGTCGGCTGCCTACCTGGCCCTCTTGACGCGGGGCCTGCAGAGACTCTACCAGGTGAGGGGGTGCACGTGTCCTCGGGCCCCGTGCTCCCCGGGGAAGTGGAGTGAGCCAGATCCCTGTTCTTCAGGCTGGCCCACGGAGGCCTAGGACTGGGCAAGGACTGGCTGGGCGTGGTCCCCTAGAGCTCTGTCCTGGCCTCAGTTCCCTCTTTCCTCAGGGCCATACGCTCAGCAGTCGCCCCTGGGGAGCCTCAGGTGACCCAGAATCAAGGCCAGGGTCCTCCCCAAATCCTCTCTGCTCACTCCTCACCTTCAACGACTTCAACGCAGGGGCCATCAAGAACAAGGTACTGTCTCCACCCAGTCTTCCTCACGGGGCCCGCCCCGGCCCCCTCCTGACCAGCCCTCCCCCATCCCAGGCGCAGTCCGTGAGGGAGGTGTTCGCTCGGCAGCTGATGCAGGTGCGCGGAGTGAGTGGGGAGAAGGCAGCAGCCATCGTGGACCAGTACAGCACCCCTGCCAGGTAGGCCCCCCCAGAGCTCCTCAGGGGCCCTCTGCCCCTGCCCTACCTGCGTGGAATTGAGCTCTAGCCATGCTTTGTGGAGGGGTCCGGCTCTGCGAGGGCTGGACATACCCAGAGATGGACGGACCCGACTGCGCTCACAGAGGTCCGATGGTAAGGCAGACAGGGCCAGCTAGGACCAGACGGGATCTCAGCCACTAGGGGAGCCCACAGGAGGGAGGGAGACCTTCCACCCAGTGTAGCAGAGAAGGCTTCCGGAGGAGGGGGTTGGGCCAGGAAGACAGGGCCAAGAATGGCCATACCTGGAGAACATTTGCAGCCGCATGAAGGGAGAGCGAGCTGGATGGAATAGGGCCTTGAATGCTGGGCTCAGGGAGTGCAGCAGCGGTCCCGAGTCCTCCACCCCTTGCTGGCCCCTTCTGCTTGTCTCCCATGATAGTGGCCTAGCCACCCAGAGTGGGCCAGCTGTCCTGCTTTTGTCAAGCTTTAGAAACTCAAACACCCCAATCCACCCCCCCAGCCTACTGGCCGCCTATGACGCCTGTGCCACCCCCAAGGAACAGGAGATGCTGCTGAGCACCGTCAAGTGTGGCCAACTGCAGAGGTGACGGCAAGGAAAAGAGCCCAGAGGGAGTGGCTGGGACTGGGGTGCTCTGTCCCACGCCTGACACTCACCTGCCTCTCTCTTTGTGCAGGAATCTGGGGCCCGCTCTGAGCAAGACCTTGTCCCAGCTCTATTGCTGCTCCGGCCCCCTGACCTGAGCTACGCCGTGAGGCTGACTGTACCCCCCGCCCCCCTTCACAGGCTAGCCAGCGTTTTACTCTGAATCTGTTGGGCTACAATAAAAATAAAAGTATTTGCAGCTTTATGTATTATGGAGATGGTGCCAGGCCCCGGCGGCCTTGTGAAGTGTCCAGACGGGAACTGGGGAGACCAGCAGGTCCGGTGGTTTTTAAACTGAGCTCCTCGGGACCCTGGGGTTCCCCGGGGAAGCATCGAGACCACCAGGGAGATGGCGTCAGTGAGGCGCTGCAACTTTGAATCTAGTTTATGTCATCAGAGTTCCCTGATGACATAACATTTCCTTCGATAACAGGTTCTGTGTTTTGGAAAAGAAATGTGTGGAAAGCACTCATAGTCTAATTGCCTCGTTTTATGGATTGGAAAACTGAGGCCCGGGAAGCTGCCAGGGTTTAGCCAAATCGATAGTCTGAGGCCAAGCGGGGATTGAAACCCAAGGCCTCCATTGTCTACAGTGGGGCTTCCCAGGTCCCCTGCAACCAGTCAAACCCCAGTTCCTGGGCTGGGTCCTGGGGTCTGCAGCCTTATTACCTCCTTCCTTTTCAGAGTGATTCTGATGTGCGTGGTACGCGGACCAATCCGTGCCTTGGGGATGCAGTTCGCAGCTCCTGTCTCTGGGGCCCCCTGAGCCTGAACGGAGACACCCCCGCTTTGGGTGATTGGCCCGCCTCCCACAGCCTGACCCCTTCCACAGTCCAGGGTTCACTACAGTGTGACCCACCCACCTCAGCCGCCAGGACTCCTTCTTTCTCCCTTTATTGCCTTTCTCTTTCTCCTCTTCACAACAGCATCTGCCCGCGCAGCCAAGCAGTCATCCTTGAGCCCCAGGCTCTTGGGCTGCAGGAAGCCTCTCCCTCCCTGAGGGCTCCCACCCGCTCCTCAGAACGTGTAGGCCCCCACGAAGACGGTGAGTCTCAGTACAGAACTGGCCCGGTAGCTCATGAGGGAGTTCATGGTGACCATCTCGAGGTCCAGCACGTACTCCCGGGGGCCCGTCACAGGCCGGGCGAGGACCAGCATGGCGCTGACATTGTTGATCTGCTGCAGGGCACAGTGGAGGGGGGGACATGTAGATTGCGTCAAGCTACATGCCAAGACCCTGCCCCGGCATCCCCTCCCTGTCCCGTATCATGAACCCACAAGCAGTTGGCTGTGAAGTCGAGAGCCCGCCAGGCTGTGACCTCAGGCTCTCATCCGGCTCTGTGATACCCTTGACATCTTGACTGGTGCACCCAGGCCCCTGCCCTCAGAAATCTCCCTCTGGAGTTCTTCCCACCCTTCCCGTCTAGTTGTCTAACCGGGGTCAACTGATGATTCAAGGCCAGGTGGGAGACTCTGGGGAGTGGTGGGGCCTTTGGTGACCCAGAGCAGGCCGACTTCCCTTCAGAGCATCCGATTTCAGAAAGAGAAAACAAGGACTGATATCAGATAAACCCTTGGACCCCTCTCATTGTGAGTCACGCCTGGGCCCCTCCTTCCTAATAACTCCACCAGCAGAGAGCTGGATTCTTGGGCCCCAGGCCCCCACACCAACCCCTGCTGCCTCTCTTCAAGGCCCAGCTCCATCTGCTTCCCTTCCCCAGACTCTGCTGTGTCTGTTACCTGGGCAGGCCTCTCATGCCAGTGCCTTGTTCTAAAGGTGAAGAAACCGAGGCCACATACGGAAACCAGTGCAGGGACTCAAACCCCAGTGTCCAAGTGCCTCGTGAGAATTGCATTTAACGACGGGTAGTTTGTACCCAGGGAATTTAGAATACCCCTACCTTTCTACAGAAATTCCACCTCCCGGGGGGCGGGGCTTTGAGAGAAGAGGCGGGACATGGTGGTAAAGCCGAGTCTCCCACTTAAGGTTTCCTGGAATTCAGTTTTGGATTAGGCATGTCAGTTGAGGGGTGCAATTAGGGGAAAGCCTTACCCTAATGTAGAAGTCCCCCTGCGAGTTTCCCGCGCGGATCTGAAAGGCATTGTAGGCGCCCGGGTAGACGGAGGTCGCTTGGATCTGGAACACATCCGCGGGCACACTCCGCTCCGAGGTGATACTCATGTAGCGGTGCACGATGGACGAAGGCTGCTCCCGGCACAGGGGGTTGGAGGCCGGACAGAGGCAGCGACTAGAGACCCCGAAATGGGGACACACATGAGGTCCTGGCCCATACCCCAAATTTGGCCCCTCCCCTAAAAATAGAGATTCCCAATGGATCCTCCCACTCCTGCTAGAACGATTCGCATGGTTTAGTCATGAAGGACTACAATTCCCATAGGCCCTCGAGGCTCTAGCCTGCCCCAATGGCAGGCCGTCAGCCGCAGAGCCCTCTGGGAGTTGCAGTTTCTGCAGGGCGGTCCGGCGTCGCGACGACTCACTTGTCAGACACCTGGACGTAGGGCTCCACGCAGCGGTTGGTGTCCACGCAGCGGTAGCCCCCGTGGAAGTTGACACAGGTTTGGGCCTCAGAGCACTGGTGCGCGCCCGACTCACACTCATCAATGTCTGTGTCAGGGGAAAGGGGCTGGAACCCAGACATCAGGCCACCAGCCCCTGATACCACCCTCCCCGCCCCACCGGGGCCACCTGTACCTTGGCAGAGGCGCGTGGCCAGCAGCTGGTAGCCCTGCGGGCAGTGGCAGGAGAAGCGGCCAGGCTCGTTGACACAGCGGTACTGGCAGAGGTAACTGGAGTAGCTGCACTCATCAATATCTGAGGGAGAGTGTGGACGAGGGCTCTGGACCAGGGGCAATCCTCTCAGTTCAGTCCCACAAAGGTTTACAGAGAGAGCCCGGCCGTATGTTAGGCTCAGTATGGAAAGACAGGCGGGCGAGACAAACCCTGCAAAGCTCAGTAAGGGGACAGAGGATTCAAAGAACGGTCTGCCCAGACTGCCCAGCTCCCAGCCCTCTCTGCCCCAGCACGGCAAGACAATACCAAATGGAAGCACTGTGAATCTAGAGGCTTGGTTTTTAAGTTCTGACCGAGTCTGGGGCACCTCAATGTCCCTGTCAGTAAAATGAATGGGTTAGACTAGACGAGCCTTGAGGGCCCAACCTGTTACGGTTTTCAGTAACTTGCCCAATTCTTGCATCCCACAACCAGCCTAAGCTTACAGTCTCCTCCTGCCAACCGCGAGCTCACAGGTTCCTGCTCTGGTTACCCTCATGCTGCCTAGCACCGAGCCAGGTACTAATGGGGCCGTACAGCAGCGAAGCATAACATAAACAGGGTACCTGGCCAGCTGACAAGGAGTGAGAAGTCCAAAGTGGAACCCTGGTGCCACCTCACCCTAGCTGTATGGCCTTGGGCAAGTCACTTAACCTCTCTTCGTTGAAGGACTTCACGCTTACTTTTTTTTTTTTTTTTTTAACAATCTTCCCCCAAACACCTCGAGGGAGACATTACCGTCCTTGTTTTGCAGAGGAAAGAAAAATTCATACTTTCATCATAAGATTGCTGGCTGGATTAAACGAGGCCAAGTATGTAAGGGAAAAGCACTGCATAGGGAAGTGTCTCAAAAACAGTAGTTCGCTTTTAAAACGTTTGGCTTGGGACTTGATGAAGCCTGTCTTGTTATTGTCCTGCTTCGTCCTCAAGACAACCCATTTTACAGAAGAAGAAATGGGCTCGAAAGAGTGGTGGGCCCTAGCAGGATTTGAAAGCAGGTCCACCTCACTCCCAAAGAGGGGAGCACTCACATCCTTGTCAGTCTCCCCACTGAGCTTCAGTGCTCCCTACTGCTCCTCTCCATGCTTCCCCCGCCCCCCCGCCCGCCCAGGCTGGGAGGTCTGCTGGGCAGGTCTGCAGGTGCCCTACAACCAGCCAGGGGTGGAATACAGAGGAGGCAGGACGGTGCAGAATGGATGGGACATGGAGGCATCAAATGGAGGAGTGTGGCAGGACACACAGCATGACACAGGGCCTGGGGGACCCATGGAGGAGCCCAGGGGAGAGGGGGAGCTCTCACCATTGCAGGAGAAGCCATCCCGATGAAGCTCATAGCCCTGGTGGCAGCGACACAGGAAGGTCCCATAGGAGTTGAAGCAGCGCTGCTCACATGGAGCCCCCATGTCACATTCGTTCACGTCTGGGGGTTCAGGGGAAAAAACAGGAGGCATGAAAGCCAAGGAGCCACCCAGAGCACCCACTTTCCCTAGGCTGGTCAAAAAGAGAGCTCCGGCGCCCCACACCGCCCTGCCTGGGACCCAGGAGCCTGGCCTAGCCCAGCCTCACCTACACAGGAGCGGTTGTTCGGCCCCAGCTGGAAGCCCGGCTCGCACTGGCAGCGAAAGGAGCCGGGGAGGTTGACGCAGCGGTGCTGGCAGTACCGGTAGCGGCACTCGTCTATATCTGGGAGGGAGGCGGGGGCAGAGGGAGCAGACGGCACGGGTCAGCTGGGACTCATGGCCTCCCCACCCATAGTCTCGCCTGGGTCTGGGGTGGCTGAGTTGGGCCAGGTCAGCCAGGACTCACACATAGACCCTCACAGTCCTGGGACCGGTGACAGGAAGGCAGAGGTGGCAGGGGACGAGGGCCGACCCTGACAGTGGGCTGGTATGGGGGTCAGGTGCTAAGGTGAGAGCCAGGCCAAGGGCACGGAGCAGGGACTAGAGAGGCTCTTCCCCGGACTCACCCACACATTCAGGCCCAATCTTGCGGTAGCCGTCAGGGCAGGTGCACTGGTAAGAGCCGGGCAGGTTATGGCAATCCTGGCTGGGGCGGCAGTCATGCAAGGCCTGGGCACACTCATCCACGTCTGCAGGAGACACCACTCAGCCCCCGCCTGAGGGCCCATGCACTACCCAACGTGACAGACACCTCCGCACGGGAGGACACAGGTCACGTGCGTGGATAATTGGTACTCGCAAGAAAGAAGCACATGGATTAGACCCTCCCGACAGCACAAATAACAGTCCATCAGCCTGGGACTGGGAGCCAACAGGAGAGGCACCCCTAACCTGCGAGATCCCATGCTAGAAGTGCATAGGAGATAAGGCCCTGCCCAGACTCCCAGGAACGCTGATTCCAGGGCCTTCCTCCAAGGCCCATGGCCCCCAGGGGTGGGGTTCAGATCAGGAAGAGGGTAGGGGGCAGAAGCTGAGAGGCAGAGCTCTGGCAGTGGGTCTCCAGCAATTGAGAAGGGGTTCCAGATGCGGGCTGGAGCAGTGGGACAGGAGCCGGGAGCAGTGGGACAGGAGCCGGGACCACCTGCGGCAGGCCCCACACAAAGTGAGGAACCGGATGGCAATCCCAGTAGCCTTGAGGAGCCTTTTGGGCAAGGGAGAAACTGAGGTCTGAGTTTTTAAGACGCAATGATAGGTGCCTGGGAGGAGGACTGAAAGCCCTGGTGCTAAGGGGACCCTCACTCACCCACACAGCGCTCTTGCTCGTCAGGTTCGTAGCCTGGTAGGCAAGGGTTGGGGTGTTCAGCGGGGGGCACTGGTGGTGGCGGTCCCTCGCCATGCAGGTCATTGATGACGGCAGCTGAGCGGGGCAGGCACAAGTAGCCCCCATAGTGGTTGATGCATTTCATCTCCCCCTTGCAGGCCTCGGGGATGGTCAGGCACTCGTTGACATCTGCAAAAAGGGGCCTGCTGGGCACAGCCAGTCTCCTGGGCTGGCTGTGAGGTGGGTGGCAGGCAAGAGCCCAGCTCGACCTTCTATAAGCTGTGTGACCCAGGCAAGGCCTTCTCTCTCTACTCAACAAGCCAAGGTTGCCTGCCCAGGACCCCCTCCTAAGGCCTGCCAGGGCTGATGGTGGGGCAGGGTGACTGTTCCCATAGTCACCCCCATACTCTTGTCCCCTCTTGGGGGACCCTCCCCAAAGCCCTCCCCAAAGCCCTGGCCCTGGCTCAGCCCAAGAGTGACGTGCAGGTAAGGACTCCTCACCCCCACCCCACAGACACTGCGCTCCCAGGACATGATGGGACAAAGCTTGATAGGGGAGTGGTTAGAGGTATCCAAGACCCAGCTCCTCTGGGCAGTGCCCTGTTGCTCTTCGGGCTCCTGAGGGGTGGGGGCAGGGTGCCCTGGGTTTCTCTGAGAGGGAGGGGCCTGCATGGCTTCTCCACCCCTAGCTGAGCAAGCCCCCAGAGAATCAGAGCTGGCTTCTGCCAAGCCAAGCTGGGCAGAGGACAGGTCATCTGGCTCCCCGATGCTGCTCTTGGAGCTAAGGTGACAATCCCTTTCCCCATTCCTGGGGGTGGGTCAGTCACCCCGGTGGCACACTCACCCCGGCAGTGCTGGCTGTCAGGGTCCCACTCATAGCCATCTGTGCATTCCTACAAAGGGACCACAGATGACCAGTAGTCATCCCCAGTCCCCTTCAAATGACCAGGCCAAGATCAGGGCCTGAGCCTGGCCACCCTCCCAGCCTGCTCCAAACAATGGCCCCCAGCTGCTTCACCAACCAAGGGAGGGGAGAATCTTCCCCAGCAGCAGCCACCCCAGGATCCTGGTCTCTGTGTCCCTACCCAGCCCATCCCAGGCCAGTGGCCCCACTGTCCCCACCGTGTAGCTGTCGGGCTCCTCCGAATCCTGGGGAGACGCTGCCCCCAAAAGCAGCAGCAGCAGCGCCCAGAGCAGTAGAGACCCGGGGAGGCAGGAGGCGAAGGGGAGCATCCTGGGGCTGGGAGGTGGTGGCGGTGGAGGGGTGGTGGGGGGAGGGGGGTCAGGGCGCTTCTGCCACGCACCCCCCATTCCCCGAACCAGGACTCAGAACCCTGGCCCCAGCCGCCTCCCGCTCGGGACTGGGCTTGGGGCCCCGGAGCTTCCCAGGGCCGAGGGCCCACTCCTCCCGCAGGCCAGGGTTCGGGGCCCAGCCGTCCGGGGCCGCCCCGCCCCCGCCCGGTCCCCCAGTGGCGCGGGCCGAGAAGCGCGGGCCTCTCGGCTCTGCGCTGACGCCGACTCGGCCGAGACTCAGGCTCGCGCCCTCCCCCCACGGACGGCCACTCACTTGAGCCCGCGACGCCCCCGCGGCCCGCGTCTCCGGCGGCTTGGCTGGTTGGGGCAGTGCCTGCGGGCAGACGGACGGGCGGACGGCGCAGCTCCCTGGACGCGCGGCCCCAGGAAGCGCCCCCCGCCCGCCCGCCCGCCGCGGCGCGGCCCACCCCGGCGCCTCCGCCCGCCCCTCGGCGGATTCCTGAGCCCGCGCCAGGGGGAGGGACCCCGACCCCCCGCTTCTCCGCCCCCGGCCAGCCGCAGGCCCCCACCCGGTCCCCCGCGGCGCTGCCCGGAGCCGCCTCCCGGCGCAGGGCCAGGGTCCCCCTAGCTCCCCATCCTGGGGGCATGGCCTTGATGCCAGGCCCCTCAGACTCACCCGGGAGCCCCTAGGCCCTCACTTTGCGCACCCCAGAATGTCATCCTGCGCACCTGGACCCTACCTAATCTGGGCTCCTAGAAGTCCACCCTGTGCACCCACATCTTAATGCCGGGGCCTCCACACCCTGCGCTTCCCAGAATGTCATCCTGGGCACCTGGACCCCACCTAATCCTGGGGCTTCCAGACCCTCGCTCTACGCCCTCCAGAATTTTGTTCTGTGCCCCCGGACGGTCACTCTGAGAATACCAGAATTGCATTCAGGGTCCCTAGACCCTCGCCCGAGGACAAGACGCTCCCGGGCCCAGAAATGTTCATCTCTGTCCCTTCTCTTCTCCATCCCTAAGGCTGTCAGCCAGGTGGTCCCTTCACTCGAGGACGGCCTCCTGCCAACATTCGGTCCGCGGAACTACAACAGTTTGGGAACGGGGTCCGCATTGCTTTTTGGCCCAGAATGAATGGAAGCCCCTGAGAAGGCAGGCAGGGCTGAACTTGCGCGTACAGGACGCCAGGGTCCGGTGCCAGTGCCTTACCCACCCTCCTTCCAAACGGGTCCCCACCCCCACGCCCCCAACTTCGGGGTTTTTGCCTTCTTTCTCAAGCAGAGGGCGCGCCTTTTGGGGCGGAGTTTGGGCGGAGTTGGCTCCCAGGAAGGGGCGGGGTCTCCTCCTGCCCACGTCTCAGGGCGGGGCCAGACGGGAAAGGGCCGCGTGTCCTGGGAGCTCCCGCCGGGGGGCAGACTAAGTGCGGGAACTGCTGAGCCCTCCCTTCCCTTTCCCACCCTTGTTTATCCTCACGATCGCCCCCAGTGCAGCCCCGCCCAGGAAGAGGGTGTGCTGATGGGGGCACGTGGGTCCCGAGGTCAGCCCTTGGGGTTCAAGGTGAATTGGAGAGTGCATCCCCTCTACCCCCCAGATCCTTCCCAGCCCCGGAGGTGAGGATGCTAAAAGTAATAGCTCTTTAAAACCAAAAGACAGCCAATAACAAGTGCTGGCGAGGATATGGAGAAATTGGAACCCTCATACACAGCGGGTGGGAATGTAAGATGGTCTTCTTTGGAAAAGTTTGGCGGGACCTCAAAATGTTACCACATGACCCAGAAATTTCACTCCCCTGTATATACCCAAGGGAATTGAAAACATATGTCCACTCGAAAAGATCTATGTACAATATTCATAGCAACGCTATTCGTAAGAACCAAAATGTAGTAACAATCGAATGTCCATTAATTGATGAATGGATAAACAAACTGTGGTAACAGGATGGAGTGCTACTCAGTCATAAAAGGAATGAAGTCCTGATGTGTGCTAAAACAAGGATGAGTCTTGAAAATATCACCCTAGGTGAAAGAAGCCAGACACAAACATCCTCATATTCCACTTACAGGACACATCCCGAATAGACAAATCGAGGAGACAAGTTAGATCAGTGTTTGTCAGGGGAAGGGGGGACAACGGGTGACTGACTGCTCCTGGACATGGGGTTTCTTTTCGGGTGATGAAAATACTCTGAAATCAGATGGTGGTGATGATGGTTCAGTTATGCAAATATACTAAAACCACTGAATTATATAAAGTTTTTTAAAAATTTTTATTTATTTAAGTAATCTCTGCACCCAACACGGGGCACAAACTCACAACCTTGAGATTATGAGTTATGTGTTCTTCCAACCGAGCCAGCCAGGAGCTACAGTGAACTGTATACTTTAAAAGGCTGAATTTTACGTCCCGTCAATTATGTCTCAATAAAGCTGTTATTTAAAAAAAAATAAAAATAGTAGTTCTTGATTATCAAGGTGTAACCTTTCCAGGCACCAACACGCACCTCATGTAATCCTCCTGCCAAGCCAGGGAAGGGGTGCTGGTATCACCCTATTTCACAGATGAGAGAGGCTGAGATTTGTCCAGGAACAGCCAGAACAGTAAGGACAGGATGTGAACTCAAGTCACTCTGATTCCAAGACTCTCTGGGCTCTCTGCCTCTGAGGAGAGTATTAAGGACCCACCATTTGAACACCTATTCTGTGCCAGCCAGGGTCACAGGTGCCCACAGTCATTCCACTCAAAGCACTTGTTGCCACTTAGAGATGAGGATCTGAGACCCAGAGGGGAATGACTCACTTTTGAGTCTTTGCACTGTTAGGCGTGAGTATGCCCACCACTCGGAGTTGCCTCCCCATGGCGCTTCTCCTAACCTCCAGGACCCTGAGCTTCCCTGCTCTCATCCCTTCTGCACTGCGTCTGGCTGCTCATCCCCATCCCCAGACTGTGATAAGAATGAGGAACAGGATGAGGCAGTAGCTGGCAGTTACTATACCCTAGACCCTGAACTCTCCTGTTTAAAACCCATGACAACCGGGGTACCTGGATGGCTCAGTCAGTTAAGTGTCTGCCTTTGGCTCAGGTCCTGATCCCAGGATGCAGCCGCACCTTGGGCTCTGCTTCTCCCTCGCTCTCCTGCTCCCCCTGCTTGTGCTGTCAAATAAATAAAATCTTAAAAAAAAAAAGAAAACAAAACCCATGACAACCAATTGTTAGGTCTACAAACACCCATCCAGCCTGCTCCGGGCCTAGGCCTGGCCTGGATGCTGAGGACACGGGAGCATCGGGGGCTTCTGGGGTGGCCGGGATGCGGATACCAAGTGTGCGCAGGCACAGCCGGGGCTCAAGGGGCTGCAGCTTACACCAGAGGATGGGAAGTGGGGAAGGCTTGGAGGATGACCCTTGAGCCGACTCAGTTTCTCAGGATGAGCAAGAGTGCTTCCCCAGGGGGCAATGACCACTCTCCATCCCCACTCAGGGGTTAGAAGCCTGTGGCACCCACAGCTCCCTGGACTTCCCTGTCACGACACTGATGGCCATATATGGCACCTGCTCACTTAGATCTATTCCTGTTTCTGTAAGGACATATCCATCTTTGTATCCCTAGAATTGCCCAGAACAGGGTGGGCAGAGGGGCTCTGCTCAAGAAAGAAGAAGGGTGCAGTGGGAGGCAGGCAGGCTGAGGGCTGTATAGGACAAAGGCCTGAAGGCCTGAGGCAGCTCTGCGCTCAAGGGGTCCACCTCCCCCTCTCAACCTGGTTTCTCCTTTGCGGTTTCTCCAGCTCCGCCCTCTCAGCCCCTCCAGCTTGGTCTGTACAGCTTCCTGCTCCCAGCACTCTCGCCTACAGCACCATGGCACCAACTGTCTACCTTTCCTGCCTCCTGGCCCTGTCGGTGGCAGGCCTGGCCCAAGGCGTCAAGGGCTCCCTCAGGAACCAGGTAAGTGCTCCCCCCCTTTGCTTCCCATGCTCTTCCCTCTCCAACACTCATGCCTGGGGCTCACCCTTTCAGAAACAATTGCCTTACTCCCATTTCTCAGAGAGAGCAACTGAGGCTGGGGAGGTGATTGACGTATTGCCATGAAGCCCACGCTAACGCAGGGAGACAGAGCAGGCTAAGTGGCTGATCCCCTAGCCCCATCCCTGTGTGGCTGGAACGCAAGGTGTGGTCTCAGCGAGGACTCCTCACTTGCTCTCCGCCGCCCTCTTGGTTCCTCTCCAGGACCCAGGTCCGCAGCCGCTGGAGCTGAAACAGGTCTTCACGTTGTTCCAGATCCAGTACAACCGGAGCTACTCAAACCCAGAAGGTATCATGTGGCACATACATCTCCAGTCCCACCCCCAGCCCCCATTTAACAGATGAGGAAATGAAGATTCAGGGTGGGGAATGGGCTTGGCCAAAGCCACTCAGCAGGACCGCTGGCAGCGCTGGGGGTGTACTACCTGGTTTCCGAAATGCCCAGGGTGGGGGACAGGATCATGCTTTGCTATGAACTTGGAGGGCAGGCAGCAGCTGCTGGGGGTCTCCCCCAGCCCCAGAGGACCCCTCACTTCCACAGCCACTTTCCTGTCACTCTGCACAGCACGCAGACTACATCTAGTCATGAGTTCATTCGGAAACACCAAGGATAGTCATCTTGCCCCCAAGCTGGGGACTCACTCTCCATGCCCATGAGGTCCCAGCCCTGCTCCTGCTCTCTGGGTCTCACCTTCCACAGGGGTATGGTCTGTGGGCACCTTTCATCCCAGGCTGCCCATGCCATGGGCCCGTACCCGCCCCCCCCATCTTTCCCCACCTTCATCATGTTCCAGCTCGGAACCTGCAGTCAGAGGTGTGAAGTGGAGGGGGAGAATATGACCCTGCAGGAAGCCAGTCTCTGACTACCCACCTTTCCCTTCTTAGTCACTCCGCCTTCAGACCCTTTACTTGTCTTCCCTGTGGGTAGGCAGAGATGCCCCCTTATTGCCTTCGGGGAAAACCCAACCCTAGAGGGGCTGGGGAGCCATTTCCTTGGCCCAGATGTCTGCAGTGGGGCCTGTGGCGGCCACAAGAAAGGAGCCACTGCTCACTTAGGTGGGTGTGGGGGGGGAGGATGCCCGGGCTGTGGCCACTTCCTGCCTCTGGGGGAGGCTCGAACAACCCCCTTCTGGTCTAGAGTATGCTCGTCGCCTGGACATCTTTGCACGCAACCTGGCCCAGGCTCAGCAGCTGGAGGCGGAAGACTTGGGCACTGCTGAGTTTGGGGTGACTCCATTCAGTGACCTCACAGGTACTGGACACTTCCAGAACCCTAGGTGGTGGTGGGGGGGAAGCAGAGGCTTCTCCAGGGATCCTGGCAGATGGACAGGGCAGACCTTCAGCTTTCATTTCCCAGAGAGAGGGACCCTGAGGACCAGAGGCCTGGTTGCTTGCCCCGAATCACAAAAAGCAGGGGTGGGTCTGGGTCCTAGTCCAGCTCAGGGATGAGGCAGCAAGTGCAGGGGAATGGTTCCTGGGAAGAAACTTGGCTTCTCTCTGGGCCTCAATACCCTTGTGCTCATCCCCCAGGGTATTATGGGGACTCAAATGACTGAGCATGTGGCTGGTTGGAGTGGGAGAGGCAGAATATGAGGGAGAAGCGATCAAAATTGCAACCCTGGTGGCCCCGTCTATCCCCCAGAGGAGGAGTTTGGCCAGCTCTACGGGCACCGGAGGATGGTGGGAGAGGCTCCCAGTGTGGGCAGAAAGGTAGGGTCTGAAGAGTCGGGGGAGTCAATGCCCCCCAGATGTGACTGGCGGAAGTTGAAGGGCGTCATCTCACCCATCAAGCGGCAGGTATCTGCCCCCATCTGGCCCAGTCCAGCCTCGGTGGCGGAAGGAGGGGGGGATGAGGCCCGGACACCTTCTCACTGCCCCCCTTCCCGGCTAGGAAAACTGCAACTGCTGCTGGGCCATGGCCGTGGCGGGCAACGTCGAGGCCCTTTGGGGCATCAGATACAACCGGTCTGTGCAAGTCTCTGTGCAGGGTATGGCTGAAAGAGGGGGGCATGTGATGGGGAGAAGGGGGAAAAGGGCGGGGGGAGGCCAGGGCGCAGGCAGCCCACATTGTCCCTTCTTGCACCAGAGCTGCTCGACTGTGGCCGCTGTGGAGATGGCTGCAGGGGCGGCTTCGTCTGGGACGCGTTCATAACTGTCCTCAACAACAGTGAGTGCCCTGCCTCTCTGGGCAGCTTTTGGGGGCAGGGGTGAGGATGGGGGGGTAGGGATGTTCAGGAGCTGAGCCTCCACCGTGGCCTTGCTTATCCCCAGGTGGGCTGGCCAGCGAACAGGACTACCCATTCCGGGGGAACAGTAAACCCCACAAGTGCCTGGCCAAGAACTATAAGAAGGTGGCCTGGATCCAGGACTTCATCATGCTGGAGGATAACGAGCAGAGTGCGGGCAGAGCGGGGACGTGGGCCGGCCTGGGGGCACAATGACAGGGACAGACAGACCAGGACAGAGGCAAAAAGACTGGGCGAGAAACAGAGATGGAGGGACAGAGATGTGGGGGGTGGGGTGGGGGTGGAACCACGAGCCAAGAGCAGGGGGCACAGAGGAAGCAGGGCCTAACCGCACCTTCTACCCCCAGGAATCGCCTGGTACCTGGCCACCCAAGGCCCCATCACTGTAACCATCAACATGAAGCTCCTGCAGGTGGGAGGGGGCTGGGAATGGGGGGAGGGGCATCCAGGGGAGGTGGCCTCAGACTCAGCCCCTCTGCCCTTGCAGCAATACCAGAAGGGTGTGATCAAGGCCACACCCGCCACCTGCGACCCCCGGCTTGTGGACCATTCTGTCCTGCTTGTGGGTTTTGGGAAGAGCAAGTCAGTGGCGGGGAGGCGGGCAGAGGCAGGCTCATCCCAGCCTCATCGTCGCAACCCAATCCCGTACTGGATCCTGAAGAACTCCTGGGGTGCTGAATGGGGTGAGAAAGTGAGTGTGATCTACCTGAGGGGACGGGGCAGGACAGGCCTCTCCCCACCTTCTGGCCCTGATGTCCCCTGGACTTCCTAGGGCTATTTCCGGCTGCACCGCGGCAGTAACACTTGCGGCATCACCAAGTACCCGCTCACGGCCCGCGTGGACCTACCGGCGAAGAAGCGCCCAGTGTCCTGTCCTCACTGAGCCTGCGCGGCTGAGCCTCAGCCCTCTCCTGCCAGGCCCGCTGCCTCCTTGCTGACCCCACCCCAGGCTTTTGCCTGTCCTCCTAATCTTGCTATGGCTTGAATAAACCAAGACGAGCTCCCTGTCTTGCAAGTGAACTCAGCTGCGGTGGGGAAGTGGGTGGGGAGAGCAGACACCCCATACTCGGACGCATCCTATAGTCTCTGTGGGGCCCCCATCCACATACATCCCTATACGTGTTCACCGTTGACACTCAGGGACAGACACGTGCACTCCCGTGCACAGGCTCCTCCAAAGTCACGGCAGGTTTATTGTCAGTGTGGGCAGGGCGGCAGGAGGGGACCTCAGTCATGATAGAGGCGCAGGAGGCAGCCACGGAGGGTGCCCATGTAGCGGTCCCAGAGGGCCTGGTGCCTGCAACGGAAACAGTGACAGCGGCCATCGCCTGAATCCCCACCACATCTGAGATGCTGCTCCGAGAGCTCCATACACCTGAGTGCTTCTGCACGCCTCACCCTGCTCTTATGATCATTATCATTATCCTCCCACGTTACAGGGTGAGGCGTGGAGAGGTTCAGCAGCTTACCCAAGATCAGGTCACAGTCTCTAAGAGGGGGGGCCCACAGAAAGACTTCCACCCCTAGGGCAGAAGAGGGAACCCTAAGTCTGCAGGAGGGCCAGGCCCTGGCAGGAGGCTGGCTACAGCAAGGCCAAGCTGGAAAGGAAGCTTAGGGTCTCTCACCGGAAGCCATCCAGGGAGTGGACAGATGCCGAATACTGATTCAAGAAGAGCCGCACGTCACTCAGAGGCCAGTGGTCAGAACGGCAGGGCTCCACGAACTGTGGGCCCAAGGAAACATCTAGCACCGGTTCAGCCCAGGAACAGGCCAGGTTGGGGATCAGAGGGCAGCAGGCAGGACAGCTCACCTTCTCCACGAGGTCCACAAACAGGTCTCGGACATCCTTGTTGTGGGTCAGCTTGGCAGCCACGTTCACCAGCCCACGGGACAGGTTCTGTGGGGCAGAGAGCCTGGGAGTTCTGCCTTCTGTCCCAGAGGCTGGAGGCTGAGCCCAGAGGCTGGAGGAGTGGCAGGCCCCTCCCCAAATCCATCCACCTCCCTCAATCAAATAACTCCCCAGTGTGCCCCTCCCCTCTGCCCGAGGTGGATAGAAGGAGCAGCAGGGCTACCTGCCGGTCAATCTCCGGCATGAGCAGAGCTGCCCAGCGGGGACAGTGCAGTGAGGCTGAAGATGCCCAAGGGACAGAGGCTGGACTGGGCCACAGACCTTGAAGTTGGCTTCCATCTCAGAGAAGACACCAAGCTTTCCCCGAAGTGCAGTACACACCAGGCTGCAGGGAGACAGGGTAAGCCCAGAGGTGCCTGGGCCCCCACTCGCGCCCCGGCCCGAGGACTCCCCAGGGGCACCTCTTGTGCAGGTCCAGAAGGTCCTTGTCAGCCACAAGCATCTTGAGCTCCTTCAAGTCCTGGAGAAATTCCTTGTCTAGATCCACATCCATGTCATCCACCTGGGAGTCTGGGGGAGGCCCAGCAAGGGAGTTGGGGTGGGGGTAACAAGCCCTCCGGTGCTATCTGGAGCCTTCCACACCCACCACCTCAGCGCACCCCATGAGACAGAAAAGGAAGTGTCGGAAGGGTGCAACGACCTGCCCCAGGCCACAGACAAGTGGCGGGCCCTCTGGAGTCGAGCTGTGCGTGGGGACACGGGGCTCTGAGCAGTGGTGGCTGCGGTGGGGGCACTGAAGAAGAAAGGATGCTGGCAACTGGGGCCTGCAGGAGAACTGCTGGCGGGGAAGCAGGCCCTGAGAAGGTGGGGAGGTATCCGGGCACCTGGGTGAGTGGGGGGCCTCACCAACGGCACCGAGGGTCCAGTTCTGGATCATGAGTTCAGCACAGTAGGCAAAGTCGCCAAAGCTCAGATACTGCAGTTTTTTCTTTCCTGTCTCAAAGCGGTTGTTGGCAAAGAAGACGATGGCCGCGTAGTCCCTGCAAGGAGGGGAGAGTGGGCCTGTCAGGGTTTCAAATTCCTAGCGAGCAGCTCGCCCCTGTGACACGGGTGGGGCATCCGACTTCTGGCCTATCTCTGCCCCAGCTCACTACATGACGTGCTTCAAGCCCCTTCTCTCTGGGCCTCCCCATCTTCGTACAGAGAAGCTTTCAGCCCAGGTCGCCTAAGGGGAACAGAGGGAGACCTGAGGATAACAGCTACCATTTACTGAGCACTTTCTAAGCCCCATGGGCTGCACCAAGGGCTTTACATGTGGCATCTCACAACAGCCCCCCTGGTAAATGACCAGGCTGGGAGCTGAAGCCAGGCCAGTCGGATCCAGAGCGCAGACCAGGAGTAGGAGAGCCATCCCCCAATACAGCCAGGAGGTCAAATGGGTTGGGGCCGGGAAGGTGGACCGCCTCATGGCCCAAGGAAGGAGCATGCAGGAAGGGGAGATGGCTGGCTCCCTGCTGGGCCCCTCACCTGGCCAACCGGTCGGACAGGAGGAAGTGTTGCTGAATGTTATCCACCAGGGAGCCCCGCATTTCCTCCACCACCTTGAAGACTCGCTTAAAGTTGTCAAACTGTAGGGCAGTTAGGGAAGGAGGGAGGACTGGTCAGAGGCTGGTCATCCAATAAACTGGTTATTGAACATCCCTCCCTCACCTATCTATCTGTCCAGTAAACAAATGCTGACTTAGCATGTGGTATTCCTCAATAAACTATTAACTGTTAGTACCTGTTATCAGTTCAAGCATCTTGCCCTGGATAAATGTTTACTCACTCCTACCTCTGAATTCCCCCTATTTTAGCATCACGCTCGCCAGTTTTCATGAGCTTGTGCTGGAACTGACCGTCCTGGCTAAGGCACAGGAAGCAAAAAAATGAGCAAATGCTCAGCTGTGCGGAGGAGTGCACAAGAGATACACAGAAACAATATTAAAGGCCCAGGAGGGTTACTTCTCCCTTCTGGCCACCAAAAAGCCTTGTGGAGAAGGTGGCATCTGACCCCCTGCTTTGTATTTCAGGGGGGAGATAAGGCCAAGAACAGTACCCTCCAGGCAGGAGTAGCAGGAGCAAAAAGAGAGCCAGGGGCTGGAGAAATATAAGCTGAGAAAGTCTGGCAGAGACCAGAGCACAGAAGAGTATGAAGGTCAAGGCCAGGGTGTGTGGCTACTATCCAGGATGGAGTGGGAGAGCCAATTAAAGTTTATGAGGAGGGGAAAGCTATGGTCAGATCTGAGCTTCTGAAAGAGTAGCTCCAGCAGGGGAGTAGGAGATGCTTTGGAAGAGCAAAAAAAGGGACAAGAGACTGGGTATGAAGCTGCTGCCACAATCCGAGGTGGGGGAGGAGAATGGAGCTGGGGCAGTGACCAAAGGGATGGTGTAAAGGGGCAGACTGGACAGGGGATCTTGTGTTGGGGGCAGGGATGCAGTGCCCACTTGTCTCCGGCAGCTCTTGAGGGTGATGCCTGTTTTGGTGCTGATGTCGTCCAGGTCTTTCTTGGTGCCCTTGGACAGCTTCTTGCCCAGGACCTCCCGCACAAAGGCCTCGTCAAAGGCATAGTACCTGCGTGGAGGCAGAGGACATCACTGACTTTCCACATAGGAGGGAAACGGGGGTCCGGCAGGGCCTAGGTTTGGCCCCTCCTGCTCTCAACTTTTTCAGACCTTGTGTAAGTCCCATCCCAACCTGGGCCTCAGTTTCGCCCTTCTAAATGGGTATATGGTCAGACTGGCTGGGGTCCCCACCTCTCGATGAGCAGCGCCTGTCGGGACGGAGGGATCTGGAAGATGAGCTGGTGCAACAGCTTGGGCGGTGCGTGCAGCAGGCGCTCGAGCATGTGGAAAGTACGGTAGTGGTCCATGGTGTCGCTCTGCAGCACCGCGGCCGTGGCGCCCGTCTGCTCCAGGATTCCCGAGCGCACCCTCAGGGCCACCGCGTCGCTCACTGGGGAGTAGGCGCTAGCATTAAGCCCCGCTCCGCGAACCCACAGGCCCTCGGGGGGGGGGGGGTGTCCCAAGTCCGACTCCCAAATATCCCTTACTCCCTCTGCCCACTTCCCTATAGGACGGGAGTCCTGGCCCCGCCCCCTCTCCCATCCCAAACAACCGCCCCTCCTGACCCACTCCGCAGACGGCCCCCACACACACCCGAGTAACCATCCAGCCAGAGGCGATACACGTCTTCGTCGATGAGGGTCGTGTTCCCCACGAAGATGTCCAGCTCGCTGGTCATGGCGAAGCCCGGACCCGGGCGCACCTGCAGCGCCCGGAAGGGAGCGAGCACTGCCCGGGCCAGGCGCGCCGCCTGCAGGATACTTCCGGGAGCGCGGAGATTCGGCGCCCGGCACCCGGAGCCAGAGAAGGACCACTTCCGGGACAAAGAGGGTGGGGGCAGAAGCGTCGAAGGGAGAGGAGTAGCTCCTCCTCCCGGCGGGAGGGGCAATCCCAGGCTCCTCGTCCCCGCCCCCGGCCCTCACCCCCACCCCTATCCTGGCCCAGTTTGCCGGAAGACATCGGGAGTGGAGGCTAACGGCCAGTGCCCCTGCGCCGGCAACCTTCCCCCACACTTCTTCCTGGCTTTTCTCCCACTTTCTCTGCCCTTTTCTGGGCCGCCCATTTTGACGTGTATCTTAAATGTAGGGGTTTCACAGGTCTCTGTCCTAAATCTTTTCCTGCAAAAAATATGTCTGACCTAACTTCCAAGGGTCCTTGCTGGGAGCCCCTCAGTCCATCCTGAGGCTGAACACCTCTTCTGGGCATGGGGCACCTGTTCCCATGGTTTTAACCCCCCATCCCCGCACTAATGACCTCTCTTACTCTGCAGCTCAGAGCTCTGGCAGGAAGTCCACATCAGGAGGGCTGCCTATCTGCTCGTCTTTCTATGCTGTCTACCCTACAGGCCCCTCAAAAGCTAGACAGCCCTCTTTCCAATCTGTTTCTTTCCTGCATTCCTATCTCAGTGACAGTCCCAACATTCACCCAGTTCTCGTGCCAGAACCCTGGGCTTTCTCCCAGAGTCCTCACTTCTTACATTCTGTTCTGATTTGCCTTCTGAATATTTCTAGGATGTTTTGTCCTCTCCACCCCTACTGGCACTGTCCCAGCCCAGTCCTTCTGCGTAGCTCTACTTTGCCCATTGACACAGTGTTCTTACTAATCTCCCTGCCTACATCTCTTCCCCGTGGTCCATCCCTCACTGAGCAGACTGAATAATTTTTTAATGCGTATTTTAAAATGTTACTCCCCTGCTTAAAATCCTACTGGCCTGTGGCAACACTCCAGCCAACTACCTTTGTTGCTTCTCTCCCTCACTTTACCATTTTCTCCACACAACTACCTTTCGAAAACTTGGAGCTACTCTCTCCGATCTTAAAGCAGCTAGGCCCCCAGTGTCTTTCAACACGCTATTCCTGCTCCCTGAAATAGCTTTCTCTTTACTTAGCAAAGTCCTATACATTTTTCGGGCAGCTCAGATTACCACCTCTTTGGGGAAACCTTTTTTTACGGGGGGTGGAGATCCTTCAGACCATGCCCCTCCCCCGTTTACTTCTGGTTTAACACACCCTGTCTCCCCCACTAAATTATAACCCCTTTGGGCACCTGGGTGGTTGAGTGGGTTAAGCGTCTGCTTTAGGCTCAGATCATGATCCCAGGGTCCCGGCTTGAACCCCGCATGGGGCTCCCTGCTCAATGGGGAGTCTGCCTCTCCCTCTCCCTCTTCCCCACCCACGCTCGTGCTCTCTTTCTCACTCTCTCAAATAAATAAATAAATAAATAAATAAAATCTTTAAAAAAATAAATTACGACCCCTTTGAGGACAGGATCAGAATCTTAGTCGAGTTTATTTCTGCCAGGGCTTTGCACACAATAAAATTTTATTGAACAAATGAATCCCTGTATGCGCCTCCCCATCCCGGGCAGGAAACGTTCCATGAAAGGGTAGGCTGATGGTGAGTCAGGCACGTTTGGACTCAAGGTTCCGAAGAGTTGGGAGCGACGTTCAGTGAGCCGAGACGAGACTCTCGAGCATGAACTAGGCTAGGAAAGTTGAGCGAGAGTTAAGCTAGGAAACGAGATCCATCCGGGTTCCGTCGGGGGCTGGGCATGAGAGTCGGTGGCCGACGCCGGAGTCTTGGTTCTCGGGAGCTGAGAGGCCTAGGCGAGAGCTTGAGGAAGTTTGGAACTGGGAAGTACGAAGCACCTAGTTTGGGGTTACCTGTCGCGGAGGACGGTGGCGCTGGGACCCAGGGTCCAACGCGGTCAGTAACTCCGCGGTCTGGAGTGGGCGGGGAAGGGGCGCTCTCTTTCTCTGTAGTCCGTGATCAAGTCCCGCCCTTTTCCGGGGAGCTTTCCCTGGATTGGCTGTCCTTCCTTAACGTCATACGGCCCCGCCCCGGCGCGCGCCCCGCCGCGTGCCCACCCCCGGGCGGCTGCTGCAGCCTACGCTACACTGCCACAGCCTGCCGCCCGCGGAGCCGGAGCCCGACCCCGAGCGCGCAGAGCTCGACGTGGGCTCCTGGGCCGCGGCGGCGGGCAGGCGATGCTCCAGACGCCTGAGCAGCCATGGAGGGCGAGGCGGGCGGCCTGGAGGAGCTGACGGACGAGGAGATGGCGGCGCTGGGCAAGGAAGAGCTGGTGCGGCGCCTGCGGCGGGAGGAGGCGGCGCGCCTGGCGGCTCTGGTGCAGCGCGGCCGCCTCATGCAGGAGGTGAATCGGCAGCTGCAGGGTCACCTGGGCGAGATCCGCGAGCTCAAGCAGCTCAACCGGCGCTTACAGGCCGAGAACCGTGAGCTACGCGACCTCTGCTGCTTCCTGGACTCGGAGCGCCAGCGCGGGCGGCGCGCCGCGCGCCAGTGGCAGCTCTTCGGGACCCAAGCATCCCGAGCCGTGCGCGAGGACTTGGGCGGTTGTTGGCAGAAGCTGGCCGAGCTTGAGGGCCGCCAGGAGGAGCTGCTGCGGGAGAACCTGGCGCTTAAGGAGCTCTGCCTGGCTCTGGGCGAGGAGTGGGGCCCCCGGGGCGGCCCCGGCGGCGCTGGGGGCTCAAGCACTGGGCCGACACCCGAGCTCGCCTTGCCCCCCTGCGGGCCCCGCGACTTGGGCGATGGAAGCTCCAGCACCGGCAGCGTGGGCAGTCCGGATCAGTTGCCCCTAGCCTGCTCCCCAGATGACTGAGGGCTCAGCTTCCTTCACGTCGACGCCCGACCAGACTGCTTCCCAAGCACCGGGACTGCGGTGGACCTCGGGACCTGGACGCCGTCCTGCCTGCGCACGAGGGGCCGCTGGCATGGATTTGGAAACTCTGGCACTAAAGAGGGCCCCTCGCTCTCCTCGGTGGGGCAGCAGGGGGACTGGAGGCTGGAGCGGAGGGACTTGCTGGGGGCGGGGTGGGGGCTAATAAACTGGAACGGAAGCAGAGCCCGTGGCCTGGGCAGCGTCTGTTTGGGACTCGCCGGGGTGGGGACGAGGGCGGAGACGTTAAGACAGGGTACCATTCACATCCGGAGGGGCTGCAGGTCTAAGGTGGCTGACTCCCCGACTACCTCAAGCCTGGGGCGGGATGTGGGACCGTGGTAGGCCCCTGGCTCCCCCCATTAGGCCTCGGGACAGGCCGTGATCCGGTCCCTGAGGTGGCTCCAGCTCCCTTCCCGGCTCCTTCCTGTCCAAGACAATGGGGCAGGAAGCAGGTGTTGGGGGCCTAGAACCCACTCAGCGGCCTCCCCCGAGGCTGGAAGGGGCATAACAGCGCCCTCCTGTGGCCCACGCAGGAGCGCTGTGGGCCCCCATCAGGAGGAAGACGATAATCCTTTTGGCTTGCACCCAACAGCACTCTATTCCTCCTCTCAGTCCTGGAGACGAGGCAGAGCAGATGTAACCTCATTCGTCAGATAAGACAACTGGTCCAGAAATATCAAATAATTTGTCCAAACTCATGCAGTTAAGTCCATAGAGCTGAGACCGGAGCCTAGGGCTTCTGGTTCCAAATGTTCTCCCTTTCGCTTCTGGGTTCAATGAGACCAGGCCAGAACTTCGAGGCTTTTATTCCATTTTGGCAGGTTTGTATAAAAATACTCTCTGTAGGAAAATAAATAGCAGCTGCCTTCGTTGTGGAGGCTTGGATTCCCTGGAGCTAAATTCTCCTCAGAGCTGGGGGGCTGCAGGTCAGCTCATCACAGAAGCCTCTGGCACTCTCCTACCATTCAGGAGAGGCCAGCAGAATGCCCTGGTTCAATCACTTGGTGCTGCTGGCAGTGTGGGGCTGGGTGAGTTAGTGTTCTAGGCTGGTAGAGTATCACCTTCGGTCAAAGTAGGATTGGGTGCATCACAGGAAGAGGGTGATGAAGACTATAGGTGTGGTCTGGAGGGACTTAGGGCTCTAGAGGAACTCTAGGGATCTACAAAGTCCTTTTTGGTCGCCAGGAGTTCCCTTGCACAAATGGGAAATATTTTGTTTCTGATTTGTGCAAATTGTGCTAGAGAAGCCAGCTCTGGAAAAACAGTGGGCAGCTTTGGTGGCCCCAAGCTGGCTCTACTAGGAGGCAAAATACGTTCAGTCTCATCTGGAGGGATGGAGAAGAGCCTGCTGGGGATGGGCATGGGATATGGTCCAGACCAGCTGGACCAATGGGTGGGGAGACATTGGCTAGAGTGGCACCCGCGGGTAGGGGGGCTGGGGTGCCTCATAAGGCAAGGAGGGTAGGGGAGCCGAGAGGGTCAGAGGATGGGTCCCCGCTGCTGCTGCTACTCCTGCGATGGGCTGAGGAGCAGGGCTCAGGGGTGCTGGGGTAGGTGAAGACGGGACTAGGGGTGAAAGGAGTCAGGGAGGGTGTGGTCATGAGCGTCGGGGTGTGCAATGCTTCGGGTTCAAGCACAGACCCCGAGGAAAGAGAGATACAAGGTACAGGGCGGGAGGGGGCTGGTGGGCTGCTGGTGCCGCTGGTACCGCCCGTGCCGCCAGTGTCGCTCTCCGTGGCCCCTTCCGGGATTTTGCAGATGGGGCGGTGGGCTTCAAGGACCAGCTCCAGGCGCTCCTTCTGCTTCTGCAGCTCCTCAATCTCTCGTTGCAGACTGGATTTCTCGTCCTCCAGTTTGTCAGTCTCCTGTGGAGTGTTAGGAGAGGAGTTAGAAGATGAGGGCTGAATACCGTGTAGCCTCCGGAGCTGGTGGTAGTTGGGGGGTGGGGGTGGGTCTCCAGCGAGTCTGGACTACAACTCCCATGAGCCCTTGGGAGAAAATGGGCTCGACTCCCATCAGGCCCGGGAGCATCTTAGAAGGAGGTTGTCCGCCGAAGCTTTAACTCTGCTCTGCTTTGCTGGGAGTGAGACGCGCTGTAACTAATTTTTAATCGCTTTTTCCTCGTGGTTTTCTCGGAAGGACTGCTCCTCCGACGGGAGCCTGGGGGAAGGGGACTTCGTATACGGCCGCCCTCTGGGGCCTCGCAGGCCCAGGGGAGCCGCGCCCCTCTGAGGTTCGGTGGACCAGGGCCTGGACACCCTCCGCACCGGCCGGTGCTCACCGCCTGCAGGAAGTCGGTCAGTTCCTTCCTCCGGTTCCTGCACTTGGCCGCGGCCAGCTTATTCCGCTCACGCCTCACTCGACGGCGCTCCTCCTCCTCCGGGCTGATCTGGACGGGTAGAGGGAGTAGTGAGGTAGACCCTGGGCCCTGGTTGCCCGGCATTGGCCTTGTGCGGTGGCCCAGTGCGAGGACCCTGGCGGAGGGAGTGACAGAGCCCTGTGCTTCAGGGATCACACTCCACCGCGACCGGTTCCCCGCACTCACGCTTTAATAAGATTGAATTAATCAGATGTCCCTCTCACCCAGCTTTTGCCTCCTCTGATTCCTCTCTCAGAATGCCCCCCCCCACACACTCCACAAACCTCAACCCCCCCCCTCCCCCATCATCTCTCAGGACTCAACCGAGATGGGCTCTTCCAGGAAGCTTTCTCTCATTGCCCAGCCAGAAGTGGCCTTTCTTACTCTGAACCCCTGGGGCCCAGCCACTCCTTCTCGAAGGACGCTCATTCTTTTCGATCTCTTGATAACCAAGTGTCCTCTTCCCCAGAGGTTGTGAGCACTAGGAGGGGTTAATGAGTGTTGCCACTGAGTAAGTTATTTTTTATTAGGAACCTATTACATGCCGGCTAAGAGCTTTACACAGATTCTTAACCCAGCTTTCCATGTAAGGAACTGAAGCCGGGAGAGGATGAATAACTCGTTTATGGTCCCAGAGCAGAAATTAAAATCCACTCACTCTATTCAACATTGAGAGGCCTGCTGACGGAGACCACCTCCCCCAAAAGAACCCCGCTTAGAGCTCACAGCCCCAGTCTAGGAGTCCCAGAAACAAAGAGCCCCCCCTCAGGACAGGGCTGAAGAAGTCCAGCAGTCAGTCTGTGGGGCTCACAGCATGGTCCTCTTCTCCAGTTGGTCATAAAGACCTGTCTAACTGCACATCTTCCCAAGATCCTGACCTCTTTCCTCATCTTCTACCCTGCTGTCAGGACAAGCTCCTTAATGGGCCAGCCTCACTCCATTACAGTCACATATACCAAAATGAAGGAAGAGCCACTCCCTTAAAGACCCTCTATCTCTTATTTATTTTGGTAAGGACTTTTTTTTTTTTTTTTTTTTTTTTTAGCACTGTGAAAGCAGGAGCCCTGGTTGGGGAGCCAAGCGTTCCCAGCTCACTGTGGTTCGAACCTCTGTTAGGTCTGGATGAGATAGTGTGGCTTGATGGTAGGATCTCACTTTAGAATTGGAAAGACCTGTTTCATTGCTCACTACTTGGGTGATCTGGGCAAGTGACTACCTCTGTGTGCCTTCATTTCCCAGCTGTAAAATGGAGAAAACCAGAGTGCATTCCCCAGAGGCTTTTTGTAAAGATTATATGAGATAGGGAAACTTAGACCTAGAGAGTAGCTGCAGGGAACCCTCCCCTTTCTGTTCTCTCCCCAGCTACATAGACAGTACACACTCACCATCACCATACATGTCAGCAGGTGGGGACCCGCTACCGTCCACCCACCTTTCCACACGTACACCTTACATGTTCTCACCTCCACCTCCAGTCTTGCTCCTGCCATCCCCTCTACTTGGAATGTCTTTTCCTTCATCTCTATCTATGCAAATCCTACCCATCCTTCTGGGCTAATATACCTCCAGCTCCAGAAAGCTCTCCCTGATCTAGAAGCAACCCTCTGGATCACCCCAGGGACTCCTGTTACTTTCTGTCTTGGCCAGAAGTCACCAGTGGCCCTACCCCCACCACGTCCCCCTTTTCTAAGCCTGTGTTCTTTTGGCCAAGAACTTGTCATCTGCACCTCAGCACCCCCGTGGGCATCAGAACCAGTGTGATGCCTCTGCTACTTACCTGTTCACAGGGTCGGCGACGCACCCCTGGATGTGGCCCTAGGGCCCGGATGACTCCTGGCCGGGGCTGCGGGGGGCTGTACTGGGGGTAGGCCAGAGGCCTGGGGTAACTGCTGGGTCCCAGGAAGTGAGGCTGCACCATCCACTGTAGCTCCTGGCTGCCACTCACAGCGTGGATGCTCGGCACGGGGTGGAACTTCTGAGGGTCAAGAAATGGAGAGCCAAGGGTGAGGTCTGTGTAGACTGAGGGCTTCCCCTGGACAGAAGCCACACTGCCATCCACCCTCAATGCAGCTGCTGGTTCCCAGAGACACCTTGACAGAGACACTGACCTGGTGACAAATCCCTGCTTATGAGCTGTGTGACTTTGGGGCAAGCCTCATAACCTTGCTGTGCCTTCATCTCCCTATCAGAACTAATACTTCTAAAGTACGAATTCCAGGCACTGTCCCAACCATTTTACAAATACTGACTCATCTAATTTGCCCAACAGTGTCTTCATTTTCAGACAGGAAAGAAGTTGTCCGTAGACACATAGCCAGTAAGTGGGAAGTGGAGTCTGGGCCCAGGCATACTCCTGTACTCTGCCTGAATCCCATCTGCACAAAGAGGAGAATCCCAGCTCCTATCTCCGAGGCTGGCCATGAGAATCCGGTGAGAGAGTGTGTGTGACAGGGCCTGGTGAGCGGCTGGTGTCCAGTGCACAGGTGCCCTGGGTGTGGGCTGTCCCAGTGAGCTCTTAGCTCAGCCACTTACTGCCTATGACTCTGGGTAGGTTATTTAACCTCGATGTGCCTCAGTTTCCTTGTTTTTAATACTGTCATAGGTGGGGATTATGGCATTTCATTGATGCTAAGAGATGCCCTTTAGTAGCTCTGAAATCACCGTTCACTTGGCAACTTTAGAAACATTTAGTGGCACAAAATAATGGGTTTTCAAATCAATGAATTATTAGATTCTGTGAAATACAGTTAAGGAGGTAGAAACCTCCCCAAACCATGCGGGCTGCACTGTATGCACTCCATGTATTACCTGCCAAGATTTTCTTTCCTCCAGAAATCTGAAGGGGTTGAGATGGGGATTCAGTGTTGGGGAGGAGAACTGGGTTCAAGCCTTGGGGCTGGGCCCTGGCTCCCAGGCCTCCGGGAAGCGCTCCGCAAGCCCAGGCAAGTCCAGACAGCGGTGTCCCTGCAGGCCCAGTGGCCCAGTGACCCCAGTTCCGGGACCTAGGCACCGCCGGCGGCATCTCCCGCTCCCGAGGTAGTCCGGGCCCGGGCCACTCCGGGCCAGGAAGGGAGGGGCGCCCCGGGTGAGTCAGCCACCGTGACTCGGCTGCTGTGACTCGGCGGAACGGACGCCGCTCCTTCCCTCCCCTAGCGACACGTGCGCGCTGCCCCTCGACAGGAAATGGGCACCTGCAGCCACCCAAGTCCCCCCAACCTGCAGCGGGGCGCCGTTCGGTGCCGAGAGAGTCGGGGGCACGGGAGCTGCCCGCTGCCAAGAGCCCGCGCGTCCCGGCATCTCGCAGTCTCCACCGTCCCCGCCTGTAAAGGGGTCGAGAACCAGTCTCCCGGAGCCCACCAGGCTCCACTGCGCCAAGAAGGCGATATGTACTTGGCGACAGGGTAGAAAGGGACAGACAAACGGATACACAGACGGTCACAGACTGTGCTGAGGATTCCCAGTCTGTCGGGGCTAGCCTGCCGCTGGATCCCGCCTCCCTCCTATATGGGGACTTCTCGGCCTCAGCCCAGACCCCGGATCCCGGGAATTAAGTTCGCGTTGGATCAGACCCCCTCTGATCCTGTCGGAGCTGGGACTAATCCTGGACTAAGGGGCGCCCTTCTAACGCAGACAGGACAAAGAAATTAGTCGTGGACGGGAGGAAAGAAGGTAACAGAGACGGCGGGACAGATACACAGCAGACAGCGAAGGAAAAAGGGGCGAGCGAGAGGGGACGTTCGCAGATCTTTGTGCGCCCGCCGCGCGTTCCCCTGGGCTGTGGGGGAAATGTGCCTCTAGACGGTGGAGAATGGGCAGCATCCGCGGCCACGGCCACGGCCCCAGATCCAGTCCCTACTCCTGTTCCCGGACCCAATCCCAGAGTGTGCGGAGCCGACCGCAGCGTCCCAGGCGCTGTCCACCCGGGAACCCCAGGCGTCGGGTCCCTCTCACCTGCTGGCCTGAAGTGGGGGGCTGCGCCGGTCCGCCGTACGCACCGCCGGCCCCGGAGCTCGGTCCGGGTTCCCCAAAGTCTCGGAACATGCCCTGGCTGGCTGCTTTGTGGGGTCCGCGTCGCCGGCTTCGGTTCTGACTCACTTGCTCCTCGCCGAGTCTTTTCTTTTTATGAATGAAAAGTTCTCGGGCTGAACCACTTCGATTGGGAGGGGGGGGGGAGCGGGCGATTTTCAACGGCGCTGGACACCTCAGGGCTCCACCTCCCCAGACGCGCCGCCTTTTGCCAGTCAGCCCTGAACTTGTCCACGCCTCCTACAGTCCGGGAGCCGCCTTTTCGTGGGGAAAGGGACTGACCTGGCGTCCCCCGCGGCAGCTGCGGGTCGGCCCCCTCTGACGTAGTTGCCCATACATGGTGCAATTTCCTCGCCTCGCCCAGGTGGAGCCGAGGATTCCCCCGCGGATTTACGCACCTGTAAGCTGCTGGGCGCCCCGCCCCACCCCGCTCGCGAGCCCAGGCTTTGGGCCCGCCTTCCCGCTGCCGGCAGCAGGCCCCGGAGCCCACTCACCGCCTGGGCTGGCCTCGGTTTTTGCATCCGTCAGATGGGACGAAGGAATCACGCCTTGCAGCGCGTGGGAGGTCGGAATGAAGAATGAGAAAGGGGTCTGGAAATAGTAAAGTGGGTTATAAATGTGACTGTGGTGGTTATTATTTTATTTACCGGGTGCTTACTTCATGCTAGGATCCGCGCTCTTGCTATCCGACGCTTCACACCTGCTGGCATCGTTTTAAGGTTCAGGTATACTAAAAAGTGGATAAATGATAATCCAGGCTTACCAAAAGGGTGGTATATTTTAAATGTTTACACTGAGCAAGTTAATGGTTTGAAGTACCCGCAAATACAAGGCAACATGATCGTGCTACTCATAGGATATTTTCAGAATTTATAACAAGTTTTAGTTCAGAGCCTCTATACGAGGTTAAGAGCCTGCAGAGTTTGCAGCGGGACACAGTTGTCTTGCGGTCTGATAAATGCCATCCTCTTTAAATACTGTCACCACTCTTTGGGGGCTCTGTGGCCACCAGCCTTATTTGGAGATTATGTCAAAGGTCTGTATGAATATGAGGCTGGGGCCAAATTTCAACAACCAAGGCCAACAACCCTGGGGAGTAGGTACCATTGTCATCCCCATTTTACAGATGGGGATACTAAGGCCAAGGGATGTTGAAATGAAGTGCCTTATATCACTAAGCGGGTGGCTGAAGCAGGTTCCCAAATCAGGGCTGTGGGAGCTCCAAGCCCACGCTCAGGCCAGATTGCCCAAAGCCCTCCCAGACACTTTTTCACAGGTGCAGGATGTCAGTGCTGAGAGGACCACCCCAAAGCTTCTCTGCTTCCTCCCACGCTGCAGATGGGAAAACTAAGGCGAGAGTAAGGGGCTGCCAGTGTCACACAGATACAGAAAGCGAGTTGGGCTCTCCTGCTTTCCACTGCTACCTCCATTTGGTCAGCTCCAGTTTTGTCCTCAGAGAAGGAAGAGTTCGGGGGAAGTAGGGCCCTGGGCTGCCCTCCTTGGGGACTGAAGCTAGGGGTCTGTGGGTGCACTCAGGATTCAGAGACAGAAGGCCAGCTTGGCCCTGGGCTTTCAGTCCCAGAGCTACAATTTTCTGTCTCTGTGACCTTGGGTGGGTCACCTTCCCTTTAAGTCCCAGTCCCGATGGGAATAATTGAGCCTCTTGCTGACCTCATGGGGTTGCTATAGGATGAAATGAGATCATAAATGTGAACGTGCTTTGTAAGCTAGAAAGTGCTGTGCACTCGGAAGCTGGTTGCCGGCTTGGTGCGTCTCCCTTGCCCTTGTTCTACCCAAAGCTTGTCTTTCTCTAAAAAGAAAAGAAACAACAGAGGTTTACCAGAATGAGAAATATAGAAGTGAGAGAGACAGAGGGTGAGAGAGATTCGAGGCAGTGTGATCCATGGAAAAGAACATGAATGCTGGAATCAGACAGCTCTGGGTTCTGGAGTTTGAACTCTGGTTAGGCTGCTCACCAGCTGTATACCGAGATGAGACACACAATCTCTCAGAGCCTCTGTGTCCTCCTCTGTCGAATGGACACATAATGATAACTACAGCTCAGGGTTGTTAGAGAATAGGAATAAAATAATATCACATGTTTAGCCCGGCATATAGTAAGAACTTGACAAATAACAAAAACAAATACACGTGTTAATAGAAAGCTCCAGAAGTGGGAGCCCTTGGAGTTCTGGTCACATGTTTAGGCAATCATGCAGCACACACACTAACTGATGTTTGAACTCTTTGGCTGAGCCCAAGTTGGATGGGTCAAGGTGACAAAGGCGGCCAGATGGTGGCACACATGAGGGCTGACACAGGTCTGCTTTGACTGCAAACGTCCATCTGATCCAGAAACTACCACCCTGTCCCACTCCCCCAGCATCCTGGGGCAGTGACTGAGCAGGAGCTCAGGTCTCAAATCCCTGTGTGTGTGTGTGTGTGTGTGTGTGTGTGTGTGTGTGTGTGTGTGTGGTGTGTGATTACATGGTTCTGAAAGTCCCTTCCTGCTCTAACCGTTGGTGGAGCCACAAGGAGGTCCTTTCAGAGGCAGCACATTCCAAGCTCCTCAGTCACTAACTCCTGCTTCGCGGCTGCAGAAACGTTCCTGGCCCCTGACCTCACCCGCTCCCACCCAGGGAGGCCAGGCGAGATTCCCAAGGGGCCACTGTGATAGCAGGAGTCTGGGAGCCCAGAGGTCTGAGAAACCAGGGCACTGTCCCATGGCACCCTGTGTGAGCCTGGCTCAGTCTCTTCCCTCTCAGAGCCCCAGAGAATGTCCACCACTTGGGGCTGCTGTGAGGCAAAAGGAGGCGATGGGTGAGTGTGCTTGGCACCCAGCAAGTTCTATCAGTGCCCCCAGGATATTGGGATATTGTTTCATCTTCCATTCACTTTTTATTTTTTTTAAGATGTATTTATTTATTTGAAAGAGAGAGAGAGATTGGGGGGGGGCAGAGGGAGAGGGAGAGAAATCCTCAAGCTGACTTCCCACTGAGTGTGGAGCCTTAATCGGGCTCCATCCTGTGACCCTGAGATCATGACCTGAACTGAAATCAAGAGTTGGACGCTTAGCCCACTGAACCACCCAGGCACCCCTCCATTCACTTTTTAAATCGAAGTTTGTTTATTTTATAAATGCGGTTGAAATTTACACAACATACAATTAACCATTTTAAAGTGTAGACTTCAATAGAATTTTGTGCATTCATAATGTTGTACAATCACTTCTCTCTAGTTTTCAAAGTTCTTTTATTATCCCAGAAAATCATCCCATTCCCATGAAGAAATCACTCCCAATCCAAGGGGCGCCTGGGTGGCACAGTGGTTAAGCGTTTGCCTTCGGCTCAGGGCGTGGTCCCGGTGTTCTGGGATCGAGCCCCACATCAGGCTCCTCTGCTGGGAGGCTGCTTCTTCCTCTCCCACTCCCCCTGCTTGTGTTCCCTCTCTCGCTGGCTGTCTCTATCTCTGTCGAATAAATAAATAAAATCTTGAAAAAAAAAGGAAAAGAAATCACTCCCAATCCCATCTCCTGGGAACCACGAATCCTCTTTCTGGCTCTATGAATTTGCCTATTTTGTACATTTCGTATAAATGGAATCATACAATATGTGGTCTTCCACGGCTGGTTTCACTTAGCATCACGTTTTCCAGGCTCTATAATGTTGTAGTGTGTATCAATACTCTGTTCTTTTTCCTGCTGAATAATATTCTATTGTATGGATATACCACCATTTATTCATATGCTGATGGGTATTTGAATGTTTCTCCTTTTGGGGTATGATGACTTAGGCTGCTATAGACCTTTGTGTGCAAGTTTTTGTGGACATATGTTTCATTTATCTTGGGTATGTACCTAAGAGTAGAATTGCTGGCTTACCTGGTAATTCTCTGACCTTGTGAAGAACTGCCAGACGGTTTTACAAAGTGGTTGTACCACTTTACATTCCTACTGGCAGCGTGTAAGGGTTCTAATTTGCCCAGATCCTTGCCAACATTTATGATTTCCGTTTTTGAAATGAAAAACATCCTAGAGGGTGTGACATGGTATCTCATTGTGTTTTAATTTGCATTTCCTTAATAACCAATCACGTTTCTTGTTGAATATCTTTTCATGTGCTTTTTTGCTATTTATATGTATTTCAGGGACAAATATCTATTCGAGTCCTTTGCCCATTTTTAATCTTTAAGTTGGCTCCATGCCCAACATGGAACTTGAACTTACAACTCTGAGATTAAGAGTCCCATGTTCTATTGACCGAGCCAGCCAGGCGCTCCTAATTGGGTTGCTTTTTTGTGGTTGTTGAATTATACAAGTTCTTCATATATTCTGGATATCCAACCCTTATCAAAAATATGATCTGCAGATATTTTCTCCCATTCTGTAGGTTGTCTTTTCACATTTTTCATAACGTCCTTCGATGCACAGAAGTTTTTAAAATGTTTATGAAGTCCAATTTCTGTTTTTTCTTTTGTTGCTCATTCTTCCAGTGTCAGAGCTATGAATCCATTACCAAATTTGGGCATTTACCCCTACGTTTTCTTCCAATTGTTTTATAATTTTGGTTCTTATATTTAGGTTCCTGGCTAAATTTGAGTTCAATATACATCTAGTGAAGTGTGCTCATCCAACATGTTCCATGTATGTAAATCCGTGTAGCTACTGCCCTCATCACGATAGAGGACATTTCTAGCAACTCCCAAGCTCCTCGTGGCCCCCCTCAATCACCACTCCCCACCCACGGGTACCACTATTCTGACTTCTAGCATCATCGATGACTTTTGCCTGTTCTTGAGCTTCGTATAAATGGATGTGTCCTTTGGTGGCCGATTGCACTCATTTCTCCAGGATAAGTGCCCAGGAGTGGAATTACTGGGTCACAGGGTACATGGACGTTTGCCTTTGATTTTCTCCAACAGTCCTTCCGAGTGGTTGTACCATTTTACCTGTCACCAGCAGTGGGTAAGGGTTCCGGCCGCCCCCCACCTCATGGTGACATTTTAGTTCACTTCAACCAACATTTCTTTCCCTTGGTCCTGGCCCCATCTTCCGCCTCCTGGACGCTCTCCACAGCTTCCAGCTCGGCTCCTTCCTCTCCGTTTCCCACCCGCAGCCTGAGGGAATCTTGTAAAATTCTGACCATTTCACTCTCAGACTTGGACCCTTCTGAGGTCTGGCACCTTTTGAGTTGCTACGCAGGAGGACTGAGGCCTGGAAAGGAGTGGTGTGGGTGCCTCACATACCTGCTGTTCTTTTAGGTTGATTGTGGGGCTTGGAGGGCCGTGAGGATAATGCTCGGGGCTCATGCTCACTGAGCTTTTACGAATTGTTGAAAATAATCTATTTATTTATTTATTTAGTTAGTTAGTTATTTTTTTAAAAGATTTTATTTATTTATTTGACGGAGAGAGAGACAGCCAGCGAGAGGGGGAACACAAGCAGGGGAGTGGGAGAGGAAGAAGCAGGCTCCCAGCGGAGCAGGGAGCCCAATGTAGGACTTGATCCCAGGGACCTGGGATCACGCCCTGAGCCGAAGGCAGACGCTTAACGACTGAGCCACCCAGGTGCCCCCTTAAAGTAATTTATTAATCCCCACAACAATCCTGTAGAGATAGATAATAATATTATACCCATTTTACAGATTAGGGAATGGCGGCCCAGAGAAATTAAGCAACTTGCGAAAAGCCTCACAGTGAGGAAATGACGGAGCCGGGATTTGAACCTATGTGTCCATCTCCGGAGCCCGGGCTCTTCACTGCTTTGTTAGTCTGCCCGTTGAAACTGGCCAGAATCCTTAGCATGGCATTCCGGGCCCTTCCAGAGGTAGGCTGCCTGCCTAGGCTCTACCCACTTACTCTATGTGCCCCAGACTTGCTGCTGAACCGAGCCTCTCACCTTCGCACAGGCCGTTCCCTGGGCCCAGGATGCCCTTCCTCATCCCTCCCCAGCCTGGCCAATCCTCTCTCATCCTGTAGATCTCAGTTTCCCCACCACTTCCTCAGGAGGACTTCAATGAGTCCCTAACCTAGGTTAAATTCCTTGTCTGATATGGTCCCATAGCACTCCGCAGGATTACTTTTTTTTAACCTGCTCTGAAAAAATTTTAAATATTTTGTATTTAAAATATCTTAAATATTTTGTGTTTGGGGGATTTTATAGATATTATTTTAGCTTATTTTTTATTTTATTTTTTAAAGATTTTATTTATTTATTTGAGAGAGAGCGCGAGAGCAGGAGTGGGGGGAGGGGCCGAGGGAGCAGGAGAAGCAGACTCCCTGCTGAGCAGGGAGCCCAAGGAAGCAAGGAAGCTGATGTAGGCCAACGCCAGCGGATTTCAGGACCCCCGAGATCATGACCTGACCCGAAGGCAGACGCTCAACCGACTGAGCCACCCAGGTGCCCCTTAAATTATTTTAAAACATGATCTTTATTTTTTACTTTGTCTTCTATGTTTAAATTTTTCGTTGCATTTCTCTTTCAACTAGGTAATACATTTACATGCTTCCAGATCCAGAAGCCACACAGGGTACACGGTGAAAACTACACTCTGGTGGGACCACCTTCTCGTGTATCTTTTTACCCAGAAGGTAGCCTGCTCTGAGGCCTGTTTTCTCCTTGCTGTTTTGTTTTCTTGTATCTTGGAAATCCTTCCACCGAGTATTATGTAGATCTGCCCCATTAAAAAAAAAACAACCTGCTTCGCTGAACTATATTGTATATTCAATAACACGTATTGGTCAGTTGTTTGACCATTTTAGACACCTGTGTGAGCACCTTCTAGTCAAAATATAGAATGTCTCCCCCCCGCCAAGTTCTTTCCTCCCTCTTTGCAGTCATTTGCTCCCCCCTCCCCCAGGACGTCACTTATCTTCGTTCTATTGCCACAGATCAGTTCGGTCTCTTCTTCTGGACTTTCACACCAGTGGAGGCCGCAGTGTGAGCTCCTGTGTGTCTGTCTTCTGTCCCTCACCACTGTGTCTGAGACTCGTTCAGGTGCGTGGAGCAGTTCACTCCTTTTGATGGCTGAGTCCAATCCCATTGCACGCTGGACCAGTTTTACATCCATTCTCCTGAGTTAACTGAATATAAAGTCGAATGGAGCCGGCTGTGGGAGAGGCAGGGATGATTAAAGACTTGGTCTTGGCCCCAGGGCAGTTACAGCAGCAGAGAGGTGATCAGACACTGAGGAAAACAGCCCTGGCAGTGGGTCGACAGTGCTGGGGGCAGGAGCTGGAGAGCACTGGGGCACCCCAGGAGCCCCCAGGAAGGAAGGATTCTTTCCCACTGGGGGAGGACAGGCTTTCTGGCAGAGGAGAATTTGAGGTTGGGGGAGCTATGCCTGGGGTTGAAGTCGGTGAGCACAAGGGCCTGGGGGTGGAGAGAGGGGAGGCCTGGGGACGCTGAGGTCCAGAACATGTGGTGGAATGTGTGTTAGGCTGTGAGCTAGGAGGGTGGGCAGAGTGAGGCCTAAGCCAGCGTCCTTGAATGCCCCGCTGAGGAACTTGACTTGGGCTGGGAGACCAGGGGACTCCTGAGCGGTGTTTGAACAGGGAAGCGACCTGCGCCCAGTTCGCTGAGGCTGGAGTCTGGGGAAGAGGGGGCTGTAGTTCCTTGTGGGAAGGTCTTCTGGGCCCGGCCTCCAGGCTCTCAAGGTCAGCGGGACTCACGTGGTGGGCCCCGGGTGAGGAAGAGGATGAGGTACGAGGGGGGCGGGGGCTGCTGTTTCCAGGGCCGGGGTATCACTCTACCCGTTCCCCAGATGCCCCCTGGGCGTGCACAGGTGCCTGTCTCCCTGCTGTCCTTTGAGGCTCATGCCCCCCTGCTACGATGGCAGTCCTGTCCCCAGGAGGCAGATGAGGACTCTGAGGCTCCAGAGAAGGAAAGGGGCTGGATTAAGCGGGAGTCAGGGACAGAGCTACCATGTCCCCACTCTTGTCCTGGGGTTCCCTCCCCCACCAGCCACCTCTCCGGCCCAGGACATCCTGGAGAGCATCAAAGACAAGGTCCCAGCCGCCTGCATCTCTGATGGGTTCTTCAACCTCAGGCCGGTCCCTTTTCCTCTGGGAGCCTCAGTTTTCTCTTCTTGTAGGTGAGTAATCTACACACTGTGAGCCCTAAAACCAGAAGCTTCACCGGAGAGTCACCTGGGGGAGGGGCAGGGCAGACCCCCGGGTCCCTCACCCCTGCTCCAACCAGCACAGCTTAGGGAAGCAGCAGAGGATAACCACAAGAGTTCTGGAGTCAGGTGGCCTGGGTTGGGGTCCCAGCTCAGCCGCTTTCTGGCTGTGTGACCCGGGCCATTCTCTTAACTTCTCTATGCCTCAGTCTCCTCATCGTGAAAATAATATAATGATTGTACCTGCTTTTCAGGGTTGCTGGGGGAGTAAATGAGATAAGGTGTGGATGGCACTTAGCACAGGACTGGTTTCCTGCAGAAGGGCTCAGTAAGTGTTAGCATTTTCTTGCCATAGAGTTTTGTGCCATGTGGACCATTCCCTCTGCACAAAGGGCATCGAGGGTCCTGCTGTCAGTGCTCAGGATGGCTCTGCCAACTCAGCCTAGCCCCTTAGGTTTCTTGGAGCAGCTCTGGTTCCCTGCAGACCTAAGCCCAGGGCAGTGAGGCCCTGCACCCAGTTCTTGGGCTCTCCTCACTGTCCTGGACCTGAGGCTTACCCCCACCCCTGGGCTCCAGGGTGCCGCTCCTGCTCCGGGCCAGGAGGGGGATGAAATGCTTAACCTGGGATAAAGGGCTGGCAGGCCTAGGCTGGGCCAATAAACCACCCCACCCTCACCGGGAGGACCTCTGGGCACCCATGTAAACTGAGTCATGGGGGGCAAGGGGGTGAGTCATGCAGCCTGTGAGTGGGAGCCAGATGGGGCAGAACTTGCCTGTGGAGGGCCTTTGGCCATGCCTCATAAAGCCACAACTCTCAGGGCCCCTCCAACACCTGGTGGGCCCCAGCCCGCTGGGCCGAGGGGCAGGGGTCTGGGGGCTGGGCTCTCAGCATGCACACCAGCGCCTGTGTGTTCCCGCGTGAGTGTGTATGTTGGCAGCGGGGAGGGGAGCGAGGCTGGCAGACCGGAAGGGGAGGCTCTGGCTCCAGAGGAAAGGATGGGGGTTTGGAAAGGAGTCAAAGCCCTAAGAGAAGAAGATTTTGGCGGGAATGCTTCTCTGCCCTCTCCTGGCCTCTGGGGGTTTGGCTGATTTTTTCCCTCTGCGGGACAAGCTTTCTCTTTTTAGCCTGGGAGGAGCCAGGGCCAGTTGGTGACATGTCTCTCCTCTAGAGTTGCCAGGAGCCAGAGCTGCTCAGTGACCAGGGACACAGCTCCCTGCCACACACAGAGGTGTGTACGAGCACTTTGGGGAGTTGTGGAGGCTGCCAGAGTGTTTCTAGCCTTGACCATGGCCAAGTTACTTCACCTCTTCTGGCTGCAGTTCCCTCCTCAGTAAAACGAGGGCTGCGAGGACCTAAATGCAGTAACGCACGCAAACTGCTTGGAGGAGCGCCAGATGCGGACTAGGTCATGTGCCCGTTCGCTCTTACTATCTAAGCCCCAGCATCCTCAACTAAACAAATGGGTGAGGGGACGGGGCCAGAGGCACCTCGTGTCTGGCCATTGCTTTGGTTCCTGTCTCTGAGTTCATTCCCTGGGAAGATGCCCCCATGCCCGCCCCACTGCCTGACTCTGACCCTCTGTCCAGACCGGGGTTGGGGGGGTGGGGGGGGTTTCATGCCCTGCTGGAAAGCCAATAATCAAGGAAAAATGGGTTCAGTGGGTTTCTGGGCTGTGTGCCCTCAGGTTACCCCCTCAGTGTCTGGGGGCCCTCAGGTTACCCCCTCAGTGTCTGGGGGATGCGCGTCAGAGAAGTGGGGAGTTTCCCTCCCAGGATGAATCAGCTGTGTGACCCAAGCCTCGTCCCTGCCAGGGCCCCTCCCAGCGGGCGGGAGTGGGGTGCAGTTGCCTGGCTGGGAAAATCCCCAAAACCTCACCAAAGCCCTGGCTGAAACTTTCTCCCAGCTCAGCTGTTTCCTGTCTTCCCTGGCTCAGCCCCTAGCCCCATCTGAAATCAGGGGTCGGGTAGATATTCACCCCATTCCCTGGCCAGCCCCTCTCGAGCCTCCTTCCTGGGGTTTAGGGGTTCACAGGCCACGTGAGTGGGAGGGGGTAGATTGTGGGTGTGGGGTCTCTGTTCCCTGGCTGCAGTCATCTTTTATGTGGTTTTATAAAAGAGGGATGAGCATAGGGGCTTGTCCAAATTTACTTTGCCTAGGCCACCCTGGGCCTGGGTTGTTTCCTTACTCCAAACAGGGCAGACTCCTCTGCCAGCCTGAGGGGGTGAATCTTGGCGAGCCCCTGGCCTGGTAGGGAAGCATTCCTTACCATAGGCCTGGGAGAGCCTTCCTGCTCAGGTAGGCTTAGTCACTGTACTCTCTGGGTTTCAGTTTCTCCGTCAGTAAAATGGGAATCTGAGTCTTGGCCCAGTCTGTTCTCCCTGGCAGTTCTGGGACCCAAATTGTGTGTTTTACAAATCAGATCCTAAGTCCTTGCTGGGGCTTATTTATCTCTGCAGCCCCTCACTCCAACAGCACTTTCCTACTGTGGGGGCTTGACGATGCCGTCAGGCGCTCTGGGGTTGGATGACCCGGATTCAAATCTTGGCTCTGCCTCTTACGGCTTTGTAACCTGGACCCAATTATTGAACCTCTTTGGGCCTCAGTTTCCTCTTCTGCAAAATGGCAATAATAACAGAGCCAGGTGAGACTTCAATGATGGAGGGAAACACTTAGCACAGTGCCTGGCTTTTGTTATGAACGGAATGAGGAAACAGGCCTGGAGACAGAGAGTGACTTTCATTCAATCACTCATTTATTCAATAACGTTTATTTGGCACTTGTGCTAGGCCAGGTCCTATGCTGGACCCTGAAGACACCCTGTGAGATAAGTGGAGCCACTGTCCTTGCAGGGGGTCCCAGACACGCAGATGAGAGCCACAGTGTGGTGGGTGTTATGGGATCCTGGGGTGCGGATGAATGGGGAAGGAGAAATCTCTGGGAGAATGGGCTGGTAGGTGTGAGGGGTGTTCAGCCAGGAAAACACGTAAGGGTCAGGCACACCAAATGGAGGTGACAGCATGAGCAAGGCACAAAAGTGAGAAAGGACAGCATGCATGCAAGGAAACACCAGGCAGCTCATACTTCTGGAACGAGAAGGGTAAAGCAGAGAGTGAAGGAGTCCAGAGGAACAGGCAGGGGCTGGATTCGGTTGGAAATTTGGATTCGGAGTTTAACTTATGGAGAGGTTGCTCTGGCCAAGCACTGTGCTAGGCTCTTGTGACAGGGCTGAGATTCAGACGTTCTTGCTTTCACTAAGCCCCACAGTCTGGGCATGTGGTTTAGGGACCAGCGGGAGACAGGCATCAGTTGAGCGATTACATAAGTAACCCCCTGATCCTTGCTGAATGACAGGTGTTCGAGCAGAAGGAACGGCCTGAGGCCCAGGGCTGCATGCCAAGGGGTGAAGGAAGTGCCAGTTGGTTCCAGTGCGGTGAGCACAGGCAGGAAGGGGCACCTGAGGGAAGCTGGGGCTTGGCAGGGGTCTAACTAAGGTCATGTCCGCCTCAGGAGAGTGGACTCTATATTGCAGGCTATGGGGAACCGTGGAAGGGCTTTGAGTAGAAGAGGGGCATGGGTAGCTATGCAGGAGAACTGGCTGTGGGGGGCTAGACGGGGTCAATGAGAGGGAATGGGGCAGAAGAGGCAAGCTGCAGTGGTTCAGGAGAGAGAGGACTGGGCTAAGGTAGGGCCATGAGGATGGAAGAGAGAGGAAGTGTGAAATGCTTCATTAGGAAAGGAGAATCAGGTGCTGTTGATACCACCTGGGCTGCTTTGTGGGACCCATCAGGGCCTGGCAGGATCGCCCCCCCCCCAAGCCTTGGCCCAGTTTGGTCAAGTGCAAAGCACAGCTTGTCTGAGGGAGGCAGGGCAATGGGCTCCAAGTCGGAGACCACCTAGCTCTGGGACTTCCCAGGGCTGGGCTGAGGGAACTCAGCCCTGGGGAAACTTGGGGTGAGGAGGAAGCTGGGGAGGGGGCTGAGCCAGCATCTCATGACTCACCCACTTCCACCCAGTCAGCCCAGTGGCATCTCCGCTCCCCTGCTCCAAATTCCAATTTGGTGAGGCTGCTGGAGGCTGAGTCAGCTCCGGCACGGCACGAGAGCAGCGTCCCAAGGGGCTCCTTGCCAGAAACCCTGGCCTCCAGCCAAGGCCAGGGCTAGGCACGGGGCTGGGGGGTGTTGGAGCCAGGCTCCCAGACTACAGCAGCCTCAGTTGAGCAGCGCTGCCCACGATCTTGTGAGTGAATGTGCCTTGTGGGTTGTGAGTTGTGAAGAACTCACGGTGGGTGAGGCCCTGGATAACAGTCTGAGGAGGACGCAGGGGCCAGGGTGTTACGTCCTACTCTGCTCAACTCACTGCATGACCCTGAGAGAACTCCTTTTCCCTCTTGGCCTCCATTTCTTTGACCACACAATGGGACCAACATCTCCCAAGCAGGTTGTGAGACTTAAATAAGACAGATGGAAGCTTTGCAAACTGTCCGGTGGCCCAGGACAGCCAGGTTGGGAGAAGTGAGTCTAAACGCCAGAGCTTCCAGAGTTCCTTATGGTCATGCAGGTTGTTTACCGCATAAGGATGTCCGACCCAGGCTGTCAAAATCTAGCCCGTCCTCTGCTCACCAGACCGTATTCCCTAACCTAGAAATGCCAGGGCCAAGACGGTACCTTTCTCGAACTGACACAAATACACCCTGCGGGCTAGCAGTATCCCCTCAGACTTTACTGGGTCAAGCCCCTAGATTTATGGGAAACCACTGAGAAACTGATTCTGATTCCTGGGATGGAGAAGAAGCAGGACTGGCTTTGCAGAGGCTCTCAGAGGTTCCCAGCCTTGGCAGTGAGGTGAATCTTATTACTGGGGGCAGTCAGGGGTGCCCACTTAGGGCAGAGAAGCAGTCTCTTCTGGCCCTGCCTCTCTCCAGCGACCAAAGCAGGTAACCACCAACACAATATTTTAAAAAACACTCAAGACACAGACCCAAATTGGGTTTTATTGAAATGCCAGGAGCAGGCACATGTCAAGGTGGTGAAGGAAGGAAGAAGATGGCGCAGGCTGTATGAGGTGGCAGGGAGGGGCAGGCCCCATGTCCATGGCCCTGGCATCCCCTCTCCCTGCCAAGGGCTGAGTGGGTACAATCACCCCCTCCCCCCTAACAAAATAGCATGCTTAGGCCTGCAGGGCCTTTGCCCCCTGGACTGTGAAGGCTCCAAGAGGGACTGGAAGCACTAATTTTTCTCTCTTGTGAGGGAGGAGAAGGAAAGGATTCGGGAGGAAAGGGAGGTACAGTTGGGGATGAGGGTGGCCAAGGAAGGCTCTCCTCCTGGGAATCTGTACCCAGCCTGTGGTCCTGGATGACAGAGGGGAGCAGCAGTGAAAAGAGAGGCTGAGGGTCCGGCCCTCAGGGAGCCAGAGCCTCCAGCTGGTGGGGACTTGAGTTAGCCCTGGACAGAAGGCAAGAGTTCAAAGGGATTGAGGATGCAGGCAGTTCCCGGTTGACCTAGTCCTCAGAGCTAGGGGGCTCAAACTCCATGGGACAAAGAGAAGGAAGACGGGAGGATCCATCCCTAGCAGGGAGTGGGGGGAGGGGGGCAGAAGGTGGTCTCCCCCAGTTGGCCACACTAGGTCAGTTCCACATTGTTGGCGCGGTCCAGCACACGGGAGCCGCGGGTACTGCCCCCCAGCTGAAAACGGCTCTCATAGAGAGTGGGGCAGAGATGCCAGCGGTTGGCCCGGTAGATGCCCAGGTAGGTGTAGACGTCAGGCTTGTAGGTGAGCAGGCACTTAATGCCTGCTGCACGGATGGCCGCATCCGCCTCCAGTACACCCAAGCGGTCCGTGAAGTCATCTGTGTAAACACAGATGACTTGGCGCCCACCCTCCCTGGCCCGTGGGCTCACCTTGGCCACCTGAAGCCGGCCCTCCACCACAGCCCGAGCAATGCCAGCCCAGGCGTGGTCCAGCTTGAAGCCAGGTGCCAGGTGTATCAGCCACTTGCCAGAGAGCACATGATGGGTGATGGCCAGCTGGCGCAGCGTACTCGGTGTGATGGGCCGCCCACTGGTCTGCAGAGCCTCCCAGGCTGCCTGCAGGCCCTGCACATCGCCCGAGTTGGGGACATAGCCCTGCCCATACGCTGCAATCCAGCCCACAGGCTCAGAGTTGGGTGAGCCAGGGTCCCCATAGCGAGTAACTTGGGATGGTGGGTACTTGGCCAACCAGGCATCCAGCTCGGCAGCAGGTGTGGTGCGGGCATCAAACACTAGCCAGGGGTCCATGTCAGCTGCCATGGCCTCTGCGGCCAGGTGCTCAGCAGTGAAGCCATCCTCACGGCCGCCTGGAGAGTCTTCCTCCTCCATGTCTTCACCTGGCTCCATCCTGCTGTGAAGGAACCGAGTTAGGGCAGGTCCAGGACAGATCTATAGTTTGCTGGGCCCTACCAGGTGCAGCCAATGAGCTCTGTGGCCTTAGGCAAGACTTATCGCCCTGTGCCTCAGTTGCCTCATCTTTACCGCGGACAATTGTTCCTGTCCCCCAGAGCTGCTGAGCATTAAACGCCGGAGGTGGAATATGCACTGCATAAAAGTTGTTGCTTATCTTATTATCACTCCGATTTACAGACCAGAAAACTGAAGCTCAGAGAGAAGTGACTTACCCAAGGTCACACCTGCAATGAGTGACAAGGCCGAGATGTGAATTCAGGTGTGGGAGAAACCGGCCCAGCTACACCTCCTGGCCCGGCCAGAATCCCGAGCGCTGGAATTTAACGGAGCGAGGCAAAGAAGCGCACGTTCGCGCAGCATCCAGGCAGGCCCAGTAGGGCCAGACCCCCGAGGCTGGTGCTGTCGGGCCCACCTGAAGACGAGCACACTGATGCCCAGAAAAGGCAGTGACCGGTTCAAGGCCAATGGGGCGGTGGCCGGACTGGAACCCAGGCTTGTTAGAGCCTACGAGAGCGCCAGCCTCGGGCCCGCCGCGCCCGCCGCCATTAGCGCCCACAGCCCGAGCCGCGCCCCCGCCCAGCCCTGCCCCCTCCCGCAGCCCCGCCGTCACCTCCGGCCTTCGCCACGCTCGGCACCGGCCCAGCCCCGCGCCCGGTTCCGCTCCTGCCGGGGCTCTGCGCCGCCGGCGCCGCCGCCGCCGCCGCCGCCGCCGCGCCCCACCCCCGCCACGGCTGCCGCCGCCGCCATCTTAGCGCCCGCCGTCTCAACAACAACTTTATAGACAAGCGCAGCACGGGGCGGGGCCACAGGGACGGTCGGCCTCGCCGCGGGGCGGGGCCTGCGAGGGGAGGGGCTGACCCCGTGGCGGGGGGGCGTCGGGGAACCCGGGGCGGGGCGGGGCTTCGGGGGCGGGGCTAACGTTCGCTCTCTAGGCTTGGGGGCCGGCGGGAGTGGCGGTCCGGTCGGGATCGACGCGCACGGTCAGGGAGGCTCCAAGGGGAGGGCGCTCCCGGCCCTGAGAGCGGCGTCTTGACCGGCGGCGCTAGGACCCCGTGGGGAGCGGCGGGGGCGGAGCAGGCGGCACCAGGACCCAGGGGAACCGCGGCAGGCGGGCGGCGAGCAGGCCCGGGGGCCGGGAAGCTGCGGGCGGCGGCGCTGGGCCCGGCGCGGCAAGAGAGACCCTGAGATGCCGAGCAAGAAGAAAAAGTATAACGCGCGGTTCCCGCCGGTGAGCACGTGGCCGGGCCGGGGAGGAGCGGGCCGGGCTCTCGGGAGGCTCGGGCCCAAGCCGGGCTTGGGGGGGGGGCGGGCGCATCGCGGTGTTCGGGGGCACGGACGCCCCGCCCCCTTCCGTGCTCTCCCCGCGTCGGTGCCCCCCGCCCCCTTTCTCCCGGGATACCCCCTCTCGTTATCCCCTCCCAGCACCCCTTTCTGGGACGGAGGTGACAGGGTCCTAGTTTTCTGCCCCCTCCCCAGGCGCGGATCAAGAAGATCATGCAAACTGACGAAGAGATTGGGAAGGTGGCGGCGGCAGTGCCTGTCATCATCTGTATCCTGTCGGGGCCTGCCTGGCCAGGTTGAGGGACGTGGGGTAGGGAGGGAGCCCGGGGTCGCCTTGTTTAGGCTGGGGATCCCCCACCCGTGTTCTCCTTGACGCTCCTCAGCCCGGGCGCTTGAGCTGTTCCTGGAGTCGCTGTTGAAGAAGGCTTGCCAGGTGACCCAGTCCCGAAACGCCAAGACCATGACCACATCCCACCTGTGAGTGGCCAGGGAGCTGGTTGGGCCCAGTGGGACCCCGCCCCAGGAGTTCACACACGTAGGGGTTGTGGGAGGCTGCTGGGAGACCAGCAATGCCTCAGACAGTGGTGGGTTTGAACTGGGGGAAGAGGGGTTGGCTGGGCTAGCCAGGCGGGCGGGTCAGGTGGTGGAGATGGGGTGGCGGTCTTCCAGGCTCCATTCTCCCGACATCCAGAGACCCATGCTATCCCTTGCTAAGGGCCCAGACGTCTGGGCCCCATCTGAATGCCATCTTCTCCCCACCTCTTCCAGGAAACAGTGCATTGAGCTGGAGCAGCAGTTTGACTTCTTGAAGGACCTGGTGGCCTCTGTGCCTGACATGCAGGGAGACGGGGAAGACAACCACATGGATGGGGACAAGGGTACCCGCAGGTGAGGAGCCAGGGCCAGGTGTCCAGGCAAGGAAGGCCAAGGCCACTGGGGTTGGGGGTGGTTGGGGGGTGGTCAGGGAGTGGTGAGATCTCTGGGCAGATGGACTGTACCTTCCCGAAGGGGCCGGAAGCCAGGCAGCAGTGGCCGGAAGAATGGTGGGATGGGAAGCAAAAGCAAGGACAAGAAGCTGTCGGGGACGGACTCGGAGCAGGAGGTGAGTGAGGCCCCCAGCCCTCTACCCTACCGCATGGTGTGGAGACGACAGTCTTGCATCAGGCCTTGCTGGCTGGACACCTGGTTCCATCCTCACCTATTGTCTTTTGTAAACTGGGGCTATAAAGGTCAGGCTACAGAGGTCAGTGTCCTGTCCCTGCCACTCCCAGGGGTCTAGGCTCTCCAGTGATGGGCTCACGCTTTTCTTGTCACCTCTGACCCCTGCCTTGTTCCCAGGATGAGTCTGACGACACAGACACTGATGGGGAAGAGGAGACATCACAGGCCCCACCCCAGGCCAGCCATCCCCCTGCCCACTTTCAGAGGTAAGCGGCTCAGTGGCACCAGAGGGGGCTAGCAAGCTGTGCAAGGTTGCCTTGTCTTTCTTGTCCTTGCAGCAGATTTGGGGAATGGGCGGGGAGGAACTGAGGAGGGCCTAAAGGCAGGAGACCGCTCTCAGAAGGTCTCCTCTCCCACCCACACCCAGCCCTGTTGCATGGGGCCTCGGCAGGAGCTGTGTGACCTGCTCTGGGTCCTTCCCTTCTCTGAGCTTGGCTGCCCCTTGGTACAGAGGGCCACGGGCTGCGTGCTCACAGGGGCGGGGTGGGGCCCAGTGGGCGGGAATGGGCACCAGAGAGGGGTCTGATCTTTCTCTCCTGCTTTCTGCCCTGCAGCCCCCCGACACCCTTCATGCCCTTCACCTCGACTCTGCCTCTGCCCCCAGCACCCCCGGGCCCCTCAGCACCTGACGCAGAGGATGAAGAGGACTATGACTCCTAGCGCCCTCTGCCCCCCAGGCCACACCCCCTTTTAGTTGGTTTTAGTTGCTCTGGGGGGAGGAGAGAAGATAGAGCTGTTCTTAAATTTATTAAAAAATTAATAATAAAAGGGAACACCAGTGTCTGTCCCAGCCTGTGTCCAGGGCTCTGTGGCCACTTTCCCATCCAGCCACCTGCTTTCCCGATGCTCAGCTGAGGCCAGGAGCAGGGGCGGGCAGGGCAGCAGCTGAGTGAAGGGGGGGTCCAGAGGCTGCAGTTCTGCCAGGGTAGGAGCAGGGTAGGCTGCTGGCAGAGGGATGGTAGGCAGAGTGGTGGTGTAGGGTGGCACCAGAGGGGCTGGTTATGCTGGGGGACAACCTGTTCCGTTGTGCCGTGTGACCCTGGAAGGGTTCCTATCTTTCTTTGAGTGGCCGCTCCTGTCTGATGGAGACTGTTCTGTCCACTGCGGACTGCTGCAAGGGGACAGACGGGACGGACAATGGCAAGAGGCTTTGCCAGCTGCGTAGCCCGGTGCCATGAAGGGCGTGTGGGAAGGGGCAGCGGAAGTAGAGGTAGGTGTGACTGTCAAGGGCCTTGAAGATTAACTTTTGAGCAGGACAGTGACCCATGTGGTCAACCTGCCCCCATTTGTGAGCAGACCCTGGAACCGTGGGGTCCCCAAGGCAGACGTGTGCCTTCAGGGAGTCGGGGCTTGGTGAGGCTGGGCAGGAGACAAGGCGGCCGGTGGGCAGACTTGAGGTGTGTGTTATCAGTAGACTCAAGGGTGCCGTGGATGGACTGGCCGTGGGGCTGCAAGGGAGGGAACCCTTAGGGACTGCCAGCTTGCCTTCTGCAGCGAGTGGGGCGGGGGCTCTTTTCCAGCTGGAGGACTTAGAGAAAGCAAGATTAGGTGTCAGGGTCACAAGTGGGGCTGTGGCAAGTTTCGGGTGCCCGTGAAGCTGCTGAGGGGAGGCCTAGAACGGGCCCTGGAACGGTAGGGGCCTGGAGACAGATGTGTGAGCCTTGAGAGTAGGTGACCTCGCCCCAGGGAGAGGGGGAGGGCCCGGGCAGGCCACCCAAGGAGACTGAAGAGCAGCCGCACCCAGGGCCCCCCCCCCCCCGGGAGCCACGGGTGGTACGTGGCCAGGTGTGTCTGGGAGTGGTCAGCGGTCACAACAGCTTGCAAGCTTCGGGGAAGGCTTGGTGGTGGCCGACAGTGGGAAGCTGGAGGTGAGAAATGAGGTGCGGGGAAGCAACGTTCAGGGCTGAGAAGCGGAGATGAGAGCCGTGGCTCAGAACGAGGACAGAGGGACACTTTTTGGTTTGTTTTCTAAGAGAGCAGAAATGCAGGTTGTAGCAAGGGAGGGGACGGAAGGACGGCAAGGAGGCTGATGCAGTGAGGTGAGCTTGCCTGAGGCTGACCCCAGCGCGACCAGGGTGAGGTGGAGGACGATGAGTGGGTTTGGCGGGAGCATTGAGGTGTTCCGTCTTTGGGGCGTAGGAGGCCAGGTGGCAGGCATGGATGGGCCCGGGCGCCCGGAGCCGAGGGGCACCTGGGTCCTGTCTGCCTCTCCTGTGGTTATAGTGCCCCTGCTGGCTTTTGGGGACCGTCTCCCTTCTAGTCAGCCTGTAGTATGTGCAGCTGACCCCACCCCCTGTGAGGCGAGGGGTGGGGACATTGCACCACACAGTCTGGCCACAGTGAGTGGTGGAGGCCGGGTCGTGACCCTAGAAGGCCCGTCAACGCACCCAAGCCCTTGGGACTTTAAGTGGGACCATTGGGGAAGGGTCTTGACAAGATGGCTAGCTTTGCCGTGGCACTGGAGGCAGCAGGAAGCCCTTTCCGGAGTCCTGGTGAGGGTGACGGTGGCCACGCTGGGGTAGCAAAGCTGGCAGAATGTAGGCTGGGTGCTGCCGGCAGCCGTTTCCCACCCTGACGGGTGATCCTGGATGAATGAAGTCAGCACAGGAGAGCCAGGAGCCTCAGAGATACCCATTTCTGATGACACCGGGACCCCGTGTTGCCTGAACCCTGTATACCTTGGACTTCTCAGTCACGTGAGCCAATAAACATTTTCCCCCCTCGAAGCCAGTGGCTTTCGGTCATTTGTAACTGAAAGAGCTCTGGCTGCCGGGACCGTGAATGGGAGGCGGCCCAGGAGCAGGAGCAATCTTCCCTAGCAGCCAGCTGGGCCCAGTCCGGGGAAGGTGGACACTTGGGTCCGCGGAGCCAAGGGCATGCCACGCAGGTGTGATGAATGGGGGTGGGAGAGGAAGACCCCCTTGGAGCCGGTGGCTGGGCTGTGTCCGGAGATGAGGTTCTGAACTGAGAAGGTTCGGAGTGACGAGGCTGGGGATGACTGGGGAAGGCAAGGAGGCCGGGGTGCTGGGAGCAGCCTGCAGGCAAAAGGCTTGAGGAGGCACGGGTGAGGGGGAGACGCCTGGGAGCTGCTGGCCTGCATCTCTGTGTTCTAGGCCTGCTTCTTTTTTTTGTTTTGTTTTGTTTTGTTTTGTTTTGTTTTTAGAGATTTTATTTATTTATTAGAGAGAGAGAGAGACAGCCAGAGGGAGAGGGAACACAAGCAGGGGGAGTGGGAGAGGAAGAAGCAGGCTCCCAGCGGAGGAGCCTGATGGAGGGCTCGATCCCGGGACTCCGGGATCACGCCCCGAGCCAAAGGCAGACGCTTAACGACTGCGCCACCCAGGCGCCCCTCTAGGCCTTGCTTCTTCAGCCTGGGTGGTGGGCCGATGAGTATAACCTCTGGAGCCAGGCCCTGGGTTCAAATCCCGACTTCTCCATTTGCTAGCCTCGAGCAAGTTCTGTAGTTTCTCTGTGTCTCAGTTTTGTCATCTGTAAAATGGGGCGAGAGACTACCTAGGTTAGTTGTGTACGCTCTACCGTATATACTAGTTATTAGTTAGGGCAAATGACTGATTTAAACTCAAAATACATAGGCTCAGACGCAGTCGATGTTTTTTGCTTGCTCGTGTAAGACCCATTAATGGGATTCATCTAACCAGTGGCAGTGTTTCTCCAAGAGGGACTTCAGGGCCCAGGCCCCTTCCATCTTGGGGCCCCACCGTTTTCAGCCCACGACTTTCAAGGCCACTGAGGAAGGGACAAGCTCGTAGCCCACGGAGGTGTTTTGGGGCCAGGGCTGGAGGTGGCCCCATCGCCTCTTCCTCCTGGACCTGTCGCAAGGTCCCACCTGAGGGAGGCTAGGAAGAGTGGTCTAGCCCACCGGTGTGACCGACTGGCTGGTTCTGCCGCAGGACCTCACAGGCCTTTGGGAAGGGCTTGACCCAGCCTTTGCCAAGTGTTAGGAGTGCAGCCTCCTGAGCTGAGTGAGGCCAGGGGCCCGGTACCCCTGACTGGGCCTGGCCTCTAGGTGCTTCCCAGGAATGAGAAAGATGGCTGTGCCCGGCGGGCACCACTGGATACCAGGAGCCGGCAGCTTGTCAGCATTCCATCTGCAGAGCTCTGTCTGGGCCCGGATGATTTTCTCCCTTCATTCTCTAGTTCCCTGGGGAGCCTTGGGCCTCGGGCCAAGTCCTATCTGAAAGCCTCAGCGCAGCCTTGCCCCACCCTGGTCTGTACGTGGGGCCAGTGTGTGAAATGGGCGGCCGCTTCCGAGGCAGCAAGGCCACCAGGAGCTGCCCCCCTCAGGTGAAAGGTATGGACCCACCCCTCCTTGCCAAGTGGAGAGGCTCCCTCCACGGCGCCCCTGAGGATTCAGTCAGCAGAGTGCCTTGAGCTCCCAGCACCCTCACTCAGCAGGGAGAGGTGAGGCCACCGTCACCCACCAGGAGCTGGAAACGGAGGGTGCTGGGGCTGAGGGCTGCCGAGGAAGCCAGGAGCACCGGAGCTCACACTGCTGGGGGCGATCTCAGAGGGGGATTCCCTGGGAAACGGTGTGGCAGCTCCTCCTTGAGTCTGTTGACCTACGCTTCCCCGCGGCACGATAACGCTCCTAGGCACGTGTCCACCAACAGACACATGCAGGAATGTTCCCAGCCCCCAGCCAGAGACAACCCGAGTGTCCAGCAACGAGAGCACGAATAAAGAAATGATAGAACATTGGGCAGCGGAAGAGCCATAGAGAAGCACTAACGAAGTCACGGGCGGACCTTGTAGACGTTCCGTTGAGCAGAAGAAGCCAAACACAGGACTACGCCCTGGGAGCTCATTCATTCAAAGGCGTTCAGGACCAGGCAGTGGGAGTCAGTATGACGCGACCGCGGGGGGAGGGGGCTGGCTGGGAGGCCGTGCAAAGAGCCCTCTGGAAATAGTTTACCGCCTGAACTGGGTGGTGCTTGTATATAAAACTACATTAAAGCCACGTGTTTAAGATGTACATTTTTATGATAACCTCATAACGATTTTATCTATTGGGAACCCGTGGCCTGCTAGGCAGGGATGATTATGTGTGTTCTCGGACTTTATGGCTGATGGGGAGAGAGAAGATAAATAGTATGTCAGGTGGTGGAACGTGCCCTGGGGAAAAGAAAGCACAAGGGAGCGGTCGGGAGTCTGGGGGCAGGAAGGGTGGCCCCAGCCATCCCATACGGGGTTCGGGGGAGACTCTGACAAGGTGAGATTGGAGAGAAAACCCCACTAACTGAGGAGCTGTCTGAGGAGAGGGCTCCAGGCAGAGGGCCAGCGAGGGCAGAGGCCCGGGGGATTGTGATTCGATCCTGGCAGGTTTCCCGATGGGCTCCCCCAGCTCCCACGACCTCAGCCGCGGCCCAGGAGCCTAATTTAGGACCGACTAGCCCTGTACGCGGCCTGCCTTGGCTGGGGGGTGTTTTTGTGGCAGCCTCTCTCGGGGCCTCAGAAGCTTCCTGAAGGGGAAGACGGTAGCGGTGTAGACACAGGAGGAGCTCCCATCCACACCTGCCCTGTGGGGGGCCCAGGGGCCCAGTGGGTGGGGAAATGGGAGTTCATGGCCTCCTCTCACCCGAGGGCCATCCTTTCTCAGGTTCGGTTCCAGGATGTGCACGGAACCAAGTTCCCACCATTCCAGGCCATGGGCACAACGGCAGGGGGATGACACCCGTGACCCAGATGCTCCACCAGGGGCCTGATCCCTCTTCTCCTTGGGCAGAGCCTTTGTGAGAGCGGCGGGTAGCTCTGGACACCCTCAGGGGACTCCTCGTAGCTGGGGAGTGGGGAGGAGTTGGGTGACCCTCCCCTCCTCTCAGCGGAGTGCACTTTATTCCGAAATCATGTCCTTCCTATTTTGTGTGCATGTGTACGTTCAAATGTCATTAAGAGAAAAAACTGGAATGAGGACTAGGATCTCTGCGCTCACCCCGGCGACCGGAGAGCTGCAAAGGAAAACCCGAGATCCCACATGGCACCTGTCAGACTGGCGAGAATAGGAAGGTACATAAACAGGGCAGCTGGCGGAGAGCCGGTGACGGAAGTCTGGGGCTTTTGGTGGGAGTGTCAGCCAGTCAGGATGTTTGAAAGGACAGTCTGACACCTACGTGCCCCCGGCAGGTCCACTCCTGGGTAAAAGCTCTCACAAATAGACAGTTCGTCGGTATGGTTTGAGGTGGTGAAGAGCCAGGAGCGATGTGCCAGCAGTGTGGACAAAACTGAAACACACAGTGTTGCAGGAAAAACAGAAAAATACAGACCCAGGTCTACGGCAGAGCCATGTTTATGGAAACTAAAAACACAGAACATCTTGTATATTTCTGCCAATTACTCGGTGACCGGGGGCAACGGCCAGAAGGTCTCTCTGCTTCAGTTTTCTCATCTATAAAGTGGGGACAATAGTAACAACTCCGTCAGGGACACGTGACGGTGAAGTGAGATTTGATACATTAAGTGCTTAGCAAAGTGCCCAGCACACGGTGAGCGCGGAGTAAATGGCCTCCCGTCACTGATGCATGCGGAGCTCGCTGCCTAGAAAGCAGATTGGAAGGACATGTGTCAAACACTAGAGCAGGGGGGCTATGGGATGCTGGAGTAGGACTGGGGATGGGCTGGAGGGAAGGTTCATTTCAAAGGGAGGCGTTTTTGGGACTGTGGTGACGCACAGAGTGCCCCAGACCAGGGAGCACGGCCTGCTCCAGTCTATGCTCCCAAGTTTAAATAAAAATGGAAGATATTGCCAATTGTCATCTTCCAAATGGATGGTGTCTCGTAAGGACAAGAAAACAGTGGCCCTGCAGTGTTTATGGGATCATGTATGTTTTTATCATTCACTCACTCAACAAGTATTTCTGAGCATCTGTTCTGTGCCAAGCCCTGTTCTGGGCTCTGGGGAGGAGCACACAAAAGATTTTTTTTTTTAAACCATTTTATTTTTATTTAAGGTTATATTTAATTTACTTATTAGAGAGACAGAGTATGAGCAGGGGGGAGGGGCAGAGGGTGAGGGAGAAGCAGGCTCCCTGCCCAGCAAGGAGCCAGGACCCCAGGATCAAGACATGAGCTGAAGGCAGCCGCTCAACCGACTGAGCCCCCAGGCGCCCCAAACACACAAAAGCTTTGACCACCTGCGGCTTCTGGTCTGACTCTGTTGTCTCTGCTGAGGGTCGCACTGAGCTGCGAGCTGCTTCAGGGCTCTCTTTGGGACTCAGCATCAGGGCAAAGACATCAAGACCAAAATCAGGAACTACTAGACTTGCCCCTTTGGACAGCCAGTTCCCCAATTAGAACCAGACCAGGAACTGCCGGCAGGACTACCTGGATTTCCACCGCAGTGACTGCGAGAGGGGCGATGTCTCCATGTGCGAGAATTACCGGCCTGAGTACAAGTCCCTCTGCCCCGAGCCCTGGGGGTCAGCCTGGGACAACCGCCGGGCAGAAGGTGCGTTACCTGCGAAAATCTCAATTGGCTCCACCCACCCCTCTCCTGTCCTCCATCCTTCTCCCAGGGTGGTGATGGGGGACCTGGGTACATGGTGACCCCACCCTGGGATCCTGAATCATGGCTTAACTTATAACACTCGTTGGAAACGTGTAAGACTGTGTCTGTGTAAGAGAGTCAGATGATCGGGCAAGAAGCTGGCGGTGGAATTAGAACCTTGACCAGAAAGAGGGGCTTCTGGGTGATTGTTTTTTTCTGCTTTGTTTTGTTTTATGTTATTAAACTGACCACCTTCTCTATACCAAGAAAAAGAAAAAAAAATTGACACCCTGCTCCCAGTGGGGCTTCCGTTCCAGTTGGGGATGGTGTCACTGGCAGACCAAAAACAAAAGTGCGAACACCTAAGGCCTGGGTGGTGGGAGTCAGGAAGGGGAAGAAAGCAGGGAGAGGGGAAGGGAGAAAGACAGGGCGTCAGTGGGCTCACGGATCCAGGGGCTCAGAGGCGCGGCCCTGGCCACCGAGTCCTCCCCCCTTGTTCTGTGGGGGGCAAGCTGTGGGTTTCCAGCCACAGGGTCTCAGCTGTGGCCCGTGCCCTGGCACCGGGGCCAGTTTCGCTTTCCCCTTCCCCTAAGTGCTTCAGTTCTGTTTCTGCCTCCTGGGTTCTCTGCCCCTGCGCCCCTGCCTGCCCCTCTGTCTGGAGCCACGTCTGACCTCGCAGGGAAGCCGGTCGGTTTGGGGGCGGAGGGGGGAGCTGCTGAGGGGGGTAGGGGCCTCCTCAGAAGGTATCTCGGGAGCTGCACCCCTAAGGGAGTAAAGCACCCCTGAGAGTCTGGGCTCTGGGGCGATGCTGCCCGTACTTTATAGCACAACGCCCAACAGCCTGTAGTCACATAACCTTGTAGCCCATAACCTGACCTCTCTGTGCCTCAGTTTCCTTATTATGAAACGGGCATCATCATTTTCCCTACCTCGTGGGGTTGTCGTAAGGATTAACTGATACATAGAGAGAGCTGTGACCCTTTGTGTCGTGCCAGGCTCAGTCTAGGCACCGGCGTTTGACTGTGAGCAAACCCAGTCCCTGGCCCCCCTCAGGTGACCTTAGATGAGGGCGGGGGTTCACCTCTTACTGCGCTTGGAATCGCTGGGGAGCTCTGAAGGCCACCGATGCCTTGGGCCCATCCGCGGAGATTCTGATCGAACTGGCTGGGAGGTCCCAGGCGTTGCTACGTTAGACGCCTGGGTGCCTCAGTCGGTTAAGCGTCTTCCTTCGCTCGTGATCCCAGGGTCCTGGAATCGAGCCCTGCATCGGGCTCCTTGCTCAGTAGGAAGCCTGCTTCTCTCTCTCCCTGCCTGCGGCTCCCCCTTCTTGTGCTCGCTCTCTGACAAATAAAATCTTACCAAAAAAAAAAAAAAAAAAAAAGCTTCCCCGGTGGTTGCAATGTGCCCCCAGGGTGGAGAGCCAGCAGCGCTCTGTCTCTCTCTGCTGTGGGGCCAGACTCGTCTTTATAAGCTCAGGTTTAATCTTCCGGCTGCCCCGTCTCCCTGGGTTTGAAACCTACTGCACTCATGACTGGAAAATTCTTCCTCTCCTCCCAAAGTAATTATCTAACGCACCTAAACTGTCAAACCCAGCTCACCTCCCTCCACTAGTGTGGTGATTAACTCCTTGTATGCCACTCATCTCACACACACACACACACACACACACACACACACACACACACTCAGTGCCTTCGCCAGGTGGGCTTCCTCAGCCTTCACTGTCCTTAATACTACACGGCTTTTAAAGTTCAGCTCAACTGTCACCTCCTCCAGGAGGCCTTCCTGGAAGTGGCCTCTCCTTCCTTTCAGTCTTAGGTTAGTGTTTGCATGATACACCTTTTCCCATCCTTTTCCATTTAAACCGATCTGCGTCTTTACATTTGGAAGGGGTTTCTTGCAGGCAGAGAATATGATGAAGTCTTGCATTTTAATGCAATCTGCCAACCTCTTCTTTTTAATTGGCGTGTGTACACAATTTACATACTTTTTTTATTGTACCAAAATACACGTACAATTTACCATTTTAACCACTTTTAAGGGTACAGTTCAGTGGCAGTAAGTACTTCCCCAGTGTTGTGCGACCATCACCACCCTTCATCTCCAGAATCATTTCATCTTTCCAATTCGAAACTCTGGGGGCGCTTGGGTGGCTCAGTCCGTTAAGCATCTGCCTTCAGCTCAGGTCATGATCTCAGGGTCCTGGGATCCAGTCCCGTGTCGGGCTCCCTGCTGAGCAGGGAGCCTGCTTCTCCCTCTCCCTCTGCCTCTCTACCTACTTGTGCTCTCTCTCTCTCTCTGTGTCAAATAAATGCATAAATAACCTTAAAACAAAAACAAAACCAAATTGAAACTCTGTCCCCATTAAACACCAGCTCCCCATTTCTCCCTCACCCCCCGGCCCTGGTAACCACTGTTCTATTTGCTGTCTCAGACTTTGACTATTCTCAGTATCTTACGTAAGTGAGATCACACGATATTTATCCTTATGTGTCTGGCTTATTTCACTTAGCATAATATCTTTAAGATTCCTCCATACTGTGGCATGTGTCCGAATTTCTTTTTTTAAAGGCTGAATAATATTCCGTCCATGTATACACCACATTTTGTTTATCCGTTCATGCATCGAGGGGCGTTTGGGCTGTTTCCAGCTTTCGGTGACCGTGAATAATGCTGTCATGAACATGGGTGTACAAATATCTATTCCAGTGCCTGCTTCCAAGTCTTTGGGTTGTATGTGCAGACGGGGTATTTCTGGATCGTACGGCAATTCTATGTTTGAGTTTCTGAGGATCCGCCACACTGGCTCCCACCGCAGCTGCACCATCTAACCTCCCCATCAGCAAGGCGCAAGGTGCCAATCTCTCCAAATCCTCACTGACATTTGCTATTTTTTGCTTTTGTGTTTGGCTTTTCTCTTGTAATGAATGACGCTGAGCATCTTTTCATGTGCTTATCAGCTGTGTGGGAGAAATGTCCGTCCAAATCCTTTGCCAATTTTTTAATGTGTTTTTTTTTCTTGAAGTATAGTTGACATACACTGTTACCTTAGTTTCAGGTTTACGTTAGTTTACAGCACAGTGAATCGACGACTGTATATATTACGCAATGTAATATATGTGTGGTGTAGTTACCAGCTGTCGCCGTACAACGTTATTACGGTATTATTGATGACATTCCCTGTGCTATACTTTTCATCCCTGTGGCTTATTTATTTTATAACTGGAACTTTGTACCTCTTAATCCCGTTTCTTTTTTTTTTTTTAAGATTTTATTTGTTTATTTGACACAGAGAGCACAAGCAGGGGGAGCAGCAGGCAGAGGGAGAGGGAGAAGCAGGCTCTCCACTGAGCAGGGAGCCCGATGTGGGGCTGGATCCCAGGACCCTGGGATCATGACCTGAGCTAAAGGCAGACGCTTAACCGACTGAGCACCCAAGTGCCCTTAATCCCCTATTTCGTTCATCCCTCTACTCCTTCCCCTCTGGCAACCACCATTTTGTTCTCTGTATGCATGAGTCTGTTTCTGTTTTTTTCTTTGTTTGTGTGCTTGCTTCGACATTTTTATACTGGGTTATTTGCCTTTTTATTGTTGAATTTTAAGAGTTCTTTCTATATTTTGGACATGAGTCCTCTATCAAATATATGATTTGCAAATATTCTCTCCCATCCTGTGGTTGCCTCTTCACTTCCTTGATGGTGTCCTTTGAAGCACAGAAGTCTTTAATTTTGATGAAATCTTATTTATTATTTTTTCTTTTTGTTACTTGTGCTTTTGATGCTGTAGGTTATAAATCATTGCCTAATCCAAGGTCATTCCAGTGTTTTTCCCCAAGAGTTTTAAGTTTTATCTCTTACATTTAAGTCTATGATTCATTTTGAGTTAATTTTCATATATGGTGTAGGGGCGAGGTAGGGGTCCAACTTCACTCTTTTCCGTGTGAAGACCCAGCAGTCCCAGTATCGTCTCTTGAAAAGACTATTCTTTTCCCATTGAATGGTCTTGGCCCCCTTGTCTAAAATCACCTGACCATCAGTGTAAGAGCTCTTATTTCTGAATTCTCAATTCCATTGCACTGATCTCTGTCTGTCCTAAAGCTGGTAGCACACTGTCTTGATTACAGTAGTTTTAAAATCGGAGAATGTGAGTCTTACAACTTTGTTCTGCTTTTTCAAGATTGTTTGGCTATTCGGGGCCCCTTGACTTTGCACAAAAACTTTAGGATCAGCTTGTTGGTATCTGCAAAAGGCAACTGAGATTTTGATAGGGGCTGTGTTAAATCAATTTGCATGGTAGTACCATCTCCTGGGTTTGTTCTGGTGGGCATCTTTTCTCCTGGTTATTAATCATCTTTCCCCCCTTCTTTGTATGTATATTAATTTTTTATTGGATGCCAAACATTGTGAACTTTACATTATTAATCCGGATTTTATTGAATTCCTTTAAAGAGTATTGGACTTTTCCTGGTAAGTTAGTTCCTTGCGGGTTAGATTTGATCATTTCAAGATTTATTTCAAGCTCTTTTATGGTGGGTCTAGAGTAGCTTTCCTTAAGGGTTGATTCAGGCCCACCTCTAAGGCATGGCCCATCTGGTTCTCTCCTGAATCTTCTGTGTATTCAGTGAGATTTCTCTACTCTGACTGGAGAGAATCTTCTTACAAAGGTTTCTAAGTCTATGTGAGCTCTGGGAATTATTTGTCTTCAGCTTGGCCGTGATTGTTCTTTTCTTGAAATGTGTTCTTGTCCGGTTTTGTGGGGTTTCCCTTTGTGCTGTGTGCAGATTAGTATTCTTCCTAAAGCGTAAGGGGATCCCTCTACAGGGCTTGGGGCTCTTTTCCTACATAGGTTCCTCTTCTACAATGCTCTAGCTCGCAAATTCCGGCTGCCTTTTGCCTGTCCAGACTCTGGTCGCTGACTCCGTAATCAGTGAGACTGACGGTTCCTGTCTGGGTTCCCCTCCCTGCGCGCGGTACGGGATTTACCTCCAGGCAGAAGACAGGTGCAGGGGACCCGTGACGGTAGGGCTCGCCTCATCTGCTTCCCTTGTCCCACGGGTTACAGTCCTGTGCTACCGGGTTTCTAATATCTGAAAGTAGTTGTTTCTTGTGTTTGTCCAGTTTCTTAGTTGTCTGTGGCCAAAGGATCATTTTGGTCCAACTTACTTCCTCCTGGCCAGAATCAGAAGTCCCTTGCCCTCCTTGGAATACCCCAAGTCCTTTGCCTGTTGCTCCTCCAAGGTTCTTCCCACGTTCTGATTTTTTTTAAAGATTTTATTTATTTATTTGACAGAGAAAGACAGCCAGTGAGAGAGGGAACACAGGCAGGGGGAGTGGGAGAGGAAGAAGCAGGCTCCCAGCCGAGGAGCCTGATGTGAGGATCGATCCCAGAACTCTAGGATCACGCCCTGAGCCGAAGGCCGACGCCCAACGACTGAGCCACCCAGGCGCCCCCCACGTTCTGATTTTATCCTAATTGTCAGTGCATGTTTTACCTCCCGCATTGGACTGTGACCATCTCAAGGACAGAGGGCTTGTTTTATGCACGTCTGCATCCCTCATAGTTGCCTGGCACATGGCAGGCATGCGGTGGGTGTTTGGTCTGCCCCGCCCATCTTCCTTCAGGCCACCTCAAGTCACATCCCCACCTCAGAGAATTGCTCCCCACACTCCAACCAGGCGATAGTGCCAGAAATGCTGGTCAATGTCCACTTCCTGCTGGGTTCCTGTGATTGCTGCAGCGATGGCCATGAGACTCGAGGCAGGACATGTCAGAGCCCTTCCCTGGGATTTTTCTACCCGGGAAGAGTCTTCTCTTCACACTGGTGGCAAAGGGCCAAAGACAACAACTTGCGCTCCCTGAAGCCAACATTCCCATCGGAGAGAATGAAGCTGACAGAGAGAGGGAAATGGAGATGAAATGAGGAGAGTAACACGCACACACACACACACACACACACACACACACACACGGAGGCAAGGGGACCCAAGTCCTGCCATCCAGGCAAAATTGAGCAGCTCAGGGACATCTTTGCCCGTTTTTATGAGTTAGTAAAATAAGCCAGTCATTTATTTTATCTTTTTTTGGCTTAATATAGTTCCGTCAATTGTAACTCAAAGGGACCTGACAAGTAAAAGTCATCTCTGTACATTTGCGGAAAGCATGGGGTTCATTTGCATACCGGCCTCCCCCGCAAGGCACACGAGGTAGTTTCCAACAAGAAGCAGGAAGATGAAAGAAAAATAGAATTGGAAAATCAAAAATGTGAAAATAGAATTTAAAAGAGAACATGAAGATCAGGATCAAGAACGTAAATAAATAAATAAATACGAAGCCCGTAAAGAGCTCTCGGCTCTATGAACTGAATAGCATGGTCGTCTCCGAACGTCCTAGCAGCCAAAGCAGCCAAAGCAAAATGGGAGACATAGTAACTTAGCTTCCCCACCTCCCGCCAAGGAGAAGAGGGCACCTCTCAGTTCTTCAGGGGAAAGAACATTTGTCTCGGACTAAATGAAAAGTTTCAGACGGGGCTCCGTGCGGAGGAACTGGGGGTACTGGGTGGTGAGGCAGAGGCCAACCCCAGCCGCATTCCAACAGCCAGAGTCTGCAATGAGCCTCCTGTGTCTGGGCCTCGGAGCAGGGGCCTAAGGAACAGGAAGGTTGCCGAGTTTAGCTGTTAACTCTGTTAGCCTTGCCTTGAACTTTCAGTGGCTCTGGTCACAGTTAGTCACTCCCTCCTCTTTGAAACACTTTCTTCACTTGGCTGGGAGCCCCCACTCTCTCCACTTCTCCCCACTGGCTGCTCTTGTCTGGGCTCCAGGGCCGTATCTTCCTGACCTCTCCTGACCTCTAAATGGTGGTAGGCCCAGGTCTGGTCTCCAGCTCTCCCCTCTCCTCTCCTCTTCTCTCCTCTCCTCCCCCTGCCTCTCCTGACCCCCTGCCTTTCCTGGATGACAGTTCCTCATTCCACCCTCGCCCTCCTGTCTAATCTCTCTAGCAGTCAGAGGGAACTTTTAGAAACGCAAATCAGCTCACATCACTCCCCCTCTCAAACCCTTCTACCTGATGGCTACTTTCACCAAACAAGATTCATGGGATATAATTAAAGATTATTTTTGTCTCCCACTGTCCCTCTAAAGCTCATACGGGAACTTCTCCCTCTGCCCACGAATGAAGTCATGACCTTCTGTGCCATGTTTGCTTATACCCCTCGGAGCACCTGAGGTCATTCGGTGAGTTCTGTTAGACCGCCCAGCTCTGTGTGGTGGCCAAGTCTCTAACCTTGATGACGTAGTTTCCACCTCCCCAGCCATTGTGGCCCCCGCTGATGACGGGGAGAAGTCAGTCTGTCCCTCTCCCTTCTGCTCCCTTCCCTCCTGCTCCCTTCCCTCCTGCTCCCCCAGAACCATCTGCTGTGGGAGCACAGGGAGGAAGGAGGGACGTGGGTGCAGAGAGTTCTTCCCTGGTTGGCTCTGGATAAGATGGCCGGTCGCTGTATGGGTGGCAGCTGTTGAAAGTGGGCTCTTGCCCTGCGGGGGTTTTTACAGCTCCTTTATGGGCCACCTTCTCGACTGTAACCCCTGGAGTGTGGGCAGGGACTCTCTTTTGGCTGGCACACACTCACCTCGGTCGGGTGCCCCTGCCAGATGACAGAAGCCCTCTGCACAGGACTCCTGCTACCTTGCCACAGGCCAGTTCCCACTGCGGTTCCACAGCTTCTCTGGAAGTCTCATGTGCCCCTGACCCGCGGGGCTGCTGCCATGGCTTTAGGGAGCCCGTCCCGACTCTCCGGGCAGTTCCTTAAAACCTCTCCCCAGACTCGGAGGTTAGAAGGCAGTCCCTGTCTCACTCCCTGAGGGCGGTCTTGGGGATCTTTTTCCAAATCTGTCTCCTCACAAGGTTTCCCTTTCAGGATCCACTCCATCTCTTTATACTTTTGAGGTGGACCTGGGGTTTCAAGAGTGGCAAAAGGAAGGGGCGCCGGGGGGCTCAGTCAGTTAAGCTTCCGACTCTTGATTCTGGCTCAGGTCATGATCTCAAGGTTGTGAGATTAAGCCCCATGTTGGGCTCTGCGCTGGGCGTGGAGCCTGCTTAAGATTCTTTCTCTCCTTTTCCCTCTGCTCCCCCCAAAAGTGACAAAATGGGTTTTTCCAATATCCTGTCACACGTTCCCTCATGTTTAAGATGAATCTAGAGGCCTTCCCATGGCCACCAGGCCCCAAGTGATCTGACCCCTGAGCTCTACAAAAGTTTAAAATATCAAATATCAGGGGCGCCTGGCTGGCTCCGTCGGAAGAGCATGTGACTCTTGATCTCAGGGTTGTGAGTTTGAGCCCCACGTCAGGTCTAGAGATTACTTAAATGAATAAATTAATAAAAACTTTAAAAAAATAAAATATCAAAGAATCTTATAAATAATTGGATGTTAGTAAATATAAAGACTTAGTCAAAGTGAATCCTTTTTTGGAGAAATACGAAATGTCAAAGTTGGCACAAAAATACCAAAAATTTCAACAGATCAGTAACCAGTAAAGAACATAATCATCTAAGATGCAACACAAAAGAGTCCTAAGATGCTTTTACAGGGACATTCCACAGACTTTCAAGGAACAAATGGTCCTTATCATGTATCAGTTGTTCCCAAAGACAAGGAATAAGAGAAGGCTGCCCAGTTCCTCATGTGACTCCCGAACCAGCTAAGGACAGACCAGAAAAGGAAAATATAGAGCATTCCGCTCTGAACGCAGATGTCAAACTATGCCCTAATTGGACAAAATACAGCAGAATGCCCCGCGTAGGGGTAGGGAAAGGACTTCTTAAAACATCTGAAATACACACCTCTATTCAGACATTTACGGATCCAACTACATCAGAATTGAGGATTTCTATTCCACGAAGACCCTCAGAGCTAATATTGACAGATAGGTGGTTGCAATCTAGTGAATAAAGGTCAATAAGGAAAAGACAAGAAACACAAGAGAGAAATGGGCAATGAATGTAAATAGGCAGCCACAGAAGCTTTGGCTCAAAATGCAAGAAATTGACGATGATGTGGTCAAGGAAGTAATTAGTGTGATTTAATTAAAATTACAATGAGATACCAGTTTATAACCACCACGTGAGTGAAAATTCATAAAACGAATCATACCAGTGTTTGGTGAGGGTGTGGGTAGACGGAAATCTTTGGTCACTTCTATGGGCCTGTAAGCCGGTACAGTCTCTCGAGAACAATCTGAAATGAGGCATATAGTTCTTCCAAGACTCCACACTTTCGATCCTTGGTCAATAAGCCACAGAAATTCGTGTGCAGGTGTTCGAAGAGAAATGCACAAGGGTGTTGACTGCAGTGTTGACTGCAGGGGGAACCCTGGCATCCATCTTCCAGAGAACACATTAGTGACGTGGAATGGATGCAAATTGTGGAACATCAGGCAAGAGTCAGAATCAACACATAACTTTTAAAAACATAGTGTTCAAAGAATAAGGAACAACAATGAGATCAATAGCATAATACTATTTATATAAACTAAACCCAGCAATGCATAAAAATGATACTAGAGAGTTCCCAAGGATCCATTCATATTTAAGTGGGATGAGAATGGGGATTGAAGATAAAGGAGAACAAAAACAAAATCAAAATCACGAAGTGGCCTTGCAGTCTCCAGTGATTTTGGCTGCTCCCGAGGACTGGCAGAAGAGAAATGTGTGAAGGACACAAGCGGCGGTTCAGAGTAAGCACAAATGGCTCATAAAGACATGAAAATGCACTGATCTCACAGATAATAAAGGCAATGCAAGTTATAACATCGAGATCACATTTTTTCATCCGTCAAGTTAACGATAAAAATGATAATACACCTTGCTGGTGGGAATGTAACCATGGCTGGTGGAAATCTACATTGATGGTGCCTTCACGGGGAGTGATCAGGCACGGTCAAAATGTAAATTGCTTAGAGCCAGCAAGTTTGCTTATAGGAACTTACCTTGCAGAAATACCCAACGTGCAACGGTGCATTTACAAGGATGTCCCTGCTGCAATGTCTGTGGCAGGGAAGCTAGTGGGAGCCACGTGCCTGTTCGACAGGAGGAGACGAGTTTAGTACATTACCTCGGTCGAGCTGTGACGCCTGGTGACGATGGCGAACACCAAGGTGGCTTTGCATGTACTGACACAGAACGTGAGCGTAACGTACTGTTAAGCAAAAAAGTATGATCTTATTTTTGTTGAAAAATTACACACGCACACTCAGAAGGTATTAAAATGACCCACTGTCTCAGGTCTCAGTTTTTGCATTAAAAGCCAAGCATTCCTAAGCAGGCTCCAGACCCTCTTGCCAGCAGGACGGGAGAACAGTGAGGGTGCCACCAACCCCAGCACCCACCCCAGCCCTGGGGGTGTATAAGAGGACAGAGGGGCAGGGAAGAGGAGCCCGTGGTGGTGGCCTGGGCTTCCTCCCTCCTCAGGCTTTGAGAGGGGCTCAGAAAACTTTGTTCCCAGAGATGTGGAAAGATCCGAGGGTTGTAGTCCGACTGTGCCCAAGGAACTGGAAGTGGAAAGGTGACACACTGGGCAGCAGCTGCCATGCTGGTGACAGGGCTGCACAGGGAGGGGCTGCCTGTGATCCAAGAGTGAAGCAAGCCTCCAATCTCAAGGGGCAGATGACGTGGGGGGTAGGGAGCCAGGCCAGGGTCAGCGTGACAGGAGGGAGTGCCCAATGGTGATGAGGGTGAGAGGGACAGAGTCATTCTGTGCAGAGCAGAGAAGCTCCCGGTGCCAGGGGTTGTGGCTGAAATCAGGGTGGGGGAGCAGCTTTGGTTGAAAGTTCCTAGGGACGCCTGGGTGGCTCAGTCGGTGAAGCATCTGCCTTTAGCTCAGGTCATGATCCCGGGGGCCTGGGATCGAGTCCCGCATCAGGCTCCCTGCTCTGCGGGGAGCCTGCTTCTCCCTCCTCTGCCTCTCTTTTTCTGTCTCTCATGAATAAATAAATAAAATCTTAAAAAAAAAAATCAGCTGCGGGGCGCCTGGGTGGCGCAGTCGTTAGGCATCTGCCTTAGGCTCAGGGCGTGATCCCAGAGTCCTGGGATCGAGCCCCACATCAGGCTCCTCTGCTGGGAGCCTGCTTCTTCCTCTCCCACTCCCCCTGCTTGTGTTCCCTCTCTTGCTGGCTGTCTCTCTCTGTGTCAAATAAATAAATAAATAAAATCTTAAAAAAAAAATCAGTTGCATTAAAAAAAAAAGAAGAAGAAGAAGAAAAGAAAGTTCCCAGAGGGTCTCCGGAGCACCCATGAATTGCCCCAAAGAGAAAGCCTCAACATGGGTCCTGCCAGTCCACAGAATGCCTTCTACCCCTTCCACTCCTCCGTCCTTTCTGAGCCCCACCTTAGGGGAGATCTATTTTATTCCCATGTATATATGTATATATTTTAAAAGATGCTGGCTGGGGTGGGGGTGGGGCTCCTGGCTGGCTCAGTGGAGCATGTGACTCTTGATCTCGGGGTTGTGAGTTTGGGCTCCACGATGGGCATAGAGCCCACTTTAAAAAATAACTAAATTAATTAATTTAATTAAATTAAATAAGGGAAATATTTGGGGCTCCTGGCTGGCTCAGTCAGGACAGCAGGCAACTCTTGATCTCAGGGTCGTGAGTGCGAGGCCCACACTGGGTGTAGTAATTACAAAAAATAAATAAATGAAATTAAAAAATTTTTTTAATTAAAAAAAGATGTCCGTGCCCGTCAGTTATTAAAAGATTATGTTGCATTCATATCATCTTACGAAGCAGCTATTAGGTCCCAACCTGGAAGCCAAAGGAAGATTCATGAGAGGCAACGACCTGCAACATTTGTAAATTTTTCCCACGAGATTTCTGAGAGACCAGCAGCCTGCAGTGTGTTTCGTTCAGCCAGTCGCTCACAAACTAGTTATTGAGGGTCCCGGATGTGCAGGCCCTGTGCCAGGTGCCGAGGACACAGCTGTGAACAAACACGAAGACCCTGCTCTCAGGGAGCCGAGAGCTGCTGGGACAGACGGACAATACGCGGAACGAGGAAGCAGATTCCATTGAAGGTGTATCGAAAGCACTGCAGATGACAGAAGTTTAACCAGTAGGAATTTATTTTCTCACAAATCTGGAGGCCAGAAGTCCAAGATCAAGATATTGGCAGGTTTGGTTTCTTCTAAGGCCTCTCGCCCTGGCTGGCAGGTGGTCATTGTCCTCTGGTGTCCTCACATGGGCTTCCCTCTGTGTGCTTCTGCGTCCTGATCTCCTCCTCTTAAAAAAAAAAAAAATTGTTTGAGAGAGAGATATTGAGAGAACGAGTGGGAGGAGGGGCCGAGGGAGAAGCAGGTGCCCTACTGGGCAGGGACTGGATCCCAGGACTCTGGGATCATGACCTGAGCCAAAGGCAGGTGCTTAACGGACTGAGCCACCCAGGCGCCCCTGATCTCCTCTTATAAAGACACCAGTCATGTTGATCAGGGCCACCCATATGACCTCATTTTACCTTAATCGCCTCTTTAAGAGCCCTATTCCCAAATACAGTCAGATTCCGAGGTGCTGAGGGTTGAAAAGTCAAAGTCTGAATCTGGGGGTGGGGGGAATGCCGGCCCACAGCTGAAGGGGAAGGTGAGAAAGTGACTAGTGCAACGGGAAAAAGCCGAGTGAGAGGGGTCGAGTGTGTGTTTGCGGGGCGGGTTGTGGTTCTAAATAGGGTGGTCCGAGTGGGGTCTCTGAAAAGTTGACATTTGAGCACTACGTACCTTGGAAGAAGGTAAAGGACTGAGCCACACAGATATCTGGGGGTGCGGGGAGCATCCAGGGAGAGGAAAGTGCTGGGGCAGAGCTGAGACCATGTCTGATGTATGCCAGACAACAGTGAGAAGCAAAGAGGGGGTGGGTGGGGAAAGCAGCGGAGGACAAAGCAGGAGAGGCAGGGGAGTGGGGCCAGGCCCGTAGACCCCATAGGCCATTTCAGGACTTTGGGCCTGAGTTTTCAAGAGCACCGCAGGTCACATCCACAAGGAGGCAGCTATCAACAAACGAACAAACAAAATCTACCAACACCCCCGCCCCCCCAGAACACAGCATGTGTTGGCAATGATATAGAAGAATGGGTACCCTAGGGCACTGCTGGTGGGAATGTGAAATGGGGGGATCAACTGTGGGAAAGTTCAACGTAGAATCACCGTATAACCCAGCACCTTCCCTCCTGAGCCCCCAGCCGGGGGAACGGGAAGGAGCTCCTGGGCGGACTTCTGTGCGTCCTGGTTCCCGGCAGCACTGCTCACAGTAGCTGAAAGCTGGAAACCACCCAAATGCCCATCAGCGGATGGACGGATAAACCCAATGTGGTAAATACACTCGTGGAATATTACTCGGCCTTAAAAAGGAAATTCTGACACATGCCACCACGTGGGTGAATCTTGAGGATTTTACACTAAGTGGAAGAAGCCAGTTGGAAAAGAACAAATGTTACATGAGTCCACTTACATGGGATTCCACTACCGACGAGGTCCCTAGAATAGTCAAAGACAGAGAGACAGGAGATAGAATGATGGCTGCCGGGGACTGGGGAGGTGGGGAGTTATTATTTAATGGGTAGAGAGTTTCAGTTTAGGATGATAAAAAAATGTTCCAGAGACGGAGAGTGGTGGGGCTTAGGTAACATTTTGTAAATATAATAATGCCACTGAATGGTACACTTAAAAATGGTTCTAATGGTAAATTTAGATAAGCGCTGAGAGTGGTGTGAGCTCAGGTGGGGGACATGCTCCAGTTCTAAATACACTTTGACAGGAGGATTAACTGCCAGACAGGATAGAGAAGAGAAAGAAGCAGCCAGGGTTTGGCTTGAGAAACTAGGAGGATAGGTAACCACTTGGCTAAGCTGGGGAGGGCCGTGGGGAAGACAGAGGGCTCGGTTTGCGACCTGGTACCCTTGGGATGCCTATCAGACATCCGGGCGGAGGAGTGGAGAAGAAATTTGACGTCTGGGAGAGAGGGATGGGGTTCCGAGTCTGAGAGAGGCACGAGGAGTACCGAGAACTTTGAGACTCACTCGCAGATAAACAGTATTTCAAAGATGAGTTTGGATGAGACCACCGGGAGCGTGAATGTGGACACAGAGGATCGCAGGCTGAGCCTGCTCCTGGGGGGGGGGGGGAGGAGTGAGCGAAGGAGGGGGGAAGGAGTGGCCAGAGAGGAGGAGGATTAGGGTACCTGGGGTTAGCAACAGGTGGCTGGGGAACAAGGCAGGAGCGGGTTCAGTGGGCAGTGGGGGTGACAGCCTGAGGGGAGCGGGTCCAAGAGAGAACAGGAAGGGGAGATTGGTGTTGGCAAGTCCGGTCAACTCTGTCAGGAGGTTTTGCTGCAAAGGGGAACAGAGAAATGGGGCAGTGCTGGGGAAGGAGAAGTGCGGTCAAGAGAGAAGTGACAGCACATTTGCGCTGATAGAAGCGATTCTGAAGAGAGTGGAAAGTGGCCAAGGAGAGAGGGGCCGATGGCTGGAACCACATCCTTGGGCGAGCAATAAGTGAACATAAATGAACTGTGGTTAGTGAAGTAGAGTAAGGGCACCGTGCCGCTTAGGCAGTCTTTGGCAAGGGACATTATAGCAGAAAACTGAAGGAAGTGGGAAAGTGAGCCACAGCGATTCTGGAGAGAGAGCATTTCAGGAAGCAGCAGCAGCAAGTGCAAAGGCCCTGAGGTGGGACTGACTGGTATGCCGAAGGAACAGTGCGGTTGGATCAGAGTGAGTGATGGGGGCAGGGATGGCACCTGCAGAGAGGTGAGGGGCGGACAGATCAAGCAGGACCTAGGAGGCCATTTGAGGCCTAGGAGGTCTTTACTCTATGCGAGATGGGATCCATTTGAGAGCTTTGAACAAAGGCATGACAGGCTCTGGTCTTAACAGCATCATTCCGGCAGCTGAGTACAGAACAGAATTGGGCAAGAGCAGAAGGCAGGTGAAGGGGCTTTTGCAGTGAACCAGATGAGAGCCGGGGGGCCTTGGGGGAGCGTGTTCCTGGTGGAGGTGGGGAGAAGTGGCTGGATTCTGCATGAATTCTGAAGGGGCACCGGCAGGGTTTGCTAGTGCATGGGGTGTGGAGCGTGAGAGAGAGGAATCCAGGATCCCGCTGGGGTTTTGGCTGGAGTGACCTTGACTGAGATGGGGAGCGTCTTACTTTCAACGCGCCAAGCCGAGATGCTCTCACCAGCCAAGTGACATATCAGACGGTTGGCGGGTAGGAGTCTGGACTTCGTAGAAGTCAGGGCTGCCATGTATAAACTGGGGGCGGGTGGAAGGCGAAGGATGGCTTGTGTCAGACTGGATGAGCTCCCTTGAGAAGTGAGAGTGGCTAGAGAAGAGAAGAGGTCTGCGTGCACCTCGTGAAAATACTGACCTGAGAGACCCAGGTCTCTGCCTAGGAAGGAAGTGGCCCAGAGTCCGTCCGGGAAGTCAACTGGGCTGGGGTCTGAGAGCAGAGGAGAGTCCACAGAAACAAAGCTCTGGGAAACGCACACCTGTAGGCCATCTGCTGGGATCTGCTTGCTCTACTGGTCTCACTGGGGCCGCACCGTTGGCTAAGGAGCAGCAGCTCTTCCATAGCAGTTAGGATGCGCCGTGGGAATGTTCTAGCACTGTATCTATCACTGTGACCCCAGGAGGTAGGTGCCATTATAACCAGCCCCATGCTGCTCGAGAGGACACGGAGGCATGCGTGGAGCTGGGATTTGAACCCCAGTGCCTCCTCTGTTCTCTTAACCACTTCGGGCTGCTACCTCCCAGTAACGGTCCATTATTGTTAGCAGTAATAATAACAAACATTTACCCAGGGCACCGCCTTTATGATTTCATTTAATCCTTGCCACAAACCTATGGGATGGGCCCTCGATTTCCAGTTTTGCAGAGGGGAGAGGTGGCTTGCCCAAGGTCACGGGGCTGGTGAGCAGCCAAGCCAGGCCTCCAGCCCTGCAGCTTGGTCTCTATCCCGGTGCTGCTGGTCACACTGGTCAGCCCCAGGCATCTCATGGGGATTTACCTTGTCAAGGCATTTTGGTGATGCTTATTAATTTGGGGTGAAATTTAAATGTTCTGACTCCCTCCAGAGCCTCCTCTGGGCCCTGGTTGCCTGCTGCTTCCCTCCTGGACGTGGTGTTCAACTTCCTGGCCTCTCTTGACCTGTCAGGACCTGGAAGGCCGAGCGAGAGTTCAGCTTGGCTTCTGCAAGGCCTCCATCAGGGCTGGGGTGGGGGCAGCCCAGGCGGCAGGTGGAGGGAGAGGGCCCACCTCATGCACCACCCGGCCATCTTCATAAGGTGTGAGGACCCTTCCAGATGGTCCAGTCTTGAGGTCCCTTGCACAGATAGGTGGGGAAACACAGGCCGAGTGAGGACAGGGGACTTTCACCAGGTCAACGAAGAGTGCCGCAGAGGCAGGGCTTGGCCCTGGGCCTTGGGACTCCCAGCCCTGGACCATTCCTCAGCCTCCTGCCGAACCTTTTCCCCCTGGAAGGAAGTCGGCCCCACATACCCTGGCTGACCATCTCTGGCCTGCTTTTTGCCAGAGCTCTTGAGACTGGCTGAGGACTGGTTGCCATAGAGATGGTGGGGAGGGCAGTTCCAAGGCTGGCAGATGGGGGTGGGGGACGGGGCAGGACACCAATATGCGAAACACCCATCAACAGCTGAGCAGGACTACTTCAGGGAGACCAGGGCGGGACACGCGGCTCCAGGCTCCAGGGACCACCATCGGGCTGCTCAAGTTTCTGTCAGACATCCCCCAGGCCGAGCAGGTGAGGGAGGCCCTGTGGGGGACTTCCAACTGCCTGGAGGCAGGCTGTCTGTCTGGGGGCAGTGGAGGCCAGGGCTGAGGGAGGCGCTGGAGGAGCCCCAAGACCGGAGCTGCGGCCCAGGTGAGAGACAGAAAGGCCCAAGGCAGGCAGGGACCATAGGGAGGCTTCAAGGGTTCGGGGTGAAGACGAGGAAGATACCCAGGGATGACTCCCAAGCTTCCAGTGGAGCGATGTGGGGAACACTGCAGGAGGAGGAGGGTTTCGGGAAAGATAAGGAATTTCCTCCACCTTGACTCAGCAAGTCCCGGGCCCCATGGGGCATTCAGAAGAGCTGTCCGGGACCCAGAGGCAGCATTGTACCATGGTGACAAATCCGGGCTCTGGGGACAGACCCAATGTGTTCAGACCCTGGCTCCACTTACTGTCAGGGTGACATTAGTCAAGCGATGTTACCTCTCTGAGCCTCAGTGTTCTCATCTGGGATGAGACCAGATCTCATAGGGATGACAGTGGAACATAGGGTCCTTGCGAAGGTTAAATGAGTTGATGTGCGAAAATCCCGAGTACCCAGCAGGTACTCAGTAAGCGGCATCTTTGATTATTAAAAATTGAGGTCGTGATTTTAAGTGGTTTTAGTGGTAACAAGACCCCAGTGGGCCAGCCAGGGTGCACAGAAGAGGAGGGTCCCCTGGGGGAGGTGTGAGTTGGTCCAGGAGGCTGCTCAGAGCTGGGCCTCCTCTCCTGTCTTCACTTAGGGAAGGACTGGGAGTGGCGAAGGTGGGATTCTGGGCCAGCAGCCGAGGTCTCGGAGCGCAGGGCAGACGGCAAAGAAGGACCGGAGGCCCCAGGCCCAGAACAAAAAAGGGCACGGCTCTGCCGAGGCTGAAGAGTAAGCAGTTGTGCGACAGGCTGGGTGGGAGGCTGGGTGTCAGGCCCCACTGGGGGCTGGCGCCCTGACCTTGACCCCTGCTCCCTGTTCTCTTCTTCCTCAGTCTCATCCCCTCTTCTTCTCGGAAACTCTCCTTCCCCTTCCAGTGGGCCTGGGAGAGCTTCACCACTGATGGCCGGGCTCTGCATCAGCCCAGATCCCTCTCGGCCCCCGGCTACCAAGCCCTGCCCCTGCCCCGAGCAGTCCTCAAGTACAAGGCCAGGTGCGAGTCCACAGCCACCCTCCCAGAGGCCCATGGCTTCTGCGGGAAGTCAGAGGTGCCAAACCTGGAGAGGAGCCAGCAGCTCAGGGCCTGGGGCTGCATTCCCATCTCTCCTGGCAAAGGGGAGAGCCCAGAACTGGAGGCACTCGGTGAGTGTGACCTCCAGCCACCTGGGAAGAGGTCAGGATCAGGATCCGAGTCTGAGGAAGGCACTGAGCTGGAAGCCCTGGGTGCTGAGGAGGTGGGGAGGGGCATGAGCCCTGGGGAACTGCCCCACCTCCTCAGGAGGGGGTCGATCTTCGAAGAGGAGCGGTTTACAGAGGTGACAGAGGAGGCCGAGGAGGGGGAGCACAGGGCCCCCCATAGAAGGAGGGCTGGCTCTCAAAGAAAGGGGCGGAATGTTGGCAAGGAGGCCTCCGATGAGGGTGACCTGCGGTGCAAGGGTAACAGCTCCAGCTCCAACCTCAGAAGATCGCAGAGGAGGAAGTCAAGGGCCAAGGAGCTGGAGGGGCCGTGGGACCTGGAGAAGCTGCAGTGGCAGTTACAGCAAGACTTGGACTGTGGTGAGCGTGGGCTAGCAATGCCTGGGTCCCCTGGGAACTACGCCGTTGGAAGGAGTGGTTGAGTTGGGAAGACAGGGTTGTGCTGTGCTCCAGGTGTTGGGCGGGATTGCCCAATGGGCTGGGAGGGAGGCTACTCTCTGACTTGTCCCACTGTGGACAGGCCCTGAAAAGCAACCCTGGAAGGCTTTGCGGGCTGCTGTCCAGGCCTCCAATCGGAGTGGGAAGTCCTATGCCTTGAGAGATGAAGAGAATTTTCTGTTTGCCAACTTTCCTAACCGTACCTTCCACAAACGACAGGAGGCCACGAGGTAAGGTGGGAAGAGAAAGGAGGATGGGAAGAAAGGGGTGGGAGTAGAGAAGGAGCCAGTTCTCCAGAGATGCTGAATCATTCATCCTCTCATTCATTCCTTCATTTATCCATTCTCTAATCTTCTGGTCATCCAATCTTCTTTGGATCCATCCATCCACCCATCCACCCATCCATCAATCCACCCTCCCACCCATTTACCCATCTATCCACCCACTCACCCATCCATCCACCCACCCACCCATCCATCCATTTATCTACCCATCCATCCATCCATCCATCCATCCATCCATCCATCTATCCATCAACCCATCTGTCCATCCACCCATCCACCCACCCACCCATCCATCCATTTACCTACCCATCCATCCATCCATCCATCCATCCATCCATCCATCAACCCATCTGTCCATCCACCCATCCACCCACCCACCCATCCATCCATTTACCTACCCATCCATCCATCCATCTATCCATCAACCCATCTGTCCATCCACCCATCCACCCACCCACCCATCCATCCATTTACCTACCCATCCATCCACCCACCCACCCATCCATCCATTTACCTACCCATCCATCCACCCATCCATCCATCTATCCATTTACCTACCCATCCATCCACCCACCCATTCATCCACCCACCCATCTATCCATCAACCCATCTGTCCATCCACCCATCCATCTACCCACCCATCCATCCATCTCTGTCTGCTTGCCCAGGTGTCTTGACACAAACCACTTTTCATTCATTTCCTGTCTTCTATCCATCCATTAATCTATTAACTAATGATTAACACAACATATGTTGCGTATCTACTCATGGGTGCTTAGGATGTAAAAATAAAAAGACTTGGCCCCAGCCCTAAGAAAGTCAAGGTCTGCTGGAAAAAGAGACAGGTGGGCTAGACAGCAATGAGGGCAGCAGAGTTAAACAGCTGCTATACTTGGGGCTTGAACAAAAGACAATGGGAGCAGAGGGGGAAGCCTGGGAAGGGGCCCTGTTGCATTGTCTAGGCGAGGGATGATAAGGGCCTGAACCAGATGGCTACATGAATGGAGAGGGGGATCCATTTAAGAGATATTTGGGGGCTGGCTCAGCAGGTCTTGGTGACTGGTTAGAAGTGGCAGGTGAGAATCCATTTCAGCATTCTGGTGGCGCACCTCAACTCTTACTCAGTCATCCCCTGCTTGCTTCCCATGATGCCCAGCGCACTTGGAACAAAGCTCAGATTTCTCGGGAAGGAGGCCCCTGTCTCCCACACTAGCCAGCCAGAAGGGCTAGAATGCCCCATGCTCTCCCTCCCTCCTCTTCCAGGACTGCCCCCTCCCTTATTCACCCAGCTAACTCGATGCATCTTTTGACTTCCAAGTCAGGCGCCCTCCAGGAAGCTCTCCCCTGGGCTTCCCTCTGCCACAGCTCTTGCCACGTGGCCTTGCATTGGAGTGCCGGGCTGCCTGTCTCTCCCTGTGTATAGGCTTAGAGCTCCCTGAGGACAGGTGCCGATCTTATTGGTCATGGCCTCCCTGGTGCCCTACACTGAACGGGGCACCTAGTTGGTGCTCAAGAAGTATGTGTTGAGTGAATGAGTGCATCGTCCCTTTAATTTGTTCAACCATGATTGGATTATGCATGAATTCACCAACACTGAGTTTCCATTTATGTGAAGCACTGTTCTAGGGGCTGGGGATACACTGGTGGTGAAGAGAGGGGTAAGGACCCTGCTCTCATGAGGCTTACACTCTATGTGGGATGAAAGAAAATTAATAAAGAAATGAACAAAATGTATAGCCAGAAATGGAAAATACCTGGGAGGTAGAAAGGGGTGGCCAGGGAGTCTCTCTCTGGGATCTGAGCAAAGACCTCATTGGCAAGGAACTGGCCATCAGAGCTAAGGGAAGAATGTTCCAGGTGGAGCTAGGTGTTGTCTATTCAACCATTCACACCATTTGTCCAGCCCTTCATCCATCCATTGATCCCATCACTACTTTGTTTCTGTTTCACATCCATTCATCTATCTGTCCTTCAAACCAAAAGGCATGAACCTAGTTCCTACCAGACATGGGGGTCAGAGAGAACAAGATCTGGCCCTGCCCTCAGAAGAGCTGCTTTGCCAGGGCAAGTTAGCAAAATGGGTGAGGGCACAGGGGCACCAAGCCTCACAGGGCTGAGGATATTCAGAGTTGGGGCACCCAGCTGGCTGGAGTGGGAGGAGGCTTCCAGAAGAGTAGGGAAAGTCCGTGAGGTGGACCTGAGGGCCGAGTCCCACATGCAGCCCTCGTCATGTCAGACTTCCATGACAAACCCCATCCCCCAGGCCTGTGATCCCTCCCTCAGGCCCCCATACTCCTCTCCCTGCCCCTGGCCTCCATGAGACTGCTGCTCCCCCCCCAGAATTCTCACATCCTCTTCTTCCCCTCTCCCTACCCAAGAAGCCTGCTGCAGGCCTGGGAGCGGCAGCAGCAGGAGGAGAGGCAGCAGGCCGAGCTGCGCAGGGCCCGGGAGCAGCGGGTCCAGCGGCAGGTGGCTCGATGCCTGGCGGCCTATGCACCCAGAGGGACCCAGGGGCCGGGCGCCGTCCAGCGCAAGCTGGAGGAGCTGAGGTAGGAAGCCTGGGCTGGGGAGGGCCCGGTGGGGAGAGGGCAGGGAAGGCAGTGCGAGATGTCAGATACCAGAGGAAGGACAAAGGAGACCTAGGCCTCCCCTTCCCTCAGGGCCGAGTCTCCACAACCGTCCTCCAGCCCTGGCGGGCGGGCCAGGTCACCTGGCCACACTTTACAGATGAAGACACTGAGGCACACGAGGCGAAGGGGTAGAGCCAAGGTCACCCGGTCAACAACAGCCATCCTGCAGCTGTCAGAAGCACATGGTTAAAACGGTCTACATGCGTTACCACACGTTCAAATCCTGTTTTTCTGATTTCACAAGCCATTCAGGTTTATTATCAAAATGCAGATATTACCAAAATCGTTCACGGAGCGCGGACACGGTGCCTATGATCTCGCTCCTGGCGACGACCGCTGCTTGCCATCAGGTGAAGAGTCATCTGTTTTACTCTCTTCCTATACGTTGACCATTAAAAAGAAATAGGCAAATGTGTATTTAAAAGCAAATCTTTTTAAGACTCATAACAGGCCCACAAAGTGGGTATTATCATCAGTCCCATAATTTGACAGAGGAGGAAACGGAGCTCAGAGAGCTCAAATAATTTGCCAAAGGTCACAAGTGAGCTGTAAAACTATGATTCCGACTTGGGCAGCCACCCAGCCACCCTGCTACCCCGTCTCCGAGGGCTCGGATATGCAATCTGTAGATAAAGTGCGCCAGGGTCCTCCCCCCAAAGCCCTACCTAGTGAAACAGATAACACACATAAACGAGATCACCAGAGTCACGGACATTGAGCAGCTTCTGGGTGCAGCCGGCGGCAGGGCAGCCCTTTCCACACCTCATCTCCTTTCACCCTGGGAGAAGGACTAGGGCAAGGTTGAGTGGAGCACTGCGAAGGGACCAGAGGGTCTCTGCCCTGCAGTGGGGCCACCAAGGACTCAATAGGGCTCTGATCACCTACTCTTTGAAGCTCAGTCTTATCATCCCCAATTTTGAAGATGAGAAAACCAGGGCTCTAAGAAGTCAAGGGTATTTTAAACGAATCCTTGGCCGGGGATCAGGGAGATGTCTTCTCCTTGCCAGACCTCAAGTTCACTGTTTGTGTATTTATTTTCTCAATAAGGCAGGAAGCCCAAGGTTCAGAGCTCCAAGGGACAGAGGTCAGTGAGAGGAGCGTTTCACACATACCTTTTATTTTCTACTTGAGAGCAGATGTTTTCCCCAGGGGTCTCTCAGCCCTTACATCCTGTGACTTTTGCTGTCTCTGAGCCGCAATGGCTCTGCCCGGCACAGGAGGGGCAGGCTCAAGAGAGGTCGGCTGTGGTAGGGAGGCTATGTGCCTTCCTTTCCTTCCAGATGTTGGACAGGGCTGACATCCAGTCACAAGCTTCCTTTCTGCTTGGGGCTCCAAGACACAGACTTCCTCTCAATTCTAACAAACAGCATCAAGAATCAAGAAGGAAAAATATGCATGACATCATAGGCGAGACAGAGACTGATGCCAGCTCACTCCCCACCCCCGCCTTTTGTAACTGCTGAAATTACCTCTTGAATGCTGAAGACTCCATTTTGCAATAACTTCTGCTCCTGGCCACGGGTTTTCAAGTTCATCTCTTCTTCGAGAATGGAGGAAGGTTCCTTCCCTGGCACATAGCCAAGGGTCCTGGTCCGGCAAGGCAGTGTTTTTCCGTGGGGCCCCTGCACGTTTGCTAGAGGTCCCAACATAAGTCTTGGAATCTTGTCTGCTTCTCCCCTGCCGTTCTGTGTATGGGGGCTGCCACCACACCCTAAGACCTCTCTTCGTGCTTCACAGGATTCCTGGTCCCGTGTGTAGTGTGGCCAGAGGGCTTCTCTTGCTGCCCGGATACTCAGCTTGACGAGCACACATATTTCAGACAAGCACACAATCTGGGTTTTTATAAATGGATGTGTGCTTCCCCCATGGAACCCTGATCTTGTTCTTTCATTTGCAACATAATTCTTTTGTTCCTCCATCCCATTTTCTAAGTTGTGTGCTTATAAGAACCACAGAGAATGGTGACAAACTTGTCCAATTCCTGCCATAGTGCAGAGAAAACTGAGCCCAGAGCGGGGCCTTGCCCAAAGCCACGGCCAAGAGCCCCCGCTTCTCCCTCACAGGCGCAGTGTGAGAGGGTGCAGGGTGTCGACGCTGTGGGAAGGGAGAGGCTGTGCAAGCAGATGCCCAGTTGCTCGAAGCCAGTGCTGGCTCCTCTCCCTTGGGGGGTGGCTGGGAGGCTAGATGAGCCCTGGCTGCACGGCCTGCGGACTAGGGCTCAGGGCTTAGTCTCTCCCTTCCCAGCTGTGCGACCTTGGCCAAGTCCCTCAACCCTCCCGGGCCTCAGGCTCATCACGGGTAAAATGGAGCAAATAATTTCCACCCCACTGACCTCAGCAGGAATCCAGGGCGAGGATGGGAATGAAATGGCTTTGCAAGGTAAGGGTGGGGAGGATGTCAAGTCCTCAAGAGTGCGGATGGGTTGCGTTCGTGGTTAGCTGCCCAGAGGCCCATCTCCCTGCAGGCGCCAGGAGCGGCAGCGCTTTGCTCAGTATCAGGCAGAGCTGCAGGGCATCCAGCACAGGGTGCAGGCCCGGCCCTACCTGTTCCAGCAGGCCATGCAGGTGAGGGCTAGCACCTGGACAAGCATACCCCCTCCCTGGGAACAGCGCTTCTCATCGGATGAGTGGGTAGGATGTAAGGCAAGAGTGGGCCCCCTCAGATGGGGCCCCGGGCCACTGCCCATCTGGAAACCCTGGGACCCTCTCAGTAATCCCAGCACCATTTGTCCTCAGCAGCCTGGGTGCAGAGCGGGAACCTTCTCTTTCCTCAGGTCAATGCCCGGCTCACAGTGACCCGGCGCTTCTCCCAGGTGCTGTCAGCACTGGGACTGGATGAGGAGCAGCTGCTGGCTGAGGCAGGAAAGAGGGACGCAGAGGGTTCCTCCAGGAAACCCAGGTGAGGCCATCTAGCTAGCCAAAGAACCGCTCTGCCCAGCTACAGGGAGAAAGGGTGCCGTTGCCAGGACTCTGGGCCCTATAGGGTCTCCCCCAGCTGTCTCCCTGCCCACCTCCAGCCTGGGCTGGATATCCAGGGAAGAGCTGAGAAAACTCGTGAGCAACCACATTGACCTGCCCTGAATCGAAGCTTCAGTCCTGCCCTGGTCCACCCCCCCAGCCTGAAGGGCTCTGCCTATCTCTAGCAGTCAATAAGTCCCTCCCCAGGCCCTGTCCTTCATGTCACCCCAGGAAGGCAGGACCTCGGTTACGTTCTCCAGATCCCAATAAAGAAACTAAGGACCCAAGGGGCAGGGTCCTGCCCGAAGACACAGGAGCAAGTAAGCCGCAGAGGTAGTCTAGGGATCTGTGGCCAGCTGGCCACACACCAAGCCCGTTATGGGGTGCTGCCACACTAATCACCCCCTGGATACTGTCCCTTACACTTTAGAACCTGGTACACAGCAGGGATTATGAGGCTCATTCATAAGGAAACTGAGGCTTGAGGGGGGGAATCACTCGCTCAGGGTCCACACAGCATAGGAGCCAGATTTGAACCCACATTGTCAATCATGGCCTTTCCTCTCCTGAAGCCCAGGTCTCCTTGGGCATGGGGGTGGGGAGCTAGAGCCCATGGTCTCTATCTGTCTTGGTCTTTAAGGAGCCACAGGTCAATGGGGGTGAGAATGGAGCACTCTTCTGAGAGTCCCCCAAAGACAGAACGCACTGGAAGCCAGCCTGACAGGCACTCCGCTCCAAGCCCAAACCAAGAGCCCAGCCCCTAAGAAAACAATTAAATGCTTTATGGAAAATACAGAGTGTACTTTCTGGTGCTGCTGGGAAGAGGCTGCAGGCTGGGAGCAGGAGGCACCAGGTGGGAGCAGGCTTAGCTTGTCCCATCACCCGGAAGCGGGGTGTGGAGCTGCTCGCCAGGGTCATCTCACAGAGCAACAGCCTCAACTCCACCCCCATTTCCAACATATATGCTGGGTCCTAGGAATTCAAGAGCGAACACAGGACCTAACGGCCTCTTGGGGGGGGGGTAGAGTTTGGATCTTTAAAGGGGTGCATACCTCACACTGTAACAGGTGGGTTGCACAGGGGCATCCAGACAGAGCAACTGTGGGGTGGGGTCCTGAGGAGGGATTATGTGAATTGGGATTTTAACTTTTATGTAACTTCAAGTTAGAGCCCCCAAGGGGAGAAGTAGCTCACATACACAGATGTGCCGAATTTTCTACTCAGTTTCAGGGAGTTCAGAGTTTAAAAATTAGATTTAAAAAACCTAATGCGTGGGGCGCCTGGGTGGCACAGCGGTTAGGCGTCTGCCTTCGGCTCAGGGCGTGATCCCGGCGTTATGGGATCAAGCCCCACATCAGGCTCCTCCGCTATGAGCCTGCTTCTTCCTCTCCAACTCCCCCTGCTTGTGTTCCCTCTCTCGCTGGCTGTCTCTATCTCTGTCGAATAAATAAACAAAATCTTAAAAAAAAAAAAAAAAAAAACCTAATACGGGGAGGGGGGGGTTGCCTGGGTGCCGCAGTTAAGGCTCCCACTCTTGGTTTCAGCTCAGTTCGTGATCTCAGTGTCCACCTCCCGGCTTCTCTCCCTCTCCCTGCCCCAGCCGCTTGTGCTCGCTCTCAAATAAATAGACCTTAAAAAAAAAAAATCCAAGGAAGGAGGGAAAGCAGCATTTGCTGATAATACTGGTTGTAGGGGCTCGGAGGTTGGCCTGTAGAGCGGGTGGGTGGGGGGGGTGGGGGGGGTGTCTCAGAACATAATGCGTCGTCCCACACCCCATAGAGCCACGACCCCGGGGAGTCCACTAAGAGGACGCCTGCTGGAGCTGCAGGTGCTGTCCACGGCAAGACCACGAAGCCGAGAGCGCCCCGCGGGAGGTTCTTCCAGCTCCCAGGTTGCTGGCTTAAAGGGCTTATAATTCAGAGACCTCTAACCCCTACACTGCTTCCACACACCCACAGGAGCGCATGCGCAGTCACACTGCCAGCTTCAAGACGGCCACCCAGACGGCAAATGCGCAGTTGGGCGCCGATCTCGGCCTTCCCATGAACCTTTGGGGCCGGTTCCGAGGCGAACGACGGAAGCAGCCACTCTTGGTTTCCGGCAACACGACAGCGGCTGCCGGGCGACCCGGAAGTGTTCCCATTTTGCGTCGTCGGGGCTCGGCGGCGGCCGGGCTCGGGGCGGACGTACCACCATGGGGTCGTCAAAGAAGCACCGCGGGGAGAAGGAGGCGGCCGGGACGACGGCGGCGGCCAGCACCGGAGGCGCCACCGAGCAGCCGCCGCGGCACCGAGAGCACAAAAAACACAAGCACCGGAGCGGCGGCGGCGGCAGCAGCGGCGGCGAACGTCGGAAGCGGAGCCGGGAGCGTGGGGGCGAGCGCGGCGGCGGGCGGCGCGGGGCCGAAGCCGAGGCCCGCAGCGGCGCGCACGGGCGGGAGCGCAGCCAGGCAGAGCCCTCTGAGCGGCGCGTGAAGCGGGAGAAGCGAGATGACGGCTACGAGGCCGGTGAGGGGCGGGGCGAGGCCTGGGGGGGCGGGGCGGGCCGGGGGTCCTAGAGCCGGCGGGCTGGCCTGGGGGGGCGGTGCGAGCGCTCTGGGGCTCCGGGGCCGAGGCACCCCGATGCTGTCTTCGCCAGCCCTTATTAAAGAGCCTTATTACAGTTATCTGGGATTAAAGGTTGTCTTCCTTTACTAAGTCCCGCGAGAGCAGAGATTTTCTGTGTTCTCAAAATTGGCACATCACGGGGCTTCAATAAAAGTTGAGTGAATGAATGAATGAAGTTGTACTAGCCTGTGCAGAACCAAGAAGAAACCTGGTATTGGGCAAATCGTGTAGGGTTCATTGCAGAGCTATGAAACAGGTCCGAACACAAAGGACCCTATAGGAATTTGAATTTTGTCTTGAGGGTGGTGGGGAGCCATGGATTTGAGCTGAGGAACGAGTTGATCATATTTTGCAAAAATCACTGTATTGAGAAGTGGCTCAAGAGTAGTCAAGACTGGAGGTCAGGTGAGGGCTGATGGTGGCCTGCACTGAGGCAGTAGCAGTAGGATGGAGAGACCTGAACAGGTTGAAGGACTGTTTTGAAGGAGGAATTAAGAGAGCTTGACACTTGGATGAGGGTGGGAAGAAGGAAATGAGGATGGCTCCTTGAATCTTGTTTGAGCAACCGGGTGGGTGGTGGTTTTGTCTATTGAAATTGAGGACTTTGGGAGAGAAGCAGACTTCTGAGGGGAGAGAGTTCAGTTTTGGAGAGCATTGCATTTGATGTGCAGGGTTTGGGCTGGATAGAGCAGTTTGGAAGTCATGAGTATTTAGGTGGCAAGGGACGCCCACCAAGAGAGTGAGGAGTGGACAGGAGAACGTAAGAAGCAGCAGCGTTTTAGTAGTAGGTGGAGCAAGATGCTATAAAAGTGCTTGGTACAATATCCAGGAAGGCAGGAAAACCGTAGAATCTTGTATCGTGGGGTCTGTGGGAACAGAGATCTAGAAGGAGTAATCAACGGTGTCACGTGCCATAGAAAACAAAGGAAATCTGAGCTGAAGCGACTCCATTGGATTTAGAAATAAGGAGGCTGGTGACCTTGGAGAGAGCCTGGAGAGGTTGGGATCCAGGGTCCAGGTGAGATATAGGGGAGGAGGTAGGTTGTGGGGTGGGGAGGCAGGGAGGATGAACAGGTGGTGGCAGCTGGGTGGGGGACACCATCCATCTGATGGTGTCCAGCTTCTGTCTGTGGTGTTCCGTGAAGTTATTTGCTGATGGTGAGGTGGGTAGAGGTAGAGGTCTGAAATGCTTCTTTATCTCGATGTTCTCAACATCCATCACAAATCGGGGACCAATAAGTGTATTTCTTGACTGGGTGAACTGCACAGAGGACGCAGTCATGCTGCTAACACGGTCCCTGACCTGTGGGGAGAAGCAGACTCGGAAGTGAGTGACGGGATTGTGGAGTTCAGGGAAGAGCAGTTCATTCTGATCAGTCATTAAACAGGACTTGAAGATGGAGGGGGCATTTGGTCTCTGCATTTGGATAGGATCTTGTCGATCAGAGTTAGGCCCAGGAGGGCGGTGCAGGCTGAAAACAGGGTACAGAAGTGGAGCGGGGGCAGAGGTGAAGGATGCAGCGAGGTTGGACCTTTTGGGTCAGGAAAGGAAGGTTATGTAGAGAGTCCGGGTCTCAAGAGACTGGGACTGAAGTAGAAGGAGCCCAGGGGGTGGAGGAAGACCTCTGTTTTCGGGTGTCTCAGTAAGGCCCAGGTGCTGGTGAGGGGGTCCCTGCAGCTAGAGCCAGAGATGTGGCTGGTTGGCCCTTTGGTCAGCTCCTGAGGCATGCTTCTTCTTCCAGCCGCCAGCTCCAAAGCTAGCCCAGCAGATGCCTCGTCGCTCAGCATCGAGGAGACCAAGTAAGTCCTGGCTGCCTTATGTTTCTGCTTTTATCTTCTGAGAGGGCTTTTGGGACAGCTTCTTGGGGGGCCTTTCACCCACTAAAGCATTCTAATTGGAATTGGTAGTGCTGTATAACCATTTGAGTTACAGAAGAGGATGATACGACCCGAGAGGAAAGATGGCCTTCTCCTGGTTAGGGGCAGGCCAGGCCTAGCTCCTGTGTTCCTTGATTTGGTGGCCCGTGTCCATCCCAATGTTCTAGGCTGCCTGGGTCAGTCCCTGCTTTTGGGACCCTAGGACCTCCCGGTTCCATCCTGTTTTCACCCTCTATTGGTCCAGAAATGTCTTTGATGTCCGTATTTCATCGACAGCTCTTAACACTTGTATCTCTTGTCCTCAGTAAACTCCGGGCAAAGTTGGGGCTGAAACCCTTGGAGGTCAATGCCGTCAAGAAGGGTGAGTGTGGGGCTGAGGACTGGGGTGAGGGAGACCATCGGAAGGGGTCCCTGAAGAGGGTGGGGTTATGGCACAGGTTCAGCACCATTTAGTGGCCGTGTGTGTGCGCGTGTACGTACTTGTTGACGGGCACAAGGCCTCTCCTTATGGTCGTGATGGGGGGTTGGGAATAGGCTTATTCTTTAAATTCAAACGGCGAGCACCGTGTGCTTGCTGTAGCTGTGAGGCCGCGTCAGCCAGGCTGAGATGCATGCACTGGTGCTGCACTGGTCTGGGCTGTGCAGCCGTCGGGCTGGTTTGTTTCTTAAAGCGTGATGGGGGGAGTGTTGTAAGGTGTGGAGGATGCCATCATGCTGTGTGGGGTGACATGGAAGTGTGGGGCTGAAGTGGGAGGAGGGAGGTGAAGGATTAGCCCCCCCCCCTTCCTGGCCCCTTCTGGCCCCCTGAGCTGGAAGGGGGCAGGGTGAGTGGCTCCCTCCTCTCCCCACCAGCCATGGGCAGGCATGGCCTCACGTCTGGGCCCCCCTTCCAGAGGCGGGCACCAAGGAGGAGCCCGTGGCAGCCGATGTCATCAACCCCATGGCCTTGAGACAGCGAGAGGAGCTACGGGAGAAGCTGGCAGCCGCCAAAGAAAAGCGCCTCCTGAACCAAAAACTGGGGTGAGGGGGTCCCAGCCAGGGTGGGCAAGGGAAGGAAGGACCTAAGGAGGCTGCCAAGGAGCTCTTGAGTCGGGTGCGGGGAGCAGGAGTGGGGCTCCCCAGAAGGCCACTTTCTTCTCTCTTCAGAAAGATAAAGACGCTGGGGGAGGATGACCCCTGGCTGGATGACACGGCAGCCTGGATCGAGAGGAGCCGGCAGCTTCAGAAGGAGAAGGACTTGGCAGAGAAGAGGGTGAGCGCCTGGGCAGCTGGGGGGGGTGGTCGCTCAGTGCCTCTGGTAACCTGACTGGCTGGCGAGGCTGGGGACTTGTCCTTGGGAGATGACTGGGCTCAGAGAGGTTGGAGGCCCGTGGTCAGTGGTGTCTGCTCTGGATTCCTAGCAGCTGGCCCACGAGGCCTGCCGTTTTTTGCACTCCCACCTGGTGAAGTCGCACATGTCTTCCAGTGATGTTAAATGGCCTGAGGTCATAGGTCACCCCCCTCCCATTCCATAGGCCAAACTGCTGGAGGAGATGGACCAAGAGTTTGGGGTCAGCACTTTGGTGGAGGAGGAGTTTGGGCAGAGGCGGCAGGTGAGGCTGCAGCGGGGCTGGGGGCAGGGGGTGGGGAGCACTGCTGTCCTTGGTGCTGGGATCCCAGGGCTGGGTGAGTCAGAGCTCCTCACTTGGCTGGACATTCCCCCTCCCTGGTAGGACCTGTACAGTGCCCGGGACCTACAGGGCCTCACCGTGGAACATGCTATTGATTCCTTCCGAGAAGGGGAGACTGTGATCCTCACCCTCAAGGACAAAGGTGGGTTGAGCCCCGGCGCTGTGGGGGGGGCATAGGCGCTGCTGCGTCAAGGGCAAGTGTGAAGGGCCACTGCCCCTGCCCTGTCCGCAGGTGTGCTGCAGGAGGAGGAGGACGTGCTGGTGAATGTGAACCTCGTGGATAAAGAGCGGGCAGAGAAGAACGTAGAGCTCCGGAAAAAGAAGCCTGACTACCTGCCCTATGCAGAGGATGAGAGCGTGGATGACTTGGCACAGGCAGGCCCGGCAGCGAGATGGGGGCTCTGTGGCTTTTCAGGAGCCAGGCTAGGTCCCAACCCGTCCATCTTGTCTTGCAGCAAAAACCCCGCTCTATCCTGTCCAAGTATGATGAGGAGCTCGAGGGCGAGCGGCCGCACTCGTTCCGCTTGGAGCAGGGTGGCGCCGCTGACGGCCTGCGGGAGCGGGAGCTGGAGGAGATCCGGGCCAAGTTGCGGCTGCAGGCTCAGTCCCTGAGCACAGCAGGGCCCCGGCTGGCCTCTGAGTACCTCACGCCAGAGGAGATGGTGAGCCGCGCACCTTGTAATTGGGGCGGGGATCCCTCCCTCCCCTCTGGGGTTGTGTGCTGCCTGGGGCGGCTGTGGAGGAAGAGCGGGGAGGGGGGGCCTTGGCCCTCATGGGTCAGCGGTGTATGGCAGCCCTGGGGAGGTGCTGCGGGGAAACGGTGAGTGTAGACGGGACAGGGACTGCCGGGACAGATGGTTCTGAGTTCGTGTTTGAGCTCTGCGACGTAGCCAGCTTGTGCCTTGGGTGAGTCATGTGACTGTGAGCCTGAGGGCCCCCAGTTGAAATGGGAATGGCAGGAGCCATCCCTTGAGGGCCGGGGCGAGGATTAGTGACGGTGTGAGCAAGTGGTAGTTTTCCGGCTGTGTGTGGAGTTGGGTTTGGGATGGTCGCAAGCACAGGGGTAGACGTGTGACTGAACAGCTGGCTTTGCTGTGTGATCAGGAGCAGGACTCTGCAGCCACAAGAATACGGTCCCCAATTCTGGCTCTCCCGTTGACGAACTGGGTGGCCTTGTGCACGGAACTTAGCATCTCTGTGCCTTGATTTTCCGCACGGGATGAGATCACACCTACCAGGGGCGCCTGGGTGGCTCAATCGGTGAAGCGTCTGCCTTTGGCTCGAGTCATGATCCCAGGGTCCTGGGATCGAGTCCCGCATTGGGCTCCTTGCTCAGTGGGGAGCCTGCTTCTCCCTGTCCCTCTGCCTGCCGCTCCCCCTGCTTGTGCGCTTTCTCTGTCTCGCTGACAAACAAATAAAATCTTAAAAAAAAAAAAAATCGCACCTACCTCACACATTGTGTGTATGTGTGAAGTGCTTAGGCCAGTGGCTGGCGTGGGGGAATGCAAAAGAAGCGTTAATTCTTGGGGTGCCTGGGGGGGGCTCAGTCAGTTAAGCCTCCGGACTCTTGGTTTCAGCTCAGGTCATGATCTCAGGGTCGTGGGATGGAGCCCTGCCTGGAGCCTGCTGAAGATCCTCTCTCTCGTCCTCCCTCCCTCCCCGAACCCTCTAATAAAAAAACAATTTTTTTTTAAAGCACTCATTCCTGTGGGCTCGTGGCTGCCCACCTTTCCTGTTTCAGGTCTCATCTCTCCTCTCCTGTCCTCAGGTGACCTTTAAAAAGACCAAACGGAGGGTGAAGAAGATCCGCAAGAAAGAGAAGGAGGTGGTAGTGCGGGCCGATGACTTGCTGCCTCTTGGAGACCAGACTCAGGATGGGGACTTCGGTTCTAGGTAGGCTTGGGAACAGGGTTGCGGTCCGGGGGCTGGACTGGCCCAGGGGCCCACGCTCACTGAAGAGGCCTCTTCCCACAGACTGCGGGGCCGGGGTCGGCGCCGAGTGCCTGAGGTGGATGAGGAGGCCCCGGAGGAGGAGGAGAAGGAGCCGGCGCCTCAGCCCCCGCAGTCAGATGACACCCGCGTGGAGAACATGGACATCAGCGATGACGGTGAGGGGCCCGGCCAGCCGAGGGTGGGCGGCAAAGGCAGGGCCGAGCGCCCCGGGGCAAGGAGATGATCCGAGCAGGGGTCTCCTGTGTTTCCTCCAGAGGAGGGTGGAGCTGCCCAGTCCGGGTCCCCAGAGGTGCTGGAGGAGGACGAGGCGGAGCTGGAGCTGCAGAAGCAGCTGGAGAAGGGGCGCCGCCTGCGGCAGCTGCAACAGCTCCAGCAGCTGCGGGACAGCGGCGAGAAGGTGAGGCGGCCCCAGCGGCTGCGTGCGGGGCGGGCGTGCGCTGGCCTCTGCAGGGCCAGGGCCTGCGGGGACCGGCGCGTCTGTGGTGACCTGTCCTCAGGAGCACGGCACCCGTGTTCCAGGTTGGGTGGGCTTCCTTGTTTAATGTGATGTCGTGAGCAGATTTCTTCAAGCTCGAGCAGTGTTTTTGCTCTAAGACGTTTTAGGGTTGGAGCCTTCCCCGTCTTCCCTTCTGTGGCTGCGTGTTGCACGCCTGCTGCGAGTCAGGCATTGTCCCGGGGGCGGGGAGTCCTTGGTGAGCAGGACAGCGAGGGGCCCCTGCTTGTAGAGCTGCCTCTCTAGCTGCGGCCGGTGGGAGGGGGGGGGGCAGGACGGCAGTGAGCGGGGCAGCAGTGAACGGGTATACACATGCGCACACTGCGCTTCTGGTAGCGCCTGGGGCTGGGCAGACTGGCGGTGGGATGGCCGAGCAGATGGCTGGAGGGCTGGCGACCTGCGTCCGCTGTTCAGGGGAGACCTTGCAGGGGGCGGCATTTGAGACTGAAATAACACCGAGGAGCAACACTCGCAGAGATGCGGGGCGGAGGTGGGCGGGCAGACCCGGCACTTAACCAGCCAGCCGGAGGGTGTCCTGGGAGGAATGGCCTAGAACACTCAAGGGCCTGGCGGTGTGAGCTGAGCAGAGGCCAGGGGAGCGTTGTGGCCGCGAGCATTGCTCAGCGCCAGCCTGGGCCGGGCCCTGCCCGCATGCCTTGTGTGTCCGCTCCATGTTCACGGCAGCTCCCTGTGAGGAAGGTTCTGTTACCTGCGTTTTGTAGAGGAGGAAACTGAGGCACAGAGGCCTCGGGCAGGTGGGGCCAGGGTTCCATGGCTGTAAGTGGCAGAGCTGGGGTTTGAACAGCCTGACTCCAAAGTCCATGCTTTTCACCCCATGCCTCCCGCCTGGGGGGGGGGGTGGGGAGAGGCTGGAGCAGGGACCCTGCGCGCGGCCTGGGGGGCTGAGCTGTGGGGGCTCGTGCAGAGGCATCGGAGAAGCAGCAGGCCCCGAGGCAGATGACAGCGCCGGCAGGGGGGCGTCACAGAAGCCGAGAGCCCCGGCGGGGTAGGGCGTCTTCTGACTGCTGGGATACGGTCCCGTTTGGTACCGTGGAGTCAGCGAGACCAAGGCGATGAGGAAGCCAGGGCGGCGACTCGGGACAGGCCCTCGGCGGCGGCGGCCGCGGGCGGCCTGCACGGATGCTGGTGGCGTTGGGCTTGCGGTCTCGGCCGCAGTCGCTCGGCTGCTCTGCCGTCGCGGGAAAGCGGCCCGATCGCAGGGTGAGCGGCTCGGCTGCAAGCCGCTAAATCTTGACTCGGAAGAGCAGGTGTTGGGCCGGGCGGTGTCCGCCGCCGCCGTAAAGAGGGTCAGGGACACGGGGCCGGAGCCGAGAGCGCGGACGTCTGTCCCCGTGGAACTTCTGTTCTACTGAGGGGACGTGCAAGACAAAAGCAGCATCCGCTGGGAGGACCCCGGGAGCAGAAACAGGAAAAGGCAAGGCGGTGGAGGGGTGGGGCGTGAAGGAGTGCCCCCATTTTAGGTCTGCCGGTCACGGTGGGCCTCCCCGAGGACGTGACCGTCGAGAGCCAGGGGAAGTGAGCCTCGGCAGCATCCCAGGGCGCAGTTCCAAGCTGAGGGAGCGCCCGGCTCCCGACGCCCTGAGGCAGGAGCCACCGGACTTGCTCGGGAGGTTGGCTGCGGCCTGCGTGGCGGCGGTGGCGGGAGCCGCAGGGAGAGCGACGGGGAAGGAGACGGTCACAGGCGGCGCCAGGTAGATCCTTGCTGTTGCGGTACGTTCCGCGGGTAGAGGAAGACGACCGGAGGCTGTCGTCGCCCAGTTGAAGTGATGGTCGACTGCGCCGCTGGCCATGGAGGCAGGAGGCGGCGGCCACGCCTGGAATGCGTTTTGAGGGGAGCAGCAGCAGCGTTTGTCGGTGGATTGCGTGCGAGCTCGTGAGCGGGTACGGGAAGTACGGCTGACCGCCGGGAATCCCGAGTTGGACAGCTGGCCGTCGGCTGAGTTAGGGAACAGGTAGGGCCGTTCCCGGGAAGAGCTGGGGCCGGAACAGGTTTGGAGCAGATAACAAAGCGTTCGGTTTGGGTTAAGCCCAAGCTGCCTTTTCGTTAGCGGTGATTCATACTGAACAGGCAGTGGGATGCGAGATCCTGAACTTTAAGGGAGAGGCTGAGACTGGAGTTACAAATGCGGAAGTCAGGAAGCGTGTAGACGGGAGTCAAAGCCATAGGATCGCTGGAGTCCCCAGGACGGTGAGTGTGGATAGAGGAGAGGAGCTGGAGAAGGAGAGTGAGTGAGGACGGCAGAGGACAGGGTGTCGTCCTGGCGGTCCCGTGACAAGAGGCTCTTGCGAGGAAGCATCCGCGACAGATGTCCCAGAGAATTTGGGTCTTGGGAATGAGCATCGACCTTTGGATTGGGCAGCGTGACGGTCACTGATGCTCTTGTGTAAGGTGGCCTCCGTGGGGTGGTGGGAAATGAGGGCCAGGCCACGCAGGCTTCAGCAGGGTCGCTGGTAATACAAGATCACCAGATGAGAGCCGGTTGTGTTTCCATATGCTGCGAGAGATGGAAAGTACAATATTAAAAAAGATAGCGTTTGTGAAGGCAGTGTAGACAGGGAAGTAATGTGGATAAGCAACAGAAAGCAAAACGGAGAAGCAGCAAGCTGGATTGCAACCAAATAAAAGGAATACACGATGTGCAAGATCTATGTGGGGAAATTGGAGTCCGTCTTTGAAAGACAGTGAAGAATACATAAAGAGACTGTTGTGTTAGGCAGCTGGGGCCACCATGACAGAATGCCGCAGACTGGGTGGCTTCAGCAACAGAGATTTGTTTCTCAAAGTTCTGGAGTCTGGAAGTTACAGATCAAGGTGCTGGTAGGTTTGGTTTCTTCTGAGGCGTGTAGGTGGCCACCATCTTGCTGTGTTCTCTCATGGCCTGGGTGCGTCCATCGTGTCCCTTTCTCTTAGGCGAACACCAACCTACTGGATTAGAGCCCTGCCCTTATGACCTTCTTTGACCTTAATCATCTCCTTAAAGGCCCTGTCTCCAAATACAGTCACACTGGGGGCAGGATTTCAAACATACAAATTTTCGGAGGACACAATTCAGTTCATAACAGCCATGTTCGTGGTTAGGACTCAGTAGCGTAAAGATGTTCATCTGCTTACATTAATTGGTAGATTAAATGCAATTCCAGTAAAAATTCCCAAAAGGATTTTTGTGGAACCTGGAAAGCTCGTTCTTAAATTTACTTGGAAGATCAAAGGGCAAAAAAAAAGCCAAGATGCTTTCAATAATAAAGTGGTAGCCTTTGCTCTGACAGATATGACTTTATGTCATTGTGGTAATTGAGGTGGTGAAATAGTGGCGTAAGGACGGACTGACAGGACGGAGGCCGAGTAGAGTGCCCAGGAACAGACTCCTGAGTAGGACAGCTGCTGTGCCAGCGGGAAAGGGCGCTCGGTTCAGCAGGTGCTGTCTGGACGGTCACTTACCTATTTGGAAAAAAGTGAAATTGGGTTTGTACCTCACACACGATTTACTTACAGATAGATTAAGAACTTAAAAGTGTGGGGCGCCTGGGTGGCTCAGTCGTTAAGCATCTGCCTTTGGCTCAGGTCATGATTCCAGCGTCCTGGGATCGAGCCCCGCATCAGGCTCCCTGATCTGCTGGGAGCTGCTTCTTCCTCTCCTACTCCCCCTGCTTGTGTTCCCTCTCCAGCCGTGTCTCTGTGTCTCTGTCAAATAAATAAAATCTTTACAAAAAAAAAAAAGGAAAGAACTTTAAAAAATTAACATTCTAGAACAAGGTTAAGGAAATGATGTTTGTGACTTTGTGGCAGAGAAAGATTTTTTTCTTTTGTAAATTGCATTAAAATACATAGAACATCAAATTTACCATCTTCACCATTTTCAAGTGTCCAGTTCCCCTGAACTGTTAAATCTGCTCACATGGTGCAGCCAGCCCCACCATCCACCCCACAGCTCTTCTCATCTCGTAAAGCTGAAACTCTGTCCCCGTTAGACACTGACTTCCCTCCCCCCACCCCTGCTGCCACCGGCCTACTTTCTGTCCCTGTGATTTTGACTACTCTAGGGACTGCCTATAAGGGGAGTCACAGAGGGTTTTTTGTTTTTGTTTTTGTTTTTTTGTTTTTGGGTGACTGGATCATTTCAAGAGAAAGGTTTTTTAAGATATAAATGTAAAGCATAAACCACGAGGAAAAAACCTAATTTAACTATTTAGAAATTAAGAACTTCAGTTTTTTTGAAGAGGTACCGTAAGGAGAAGGTATTTGCCCATGTGGATATAACCATCAATGGGTTGGTGCCAGGAATATGCAAACGACAAAAATTGGCAAAACAGAAAAATAGGCAGAAGACCTCAGCGGGCAGTTCACAGAAGTGGAAAGAAAAATGGTCAGTAAAATCCCCAAGGGGGGGCGCCTGTGTGGCTCAGGTCATGATCTCGGTGTCGTGAGATGGAGCCCCGTGTCGGGCTCCGTGCTGGGCGTGGAGTCTGCTTGAGATCCTCTCTCCCTCTGCTCTGCCCCCTGGTCGTGCGCGCTCTCTCTCTCTCAAAACAAAAACAACGCTCAGTGAGGCCCGAACGGCAGACTAAAACAATGACGGACCAGGTCATACCCACGTCATTTGGCAAAAATGTCAAAGTCGGACAGTATCAAGTGTCGGGATTTGGAGCAGCCAGAATTCTTACACACGCTTTGCGGGAATGGAGGGGAGTCTGATGAGATCGGGAAGGCGGTGAAGTGTTATTGTAGAGGCAAGTGTGTGTGCCCTTCGGCCTAGCACCCCCACTCCTGCACGTGTACCCCAGAAACGTTTGCCCGCGTGCTTCAGGAGACGAGCATCTGATAGGTTGTATTTGCATTATTTGTGCTAACAGAGAAGGCCCCTCCGCGGTGCGCGGGGGAGCCAGATGAAGATACGTTCGCGTCATGGAACGTGATTCTGTAGTGAAAAGCTAGGAAGTACAGCCACTCAGGTCAAGATGAGTTTTAAAATACAAAGCAAATCGTAGGGGAATCAGATTCAGATTATATAATCTTTTAAAAATGCACAACAAAATAATACCCTGTTGGTGGATAGGTCCTCATGTGGAAAAACTAAAGAAAAGCCAGTGAATCGTGACCACAAATAAGGGGCGAGGAGATACTCAGGCTTGGGAGAGTATTAATAGTGTTTCTCAGACCGGGCGATGGGTGCCTGGGTGTGTGTGTGTGGTGGTTACTGTTTTTAAAAACATGCACGTGTTAAATAGAAGCCTTTTATGTTTATGATGCCATTCACTAAAAAAATAAATGGAGTGTAATAACATGGAAGGGGCGTTGAGTGGATATGGTGGCTGGAAACTTCCCTGAGGAGCTTGCTGTCAGGGGAAAGCAGGGGGGGGAAGGGGGAGGGAGCGGAGATCCTAGGCAATCCTGCGTGCTTATGGGAATGACGCAGTAGAGGGGACAGCGGGGACTGTCAGTGGTGTCAGGAGCAGAGAGGTGAGGGGAGCCGTGCCGGGCAGGAGGGTGGCCCGAGGGAGGAGCGAGGCAGAAGGGGTGAACGGGTGGTGGGTGCTGGAAGCATGTGGGAGTTGCACAGGGCATCTTTCCGCCCTCTGGCCTCAGGGAAGGGTTCTGGAAGAAGCGGTGTTTATGTTGAGTCCTAAAACGGGTTTGTGGGGTGAAGGGAGGGTGGCAGTGGTGCGGTATGCTCTGGTCCCGGGGAAGACGTGGGGCTGTGGGGCGTGGGAGAAGGGCCATGTAGAATTTGGATATTAATTTAAATGGCAGAAGGAAGCCATTGATGGCTTTGGAGCAGAGTGGAGAGCGGACTGGGAGTCAGGGAGGAAGCAGAGACCAGACGAGGCCTTCTGCAGACAGTCAGAGGGCTTGTCTTACTGCCATCGGGGAGGATTCGGGGTTTCTGGGTCTCAATGGCACCTCCCCAGAAACTTCTGGGTTTGCCCACAGCTGCTCCCTCCCCCAGGTGGTGGAGATCGTGAAGAAGCTGGAATCTCGCCAGCGGGGCTGGGAGGAGGACGAGGATCCAGAGCGGAAGGGGGCCATCGTGTTCAATGCCACATCGGAGTTCTGCCGCACCTTGGGCGAGATCCCCACCTACGGGCTGGCCGGCAACCGGGAGGAGCAGGAGGAGCTCATGGTGGGTCCCTGCGGAGCCTGCCTCTCCCCTCCCCGCCCCTCCCCTACTCCCCTCTGCTGTTGGTTCGGGTCCCCCCTGCCAGTCAGGTCCTGGTCAGGTTCTCCGTAACTCTAACAAGCCTTGGTGCTCCAGTGGGTTAGGCTGGCTGGGGGGCTGGGGCTCCCTGGGCTGACCCTGCTGTCTGACCCCCAGGACTTCGAACGAGACGAGGAGCGCTCGGCTAACGGCGGTTCGGAGTCTGACGGGGAGGAGAACATCGGCTGGAGCACAGTCAACTTGGACGAGGAGAAGCAGCAGCAGGATGTGAGGGGCGCGGGGGCGAGGCGGGGGCCGGAGGCGGAAGAGCAGGAGAGCGCAGCTGATGGGGTTGAGGCCGCCCCCCGGGCCCCCGGCCCAGCTCTGGCCTTCCTTGCTAGAGCAAGGGGCTCGTGGCCTCAGAGCCCCGCTGTCCTGCTCTGTGACGGGGTCTGCAGAGCTCAGTGTCATGGCGAGGCATCTGGCCCAGCGCCCGGTCACGGGAAGGACCACAGTTGTGTGTGCTGGGGGCGAGGGGGGTAAGGGGGTGAGAAGAGCCCGTGCGGCCCACTTACCACCTTTCTCCCCGCGTGCTGCCCCCCAGTTCTCTGCCTCATCCACCACCATCCTGGACGAGGAGCCCATCGTGAACAGAGGGCTGGCAGCTGCCCTGCTGCTGTGTCAGAACAAAGGTGAGGGGCTGTGAGCCTCGGAGGGGCGGGGTGCTGGCACGGCGTCCTCTGCTCCCCCTGCTGCCTCCGCCTCTCCTCTCGTTCCCCGGGCCGAGAGCTGCTCTTCTGCACCCTATCCTGGGGCAGTCCTAGCAGCATCTGGCCTTTCTGCTCTGCGTCACCCCATTTTGAGGGTTTTGCCGCTTACCCCCATGACGCACCACTCACCCTTCAGTCTCGGTGTGGCTGGGGAGAATCGGGGCAGTTGAAGCGGTCAGGCCGTGGTGCGGAGAGGGCCCGGCGTGAGGACCCCGTGGAGGGCAGCAGCCTGGAGTCTGACCGCCGCCTGTCCCCAGGGCTGCTGGAGACCACAGTGCAGAAGGTGGCCCGGGTGAAGGCGCCCAACAAGTCCCTGCCATCGGCCGTGTACTGCATCGAGGACAAGATGTGAGTGCGGCGGGGCGGGCAGAGGGTTATGGGGTGGCGCCGGCCGGGAAGGCTGCCGGGAACCCCAGGCGCACCGCGGGCAGCGGCTGGCTCTTAGGACCCCTCTCTCGGCCCAGGGCCATCGACGACAAGTATAGCCGGCGGGAGGAGTATCGAGGATTCACCCAGGACTTCAAGGAGAAGGACGGCTACAAACCCGACGTGAAGATCGAGTACGTGGATGAGACGGGCCGGAAACTCACACCCAAGGAGGTGAGCGGGGCTGGGGTGATTGAGTCACGGAGAGGTGGGGCCCCTACCCTTCCCAGATGAGGCGGTGCTGCACCGTGGGGCCCTCAGTGCCCCAGTTTCCATCTCTGGTGGGCCCAGCGGGCCCCATCACAGTCCTGGTTCCTTTGCTCACCAGCCCCCTCAGTGGCTTGACCTACCCGCGGGGCCTCCTTTCTTGGGGGGTGGCATCCAGGCCATGGGCTGACTCGTGCTCGCTGTCCTGTGCCCCTGCCCCACATGCTTCCAGCACCCTCCCCCCGGGTGTGCTACCCCCCCAGCCCCAGCCCACTGGCCGCCTCAGCCTCCATGCACCGGTCCCACTCAGGATCCCGAGTGACCCCATCACAGCACATCCAGCCCCAGAACCCGTCTCCCCAACTCTGGGGAGCCTCCAGAGGGTACCAAGGTCGCGGCCCTTCTCCCAGCCCCTTCCCACCACCCCTCAGCCCCACACGGGTCGGGTGAGTCCCCACCCCTTCCCTGCCCTCTGGGCACAGGCAGCTCTAACACCATTCCCACCCGTGTCCCCAGGCTTTCCGGCAGCTGTCCCACCGCTTCCACGGGAAAGGCTCGGGCAAGATGAAGACGGAGCGGCGGATGAAGAAGCTGGACGAGGAGGCGGTGGGTGGCCCCCGGAGACGTGGGGTGGCTTCCGCACCTGCAGGTTCTGGGGTGGCTGGTGGCCTGGGTTCCGCGCCTGCCCTGTGCTGACTGGCCCTCCTCCTGCAGCTCTTGAAGAAGATGAGCTCCAGCGACACGCCCCTGGGCACAGTGGCTCTGCTCCAGGAGAAGCAGAAGGCCCAGAAGACGCCGTACATCGTGCTCAGCGGCAGCGGCAAGAGCATGAACGCGTGAGTGGGGCGGCGCGGGGGCTGACGGGGTGGGAAGGCCGGTGCCGGTGGACAGCCTCATGCCCCTCTTCTCTCTGCAGGAACACCATCACCAAGTGAAGCGGATCTCCCTTCTGATGCCCTCTCCGACTTTAATAGTAAATAAAGTTCCCTCCTTATTTTTTCCTCCTTCGTCATGGTCAGATTCCGGGGTTAGACCCGGGAGGAGGGGCAGGCGGCGCTGGGGGGAGCAGCCACGCGCTGCCCTCAGGCGGGCCCTGGCTGCTGTGTGACCTCAGGCAAGTCACCAGACCTCTCTGAGCCGTAATTCTGCCGTTTGTACACTCCAAACATGTCTGTTCCATTGAAGTTCGTTCGTTCGTTCGTTCATTCATCCACCTGGAATTTAGAGGCGAGCCAGACCCCTCAGAGGTGGCTTCGAGTCTGGTGTCTGCTCGGTATGACCCGGCCATCCGATGACACAGATAAGTAAGAGAGGAGGGAGAAAACCGTCCAGATCCTCTAGGCCGGCCTCCGCCCCCACCCTGGGCCCCAGCCGGCTGAAGAAGCCAGGTGGTTTATTTTCTCAGCCCCTTGCCCTCACCACCCCTGGCTTCGTTGTACGGGTCTTGGCGGTTGTCAAAGGTCACATGTTATTCTAGGCCCGGCTGGCTTTCAGGTGAGAAGGGGAGGTGTTTTTAGCGCCTCGCTCACGCTGGTCTCTCCCAGCCTCCGTTGCTATGCAGGTCACTTCCCGGGGGCCCAGGACTACGTGGAGGTGCCACCCCACGCTCCGTACCGCCTTGGTCTGCGTGGAGGCTTGTCCCGCGTGCCGTTACCCAGGGAGGTGGGCTCTGAAGGACGCTGGCGCGTGCTGCCCAGGGACACACTGGAGCCCCGAATTGAGGGCAGGGCGACCAGTGGCTCCTGTGGGTGTCAGAACCGGTGTCCTGCCCCTGCCGAGGCCCAGGTGCGTGCCAGGTTCACAGATTTGTGTTGAATGAAAGCAAACACTAAGTAGAAGGGAAGGATGGTTTAAGTTCTCCTGGAATAAATACGGGCAAGGACAACAGTTGTCCTGGCGGATGGCTCGTAGTGACGGTTGCATGACAAGCCAGCAAGCGGTCCCATCACGCTTTCTTGAGCTCCTTGTCTCCCTCATGTGAGGTCTCACTCTGATTTAATTTTCGCCTTGGCTGCTTCTCCCGTCCCTCGGGGAGGTGTCCGCAGGCGTGGAGCACTGGGCTGGGGGCGGCGCTCCGGACTCTGCGCCGTCCTCCCGGAAGCTCGTGAGGCTCAGTGGTGGGGTGCGCGGTCTGTCCCTGGTGCGGCTCCCGCCCTGGCCGTGCCGTAGCTCTGCCTCACCCTCTGCAGGCAGGCGTCCCTGGGGAGGTTGTCACCGCTGTCAGAGCCGGAAACAAGGCTTTGTCGGGAGTGACAGTGGACCAGGGTCACGCTGATCCGGTTTAGCCTAAGATGCCACCAAACTCTGACCCTGGTAACTGAATACACAGTAAAAGGTGAACCAGGGACTAGGAAGGGCTTCCAGTGACACTCGGGCCACCTCCAGGAAGCCCCCGAGTTGGTGCTGTCTGCCTGCATCCTCTCCTCACACCGGCTGCTGGTCCCTTCTGTGCGCTGACACACACTGGCCACGTCCCAGGCTGTGTCCACCCACCTGGCTGGGCCCAGGAGGCAGCAAGGAGTCAGCTCGGCCCCCGAGGGGTAGGAGGGGCCGAGGACTGGACCACCAAATCCTTTGAGGCCTGAGCCCAGAGGGTGGGCAGAACCCGGGGAAAGGGTGCGTCCCAGCTCTGCAGCTCAGTGTGGGGCCCCACCAGCAATACTTGCCCAGACCCTTGCCAGCGGGGGCAGTACTTCTGCCATGGAGGCTGGGGCTGAGGTCAGTGAGCTCTTAGCCGGGGCGGGGGGCCATGCAGCTGGGGCAGGAACCATCAGGGCTGCTCTTCCATGGACGAGCTGTTTGACCCCGGGCAACTTACCACTGAGTCTCCGTGTTCCTTGCAAAACAGGGGACATGATCTTGGGCTTCCAGGGCTGGTGTAAAGCACAGTTGACGTTCATCCTTCTGTTACTTCAACACCTAGTTAGCATCAGCTGCGGCCCGAGGAGAAGGAGCAGAGCCAACAGCCGGCCTGGGCCCCGGGGGTCTGATGGGTTGGGCAGACTCGGAGCTAGGGCAACGCTCGACGTGAACAGGACTGGAAAGGGTCTAGCCAGTGCCCCTCCACATGGCGCCTGGCCCCTCAGAAGGGCTCCAGAGAGCCCTGCCTTAACTTACAGAAGCCCGTTCATCCCCTTGCCAAGCATCTTCCTTCTCCGCCACCGGCGCACACGGCACCCTCACTAAGAAGACCCAGGGGCCGCCCAGGACCCCTTCTCCACTCCCTGCTCAGCTCAGTTCTCAAGGAGGCCCAGCACGGAGGCCAAGTGGCCAAAGCGGGCTTGAGCTGGGCACTGAACGGGGGCAGGATGGTTCCCGTCCTTGCTCGAGCGGTCTTGCTGTGTCTGGGCCGTGCGGGCACTCTCCCCAGTCTCCCGACCTGGGAGGTCAAGTCCCAGTGGCCGTACTTAGCCTGTGGCTCCACCTGGCAGTTCACGGCCTGTTCTGTTTCCCCCATTGTGGGGAAAGGGCTGCCAAGCCCACAGGACCAGAACCTGCCCCCTTCCGGATCCAGCAGGATCCCTACTTTCTCCCTGCCCCCTTCTAGAGGGGGCTGGCTGAACGTAGAAGCCTTCACCCCACTTCATATCCTGGGGGCTAACCCAGCTCTCCCGGTGCAACGGGAAAAACGTGCTCCTCTGGATGGCCCTCAGAGCGCAGGCTGGTGGGCAGAATTCTTACCTGTTCTGTCCCTGAGGTGCCATTCTTGGTGCCCCTCAGTGCCAAGCCCACGACTGCGGCCGGAGCTGGGCTCCTTGCGCCACCTGTACCAGCTGGCATCCTCAGGAAGGGCTTGGCTCAGGTGGCCGAAAGCTGACGGAGCAGAGCGAGAGGCTGGCTCTGGGCTGCCAAGCCTCTGGGTTTCAAGGTCAAGGGCCCAGAGAGGACTGTTTCCCAGAGGAGGGGGGGTGTGGCAGCAGGAGGAACATTCAAATTCCCTTTCTCTCCTTGGTCACTGGGCCAGGTCTCCCCCCCCCCCCCCTCCATCACTCATCATTTATGCGCTCGTGGGTGTGTTCCCTAACCCCGCCAAGCCCGCCTCCTCGGCTCCGGGATGGAGAAAAAAGCTCCCACCTCAGATTTCCCAAGTTTTGCCAGCGGGAGCCCCTGGAAGCTGGCTTTGGTGTCCTTTTGATGTGTCTGTCCATCCTTCTTTAAGCCCGTCCTTACTTTCTGGTAAAGCAAGTGCACCAGGCCCGGCTGTAGTTGCTCTGCCCTCATTCTGGGATCGGCCATTTCCCCAAAGCACCCGGTTCCTTTTAGCGAAGGCAGCATTAAAACCCAAGATCTGGATGTTGTGCATGCTCACTGCTACGGGGGTGTCCCCGCTCTCGAGTCCTCGCAGTGGCGGAGCTAGGAAACAAACATATGACATTTCCATCTGGATTCATTTCTCTATACTTGGGTGTATTGAAAACGGTTACACCGAGAGCTCCAATTCCTGTCCAACACCGCGGGGCTCATTCTACGTTTCTTCTTTTCACATTTAACTCCCTTCTCTGATAATAAGGAGCTTGCCTCCCTTTCTCCTCAAGATACTGACTTCTTGGATCAATTTCCAGGATGTATATCGTCTCCTGTCACTGCTGTCACCCTCTTCTCCCCACTTCACCCATTTTGCAGCGCTTCTGGCTGGGCCATGGATGCCACCCGTGCCCCTGGCGCGGATGCCTTCCTCACTCCACCCCCATGATACCCCCTCACTGCGCTCAGACTCCCTCTGCCCCCATGATGCCTGCGCCGGCTGCTCAGGTCTTGCCCCCACTCTGATGGGCAGGGACACCCTCCTCACTGGGCTCCGGCCGCAGCACCCACTGCTCCTCTGACGACCCCCTCTAGGCCGCCCCGACCCCACCTCCCCACCCAAGCACACACAGGGCTCTGGCTTTGCTCCACCTACAGGCTTTCAGTCTCAGAAGACATCCTCTTAATAGTTATATATTTTAGAGTCCAGTTGTTTTCTGTACAAAGGAGTACATGTTCCTTGTAAAATTCTAACGCAAAAGCTTGAAGAATCAAGACTGCTAAAGCCAGACAGATCTCTGAACTTTTGAGTGAGCAAAGGTGGGGGGATATTAATATATACAAATAATCTTATCTTGTCTAAAATAATGGAAGAAAAAATTGAGTGGAGACATGGAAGAAATCTGGACTAAAAAAAAGAAAAAAAAGTCAAGACTTTTCTTGCCTCTCCTGTACTTGATTATATTTCAGGGTCACCAAATAGCTGATAATGAAAAGCTTTTCATTTTAGAAAAATTCCAGGGGTGCCTGGGTGGCTCAGTCGTTAAGCATCTGCCTTCGGATCAGGGCATAACCCCAGTGTTCTGGGATCGAGCCCCACATGAGGCTTCTCCGCTGGGAGCCTGCTTCTTCCTCTCCCACTCCCCCTGCTTGTGTTCCCTCTCTCGCTGGCTGTCTCTGTCAAATAAATAAATAAAATCTTTAAAAAAAAATTCCAGCCAAGAATCCAGAACTAACGATCTAATTAGAAAAATCACCATTTTGCAATGCCTCGTTAATGAAGAATGTGGGTGAACGTGATCAACCAACAGCTGCTAAAACCATCACGTGAAGGTTGGTAGGGAACTTAATCACTGATGCATCTTGCCAACAACTCCTGAACCCACGAGTCAGTTTTCACATCATGAAAAGCAGAACCCGCCTCCTGATGTGACGTCATCTGTGAAGCATTCCTTCCAAAATCAGTGCTTCTAAGTGTGCCTAGCCCTCTACACGAAACACGGGCAGCGGCAGCGCGCACAAGACGTCACCACTAGGATGCCGTCAGCCAGATCAGGCGTGGGTGGTCCGCAGGCAAGTGAACTCATTTCTCCAAAAATAAAAGGCACGAGAAAAGATGAGAAGGGACTGCAGCGGATGAAAGAGACACAGAGACATCCACAGGAATGCACGGTGTCGACCCTGTTTGGACCCTCACGCAAACAGGATTGGAGAAACATATTTAAGATTTTCAGAGCAATCTGAACACAGACTATTGGATGAGAAAATCAAGCAACTATGAATGTTGTTGAATATGGTGCAGGCATGACGGTTACGTTAAGATAAAAAATCCTTATCTGCTAGAGAGACTTGTAATATACACGTACATATATTATGCATATCATATGTGTATTAAAGTGTATATAACAGGAGGATGGGATGAGATCCGGAATTTGCTTTAAGTTCCCCCAACATTGAAAAATAAAGACAGAAAAGGGGTGCCTGGGTGGCTCAGTCGGTTAAGTGTCTACCTTCGGCTTAGGTCATGATCTCTGGGTTCTGGGCTTGAGTCCCAGGTCAAGCTCCCTGCCTTGCGGGGAGCCTACTTCTCCCCCTCCCTCTGCCTGCTGCTCCCCCTGCTTGTGCTCGCTCTCTCTCTCTCTCTGTCAAATAAATAAATAAATAAAATCTTTAAAAAAAGAGAGAGAGAAAGAAAAGGAAAATATGGGGAGTGGGGATCTATGAGGCAGGGCTCCCAAGATGATGGTTATTGAAGCTGGGTGATGGGTTCTAGGGAGTTCCCCTATTCCATTCCGTCTACTTTTGAGGATGTTTGAAAATTCCTATTACAAAAGTTTGTTTAAAAAGAGAGAGTAAAAATATGTTGGCTTAGCAACAGAAAAATGTACGTATGTTCAGCCAAGACCATGAACAAGAATGTTCAGAACAGCACTATTTATAACCATCCCAAACTGGAAACGGCCCAAGTGTCCGTCAGCCCTAGAATGGGTAAGTAAATGGTGGATATTCATGTGATGGAATGAAAACCATGGAGGACGCTCATAGACCCAGCACAGAAGAAGCCAGATATAAAATTGTACGCATTGCTTCCATTACTACAAAAACAGGAAAGGAATTTATGCTATTAGAAGTCAGCATGTTGTTTCTGGGCGCAGAGACTGAAAAGGAGCAGGGAGGGGCAACTAGGGGAGCCGGGCCGGGCATGAGTTCTTTCTTCATCTGGCTGCTGGATACAGGCCTGTTCGCTCACGTTGTGGGAATATATTGAGCTGTGTACTTACTATTTTTGTACTGTATTGGATGAATATTCTTCAATAAGAAACTTGAAGTGCAGGTGCCTGGGTGGCACAGTTGGCTGAGCGACTGATTCTCGGTTTCCGCTTGGGCTGTGATCTCAGGGTCGTGAGATCGAGCCCCACATTGGGCTCCGCACTCAGTGCAGAGTCTGCTTGAGACTCTCTCTCTCCCTCTCCCTCTGCCCAAATTAACAAATAAATCTTAAAAGAAAGAAAGAAAGGAAGAAAAACTTAAAGTGTTCGCTTCAGCAGCACATATACTAAAACTGGGAGGATGCAGAGAAGATGAGCCGAGCTCCTATGCAAGGACGACACAGCAAACTGGTGAAGTGTTCCATATTTTTGTAAACAAAAATGATTAAATAAAACATTTACAGTAAAAAAAAAAAAACCCAAACCTTAAAGATATATAGGCTTGAGAAAGAGGCCGGGCTCTGGTACATTATCACAGATCCAGAAGAAATCAAGGTAATCACGGGAGAGAAGGTTTTGAGAAAAAGTAGGACAACCGGCTGGAAAATTCAGAGGAAATTAATAACTTCCTAGGATAATGTAAAATACCAAGATTGACCCTGAAATTCAAGTTCATGAATAGATTCATTACCAAATAAGAGATTAGAAAGATGATTAAAGTTGGTGAAGACAGAAAAAATATAAGGCCCCTCGTTAAGAAAAAGCAAAAAAAAAAAAATCAAAGAAATTTTGGCCCCTTTTATAAGATTGTAAATTGCTTCACTAACTAAATTTGTTAAAGCTAAAAAAATTCTGGGGCACCTGGATGGCTCAGTCGTTAAACGTCTGCCTTTGGCTCAGGGCATGATCCCAGGGTCCTGGGATTGAGCCCCGCATCAGGCTCCTCCGCTGGGAGCCTGCTTCTTCCTCTCCCACTCCCCCTGCTTGTGTTCCCTCTCTCGCTGGCTGTCTCTCTCTCTCTGTCAAATAAATAAATAAAATCTTTTTTTTTTAATTCCTATTGCTCATTGTATTATCTTATAAGCTGGTTCTTAGATCCCGGGAAGTTTATCTTTTTCTCTTATGAATAAATAAAAAGTTCATGCTAAGATATGTCACGCATTGTTTTCAATAATTACATAAGTAACCAAAATGTCCAAATGTTTCAATTTGGTGAGAACTGAGGGAAGTCCATAAACTTCCATTCACTTGAGGTATAAGGAACTAGTAAGAACTCACTTACCTTGCTCTCTCATTTCCCAGGCCTGTAACCTGCTGTCTTCCTCCTGCAGTTGCTTCAAACAAAGAGCCACTATTAGTTTTCCAAATCTAAACAACGTAGGGGCGCCTGGGTGGCTCAGTCAGTTAAGCATCTGCCTTCTGCTCTGATCATGATCCCAAGGTCCTGGGACTGAGCCCCACGTCAGGCTCCCTGCTCAGTGGGGAGTCTGCTTCTCCCTCTCTCTCTGTTCCTCTCACTCACTCATGCTCTCTCTCTCGCAAATAAATAAAATCTTTAAAAAAAAATTAAACACAATGTAAATCTTTGTTGTGGTTATTCTTTGAACTATCAAAAAAGGCACCAGACCCGGATGGTTCCATCTCAAACGCTATTTACACTATTCCAGATCCGAGAGAAAGATGGTAAGTACTCTAACATGCTTTATGTTGTTCATAAAATGGTAATGGCCAAATCCGATAAAGATACTGCAAAAATGAATCTTGCTTATAAATAATATAGATGCAAGCCCTCTAAATAAAATACCAAATCAGGGGCGCCTGGGTGGCTCAGTCGTTAAGCGGCTGCCTTCAGCTAAGAGCGTGATCCTGAAGTCCTGGGATCGAGCCCCACATCAGGCTCCTCCGCTGGGAGCCTGCTTCTTCCTCTCCCACTCCCCCTGCCTGTGCTCCCTCTCCCGCTGGCTGTCTCTCTCTCTCTGTCAAATAAATAAATAAAATCTTAAAAAAAAAAACCACAAACAAATCAGGGCACCTGGGTGGCTCAGTCAGTTAAGCGTCTGACTCTTGATCCCAGCTCAGGTCTTGATCTCAGTTCAAGCCCCACATTGGGCTCCATGCTGGGTGTGGAGACGACTTAAAAAACAAACAAATTAAATCAAATCCAGCAGAGTACAAAAGAATAATGCAGCATGAGGTTTATTCTAGAAGTGTAAGGGTGATGCGCCATGGAGAATCTACTGACATAATTCATCACTCACACACAATTAAATAAGAAAACCATATGGGGCGCCTGGGTGGCACAGCGATTAAGCATCTGCCTTTGGCTCAGGGCGTGATCCCGGCGTTCTGGGATTGAGCCCCACATCAGGCTCCTCCGCTATGAGCCTGCTTCTTCCTCTCCCACTTCCCCTGCTTGTGTTCCCTCTCTCGCTGGCTGTCTCTATCTCTGTCAAATAAATAAATAAAAATCTTAAAAAAAAAAAAAAAGAAAACCATGTAATTACATCCGTTATATCTGATAAAAATACATCACCTCTTTCAGATAAAAGCCCTAAGAAAACTAGAGGCAATGACGCTGAACGCAAGTGCTGACATTTACTGACCTTCCAGAGGAGAGAGAGGTGGGGTGTGGATGCTGAGGTCCTGGGCCAGCCCAGCGAGATGCCTCCAGAAGCAGCCCTTCCCCAGCTGAGGCCACCAGAAGCTTCAAACTGGTGTTTCTCCTGGCTGTGGAGCCTCGGAGACTGGTTCTCTGACCCTCCTGAGATTCCGTGAGTGTATTAGTGAGGCTTCCTCAGAGAAACAGAACCAACGGGGTAGACACACAGGTATGAGGAGTTTTGTTACAGGAATTGGCTCACATGATTATGGAGGCTGAAAAGGCCCCCAGTGTGCTATCTGCAAGCTAGAGGCCCAGGAAAGCCCGCGGTGTAATCAGTCCACGTCTGAAGCCAAAGAACCAGGGGGACCTGGTGGTAAGCCCCCGTCCAGGTCCGAAGGCCTGAGGAGAGCCGACATCCCAGGCAGGAGAAGATGGGTGTCCCAGCTCAGAGAGCAAATTCACCCTTCCTCCCCCTTCTTTTCTCTTCAGGCCCTCAATAGATTGGGTGATGCCCACAAGCATTGGGGAGAGGGACCTCCTTTTTTTTATTTAAAAAAATTTTTAATTAAATTTTTAAATTTTTGAATTTTTAAATTTCATAGGTAGAATTTAGTGATTCATCAGTTGCATATAACACCCAGTGCTCATGACATCACGTGCCCTCCTTAATGTCCATCACCCAGTTACTCCATCCCCCCACCCCCACCCCTCCAGCAACCTGTTTGTTTCCTAGAGTTCAGCATCTCTTACAGTTCGCCTCCCTCTCAATTTTCATCTTATTTTTCCTTCGCTTCCCTATGTTCATCTATTTTGTTTCTTTTTTTTTTTAAGATTTTATTTTTTTTTTCGTCAGAGAGAGAGAGAGAGAGAGAGAGGGAAAGCACAACTGGGGGAATGGGAGGCAGAGGGAGAAACAGGCTCCTTGCTCAGCAGGGAGCCTGATGCGGGACTTGATCCCAGGACCCTGGGATCATGATCTGAGCTGAAGGCAGCTGCTTAACCAACTGAGCCACCCAGGTGTCCCATCTATTTTGTTTCTTAAATTCCACATAAGTGACATCATATGGTATTTGTCTTTCTCTGACTGACTTATTTTGTTTAGCATAACACCCTCTAGTTCCATCCACGTTGTTGTAAATGGCAAGATTTCATTCTTTTTACTGGCTGGGTAATATTCCTGTGCGTGTGTGTGTGTGTGTGTGTGTGTGTGTGTGTGTGTATGTGTGTGTGTGTGTGTGTGTGTGTGTACACATACACCATGTCTTCTTTATTCATTCATCTGTCAATGGACATCTGGGCTCTTTCCACAGTTTGGCTACTGTAGACATGGCTGCTATAAACATTGGGGTGCAGGTGCCCCTTCAAATCACTATGCTTGTATCCTTTGGATAAATCCCCAGTAGTGCAATTGCTAGGTCGTAGGGTAGCTCTATTTTTAACTTCTTGAAGAACCTCCGTACAGTTTTCCAGAGGGGCTGCACCAGCTTGCATTCCCACCAACAGTGTAAGAGGGTTCCCCTTTCTCCGAATCCTCGCCAACATCTGTTTTTTCCCTAGTCGTTGATTTTAGCCATTCTGACTGGAGTGAGGTGGTGTCTCATTGCGGTTTTGATTTATATTTCCCAGCTGCTGAGTGATGTTGGACATTTTTTCATGTGTCTGGCGGCCATTTGTATGTCTTCTTTGGAGAAATGTCTGTTCGTGTCTTCTGCCCATTTCTTGACTGGATTTTTCTTTTTTGGACGTTGAGTTTGATTTTGGATACTAGCCTTTTACCTGATAAGCCATTTGCAAATATCTTCAGGGAGGGGGACCTTCCTTACTCAGTCTGCCCATCTAAATGCTAATCTCTTCCAGAAACAGCCTCACAGACACACCCAGAAATAAAGCCTCTCTGTACCTCCCTTAGCCCAGTCAAGCTGATACGTACAATTAACATCAAAACGTGCCACCTAAAATGGTCTGCAAAATTCCTTTTCTGCTTAAAGGAAAACGGAGCCTTTTCTATTCTCCACAACTAATACTTTCTATTTGTCCTGCTTCCTGTTCTTTTCCTCCCTCCTTGCTTTCCTTTCTCAGGATTGAGTTTTTAATGCCTTTTCTTTCTCCTGGCTTGGAAATCATACACTCATTTTCTATGCTTTTGGAGATTAACCTTAACACTTAAACAAGTGTATTGACAAAGTCGAAGCTAACTCGATGGATTTATCTCTCTTCAAACTACACCTTATTTAGAACACATTATGACTACCCCTCTCTGTTCTTAGCGGTCATGTTTTCTAGTACTTTGACTTTTTAAGAGTCCTCCCCCACAAATTTCACATCGCCACCATTCCTTCTTGCCTCTCAGGTCTCTTCTCTGGAGTCACTTTCATTCTTTCTGAAGTTCATCTTCTGGAAATTCCTTCTGTCTGTTGGTGATAAACTCCTATGTTCTTTTGGTCTGCATGTCCTCGTCTTGACATAGGATAGGATGGCCGTCCTCATTCACAGGGCTGGGGTGAGTCCAAGTCGTTCCTCCGTGGCCACTTCTCTGAAGCCCCAACACCTTGGGAAGACAGTCGGCCTTACTCAGGGGCTACACTCAAGCTGGGCTGGTTCCCAGCCCTTCCTGCAACACCTGTCTCCCCTTCCCAGACCTGATGTACTAGATCCTGCCATCTCAACAGATTCTTGTCTGGGGAGCCTGGGTGGCTTTGTTGGTTAAGCGTCTGACTTCGGCTCAGGTCATGATCTCAGGGTCCCGTATGGGGCTCCATGTTCAACGTGTAGTTAGCTTGAGATTCTCTCTCCCTCTCCCTCTGCCCCTCCCACTCATGTGTTCTCTCTCTCTCTCTAAAATAAATAAAATAAATTGTAAACAAGAGAGAGATTCTTGTCAAAATCCCCCAAGCCCTGTACCTTCTAGACTTAACGTGCCCCTGCCCAGCATGGACGCACATTACCTGCCCTTCCCCAGACCCCTGGCCTTTCCCTCCTCTGTGCTTCTGCTCTGGGAGACACTAAGAGAAGTAAAACCGTTCTCTGTGCCAATATATGCTCTGCCTTGGGGTGTGGGGAGGAGATGGCTGGGGGTGGGGTGGGGGTTCCCAAAAAGTGGACTGAGAGCACCAAGAAAGCAGAGGACCCCCCTGCACAGGCCCCCCTCACAGAGCCACGTATGGCCACAGATGGTTTGATAAGACAGAGCTCGATTACCAAAATGCTACATTATGGGAGAAGAAAGCACCTGGAGGCTTCGGAGACAAGCCAAGGGAGGGAAGGCAAGGGAAGTAAGAGTCTGAAAGCTCCAGCAGTACCTAGAAGGGAAACAGTTGAAAGAGGGCTGAGGAGGCCTCTGGGGAGAACACCCTTTTAGAGTTCTGAGGTCTCGCCCCCTCCACCTGCTCCACACGGTCCCATGGCCTCCTGAATTCCCTGCCATTTTCTGAAACAGGGTTTCCGAGGGGGACAGATACTGCTTTGAGTCCCCCAGCACCCTGACTGGACATCTGAAAACTGAAAGACGAGGGCAGCTCCCCACCTCTCTCCAAGCACATCTCCATTTTGTATGTGCTGGAGGGGAAGGAACTGGTAATGCCTTGGTGGGCGATTCCCCATGGGGGGTGGGACTTGGATTGCTGTCGGCGCTGGGGGATCATACAATAGGAATGGATGGTTTGGGTGCTGCAGAGCCAGGGTAGGCGCTGACTTGCCCGTTGGACATGCGAATTGTGACCTCTGCTGGTAGCTTCTAGAAACATTGACAGAATACGGTGCCAGCAACCTCCTGTGGGCCCTGGGACCAGGTCACACAGTTGCAACCACAGCGCATCCCCCAGGGGGAAAAGGGAGTGCTGCGCTCATACAAGAGTTAATGAGAACAGAGTGATAGCCGGGACTGTCTCCATGTTGAACAACCGGGACTGGTGAGGAACGAAGGTTTCCGGCGCTTGGCACCTCACTGTGAGCGAGCAAGGGTTACGCACCGGACACATTTTAGCAGCAGCAGACTCGATCATAACAATAACTGAACAAATTGCTGCCGCTCCGCACTCAGGGGACAGCCTGGGACATCGTCTGCGCACTATGCCTTCCGTAGGGACGGCGGGGTCTCTCACAGTGTGTCCTCCATGCATCAAACCGAAGCACCTGTGAGCCGTGGCTGCTGTCCCGACTTGCCATGACAATGAAGAGACGGACCCTGGTTCCTACTCAGCGAATGTCCACCTCGCCTTGCACACGCCTCAGATATGGGGAAGGGGAGATGGTTGGGCTTTGAATGAAGGCAAAATCCAGGGTCCTGCAAGCCAGGTCACTTCCCTGGGGGACATCTGGGCAACTACTAAGGATAAATTGCTGGCCTGATGCCTCCAGCTACAAAGTAAGAAGCCCTATAGCAGGCTAGCTTCTTTGTATATTGAAGGCAGCAGACTCCACATTCGAGAGTTTTACTAAAGCCTTTTAGTGAAGGGGCTGGCAGACAAGAGACCGCGTCTGAAGGGCCTTTGCAACAAGGAGATTTGGAAGATTGGGAAGCTGTGAACCAAGCGCGGCCACTGAGCCCTGTCTCCTTTACACCCCGCGGAATTAGTCTCAGCTTTGGAAATCATATCCACCAGTACTCAGGGCTTTGCATTCATGGTCCTTTTCCTGTTGGCAAGATGTGCACTCTGTGAACCCCACACATACCCCTCGGCTCACAACAGATCCGTGCATGCTGGCCAGATTTCAGTGGCCACCGCCTACAACTCTCTGCCTGAGGACTTTCCCTGGCCACTGAAGCCTGGTCTACCCACACGCGGGCAGGCTAGAAGCTAACGCCCCCAGGAGCAGCCCTCCTCCAACAATGACTGGAGTGTGTTGATGGGAAAATACCCTTGCTGTCTTGCCCCTCGGGGCTATTGCTGAAGTGTTAGCCATTGGCTTCCCGGAGTCCTCTATAAAGGAAATTTCCAGTATGGTCAGCTGCACTTGCAGCCTGCTAGAGAAGTCAAAGTAACAAACACAATAGATGGGATATCCAACAGAAGGGATATGGCTTAGGCATGAAACAGGGAAATCACGGGGGCGCCTGCGTGGCTCAGCCAGTTAAGCGTCTGCCTTCAGCTCACGTCATGATCCCAGCGTCCTGGGATCGAGTCCCACAGAGGCATCAGGCTCCCTGCTCAGCAGGGGAGTCTACTTCTCCCTCTCCCTCTCCCTGCTCATGTTCTCTCTTGCTCGCTCTTGAATAAATAAATAAACAAAATCTTAAAAAAAAAAGAGAGAGAAACACGGAAATCAGAAGACCTGACTGAAAACATCTTCTAAGAGGAAGGACTAATGAAAACTGTCCAAGAAAAGCAAAGAGATATGGAAGGTAGAAGTAAAGGTGCTAAAATCTGAATAACAGGGATTCTAGCGAGGAATATAAACAGGGAAGGAGAAAATATTTGAAGAAATAGTGGAGATAAATTTCCGGGAGTAATACAAAATAAAGCGTCTTGGGTGAAAAAATGCCCAGAGTGCCAAAAGGAGAAAAAGGAGGACGTGAGGGTGATCTGGCTGCAACATCTGTCACCCCATTGATCGCCAGGGTTGAGTCGGCTGATCTGGATGGGTAGGCGTGTGTCCCCTTCCTCCCTCACCGCTCCGTGTGTGTCCCTCCCTCACCGCTCCGTGTGTGTCCCTCCCAAAGCTGCGTGCTTGGTCGAAGAGGTTGACCTTCCCCCATAGAGGAGGACCGTTCTTTGGTCAAGGGTATGTGAGTAGCTGTGCTTCCTTGCCAGAACCTCCAAACAAGCTCTCAAGGTCCCTTTGCACGAGAATACGGGGCGGTCAAGCTTCCAAGACTCCAGACCCAACCAAACACGGCGCTGCACGTGGCGTCTGCCTTGCTTTAAAGAGAAAAACAAAAAACAAGAAGAAAAAAAGAAAAGAAAAAGGAATAACTCACATCTACATACACCATCGAGAACTTTAAGAATATCAGAGACAACAGAGAGAGGAGTGAGCATATGACATACAAAACAGTGAGGATCAGACCGACACCAGATTTTTCAATAGCCACATTGAAAGCAGGAAAACAACGAAGGAGTATTTTCAAAGTATTGAAGGAAAAGAATTTAGAATCTAGAAGTTTATATCCACCCAAACTGTCATTCAATATGACAGATGGGCCCATATACCAATCATTATAATAAGTTAAATGAGCTGAATGCCTCAGTTAAAGAAAAAGAGTGAGTCGGTTTTTAAGGATCCAGATACATGTCCGAGAGACTGGTAAAGCCTGAGGACATGTGCAGATTGAAAGTAAAAGGATGGAAGATAACCGCTCAGGCAAAAATAATCCTAAGCAGAAGAAACCTAGCAGAGCTATACCAGCACCAGACGAACTAAGACAGAAAGCATCTGTAGGGATGGAAAGCGTCACTCCACAAGGGAGGGTTCAATTCACAAAAACAGCAGTGTTAACTATGTTGTACTTAATAACATAAGATATATTAAGCAATAACCAAGAGGCTACAGGAAGACATCATTAAATCCACCTCAGGGATCCACTGCTGGCGAATGTCAATTGATGTAGCCACGTCGGAAAACATTTGGTGGCATCACCTAAAATTCTGACTGAGAATGCCGTGCCTGAGAACTGTCGCGAGAGGAACTTTCACACCTGAACAGGCGCATCTACGAGAATGTTTACAAGGAGGAGAAACAAAGAAGCTGAGGGCCATCAGCCGAAGAGTGAGCGGATAGATTGCGATAGAGCCCCACAAACAAATGTCGGCAGTCAAAACAGATGAACTACAGCAACGGACGGCAATTAGGAGAATCACGTAACGTAACAGTACATGAAATGTCAGCCCCCAAAGAGGACATTCAGCATGTTATCCTTTACATATGATAAAAAAAAAACACACATGTAGATACAAGAATACCACATGGAAAGAAGACCAGGGCATACGGAGTTCAAGTTGGTTGCCTTGGGCGGGGGAACGAAACTGGGATGGGCAAGGGTTTAGGATGGGAGAGTGGAGGCGAATGGTTGCGTGGGTTATTGTACAGTGCTAGCCTTTGTTTTGTAGTGGTAGGTTTGAACGTGCTTACATAATTAAAAATAACCAACTAAATATTTAAATATAACTTATGGACCAAAAATGGAATAAGAACGAAAATTAAAAAACACTCAAAACTAAACTATAATTATAACACCAGATACTTCACACTAATCAGGATAGCTACTACTATTTAAAAAAAAAAACCTAATGTGTTGGCAAAAATGTGGAGAAATTGGAACCCTTGTGTGCTGTTAGTGGGAATGTAAAATGGTGCCACTGAAATGGAAAACAGTATGGCGGTTGTTCCTTAAAAAATTAAAAAGAGATTTACCGTATCATCCAGCAATTCTGCTTTTGGGTGTATCTCCAAAAGAATTGAGAGCAGGGTCTTAAAGAGATATTTCACCAAAGAGATGTTCATAGCAGCATTATTCACAATAGCTAAAGGGTGGAAGGAATCCAAGAGTCCATCAATGGATGAATGGATAAGCAAAATGTAGTCTATACATAAAATGGGGTGTGGTTCAGCCTTAAAAAGGAAGGAAACTAGCATGTGCTACACCATGGATGAACCTTGAAGGCGTTATGCTAAGCGAAATAAGCCAGCCACAAAAGGGGACTGTTGGCACAAAAACGTGAATGTATTTAACACTATTGAACTGTACACTAAAAAATGGTTACAGCGGGAATTTTGTTTTTTAACTCAATAAAAAAAAACCACACACAACTAAATACAAATATATAGAGAGATGCATCAGAGGACATTTTGGCCTTAAAGGGTAAGACTGCCCCACGCAGGAAAAATAGTACCTTCGTAGAAAAATGACCTAGAAGTCATCTCTTCAACCAGGTGATCAAAAGCTTGTCAAAAAAGCCTATTTAATGAAAAAAACACAAAAAAACAAAACACACACACACACACACACACACACACACACACACACACACCATTAAGTCATCTGTTCTAAATCGAAAGAGGTTAAAGAGATGTAATAACTCCATGTAAACACCATGTGTGTTGTGCGTAGAGAGAAACAGAGGTGGCAAATGTGACAAAGTGGTGGCCCCACCAAAGGGCACACAATTCTTTCACCTTTTCTTCAGGCTGGGGCAGGGGAAGAAGTAAAGATGAAGCCGCCCAACCTCAAGGGTTAGAGTAAGAGCCACAGAATAAACCCAAGCAAGCGCGAGGAAAGGGCAAACATGGAAGAGCAGAAATCCATGACCTAGAAAGAAGCTAACAGTGAGGAAGAATGACAACAAAGAAACGTCTACCAAGACTGACATGATTCAAAGAAGGAGAAAGCACAATGATATTAGATATAAAAAGGGGACATGTGGATACAGTCAAGATTACAAACAAGGCAATTCTTCAAATAACTCTGTGGGATAAACTTGAAACCACAGATAAAATGGCGAAATAGGAAAATACTTTTCCTTGGAAGTATCACTGACTCAAGAACAGAAACCTGAACAATCTAGTATTATCAACAAAAATCTAGAGTTAAAAATCTTCCCACCTGGGGCGCCTGGGTGGCTCAGTCGGTTGAGCGTCTGACTCTTGATTTCAGCACAGGTCATGATCTCAGGATCAGGAGATCGAGCCCCGCGTCGGCTCTGAGCTGAGTGTGGAGTCTGCTTAGGATTCTCACTGTCCCTCTGTCCCTCCCCTGCTCATGCTCTCTCTAAAAAAAAAGTATATAAAAAAAAGAAATCTTCTCACCCACCCTAAAAATGTCAGGCACGGCTGGTTTTACAGCAAGTTTTACCAAAAATTTTAGAAATGCAAAATTCCAATCTGGTACAAACACTTACAATGAAAATAAAGAGAGAGAACGCTAACTCATTTTATAAGGTTGGCATAACCTTGATAGAAAAAGACAAGGGCAGCATGGGAGAGAAAAAACTTAAAAAACCATCTCATTTATGAGCCTGAATGCCAAACTGCTCCCAAATATCAATCAAATCCAGCAATATGTTGAAAAATGGATCACGACAGTTTTATTCCAGGAATGCAAGGACGTTTTACGGGGAGCAACTTCAAGGTCTCTTACCACATTTACAGGTTCAAGTAGAAAAAAACACGTGGCTAGCTCAGACTGCTGTGTGCACTGCTCGGCACATACATTCGGGTGGCTGGATGATGAGGGAGGAAGTGGGTGCGGAAGCTCTGGTGGAAATGACCTGCTGTAAGGTTGGTGATACACGTGCAGAGCCTGAAGGGCCACAAGTCCCAAACCTAACTGCAGAGGTGTCAGTACTGTTAGGCGACCAATCACAGGCACTGGCCACGATATGGGGGAGAAAGGGCTCTTAAAACCCTCAGCTCATTTGGGGAGAGCTATTCGCCCATGGTTGGAATCTGCCACTAAGCTGGGATGAGAGAGGTGGAATTCATCTTCAGAGAATGGCCACCAGGAGGACTCCGCAGAACACACGGACTCTCCCTCCAACAGGAGTCTTAGCTACAACCCACGGAGCTAAATGGCTGATAAGAGATGGAGAAGTGGAGATGAAAAGGTTTTAGGGGGGAAATAGGGGCTATTAGGTAAATCACACAATCACTGAGGGCTGGAGAAAAACTAAGGCCAGGCTCACAGATACGATGCCAAAAAAATGACACAGATCCACACGACCATGTGGGTAAGTCAAAGGAGTACTTAGAGGAAAATTTGTAGCCATAAATATATTGGAAAACAAGACGGAAATGAAGCATGCAGCTCAGTACGGCAGAAATGAGCAAATAAACCCAAAGAAACGGAAGGAAATGGCCAACAATGTAGGCAGACGTCTTGCAAAGTTAGTCAAAGAAAATAAAATACACAGAATACAGGCCAAATGTTTTTTGGTTTTATCTGCTCTCACCCGTCATCCCCTTATTCTGGTAAAAGAATCGCTTTATTCTCCGGGAAGCACGTGTTGTACGTACGGATCAGGCTTGGCTCATCTTGCCTCTCACCCCATCCTCCCTGTTCAGCCCGCAGCGCTTGCTCAGGAGAGGGCCAGTGACCCAAGACGACCAAATGGTCTTCCGTGACATACACAGACGCTAACGAAGAAAGTGTTTGCACATAAGCACTGAGCGCAACTGGAGCCTCCTGCAGAAAACAACGGTAGGGAGACAGAGACTGGCCCACCTAGCAAAGCAGAGATAATCCAAGAAACAAATGAGAGGGAGCCCTGACAAAGTCATGCTGGCTCTGGATCAACTCTGCCTTAGAGCTGTTCTCTTAGACTTTTGGTCAATGAGCCCTAGTTTGCTTCTACTAGTTGGGAGTTAGGTTTTGTCACCTACAAGTAAGAAATTCCCAAGTAATACAAATACCGTGCATACCCTTTTGTCTGAAAAAGCTTAAATGCACATGAACTACGACTAAAAAAAATACAAATTGCCAAAATGGACTCAAGGATGGAGAACCTGAATAGACAAAAGGCCACGGAATTAAAAGGCAGGCAAATATCTACCGTTTAAAAAGGAACCAAACACAGATGGTTTTATAAATAAAGCCTACCAAACTTTGAAGCAACAAGTAACTCCTGTTCTACAAATTATTCAAGAACAAAGAAAAAGATCAAATGTCTCCAAGTCCATTCTACAAGGCTAGCATAAGGCTGTTACCAACTCGGGACAGGGAGATCAATAAAATAAGAAGGGAAATTGTCCCCGAAGTAAATATAAAAATGCTAAAAGAAACAAACAAACACTCTAAAACTCAGCGGGGCTTATATGAAATTGCAAGGATGGCTCAACACAAGGAAGCCTATTCATGGAAAGCAGCACGATAACAGAACGAAGTCTTTTGGTTATCTCAATAGGCGGTGAAATCCATCATTACTGAACAAAGGGGAAAAGCCTCAGTAAGCTAGGAACAGAAGGAAACATTTCTAGCCTAATGAAGGTTATCTACCAGACACCTAAAGCAAGAATTGTGTTACCTGACTCATGAGAACAGTTCCCACAGGGCGAAAAATGAGGGTGCCACCCAACATTATACTGGAGGCCTTGGTCTCTGTGACCCCCTAACAGAAACAAGCGTAAAGGATAAAGCTGCCACCAGTAGGACATGATTGGACTGCCCAGAAAGCCAAGAGAATCAACTGAAAAACTATCAGCACAAAAGAATTCCGTTAGAGAGCTCCTGGGTGGCTCAGCCAGTTAAGTGTCTGCCTTTGGCTCAGGTCATGATCCCAGGGTCCTGGGATGGAGCCCCGCATTGGGCTCCCTGCTCAGTGGGGAGTCTGCTTTCCCTCTGCCCCTCCCCCTGCTTGTGCTCTCTCGCTCTGTCAAATAAATAAAATCTTAAAAAGAAATTCGATTAGATCGACTAGGTGAACAAAGACAGCTTTCCTAAATGCCAGTGACTGAGATGTAATTTCAAAAGATCCCATTCATAACAACAAAGAACTCTAAAATTCCTGGTACTAAATTGAACCAGAAATATGAAAGACCTGTATGAAAACCACCTTACAAAAGCATGTACACACTCCGTTTCTGGAGAGGAAAATTGAAAACTGTGAAGATAGCATTTTTCTCCACATCAAGCTATGAGATTTAAAACCCTGCCAATGAAAATCTCAACAGGATTTTTAAATGGGAACGGACAAGTTCCTTCTAGAGTTCTTGTGTAAGAAAAAGTATGAAATTTTCAAGGAATAGTGGGGCAGGGTGAGAGCTACGAAATTACCAGTCGTGCCATAAAACATGGTATGTGCACACGCATCAACAGAACAGATCAGACACTCCAAAAGGAGAACCATATGTATGCAGGAATTAAGTTTATTTTAAAAAGGTATTTAAATATGGAAAGAATAACCCATTCAGTAGATGGTATAGAGACAAATGACTACCCCTTTAGAAAAAAAAAGTTGCCTCCCATAAAAAATAAATTTCAGACAAGTTAGATATACACACACATACATATCCTTAACTCATCTGAAGTTTATTTTTTGTATATATACACATACACACAAATACAGAGACATGTATATATTTAAAGCTATACGAAGTAATATAAGGGAAAGTGAACAAGGAGCAGACAAACGAAGCACTAGCTGGAGAGGACGTGCGATCAGCGACAGGTCTTTCAGATTGTGTTTTAGATGGGAGATTCCATAGCACCTCTGACGCTAACATATCCAAGAAGAGAGGATGGCAAAAAACAAAACTCACATAAACTCCTTAAGTGAGAGGACAGACAAGCTCCGAAGCACAAGAGAAAAGGTTGAAGTCCCACTGGATTATGTGGGGAAGTTAAAGACAGGACAACCCATGAGCACATTTGTAGGGTTGGTAGTGAGGAGGTGACAGTTCCCTCCAGTGGCTCTTATTTCTTAATGAAGTATGTGGTGAACACCTAAAAGGGGGAGGGGAATTGGTAGACAACATACAAGTTTTGAAACACGACATCCCAAAGATCTGCTCGGCAGTGCTGAGTGTCCACCTGAGGTCTGGAGTTATGAATTGAAGGTACGAGTTAGGTCGGCTGTTTTCTCTAGCGGAGACCTGAGCACAGGCACAGAAGCGAGCGGCTGGGCTGGCCAGGGTTAGGTCCTACCAGATGCACACAGGGGAGGGACACAAGGGAGTGGAGGCGATGGATGCAATCGATGTTGCACAAGGAGGGAAGTGAAGATAGGACAATAATGGGAAGGATGTGGGGGGGGGGTTATGGATGAAGATACAGAGGAGGTGGTTGAGGAAGGAAGCGAGAAAGCCAGGAGGTGGTGATTGTACGGATATGTGAATTCAAGAGGGGCTGCAATTCCTATCAATGGCAGGGGTGCAGGGAGTGACCAACGAGGTAGGCAGCAGGCCTGGAACGGAAGACAGGGAACTAGGGGGGCACGGTGTTGAACAGGCCCATCCATGGGATGGAGAAAATGGCGGCAGAGGCAAAAGTGGAAGACTGTAAACCAGGAGATAAACTGTTCACTGTCTGAACAGTGATTAGGAGATCAATGACAAAAATGAAGAGAGTATATAACCAGAGGTAAAAGCTTCAAAGAAGTGGGATGACGTGGTCTGTAGGAGAGCTGAGGAGTAGAGGTCTGAGGAGCCACAAAGAGGCCACCGAGCACAGCATGTACACACAGTATGGAGGTGGGCACTCCTGCAATCACGGTGACTAAAAAGCCAGGAAAAGCAGCTTACGAGGCATGATGAAATTTGTCCTGAGTGTTTCTGAGAGGCAGGGGGCACTAGGTCCTAGAGCCGTGTTCCTGAAGGCCTGAGTCAATATTAATTGCAAGCAGGCAATACGGAGGGTCTGCTCCCAGTTATTATTAAATACATGCAAGAAGGCACAGCACAGGGCCTGGTGAGTGCCCAATGAGAGAGAGAATCTAGGAAAGGTTCCAGCCATTCCCATTTCCTGCTCATTTAGGACCTGCACCTGAGCGACCCAGTTTTTAACTTCACCACAAGTCCCTCCTCCCTCCAGAGAGCCACTCAGACACCAGCACAAATCATCACCCGCCAGGGGTTTAATTCTCCTTGAGCAGAAGGTCAGTTCAGAGAGGGGCCCTGCCTTGTCCCCCATCCCGGGGGGAAGAGCTACAGAGCACCCTGAGAATGTCCAAACTCAGAGGAGCCAAGAACTAGTCTCTGAGCAAGAGAAGTGGGTCCAGGGACTCAGGCTGCCTCCTCTTCTTCGCTTTCCTCCTCACTCTCGTGATACTGTCTGCGGTTGGTGTTAACAAAGAGGTCAGAATCATCTTCAGAGCTGGACTCTTCTCCTGAGGACTGTGGCTCCGCCGGGAGTTCTGGCTGAGTCTGTCTGCATGGAGGAAAAGGGACAGGGTTAACCCAATGCCTTCTGGGAAAACTAGATCTGCAATCAAGGAGCCCCACTAAAAGGAGGACCACATGGCCAAAAAACTCTCTAAAGACTACCTCCCACCCCACCTCAAAAGTTTGCTAAAATCATTGGCTTTAATAATAAGGAAGTCTACAACCACCAACTAACGCTCAGTGGACTCACACCACATACCAAGTATTATGCTAAGCAATTTTACAAGCTTAACTCCTTTAATTCCCACAAAGCTCCCACTTTATAGAGAGGAAATCCAGGCTTAAGAAATCAAGTAACCTGTTTGAAATCATTCACTTACAAGTGGCAATGCCATGATCTTAACCTGATTTTCAAGCCATACTCCTAACCACGTATTTAGGAGCGTCCACCAAGGATGCTACATAGAAAGAAAGAAGGTCTCTACGTCCCCCTCAAGGCACCAAGGCCTGAACCCCTATTTTTTGTCCTAAAGCTTGTTTCTCACCTGTTCCTATTGTTGTTCTGTTTCTCGGCCATTTCTGAGAACGCTTCAGGCCTGTGCCAAGAGAAAAGCCAGGGTCAGAAAGGACAGAAAACTTGATCAGCAAAAAAGCTGTTTCGAGCTGTCCCTGCCTGGGATGCCATGATCTTCCCTCCTCTGATTTCACAGCTAGGAAGTCAGTGTCCCCAGAAAGGAGGCAGCCAATGACCAAGGGGACTACCCTACCAGAGCCCTTCCTTCTGCAGAGAGCGCACATGGTCTTTGCAGAGCACAAAGGAGATCTCAGCTTTCACTTTTTCTCCCTCTTCAATAGGGTCAACAATGAGGAAGTCCCCTGCAGGTGAGAGAGAAGAAAAAACACAATAGAGCCTGCTTGTAGAGGGGAAAGCCAAGCTCACAGGAAACAGTTGTTCCGTAGAGGGCTACCTCTCTCACCTCTCTTGATCCAGATGTTCTTACGGTATTTGGAGGGCATGCTCACCAGGAAGCGCTGCCCCTGGGCTGTCTCCACCTCATGCAGATTGTTCCCTGGGGTCCTGAGTACCTGGTCCAAGAGAGACCAAGAACTAGTCAGCCTCTCCAGTCAGCTCAGATACCCAGTAAGCTATGCCGCATCCTATCCCCATTCTAGGGGCCCAAGGGAAGTAGAGGGATGGGGAGGCAGAGCAGCTTGTGCCCAATGCCACTCACCCTCACGATCTGCTGCTGGTCAGAGGGCACCATGTGCTCCCCCAGCACCTCCTTCACCACATGCTTCCTCTTGGTGGCCTGAGACATGCTGGGTCCTATCCCAGGGGGGTGAGGGATGCAGAGACTGTCAGCTCCTCCTCCTGAGTTTCTTGGATGGCCAGTTCAGAACCCAGGACTGTTCTGAAGATGGAGAGAGACCTTTTACTGAGGACTGACTGTGTCCTGGTTAAGAACGTGAGCTCTAAGGGGCGCCTGGGTGGCTCAGTCGTTAAGCGTCTGCCTTCGGCTCAGGGCGTGATCCCAGAATCCTGGGATCGAGCCCCACATCGAGTTTTCTCAAAGACTTCAGCCCCACTGCTCTGCTGGGAAGCCTGCTTCTTCCTCTCCCACTCCCCCTGCTTGTGTTCCCTCTCTCACTGGCTGGCTCTCTGTCAAATAAATAAATAAATAAAAATCTTTGAAAAAAAAAAAAAAAAGAACATGAGCTCTAAAACCTAATTACTAGTATTCAAATCCTATATTGGCTATTTCCCAGCTGTTCAACTTCTCTAGCTTCAGAGAAAAATAGTAGCTAACTCCGATCACTATTAGAATAAAATAATGCAAACTAAGCACTTAGTACACATAAAACACATAAAAACAACTCATGTTAGGGGCATCCGGGGGCTCAGTCGGTGAAGCATCTGCCTTGGGCTCAGGTCATGATCCCAGGGTCCCGGGATGGCGCCCCACATGGGGCTCCCTACTCAGTGGGGAGCCTGCGTCTCCTTCTCCCTCTGCCCCTCCCACTGCTTGTGCCCACGCTCTCTCAAATAAATAAAATCTTTTTAAAAACCCTCATGTTATAAGTACTGGCATAATCACAGAAACCAAATACACGTTCTACAGAAATCATTCTGGCAGCCGCTCGGGAAGGAGTGTGAGGGCAGCTGTATCTTCCTCAACACATCTGTACATCCGACGCGTGGCACATCACACACCACAGATGCTCAGTTTTTCAACACACGACAGTCAGAAGCCAGTGAGGAGATGCGCGACGGTCCAAGCCAAGAACGATTTAATAAAAGGTCGGGTAAGCCGGCTTGGTCTGCGGCATCGGCTAGATTTCTGACGTGGGTACTGAGAAGACAAGGACTGCTACCACCGAGGCTGATGGTTTCCAAAAGCAAGCTCCGAAGTGTCACCTCTAGCTGTCGTCCCCTGCCGTCCTCCCTCCCTACGCTGGAGAAAAGGCGCTCAGAGAGAGACCCACACTTACTCTCTGGCGCTCGTCTCCCACAGGCGCTGCCCGAACGACCTCGCTCTCCAGGCTGGACGCTGGGAGCGGCTCGCCCACGACTCACTTCGCAGCTGAATCAACGAGGGCACAGAAAAGGGGCCTGCCAGCGGTCACGACACTGGCGTGCACATAGACTCAAGTCCCCCGCGCCTCCGACTCCTACCCGACTCCTCCAAGCCCGGTGACGACGCGGACCACGCGAGCCTTCCTGGGTCGGACCCTTCCGAGCACCGTACTTCCGGTGCTATCTCGGAAGCCTATCGGCCACCTTCCCCCGCCTTGTCCGACCCTCTAACTCTTACCCCCGCCGGATCCGCCGAGGCTAAGCTCTTGAGTTCCCGATGCCGCGCACCGGAGAATGGAGTTTTCTCAAAGACTTCAGCTCTCTGAGACCGGGCATGCTGCCCGAAAAGCGAGACCATATAAGGTAGCCGGGCTTCCTGCGAGGCAACCCGAGAGCAGTGCCTACTAAGGGCGCCGATGAGGTCGGGAGCCCCTCATCTCTATGGCTCTCTGCGGCTAGAAGTGCCCAATTCGGAATTTTTTTCAAGGCGGCTCCTGAGGCGACCCGGAAGCGGAAGCGGAAGAAAGTTCTAGTGGGTTGAGGTATCGGTGGGAGCAGCCGGGTGGCGGGAGGAGCCGTTACAGGAGCCAGAGCTGCTGGTGAGCGCTGGCCGCGAAGCAGGGCCCGAGCTGGAGGCGGGAGGGGTCGCGGGGGAGAGGGGAGGAGAGCGGCCTTGCCGCTGTGGCTGGCCAGAGGATGCACCCTCGGAGAGGGCCCGGGCCGCCGTGCGGGGAGAGAGCGGGGCGGGGCGCGGCGGCGCGTGGACGGGGCGGGGCCTGCGGGCGGAGGGGGCGGGGCCTGCGGGCGGAGCCGGCGGGTGGGGCGGGGCCGAGCCGGGGCGGGAGCCAGAGCCGGGACCCCGCGGGGCTGAAGGAGCAGGTGTGCGCGTTCCGGCCCGCGCTCTAGCCCTCTGAGTGGTGCGTGCGGGCGACTGGAGCCGAGAGACCCTTCATTTGCTTTTCAGGCCGGGGAGCCGCTCCAGGCGGTCTCGGTGCCTCCTTAGCCCACCAAGGTCACAGAGGGAGTGACCGCTTCAGGGAGGGCCCAGGCTACCGAGCCTGGGAATCTTCCCACTGCCCCGCCTGCGCCGCCTGTGAGGGCAGGCTAGTTTTTCCTCTGGGGCAGCACGAAAACCCAGTTCCCGCAGAGAGCCATTCGTTTGCGGAGCGGGGAAAAGGCTCTTCTTGGACCTCAGTTCTCACATCCGTAAACCGAGGGGAATTGAGTTGGCCGCCGTCATGGCTGGTTTCTGTTTCTCCTAACATAACATTGCACCGGGCCCTTGGGAGTTCCCGGTTTTCAGCCCTAACTACCTTTTCTTGGGATTCCCAGATTAAGCTGATCAAGATGACAACCTCCCAAAAGCACCGGGACTTCGTGGCAGAGCCCATGGGGGAAAAGCCAGTGGGGAGCCTGGCCGGGATTGGTGAAGTCTTGGGCAAGAAGCTGGAGGAAAGGGGCTTTGACAAGGTGTGGGGGGGCTGCATGCACCTGGGAAGGGCTGGGGGTGGCGGACCACCGTATTTCCTGGCACTTTGGGGGTGAGGAGAGTGAGAGTAGCTGTTGGGGGTGGCCAGTGGTGTGTAATCTGAAGAGACAGCCACAGGCTGCCCTGCTTCCTAGGCTCATGTGCTCTGAATGCCACAGAAGTGGCCTCCTTGTTCTTTCTCGGCCCCACAGAGCACTTAGCAGCATGCCCTTTACTTTGCCTGTTTTGCAGGCCTATGTGGTCCTTGGCCAGTTTCTGGTGCTAAAGAAAGATGAAGATCTCTTCCGGGAATGGCTGAAGGACACATGTGGTGCCAATGCCAAGCAGTCCCGGGACTGCTTCGGGTGCCTTCGAGAGTGGTGCGACGCCTTCTTGTGAGGCTCTCTTGGGGAGCCCCCAGTCCCTAGCCCCAGCATTGAGTCTCCAGAGTTTGCAGCCGCGTGGGGACTCCTCCCCTGTCCTCTACAAAGGAAGAGATTGCTGTTGTCGTACTCACTTACGTACTTCCAGGTCTTTTGGGGGTTCTTTTCCCTCACCATTTCAACTTTTTTGAAATTCTCGCTCTTGCATGCCTCTCCCTTCTCCTTCCCCTGGCAGTTTCATGTCAACAATTACCAGCTTTTCCGAGTGGATTCCTGGCCCTTCCCTCAACCCCACCCCCACTGGTCTGTTTTATGCTATTTGGCTCCTTTTTTGGCAGAATAGTCACTGTCCTTGTAAAGTTTTTTAAATCAATAAAGTCAGTGGCCTTCGTGACTGGGCTTCATGCGTTGAAAAGCAGGTGGGCTGGGACTTCCTCAGGGACTGACCAGGTCTGCGGTACTCCTTATCAGTGCAGATCGAAACTGGCAGCTTCCTTCCCACTCTGGAGGGCAGTCACCCTGGCCATGTGGGCCTCAGGCAGGTGCCTTGGAGTGTCCCTTAGTAATCTGGCAGAGAGTGTGGGTTGATCCCTTCCTGGGATCTGGGTGGGCTGTGATGTTCCAGATGTCAGCCCAGTCAACAGCTGGGCTAGGCAGCACCTGGTGGAAAAGTCAGTGGGAGTCAGATACCAGGAAGAGGGTGGATCAAATGTGGGTTAGAGTTCACCTGACAATTGTCATGTGCTCTCCTGGCCTCCTGGAGGAGTGGCCAGGGCTCTCGTCGTCTGTCTGGCTCTCTTAGGGAGGCAGAAAGAACATGAACATACACTATTGTTGGGTACATTTTTGTCCTTGTCTTTGTTGAACACTCAGTATGAACCAGGCCCATGGCTAAGATCTTTGCAAACATTTTTTTCTCCCACAGTAAGAAGTAATTGTTTTCTCTTTTATAGGTGAGGAAACCAGAGGCTCAGATAGACTGAGTAATTTGTGGATTTACTGCTAGGAAGGAACCAGATTGGTTCTCAAATGTAACTCAAAACCCATGTACCTTAGGGCCCTTTGTTCCTGGGTCATGTCACTTGGCCTCTCTGAGCCTCTGTTTCCCCACTTGGAAAATGAGGTTGTAAGGATCAGATGAAATGCTAGCTGTATAGCACCCAGCCCTGCTTGGATTTCATTCCCAGCCCTGCGTGGAGCATCGTCCAGGAACTACTTGCTTACAGAATTTTCCTCAGAGGGCTTACAGCCCGGTGAGGAGAGAATGACAGATATTAAATGCAAAAAGGAGAAACCATGAGAAGGTTCTCGTGTTCTCGGGTAGGGCAAAATTAAGAAATTGATAAATTCGACCCCACTCAGAAATTTGTCTAAAGATACCACGAAGAGGATGGCGGTGCTAACCCAGGGAGGGAAAGGATATTTGCAGCACACATAAGCAACACGGGCCTGCGTCCAGAGAAGGTGACTATAACGAAGACAAAGCAGCCAACACAACAGAGAAAGAGTAAAAGACCTGTGAGGCAGCCACGAGAGGAGTGCCCAGATAGTGAATAAGCTTGTGGAAAGGTAGTTAGTCACAGCAGTAATCGGGAACGCAAATGAGATGCCATTATACACTCACTGGCAAAAATTCTGAAGTCAATACTAAGTGCCGATGAGGGAACGGAGCAACAGTTTCTGACATCCAGCTGGTGGGAGTGTCAATTGGCCTGAACCCTTGGGAAAACAGTTGGGCGTTTTCTAGTAAAGCTGAAGATAAGACCCGTCCTGTGACCCAGCAGTTCCATTCCTGGGGCTGTTGTAAGGACACCCGCAGACCTTGCACCTGAATGCGTGTTCACACGGCTTTGTTTCTAACAACCCCCAGGGGCTGTCCATACTAGTGAAAACGAACAAATGACAGGTGAATTCCAACGCTCAGCAAACAACAAAATGTCAAATAGTGTGATTCCATTCACGTAAAGTTAAGTGGATTCTTGCTCAGTAGTCTCTGTATCAGTGGTAAAACTAGAAAAAGCAAGGAAATGCTTATTGCAAAAATCATTAGTGGAAAGAAGTGGTAGTAGTGACCTTTGTGGGAAGGAGGCAGGTGTGAGGAGTGGAGGGCTTGGGGGTGAGGGCGACAGTTTCCACGTCTTTTGTGGTAATACAGGCATTGACTAATTATCTATTAAACAGATAGGTTCTGTGTGCTTTTCTGAATATTAGCTACATCTCTGAATAGTAGAAGGGTAAAAAGGAAACCAAAAGTCAAGCCCCAGGAATAGAGCAATTATGTGATTAGTTGGAGATCATGATGGTTATAGTAGGAGTGAGGGTTCAGTGCAGGGCCGGGTCTGGAAAGTGAGCAGCTGCCCCGGAAGGGTGCCAGGTGGCCAGAGCAGCACCCGGCTTGTGTTACAGGCCACATCTGGGAGGGTGCCGGCCTGACTCCCAGACTGAGCTGGTAATTCACACTGTCCCTAGAATTCAGCCTATGTTTCTGATGCTTCCCCCGATGGGTTCAGGGTCACCTCAGAGTCCCCTCAGCCTTGACCCTTTGTGTTGCGATGCTGTTGCACAGGCCTGGTGTGCTTAGGCAGGAGCCTGGCAGGGCCATGGCCTTCCCCTACCGAAGTCCTGATACTGCCAGATTGTTGCTGATGCTCTGGGAGGCCCTGGAGACTCCCTCCGCCTCCACAACACCCTCCCCGTGGCTCCTGCCTTGCTGGTTGTCAGGTTTTGCCTCTCACGGTGCTGGCACTGGGACCCACCCAGCAGAGACCTGTGGGACATGCTGCCGTTCTGCTTCTGCCCCAGGGCTCTTCCCTGCCTCGCCCACAGGCTTTGTCTCTGAAGGGGCTGGAGCCTGCTTTCTCACCCCTCGCTTGGCGCTCAGGCAGTGTCTGTGACGCGTTAGTAGGTTGAAACCCTTTATCTGGGCTCTTTAGTGCATCCCACACAAGTTCCTGGTTCAGTCCTAGAGCAGCAGGAGACAAAGGGCATCTAGAATGTACCTTACGACAGTGTGGCTTCAGAGATCCAGCCCCAACTTAGCCTGCAGGACAAAGGGACCAAGGCCCGGAATGCTGGAAAAAGTAGACCTGAGTGGGGACTGGTAGGTTATTTAAATGTCAGCCCAAGGGGCGCCGGGTGGTGCAGTGAGTTAAACTTCTAACTTGGTTTCAGCTCAGGTCGTGGTCTCAGGGTCGTGAGATCGAGCCCCACATCGCGCCCCACGTCATGCCCTGTGCTTCGTGCAGAGTCTGCTTAAGACTCTTTTTCCCCTCTCCCTCTGCCCCTCCCCCCCAAAATAAATAAATCTTTAAAAAATGAAAATGCCAGCCCCCAAACTGCTCAAGAGGTTGTGCCTGGCCAGGGGGCGTGGAAGTCAGCAAATATTGACCAGTGTTCCTTCCCTGCTGGACTCCGCCAGAACTTGACCCCCTCAGCCAGTCTAGTCATGAGTGCTCAGATCGGACCCAGAGCTTGGAGGGAACCCAACTCCCATGCTCTGGAGTCCTGAACGGGTCCCGCTGTCCCTGGCGGAAAGTAAGGAGAAGCTACAGGGCAGATCCAAGCCCAAGACACACCTCCCCACTCTGCCCCAGTAGCCGCCCAGGTGGTGTGAAAGGCTGAGAGTCTGTGACTATCAACCTCCTTCCCTGTTGCCGCCTCCCTGCAGGGACCCAGGGCTCCTTCTGCTGTCACTCCTGGTTGACTGATTACAGCCTGAAGGAGCCAACAGACCTGGTTCTATCTCAGTTCCTCCTTGGCTTGCTGTGTGACCCAGAGCCAGTTGCTCCCTGTTCTCTGTCACCCGGCGCAGCTTTGTAAAGATTCAAGAGCTAATGAACTAAAGCCCTGGCACTTAGGAGCGCTCTTCCACAGATGGGAGTTCTAGTCACGGTTGGATCGCAGCTTTCCCTGCCTTAATGTCTCCTTTCTGGGATGTGGTTAGGGACACAGGAGCAGAGCCCTTCCGGGGGGGGGGGGGGGCGGGTATCCGTGGCCCAGCTGAAAGTTCAGGGAAGAGGGTTCTGGGGGCAGCACAAAAGCCCTGAGTAGCCTCATCCCAGGGTGAAGAGGATGTCGAGGGCCCACCCTGGTCAGCAAGACCCTTTGGCCAGGGGCAAGAGAGGGGTGCCATGGGCAACCTGGATTGGGATGCCTGGGCCACAGTAAAAATGGAGACTGCGCCCCATGGCCAGTAGGGGTGGCCAACCCTGAGCTCATACCTGGCCCAGGCCTCTTTCTGGAAGTCAGAGGGGTCCAGGCAGGATGGACTCCAGGCTGAGGACTCTTCTCCAGATGAGACCCACAGCCCTGGGAAAATCCTCTTGGGGCACCGCTGCCCCCAGGGAGCCTCCCCCTACCCAGCCGACCTCATATCCCCATGGAGAGGTCCGGGACTCACACTAGCATGCTGACATGTGGGTGCCACCGGGCTTCACCACTGACACTTTCTTTTGACCGCTCCAACTTCCTAGTAAACCAGCTTCTGCCCAGCAGTTCTGAGGATGGCAAGCGTGTGCAGGCCCTGGTGCAAGGCCTGGCACATAGAAGCCCGGTAATTGTTGATTTCCCCTCCCCATCCCTCTTTACCCACACTAGCTGTGTGACCTTAGACCAGTGACCTGACCTCTGATTAACTTACTTCATTGGAAAAATGAGGTTGAGGCTTACTACCTAAGAGCGCTTATGATAGACCAGTGGGTGAAAGGCCTTTGGAGGTCGTTAGGTTGTGGTACTCGTCTGCCCCAGTGCAAAGGAGTGATGGGTAGGGTAGGGGCAAGTGAACTAGGGACCCATTGGCCCTTAGTGAATCAGAGACCAGGCCTTGGCTAGTTTTCCAGGGAGCTGTTGGAGGTAAGTGTGGCCATGGCTGAGCTCCAAGTGATGGCAAAGCAGGCCTGGGAGAGCCCCCTGGGGGGCTGCCTCTCCCTCCTCTGTCCTGCACAACCATCTGGAGCCTCTTTACGCCCTCCCAGGTCCTCTGAGGTTGGGTTTCTGCCTGGCCTCGGCCTCCTCTAAGCCATGCTTGAGCCAGCTCTCCCACAAACTGGGGTCTGTCCCTTTAAGGCAGACACCTGAGCCTGCAACTTGTGACTCTTCCTTGGAATCCCAGATTGGTTGTCACAGCTGGGCGGAGGGGGTGGGGAGCAGCTGGTCCGGGTCTCCCAGAGAGGAAATCACTGCCCTTCCCGGCCCTGGGTTCTGAGAGGCCGGGAACTACGCCTGCTTAGAATATTCATCATAGCTACCATTCGTAATAGCTACCAACGGTTTGTCAGGTGCTGTAAACCACCACCTCTTCCAAGCCCCAAGCGAGATCCTTGGAATCCCTAAGCCCTGACAAGACCTCAGTGTCCCAGGGCAAAAAGCCTCACCTCCCCTCAGCAATACATGATTAAAAGTACAAGCTACACTGAACTCTAAACCATGACCAAGGAAGTGCACCAAGATTCAGACTCCTCGTGGGAGCTGCTTCAGTGCTGCCTATTGAACCAGATTTTCCCAAAAAATTCACAGCGCCCTCTTTTGCTGCTGCCTCCAGCCTGCGCTGTTCACCTGTGGGGGGCCGAGTCCCAGGCGCTAACGTCAGAATAACCTTAGCGGGGTAAGAGTTGTCCCCTTTCCTCAGAGGATGACAGTGAGACCTTGGGAGGCCAAGGGACTTGTCCAAGTCACCAGTCAGTAAATGGCAGAGCCCGTGCGACACACCCCTCGTCCTTGCCATCCTCATCCTGTGGGCTCGGTCTGGTTTGAGAGCACAGATCTGAGTTCGACTGGTTGGACTCCAAAGCTGGTGTCGCCACTTACTATTTACTAGCTGGTGTCCTTGGGCAAATCTCTTCCCTCTGTGTCTTGTCTCTTCCTCTTTCTTCATGAAGTGGAAACATTAGTAATTCCCATTTCTGGCTGTGAGGGTCAGACAGCGCCCAGCTCAGCGCACTGCTCTCCTTTCCTGCTGTTTTTATAGGACCAGGCCTTCTCTAAGCACTTTACCTGTTGCGTCCTCACAGCAGCCCATTTTACAGAGAGGGAAACCGAGGCAGTGAGCTGTTGAGTCATTCCTCCCAGGTTACACACATAGTAAATGGTGGCAATAGGAACAGCTCGCTAGTAGCTGTTGGTTTTTCATACTGGTTGGGCCTTCCATGAACATGGTGGGCGCTTGCTGGGAACTGTCACTGTCCTTTCCCTCACCCAGCTGGGTGTGTCCCTGGAGGGCAGGGCAGCATCGTGGGACACAGGTGTGCTGGGGCCTTCCACTGTCCCCTCGGGCAGAAGGGAGGCGGCCTCTCAGACCGCCCAGGCTCCGCGATCCCTCCCCGGCCCTGCCGCGGGGGCGCCGGGCGGGCGGGGCCTCGAGCCGGTAAAAGCGGAGCGCGCCGCGGGCCTGGCACTGCCGCCATGGCGCCTCCGAGCCTCCCGCGGGCGCTCGGCCTGGGCCTGCTCGCGCTCTGCCTCCTGACGCTGCTCTGCGGCACCCGCGCCCGCCCCGGGGAGCGTTTAATCGGAGGCCGCACGAACCTGTCGCCCAGCGACCCGCAGGTGCAGAAGGCGGCGCAGGCGGCCGTGGCCAGCTACAACATGGGCAGCAACAGCCTCTACTACTTCCGAGACACCAACATCCTCAAGGCGCAGAGCCAGGTGCGGCGGGGCGGCGGGGCGGGCGGAGCGGCAGCCGGGGCCGGGCCAGGGGGGCATGGGGGGGGCAGGTTAATGGGATGTATTTCTTTCATTGAATTAATGCCAAAAATTTATTATAAACAACATATCTGGATTTCAATAGACAGGATCTAGCCCTGAATTTCACAGGGACTCACTAGCCTTACTCCCCGCCCCCCCCCCCCCCCCCCCCCGCCCTGGGGGGTGGACTGGGGAGAGGGGAGTGAGGGAGAGAGGGCCGTGGGCTTCAGGGCTTGTGCGCACCTGGGGCTCAGCTTCCTGCGTGGCCCAGGCCTCTGCCCCTCTTCCCAGGGATCTCCACCAGAACTTCCCCAGCCAGGTCTGAATCCCCAGGTCTGGGCCAGCGTGCTGAATGTGGAGAGAGGTGAGAGGTCTGGGTCAAGGGTAGTCTTCCAGCACTCCTGACCTGCTCCTGCCCTCCCTCCCCAGCTGGTGGCCGGTGTCAAGTACTACCTGACCGTTGAGATGGGGAGCACAGCCTGTCGCAAGAACATGGCCACTGGAGACCGCGTGGATATCACTACCTGCCCCCTTGCCACAGGAGCGCAGGAGGAGGTAATAACCCTGCACCCCACTTCCCAGCACCCAAGGCTCTAGGTTGTCCATCCTGAACCAGTCTGGCTGGCCGGGCTGATGTCTGGCTGAACCTGTCCCTGTCTTCGGGATGATACAGCCCCCGGGCCAGGGTGGGGTGCAGAGAGGCGGAAACTGGGGCTTCTCCTTCACGGGACTGGCTAGAAAGATCTGAGATCTAGTCCTGCCCATTTGACTCATTGTCCCTTTGGCCCAGTGACTGCTCCTCTCGCACCCCAGAGTGGAGCGTCACAGGCTGAGGGTAGCAGTTGCGAGGAGTCAGGCCTGGGACCCAGACTCACCCCTCCTTCTCTCCCTGCTCTCCCTGCAGAAGCTGCGCTGCGACTTCGAGATCCTAGTGGTGCCCTGGGAGAATTCCTCGCAGCTTCTAAAGCATAACTGTGTGACCATATCGTAGGCCCCTTTGGGCATGGGAGCCGGCGGGGACAGGTGCATCGTGGGAAGGCACTTTAGGTCCATGGGCACGTCTGTCACAATAAATTGCTGGTACTGCTTCTCGCATTGGACTCTCCCGAGTGCTTCACTCCTCCCCCACCTCTTCCCCTCCCCCCACCTCCCATGCCTACTTGCAGCAGCACCCCCTCCCCAGGCCAAAGAGAGCCCATACCACCCCCAGTTGAGCTTCTGTTGTCTCAGCCCATACAGTGCTGAGGGTGCCAGGGTCAGTCCCCAAATGTGGAGTCCTCCAAACACCCCAGCATCCCAGACACACAGCGTCAACTCTCCAAGGACTCTCAGTATTCTGAGTTGAGGGGTGGGAGACAAAGTCACAGGAGAAGGGATGACGCCCCAGACTGAACAGGGCAGGAGTTGGTGAGTGCCCTGCAGAGTGCCTGAGCTCTGCTCCCTCTCAGCTGCCACGATGACTCAGGGTGACACAGGCTGGGTTCAGCCAGCCGGGCCCCAGGATGCTGAGCTCCCAGCCTGTGGGGTCCTATATCTGCCCGCGGGCCAGCGGTGACAGAGCCCCCGTAGGCCAAGAGGCCATGAGGGCTAGGACAGTGGCTTTCAAGTTCACGCTGTGGGCCATTGGCCAGAGGGGGTCCCCAGGGCTTTGCCCCAGGCAAGACCCCTGGAAGGGGCTGGACAGGAAGCCCAAAGGGGACCCAGGTCAAATCTACTGCCTACAGGAGGGATGAGGGGACAGATGTGATGTCATTTAAAGAAAACAGAACTGCAGCATTTTTTGCACAACTGAATTTGTGGCTGCAAATCATACTACACACACACACACACACACACACACACACACACTGAAACCACAGTGCACGCTTGGGTGCTCCCAGACACCATATCCATAACCAGAAAGTCACAGACACAGCCTAGCCACCCAGAAACACCGACACACACTGAAGCAACACCCTCCACCCTCCTGGATGTATACAGACCTCCACACGCACAACCCCAAGACCCACATGCCCCACCCAGAGCCGTGCCTCAGATGCACCCACACACACCCACGCCTGGAACAGGAAGGTCAGTAACTGGATCCCTTGGGAGCACTAGGTGTGGGCACCACCAGGCCCGGGCAGAATCGTGGTGGCCGTGGGGCTGGAGAATGGCCCCTGCCTCCATCTTCTGCCCCTCCAGGCCAGGCCTCACATCCGCCACTGTGCCTGCCTTCAGTCCCCTGCCCGATGCTGGGACCTACTGAGGAACAGCCCCCGGTCCCAGGCCCTGCCGTCTGCTTTCAGAGGCCGTCCTGGGGTAGGGATGGGGGGGTGCACAATAGAGGCGACTGGCCTGAGGAAGTCTGAGGAGCGAAGGGGCTGAGTTTGACAGGAGCTAGGGATGCGGGGGAAAATTCAGCCCTGCTTCTGCGCCAGCCCTTCAGATGCGGCAGCTCAGCCTGCCCAGGGCCACCCAGCAGGAGCCTCCAGCCCGGAGCTGGCGCAGGGACAGGGCAGGAAATGCTTGTTGAATGAATGTGTGAGGTGGTGGGTGAGGCGAGGCCCGCAGATATGGCCAGGTGGCCTCTCCACCCCCGCAATCTGTGCCCCAATCCCAGAAGCCATTTCCTCGGCACAGTCCCTCCCCAGGTCCTGGGCCAGGCAGTACCCCTGGCCAGGCCAGGGAGGGAGGTGCTGCTTCTAAGTCCTGGGGCCTGGCATCCTCACCACTGCCTGGTCCAGCCTGGAGGTAGGGGGAAGACTGGCCTAACTGTCGCCCCTCTGCCCCCACTCCGGAGTCCTGCTGCTGACCCCCTCCAGGGGGGTCACTAGAGCTTCACTCGAGCAGAGATGAGGTGGCTGCTGGAGACAGTGGAACACCCCATTCTAGTCTGGAAGCCCCCAGGTCTCAGGCACCCTGCCCAGGATCAGGCACTTGGGGACCTGGGCCAGAGCCTCACCTCCACCCCCAGCCGTGGGGACAAGGGCTCTGGGCATTTTGCCCAGGTTCAGGCTGAAAGTAGGGAAACTCACCTAAGCCCTAGGCCAGGCAGGGTGGAGAGCGACCATTAGGCTCATTCCCTGCTTTCCTCTAACAGAGAGGCTCACTCACCCCCCCCCCCCCGAACTCCCACACCCCCTCACGTTCCCTGTACCCCCACCAACAGCCTGAGGCCAGGAGGACTTGAGCAACCTCTATCCTACTTCCCCTCACTGAGGTTCTTCAGCCTGACCCCAGGCAGGGCAGGGTATGGCAATGACCTCCGACCTCTGGGTGCGTGCTATCCCCGTTGAGCTGGCACTCTGGTACTAGATTCTGAGGGTCTTGGGAGGCCCAAGTTCCTGGGCTGTGAGCCCCTATTTCTGGAGCCTACTGGCCCTCTAGGCCCCGACAACCGGGAGCTGTTCTAACTGGTTGTTTTTCTCGCAACTCCTGGGCCAGATAGACCTTCCTCCCCAGAGCAAGGTGGCTGGCGGCCCACTCACTGCTCCGGCACTGAGCCGGGCCCCCTTTCTGAGTCACCTCTCTGGCTGCAGCTGATGCAGTGCTGGCCTGAGCTGGGATGTGGGCCCTGGAGGGGACCAAGAAGAGCACCTTTCACATACAAAACTCTCTCTCTCTCTCTCTCTCTCTCTCTCACACACACACACACACACACCACCAGTGCACACACGTGCATGTGCACAGTTCCCCTGCCCTGTGCCTTGGCTTAGCCAGGGAGGACAGAGCCACTTGGGGGTTTTAAAACTCTGTTAGGGCCCAGCCCTGCAGGCCTGACGATCATTCCAGCAGATCGGCGGACGTATCCCGACCCACGGCAGTGGGCAGCTTGCCAGAGGCTGAAATCTGCATCCCATGTCTCTCTCCATCCCGGGGTCACTTCCTGAAGTCCTCTTCTCCAGCCTGCGGGGGTGGGATGGGAGGGCGACTGAGCCAGTGCCAGCCTCTGCCTTCCCACACGCCCACGTGACTGTTCGGGGCCCTCTGGGCATGAGCCTCCCATGCCTGGCCTTCCGGGGTCCTCCTACTCTGGCCCCTCGCCTCTGGTCCTGCCCGGCCCACCTCAAACGCAGTGTCCACGATCTCATCGAGAACGGACGCCTGGGAGCGGAATTTCTGCTGGTGATGCTCCACCCCGGCCACCAGCTGCAGGAAGTGGAACAGGAGCTCCTGCTGCCTGGGGTAGGAGAGGGGCGGGGCGAGCCTGAGCTGACCTGCCTGACGGGGTCTTCCGGGCTGCCAGAGGCCCCCAAAAAGCTCTTCTTGCCTCCCGCCATTACAACTCTTCTGAGTGGAGCCTTTCGTGGTGAATCTCCTTTTACACAAATAAAAAGCCCCCTTTTGGGCCTGTGCCAGAGGGGGTTCTAACTGTTGTTTACCCTCCTAGTTACCCATCCCTCCATCCGTCCGTCCACCCATCTGCTGGCCCCTCCAGCTACCCCATAGCTCTCTGGGCACCCACTCCCCCACCTCCCCATTCGAAGCCCACCTACCTAGCCATTCACTCACTCATCCGACCACCCCTACCCCTCCATCTACCTGCTCTTCCCTGGACCCACCCACACACCCCTTCACCACGTTGTGCAGTCATCCACCTAACCGCCCCCCCAACCACTCATCCAGCCAACTACCCATCTATTACCCCCTCATCACCTGCCCGTTTTATAAATCCATCCATCACATGACAGCGCACTCAACGGACACTGCCAGGTGCTCCGAGGCCACAGAAATTAACAAGACACAACCCTTGCCCTTGAGCAGCTCCGTCTGTGGCAGAGCCCGGAACGCAAACCCAGCGTGTTCACACTCGTGGGAAGCGTAACCAGAGTGCTGAGGGTCCAGTCCTGGGGGTCAGAAAAGGCTTCCAGAGCAAGTGCCATTGAGCCGAATTTGAAAGACACGTGAGGCTTTGCCGGGCTTAGGCGAGGTTGCCGGTCCGCTGCCGTTCCGGAACCGCCGGAGTGGACTGGGGGCCAGGGCAGACCTCAGGGAAGGAGGCCGAAGCGAGTGGGTGAATTGGAGATGTCAAGTCTGACAAGAAGGAAAAACCTAAACTGCTTTTAACAGAGACCACTCTCTAAGTAAATAAAAAGAATAAAAGAAAGGAGAGAGTAAAACAAACAACAACAACAACAAATGAAAACAAAGGGCGCTCTTAGTGGAGGTGGACCAATGGGGAAGAGTCTGGAGGCCAAGAAACCCCATGGAAACTGTTACAGAGGTGTCGAGGGCCCACCAGGCCAGTGGCCAAGTTGCTGGAACATGGAGGGGGGCGGGAGGGCCAGGAGGTGAAGCAAGCAGGATTGGAACTCAGCTCTCCCAAATCTTGTTCTCTTGAGCCCAGCATTGGCAGCCAGAGAACATTCCAGGCAGAGGAAAGTGTGGACAAAGGCCTGGAGGTGGAGAAGTATGTACTATGCTTGGGAAACAGTGCGGGGACAGCAAGGAAGTAGCCAAGGAAACGAGGGAGGTTGGCAAAGGCTGGGTCACAGAGGATCTTTGGGGCTTGACCTTGGACGGCAGGTGTGGGGGGGGGAAGCTGCCAGTAGTCGGGCTGCCCTGTCTGCTGGTTTGGAGCCAGTCTGGATGAGAAGCAGTGGGGCCCAATTTTCAGAGGCAAGGCTCTCTGTGGAGCCAGGCCTGAGAACCGGGAAGCAGGAGTCTGTGCCAAGGTCCCCCAGCCATGAGCACAGCCACAAGTCCCCAGCTGTTCTGGCCCAGCTGGCCAATGGATTCGACGGGAATGGGGCGTTGACCATCTGCTTCCCAGGCCTTTACCCAAGCTGTTCCTTGACCTGCCCTCTTCACCCCTCCACCTAGCTGAAGTCCAGCACCCTCATGGCCCAGCGCAGGTCATTGGCAACAAGACTCTCATGGGCACCAGCTAGTCTGTCTCCTGGAGAACTCGCAGGGCCTGACCCAGAGCAAGGGTCAGGGATGCTTCCTGAGTAAACAGATGAGCAGACTCCCTGGGGCCCTGCCTTTGCCCTCAACCTCAGAGGGGCTCTCATGGCCCTGTAGGCACTGCTGGAGGGACTCTCTTGGTGGCACAAGATAGCTCAGGGTGAGCAGAAGTCACTCGTGGTCTCCATGTCCCACCGTATGCTCTACATGGGCCTTGGTGCCCCACCCCCTTCCAGAGAGAAGGGCAATGTCCCTTGCCCTGCCAGCCCATGGGCCAGACCCCAGACCTCTCCCCTTAGACGCAGGGCCTCCCCTCCCTTTGCATCTCCTTACTTCTCAGTCATGGTCCCAAATTTTTTCTCGATGAGCTGCTTCTGTTTGGTGTGTTCACTCACCACCTCTTCAGGGTCTGGATGGAAAAAGGGGGCAGTCAAGAAGATGCCCGGATTGAGAGGAGGTGGAAGACATGCCATGTATCACGGAGGTTTCAGATGCGGCTCAAAGAGTTTTTGCCCACGATGCCCCCAAAGAGATGGCTTCTCCAGGTGTGGAGTGTGTATCCGATGTGTTTGTTCATTTGTCTTTCCCTCTGGTAAAAATCCCCCAGCTTTCCCGAGGAACCACTCCTGTGCCTTTTAAGTCCACCTTGTCTAGCAGGGTTTGACCCCCACCTCCCACCTCCAAGGACATGTGACTCAGACCTGAGCAATCAGAACAGCCTATTCTTTTGGCTAGAGTGATTGGTTCCAAAATAGGTGATCAAAGCCAAGGTGCCTAATTTCGGGGACTTTGCTGTAACTACAGGAAGAAGAGGAAGTCTCTGCTTGGCATGATAGGGATGCTAACCTGTGAGGATTTGGGACTGGAGTGACAGGTGGCCAGTCTCCCACTGCAAGGGAAGAGCCACCCTAAGCACAAAGCCATGCAGAGGACCACAGAGCAGAGAGGTGGAAAGAGACCAAATCCTGACCAGTATTCAAGTCCTGGATCCAGCCATTCCTGAAGACCTGCACACCCTCAATTGGCTAAGTAATTTCTGCCAATTAATTCCTCTTTTTGCTTCAGCTTTTTGCACTGAGTATCTACCCCTGATGGAAGGGGCAGGTGAGGGACCTGGTGACCCTTTGGGACCCTTAGTCCTCTAGTGTTGATGAGTCTAAGAGTGGGATCCTAAGAGCTCAGATTATCTAAAGTTCTGAAGATCTTGAAGCAGGAAGCAAATCAACTGTCTCAAAATCAATTCACTCAGAAAGTCAGGTTTATAAAAATGAACAGGTCCAGGAAAGTTGATTTTTAGTGACTCTCAGTCCACTTTGAGTGACTCTGGACAAGTGTGTACGACACCTCGACAAAAGCCTCAAAGGCAGTCGAAACCATCCATGTAAAACCAAGTGCTATAACCTTTATAAGTTATTAGAAGAAATGAGTATTTGGTGAATCATAATTTGGCTAATTAGTCAATTCACAAATGGGGCTTTCAAGAACTGATGATCAGTTTAATTGCTTTTTAGAAGATTGTCTTAGAGTTCTTTGGACCAAAGTTCTAAGCTCTGAAAGCCCTCCTGAGTCTCAGATTCTCAGACTCTGCCACTGAACCTGGAATCGTGGGTCTGACTGTGGAAGGAGGGCCCGCACCTGATTTGCTGAGTTCCGTCAGTGAGTCGTCCAGTAGCTTCTCATGGATCCTGGCGGCCCTCTGGGAAGAAGAGGCTCGTGTCCTGCCCGAGTCCCCTCCCTGTCTGCCCTTTCCTGGAGCACCCTCCTCCCTTCCCCCAGCCTCTGTGCCCACCCCTTCATGGTGTCCCCCCCCCCCCTCAGGTCCACCTGCCCCACCCCACTCAGTACCTCCTGCTTTTCTTTCTCCAGGCCCTTGAGCAGAGCCATCTGGAAGTTATCCACCAGGACGGCAATCACCAGGCTGGGGATGGTGGGGGTGGATAGTGGGGTACTCTCCAGGAGGAAGCCATAGGAGAGGCCCCTCACCGTCCTCTGGGTTTTGGGATGACTAAGGAGAGAGGGCTGGGGAGGTGCCCCCCAAGGTTAGGTGGGGGTGGGGGTGAGGCTGGGGAGCCAAGCAGGAGTGGGGTCCTCACTTGAGGAAGATGAAGTATTGGATGATGATGTAAATCATGAGAATGGGGATGATGTACCAGGCGCCTGGGAGAGAGGGGGCCGTTTGAGCTGTGAGGTCCTCGCGCGCCCTCACCACACCCCTGCCGGCGAGCGTCAGATGCCCCACTTCGCAGACGGGGTAACTGAGCCCTCAGGGTCTGCCTACCCAGCCGAGCCCCCGCCCTCCACCCCGCCTGGGGCCTGTCCCACCCTGGGCCCGGCTGTCCAGGTAGATGAGGGACCAGTCGTCCAGGGTGAGCAAGGTGAAGAGGGTGAAGATGGTGGAGAGGATGCTCTGGAAGCGCTTGGGGTCGGAATGACGGAACAGGGCGCGGAGCACCACGGAGAAGAGGACTGGCTGCTCAGGGCCAAACCAGGCTCCGGGCTCCCATCCCCCCCACCCCCTACCCCCCCCCCCCCCCCCCCCGCCTCCCCAGTGCAGGATACAGAGGCAGGTGAACATGAGGATGAGGATGGCGGTGATGGACGGCAGGGAGCGCACCAGAGTCCCGGTCACTTCCTGCAGGCTGGTCAGGAAGCTGTGGGCGAAGTTGACGGGGGCGGGGGGATCAGCGGGGCCGGGACGTGTGCCCGGAGCGGACGCCGCCCACAATGCCGTGAACGGGTCGCAGCAGAGTCCCCGGGAGCCCAGGCCTGGGAAGCCCTTCCGGCGGGGTCCCCGCACCCGGGGGTGGGGGTGGGGGGACAGCCATGGCCCGGCTGACCTGAGCCTCCGCAGGACCCGGATGGCCCTCAGGGCCCGCAAACTCTTGAAAACCTTGAAGATCCGGAAGACGCTTTGGTGGTAGACGAAGGAGAAGGAGTTGTACTGTAGCAGCAGGAAGTCGAGCATCGCCATGATCATGATGAAGAAGTCTGAAGGCACAGGGGGCTGGGTGTCACGGGCTCCTGCCCAGGCGCCTCGCCCAGACCCACAGGCCCCCCAACACCGGCGCTCCCTGCCAGGCCCCTTTCGTCCTCAGCCTCTGCCAGCAGTCCAGTGGCTCCCTAGACACACACACACACACACACACACACACACACACACACCCCATCCCCACCCACCCAGATTGTTCCAGGGGTCCGAAAAATACTTGAAGCCCAGAGCAGTGATCTTGAGGACGGCTTCCACCACGTAGATGCAGAGGAAAATGGAGTCCAAGGCCATGAAGTACCACTCTGCGGGGACACAAGGGGCTCACTCACCGCCATCCCCACGGCCCAGGCCCGTCTCTCCTCCTCCCCTCTGGACCTCACACACAGTCCATTTTAGGGAAGACCTGGCTCTGCCCTAATGGCTGTTGGGTCTTAACTGCTCCGTGCCTCAGTTTTCTTATCTGTAAAACAGCGAGAATACTGTCACTTGGTCTGACCTCCTGACCTCAGGGAACTCGTAGCAGCTTCTGCCTAACTGTCAATCTTATCTTTTAGAAGCTAGGGGAGGAACTGCTGGAACAGAAAAAGAAACATTTGAGGAAGACAGCCCGCACAGAATCAGAGTGCCTCAGCCTCGCGGTGATGTTAAAACCCCTCTCTGAATGCTCATCCCAGGCCCTACTCAAAGGAGCCGGCTTTCCCTTGTTTGGAGAGCACAGCTTTAGAAATGATTCCCCTGGATCTCCTTATTTCTACAAATAAAGATGACCTTGTGAGACAACTCCACCTGGGGTAGTCTGTCTAGAACTCACCGAGCAGTGGACCCACTTTGGTTCGGGAACAATAGCAGTCTGCCTGAGAGCGTTTTCAGGAGCACTGGCTTCACTTAACAGAGTAAGAAGGCAGCCCATCTTATTCTCTGCTTAGTTCATTTACGCGGTGGCAGGTCTTTCTTTCACCTGCTGCCAAGGGTCTCAGGGGCCATCTTCCCCGGTTTTTCCAACCTCACCCCTACAGCCTCCTTCTCAGGGTCTCCTGGCCCTCCTAGGTGACCTGGGTTTCCTCCCGCGAACCCACAAGGCGGCGTCTTTAGGGTCGTTGCGCCACCTGGTGGCTGCATCGCAAACAGCACATCCTCCTGTTCAGCAGGCTTTTTAATACTGGGCGATGTTGTCTATGTCCCAGGGGTAAGGATGAAATGAGCGAAGTTACATAAACCACCTGGCATTGGATCAGGCCCACAAGAGGCCTGGAACAAGATCTATGGCTTTCTCCATGTGAAAGGACCCCCCCAGGGACGCCTAGGTGACTCAGTCGGTTGAGCGGCTGCCTTCGGCTCAGGTCCTGATCCCAGGGTCCTGGAATCGAGTTCCGCACCGGGCCGCCGGGAGCCTGCTTCTCCCTCTCTCTCTGCCTCTGCCTCTCTCTCTGTGTTTCTCATGACTAAATAGAGAAAATAGTGGGGGGAAAAAGAAAAAGAAAAGAAAAGAAAAGAAAAGAAAAGAAAAGAAAGAAGGGATTCCCCAGCTCTTACCACCCCGGATCTCTACTTCAGCGAAGGTCTGGACCACAAGCATGAGAGTGTTGAGGCAGACCACGAGGAAGATGAAGGCTTCAAAGGGCAGGGACTGAGTCAGGTTCCTAAGCATTCTCCGGAGGCCCTGAATGAGGTAGCTTAATTTTTCCCACAACCAGTAGAAGAGGTCCATGGTGTGCAGTCTCTTGTGGGCCCGCTGAGCTCTGGCAGCTGTAAGGGGGACAGAGAGTCAAGTCTGTGTGGGAGGTAGCATGGGGATCCCAGGCAGCCTCCCAGACTAAGTTGGGGCTCGTCTTCATGCCTGCCTGCCTGCCTACCGTTCGCTCACTGAAGTGCCTCTATGCCATCTTGTGCTGATCCTGGGGCCATAGGCTTGACCCCTTCCATGGCAGACGCCAGCTTGTTTGGGATTTGTGGTCTGCTCTCACGAGTCTACACCTCCAGGCCTTTCTTAACGCACGTGGCAACTTACGCGTGGAGAGCCCCGTTTTGCACACTACCCCATCCGCTTGGTGAGCTCCCCCTCTCCCTCTGAGATTCTGCTGAAACATCTCCTCCTTTCAGCTGCCTTCCCTACTCCCACCCAGTTAGGGGCCTGTCCCTTTCGGCTTGCTTGTGAGACTGTTACTCTGTTCACTGAACCACTTGGGGCCAAGCTTGGGGGACTGTGCATTCATAGCCAAGGTCCCTCCCTGCCCTTAAACAAGGCCCTCTTTCAGACACTGGATGTCTGTCAAGATGCTCACAGTGGGGGAAATGTGGATAAATACAATCTACAGTGGCAACTGTCCTGATACGGATGATAGGCCATCACCACTGGGTGGTCTAGGATTGGTGGTTTAAGTGACCACTCCCAGTCTTGGAGCCCCTCAAGGGCAGGATTTGTTTTTTCTGTGCTTCCAGGGCCCAGACAGGCCAGGGACCCATATTATTTTTTTTTAAGATTTTTATTTATTTATTTGATGGAGAGAGAGACAGCCAGTGAGAGAGGGAACACAAGCGGGGGAGTGGGAGAGGAAGAAGCAGGCTCCCAGCGGAGGAGCCTGATGTGGGGCTCGATCCCAGAACACCAGGATCATACCCTGAGCCGAAGGCAGACACTTAACGACTGAGCCACCCAGACGCCCCAAGGGACCCATATTAGACAAGAAGAAATGTTTGAGAAGTGAATGTGTATATGCACAGCAGTGACTGGGTGAACAAACAACCAACGGCCTGAAGAGCTGCATCATTTAAGGAGTAGAAGATTGGATGATGAACAGTCAGGTGAGTGAATAGCCAATGGAATTTGCACGCAGGTAAGAGTCCTGCCTCACGATCTGAGGAAGGTCAGTGCAGGGCCCAAGTCAGGCCTGGAATCTGGGCCAGGCAGTGGGAGTTGGGGGTGGGGGAAGCAGAGACTCACTTTTACGCTTCTGAAATTGCTCATCTTCTTCTGCCCAGCTTTCTGAGGAAGTCTTAGAGGAGGAATGCTGAGGATGGACTTTGCTGGACGCCTGGGTTGCATGTGAGTGCACTGCACTGCGGGTACGAGTCACGCTAAAGGCTGAGTGCTGTACCTGTACCATGCTAGGTTGGAGGGCTACTGAACGAGAACGGGAAGAGCCAAGGGAGGCTCTGGCCACACTGTGAGACTTGTATAGGCCCAAGCCTTGGGAGCTACCGTGATAGTACTCCCCATAGCGATGATCACCATGGAAATAATCGTAATGATGCCCATTATGGTGGTGCTCCCTGTGACGGTGCTCTCCATGGTGGCCATGGTGGTGCTCGCCATGGTGGCCATGGTGGCCATGGTGGTGTTCACCGCGGTGGCCATGGTGGTGCTCACTGTGGTGGCTGTGGTCGTCATAGTAGTGAGGTATGTAATCATGGTAGGAGTCCACATAGGAATGGCGGGAAAAGGTCTCTCCATGATGAAGGGGCCCTCTATGGTGGTGGGCTTCATGATGATGGTGCCTACCATGGTGATAGGCCTCACCATGATGGTGAGGGCCACCATACGTGTAGGAAGGCTCACCTTGGTGATGGAGCCCACTATGGTGGGAAACCTCATTAGGGTGGTGAGACCCACCATGGTGGTGGGGTTCCCTACGGTGGTGAGACCCATCATGGTGGTAGGGCTCACCACGGTGGTGGGGCCCCTCATGGTGGTAGGGCTCACCATGGTGGTGGGGCCCCTCATGGTGGTAGGGCTCACCATGGTGGTGGGGCCTATCATGATGTCTTCTGCTACCATGGTGGTACTCACCATCAAAAGGGCCCTCACCAAGGGAATGCGAGAGGATAGGGCTATAAGAAGGAGTCAGGGCAAGGGTTGTGAGGTTGTGGGCTCTACCATGATGGTGGGCCTCATCATGGTGGTGGGAGTGGTGGGGGTGGTGAGAATGGTGGAAGTGGGGGGAATGGTGGGAGGGGGCATCGTCATGAAAGTCTTGGAATTCACCAAGATGGTGAGAGCCACCATGATGGTGGGATATGCCATGATGGTGGGACTCACCATGATGATGGGATGTGCCATGATGGTGGGACCCAACATGATGGTGGGACTCACCATGATGATGGGTTATGCTGTGGTGTTGGGACCCACCATGTTGGTGGGACTCACTGTGATGGTGGGATATGTCGTGATGGTGGGACTCACCATGGTGGTGGGACACACCGTGGTGATGGTACCCATGATGGTGGTTGACTCCACTATGGCCTGGCCTGTGATGTGGGGTTGGTGAGCCAGGTTGAGATGACACATCCAAATCATCGGTGTCTGCCTCATTTTGAGCCTTTTCAGCCAACAAGGGTTGATCCATGACTATGCTGGGAACACTGGAATGAAGAGAGCTCAAGATGTGGGCCCAACAGTCCCCTTCCTGAGTTGTCCTTCCCACCTATGGCACTGGTGCTTCTTGGAAAGCCTGAGTCCTCTCACGGAATTCTCCCTTTATGATGTCACCAGGAGGCCCCTCCCCAGGTCTAATTCCCAAATGCCTCCTTCTAGGGTGTAGTTCAGGATCAAGGATCATCATGTCTAACCTCTTCATTGTAAAATGAGGAAATCGAAGTCAAGAAAAGGGAAGGGCTTATTTCCCAAGGGTCAGCTGGGAAGTTGGCAGAGTAGGAGGACCCTAAGCTCACTTCATTCCACAGATACAACTAGATAACACGTCAGTGTAAATAACCCAGAAAACAGTATGAAGACTGGCAAAACAAACTCACAACTAAACGTAGAGAAGAGTCCACATCAAAGAAGGTAGGGAGGATGAAGACTTGGTTTGGGAGCAAAACAGACCATAGCTGTTCACAGTGGAGAGGGAGCCAGTGGTGTAGAGAAGGGTGAAAACGAAACTTTCACACCAGGGAGCACATGAATGGGGAGGATGAATCCCCATACATTTCCCTATGAAAGCAAGAGGAGCCAAATTTCATGAGTTCTTAGAACCAGCCAGACTTAAAGCCAGGACTTTTCCTCTAAAGTCTGGCACAAGACAAGGATGCCCACTCTCACCATTTTCATTCAACATAATACTGGAAGTCCTGTCCACAGCAATCAGACAACAAAAAGAAATAAAAGGCATCCAGGTTGGTAAGGAAGAAGTAATACTCTCACTTTTTGCAGATGACATGATACTGCATATAGAAAACCCTAAAAACTCCACCAAAAAATTACAAGAACTGATAAACGAATTCAGTAAAGTCACAGGTTAGAAAATCAATGTACAGAAATCGGTTGCACTCCTATACACTAATAATGAAGCACCAGAAAGTGAAATCAAGAAAACAATCCCATTTACGATCACACTGAAAACAATAAAATATCTAGGCATAAACTTAACCAACAAGGTGAAAGACCTGTACTCTGAAAACTATAAAGTGCTGATGAAAGAAATTCAAGATGATTCAAAGAAATGAAAAGATATTCCATGCTCTTGGATTAGAAGAACAAATATTGTTAAAATGTCTATACTACTCACAGCAATCTACAGATTTAATGCAATCCCTATCAAAATGTCAACAGCATTTTTCACAGAATTAGAACAAATGATCCTAAAATTTGTATGGAACCACAAAAGACCCCAAATAGCCAAAACAATCTTGAGGAAGAAAAACAAAACTGAAAGTATCACATTCCACATTTTTAAGTTATGCTACAGAGCAGTAGTAATTAAAACTATTAAAATCATGGTACTGGCATAAAAACGGATATAGATAAATGGAATAGAATAGAAAACCCAGAAATCAACCCACAATTATATGGTCAATTAATCTTTGGTCAAGCAGGAATGAATATACAATGGGAAAAAGTCTTTTCAACGAATGGTGTTGGGGAAAGTGGGAGACAACATGCAAAAGAATGAAGCTAGACCACTTTCTCTCACCATACACAAAAAGAAACTCAAAATGAATTAAAGACCTAAATGTGAGACCTGAAACCATAAAATCCTTGAAGAGAGCGCAGGCAGTAATTTCTCTGACATTAGCCAGAGCAATATTTTTCTTGATATGTTTCCTGAGGCAAGGGAAATAAAAGTAAAAATAAACTATTGGGACTACATCAGAATAAAAAATTTCTGCATAGCAAAGGACACAAACACAAAACTAAAAAGCAATCCACTGAAGGGGAGAAGATATTTGCAAATTACATCTGATAAAGGGTTAGTATCCAAAATACATAAAGAACTGTTACAACTCAGCACCCAAAAAACAAATAATCCAATTAAAAAATGGGCAGAAGACACAGACATTTCTCCAAAGAAGTCATCCAGGTGGCCAACAGACAGAGGAAATGATGCTCAACATCAGTCATCATCAGGGAAGTACAGATCAACACCTTGCACCTGTCAGAACGGCTAAAACAAAAGAAACAAAAAATACAGGTGTTGGTGAGGATGTGAAGAAAACAGAACCCTCTTGCCCTATTGGTGGGAATGCAAACTGGTGCAGCCACTGTGGAAAACAGTATGGAGGTTCCTCAAGAAATTAAAAATAGAACTAGTTTAAGACCCAGTAATGGTATGACTGGGTATTTACCCCCAAATACAACACAAATTCAAAGGATATATGCTGCATTGTTTATTGTGGCATTATTTACAAATAATACAATAGCTAAACTATGGAAGCAGCTCAAGTGTCCATCGAAAGATGAATGGATAAAGAATATGTGATATATATATCACAATCTATCTACTATTACATATATATATGTATATATACATATATAGATAAAGAATATGTGATATATATATCACAATCTACTATTACATATATATATGTATATATACATATATATATATATATATATATATATTCACCAAGGTGGTGAGATCCACCATCATGGTGGGATGTGCCATGATGGTGGGACTCACCATGATGATGGGATGTGCCATGATGGTATATCATATATATGGTATATATAATAGCAGAATATTATTCATTCATAAAAAAGAAAGAAATTTTGCCATACGCAACAACATGGATAGAGCTAGAGAGTATAATGCTAAGTGAAATAAGTCCGTCAGAGAAAGACAGCTACCGTATGATCTCACTCATATGTGGAATTTAAGAAAACAAAGCAAAAGCACAAAGGAAAAAAGAGAGAGAGACAAACCAAGAAACAGACTCTTAACTATAGAGAACAAACTGGTGGTTACTGGAGGGGAGGTGCGTGAAGGGTAGGAGAAATAGGTTACGGGGATTAAAGAGTACATTTATCATGATCAAAAAATTAAATTAAGAAAAAAGTGTGGGGGGGGACAGGTTGGCCTAAGGTGACCCAGATTGGCAAAGCTGGACACAGAAGTCCAGAATGACACCCTATGCCCCAGCAATTGCTTTAGCCTTTTGGTGGAAAGAAACTTTAACAGGCCACGTGGTCCAGTCCACAGTCCTACCTAGATACCAGTTGGCTCTGGGGTTCAAACTGCCTAGCTCAGCGAAAGTTGGTATGTGACCTTGGGCTAGCTGCTTAACATTCCTATGCCTCAGTTTCTTCTGTAAAATGGAGATAGTAATACCTATCTCATAGGATCAAAAAAGTGCAGTTATATAAAGCACAGTAAATATTAATTGGTATTTTTACTCTCTTCCTCATTAACAATGATGGAAACCTCCCTCTTGGATTATTTTTGCAGGATTGCTCTGCCTTTAGTGCCCGTGGTTCTTTTTTTTTTTTTTTTAAGATATTATTTATTTATTTGACAGAGACAGATAGCCAGCAAGAGAGAGAACACAAGCAGAGGGAGTGGGAGAGGAAGAAGCAGGCTTCTAGCAGAGGAGCCTGATGTGGGACTCGATCCCAGAACGCTGGGATCACGCCCTGAGCCGAAGGCAGACGCTTAACAACTGAGCCACCCAGGCGCCCCTAGTGCCCGTGGTTCTTGGTCATGCTGCTTCGAAGAACGAAGAGGTAGATCAGACAAAGAGTGGTGGGCAGCAAAGCAAAGTTTATTGAGCGATAGTATAAAGCTCCTGAAGAGGGAGGGGACCCGAGAGCGTTGCCCCTGGAGTTTCTAAGTTTAGGGTTTTTTTATGAGCTCTTTTCCAAAACTATCTTAAGCAATCGGGTGTGCTGAGTTGTGCCAAATCAGGGCTTTGGTCCCATATCTGTCTACCTATTAGGTTAACGTCTCTGTGGTGATGGTCTTTTACCCCTGGGGGCTTATGTCTTAACTGCCCCTTGCCCATGATATTGACAAATGCTTTGTGGTTAATTGCCTTATTTTAGGACGTTTTGCAGAAGTCATTTCTGCAAAGGCTGCAAAGCAGAGTGTTAGTGTGGTCCTGTCTAAGCTATAAAACAGGATGTTAGTGCTGTTTTATTTCAGCTGTCCTACTCCATATTTTCTTGTTGGGGACCCTGGTGCTGACTACCTAACGGTCTAACTCAGCCCTAACATTATTACTAACATAAAACTATCAGACATTATTTATTGAGGACCTACTTTATGTACCTTTCATTTAATCGTCACAATAATTCCACATGATGGAAATTATTACATTTTACAGAGGAAGGTGCCATGGTTCAGACAGTATAAGCCAGTTCCCAACGAGTAAGAGCTTAATGTCAGTACTAACTCCAAAGTCTTTCCCCTTAACCACCATGCTGTCCTGTCTTCCTCCTGAAATTCACTGCAAGACCGTTCCCGTGCATGGAATTCATTCTTCCCAGTGTAGGTCTCTTCTGGAAGCTCACAGGTCACTCCTTTGACCACAGCTGCTTGCTGAGTGCTTGGACATAGCCAAGTGCATAGTGGCATTGGGTGCCAGGCTCCCAGGAATGAAAGACATGCCCCTGACCTCAATGAGCTCAGTGTCTGTTGCCAGCAGCAGACAAGGAAAGAGTTTGTGGAAGGACTGCTAGCTGTATCCCAACTCCACTCTCCCTTCTTCCTAGGTACATGGCCTCCCAATTAGAGATTATATTTCCCAGTAAACTTTGCATCTAGGTGTGGCTAAAGAGAGCAGAGACGATATGAGAACTCCTACGTCTCGGATTTAAAGCATTGGGCATGTGAACCTCCATTTCCCCCCTTCCTATGGGACAGAGTATGGATACAAGAAGAAATAGGTTCAATATTCTAGGTCAGAGTTTTCCACCAGGGTTCTGCAGAACCACAGAATTGGCCTTGAGATGTTTCCAGGCCACAGGTTCTATGTTGTGATTAAAAAAAAAAAAAAAGCATTATTTTTTAAACTTCATGTGCCCTGTGATGGCCAGGCTTTCAGAGATGGTCAGTAACCAAGCAGCCTCAGAAACCACTAGAGGTCGTTCAGCCCCGTCTGGCACTGCACAGGGGAACTACGTTCCTCCATGAGTCTTTCCTCAGTTTTCAAGGTGAGCTCAGGAAGTCGGTGATCATTTGTGAATATTGTGTTGCCTGGACAGGAAGAGGTCAAGACTGATGACATCGGCCTCACCCTCCTGAACGACCTCCCCCAAACTCCCCTTATGCACTGATGACTGACTGATGGGAGCAGACAAACTTCCTGGTGTGATGGAAAATCAGAGGAAATTTTCCTTCCAAATAAATAATTTTTGCACGTTGTGACTCAGCTGCGGCCCTGCCGCTTTGCTGTTGACGTACACACTGTACGACCGGAATTATGCCGGTTAGAAGCGAGAGTTAGCCTGATGTCGTATGTTTGCAAGTTTCTCATTTAGTTATTTACTATGCCCTTCCATTGTATGTCTTAGTAGCATTTGTGTTTTACAAATGTGTCTAATGGTCCCATGTGGTGATTTTTCATTATGAGGTGTGAAATGAAAGAGGGGGAGCTTAGGGCGATGGACAAATCTGGTAGGGTTAGTGTAAAGAATTACAATTTACAAAGGCAGCAGTGGCTTCAGTATTGAAAATAACTTAACTACAAATTACAGCCATTTGACAAGTAGATGAGCTCCTTGTTATCAATTGGTGTCTCAGAGCAAACAGATTAAGGCTTTTATTTTAAGGTCACATTCAGTAAAAAGGCTCACGGAGCAAGTTATTTGGTAGCAGAACTCGCTGTCTAGGCAAGAGAACCTAATAATGCTGACAGGTGGAACTCGAGTGAGTGAAATGGTAGCACGTGATACCAAATGAAGAAGCGAAGAGATTCTGCTCTCAGAGCAATAAGTCGATGTATTGATGACGTCACATGATGCTGAAAAGCGATTTGTTTGTTAATAGACTAAAAACAACAGATTTTTGGTCCAGGCTGATGAGTCAATGTATTTCACCTATAAACACCATGCTATATAACATGTGGAAGATTTGTAAGCGAGGGTGATAAGCAAGAAACTTTTCTCTGCAGCAAACAGCTTTGACACCCAGAGAAACACACAGCCAAGCTGTAGTTACCGTTTTCTTCACATCTGCACTCAAAAAGTCTGTCTTGGAAGAACTGGCTTGGCATTTGAACTGATGGTATTCCCAGCAAGAGTTTGCTCCACAGGGTTTGTCACTGCGTTTGTTTAAAGCAAACAAACAGGGCACCTGGGGGGCTTCGTCGGTTGAGCAGTTGAGTGTCTGCCTTCCGCTCAGGTCATGATCCCAACGTCCTGGGATCGAGCCCCAGTCAGGCCCTCTGCTCAGCGGGGAGCCTGCTTCTCCCTCTCCCTCTGCTGCTCTCCCTACCTGTGCTCTCTCTCTCTCTCTGACAAATAAATAATTAAAATCTTAGAAAAAAATAAAACAAACGAACAGAAAACCACCAAAACCCAACAAGCAAAAACCTGATGTTGTCACACACACTGCTTTCTTCACAGAGAGCTGCTAGTGTCAAAAACTCTTGGAGATGAAGAAATCATGATGCTGCAAAATGGTTCACTTCATTAAACCAAGACTGGTTTACTTGAGAGTGTTTAAAAAACTGTGCAATACGGTCCAGAATTCTACTTCTGTGTGTGTACCGAAAGAATTGAGAGCAGGGACTTGAGCAGATGCTGTCCAGCCATCGTCACAGCAGCATGACTCACAACAGCCAAAGGTGGAAACAACACAAATGTGCACGGACAGCTGGGTAGATAAGCAAAATGTGATATGTACCTATAGTGGAATGGTACTCAGGCTTAAAGAGGAAGGAAACGTGGACACCTGCTGCAACGTGGATGAACCCAGAAGACGTTGAGCTAAGTGAAATAAGCCATTGTACACTTACACTTAAATGAGGTACCCAGAATAGGCAAATTCAGAGACGGAAGTTTTTTTTTTTGTTTTTTTTTTAAAGATTTTATTTATTTATTTGACAGAGATAGTAACAGCCAGCGAGAGAGGGAACTCAAGCAGGAGGAGTGGGAGAGGAAGAAGCAGGCTCATAGCGGAGGAGCCTGATGTGGGGCTCGATCCCATAACGCCGGGATCACGCCCTGAGCCGAAGGCAGACGCTTAACCGCTGTGCCACCCAGGCGCCCCCAGAGACGGAAGTTTGAATAGTGGTTATCAGGGGCAACAGGAAAGGGATAATGGGGAGTTGTTGTTAAATGGGGAGAGTTTCAGTTTAGGAAGATGAAAAAGTTCTGCAGGTGAAGAGTGGTGATGGTGACACAACATTGTGAGTGCACTCGATGCCCCTAAATTGTGCACTTAAAAATGGTTTAAATGGTAAATTTTGTTATGTGTATTTTACCACAGTAATTTAAAAACCTGCAAAAACCGGGACAAAGAACACAGAAATCTCCTGTCACGTATAGAAATCTGGTGGCTTCACACTCTGCACATGGTCCGTTGGGAAAGCATCACTTTGGTTGGGGAAAGATGCTGAGCACATCGACAGGATGGGTCATCTTATCTAATTGGTGAGGACTCCCCCACTGATTGCCGTCTAATGGGAATTGACATGGGACACAAATATCTTCCCGTTCTGTGAGCATTTTAAGAAGCCATCCAAAGACCCGTCTCCTAGACCATCATGTGATCAAGTTCCCAGCTGTTCTTTCCAAGTCTCTGCAAGTGGCCAGCGCGTCAGATACCGCTCCTGGGTTCACACACATCCGCACCTTAGGCTCTTTTCCCTTTCACACAAAGCGGGTACCATCTTCATTGCCCAACGTTCTGCCCACGGCGAGGATCTTCCTTCACCACTGTCATTCAGGGCCACTTGTGAATGGTGGTGTCGTGCAGCAGCTGTCCGCTTCTGGCTGTCGCTGGCCTACTGTGCAGAGCCTTCCGTAAAGCAGGTTTGTACTTTTTCCTTATCCCCTTGAAGCCTCTGAGTGTAAACGGAGGGAAAGGAAGTGGGAGTCTGAACCACCTGCAAGCGGTTTATTTGTGCCTTCTGGATCTGCTGGGGCCCAGTATCATATATACCACTACAATTTCTTTTTTAAGATTTTTAAAATTATTTATTTGAGAGAGAGAAAGAGAGAGAGCACACAAGCGGGGGCGGGGCAGAGGGAGAGGGAGAAGCAGGCTCCCCTCACTGAGCAGGGAGTCTGATGCGGGGCTCGATCCCAGGATCCGGAGATCATGACCTGAGCTGAAGGTGGATGCTTAACTGCCTGAGCCCCCCAGGCGCCCCATATACCACTTCAATTTCTAATGGGATGCAACTGTGAAAATCCAGTTTCATGATTCTGCGGGTCAGATAACACGTGCGGAACATTTGGGTTCAATAACCACTTGGTGTTCCATAAATCAGGCATTCAATCTTAGTAAAGTCCCAGTAGCAAGCCAGAGGCTGATTTTAGAATGTAGAATAGTCATTAGCAGAGGATAGCATGGCCCAAATTCCAAGGGTCTAAGCTGTGATGCTCCTACTGGGGCTGGCCAGAGGCTCGGCGTGGCATCTTTGGCTGACACCTAACTCGGGCACCTGGATCTACTAGGCATAACGTCCATAAGGTAGGGCAGCTTGCCTCACAGCCCAGACTTTTGAAGAGCCTTTTTTAGAGCCAAACATAACATTGTCAGATGTACAGGTTACCTAGTAATTGAGTCAAAGCAGCTTGCCCAAATATGACATACGTGGACTCCAAAATCCCAAAGACATACCTGACATTGCTCCCCTTACTTCATGGTGTATGGTGTAAGGGACAGCAATGCGTCTCTCACTTTAGAAGAGATCTCCAACATTCCCCAGACCTCTGGACCCTTACAGACTTTCCCGTTGTGTCAGGTCCTTGAACTTCCGCAGGGTTCGTCTCTGGCACACGTCTGTCTAAGGCACCAAGGTATTTGCTCTTTCCTACTCACAGCACCTCGTAAGCATAATGGCATCACTCGAGCATATCAGCATGGTGTTCTCTGTGTTGTCAAGACTGTCAAAGTCCCTCTGCACCTTGCGGTTTGCAGGAGAATGGCATAAGCCAGGGTCAAGACGATAAGATACTGTTGCAACAGATACTGATACAACAAGACACTGTTATGCCTGCTATGTAAACTCAAACAGTGTAATTTCCCATACTCGTGGAAATGTAAGAGAAAGCATTTACTAATTCAACAGCCTTAGCCCAGCTGCTGGCATTTATGTTGGTTTTCTGCAATAAGGATATCAAATCTAGAATTAGAGCTGTGATTGGCAATGCCACAGCGTTAAGGTTGCTTTTCTGCTGTCAAACAAGTAAGTTGTAAGAGGGTATGACTCTCTCAAATCCCCAATGGTGGCATTAATCTCTGTACTTTCTCCAGAGTTTTGGTATCATTTTTGGTTTATAACTTATAAGTGGGAAGACAATTCCAGGGGTTTATCCCCCCCCCCCCCGCTTTTTTCCCCCCACAATAGCCACACAAGAACAGCAGGAAACCATCAGGAGATTCTGCCAGCTACTGAGCGTTAATATCACAGTAAATTCTGGAATGGGAGAAATAACTACAGCACAAATCTGAGGGCCTTAGGAATGTGGCCTTTAATCTCTAAAGGCCTCCAGTGCTAATTGGTCTCCACGGGTAATAACCAAATTAGCATCTGAAACTACAGTGAATTTGGACAGTGTCATTTTAGTGAAGCTGGAACTGTATTTCTCAGACTTCTCTTGCCTGCAGAGTCCTGCTTTAGTGTGGGCCACAAGTGACCTTTTGTGCAAGGTTTGGAAAGTGTGGAAGTGAAACAGGAGTCGTGTGGAAAACATACAACCTGTGTGGAAAAACCTTCCTTTTTCCACTAGGAAGTTTGGTCTGGGAGCACCTGCCATGTAACTTGTTCACAGTGACCTTCACCTGGGGACTCGCCTTGTTCGCATGGGGCAGCGGCTGGGTCTACAGCTTATGCCAGATCCTCCTTCAACGTCTGTCACTTCTGTTCTGGTGCATGTTTGCCTTCCTGACAGTGTGCCAGCTTCCCCTATAGGTCACCTGCATCATCAAAGTTGGAGGCTTACGTGCAGAGGGGGGCCGATGTGGGTTCTGGTCCATCCTGTTAAGGTCTAGCTCACCCTCCTAAGTGCCAGTTCGTTCTTACTTCCCCACCTTGCAGTCATCTCAACTGCCTGCCTGCTGTCCAGGCGGGCTCAGGCACCGGAGAAAAAGACAACAGTCTTACATAATCAGCTCTCACAATTATGTAGGGTCTTATACCTGTAACACATCTTTAGCATATATAACCACTCCTGGTAATTTTGTTTCTCTGATCAAATCCTGGGTGATACTTTAAAAGTATCACTTTTAAAAGTAACTTTTAAAGAGTAACTTCAAAAGATACACAAACTGCCATTTTCTTTGTTAGAAGAAACTTAGAGTTCGGTCCATGTCTTGTCCCTTTGTGACCAAAGGTAAATAAATCAATGTCTCTGTAGATGCCTTATCTTCACAAAGTGCTTATGACAGGTTTTATTTTGTTTTGCTTCTTAGCACTGCTGTATGAACACAGAATCAAGAGCAGCTCCTTTGCTTAAGGAAAGAGGGGAAGGTAGTGTGATAGATTGAATGCAAAAATAGCCCCCTCCTTCTATCCATAATGCCCCTTGAAATGGGACTCTGAAGCATGTATTTCCCTGTCCCTTGAATCTGGACTGGTCCTGTGACTTACTTAGGCCAATAAAATGTGGCAGAAGCGATAGAGCATCTCTTGAAAGCCTCTAGAGAGTTTGCCTGCTTTCCCTTGCACTCTTGAACCCACAATGAGAACAAGCCCAGGCTCATCTGCTAAAGAAAAGAGACACCATATAGAACACAGCTGAATCATCTTGGTTCAGGGCATCCTAGACTAGCCAGATCCCAGCCACCATGCCAGCTGACCATGGACTGTGACTGAACACAGCTGAGGTCAATCAATCCCTGTCCAGATCAGCAGAACCACCCAGATGACCAATAATCTGATGAGAATAAGTCTTTTAAAGCCTTTATGTTTTGGGGTGGTTTGTTACACAGCACATTGCTAACTGATACAGGAGCATGGAAAAGGGACACGTTAAAGAATGGGTGGGAACTCTCCAGGTGGATCAGAAGAGAAAAGGCATTGTGGGCAAAAGGAAGGTCATGTGCAAAGAATGGAAGTATGAATGGACTCAGCAGCTTTACGCAGTGTGTGCTGGTAAGTTTAATGCCAGTATTTATTTATTCAGTATTTACTAACTTTGCTCTTATTACAATTTATTTGATAAGTCTACAGATTTTAATAATTTAATTTTAATTTTTAATATAATTGTATTGTGTTCAACAACTGGCTGGGAAATTCAGCGTTCAAGAGCCAGTAAAAGCGAGACTTGGCATACCGTTGCATTCAGGGAATGGTGTATAAAATCTAGTGTGGCTAGAACATGATGGGAATAGAAAAGCAATGGGAGATGTAGCTGAAAAGTTGTTTTGGGGGGGCGGGGATCAGACTAGGCTGGGCCTTGTGGGCTGGTAAGGGGGGGGCAAAGTTTCAAACAAAGGAATGATAAGATCAGGCTGCTTTAAGAAGGATCACTCTGGATACAGAGAGGAGACTGTGTTTGCCATGGGGAGTCCGAGGCAAGTCAGTTACATTCGGTCATCGAAAGAACCATAGAGAAACTGATGGCTTGGACCAATGCAGGTGTTGTAGGGAAGGAGATGTGGGTAGATGTCAGCTATCCAGGAGTCAGAATCTATAGGATATGGTGACAGGTGGTGCTGGGGAAAGGGTAAGGGAGGTTAAGGAGACACGAAGGTTTGGGGCTTGAGTATCTGCTTGAATGGGCTGCTGGTCCCCAAAACTGAGAGTACTGAAGAAGCTGGTTTGAGCAAAAGGTGGGATGTCTGGTTTTGAACATAAGGGGTTTGATGAGTCTGGGGAACACCCAGGAGGGGAGCTCTAGGCTGGAAACAAAGTTGGGATAGAGGACCTAGGATCCTGCCTCTTGTGGCTGCAGCTCATGCGAGGGTCCCCACTCCTATCTCTGCCCTGGCTCTAGACCATGCTGCAAGCCACTCAGTCTTCCCATCTGTAATGGGGTGTTAGGCTCTGAGTCCTGCTCCCCTGTCGCCTGAGTGTTGTGAAAACCCGATGAGATTTGTATGGGAGTGGAGAGTGGGGATGAGGAGGCTGGTCCTGTCCTGTCCTTTGCCCACTGGAAGGTGCAGGGGGAACTTTTGGAGAGGAGAGGGCATGGCCAGCTGGGGCCCTGAGATTCCTGCAGCCCGTCTGGGTCAGAGGAGCCAATCTCAGCTCTCTGAGATTGAGAAAGGGGCTGCCACTCTCACATCCCCTCATTGCCTCCCTTCTCCCTCACTTCCCTCAGCTGGATGCCCCCAGGCGCTGCCCCGCTCCTCAGATGCTCTTGCCCTGCAGTCCCTCTCTGCTCCTCTGGCACAGCCTGAGAAGCTGCCCAATCACATTGGCAGATGGTCAGCTTCACCTCGGGCACCCAAATTGCTTAGGGTCTCTACCCTCTGTCCCACTCAAGCCTTCTCTCTGGAGGCTTCTCTAAGGAGGCTCTTGAACAGAGCCTACTCGGACTCCTGAGTTGGATGGGGTGGGACAATGGATTCCAAGGACAGGGACTGGGGCTTGGGAGTCTAAGCGCTCTGGGCTCTGTCCTGGCTCAGCCTCTCCCGGCCCGGTGAGCCTGGGCACCACACCTTTTCGTACCTCAGTTTCCGCTTCTGTGAAAGGGGGATAAAGAATAACACCTCCTTCACAGGGCTGGTGGAAGAATCCACAGGCACAGGGAAAGGCACCCAGCCCATTGTAAGTGCTCAGGAAACATTAGCTGGTGTCACTGTTCTTATCTTTGTGCCTTCTCTCAGTAGCATTTGCAACTGAAGACCCTTCCCCTGCCTGCTTCAGCGACTCCTCTTCAACTACAACAGAGGTCCCCCCTGCTGTGCTGCTGCGCCAGCCAGGAAGGGGCTGCTGATGGCGAGAGATCAGGACCCCTCTGCCTTGGGGACAGCCCGGCCTCCCCTGATGGTCATCACAGCCATTCCGTCCACTCTAGCGTCCCACACAAGATGAGCTGAACTTCCAAGTGGGACATTCAAGGCCTTCCTTGGCTGGCGCCGCCGATGCGTAATGTGCTTTTCCCATGGGGTAGCCCGGCACTCCCTGGCTCTCAGAGGCCCCGGCCTTCTCACACGGGTGCATGTGTGGTTCTCTCCTTCTGGAGCACTCTCCCCTGTCCCTGTTCTCATCTGGGACATCCCTTCCGCAGGGAGCCCCTCCACATGGCCCAGGAGCCACTTTGCCCATCTTTCTGTAATCATAACCATCAAGGCTGCTGCTTGCCCATACAATGCCTTTGAGCGAGGTAGAAAAAACACCCTTACCTCAAAATGCTTCCTTCTGTCTGCCGGTAAACCCACGGAATAGATGTGCCCACCTGTAACACCTACAACATGAAGGATGTCTGTCCTGGAGGGGCCCTGATGACACCAGACCTGTTACTTCGGGGACAGTTCCGTGTGCCCAGCACTGTGCCAAGTGCTTTCTCTCAAATACTGTTCACAAAGCCCAGGACAGAAATGGTTCGCTTCCTTTTTTTGTTTTGTTTTAGTAACGGTTCATTTTCAGAGGTGAGGAAAGAGAGGCTCAAAGGCTAAGACCAAGGTTATGTAACCAGTAGGCGGCAGAGTCATGATATGAACTCTGAAGCTCCGAAGCAAGGAATTGCCTCCATTAAGTCATGGTCACCCAGGTAACTGCTTCCACATCTGTCCCAGACCTTATTGTGAACTCGAGACAGCGGCCACATTCCACCCCTGCCTGGCTCTGGAAATGTGTACAGTGGGCACCGAGTAGACAGCACCACATGCGTGATGGAAGAAGCCTCTTTACAAGGCATTGGGGACCCAGAAGCTGGAGTCTGGTTCCCTGTAGCTGAAGATGGAGGTGTTTGGACCAAGGAGTCCCAGAGCCCTCCCCCTCCCCTTGCTCAGTCACTGAAGGCTAATATTTGATTTGGTGCCTACTTAGGGTCTGCCTTCGCTTCTCAGAGAAATCCTCTCCTGGGGCCTGATGATTCCAGATGATTCCAGTTAATTCTTGAATCCAGCTTTTTCTGAATCCAGAATTATGCTCTCTGCTGAAATGAGGCAAAGTTTATAAAAGAAGGCCCACCAGCCTGAGGGGCTGGGAAGGCAGAGAGGACTATCAAGGCAGATCTTAAACGAAAGTCTGAGTTTTCCAGGAGGACCCAGGACAAGGTGAAGGATAGTCTTGGCAAAGGTATGACCAGAGGCTAGGGCTGAAGGAGGGCGGTGTCAGACAGACAACTTCTTGGCCACGGGGCCAGAGCATGCTTTTCTTTGGATAGACGACTTTGAGTCTAGTACAATTCTTTACTGCTGCTTAACACCAGAAACCTAATTAGAGACTTTGCACGTCTCTAATTACTGACTTTTGCCTTTTCCAGAGTTCTACTGGTAGAAAGTGGGTGCTATAAAAATAGCCTCTTTTCAAGCCCTGAGACTGTCATCCAAACTGTCAACTAACCATTGCAATCTCCATCATCCAAACAGGTCAATGATTGTCTCCGTGAAAAATAAAATAAAGAGGAGCTGATAGCAATGTCTTGGTTTCTTTACATTCTTTTGGGGGAAGGTCCTGGGAGTCAGCCTAGCCCAGGGCACGGGAACTTCTTTATTCAAATGGTGGTGTGATAGCACTTAGGGAGCACAGACTCTGAAGTTACACAGTCTGGATTCAAGTCCTAGCTGTGTGACCCTGAGTGTCACTTAATCTCTCCAAGTTTCAGTTCCATCACCCCTAGATGGTGCCCAGCTCGTAAATTAATGTATGTAAAGCCCTTAAACAGTGGTTGGCACACAGCAGATCATGTTAACTATTATTTTTATTACTTGTCCAGATACGTCAACATAGCTCTGAAGAAAGTGACAGAAACAGTACTGATTCTCTGCTAGTCTTAAGGGAGTTTCATTTGCAAGTGCTGGATGTCCTGCTGTGCTCAAGAGCGCTGGGGTCAGGGGATGGTCCTCATCTGAGTCGGGGTGTCTTCCCTTGTGGGGAGGGCCAGTGGTGAAGTTGGTGACTCAGAAGGGGGAGGGGGAATTGAGCACCTCCTTACCCAACATGATCCCCCATCCAGCCTCTGCTCAGTCTGAGTTGGTTGTTTCCCTCTACCCAGCTCTGGTCCTTCCTTCAGTTTAAAGGTTCTGCTCCAGTTCCAATGTCTCCCTGTGCTCCCCACGAGCCCCATGAGCCTTATCTGCCTTGCTCACCTATGTCCCCAAGTTAGAGATGATACTCAGTAAGTGGGGCTGAATTGAATGAAAAGGAATGATTTAGATTTTCTCCAAGGAAAATAGTGGAGCTGAGGTGGTCGGTCAGTCTGCCATGTGAGCCCAGTCAGTCAAGGAGGAGGTTGGTGAGGGTTGTGAGCCTCCGGGAAGGGTAGGGGAGGAGCTTAATTGAGCCTGGGCCCCCTTCCTCACCGTGACAGTCACAGGTGCTATTCCTTGGCGTCCGCCTCATCCGCAAACATGGGAAATCTGGCTTTCAGTGACTGACATACAAGCTGTGCCTTTTAAAGATATTTTATTAAAAAAAAAGAAAAACCAACCAAACAAAAAGCCCAACCCAAGAACTCTTGGTTCTGGGAGTCTGGGAGCAGCTTAGATCTGTGGGGAGGGTGGAACCTGGAAGACAGATGGTGTGGGGGTCTCTGACCCCTGGGAGGAAGAGCAAGAGCCCGGGGAAGCTGACAGGCAAAGCAGCCTTTCCCAGGGCTCAGCCTTCCTCTGCGTGAGGCCTGGGCTCACCCACTTGGAAAAGACACGTGGGGGGCTCAACCCACAGAAGAAGGCAGGGTGGGCGTTCCGGACAGGCCGCAGACCTCTGGTTAAAGTCACCGACCAGTCAAGAAGGAGAAAAGGGTGGCCCGGGGCTCGATCGGGCCTATCAGCACCCTCCACGAAGGCGGGGTTCAACTCACCCTAGGGAGGCAGGCTCAGATTGGGAGGTGCGGCCCCAGGTACTGAGCAGAAGGGGCCCTGACGAGGCAGGAGCTGGCGGCAGTCCCAGGCAAGACTCCCGGTGGGCAGGGTAGGACCCTGACACTTCAGAGCTCAGTGGCCCTGGGGGCCGCGGGGCAGCGCCCGGATGGGCCGGGGCGGAGGATTGTCCAGGACCGGTTCGGGCCGGGCGCGCACGCCGCCCCGGCGCTTTTGCTTGCGCAGCAGATAGCTGGAGTACTGCACCTCGGGCATGGCCAGCTTGAGGCAGGCCTCGGTGGCTGGACCGGCGCCGCCGCTGGGCAGGTCGTAGCCCATGATGTCCACCTTGCGGCTGGGCTGCCACGGCTGCAGCTGCTTGGTGCGGATCTGCGCAGCCGGCCGCAGCACCGGCTCCTCGCCGAAGCAGCGCCGCAGCAGGCGCTCCCGTGCTTCGCGCAGCTCACGCGCCTCGCGCTCCACGCAGGCACGGCCGGCGCTCGCCACGCGGCGCCAGAACGTGGCGTTGAAGTGGTCGTAGAGGCCCGCGTCGAGCGCGTTCCAGGCGCGCGCAGCCCGCGCGAGCGCCGCGGGGATGGCGGCGAGGCGCGAGCTGGCGGCGCGCGCGTTGAGCTTGGCGTAGAGCACGTCGTCCAGGTCCCAGGCCAGCAGGCGCCGCAGCAGCACCAGCGACTCGTCGAAGTACTCGGCGATCATGACGAGCGAGAAGACCTCCTCCACCTGGCGGATGAGGCCCGCCAGGTAGGCGGCGTCGTCGCGCGGGCTGCGCTCGTTGTCGCCTCCCAGGTCGTAGGCCAGCGTGTTGTGCGCGAACATGGCGAAGTGCTCCCCCGCGCGGTAGTAGGCCTCGGGCGCGCGCAGGAAGGCCTCGAGCGACGCGTTGGGCACGCGCCGGAAGGCCGGGCAGTACTGGTTGTAGTAGCTGAAGAGCGACTCGAACATGGAGGCCGGCTCGCGCAGAATGGTGACATAGACGGTGCCAGGTGGCATGAGGCGCTCGAGCTCCGCTCGGTCGAAGCGCAGGTGGCTGGCTAGCACGTGCGGTGGCCGCGTGGCTGGGTGCACGAAGTGTGCCGAGAAGTTGCGTGGGTAGCAGAACTGGTGCTCGCAGCTCGGGTGCGGCAGGGCCACCGTCAGGTTGTGGCGCTCAGCGAAGCGGAACAGGATGTTCTGGACGGTGGTGCCTGCAGTCTTGTGCGTCTTCAGGAAGGCCACAGTCATGTGCTTGGGGCGGGGCGGTGAGTCCCGCAGAGGCGGGCAGCTCAGAGGAAACAGCTTGGGGTACCTGCCAAGTCCGGGGTGGGGGGTAGTGCGCAGGGGGAAGGAAGTGTGAGAGGAGTGCAACTCGACCCCTGCCCCTCCCCAAGGACGGTAAGATGGGCCACACCCATGGACCAGTAGAGGGGTATGGCAGGCAGCCTATAAGATGACCCCCAGTGATCCTTGCTGGCCTCTGGGTATCCACTCTCTTGTGTATTTCCCTCCCCATGAGTATGAGCAGGACTTACTGATGCCGCTAGGGAATAGAATAGGGAGAAACGATGGGATGTCCCTCTTGAGATTACATTATAAAAAGACTATGACTTCTGTCTTGGTGTTTCTCCCTCTTTCTCTCTGTAGGATAACTCAGGCAGGGAAAAGCAAGCTGTCATACTGTGAGCAGCCCTATGGGGAGGTACCAGGTGGCAACAGTCCACGAGGTACTGGGCCCTCAGTCTGTCAGCCTGCTTGAAGAACTGAATGCTGCCAACAACCACACGAGGGAGCTTGGAAGAGGAGCACTTCCAGTCAGACCTTCAGATGAGACTGCATCCTCAGCAGCCGTCCTGATTGCAACTCCGTGTGACCTTGAGCCAGAGGTACCCAGCTAAGCCACACATGGATGCCTGACCCACAGAAGCAAGATAATAAATGTTTGATGTGTTCATGTGCTAAGCTTTGAGGTAATTTGACCACACAGAAATAGGTAACTAATATAAGGACAGAGGCCCTTGGAGATCCTTGAGAAAGTCTACTCTACACATGTAGAAACAGGACCAAAAGAAGAATCATTTATGTTTTCTGGCAATTCAGATAAAGTCATCATATCTCTTGTTCTCTGTCTTCTTTCTCATTTTTACTCTTTCTCTGGCTCCTTGTCTTGTGGACGAGTGGCATGGGCTTTGAGGCAATCTATTTGTTATACGATTCTGTTAAGTTCCCTGGAGTCTCGTTCATCCCGTCAAGGAATTTTTTTGAGCATCTACTATGGGCTAAGCATTGTTCTAGGCTCAAGAATTTTGCTAGTATTAAAAACAGAGAATACTCATAGCTTTCATGAAGCTTTCATTTCTGTTTCCTTGTTCCTAAAACAAAGGCTTTGGGGGTTACAGATGACCTATAAGTTCCCTTCAGACTTTGAGTTATTCTCATTTCTTTTCTACGCTAAGCTCATGTAATAAGAACTATTCTAAGCACCTTTGAGAATACCACTGAGATTTCCTATCTGTGGCTGGTTTGGGCTCAGGGTAATATCTACCCAGATGCCCCTGGGTAGGTAACAGCTTGGGGTACCTGCCAAGTCTGGGGGGGGGGGGGGAGACCAGCAAATCCTCCAACAAGGAGAACTGAGCCCATTCACACCATTCTCGTGGGCAGACTATGTAGGAAATGGGAAAGTTGAGGCCCTGAGGGGTGCAGGGATTTGTTGGGTTCAATAGCCAGGAGTAGGGCAAGGGCTTCCATTAGTTGTCGCATGGTATCCTTACCAGGATGATTGACTGGGTCACACATACCATCAGTCCCATTCTATAATGAGGAAACAGGCTCAGAGAAGTTAGGGGATTTGCCCAGCACAGCAGAAACAATGAGAAGTTGTTTGCAGTCCTTTGGGGGAGGCACTCAGAATGTGATGCCGTGGGAAGGACTTGGAATGGATTAGAATCCCAGTTTAGTCACTGACTAACTCTATGCCTTCAAGCAACCTTTCAATGAAGACCGGTCCCTGCCCAGGGAGGTTGTGCGGATCTAAAGAAAATGTATAGAAAGCGCTCTTAGAATAGAGGGAAGGAGCAAACCCCAGCGGAAGACGGAATTTTCTGGCAGATAGAAGGAATGGGAAGGAGAACTCCCAGTTCTGTTGCCAACCGGGCAAGAATGCAACTCGCCTGCGTCCCGCCCCCACACCGAGGCCTTGCCCCCTTACCAGCTGAGCTGTGCTCCCTGGTGGATGAGGAGGCTTACGGTGCTGCACCCTAGCACCAGCAGCAGGATTTTCCTTCGGCTCATCATCTTGGTGGCCTGCTGCACGTGCTGGAGGATGGGTGGCATGATGGGGTACCCACCCCTGAACCAGCCAGGGCCTCGCTATCCAGGACTCCCTTCGCCGGCACTCATGGGGGCTCCTGGGGCTCTGGTAGCAGGGCCAGTATTCCTGAGAGGCCTGGCAGAAGAAGAAGGCAAACAGGTTTGCAGCAGCCAGAGGAGATGGGCTGTGGGCCCCAGCAGGACTGCTGCAAAGGAGAGCTCCAAAGGGTGGGGTGAGAAGAGAAGCCAGAGAAGATCGGATTCCTACCTCCCATTACCAAGACCCTATCTCCACGCTGCTCCAGATAACTTAGTCTTGGGTGGAATTACAGGCTCTGGGGTGTGGCCAGCCCTTCAAGCTGTAGCCACTCCTCCCTTGAGCCCTGTCTTGGCTTCTCTGCCTGGCCCTAATTTGTCTTTGTCTTGTGGTCATTTGTATCTGTCTCCCTAGTAGACTTACCTTAGCACAGGGCTTGGCCTAAAGCACAGAAATCTCAATTCAGGGTTTCCCTCCTCCAGGACACCTTGCCTGACTGCTTCAGCCAAGAGTTGGTCTTGACTCCCCAGAGTCAAGCTCCTCAGAAGCACTGACCAGACCTATAGCTTCTCGAGTCTCTTGACATGGGCAAGGGATCAATACTGCAGGCTTACAAGGTTTACTGTACTATTACATACTTACTTCCGTTTAATCCCCACAACACCCTAATATAGGTATTCTTCCCCATTTTGCAGACAAGGAAACTGAGGCTCTAAGTAATGGTGCTACTTGTCTCGTGGTCACACAGCTGTTGGCAGAATCAGGATTCAGACCTGCTCTTTCTGGTTTCAAAGCCTGTCCCCCTAGATGTTATGTGTGCTGCTTCCACAGAAAACTGATTTCCCCATCCCTGCTCTGGATTCTGGTAGTTCTGCATGCTTCTGTGCCCTGAGCCTTCCTAGCTGGGCACCTGCCCTGAGGGCCCAAGACCAATAAATCCATGAGGGAAAGAAAGGAAGGACTTGAAATCCCAGAACCCTATCTGGATTTCATCCCCAGACACCTGAAACCCTGGCCGCCCCATCCGCTGACTCTGCAGTGAGAGGTGCCTGGCCAAGGCCGTGACATGGCAGCCTGGGAGAGGGGTGGGGGTGCGAGGAATACAGAGGTGCTCCTGCTTGTTGTCCTACGGAGATTCTCCAGGAGAAGGTAGGCCTCTATCCCAGGTGAGGGGCAGGAGTGAGAGGCAGAAGAAGGGCCTGGTTTCCAGCCAGTCCCCTGTCCCCACACGAATGCCTTGGCTCAAGGGCAGCCTGGCCTTCGGCAGTGCTAACGGAAAGTCAGCCTCCGCAGCAGTGCTGTCTCCCCACTAGGGTAGGGTCTCTGTCTCAGGGGCCTTGGTCTCCAGGTCTGGGTTCAGCTTCAGCTTCAGCTTCACGTACACCCCTCTTGAAAGGGGAGAGGGAGCCTGGAGCCCTATGGGCATTTGTACGTATATGGAACTAGGACACCTGGGTCCCAGGAGGGATGAGGTAATGTAAAAACTTCTGACCATCACTTTCCCCTGGGGCTTGGAGCTTGGTTTCCAGTCCCTCTTCTTTACCACTACCTCCTGGCCCCTCATTAATCCTGGATTACATTTAAACCTGTTTGGGTAGAAAGATGTCCTGGTTATGCCTTTCCTTTCTCTCCAGGCCCCATCACCTGGTTTCCTCCACCAGCCTGCAGACAGACTTAATCTTCCTGGAGCCGAGGGAGATGAAGGGTCTAGCCACAGAAGGCCAACCAAGGGCAAAGCAGAGAAAGCCTATGGCCCTGCTGTGTTTTCAGTGATTGCTAGGGGCAGAGAAGGGCTGGCTTTGCCTGAGCGAGGAAGCCTACGAGAGGAAGTCAGAGCCTCAGCCACTCATCCTGCCTTGTGGGTTTGGTGACAAGACGGGAATTTCTCAAGGGGGCAGAGTGGGGGGTTCAACCTATTCTCATCTGTGCTAACCTCGCTAAAACTACCCTATTTTTAGTGGACTCTGGGTCACCCAAGGAGGTCAAGCCTGGAGGGAACTACACTGGGACTTTCCCTGGGGAATGCTTCAACCAGGCCACACAGAAAAGGACGACAGAGTGCTTGGTGGTCCTCTCCATCCCACTCCCATCCATGGCTCAGCGCTGGGGACCCAGCCAGCCAGACTCCAGTCTGAGGTCCCCTTGGAACACAAGAACTCCTTGGACACCAGCCCTCCAAGGTGGGCACCAGTTTCGGCTTGGCCACCATCAGTGATGGGATGCTCACCACCTTCAGATACAGCCTGGTCCATTTCTGAGCAGCCTCAGCTGTTCCAAAGTTGTTTCTGGGACAGCTAGGATGAGCCTATTGCCATTAGTGCCCTCCTCCGCTTGGCCCCTTCCACTCCACACGATTGCTAGTGCTGCCCTCCTAGACCACACGGGTCATTTTTCTCCATGACAGACCTTCAGGTATTTGAAAGCAGTAACCTTGTCCCCTCTGGGTGGGCACTCGGCCAGGCTAAACATTCCAGGTCCTGACAGAGGGTGCTGCTTGACACTGGAGGAGGCCTCCCTTCCCTTGGCAGGTTCTCTCCGTGAGGCCTCCTCTGGAGCTGGAGTCAGAGCACTGGCATCTGGGGAAGGGGGCTGGGGCTGGACTTAACCTCTGTAATCTCTAGGCAGCCATGGGGTGGGTGGTGGTGTCCTGGGGCCCCGGCTCTAGCCCATCGCCTCCTTCAAACTACTCCCCTGCTTCCCCTGTGTCTTCTCTATGGAGAGAGTTTCCCTCAGCCGTCCCAGACAGGTCAGGATGCCCAGCCTCATCAGAATATCAGTGCTAATTTTAGTCAGAACAATTTACCTCAGGCTGCTGCCTGGTTTTGCAAATTGCTTTCCTTTCTCAGGGGAACCAAAGGAAAAAAATGGTCTAGCTAGCCAGAGCTTTGAAAACTGGCCTGGACACCCACCCACTCCCAAATGAGCCCTTTTTCTCTCCATCCCAGCCCGAGGGCCAATATGGGTGATTTCAGAGGAGGAGGGTGTCCTGGCCTGGACCACCAGACCTGACCATTGGATGACCTGGAGACTCCATCATTACTTGAGGATGGCCCAGCCCAGTGACCAGGGAGGGAAACTGCTCAGGGCACTAGAGAGGAAGGGGCCAAGGGTTCAGGGGGTTGCAAATAAGTGGCCCAGGAGATCATCTATCTTTCCACCTCCCTCTTTTCCTTCCTTTTTCCTCCCAGCCTGCTGCCAGGTTCCCCCAGCCCCCTCTCCCTGCCATCCACCCCCACGTCATCCCTGTCTCCAAATTCCCTTCATTCTCCTCCCCCCATCACTACCGCCCCTCCAGCCCCCATTCCCTCAATTTCATCCCCACCTACCCCAGAGATCCCGACACCAGAATCTGGTCACCATAGGGGATAGGCCAGATTCCCCCTCTCACCCCGGGCCTCCCTCGCTCTCCAGGGGGCAGAGCGCCTCCCCACTCCCCATGCTCTCCAGGCACTAGGCCCCCACGACACTCTCCCGCCCACCCTCGATCTCCGATCTCTGTCCGGGTTTGGTCCACCTCCGTCCCCCAGCCTCAGGCCGGCCACTGCAGTACTCACGCCGTGGGCTCTGCCTCAGACCCGGGTGGGGGGTGGTCGCCGCTATCTCCCAACCCTTGTCCCGAAATCCAATGCGGATCGGAGGGCGCCGGGGGCCCTGAGCGCCGAGCGCCGGTTCACTCGCCTCTCAGCGCCTGGATGGGATCAGGTGGCGGCTCCGCTCCTCTCCGCTCTGCCCGCCGCCCGCCCCCCATCGCACACCAGAGGCGGGGCGGGGGCGGGGGCCCGGCAGCCGAGCCGGGGAGGGGGAGGGGAAGGGGAGCGGGAAGGGGAGGGGGCAGCTCTGACTCGCCGGCTGCCCAGGAGCGGTCTTCGGATGCGGGCATCGCCTGGCAACCTTGCAGAGACTGGAGACCAATGTGGTCAGCTCCTTGCCCTCACTCTACAGTAGGGGAAACTGAGGCCCAGAAAGTATCTGGGTACTCTGGCATTGCTAAGCATTCTGAGCTCCACAGGCTGACCTTGGGCTGGTGGGTCCCGGGGGAGTTAGAAACACAGGTACCTCTACAAGCACCCACATGCTCCCTCCCTCCTCTCCTTCTCCTCTGTCCAGCTCCTGCAGAGCAGCACGGCTCCAGCCTGGGGTCTGGTCCCATCCACCCTCGCACTCCTGAGGACCCTTTCCTTCCAGCCCCTGAGGCAGTCCCCTGCTGCTGACCCACTCCTACTCTCCAGCAGGTCTCCAGACCCACTCACTCCTGACCAGAGCTTTAGCACTTTGTATTGGGAATCAGATAACCCAGGTTCGACCCTTGTTGGACTTAAGTCCCAGAGTCAAGACCCAAGTCCCTGGGCCTGGATACTTTCAGCTCTCCAATAAAGAGCTGTTCTTGGAGCTGCTTGAGACTGCAAAGGTGATACATGTGAGGGCTCTGTGTAAACTCTAATGGGTGTGTGGGGGGGGGGCGTTATCCTGAATTTTCTGCCTTCTTAGGCCTTAGCTCCTACCGTAGCCCTGGGAGCTGGATAGCAGCACCTCCCAAAATCATGCCAGACACCAACAGTCCCACATGTAGTTCATTGGTTCTCACGGACCCCTGCTTTCTCCTCCCCTCTTAGCCTAGTATGGCAAGGATCCTGGAGCTGGGACAGCCGCCCAAACTGGGACTAGAAGGGATTGGATTCCATTCTAGCCCCACACAGGTAGCTTTTGTGCGAAGGTCCTTGTTAAGAGGTAGAAGGGAATGGGGACTCTTGGAGTCAGAACTGCTTGCGGTCCCAGTTTGGCCTCTTGGTAATGTCAACTTCTCTCTGCCCCTGTTTCCCCTTTGCACAAAGGGAGGTCCTGCCCTGCCTGGGTCCCAGGGCTGTTGTGATGAGGCCCTACTTGTCCCTTTCTGGCTCTAGCTACATTACCTCCTCACCCATCAGACTTTAGTTTACCTTGCCTCAGTGACCCCTATCACCTTCCCCAGCACATACACAAGTCTAGGGCCCTCCAGCCTCAAATAACCTGCCAGCAGTTCTCCAGTTACAGGGAGCAGAAAGATGCTTCCTTTGGGTCAGGAATGGTTCTTCCTGAGTGTGCTGACAAGCTGGAGGGGAGGGCGCCACTGTTATTTCTTCTGTCCTTTCTGGGTTTGGCTTCTCCTTTGGGAGTGTCCAGAGACTGGGATGGTGGTGGTGATGGAAAGAGGAAGGACCAAGGCTTGGGCAGGAGGAAAGAGAATTTCCTAGCTAGGACTAGGATGTGAGCAACTTCCCTGGAACAGTCCTTTTCTGTTTCTCCTAAACCCACATATCCTGGACCTGACCCCATTATCTTTTCCCTGCTCTCAGCTACTTCTCTTTGGGGGGCAGTCAGTGAAATGGAGCATGCTGGAAAGAAGATAGGAAGGGTGTGGGTGTGTGGGGAAAATGAGACTTGAGTTTCCCAGCTCTCTCACCCAACACACACACACACACACACACACACACACACACACACACACACACACTGACACAGGCAGTAAGCCTGTCAGTGAGAGGGCAGGCTAGAATGGGAAGGAGATCTCAGAGCTAGCGGAAGTGGGGAGAGAAACGGAATTGCCAGGTCAGGATTGGGAGAGGTGGAAGCTGGACAAGCAGGGGGCATCTGCTCATCCTTCCCTCAGGCGCACAGGCGGCTGCTGATGGTGGTCCTGGGGAGGAGGCCAAGGGAGGCAGCGTCGACTCCGCCGTAGGCTGGTGGGGACCAGGGGAGAAAAAGTTCTGAACTCATTTTCCGGACTAAAAAAGACGCAAATCCTGTCGCCCTGTCGCCCGCAAGACCGCGTCGTTTGTTTGTTTGTTCTTCATTAATCATTACTGAGCGCCTCTTGAAGGCCAGGTGCTATCAGATAATAAAAAGACCAGGTCCCTGCTCACGTTCTTGGGGAGGAGGTGGGGCGAAGGAGCAAAAAAGACTTTAAAACAAATGGTAGGTGTTTGTACGTGTTATGAGAGCTTCAAGGAAGGAAAGGAAAGCGGGAGAAAGCCTAGCGGAGACATTTGATCCGGCCTGATAGGTGGAAAAAGGGGCTTTAGTGTGGCCCTTCCCCCAGGTCGGCAGCTGGAGCTCAGCCCGCTCCTCTCCGGCTCCGATCCTCTTTCAGCCCATTCATCCATGCGTGGGCCGGGGGTGGGCGGGCAGACAATCAGATACTGTTTTATCACAGGCATCGGCGGCAACCTCCCGCTTGGCGCCCGCAACGCGCGGCCGCCGGCGGTATGAGTCCTTCAGGACTCGCTGAGGAACGTAAGCGTCCGGGCCTCTCAATCCTGAACTGGAAGTCGGGTCGCAAGGCCGGAGATCTGCGCTCCGGCGGGTCACAAGCAGATAGCACGCCTTTTGGGCGGGACCATCTTTCCCTGCAACCCCACCCCCGCTCCAGTCCCCCGGGTTCCCGGTGCTTCAGCCGGGCACTGTCCTCCCGCAGTAAGACCCGCAGAGAACAGGACCCGCGTACTACAACTCCCAGAAGGCTTTGCGGCCAGGTCTCCCGAGGACCCTTGGAGAACCGTAGGGGCTGGGCCTCAAGGCGAAAGGCCTGCCAATCCTCCAGCGGACGTGGCGTATGGCGCTGCCGGAAGTTCCGGGAAGTGGGCCTCAGGTCTGCCTCGAACTTCCGGGTTGGTCGCGCGCCTTCTTGCGGATAAGATGGCGGCCGAGCATCCCGAGCCTCCCAAAGGAGAGTTGCAGCTGCCGCCGCCGCCACCTCCTGGGCACTATGGCGCTTGGGCTGCCCAGGAGCTTCAGGCCAAATTGGCAGAGATCGGAGCTCCGATCCAGGGTGAGGAACTCGGGAGGTCAAGAGCCGGGGCAGCGTAGGCCTAGGGAGAAGCGGAGCCTGGTTACCCCGGAGACCCCGGGGCAGGGGGAGGGGCGGAGGCGGACCGCTGGGGCTTGACTTGGTCCCTCTGGCCTGCTCGCCCTGACCTACCCTATTGATCCTGTGCTTTGCCCAGCAGGGAGTCGCGAGGAGCTGGTGGAACGGCTGCAGACCTACACCCGCCAGGTAAGTGCTGGTGGCGGGACGTCAGGGTAGGCCGAGTTTCGGGAGAAGGCCTTCATGATCCCTCGCCACTTGGTTTTAGCTCTTTACGTAGCTCTGCAGAGCAAGCAGGGGTTTGCTCTTTCTGCTTGTTCTTGCCATTACCTGACCAGTTGTAATTGTTTCTATATATGTCGGTCCTCTCCAGTGCCTACCTCAAGCTTTGGCAGACAGGCACTGGGTACGTTTTGTTGAATGAATGGGAGGGAATGTCGTTTTGTGGAACAGCTCCTCTTAGACTGATGTGGGGTCCTTTCTCTTTTGCAGACTGGCATCGTTCTGAATCGGCCAGTTCTGAGAGGTGAGGATGGGGACAAAGCTGCTCCCCCTCCCATGTCGGCACAGGTAAGGAGGTTGTTCCACTTTGTAAGATGACTTCTCTTCAGGGTAGCCTCTCTCACATACAGTGTATTGAGGATGCAACTTAACAGATTGGGCAGGGAGAAATGGGAGCTCTTCAGTTCTCCCTTGGTCCTGATCCTTATCTCCTTACCCAGTGTCTGCTTCTCCAAATTCTACCTGTCATTTAAGGTTCAGCTTAAATGATCTGGAACCTGATTTGATTCTCTTTCAGCTGGAAAGAACTCTTTTTTTGCCTTCCCAGGGCACAGTTCCGATTTTGTTCAGTGACATTAAGGCTCATTCCCTGATTTGATTTCATAGCTTTTAGATTTAGTGAATCATTTTTGGGACATACTGGCTCCAGTTTATTTAAGTCTTCTCAACTTCCATGTCCTTTCAGAGCCAGGATTTGAATTTTTCTCTAGGACAATGGCTCTGGCCTGGGAACTATTGACTTTTCTGTGTGGGATGAAGAGTTCCGAGGTGGCCTTTAGAGGTGTCCTCAAATTTCCTGAAATTGTATGCAAAATCTGTGCTCATGTTTTTCTGGGGAGAGAATCGATAGCTTTCCTTGATTGGTGTCCCAAAGTTAGCATTCTGTTCTATCGGTATTGCTACCGAGTATTCTTTTCTTGTATGCAGGAATTATTTGTCATTTGACTTTGAATCCTAGCACCTGGCTCATAGTTGATCCCTAGCAAACGTTTGCAGTAGGTAAACATTTCCTAGTTATGTTCACATTTTTTTCCACAGCTTTCTGGGATTCCCATGCCACCACCACCCATGGGACTCCCCCCTCTGCAACCTCCTCCACCACCCCCACCACCTCCACCAGGCCTTGGCCTTGGCTTTCCTATGGCAGTTGGACCCCGCCCACCAAACTTAGGGCCACCACCTCCTCTCCGGGTGGGTGAGCCTGTGGCTCTGTCAGAGGAGGAGCGGCTGAAGCTGGCGCAGCAGCAGGCAGCATTGCTGATGCAGCAAGAGGAGCGTGCCAAGCAGGTAGGGCAGGTGGCAGCTTCCGTGTGGGTCTCATCAGGGTCCTAAGGGGGAAGTGGAGCCTCCGAGAAAGCTAGATCCTGGGGCTGATCCTTCTGGGACGGTCTGGACCCAAGACTGGAACATGGGCCCTCGGCTGGAAGAGGACCCCAGGAAGCAGAGTTGTGGCAGCCTGGCCTGAGGGATAGTGATGTGCTGATGTGAGCTTGTTTTCTTTTTTAAGCAGGGAGATCATTCACTGAAGGAACATGAGCTCTTGGAGCAGCAGAAGCGGGTAATGCCTCCCAGCCTTTGGCTTGATGGTCCAGTCCATTGGCTGTCACTTCTAGTGCTTAGTGTCCCAAATGAGATGCACCATGCAAGTTTTCCATGGGGGTTACCTTATCCTTAAGTTCCAGTATCTTCTAAATAATCCCATCTTTTCTGGAGCCCAGGGATTGGTAAACTACAGACTGTGACCTGATTTTGTATGGCCTGCAAGTTAAGAATGGTTTTTGTACCTTTAGGGGACTGTTAAGAAAAAAAAATTAGCAAACCAAGAACATACTACAGCCCTTGCAACGGCCCATAAAGTGGAAGATAGTTATCATTTAGCCCATTACAGAAAAAGGTTGGTGATTCCTGTTAGTCTTATGTGATATCGTTTTAGGTACCTACGAGTGGATCCTGGATTTATTTAGTCGGTTGTATTGGATTTATACTAAACGTGGTAGGTGTAGTTAGAGAATGATACAGAAGACATTCACTCTCAGAGGGGCGTCCTATCAGTTGTTCCACAGTGCGTTCCTGGGAGTGTTAGGAAATAAGCGTTAACAGGAATAGATATGAAATTATTTATGAAGGGCTGTTTTTGCCTAGATTGTGCTAGATCTTGAGGAGCAGGTGTAAGAAAAGAAATCGTGTTCCTTAGAAATAACTTAAACTCTTGGGGGAAGAAAACTCTTGTTAAAAAATAGAGGGCTGTGTGTAGCTAAATGTTAAATTCTCTGTTAGAAATCAGGAGTTTCCTGGGGTTTTTTGGTGTTATTTCCAGGGGTTTTCTTTTATGATGAGAAGCCTCCTCCCTTTGGATCAGTAGCCTGGAAGGGTGGGGGTGGTGAGGATATCCAAACTCAAGTGGAACCTGATTGTTCTCCTTGGGCCTATTGGCTAAAAGCCTGCATTTGCCAGAGGCTGTCTGCCCAATGGATTTCTAAGCTATCTTCACTCCCACGTCTCTCTTATAGGCAGCTGTGCTCCTAGAGCAGGAACGGCAGCAGGAGATTGCCAAGATGGGCACCCCAGTCCCTCGGCCCCCACAAGACATGGGCCAGATTGGTGTTCGCACTCCTCTGGGTCCTCGAGGTAAGACCCTGGAAATGGAACGGAAGGGAAAGGAATGTGTTTGAAAAATTCTAAACATAAGAACGTATCCTATAAAGTGCATACAGTTCAGTGAATTGTCACAAACTGAACAACTTGTGCAACCAGCACCGGGACCAAGAACCAAAATACTAATACCTCAAAAGCTCTCCCCGGCTCTCTTCTAGCCACCCCTCTCCCTAAGGGTGACCATCACACTGACCTTTAACAAGGAAGGTAATTTTTAAAATGTGGGTTTTGTCTCTTCTGACATTGGATTTCTTTCTTCTCACAGTTGCTGCTCCAGTGGGGCCCACTCCCACTGTTTTGCCCATGGGGGCCCCGGTTCCCCGGCCTCGTGGTCCCCCGCCACCCCCTGGAGATGAGAATAGAGAGGTGAGATTGGTGATTTCTTTCTAGGTACAGGAGAGTGTGGTTTAGGAGGGGACTGTTTCTGAATTTTTAGAGAAGGATTCTGAGAGAAGATAGGAGGACTTCCAGGGGTGGGGGGGTGGCGGGTATTTAGTTAAAGTGTATATAGGTAGGGCAGGAAGTAGGGTTTGGGAGACATTTCTGGGGCAGGGTTCTGAGGTTCACCCTGATGGATGCTGAGGGATGATTGGGTCCAGTTAATATTGTTGCTACCTGCTGTTTACATCACCCGGCTGGCAGCCTTTCTAGTACAAGAGGTAGAAATCCTGAGATCATCTCCTCTGTCTGGGTTGTCTCTTTCAGATGGATGACCCCTCTGTGGGACCCAAGATCCCCCAGGCTTTGGAAAAGATCCTGCAGCTGAAGGAGAGCCGCCAGGAAGAGATGAATTCTCAACAGGGTGAGTCCATTGTGTCCCAAGGGCTGCAGGGCAGAACCTGGAGAGGCCGAGGCTGAGTCTGCATTCTTCCATCCCTTTCCTGAGGAGGCTTTGAGAGAGAAACGGGCCCTTGGTAAAGAGGAGTTACTGTGGGCGAGTGGCAGGGTACCAGTGCAAGGAGACTGATGCCCGCCTTTCTCCCTTACAGAGGAAGAGGAAATGGAAACAGATACTCGCTCGTCCCTGGGCCAGTCAGCGTCAGAGACTGAGGAGGACACCGTGTCTGTATCCAAAAAAGAGGTATGGGATGGAGCCAAGTCTGGAAGGAGTGTCAGGAGATGGTATTTGGGCACTAAAGTAACACCAGTTCGAGGTGTTCAATAAATAGTAGCTGCTGTTTTGTGTCAGTTCCTGTCCTAAGCATCTTACAGATATTTTGCATTTAATTGTCATAAATCCTTGGAGTTCAGAGCATTATGTGTGCCTGCGTCTTAGAGCTGCAAACATTTAGGTTCTGAGAGGTGCAGGAATTTGCCGAGAGGCACACAGATTGTGAAGAGCAGAACTTTGGAGTCAGACTTCAAGGCTTCTTTCCTCTGTCACTTGGGGAAATCGGATGAGGAGATTAGGGGGCAGGCAAGGTGCTTGGATTTTCTGACCCAGTTGGTTTTCCGTCTTTTGCAAGAAAAATCGGAAGCGGCGGAACCGAAAGAAGAAGAAAAAGCCCCAGCGGGTTCGTGGGGCGTCATCTGAGAGCTCTGGGGACCGAGAGAAAGAGTCTACCCGGTCCCGTGGCTCTGACTCCCCGGCAGCTGACGTTGAAATTGAGTATGTGACTGAAGAGCCTGAAATTTATGAGCCCAACTTCATCTTCTTCAAGAGGATTTTTGAGGCTTTCAAGGTACAAGGAGCCCCTCAGTGGGAAGGGGCAGGGCTGAGCAGGGAATGGGCGGGGATGGGGAAAGACAGGGTAAGGAGGGCATCTTTTCAGTGCTAGGTTCAGGAACTGGGGGGGGGAGAGGGGGAGCAAAGGGCTGGGATTTCCATATTGTCTGCCTCCTCAGCTCACCGATGACGTGAAGAAGGAGAAGGAGAAGGAGCCAGAGAAACTTGACAAACTGGAGAACTCTGCGGCCCCCAAGAAGAAGGGCTTTGAGGAGGAGCACAAGGACAGCGATGACGATAGTAGTGATGATGAACAGGTGAGGCCCTCATGCGCCTGGTGGGGAGGTAGGGCCTCGGGACGGGTGGCTGAGATGCATGCAGTGAGGGACCATGGTGAACCTCTGCAAAGGAGAAACCCTTTGGGATGAGCCGGGCAGTGCGATTCACACCTGCTAGTCCTGTTCAAAAGAAACGATGTTTTTGTTGTAGGAAAAGAAGCCAGAAGCCCCCAAGTTGTCCAAGAAAAAGTTGCGCCGAATGAATCGCTTCACTGTGGCTGAACTCAAGCAGGTGAGACCCGAGCTGATGTAGCACATCCTAGAGCATGGCTGGGAGACCACATGAGAAGCTCCTGAAAATGCACGAGGTTTTGTTTTGGAGGTCGGGATGGGGGCTTTGAAGGAGGCCTGGGTGACTTAGGCACGTGTCCTCTGAGGAAGGGAAAGAGAAAGTTTTAGATCTGAGAGTTAGGGCTTTCTAGTGGCATGTTCCTGTGTTTTCCAGCTCGTGGCTCGGCCTGACGTCGTGGAGATGCACGATGTTACAGCACAAGACCCCAAGCTCTTGGTTCACCTCAAGGCCACTCGAAATTCTGTGCCTGTACCACGCCACTGGTGTTTTAAGCGCAAGTACCTGCAGGGCAAACGAGGCATTGAGAAGCCCCCGTTTGAGCTGCCGGACTTCATCAAACGCACAGGCATCCAGGAGATGCGGGAGGCCCTGCAGGAGAAGGTAAGGGATGGCCAGAGCTCAGATCTGCCCTGGAGATCGACGTCCTTTAATGGCAGCTTATTTCAAAATTGGAAATGTGGTTCCCGAAGTCAGCCTTCTTGTTAATTGTCTAATGATCCGTTCTTCAGAAGTCAGCACTGCGTGTGACAGAGGGCGGGAAGGGTGCAAGGAAAAGACATCAGCTCGTGAAAGGCAGACCTGGCCTCAATGTTAGAGTTAGCTCTCCTGCGCCATGCTGAGATTTCTGATTCCACGCGGTTCCGTTTCCCCCCTTGTCTCCTCATTCCTCCTCTGCGTGCACTTTAGCCAGCTCTTTGACCTGCACACGGCGACTGCTTTTCCTGCAGGTGGCTTTTGGCTGTGTCTGCAGTTCCCTGTCCCAGTGTGAGCTTGATGCACTTTGTGGCTAGAGATTCATGGTGGTTATATAACTTCTTAGATTTAAATTTTTAAGTTAAATACTTTGAGTAGGTAATACTTGTGTGTACTGCAAAAAAATTCAGGAGGTACAAAAGTACATGATGAAAACTGCCTCTCAGACTCTAGTCACCCAGTTCTGTCCAGAGGCAGCTAATGAGGTCAGTCTGTTGATCAGAGGGCTTGAGAAGATATTTGTCAATGTACACAGCAGAAGATAATTTTATATGATACATCCATTTTGTTCAACATGGATTATGTAATTTTGAGGTGTTCGAGCTGGAAGGATTTTGGTGACTTCTGGAATGAGATACATGAGGTTTCCCTTTACTTTCTTTTTTAAAGATTTTATTCATTTATTTGAGAGAGAGAAAGCGAGAGAGCACAGGTGGAGGGGCACGGGCAGAAGAAGAGGAAGCAGACTCCCTGCTGAGCAGGGAGCCTGATGTGGGACTCAGTCCCAGAGCATGGGAATCATGACCTGAGCTGAAGGCAGGTGCTTAACTGACTGAGCCACCCAGGTGTCCCTCCCTTTATTTCTTTGGGAGCAGGGAGCCAAATCTATAAAGAGCCGAACTTGGTGAATATCCTTTATGACCTGTTTTCTGGCATTCTCCACAGGAAGAACAGAAGACCATGAAGTCCAAAATGCGAGAGAAGGTTCGGCCCAAGATGGGGAAGATTGACATTGACTACCAGAAACTGCATGATGCTTTCTTCAAGTGGCAGACCAAGCCAAAGCTGACCATCCATGGGGACCTGTACTATGAGGTTCGGGTGCAGGGGCTTGGGAGAAAAGACTGGGCCTTTGGTCACGGCTGTGTAACTCTTGGTTGGAAAGGCTTTTCACGTTGGTACAGTGGCTCCTCTCCTCAGCCTTAGAATTGTTTCTTAACTCCCCTTGGATGGAGTGGGATTTGAAATCTTAAAATGAGGTAGGTTTTTTTTGGGAGGAGAGGTTCAGTCTATGTCTTTAAAGTGATGACTGGATAAGGGGCAGAGTTGCCAAGTTGTAGATGCTTTTAGGAAAACAGTTAGTATTGAGGGTGGGAGAAAAGTTTTTATTTTTTTTCCTGATCCTTGAAATAGCAGTCACCACAATATTAGGGAGTTTTTGAGGTGGAAGGATCTTGGAGATCATCCTGTCGAGTGCCCTCATTTTGCAGATGAGAAAGCAGGTCCTAAATCTGGCCATGTTCTAGTGGGTTAATGTCGGCACTGGGAGTCTTGCTTCTCCCCTCCTTCCTGGCCTTTATTCCTTTCCCTACTCTAGCCAGGGAAAAGAGTGATGGAAGCAGCAGGCACTAGGGCAGCTCTCAGTGGGATTTTGTATCTGATGTGGATTGGGACTTCTCATCTTTGTTCCCCTATCCTCTTGCTGTTGAATTCCCAGTGTGTGTCTGGCATTCATAGTGCAATGTGCTCTGCTTTTTTCTCAGGGGAAGGAGTTTGAGACACGACTGAAGGAGAAGAAGCCAGGAGATCTGTCTGATGAGCTAAGGATTTCCTTGGGGATGCCAGTAGGACCAGTGAGTGCCAGTTACCTGACTGGGGAAGCCAAGAAGAGGGTGGGAATTGGGGGCAGAAGGGAGACAAAGGACAGGGTTGGGCAGATGGTATCCTGTTCTCTTTTTCCTGCAGAATGCTCACAAGGTCCCTCCCCCGTGGCTGATTGCCATGCAGCGATATGGACCACCCCCGTCGTACCCCAACCTGAAAATTCCTGGGCTGAACTCGCCCATCCCCGAGGTGAGCACTGGTCTTTCATTCTTAGCTGCCTCTGCTTTTTAACTGGAAGATGATTTTTTTTGGGGGGGGGGTAGGTCCTTCTCTCATCCCACCCCACCATGTCTCTGTCTCTCTCTCTTTTTTCCCCAAGAAAAGAGTAGTAGTTTTTGTTGTTAGAAAACCTGACATGCTCACCATAAAACAGTCAATGAGAATTGACAAGTCCAAAGATGGGAACAAATCACCTATAATTCACCATTCAGAAATAACCAGATTTAAAATTTGGTGAATGTGTTTTCAGATACCTCTTTGATATATACATGGCTGGACAGATGGAAATAATTTTATCTCAAGAAGGGCATTACACTTTTATTTTTAAATATGAAGCATTGATTTAAAGAAATTTTAATAGATAGCAAAGTCATTAAAGTGAAAAAGACATAATTGTTAAACTTTAGGTAAAAATTTCTGTCCCTTTAAAGACATAGATTTTAAAAGCTTCCCAAAGTTAGAAAAAAAACAGTAAGAAGTTAAGAGTCCTGTTTTTTAAAGTATGTGATTTACTTTCAGACAGCATGGACTCTGCCGTGAAGGCTGAGGTTTATGTCGGCTCTCTGCCTCCCATCTCCCCATCCTATCATCTCTGGATTTTTGTTGCTTACTGCTTTTGCTTTGTAATGCTTTGTAACATTTAATCCTTCTCTGAAATCATAATTTCCAGAGTTGCCAAGCACTAGTTTTGTGCTTTGTGGTGTGACTTTTCTCCAGGGTTTCAGTCTTTGCTCTGGAGCTTAGTAGTGGAACTGACTTGTAGTTGGTCTCTTGCAGAGCTGTTCCTTCGGGTACCATGCTGGTGGCTGGGGCAAACCCCCAGTAGATGAGACTGGGAAACCACTCTACGGGGACGTGTTTGGAACCAATGCTGCTGAATTTCAGGTATAGGCCATGGTTGTCTTACTTCAGGTCATGAAGTGTAGAGGTGGTTGGTTTATAGATTAATTATTAGGGAACTGGGTGTTCGGAAGTTCAGAATCTGGAAAAGGGCATGAGCTTTCCTAAGATGTGACTCACTTAAGTTCTGCGCTAGAATATGAACTCTCTGTAGGCAGAGATTATTGTCTGTTTACTTTTATATCCCTTCAGTTGCAACAACTTGATATGTGCTATAGGTACATAGTAAATGTTTGCTGAATGACTGAATGACTGAATGATCTGTTTCAGACCAAGACTGAGGAAGAAGAGATTGATAGGACCCCTTGGGGGGAGCTGGAGCCATCTGATGAAGAGTCTTCAGAAGAAGAGGAAGAGGAGGAAAGTGATGAGGATAAACCAGATGAGACAGGCTTTATTACCCCTGCAGACAGGTGGGGAGAGCAAAGTCTATCTCTAAAGTGGTCTGTCACTGGGGGCCTTCTCTTTACTCCAGAGCTTGTTTCTCTCTTCGAAGTGGCCTCATCACTCCTGGAGGGTTCTCGTCAGTGCCAGCTGGAATGGAGACCCCTGAACTCATTGAGCTGAGGAAGAAGAAGATTGAAGAAGCGATGGACGGGTGAGAGAAACAGGCAGGGCTGAGCGGGAAGGTCTTCCTCTTCCCTTCGGCCTCTGGGTTGGGCAGCTGACTTGTCACCCCCCTGTCCCCACCTTGTGAACCAATTATGGAACACCCAGCTCTGTGCCCGGCACTGCTCTAGGCAGTAAAAACACAAGGCGAGCAGTTCATCAGAGAACAAGGTGATTTCAGGTAGGGATAGGATGGTGAAGCAAAGTCAACTAGGTAATGGGATGTGGAGGGAGTTGGGTGGTGGGAGGATCTTTGGGAAGGTCTCATTGAGGTATTTGAGCCGAGAGCTCAATGTGAGGAAAGATCTAAGCACAGGATGATCTGGGGCAGAAGGAACCGTGAGTACCTAAGACAGGCATGGGTTTCTCATAGTCTTGCAATGGAAACTCTCTTACTAGGTATGTAAATGTGTGGGATCGTTAAGTCTTCTTGATGAATTGATCCCTTTTTCCTGAGGTGATCTGCTCTTTGCCCATTCCATTTTTTTGTTCCATTTTCCCATTTGCTTACGTTTTAAATTAATTGAACATTTTTTTGATGACTCCATTTTATCTCCTTTATTGACTTATTAAGTGTAAAGCTCTGTTTTATTATCTTTAGTGGTTGCTGTAGGGTTTATAGTATCCATCTTTATCACAGTCTACCTTCAAGTGATATTACCACTTCTCGGGAGTAGTGAACATCTAACAGCAGCATACTTCCATTTCTCTCTTCCCAACCTTTGCACTGTTGTCATGGTTTTTTACTTTGACGTGTTATAAATCTTACACTATGTGGATATTTTTGTTTAAATGGTCAGTTGTCTTTTTTTTTTTTTTGAAAGTTACCTTTTAGAGAGATTTGAATAATTAGTCCTACGTTAACTCATGTAATTATCATTCTCTGTGTTCTTTCATTTCTTTGTGTACGTCCAGGTTTCCATCTGGTAGCATTTTCCTTCCACCTGAAAGGCATCCTTCAGCATTTCTTGTTGTGGGTCTGCCAGTCATGAATTCTTTCAGTGTCGGCAGTCTAAAAACTTCTTGTTTGTCCTTTTGAAAGATTTATTTAAAAATTTTTTTGGTTTTATTTAAATGTGCTTTTGAAAGATTTTTTATTTTGGTCAGGAATATGCTTCTAGGTCGACAGTAATTTTTTACTTTTAGTACCTTATTTTACTTTTAGTACCTTTTTGGGGTGGGGTAGGGCAGAGAGAGAGGGAGAGAGAGAATCCCAAGGGGGCTCCATGGGGCTTGATCTCACAACCCTGAGATCATGACTTGAGCTGAAGTCAAGAGTCAGACACTGAACCGACTGAGCCACCCTGGTGCCCTTTCCAAATATATTTTCTGTTCCCTTTGCTTTCTCTTCTCCTTTGGCAACTCCAGTCATATATGTGTTAGGTCTCTTGAAGCTGCCTTCCGGCTCACTTATCCTCTGTTCATTTTGAAAATATCTTTTTTCTTTGTATTTCCTTTTTTTTTTTTTTTTTAAAGATTCATTTATTTGAGAGAGAAAGAAAGAGTATGAGCGGGAGGGGTAGAGGGAGAGAGAGAGAGAGAGAGAATCCCAAGCAGACTCCACGCTGAGCACAGATCTTAATGCGGGGCTTGATCTCATAACCCTGAGATCACGACCTGAGCCAAAACCAAGAGTTGGACACTTAACTGACTGTGCCACCCAGCTGCCCCACATGCTTGTTAATTTTTGATTGAAAGCCAGACTTTGTAAAATTCACTTTATTGGGGTGCAGGGATCTTTTACATTCTTATAACGCTTGTTCAGGTTTGTTTAGGCTCACAGTTAAGGTACTTGGAAACAGTTTGATTCTCTCAGGTCTTGCTTTTCAGGTTCCTGAAGCAGGACTGAAGCAGTGTGCAGTCCTCTCCACTACAAGGCACAGGACATTCTGTATACTCTACCCAATGCCCTGTTAATCAGGAGGATTTTTAATCAGGCTAGTGAGTTAGGCACTGTTCCCAGTCCCATGTGGGCAACAGGCACTGTTGCCATAGCCCTTCTGGGTGGTTCTTTCCCCAGCTCTGGTACTTTACTCACCTGAGTACTGAGGAGGACCCTCTATCGGTCTCTCGAGTTCTCAAGTCTCTGCGCTGCTGTCTCTTCTCTAGGACTCTGCCGTGTGATCTCTAGCTGCCTTGGTCTCTCTGGAGTTCAGCTTCATCCCTTCAACTCAGTCCGCGCGAGTCCTCTGGGCCCTACATGGGCTCCCCCTCCTTGTTCTATGGCCTGCAGACTCTCTCAATGCAGTAGGCAGAGCAACTGAAGGACACACCTCATTTGTTTCCTGTCTCACGAGTTACTCTCCTTTGCTACCCTCTGTCCAGTTACTTGGAGATCTTCGTTTCATGTGTTTTGCCCTTTGTTTTTTTGTTTTTTGTTTTGTTTTTTTTGGTTGTTTCAGATGGGAGGGTAGATCTGGTCCCTGTTACTCTTTCTGAAGAAGTCTCAAGCTTTGCATATTCAAGGAAGAAAAGAAGGGTCCTGTGGTTGGAGTATAGTGAAAAGGGATTAAGTAAGGGACCAGATTATGAACCTTTATTTATTTATTTTTTTTAAGGATTTTTTTTATTTATTTATTCGACAGAGATAGAGACAGCCAGCGAGAGAGGGAACACAAGCAGGGGGAGTGGGAGAGGAAGAAGCAGGCTCATAGCAGAGGAGCCTGACGTGGGGCTCGATCCCACAATGTTGGGATCACGCCCTGAGCCAAAGGCAGACGGTTAACCGCTGTGCCACCCAGGCGCCCCTGGATTATGAACCTTTAGATCACGTAGGGAAGTTGGGTTTATTTAAATAATCAGAAGCCTCAGAGGATTTTGAGCAAAGGAATGACAAGATCTGAGCTGTTTTAAGGTGTTAACTCTGGCTGCTATGTGAGAATAGATTGTTACCCCTTCCAGGGGGAGAGGTAGGGAGAGGTCTGGGTTGATATTGGTAGATTTGCTCTTGTGTTTTGAGTGGAATGATTGAAATACGTGGCAAGACTGGCTCAGGTGGTTCTTGCACCATAGGAGGTACTGGAAGTTTGAGTTCTCTATGTTAGAACTCCAGGTACAACTTTGGGCAGGAGCTGTTGTCTCTTTTTCTCCTGCCATCTTCTCTGTACAAGAGTTCTTCTGGAAACATTCAGTCTGACTCTTAACCCTTCTTCACATGTGGGAATATTGGTCTCTGATCCTCTAAACTTGGTTCAGAGGATCCTTTAACTCAGTCCCTGTATTCCTTCCAGGCTGTATTTCCTGGAATCAGCACTGCTCCATCCCCTTCCCCACTGACCCAGTCCTTTCCTCTTATGAGTCTCTACGACCTGCAGAGGCAGCCTAGGCATCATTTTTCCTCTGGGTGTCTTGGTATCTCTCTGGGAGCTGGGTGGAGGTGCTGCTTGAGTTCTCTTTGCTTCCCCTTCTGGAGACCCTTACGTACCTTCCGTTTTGGGCCTGACTCCATTGTCCTTTGCAGAAGCGAGACACCTCAGCTGTTCACTGTGTTACCAGAGAAGAGAACAGCCACCGTTGGGGGAGCCATGATGGGATCAACCCACATCTATGACATGTCCACAGTGAGCACTCTTTTGGGGGCTGGGAAAGGGGGCAGAAACGAAGTCTTCTAAGCCTCTCTGTAGATGACAAGACTCTGATCCCTTTTCTAGGTGATGAGCCGGAAGGGCCCGGCTCCTGAGCTACAAGGTGTGGAAGTGGCCCTGGCACCTGAAGAGTTGGAGCTGGATCCCATGGCCATGACCCAGAAGTATGAGGAGCATGTGCGGGAGCAGCAGGCACAGGTGGAGAAGGAAGACTTTAGTGACATGGTGGCCGAGCATGCTGCCAAACAAAAGGTAGGAGGTCACCGGGGAGCCCAGCTGGGTGTGAGCCAGGGACTAGGTACCAGGGACTCCCTTTTTCAGTGGCGTGTCCTCTGGGAATTAGGGTGTACTCCGTGTCTGCTGCCCTGAGCTTCCCTGGTGCTGGAAACCTTAGAAATCCTCTGGTGGGCTGCCCTCTTTAAAGATGATGAAACTAAGGCACAGGGAGAACTCATGCAAGCCTGAGAATCCAGTTTTAGCACTTTTTCCACAGACCTATGTGGCTGTCAGGCTGCCCACTCTTGTCTTGGGGGCCAGTGGGTTGTTTCACCTGTTGTAACCTGTTTCTCTTTCTCTCCTCTAGCAAAAGAAACGGAAAGCTCAGCCCCAGGACAGCCGCGGGGGCAGCAAGAAATACAAGGAGTTCAAATTTTAGGTCCCCCTCACACACCTGGCTCTCCTTTAGGCCCTTTGTCTGGATGCTTGGGCTTTACATGTGGTCCCCAAGAGCCAGCTCTCCCACAATTCCCAAGGACTTGTCATTTCATGTTCTTATTTTAGACCTGTTTTGTAAATAAAGCTGTTTCCCAAGGAAAGAGATGCATATGTAACACTTCTGATCCTCCTTCGTCTCTTAATCCTCTCATGTAAAAGGACCAAAACAGGCTTTTTCTGCAACTTCAGGGCTGCCCCAGTGACCAGAGGCACGCTCCTGGATCACATGTTGCAGTTGAGACTAGTGATAAATTCAAAGCCAGGCCAAAATTGTGTCTTACCACTGCCTGCTTTTGTGAGAGGGCTCTTCGGGAAGTACCTCTAGGTCTGGTTCGACCTTACTACTTTGTCCTTGGGGACTAAAAATAGCCAGCTTAGCACCCTGGCTGGGCTGAGGAAGTGCAGTGGGCTTGGGAAGTAGGCCAGGTCAGGCCTTCCTAATAGACCTGTGGCCCAAAGAGTCCCAAGTCCATACCTGGGAGAGAACACAGCTCAAAATCTAGATTGTCCTGAGTCCATGTGAACTCCTGAGTGGTTTCAGTCATCCAGTCTCTCGGTGTGGGGTGGTGGGTGGGGGGCTTGCTTTCTCCAGGTTCTAGTCCTCTGGTCCCAAGAAGTCTTCCCAACAGGCCAGGCAAGGTTGGACTTCAGGGGCCCAACAGGCATTTGCTGGGTGCTGAGGAGAGAAGTCATACCCTGTTGTACTACTGGTGTTGCTTTGCCCTAAGTGCACCAACCAAGGTACCCATGTCAGGAGGCTTCAAGATGGTTTTTGGAGGTGACGGATGGGGGAGGTGAGGGGTAGTGTGGGAGATCCCATGTTGGACGTGGCAGTTGATTGAGCTAGGTTTTGGGAGGAGTAGGATGTTAAGAGATAAAATGGTGAAGCAGAGAAAACATTACAGGTGGAAGAAACTGAGGGCAGGGATGGGGGGCCCCGGAACTATATAATGCTAATTTGGAGGAGGGGTGGATCCAGATGGGCCAGGGCTCAGCTTTATATTTCACCCCTGCAAGGGCCTTTTGGACTCCATGTCCCTGAGCCGATGCGCCTATGGTGGAGAGAAGAAGGGATGGAAACTTCACGGCCCACAGGAGCGTGGGCCGACCACTGGGTAGCCATGGCTCCCTTTGTAGATCGTGAAGAAACCCCGGGGCGGCAAAGCGGGGGGTCAGCTAGGCTGGTGCGACGCGGGCTTCGGCCGGCGGCCGCTTCTACCTCGGCCCTAGGGATCCGAGGGGCCCGAGGCGCGCTCCCGCGGCAGCCCTCCTCCTGGCCGGGGCCGCGCCCCGGAAAAGCGGAGTTTCCGCTGGCCTGGCTGTTGCTGCGGAGAGGACGACGGGGGAGGGGAGGACCGGGCCCGCTAGCTGCTGCCCGCGCCGTGGATTTGAGGGCAGGGTCCGGCCGGGTTCGTGAGCGAGGGGAGCGCGGGCAGCTAGGGAGCGAGGGGAGCGCGCCCACAGGCTCGCCAGGGGCGCGAGCGCGAGCTCGGGCCCCGCCCATCGGCGCTGGGTGGGGCCGGCGCCAGCCAGAGCTCCCCGCCCCCCCGGACACGCCCACCCAGTGTCTCGGCGGCGCGAGCCGCAACAGGCAGCGGCGGGCGAGCGCGAGGACCGCGCGCCGAGAGGCCCCGCGCGTGCGTGCAGCCTCTCGCTCGCTCGCTCGCGCGCTCGGGCGGGCGGGCTGAGGAGACGAGCCGATCCCTCGCCGCCGCCGTGGGAGAAGCCTGGGCGTCCTCTCGGCGTCGCCCGGATCCCCGTAACCCCCGCGCCCCCTACCCCCGGCCGGGCCATGGCTGAACGCGGAGGGGCGGGCGGTGGTCCTGGAGGCGCCGGGGGCGGCAGCGGCCAGAGGGGCTCTGGGGTCGCCCAGTCCCCGCAACAGCAGCAGCCGCCGCAGCAGCCGACGCCTCAGCAGCCGACGCCCCCCAAGCTGGCCCAGGCCACCTCGTCGTCCTCGTCCACCTCGGCGGCGGCAGCCTCCTCCTCGTCCTCGTCCACCTCCACCTCCATGGCCGTCGCGGTGGCCTCCGGCTCCGCGCCTCCCGGCGGCCCGGGGCCAGGCCGCACCCCCGCCCCGGTGCAGATGAACCTGTACGCCACCTGGGAGGTGGACCGGAGCTCGTCCAGCTGCGTGCCCAGGTGAGCGGCGGGCGGGGTGACCGGGCCCTCGGGGCCGCAGGGCCGGGTCTGTGACAGGCCCCCGCCTTCTCATTCCTCCCCGTCCCAGAACCCAAGGGAGCGCCCCCTCCCTGGATTCCCCCTGGCTGCCCGGCCTGGCTCCTGCCTGGCCTCCCGGGACTCCTCCTGAGGGGACCCCGCCCTCTCCTGGCAGCCCCACCTTCTGCCTCGGCCCGGGACCACCCTTTTCCCCTCCCCGATTGGGGCCTTCTGGACTCTCAGCCCGGGGCCTTCTCTCTCGACGATCTGACCGAATCCGGCCTTCCTGACGGTCAGTTTCCCTGCGAATGTCACAGGCTCTTTTCCCTGCCTCGTTGGCGCCCGTGGGCTGTACATATGTTACATAGATGTGGTATAGATGTCTTTTGATATTGTTATTTCCCAATATACTCAGCGTGTGCCAAACTCCGTTGTCACCTTCTGCCAGGTAAAGCCCAGAAAGTAATCCTCGAGGTTTCTAGTTTTCAATACGCGCACGTTCATTTGTGCTTCAGGTTACACACAGTCGGTCCTGGCCTCTGTGCTCTTGTAAAAGTCCTATTTAGTGTGTCTTTAAGTGTATTTTTCATATACAGTAGCTAGTAGCTAGTCACAAATTCTCCTAGCCCTGGAGGGCTACATAAAATTACTGCCTGGTTCCTTAAATTCAATCCATTCCTGTGTCTGTTGGAACCATCTGGGGACTTTCCTTTCATTGGTAAAATATGCCTGAGTTTGTGATGTTTTCTGTTTCTGTATTGGCAAAGCAGTCTTTCTTTCTCCAACTCTTCGGGGACAGTGTGCAGTGTCTTACAGTTTACCCTGGGAACAGACACTGTGGAGCTGGTTTCACCTAGTAAGCCCAGATAAGTGCCTAGAGGTGATCTTTTTGTCACCTCTAAACTGAGCCGATTCTGTTGCCTTGGAGTTTTGAACTCGCTCCTTATTCTGTTAGCAGCCTTGGGTAGATGGATGTGTAAGTGGGGGTTAGGAAGTATTGTCAGGTTCCAGTCTCAACTCTATTTATCTCCCCCTCCCTTTATTTTGCATCATTTCTTGCAAACAAAATTACACACACACACGCACGCATGCACACAGAGATACCTCCTAGATAGGATATTTTACAAAATGATGAAAAGTACATTTCTATACTTGACTCAGCTTAAGAAATAGAGCATTATAAATTATGTCGAAGCCCTCAGGATGCCCCTTCCTGACCATATCCTCTACTTCCCCCCACAAAGGTAAACACTATACTGAATTGTGTGTTTATTATTTCCCTTGTCTTTTAAAAATAGTTTTATTGCATGCGTGCGTCTCTAAACAATATTTTTTAGTTTTGAGTGTTTTTGATATTTATATTAAGTGCCATCATACTGTATGTGTTCTGTGAATTAATTCAGTTGTGTTAGTGGGTTTTAACTGAGCATTAAGCTTGTGAGACTTGTTAGTGGGGTATAGCGACTCTAGTTTAAATATTTTCACTAACAGATAGAATTTCATTGTATGAATATATCATAATTCTCATTTTGGTGAACATTTGGGTTGTTTCTTGTTTGTTAACAGGAGCGGTAATGCTTTAAATATTTTTGGACTCCTGGTGTTCCTTGCAAAAGTTTCTTTTGGTTGGCTTTATATTTAGGGGTAGAATTGCTGTTTGTGGAGTATACATCTGAAACTTTTTTTAGATAATGCTAAATTGTCTTCCATTCATGCCCCACTCTCCCCTCCCCTTACTCTTCATGTCCTTTGTGTTTCAGCATTCACTTCACTGACTTACACTTTCTTTTTTCTTTGTCTTTCCTTCAGGGTAATCAGAAGCCACGATAGTTTAGTTTGCTTTGGCCAGTGCCCTAGCACAACACCAAACTCAAGTGGGAGTTTAGTGTGTAATGGTCCTTAGCAGGCTTCTCTCTTTCTAGGTAGGTCCATCTATAGTCGAAGTATTTTAATCTTCCTCTTTCAAACATAAAAGCACTGTACCCTTACCTGCCTTGGTCCAGTGACAGTAATACATGCTTGCCCATTCTTCCTTCACATCTATCGCTATGTTTGATTGGTGACATTTGGACAACTGCTTTTTCTAGCTTGTTAGATTAAAAAGGCATTGAGCCAACTGGGAAGAAGCTGCTGTGCAACAGAAGGATATAAATAAAATCACTGATTGCTGTTGATTTTTTTTTTTTTTTTGGTCTGTGCTTATTGGTCACTTAAAAGTCCATGTAATAAATTATTAGCCCAAGAAACAGCCTTCCATCCTGAGTAATTGGCAATTATTATGCTGACTTGGTGTGAGAGGCTTAGGTTGGCTTGTTGTTTTCACCTGCTGGGAGCATGCACTTATGTCATGTCTACCAACCAGTCCTTGAGATTGTCAGCTGTCCTGCTCTGACTTTGTTTTTCAGCTATCACCCCTGTGCCTCCCAGCTCCTTGTGGAACACTTGTGCTCTTTGGAGCATGCTGTTTTATCTGCAGGATGGAAAATAACACCCTGTGGGGAGAAAATGTCCTGCTATTGGCCCTTCCAATTACTAGAGTCATCTGGTTAATTTGAGGTCTCCTTGTTTACTTGTTCATGTTTAGAATATATTGGCAATGTGCACCCTGTGTGTAGCACTCTCTCTATAGCCTAGGATTAACATTCTTGCCTCATGTAACTTAAATGAGACACAAGCATGTAATATAAATGCACTTAAGAAATGTAAACACGATTGTGGATTTAAGGCTTTATATATATTTTAACTTTTTAATGGTTGAAGAGAATACCTATGGTTGGCTTTAAAATAACTAAATTGTTTTATTCATTGACATTTTTACCAGCATTTTTTAAAATTAAAAGATTAATAAATGTCCGTGATTAGAAATTCAAGCGGTACAGAAAGATGGAAATTTTAAAGGAAAAAGCCCCCAGTCTTGCCTCTGTTTTCACTCTCCGGAGGTAATCACTGGGAAATACAGTTGGCTTTTAAGATTCTGTTGTAAGCAGGTGGGTCTCTTATAGTTCATGAAATTCACAGCTTTAGAAGTTGACATTGTTTTCTCTCCATACTAAGTAGTGCTTCCTCTGCTATGGCCCATGTACTGGCTAGTGGTGTGGCAACATTAGAGGCAGGTGGCATGTTGCGTGATGTTAAGGGAAGAGTTCATCGTTGATCCCTTCTCTTTGGTCCTTGTATGGTGAAGTTTTCCCTGATGTTCTTTTCTCTTTTTGAGTTACTTCAGTAGGGGAGGCAGAAAAATTATTGAATTTCACAGGTGTACAAAATTTTCTCAGTGGCATAAAACCAATTATTGGGAGATAAAATGTGTTCTGCTATATCACTTACAAACTGTATCACATTTGTCTTTGAGTACAGAGCACATCTGCATATCCTTATCTGTATGTGCTCTTAGGGAAAGAGTTCAGGAGTTATCAGTCACATTTCTCCTTAGACCACATATTTTTTTTGATTGGGTACCCAAGTTAAGCCTTATTGAATAAAGCTGTTAGAACCAAAGGAGGTGGCCATGGCTAAGTTGGTATGACTAGTCTGCAGTAGAAGTGTTACTTCCATCAAGACACTTAGGGACAGTTGCCCTTCTAACCACGAAAGCACTAGGCAAGCCAGGATATATTATTCTTATATTCTTATTGTGTGCCAGAGCAAACTCTTCCACACCTCTAGTTTTTTTATCCATTGATTGGGAATACTTTTGCTTGCCATTCATTCTAAAATGTGAGTGAAATAAAGACAAAATAGGATCTATAGGTCTATAAGAGAAAGTACTTCTTAAATGATAGATATGAAATTGATCAAATAAGAGAGACCTGGTGAAATTTCTATTATTTCCCTAGCATTAAAAGTCTTAAAAGCATATTCGTATCTTAGAAGATTTGAGTTTCACATTGTGAGTGTTGTAATAGAATATCCTCTCTATCAGGGTAATATTATCCATTGTCCCTGTGGAAGCTCAGATTCCTTAAGTCAGAAAGAGAATGACTTTCACAGAGTCCGTTTTACATGTATCGATTTACAGATCTTTTGGGCACCTTAGTGGTTATGTGATTTCTTTTTAAACTAGTTTTCCAGTTTCTTAGCTGAGCCAATAAGCTGCTACTGTTACTGTGTGTGTTTGCCTTAGCGTGCATGAGGGAGGTACAAGTAAGAATATGGGGTGGGTCTTTTCACTGCCTCAGCTCAGGAAGCTTGTCCTGTTTTAGCCTGGACTTGAAGGTTTAGTGTGTTCTCCGAAATTTGGAGTTGGCTTGGCTTCCATCTGCAGCATCACATTCTGGGAGTACTTTAGGCATCTAGGGTAGCTGTGGGAATGCTCATAAGAGTTGGTCTTTTTCCAGTGTGGGTTCAGAGTAGTATTAGGGCTCTTGAGAAAAGATAGTTTGAAGTTGGTCTTAGAATGTCTTTCAGAGGCCCCTTGGGCTGGATTGAGTGAGGTGGTTTGGTTTTAGATTGGCAAGCATGGACAGAATCCTCCCTTCTCTAGGCCTAGTTGGAAGAATAACCAGCATAGCTTCTGATGGTTTTAGAGAATCAAGAATCAAGATCTAGAGTATTTTCTTCTTCCTGCCATTCACAAGGCAGTTGTCTGGTTAGAAAGCCTGCTGGACCTGCATCCCTTTTACCTTATTACAAACCAGAGAAGAGCTGCAGTCACAGCTCAGGGAGCTGCTTAAACAGACCTATACCTGGCCTCTACCTTGGGTAGAGAAGTAGAGTAGAAGAGCAGTAGAGAAGGCCAGTAAATGATGATAAATTGTTACTTAGCTTATGTATCTTCCAGAAAACAGTTTGTGAAAGCATTCCATTTGACATCCAATTAAATCTTAACATCATAAGCTGTTTTATCTTTAAAGCTGTGTTGTCCAATACAGTAACCACTAGTTGCTATTTAAGTTAAGATTAATTAAAATTGAATAAAATTTAAAATTATCTTGCTTAGTTGTATTAGCTGCATTTCGTGTCACACTAGTGACATGTGGTTAGTGGCTTCCGTATTAGACAAGGCAGATCTAGAACATTTTCAGGACCACAGAAAGTTCTATTAGATAACACTATTTTTTAAAAAATATTTTATTTATTTATTTGTCAGAGAGAGAGAGAGTGCGCGCACAAGCAGGGAGAATGGCAGGCAGAGAGAAGCAGGCTCCCTGCTGAGCGGGGAGTCTAATGTGGGTCTCCATTCCGGGACCCTGGGATCATGACCTGAGCCAAAGGCAGACGCTTAACCGACTGAGACACCCAGGTGTCCCTAGATAACACTATTTTAAAGAGAAGATTGCTTAACCATGATATTTCTAGTATTAATATCTGTGGTTTCTCCTTATTTATTTAATTACGCTGAATATGTTTGCCCTCGTCCAGATTATTTTAAAATGTCCCTTTTCTTCATTATTTCTAGGACCTGTTAGTTTTCCTCTGTTAGTTGTTCCTTTTTAAATGTTTTTACGTTTTAATCTGCTCACTTCTTTGTAGGGAATTTGCTTCCTGTTGCCTGTCTGCCATTTGTTTCCCACAGTTTCAGGTCTTACGCAGTACCTATTGAGAAAACTGTCTGGAGACATTCTAAAATGGCTTTTAGGGGCACCTGGGTGGCTTAGTCGGTTAAGTGTCTGCCTTCGGCTCAGGTCATGATCCTGGGGTCCTGGGATTGAGCCCCATATTGGGCTTCCTGCTCAGTGGTGAGTCTGCTTCTTTCTCTCCTTTTATCCCTCCCCCTGACTTGTTCTCTCTTCCTCTCTTGCTCTCGCATAAATAACTAAAATTCTTTAAAAAAAAAAGTGGCTTTTTAGATGGTTGATTAGGTGTGATATTAATTTTTGTCCTTATTTTTTGTGGTGATCTCTAAACCTTATATGATTATACAGGTATTACAAAACAGACCAGTGACTGTTGTTTTAAAAATATATATTTAAAAATACATATCAACTTTCTTTGTATACTTTAAAGAAGTGAACTTCATAAATTTTATATTGGAATAAGGCTATAAAAAAAATACATATCGAATGGATGAAGACATGGGGGACTAAAGTTTTACTCCACTCATTACCTTCCTTTCTTGCATCTAGAATCGATTATTCGTTTTTATTGATAGTAAATGTGGTGAATGGGGAATGTTCTAGATGCTGTTTCCCCTGTGGTGGGTGGTTGACAAAGTAGTATTGAAAATGGCACAATTATTTATTTGTTTGTTTATTTAATATTTACGTAGATTCTTTTTTTTTTTTTAAGATTTTATTTATTTATGTGACAGAGAGACAGCCAGCGAGAGAGGGAACACAGCAGGGGGAGTGGGAGAGGAAGAAGCAGGCTCCCAGCCGAGTAGCCCGATGTGGGACTCGATCCTGGAACGCCGGGATCACGCCCTGAGCCGAAGGCAGACGCTTAACGACTGCGCTACCCAGGCGCCCCTTTACGTAGATTCTTATAGGTAATTAAGTGTTTTAAGGTGAGAATCTCTGAGTTTAGTTGTAGCTTCACACATTTTTCTCACCCTGAATACGGTCCTTCCTTTTTTCTCTTTGGGAGCAATGGTCCTTGCCAACTCCCAGATAAACCCTTTCAGCATTCACAGTACTTCTAGTTCTGTGAACATGACACTAGGTAATATCCATAGAGTATTTTGGCAAAAAAATTTTAGAACTGTGATGTGTATTTAGAAATTACACTGTAATTTATGTGTTTTTTAGTGGCTCAATACAGATAAAGGTAGATATGAAGGGAATGATGTTTTAAAACTTGATTCCTACTAGAGGAATACCTGTTCCTCTGTTTGTGGACTGTGTAACTCTTCCAAATGACAGCTTGCCTCTCAAAACCTTACCGTGAGCAAGATTTCCACCAGGTCGCATTGTGGATGTAATTGGCTTATGAATTGTCCCTGAGGAAATTTAGATTGATTATTGTGCTTAGACATAAAAAGGTTCTTTTTCTTTACCGTTGTTCTCCAAAACATTGTGTGTGTGTGTGTGTGTGTGTGTGTGTGTCTATCTTGAGTTTTCCTTTTGTTCCTCTTTTCATAGGTGAGCTAGAGATTCTTTGTAGCAGGTTTTTTTTGGTTTGTTTTTTAATAGTATGGAAAACACAAAAGGCTTAGGACATCAGTTGTCATTTATTTGTTCTTCCTCACTGACCTTTTCCTGTCTCCTGTTTAAAAACGCCAAACGGCTTCAAGGTTTATAGAGCAGCTTTATCCTTCCGTTTCTCTGTATTACAGTACCTCTCAAACCACATTGCATTCTACTGTTTGTAATTCTACCCATCTTTTGTCACCCTAGTTTCCTCCCAGAGTGTAACCACTAGTAGCAGTTCAGGGTGATGTTTCAAAAGAAAATCAGATTATGTCACTCCCTTCTTCATAATCTTCCCAGTTCATTCATTTAGCAAATGTTTATAGACCAGCTGGTCTCCTTGATCTCATAAGTATACATTCTAGTGGGTGAAGAGGTAAGTGACACTATCAAATAACTTTTCATCATACTTACAATAAAACCGCTCTTCATGCCTTAGAAAAGACTTTAAGATGTGACCCCTTTCTGTGTCTTTGACCTTATCTTCTGTCATTCTCCACTGTGCTCACTTGGCTCAGGGCAAGCTGGGCCTAGACGTGGTCACCTCTGCCTTTGGGCTTTTGCACTTGCACCTGGGATGCTTTGTCCCCACACTTGTGAGTATCATTCAGGTCTCAGTTAATCTACCACCTTGGAAAGCTACCCTTACCTGCCTGTTACATTCTGGAAGTTTATAAATCTTCACAGTTAGTTACTATCATCTGAAATAATCCTATTCATTTATTAGTTACCTTATGAATACCAATGAATACATTTATCAAATGAACGGTGACTTTTTATAATGTTTATTGAGTGAATATTTGTTATACACAATTCTTTCGTTCAACAAATACTTTTTGAATCGTTCTCTGTGCAAGCAGTGCTGTAGGTGCTGAGGAAACGGCGGCAAACAAGTTGACAAAATTCGTTCTCTCCTAGAGTATACATTTAGGTGGAGGGAGACAGATAATAAACAAATAGTTATATTTATAATAAATAGGTAATGAGTGAATGCCATGATGAAAAATAAAGCACAGTGAGCGAATTGAGAATGTTGGAGGAAGGGTTCTTTTGGATAGGGTGGTCAAAGAAGGTCTCTGGTGAAGTGACATTTGAGCTGATGCCTGAATGAAGTGAACCAGACTAATCGAGCATTTACTGTGTGTCACAATCACCATTAGAGGCAAGTACTGAGATCCCTTTCCCAGAAAGGGAAATCAAGGCCCAGTGAGATGAAGGCATTTTTTAAGGCTACACTGTTTAGAGGTAGGTGGAGCTGGGATTTGTCTCATGACTCATGATTATCTGACACCAGAATGGTTTCTCTGTTTAAACTTGGTGTTCCTCAAGCCCTGCTGGTTCTCATTGTTGACAAATAGTATTTAATGTTTATACTTTGTCATGTTGGAATTACAGAATGCTGCTCTATTACCAAATTATAGAAAGCAAGAAACTTAACAGCAGAATGGCTGTAAGTACCAGTTCTGGAGCCAGTTAGCCAGGATTTTAATCCCGATTCGGTCGTTTACCACTTAGTGATTTGGGCAAATTATTTAACCTCTCTAATGCTTTAATTTTCTCATCTGCAAAATGGGCCTAATAATTGTCCCTACCCCTCATTAATTATGAGGATTAAATGAGATTAATACAAGTAAATGCTAATGTGGCACATATAAAACTTAAAAATAATAGCTGTTACTACTATTACTATTGCTATCTTTATTGCCAATCCAGCTTCTCTGTCTCTCCCTGATACCCCTCCAAAAACCGCTTTCTTTCTGGAGACAGGGCAACTTGGTTGATATTATGTTTTCCTCAGTGGGACCATTATAAGGTCTTGGGTTCACATTAGGCACAGATCCTGCCAAATCCCAAGCTTAAAGTCAAAATAAAATATTTTGGTTTTCTGAAGCAGTAGCTGGATCGGGGGATCCTGTTTCTACATCCTGCCAGCTTATACGAACGGAAGAGATGGTGCAGGCCCCGCCTGCAAACCACAACTTTGTTTTGAGCCAATTTGACTTGACAGCTTCCCTATTCTACCTGCTGACTTCTTTAGCTCTGGTTTGGCAGCCAGAAGAGCAACTAAACCGGTTTACAGCTAGCCATTTATTACTTATAAAAGCTAAGTGACTCCTAAGAAAATGAGGGTTTAAATGGAATTGATATGTTTCTCTTATCTCCTTAAGCTTTCCTTTTTATGTCTCAAACTATAGAAAAATTCTATTTTATTTTTATAGGAGAAACCTGATAATACATTTAAGGCCTATCAGGAAATATTTGGATCTTTGTATATATATGTTAATGTTCTTCTTTAGAAATTTTTATTTTATTTTATTTTTTTAAAGATTTTATTTATTTATGTGCCAGAGATAGAGACAGCCAGCGAGAGAGGGAACACAAGCAGGGGGAGTGGGAGAGGAAGAAGCAGGCTCCTAGCAGAGGAGCCTGATGTGGGGCTCGATCCCATAATGCCGGGATCACACCCTGAGCCGAAGGCAGACGCTTAACCGCTGTGCCACCCAGGTGCCCCAATGTTCTTCTTTAATAAACACCAAGACTTCACTGTCCCATTTTATTTTATTACTATTATTTTTAGAGAGGAAGAGAAAGGGGTCGGGTAGGGACAGAGGGAGAGGGAGAGAGAGAGTCTCAAGCAGACTCTTAGCTGAGCACGGAGCTCTTCGTGGGGCTCAACCTCACAACCCTGAGATCATGACGTGAGCCGAAATCAAGAGTTAGACTCTTAACTGACTGAGCCACCCAGGCGCCCCTGTTCCATTTTAGTTGGAAATCTACAAATACATTTACATGTTTCTGGTTCTTTCTTAAAAATATGTAAAACACAGATTAACTTCTCCTCAAGTGTGGATTATCATGATGAATGGTACCTTCATGGTGAACATCAGGGCTTCAGATGAAGAGTGCAGACTGGTATGTGTTACATATTTTTAAACTCATGTGTTTGCTTTTTTGGTCTTTATTTCTCCCTATTGCTATCAATATGCTTTCTTTCTGCTTCATTGCTTTAAATAGACCATGGGCTAAAAAACCAGGTAATCAAATATGTTGAGAATGAATGGGCTCTGGAAATGAAGGCTAAGAATAAGGATAGCATCATCTGAATACAGGAGATTCACAGCTGCCGTGTTCTGGGACAAGGAAGAAACATTTTACGTACTCCTTGGTCTGGGTTATACTCCAAGGATGGGATTGCTGGTGAGTTTGGGTAGGGGTTAATCTTCTAAAGTCTTAGCGAGTCAAAAACCCTATTGAAGATGCAGTTAGAGATACAAGTAATTTTGCATTTGGTTTGGAAAATTACGGATTAGTAAATAAAGCCCTATATTTATTGCTTGGTTAAATTTGTTTTGATTACCTCTAGGCAAGTCGCTTTTTTCCCTGTTTTTAAAAAGTGAGTGCACCTTTTTTTTTTGCCTTGCTGATTTGTTATGAAGAGAAACAAAATGTTTGTAAAATGTCTGAGCATCTATATTCATAGAAATCATTACTATAACGTCTTCGGGTAATGTCAGTGAAGCTGTGAATTTGATGGTATAATATTTGTTGACCTGTGAGAGACCTGATTTACGTTAGTCATCATTTACATTGTCTTCACAAGTAGGTTTTTGTTTGGCACTTTTAGCTCATATGCAATGGAATGTGGCAGTGTAATCTATCTTAAGTCTATTGTTTAATAGAATTGTCTCCACAAAACTAAAATACATGGAAAGTAGTCTACAGCATTTGTCATCCCTGCCATGCACCGTTTTTGCTGTGGGTGAAAATGAATAAGCAACTCTGGAAACCAAGGTCCTCTGGGAGCATAAAAACTCTTGTAGCTATTAATGGATTTAATTGTATTTCCTCTCTGCCACCAAAATGTGCAATAAATTGTTTATGCCCTTGCCTTTAATGGGGAGAATTGTTCATTAACTGTATGTAATATCATTATCACTTTGTTTTTATTACTTGTAGATAATCCCCTCTATCTTTCCTTTAAAAAAAACATAAAAAATGATACCTATAATATTATTAAACATTACTCCTTAATCTTTTCAGTCAACTTTTCTCTCCATGGTGAAAAAGAAAGTATTCTTTCATTGGGGAAACAAATTTGGGCTAGAAATGGGATATGATTTCTTCAACCAAGATATGGCATAAAATTAGTTTGGCATGCTTCGGACTTAGGCCAAGGGATAGGTTTTACTTATGTCTGGGAAGGGCCTGGTTCTCAGGCAGCCTTACTGATGAATGAATGCCATGTCTCAGTTGGTGAGGCTTCATCTTATTTGAGTCCATTTAAGAGAATATTTTTAGAAAAATGACTCTTTGGAATGATGGCTCTGTTTGGGTTTTGTTTTGTTTCGCTTTGTTTTGTTTGATGCTCATTCAGGTATTTCCTCCTATTCTTATAATATATCTGCAGGAAAAAAGTCAGCAAATTGCTATAATCTCTTTAAAACCATATGCCAAAAATGTTTTGACTTTAGAATTTGGTTTCTTATTTGGCTTTACTTCATCATGTGGATTTGGCTAAGTCTCTTTAACTCTTCCTTTACCTAGTAGTCATTTAATCAGCAAGTAACTGTTGAATGTACATCATAAGCTGGTCACCATTTTAGACACTGAGGAGAGAACAGTCAATAAAAGAGACAAAATCCCAGCTCTTGTGGAGGCTACATTCTAGGGCTGGTGGAGAGCAGACCATAAGCAAATGAATGAGCAAATGATAGAGTATGTCAGATAGGGGAAAATAAAGTAGGAAGGGGGATAAGTGGAGCAGAGAGAGTTACAGTTTTAAATAAGGTGGTCGACAAGACGTCAGAGAAGGGGAGCAGTCCTTGTGGAGCACACATTTAGCCAAGCCAGTAGAGGGAACAGCAAGTACTGGTAGGTTCCAGGAACATCCAGGAGGCCAGTAGGCTGGAGCCAAATGAATGAGGAGTGAGTAATGGGAGAGAAAGTCACAGAAGCCAAGGGCACCCAGATCTCGTAGGCCATTGTAAGACTTAGCTTTGACACTAAGTGAGACGGGAAGCCATTGAGGGTTTTGAGCCAGAGAAGAGGCATGATAATGACTTTCATATTAAAATACCCACTGACCACTGTATAGAATAGCCTGTAAAGAAGTTTAGGGTGGAAGCAGGGAGTCCAGGTAGGAGTGCTGTGATGATGTCGTGGGAGCTAATATTGGCTTGGAATAGGGTGGTAGAGGTGGAAGAGAAGAGAATTAATCAGATTCTAGGTATATTTTCAAGCCTAAAGGATTTGCTTGTGGGTTGGATTTGGGGTATGACAGAGCAAAAAGGATTCAAAGATGACTTGAAAATTTCATTTAACTTCCTTGTGTTGGTTTTCTGGTTTTTACCAAAAAAAATGTATTGTTATTGTCATTACTTTATCTTCAGTGACATTACGTAAGAATGAGATCTGTATAACAGAACATGTCAGGGTTCTTGACGAAGTTTGTTTACACTTTTGCCATTTGTATTTAATTGGGAATAAATTTTCTTGGGAATTTACTGGGTGATGGAATAATCTACAGGTTGGCAACTGATTGTGTTAATAATCTAGATTAATTTGTGCTGTAGGCCATGGTGAAGCTATTGGAGCAGCTGAGTCTCAACATCCCTGATTATTCTGCTCTCATATTTGCTTCGTCTGGTATATCCTCTGTGATCCCTGTTTATGTGATGTGTTTTAATAAGGGAAATCCGTTGCAGAAGCCATTAGTATCTATAGCACATATTCTTTGTCACCCAGTAAAACTGAAAAGTCAAAAACATGTTTTTTTTTAAATGAATAGTTTGCTACAGCAGACAGCCTGCCTGTGCTTCCTAGGAGCTGCTCTGTAAGGAGGAATCCTGCTGCAGAATGATCTAATTTGTATAATCTTGAAGGTGGAGCTATTTTTGAAAGAGAGCAGGAAAATAATGGAGCCCTTTGCTTGTGAATGCCAAACTGGATCTTACTGATTTAAAAGGAAAAGGGCTTAGTTAGATTTTGTAGTTTGGACTCTTATTACCCTCTTGTTCTGTTCACCATGTCTAGATCAAGTTTGTGATATATTTAGGTAACTGCCCTTGGAATGGCACCTGGGTTTTTCTTTTTATTTTTCATTATGTTTTTACATTTTAGGTAAGTATATTACTTAACTTGTGATTTGGATAATGTGAGTTGCATAAAAGAACAGTTATTAAATTCAGGAATTAGAATTTATGGCCCTTTTTCTATCCTGAAGTGAAATTCCCAGATAATAAAACTTTACCAGCAGATCTACAATATCTTAACTGCAATATGAAGGAAAAACTAAAGGAAGGCTATTTGTAATATAATATGTATTTCTGTATGTGAATTCTCAGAAGACATTTGTAAATGGCATGGCACATCAGAAACTGTAGCTGTCGGGTACTTGTAGGTACATGTAGTTTTTCCTCTGTGAATATGACACTTATAAATAGAGACTGATAGCGGTGTATTGTGTGGGTGAGTCAGATGATATGTGGCAATGCCATTGGTGATATGATTTTCTGGAATTCTGAATAAGTCTTCATGAAGTTCTGTACAAAACCAAGTACGGTCCTTCCTCTATTTACATAGTACTTACATTCTGGAAAATTCCAAATACATTAAATGGTGAAAAAAGTACTTAAATTTCTGTGTGAAATCTATTTAGATGTAGGCTTAGATAATTATAAACTGCTTTTTATTTACTTACATATATGTCTGGTGAGATCAAAGGCAAATTAATTATGAAGTTAATGAAGCTTAGGCTTAAGGCCCTTCACGTGTACAGGCTTCCTCATGGCCCTATACATAATTAAAAAAAACAAACAACTTTTTGTTGGAGTATAATATATACTTAGAAAAGTACACATAACAAGTACAGTTGATGAATTTTTACAAGCTGGACATACCCACATAACTAGCACACACATCAGGAAACAGAACATTACCAACAACCCAAAACATTGCCTTGCCCCTTCTAATCACTACCTCTCCCCCCAGCCAAAAACGAAAGTATCCTAACTTAATGGCAGTGTAAGTCAAGTTTTGCCTGCCTTTGTACTTCATATGTGCACACTCTTATATCTGACTTTGCTCAACAGGATGTTTGTGTGATTCATCCACACTGTTGCATGTAGTTGCAGTTCATATATTCTTGTATAGTGTACCATGTGTGAATACATCACACTTTATTTAACTGTTCCGTGGTGATGGGCGTGGGAGATTTCCAGTTTGGGGTGATTATGGACAGTGCTGCTATGAACAAGCTTGTACATGTCTGTTGGTGGATGTAAGCACTCTGATATATTTCCTTTCCTTTCTTTTGAGTGTATAAGCAGGAATGGAATTGCCAGATCATGGGGTATGTATATGCTTAGCTTAGCAACATGAAAGTTCCAGTTGTACCACATCTCCACCAACAGGTGGTATTCTTTGTCTTTTTTGTTTTAGTCCTTCTGGTTGGAGGTAAAATGGTTTCTCCAGTAGTTTTAATTTGCATTTCCCTCATGATGTTGAGTACCTTTTCATAAGCTTATTAGTATTTGATATTCTCTTTTATGAATTGTCTGTTCAGGTCGTTTGCCCATTTTTCTGTTGGGTTGTCTATTTATTGACTTGTAGGAGTTCTTTTTCTTACAAACATCTTCTTGGGGCGCCTGGGTGGCACAGCGGTTAAGCATCTGCCTTCGGCTCAGGGCGTGATCCCGGCGTTATGGGATCAAGCCCCACATCAGGCTCCTCCGCTATGAGCCTGCTTCTTCCTCTCCCACTCCCCTTGCTTGTGTTCCCTCTCTCGCTGGCTGTCTCTATCTCTGTCAAATAAATAAAATCTTAAAAACAAAACAAAACCATCTTCTTATACCCCATGGCTTGTCTTTTAACTTATTTATTTATTTTGCCTTTTTACTCTTTTAATGGTGTCTTTTGATGAACAGAAATTCTTTTTTTTTTTTTTTTTAAGATTCTATTTATTTGTCAGAGAGAGAGAGCACAAGCAGAGGGGAGCAGGAGGCAGAGGGAGAAGCAGACTCCTCACTGAGCAGGGAGCCCAGTGCGGGGCTTGATCCTAGGACCCTGGGATTGTGACCTGAGCTGAAGGCAGACGCTTAACCAGCTGAGCCACCCAGGAGTCCCTGATGAACAGAAATTCTTTTTTTTTTTTTTTTTTTAAGATTTTATTTATTTATTCGACAGAGACAGAGACAGCCAGCGAGAGAGGGAACACAAGCAGGGGGAGTGGGAGAGGAAGAAGCAGGCTCATAGCAGAGGAGCCTGATGTGGGGCTCGATCCCATAACGCTGGGATCACGCCCTGAGCCGAAGGCAGACGCTTAACCGCTGTGCCACCCAGGCGCCCCAGAAATTCTTAATCTTAATTTAGTCCAGTTTCTCAATTTTCCCCTTTATGTTTAGTGCCTTTTATATCCTCTTTAAGAAATCTTAGCCTACTTCAATATCATGAAGGTGTTCATTAATATTTTCTTTTAAAATGTATTGTTTTATTTTTCACATTTAGATCTACAGTCCATCTGGAATTGATATTTGTGTGTGGTGTGAGGGGTTAAAATGTATTTTCCTCCATATGGATATTCAATTAACCCTGCACCCTTTATTTAAAAAGATCTTTTTTCCACTACTTTGCATTGTGACCTTGATCGTAAATCACGTAACATTTTACGTGTGGGTCTATTTTAGACTTTCTGTTTTGTACATTGGTGAGTTTGTCCATGGTTGTACATATGTCCCCTGTCTCTATTACTGTATCTTTATTTTTTAAAAATATTTTTTATTTTTTCATTAGAGAGAGAGAGTATCTGCAATAGCAAGGGGGGGTGTCAGAAAGGGGAGGGAGAAGCAGACTCCCCACTGAGTGGGGAGCCCAGTCCCAGGACCCCGGGATCATGACCTGAGCTAAAGGCAGACACTTCACCGACTGAGCCTTCCAGGTGCCCCTATTACTGTATCTTTATAATAGGCCTATTACCTGGTGGTATTATGTCTTCCAGCTGTGTGTTTGTTCTTGGTTGCCTTGACTAGCCTTTGCTCTTTGCATTTCCTTAGAAATTTTAGAACCAGCTTTTCAATTTCCTTTACATTTTTTTGAGAATTGTATTAGGATTGTGTTGAATCTGTAGATTACTTTGGAGAGAGTTGAAATCCTTAAAATATTGAATCTTTCAGTTAATGAATGTGGTATGTCCCTCCATTTACTTAGATCTTCTTTAATTGATTTTGCACTTATTAGTGTAGAAATATTGTACATCTTTCTTTAGATGTATTCCTACGTATTTGATATTTTAAGATCCTAGACCTAGTTTTGTAATTGTGAATTTGTATGCTTTTTCTTATACAGGGCCCTTCAACTAGAATAAGCTTTAGGCCCTACAAAACCTGGTTCTGCCCTTGGGGGGAATGCTTTCACTTACATGAATGTGGGAAACATGTAGGAAGCTAGTCATTTCTTAATTTTGCAGGACTCAGAGTAATTGTGGGTTTTAGGATGTCTCGCATTCTTGGTTTATCCACCACTGAATGTCAGTAAAGTCCCCAGCCATTGTGACAATCCAGAAAGCACCTTAGAGGCATAGTACCATCATTACCGTATTAAGACTCACTTATTAAAAACATTTTGCCTTTATTACAGTTATCATAGTCCATAAATGCAAGTGTGCTTGAATGTTCTCAAATGTGTTTGACTTTTTGTTTGCTTTAGGAAGAGACCTAAGGTAAGCTAACAGTTTCAAATGTTGCCATCTGTAATCTAGACTTTAAAAATTAGCAAATGATTCATTTTCACAAACTTCTGTTGACACAAATACACTGGCAGAGTGGATTGAACACTGGATTTGGAGCCAGAAGAATTAAATCTTCCTTCAATAAAAACTCTGTGAATTGGGGTTAGTTACCTTTTAAGCTTCAGTCTTTTCATCAGAATGGAAAGAAATAAAAATAACTACCCAGCTGACTCCTCAAGGTTTTTGAGAAGAACAGATGAAACAATTTATAGATTCTTTGTCTTAAAGTGCTAACAAAATGCTAACAAAATGCCATCGATGTCAGTTTGTGAGTTTGCAGGGACAATAAGCATAGTCACAAAGATGAAGCCTCCTAAATAGTCGGAATGTGCCCCATTGGGGTTCTTCTAGCATGGCCACTATAGCAATAGCTTGTTGATGGAAAGTGGTGTCTATTTTCTAAAAGCTTGTGTGTTTATGGGAGTGTAATAAGAGCACTACTCTGTTGGGATTCCTATATCTTAATTCTGGTTTTCAAAATGAAAGTAGGCAAACCACTCACTTTCCATTTCCTTCATTATCTTACTGCTTAGAAATGCTTTGAAGATTATGGTAAAATCTAAGCAAGTTTTATGTTCCTCAGTGAAAGTGTCCATGTGAATATAGGTGATACATTATTATAATTAAATTCACATTGATATTAATTCATTATATGGCCTTCTAGCCAATGGATTGAGAAATGCCTGACCTCCTACCAAATAAAAGGGCGACAAGACCTTGGAATGTAATTGTGAGAGAGAAAGGATAGTATCTCTGCAATTTTAAATGGAACATACTTAATACTCAAATGATACTGAATTTCAGTGTGCTTCCCCTCTGGTTAGTGTTCTCTCTAGACTGCAGCTTCTTATACAGACCGATGCTCCTTTTAGCTGCATTTTGGTTTCATTCGAGCTTCAGCACTTAATTATTTTCCTCCCTGTGGTTTTATTTTTTAATAGTTCACTTCTCCCAAATAGTTTTTTTTTCTTGTTGTTGTATTTATTTTTAATCAATATTATACATATATTTTGGAGAGTCAAGTAGTTCTACAAGGCTTGTTTCCGAAACAGTCTTTGGACGGTTATCTGGTGAATTCCATATGTGGAAAATTGGCTACCATCACCACATTCTCCCAATAAAATTGAATTTCGGTTTTTATTATTATGATCATAGAAAGGCAAGTCACTGCTCAATCATGTAGTAAACTGTGATTTTCCTTTCCTGGCCAACTTTATTAATAATTGTCTTTTTAGTTTTGTTTAATAATAGTGAACATTGAGTGCCTGATATATATTAGGTGCTGTCCTAATTGCTGTCCATGTGTTAATTCATTTAATTATCAGATGGGTAGAGAGGTTGGGTACCTTGCCCAAAAAAGTAGCATATCTAAAGTTCAAACCCTGGCAGGGGGGCCTCAGAATCTATTCTTTTAACTACCGTGCTAAACTCTCTTCATTTTTTATTAATGTGTACTTAAATGTTTTTTTTATTGAAGTAAAATTTAAATGCAGTGAAATGCACAGATCTTGGGTTTATAGTTTGGTGAGTTTTGACAAATATATACATTCATGTAACCAACACCTGAATTAAGATATAGAACATATTTATCATGTCCAATCAGTTCCCACCTGTCATAGGCAGTAACTGTTCTGGTTTATATCACCAGGATTAGTTTGTCTGTCCTTGAACCTCACATAAATGGAATCATATACGGTAGTATGTATTCTTATGTTGACCTTCTTTTGTCAGATTCATCCATGTTGTGTATGTTAGTAGTTCATTCTTTTTCATTGCTAAGTAGTATTTCATTGAAAAAGAGACTATAGGGGCACCTAGCTGGCTCAGTCAGTGGATCATGTGACTCTGCTTTTGGGGTTGTGAGTTTTAGCCCCACGTTGAGCATGGAGCCTACTTAAAAACAAATTGTAAAAAGAAAAAGAGACTACAATTTGTTTATCTGTTCTCCTGTTGATGGACACATAGGTTATTTATAGTGTTTGCCTTTTATAAATAAAGCTGCTATGAACTTTCTTGTACAAGTCTTCATATGAACATTTTCATTTCTTTGGAGGTAAATATGTAGAAGTAGAATGGTACGTCTTAGAGTACCTATATGTTTAAGTTCATAAGAGACTGCCATTTTACCAAAAGTGGTTGTATTAGTTTACATTCCTACTTACTATGGCAGACAGATTCTAAGGTGGCCCCCATGCCACTGTCTCCTGGTATTTATGCCCTGTGAAATTCCCTCCCCTTGAGTATGGGTAGGACTTGCTTCTTCCTAATAGACTGAGACAACAGTGACAGGAGATACATGATTATGTGTATGTGGTTATGTTACATCAGATCGTAATGACCATCTTGTGTGAGGATACTCTCTCTTTGCTGGCTTTGGAGAAGCAAGTTGCCATGTTGTAAGCTGCCTATGGAGAGGGCTGTGTGGCAGGGATCTGAGGGCAGCTTCAAGTTCACAGTCAGCAAGAAACATTGTCCTCAGTCCAGTAGCCTGCAAGGAACTGAATGCTGCCAGTAACCATGTGAACTTGGAACCTCAGCCTGTCAGGAGACCACAGCCTTAGCTGACACCTTGATTGATATCTTGTTGAGGACCCAGTTAAGCTGTGCCTAGGCTTCTAACCCACTGAAACTGTGAGATAATAAACATCTGTTGTTTTAAGCTGCTAAGTTTGTGACACTATTGTTACACAGCAGTAGATAACTAAGACTAGCAATATCCAAGAGTTCCCATTGCTCCACATCTCCACCGGCATTTAGTTTTGTTAGTTTTTTTTTTTTTTTTAAGATTTTATTTATTTATTTATTTGACAGAGATAGAGACAGCCAGCGAGAGAGGAAACACAAGCAGGGGGAGTGAGAGAGGAAGAAGCAGGCCCATAGCAGAAGAGCCTGATGTGGGGCTCGATCCCATAATGCCGGATCATGCCCTGAGCCGAAGGCAGACGCTTAACCGCTGTGCCACCCAGGCGCCCCAGTTTTGTTAGTTTTTAAAAAACTTTTAGCCAGGTTCATGAGTGTGAAATGGTAACTCCCTCTGGTTTAATTTTGCGTTTCTTTAATGACTAGTGACATTGAATACCTGCTGATTGGCCATTTGGATATCTTCTTTTGTGAAGAATCTGTTTAAATCTTGCCTATTTTATAAATTGATATGTTTGTCTCTTAATTTATTCATAGCAGTTATTTATGTATTACAGATTAGGTCCTCTCAGATACATATGTGTGTGTATATGTGAGTGTGAGTGTGTGTGTGTGCATGCGTGTGTATCTGATATATGTAGGCATATCTCAGAGATAATGTGGATTTAGTTCCAGACCACCCTTCTAAAACAAATAGTGCAATAAAGTGAGTCAAGTGAGTTTTTGGGTTTCCCAGTGCATGTAAAAGTTGTGTTTATAGGCTATTAAGTGTGCAATAGCATTATGTCTAAAAAAACAGTGTACGTACCTTAATTTAAAAATACTTTATTGCTAAAAAATGCTAATCATCATCTGAGCTTTATAAAAATTTTTTTATTTGTTTATTTTTGTGTGTGCACACATGCGCGCGCGTGCAAGAGAGGGAAAGAGAGAGAGTGTGAGCACCAGCATAAGTGCGGGAGAGGGGCAGAGGGCGAAGCAAACTCCCCGTGGAGCAGGGAGCCCGATGCAGATGCAGGACTGGATCCCAGGACCCTGGAGTCATGGCCTGAGCTGAAGGCAGATGCTTAACCGACCGAACCACCGAGGCGCCGCATCATCTGAGCTTTTAACAAAGTCATAATCACTGATCACAGATCACCATAACAAATATAATAATAAGGAAAGAGTTTGAAATATTGAGAGAATTACCAAAATGTGACACAGAGACACAGAGTGAGCAAATGCTTTTGGAAAATGGCACCAACAGACTTGTTTGATGTGGGGTTGCCACAAACCTTACATTTGTAGAAAATGTTTTATCTGTGAAGTGTAGTAAAATGAGGTATACTTGTACTCTTTTCTCCCAGTCTGTGATTGGGAGGAGCTTCCACTTTCCATAGGCCCCGTTCCCCAATCCATAGGCCCCGTTCACATTTTGCCAGTCGCCCCAACAATGTTTCCTTTTCCATTTGGCCCAGCATCCCAGTTTGGAACATGCAGTGGACTTCATTGTCATGTCTTTTCTTGTCCTCCAATAACCCCTTAGTCTTTGACTGTCGTTTATGTCCTCAACAGCCCTATATTCAGGAGGATGATCTGCAAGCTGAATCCGTTAATATTTCCTCATGGCCAGACTCAGGTCGTGATTTCTTGGCAACGGTATCACAGAAATGATGCTGTAATATTCTCAGTACTTCACATCAAGGCACACATGATATTAAGCAATCCCATTACCAGTGATGTTAACCTTGATTATCTGGTCATGATGGTGGCTGCCGGGTATCTCTACTTCTCTTCACCGTAAAGTCGTTGCTTTTCTTTTCGTAACTGACAAGTATTTTGTGTGGAGACAATGTGAGGTTATGTCAATATTTTATTCCTCATCAGACTTCAAGCTACCAGCATTAGTGTCCTGTCTACATCAATAACCACACTATGTTTGCCAAATGATGATTCTTGTTTGTTTCCATTATTCCTTCTGCGTTTATAAATTGGCCTTCTATTGTAAGGATGAGCTTTCTCATCCCCTCCCTCCCTTTCTTTCAGTATGGGCTCATAGATTTGTGATTTACTCATTGGGTTGTAATTTGTTAGTAATATTATTTATTTTGATGCTCAGATTACTCCAGTTGTGGTCAGTGGGAGCCCTTTCAAGCTATTTCCCTTTTATATGTCCTTATCGTTCTTTGAACACTTCCTGATTTTCTAGAATGAGATGTTCCAGGGTCATCTTGTATTTTCCCTGCCTTAGCCCTGGAGTCAGCCATTTCTCTAAAGAGTCCTGGTTCTTTTCATGGGGGATGGTATTTAGAAACCAAGATTTGGGAGTTTGTTATGCTCACTGCTTAAGGATATCATTACTTCTAGGTGCTCTTAGCAGACAGAGCCAAGAAATATAAGTATGCATATACAGCACTCTTTGTCTCTCTCATTTTTTCTATATCTGTTTCTGTGTATATCTTTAAAAACCATGAGTTCAAACTAATATCTTTTATTCCAGTATAATACCTTGGGTTTCTCTCCAGCCTTACCCCTTTTTATGTTTGTAAATACCTTTTTCAAGAAGGAGAAAGCTTGCTTTCATTATTCTCAGAATATTTACTTGTTTAATTAATTAACTTATTCACTCATTGTAACTGACCTCCCAACTGCCCAGCCTTCTCCATTTGCCACATTTGCATCCCACTTGAGCACCGTGTGCCCTTGAGCACTAGCAGGTAGAAGCAGGAAAGCAGGTAGACAAGTGGTAAACTTATCTTAGCATGACTCCTAAGACAAAGAGGCAGAAAGTGAGAAGTGGCACAATTTACTCTGTAAAATCTTAAATGGTATTTGTTCCAGTTATCTACTGTTGTGTAAAAAAGCCACTCCAAAACTTAGTCACTTTCAATATGAGCAATATTATTTTGCACACAAATCTGCAATTTAGGCAGAGCTTGGCCAGAATTCTCTGCTCCACTCAAGGAACGGAATGGTTCAAAGTGGGGCGGCTGGAATCATATGTAGGCCTTTATACTGCCACGTCTGGTGGCTGATGCTAGCTTGTTGACTGGGACCTCAGCCGGGGCTGTGGCTAGAACACCTATAGGCAGCCTTTCATGTGGCTCTTGTCTTCTTCACATCATACAGGCTGGGGTCTAAGGGCAAGCATTACAAGAGAGAAAGCCAGATGGAAGCCATGTTGCCTTTTCTTACTTAGCCTATGTAGTCACACGGTATCATTTCCAGTGCATTCTGTTCATTAGAAGTGAGTCCCTAAGCCCAGCCCATATTTAAGGGGAGGGGAATTCGTTTCTACCTTTTCATGAAAGGACTGTCAAAGAATTTGTAGACATGTTTTTAAAGAATTTTTTCATTTTTAACTTTACACCCAACATAGGGCTTGAACTCACAACCCCAAGATCAAGAGTTGCATGCTCTGCTGACTGAGCCAGCCAGGTGCCCTGTAGACATGTTTTAAAACCAGCATGGTATTTAAAAATATTTTCCTGAATGAATAGAAAGTCCTTTCATTTGTACAATTGAATTTGTTTAGGGCTTTTCATTCATTTTGTTTAAAACTTTTTAAAGATTTTATTTTTTAGAGAGCAAGCGAGAGAGAGCAGGAGCAGGGGGTGGGGGAGGTGGGGAGAGGGAGAAGCGGGCTCCCCACTGAGGAGGGAGCCTGATGCGGGGATCGATCCCAGGACCTCTGGATCATGACCTGAGCTGAAGACAGACGCTTAACTGACTGAGCCACCCAGGCACCCCCATTTTGTTTAGAACTTTAAAAAAATATTTTATATATACTTTTGCACAGATACGTAAAAGGGAGCATATCATATATATGTATTATTTACTGAAGTCTGTTGTTTTCTCTTTTGCTTGCCTCATTTCCCCCTTCTCTTTATTTTCTCATTGTGAATCACTCCCTACCATGTAACATATCTTTATCCTTCTATATTTTTTTTATTCTTGTATAATATAAAAATATGTATACACATACATACCATGGATTGGGGATATTGTTTTTTTTTAATGTTATTTTATTATTTTTTAAAGATTTTATTTATTTATTTGACAGAGATAGAGACAGCCAGCGAGAGAGGGAACACAAGCAGGGCGAGTGGGAGAGGAAGAAGCAGGCTCATAGCGGAGGAGCCTGATGCGGGGCTCGATCCCATAACGCCGGGATCACGCCCTGAGCCGAAGGCAGACGCTTAACCGCTGTGCCACCCAGGCGCCCCCAGAAGCGGAGTTTTATTTTCATTTTATATAACATGGGTTGAGAGAAACTTTTTATATAAGAGTGTGACTTTGCTAGTCTTTTGGAGGCATTTAAGACATTTAAAATCTGAAGCCAGAGCCACCTGATTGAAACTTACTTAATCTCTCTCAAATCAAATCAACCTAGGTTATATGTGATAATTAGTATCATTGAATGGCTGAAGGAAGGTTTTTTTTTTTTGTATTTTATGTTAGAGAGAGGATTTGTAGCATAGCTAAGTGATGGATGCATAATGAATAGGACAGACACCTGATTCTACTGAAACTCTTGAGCTGATACCCTCTCTGATTCCGTTGGGACCACGGTGATGATGATGATGATGATGATGATGATGATTGAAAATATCAGTGGCCTTGAAGTCAGTAGTGGAGAATAATAATGCCACCTTCTTTTTAGGAACAAACATCTTGTCCTCCACTGGCTCCAGGAATGTTGAAGGGAATGGTTGCTATTTTCTACTTTTAGTTTGGATTACTGCAGTTCAAAGCTAGAAATAGCCCAAGAGCTCTATGTAAATGGTGCAGTTGATATGATAAAAGTCTTTCAGATTTAATTTTGATCAGGAGTGAAACATGCTCCTGTTACTGTTTTTCTTTCTAGTCTCTTTGGTTTTGGCCTTTTTTCAGATAACTTCAGCAAACAGTATGAGATGTCAATTATATGTAAAGCATGCTGGGAAAGCTACAAAGATGAATATGATATGAGCCTGTCCTTAAAGAGCTCACTGTCTTGATGTAAATCGCCAATACCAGTACAAAGCAGATTGAAATAAGTAATAAATAGAGGTACACGCCGATGTAGTACAGGAGAAAAATACATTAATTCCTCTGTAGAATCGGACATTTGAACTGGGATTTTTTCAGCTTTTTATCATGGAAAATTTCAAAAATATACAACAATAGAGAAGATGTATAATGAATCCCTGTGAGCTCATCACTCAGCTTCATTATCAGCTCAAGATTGTCTCAACTGTGTCTCCCCCTTCCCCCACTTTCACCCCCAGATTATTTTGAAGCAAATCTCAGACATCACAGATCTCTTCTACAACAATTTCAGTATGTCTCTCTAAAAGATAGGGACACTTAAAAAATACACAACCTCAATGCTGTTACCCTTCCTAAAATAATTAACAGTAAGTCCTTAATATTATCTAATTTACAGTCAGTTGAGCTGGACTTTACAGAGAGAAGATTTAAATAGGTGGTAAATGGGAGGAAGGGAATGAAGATTAAAGGAACAGCATATGCAAAAGCAGGGGAATGTGTGTAAGTGAAAGGTAATAAAAATCTGATCTGGGGATGTGGCCATGGAAGTGCAAAGGAAATGACAAAATGAGTCATTGCAGAGGAAAGCTCAGTGGAATTTTCCAGCTGAGAATTCCATGTGTATCTTCCCTCTATTTCTCGTTAACAGTGTTTGGGTGGTCCTTTTGAGCCATATAGAACTTGCAGGCCAAGTCTTACTCTCAGCTAGTGTTTGTAAGTTAAGTTTTATTGGCAATACAGCTACATCCATTCGTTTTCACATTGTCTGTGGCTGTTTTCACCCTATAATGACACAATTGGGTAGTTGCAACAGAGACCCTATGGCCTGCAAAGCCCAAAAATATTTGCTGTCTGGCTTTTATAGGAAAAGTTTGCTCACCCCTGATCTAGAAGAATCTGGTTTCTGGGCTTAGTACTGTCAGAAAACTATTCAATGTATTGATTAGTAACACCCATTGTTGTGAATCAGAAGCTTTGGAATTTGTTTTGCTCTGTCTTTATCATTTACTCCATAGCTTAAGAAAGTAAGTTTCTCTAAGAATTTCTTTTTCTGTTTGATTGTTAACTTATTTATTGTCTTTCTTCCCCCAACTAGAACTTTAACTCTATGAAGTTGAAGATACCGGATCTGTTGTTCACTACCCTATTCCCAGGGCCTGGACACTTAGTAGGCATTCAGTAAATAATTGTTGGATAAATAATTATTGCCTTAGTCTTTTCCTTCTCTTCTGCATTAGACACATTTGGAGCCTCTTGGGGGAATAAGAATGATTAATTGTAGATAGCAGCAGTCCTATTACGTAAATGTGTTATAATTTTTCCCCAGCAAAGTTTAGAAAATTACTTCATTGATGCGATGGACACTGCCTCTCTATAATACATGTGAATATAGACAAAGACTGCAAGATAGTGCAAACACGAAATCATTGTTTTAAGATAGCGGATTTTGGGGTGTTTTTTTCTCTCCAAAATTTGCTTTAATACAATTGTTACCTTATATTTTCAGTAATGATTTTAAAATAAATAATTTTTCCATGTTTCTCTGCCTGTCCCAACCTCTGTGCCATCTCCAGATATATAACCATTAGTGTGGATCACAAATAATGCAATAATCAGAAATAGGCGTTTATCTCAACACTGGAAAGGTGGATGGGCATTATGATAGATGTTTCATTTTATCCCATCATAAACTGCTACAGTATTCTTCCCAATAGGAAGTGTGCCTGTAAGCATCCTTGGTAAGAGCCTGATTTGGGTTGTAAGCTTACATTTAGACAAAAGCCTTTTTATTTAAAATGGAACAAGAACAGACATGGTGGAAAGGAATAGTCTCAGTGAGAATAGTCTTACATGTGTGTTTCTGAGAGCATGTCCCTTTTTTCCTCTTGGTCTGAGATGCATGTTCTGGCTAGCTTTTCCTCAGTGCCATAGAAAGGCAGTATTTTCTTCTGCAGTCATATGGAATTCATTTCGTTTTCTTCCCATTTCATTTTCAGACTACCTTTGAAAACATGGATAAGTCTTTTCTTTGTATATCAGTTTTTCCATGCGCAAAATTGTTGTTCTCTCTGCATTTCCCAAGAATGTGGTGAGTTTGCAGTCTTTTTATTTAAATAGTGTTTGTGTTTGTTCTACCAAACTACATTTCTAGATTATATATAGTGTTCTAGCCATTGCCTTGAGGCTTCATCCGAGTATCTTGTCACGGGCTGGAATTCTGTAGTACAAAACAAAATGCAGAAAGATTCCACAATCTTACCTCCCAAATTTCACTGATGGGAAAATATCGAAGTACTTTCTCTCTTTTAATTCAAAGTAAAACTCGAGTCCTTCTAAGTGGTGTACAAGAGCCTATGTGGTAGGATTCCCTGCCCCTCTTATAATTTGACCACCTACTGTTTCCTTGTAGGTCGTTCCATTCTGTCATACGGAAGTCTTGCCCTTCCTGGAAAATGTCAGACATGACCTGCTTTTTTGTCCTGCCTCTGTGGGTAGATGCACAGTTCATTCTTGCTCTTCCTCTAAAGTGTTTGCCTAAGAGTCACTTCTCAGTGACATTTGCCCTGAGCTCCCTCCCCCCATATCATTCCTGCCTCTTTTTGTCCATAGCACTTGTCAACTTCTTCTTCTTTTTTTTTTTTAGATTTTATTTGTTTATTTGAGAGAGAGCGAGAGTGAGAGAGAGCACAAGCAGGGGGGTAGGAGCAGAGGGAGAGGGAGAAGTGGGCTCCCTGCTGAGCAGTGAGCCCGGTGCCAGGCTCCATTCCAGGACCCTGAGATCATGACCTGAGCCGAAGGCAGACACTTAACTGACTGAGCCACCCCGGCGCCCCAGCACTTGTCAACTATATATATATATATATATATATATATATATATATATATATATATATATATATATGACATAAAACATATATTGTCAACTATATGTCAACTATATATATATAGTTGATATAAAACATATTATATATAGTTGATATAAAACACTATATCATTTTCTTATATATTATGCTTATAGTTTACTGTCTCCTCCCCTCTCCCAACTAGAATGGAAGCTCCTCTGTGAGGGCAAGGAGTTTTACTGTTGCATCCCTAGTGGTTAGACATGGGTCAGTTGTATAGTAAGTACTTGGTAAATATTTGTTGAAAGAATGAAGTGGCTAGGATACTGTGTTTCACCTTCAACTTGTTATTTTCTTACTTACATGACTGTTACCATCATACCACCCTGACCCCAATGATACTGTTTTCCCCTTTAATAAGGAAAAAGGAAAACATCTTCTCTTGGTTCTGCTTTGGCATAACTGAAGTCAGCTAGAGAGCTCCAGAAGATGTTTTAGTACCAAGACCAGTAGGGAAATCAGTACAGAAAATGTCAGAAGTACAACAATCTGCCTTATGATGAATGGCTCTTGAATCTGCGTAACTAGCTTGCTCTTTATCTTGTGGGACCTATCCTATTCTACTCACTTATAAGGAATCTAATTCTGGCTTTGAAGGACAAGTATTGACCTTGCCTTAATGTCCTACACGTGACACATCCTCATAGTCTCCTCCTAAGGAGCTGCCTCTGTACCTCTTGACAGCTGTCAAGGAGACCAAGAGAACACCCATGTTCTAGTTTGAGTTTTGTATTAGTCAGCCTGGGCTGCCGTAACAAAACCACAGACATTTATTTTCTCATAGTGCTGGAGGCTGGAAGTCTAAGGTCAAGTGCTGTCAAGGCTGGTTTCTGGTAAGACCTTTCTTCCTGACTTGCAGACAGCCACCTTCTCACTGTGTCCTCACATGGCCTTTCCTTCTCTGCACACTCAGAGAGAAAGAGAGATACTGATCTTTGGTGTCTCTTCTTCTTACAGGGACACAAATCCTATCGGATCAGGGTCCCATTTTTATGACTTCATTTAACTTTATCTCCCTAAAGGCCCTGTCTCCAAATATAGTCACATTGGAGATTAGGACTTCAACATATGAATTCGAGGAGGGGGATGCACAACTCAGTCCATAACAAGTGTCATTTCTTTTACTAGAACAAATAACATTGTGTTCCAGGTGAGATAGCAAGCTTCATGCTAGATTCGGGGGTACAAGCCTGTACGTTGACCTCTTGAAGCTGAGTCAGTTCAGTGCAGGAGACAGTGAAGGGTGATGAGTACTATGGGGGTGTATATATGTATCTGAGCTTCTTTGGGATGATTATGTATATTCTCGCACATCTTTCAATAAATATATAATTTATAGCTCAATAGCATATTATATAGTAGTATGATGATAATCACACATATGGTAACAAGAAGGCAGTTCTTTCAAACTCCAGGGAAACCCTCTTTGTCTTCACTTGGCTTTAGTCCTTCAGCAGTGGTTACTCCAGCCCCTCTCCTCAACCTTTACCTTTCAAACATTCAACTGTGTTGTTTTAACAACGAATGATTTTTCTCTTCATATTCCATTGAAAGTTACTGACTTTTTTCCCCCTTATTTCTTTTATTCAAGTTGAGTTGAACCTTTGGTTCTCTCTCCTTATCTTCTAGCTTTCTCCAACGGCCATTCCTGGTATTAAGTGAAAACTCTTCCTGTCAGAGCCTACCGTTTGCCATTAATAAATGATAAAGGAGGTTGTTAGCCCGCACTAATACTCTGTTTATGAAATTGCAATTACTGGTGCAGCATTTTGTGAAGTTCTTACTATACAAATGGCACAAGTGGTTTGATAAGTTATGACTCCAGAGAATTCCTTACATAGTTAGCCAACATTTATTTTTCCCTCTCAGGAGGATACATATAACATTAAATTAAGTTTGTCTTGGTTGCCATACACTTTAAACTGAGCTGGTTTTCCTGCCTGTGCTCAGACACTGACGTTTATGAGAGTATAATTGATTTCTCTAACAGCATGGAGATAGAAGGAGTAGCCTTTTCCTGCCCTGGTCTCATTGATGATTCATGGTCTTGAAATAATCAAAAAGCACTTATTGCATGCCTTATTGCTTTATGATCCTTTGATAAACTACCAGAGCTCTTACCAAATGCCTCCTCATTTTAACGGCATGTCTTTACTTCTTAGCATACTCCACAAAATACTCAAAATCTGGTGGGTACTCTCTGTGATTCTTCTCTTTTTGGTTGATTCTGTGTCCAGCTCATCGTCTCTGATGTTTCTGGTCCATGGGTTGTAAACTTCCCCAGACAGGTGACCTGCTGACATGTAAGTTGAGCTAATTTTCAATAGCTTCTATAATTGTGTAGTAGAGGCTTTTAAAAAGTTATTAAATATCTTTTTTCTTTCCTATTATCCTTCCTTTTATCTTTCTATTCAAATTCGCTTGTTCATTCACCCATCTACTCTTTTCTGTCCTTCCATCTAACACCTATGGAACATTTACTAGGTGTTAGTTGTTGTGGAACTTTCTTGGTCTTCCTGAATGTAGTCCTGGCCTTCACATTATATTTTTTTGGTTTTTTATTCCATTTTCCTTTTCCATCCTCACATGGGATATTTTCTAATACTCTGATAACTGTCCATTGTAATTATTGAAGTTAATTTCTTCAGTAGATGGTTCCCTTTTTTAACAGCTATATAATTTTTACCTTGTTTTGTAAATAGGTCCATCACAAAGGCTATTATATAAACCAGAAGTAAATGTGATTTTCTCTTTTTTCTTCCTTTCTCATTATTACTGTAACTGACTCATGGTAACTTCAGAAATGGAGAAACTGTCCCTGTCAAAGAGAAATACAGCGCCGGGGCGCCTGGGTGGCTCAGTCGTTAAGCGTCTGCCTTCGGCTCAGGGCGTGATCCCGGTGTTATGGGATCGAGCCCCACCTCGGGCTCCTCGGCTTGGAAGCCTGCTTCTTCCTCTCCCACTCCCCCTGCTTGTGTTCCCTCTCTCGCTGCCTGTCTCTCTCTCTCTCAATAAGTAAATAAAATCTTTAAAAAAAAAAAAGAAATACAGTGCCAGCCACACATGTATGTATGTATTTATGTATGTATATATGTATTTTTCAACTCATTTAAATTCAGTTAGTTAACATATAGTGTATCATTAGTTTCATATGTAGAGTTCAGTTATTCATCGGTTGCATAGAGCACCTAGTGCTCATTATATCTCGTGCTCTCCTTAATGCCCATCACCCAGTTATCCCATCTCCCCACACACCTCTCCTCCAGCAACCCTCAGTTTGTTTCCTATAGTGAGTCACACACATGTACTTTAAAAAAAAAAACTTTACTGAGGTCTGATTCATATACCATGCAATTCGCTCATTTAAAGTGTACAAGCCATTGGTTTTTAGTATATTCACAGATACATGTACTTTAAAATATTCTAATAGCTACACTACAAAGGGAAAAATAAATTGATGAAATTAATTAATCAGTATAAAATAAATTTCCACTGTTTCTTTGATCTTAGACAATGAGAGAGGACATAAAATGCAGAAGAGAGTCTTCTCCAAAGTTACTCTGAGAGGATAGAAGAGTTGGCAAAACATTTCACTTGGTTGTACAGGTTTCCCATTCATACATACTCATCCTCCATACATGGGTGCACTTAATTGATATTAAGAACCTCTTTTTCTCATTTCTCATAAGTGTCTATAATGTTGGCTTTTGTATCCAGTCTGTCCCATGAAGCTCTTTGGTTTTTTCAAGGAGCATTCTCTTTTACTGGTCTATTGATTTTCCATTTTCTGCATGCCTACCTTTTCCTACAGACTTTTTTAAAAATAAAAATCAGTTAATATATAGTGTATTATTAGGTTCAGAGGTAGAGTTTAGTGTTCTAACAGACTTTTTATACAAACTTAAAAATCATATAAACAATTTGAAAGTACGAACATTGATAGTAACTTTAGATGCCCAAAGATGTTAGGTAATTAGTTACTGTCATTTGAATATTTGGAGCTGACTGTATTGCCTCTAACAGTTTGGGCTGTTCCTCAAAAGATAAAGCAGGATTTAACTATAAGACCCAGCAGTTGCACTCCTGGGTACAGCAGTGCCTCCTTATCCATGGGGTTGTTCCAGGACCCCCAGTGGATGCCTGAAACCGTGGAGTGTACTGAACCTTACATACACTGTTTTTTACTATACATACCTACCTATGATAAAGTTTAATTTACAAATTAGGCACAGTAACAACAAAAACTAATAAAATAGAACAATTATAACAATATACTGTAATAAAAGTTATGTGAATGTGGTCCTTCTCTCCCAAAATCTTATTGTACCATACTCACCTTTCTTCTTGTGATGATGTAATGATAAAATGCCTACATGATGAGATGAAGGGAGGTGAATGACATAGTTGTTGTGATGTAGTGTTGGATTGCTATTGACCTTCTGACAATACACCAGAAGGAGGATCATCCACTTTTTGGAACATGGTTGACTGCAGTTAACTGAAATCACAGAAAGCAAAACCACAGGTAAGGGAGGGGACTACTTGTGAACCTAAGAGTAATGAAAACATGTGTCCATACAGAACTAGTATATGAGTGTTCATCGTAGCATTACTCATAATAGCTAAAAAGTAGAAGTAACCCACTTGTCCATCAACTGATGGGTAGATAAATAAAATGTGGTATATCTCTACAGTAGAATTTATTTGGCAACAAAAAGTAAGTCATGATTAATGTACAACATAGATGTGCTCTGGAAACAATTATGCTAATTGAAAGAAGCCAGTCACATATTATATGATTCCATTTACATGAAACGTCCAGAATAGGAAAGTCCTTTGAGATAGAAAACAGATTAGTGGTTGCCAAGGACTTGTGGGGTGGAGGGGAAATGGGGAGTGACTGCTAAAGTGTATAGGGTTTCTTTCTGAGATAATGAAAATGTTCTAGGGGTGCCTGGGTGGCACAGCGGTTAAGCGTCTGCCTTCGGCTCAGGGCATCATCCCGGCGTTATGGGATCGAGCCCCACATCAGGCTCCTCCGCTATGAGCCTGCTTCTTCCTCTCCCACTCTCCCTGCTTGTGTTCCCTCTCTCGCTGGCTGTCTCTATCTCTGTCAAATAAATAAATAAAATCTTTTAAAAAAATGTTCTAAAACGGATTGTGGTGATGGTTCCACAACTCTGTGAACACACTAACAATTGAATTATACACTTTAAGTGAATGAATTGTATAGCATGTGAATTATTGCTTAAGGAAGTTGTTTTAAAGAAAGGACTGATGAGGGACACCTGGGTGGCTCGGTCGGTTAAAAGTCTGCCTTCGGCTCAGGTCACGATCCCAGGGTCCTGGGATCAAGTCCCTCATGGGGCTCCTTGCTCAGCGGGGAGCCTACTTCTCCCTCTGCCTGACGCTCCCCCCCACCCCCCGCGAAGTGGATTGTGCTCACTCTCTTTCTCTGACAAATAAAATAAAATCTTAAAAAAAAAAAGAAAGAAAGGACTGATGAGCAGGAATTCTCAGGAAGTGGTAGTTCTCATCTTCTCTACATTGATTTCACTCTTTTCTTTAATTATTCCCCCTCAAATAAAAATCAAAGTAAATAAAAGGTAAAAGCCTTCCTGTTTCTCTGTATTAATCTTCTTCAGCCCAAATCTCAATGCTTCCTCACCAAGCCTACCAACCATATTTAGCATTTTTCATATTGTTCTTTTAGAGATTTATGCTTTGTAGATTTCATTAGCCAGTGAGTCCCTGGAGAGAGACAATATTGAGAGTTAATGTTTAATCAGAGGCTGTGACTAAGTACACTGCAAGTATTCATTCTATCATTTAACCCTACTGTAACCCTATGAGGATTATTTTTTTTAATGTTTTTTTATTATGTTAGTCACCATACAGTATATCCCCGGTTTCCGATGTAAAGTTCGATGATTCATTAGTTGCGTATAACACCCAGTGCACCATGCAATACGTGCCCTCCTTACTACCCATCACCAGTCTATCCCATTCCCCCACCCCCCTCCCCTCTGAGGCCCCCAGTTTGTTTCTCATAGTCCATAGTCTCTCATGCTCCTATGAGGATTATTGTCTCCACGGCTAATAGGTAGCAGGAGTAGGAATTGAAGCTGAATCTGTTTGACTCTAAAGACTGTATGCAAAATCCATGTCCTTAACAACTGTACTACTCTGTCTTTTTGTAATCTCCACAGCTATAGTCACAGTGATCCAGTCTATCTGTTAAATATTTACTAATTGTTGTGTATTCTGATGCTTCTCCAATTTTTTTTCCTGAAATACTCCAAGAGAAAGATGAAAATATATCTCTAGGGGCTCCTGTAGTTCAAAGACTGCCCACTACAAACACAAAATTTCTTTGCAATCTTATATCTGATCTTGAAAAATGGTGTAAATTCAGCATTTTACTCTTTTTTTTTTTTTAAAGATTTTATTTATTTGAGAGAGACCGAGAGAGCACAAGCAGGGGGAGTGGCAGAGGCAGAGGGAGAAGCAGGCTCCCTGCCGAGCAGGGAGCCCAATGTGGGGCTCGATCCCAGGACCCTGGGATCATGACCTGAACCGAAGGCAGACATTTAACCATCTAAGCCACCCAGGCGCCCAGCATTTTACTCTTTATACATCTGTGTGTTCGGATATAAAATATATCCCTCCCTACCCACCCTCACTTTTGATTCCAAGTGAAATTGTATTTGGGGTCCTATTTATCTGGTGTGATCCTGGTGTACTGTGGTATATGTATACTACTTTCAGAAGCAAAATTGTGTAATATACTTCTTAGTTTCAGATATTATTCTGCAATACTGTGTATCCAGCACTGACTTTTCCTCTTAACCACAAACTCACATTTCCAAGTGCCTATTTGACATCTGTATTTGGATGGTCAATTGGCATCACAAATTTAGTATAACTAGCAAAGAACTCTTGATTCTCCCCACAACTCCAAACCTATGTTTCCTCCAATTTTCCCCATTTCTTTCTTTTTTTTTTTTTTTAAGTAGGTTGCACACCCAGCGTGGAGCCCAACATGGGGCTTGAACTCATGACCCTGAGATCAAAACCTGAGCTGAGATCAACAGCTGCTTAACCCACTGAGCCACCGAGGTGCCCCTCTAGTTTTTCCCATTTCAGTAAATGGCACTCTCATCCACCTAGTCGCCCAAGCCTAACCTGTAGGAATTATCCTAGATTCTTCTTTTTTATACCTACCACATCTAACACATTAACAAGAGCCATTGATTCTGCTTCAAGGATGTCTTGAAACCATCCCTGTCTCTCATGTTTCTTTTGCTTTCCCTGTAGCTCAAGTCACCACCTGCATTGTAGCCACCTACCTGATCTGCTTCCACTCTTCCCCTTTACAATTCTATACACAGCGAATGTGATCTTTTTGAAATGCATATCTGATGATTACCCTCCAATAAAACCCAAACTTAGTATTATGGCCTATAGGATTCTATTTGACTTGTCCTCTGCCTGCCTCTCCAGTCTCATCTCTTACCCATTCACCTAAGCTAGCTCACTACATTTCTATCACACTGGCCTTTTCTCTGCTTTTTGAAAAGAGGTTCATTCTCTCTTTAGGGCTTTGCACTTGGCAGTTCTCTTTGCCTGGAGTGCTTTGATCTCAAATAGTTAGATGGCTTTCTCCTTTGTGTCATTCAGATCTCTGCTCAGATCAGCCTTCCCTGTTGCCAAATTTGAGTTAGACACACTGTTAATATATTATTTTAACTTTTTTGTTACATTTCCTGTCCGAAATTATCTTTTTGACTCCTCTTTCCCACTCTTCCCCCTCCCCACGAAAAAGACTGTAAATTGTATGGAAGAAGGATTATACTGTCTTGTTTATTGCTGTATCTGTAGTGCCTGAACAGTTCCTGGCATACAGTAGGTCCTTAATATGTATTTGTTGAATGACTGATTGCTTTTCTCACTTATAAGGCCAGTGTAGCGGTTGGAGCTGTGATGGGTACACGGACAGTGCTGAATGTGTGATGGAGAGTGTATGAACAGTGCTGAATTAGAAAATGAAAGCAATCAGAGCTGCTAGTGCCTTGCGTATTCATAGCAGATTTAGTCATTATAATCCCAAACTGGAAACAACCCAAATGTCCATGAATAGAGGAACAGATAAATAAATTGTGGTCCATACAATAGAATATTATTTGGCCATGAAAAGGAATGAAGCAGTGATACATGGTGTAACATGAATGAACCTTGAAAACATGCTGAGTGAAAGGAACCTTACACAGAAGAGCCATTTATATGAAATTCTAGAAAAGACAAATCTTTTTTTTTTTTAAAGATTTTATTTATTTATTTGACAGAGAGAGATAGCCATCAAGAGAGGGAACACAAGCAGGGGGAGTGGGAGAGGAAGAAGCAGGCTCCCAGCGGAGCAGCCTGATGTGGGGCTCGATCCCAGGACTCCGGGATCATGCCCTAAGCCGAAGGCAGACACTTAACTGACTGAGCCACCCAGGCGCCCCTAGAAAAGACTAATCTATAGTGACAAAAATGTTTAACTGGGGCCAGGGATGGCAGTAGTTTGATTAGGATGAGACACACAAGAAAACTTTTGGGGTTTGGGAAATGTTCTATATCTTGAAGATAGTGGTGATTATACAGGTGTACAAATTTGTCAAAACTTATCAAAATATACAGTTAAAATGGATCCACTTGATTGCATATGAGCTATATCTCAATAAAGTTAAAAAAACTTCTGGTCTCTGCATTTAAGTGCATTTTGGATTTCTTTTGTCTTACTTGCCTCCCTACTTTTTGGGCAGATGACTTTAAGTTTCAGGATGATTTGGCTATCTGCTGACTCATCCTGGATGTGCTGGGTTTCCTATTTCTGAATCAGTACCAACGTTCTTTGGGTCTCTTGTCCTCTTGTCTCTAGTTGGTACAACATCTTTTTATTTTTTTCTAGAAATGTTCTATTTATTCACTAAAAAAGAGGGAGATTAGGTCTTCTTGATCAGTTTCCTCCAGTCTCCCAAAACTCCCTCCCTTCATTTTTCCACAAAAACAACACACCGAGAAACACGTTTGTATAAAAACAACGTATTATATTTTTAATTGCAGTGCTGTTGGTTATTTTCAGATATGCTATTGGAACTTGCCTTTAAGGCTAGTTGGATTTCAATACCAGAGAATAAATACTTTCAGTTGAAGCATGGCTGTTTTATAATAAAACAAGAAAAGAAAATGTTTGCAGTTCATTTAGCTTGATAGGAAGTCATAAGAAGTGTACATTTTAAACTCTTAGTTCTTTTGGATCTGACTTGTATATTTTTTTTAGTGAGGCATAACTGACATACTGGTTTCAGGTATACATCATAATGGTTTGGTATTTGTGTATGTTGCTAAAACGGTCACCACAGTAAATCTAGTTAACATCTATCATCATGAATTGTGTATTTTGATCACTTCAGAAATCTTATTCTTTATGATTCATCTTGTTACTATCAATATAACAGCTGAACTAAAGGCTATCTACATTGAGATGCAGTGAATAGAAGACTAATGATCAAACTCTTGCTCTGTCATTAATATACTTTAGTATCAAGCAAGTTTTCATCTTTTGTTTTAATTTCCTTTAGTTCGTAGAATCATCTAGTCCCTTCTTTATTAGGACTTCTTAATACACAAGTGAGCTATGAATACAGATTTATAAAGTATTTAAGCCATACACAGAGCATGATGTGAAAATCTTGGCAAAGCTTGCTCACTTCTCCCTGCTCCCCAGACAAAATCAATATTAAGAATTTGGCATGGGAGCACCTAAGTGGTTTAGTCGGTTAAGCATCTGACTCTTGATTTTGGCTCAGATCATGATCTCAGGGTCCTGGGATGGGTCACCGTGTCAGGCTCCACACTCAGCTGGGAATCTCCTTGAGGATTCTTTCTCTCCCTCTCCCTCTGCCCCTCCCCCTGCTCTCTCTTTCTCTCAAATAAATAAATAAATCTTTAAAAAAGAAAAAAGAATTTAGCGTGTATTCTTCTAGATCTTTTCCTAAGCATTTACATACAATATATGTACAGATTCACATAAATACTTTACAAAAGCAGAATCAGTGTGAGTTGATCAGCTTACTCTTTTCCTGAGCAGAGTATTGGAGATCTTTCCATTTCTGTACTTAGAAGCCTCTCTCATTCTTTTAAATGGCTGTGTAGTTTTCCATAGACTGGACCAAACACAGTTTATATAACTAATCCCACTAAATAGGTACTTAGTTTATTTCTAATATTCACTCTGTCAGAAAGTAGATTTAATGTAAGTAATTTGTGATTTTAGGTTTTTTCTTTTTTTTCCAGTTACATAATTATTTATACTATTTTTTAAAACTTATTGGGGTATGGAGTACTTCAAGGATGTTTTAATATTGGAACAACACTATTTGAAACCTTTGCTTTAGAAGAAAATGTTGGATGTAAGTTCTCTGTGAATGTGGGTATTATTTAGTCTTGTGTCGTCAGGGCTTTCTTTTTAGGTGTGATTATAAAGCAACAGCACTATAAGTAGTCACAAAATTATCTTACAGTTTTTTTAAATTAAATATTTTATTTATTTATTTGACACAGATAGGGAGAACACAAGCAGGGGAAGCAGCCGGCAGAGGAAGAGGGAGAAACAGTCTTCCCACTGAGCAAGGAGCCCTATGTAGGGCTCAATCCCAGGACCCTGGGATCACCACCCAAACTGAAGGCAGATGCTTAACCAACTGAGCCACCCAGGCACCCCTATCTTACAGTTTTTAATTACCTAGTTAGTTCAAAAGAAGCATACATCGCTAAGGATTAGAACTAGATCAATATAAAAAATCAGCTGTTGGTTATAATGGTTGCTCTAGGTTAATATTTTCGCACTGAGCTGGAGTTAAGCATATGAGAAAAGTGTTTTTCCGTCTTAATTTATTAAGAAGATTTTATTTATTTATTTGACAGAGAACAGCAGAGGGAGAGGAAGAAGCAGATTCCCCACTGAATAGGGAGCCCGATGTGGAACTCTATCCCAAGACCCTGGGATCATGACCTGAGCCTAAGGCAGACACTGAACTGACTGAGCCACTCAGACGCCCTGTTCTCTCCATTTTTAAAAAATTTTATATCCTGTTAATGTACATCATTGCTATGGAACATTCAGGCATCCTCTATTAATGACCAGCTGTTGTGTGTTTGTTATTAGCAAACACACAAAAAAGCTGCTTCTTCACATTTTTTCCCCCTGTATCTAGGCAGATGCACAAATATGAAAAATTCTGATGTTCAAGCAGAATTAGAAAGTTATATTTTAAGCAGATGGGTTTGAGTATCTCAAAACCCCTCATGATATAAGCACATTTTCTCAGCTCTGCTTTTGGGCAAATAGTGGGGGTGGAGAGCAGGCTGACATTTGTTTTAACTACCCGAGGAAGGCCGAAACTGCCTTCCCGTTAGGTTTTGACTGCTTGCTTAGTTATGAAACAGTCTGAGGACACTGTTTTCTTTCATATTAACTGACCTAATTGTTAACCTCATCTTCCCTCCCCCTTTTTCTTATTTGGTTTTGGTTTGCCTTTCCAATTTGTTATCACACTATGGAGTAAAGGCACTGCAGTTGGTAGAAATTATTACGTTTCTCTGGTGTATTTAGTTGTCTTGGCTTTGAACTTCCTTCCTGTTAGGATTATATGAGAAAACAGTACAGGTAGCCTATCACGTGTGAGGGTTTACATTCTTGTTAACTTCTTAATTTATTGTGATGAAGGTGAATTTTATTGATTGGTTGATTAAGATAAATTTTAAAAGAAAACCATTTCCTCTACTTAAGAATTGCCTTGGCAAGATGTTGGAAGTTCCAGAACTTGGTTGCAAAGGAGTGTGTCACTCTTTGTTATGAATGATTCTGCTTGGATCCCATGAAAGTTCAGATCCCATGAAAGTGTCTCTTATTGTTAGTATATAACTAGATACCTTCAGTGAGAGCAATTCTATACTTTAAGTCATGCAGCAAATAGCTTCAGAAGGCAATGGGTAAAGTGAGGGGGCAGAATTAATAAGCAGATGTGGCCCATGGATTTTGTTCACTGACTAAGCTTGAGGCATTTGCCTTCTCTACCTTACGTCATTTCTTTGCCTTTGGTCATTAGATATTAAATTCATTGTGGATGAATGAGACTGTGCTTATAAGAGGGTTCCAGTGTCTACAAAGAAGGCATTTGTAAATATGAAGTATTATATATTATCTTTCTTAAGGATGATAGATTCTAGTAGAACTGGCTTTGATTTGTCTTCAAGTATAGCTCTTAGGAGACAGATATTTTAATAATTCAACAAATATACATTAGGTATATATGCGAGACATTTTGTAGGTTTTGAGAATAGTGGGTGAACAAAATAGATAAACTTTCCTGCGCTCATGAAAATTAGGTTCTATTTGTGGGAACAGCTACTAAATAAGGGAACACAAGTAAAGTAGTGCATAGTGTTATTAGTGATGAATGCTAAGCAGAAAAAATAAAGCAGGGAGAGAAGTCAGGATGTGACAGGGGAGGTAGTGTGGGCATTATCGTAACTGGTTTCTTTTTAAAAAACTATGCATATTATTTTATGCATTCACAAACATTGTTCTGAGAAGGGGTTCGCTGGCTTCTCCATTCTACCAGAGGGACTCATGGCATGGAAAAGGTTAAGGACCCTGCAATAGAGGGTCGACCATTCAACTTTGTGTGATTGAAAGATGTTTATTCCTGTGATAATGATGAGGTAGACTTTTCCAGGTTTATTTTTCTATTATATATGGTAATGTGGCTTTCATATTTTCTTTAAATGATTTGAAACCATCATTCATTTTTGAGGCTAGTTTGTAAGACAGTAGTTTTTCTATTTGTGCTCTGCAGAACCCCATGGTACCCTGAAGCCTTTCTGGAGACCCTGGGGTAATTTTATTTTTAATTTATATTTTTTAAAGGTTTTATTTCTTTACTTGACAAAGAGAGCACAAGCAGGGGGAATGTCAGGCAGAGGGAAAAGCAGGCTCCCCGCTGCAAAGAGCTGGATGTGGGATTCGATCCCAGGACTCTGGGATCATGACCTGACCCAAAGGCAGACGTTTAACCGGCTGAATGACCCAGGGACCCGGACCCTGGGGTCATTTTAAACTTACGCCTAGATCTTTCTCATCCAGATTGGTCTAAACAAGTTAATCAGATGCCTGACCTTGAGCAGGTATAAGTAAAGAGAATAGATTGAGGGGTTGGTGCATATTTATGAGACATAAACAACATATGCAAAAAGTGGGTGAGCTGCTGATTTAACTCTTCAGGTGTGTGCCATTGAACCACTGTCAAGGCCTTGCACTGATATCTATTGTCTATATAAAAATAAGAATTTCTGAGCTTTTTTCTCTTCTATCCCTCCCCCTTTTTTTTGAGCCTCTGTGTCAGGAATACAAATTAAGAAACAAATGGAAACATTGCTTGCCCTTGTGCTTGGGGAGAAAAAGATGATTGAATAATCTCAATGACAGTATGTTATGGTAAGTGCTAGAATAGAGATAGACCCAAGTTTCAGTGGGAACACAAAAGTGGAACACCTCTCCCAGGCGGGAATGGGGGATGATCCAGAAGGCCTCCTGAATCAATGGCATCAGAACTGAGTCAAGAAAAAGGCCATAGCCTTGCTGTGTTGCTGGCTGCTTTTCCTTTGATCTCTTCTGAGTGAAAGTACTTCTTTAGTTTAATGCAGGGTGGGGAGATTGCCCCCTGCCCCACTACCTTTTTCTATAGCCTGCAAATCGTACCTTTTTAAGTAGTTAAAAAAAAAAATCAGGGGCGCCTGGGTGGCTCAGTCGTTAAGCGTCTGCCTTCGGCTCAGGGTGTGATCCTGGCGTTATGGGATTGAGCCCCACATCAGGCTCCTCTGCTAGGAGCCTGCTTCTTCCTCTCCCACTCCCTCTGCTTGTGTTCCCTCTCTCTCTTACTGTCTCTCTCTCTGTCAAATAAATAAAATCTTTTAAAAAAATCAAAAGAATGATAATATTTTGTGATGTGAAATTATACAAAATTCAAATTTATGTATCCATAAATTAAACTTTATTGGAACACAACCATGCTCATCTGTGTATTATCTGTGTCTACTTTTTTCCTCCTTAAAACTATACCGTATTTGCAACAGAGACCACATGGCCCACAAGGCCTCAACTATTAAGGCCCTTTATAGAGTAAGTTTTGCCAACTCCTGCTTTAATGCCTTCAGTGCCCTATTGAAAAGCAGGAGGCTGGAAACATGATGGTAGTCACAGGAATGCATAAAATCCTGTTATCTTCTATTAGGTAGTTGCAAATAACGTACAGGAAATGTTTGAGACTTTTCCTATCCCCCACAAAAACATAATGCATACACACCTCAGTGCGCAGTAACAGGCATTTATATCGTTCTTGTTTTGTCTATTTTGGATGTAGCTATGGGGAAATTTTTAATATTTTTTAAAGATTTGGTATGAGTCAGATGAATACAGAATGTGCTTGCCTGAAGAGTAGGAAACATGGGGTTCACTTTCACTTGTGATGTAAACTAGCCAGGGGACATCAGGAAAGTGCTTTAACCTGCCCACAAGTCTCTAAATGATAGGGTTGACTGAGTAAACTAGGCAACTGTCAGCTCATTAAAGATATTGCTGCGCTGTGGAAGGAGTGTGTGTGTGTGTGTGTGCACTGTGATGGCAGACAAACCTGTGTGAGTCCTGGTTCTACCACTTCCTCCTGACATGCCCTTGAGCACCTTCTCTAAAGTCTGTGTGCCTTAGTTTGCTCATCTGAAAAGTGGTTGTGAGAATGACCTTGTAAGAATGAAATGAGATTGTGTTCTTAAAACTCCTGGCACTAATAAGTGTTTAATGATTATTATCAGTCTATGGACTCCTATTACATATTATGAAACATTTTAAAAAGCAAAGATCTTCCAGTAGTTTTAATTATTTATTAAAAGCCCATCAACTGTGACTTAGTACATTTGCATTTTTGCTGGTAACTGGTTTCCTAAAACACTAAGTTCTTTGAACCGAGACTTTCCCTAAGTGGTACATTTTCTAGCTCTGTTTTAACTTGAATTTGGCACAGAGAGTGTATATCTTGTCTTGTAAACACATTCAATCATACTGTCATTTTACCATGCTTAAAGCAGTTGATGGTACAGAAAAGAGATTTTGTGTGTCATATCATCTTTCCTCTGTATTAACTACTTTTTCCCTTTCCTCCTATTTTGAATAATTGATTGAGTTGTTTAATGAATAATTTTAGTGTCCCTCAGGAAGGTTAGTTTTGATGAGGAGAGAGGAGACTTACTTAGACTGAGAAGTTCTAATGTTTGCTTAGTGTAATTTTTGATGGTGTAGAGGTAACATAGTTCTAGAGACTGTATTGGATTATCAGCCAGGGGGTACCTGGCTGGCTCAGTTAGGAGAACTTGTGACTCTTGATCTTGGGGTCCTGAGTTTGAGCCTCACATTGAGCATAGAGATTACTTAAAAACGAAAAACTCTATCTCTGGATTATCAATCAGAATGCTGCATTTTGTATCTTTGAATAACTTTATACAGATTTTCATCTGTAAAAGTCTATTGAGTACTAATTATATATGTTAAGTAAAACCAATGTATGAAATATTTGTGTTTATGATTTGCATGTGCTTAATGGAAAAGGTATGGGGTTCCACTAAATAGCCAGCTTTCCTAATAGAATCAAGATAATTATTTGAACTACGTGTGACTATGCAATATCAATGTATAGTAAGCTAGACAAGTACTCGACTGTAGTTAAGAGTACGGGCTTTGGATCATATATTATGGCTGTGGTTCAAGGCCTGTCTTGCCATTTACTTACTAGCCACGCAGTCTTACTTCCTCATGGGGATAATACTACTCAGGGTGGCTGTGAAGAGGAGGTAAAATTATCCATGTGAAGTGCTTAGCATGGTGCCTGGTGTACAGTGAGTGCCTCCATCACATCCATTGTTTTTAGATTATCTTAGAGGTCTGTACGATATTTTGCTATCTTTAAATGTGGAACTGAATCTTATCTCTCAAGTTCACTTTTTGCTGCCTGGTATAAACTGCAGCCATAGCGAGCTAGTGGTAGTTTCCCTAAAGTTTCATGGCCTCTTTCATCTCTCTACATATACTTAAGCTCTGTGTGCTTAGAACGCCTTTCTCCTTACTGCTTTTTCTCTTTTTACTCCCCTTCAAAGCTCAGTTCAAGGGACATCTACTCCAGGAAGCCTTTCTCACCCCCAGTCTTGTGTTTCCATGGAGTTTTATGCACACCTTTCTGCCTCCATTGTAAGGAACTATTTACTTATCTCTCTATCTCTTTATCAGATTGTGAGCCCCTTAAGGGCAGGGCATTCTACACAGCTTTGGAAATACCCTGTGGTGAGGACAAGACAGAACTGTTCTCAGGGCATGTACATCCTGGTGGGGAAGACAAACAGTTCAATAACCATGAGTGTACACAGTGTGTAGCAGAGCCCAGGATGCGGTGGAGTGTGTAACAGGGGCTTTGGACCTTGTCTGGACACATAAAAGGAGGCTTTTTCTAAGGAAGTGATGTTTATTTAAATTGAAACCTGAAAGATGACATTGTAGGAGTTAGCTAAGTGAAAAGAGGGAAGAATTCCAGGAGGACAAACTGCATGGATGAGGTGACTTTGGGCAAGTTACGTAGCTTCTCTGTGCTTCAGTTTCCTCATTTGTAAAATGAGAATAGTATCTCTACCTCATAAGCTTGTCGTGAACATAAAGGCTATATTTTCAGTCATTATCTTCCAATTAGTATTCCTGAAATGAAGCACAATCATTCATTCAGGCTAGCTTCTGGGTCCAAGTTTACTTACTGAATTGCTAAATGTGTGCATCCACTTTTACTTTTCCTTGTAACCTTGTTCTTTACCTGTTCTAAAGCCTTTCTCGTGTTTTAATGACAAGAACAGGGTAATTTGTTTTGCTTTTTTGTTTGTTTGTTTTCATTTTAGAGATCAACTGGCTTTCACTGTTGTATAAGTGTTGCAGAGTGCAAAACTTTCTAGGTTAAGAAATGCTGTCAGAATGCTTTCCCCTTCGAGAAACAGAAACACCAACTCTGTGACTTAAACGCACAGATGGTATTTCAGATAACAAGGAGCCTGGAGATAGGGTGACTCTGTGCATGTTAGTTTAGCAGCTCAGCAAAGACATTGAGGACCCCAGTTCATTCCATCTTCCTGCCCTGCCATCCTCAGTGCGTTCACTGGTCGTGGATGGCTCCCCATGGTCTCAGGTAGTCTGTTGTGATTTCAGGTGACACAGATTGTCACCAGAATATCCAGCTGAGAAAGAGGAACTGTTTCTTTCTATGTCTCTCTCTTTCTTGATGGACATTTAGGTTGTTTCCACCTTCAGGCTGTTGTGAGTACTGCTTTTATGAACTTTGATGCATGATAAATTCTTTTTAAAATGCAGCATCATTTAATACATAGACCCAAATCTTGTTACAATTAAATTTTTGGCATCATTCAATACAGTGAAATTCCAGTATTTGAAATATTTTGAGACTTTAAGCTTGCTGCTTAATGGGATTTGATCCCCTATTCAAGAAAATATGAACCAAATAACTGAAAGGGATCTTAGAAATAATTTTAGTCCATCATCTATTTTGAGGATGTTTTAGATTCAGAGTGATTTTCAGGGTCAAAGAGCTAAGTCACATTAAGTAATTCAAAGTGAATGAGAGTGTGCATTAGTCACTCATTTGAGTAGAGTTACCAGTTTATCTTTTGTCTCTGGTCTTGTTCTAACTAAAATCTAAGTATGCCTATGTAAGTAGAACAAAATGGAAAACTGGGATAGTTTTGGTGTCCAGGTAATTTAAGAAGAAAATGATTCACTTTTGCTTGAAATATCTTGTGAACTTTAGTACTTACTTTTCAGATATTTGCCACATTATGTGTTAGTGTCCGTACTTACCAGTGGGGTTCTGTTTTTCATGCTCTATTTTCTGATTTCTATCAACAGTGGTTTCGTAGTTTGATACAGTAATCTCTGCCATATATAAGTAGATAATAAAGGAGAATTAGCTTTCCATTTAAATAGAGGAGAGAGATGATGATGTAGGATTGTTGATATTATTGCCATGGTAAATTGGTAGCTTTGAATTTCTTCTTTTGCTTTTTTCCTTTAAAATTTTTCTTTTTCTTTTTTTCTGATTGCAGAAGTAACACATACTGGGAAAAAAGGTTAAATAAGTAGTAATTTTTAAAGTAAAAATTGGAGATTTCTTGGAGTCCTCCCCTGGGATAACCATTGTTGATAGTTAGCTATGCTAATTTTCTTCCGTAGTTTATAAAGGGTACATATATAACCATGCATATACACATAAAGAAATAATTTTGTGCTGTACATTCTCTTCTGTGACTTGTTTTGTTCACTGAAAGCTGTATCTTGTGTTATTTTAAACCCTTGTTACATACAACCATTCTGTCATGGACTTTCTCTTCTTTGCATGATCTTTCTTGTACATGTCTTCTGCTAGAAGCTCTTCTGAGTCTACTTCTGATTCTTTATGTGCACTACTGTGCTTAGCATGCTATTTGTACATATTATTTGTCAAAAGAATGGTAGAATTTTAGGGATAGAGATACCTCTTAAAGATCAACTGGTCTTACCTTTTGATTTTGTGGAAGAGGAAATCAGAACCTAGGTGAGTTGATTTGCAGACTTCACAGAGTTGGTTTGAGACAGAGGCAGTGGCCTGCTAGGGAAAGCACCAGACCAGGAGTGACAGTTCCTTGTTTTGGGCTTTACTTTGCCCTTGACTCCTAGTAATCAGGGTGTTTCCTTGCTCTGAAACACGTCAGTCACGACAGTTTCCAGCACAGTATTGACTGGAAACAGATTCATAACTCGCAGACAGGTAATCCCTGAATGAGTAAATCCCAGTCGAACCAGAAAACTGGGTCTTGCTTTCCTTAATTGGAGCCTGACTTAGAATCAGATATTGAACTGACAAGAAAGTATTAGCCATTAGAAAAAGACTTTAAATTACTGATCTGTCCATATTTAGAATTTCTTAAAATCATTTCCACTGTATGTAACACTGAAATCCTTTGTGGTTGTCTGCTGCAAAAACGAATCTTTGACCTGGCAACTTTAAATGCTTTTGACACCACTGGGAATTTTGAGAATTCTTAATTTAATCTGTGCTTGTCCAGGGGTGGGAGCAGGAATGAGGGAGAGCTCTATTCTTTTGTTGAAGGTTATGCTGTTTGTAAGCATAGGCCTGTGCTTCTGGACTTTATGTTACCAGGTAGTGGTTACGGGCATTAACAAGTATTGTGTTCTAAGTTTTATTTCTGGAGGCAGTAAAGAACCAGCCAAGCACAGAGATGAGTGGGAGGTGACTGGCAACGGAGGGCCCTGTAGCTATTAGTGCAACACTTTGCTGCAGGTGGCAGAGGGTTTTATCAAAGTGGGAAGAAGGAGAGGCCCCAGTAGTTCTGCTAATGACTTTAACTTCCTCTGCATAAGGTGGTAATAACATGCTTCTCCACTGGACTCTAGTGAGGTTAGAATGTAAAGTTCTTTTCTTCCCCATCCCAAATTTCATAGCTTCTCTCTCTCTCTGGTTTTTTGTTTTTGTTTTTTTAAGATTTCATTTTTAAGCAATCTCTACACCCAACGTGGGGCTTGAGCTTACAGCTCCTGAGGTCAAGAGTCGCATCCTCCTTCTACTGAGCCAGCCAGGTGCCCCTCATGGCTTATCTCTTTAGTTAAACTGATTCTTACTCTCTTTTGTGATAACTTAGTTCTTGTCAGGCAGGGACTTGTTCTGCCAAAGAGAGCAGGAAGGTCACGTTACAGGGCCTTGTCTGGTTCCTTGTCTACGTAATGTCCATAGCCCTTTCTCTCAAAGACTCATCATCTTGTTTAAACTCACCTATTTCCCTGAAGGGAAGGAGGAGGCATTAAAGTAGAAACACAACTTAACTCAGCAAGTTTTTCTAAATGACTAGTGATTTTTGAGTTATTGTAACCTTCCATTGATTCACTGTTCATATTTCTTTGTGCCTGTTTTCTGGTTGGTAAACTGTGGATGTTGTGGACTCTGAAGGAAAGCAGTAAAGGACTAATAAAAGAAGCTGGACTGCGTCAAGGATCGAGAAAGGCCTTTTCTCAGCAGAGAATTGCATGGTCATCATCATTCACTGAGTGCTGTCTGTGTGCAGAGCTGTCTGTGTTAGGGACTGAGTAGAGGTGTAAGACTGTATTTCTTCTCTCAGGAGCTAAAAATATAATCGAGGAGCTATAACATACACAAAAGAGGAACATGGCAGTTTATGTTCAATGTATAACTTCAAATAGGTGATATGTGGATACAGTAGTTAGAAGCATCTAAAATCTCAGACAGTGACTCAAGAAGTACTCTTCCCTTACAGCAACAACTCTGGTTCAGAAGCAGTCTGTTTAATGGGGATAGATGTCCTATACTACTCTTGATTAAATGAGTCTTATACACTATAATAATTGCTTTTATTTTCAATTAGTTGAGGAAAAGACTATGTTGTTCCAAAAGTGAGACAAAAAAGGAGTATGAAACATTATATATATATCCTGATAATTCAGTGGCCTTGCCAACTAAAATAGAATCTGAATTTGTTAAAACCTCTAGATCTTACTACAAAGTTGTAGGGAATGCAAGGAACAGAGAAGCATGGTTAAGTGTTTTTTAGGGATGCAATCAGCATGGTCCAAACTGTAGGTGTTTTATAGGACAAACAAACCAGTTTCTTCAACAAATAAATTATAAGGGAGGGGAAAAGGGTGGGAGGGGTACCTATGGATAAAAAAAGATTTCAGAGATGAATGAGCCAATTGTAATATATGGACCTGATTCAGACAAAATGAGGAACAGAATGTAAGGCAATCTGGGAATTGTGACTAATGACTGATTATTTGATGATATTGAGAAACTTATTGTCAGTTATTTTAAATGTGAAAATGGTGTTATGGATATGTTTTAAAAGAATATCCTTTGGGGCATCTGGGTGGCTCAGTCAGTTCAGCATCTGCCTTCTGGTCAGGTCATGATCTTGGGGTCCTGGGATAGAGCCCCAAGTCGGACTCCCTGCTCAGTGGGGAGTTTGCTTCTCCCTCTCTCTGTACCCCCCTCATGTGTGCGCGTGCTCTTTTCTCTCTCACTCTGTCAAATAAATACATAAAATCCTTTTTAAAAAAATATCCTTTAGAGATACATATTAAAATATTTATGTCTGAAGAGAAATGTTTTCTAGGATTTGCTTCGAAACAATGCAGGCAGGGCTATGAGCAAGGATGTGGATGAGACAGGATTGGTCATGCTTTAAAAATTGTTGAAGGTGAGTGTTGGATATATAAGGTTCATTATATTGTTCTACTGTATGTTTGAAATTTTCCAAATATAAAATTAAACCTCTTTTATGTTTTAAAAAAACACAAAGATGGATATCTTGACAGAAGGTAGTCAATGTTTGCCTGCAGCCAGGGTAGAGGAGTGGACTGACTGCATGAGGGTACTTTTGGGGTGATAGGAATAGTCTGTATTTTGACCATGGTGGTGGTTACACAGGTGCATACATTTAAACTTATCAAACTGTTCATTTAAAATGGGTGCATTTTATTGTATATGAGTTATACTCTAATCAAGTTGATTTATAAACTGATTAAAAGTTAGTAAGGAGGGTTTTCACATGTCGTACACAGTGTCAAATAGTAATTTCAGAGGTTTGTTGCTACCTAGCCACTGCCAGGCAGTGGGAATTACCTGACTCGTGCTACATTTCTATTTTTTTACCCCACTTAAAATTAACTTTTATAACTCACACTTCTGATTTTGTTGTTGCATCTCTGATGTGCCCTTGCAACCACAGAGTTGACTTGAATTTTGTGGTATGTTTGTTCATGTGTCTGTCATCCAAATGGACATGCATTTTAATGCTAGAAGAAATAATTCTAGGAGGGACATCAAGCCATCTCCAGTGATAATTTATTGATCATTCATTTAGTTACGTAATAGTCAAGAATTATAATAGGTGTACTAAGTGTACACCTGAGTTGAAAATGGTTCAGTTGGGTTATAATTTTGATTTTTCATCCAAGCTACCAAGCAACAAAACCACTCCTCCAGTCAGCATTTATTGAATGTATTCATTGTACCAACCACTGTGCTGAGTTCTGGGTTTATGAGGATGAGTACGATACAGTTCTGCCCATGAGATCTAATTCTCAGGGTAGGAAGATAGTTGTGTATACATGTAATCTCAGCAGTCTGATAAATGCTGCAGTAAAGGTGGGTGCCAGTTACAGTGTGGCCACGTTTACACTCTGACATGGTGCCCTCCTTTCTCCCTCCTGGCTCCCTTCCTTGTTTGATGAGTCAACTGACAGAATGACAGGCAGTTTGGGAAAGACAGTTGAAACAGAAGGAACATTCCTTTGCCCTGTAAGTTTGTTACTTTTTCTTTTAGTTCTCAAGTGCAGAGTTTAATTTATCATACAACTCAGTTCATAGAACATTATATTGATATTATAAGACTGTTCTCTTATTATTTCTCATTATTGTCCTTTTCTCTCCCTTCTCCCATTCTTATCCCCATTCCCGTTAGCATCTTTTCTCATGTGTTTAATATTTGTCTTTGGATACGTTTGTATCCCTGTATGGTATTTTTTGTAAATTTATATAAATAGTATTATGTCATAATTCTCATTCTGATCCTTTTTATTTTTGTATTTTTTTTTTAAATTAGTTATTTGACAGAGAGAGAGCACAAGCAGGGGCAGTGGTAGACAGAGGGAGAGGGAGAAGCAGGCTCCCCACTGAGCAGAGAGCCCAAGTGGGGCCGATCCCAGGACGCTGGGATCATGACCTGAGCAACTGACCGAGCCACCCAGGCGCCCCTCATTCTGATCCTTAAAAAAAAAAAAAAAAAAAAAAAAAAATCTTTTTTTTTTTTTTTTTTTTGAGAGAGAGTGCACCCACATGTGTGTGAGGCAGGAAGGGGCAGAGGGAGAGAGAGAATCTCAAGCAGGCTCCACGCCCAGCATGGAGCCCAGCACAGGCTCTGTCTCACCACCCTGAGATCATGACCTGAGCCAAAATCAGGAGTTGGACGCTTAAGTGACTGAGCCACCCAGGTACCCCTGATCCATTTTTCTTTAGCTGTATCTTTTTTAAAGACTTATTTATTTATTTTGAGAGAGAGAGAGCGCGCGCTTGCACACAATGCAGGAACAGGAGGGGCAGAGGGAGAGGGAGAGAGAATCTCAAGCAGACTCTGCACTGAGCACAGAGCCAGACATGGGGCTCAGTCCCATGACCAGGAGACCAAGACCTGAGCTAAAACCAAGAGTTTGGCCCTCAACTCACTGAGCCACCCAGGTGCCCCATTTAACTCTATTTTTAAGTTCTATCCATGTTGTTGTGTTTACATGTTACTCTTAGTTACTTCATTGTGTTTTATTACTAGAACCTACCACATTTTATTTATTTGTACCTCTAGTGATGGATACCTAGTTTGTTCTTCTACTCACTGTACCACAAACAACGCTCTGATGAAAGTCCTCATATATATCTTCTCATGGACTTGTACACGAGTTTCACTAGCTAAATACCAACAAGTACAGTTATTAGGTCACAGAGAATATTCCCACATAATTTCACTGAGTATTGCATGATTGCTCCCTTCACATTCCCACCACAAAGTAGTACGGCACTTAGTATCTGTCTTTCAAGCTTTTGTCAGTTTGGTGGATGTAATGTGTTACCTTGTTTTAATTCATATTTCTATGATTACTAGTGAGGACGAGGTTTCTGTATGTAATAGTCTTTGGATTTCCCTTTTATGAATGACCTAGTCATGTTCTTTTCCCATTTTTCCAGTGAAGTTGCTCTACATATTAATCCTACGTCTTTTACAAATGTTGCCAATGTCCTCTCCTGTCCTTCCTTCATCTGTTAACTTTGTGTGTAATGCCTCTTACTCAACAGAAATCCTTCATTTTGATATAGTCATTTCCCTCAGTGTTTCCATCTATAAAGATTTGTGCTTTTTGATATCTTATTTGAGAGATCTTTTCCCATCTTCAGGTCACTAAGAAATTACTCTAAAGTTTCTTCTAATTAGAAGAAACACATTAAAGGGTGTGTGGGTGGCTTAGATGGTTAAGTACCTTACTACTGATTTTGCCTCAGGTCATGATCTCAGGGTTGTGAGATCAAGCCCTGTGTTTGGCTCCACATTCAGCCGGGAGTCTGCTTGAGATTCTCTCTCTCCCTCTGCTCCTCCCCCCTAAAATGAATAAATAAATCTTTAACGAAAAGAAGAAACACATTAGGTTTTTAGGTGTCTCTTAAATTTTTTTTTAAAGATTTTATTTATTTATTTAGAGAGAGAGATCACGAGCAGGGGCGGTGGGTAGAGGGAGAAGAAGGCTCCCCGCTGAGCAAAGAGCCAGATATGGGGCTCAATCCCAGAATCCTGGGATCGTGACTTGAGCTGAAGGCAGACACTTAATGAAATGAGCCACCCAGGCGCCCCAATAAATATATTTTGAATGAATGAATGAAGGCGATCTCTCTCGCAGTGCAGAGTGGCCCATATACTGCTGGCTGGAGGAATTGCTTTTTGTTTCTCGGTGAGAGGAAGGCAGCCATCATTTCAGACAGCCTTCAGTTTTAATCTAGCTCTGCCACTCACTGGTTTTGAGACCTTAGGCGAGTCATTATCTATGTGTGTTTTGTCATTTTTAGAGTAGAGATAATGACACCTTATTGATGTTTTGTGAGGAATAAATGAAATAACTTATGAAAATGTCTGTCAGACACCCTAGCACATGTGTGCCCCACCCTCTCTCAGAACAAAGCTGCCCCCCACAATTCCGAAAACTCATTACCTCATCAACTCCTATATACCAAGTGTCAATGTAAAAACCATATTTCTAACATTTTTGGTTGTGTTACATAAATTTCAAGCCAGTATTATTAAAATTGCACAGATGAATAACCATTCTTATTCCACTGCAGGGACAGATGAAAGCAACTACCAACCAGGGATCTCCTCAAATGACAATTTGAGTGGCACTCTGTGTAGAGCGAACTACTACCGCACCAGTTTGTTCTCTGTTTTTGTACTTATGCTTCTCTCCTTTCTGCGCTTCCCTCAGCCATCTCTTCTCTGTCTCCTCTTTGGCTTCTGTAGTGGCTGCTGAAGGCCTCACTGTTGATTGACATTTGCCAATCCTGGTACAGGTCATCAGAACAGCTAGTAAGGCTCATAGTTCATAATACAGGTCAAGGGATGTCTTAAATATTGCCTGTCAGTGGGTTTGAGGTATGAGGACCACACAAAGTAGCTTCTGAAGAAACACATTTGCTTGTATGTGTCATCCAGGTTAAGATATTTAGCAGACTTTTCTGTTAGATGTGCCTTAAAACAATGCTTTATGCTTTTTTAAAAATCATGAATCTATGTCTGATGGACAAAGACTGGACCAGTGAAACAGTTACATCAGTTATACTTTTCCTGGTTAAGTATGATACCGAGCAAGGCGTTTGACTTCCTTCTTTTTCAGATGCCTGTGAAATATATACCCCATGTTTATTCTCATTTCTCAGAGATATGAAAAGCTAGCTTTAACATATCCATAACATATATTTATTCCTAAAGTGTACATAAATTGTCATTGCTTCAGGTCTCTTATCTCCGCCCTCGCCTGAAATCCGTATTGGCTAAATTCCCCTACACCGCAGCCTGGTCTGAGGGGCCTCAGCCATACTGTGTGCTGCCTTGACCATCCTGACTCCCTGCTGACTTCAGAGTAGTGGGAACTCCATGAAGAAATTTCTTCAGCTTTCCCCAGCCTTCCTTTCTTCTGGATGCCAAATGACACTATTAATCATTGTTCTTTCTGATTTGGATAAGCAAATATGGAAACAAATGGAAGATACCTAATTTTGTTTGTTTTTAATGTTTTTTCCCCCTCCATTAACCTGTGAAAGCATTTCTAATGGTTTAAGGTTTAAGTATAATATTCCCAATTTGGGAATAGCCTGTAAATATGAAAGTCTGGTTAGATTCTTCTCCCTAGACCCTGGCAGTAGCAGAGTTGTCCTGGACTTATGGTGCCCCCTGATGGCCTGTACAGAAATTCGGTCACAGTGTCATCTTCGCCTTTCCCTTTCCTGGAGAATTCCCTCTCTACCCCAGCCTTTATGTACTTTTATTCTGTCATGCATTTGGGGTAATTTTATTTGAGATAATCCTTCTTATCTCCTCTTTGGGCTCTTATTTCTTATCTTCTTTGTTCTCTTACCTCAAAAGTATCTTATTTCTTCTCCCCACTCATTTTTTCATTATACTTTTGAACCAAAAACTTTCGCCAATCATGGCTAAAAAGTATTTAGCAGTATGTCCTTATTAAGGCAAAAGGAAGCACTAAATTTTGAAGTGAAATTTAGATACCTCAAAAAAGACTCACTGTTGCCAACTTCTAGAGCTTTTGAGATACATTGAGTTCTTTTCAGAATCTTTACAAATTTTTAAACTTCTCAGCCTTTGTCTTAGAGATTAAAATTCCAGGTAAATAAAACAGCCCTTCGATTTTATTTCACTTTATAAACTGCTAATATCCCATTGGTATTAGCTACTTGGAAAAAGTGCTGATGCTCAGTGTCAGACACATTGTGGTTGAGTGTGTACTGATGGGCTGCCCGAGGGACCCACCCTTCTCTTGGCTTTCCTTCTCTCCTGCTCTCCACATTCTTAGTGCTATTTCAAATTCTGTCCAGCTGACTTGTGAACTAGCTTCTGGAATATAGCCCATTTGTAAGTTGGATTCTTTGTATCATTTATTTGTTTGTGCTCTTTAGCTCATAATAAGACTGTAGTGAAAGTGACATTGATACCTATGTAGCTCCCATGGGTTATGGGTTTTATACAACAAAGAACCATACTACTGAGACTTAACCCTTTAACACTAATGCACTCTCCTTGAAAACTCTGCTTTTGTTTTCAATAATGGAGGAGCCTAGTGGAGGACAGTGAGTGAAACAGTATTGTCCAACCCACTACCACGAAAAAACTCATAATATCCCTGAGTGCAGGAGTCATGATTCCACAAATCATTCATATCCTCTTGCCCTCCCCCAGAGAACACTGCACTTATAATAAAAAGTTATGAGTGATGAGTATCATGGTTTCCAGTCTTTTTGGAGTTGTGAGAGCCTATCGTTATTTGATTTCATGCTCTTAACTTTTCCAGAACCAATGTAATCTTTGGGATAGAATTGTACAATTTTAGAGTTTGATGGAATCTTAGTGATCACGTAATTTAGTTTCCCATCTAATGTGGTACCTCCTTCTAAAAACTTCTTAGAAGTTGGCTGTTTAGACTTGGCCTGAGTCCATTTATGTTCTTGGCTAATTCTTAGAAAGTTCTTTTGTATGTTTAGCTGACATTTAACTCATGTCAGGAATTTCCACTCCTGATTCTGATTCAACAATTTATAGCAACAAATTACTCAGTTTTTTTACTTATAAGAATGCCCTTCAGCTATTGGAGGACAGCTCTCAGCCTCAGTCTTTCCCGGCTAAGCTTTCTTTTGGCTTGTTGGTCTTTTTTCTTAATGATTTTGGGAATTTTTCCACATTAAAGAAAATAGCTCTATGTCTTTGATATGAGTTGTCATTTTTCTTCAGGCTTAGTTTACAGTGGTGTTTACTTAGTAGATTTTTCTTAATGTAGTAAAATTTATCAAAAATTTTTAATGGCCTCTGGATTTTATATGCTCTTGTATTTTGTTCATGCTTAGGAAAGCTTCACTCCACTCAGGTTATTTCATAAATATTTTCTTCTAATATTTAATTAATTTGTTTTTATGTTTAAATCTTTGATCCTTCCAGAATTAATTTTGATATAAGATGTGAGGCACGGGTTCAAATTTATCTTTTTCCCAGTCAGCTACCCAGTTACTCCAATGCTATTTATTAAATTATTCATTTTCTCCCGCTGATTTGAAATCCCATTATATTAAATTCATGACTATATTTTTCATAAATTTTGCTGCCAAGGTGTATTCCCAGGATTTTTCATGTAATTTGCTACCAAGCAAACCATCACACATCTTATTCATTCACTATTGAATTGTTTAGCCTAAATGTAAAACTTTTTATATACTTAACCATAGTTAAATGTTCAGCCTGTCAAGATGGTTTGGACTCTGTTACTTCTTGCATTAGCCACCTCTTGCCTTGTGCCACCTGCAAGTTAATAAGCATCTCTGTCATGTCCTTATCGAGGCCATTGATTAAAAGGGTGACAAAAATGTGTCAGGCTGTCCTGCGGACATTAGTAGAGGGCCACAACTCGCTCTTTCTCATATTAGAGAGCGCAAGCAGGGGAGCGGCAGGCAGAGGGAGAAGCAGACTCCCTGCTGAGCAGAGAGCCCAGTGCGGGACTCCATCTGCGGATCCTTGGATCATGACCTGAGCCGAAGGCAGACGCTTAACTGACTGAGCCACCCAGGCGTCCCATCCTGATGCTTTCTGTAATTCAGAGCTGTTAGTTAAAGCCAAATGGGAATGGAACTCCTGAAATGAGTGGAGCAGGGTTCGAGCAAACTGTCATCTAACACTGCCTGTACCATTAGGACAGCCCTGGACATTGCATTGTTCTGATTGATATCCAGGGTTTTTACATTCTGTCCACTTCATGTTAGCCACCTTCACTGGAAAAAACCCAAATCCATGAATGGTATTTGTATCTGGCATGCCATCACGGAGAAAATAAAATGACTCACAAACCAAAGTTTAGCCTACTTCCACTCCAACTGTATGGTTTGACTAGAAATTGTTTTATTTATAGGTGAGTCAGGTCAATATATGGAGTAAAGACAATAAGGGGCTTTCTTTTTCCTGGTGGAGTTTTAAAAACTGTAATCAGGTGGTTCTATTAATGAAAATGCCAAACAAAAAGAATGATTTCCCTCCCAAGCAGTATTAGATTATGGTGTTGTCAAGAGTCTTGCAATTGAATTACCTTCTTGTAATCAACCCTACCTTATCAGTTAACTCTACTTGTAATGGACTACTGGCTTCCAGAGTCTTTGTGTGGATTATTTAAAACATCTTGCTGTCTGGAAGAGACATTATCTGAGGCATTTCTACCTTCCTCATTCCTCAGGTGGCTTATTCCTTACTCTGACGCTTGTGAGGCTAACTAGCTGGGAAAGCCTTCTGGAGCAGCCACTGAGCATAAAGAGCCCTGGAAGTTTGGTCTTTGGATGTTTTACAGCTGATACCTTCACTGTGCATACTCAGCTATGCTGGATGTGGTTGCCTGAGTCCTTGGTAGTACAGTTACTGCTCTTCTGTTTTGTGTAGGCCTATTATCTTGTACCACCAACCTAAGGGAAGAAATGAATGAGAAATTGTCATAATGTTTGCCCTGATTTCATGTGTAATCCTCAGTTTGGGAAGCCATTTACTGTTGAAGACTTTTGTGAGGAAAAAGCATTTTAAGTTCCGAAGTGATTTGCAATTAATCTAGGATGGGTTGTATAGAATAAATTTTTTTTTTTCACAAACTCAGCGGTATCAACATAGCAACGATATTGAAAAATGCTTTTGATTTGGGGAGTTGCAAAATCATAGAATTGAGTTAGAAAGTCTTGAACTTTGATTCCAGTTTGCCTCTTACTGATAATTGGCTATATTTAGCTCTCTCTTGAGTTGGGTTCTTCTCAAAGATGTGTAGACTAACAGAAGTAATAATAATACCTGTTTGCTGAATGACCAGAGCAAACCATGTGATATTGTACAGTTTTAGTAGGGTAAGGAACAGCAATATGAGTTATTTCTATTATAAAAAGAATTTATATCATGTTGAGGAAGAGAACAAGATTTATTAAACAAGGAAAAATAAATCCTGCATTTGTTATTTATACAGAAGAACATAGAAGGCTATCAGGGTGGTCTGTCTTCACTAAAGATTGCATAACCAGCTTTCAGTAGCTTTTGGGTGACTTCAGATGTCAGCCAATAGAGAGAACACATAGCTTATTGGAAAGGAAAACAAAAAATAGCCAAGCAGCTTTCTTTTGTAAAGAGTCAAGTTGAAACCTGCTCATGGTACCTAGAGAGGATTTGAAGCACAGAAAGTTGGTTTACTTTTAGACCAGGTAGAGTTGTATAGCCATCTTTTAAAAAGTTATATTTCACTCTTTCAGGACCTAGAAATACATGGTATATTAGTGTAGGAAGACAACGGGACATGAAGAATGTTCATTTTTCTTTATGATCTCATATTTGACTTATAGTGTAGTTTTAGGTCATGAGACTGAGTGGTACCCTCGAAGATGAAAGAATATTCAAAAGTAGCTGAGGACAGAGGCAGGACTTTGGTAGATGGAATGAGGAAGTTGGCAGATCTCTCCCCCAAAACAACAATAAACTGGACAAAGTAAAAAAAACCCATCTCAGGACTCTGGAAATAGAACAAATGCAAATAACAAATTGAGAATCATTCATCCATAAGAAACTGCTAAACTTTGGGTAATAACAGAGGGAGTTATTGATGTTGTTGCCTGGGACTACCCTTCCCCCATTGTGTAGTAGTTCTCTCGGGGTGGAGCAGACCATGAAAACTAGCAACTTGGCTGCCGGAGGAGGCAGACTAGATTTGGAGCAGAAGGTGAAAAGCCCATGCCCACTGGTGTTGTCAGTAAAAGTTATGATCTCAGTGGCAAGTGACACACAAGGCAGTTCTGGTAGCGTAAAAACTGTCCCAATTGGGTCAAGCAATAGACTGGTGGACTAGCCAAAAACTTAACAGAGATTGTGGAAATGACACAGCTACAGAAAGGCTCAAAAAGCTCTCCGCGCAGTCCTGACTCACTGGAAACTTATGCACGCATGTAGGTAAGATTAAGGAGGTCCTAAGCTATCTATACATCCCTCCTTGGCTGGGAAACCGAATGAATATACAGAGGAGATGCAAGAAGAAGTAAAAGTTGGGGCACACCTGCACTTTGTGTTCTATAATCCCTACATAGATCCTTGGATAGAGGTTGGAAGCCTGGATGACTTAAGATGTGAGAGCACAATCTTTAGCCAGTCATTGGCAGATCATTAAACTTGTAGACACAACAGCAACCCCTAGGAAGTCAGGTTTAAAAGTAAAAACAAGTGGGGCGCCTGGGTGGCACAGTCAGTTAAGCATCTGCCTTTTGCTCAGGTCATGATGCTGGAGTTCTGGCATCGAACTCCACATTGGGCTCCCTGCTCAGCAGGAAGCCTGCTTCTCCCTCTTCCCTTCCCTGCTTGTGCTCTCTCTCTCTCTCTCTCTCTCTCTCAAATAAATAAAAATCTTTAAAAACAATAAAAAATAAAAACAAGAATTAAAAAAAAAAAAAAGTGAGTAGAGACATCCTGGCTGCACACCATGGGAGAGACAGTCTCCAGATTTAGTCCAAGAAGATAACTAACATGGAAAGACACCCACTTAATTAATATAAGTTGTGAGATATGCATAATATGATCCATTTGGTCAAAAAGGGGGAGATTGAAGCACAAAAGTATATGCTGAAAGGTTGGTGGACACATTTCACACATTTTTCCCCCTAGACTTTTAACAGTGATCCTCTTCAGAGGTTTATGGGGATGTTTCTTTCACTCTCTTGTATGTTTCCAAAATAAATGAGATATTTTTTTTCTACAGTATACCAGTAATACTTTATAAACACACACACACACAGACACTTTTTTAAAAGCAGCTAACACCATAATACTAACTGTGATTTGGAATTCTGGGAGGTTTACTAAATCAGGTACTCAAGTCTTTTTTTTTTCCCCCAAAGATTTTATTTATTTGACAGAGAGAGAAACAGCCAGCGAGAGAGGGAACACAAGCAGGGGGATGTGGGAGAGGAAGAAGCAGGCTCCCAGCAGAGCAGGGAGCCCGATGTGGGGCTCAATCCCAGGACCCTGGGATCACGCCCTGAGCTGAAGACAGACACTTAACGACTGAGCCACCCAGGTGCCCCCAGGTACTCAAGTCTTATAAGCAGCACTTAACTTTACCTGCATTCCATCTCTTGTCTTCCTTCTTTTCTGTTGTTTTCCTTTTTTAAACATGCCTATTGAGTCCATTATAAAAATCTTTGCGGGACAAACTGATCTTATTCATATTTGTTTGCTTTTCCCTCATCCCATTTCTCTGTGCCTCTTATATAAAGTACGTTGCACATAGCAGATCATCTGCAAGTATTTTACTTTATTAGAGATATATAGTAATTCTTCCATACAACAGTTGGAATCCAATACTGTAATCTATAGTATAGCTCTTCAGTCCGTGTTCTTTCTTTCTTCTCCCTGCAAAAAATATCCATTGAGACTATCAAAACAAAGTAAAACAAAACTAAAACAAAGAAGAGCTCTATTTTCCCCATGTCCTCCAATTACTAAATGTAGAACAAACTGAGTTGTGGTGAGTCCTAGGCAGGAAGAAGACTCATTTTCTAGGTTCAGAATTCTAATTTCTAGCTTCTTTAATTTGGGACCTGGCCTATTTTTCTTTCATTTTATGTTGTTTCCTTTTCATTAAAATAGAAAAAACAGTCCCAAGCCCTTTCTACCTTTATCACATGTGGCACATGGACTGTCTGTCTGACTTAATAAATTTCTAAAGATAATCAGGACTTTACCATTGAAATGTTATTGTTCATTGTTTTAAAACTTTTGTACCGGGGCCGCTGGGTGGCTCAGTCATTAAGCTTCTGCCTGCTCAGGTCATGATTCCAGCGTCCTGGGGTGGAGCCCTGTGTCAAGCTCCCTGCTCAGCCGGGAGCCTGCTTCTCCTTCTCCAACTCCCCCTGCTTATGTTCCCTCTCTCGCTGACTCTGTCAAATAAATAAATAAAATCTTAAAAAAAAATAAAACTTTTGTACTTATAAATCTTTTGTGTATAGCACTATGCTTTTAAAGGTAGGGTGTTATAAAAAATATGGAAAGTATATTTAATTGTAAGTAATTCTGAGTTGGATTAGGGTAAATTTCCAGTAAAGGAGGTTGCTCAAACCCTCCCACAAATAACAATTAGAAAATCTGAACAAAGTATAAGAAAATACCAAAAGCATCCAAAAGCAGATAGAAACTGGAGGAGCGTTGACTCCTAAAAAACTGTAATTGCAAGGAGCAAGACTTGCAAGTTGGTGGCTTTTTTTTTTTTTTTTTTTTTTTTTTTTTTTGCCAAAAGGCATGTTCCAGGCCCCCTAGTGGCTTTGGCAGAATGCAAGGACAGTGGAAAACTGCAGCCTGCAGGTGAGAGGTGACCTAGAAGAAAGGTCAGAGATGGAAGAGCAGCTGGAAATTCAGTGGGAAATCCTGGAAGCAAGAGAGAATCACAGAAAGGATGAGGTCCAACATCTGAGTAAAAATTATGCCAAATTCCTGGTTGACTGTTGTATTAGGGTTCTCCAGAGAGACAGAATCAATAGGATATGTACAGAATTGGCCGTACATAATTGTACACAATTGGAATTGGCTCACATAATTATGGAGGCCAAGAAGTCCCATGGTCTGCAGTCTAGAAGTTGGAGGACCAGGAAAGCTGGTGGTGTAATTCAGTCCGGGTCCAGAGGTCTGAGAATTAGAGGGCTGATGGTGTAAGTCCCAATGCAAGGCCAAGACCCCAAGAACCAGCAGTGCTGATAGCCAAGGGCAGAAGATGGATGCTTCAGCTCAAGCAGAGAGGGAGCAAATTTGCCTTTCCTCCACCTTTTTGTTCTATTTAGGCCCTCAATGGATTGGATGATACCCACCCTCACTGAGGAGGGCCATATGCCTTACTCAGTCACCAGTTTAAATGCTAATGTCTTTTGGAAACACTCTCACAGACAAACACAGAAATAATGTTTTACCAGCTATCTGGGCATCCCCTAGCCCAGTCAAGTTGACATGTAAAATTAACCATCACAATTGTTAAACTCCAGATGTGCAGGGGAGACCCCAAGGGACCCAGCAAAACAAAACAAATATAAAAACCAACCAAACTGGGTGCCTGGCTCAGGTCATGATTCCAGGGTCCTGGGATTGAGTGCTGTGTTGGGGCTTCTTGCTCAGCAGGGAGTCTGCTTCTCCCTCTGCCTGTCCTTCCCCAACTTGTGTTCTCTCTTTCTCTGACAAGTAAACAAATACAATCTTTTTTTTTTTTAAGATTTTATTTATTTATTTGACAGAGATAGAGACAGGCAGCGAGAGAGGGAACACAAGCAGGGGGAGTGGGAGAGGAAGAAGCAGGCTCATAGCGGAAGAGCCTGATGTGGGGCTCGATCCCATAACGCCGGGATCACGCCGTGCCACCCAGGCACCTCACAAATACAATCTTTAAAAACAACAACAACCAAACCAAACCAGTAGGCAGAGGCAAGAGAGGAATCAGTCCTTGAAAGACAGACTTACACTAGCTGAAATCTGTAAGTTTAATTTTTTTTTAACTAAATACATTCCTAAATGTGTAAAACTCAGGCTGTAGAAAACTGAAGCTGTACTAGCTTGGGGTGTCAGAAAACAGACCCTGAGACTGGCAGAGCCTTTGGAAAATTAGGGAGAAATCATAAAATCAGAGGGAGCATAAGCCCTCAAATCTGCATATAAATGGCCCAACCTTTGACTATGTGCCAAATTACACAGATGCAGAGGAGACCCTAGGGAGCCAGGCTAAAAACACAGTAGTTTGAAGCTATAAAAACTGAGCAGATTTATCAGCTGTTGTATACCACAGGAGAGACAAATTTGTAGTTTGCATCTAGGCAAGTTAACTGCCTACTAGAATTAAAAAGCAACAGTCCTCAAAAGGACACAGCAGAATCTAGACTTGCTGCAACATCTTATCTATAGCGTCTAGTTTTCAACCTACAATTACTAGACATATAAAGAAACAGGAAAGTGTAACTCATACTCGGGAAGAAAGGCGATCAGTAGAAACTGACTCTGAGTATCTAAGTGGGTACAGATGTTGGATTTTGAGGTCAAAGAGTTCAAAGCAACTGTTATAGATAATGATCAAAGGAGTATAGGAGAATATGGTCAGAGAATTAAAGGAAAAATAATCGAATAAATTACAACAAAGAAATGGGAACTGAAAAAATGGAAATTTTAGGGCTTAAATAAAACAGTAACTGAAATAAGTCACTAGATGTGCTCAACAGCAGTTTTGAAATAATAGGCAAAGGGTGTCGGGCTGCTCAATCAGTAGAGCATGCAACCCTTGATCTCAGGGTTGTGAGTTCGAGCCTCATGTTGGGCATAGAGATTACATAAAAAGAAAAGTAAATTAATTATTTAATTAAAAAATAATAGACAAAAGAATCTGCCTTTGAAAATAGAACAATAGAAATTACCCAGTTCAAAGTGCTCCTGGGTGGCTCAGTCATTAAGTGCCTGCCTTCCACTCAGGTCATGATCCTGGGGTCCTCGGATCAAGACCCACATTGGGCTCTCTGCTCAGCAGGGAGTCTGCTTTTCCCTCACTCACGCTCTATGCTCTCCCTCTCTCTCTCTCTCTGTCAAATAAATAAATAAAATCTTAAAGAAAAAAAAAAGAAAGAAAAGAAATTACCCAGTTCAAAGAAGAGAGAAAAGATTGAAGAAAAGTGAACAGAACCTCAGAGACTTGTAGGACAATATGAAGCAGTGTGATATAGCTGTAATTGAAATTCTAGAAGGTGGGGGTGCTTGGGAGGCTCAGTCGGTTAAGCATCTGCCTTCGGCTCAGGTCATAATCCCAGGGTCTTGGGATAGAGCCCTGCATCAAGCCCTGCATCTAGCCCCTTCATCAGGCTCCCTGCTCAGTGGGGAGCCTGGTTCTCCCTCTCCCTCTGCCCATCCCCCTGCTGTGCTCTTTCTCTCTTTCTCTCTCAAATAAAGAAAATCGTATTCTAGAAGGAGAGGGGAAAATGGGCCAAAACCAATATTTGAGGAAATTAATAACCCCAAACTCCCCAAATTTGTTAGAAAATATTAATTACAGATCCAAGAAGTTCAGTGTACTCTGAGCAGAATAAACACAAAGAAAAGCAATTAAAAGCACACCATAGTCAAACTGCTAAAACCAAAAGTTAAAAAAAAATCTTAAAAGCAGATAGAGAAAAATGACACATTACATACAGAGCATCAGTGTTACAAATATAGCCAACTTATCAGAAATAATGTTATACGCAAACAGCAAATCATGGATCACTACATCCAAAACTAATGATGTACTGTATGGTGACTAACATAATAAAAAAAAAAATCATGGAGGCTAGATATTCAAATACTGAAAGAAAAAAAACTAATGAGGAATTCAATATCCAGAGGAGCTATCTTTAAGAAATTAAGAATAAAGACATTTCCAGATAAACAAAAACTGAGAAAATTCCTCACCAGCAGACTTACACTAAAGGAAGTTTTTGGAATAAAAGGAAATGACACCACATGGGAGCTCAGATCTATAGGAAGAGATGAAGAGCACTAGAAATGGTAAATATGTGAAATGGGAAAAGTAAAAGTCTGTATTTTCTTTCTTCTAATTTCTCTAAAAGATATATGACATTAAAGTAAACATTATAACGTCGTGTTGCTGGGTTTATAATGTGTACAGAGTCATAGCACAACAAACAGTAGCACTAAGATGGTTTGGGGTAAATGGAAATTTACTGTAGTAAGGTTCTTGTATTTTACCTGTTTATGACAAGATGAATTTTGAAAATAAAGACACAGGTTGAAAGTAAAAGGATGGGAAAAGATATACTATGTAAACAGTAAGCATAAGAAAGCTGAAGTGGCTGTATTAACATCATACAAAATAGATTTCAAGAGAAGGAATATTACTAGAGATAAAGAAGGACCCTATATGGTAAAAGAGTTAGTACATTAAGGAGATATAAAAATCTTTAATGTGTACGCCCATAATAGAGCTTCAAAATACTGAAGCAAAAACTGATATAATTAAAGGGAAATATAGACAAATCCACAATTAGAGATCTTAACATTCTTTTCTCAGTAACTGATGGGAAAATGAAATAAAAATCAGTAGAAACATAAAATATCTGAATGCACTATAACCAGCTTAATGTAATTGTTACTGAGCACTATACAGAATACATGCCATTTTTGTATGCATATATGCTGAGCCATAAAACAAATCTCAGTAGAATTAAAAAGAGTGATATCTTATAGAGGGGCGCCTGGGTGGCACAGCGGTTAAGCGTCTGCCTTCGGCTCAGGGCGTGATCCCGGCGTTATGGGATCGAGCCCCACATCAGGCTCTTCTGCTATGAGCCTGCTTCTTTCTCTCCCACTCCCCCTGCTTGTGTTCCCTCTCTTACTGGCTGTCTCTATCTCTGTCGGATAAATAAATAAAATCTTTAAAAAAAAAAAGTGATATCTTATAGAGATATTCTGACTCCAAAAGAATGAAATTAGAAATCATGAATTATAAAGACATCTAGAAAACCTCCAAATATATGGAAATTGGTTTTTAAACAACCCAGGGATCAAAGAAGAAATCACAAGGGAAGTTAGGAAATATTTTTAACTGAATAATAATGAAAATATATCAAAATTTGTGGGATGCAACTAAAGCACTGCTTAGGGAAATTTACAGGATTAAGTACTTAGAAAAGAAAAAAGATCTAAAGTTAATTATGTAAGCCTTAACTTGGAAATTCTTGAACAAGAAAATTAAACCTTAAGTAAGTAGAAAAGGATTAAAAGATTCACATAGAAATCATTGAGAGAGAGAATATAAATGTAGAAAAAAAGCAGTTGAATCAAAAGTTGATTATTAGAAAAGATAAATAAAATCAATAAACCTCTAATTATAGTGATCAAGAAAAAGGGAAGACACAGATTGTAAGTATTAGGAATGAAAGAGGGGGCACCACTACAGATCTGCTAGATATTAGAAGGATAATAAGCGACTGTTATGAATAATTTTATATCAATAAATTATCAATTAAAATGAACAAACTTAAAAAAAATTTTTTTTAAGTAATCTGTACACCCACCATAGGGCTTGAACTTGTAACCCCAAGATCAAGAGTAGGGTGCTTCACTGAGCCAGCCCTGGAACAAATGTCTTAGAGGTCACAAATGACCAAAGCTGACACAAGAAGAAATGGAAATTTGAATAGTGAATAGCCCTTTATCTACCAAATAAAATGAATTTGTAATTATATTTTTTAAAGATTTTATTTATTTATTTGACAGAGAGAGACAGCCAGCGAGAGAGGGAGCACAAGCAGGGGGAGTGGGAGAGGAAGAAGCAGGCTCCCAGCAGAGGAGCCTGATGTGGGGCTGGATCCCAGGACTCCAAGATCACACCCTGAGCCAAAGACAGACGCTTAACGACTGAGCCACCCAGGCACCCCTGAATTTGTAATTAAAAACCATTTCACAAAGCAAACTCCAGGTCCAGATGAATTCACTATTTTATTCTGGTGAACATAATACCAATTACATATACTTCACAACTAATTATATCAGGCTAGTGTTACTTTGATACCAAAATGAAGAAAGACAGTACAAAAAAAACCCCCAAAAAACAAAAAACCCACAGACCAGTATCTTTCATGAACATAGCTGCAAAAATACATAACAAAATATTAGCAAATACAATCTAAAAACATATACAGGAGTATAATACGTGTGACCAAGTAGGGTTCATCTCATTAATGCAAGGTTGATTAGACATGCAAAAACCAATCAATGTAATTTACCGTATTAATAGTTAATAAAGAGAAAAAAGCCATATGATAACTTAATACTTTATTCATAGGATTGGTGGCAAAGCACGGATGTCTACTTTAACTGCATCTATTCAGCGTTGTGCTGGAAGTTGTAATCAGTGCAGTAAGGCAAGAAAAAGATGAAAAAAGCTAAGATTTGGATTTTTTAAGTTTATTTATTTTTAAGATTTTATGTATTTGAGAAAGAGAGTGAGCAAGAAAGAGAGAAGGAGCGGGGGGGGGGGGCAGGAGCAGACTCCCTGCTGGGCAGGGAGCCCACTGTGGGGCTCAGTCCCAGGACCCCAGGATCATGACCTGAGCCAAAGGCAGAGCTTAACCAAATGAACCACCCAGTTGCCCCAAAAGCTAAGATTTGTGAAAGATAAATAAAATGATTGTGATTTGTAGGTGAAATGATCATGTATATAGAAATTCATAAAAGAAATTACAAAAAAAAAAAAAAGCTTCTAACTAATAAGTGAGTTTAGCAAAGTTGTAGGATACAAGGTTGGTTTACCCAAAACCAAATCATTGTTTATATACTAAAACAAATAATTGTGTGTGGGGGGGAAGTATAGTGCCATTTACCTTATCATCCAGATACATGAAATACTTAGGGATAAATTTAACAAAATGTGTGCCGAGCTTGTATACTGAAAACTACAAAACAATTCTGAGAGAAATGAAAAAAGACTGAAGTGGGCTCATGGATTAAAAATCTCAATTATCATAAAGATACTAATTTTCTATAAATTAATCTATAGGTTTAATACAATCTCAAAAGTTTTTTAAGATTTATTTAGTTATTTATTTGAGAGCAAGGGCGGGGGGAGAGAGCAAAAGAGAGCACGAGCAGGGGGCGGAGCAGAGGGAGAGGGAGAAGCAGACTCCCTGCTGAACAGGGAGCCCAACATGGGACCTGATCCTAGGACCCTGAGATCATGACCTGAGCCAAAGGCAGACACTTAACCAACTGAGCCACCCAGGCACCCCTCAAAATTTTGTTTTTTGTTGTAGAAACTGATACGCCAACTCTAAAATGTATATAGAAATGCAAAAGACCTAGAATAGGCAAATCCAGTTTTTAAAAGAGAAAAGTGGGAGTACTTACTTGTAGTACCATAAAGTTACGGTTTAGCAAAAGAACAGACATGTAGATAAAATGAGACCAAATAGAGTTCAGAAATAGACCTACATACATATAGACCTACATATATATAGACAGGCCGTTTGCAGGAACAGTGTCAAGGCAATTCAATGGGGAAAGGAAAAGTCTTATCCACAAATGGTGCAGGACCAACTGATTTTTATATGAAAGAAAATCAACATTAGCCCTTACTTTAAAGCCCATGCAAAAAATAACTAAAAATGGATCAGAGACCTAAAAATGAGAGAGAAAACCTTTAAACCTTCTGGAAGAAAAAAGAGAAAATATTTGTGACCTTTGGGTATAAAAAAGTTTCCTAAATAGGACACAAATATATAAACCATAAAATAAATGAATGCTATATTGGACTTTATAAAAATTTAAAATGTTGTTCTTTGAAAACACTACTAAGAAAAGGAAAAGGCACACCACAGTATGGGACAAAATATAGGCAATATGTGTATCTGACAAGGACTGTATAGAAGTTGTAATCCAACAATAAGATGGTAAGCCCATTTTTGAAAATGGACAAAAAGATGTGAATGGCTACTTCACAAGATAAGATATACTAATGGCCAGAAGTTACATGAAAAGATACTTTCATTATAAGTCATCAGGGAAAAACAGTTTAAAACCATAATGAACTACCAGTGTACATCCACTAGCTTAGCTAAAATTGACAAATAAGGAACAAGTTGAACTTTCTTTCATACTCTTCAGTTGAGATTGTAAAATGGTATGGCTAGTTTAGAAACAGTTGGCAGTTTCTTTTAGTATTAAACATATACTTACCATAGGACCTAGTAATTCCTTCTTAGATACTTACCTGAGAGAAAGGAAAACAAAAGTCTGCACAAAGATTTCTCTGTGAAAGATGGTCCCTGACTTACAATGGTTTGACTTAACGATTTTTTGACCTTACAATGACTTGAAAGTGATGTGCATTCAGTATAAACCATTCCTCAGATTTTGAAGTTTGGTCTTCTGGGCTGGCAATATGCAGCATAGTACCCCATCATGATGCTGGGCAGTGGCAGCAAGCAGCCCCTCCCAAGTCAGCTTAGACAATCACAAGGATAAACAACAGATACACTTACAATCATTCTGTACTCATACAACCGTTCTGTTTTTCACTCTTAGTAAAGCATTTGATAAATTACATGAAATAGTCAATACTTCATTATAAAATAGGCTTTATATTAGATGATTTTGCCCAATTGTAGGCTGATGTAAGTGTTCTTTTTTTTTTTTTTTTTTAAGATTTTATTCATTTGAGAGAGCGCATGAGCGGTGGGGGAGAGGGAAAAGCAGAGTCCCTGCTGAGCAGGGAGCCCAGCACAGGGCTCCATGTCAGGACCCTGAGATCATGACCTGAGCTGAAGGCAGACGCTTAACCGTCTGAGCCACCCCGGCGCCGCATAAGTGTTTTGAGCACCTTAAAGGTAGGCTAGTCTGAGCTATGATGTTTGGTAAGATAGGTATATTAAATACATTTTTGACTTATGGTATTTTCAACTTACAGTTAAATTCAGGCTACAGTTGGGCCTTACCTAGATATAACTCCACCATAAGTCGAGGAAGATCTGTATGCATAGCAGCTTTATTCATCATAGCCAACGACCGGAAACAATCCAAGTGTCCATCAACAAGTGAATGGATGAGCAAATTGTGGGATACCCATACAATATCACTCAACAATAAAAAGGAACTGTTGATACATACCATAACATGTATCAATCTCAGAAACATTATGCTATATGAAAGAAACCAGAAACAAAGCTGTACATATTGTATGATTCTATTTATATAAAAATCTAGAAGATGCAAACCAATGTATAGTGACAAGAAGGCAGATCATTGGTTCCCTGGGGCATGAAGTACAAAGGAGATTGATTGCAAAGAGGAACAAAGGAACTTTTAGGAGTGATGGAAATGTTCTTTATCATGGTGATGGTTACATTGGTATAATGTATGTAAATTTTATGTTTATTGTGCATAAATTGCATTACCCAATGAAGTTGGTAGTTTACACTGTTTAAAGAAAGCTATTCAATATCCATTCACTAGATGATTGTACTTTAGGTCACTTATTCTTTTTCAGAACTTCTATTTTGTTCAGACATCAGGTTTCTCTTTGTGATGATGTTCTTCTAAAAAGACTGGTCCTGTCCCACATTCTGATGATTTTGCTTTGTCTTGATACTTTTGCTTTCTCCTCAACTGTGTAAGATGGTGCATGTTATCAGTTTCGGCCAATGACAGATGAGCATAAGTCTGCTGGGAGGGACTTTTAGAAAAGATGAGGAGATGTGAGAGATGGTATTTGCTCTTTCCCTAACTCCATTAAAATTATGGTCAAGGAATTTTCTCAGAAATGAAAGGCGTAAAGGTGTCTGGGTGGCTCAGTCGGTTAAGTGTCTGCCTCCAGCTCAGATCATGATCCTGGGGTCCTGGGATTGAGCCCCACATTGGGCTCCCTGCTCAGTGGGGGTCTGCTTCCCCCTCTCCCTCTGCCCTTCTGCTTGTACTTGTGCACACACACTCTCTCTCTCTAATAAATAAATAAAATCTTAAAAAATAAAAGGCATAAAACTTCTTGGTTTTTATCCCTAGGATTTATCATTGCTTTTCTTTTTCCTTGTCAGCAGAATAAGATGCCTTTTTGATACCCTCAAGTTTTTCTGATATCTCATTTATACCACTTATTGCCTGGAATAGCCCTTTTTATCCAAAAATTTCTTTCTTAGAGGCCTCTTTCTCCTAATCTGGACTATTAGTGTATGAGCCTGCTATATAGCTATCATCATGAGGTTTCTAAAATTACCACCTCAGCGCATTTCTCAGTTTTCATCCTTACCCCATTCTGGTAAGCACTGTTAGTGTGTTAATTCTTCCGGTTACTTTATGCATGTACTAGCAAACATTAAATGTATATTTTCTTTTTCCTCCTGTTTTACATAAATGCCAACATGCTGTGTACTGTTCTGTACTGTTTTTCACTTAACAATTTATCTTAGTGATTTTTTCATTTCAGTATCAGGAGAGCTTCTTCATTTGTTTTTACAGCTACATAGTTGTCATCCTATGGATATACCATAATTTGTTTAATACTCCCCTGTTGGTGGATATTTTAGGTTTTCCAATCTATTGCTATTAGAAATGATGTATATCTGTACAATCAGTTCCTAGAGTAGAAACCCTGAGGCAAAGATTATATGCATTTGCAAGCTGGGTGGAAATTGCGTTCTTAGAGGTATGCCAAATCAGGTTCCTACAAGCAATGTGTGAACCCACATTTTCCCACAGCCTTGCCCACAGTGCTACAGGGTGTTTGTTTGTTTGTTTGTTTGTTTGTTTTAGGTGGTGGTGTTTGCTCATCTGATACGTAAAGGATAGCTGCTATTTAATAATGAGTCTATTCCTGTGAGGCTGCCATAGAAAGATTACCTCAGTTTCACAAAAGCAATGGAAAAAGTCCAACTCTATTTACTTTTAACAAGACGCAAGGAAATGCTGACAGATTAAGAAATTAACCACAGAACCTAATTAGAAACAGATTTGGCAGCATGCCCAGTTTATCCAGTAGCAAAGGGAAAGAATATTCTGCATTTGTGACACTGTTTAGAAAGGGATAATTTAAATGCCCTCTAATCTGGGCTAGTATTGTCCAATTAAGGAGTCTGTTAGAATGAAAACACTTGGGTTTTTTATACTTAGTGTGGTGAAGTAAATTTTTTTTCCCTTAGAAATCTTCCCTTTAAATATATTTACGTCGAATGGTAAAGATTGCAGTTTAAGTAAACAAACTGAACATTTCCTGTTTTCTTTCAAACTACTGTGCGAGAAGTTAGAAGGATCCAGGTAAGAGTACGGCAGAGTCCCTGTCCTTCAGACATATTTAATACGGGATGAGTGTGATTCAAGGAAGCACAGCATGAGTACTGTAAGAGGTGGAAGCAGTGTGGCCTCAGGGAAGGCAGAAGCTCACTCAGTGGTGGGAAGTCAGGAAAGGAGGTGGTATTTGGGATGACCTGAACTAATGGGTAGCAATAGATACAGCAATTCAGTGGCAAAGGAAAGTTTTTTTAATTGTCTTTTTATCTGATTTGGGTGACAGGATGTGCAACACCTCTTTTCTTGGCATTAGTGCACTCTAGCAGAGAGTCAGCCTGGAGCTTAGCACCACAGTTCTGTATCTAATTTAGGCAACATAACCTAGTTAAGATCACAGACTCAAGCTAGACAATCCTGGCTGCCACATGCTAGCAGTATGACCTTGGGCAGGCTATTTAACTTCTCTGAGCCTCTATTTTCTCATCTATAAATGAAGATCATAATTGTTTTAAGGATGAAACTAATGTATATAAATCACATTACAAGTAGTGCCTGGCTCATAGTGTTCTATGCTTGCTATTATTATGTTGTACCCTCACAAATTGATACTTTTTTTCTTTCTCCTTAAAAGAATATTTTGAGGTCACAAAATTAATCTATGATCATTGTAGCAAATGTGAGATATACAGAAAAAAAACTTTAAAAATTCACCTGTAACCTCACCACTACAGAACATTTTGGCACATTACCCAAGAGGCAGTCTTACATAGAGGTTAAGAACATGGACTCTGGAGCCCACCTGCTTAGATTCATATTCTGGTCCCCCATTTACTAGTCTCTCTTAATCTCTGTCAGTTTGTTCATCTGTATAACGTGGTTGATAATACTGTTCATAGAATGAGGATTAACTAAGTTAATATTCATAAAACATATAGAATAATGTAAGCAGAGTAAGTGCTGCTCCTGTTACTCTTTCTTTCTTTCTTTCTTTATGGCCAAGACTTAGAAATCCCGTTAGCCTCTGAAATAGAAACTGTACAGAAGTATATGTATATTCCACTAATGAGTGGAAAGGCACTCAAGATGTGCTACAAGGAATAAACGTGTGCGTTCACACACACACACACACATACACACACACACACATACACACACACACACACACACACACACATGATTTACATGACCTATAGGGTAAAGGATGGCATTGTAGGGGAGGAAGGGAGAGAGGAAAAGGTGCCTGAGTGGCTCAGTCAGTTAAATGTCTGCTTTCGGCTCAGGTCATGATCCCAGAATCAAGCCCCCTGCTTCTCTCTCTGCCTGCTGTTCCCCCTGCTTGTGTTCTCTCTCTCTCTCTTCCGTTCTCTCTCAAATGAATAAAATCTTTCTAAAAAATTTTAAAAAAAGATTATCAAGAAGCAGTTATAATTTGATTAGATGGAATCTTAGCTCTCCCTTTAAAAAATAATTTCTTCCTGGGCAGTTGGGGAAAAAAGTGAATAAATCCATGGTTTTTAATTCAAGTAGAAAATCAGGATGTGTATATTGTGGACAATAGTAATAATAAAATTATACTATTAATTTGATTCCATTGGGACAATGAATAAATTCCCACTTGAAATCTCGGCCAGTTAAGCAAGTAGAGATTCAACTGGCTATGATTTCTTCCTATAGAAAAAAATCCTTATTTGAATTTAAAATTAGCTAAATAAAGAAGTGAGCGTTCCTAAGGGATTCACTATTGACTTCTTTTTATTAAGATTTTATTTATTTATTTGAGTGGGGGGAGAACGAGTGGGGGGAGGGGCAGACAGAGAGGGAGAAGCAGACTGCCCCTTGAGCAGAGATCCTGTTGTGGGGCTCAATCCCAGAATCCTGAAATCATGACCTGAGCTGAAGGCAGACACTTAACCAACTAAGCCACCCAGGTACCACCACTGTTGACTTCTTACAAATAATAGCTTTTCCCAAGTCAGGTTGGATTCTAGAAGAATATGACAAGTGCCATGAGGGACAAATATATTTTATCTTAGGAGCCCAGCCAAGTGGATATTAATCCATGGATTGAACACTGGGCCCTAAAAGATATGTCTAAATCCTAATCCTTGGTACCTGTGAATGTGACCTTATTTGAAAGTAGGACCTTTGCAGATATAATTAAGGATCTCAAAGTGAGATCATCCTGAGTTTAGGGTGGACCCTAAATCCCATGACTGGTGTCCTTATACGGGAATGGAGAGAGATTTGAGACATACAGAAACAGAGAACAGACACAGGGAGAAGGTTATGGTGAAGACAGAGGCTGACATCGGAGTGATGTGTCTAAAAGCCAAGGAATGCCAATGATGGCCAGCAGCCTTCAGAAGCTGTAAGAGGCAAGGAAGGATTCTCACTTAGAGACTGTAGAGGGAATGAATGCAGCCCTGCTGACACCTTGATTTTGGACTTCCAGCTAAGAGAGGTACAAAAGAATAGATTTCTGTTGTTTTAAGTTAGCAAGTTTGTGGTAATTTGTTATGACAGCCCTAGGAAATTAATATAGTCAAAGGTTAAAATAAGGCATATTTGAGTGGCTCAGTCATTAAGCATCTGCCTTCGGCTCAGGTCATGATCCCAGAGTCCTGGCATCGAGCCCCGCATCGAGCCCCGCATCGGGCTCCCTGCTCAGTGGGAAGTCTGCTTCTCCCTCTCCCATTCCCCCTGCTGGTGTTCCCTCTCTCGCTGTGTCTCTCTCTGTCCAATAAATAAGTAAAATATTAAAAAAAAAAAAGACATATTTGAAGTTGTCAGTGGGACAATTATGTTTTGCAGACACACAAAAATATTTTCTTAGACTTGCATCCATTGTATAAAGCCAAGTAAGGAACCTTAAAATTTTATAGGCAATAAATTTGGGGTGGAAGGAGTCCAAAATAACATCTTAGATATAAATAATCCTGAAAAGTATACTGAAACAACCCTTTTTATTTGGTACCCTTAGAAAAGATGAAGAAAGAGAGAGAAAGAGTGTGTGTGTGTGTGTCTGTGTATCAGGCAAACTTATAAATATGTGCATTAAATTTGCTATTAGAGAATAAATAAAACAATACTAAAATTTATACAAATAAGTTTTATTGCATTTTAATATGAAAAAAAATTTATTATAATTCATTTGAAAATAGATATTGGTACCTGATACTCTTCTTACCCAGTAGCTCAGTCCCACCCAACATTTATAATTACTTTGAGACCAGGCTTATTTTATTTTATTTTTTAGTTTATTGCCTCTAACATTTCTGATCTGAAGGTAAATGATGATTCAGATCTTAGGTCTAAAATTTGTACTCCATGTGTTATGGTCCCAACAGTGGGCTTCAAAGATGCTCATTCACATCTCAGCATTCTTTTCAAGGTGGAAGATCTTTGAATAGGTAGCTATGATGTGGAACATACTCTTGTTTGAAGCCCTGTGGTTTCAGGGCACCTGGGTGGCTCAGCTGGTGAAGCATCTGCCTTCGGCTCAGGTCATAATCTCTGGGTCCTGTGATCGAGCCCTGCATCAGGCTTCCTGCTCAGCAGGGAGTCTGCTTCTCTCTCTCTCTCTTTCTCTCTCCCTCTGCCCTTCACCACTCGTTCTCTATCTCTCAAATAAATAAAAAATCTTAAATTAAAAAAACGAAGCCCTATGTTTTCAAACAGTTAAGATAATCGTAGTTCCTATCTGTGAAGTCCTTTATCAAGAATGCCTAAGGATTATCCTGTTATCTCTATCTGACAGCAGCCGTTTGTTTCTGGAGCAAAATGTGGGTACTGCCTTCAGGTGGGATGGATAGGGAGATAAGTAAAAGATGGAATTATCTCTGGAAAAAAAGAAACCAGCTGGTTATGCAGTACTTAAAAATGTATCATTTAAAGGTAAAATGGCAAGCTGTTTCAGTCCCCAACATGACCTACTTTTGAAAATGTTCATTGTCTTTGTAGAGAAAGACAAATCTGAACTACAGTTTTCTTGTTTTGTTCGTTTAAACATTTAAGAATCTGCCAGAGGCCAAATGTTGGGAGAGAGGAATAAAGGAAAGAGAAGGCAAATAAGAAAGGGAAACAAGCGGAAGTAACAGTTTGGGGTTTCCTTTGGGGCTCTTTGGCTTGTGTGGGGCAGTAGGATTTGGATGGCTGAAGTACTGTCGTAATTGGGAATAGAGCAGAGGTCTTCATTTTTAGCCTCTTGCTGTTGCTCGGCTTCTTTTGAACTTCACAGAGTTAAAGGTTTCTTCCTCGTGTGCTGTTCAGTTCGTCAGTCAAGTCTCATTACAGAGGAAAGAAGGATCAACTCCTGGCCCCTTTGTGATTTCAAAAATAGTACAATGGTCCTGGGATAATGATGTGGTAGCACATAACTGAAACTTTCCGGGTATGTTTATGCTATATCATTTTTCTTGTATATAATTCTAGAGTCACACCAGAGCTACTTTTTTTTTTTTTTAAGTAGGCTCCACACCCAGAGTGGAGCCCAGCACGAGGCTTGAGCTTATAACCCTGAGATCAAGACCTGAGCTGAGATCGAGTCCGACGCTTAACCAGTTGAGCTGCCCAGGTGCCCTATAGAGCTACTTTTAAAAAAATCTTTTCTGTTTTGTTGACTTATTCCATTCAGGTCCCCAGTCATCTCTTTTCCTTGTATTCTCAGGTAAACATCTCTTTTTCCAGGGGAGTACTGAGAACCCCACAAGGACCATTTGGTCCCAACATCTTAGGAAGCAGCTGAATGTTAGAAAATGAGAATCGTTAGATTTACATGCTAGTCAGTATGGAGACCAAGTTCCTTCTTCTGTACCGCATTGTTTTTTTCCAGCTTGGAATCTTGTCCCCTATCCTCCTTTTTATCTGCAACTGCCTATATTTCTATGGAGAAACAGTCCCTCAATCAAGCTTTTGTTTTTATTACTTCTTTGAAATGCCTAATATTGTGGTCGCCAGTATCCATTTTCTGTCTTCCGTTTATTCTACTTCCAGCAGTGTTTGACACATCATAAGCACTTTCTTCTCGAGGTCATGGGGGCACATCCTCTTCCTACCTCACTGGAAGCTTTCTCTTCTGTCAGACTTGTATGCATGCATTGGAATGCCCTGGGTTCTATCCTTGGCCTTTTCTCTTTTTTATTTGAACTTTTCTCTGGGAGATCTCAACCATTCCCATTCCTCTAAATACCATCTTTTTGCCGTAACTCCTGAATCTGTCTCTAGCCTCATCTTTCCCTTGAGCTCAAGACTCACATAGCCAGCTGCCTACTTTAATTTTTCCACTCGGATATTAATAAACTTAATAATCTCCTGACTTTTCTGCCTTATTCACCCCTAAACTTCCCCGTCTCCCTCATCTCAGTAAACAGTAATGTCATCCATACACTCAGTTACTCAAACCAAAAACCTGTAAACATCTTTGAGCTTCCTTTGCCTCCATAGCCTGCATTCAGTCCATCAGCAAGATCTGTCAGTTCTACCAGAATGTTCCTGAACTCCACCCTTCTACCTATCCCTGTCACTACTGCTGCAGATCAAACCTTCTTCCTGTCTTACCTGGACCACTGCTACAGCCTCCTAACTGCTCTTCCTGTTTCCACCTTCCCTTTTCTATAGGCCATTATTCACACGACAGTAGGGTGATCTTGCACAAATCATTTTATATCATCTACTGGTTTATAATTCTTCATTGGCTTCCCACCATCAAATAAAGGTCTCTACCTCATAACCCAGCCTTCATTTGCTTTTCTAAATTCACATCTTACTGCTCCCCTCACTCACTGTGCTCCAGACGCACTTGCCTTCTTTGTTTCCTTCATATAGCCCAACTTCATTTTATGTTTCAGCCACATGCTCTTTATAGTTTTACCTATATGTATGTCCCTAAATAATTAGTTTATTTTTGCTTGGTTTTGGATTTGATATAGTATCATACTGTATGTAGTCTTCTCTGCAACTTGTTTCTCACTCAATGTTATGTTTTGAGATTAATGCATGTTGAAGTGTAAGCTTAGTTCATTCATTTTCACTGCTGGATAGCTCTTGATTGTTTAAGTACGCCCCACTTTGTCTCCCTACTCTGTGACACAGTGTACATTAGGGTTCTGAGTAAGCATAATTCCAATAATACCTAATTTGTAGAGAACTTACCTTGGGCCAGGCACTGTTCTCAGTGCTTTTGTATACATGAATCTTCACAACAGTGAGGTTGGTATTACAGTCCTCATTTTGCCAAGGACAAAGCAGCGGTATAGGAAGATGAAGTAGTTTATCCAAGGTTGTATAGGTCCATGAGTGCTGTGATCGCTTTTGTGTGTGTCTTCTAGTACAGAAGGTTGAGAGTTTCTCTAGGAGTGAAAGTGCCCGACCACGGATTTTCCATGTGTTCAGCTTCATGAGATGCTGCCTAATAGTTTTCTAAGTGATTGTACCAGTCATACTCCCACCAGTAGCATATGAGTTCCCAGTGCACCACATCTTCACCCACATTTAGTTTTGCCAATTTTGTGGGTGTAAATGATATTTTGATTTCAATTTGCATTTCCCTGATTCATAATGAGGTTGAGCATATTTTTGTATATTTATTAGCTATTAGTGTTTCCTCTTCTGGCAATATAAAACATCTGTTCATGGTTTTTTGCCCACATTTCTATCTGTTTGTCTTTTTCTCATTGAATTATAATTCTTTATATTCTAGATCCTTTGTCAGTATTATGAGTTTCAAATGTCTTCTCCAAGTTCATGACTGATGTCTTAACTCTTTATGATATCTCCTGATGAACAAGAATTCCTAATTTTAATATGGGGTTGAATTTCTCAATGGTTTCAGTGTCTTGTTTAAGAAATCCATCATTGCCTCAGAGTATGAAAGATAATATCCCATATTTCTTCTATAATTTTGTATTTCATATTTAATCCACCTAGAGATTATATCTTATGTATAGTGTGAAGTATGGGTTCAATTTTCCCCCATTCCATAATTATTCTTTTCCCAATTGTTGAAATACTGCTTTTTCCTTCTTTTTTTAATAATACGGCTTTTTTTCTTATTATAAAGTTTCTGTATAATTATAGGATTGTTTCTAGGCACTCTGGTCTGCTCCATTGATCTTTCTATTATTTCACTAAAACTACCTCAACTAATATTGCTTTATAATAAATCTGGATGTTTGATAGGCTAATTTACTCACCTTGTTTTTCTTCTTCAAGAATGTCTTGGTTTGAGACGCCTAGGCGGCTCAGTCGGTGAGGCGTCTGCCTTCGGCTCAGGTCAGGATCCTAGAGTCCTGTGATTGAGTCCTACATCTAGTCCGTGGGGAGCCTGCTTCTCCCCCTCTCTCTCTGCCACTCACCCTGCTTGTGCATGCTCTCTGTCAAATAAATAAATAAAATCTTAAAAAAAAAAAAAGAATGTCTTGGTTATTCTTGGCCTTCTTCCTTGTAAATGTTAGAATTAACATCTATGGAAAATCCTGTTGGAATTGTGATCACTCTTGTATTTTGTGTATCAGTTTGGAAGAGAATTAAGATCTTGATGCTAGAATTTCCCTTATGCACGAGCATGGCATTTCTTTTATTTGTTTAATGTCTCAAAACAACATTTATACATGTGCAACATATCCTACAACTCCATGGAGGCCTTCACGTCTTGCAAAGGAAGGCAGTTTAGAGTAGTAGTTAAAGAGCAAAGGCGCTGGAACCAGACTGCTTGGGTTTAAATCCTCACTTAGCTGCTTACTAACTGCGTGGTCTCAGGTAAATCAACCTCTCTGTGCCTTCATTTCCTCATCTGCAAAACAGAGCTAACAAGAGTTTCTGTTTCACAGAGATACATCATAAATGCTCAGTAGTTGTTCCCTCTTACAATTACTGTTTTATCCCAGGTGTCTTATTTTTTGTTACTTTGTGTATAGTATCTTTTAAAAATATGTTTTATTTCTTTGTTCCTGGTGTTTAGAAATGCAGTTGACTTTTGGAAATCTAGCAACCTGGTTAAACTCTCATCAGTCCTAATGGGAATTCTTCCAGATTTCCCAAATATCACATATCGGCCTGCAAATAATGACTTTTGTTTCTTCCATTTTATTCCTTACATTTTTATGTGGTTTTGTTTCTGTTTTTTGCTCTCTTACTGGGCTGACTAGCATGAAGCAGTATACCCTTGAATAAAAATGGGAGTAGTGGATACCTTGTCATATTCTTGGTTTTAAAGAAAATGTTCTAGGGTCACCTCGGTGCCGCAAGCAGTTAAGGGTCTGGCTCTTGGTTTCCCCTCAGGTCATGATCTCAAAGTGATGGGATCCAGCCTTGTCCAGCCGCAGGTTGGGCTCCACACTCAGGTGCGCTCAGCACTGAGTCCGCTTAAGACTTTCTCTCCCCACCTGACCCCCACACGCTCATGCTCTCTCGCTCTCTCTATAAAATAAACTTTTTTTTTTAGAGATTTTATTTATTTGACAGAGAGACAGCCAGCGAGAGAGGGAACACAAGCAGGGGGAGTGGGAGAGGAAGAAGCAGGCTCCCAGTGGAGGAGCCTGATGCGGGGCTCGATCCCAGAATGCTGGGATCACGCCCTGAGCCTAAGGGAGACGCTTAATGACTGTGCCACCCAGGTGCCCCAAAATAGAAAATGTTCTAATACTTCACTACTGAGGTTTTTGCTGTAGGTTTTTGGTGTATATCCTTTATGTGAAAGAATTTTTTTTCTTGTTTTCTTTTTTTTAAAGATTTATTTATTAGGCAGAGAGAGGGAGGGAGAAGGAGGGGCGGGGTGCAGAGGGAGAGAGAAAATCCTAAGAAGGCTCCACGCCCAGCACAGAGCCTGACCCTGAGATCGTGATCTGAGCCAAAATCAAGAGTTAGAGGTCCAACCGACTGAGCTGCCCCGGGGCTCCTACATTAGGTTTTCTCATGTTAAGGCATCCTTGCATCCTTACATTTGTGTGTTTAACCCAAATGGGTCATGGTATATCTTTTAGAATACATTACTAGGTTTAGTTTGCTAATATTGTTTTGAAATTTTGCATTTATGATTCATTATGAAATGAATTGGAAAGTGTTCCCTTTTTTTGATCCTCTGGAAAATGTATATAAGGTTAAAATTATCTCTCCCTTGAATGTTTGATAGAAGTCACCTCTAAAAATTATCGAGACCTGGTGTTTTCTTTCAAAGAAAAGTTAAAAATTACTGCTCAGTGTCTTCAGTGGGTTATAGGACCATTCAGGTGTTCTCCAGCTTCCCTAGTCATGTATGTTATGCTGTGTTTTTTAGGAATCTGCCTTTTTCATCTAAGTTTCCAACTTTATTTGCATAAGTGGTTTGTGGAATGCTCTTGTGAATCTGCTTTATCTGAAGTGTGTCCCTTTAAAAACAATTCCAGGTTTCTAAATTTTATTACTAAGTCATGTATTTTATTTTCTATTTTATAAAATGTGTTTTATCCTTACCATTTTCTTTTAGGTGTCTGGTTTTATTTTTTTTTAAGATTTTATTTATTTATTTTAGAGAGAGAGCGCAAGCAGAGGGAGGGGAGAGGGAGTGGGGAGGGGGAGTGGGGAGAGGGAGAGAGAGAGAATCTCAAGCAGACTCCCTGTAGAGCACGGAGCCCCATACGGGGCTCAACACGAGGCTCGATTCACAGCCCTGAGATCATGACCTGAGCCGAAATCAAGAGTCTGACACTCAACCGACTAAGCCACCCAGGGGCCCCAGATCTTTGGGTTTATGGAACTGTTCTTTTTCTTTAAATGTCCTAATGGCTCCTTAGTTCATTAATTTCAGCATTTCTTCTTTTCTAATATAACCACGTAAGACTATTGTTTCCTCCAAGAAAATAATAATAAAATAAAATTTCCTCTAAGAACCTCTTTAGTTTTGATATATAATGTTTCATTAATGTTGGGTTCTGAGTATTTTCTCATTTCTTCTTTTTCCTATGTTTCTGAGTTATTCTTTTTTTAACCCTTTTTCTTTGTTTCCTTTTGAATTGGTGGAGGGCTTTTCTCACATTCCATTTAAACTACGAGTTTGAAAGATAGGTATTCATTTTTTACTTTCTTGGTGATTACTGTCAAACTTTGAGTGTGACTACTTAAGAGTTTAATGTTAGGGGACACCTAGGTGGCTCAGTTGGTTAAGCATCTGCCTTTGGCTCAGGTCATGATCCCAGGGTGGTAGGATTGAGTCCCACATCAGGCTCCTTGCTCAGTGGGGAGCCTGCTTCTTTTGCCTGCCACTCCCCCTGCTTGTGCTCACTCGCTCGCTCTCTGACAAATAAATAAATAAAATCTTAAAAAAAAAAAAAAGTTTAATGTTAGTTTTCTGTGTTTTCCCTCTGAAACAATTCAGGGACCTTTAAAAAATTCTGACTTGAGTCAGTTCCTGTCACATGCATGCTGTAATATTTACAATGTGTAAATCAAACATAGGCATTATTGTTTCATATTAGCCATGTTTGTTTAAATTTACCTACATTTTTACAATTTTCTTGTCTACTATTTCTTTTCCTATCCTTGATCTTTTAGGACCATTTTCTTATTTTTACACTTATCCTTAAGAAGTAGCATTAATGTTCAAGCCACCTTCCAAGGCACCCACAGTCATTCCCCCACCTGGGATTCACACTCTTAAGTGGTTACCTCCTACACTGAATAGGGCTGATCTGTGTAACCAGGAGGACGTTCAGGAAATGATGAAGTGTGACTTCTGAGGCTGGGTCATAAAATGCATTGCTCCTTTTGCCTTGCTCTTTCTTGGAACATTCACTCTGTGGGGAAGCCAGCTGCTATGTCATGAGATTATGAATCAGCCCTGGGAGAGGAACTGTGGCCACCTATCAACTGCCAGTACTTGTAAGTGAGCCACCTGGGAAGAGGATCCTGCCTCTGTGGGCAAGATGATTGCAGCCCTGGGCAACATCTTGACTGAATCCTCATGAGAAACCCTGAGCCAGGACCATCCAACTCAGATGCTTCTGAATTTCTGACACACAGAAACTGTGAGATAATAAATGTCTACTATTTTAAGCCATTTGTTTTGTTACATAGCAGTAGATAAATAATGCACATTAATGGAGTCTTTTAGTAGTAAACTCAGTTCTTGTTTTCCTGAAAATGTTTTAATTAACCCTCATTTCTAAAATATATTTTATCTGTGCATACAATTCTGTGAGGGGTGAGATAGAGAACCATCGTTGTTTTTATTCAAATAGCCAGTTTTCCAATACTGTTTATGAATTGAGTAACATCTATTTCTTGCATATAGTAAATTTTTGTTTATACTTGGGTCTAATTTTGGACTCTGTTCCTTCTTTTTTTTTTTTTTTTTTTTTTAGATTTTTATTTATTCAACAGAGATAGAGACAGCCAGCGAGAGAGGGAACACAAGCAGGGGGAGTGGGAGAGGAAGAAGCAGGCTCATAGCGGAGGAGCCTGATGTGGGGCTCGATCCCATAACGCCAGGATCACGCCCTGAGCCGAAGGCAGACGCTTAACGACTGTGCCACCCAGGCGCCCCAAAGGCACTTTTTATTTTTATATATTTATTTTGGTATTTTCATAATGATTCTACAAGTTTTTTGGTTGATTCTCTTGAGTTCTAGTACATAGTCATATATCTGCAAATGAGGATTGTATTCTGTCCTCCTTTCAGCATTGATATCATTTCTTTCTTTTAAAAAAAAAAAGATTTTATTTTATTTATTTATTTTAGATAGAGAAAGAATGAGCACAAAGGGAGGAACAGAGGGAGAGGATCTCAAGCAGACTTTGCACAGAGCCCAGCGTGGGGCTTAGTCTCATGACCCTGAGATCACGAACTGAGTTGAGACCAAGAGTCAGATGCTTAACTGACTAAGGCACTCAGGCGCCCCAGTATCATTCATTTCTAATTACTTCAGCCAGCTTTCAAGAAAAGCAGAGATAGGGGCGCCTGGGTGGCTCAGTCGTTAAGCGTCTGCCTTCCGCTCAGGGTGTGATCCCTGAGTCCTGGGATCGAGCCCCGCATTGAGCTCCCTGCTCCCCAGGAAGCCTGCTTCTTCCTCTCCCACTCCCCCTGCTGGTGTTCCCTCTCTCACTGGCTGTCTCTCTCTCTGTCAAATAAATAAATAAAATATTAAAAAAGAAAAGAAAAGAAAAAAAAGAATAGCAGAGATAGGCCCTTAAATTGCTCCTGTCTTCAGAAGGAATGTTGTGGTCTCTCATCTTTAATCCTGATGCTATTTATGGAAAGTATATGTTTTTTAAGTTTATGTTAAGGAAATATTTTTCTATTGATGTTTAAAATTAATTTTAAATTGATATTAAAAATTAATTTCCTAAATTAAAAAAAATGTTTAAGTAATCTCTACACCCAACATGGGGATCGAATTCATAACCCTGAAATCAAGAGTCCCATGCTCTATAGATTGAGTCAGCCATGTGCCCCCTAAGGGTCTTTTGAAAAATGAAGAATCTGGGGGCGCCTGGGTGGTTCAGTTGGTTAAAAGTACAACTCTTAGTTTCAGCTCAAATCATGATCTCATGGGTTGTGAAATCGAGCCCTGCATCAGCTCCATGCTCAGTGAGGAATCTGCTTGAAGATTCTCTCCCTCTCTCCCTCCCCCCGACACATGCTCTCTTACTCGCACTCTAAAATAAATAAATCTTTTATTTTTTCTATTTAAAGATTTTATTCATTCATTTGAGAGAGAGACAGTCAGCGAGAGAGGGAACACAAGCAGGGGGAGTGGGAGAGGAAGAAGCAGGCTCCCAGTAGAAGAGCCTGATGTGGGGCTCGATCCCAGAATGCCAGGATCACGCCCTGAGCCAAAGTCAGACGCTTAATGACTGAGCCATCCAGGCACCCCAAAAATAAATAAATCTTTAAAAAAAAATAAAATTAAGAATGTATGTTGAATTTCATCAAATGCCTTTTTAGCATCTAATAAGGTAATTGCATTTTTCTTTCAAACTTATTAATATGATAAGATGTATTAATAATTCCCTAATATTCAACCATGCTTGCCTTGGGAGTCTCCTTCAGATATATTTTTGTTTTAATGAACTTTGTTAGTTCTTGCCTCTGACGCAGATCACTTATTTTTGGCTGGACCAAAATTTGGAGGGTTTTTGTTTTGTTCTTCCCACACACCTCTTCTAACCTCTGTCACTGAAACACATGGATTAAGGGGCTGTCATATTGAAGGACTATAATTTAAGTGACTAGGACATGTCAGATGCTGATGGTATGTAGGGTTCCTTTGAGCAAAAAGGTTAAGGAAGGTACTTAACCTTTTTCAACACTTCTGATATGCCAGGCTCTATGCTTAGGTACTTTTCACACTTGTTAGTTCATGTAGCAATTCTGTTTTATAGATGATAAATTTACATTTAAGTCTGTTCTGAATTACTGAAGGAGCTGCAGACATTAGAATTTTTATGTGTAGTTTTAATAGCAAGACCCCTTCCCACTGCACCTCCATATTTAAGGCCCTTTCCCCTCCAGAAGATTATCATCAAGGAGATTGTAGAAAGGGGGGGGAAATGTTATAAATTTGTTGATATGTGCAAGTAATTGGCATTTTTATCCCCAAAATAAACATATGCTAAATAACTGAAAATTAGGGGTTTACTTACAAACTTATGTACCTCTGCTTCACAGAAAGTCACATCCTATGAATAGGGAGTAAAACATGCCAGGGCCTATTCCTGGGTTATGTTTTTTATTTGGGTCTGAGTTTTTTCTCATTCTCTGGTGTTTCCCCATCTGAACAATGCCAGTTCCATCTGATTTCTTTGTGACACAATTACAGATGGGAGGCCTTTTTTCCTTTTACCGATTCATTATAAAATCCATTCCTCTCTGCATCTCTTTCAAGCCATCTCTCCCAAGTTGTGCCTTTTGAGATGATAATTGAGTTACTTTGCTTTTTAAAAATCTGCTCTGAAGTTACTAATTTTGTTTGTTTGTTTGTTTGTTGATAGAAAGGGATTTTGTGCCCATGAGCAGGGGAAGGGGCAGAGGGAAAGGGAGAGAGAGAATCCCAAGCAGCCTCCACGCTCAGCACAGAGACCCACCCAGGGCTTAATCTCAAACCCTGAGGTTATGACCTAAGCCAGAATCAAGAGTCCGACAGTCAAATGACTGAGCCACCCAGGTGCCCTGAGTTACTAATTTTGAAGTGATATTACCTTAATTCACTGTTTCACAATCTATGCTATTTTATGTAAAGTTATAACTTCCATGTCTATATATTCAGGTAACTTCTTAAGCAGTAAAATTACACCACTCAGAAATTTATCTTTTGTGGTGTTGTTATTGAAGTTCATCCAGACATCTACAGGTGCCGTGTTAAAATTGAGGCAATTATAAAAATGAAGATTATTCTCACAAAGGAAAGACTTTTCCATAATTTTTTTCTGTTGATTTGCTCTTTGTCCTGATAAATGCCATTGCAGAGAGAAGGTAGAGCTTCTTCTTCCTATTTTGTGATTAAAGAACTAAAGGAGAGAAAAAATTGATTTGCTCATATAACGTAGACATTTCTTGGTAGGAGCAAAAAAACATCTAGGTCACTTGTCTTCTGGTCCCAAGAGGACCATCAGTGTGATTCAGAGACTAACTGTGTGGTTTTTCTCCTTTCTTCCATCTTTCTTAGCTAAAATATGGCCACTTCACTGTTCATTGATACCCTAGTAGAAAGGAGATTTGGGGAGTGGGGGTGGAATATTACTCTTTCTCTTTCGGTGAGCCTCTCTAGTTCTGATTTGCATGGAGTAAGTTTGACGCAGCTGTGAAATACAGGTTGGGGACTGTTTGTAGATGACATTTAAGGCTGTTTCTTCTTCATCTTACAGTGAAACACAAAATGGAATAATTTAGAAGGTTTCAAAAGATTCTTGTTATTGTATTTTTGTATCATTCTCTATGACTTATCAAGTAGACAGCCTTATTCTTTCTTTTTTTTTTTTTTAAGATTTTATTTATTTATTTGACAGAGATAGAGACAGCCAGCGAGAGAGGGAACACAAGCAGGGGGAGTGGGAGAGGAAGAAGCAGGCTCATAGCAGAGGAGCCTGATGTGGGGCTCGATCCCAGAACGCCGGGATCACGCCCTGAGCCGAAGGCAGATGCTTAACCGCTGTGCCACCCAGGCGCCCCCAGCCTTATTCTTTCAGATTCAGTCAATTGGGATCTCAAGAAAATTTCTTGGGAGAATTTACTTGGGCTCAAATAATACGTCCTCACTGAAGCTGTGAGCTAAAGAAGAAGCTCTCTTCTTTTATGTAATTTACTATTTAATTTTGTATGCACCATTTGTTAGATAATATTTGATACACTTAAATTCTGTCCTCTCAGCTAGATTATAAACGCTCAGAAGATTCCAGAGATTATGCCTAATTTTTCTATGTACCTTATAGCTTCTGGCATAGAGCTAAGTACAGTGAAGATATATACAGTAAATGGTTGATGAAAATCTTGCTATGCAAAAAGAAATTCTGTAAGCCAGTTATAGACTCCAGTGTTACTCTGATTGTCCTTCCTGTTGATGACGGCAGTGAAGGTGTTCTCTTCAAGGGCTCGAGGGCCTGTCAACTGGAAAGGAAATGACTGGGATGCAGGGAATGAGAGTAGAGGCCAGGAGCTCCCTCCTGGTTTAGAATGGCAGTTGCATCACCTCCCTTATTGGAAGGAAGTCGATCCCAGAAAAGCAAAGCAAGCACAGGCTTGAACAGTGAATAAGAACGATCATGATGGCGATGAGAGTTCCAAGTGTAGCAGTTATAGCATCTTACCATATGCCAGGCCCTGTTTTGCCTTCCATCCTCTCAGTTAAACCATATCACAGTATTATTAAGTAGGCACTGTTGTTATCTTTATTTTATGTGAAAAAATCGAGACAAGTCACCAAAGGTGACCCAACAAGGAAAGAAAGGGGTGGGATCAGGAAAAGACCAAGATGCAGAAGGAAGAAGCACTTCAAGTAACCAGAGGACCTTGATTTGATGTTTCATTGTTTTATTAACGCTGGACTTCACTAGCATTTCCAAATGGAGTCTTAAAAAATGACAATAAACTAGTCATATTATCAATATATTTTCAAAATGCCTTTGCAGAAGGGAAGATTACTTTGGGGCTGAATCATCTGGGATCCTCCTTTATAAGTCCTTTGGATTCCAGCCATCTTTGTGATACTCTGTTTTACTTGAAAGGCAGATCGTTGACTTCTTTGAGTTCTAGCACATAGAGGTGCACCTTTCTCTGTCTGGCCTTTCACTGACATACCAGAGGTGGGTTAGCTGGGGAACCCCAGCTATATGTTCCATTTGAAACTTCTTGTGGTTAAAGACTTTTACCTAGAACTGCCCTCTTGTCTCATCTCTAGATGAGGAGACAAGTAGGAAGGGAGGTACAGAGGAGTCTTCAGCCAACTCCCATGTTCCCAAGGTGTACCATGAAACTGGCTTCCAATCCACTGTACCACAGAACTCTCTGAAATGCAGAAGTCTAAGAATTTGGTTCTTCTAACGATCGTGAAAAGAACCTTTTTTTCTTTCAACTTTTGAGATCTCTTCCCTTCCTTCCATAAGGATGAAAGCCAGGATTTCTTGATAGGGCATCACTCTTTAAAATGGACTTTGATGGGGGCACCTGGCTGGCTCAGTCTGAAGAGCATGTGACTCTTTTTTTTTTTTTTTTTAAGATTTTATTTATTTGTCAGAGAGAGAGTACAAGCAGGGGGAGCAGCAGGCAGAGGGAGAAACAGGCTCCCCACTGAGCAAGGAGCCCGATGCAGGGCTCAATCCCAGGACCCTGGGATCATGACCCGAGCTGAAGGCAGTTGGTTAATCGACTGAGCCACCCAGGTGTCCTGAGCACGCAACTCTTGATCTCAGGGTCATGAGTTCAAGCCCCACATTGGATGTAAAGTTTGCTAAAAAAAAAATAAATAAACTTAAATAAATAAAATGACTTTGGGAATAATTCAGCTGATTCTCTCAAAAGTATTTGAGAGCTGATAACTGAACCCTAACACCTTGGGAATCCGTTCCTGGTGTATCACTTAAAAATAAGTTTACCTGCATATAACAACAACAAACCCAAAATAAGACATTTATGTAAGATAGCAGTTTATTTCTTACTTAAAAAAATTAAAAATCCAGAGATAAACAGTCCATGGCTGATACAGTAGCTTCTACGGTGTCGTCAAGGATCCTGACTTCTCTCTAATTTACATTCCTGACACATGGCTTGAATTATCAAGGTTTCCTCATGGTCCAAGTTAGTTGCAGGAGCTAAAGCCATCAGCCTGCATTGCAGACCAGAAGAAGGTAAAAGGATCTGTCAGGTGAGTGGACTACCTTTAAAAAATCTTCCTACAAGTCCACTTACACATTGGCCAGATTTTAGCCATGTATTCTCAACTAGCTGCAAAAGAAGCTGGAAAGCATGGTCTTTTATTTTAAGAAGCAACATGCTCAGCCAAAAATTGGTGCACTGTTCTTAAGTAGGAAGGGGAAAATAGATGTTGGATAGGCAATTAGCAGACTCTAGGACACTGGGTAGAACCTTCCGTTAAAAAGAAGAAATAGTTTAGGGGCATCTGGGTGGCTCAGTTGGTTAAGTGTCTGCCTTCAGCTCAGGTCATGATCCCAAGGTCCTGGGATCGAGCCCTGTGTCAGGCTTCCTGTTCAGTGGGGAATTTACTTCTCCCTCTCCCTGTACCCCTCTCCCCTGCCCATACTGTCTCTCGCCCATGTGTGTTCTCTCTCTTTCAAATAAATAAAATGTTTTAAAAAACAGTTTTATTGAAATATAATTGACATACAATAAACTGCACATATTTAAAGTGTACAATTTGAGAAGTTTTGACATAAATACATACTGTGAAACCATCACTACAGTTAAGATAATGAACATGTCCGGGGCGCCTGGGTGGCACAGCAGTTAAGCGTCTGCCTTCGGCTCAGGGCGTGATCCCAGCGTTATGGGATCGAGCCCCACATCAGGCTCCTCCGCTATGAGCCTGCTTCTTCCTCTCCAACTCCCCCTGCTTGTGTTCCCTCTCTCGCTGGCTGTCTCTATCTCTGTCAAAAAAAATAAATAAAATCTTAAAAAAAAAAAAAAGATAATGAACATATCCATCACCCCAATAGTACCCATTTGCAGTTATCCCTTCCCACCCACTCTGTGTTGGGGTTCCACAAGACCACCACTGGGTTCAATGATTCCTAAGAGGACTCACAGGACTCAGAATACATAGTCATAGTCACAGCTATGATTTATTTCAGCAAAAGGGTACAAGAGCTAAGTCAGCGAAGAGCAAAAGGTACATGGGCAGAACCTGGAGGAAACCAGGTGCAAGCTTTCAAGAGTCTTCTCCCAGTGGAGTCACACAATATACACTGAATTGTGACAACTAGGAAATATTGTTACCAGGGAAGCTCATTAGAGACCTGGTGCCGAGGTTTTTACTGGGGGCTGGTCAGTTTGTGTACCCTTGTCCTAGCACACAGCGAAATTACAGACTGCCAGATAGGAAAGTTACACCTGTGGCTTGCACTGTATTTTCTGTTGGGCAAGAAGTTTACTACTCAGGATATTGGTGTGGAGCTAGGACTGAAACAGATTTGTGTCTTTATATTTGCTCTCTTCAGTACGTTTCCTCCCAGGTTCTCTCAAATTCATTCCAGTTAGGCCTTCATTTTCACTATTCTGTGAAACTGGTCTTGTTAAGGTACATGGGACTAAATTCAGTCATCTCTTCTCAGTCTTTGTCTTGGCCCATCAGCAGCACTTGATACAGCCAACCATTCTGTCTTGGCTTCTAGAATATCACATTTATTTGGTATTCCCCCTGCCTCGCTGGTTGATCCTTCTTGATCACCTTTGCTAGTTCGTCATCTTCACCTCTCTCTGTCTTTAATGGTGAAGTACTCTTGAGCTTAACCCTGGTACTCTTCTCTTTGTGCATGTCCTCATTCTATGGATCATCTCATCCAGCCTTGTGACTAATTCCATCTGTATGCCACACTTGCATATTGATGTGTCCAGCCTGGAGACAAACTTGTGTATCTAACTCTCTACTCAGCGTGTCTGCTTAGAAATCTAATAGACATCTCAAACTTGGAGTGTTCAAAGTTGAAGTCTTGCCCTTAAACTCCTCAAACCTGCTTTACCCAGTTTTCCCCATTTCAGTTAACGATAACCCTACCTTTCCAGATGTTCAGGCCAAAAACCCAGGAGTTGACCAACATCTTCAATAGTGTATCCAGAATTCAAACCATTTTTTACTGCTGCCATCCTGCTACCACTCTCTAAACCACTAGTAGTCTATTGCTTGCAGTATGACAGTTGCCTTCTAACTCAACTTTTCCCTTCTCCCCTTTGCATTCCTTTATCCTAACAGAACAGCTAGAAGAATCCTATTAAAATGTAAAACATGCCTGGAGCACCTGGGTGGCTCAGTTGGTTAGGCAGCTACCTTCAGCTCAGGTCATGATCTCAGACTCATTGTCCTTGGGTTCTCTTGGGAGCGAGGCATAGGAATAGGAATGTAATTAATGTCTACTAATAAACTACCAACGGTTTTCTTGAATGATTGTACAATTTTGCACTCTTACCAACCACATGGGGGACTTCTGGTTATGCCACATCTTCACTAGCACTTGGAATTATTAGTGTTTATAATTTTGGTGTAAAGTTATTTTCTGTTGTGGAAAAACTGATTAAAACAGGAGTGTGATCAGGGAAGGACCCTTCTATTTAGGCCTTGGATTCTGTATTTTAACTGCATAAGAAGTACCCAACCAATAAAACATAGAATAACAAGAAAACCTAAGATCAGAATCTACCTCAGCCTCTTATGCACTGCAACACCTCCAGTCAGAACATCTTGCCAGGCTCAGTCAGGCTTAGTCATCCTCGGAACTGTCTGGAACTGTTACAGTCAACTATGTGTGAGTATGGGTTTAAGGAGAAATGTATCTCATTTCCTTGGAGTTTTTCTGTTATTTTAAAATATATGTTGAAAATATTTACTTGTAATTAAAATAATTTCTTCTAACTTTCTAATAAAGTGCCTTTTAGTAACTTAATTTGGGTTCTGGGCTAAGATAGGCCTAAATTTGCATCTTGGCTCGACCACTTTCTGTGTGATCTTGGTCAAGTCTCTTAATCCTTCTGGTATTCTCATCTGTAAAATAGGCATATTACTCACCTCTTAGAATTATTTTGAGACTTACATGAAATAATGCAACATATATCAAGCAACTGGTACATGGTAGATGCTTAATGAGTCATAGACATTTTTCTTCTACTTTGAAGAACTAGAATGCATTTAAATCCCCATATCCCTTTGAGTCATACCATTAAAAACAAACCAATAAAAAAGATCTATTGAACTGATTGCCAATAGAATGAAAATCAGTGCGGTGTGTCTAGTTTCTAAGCAAACACTGAGCATATCCAGTCTTGCTGTTACTTTGTTACCTAAGGTATTAAATCATTCTTGGGGGCGCCTGGGTGGCACAGCGGTTAAGCGTCTGCCTTCGGCTCAGGGCGTGATCCCAGCGTTCTGGGATCGAGCCCCACGTCAGGCTCCTCCGCTAGGAGCCTGCTTCTTCCTCTCCCACTCCCCCTGCTTGTGATCCCTCTCTCGCTGGCTGTCTCTCTCTGTCAAATAAATAAATAAAATCTTAAAAAAAAAAATCATTCTTGGCTCTCTTATTGACATAAGGTGGTGTGGCACAAAGGCTTATTTATTTGTTCAGTAAACATTTATTGGTCTATGATGTGTTATTCCTTCCTAACAAAATTCTGCCATATTATCCTATAATTTTTACATGTTGTGTAAGAGGAAAGATGGTCCAGAGCCTTATGGGACATAAAAGAGCTGAGGACAAGGAGTTTACTTAATATAAGTCTTTACTTTTCTTCCCCTGTGGATTGTGTCATCTTCATGAGGCTAAGGACCACATCCTCTATGATTCTCACAACTAATCCGGTGCCCAGCACACAGGAGATGCTCCCTAGATGTGTGGAATATATAAAAGAGTGAAGAAGGATCACAAACAGAGGGGAAGAAACACGTGTCCCAGATTTATTCCTGTGACTCTTTATATCTTGCAGTGAGTTTATTCAGCACCAGCAGATCAGTCTGAGGGTAGAAAATGTTTGCTTTGGAAAGAAACAAAAACCTAACCCATCAAAAGCATTCATAATTAGCAGTCTGCAATGAGGAGCAAAATGTGGCCTATCCAGTCTCTTCCATTTGTCCATCCAGTCATGTTCCCTTTCCTTTCCAGCAAGGCTTGAAAATCAGTTGAACAATGTAGTTACATTTCTTAACAGCCAACTATGTGGAATATAATAATCCCTTTGGTGTTGGCAGAACCAGAGTTCCTTTTGGGTCAACACATCTCTACTCCAAAGGGAAAAGAGAAACATATAATGCTGAGGGTAGGCATTGAGGGGGAGATTTTGCAAGAGCGAGCAGGAGCACAGGTGATTCCAGTTTAACAAATCTGAGCATGTTTTAGGAGCACAGGTGAGGGAGTCGGTGGCTGAGGAGGCATTAAGGAATTGTAAAATTTTATTTAACAGATATTTGCTGAGTAATTGTACTGTTGTGCTCAGCCCTTTGGTAGAAGGCCCAGAGGGGTGGCACTCAAGGAACAAAAAGAAGTTCAGTATGACTGGAGTTTAGTGCATGAAGGAGTGGAGAGAGGTAAGACAGGTAGAAAGCAGGAACAAGAGAGCTACAGCACTGGAGAGAGAGGAAGCATAAAGTGGAGTCTAATTCTGAGGACTTGTTATGACTCTGGTAAGCAGCATCCTTTGTGTGACTCCCCATTCACCAGAGCCTCTCCAAGGAAGGGAATGTTCTGGACTTGAACCACCCAAACCAGAAGCAGAAAGGCAGTATCCAAAGTTTCCCTCCCAACTCCTGCTAGAAGACCAGGGTAGCCCTGTCTTGGAGGGCAAGGTCAGATTACAGTTGCTGACTCCAGAGCAAGGGACAGTCCTATCTCTTTCAGGTAGGGGAACTTTCTCATTGTGGCACTGAAGATTTTCTGCATACCTGAAGCACAATTCAGCTGAAATCCAAATTGTGGCCATTTCGTCATTTTCTGCAAATGCTATCTATTTTATTTGTGTGGATTGCCTCCTGGTTGCTACAGATTTACATCTGTACATGTTTCAGGTGTGATAAGATGTAAAGTGGAAGAGGGACTGGATAAGCAAAATAAACATCTATACCTGCCCTTGGTATACGTACGCCTCTCCCCTCAGAAATTGCTCCCACGTGTTAGAAGTAGAAAAGGGTGTCAGTTTTAGCTTGAGATCGTTGGACATCCAGAGAGGTTCATGGAATGATGTACCTTTTGACAATTCTCAAGGATCAGAATTAAACAGGAGGGTGCTCTGTAACTAAAGGGGACAGAGTTTGGCATTCTGACATCCTTACTTTAGGTAAAGCAGTGTTTCCCCAACGTCATCTGTCACTTCTCTCATAAGCTCCTTATGTTTGACTGGATTGTCTTTCTCAAAATTTTTTCTAGGCTGTTCAGCTTGACCCTGAAGAAACTCGTCATGCTAAAAGAAATGGACAAAGATCTTAACTCAGTGGTCATTGCTGTGAAGCTACAGGTGAGTTGAGCAAGATTGTTCAGGGTCCAAGGAAGCTTTTAGGACTCCAGAAATACTCATGGGGGCCTACCCCTTCCCTCCTTCCCTCCTTTCCTCATTCCCTCCTCCCCTCCTCCCCTCCATTCCTTCCTCCTCAGCCAAGCAAGAAACAGTAGTGTAAGATGACTGAGTTCATGAGAACTATGAATCCCAGTTCTCTGTCTCTTAGTTAAACCACTCAGTTTCTTTAAACCTTAGTTTCTTTGTCTGAAGATTTAAAACTTGGTGCTTCCTGCCCTGCGTATCCAACAGCATTAGTCTGAAGATCAGGTGATACAGATGCTAAAGTGTTTGATAAATGATTCAGAAATTGCTGTGACGGCCAGTGCCTGTTTCAGTCCCAGCGTTTCTGGGTCCAAACAAATGCATGGGTTGGAGAAGCACTTTGGAGGTTTACTGTAAGGTAGAAGAAATTTTGTAGATTATTGTTTCAGACTTGGCAAGTTAAAAATGTACTGGAATATTTTTACTTCTGGGTAATCTACCCATTAAACTCCTTATATTTACTCAGTGTCTTCAAGGGACCCAAAATATTTCACAAACATTCATACTCTAAGCATTCCCGAAGTTCAGGAAAGGAGGGAGAACTGACTACAGGAAGGTTAAGGAGTTTACCTGTTGCCAGCTAATTACCAGGTGGGGCAGAAGTGGTGTTAGAAACTAAAGAGCAGGGGCGCCTGGTGGCACAGTCGTTAAGCAGCTGCCTTCGGCTCAGGGCGTGATCCCAGCATTCTGGGATCGAGCCCCACATCAGGCTCCTCCGCCTGCTTCTTCCTCTCCCACTCCCCCTGCTTGTGTTCCCTCTCTCTCTGGCTGTCTCTATCTGTCAAATAAATAAATAAAATCTTAAAAAAAAAAAAAAAAGAAACTAAAGAGCAGGTAATTTATATATAGTCATTAAACTCCACTACTAGGCCTTCCTTAACTGTTAAGGCCTTCCTAATGATGACTCCCTAGAGCTTACTGAGATTCTGGAGTCATTAAATAATTATTGGATTCTTCAGCTTAAGAATGGTGTATTTAGTGAATTCTTACTCATTGAAGAGTAGTGAACTATATGGGTAACTCCCTACTCACCAGCATATTTTATTAGCTAGATCAGCTATGATGCAGCAGTTTATTGTTCTAATACTGGCTTCATTAAATTCCATGTCTGTAGTACTCACAGTATGTGTGCCATACACTGAGGTCCTCAGCTCTCTTTCTGAGATAAATACACTATCTTAATTTAGTCCTCAAAACTTAAAGCATTTTATTACTCCTTATGAATTCCTGCATGTCTCACTTCATAGTCTGATTCCCTGTTCATCTTTGGACATAAGTCCTCCCAGTTCTGTGAAACATTCCCAGGCACCCTGAGTCGAAAAAGCGAGTATGGGGCGATCATGTGCAAGTGGAGACTTTCAGTGTCTCTGCTTCCTGTCCTGATTTTGCACCCATTTCTAGGTTATGGGCAGGGTTCCAGTTTTCAGGAATTGTTGCCTTTGCTAAAAGCTGTTGCTTTCCAATGCAAACAGTGTTGGTATGGTTTCGAAAGTTCCCCACTGCTTTTGCCATCCCCACAGTCAAATGTCTTTGCCAAAAGAAATAATTTCCTTTATTTCCTGATTAAATATTTAACATTCTATAAAATTTAAAATCATACCAAAAAACTATAAATATCCTGAATTTTTTATTGCTTTACTTCCAAGCAGCTGGAAGTAATTACAGATGCTATCATATTCGTGTATCCAGTGACTTGTTTATTCATTTAATAAATTTTTATTGAGCATCTGTTATATGCAAAGCATTGCTCTAGGCACAGGGACCAGCAGTGAGGGGATGAAGCAGAAATGGGAAACATGCATAAAGCACTTTTTTTTAAAAAAAAGATTTATTTATTATTTATTTATTTATTTGAGAGAGAGAGAGAATCTCAAGCAGACTCCCTGCTGAGTGTGGAGCCTGATGCAGGGCTTCATCTCATAACCCTGAGATCATGACCCAAGCTGAAATCAAGAGTTGGACACTTGGGGCGCCTGGGTAGCACAGTCGTTAAGCGTCTGCCTTCGGCTCAGGGCGTGATCCTGGCGTTCCAGGATCGAGTCCCACATCGGGCTCCTCTGCTGGGAGCCTGCTTCTTCCTCTCCCACTCCCCTGCTGTGTTCCCTCTCTCGCTGGCTGTCTCTCTGTCACATAAATAAATAAAATCTTAAAAAAAAAAAAAAAAGAGTTGGACACTTAACTGACCAAGCCTCCCAGGTGCCCCAAACATACCTAAAACCCTTCTGCTTCATAGTGAAGTATACTGTTGTCTTGAAGAAATACTTGTGCAATTCAGTTGTGAATTAAATATCTGCTTTTGGGGGCACGTGGGTGGCTCAGTCATTTAATGGTCTGACTCTTGATTTCAGCTCAGATCATGATCTTGGGTCGTGAGATGGAGCCCCGCGCCAAGGCTCTGCACTGGGCATGGAGCCTGCTTAAGATTCTTTCTCTCCCTCTCCCTCTGCCCCTCCCCCTGCTCATGTTCATGCACTCTCTTGCTCTCTCAAATAAATAAATATATAAAATAACTGCTTTTGTTATGGAACACCATTTTTATATGAAAGAAGGCCGTATAGATAAACTGGTTATTCAGACTCAGCTACTTGGAAGATATTTTCTTGAAAATGAGCAAAGTGAACCTATCACTTAAGGGAAACAACTGAGAATACTTTTGGCCAATGATAAATAAAATTTGATCTTTCAAGTGAAAATTACAATTTTGGAAAATGTGTCGGTCACTATAAGCTTCACAGCTTCCCAATTCTTAAGGATTTTTCTGAAGAGATCAGTGGCAGTAGTAATGATAATAATTTTTTAAATTATATAATAAAAAATATGTAACATTTGAAAGGTTTGTCTAACTCAGTGAACCAATGTTTTCCAAATGACCAATGCATGATGTTACAAAATCATGCCGGGTAAAAGATCCGTTCAAAGAACAAAATAAACCAATGGATTGGATTTTTATTTTTAACCTTTTATTTTGAAATAATTTTAAATTTGCAGAAGAGATGCAGGATAGTACATAGAGTTCCTGTATTCCCTTTGCCCAGCTTTTCCCAGTTAACATCTTTCTTAGCCATGATACATTTATCAAAACTAAGAAATTATCATTGGTACAATACTATTAACTAAATTAAAGACTTTATTCAGATTTCCCAGTTTTTCCACTGTTGTCCTTTTTCTGTCAATTTATTGGATTTTAATATATAACAATGCTACAAAAGCCTCCTCCTTTTTTTAACTTCATTTCTTGAGTCTGAATTTTTTTCATACACTCAACCAAAACAAGATTTTGCAACAAATTGAATACAGAAGCAGGTAGGGAATCCATTTGTCTTCTATTAGCCACACATTAAAGAGATTTGCAGAAATGTAAAAGTATACCCTCTCCTTCATACTGCTGTTGAGAATGTAAAATGATGCAGCCACCGTGGAAACAGACTGGCAGTTCTTGAAAAGGTGTGACATAGAGTTACCAGACGCCAGGGATGTACTGTATGGTGACTAACATAATATAATAAAAAATCATTAAAAAAAAAAAATAGAGTTACCAGACGACCCAGCAATTCCACTCCTAGATGGTACCCAAGAAAAATGAAAACATGTCCATATAAAACCTTGCACATAAATGCTCATTGCAGCATCTTTTCATAATACCTAAAAATTGGAAACAAACAAGTCCATTAACTGAAGAATGGATATGTAAAAAGGTGGTATAAAAAAAATAAAGTATATCCGTGCTACAACACGAACCTTGAAAACATTGTGCTAAATGAAAGGCAGGCACGAAAGACCACATACTGTATGATTCCATTTATATGAAATGTCTACAATAGGTAAATTGATAGAGTCCAAAAGTAAATTGGGGTTGCCTAGGGCTGGGGTGGAGAAGGTTAGTAGATGACAACAAGAGTATGGGGTTTCTTCTTGGGGTGATGAAAACGCTCTAGAATTGATTGTGGTAATGTTTACACAGCTCTGAATATCCTAAAAGCCATGGAATTTTACTCTTTAAATGGGTGAATTGTACAGTATTTGAATTATATCCCAATAAAATTGTTATTTAAAAAAAACATGCCATCTTCTTACTACATTGTTTTTGTTTTGGAAAAGATATTTTTCATAAAAATGTTTTTATGTGAACACATGAAAGGTTTATTGTTTTTTAAGTGAATTAATCACATTTTTAAATATCTCAGTTGTAATTCCTAATATGGTAAATACTGATGGATGTACCTACATAAACAAAAGCTATTTGGGTATATAATTTTTGAGTGTAAAAAGATTCTGAGACTGAAAAGTTTTAGAACCATTGTAGTAGAAGGAAAGAGACAACAAACATAATAAATAAGAACATTATCCACAGACTGTACTTGAAATCTAATCCATTCTGGGAGGCATGTTGGATAGCAGCAGCCGATCTTCCATTATTTAAATGGGAAAAATAACAATGAATTCTCAGACATCCAAGAAACCTCCACCTATTTCCTCAGATATTACTACAACAGTCTTAAATATCTATACGACCATTCACCAATAATCTTATATTTTAAAAAGAGGCATTTAAATTACTAGGAACCTCGGGGCGCCTGGGTGGCACAGCGGTTAAGCATCTGCCTTCAGCTCAGGGTGTGATCCTGGAGTCTTGGGATCGAGCTCCACATCAGGCTCCTCCGCTAGGAGCCTGCCTCTTTCTCTCCCACTCCCCCTGCTTGTGTTCCCGCTCTCGCTGGCTGTCTGTCTCTATCTCTGTCGAATAAATAAATAAATAATCTTTTAAAAATAAATAAATAAACAAACAAACAAACAAATAAATAAATAAAATACTAGGAACTGGAGCGCCTGAGTAGTTCAGTTGGTTAGGCATCTGCCTTCAGTTCAGGTCATGATCCTGGGGTCCTGGAATCCAGCCCCACATCAGGCTTCTCACTCAGCGGGGAACCTGCTTCTCCCTCTCCCTCTGCCTACCCCTCCCCCACTCATGCTCTCTCTTGAGCACACCAGGAACCTAATTTTTACTGCATTAATACTCCTTAATGTGTATTTTATGTGCTGTAAGTAACGATATTGTATCAGATATAAATTGCTCTGCTTCTATACTGCAAATGAAGATATACTGTTACATAGCTTAAAGATGATATGTAAAGATACTAAAGATAATTTTGAAATTGGACCCAAGTTGGTGGTGCCACAGGTACCTGGAAGAAGCAAGTACTGGGACCCATGAAGAGCATATCTTTGAAGGAGGGTGGGAAAGATGAGAAGTGTAATGCACTGTGCTTTAGAAGTGCCAGTGCTCACTGTGATCCTGTGACTGCCCTGCACCCTATGTCCTGTTACCTGCCCACGCAGATTGGGTTTAACAGGTTTGCAATTCAGATAATGCAACTGGGATAGAAATTTTTACTAGTGTTTATAGCACGTATTTGGATAGCGAGAGTTCAAATAGTGAGGGCTGCTGCTATTAGAAGGAGATATGTCCTATGGGGAAATAAATAAAAGAAGATAAAGGGATGGAGTATGCCAGAGGTGAGGGAAGGTACAAATTATACGTGGTGGTCAGGGTAGGCCTCATTGAGAAGATGACATTTATGCAAAGACTTTGAAGGAGGTGAGGGAGGGAGCCATGCAATATCTGGAGAAAGAACAGTCTAGGTAGGGGGAAACGGCAAGGCAAGGCCCTAAGGCAGGCGTATGTCTGACAGAATCAATAGGAAGGAGGAGGTGGCCAGTGAGGCTGGAGAGGAATGAGAACAGTAGGAGATGAAGTTAAAGAAGTAGGGGGACAGGATGTGCATAGGTAATTGCAAGGTCTCTGGTTTTCAATCTGTGTGAATTGGAGGGTTTGAGCAAAGGACTGATGGTATCACTCTAGCTGTTGTATGGTGAAGAGACTTATAGTTGAGAAAGAGGAATCAGGAAGACCAGTCAACAAGCCATAACAGTGATTCAGGCAAGAGATGAGGGTAGCACCAGAGTTTTTTCTTTTCTTTTTAAAGCTTATTTAAGCCCTCCCTCTACACCCGACATGGGGATTGAACTCACGACCCCGAGATCAAGAGCCCCATGCTACCAACCAAGCCAGCCAGGCGCTCCACCAGTTTTTCTTGAGCAAGACTGTGGGTATAGCAGATTTGGAGGGAAATGTCCAAAAGCCAGCCCTTCGTATTATGTTTGCAATGCCTATTAAACATCCAGGAGGAAATGTTGAATAGATAATTAAATATATAGGTTTAGAGGGAGGTCTGGGATAGAGATATACCCTGAAGAGTGTATTTAATTAAGACCCTAAGATTGGATGAGAGAATTAGGAGTAGGGTGAATATAGAGAACAAGTCTAAGGATTAAGGTCTCAGGCACTCCAACATTAGGAAGTCAGCAAGGAGAGGAAGGACCTGAAACAGAGACCAAGAAAGAGTAGCCAGAGGATAAGAGGAAATCCAAGAGAGTATGGGGTTCTGGAAGCCAGGTGAAGGAAGTGTTGCTGGAAATCAGGAGTGATCGGCTCTATCAAAAGCTGCAGATAGATCAAAGGAGATGAGAACAGATCATTAGATTCTTTAAAGTGAAGATTATTTGAGACCTTGTCAATAGCATTTTTGGTGGACTGGTGGAGATAGGAAGAGTGATTGGAATGCATTTAAGAGAAAATGAAAGAAGAGGACTTCAGGAGAGTAAAAATAGACAACTCTTGAGGTGTTTGCTACAAAGTGAAGACAAGATACAGGTTCGTAGCCAACAGGGCATGTGGGGATGAGAGAGTTGTTGTTGTTGTTGTTGTTGTTGTTGTTGTTGTTGTTGTTGTTTAAGATGAGAGAACAGCATGTTTGTTAGTGGAAATGATCCAGAAAAAAGAGGAAAGTTGATTATGTAGGAGAGGAAAGACTGGGTAGAAGAGCTTTTGAGCAGTGAGAAGGGATGAGCTCTGGTGCCCAAGTGGAACGGTTGAGTTTAGATGGGAGAGGATCCTTCGTCTGTGTAACAGGAGGGACGAAGGGTACATGAGCACAGATGCACTAAGTAGGTAGGTGTGCTGGGAGTTGTGGGAGTCCTTTTCCCCTTGCTTGCATTTTGTCAGCAAAGTAGGAATCAAGGTTATCAGCTTAGAGTGAGGAGAGGTAAGGAGGTGTTAGGGGTTTGGGGGGAAAATGAGAAAGTATAAAACTGTCATCAAGTAGATTAGAAACGTGGAAAGACTTGGGACAATACAGAGTAATTGCCAGGCTGCCTTGTCAGCCCACTACTGATTTGGGGTCTTATATTAAAGACAGACCAGTTCGCCTGATTATATGATTCTCTCTGCGCATGTTCAGCTGGTGCAGTTGGATTTTTATTTTTATTTTTTTATTTTTATTTTTTATTTTTTTGGAGAGAGCAGGAGCAGAGGGAGAGGGAGAAGCAGACTCCCTGCTGAGGAGGGAGCCCAATGCGGGACTGGGATTATGACCTGAGCTGAATGCAGATGTTTGACTGACTGAGCCACCCAGGCGCCCTGCAGTCGGATTTAAACAGGGTTGTAATTTTTACCAAATGAGTATGGCAGACTAGCAGCAGAGCACAGGAGTGAAGTGTGTGTGCAAGAACATGTTTATAAAGATTGACTGTGGCATTTAAGCTGGGTAAGGAGGAAAGGGGGACAACAGGAGCCTGAGGAAAATTGAAACAATGGAAGGATCCTCGGATCGTAGGCCCTGGTGGGTCTGAAGGATTATTGTTGTTGACAAACCAGAGAGAATGAGTTGAAAAGATAGGTGGTAATCAGAGAGTGGGGAGCATGAAACTGAAATTAGGTATTGGTTGTAATTATTGGTAATGATAAGACCCGGAGGGTGATAATGTGAGTGAGTAGCTAAGACAATTGTGAGGACAAGATCATCAGGAGAGAGGGATTATGGGATTGAAGCAGCCAAGGTGTAGGAAAGAGCATGTATTGAAATCATAGAGAGTTATGGCTGGTGTAGTACTGGGGAGAAGAACAGTGAGTGAGGAGCTAAAATCAAGAAATGAGCAAGAATGACTACAGCAGGGAATAGAGGGTAATGTGAACTGAGGGCAGGATTTTTAGAGAGGTGGAGGGGAGAATGTTCTAGAGCTGGTGATGAAAACAAGGAGGACACTTTCCCCATCTCCAGTCCAGTGGTGTGTGGGTTATGGGAGAAAAACGGCCATGATTTGAGAGAGTTACCCAAGAAGCCGTGTCTTCAGTGGAGATGAGGTTTCAGCTAGAGCGGGGTTTTTTAGCAGCGGCACTAGACATATGGGGTCTGTGCATCATAGGATAGTCAGCAACAACCCTGGCCTCTACCCTCTAGAAATACTTCACACGCACACACACACACACACACACACACCAGTTTTAATGACCAAAAATATCTCTAAATATTGCCAAATGGCTCCTGCCTTTGGTTGGAACCACTGCTATATATAAACCACATTTTGAATTCTTTCAGCATTTCTGAGATTCATTTTACAGAGATTTTTTTAAATCAAATAAATCAATAAAGTCAGGTGAAAATTTTGTCAAGAATCTTGTTCGTAATAGTAGTTACTACAAAAAGTGTTATCTAACAGATGAGGCAGAATTTCCTTTATTATTTTTCAGTGGTATGCTATAATACTATTCTCGTTACAAAACACTGTGGTGAAATATTGTATTTAGATTTTCCTTCCTGCATTAAACAAAATTTGCATTTTGTAAAAACAAAAATTAGAAATGGATATAAAGCCTAAATGTAAAAACTAAAATTATAGAATTAAAAGGAAACAGCAGACTATCTGCTCCAACACAGCAGAGTAACTTCACAATCTTAGAGTAGGCAAAGATTTCTTAGCTAGGACCCAGAATGCATTAACCACAAAAAAATAATAAAGTATACTTGATCAATATTAAATACTTCATCAAAAGACCATTAAGAAAATGAGTAGGCAAGAAAATATTTACAATACATATATCTGACAAGTGACTTGTATACATAAAAAAAAGTCTTACAACTCAAAAACAAGTTAAACAAACCTGGATGAAAATATTTGACCAGGGACCTCATACATGGCAGTTTACAAATGATCAATAAAGTAATGGAAAGGTGCTTAATAGTAGTAGTCATCAGGGAAATGCAAATTGCAACCACAGCGATACTCCACTGTATGTACCCCTTAGAATCCGTGAGTCAAAGCCTGATCACACCAAATGCTGGTGAAGATACGGAGTAATTGGCGCTCTCATACACTGCTGCTGGGGGTGGGAATGGTACCAACACTTTAGAAATTGGTCTGGCAGTTTCTCATAAAGTTAAACATACATCTACCCTAAGACGCAGCAATTTTCTTTCCTAGGTGTTTGCCCAAGAAAAAGTAACACATATGTCTACACAGACTTGTAACAAGAATGGCAGCGTTAGCCATAATAACCAAAAACTAGAAACAACCCAAATGTGAATGTTCAGCAACAGTAGAATGGACAAAATGTGCTATATTCATAGAAAGGAATTCCACTCGGCAGTAAAAAGGAATAAACTAATACATGCAACACCCTGCATGAACCTCAAAAAATGATGTTTAAAGAAGCCCAACTACAAGAGTACATACCATATGACTCCATTTATATGGAATTTTAGAATTGACAAAACTAACGTATGGTGGAAGAAATCAGAACAGTGCTTACCTCTGAAAGAGTAGTGTAGAACTGTTTGGGAAGGATCACAGAGTTTTTCTGGAGCAATGGAAATGATGTACGTCCTGAGACAGATGTGGGTGACACAGGTATATGCATTTATCAACTCACTGATCTGTGTACTGGAGATCTGGGCATTTCACCGTGTTTAAATTAAACCTCAATTTTTTTTTTTGGAAAAAGTAATTTATACAAATTTACTGGTATTCCTTAGGCCCTCCTGTTGATCTCTTTTTACACTTCGGGAATAGTTTGGCCCAACTTTATTTTTAGAGCTAAAAATGCTGGGGTAGCTAGCCCGTTGTTAGTTTGGAAGGGGTAGGGCTGAAAGGAAAGTTTCCTGGGAAAAAATTAAACTGAGACCTGAAAGATGAGGGCCTTAGGTATGTGTAGAAGCATGAATGAGCATCCAAGAGGGGAAAAAAAAAAAAAAAGGCATGTGAAAAGAAAGGCCCAAAGACAAGACAGTGCTGGTGAAGTGTCAATTTGAGAGGAAGAAGGGAGTCAGAGGTGAGTGTGGGGAGGGTACTGCTACCCGCACGGCTCTTCTTCGGGAGTGTTAGGAGACCTCCCATGCAAGAATAAATCACTTTCATGTGAAAGTGAAAGCCTTTCATGGACGCACAACACAATACATATAAAATCATACCTATGATGTGGCTTGATTTTAATGAGTTTAACGAAAACCGATGAAATAAGAATATTTGTAGAGGGGCGCCTGGGTGGCTCAGTTGTTAAGCATCTGCCTTCAGCTCAGGGCGTGATCCTGGCGTTCCGGGATCCAGCCCCATATCAGGCTCCTCCGCTGGGACCCTGCTTCTTCCCCTCCCACTCCCCCTGCTTGTGTTCCCTCTCTCGCTGGCTGTCTATCTCTGTCAAATAAATGAATAAAATCTAAAAAAAAATCTAAAAAAAAATATTTGTAGAGTTTAAAAGTTGTTTGCAAACTTATTATTTCTTTTGGTCTGATTTTTGATGATACACATTTGACCTATTTTTTCTTGGTTTCAGGGTTCAAAAAGGATTCTTCGCTCCAATGAGATCATCCTTCCAGCTAGTGGACTGGTGGAAACAGAACTCCAATTAACCTTCTCCCTCCAGGTGAGAATCTACTCAATCTTTGTCACTAATGTCCAGTCTAGTCCCTAAATAGTCCTTTAATCTGGAGACTGTATAATCCAAGAGCAGCCATAGCACAATGAACTCAGGTCACCCAATGAATTGAGCCTCTAGAGCTAGCCTGAAGGACCAAAGCGATCCCTTAGCTGGCCACAGTGAGGATGCTGAGACCCAAGTTCTTTTCCTTTTCCTTGGTTAAGGCTGTTAGCCTACCCACCCTTTCTCAGCCTACTCTCAGCCCCATTACCTCTCCTCGGGAATCTACAGCCCACGCCCCAGCTGAATGTTTCCCCTTCAGTCTCTTTCTGCCCCCATGTTGTAATCTCAATTCCTTCCCTTCTCCTCCTTATCCCTCTTTAGTATGTCTCTCTGGCATCATAATCCCAGGAGCCCAAACTGAAGCACATGGAGAAAACACTTGGTCACATCACAAGGAAAAAGGCTCTTTTCTTTTTTCTTTTCTTTTTTCTTTTTTCTTTTCTTTCCTTCTTTTCCTTTCTTTCCTTTTCTTTTCCTTTTTTAAAAGATTTTATTTATTGGAGAGAGAGTGAGAGAGAAAGCATGAACCAGGGGCGTGGGGTGGAGGGGCAGGGAGAGGGACAAGCACACTCCCCCCTAAGCAGGGAGCCGACAAGGGACTCAATCCCAGAGCCCGGGATCGTGACCTGAGCCAAAGGCAGACACTTAACTGACTGAGCCACCAAGAGGCAGTTCTCTGAACATGTGTATACCACAGAGCTGCAGAATGGAAGTCAGGCACCATGGAGAATCAGACCCTCAGCAACTTAATGGTGGTTCCTTCACCCTTGGTTCCAAGCCTTGTAAAGACCGGAGACAGTGGGCACATAAAAGTTGCACCGCATATCCTCCAGCAGGACCAGAACACACTAAGGACTTTTTTTTTTTTTTTTAAGATTTTACTTATTTATTTGAGAGAGAGAGAGAAAGCACACACGCACAAGCAGGGGCAGAGGGAGAAGCAGGCTCCCCACTGAGCAGAGACCCAGATGTGGGGCTTGATCCCAAGTCTCTGGGATCATGACCTGAGCCAAAGGCAGGTGCTTAACCGACTGAGCCACCCAGGCGCCCCAGGACCCCATGCTTGACTCATTTGTACTTGGCAGTATCCTCATTTCCTGAAGCGAGATGCCAACAAGCTACAGATCATGTTGCAAAGGAGAAAGCGCTACAAGAACCGGACCATCCTGGGCTATAAGACCCTGGCTGTGGGACTCATCAACATGGCAGAGGTAAGAGGAAACATCTGTAGCCTTTAAGTCGGAGAGCCCAAGAGAGACACCAGGCCCAGCTAGTGGAGCCCAGCAAATGATTTTCCTAGCCTACCGGCTGGGTGTTTTATTTTATTTTGTAATTCAGTTCTTTTATTGGAAATTCAGAATATACCTCTTTTTATCCAGGTACTTTCTCCCTCACAAAATGTTTTTCTTTAAGTTTAAAAGAAAATTCAAACGTACAGAAAAGTTTTAAGAATAGTATAAAAAATTCCCATATACTGTTCATTTAGATTCTTAAGTGCTAACATATTACCATATTTGCCTTATTTTCTTCTCTATATATGAACATTCATGCATATTATTTTCTTCTCTGAACCACTGAGAGTAAGTTGCAGACACAATGCCCTATTACACGTTAATACTGCACTATGGTAATTCCCTAAAAATAAGAATACTCTCCTGTGTGGTCAGCACCATACCCACTGTAAAGATCAGGACATTAACACTGATACAAGATCACCATCCAACCCACAGTCCCCATTCACATTCTGCCAAGTGTCTCAGTAATGTCCTTTACAGGCCCAGGATTTAATCCAGGATTACGTGTTCATTTAGTTGTGCCTTTTTAGTCTCCTTCAATTTTCAACAGTCCCTCAGATTTTCCTTGTCTTTCATTCCCTTGACATTTTTTTAAGAGCACAGGCTTTAAAAAAAAAGAAAGTACAGGCTGGTTACCTTATAGAATGTTCCTCAGTTTGGGTTTGTCTGATGTTTTCTGAAAATTAGATTCAGTTTACGCATTTTCGGCCAAATTTCCACAGAAGTAATGCTCTGTTCCTCCCAGTACAAGATGGGCAGTGCTCCACGTCGATTTGTTCCATTTCTAGTGAGATTAGCTTTTATTGCTTGGTTAAGATGATGTCTGCCAGGATTTCCAACCTAAATTAATACATTTTTTATATTTACCAATGAAAAAATATTTTATAGGGAGATATTTTGAGACTGTGTAACAACCTTTTCTCTCCTCGTATCTTGACCAGCTAGTTTTAGCATCTATTAATGATTCTTGCCTGAATCAGTTATTATTTTGATGCTTCCCAGACAGTGACTTTCTAATCCCATCATTCCTGCTATATATATTAGTTTACTTTCTGTTGTAAGACAGAGCTTTCTCTTCTTCCCCATTTATTGATTGGTTCACTTTTTGTATTAGTTATGGACCTATGGATTCCTGTTTAATTCAGTGGGGTTTAATCTGTAACTGTCATTATTTATTTTGATGCTCAAATTATCTCAGATTTGGCCAGTGAGAGCCCCTCCAAGCTGGTTCCTATATCTTTCTTTTTGCATGTCCCACCATTCTTTATATATTTCTTTACTTTCTGGTATAAAATATCATCTTGTACTTTCCCTACCCAGCCTTGGAATGAACTGATTCTCTGAAGAGTCCTGATTTCTTTTAGTGGAGAATAGTATTTAGAAACCAACATTTGGGTACCAGAAGTATTCATTTTCCCAGTTGGGGTGTCATTACTTCTACTCCCTCTCAACAGACAGAGCTAGAAAATACATCTCCGTGTGTGTATATGCACTCATACATACATACATACACACATCATGCCTGTGTCCCTGTCTTTGCCTGTCTATCTGTTCATGAGCTCACATTCCAGTCAATTCCAATGCAACACCATTGGGCTTATTCTAGCCTTTCCCTTTTCCAAAGCTCTAATTCGCTCCTCCAACAGGATGAAAGCAGGTTCCCATTATCCTCAATATGTTTGCTCATTTGTATAGTTCCCTTATGTGCCAGGTAAATCATCTCAACCCTGACAAAGGGAAAGAATAAAGGGGCCACAAATCATTTTTCTTTTTATTATTTTTTTAAGCTGAAGCAGTACTTTATTGTGACTACAAAACACCAATTCAACAAGGCATGTAATGTTACATGGAAATTCAAACAAGTGTCTTTTTGAACAGATATGTCTGTAGCAGGCCCACCTTTTCAGGTTCTTTTTTTTTTTTTTTTAAGATTTTATTTATTTATTTGACAGAGAGAGAGACAGCCAGCGAGAGAGGGAACACAAGCAGGGGGAGTGGGAGAGGAAGAAGCAGGCTCCTAGCGGAGGAGCCTGATGCGGGGCTCGATCCCATAACGCCAGGGTCACGCCCTGAGCCGAAGGCAGACGCTTAACGACTGAGCCACCCAGGCGCCCCCACCTTTTCAAGTTCTTAAAAACAAATACTCAAACCAAGAATCAAAGAATGCATCAGAGCAGTTTTAAAAAATTACATATTGGGGTGCCTGACTGACTCAGTGGGTGGAGCATGCAACTCTTGGTCTTGGGTTATACATTCAAACCCCACATTGGGTATAGAGATTACTTAAAAATAAAATCTTAAAAAAATTACACCATCACGAAGGCGTATATGTGTATATATGTATATGTGTATATATATATATATATATATATATATATATATATATATGTAAACTGTACTAGTAGCAAGGCTTTCTGATCTATAACTTTTGGCAAATTCCTTCAGAAACAAATTAGTATAGATACCAACCATAAAGTGAAAAAATGCTTTCTTCTATGGAAACAAAGAGCCAATTTGAAAGTAAATCTATGCAGAAAATACCATTACCTCCTGTGAAGGAAGCTGCGTATGGGTGGAGATCCCCAAGACACAGCAGAGTTTCTGTTTTCAGAGATTCTGCTCCTGTAGGGGCCATGACACACATTCGTCTCAAACATCACGGTGGATCCCAGCGAAGCCTTAGTAATGTCAAGCGAAGGAGCCTCTATGAAAAGAGGTGTTGTCAATTCCATCCAAATAACACAAGCTCTCAGGAGCAGAAGAATTCAAGGAAGACCTCCATCTCTCTTTCTTTTCTCCCCTTCCCCAAGTTTTCTTGTTTGTAATCTCCCTACATCTATAGCCAAAAGATACTCAATTCGGTCCTTTTTCAAGGATTTTGGGAAAGCAATCTGTGAAGAAAATCCCTTTAGTGGGGAGGGGTGTTCAGTCATGTCAAAGATCACTCTATTTGACAAGCTCCACAGGAAAACCATCCCGTCCACAACCTATCCGTGCTCCTCCTGGCTGAGGTCAGGCTAGCCGATAGATTGCCTCGTGTATCCAATAGGATGACATTTCATTTGACTGAAATTCTTTACGTATACACATGTATGTATTATGTTTACAGAGTTTCATCACGTGAAATGAAATTATGTCATTATGTATTTGTTGAGGTCTAAGACCCCAGCTTGGCCGTACTCTGAAGAATTGTTCTTTAAATGCTTTGTCTGCAGACGTTTTACATGATACTTGTAGATTTTCAGAGAAGGCCCCATTTGACTGAAGTCCTATCAGCATATCATTTCTTGTCATCAATAGCAGGGATTTTCCATCGATTTCCTGTTCCTGAAAAGCACTAGCTTGCTTCTTAAATCCTGCCACTCGAAAATAGTTGACATCCATCACAGTCCTGTCTGCAGGATCTGGTGGCCTCCCATTCTTCATGGAACTCCCCACGTGGCTGGTACCAGGAGGCTTTCCCCCCTGTGCAGAGCTCAGTGGCTGACACATGCCCAGCCCCGAGCAGCCAGCCCACAAATCAGTTTTAACTTATGTCTGCTTTAGTATATTAAATAGGAAAAATTTTGTGACCTTAATAAATAGAATATGTGAGATAGTCCCAGCCCATCTGTCTTTCCTCTTCAGGTTTTGAATCAGTATGAGGGACCGTAGGGACTGAAGTATTATGGATACCACATTTCCCCACCTGTGTCAAGCCCTTCCATTTTCTCAGGTCCTCTAGGTCCTTTTCCCCATTGCCAGACACAGGTGACCACCATCTGCAGGCTGGCCCCACCCAGCCAGGAGAACTAGTTCTCTGTCAAGGACTAATACTAAAATGTAGTCCTAGAGATTAGCCATCATTTTCAGTCTTGAGCCTTGATTTTTATTTTTAAGTGCAGGGCCTGACCAGTGGCTGGCCCTTCAAGTAAGACCTTAAAGGTATTAATAGAACAGTAACCTTGGATTTGAAAGATAGTGAGAAAGAAAATGTATGAGCACAGTGCCACTCCTATTGGCTTGCACGTCCATTTGGACTTATGAAAATGGACAACTCACCTCCCCTAGTAAGGCGTTTGCATTGCTGCCCTGTGGTCTCAGGTGATGCAGCACCCTAATGAAGGGGCCCTGGTGCTTGGCCTGCACAGCAACGTGAAGGATGTCTCCGTGCCTGTGGCAGAAATAAAGATCTACTCTCTGTCCAGCCAGCCTATTGACCATGAAGGAATCAAATCCAAGCTGTCTGGTAAGATGTATGCAGTATCTGGAGGCCCTGTGGGTCAAGAACAAACCCATCACCTGCTCCCCATCCTGGGAAAGCTAAACAAGCAGGGCCTAAAATGTTCCTATGAAAGAGAAGTTTAGAGATCCCTGAGAATAGAATGGCCTACAGTGGCTGTGGCCCTCTCCTCTACCCCAGCCATATTTCTACCTGACGGGAGCCATGATTCCAGCCAACCAGACTCTTCACATTGCAAAGTTGTCTTACTAAGGTTACTCTTTCCAGATCGTTCTCCTGATATTGACAACTATTCTGAGGAAGAGGAGGAGAGTTTTTCATCAGAACAGGAAGGCAGTGATGATCCATTGCATGGGCAGGTAACTTTCCACAGCCCCTCATGTGTAGTGTCTGAGAAATGTTTCCAGACCCTCCTGGGATTTCCCAACTTCATTCCATCCACCTACCCCCTTAGGACCTGTTCTATGAAGATGAAGATCTACGGAAAGTAAAGAAGACCCGGAGGAAACTAACCTCAACCTCTGCCATCACAAGGGTGAGCCTCAGAGGTCTGGGGAGTGTTTTAGCTGAGAGTTTTAATTTGGAGGTAGGATGGGAGTGGTATATTGAAACTTCCTGGCGTCTTTTGAAAAATCTGCACGTGGAGGTTCTGGAGGTTCTGATAACACCCCTTTATCTCCTCCTCCTCCACCACCACCGCCACCTAATTAAGAGTCACTGTTGTAGAGGAGCAGTGCTACTTACAGAGCGTGTTATATTTTTCAGGTTATCTCAGGATAGAAAATAGGCTGAGAAAGCTTGTTTTAGACTTTGGAACAGGTAATGCTTCCTCAAGAAGCAGAATGCCTCAGACATCCCTTGTCCCCTCTCCAGGCGACTACTTCAAATTGCATCCTGCCTACCACATAGGCTGACCCAGTCTTCTGTAGGGCTATCACCATTTTTAATTGCTTTAACCCAGAAATAATAGGCTAGTGCTTAGAACTGTGGGTTTGGTAAGGTTTAATTACATTGGGTAGAGTTCCTGCCTTAATGGATCCATAACCTTAGAAGCCAAATGCCTTTGAATTGTGTCTCCTACATAAGATTTCCTCAAGAGTCACTATTTTTGGTGAAATTAGAATGCTGGACTGAGACCCTATTAACCTGGATTTCTAGGTTAACTTTGGGGTTTTGTTTTTGGTTTTTAAATTTAATTTAATTTTAATTGCAGTATAGTTAACCTACAGTGTTATATTAGTTTCAGGTGTATAATATAGTAATTCAGCAATTCTATACATTACTCAGTGTTCATTGTGAGAAGTGTACTCTTAGTCCCCTTCACCTATTTCACCCATCCCCCCACCCACCTCCCTCTGGTAACCACCAGTTTGTTCTCTATAGTTCAGAGTCTGTTTCTTGGTCTAGGTTAAATTTGACTGATTCTGGAATTCCTGTGCTGAAGTGTGGGAGAGTGTAAAGTGCTAGAAACTCAGTTTCATTTTTCTCCAGACACATCCTGATTGTCTAGTGCAGAATTAGCCTAGGGACCCCAAGAGCAGAGATTCCCATCACCTGCAGGAATGAAGTAAATGTAGGCAGACCTTCCAAATGTGTTGCGTCTGAGCCTGGCATTCACAGTGAAACTGCACTGTCATCTCTCCATGCATCCTTAAGTATCACTGGGCTTAAATGTAAATCCTCAAGACTATGGCCTTGATTTCCCTCATTGAATAATGAATGACTAGAGAGCGTGAGAACTGTTCTGTTGTCCTTGGGTATCTAATCCTTGATTGGCACTCCAGAATGGCCTGGGGAAGGCATGTCCCCAGCCTCAGACGTCTTACGTACTCGAAATGGGAAGAGGCTGGAGGATCACTCTGGGTTGTAGCTCCTTATGTTAAGTTCTTCTTTCTCCTCCCTCGTAACCACGGAGAGGCCCTGCTTGCTTCCCACAGGGTGCCTCCTGGAATCACCTTTCCCTGTGGTCTCCTATGAAGCATAGCTTCACCCTGTTATATGACCAGAGTTCAGGGCTCCTATTAATATCCTCTCCCTCAAAGGTTGTTCTTTTTGTTTTTGTTCTTTTAGCTCCAGGCACTTTCCAGTCAGATTACCAGACTTAGTAATGGTTCTTTGGTTTCTGTCTCCTTTTGTACACAGGCATTCTTCTGTCCTTACCAAAGATACTTTGTTCTGGATACACTAATTGATTTGCTGTTTTTTTCTCTGCTGTGGATGCCCTTTCCACCTTTGGAAGCCCTGCTTTTTCTTGAAGGCCTGGCTCAGTCTTACTTGCCAGTTAGTCTCTTCCATCCCCAGATGGCAAGTCTATCATTCAGTCAGGAAGTATTTAGGACCCATCATTGTGCCTGGAGTTAGAGACATAGAGATAAGAAAGGCCTAGTCCGTGCCATCAAGGAGATCACAGTGTCTGGACACAGACAGCATCTAAACCAGCTGTACAACACAGTAGAGTAGGTGCTAGAAGATAGAGCTTGATGTAAGGGACACCGATGGTGCTCAGGGGAAAGTGACCGACTCTGGGCAGGAGTGCCAAGAGAGCTTCACAGACCAGATGCCGAGAGATGGGTTTATAAGGATAAATAGAACATCACCAAGTGGATTGGGAGAGAACGTTTAATCAGGACAGAAGACACCGTATATGAAGGCCCAGAGGTGTACAGCAGCATCGCATTCTTTACAGAACTATAAGCAGTTTCCACTTGAATGGGGGGGTGTGAGGTGTTCAGTGGTGAGGTGAGGCTAGAGACAGGCAGGACAGCCCTCAGACAGACATGGGCTTGATTCTGCAGCTTTCTTCTCCGGGCACTGGGGGCCAGTGAAGACCTCTAATCTGGGGAATAACGTCATGAGATTTGCATTTGTAATGATCACTGTGGGCTCTGGAGAGAACAAGAGTGGAAACTAGCTGGGAGACTGAGGGTGGGGGAGTGGTGGTTGAAGGCCATTGCAGTGATCCCACAGAGATGTGGGGAAAGAGGCCTGAAGGAAAGCAGTGGTATTACAGATGAAGAAGAGGGTAAGAGTTAGTGAACACTGGGCTATGAGGAGATAGGGGAGGGAAGACACTCTAGGTTCAGAGTCCTGTGATCAGGGGGCTGGTGATAATGGTACCCAGGATGGGAACACAGGGAGAAGGTGATAAATTCTTGGAAATGCTGGGCTTGAGGTGCCTGTGTGGAAATCATCAAGCACCACCATGGATCTGAAGGATGGAGAAAGGGATGAGCTGGAGATGCGTGGGTGGTAGAGGGCCCTAGGGAGGGATGAGACCCACCATCTATGCCCACAGCCCTGGGAACCGCTCCGGCATTAACCATGCGCATGCCTGCTTCCCTGGTGGGTTTTACGTGCCAGGGAGTGGAAGCTGTTTTCCCGTCTTCGTGACTTCCCACAGTTCTTTACAAAAGTGGGCTCTGGATCACTCTGCCGGCTTAAATTGGTCACCATCCACAGGTGGGTATTGTTTGAGAACTTTTGTGCAATTTGTTCCTACAGCAACCTAACATCAAACAGAAGTTTGTGGCCCTCCTGAAGCGGTTTAAAGTTTCAGATGAGGTATGACCCCTTACTCCCGAGGTTGATGGTGAGTAGAAGTCCCTGAGTTTCACCCTCGTTCCTGGAGTTCATTCTTTCCTGCCACTGGGAGTCAAGACTGCAGGACCCCCAAGTGAGAGAATAGCTAAAGAAGGGCTTTAAGCTACTTGAAAAGAGAAAGAACGGCTTTCCATGTAGCGCCCAAAGATTCATGGTACCTGGAGATGGGGGTAACATGGTTATACTCAACTATTGGTTAATACCACCCTTTTGGTATGGGGCATTAATAACACATCCAGTTGTTGTTGTTTAATTTTCCCTCCTATGAAAAGGGGAACATTGTGCACAATGGCCTGTGAGGTAGGAGTGTCCTCAATGGTCAGCCGTTAAGTAACCAAGAATTGGCCATTAATAGAGAAGCAATGTCCTCCCTGGGCTCTGACCGGCCTGCTGCCAGTTTTCCCAGGCTTCTCTTCTCAGTGCACTGGAAAAGAGATGGAGAGGAAAATCGTTCAGAGGTTTCTTTGTCCTTCCGTGGGCTCCTCAGGAAAATAGAACCAGCCTGCACAGGGTCACAGTCTTCTGGGTTTTCTTGCACCTGTTCTTTGGCACAGGTACGTTAGCACTTCCGCTTTTCTTCCTCATGCCAGGCCCATAGCCTGGAGCTACGGTAGGGAGGCACTAAAAAAGAAAGGTGGTCTCACCACATCCCTGCTCTCAGGATCGAATCACAGAAAGGACACCAAGGTTACTCCAACGAGTGTGAAGCTGTGGCCTGTTTCTTGAGGAGGACTAGTTAAAGAGGCCAGTTGGTACCTGTCCAGGAGGAAAGAGTTGCACATCTACCGTAGTTGTTAATAGAGGTAACCCCAAACTCAAAGGTTTTTTTCCCCCACAGGTGGGCTTTGGGCTGGAACATGTATCCCGAGAGCAGATACGAGAGGTGGAAGAGGACTTGGATGAACTGTATGATAGTCTGGAGATGTATAATCCCAGCGACAGTGGCCCTGAGATGGAGGAGACGGAGAGCATCCTTAGTACTCCAAAGCCCAAGCTCAAGTGAGCCCAAACCTCCTCTACACATTGGCTCCCTGCATCTCTCCTTCCTAAGCCAGAGCAAACTCCTGGACCCCTCCCTCACTTCCCCTCCGTTATCAGGGTATCTTGGCTCCTCACCCTTGCTGAACCTCCAGCTGTCTGGATAAAGATCACTGTTTTTGCCTCTAGCTGACAAAAGTCCTGATAGTCTGGAGTCCTTTGGTCCATGTCCTGCTTGTCCACCCTCTGCCGTGTCCTTCTTCAGCGGGTGTCTTTCAAGCCCGGGTTGTTGATCTTTCTTGAATACCATCACTACCCAACTCTCCATGAGCTGCTGCTCTGGGCCCTGGTGGCCACTGACCCTGGCTGTGCTTCTTCGCCGCAGGCCCTTCTTTGAGGGGATGTCGCAGTCCAGCTCACAGACGGAGATTGGCAGCCTCAACAGCAAGGGCAGCCTCGGCAAAGACACCACCAGTCCTGTGAGCAAGACCAATGGCTATGGGGGTTGGGGAGAGGGACCAGGGGAGTGTTGGGGCTTAGCACTCTGGGTACTCTGCTCTTGGCTCATCTTGTGACCCCAGAAGAGCAGTCTCATTTTGTTTCAACCTTGGGTATCCTAATCAGAGTCCTAGCTAGGAACTTAGTTCTCTTATGGCCATGCTGTGGCTATTTCGGTGTCCTTTTTTGGTCGGTTCCTGCCACAACTTGGAGCCTTCCCTCCCAGAACACACAGTACCTTAAATTTCTCCCTCAACATCTGTCACGTGGTAGCTGGGAGTATGGCATCCTGCCAGTGGTAAGTAATTCTGCTTTCCAGGTAGAGAAAGAACGTAAAGGGGCAGGAAGCCCACGGAGTCTGTTCAGAGACACTGCATAGGCTTTATTCATAGAGGGGGTAGTACATTCAAAGAATTAGGAATTTAGCAGGCAGGTTTCCATTTTGCTGGTAACCAAGAGGGAAGAGTTGCTGTCTCCTTAGCACCGCGAGAGCCCAGCGTCATCCTGGACCACGCTCTGTCCCTGCTTGGGAAAGCTCTCCTAGCAGAGGATCAGAGGTTAGAGACTGGGTTGATGGCTGTATCTACGTCAGGCCCTGGGAAGCTGTTCTTCTCCTCATTTACAACTGTGGTGAAGGAGGTGTTGTGCATGATTTTAGTGTAGTTTCTGGTTTGCTGTTGCAAGCCCTGTGTCTTTTCTGTAGATCAAAGAAACAATCCTTCAAGTCCTCCTGTTCTTTCCACTCTAATAGAGAGCATATGAAACTCACCTTGCAAATAGGTATTAATTGTGAGGAGATGATATGTGAAGCATGTGAGGTACTCCATCCCCTGAAAAGCACTGCGTCTATGGAAGGAAGGGCTGCCGCCTGTCCCAGGGGGTCTGCAGACCCTGTGGCGGATCGTGGGTCTGCATATGGGCTGCCTTACTGCTTGCTGCCAGCAGGTGGGGCTGCCTCCCACCTTATCCCTCTTCCTGGTTAAGACACGGCCAGCACTCTCTGGCCCTAGGACAGTGGCAGAAGGTGGCATTAGTGAGGAAATATGGGATGGAAAACTGCAGTCCACAAGCAGAATCCCTCCAAAAGAGAAGCCTCTGGCATGCCACTTACAGACCCTGCACCCTGTGATCCAGAGCTGAGGCCTTACCTTACTATTTACGTGGCTTGTGGCTGCTCTTTCCGGGGTGGCGGGGGGGTGGGGGGCAGTGAATGGCCTTGCTGAATCGTCATTGTCCATGTGGACAGATCGTTGACCACTACAACCAGATTCCATCTTAAGTATAGATATAAGGGATGACTCTTCTAGAGAGAAACCTGGGACCTGGCCAAAGGAGAACTGTTTCATAGTGTCCTAGGAATGTGGAACGAGGATACTGTAACAAAATGCAGTTAAATTTTTAATTGACATAATGCCCCAAAACACTAAGCGTAACACTAATATGTAATGAATGCTCAGTAAATGCTAGGGATTGTTATTATTAAATGGATGCATTATTTTATACTAATGAAGGTATTTCTGAGTTGATAGAACACGTCTCCAAGTTCTACTTTAGTCTCAGTTACGTGACTAACATGATTCAAAGGGGAAAACCACTGATGCTCTGAGCCTCAGGTGCCTTAGAGTTGGCATAGCAGCCCGGTTAGCTCAAAAGTCAATTGAGTATCAGTCTTTACAATATGATGGCCTAAGGGTCCCTGTCTACGCAGAACATTCATTTGGGTCAAGGTGGGACTGGGTTGAGAGCACGTGCTCTGGAGGCAGGCTTCTGAGTTTGAATCTTGACTCCATCATTCCACTGACTGTGTGATCTGGGGCAGTAGCCAGGCCTTCATTTCCTCATCTACAAAGCACCTGTAAGAAGCACATGTAAGGCAGTGTGAAGATACAATGAGAGAACGCAGGTCAGTCCTCTAGTGCGGTGCTCGACTGACAGGTGGATGGATTTACTACATGGGAAGCAGGCGGTACGTGGAAGCTGCAATGGCTCTTCTCGTTATAGTGTTAGAACCGTTTCAGTTCTGGTCTCCTGAAGCTGTTAGGATCTAGATGTCTTTTTAGTGAGTCCTTCAAATCCTCGTTCTGTTGGCCAGATTTCAAACTTGCTTTGCTGATTCTCTGTGATATTTCTATTTTGAAGAGCCCCATATGTCTCGATGTGGATGTGGAACTTTGGAATCCTTTAGTATGAAAGGCACTTCGGGAATGACAAAGCAAGCTGTGCTTTTACACAGAGAACTTCCAAATGTATTAGGGAAAAAATACTGAGATGGTGCATATGGAGGCAGGTGTGCACATGCTACCCAACTTTTATCCTCTCTCTCTGGTTTCCTTACTGTTGTTATTTAGTGATTTATTTTTCTTTTCTCTTTTTTTTTTTTTTAAGATTTTATTTATTTATTCGACAGAGATAGAGACAGCCAGCGAGAGAGGGAACACAGCAGGGGGAGTGGGAGAGGAAGAAGCAGGCTCACAGCAGAGGAGCCTGACGCGGGGCTCGATCCCATAATGCCGGGATCACGCCCTGAGCTGAAGGCAGGCGCCCAACCACTGTGCCACCCAGGCGCCCCTAGTGATTTATTTTTCTTAATCTTCTTTTTTGTTCCCCAAATTTCAGAGGATTCAGTTTATCACTAGAACCAGAAGGAATTTCTGCTGATACAAATTTTTACAGTTGTTGGAGCATCTGGGTGGCTCTGTCAGTTAAGCTTTCGGCTCAGGTCATGATCTCAGGGTCCTAAGATTGAGTCCCACATGGCACTCCACACTCAGTGTGGAAACTGCTTAGGATTCTCTCCCTCCCCCTCTGCCCCTGCCTGCACTTGATCGAGCATGCTCGTTTTCTCTCTCTTTCAAATAAATACTTTTTAAAAAATAGTACAGTTGTTGAGTTTTCCCAAGACTATGAGCACACAGTAGCAACATAATTTGGTTTTCCAAGCCGATAACAATAGGCTCTGACAGTGCTTCAGTTAGGGAGGTCAAGAGAAGTCGCCTTTCAGCCAAGACTGCCTGCTGCTAAAAGTTATTTCCATTGCACTGTAAATAATGGTGTTAGAGACTAGTACTTCATAAAAATGATAGCCTAAAATACCACGCCACTCTGCTCCTCCCTGCCCCCACAGGAGCATGTATCCCTCCTGCAGCAGCTAGCGTCACCCCGCGGGCACAGTGCTTTGGACTGCCAGCATCTGCCTCCAGTACTACACAATTAGACAGACACAGCTACTGCACAGCTGGTGTTCCAGGGTTCTGGGGTGAGAAAAGCCCTTCGTATTTATAGACATAGACATTTGGAGAATTGGGAGTTTACTCCTGATGGGATTGTTTGGAACATCTAGAAGAGTCAGTAGATAGCCAGCAGGTTCCCTCTAACACCAATCCAAGTGAAAGTTGTTGTAACTTTACCATGGAAACAATTCTGTACCTGTCACAAGGCTTGACAACAGGACATGCCACTTTAAAAACCTCCAGCAAAATGGTGTTATTGCCCCAATTCATTCTCTTTAAATATGTTTAATTCATTTGTCATACTGAGATCCAAAATTGAGTGAAATCATCTTCAGTCTTAGTTTTAAGATTTATTAATTTGAGAGAGAGAGCACATCTGTGTGGGGGGGAGGGTGGCATGGAGGGAGGGAGAGAATCTCAAGCAGATTCCCCACTGGGTGTGGAGCTCCACGTAGGGCTCCATCTCACTACCCTGAGATCCTGACCTGAGCTGAAATCAAAAGTCAGACTCTTAACTGACTGAGCTACCCAGGCGCTCCCCTCTTCAGTCTTTTTTTTTTTTAAGATTTTATTTATTTATTTGACAGAGAGAGAGAGAGACAGCCAGCGAGAGAGGGAACACAGGCAGGGGGAGGGGGAGAGAAAGAAGCAGGCTCCCAGCGGAGGAGCCTGATGTGGGGCTCGATCCCAGGACTCCGGGATCATGCCCTGAGCCGAAGGCAGACGCTTAATGACTGAGCCACCCAGGCGCCCCTCCCCCTCTTCAGTCTTAAATCTGACCAGGACTTTTCCATGATTCTGGACCCTGTTAACATTGGTTATTCATATAAATAATGTGTGATGAACTAGCTGTGTAATCTGAGGCAAACCATCTCAAGATCTGGGATCACAAGGTCTGGTTAAAGTATGTTGGGTTAATCTTGCAGATGGTTTAGGGCAGTGGTTCTCTACCAGGGGTGATTTTTGCCTCCTTCCAGAGGAACATTTGGCACTGGCAGTGACTAGAGACATTTTGATTATCACGCCAGGCAGGGGCAGTGCTGCTGCTGGCATCTAGTGCAGAGAGGCCAGGGATGCTGTTTAACGTCCTGCCGCACACAGCACACATCCCCCACAACAGAGAAGGATCTGGCCCAAAGTGTCAACAGGGCTGAGGTGGAGAACTGTGGTGTAGAATATGGCACAGGGCCTACTTTTGTTATGCTTGTTCATTAGTTTGCCAAATGACCCCTTGAACTTATAAGCCCAATGTTTCTCAGTACTATTTAATTTACTCAGAGGAAGGACTTTGAGTAATTGGGATGAAGTAGATTATCTTTGATCTTTCCCGACTCCCTGGTTTCCAAAGAGATTCACTAAGGCCAGTACCTTCCCTACATCTAAAACCCACAACCCTCAAATTCTCATGACTTTGACATTGACATCTGCACAGCCAGAAACAATATTAGCAAAAATGAAAAATCTAGTCTTATATATCAGTATTTACAAAGTAAATTTTTAATGTTTATGAGAAATACTAGTAAGAGTTGGGGACAAAGGGAGAAATAATTCACACCTAAATGGCTTAGCGTTGGGTATCTTTTTGCTTAGTATATTAATTTGTTTTGAGGGTTTTCTAGATGTTTCTACCAAGCAAAATAAATTTGGCTACCATGGATGTCTTTAGTCTCAAAGTGAAAGACCCGACCTATAAGAATCTCCTTCTCAGCAACTTCTGACAAGCAGAAGAGGCCCCAAATGTCCTTCCCGGATGAGGGTATTTACTGCATCCAGAGTCAGAGACCTTATGGATCCCATACAAAGCCATCTAAACTTCGAGCTTCTCTTTTCTGTGACATCTTGTGAGAATCAGAACTGCTAGGTTCTGTATCTCACTGTGTTATTGATTTAATGATGACAAAAATAACTGACCCTTCTGGTACTTAGTTTTCACAAAAACATACTCCTTATAAGATGAAAATTCCAAAGATTTTATGAGGTCTTCAAATTAAGTGGAAGTATTTTAAGCCTCTCAGGGACCTAGAAAACTGGTTAGAATGGTAGTTACTTGGATTGGTGATGACTAATTATTATAATTTTTGCAGATGGAATTGGCTGCTCTAGAAAAAGTCAAATCTGCTTGGATTAAAAATCAAGATGACAGCTTGACTGAAACAGACACTCTGGTATGTGCGGCTCAGTCCCCTGTTTAACATAGTTTTTGTACCTTTAGAAATAAAGCCAAAAGACCTTCAGGACCACCCTGGGAATTTTGCCTGTATCTGTGGACCTGTGAATGTCCTGTGTTCTCTTTTCTCCTGGAATCCTTACCCATGGAATGTAACCTACCCTGGAGACCAGGTCATTCCCCAAATTAGCAAACCAGAAATGTCCCCATTCTGTTCTTTAATTAGATCTGATTAAATGCTAATTTAGATAACTTCTCACTATCTGTCACCCTTATTTACTTCTGAGAGATGCCAACCAATATCTTCCCCTCAAAAACCATCCCTTCCTCCAGTGTTGCTCTTAGAGTGAGCAGGCAGCCTGCACATTAAATTTCCAAGTTATTATTGGTCAAGTCCTTCCCCTAAGGGACGGGAGCTGCCCAGGAGGGCAGGCCAAGGCCTAGAGAAATGAAATGAATTTCCTGGGGTGCCCAGTTTAGACATTGACTCCACACACATTTACTGGGCAGCTACATGTGCTGAGCAATGAAGATGCAAAGGTGAGAATGTCGTGGTCTCTGCCTTCAAGATGCCACACTCCAGGAGGAAAGCCAAGCTGTGCACATGTGTGCAGAGGCCCTGTGGAGGCTCAGGGAAGAACAGAGTGATTCTGACTGGAGAGGAACATCTGAACTGGGCTTCTCAGAATATGCAGAAGTTCATCCAATGGGACTGGACGCTGGACATGGGGTGGGAGAGAGCAGAGAACTTTACCAAATACCATCTGGGGGTGTACTATGCATTAGCCTCACGGTGAGACCTGGGAGTTGAATGGAATCCAAGGAAGAATTATTTCAGACTTATGTTTCCTATATAAATAATGATGCATTAAAGATCTGGTGTATAACCCAATGTTAGGCTTGATGCAGGTTAATTTAAAACTTTCCACTTGCACGTTATGGTTCACCAGTAATCCAAAAACCCAGCTTCCACTCTTGCCCAACTTTGGTTCATACTGCACTTCCTGATTAAAATGAAATTCCAATCATGTCACTTCCTGATTAAAATTCTCCTTCCTACCTAAAGAAGCCTGATCATCAGGCCAGGTTTGTGCGTTGACACGTAGTTCATAAATGCAAAGGACGGACTGAATAGCAAGAGGCCATACCCAGCACGGTGGGTGTACTCAGTTAAATTAAACAGAAATCTCCCTCATCAGGTGAGCTAGCAGCTATAGAACCATGTGCTTCCAAGGAAAAAAGTGAGTGACTGACTCTCCCTGTGATTGTGATGGGCCCTGTCAGGACCCATGAGGCTCCTGGGTGGTCACTGACAGGGAAGTAACCCTTGCTATTTCCTTTCCCTCCATGGCAGGAAATCACTGACCAGGACATGTTTGGAGATGTGAGCACGAGTCTGGTTGTGCCAGAGAAGGTCAAAACTCCCATGAAGTCCAGCAAAACGGATCTCCAAGGTTCTGCTTCCCCCAGGTACTCAAGATTGGAAAAAAATCTTAAAACATGGGGTAGAATTAAAGAAACCAAGCAGAGGGGTGCCTGGGTGGCTCAGTCGTTAAGCGTCTGCCTTCGGCTCAGGTCATGATCCCAGCGTTCTGGGATCGAGCCCCACATCGGGCTCCCTGCTCAGCGGGAAGCCTGCTTCTCCCTCTCCCCCTCCCCCTACTTGTGTTCCCTCTCTCACTGCCTCTCTCTCTGTCAAATAAGTAAATAAAATCCTTAAAAAAAAAAGAAGAAACAAACAAACAAACAAACCAAGCAGATAGTGCAAGGCTGTGACCATACTTAGCAGAGGCTCATGGCCTAGGGAAGAGTGGGACTAGCCATGGCCCTGGGATCACAGGGGCTACTTAACTACCTCCTTTTCACATCTCTGGCAGCAAAATGGATGGGGTGCACACACCCCGGCAGAAGAGGAGCACACCCCTGAAGGAGCGGCAGCTCTCCAAGCCCCTGAGTGAGAGAACCAACAGCTCTGACAGTGAGCGGTCCCCCGACTTGGGCCACAGCACACAGGTACCCCATCACCCCTCAAGGCTGGGACCCTCTGAGCATCCTTAGACCTTGGCTTCTGTTTTGTCATCTTCCTTGGGTAGTTAGGTAGAGAGAAAAGGAGGAATACTTTGAAATGCCCTGAATAAAAATCTTGAAGACAGATCTAAATCAGAGAAGTCTAACATGTGTTACTTACTACTAGTGTGGGATTGGCTTTGGTGCTGATCTTTGGGGAGCAGAGGAGGGAGCAGGAAACACCAGCATCGTCGCAGCCATCAGCCCCAAGTGGCATTTCCACACCTTGTTCGTTCTGCCTCCTCTGCCCCCATCAGACATCAGGCTGGAGATTGTGAGGTGCATCAGTTGTTCTGGAGGATAGCAGCCATCAAAATCTCACAGGATGTCTCCCATCGGGGCTCAGATACCTTCAGTACTACTCTGTGCCGGTGATAGTGATTTCAAGCTGGCAAATCAACAATATTAAAATGTTTTGATTGAAAGACCTAAGAGTAGGCTAGAAGAGAAGCAGAAGAAACCGGACCTCAGGGATTAGGTCCTCTTTCTGAAGGCCAGTGGTATTGGGGGCTTGGGGACGGAACCTTTCTAAACTGATACACCTCACACAACTACTCTTCCTCTAGAGAACAGCAAACCTGTTTGTTTACCTGATAAATATCACCAAGAGGAAAGTTTGTGTCAATGTGGCTTCCCGAGTATTACAGAGCTGAAACTGAGCTGGAGACCAGAATAGCGTGCCTGGGGCGAGGTGTCGTCCTTCTTGCTAATCACTGTTCCTGACATACCTTTTGTTCCCTGTGACAGCGGGGCTCCCCACACAGCGCTCACTGCCGCTCTCCTTGGTTCTCTCCCCACTGCCCTCATTTTCATTTCTGTGAGCACCTGCTAACTGTTCCCTCCCTCCTCCTTTCCTGGTACTTCATGCTGTATCATTACCCTTTAGGGATGCTGACTGCGTTTCTAGCTTCATCTGCCCTCCCTCTGTCAGGACAACTGCTATGGCTTTGTTCCTGGCATCTGAGTGTGTTCTTTAAGGACTGTGCTTAACTCTTTATCCTCGTCCTTTCCATTTTGCTCTGGCCAGTGGGATACTGAGTCTCCTCCAGAAATTCCTAGTATCTGTTTTCTCTGAATACCCTTGCTCCAAAGATTTTCTACCCTAGTGCCCCCTTCCCTACCCTCAAGCTCCCTGGGGACTGCCTGACAGGTACTTTTATCCCTGCAGATTCCAAGAAAGGTGGTGTATGACCAACTGAATCAGATCCTGGTATCAGATGCAGCCCTCCCAGAAAATGTCATCCTTGTCAACACTGCTGACTGGCAGGGCCAGGTAAAGCATTAAAGATGGCAGGGCTGGGGAGGAGAGGTTCTGGGGAACAAGAGGCAGGACATGGAGAAATAGGAAAATGATCCCCATGTCTCAGGCCCCTCTTCCCTGAACTCAGCCTATGGGTCTGGGCTCTTGTACCGCTTTTGTCACTTTCTGGCCTATAGGACCTCACTTCACTAACTTTCTGTACCTCAATTTCCTCATCTGTAGAAAAGCAGTCGATCGTACCTTCCTTCCGGGGTGGTTATGTGTGGTTTTCCTGTCAGCATAACAGAATAAAGGTAGCTTGAGAGGTACGGAGTGCTATAAAATGCCAGAGGTGGCCCCTAGTTCCCATGAAGGCAGTTCAGAAGAGGCAGAGCCAATCCCCTCTGGCTCCCAGTCACTGCTGTCCACCCAGTTAGATCCTGGTGCCAGAATCCCTCTTTCCTAGCAGCCCTGTCACCTGGAACATAGCCTACAGAGACAGCATTAGAATCTAAAGATTCCTTAGCCTTCCCACATTTCCTGGTTAGCATGTCTACGTGGGTCTAGCCCCACCTTCTCTTCACTGGCAGCCGGAAACCTGACCTCTTCTTTGCCTAGCTTTGGTCTAAAGGACAGAGGACAGGGCCCTGCAACTCTAGCTGGGCCTTGCTCTCTTGGTGCCTGTGGGGGAGCTGCATCCCTGCTTTGTGGCTCACCTGTGTCCCTGCCCTTTCCCTCCCCGCCCCCCAGTATGTGGCAGAGCTGCTCCAGGACCAACGGAAGCCTGTCGTGTGCACCTGCTCCACCGTCGAGGTCCAGGCTGTGCTGTCCGCCCTGCTCACCCGTATCCAGCGCTAGTAAGGGCTTACTTATCTCCTGCCCTTTGGGGTTACCGCTGACCTCATCCTCTCACCCTGACTTCTAAGCAGTGACAGGACTGCCTGGCCTCATCAGACTAAAAATCCTCAGTCGCCGTGTGTTTGGGCAATGGCAGGCCATGGTGCTCTGACATCCCTGCTGGCCCCAGAGGTCAGGGAGTGAAAATGTCATTTTCCTGCTCTCCCTGCCTCCTCACCTGGACTCCTTGACCTGCCACATCTTCTTCTTAAACCCAGGATGAAGATGATCAGGGAGAAAGAACCAGGGTTTTACAAAGGCCTTTTACTCTCACCCCTCTTAACTGTGCCGTGCTGCATGGCATGCAGAGTCGGGGCTTTCCCTCCTTGGGACCTCCCCAGAGGGGCCGGGAGTCCCTGCCAACGGGAACAAGAACTTCGGGCCTTGCAGGCATTTGGGCTTATGCCCACTGCTGACCCCTGGCAGTACTGCCAGACTGTCTCCCATTAGCCTAAGCTAATTCTTTCTTCCTTCTAGATAGTTAGTTACCTGCCCTCTTCGATCCTGGATTTCTCTCCTAATTCTGAAAGCACTGTAGTTTATTGCTTCTCTGTGTATTATTTTGTTTATTGGCTTATTTTTCCCGTGTGTGTTGTTGAGATCAAGTAAAGCCAGAGCTTGGGGCCTTCCTCCAAGCAGGATGCTGGTGCACCTCCCGGATGTGGTTGTGACTCTTCCCTTGCTCCCCAGCTGCAACTGCAACTCCTCCATGCCAAGGCCGGTGAAGGTGGCAGCAGTGGGAGGCCAGAGTTACCTGAGCTCCATCCTCCGGTTCTTTGTCAAGTCGCTGGCCAGCAAGACCTCTGACTGGCTCGGCTACATGCGCTTTCTCATCATTCCCCTCGGTAAAGATGGGGCAGATTTCATTCCTGAAGCAGCATGTTGGGGCTGGGCCCTAGGAAGGGACAGCTAGGGAGACCAAAAGGCCAGGCCCTTATTCTGTCCCGTAACCAGTTCACCTTCTCTTGTTTCCATCTCCCAGGTTCTCACCCTGTGGCCAAATACTTGGGCTCAGTCGACAGTAGATACAGCAGTACCTTCCTTGATTCTGGCTGGAGAGATCTCTTCAGCCGATCGGAGCCCCCCGTATCAGGTAATGGCCCCTTTGCAAGGGATTGAGGCAAGATGCCTCCTGGGTCATGGAGAGCCAGTCTTGGCCAGAGGAGAAGGCCAGAAAAGCATACTTCTTTTCCTTCCTATGGCTCTACCACTCACAATCCCTTTGCATGTTTATTTTTTCAGTAAGTATTTATTAGGAGGAGGCCCATTATGTGCAGCCCTTTTTCACTCTGGATGTTTTTAGTCTCTGCTGTTTGCTCTGCTCCTGTACATCTAGAAATGAGGAGGGTCATGAGGGGGTGGTAAGGAGGACATTTCTAGTTGTAGAAATCAAACATAAGAAGCGAGAATAGTTACTAAGCAGTCTGTTGGTAAGCAAATAACACTGTGCCGACCGTGTCTTTACTCTGAAATACAGAGTAAGAGTGGTAGGGCTTAGAGTGAGCTTGAGCTCTGCAAGGCTGAGGAGTAGTAAATGCATCACCAGACCTTGAAGGAAGTGATGGGCAGAGACTGGTGGAGTGGAGGGGTTCCTCTAGATTATGAGATTGGTTTAAGCAAAACAGATGTGATGTGGGACATGATCAGCCTGGGAAAGAGCAGAACTCTGAGGAACTGCAGAGACTGGAAGGGAGAGAACAGCTCTTTGGTTCATCATTTCTTGTATTCAAAACCCAAGGATCTTTAGAACCTTTCCTCTGTCGCAACTCCTAGGGTCTTCTGATGGGTCTCAAGAAAGGGGATCTCTTTAAGAGGGTTTTCAGCTTTATCTGCTGAAATAGTTGGTAGTTATCTCTTGTCTTTTCTGCAGAGCAACTGGATGTGGTAGGGCGAGTCATGCAGTATGTCAACGGGGCTGGTGTGACACACCAGCTCCCTGTGGCTGAAGCCATGCTGACCTGCAGACACAAGTTGTAAGTTTGACTTCAGGGGATTTCTTGGGAATGGGTTGGGTGGGTTTGATGAATCTTGAGTTTTCTTTGCTTTTCCATATTTTCCTTCTCCCCACTCATTTCCCTTTGTAGGCACCCAAGAGAATATGAGGGACAGAAAGAGACCGTTTTTATACTGGCTCCCATCCAGGCACTCCCCTCCTTGTCCTGGGCCTCCCCACCCAAATGGATACCCACTTAGTATAAGAGAAGTCCATCCTAGGGGCTGACAGTCACACGTGGTGCAGCATGCAGAATCGGGTCTTTTGCCTCCATCTGTGGCTCCTTGTGCCATCCTGAGACATGGTGGAAAGTGTCATGTAGTGTCTGGACTCCCTTGACGCCACAGTAAAATATGAAAAGCTTCTATCCCCAACTCTCCACAGAGTATCACCCACTAACTGTAAGGCTTTCCTTTCTCTACCAACAGCCCTGATGAAGACTCCTATCAGAAGTTTATCCCCTTCATTGGTGTGAGTACTGACTCCCCACTCCTCTGTACCCCACTCACTCTCCTGGCCTTCCTGTTCCTGCCGTCGTGCACGTGCGTGCGCATGCGCGCACACACACACACACACACACACACATAAAGGATTCATCTAGACAGTGGTTCTCATCCAGAAGCAGTTTTGCCCCCAGGGCACATCTGGCAATGTCTGCAGACATTTTTGGTTATCACAGCTGAAGTTGGGGTTCTACTGGCATCTAGTGGTTAGAGACCAGGGATGCTGCTAAAGTTCTGACCACAGGACAGCACCTACAACAGATTTATCTGGCCCCAAAGTCAGTAGTGCCCAGGTCAAGAAATCCTGGGCTGGGATATGCCCTGAGCTGTTTCTTTGTGTCCTCCTTTCCCAAATCATCAGCTATCCCCAGATGAGCACTGGTATCTCATATTTATTACACCAAGCCCAGAACCTAGTGCCTCAGCCTAGGGAGTCATGTCCAGAGCATAATTTTCACGGGCTCCAGGGAAAAGAAAGCTGCCTCAGAAATGAAATAATGATAGATGATATTATGAAGAGAAGTCCAAGAAGTAGGTATTTCCGTCTTCAGGGTCAGATGTACCATTGAAACGAAGGGCCCTTCTTTCACCTTCTATTTCGTCAAAGGAGAATCTCTAGATGAGTTGATTTTGGAAATAAAAGGAAAACTTCTTAGATATCTCTGATGGCAGGTGGTACTGGCTTTCATTTGGCTGTAGCTGGGCCATAAGACCGAGACCAACCAAGAGAGGGATGCCAGAGGTGACAGAGCTGACACCCTGTGGGGCCAAAGCACACCACAAAAGCATGGCTGAAAATTCATATTTCCATGTATGAGGCCATCGAATTTCTCTTCCAAATCAGCTTATATCTTTTCCTGTAATCTCCTAGCTTTGGGTAGGGGGGCATATGCAGACAAAGAGCCTATTCTATGGTCAACCCAGATACTAGATGTCTTGAGTGATCGTGGGAGATCCCTGAGCCTGGAAAAATTCGATTGTCCCTTCTTATGCCTTGCTAAAGCCTGCTGTCTGAAAGTTCCGCTCAGTCCCTGTTAGGCACTGGGGCTGCTCCCCTAAGCCTTGCCAGAGGCTCTGCGCCATGGCCTGTAACCTAGGCTGATGATTGATTTGCGTCTTCATGGAGCTGTGGGTTGCTGCCCACTCTAGCCTCACAGACAAGAGAGAAATATAAAAAAATTTAAAATTGAAACAAAGGAACTGGCAGCTTCATATAATGCCAGGGGAGTAAGGGGAATTATATCCAGGAAGTTGAGAGTGTCAGTGTGTTACTTTCTGGGAACTAAAATAAGGATGCATAGAGAATTTAGGACAAACTTCAGTGAATAGCAGCACTGTGTTCTGAGCAGCCTTGAGGGGACCATCTGCACATGATCTCTGCTCCCCATCAGTACCTAGGGTCCAGTTTCCGTGACCTCGCAGCTCTCCCTAGCACCTCTGCCAGGTGCTAGGTAGGCCCTGGGTCTGCTACTTCACCAGGATTCACCTGCACTTCAAGCCACAACTGTGACATTCAAATAGTCTGTTTCTAGCTGTGCCTTTGCTGGCTGTTGGAGGGCCCTCTCTGTCCTTCCCAGAATTCTCTATGAGAAATCTAAAATTCTTTGGGAAGCTGAAATCAGTACACTGCCTTGAGGTAGGGAAGGGGCAGGGGTGCGTATGACCACCGTCTTATTCATATTCACCCAGATTCCAGCAAGTCTGGAAAGGAGGAAGCTGATATCAGCGCATTCCCTTGCTTGGTTTCACACAAGCAGGCATTCAGAGAGCTCCCCCTCTGCAACACGCTGCCTTACCAAGCTTTCTCACAGTGGCTCTTCACTTCTCTGACATGGGAAGATGGTCTCCTACTAGCCATGTGGTCTTAGAAGAAACATGATCAGAATACTGAAATGGGCCCTGCCTTCAAGGTGGCTTTGCCCTCCCCAGAAATGAGCTATGAGGTCTTGTGTGCCCCCACCTCATTGTTTAGAACTGGGCTTTTTTACATACCTTAAAGATCAGATCTGGGCTGCTCTGGATTTGCAAAGATTTTTAAAGCCTCTCATCAAATAATGTATAGTAATGGCTGTTGTGTCTAATCACCTGCTTCCAACTGGATCGAAATGTGTCCAGCTTTAGTGAGAGGACCTAATGCAATGTCTCTTCTTTCTCCCAGGTGGTGAAGGTGGGTCTGGTTGAAGACTCTCCTTCCACTGCAGGTGAGCCTGGGGCCCTTGTGCTCCTGTGAAGTGAGGTGATGCCTTCCCGGCCTCCTCTCTAGTCCATCAGGCCAGAAGGTGAAGACTTTGGGTGTTCCAAGGTTAAGGCAGAGTTTGGGCACCCTCACTTCCCAGGTGAAGCGGTGGCAGGGGGCAGTGGGGAAGTGTCTAAGGCTCAGTAGCAGCTGAGACTGAGGGGCCCTCGACCCCTTGTCACCAACTGGTCAGGGGTGGCTTCCTCTAGCCAACTGTGTTTGTCCCCCTGACAGGCGATGGGGATGACTCACCTGTGGTCAGCCTTACTGTGCCCTCCACATCACCGCCTTCCAGCTCAGGCTTGAGCCGAGATACCACAGCCACCCCTCCTTCGTCCCCATCCATGAGCAGTGCCCTCGCCGTTGTGGGGTAAGGGGCTCTTGCCCATACCTTTCCTTCCTGCCAAACCCCTCCATCAGGGCCCAGGAACCTGACTGACTCCCCCCACCTGCCTGCAGCATTGCATAACAATGATGGCATACCAAGTGTAGAAGGCAGGATAGGATAGTGGCAAGAACTTTGGAGTTCGAATTCAGAGACTTAGGTCACTAGCCGGGCAAGTGGAACAGCTCTGTACAATGCAGGATAGTTTCTTCCTCATCTGTCTCCCGGGGTCAAAGGGTTGAATGAGACAAATGGCAGAGAGGCCCTTTGCAGCCTGTGAAGTGCTGTGCAGAAGTCTTGCTGGGGTCTGCCCAGCGTGGTGGAGTGTGGCCATAGAAGTCCCGCACACCTGGGTTTGAGTCATGGTTCTGTGTTAGGTCCACTGTATTATCTTGTGTTAAAGAACAAATTACTCAGTGACACTTGTTCAAGCACAGTGAGGGGAGGGGCGCCTGGGTGACTCAGTGGGTTAAGCATCTGACTCTTGATTTCAGCTCAGGTCACGATCTTGGGGTCATGGAATCGAGTCCCATGTCGAGATCCATGCTCAGCACAGAATCAGCTTGGGATTTTCTCTCTCTTCCTGTCCCTCTGCCCCTCCTCCTGCTTGCACACTCCCTCTCTCTCTCCCTCTCTTTCTCAAATAAACAAATAAAATCTTAAAAAAAAAAAACAAAACACAACGAGGGAGACCACATCAGGGCGTGACCATTGAGATAGGTGTAGGGAGCACTGCCATGGATTTTGCAGGGTGGGTGGCTCAACTCCAAACACAGCCTGAACAAGTGGGGATTTCTACCCTGGGAGCAGATATGGATGGAAAATTACCAAGCGGAAACGTCAGGCGTAAGAGGGGTTCTAAACAGTCCTAACAGGATTTTGCTGAGACAAGTCAGGGTGTCAGACATCTCCTGGGGGTGGCGGGGGACGAGGAGCCTGACCAGGTGATCCAGATGATCGGGGGGGGGGGGTTTCTTGCTAACTGTCTTAGCAGGGTTCTTGCTAAAACTGGATTTTACAAGGAAGTACACAAATGGGTCTATGAAAAGGTTTAGGAGCCAAACTAAAGATTCTGAAGTTTACTCCAGCAAAGAACCTACATCACTTGGACAAGTTACTAAGCTTCATTTCCGACTCTGGCTGGGAGTAGAGTGAAATAGCCGTGTCCGAGTTCTGTGAGGCTGTGTGTTGCTGGTGCCCGGCACGAGGGAGCTGCTGCCTTCTTTCATGCACGCAGTCTGTCTGTCTGTCAGCACAGTAGCTGTTTGAGGCACTGGAGCTGTAGCAGTAAATAAGAAAGGCTCGTCCTGGTCCTGGAGCTCGGGCTCCTAGGCCCTGGCAATGGCAGAGCAGCAGAACGTTCAAACTGGGCAGGTTGCAGCAAGCACTGTGAAAAAGTAGTAGGGGGATGGCTCTGAAAGGGGAAAGAATTTCTTTAGGGTCTCAGGTATCGAGAGTTTAGATCAGGTGGTCAGGGTGGCCTCTCAGGAGGCAGCTCTCATGCCAGGCCTGAGCAGCAGGAGCTGACAGGGAGGGTGGAGCAGAGCTCTCCCGGAGGGGACCCGAGGGAGCAGCCCATGAGATGAGAAAAGGGCAGGTGTGGGTCAGGAACACAAATGGGCCCCTGCACCTTCTTCCTCCCTTTTTCCCTTTTCTCTGCCTTGCTTCTTTCTGTTTCTTCTCAGCAGCAGAGAGGGTAGGCACTGGCCGGTGGTTTTTCCAGAAACACCAATGGCAGAGTCATGGTCCCTGAAGAACATGAATATTCTTAGATGGCAAGAGGCCTCCATTGCACTCTATCCTCTCTCACCCCCTCCTTCCCTCCTCCCCTTTTCACTTCCCTTCGTGGTCTCTAGTTCAAGAAAGGAGGAAATCCCACACAGCCGGTAATGCCTCATGGTTCCAGGCTTCCCAGAGGGCCTGGGGACCAGCCCTTACCTCGACCTCCTTTCCTATCCCATTTAAGCTAGTTTTTAATGGGACCACTAGAACCACGCAGAAAGAGAAATGTCAGATGACTTTTGTAGCCTGTGTGCCTATTGTGTCTGACACCTCCTTCTGAGAAAACATCAGCCCCTTTTCCCCTTGGAGCTAAAATTATCCCTGAGCTAGAGGTGCCATAAATAAGAGAAAGCCGCAGGTCAGCAGCCGTCAGCTCTCCCTCCTGGGGCTGCTGTGGAGCCAGCCGAGGTGCTCGCGCCTCTGCCCCACTTAATCTCTCCAGCCCTTGGCTGGGTTTTGCCTGGGCTTTGCTTGCCGGGTGTGTACATGTGCATGTGCGCACACGTGTGTGCATGTGAGTGTGTGTATGTGTGCATCCACGCTTTCTTCATAAAGCCTCCTTCCTCTCTGCTTCCCTCGTCCCCCTGTGACTTCACATTCGGTTCCTTCACAGTACCTCAGGTCTTTACCCTCTCCTGGCTTTGTCTTCCGATCAGCCTGTCTCTCCCTTCCCACACAAACCAATTCTGTGAGACTGGAGGGAACCCAGAACCACTTAGCCTGCCACCTCCCCTCACCCCCCCAGAGCCTGGCAGCCCCTCCTGGCCCCCCAGTCTGGCCATTGAGAACTGAGGGCAGAGCCTACTCTCCGTTACTGTTCCCCTTCTTCAGGAGCCCCAACAGCCCATATGGGGACGTGATTGGCCTCCAGGTGGACTACTGGCTGGGCCATCCTGGTGAGCGGAGGAGGGAAGGTGACAAGAGGGATGCCAGTTCCAAGAACACCCTCAAGAGCGTCTTCCGCTCAGTGCAGGTTTCCCGCCTGCCCCATGGTGGGGAGGCCCAGCTTTCCGGCACCATGGCAATGACTGTGGTCACCAAAGAGAAGAACAAGAAAGGTAGGTGACATCTGAGACCAGGGACAATCAGGGCCACTAGGGTTTGCCGTCTCTTCTCAGGGTCTGGGACAGAATCTGTTTCTGGGAGACCTTTGGACGAGGGCAAAGCAGAACATATATTATGTGGTTCAGCCCAGGGTTCTGCAAGGATCCTAGCTCACCTTGTGAGATGAGGGCAGTCCTGTAACCAAGGAAACAGATGTCCCAGTGAGTAATCGGTCCCTGTCTGCCGAACATCAGTACCTCAGGGCCCCGGGGTAGTTAATGCTGCCCTAACGAAGGGAGCCTTTCCAGCCACTGCCCTCTGGGAAGGACCATGTGACAGAGGAGGACATCACCGTGTCCCCATGAAGCAGAGCATTTGCACCCGATCCTGGAAGTCACTCAAACCTGCATGAGCGAAAGGGCATAGTTGTTTAAGAATTAAGAGGAGTAGGGGTGCCTGGGTGGCTCAGTTGGTTGTCTGCCTTCGGCTCAGGTCATGATCTCAAGGTCCTGGGGTTGGGCCCCGTGTCTGGCTCCCTGCTCAGCAGGGAGTCTGCTTCTCCCTCTCTTGGCTCATGCTCTATCTCTCTCAAATAAATAAATAAAATATTTTTATAAATAAATAAACAAACAAACAAACCCGAGGAGCACAGCCTATTTTGGATAAGAGGGGTGGCTTAAGGCACTTGAAGTCGAGTTGCACATGGCCCCCGGTCCTATGCCCTGAGAAAGTAAGGCAGGAACCCCACAGCCAGGCCAGCCCCAGGGCAGAGCTTGCTGCTGTCTGCTCTGCCGACCTGGCTGTGCACCTGCCGTAGCAGGCAGGCCTGCCAGGAGACTCAGGGGCCCTCACAGCCCGACCCGGCAACCAGCTGTCAGGTAGGGGCTTTCTTTAACTGCTGGACCCTCCCTCCTCAGAGCACTCCCAAAGCAGCTGGACCTCTTTCTGTTCAGGCCTCTGCTTCATAGAGATCCTCTGGGGGGCAAGCAGGGGGCTGTGGCAGGTCTACAGGTGCACCTCAGTGACTTGCCCAGGGCAGGCCTGCCAGCTCCGCAGTGTCCTCCTTGCTGCCCCGACATCCCTGGGGCAGAGACGTTGCAAACACTCCTGTGAAGCCCTCCTAGCCACATCAGACTCAGCCCTATGTGGGTGTGAGTGTGTAGGAAGGAGAGCCCAAGGGCACAGGCACCTTGCCCCACAGGCTACCTGGAACATTCAAGCTGGAAGGGACCTCAGAGACTAACTGGCTCCAGGTCTTCGTTACACAGTTAGATATTGAGGCTCAGGGAGAGCCCTGTGCTGGGAGGGGGCAGAACGAAGATCCTGGTATGTGCTCCTGCATCCCCAGAGTTAGGGAGCAGGGGAGAAGGGATGGCTATCTGCAAATCACCTCCCCTTCCCACAGGAAGAGGGGCCAGTGGGGATGAAAGAGGAGAGGGGTGGCTGTTTTTCCAAGCGCTGTGACGGAGGTGGTTCTGCTTGCTTTCCAGTTCCCACCATCTTCCTGAGCAAGAAACCTCGAGAAAAGGAGGTAGATTCCAAGAGCCAGGTCATCGAGGGCATCAGCCGCCTCATCTGCTCTGCCAAGCAGCAGCAGACCATGCTGAGAGGTACGGGGAGACATGGGAGGAGGGCTGCCGGGCAAGGTGGGGAGAGGGTCACGGGACTCTGGGGGGAGGGAGGCGATGGCCCTCCCCAAGGGACCCTGGGGAGGTGGCCTTAGCAGCCCTGGTCAACCCCTCCTTCCCCTGTCACCCCAGTGTCCATCGACGGAGTCGAGTGGAGTGACATCAAGTTCTTCCAGCTGGCGGCCCAGTGGCCCACCCATGTCAAGCACTTTCCAGTGGGACTATTCAGTGGCAGCAAGGCCACCTGAGGGCACTATCTCCTGGCCACTCTCCCTCCTGGCACTGCCACCAGCCTCACCGCCTGCGGGCAGGGGGAGGCCAGCAGGCCCGGGACCAGCATCCCCTTTCCTGGCCCGGGGGCCTGCATCTCTCTTGCCCAGTCCTGAAGGACACTGCCAGTGGGGACACTGCTCCCCTCCCTCCTGCTCAGTCCTCTCCCTCCTGCTCCAGGCGCAAGGCATGTCGATTTTGCCTTCTGGCGCCCATCCCTGGAACTGAGTCCTCTGGGCCTTCCTTCGACTTCCAGTCTCCCCACGTGGCACCAGTTCTTTCCTGGAAATAGGAAACCCGGAATCCTGGCCCACAGCAGGGAGTCCAGCCCTCCCCACCTCTGCCAGCTGCCCAACCTGCCCCCCTCAAGTGGGGCCCAGGACCACTTCCCACTGCCGTGGGTTCTCCCAGTGGGGGGTAGAAGGGATACCCTGGGCCCAAGGGTCCCCCTCCCCTCCACAGTCACAGGGGCGGCCCCACCCCTCCCTCACCGCCAGGACAGCATTTCTATGGTGATGCCATATCTTTCTCGGGTGGAGGGGCCTTCCTGGTCTCCCCCATGCACGATCTCCACACTTACCCCCAGGTCCCCCTTAGATGTCTCGAGCGCCCTTGAGTGTTTCTTTGTTCTCTGCACAGCCAGTCTCTTGGTGGTTCCATGTGACTTGCTTGGGCACCAGCCCCTGTCCTTGTGGCTTCCCCCTTGTTGATGACTGTCCTCCCTCTGCTTCCTACCCCCTCCACCCCAGCACAGCGCTGCCTCTTCCTGAACTCCAGACTGAGACAGATGGGAGGCAGACCCCCACTGGCAGATTGTCTGTGACCCTACATCTCCCTGTGCCTACCGTGTCCATTTGTGTCCCACTCCCTAGTGTATTCTTCCCTTCCTCACGCCTAGGCAGAGAGCCCACCTTCCCAGCTGGGTGTTTCTCCAGCAGGCTCCAGTCCCTTTCTCTCGCCACAGGGGTCTGAGCCAACTCCTCAGCTTTGACCATCAGCCTTCTCAGGAGAAGCTGAGCACGCAGGGCCACCATCCCGGCCGCAGCCCTCTCTCCCCCACAGCACCTTCAGAGCTTTACTGTTGCCCTCTCACCCCTTCTAGAAGTTTTTGCACAGAACTTCATTTTGAAAAGTGTTTTTCTCATTCTCCATACCTCCCCAAACTCCTCCAGCCCTTACCCCCGCTCAGCCCTGCTGTCCAGAGCATCTCCTGGGCTGAGCTGCTCTCTTGGGGCCGGAGAGGGGTGGGGCTTGAGGGACCAAGTGGATGTTGGGTTTTTCATTCAATAAACTGGTGATTTCTTACCAACTAGCAAGGCTTGGGCTTCTATGCCTCTCACTGTGATGCAGGATCTGTACGACCCTCTCCCCTCCACAACACAGCCGACTCCTCTCAAAATCAGCTCCTTTCAAATGGCTGGAAAGAAGCATATTCTCATTTCCTTAATTAGAGAAATAGGCATGAAGGTGTCTTTCCCAGTATGAGGCAAGCAGAGGTCAGAAACAGAAGTAACACTCTTCTCACACCAAAATCTTTTTTTTCTCTAGGATTCACCATCCCCAAATCCTACCTCCCAAGACAGTGACGTGTCGAGCGCAGTTTCTACTCTTCTGATTAAAGATTAGAACTTGGTTTCTTTCCCTCTACTAGGCTGATGTCCTGCCATAGTTTCTGGAAGCTGGTGAAGTCTGAGGCCCAGGTGGAGGGGGTGGAGCTGGGGTCCACCATTGAGTTGGTTTTCCTGCCTGCCCTTAACTTAGAGATGGAAAACAGTCATAGCCCCTGCTCCCTGGATGCCTGGTTCTTCACACATTCCCAGGATAGAGGCCTGCACACCAGCCTTCCTCCGGTGAAGAAGTGCCCAGGGGTTGGGGCTTGCATAGGGGAGGGCCTTGGCGTCCTTGCCTTGCAGGACACAGCCACAGAGGAGGGGATGACCTAGCAGGGCAGGCTGTTACTGGCTCCCCAAGCCCTGTGGTCCAGTGACCTAAGGGAGGGAGGTTCTGGGACCCAGCAGTGTGGCCCTGCACCAAACTCTCTGAGCCTGGAATATGGAAATAGTGCCTGCCTCCCAAGGGGAAAAGTCCAGTGAGGTCTGTGAGAATGGCCCAGAAATGCAGTCTGCGCGTTAGTTACCGAACAAGGTGTACAAATGGTTGGTGAGAGGAAACACCAGAAGTCAAATTGTGTTTAAGATGAGCTAGAGAGGATGTGAGTGTTGCCTCTGGGCCGAGTGGAAGCTTCATGAGAGGCCTGGGGGCAGGAGGCAGTGGGGGAGGGCTCAAGCAGTGCAGGGGCTGGGGGGGCCCACGAGCAGTGGAAGTCCCAAGGTGGAAGGGTGTGGGGGACAAGCAGACTCAGGTCCAGCTCAGAGCTGAGAAGACGAGCCGATGAAGAGACACAAGCTCCCAGCCTGCTGTGTCTGACTCCACATCCAGGGCCTCCCCTCCTCCTACCTCCAGGGCTTCACTCTTGCAGTTGCCCCCTCTCTCCTGCCATCATCTCTACCAGATCTTTCCCGTCTGCATGCCAACACGCAGTAATAGCTCTCATGTCAAAAACAACTTCCCAGCATCTAAATCCCCTCTGACTGCCACGTCTCTGCTCCCTAAAAAGTGAAATTCTTCAAGACTTGTTCATGTTCCCTGCCTCCACTTCTACTCCTTCAGGCTTTTTTCCTCAACAGCCCCATCAGAAGTTCCCTTACCAAGTTCACCTGAGGTGCCACATCCAAGGGTCATTTTTCTTGCTTGATCTCCACTTGACCTGTGGACAGCACTCTGCTCTCCTTCTACTTCTCTGACTGTGCTTTCTTGGCCTCCCTTACCGTATCTTCAGCTTCCCAGCCTTGGAACACTGGAAAACGCGGGGCTCCAGCCTCTGGCCTTCTCTCTCCCCACACTCAGCCCTGTAGTGTGAAATGCTCCTGTGTACACAGACCTCTCCCTCCATTCTTCAGGTGCTGAGGCCAGAACCTTTGGAACCACCACTGATTTCTCTGTGTCTCATACAACGTCCAGTCCACCGGCAAGTACTATAGGCCTTCCCAAAACAAATCAAGAACCCAGCAGTGCCCACCCTTCACTGCTGCTACTCATGTCTGGATGTTCTAATAGCCTCTTAATTATCTGTGCTTCCACCTACTCTTCCTGTAGTCTGTTCTCCACACAATAGCCAGAGAGAGCTTTTTAAAATGTTAATCAGATCGTGTTAAATTACCAATTTAAACTGCCCAATGGCTTCCCATCCCACCAGGAATGTAATCCAAAGCCCTCATCATAACTCACAAAGCCTAGCATGGGTGGTTCAGTGGTAGAATTCTCGCCTGCCAGAACTCACAAGGCCTACGTGATCTGACCTCCCGAAGGCTGTTTGATCTCTCCTCTCACTCTGCCCCTCCCTGGCCTCCTCTGCATGCCTCAGACACACCAGGAACGCTCTGCCTCAGGGTCTTTGCACAAGCTATTCCCCCTGCCCATCCTGCCCCTGCCTCTAGGTCCATTTGACTTGCTCCCCCCATTGAAGTCTTTGCTTAAAGGTCACCTCAGAGAAGCCTTCCCTGCTCTACCTGTCTTGAATAGCACCTCCCTTTTCTGTCCCCCTTCTTTAGTTTTCCTTATTAGCACTTCTCACTCCTTGGCACTTAATTATCCATTTGTTTCTCTCTCCCCACTAGAATGTAAGCTCCAAGAAAACCGGATTTTTTTTTTTAAACCGGCTCTATCCTTGGTACGCAGGATCCTTCTTGGCTCATCCCTAGGTGCACAATGCATATCTGTGGACAGAATGAATGAAGAGGCCTTGTGCTGCTGCAGTGACAGACATTAATGCCTCAGCCCAAAAGACACCTGAGTTTTCCCACAGGCCCTGGATTAAGAAGATAGACTCCTAAGAAGAGGGAAAGAGTTGTGTAGGAATGATTTCCAGAATTCCAAACATGGGGCAACTCAGATTTACACGTTGAGACAGCTTGCCCAGTCACTGAGAGTCAAGGCTGCACCACAGCAGAACTGCCCATTGGGCCGCCAGAAACATTCTTCTAAGGCGAAGAGTAGCATTTTGGTGCAGAAGGTGAAAGAACTTCTGTCTAACTTGTATACCAACTCCAGATTGTTTTATTGTTAATTTAAACAAACATGTATTTTAGAATAGTTTTAGATTTACAGAAAAGTTGCAAAGTTGGAACAAAGAATTGCTGTATACCACCCATCCCCCAGTTTCTCCTATTGTTAACATGTTACATTAGTATGGTATACTTATTATAACTAGTGAACCAATACTGATACATTATTATCAACTATAGTCCATATTTAACTCCGATTCCTTAGTTTTCCCCTAAAATCTTTTTTTTTTAAGATATTTATTTGAGAGAGAAAGAGAAGAGAGCGCAAGCAGGGGGAGCTGCAGAGGGAGAAGCAGGCTCCCCACTGAGCAGGGAGCCCCACGTGGGGCTTGATCCCAGGACCCCAGGATCATGACCTGAGCTGAAAGCAGACGCTTAACCAACTGAGCCATCCCGGTGCCCCTCCCTAAAGTCTTTTATGCATTCCAGAATCCCATCCAGGATACCACACTACATTTACTGCTTTGGGCTATGACATTTTCTCAGACTTTCCCTATTTCTGATAACCTTGACAGTTTTGAGGTGTACTAGTCAGGTATTTTGTAGAATGCCCCTTGGCTGGAATTTGCCAGCACATCCTATCAAGGGTACCTGCCTTCAACATGATTCGTCAGCCTTGATCATCTGGCTGAAGTATTGTTGTCTAATAAGTTCACACCCTCTTCCCTACCATGCTCTTAGGGAGGAAGCCACTAAGCACAGCCTAGATAAAATATAGATTTTTTCCTCTATATCCATTATTTGGATTCTAGACAGCAGATTTCTTCTAGACAGCGGATTTCAGATCCATGTTTTAAACTCCTGTCATCACCTACTGCTGTGTCCTGGGACAATGGCGTGGATGACCCTCTCACCACCACCTGCAAGCATCTTCTTTTAGCCAAGCTGCTGCTAAAGTGCCTCATGTGGCTTCTGCCACAGACTCCTTCAAGGGGCCCCAGGAAATCAATTCAGCTGATAACTTCCTTTTCACCAAGGAGGAAGCCCAAGGTCAGACGGCTCCCTGCCCCAACCCCACCCCCATCCCAAATCTAAACTCTCATTTCTTTTTTTTTTTTTTTTAAGATTTTATGTACTTGTCAGAGAGAAAGAGCACAAGCAGGGGGAGCAGCAGGCAGAGAGAGAAGCAGGCTCTGTGCTGAACAAGGAGCCCGATGCGGGGCTCGATCCCAGAACCTTGGGATCATGACCTGAGCCGAAGGCAGCCACTTAACCGACTGAGCCACCCACACGCCCATAAACTCTCATTTCTAAACATTTAAATGACTTGAATACCCACAGACATCTCAAACCCTGTATGGCCCAAACAGAACTCTTGATTTCCCTCAATCCTCCCCAGTATTGATAATGGCACGGCGTCCATCCTATTACTCAAGGCAGAAGCCACCGAGTTGTCCTGTGTCACCACAGTGACTCCTGTCCATTCTGCCTCTCAGACACTGTTCCCAAACATAAGCCAGAGTGCCTCACTCCCTTGCTAGAGCCCTTCAGCGGCTACCTCCAGCCGCCCACCCCATGGCCCATCAGGCCTGCAAATCCGGCGCCACTACCCCTCACTTCACTTCTAGCTGCTTTCTCCCCCCACGCTCTTCACCCTTGAGCCACACCTGATCCTGCAGTAATCACATTCTTCTTCCCTGCACGAAGCCCAAACATGTGGTTTTTCCCACCTTAAATGCTCTCCCTGCCCCCACAGAGCTACTTTCTTTGCTTTTAGGATGCAGCCTACACATCACCTCCTCAGAGAGGCTTTCCCAAATGCCCTGCCCCAAAGCCCAGTTGTTAGCCTCTATCTGAGCCCTTTCTGTAGTCATGGCATTCAATGTCACCTGCAATAAATGTCCTTGTACCGCATTAGAATGAGAGCTCCAGGTAGGCAGGGACTCAGGCTACATCTCCAGCACCCATCAGTCTGGCACATGGCAAATACTAAAGGCTAGCTGAAAGGACGAGGGAGGGGTTAAACACAGATCGGTTGAGAAGGAACCAGATTTCTAACCCAGGTCATCTGACTCCAGACCATCTCTCAAGTCCCCATTCAGATCCCAACTTCCCAATCATCCATACACCCTACATGTATTAAGGTCCTACCATGGTACATGATGAAAACAGAGTTGGGTTCTTACCTATATGGGAACTCCGAGGAGAGTGGGGGAGGCAAAGTAGCATGATACGTTGCACAGGAGCACGCCAGAAGGACATCTGATCCAGCCTGGGGAAGGGGTGTCCAAGATGTCACAAAGGAGACGACACCTGAGTGGCATTGAAACTGACTGAGTATGACCCCAAAGTCTGTGTGCCCTCTCACTGAGCAGGGTGAGGACACTTCTAGTCCGGCTGGGAGGTCACAAGGAAGAGAGGGTACAGATTTGCCAAGTGGCTACCAGGATAGATGCTTGACGTGATGGATGTTCTGGACACAGGAAATAACAAAAACAGGAAATAAGAGAGTCTGGCTTGTTCTGAGACCCTCGGGTGGTTTAGCATGGCTGCAAAGCAATGGGCATGGTAAGTGATAGGGCAGAAGAGAAAGGAGGCAGCCGGGGCACTGAGGAGCCCTATAGCTGTGGTTATCCTCACTCTGTGCCTGGGCGAGGGCTGTGCACTTTCTCCCGAGATCAGTGGAGAGCCAGGATAGGGTTTTAGGCAGAAAAGTGAGATGAGGGAGTTTAGCAAGATCACCTTGTGACAACAGATTGGGGGAAACAAGACTGAAGACCAGAAGAGCTTGAAGGGTGTTGCAGCAATTTAGAAAAGACTATGGTAAAGGGAGGAGAGGTGCAGGAAAATGGAAACTTTAGTTCAATTTAAGAGGTAAGATCAATAAGTTTAGGTGACTGGTGAGGAAATAGGGTCAAAAGAGAAAGAGCCAAGGATTGGGACAGGCTGTCTGCTCTAGGTGAACGGGCAGATAGTGGGACATCCCTGGAGATTTGGACAGGAGATGGTGAGTTTAGGGCAAGGGTGGTGTGTGCTGCTCTGAGGTTAGTGTCCATTTGGAGTTGAAGGATAGGTCTGGATGGAGCTCAGGGTAGTGATCTGGGTTGGATGGAGTTTAGGGCTTCCTTAACATGCAGGAGAACTGACAGGAGGGAGAAGGTGAGAACACCCCTGGCTGGGCTGAGCTTTCTCCATCCTGACCACATAGGGCATCTATTGCCAGCACCAAACAGCTTAGCGCTTGTATTCAGACATGCCTTGCCATTTGCTGCCTCTTTTATTGCTCCCTTTCATCCTGAATGTGTTTTCCTTCCAACAACACCTTAAGAGACTGCCCAGTATTTCATATACTTTCTCCCCACTCTCCGTTCACTAGCACAGGGTCTATCAAACAGTAAGCTTGGTGGTGATAATATTCCTAAGTAACTACTAGTAACAGTGTCTGCTACATACAAGGCCTAATGTTAAGATCTTAACTCTGCTGTTTTATTCCGTTTTCTTAAGGACCCAAAGAGGTAAGTATTAGGAACTTTATTTTACAAACGAGGAAACAGATGAAGTTACAGAGCATGTCTAAAGCCCCACAGCTGGCAGATGGAGAAATACGACATTGAAACTGACTGAGTATGACCCCAAAGTCTGTGTGCCCTCTCACTGAGCAGGGTCAGGACACTTCTAGTCCAGCTGGGAGGTCACAAGGAAGAGAGGGTACAGATTTGCCAAGTGGCTACCAGGATAGAAAGCAGGAGCCTCTCAGGGGAGCTCTAAGCAGCCTTGATTCTTGACTCAGTGGCAGAAAGAACTGACAACGAGGGGTATTCACGATGGAACAGGTCTCTCAGGAAGTGATGAGCTGCTCCTCACGTGGTGGAGATGTGATCTTTAAGGAGCCTCCCCAATCTTGAGCACTTCAGGGTGAACCTGCTGGCATTTCAAGGTGAATGATATGCTTGACAAAAGTACCCCCCAAACACTTCAAAGAAAAGTAGTGAAACTAGCCAAAGGAAAAAGAATAATTTAGGAAAGCAGATTTCAATGGGATGGGTGCTTCTGAGGATCCAAGGGGAAGGGGCGGGAGCAGTGGGAGTGATTTTCGAGGAGAAAACAATATTAAAAGTAGCAAGAACAACTTCCCCAGGCATGGGACAGGCGGGGGGCAAGCTGATAAGCTCTGCGGAAAATGGCATAAGGAGCTGAATCACCACTGGGCATAGACTCCTCCCTTTTTTCTCCATTAACAGAGCACCCATCAGCAGCCTGGCATAAGACCAGCAGCTGCGGGGGGAATGCAGAACAGAGCGGGATGAAGTCACAGTCTCTTCCCCTGGGAGATGCACAGTAGAATCCTCAGGGACAAGATAAAAAGCCAAGTGGCTGAAAAGTTTGGACGCAGGCAAGATTGAGACACTGAAAGCAAGATAAGAGCCTGAGAACCCGGCAGAGCAGACCCCGCCTTCCCTCCACTCAGCATACAGGGAGGAGCAGGGCCAGATGCCTAAAGAGAACCACAAAGAAAGCACCAAATCCTGCAGAGAGCAGAAAAGCCGGAGCAAGAATCCAGCAGAAGTCACAAAGGGAGACTGAAAACTGTTCTTTCCATTTACCCGGAAAAAGATGATAAAAGGAACGTACTCCTTTATTAGATGCAGAGAAGGCACAAGAGAAAAAAGCAGGGGTTGTGGATGTGTTTGAGCTTGGGTATGTGTGGTATGCTCCTACATGGGCCTATAAATATACGCACACCTCCACGTGTGTGGGGCAGACAGGTGTCCATGCAGTGCCTCCAGGTGGACCTGCGTGAGGCTGTGCGGAGGGTATGTACAACTGTGCTTCCGTGTGGGTGTGAACAAGCAATCTGACCTCAGTTCTCTTGACCTCTCCTCTATGTGGTCAGTCTCCCTTACACACTGAGACAAAATAACCTGGACTGTAGATTAGAGAAGGACATGGTGGTCATTGGGAGCCTGAGCTCCCCCACAGCAGCGGGCTCTCTTTGCACATGCAGCTGCTTTCCCCTCTCTGGGCCTCAGTTTCCTTACCTGTAAAACAAAAACATTTAAGTAGTGGTTTTCAACCCAAGAGGCACAGCATGGGGCACTACTGAAGTTTTAAAATTTTAAGAGATACCCAGGACCCACCCTTGCAACACCAAATCCCAATCTCTAGAAGAAGAGTCTTCTGATGAAGTCCCTTTCACAAGAGATTCCGAAACCGAGCCTCAAGAATGACAAAGGGGCCCTGAGCTCCAGATTCCATTTCCTCTCCAGGAATGTGCTGTCCTGAGTTGGGAACGCAGTCATGATCTGATGGAGTCTCCCTGCGTAGAAGGTTGGATTATCACACCACAGCCAGCACTCCTCTGGGGGAAAAGGCCAACGTGAGGGCTAAAGGAAGACAGACCCCAAACAAAAAAGACTCCAACCTGCAGGGCTCTGGAGGAAGACTGACCAGATGAAACTGACAAGGACAAACCCAAATTGTGCACTAATGGACACAACCTAATGGATGAACACAGGAAACTGGTAACAGTAGGAGATCCTGGGGAGAAGAGCTGAAGGACTGAGGGTCTAGAGAGAAAGAAGCATAGGTCACTGTAACTTGTAGGTGCCTTTTGAATTTTGCATCGTAGGACTATATTAGCTACCTTTAAAAGTCACTGGGGAAAAAACTGGCAGAAGCACAGGATCCGTAAGAACCTGGCTGCGTATACTGGGATGCGCACAGTCTAGGGTTTTAGCTGACAAGCTTACCTGAGCAGACACAGTGTGGTGGCTGTCAAAATTAGCCTGACTTGCAACTTCATGGTGGACAGGTGGCAGTCTCATGAAGTGGGGACTATCCCTCTGTGATCTGTGAAGTTCACTCCCTGTCTGGATCCCTGAGCCCTGGACTTGAGCACCACATTCTGAGCGGTATATGGATTGAACCTAAAATACAGCCCGAAAAAAAGAAATTGGAATGGAGAAGGGTCGGGAAACTGGAGCAGGGGTGGGTAAAGAGATATTTGTCAGTCCAGGCAAGGAGAAGACTGGGTGGGGGACCACAGAGGTCTTCAAATACCTCCACTGGCAAAAGAGAAGAGACTGTTCTTCCTGAAGACAGAACTTCAGTTTGGTGTCCGTGAGCACTGCAGGAAGGTACTTTCTGAGCTGAGGAAAAACTTCCTAACCTTTAGATCAATCTCACAGCTGAATGTAGTGAGCTCCTTGTCATAGGACATTCTTGACTTAGGATGTAGGACCTCTCTCTGGCAGAGATGACACCAAGGGGACTCTTGCATCCACCAGGACACTGAACCTGGTAGACTCTGAGTCTGAACCCACCCTGACTCAGGAGGAATACCCCAGATCCTTGGGTACCAGTGCCAGGCTTTGTTTTGCAGGCTTTGTACCTCAGGGGTTTATCCTGCGGTCACCCACTAGTGACATCGACCTAGGGGCAGTGCCAGAGTAGCCACCAATCGGGAGCTGCAGAGCATCAGACCAAAACCTGGGCCTGGAAGGGATTTGGCAAGGCCAGCAGGTGCACCCTTCCACACTTTTTTTAAAATCAACATTTACTGGCCGGGGGCTACTGTGGGAGTGAATATGACAGTCAGGTCTTGGCCTGCATTCTAGGGAGGAGACAGAAAACCAGCAAGAAAATTATTAGAAGGCATAAGTGCTACAGAGAGAAATAGGTGTTGGAGGAGGCTCTACGGGAAGTCAGGGATCAAAGGCGGCTCTCTGAGGAGGTGACATTTATTCTGAGCCCTGAAGTGCTTTGCCTTGGGCAACTGGTCAACAAACAGCACTTGTGGTGTTCACCCACAGGGGCACGAGTCTGTTTCAGCAGATGCCCAGCTGCCCTTTGTCAACTTTTTCTCCCTTAAGGCCAAGAAACCCTTCCCCCAGGAAGCAGCCCTAAGATACTGCGAATCCCACAGGGACAGAAAGAGTTCTGAAAGAGCTGGGTGAGGGGCATAACTAGTCTCTAGAGACAAATGAGCCTGGGATCAGGTCTGGGAGACGCCGATCACAGCAGTGCTCGCTTCATTGGGTCTTTGTGGGCATTAAATGAGTACACGTATTTAAAGCCTCAAAGCGCCCGACACACAGTAAGCTCTCAGGAAGTGGCAACTACCTCGATAAACGTCAATGAATGTCAAAAGTCTCGCTCAGGAGGCCAGGCCTTCTTCCTGTGCTTCGGTTTCTCCCGCTGTCCTCCCTGGCCGTGGTACTGGGTGCATTCAGGGTTAACATCTCCCGAGCCTCTGCACAGCCCTGCGTCCTCGGGCCGCGGGCGTACAGTCGAGGAATCCGAGGCCGCAGGGGCATGGGTGGTGGCCTTTGGGAACCCGCGCCTCGGGGGAGCCGGCGTCCCGCCCCTCGGTGCCCCACCCCCAGCGGCCCCGCCCCCCACATGGGATGGCCCCGCCCTCTACATGTGATGGCACCGCCCCAGTCCCCCCTCCTGGCCTTGAGCGGGCCGGGCCTGCGCGCTCCTTTAAGGCAGCCTGCGGGAAGAGAAGAGCGTGTTTCGCCCCCTCCGACGCCGCCGAGGTAGAGGCTTCACCTTTAAGGCGGCGCGGGGGCTGCTGGGAAGGCCGGCGGGATGGAGGCGGCGGGACCCGCTCACGGCTGCGGGTCCGGGTGAAGCGGGGCGGGAGCCGGAACCTGAGCAGGAGCCGGGCCCGAGCGGGAGGCGTAGGTCCGCGCGGTCGGATCTGGCCGGGAGACGGGCCCCTGGGTCGGCCTAGGGGAGGGGTCGTCGTGGGCGCAGGCTGTGGGAGAACAAGGCCTGCCTGCTGGGAGGGGGCGCGGTCCTCCTTGGCGGGGGCCGGGAGTTCGGCCTTTTCAGGGGAGGGGTCCGCGGGGCGTCACGCCGGCCTATGGGGAGGGGTCATTGTGGGCGCGGCCTGGTGGGGGCTACGAAGAAGCCGAGATCTCAAGCTCCTCTAGGGGAAGGGTCTCCCAAGGGGCGGCCTTCCCTAGAGGATGGTGTCTGTGACTCGGCCTGCCTCTTGGGGAAGAGGCTGCCCGAGGGGTTGGGGCTGGATCTCCTAGAGGGGCCGGGGTCTCCTGCACGCGAGAAAGCCTCCACGATCCCTGTAGGACCGTTTCCCAGCGCTCCCTGTCCTGGCTAGGGGAGTCCCCGGGGACGTCCCGAGACTGAGCCGCCTCAGCGCGAGTGAGCCGGTGGTCTGGGCCGAATCCGGGTCCAGCCTCACCGGCCTCACCGCATTGCGTCTCCCGGGCCGAGACGAGTTGGGCGCGCCCCCTGTAGGACGAGCGCGGGCACGGTACGGGTTGCCGGCGGGGGGACCCGGGCACCCGGGGGACCCAGGCGTCCGGGGACCGGAGGTGTTTACCTAATCCGGGGCGGACGGCGGTGTGGCCCCAGGCCCGGCACCCGCCTGTCCGCCCCCTCGCCTTCACAGGCGGCACGCCATGGCTACGATGGTGCTTCCGCGGGAGGAGAAGCTGAGCCAGGATGAGATCGTGCTGGGCACCAAGGCCGTCATCCAAGGCCTGGAGACCCTGCGCGGGGAGCATCGTGCCCTTCTCGCTCCCTTGGTAGCTCATGAAGCTGGCGAGGCGGAGCCCGGCTCACAAGAGCGATGTGTCGTCCTGCGTCGCTCCCTGGAAGCCATCGAGCTGGGTCTAGGGGAGGCCCAGGTAGGCTGGTCTGGGATGCTGAGGTGGGAGGTCACGGGAGGGATGGAGCCTTCCAGAGGAATCCTGGCATTGTAGGAACAGAATCTGAGCAGGGAACCATGTGGCCTCTGGAGCCCATGGTCAGACCTTTGTAAATATCTGTTGAAAAATGAACGGGCTTTGGAAACCGCAGCAGTCCTTGCCTCAAGACGGCCCGATCGTCCTTTAGCCCCCACACACAACCCTGTTCCTGGCTTCTCTGATGTGTAGCAGAGACTGGATGGCATAGGAGAACAAAAAGGAAATCCTTAAGAACTGACCTCCCCCATTCATTCTCTTATTCGTTCCTTCACAGGTAAGTTATCAAGTGCCTACTATGTGCCAGGCAATCTATTATGTGCCAGAGATACAGGTCCAACGGGAGAGACAAGATCTTTGCCCTAGTCCACTGGGGAGGGAGTCAGACACACGCATACATTTGTTACATATTGTGATAAGTTCTACAAAGAGAAGAACAAGATCTTGTGATAGCTTCTAGCAGATCTTATTTATTGGTCAGGCAGGACCTCTGAGGAAGTGACATTTAAACCAAGACCTGAAGGAAGGAATGAACCGGCCTCCAGAAAAGGGAGGGACGTGAGAGGTTACATGTGCAAAGGTCCTGAGATAGGAAAGATCTTTTCGTGGTGGGAGAAATGAGAGAAGACCTGTCTAACCAGAGCTTCCTGGGGAAGGAGAGGGACAGAAGAGGCCTGTGGAAAAGGCAGGGGCCTGATCATGCTGCACTTATTAGTTTGGATTGTATTCTCAGAGAAGCAGGAAGCCTTTGGAGGGCTTCAGTTGTCAAAAGACACAGCCTGCCTTAGATTTTAGAAGCTCCCTTTGGGGACACCTGGCTGACTCAGTAGAACGTGTGACTCTTGATCTCCGGGTTGTGAGTTTGAGTCCCATGTTGGGTGTAGAGATTACTTTGAAAAAAGAGTCTTTTTTTTTTTTTTTTAAGATTTTATCTATTTATTTGACACAGAGAGAGACAGCGAGAGAGGGAATACAAGCAGGGGGAGCGGGAGAGGGAGAAGCAGGCTTCTCACTGAGCCGACGCAGGGCTCGATCCTAGGACCCTGAGATCACGACCAGAGCCGAAGGCAGATGCTTAATGACTGAGCCACCCAGATGCCCCTAAAAAAAGAGTCTAAAAAAAAAAAAAAAAAAAACTCCCTTTGGCTGAGGTATGGAGAATGAACCATAGTGAGTCAAGGGTGGAAACAGGGAGCAGGTATTTAGCAAGCCACTGCTGGAATTCAAATGAGAAATGGTAGCTTGGACTACAGAGGTGACCAGGAGGGAGGAGAGAAGGGGCCCAGTTCTAGATGTTCTGGAGTAAGGGGGAGAGAGGAGGGCAGAGTAACTCCCAGATTGTGGTTGGAGCAAGTGAAGGGGACGAGAGAGCCTGGACGATCAGGGGTTCTGTTTTGGTCTGCTTTACACTGGGGCTGCCAGGACGATATGCAGATGGAGATATTCAGGAGGCACTGAGGTGTACAAGGAGTACACACTTCTCCAGGAGAGAGCCTTGGCCCCTTCAAATCTTGGCTGAGATGCCGTCTGGCTCCATAAATCTTGGGCAGGTGGTATCATCTTGGTTTCCTTGTCTTTAAAATAGGGCTCACACCATCTGCTGTATATACTTCCAGGCTGTTTAGGGAATTTTTTAAAAAGCTAGTGGTTGTGGAAACACCTGTCACTTACACATTTGCTAATCAACTAGAAAGTGCAGGGTCCCAGGAGGCCTGGCCCTCTGGCAGCACAATGTGCTGGTCATTCCCTCCTTGGCCAGTTGGCTGCCAGGTACAGAGATAAACACACAGGGGTCCCCCTCCTAGTGTGCGCAGACACAGACACAGATGGGCAAGAGGATGGCATGGAGGGAAAGTGTCCTCCTTTCCTGGGGCTGCAGGAATGACCCTGTCTGTGAAGGATGGAGAAAGAGTAGAGCCTGTGCGAGGATCCAAGGCAAGAAGAGCCTAAAAGCCCAGGAAAAAAGTCCTAGAGGTTGGAGAGAGGGGTAGGGCCTGATGTTGAGGCCTCTGGGTCCCCTTCCCCTGTGGTTCCCAGACCATGTAGGGACTTGGGACATGTACACCTCTCCCCTCTAAAAGCTGCATAAGGGGCTTGCCTTGACAGAAGTCAGGATGGGGTCTTTCCATGGCCCTTCAGCCATTTATCAGGGTCCTTAGGAAATTGCTAGCCCTGGGGCAGGGGGCAATGGGGTAGTGGCTGTGGCAGCAGGGCTTGAGTACAACCCCCAGGAGACAAAGGAAGAGAATGGCTAACTCAGGGAAAGTACGACACCCCAGCTAGCCTCTTGCGATAAACTCAGTGAGGTGGGAACTGGGGTTTTTAATGCAGAGGACTAGGTAGAGGCCCAGGAGAGGGGATGGACTTTCTCAAGAGTCCAGAAGCAGCCTGGGAACCCAGGGCTCCTGACCCCAGGAGGAAGGAGCTGGGGGTCCCAAACCTCCTGGGTTCAGGTCTGGGACTGGGGTCTGTTTGGGGCCTTGGGGGTGGGGGGGGGAACTCCCTTGATGAGAGGAGAACTTGGTGGCCCTCAGCGCTGTAGGCAGGGCCTCATAGGCGGGGCCAGGCCCCAACACCCCAGGAGGCCCAGGCTCTAGACGAGACTAACCCTCATCCCGGCTGGCTGGCACCACAGGTGATCCTGGCGCTGTCGAGCCACCTGGGAGCTGTGGAGTCAGAAAAGCAGAAGCTGCGGGCTCAGGTGCGGCGCCTGGTACAGGAGAACCAGTGGCTGCGAGAGGAGCTGGCCGGAACACAGCAAAAGCTGCAGCGCAGCGAGCAGGCTGTGGCCCAGCTCGAGGAGGAGAAGCAGCACTTGCTGTTCATGAGCCAGATCCGCAAGCTGGATGAGGACACATCCCCCAGCGTGAGCCCCTACCACGTCCACTGCAAGACCATCGGGCAGGGGGGCCCGGGAGCAGGGAGGGACATGGAGCAAACTCGGCTCTGACCCAGCCACTGACACATGGGCTGCCATGCCCCTCCTTCCCTGACACTCATTCTGTCCTCCCCAGGAGGAGAAGGGGGACGTCCCCAAAGACTCTCTGGATGACCTGTTCCCCAACGAGGAGGAGCAGAGCCCAGGTGCAGAGGGGCAGCTGGTTCTGGGGGTGGGGGAAGGGAGGGCTGTGTCAATTCCTTGTCCTTGGGACCCAGAGGTCACCAGGAACGGCGACCAAAAGGGCGCCATGTTCTTTCCTGCCTCATTTCTGATCATCACATCCCAGCATGTTGGAGTTTAAAAGGCAAGTTTCACATGTTCTCTTCCCCTAAGCTCTGAGAAATAGGTATCACAGTTCCAAGCTTTGGAGCAGCCTGGCCTGGGTTCCAGACCTGCTCTGCCAGTAGTCATTCTGGGACCACTGGTTTCTTTCCCTCTCTCAGCCTCCTCTGAGGGTTAAGGAGGATGCATGCACAGTACTGAGCCCTAGGCCAGTGCTTGCCTTGCTAATAGCATTGAGCACGTGTATCCGAGTCTCCCTTCGGCAGATGGGAAACTGTGGCTCAGAGGTTAGATGGCTTGCTCTATAACACACAGCTTGAGGTATTGGGGCTGGGATTCTACCCACTCTACAGATGGGGAAACTGAGGCAGAATAGCTAGTGACTTGTCCAGGGCCACATGTCAGGTAGGTTAAAGGCATGGCTGATCTGTGCCAGGCCAGCCCCGGGGGCAGTTGGTACATCTGATCTGCCCTTGGCCTTGCAGCCCCCAGCCCTGGAGGAGGGGATGTGGCTGCCCAGCACGGGGGCTATGAAATCCCAGCACGGCTCCGCACCCTGCACAACCTGGTGATTCAGTACGCCTCCCAGGGCCGCTACGAGGTGGCTGTGCCCCTCTGCAAGCAGGCACTCGAGGACCTGGAGAAGACTTCAGGTCACGACCACCCCGACGTTGCCACCATGCTGAACATCCTGGCTTTGGTCTATCGGTGAGGGTGCCTCTGGCCACAATCATTACATGCTTCCTGAAGCCTCTAGCCCTGGGTCACAAACCCTCAGTCCCTGATGTGGGCCAGGACTGGGCAGCTTGGCTCTACCAGGCAGTTGGGCAGCAGAGAGAAGGAGATTATGCCTAGAGAGTACTGAGCCCACAGGGTGCCTAGACCTCCCTGAGCCTGGGCTACAGGTGTGAATAAGGCTTAGTCTATTGGAGGAGAAAGGCTTGTGCATAACTAGGGATGGGGACAGCACATAAGGACACCAGGGAGGCAGCCCAGCTTCTTTGGGCATTAAGGCTTAAGAAGGGTCTTTGGTGAAAGATAAGTTGCCCAGAATATGAGAGGGTTGGAAAAGTTTTCCTTGGCAGAACAGTATGAGCAAAGGCCCTGGGGAATAGACACCAAGGTGCACTAAGCACGAGGAAGTGGGGGTAGAATCCTGGGGAGTCTGGCTCATACCCCAGCACTTGATGCCCTGGTGAGTTGTGAGGGAACTGTTCAAAGTCCCCCCCAAGCTCCTGGAGGGCAGGGGCTGACCAGGTCTCCCCAAGCTCTGGGTCATAGTCATGTCCGCTCATCAGTAAATACCGGAGGAGTGACCATGGGGATCTGGGACCAGTAGGGGGAGGGCCTTGGGCTGGAGGACACCCCTCACCATGCTTCTGCCTACACCCAGGGACCAGAACAAGTACAAAGAGGCTGCCCACCTGCTCAACGATGCCCTGGCCATCCGGGAAAAGACACTGGGCAAGGACCACCCGGCTGTGAGTGAGAGTGGGTGGGAGGTGGGGGCTGCCCTGCCCTGCCCTGCCTTGGGCAGGGCCCCGGGTCATTGAGCCTCCATTGTCCCACCTCCCCCCCCCCAGGTGGCCGCAACATTGAACAACCTGGCAGTTCTGTATGGCAAGCGGGGCAAGTACAAAGAGGCCGAGCCACTGTGCAAGCGGGCACTAGAAATCCGGGAGAAGGTGGGAGCAGGCAGGGCTGGGAGGCTGGCTGGGCCTGGCAGGCAGGGGCCTAGGGCAGCCCTGAGCCCAGCCACTGGCTCCCACTCCTATCCCAGGTCCTGGGCAAGTTTCATCCGGATGTGGCCAAGCAGTTGAGCAATCTGGCCCTGCTGTGCCAGAACCAGGGCAAAGCTGAGGAGGTGGAATACTACTACCGGAGGGCCCTGGAGATCTATGCCACACGCCTTGGGCCTGATGACCCCAATGTGGCCAAGACCAAGAACAACCTGGTACCCTGGGCCAGGAGTGGGGTGGGAGGAGAGGAGTTGGGGGGAGGAAGGAAGGAAAAGGCTCAGCTCCCTGCATCCTGCTTACTCTCTGGCCCCTTTCCTCCAGGCCTCCTGCTACTTGAAGCAGGGCAAGTACCAGGATGCAGAAACCCTGTACAAGGAGATCCTCACCCGTGCTCATGAGAAGGAGTTTGGCTCTGTCAATGGTGAGTCTCTGACCACCGTGTGCCCCCAGCTCACACAGCACAGGCCTGCCCGGCCATCAGCATCCAGAGCAAATACTTTAGCTGGGTGGGCCCTTGTGGGGTCTGGCTGGTCCCCAGCCACTCGTGTGCACGTGTGAACACACACACACCCAACTCAGACAGCCTCCTGGGTCTTGCTGGTGCTATATACACCCTTTGCATAGCCCGTGCCCTGGGCCCAGAGTCTTTCCCCTTCCTCTGCTGAGCAATTCCTGTTCACTGCGAGGGCCCACCCCAAATGTCTCCCCCTCTGGGAAACCACCTTCCGGCCCCCAATGGTCAGTCATTTCCTGCTCTGGGATCACTCAGCCTGGCCTATCATTCAGGCCTAGCATGTGTCTCAGCCTGTGGGCTTGCGGCATTTAAGGATCTGCTCCCCCCAGCCCTCAATCCCAAGCCCTGCAAGCACAGGCCTGTGCCATGTCATCTCCGTGTTCCAGAAGAGGGTCAGTAATGTTTCAAGTCTGGTTTTTCATTCATTCATTCATTCATTCATTCATTCATGCAACCAAACCCAACTCTGATCCTTCCTGGGTACCCCTGACCTCCTCCCCAGACCCCAGTCCTATGTTTCAACCAGGAGAAGCCTATATGGGAGGCTGGTGACAGCCCCCTTTCTCCCCCCAGGGGACAACAAGCCCATCTGGATGCATGCAGAAGAAAGGGAGGAGAGCAAGGTAACTCTATGGGCAGGGCTGGGGTGGTCGGGGGAGAGAGGGTGAGGCTAGGGATGTGTAAAGGGGAGGGACTTCTGCCACCTCCCCTGACCATTCCTTCCCCCAGGACAAGCGCCGGGACAGCACCCCCTATGGGGAATATGGGAGCTGGTACAAGGCCTGTAAAGTAGACAGGTGAGGACAGCAGAGCAGGGCTGGAAATAGAGCAGGTAGCAGGGAAACAGCATCCTGGGTGGGGGCCAAGTCCAGGCTCTACACTCCATTATGCTCACCCCAGCGCACGTGCACACACACACACACACACACACACCCCTCTTTGTCAACTTGTCTTTCGAGACCTGGGTCACCAGCCACCTGCCCCAAAAAGGCTTTCTGCCCTGGGACAGCCCAATTATCTTGCCCTTGGGTCTCCCAGCTTTTAGTCCTGGTGACAACATCCCACTTAGGGCTCTGGGCCAAGTCCCCAACCCTAGGAATCTGGGGGGATTCCAAGACAGGGGAGTCTAAGAAGGCCTAGCACAGGGCTGGACACAAGAGGGGGAGAGACTCTGGTTGGCCGGATGGTTCCTCAGGGCTCATTGTGGGCCGGATACTAGGATGGGCCTGGTTCCTGGGGAACACGGAGTTTGAGACATCCCTGCTGTCCCGTCCACAGCCCCACAGTCAACACTACCCTGCGCAGCTTGGGGGCCCTGTACCGGCGCCAGGGCAAGCTAGAAGCTGCACATACACTGGAGGACTGTGCCAGCCGCAGCCGCAAGCAGGTGGGGCAACAGGCACGAGGGGTGTGGGCAAGGACCTCTGCATCCGTGTGTGTTCCTGTCAGGATTCAGGGCTCCACCTGATGTGCCCTGCCACTCCCTCAGGGCCTGGACCCCGCAAGCCAGACCAAGGTGGTGGAACTGCTGAAAGACGGTAGCGGTGGGCGGGGAGACCGCCGGGGCAGCAGAGACGTGGCAGGGGGTGCCGGGGCTCGGCCTGAGTCTGACCTCGAGGAGGCAGGGCCTGCAGCTGAGTGGAGCGGAGTGAGTCTAGGGGCTGGGGTGTGCCGGGAGGCTGGGTAGTCAGTGTGGTAGAGAGACAGACTTGTCCACCCCGCAGGACGGCAGTGGCTCCTTGCGGCGCAGCGGCTCCTTTGGGAAGCTCCGAGATGCCCTGAGGCGGAGCAGTGAGATGCTGGTGAAGAAGTTGCAGGGTGGTGGCCCCCAGGAGCCTCCTAACCCCAGGTGAGCCTCTGCCCCCGATGGGCCCTCCAACCCCAGGTGAGCTCCTGATCCAGGTGAACTCCCTTCTCTCCCTCAAGCTCCACCACCCAGCAGATCTGCTCCCCTTCCGTCAGCTGCGGTCTCCAGCCCCAGCCTGACCCCTTGCCACATCCTCTCCCAGTCCCACCTTTGACAAATCCAGGCATTCCTTTCTCCTCAGGATGAAGCGGGCCAGTTCCCTCAACTTCCTCAACAAGAGTGTGGAAGAGCCAGTCCAGGTATGGCTGGTGTTGTTGGGCACTGGGCAGTGAAGCCCCGGCCCCGGGGCCCAAAGACTGCATGTCCTGTGTACTTGCCAAGCTTGTCAATCATGTCTGTTTATCTAGAAACCTTTCCAGCTCTGTGCCAGGCCTGGCTTTGGGCTGGACACTGGGAAGACAAATGAGGGAAGCCCAGCTCCTGCCTGGGGTGGACATGCAAGTGGCCAGGGCCAGCACATGACTGTGGAGGTGGGTGGGAGTGCCAGAGTACCAGGACATGGTCAGGGGCCCCACTTGGGGACTCTGGCTGATCGGGCCCCTTCTGGCCAAGGAAGTACAGACGGGCAGCAGCGAGAAGCTGAGCCGCCTGCCCCCTCTGCCCACAGCCTGGAGGCACAGGCTTCTCTGACAGCCGCACCCTCAGCTCCAGCTCCATGGACCTCTCCCGACGAAGCTCCCTCGTGGGCTAATCCTGAAGGGGCAGCCAGTTGCCAGAGCCTCCACCCGGCACTGTCCCCATCCCCAGCCCTTCGCATGGGCCTGCTGCTTGCCCCACCTGTCTCTCCCAAGGACCCCCGTCTTTTCTGTTCAATCTCAGGGTAACCTCCTCCCTTGTCATCTCAGCCTAAGCCCTGGAGGCTGGGCCTGCCCGCTCCAGCTCTACCCCTTATTTATTCCATCCAGCAGGGCCCCCTCTTCTCTAGGTTCAGGGCCAGGTGAAGGGCTGGCCAGGGTCTCCAAGGTGGAGACTCAGTGGCCTTCCCTCGCCAGGACCCCTGAGCCAAGAACACTAAGCACCTGCCGTCCCTTCAGCACTCCTGCCCTCCTGTCCCCCGGCCGTTGCTTCTGTATATAGAGAAATAAGTTATTGGCCGCGCCCCTCCCCTCAGTCCGCGGTACTGCCCGGTTCTCCCCTCACCCTGCCCTTCTCTAGTGGTACCGCCCAGGCCTTAATCACCCCCATTCCGCGCGGTGGTATCTCCCAGGCTCTACATCTCGGGGGCGGCCCCTCCCCAAAGGGTTCCCCGGGCCTTCTCGCGCTCCTCCTGGCCTCTGAGGGGCGCGTTGAGCCCCACAATCGCCCCTTGCCCCAGGACGAAGAGCCCTCCCCTTGCCCGTCCTCTCACCGCCGGGCCCTGCCCAGCATCCCGGCCTTATGCACTGCCCCTCCCGCCCGGCCCCGCCCAGGCACGGCCTGACCCCGCCCTGGGCACCGCCCGTTGAGCCATCCTGCCACGCCCCTTCCCACGCCTGCAGCTTGTCGCTAGGGCCAGTGACGGCCCCTGTGGCAGGAGGGGCTGCCCCAGTTGGGCGGGGGGGCGATGAGGCGGTCCCTCTCTATTCTCAAATGTTGCTGTAGAAATAAAAACCGTTTGAATCTGAGCTGGGCTTGTTTTGGGGCGGAGGCCAAGGGCCCCTAGCGTCGCTAGGTTGGGGGTGAGGTCGGGAGAGGCTGCGAGGGAGCGAGTGTGTGTGTATGTGTGTCCCTCACGTCCGGTCCCGCGCTGCTGGAGCCCAGATATTTTGCTCCTATCCCGGATTTGTTTGGGGGCCTCACGGATGGAGTTTTTTCTAACAACCTTCATCTCTGAGGTTCTAGAGACCGCGGGCTTTGAACTCTGCCCTTTACTAAGCTGTTTCATCTTGAGCGACTTACCGAGACTCCATCTTTTCCATCTATAAAATGTGGGTGAAGACACCCTCCGGGAGCTGCGTCTGAGTTAGGAGAGCCAGCACACCAAGATACCCCAAATAAATGAACTTCTGATGCTAACAACTCCTTGAACTGCGAGGGTAGGGATGACTGCCTCTGCCAGACAGACATGAAGCGTGTCAACCCCAGTCCTAAATTGACCTCTCATCGTCGGGACGCGTCAGGTCCCCGAGTGCTCTCCTCAAGCCCAGGTACAGCTATAGGAAGCGAACTACAAGCCCCAGGAGGCAATGCGCGGCGACGATGGGTCGTCGGCTAGGAGATGCGGCCTTGGGTTTGCGCCTGCGCAACGGGGAGGGGGGGGGGTGAGTTGGGCAAAGTAAGGAGACTACAAGTTCCGAGAAGCAACGCGGCAAGGCCCAAGTCGGGAATGTTTGCGCCTGCGCGTCGCGGGCGGGGCCTCTGGGGCGGAGCGGCCACCATCTTGGAACGGGAGGCGGAGCAGAGCTGACTGGGAGCGACCGAGCGGGCCGCCGCCGCCGCCATGAACCCCGAATAGTGAGTGAGCCCCGCCCGCGCCGTCCGGCGCAGCCTCGATCCCGAGTACGGGGCTGTACGCTTACCGGGGTTGTCCGGCCTGGGTCAAGACTGAGCGGCGCCCCCACATCCGGGTCCCTCTTCCGCTGACCCCCCCCCCCCCCCACACACACACACATCCGGGTCCTGCCCCTCCCCCGGGGGCCCCAGGACCCCGGCTCGGCACCCCGAGTTCTTGCACCCGGGACCGAGACACTGCGACCCCAAGGGCCACTACTTGGAGCCCGAAGCACCGGCCCCTAACAGGCCTTATTGGTCAGGTGACCCCTGAGAGACCCCTCGGTCTCTCCAGGCCTCAGTTTCCCCACCTGCTGCTTGCAGTGGCGGTCTGGGTGCTGAAGACGGTCCCGGCGTTTTTTGGAGCCGGTCCAGACTCGGGCCCTTTAGGTCTGACAGTAAATCTTTCTGTTTTTTCCGTTCTCCCCGAATCCGGTTCCCGGGGCTGGTCAGAAGCGGGAGGCCCCGAGGCGCCGCTCTGGGTCGTCCTCCCGTAGGACCTCCCCTCCGGGACTGCCGCTTCGCCCCTTGCTGGGTCTAGCTGTCCTGCGGCTCCTGGAGGCCAGTCACTTCCCGCCCTCTCCTCACCTTTGCGCAGGCCCCCTGCGCCACCGTCACACCCCTTCCCTTCGCCGTCACGCTGCCGATGAAGTTTAGATGAATGTGGCATTTGTTTCTCCCCTTCCAGTGGGATTCTCTGTACCTCAGACTCTCCTCACTTCTTGGTCACTCCCCCTGCGGGTAGGTGGCCCATATCTCTGCCCCGGACTTCTCATTGACAGTTTTCCCCAAGTGTCAGTTGTCTTCTTCCTCTTCTGCCACTTCCTTTTTCTCCTCCAGATCCAGGCCTCAGATTTCCTTGGGGATGGGTGAAGCTCTGAGCTGGATTATAAGGGACATAGAAGGGAACCAGCAGGCTCTCACAGAGACTTTGGAGTCTGAACCTGGTTTCCAGTCTTAAAGTTAACAGCTGTGTAACTTAGGGCAAGTCACTTCCCTCTTCTGACCTCTGGTTTCCTCATTAGTTGGGAATAACACCATCCACTTCATAGGGCTGATGTGAGGCTTAAATGAGATGATGCATTTGCAGTATTTAGCACAGGGCCAGGTACAAAGTAGGAACTCAGTACGTTTTAACTGCCTCTCGTTGACCACCTCTTCTTAGAGGCTTCATACCAGGCTCTTTACATAGATATTCACTTAACAAGTCCTAGGCTGGGCCCTAGCTTCCATTTCTGGGATCTCCCCTGCCAAGCCAGGTAGGCCCCAGGGCAGTGGAGGGGGGTTCCCTAACTAGTCCCTACTGGCCCAGAGACCATGGAGTCTGTCAGGTCTCAGAGTAGGACACCCAGCTTTTTCTCCTAAGGATTGTGATCCTTGGCAGGTCATGCCCCTCCCTGTGCCTCAGCTTCCTTCTCTATAAAGTGGAAATTCAGACTCAGTCCTTTGGGCGAGCTGTAATATGGGGGGTGGTCAGCCCTCCTCTTCCCAGGACTTCTGGGAGGATATTGTGAGCTCCTTAATACTGTAAACCAAGGCAAGCCTCACAGCATGGGAGAAGGCTATAGTTAGGATTGCAGGATGGCATGGCAGGTGGGCTCCCTGCCTTCCTTCATGCCTTCCCATCCTTTCTCTCTAGTGACTACCTGTTTAAGCTGCTTTTGATTGGTGATTCGGGCGTGGGCAAGTCATGCCTGCTTCTGCGGTTTGCTGTGAGTAAGAAGCCTCCCATACGATCCACCTGGGGTCCTGGCTGGTGGCAGGAGGGAGAGGGGGCAACCCAGACCACAGTAGTTGCAAGACCTTAGAACCAAGGATGAAGTTGTAGGACCTCCTAGTAGCATCTCTAACTGAACAAAGACAAGGGAGTAGCAGATTGGGGTGCTGAGAATGGGGGCTTGGTAGTTACAAGCTTGGCTGGGTCAGGGACCTGGAGGGAGATTTTCCAAGTGGCCTTTGGGCCTGTTCACCTAGGCCATTTCATTGGTCCCTACTTTTCCAGGATGACACATACACAGAGAGCTACATCAGCACCATCGGGGTGGACTTCAAGATCCGAACCATTGAGCTGGATGGCAAAACCATCAAACTTCAGATCGTGAGAGTCGCTCTTCCCAGTCTCTGGCACAGAGGCAGCCGCCTTGGGAGGGGTGGGGGCTCTGGGCAAGTAGCCCAGGGCTGACCTGCCCTTCTCTCCTACTGTCTTGTAGTGGGACACAGCTGGTCAGGAGCGGTTCCGGACCATCACTTCCAGCTACTACCGGGGGGCTCATGGCATCATTGTGGTGTATGATGTCACCGACCAGGTACTCCTGGCGTCACATGTCCAGTTTTGCCTCCTCAGCTTCAGGTCTTCGGGGCTTTGTTTTGTTTTGTTTTGTTTTGTTTTGTTTTAGGGTTTTATTTTTTTTAAGTAATCTGCACAGCCAGCGTGGGGGTTGAACTCACAACCCGGAGATCAAAAATCACATGCTCTGCTGACGGAGCCAGTCAGGCACTCCAGGCCTTTGGTTCTTGTTTCTTTTTACTCTTCCTATCCTCTCTTCCGGCTGCTGCCTGGAAGGGAGACTGTACTTGGACTCATTTCATGAGGAGGGAAACAGCTGCAGAAGTGAGTCCTCCTGAGGCCCCACTCAGGGCGTTGGCAGAAACAGGCCTCACACCTCCTGGCTAAACTTGCCACCTTATTCTAGACTTTTTAGGCACCTATGTTCCTAGGGGTTTAGTCAGCTGGTTGCTGTGCTGGGCCCATGGCTTCCTGTGTGAAGACACTGTGGAGAAGTGATTGGAGGGCTTTAGATAAGGAGGTAGGGAGCCCTGCACTCTGGGCGCATTGTGAGCAGAGGTAGGAGCCCTGTGTCTGCTGTGGCGGCATTAGTCCTGTGTCACTGGCAGCAGTGGTGGTATTAACAGGCTGAAACAGTCCCACCATACCTTGCAGTTTATAGAACTTGTTACAGCCTCTTAACACTCTAAAGAAGTCTGCATTAGGTTCCCATTTTATCGATGAGGAAATGGGTCAGAGTGGTGAGGAGACTTGGCTTGGGGTCAGACAGCTAGTTAAGTGGCAGAAACAGAAAAGGTAGGTCTACTGATTCTACTTGCTTTATTCTTTCTACTAAACCTTGTTGCTTAGTGGGGACCAGGCCCTGGGGACATGGAAATGCTTACATCAGCCCTGGGCCTGGAGGAGTTCCTGCTCTGAGGGGCAGCTGGGCCCTTGGGCTCACCAGGAACTCATGATGCCTTCTGGACAACAAGCTGTGGGTGGACTGTGCTCTACTCAGACAGAGGTCATCACGGACCTCAGCTGCCAAGTTCCATGACCTCATTTCAGTTCTTGCCCTGATTGACCTCTCACGGCTTTTACCTTCATTCTCCTCCCTCTCCTTGGAAAGTTTACTATCTCCAGCTCTCCTACCTCTTGCTGCATTAGCCTCTCTTTTCAGTGACTTCTACTGGTTTGCCCTGTACTACAACTGCCACACTCCCTGCCTTCCCCCCTGCCCCCAGTCTTGTGCTTCCTGACTCTCCCTGCATGGGTCTGGACACTTTGTGTTTTGGCTTCTGTCTTATGTTCTGTGATTCCTGTGTAAATAGCTATCACTGTGGATCTTCTCTGTTTTCTACTTTGCTGGCACTTTGTGTAGTAATTATAACATTCTTGGCATCACCCAATGAACTAAGTGCTAGGGTCCCTGTTTTCCAGATGAAATAAATATGCTTGGGGAGGTGTTAGGTAACTTGCCCATGGTCTCATAGGTTCTTGGCTTCTGAGCTTACCCTTCCCTGCCCCTAGCCAACCTCTCCTGAGCTCCAGATTGTCTTCAGAACTCAGCATTTCCAGCACTGGCCTCACTCTCTCCCCCTAAACTGGCTCCAGCATCCCCCATCTTTGTAACAGAGTTCCTGTTGGCCTGACCAGAAAACTCTTTCCTCCCCGCTCCCTCCCTCTGTTCTCCCCCCGCCACCTTCTATCTCAAGTCCATTCCCTTGTAACAATAGCAGTGATGAGGATGACAGCAGCTCCTGCTAATTAAGCACTTGTTATAAGACAGGCCTGTGTTCGTTATCTCTTGCGTACAACAGCCCCACTGGGAACTGCTGTTTTATCAGAATGAGGAAGCTGAAGCTCAGAGAGTTCAGGTGATAAATCTAGGGTCACACAGTAAATGGCAGACCTGGGGCTTACCCAGAATGGTCTGACTCTAAATCCTGTGCTCTTCCTTGCTTCACTCCCTGGCTCAGGGCACATCTCTTCCCTAGATTATTCTAGCCACCTCCCAGTTGGTCGCCATCTTCTTGCCAGTCTGATCTGGCCTCTACACTCCTGTCTGAACTGTCTTCCCAGAACACAGGTGTGTTTCTGCTGCTCCCTTCCTAAGAAAACCTTCATGGGCTCCTAGTTGTCCAGATTTAGCCAGGCGAAGACCTTCCATCCTCTGGCCTGCCTCCTTTCCCCCTCCTAATGTGCTCAGGGCCTGTGTCGCAGCAGCCTTCAGCTTCTCCCTGCTCCCCAGAGGCACCATACCCATCCCAATCCCTGACCTGATGTATGTCATCTCCTCGCCTTGGACTTTTCCCATCCCTCCACTTGCTTCCACACAAGGCCAGTTCGTCCCTTCACACATAGGTCAGCCGTAGTCTCCCCAGGCAGAGGCGGTCCTGGAGCTCCGGGAGCTCTTGCTATCTCTCCCTGAAGCACTCATCACACAATCTTGCCATTGTGTGTGTGTCCTGGTCTAGTCCTCCGCTGTCCCATGAGTGCCTTAGGGCAGGACCCAGGGATTTGTCCCTTCTGTGTCCACAGGGCCCAGCCTGGGACATGGCAGCAGGTGTACATTTGAATGCAGTGGGATATCCCCATACCTCTGACTCCTGAGAAGGGAAAGTGTGGCTCTAGCTCAACCATGTTTCTAAAAGTTCTGTCTTTGTCTATGAGCCAGGGGTAGGGAGTGGCCAGCTGTTGGGAGAGCCGGTCTGAATGAGGAGGCTGTTAGTGCCAGAAGCAGGACGAATGTCTGGCTCTGTTCCCAGGATACACGTCTCCCTCATAGGCCAGGGTCTCCTCTCTGAGGACCCTCCACCTACCATTGGGCTGAAAGACTTCACACCTCACAGGGATTTTAAGGCCACTGTGGGAACTTTGTGATCTTGCTAACCTGTTCCCTTCCATTTCTGTCTCCTCTCTAGTCTCTCTCCTGTTGTCATTTGCGTGTTTTCGGCCTTTTCTGTGTCTCGGGGAGACTAGCTGCAGGAAGCAGAGCTGGCTGGACCTTAGGCCTAGGGTCTTTAGGTGTCGGGGCTGTTGGCAGACAGCTGGTGCTGTGCCAGGTTTGGTTTTGGGGGTCTCAGATGGAGTGGGTCAGGGAGGAGATCTAAGCCTGGAGGGGAGAGTTTCCTCTGGGTCCCTGAGCTCAGGACTCCTGTGTCTCTCGGGAGCCCAGGGAAACCCTCTTCAAAAGCCCCTGTTCTCCTGGCCTTGAGAAGGGGTGGGAGTTGGGAGCAAAATAACTTCTGATTCTGGCTCCTCTAGGAATCTTACGCCAACGTGAAGCAGTGGCTACAGGAGATTGACCGCTATGCCAGTGAGAACGTCAATAAGCTCCTGGTGGGCAACAAGAGCGACCTCACCACCAAGAAAGTGGTGGATAACACCACCGCCAAGGTGAGCGGGGCCTGGGTCGGGCCACCCAGGGAGGGTGGGCTGGGGTCTGCTGCCCTTCACCCCTCCTTCCCCTCTTCTTCTCTCTTCTCCCCTTGTCAGGAGTTTGCAGATTCTCTGGGCATCCCCTTCCTGGAGACGAGTGCCAAGAACGCCACCAATGTTGAGCAGGCATTCATGACCATGGCTGCTGAGATCAAAAAGCGGATGGGGCCTGGGGCAGCCTCAGGGGGTGAGCGGCCCAACCTCAAGATCGACAGCACCCCTGTGAAGCCGGCTGGTGGCGGCTGTTGCTAGGAGGGGCACGTGGGGTGGGATAGGAGGGGGCACCTTCTCCAGATGATGCCCCTGGAGGGGACAGGAGGTGCCTCCCTCTCCTAGGGCATTTGAGTCTGTGGCTTTGGGGTGTCCTGGGCTCCCCATCTCCCTCTGGCCCATCTGCCTGCTGCCCTGAGCCCTGGTTTTGTCAAGGCCCCCAAGGGAGGACACCCAGGACCTTTGGCTGGGGTGGGCATGTGGGCTTGCTCTGCTGCTGCCTCTAGGTAACTTTAAAAGATACCCCACCACACACCTTTCTTTGGGATGAGGGCTCCTCTGTTTCCCTTCCTTGCCCCCCATGTATGCTGCAGTGGGTTTCTTTCCTTACCCTTTTTCTTCTCTCCCCACTCCCCTTTCCCAAGAGCTGGGAGCCTCCCTGGCCTCTACAGTCCCTGGCTGCAGTCAGCGCCGGGGGCCAGGAATGGGACCAGGGGATCCAGGACTCAGGATCCAGGGCCCTGGGCTGGACCTCAGGAAGGGCATGGGGGCCATTGGGGCCCAGCAGCCCACCCTTTCCTCTCCTCCCTGCTTCTTCTCCCTGCCCCTTCCATACTCACAGCTCCAGCCGTCCAGCTGCGGTGGGGTCTGAGCACATCTAGAGCAGGTGGGCGGGCAGCCATGCTGGGCCTGTGTCTTGAGCCCAGAGGGAGCCTGCTCCTGCCACCCCCTGCCCTGCCAGAGCCAGGCCCATGTGCTGCCTGCCCACCGTGCCCCTTTGTCCCCATGGCAGGCAGAGGCGGAAGGCCCACCGAGCCAGAGGCCGGGCACCAGCCTTAACCCTCACTCTGCCAGCACCTCTTCCCTTTCCCTAAGGCAGCACATCTGGCTTATTCTCCCCCTTCTGTTCTTTGGAGCCTATGAGGGCAGGTCCTCATACCCTGTCACTGCTTCTCCTCTGGGGAATGTGGGTGCAAACCCAGGGTCCGGGGCCTCTCCCCTCACCCCCTCCCACCCAGGATCCTAGCCCCCTACCCTCTGGCACAGCTTCTTCCTGCAGAAAAAAACAAACCTTTGGTCTCTACCTGAGAAGCCATGTCCCTTGTGCTGTCTCTCGCCTGTCCCACCTGTGCCCTGCCCTCCAGCTTGTATTTAAGTCCCTGGGGTGCCCCCACTCCCAGGTTCCCCTCTGGTGTCATGTCAGGCATTTTGCAAGGAAAAGCCACTTGGGGAAAGACAGAAAGGACAAAAAATAAATAAATTTCCACTGGCCCTCGGGTGAGCCGAGGGTTTTTGCAAGGAAGTTGTGGTGGTTGAGTGTGGTCTGTGGTGGGAGCTGTCTTGGGGTGGGGGAATGGAACTGGGGTCCCGGCTTGGGCTGTGTGTCTTAGGGTTGCTGTTGAAAGTCCTTGACCCACTTCCAAAAGCCAGGAGTGCTGCCTGCTTTTGTTTCTGTGGTGTGTCCCCACGGGCCCAGCACGGTTCCGGCAGCAGGGGAGGCCGGTGGCCATGGGCAGTACCTGGTGAGCTGCCGCCAACACCCACACGGGCGCACATCCATCCAGCCTGTGAGGTTGGGCTGCAGATGTGCCCCATCACGCCTGGCCCGCATCCCCTTCTGCCCCCTCTCCCACCTTTGCTCTGGGTTCAAGCCAGGTGTCTCTGCCCCCTTGGACAGTGCCAAGTTCCTCCCACTTAGGACCTCAGCCTGGTCTCCCAGGCCGGTGTGCAAAATACAGTATGTGAGGCTAGGGGTGTGTGTGTGTGCTCCTCCGAGTGGACCGAACTCGTGTGACGCGGGGGGCGGGGGCGGGCGCATGCCAGGGATGTACGTCCATGCCTACGTGTCCCTGAGGTTGGGGCGGGGGTGGCGCCCGGGCCGGGCGGTGCAAGCGGAGGGGCGCAGAGAGACCCAGCCCCGCCCGAGGCCGCTCGCACGGCGGCCCCGCCCCCGGCTCCGCCCCGCCGGCTTCGCGGGCTGGAGAGCGAGGGAGCCGCGGGCGAGGGATCGCAGGATGAGCGATCGCGGCCCGGGCAGCCGGCAGCGGACGCGCCCCCCGAGCCCACCGGCCCGCGCCCCGCGCGCCCCACGGCCCCGCGGCCCCGGTCCCGGCCGCGCCGCCCGCATCCCCCGAGGCCTGCGGGCCATGCCCGGCCGGCCCTAAACGCGGACCGGGGGGCGTCCCCTTGCGCCCGGGCCCCGCGCTGGCGCCCCCCGGGCCGCCGCCCGGCGCGGGGGCCATGGCGTTCACCTTCGCCGCGTTCTGCTACATGCTCACCCTGGTGCTGTGCGCCTCCCTCATCTTCTTTGTCATCTGGCACGTAAGGCCGGGCTGGGGCTGGGGGCGGGGTGGGGGGGGCGCCGGGGGCACACGGAGCGGGAGGGGGCCGGGCAGATGGGCTCGGGGTCCGGGGAAACTTGGAGCCTCCTCTCGGCTATCCCCCTTCGGTCAGCTTCTCTTTGCCCCCATGAATACCCCCTCCCGTTGTCGGCTTCCTTCCCGGAGCCCCCTTCCTCCGCCGCCCCCGCCTGTCTGTGGGTATGTCAGTTAGTCTCTGACCCCGTGCCCCTGCCCCATGCCGCCTTGGGGTGTGGGGCAGAATTCTTGGATTCTTGCTCCTTTCTCTTCTCCTAACCCCTCCCCATGCAGTCGCCCCCGTTTGTCTGTCGGGCAGTTTGTCTGTCTGCTTGCCCCCCCTTTGTGGGTTTTTCCAGCCGGAGTGATGGAGCCGGTTGCCATGGCAACTGCATCTGTTTACAGGACCCACAGAGCGCAGAGCCCATTAACCCTTTCCCTCTCACTCACCTCCCTGACCCAGCAGCGATTGGCTCTAAGCAGACCGGAGACCTAGTCCCCACCACCAGCTCACCTTGGGCGTCCCTGCCCCCTCCTTTCTGGGCTTCCTCTCATCAGGTTTCCTCCCCACTTCCCATTTTCCCTCCTCTTCCTTTTCACTTTCCCCTTTGTCTTGTGTCCCCTTTGGTCTGTCTCTCACTCTGGCCTGGCTTCACACCTGGTCTTTCAGAGTGTCCATTTCTCATCCTTTATCCTAATCGCCTCCCCTTAGAGGGAGTCCCTCTCCCTCATTCTCTCTGGGGCCCTCTTCTCAGTGGCCCTCTGTGCCTGGCTCCCTTCCTCTCACCAAGAACTATATCACTCAGCCTCCAGCTCATTGTTTGGGGCCCTTGCTGCCCCCCTTGGCTGCCCTCCCTCCACCTCTGTCCCCTGAGGTTTTGGCCCCCTCCGTGATCCCCTCAATGAGGACTGCCCATCTTGGTCGGTCCTGGTCTATCCATTTCGGCATCCTCCGCTCCAGGACACACCTTCCTGATCTCCATCCCCTCTGGGCTGGGGGGGTTCCCTTACCCCTCTCCGGTCTCTCCCCTTGTAGCCCGTTCTTTCCTTCCTCTCACTTCCTCCTCATTACCTCACCTGCTTATTTCCTGGTCTCCCCACTTCCTCTCTTTTCCTGGGAACTGCTACCTGCCCATGATCCTCCCTGGCTCTTGACTAGTCTCTCCCTTCACCATCCCCCTAGCCCCACTGCTGCCCATCTCCCCGGCATCAGGGTTCCATGGACTCTGACTGCACCCCTCCTGTGTAAGGAGTGAGCCCCTACAGGCACCTTCCAACACATCCCCCCCTCCCATCTCCAGCCCTCTCCCTGGTTTTGCCTCTCCCTCTCTCTCTCTCTCTCTCTCTGTGGGTCTCTTAATTGCTTTTTCTTTTCTCCCCCTTTGTCTTATTCTCTCTCTCTCTGCCTCCACACACACACACACACACACACACACACCCCAATCTGTATTGATCTCTCTGAGCCTTCTATCTCATCCCCGGGTAATGGACAATCCTGTGGGCTGGGGGTCCTAAAGATTGGAAGAAATTGAGGGTCACAGGCTGGGAACACAGACCTAACCAGCTCCTTGGAGAAAGTTTCCTGGAAATCAAGAAGCCCCTTTCCAGGCCTCTCCCCACCCAGAGACCTCCCACAGCCCCTCTGGGGGGTCCCTGTCCTTAGGTGCTACTCAGAGCAGTCCTCCAACCAACACACCAGTGTCTAAGCTTCCTGAGAACCGGGATCTGGGCAGCTGTGGGAGAGTCAAGGATGAATAAGACTCAGGCTTTGCCCTCGTGAGGCTCCTAGGCTGGGAGAAAGGGCCCAACAAATATTTATTGAGCACCTATTATGTGTCAAGCACGGTGTTCACTCAGCTATTTAGTTCGGTGATCTTAGCAAGTCACTCATGCTGAGTCTGTTTTCTTGTGGATAAAGTGGGTTTGTTGGATATACATCAGAGTGCCCAGAGCATGGCCTACTAAGGGGGGTGGGATGGGCATAGGCATAGGAGGTGTGGTCCTCAACCCAAATTGGTAAGAACCAGAACCTTCCAGGGCAGGACCCCAGATCCCACCCCAGACCCTGAGCCAGTCCCCACTGGTCGCTAGGCAACCCTGGTGGTGAGTGACGCGTGTCAGCTGTCATCGTGGGGGATTGTTTGTTCCAGGGGGCTGAGTCAGCGCCAGGCAGCCTGGGGGGGTGGGAGGCATGACACCCGCTGCCTGCTGGTGGTGCCAGCTCTGGGGCAGACAGACGGCACCCTTCCGCTCCCTGCTGAACCCTATTGCTGTGCCTGACAGGCAGGTGGCTGCCCAGAGTCCATGGGGAGGGGGTGCTGCTCCAGATGGCCCCGTCTCCCTCCAGGAAGCCCATGTTCTCTCCCTCTAAGCCGTCTGGGGTCCGGGATGCTTGGGGGTGGTGGGCCCTGTGCCTCGTCCTCGGGCTGGCACTGAAGGGAGGGGACCTCAGAAGGCTTTTCTTCCAGACTTCCTTCCATGCCAGCTCCCACCGCCCCCCCCCCCCAGGTCTGTCTTATCATCCCTTCAAACACCTGTTCCTCCCAAGAGTTCCCCATCCCAATGAGGACACTGCCATCTACCAGATGCCCCAACACCCAAAAGCAACTTGGACCCCTGTGCCTCCACTCTGCAGCCCACTGGAGTCTGGCTTCTAAATAGCTCTGGAATCCTCTCCACTCTCACTGCCACTCACCTGATGCTGATCACCATCAACTTGCCCCCACCCCGCCCTTCCCCCATTTCCTCACTGGCCTGGTCTGCCTATGAAAAAGCGGTTAAGAATTTTAACGCTGGAGTCTAACTGGGTTGGAATCCTGGCTTATCACTGACTAGCTGTGTGGCCTTGAACAAGTCACTTAGTCTGTCTGTCTCAGTTTCCTTATCTACAAAACGGATATAATACCAGTCCCTATGTCATCAGGTTGTTTCGAGCATTAAATGAGTTAGTAAGCATAAAGCCTACCGGCACAGAGTAAGTATCATGTATGTCTTGGCTGGGACTGTTAGCCAATGTGTACTTCCTGCACCATCCGTCCTAAAGCATTAGCCTGTCTGTCCCACTCTGCTGTTTTATACCCCTCAGTGGCTCCCCATTCCTTTTGGGTTAAAGTCCAAATATCCGGTCCGGGCTCACAGCATCTCCAGCCCATCTTTCACATTCCCTTCTTCCTTCCCACTCTCACTTTCACTCTGACCCCACGGAACCTGCAGCTTCCTGAATGTTCCTTGTTCTTTCAACCTTCTGCCTTTGTACCTGCTGTTCTTGCTGCTTGGACTGCCCTTCCCCCATTTGTACACCAAACACCCACTCAGAGTCCAGCCTGAACTCTACCCCCCATCACCTCCAATGCTGGACCAGGCACCCCATTAGCCCTGATCACCCTGGAATATACTTCACAGCTCTCCCAAGCAAGGGAGCCAAACCCAGGCAAGGGCTGTGCCCGAGGCCTCTGGGGCCCCGGTGGTCAGCAAAATGCAGAAAGAGACACCATCTCTGGGATGTTTTGGATGGAAGCGTCGTGAACACGGCTTGACTGGGGCATCAGCACACTAGGATTCCGTTCCACACTACTCTGTGACCTTGGGCCAGGCCCCGCCCCTCCCTCAACCTCAGTTTCTCCACCTTTGCAGCAAGCTCCATCTGGTCCAGTACCCATGTATGAATTCCTATCCCACAGAAGGATGGGTGGGGGGCCATGAACTGCTGTCCCAACCCTGACGGGCACACGCCCCTCCCCCAGATCATAGCCTTTGACGAGCTGCGGACCGACTTCAAGAACCCCATCGACCAGGGGAACCCAGCGCGGGCAGTAAGTGATACATGTGCTATGCCGAGGTGTGTCCGTCCGTCTGTCTTTCCATCTGTCGCAGGCGAAGGAGGGTGGGGGACTGGGGACGGGAAGAAGGGGTGTGTGGTGGGACCGGCGGCGGTGCCCCTTCCTGTCTGTCCCCGCCCCCAGCAAACACCTGGCGCGGGCTCAGGGCTCGGGTTCCTCCTGGCGGGGCGGCCGTTGCCAGGCTCTGGGCCGTTGCCGTGGAGACGCGGGTGAAGGTCCCTCCATGGTGACGGTTGCCATGGGGACGGCGCGGCTGCCTCTATGCCGCAGAGACTGCAATGGCGCCCCCTGGCGGTCACCTGCAGGTCGGCGGGGGACGTAGGGAGGGCGGCGGGGGCAGCCCAATGCCCGCTCCTCCTCCTTCCCCATAGTGACCTTTTCCTCCCCCCACAGCGCGAGCGTTTAAAAAACATCGAACGCATCTGCTGCCTCCTGAGGAAGGTCAGTGTCAGGGCTGGTAGCAGGAGGTGCCTAACCCAGCTCAGCCCTACTCTGTGACTAGGAACGCGGCCTTGCCCCTCTGGGAACTGCTTCATCTGGTCTGCCACCCGGAGGGAGTGGGAGGCTAGAGGCCCCTTTAGTCCCCAGAGGTCGCGGTGGGGGGCACCTCCCAAATCCCAGCTCCCCTCTGTGCCCTTGAAGCTGGGGTCTGTTCTGGCACCAGGCAGCTGACCTCTCACCCTCCCTTCCCAGCTGGTGGTCCCAGAATACTCCATCCACGGCCTCTTCTGTCTGATGTTTCTGTGTGCAGCAGAGTGGGTGACCCTGGGCCTCAACATCCCCCTCCTCTTCTACCACCTCTGGAGGTGAGGGCCTCAACATCCCCCTCTTCTACCACCTCTGGAAGCTCCATTGGGGGGAGTGAGACGGAAGAGCAGGGGCAAGATGGGGGTGGGAGCTTTGACATGGGCACTCAGGCTCCTCCCTCACCCCAGGTACTTCCATCGCCCGGCGGATGGCTCTGAGGTCATGTATGACGCGGTCTCCATCATGAATGCTGACATCCTCAACTACTGCCAGAAGGAGTCCTGGTGCAAACTCGCCTTCTACCTGCTCTCCTTCTTCTATTACCTGTACAGGTGAGGCCCTGCCCATGGCAGTCAGAAGTCAGGGAAGGGATGTTCCAGGTACCATGCCTCCAATTCCAGGAATGGTTGGGCCCCAAGTTCCTGCCTTTCTCCCCCAAGGACTGAGGGCAACCCAGGGTATGACAGGGTGGGTAGCCAGTAGCTGGGCCTACTCAGGACTCGGCTCACTGCCTCATCTTCCCACAGTATGGTTTATACGTTGGTGAGTTTCTAAGGGGGAAGCCGGCCAGGGAGCAAGCCCAGAATGGACCGGACGCCTGTGCACCCCCAGCCCTGCCCCTCGGCCGCAGAGGCCTCAGCCCTGGGGAGGGAGGGGGCACTGGTGCCCCCCGCCTCCTCTCCACCCCTCCAAACTGCTGCTGCGGGGACCTCCCGCCTTCAGAGCCCCCTCCCCTTGGACCAGGGCTGGGCAGAGCTCTAAATAGGGGCAGGGGCTCCTCTGCCAGCCTGTAGGCATGGCAGTCAGTCTTGGAAGGGGCGGAACCTCCGGCCTTGTCCACTTCGGGGGGAACATGGACCCTGCCAAGGAGCAGGGCTTGACCCTGGAAGTTCTGGGCCGCCCCCCCTCCACCCTCACCCTGAGGCTCCCCCTGCAGGTGGGGGGGTACCCGCACCGGGAATGAGCAGGCTCAGCAGGGGGGCAGCCCCACCCCTAGTCTGCCCTCTCCCCTCCCCCAGGCTCTCTCTCCAGACCTCCCCCTTCCCCATCCCCACTTGCCCCAATCCCAGCCTGTCCTGTCCCTCGGACCTATTTTCTATGTTGCCTGGAGGAGTCCGGCACCCCCTCCCCGGCCATTTGTGACAAAATATGAATAAACTACTGCAAACACGTGGGCCCCAGTTCTGCTCCTGAAAGGCTTGAAGAGGACATGGGGGCAAAGGGACTCTATAGGGGGCAGCCCTCAGCTAAATCCCCAGTACAGCTGGGCTCAAACCACTGGCCCACGGAACCCCCAGGGAAACCCCTCAGATGGATCAGAGGCCTTTGAGGTCTCCTTGGCAGCTGCTCCCTTCTATCCTCACTTTCTTGGCTACAGCTAAACAGCTATTCCTGCTGAAACCCTTCCATCTGCTTTTCAAAGCAGTATGAAGGCCACCAACTTCAGGAAGCCCTCCCCTGGGTCCCCTGAGCCTGGTAAACCCTGGGCGATGGAGAGCCCCCCACCCAGGCCCCAGGAACAAGGATCAAATACAATCAAGGAAATCAAATCTTCAATGTATGGAAAAATCAGTGCCAGCGGGGGTCAGGGGTCACCGGACCAGGTGGAAGGTCAGCCAGTATATGATGAGGGGCTGGAAGGCTGCAGCTCCCAGGGTCAGGTAGAGCTGGAGACGCTGCCGGGGAGCTGGGCCCCCCACGTTGTCAGGGGCCAGGGCCGCTGTTCGCAAAGAGCGCACCTGGAAGAAAGGAGAGAGCTGAAGCTGGGCCGGGAGGGGGAGGCTCATCCCCAGCTCCAACTCCAGGGGGTGAGGCACGAGGGGCAGCCCCAGACTCACAATGAAATACATGAGTGAAGACGAGGTCCAGGCCAGTGCCACATAGTAGCCATCACTGCCGAAGAGCAGCCCTGTGAGCACGCTGAGGATCATCCTGCAGGGGTGGGGTGCAGGGAAGTGAGGGGGAGAGGAGAAAGAGAAGGCTGGAGATCTCTCAAGGGTCCGTGCCTGAGACTGGTCCCACCACCCAGCCTAGACCCCACCCACCACCACTGGGGCATTTTATCTTCAATCTATCCCCACAGGTTCTAGACTCAAAATGAATCTGGAAGGCCTAGGACTCAGTCCTAGGACATGGATGTGAGACCCCCTTTATCGCCCCAGCACAAAGCCCTTCTCCCCTGTGTCCCCAGGGGGACTCTCCATACATTCCTGACCTGAACAACAGTACACGGTTCCTGAGGAGAATGCTAAAAACAGCTGGTTCTTCCAATAGAGAAGGGCTAGGGCCCAGAGAGGGGCAGAGGAGTGCCCAGGGTCAGAATTCAAGGCTACAGCAATACCAGCTGGGAACCCACGGCAGCAGGCCCCTCTCCAGACCTGCCTCTGGCCTGGCCCATAGGTACTCACCCCACATATTTGTACCCGCTGTAGGCTAACAGGTGGAAGGTGCTCAGGTCACTGCGCACAGTGACCAGGTAGACGCCCAGGAGCAGGGCCAGCACCTCCATCACGACCCACACCAGCGCCGTGCTTGCACACAGGCCCAGCACCTCTGGGGAGAACCTACGGCCATGTGGGAGAAGGGGAGGCATTCAGAAACCAGTCATCCTGTGGCAGGTGTGAGACTGAGGACATGGGCTGGGCTTGGGACCTGCCACAGGTCCCCTAGGGAAGTGAGGAGAGCAGTCAGGAGTGGGAGCTGGTGGGAATGCGGGAGGGCGTTGGTACTAACCTTTTCTGAATGCCCAGTGCCATCCCAGCCAATAGCACGTAAGTGATGAAGGCCATTGCTGCCAAGAGCCAGAAAGATGCCATCAGCCTGGTTTCCTCAATCAGAGCCCCCTGGCTAGGTATTTGGGGCCATTTACACTCCTTACCTTCTCCCCATACTTCCTTCTCTGCATATCCCCACATACCCAACCTCCATAGTCAGCTCCTAATACCCTGCCTGAGATGCCTTTCCCTACTCAGCCCCTTCCCCCTCTGTAAATGCTACCCTGACCTTTCTCTCAGGACCACCAAGCCACCTCCTTCCCTGTTCCTGTGCTAGGAAACTCACCAAAGTTGCCTGCTGTGGCTCAAACCATATCACGGGCCAAGGCTATTGCTAATCCTAGACCAACAGGCAGGGGCCAAACTGATGTCCCACGACACTGCAGGACTAAAATACAGGCTTGAAGACAACCCAGGCTCTCCCCAGAGTCCAGCCCATGGGGATGATGTCACCTCAGTCAGTAATTTTCAGTCTGGCCACTGGCCCTGGCTTTGGCTCTGGCCATCCCACCAACGTAGAGGGCTCCCAGTTTACCCCTGCTGTTTACACAAAAGCTCAGAGCCAGGGGGAGCTGGGCTTTCACAGCAACTGTAACTCCTTGGCCCTGTTCTCTGCTCCCTTGAAGCACCAGAACTGATGTGCCCACCAGAGAGCACGGGGTCTGAAGTCAGGAAACCAGCTCTACCACCTATAAGCTATGTGGCTTCAAAGACAGTCGTCTCTCTGAGCCTTGGCTTCAACACGTAAAATGGGGATGGCAGTTCCTGCTTTACAAGGTGGCTCTGAGAGAAAATGGAAGGAAGGACAGAAGAACCTGTGGCCCTCCTGGAGCAACTGGGCTCACTGGCTGCCCTGGCAACCCCTCTGAGGGCCACCCGGGCACACTCACCCTGCTCCAGGGTGTCCACCGTGGGCTTCGCCTTGAGCAGGCCCCAGGACAGAGGAGTCAGATGCACAGTCTGCCAGCCACTGTCCAAGGTGGGCAGCCTGACCCCGTGCCACGTGGATGGGCAGTTCCGGGAACCCAGAAGGGAGTGACCACTTTCTCAGAGGAGGGAATGTTGGAGCAGGACTTGGGCAAGGAATCCGCTATGACAGTAACTATTATTTAGTGTGCTTTGTGCTGAGCGCACATCACCTCACTGAATCTCCACAACAATCCTTGGTGGTAGAGACTGTCGTCATTCCTGGTTTACATAAGAGTAAAAGTAGCCAGCCTGAGGTTCCACTACCGGAAGTTGTAGGACTAGGTCTAAGCCCTGGGCTCCAGGCTAGGGAGGGACATGGTCCCAGTTAAGAGGCCAAAAGATCTCAAAAGGGAGTACCCTGAGGGCACAGAGGGCACACCCAGGAAGCTTCTTACTGGTCCCCCTGCTCCATCTACCAGGTGTCTAGCAACCATCACACACAAAAGCACCAAGAGCAGATGCTAAATCAATGCACGAGCCTCTCTCTCCTCGTCGGTGACTCAAGGCACATGTCCCGCCACGTCCCCCAGCCCAGGTCAAAGAAAGACTCACTGGGGATATAGAGGTCAGGGGCGTTGAGATCTTGTCGCGGTGGCAGAGGCACATCGCGACTGTACTGCACCTCCCAGTTCTGGCGGTGGCAGCAGCAGCCACGTCAGGAGAAAAAGATGAAAAGAAAAGAAAGAAGGGGGTTGAGGTCTGGGGGCCAAACTCTGGGATGGGAAGCAGGAGGCACAGGGCCCCGCCAGCTCACCTGGAAGGCAGCTCACCTGGTGTGTGTAGGGGAAGACCAGTAGCCCCAGCTTCTTGGCCACGTAGGCTGTGTCCACGGCAAAAAAATACTTGAGTTTGTTCACAGACACAAAACGGTGCAGCTGGGAGAGGAGAGAGGAGGCTGTGGACAAGCTGCACACCAAACCTCAGGGTGCTCCTCTGTGTGCTCCTTCCCTGAGGGCTGCTGTGAGAATTAGGTGGGGTCCCGTGATGCCCCATCCCTGGCCAGAAATCTTGCCACCCTTGCCCTGGGGGCGGGCCACACCTCCTTGTGCACCATGTCCTTCCCATGGGATGCGATGGAGCTGCCATAGGCCATAGCCACGTTGGCCATTGGGTCCCCAAGCAAGTGGTTGACATTGAAGGCCACGTCGGCTCCTGGGGCTGGGTATCCCCCTGGCTGGCTGGAGTAAGCACCGCTTGTGTCATCGAAGAGGGGAGGGGGATCTGGAGCTGCCCGGGCCCTGTGCTTGGAGCCTGTGGGTTTGTAGGTACTAGAGTAGGTGACAGGAATATCAAGCATGAGCCCAAACCACCACCCCTTTCCCCAGGTTGGGCAGCCCTGTATGGGTCCTGGGGCCACCAAACAATCAGTTAGGGAAACCCGGGCTGGCTGGGGTTAGGTACCCCAGAAAGAACTTTGAAGAGGCATCCTTTTCCAGAGGTGCTAAATGTAGGCAAAGAAAGAGCTGAGGCAGCGCCTGGAAGTGGTTGCCCACCTGGGGGTTTCTGGGGGCCTTCTCAAGGGAAGTGATCTCTGAATTGTGCCTTGGGAGAGTGAGTAGAAGTTTCCTAGGTGAAGATAACTAACTGTTCATGCATCCCTCATGAACAAGGGTGGGAAAGGCGACAGCTGGGTACCCAAAGGCCCTGGGCTGTGCCGAGGGCCCCTACCAGGGTCATGACAGGTAAACAAAGTTCTGAAGGCAGACCCCGTTGGTGCCCGGGTCTGGCATGCGAATCCCAGCTGTGCGGTCACCGCCCCATCTCAGGACAGGGCCGAGAGGGCGAAGTCCGGGACGCGTTGTGGAGTCACGCAGGGCGGAAACCCGAAAGACACCCGCCGCCCTGGGGAGCGGTCACGGCCGCCCCTCTCCCTCAGGGTGAGCGGGCCGCGCCGCCGACCCTCCTCCGGCCAGTCGGGCCGCGTCCCGCCCGCCCCGCGCCCCACGCACCGTGGGCTCCGTAGCCCGAGTGATAAGCCATGGCCGCGATGCTGGCGCTCCCCAAGGGCCCTCTGCGCCGCCTCGTGGGTACGAATACTAATAAGGCAGCTGCTCCGCTTTCTGGGCACCGACCGGGGTTATGGAGCAGCCCGACACGTCCGCGAGCTCTTCGACCGCAGCCGCCATGTCCTCAGCGTTATCCTCCGTCGCCTGCCATTGGCTCCTCGGCGGCGCTAGCTCGCCCCTCCCCTCTTCCAATTGGCTGCTGGCGCTGCCTCGCCGAATTGGATTCGGCAGTAGTCAACTTCCGGGAGGGGTATAGGCGGAGCAACTCGAGGCGCTCTCGGATTGGATGGTGGGCTGCTAGTTCGGGGCCAGAGTAGCCAATAGATGGGTTAAGGTGGGAGGGGGGGGGGGTTGAGAATTATTTCCGCGCCTGCGCAATGGGGTACTTGACGCTCACCCTGCCACGACTACACCAGGTGGAGACCTGGCGGAGGCGGGAGTACCGGAACGGAGTTTCGCTCGGGGGACGTACCCCAGGAGAGAATGGGTGCGGGGGAGCTCTACCAAGTCCCGCCCCTTGGGTCTCCTGCCCCTCCCTCTCAATGCTAGCTTTCCTCTCCGGTCCTCCATACTGCCTCCCACCCCAGTCCTGGCACGGAGCTCAGGAAGCCAGCCAAGTGTTAGTAGGAGGCCGGGCGGGGCAGTGACAGCGCAGCCCAGCGAGCCCCGAAAGCTGACTCCTCCTCCCGCCACCCACCCTTCCTTTCCGCGCGGGTGCTGTCCGTCGTCCGGTGCTGAAATGCCCTCCATCCACTACCACTATCCTGCAGATCCTGGGGGCCTGCTGCTGGCCTCTTGAGACAGAAAGACACACACACACCCGTTACACATACTGAAAACTCCAGAAGATCTGAAGTCCCAGAGACTGGGTGCTATAGTCGGGACAGGATCCTGCACCAGGCCTGACCCGTCAACTCTCCCGTGGTCCAGCCTATTTGACTTGACTGTGGAGGTGCGCCGATCCACCTCCTGAAGCTGCATTTGAAACTCCTGAGTCATTGCTGGTCCTGCGGTCCATCTTTAAGTGAGATACCTCCCCTTCCCCCCCCCCCCCACCTCAAGCCTCCCTCCTGAGGTCGGGGGTGTTCCTTTCTCTCCGCCCAGTTTCTGACCACTCTCACCCTACTCAGAGACAGTCTTCAGGGGCCTCCTCTCTCACACACCTTCCGCCAGCACTTTCTAGAGAGCAAAATCAGGTCCTCTGCAACCTGCCTGTAGCTACCCAGTGTCCAGTTACACCAGGTGACTTTCCTACTTTCTAAACACAGCTCACGTGATCTAATCGCGTGCCTTTCCTCAGAAATCCCCTCCACCTGGGATGCCTTTCCCCCTCATATCCATTTGTCCAAAACCTAGTTATTCTTTAAGAGTCAGTTTAACTTGTCCCTCTCAGAGAGACAAAGGGAACAGAGGACTGACCTGGCTGGGGGTTGAGGCCAGAGGCTGGGTTCCAGGCTCCCTCTGGGTACACCAGTTCGCCCTGGATATAAATTCCATTAAGACCGGGCCTGTGTCATTCTCCACTCCTACCCTTGTCTTCACAGTGCCAAACACAATACTTGGATATAGAAGATAACCCAATAAACATCTGTGCCCAATAAATAAATAATAAATAAACAGATGAAGCCCTGGGTCCTTTACTCTATCACTTCAATCACCTCATCTTTAAATGGGTAGGGGTATTGAACTGAATGGTTTTTGAGTTGCTTTGGGGGGGGGGGGATGTGGCAAAGCAACCCAAAACTCACCTAGCATTGCAGCTCCCTATGTCCCACCAACTAATTGTCTGCTTTGGGGGCCTGCCCAGACCCAGGGGCAGGTGTGAAGGTCTGAGGCCCCTGACGGCCAGGGAGCAGCACTGGGGCCACCAGTACTTGGGAGGGCATCTTCCCATGAAGGCCAGATCCCACTCCCCTGTACCTCATGATGAATGCTTGTGGACCTTTCTATTCCCATTTCTCAGGTGGGGAAACTGAGGTTGGGGTGGAGAGTGCAGGCCCAAGGTCACGAAGCCTAGGGCCCTGGGTGTCCTGGCCCCCAAGCTGCCTGCTCTTAAGTGAAGCCCAGCACCTCTGTCCAGCGAATGAGGCGAATCACAGCTTTCTGGGTTATAACTGCTTTTTCCCCTACAAGCAAGGCTTGGGGGGGGGAGTGCGCGTCTGGGTGGGCTTAGGCCTGGGCCTACTCCTCAGAGACAGGACCCCTGGGGGGTATTACCCACCTTTGAGTTCCATCCCCCCTCATTTTACAGCAGGGGAAAGAGGCCCCAAGAGCAAGGACTCGGCCAAGGTCGCAAGCACAAGCGCGGCGGGAGGGGAACCTAAGCTTGGGTCGGCCAGCCTGGGGTTCTCACCGGCGGGAGCAGCGCCCGCCGTACCAGGCGCTGCCGGCGGCGCCGCGGGTGCCGCGGGGGCGGGGTCAGCGGAGGGCGGGGCGCTGGGCACCGCGGCCGCCAACGCCGCCGCCGCCGCCGCCGCCGCCGCCGCCGCCGCCGCCGCGCTCGGGCTCGAGCTCGGCGCACTCCCTGCGCTGCCGCCGAGTCGAGCGGACGCCCTCGGGGCAGCGCCGCAGCCCTCTGCGCTCCCCCCTATCATGCCCCGGGCCCGGGCCCGGGCCGCCCAAGCAGCCAGGACACCATGCCCGAGGGCGGCGGAGGCGACAGCGGGGAGGTGCCCGCGTTCGTGCCGGACGGCGAGCCGCTGCGGGAGGAGGTACGGGCGCTGTGTGTTGAGGGGCCGGACCCAGGGCTGGAGCTCGGGTGAGGGCGACGACGGAAGGGGCAAACCTCGGGACAGGGGCTGAGGAGGGAAGTCCCAAAACCCCAGTTGCTAATGACCTCATTAGGGTAGCCGGCGTCTGGCGAGCCGAGGGGCTCGCGTGGGGGTCGAGGTGGGGGAGGACTGGGAAGGGAGGAGGGGGCGACTCCCGCCCCGGGCGCCCCTTCATCCCTCCTCACCCTCCTGTGACGTCAGCGCCTGGCCCCTGCGCGCCCTCATTCCGCAGCGTTGCCCCTCACCCCCGAGGCCCGGGGGTCAGGCCCCCCGCCCAGCCCAGCCCGGCTGCTCACGAGGTGCCCGGGCGGCGCCTGCAATGCAGCAGCCGTAGCTGGGACTTGGGGGAGGGAGCGGAGGGAGGAGGGGAAAGAGGAAAGGAGGCGGCCTCTGGTACCCCTTCTCCCTCTCCCCGCGGTGAGGTCCGAGGGCCCATCCTGCCGCCTGGGACCCCCAGAGTGGCCTTTCGTCAGCTCTGGCCAAGAAGATCTGCAGCGGTGTGGGGCCCTGTGTGGGGTTTTGGGGTGATAGGTGATGAGTGGGTCTGTGTACGTGTTTGGCTGGATGTAGTGTGCTTGTGGGTGTGTGAATGCTAGTCGGCGCTCCCCACACCCCACACCTCGGGTGAGCTGAAGTCAGGTGATGGTCTGGTGGGTCCTTGGCTTGGGTGATGTGGTGACGCGTGGACGTGTTCTGTCGTGGGTGGATGTCTCCTGTAAAGTCTAGGGTGTGATTTCAGGTTTCAGTAGCGGTGGGGCTGGGGGATGTGCACTGTGGTCCGGTGAGGGTCTGGTGTGGACCTGGGCTTCAGTGAGTGAGTAACCAGTGTGTGCATGTGTGTGTCCGGTGCTGGGTGGGTCTGTGTGAGGTGTGTGCGTGTGGGCGTGGGTGAGTGCAGGCACCTGTGCACCGTGTTATGGTCGTGAGGGGGGGTTGTGCCCTGGGCACCGGTGAGGGTCCAGGGTCTGGGATGAGCAGACTGTGTGCACATCTGTGGTCGGTGGGTCAGGGATAAACATGGGGTGGGGAGTGTGCATCTGACCGGCCCTGCAGGTCCTGGTGATGATGTGCACCTGTGGTGGGTGGGGGGGGTAGGGCAGGCTGACCCTCTCTTCTTGGGTCTCTCAAGACCTGGTGGTGCTGGGGTTGGAGAAGGGGCCCCTTAACTTCACCTCTGCTGTTTCCGTCAGGCCACCTCTTCCTTCTCCTTCTTTTCCCCGCTCCCCCACTTCTTTCTCCATAGGCGCCTTAGAGGTGAGGTGGGGGCCAGGCTGGCCCTGCCCGGGAGGGTAGACCAAACCCTCTGGGCCAAGGAGTGGCCCCTGCTGCCCAGCAGCTGTGTTCCACCCCCTCCCTCACAGCACAGATGGGGAGTGGAGGACGACACTCCATCTGCTCCCCCCAGACTCACACCTCCTCCGTTCCCAGCTCTTCCTCTTTCTCGCTTACTTAAAAGCTTCTCCCAAGTCTCTAAGTGGAACCAAGGGACCAGAGGGAGTCTCAGGGTAACAGTATTTATTGCCATGGCCAGACCCTGTGCTGCGATGGCCACACATAAGATCTCGTTGAAACCTCACAAAAGCCCCAGTTAACAGATGAGGAGACTGAGGTCCAGAGAGGACCAAGGGATCTGTCCAAGTCATACAGTAAGTGGTGGAGCCAGCACCGAATCCTGGGCCACGGGGCTCCAAAGCCCATGATCTTCACCCTTTTTTTTTTTTTAAGATTTTATTTTATTATTTATTTGACAGAGATAGAGACAGCCAGCGAGAGAGGGAACACAAGCAGGGGGAGTGGGAGAGGAAGAAGCAGGCTCATAGCAGAGGAGCCTGATGTGGGGCTCGATCCCACAACGCCGGGATCACGCCCTGAGCTGAAGGCAGACGCTTAACCGCTGTGCCACCCAGGCGCCCCCCCCCCTTTTTTTTTTTAAGATTTTATTTTATTATTTATTTGACAGAGATAGAGACAGCCAGCGAGAGAGGGAACACAAGCAGGGGGAGTGGGAGAGGAAGAAGCACCATGATCTTCACGCTTAAGACCCCTGCCACCCTGGCCTCCTGTACCAACAGGTCCAGGAATCAAGGACCAGAGAGGGCAGGAATATGGCCAAGACCACACAGCAAATTAGGGGCAGAACCGGGACCAGAGCTCAGTTTTCTCAATAGCCAGTCAGGGGGCCCTTCCTTCTCTTGGTAGAGACGGGTCTGTTTTGACCTAGGTGCCCTTGACTGAGAGATGATGGGGCACAGTAGAGGACAGGCTCAGGGGCAAAGAGGCCCCAGTTTGAATCCTACAGCTCTACCGTGACAGCCAGAAGGGTGCGGTCTGGAGCAAGACGCTCCATCCCTCAGAGCCTCCGTTTCCTCCTCTGTGGGGAGGGGAGTCCAGCGCCAGCTCCTTCCCAGGGTTAGGCAGAGGCGCAGGCACCACTGATGGCCTGTCCTGACCCGCGCCTCTCCCCTCTCTGCCCGCCCTGCAGCAGCGGCCCTTGAAACAGTCCCTGGGAAGCTCCCTGTGCCGAGAGTCGCACTGGAAGTGCCTGCTCCTTACGCTGCTCATCCACGCCTGCGGCGCCGTCGTGGCCTGGTGTCGCCTGGCCACGGTGCCACGGCTGGTCCTGGGGCCCGAGGCAGCCCTGGCCCGTGGGGCCGGGGGCCCACCCCCCACCTACCCAGCCAGCCCTTGCTCTGATGGCTACCTGTACATCCCGCTGGCCTTTGTCTCCCTCCTCTACCTCCTCTACCTGGCCGAGTGCTGGCACTGCCACGTGCGCTCCTGCCAGGCGCCGCGCACGGACGCCAACACCGTGCTTGCCCTGATCCGCCGGCTGCAGCAGGCGCCACCCTGCGTCTGGTGGAAGGCCACCAGCTACCACTACGTGCGCCGCACCCGCCAGATCACCCGCTACCGGAACGGCGACGCCTACACCACCACGCAGGTCTACCACGAGAGGGCCGACAGCCGCACGGCTCGTGGCGAGTTTGACTACTCAGCGCACGGCGTCCGCGATGTCTCCAAGGAGCTCGTGGGCCTGGCTGACCACGCGGCCACGCGGCTGCGCTTCACCAAGTGCTTCAGCTTCGGCAGCGCCGAGGCCGAGGCCTCGTACCTCACCCAGAGGGCCCGCTTCTTCAGTGCCAACGAGGGCCTGGACGACTACCTGGAGGCCCGCGAGGGCATGCACCTGAAGGACGTGGACTTCCGTGAATCCCTCATGGTCTTCGCAGACCCCCGCAGCCCACCCTGGTACGCCCGCGCCTGGGTCTTCTGGCTGGTGTCGGCGGCCACGCTGTCCTGGCCACTGCGTGTTGTGGCGGCCTACGGCACAGCCCATGTGCACTACCAGGTGGAGAAGCTTTTTGGTGCCAGCTCGCCCCCGCCCGGGGCAGTGCCCAGCGGGCCCCCGCTCTCCCGCGTGGCCACGGTGGACTTCACCGAGCTGGAGTGGCACATCTGCTCCAACCGGCAGCTGGTGCCCAGCTACTCGGAGGCTGTGGTCATGGGCGCCGGCTCCGGCGCCTACCTCCGCGGCTGCCAGCGCTGCCGTCGCTCCCTCAGCAGCAACTCGCTGCCCCCGGCCCGGCCCAGTGGGCCCCGCCTGCCTTTCAGCCGCAGCCGCCTCTCCCTGGGAGCTGGGGGCCGGGCCACGCCAGGGGTCTTCCGAAGCCTGAGCGGGGGGCCACTGGGGCGCCGTGGAGAGGACACAGAGCCCTTGGAAAGCCCACCATGCTACGAGGACGCCCTTTACTTCCCGGTGCTCATTGTCCATGGTGACAGCGGCTGCCAGGGGGACGGGCAGGGTGCACTCTGAGACCCACGTGGTCCCCGGAGTGGCCTCCTCCCCACCATCCCGCCATGGGCTTCGATGCCTGAGTAGTTGTTATCCGACACAGGAGGGAAAACAGACCAGCACGCGAGGGGTAGGGGTGGGGTAGAGTCCTTAAACAGACTGAAGCGCAGTGACCCAGGGTCATTTTGGGGGTGAATGGACACCACTGAAGTTGAGTCTGTGAACTGTCCCAGCATGGCTCCCTCCCCCCCCCACCACCACCACGTTGCACCCCCTGCAATGGCTGGTGATCCATCTTGGGGCCCTCTCAGGTTGGGGGGGGGTGGTTTCCAGAAAGCCTGGGATGGGGGAGGAGTCCTGGGGACAGCTGTTGCATGCGGTCGAGGGCTACCTCTGGGCTCTTCCCTGCAGGGCCGAAGCCACACTGGGAGCCCTCGAGCAACCCAGAAGCACAAATTGGTGGTTTGGGGCCATGCCCAGTTGGGCTGGCCTCCATGAAGCTGGGGGGTTGGCTGTGGCAGCTCCACAGCCTGGGCCCCACTACCGGCCCCAAGTGCCCGTCCTCCTCCCCTAACGAGCTCCTCCCTGCCTGCCCTCTGGTGTCTGCTCAGGGCCAGCCCCCGATCAGACTCTGCGGCACAGCCCCTGTACTGGGAGCCCGGTTCTTGGAGCACAGCCTTGTCCCCCCGTGGCCCCCTGTTTTTCCCTGGTGTACCCTCCCCCCACATCCAGCTCCCCTATAACCTGGGGTTCCTTCTCAGGGCCCCACCTTGATCCCACATCTCCTGGTCTCGCTCCTGTCCCCCCAAAGTCCACCTCTGCTTCTATCAGCCACACACACACACACCCAGGCTTTCCCTCTCATTGCTCCTCCAGACTTCTCTGCTCTTCACCCTCCTGATGACCCACGGGGCCCAGGGCCACAGGGCATCCGAGGGACCTCGGCCTTGGCCACAGCCTCTTGGACGATGCACCTGCTGGGCCATGGAGGCCCCTGCTTCTCCCATCGGTGGCGCCTGGCCCTGGGGACACCATCCCTCCCCCGGGGAGGAGAGAGTAGTCCCCTTCCAGCTGGGGTTCCCACCACCTCTCGGGGGCCAGTGGGGGAGGGAGGAGGCAGAGAAGATGCAGATAAAATAAAAGGTATGAAATGGAAGGTCTTCTCACGTGCATTCCTATGTGGTGGGTCCAAGGCCAGTACAAGTACAATGGGCCACTCTGGGTCAGAGATTCGATGCTCGGTTCTGGAAGGGGATACCGGGTTGGGCTCCAGTGCTCCCAGGAACAGGGTAAGCTGAGAGGGAACCCTGCTCAGCTGGGGGCCCAAGACTCAGGTTTGAGTTGCTCTGAGCAGCTGACTCCAACCGACTGGTATCTGGGTCACTTCTAACGCATTGTCCAAGTGGTCCGTCTTCCAGCCCGGTGGGGGTTTTCATTCCACTGCTGGCAGGCTGGGGACGACGTAGAACAAAGTGGAAGAAAAGAGCTATGGTCTGTGGTGCCAGTTCAGTGCCCCCGGTGGCCACTGGTGTCCAGGGGAGTGGGTGCTGAGCATGTCGGAGGACACAGGGTGGGGAACAGCCAGCCCCACAACAGCACATGGGATCTGAAGACCAAGAACAAGGGCAAAAGAAGGGCCTCACTCACTCCTGGCAGTGGCATCTTCCCAGGTACAGCTGTGCAGGGTGTTCACTGTGCCAGGGCACTGGGCTGCAGGGCAAGTGTGGGTGGAAGCCAGCCTGTGGGCCGCTCCTCCAGCCCCGGCATGGAGCTGCACCCAGCTGCGTAAAGGCACCAGAGGAACTAGTGGTGGCTCTAGAAGGGTGCTGGGAATGGGTGGGATTCGCCTGGGCAGAGACAGGGCAGAGGGTGTTCTGGGCCGTGGGAGCTGCCTGCACAAAGGCCTGGATGCAGGCCATGAAGCAAGGCGCGAGGAGCAAGTAGAAGCAAAGAGCCGTGGAACAGCTGGCTGAGGCCTTCAATACCAAACCCCAGAATTTGTCCGTAAGCCGGGGAAACTGGAACCACGAACGTGGTTGAGCAGGTAAGTGACAAGTTCAGGGCCACGTTTTAGAATTTTGGGCGAAGTCCAGCTGCTGTCGGCCATGGGGGAGGGTGGTGTTAGACCAAAGCTTTCCCTGGGCATCACTGCCTCGCTTCTTTGGGAGTGAAGTCAGTTTTTGTTCAGAAGCAACTTGAAAAACTATGGTACCCAAGCATTGTAGGGCGCTGCAGGGAGAGTGTGTGTGTGCGCGTGCACACGCGTGGCGGGGGGGAGGTTTACTGGTTCCAGCTCCTGCCCATGGAGACGATTTCCTTCTCCCAATTTCCTGCTCTAATACCACAGTCGCGAACTACCTGCCAGCTATGATCCGCTATCCTCTCCTTCTCAACAGCAGAACCCCAGTTTTACTTCAGATGGCAATGAGCCCAGCTAAAAGGCAACATTTCTAGCCTCCCTTGCACGTAGAGTGTGACTGTGTGACTTAATTTTAGGTTATGAGATATAAACAGAAGGTGTTGGAAAGGATTTTTAAGAATGCTCCTTGACATAGAAATATCGGTGAAGGCTAGTCTGTCCTCTAGTTTCATCCTGCATTCAGCCTGGAATGCAGATGTGGTGGTTGGAACTCCAGCAGCAATGTTGGATCAGGATGTGACCTTGAGAATTGTACTCGTGCTGAGGCTAGCAGAACAACAAGATAAAAGACCCTGGGCTTCTCATGACATTATAGGACCTCCCATATCATCCTTGGGTTGCCTACTTCCAAATTCGCAATAAGAAGGAGAAATAAACTTCTAGTTTGTTTAAGCTACTGGGTCTTTTTTCTTGTTTCTATTACTGGAATCTTATTTTAATTATCTACTACTACATAACAAATTACCCCAAACCTTAATGGCTTAAGACATCAATAATCGTTATTATCTCTCCTGGTTTTTGTGGGTCAGGAATTCAGGCAGAACAAACAGAGATGGTTTATTTCTGCTCTGGGACATCTGGGGCCTCCATTGGAAGATTCTAAAGCCAGGGGTGGAATCATCTGAAAGCTCATTAACTCATATGTTGGGCAGTTGGTGCTGGCTGATGGCTGAGGGCCTAACTAGGTCTATTGACTGGGACGCCCAAGGAGGGCCTCTCCATGTGGCTTGGGTTCCCTCATAACGTGGTGGCTGGTTCCAAGGACAAGTGTATCGAGACGATGAAAGCTGTTATTGCCGTTTATGATCTAGCCTTAGAAGCCACACACACCACTTCTACCCCTTTCTAGCGGTCAAGGTTACTAAGAAGATCCACCCAGATTCTAGGGGAGGAAATATAAGACCCCACCTCTCAGTGGAAGCTTGTCACCATCACATTGTAAGATTGGCGTGCTGGATAGGAGATATCCTCGTGACTATCTTCAAAAACGCGATCAGCCCTTGAGCCAAATGCCACACGTAACTGACAGACATCCACAGAGTGGTCTGCAATATACCTTTTTATGATGCTGGTTTGAGGGAAGAAGTGGTAACATGACAGATGTGGGCCAACTAGGGCCAGAATGACCTGCTCATGTCATATATGGGGGCTCTCTGACCCGTGATAGCTTAAATATGGCCGTAAATTCTTCACAGCATCTCCCTCAAGAGGCGGAATCTATTTCCCCGCTCTATAAATCTGGGCCTGCAAAGCAGGCAAAGCAAAGCTTTGCAAAAGCAAAACTTGGCAAAGTAAAGTGACTTGCTTTGACCAATAAAATGTGGTGGATGTGATGTTTGCACCTGGAGAGGATGGGCCTTGAGAGGCCTTGCAACTTCTACCGATGGTGTCTTGGAGCCCCGAGACCACCATGCTGTGAAGACACTCAGCCTCGCCTCCTAACAGATAACAGGTTGTGTGCAGGAAGGCTAAGGCCCCCAGTCAAGAGCTAGCTAGTGTCAGCTTCCAGATATGGGAATGACGCCATGTTGGATATGCCAGACCCACGCGAATCATAGATGACCGTAGATAGCCACAGAAACGACCCTGTGTGTAACTAGCAGAAGAATCACCAGGCTGTTCCCAGACCAAATTGCTGACCTACAGGTTGGTGAGAAATAGGAAATCCTTGTTGCTGTATGACACTAAGTTTTGAGATGGTTTGTTGTGCAAAATGGATAGTTGATACAAGGTCCTGGACCCACTTCAACTTCACAATGGAGGTCACCGGGTCTGCACAACCAGCCAGAGAAGAGGATCACAAACCCCAGTGTCTTCTGGACACCTCCCATCTCCTGGTCTCCTCATGTCTCTTGTTCACATGTTCAGTCTCTGTTACAGCCAACATCGAGCCAGGAGAATTCTTTTTTTTTTTTTTTTAAAGATTTTATTTATTTATTTGACAGAGAGAGAGACAGCCAGCGAGAGAGGGAACACAAGCAGGGGGAGTGGGAGAGGAAGAAACAGGCTCACAGCGGAGGAGCCTGATGTGGGGCTCGATCCCATAACACCGGGATCACGCCCTGAGCCGAAGGCAGACGCCCAACCGCTGTGCCACCCAGGCGCCCCGAGCCAGGAGAATTCTTAAAAGGAGAATGATGTCTGAAGAAGGGGACAGAGCCTTGTTCCAAAATCCCAGAGGCCTCTGCCTTTACTCTCTGATCGAAGCCTGACACAGCATGGCCCAAACGGAGCACCTGACTTCCAACCTGCACCCCAACTCTGCCCCTCTGTGTCTTTTCCATCTCAGGAAACAGTGCCACCATTAACCTGTTGCTTAAGCCACTAGCCTTTCCTTTTCCTTTTTCTTCTTAACTTTTTGTTATGCAAATTTTCAGGCAACACAAAAGTAGAGAGACTGGTGCCCTGAGGCCCTTTGTACTCAGTACCCAGCTCTACAGCCATCACCCACCATGACCACTCTCACGTCATCCACACACACACCCCTCTTCTCCCCGCTCCAACTGGGTAATTTTAAAGAAGACCCACAAGCCGTAACATTTCATCCACGAATGCCTCCTTCACCCCCCACATGAGATCTACCTAGAATTCCTTCCTACAACAGCTCCCAGGTCCTCTCCATCCCAAGCCACCACCTGGCTTCAGGCGCCCAGGGGCCCCCCTCCAATGACTACCGCAGACTTCAATAGGCCTCCCCTTCCACTCGTCCTCTTCCACCCGTGGGGCTTCATCTTCGCATGTTAACCAGGTCACATCTCCACCTCATTCAACATGCACCGGTTCCTCCTGCCAAACATCAAATATAGTCGGGGCTCCTGCCCTAGCCCTCAGGTCCCTGTGGACTCCGGGAGATGTCCCCAGGCTCACCTGCAGCCTGCCCCCCTTTCCTTACGAAACCCCAGCCTCAGGGCCCTGGTGCCTGACCTTAGAACAAGCCAAGCTCCTTTCTGCCTCGGGTCTTGGCACACACTGTTCCACCTCCTGGAGCTCTCTTCCTTCCCCTAGCTCTTCCCTTGCTCCCCTCACCACTCGGGGCTCAGCTTGTGTGTGAGTCCTGACTGTCTAAATCCATCCCCCTCTGAGCTGCAATAATTTCTAGGTAAGTGTGTCCAGGTTTGTTTTTTGTTTCTTCTGTTAGAACGCAAACTATGGGAGGCAGATGGTCACAGATGCAGATCTTTGAGTTGGACAAAGTCTGCCACTATGACCTGAGTGGCCCTGGGGAAGCCACTTACCCTCTCTCTGTCTCAGTCTTCTCGGCTCAAATGGGGGATAATAACAGAATCTACTGACTTCAGAGGGTTTTCATAAGGATTGAATAAGATCATACGGTACCATGCCTAACACAGGGCCCCAATAGAATAAATGCTCAATACATTTAACTAAAATCATCATTAGTGCTAGTATTATTGTTAATTACAAATAGACACTCCGTCTGACACGTGCCTCACCAGCAGCCAGCACGCACCTGCCACAACCCGGAGGTCCGGTCAGTATGTGTTAAGTGAATGATTCCTGAGCTCCTAGAGACACCTCCAATATCCCAGAGTTACTGCGTCCTGAGGATGGAGTCGTGGAACCACTTAGGCCACGGCCCAGACCAGCCCAAGGAGCTTTGCCTCCCGCGGCCTCAGTAGAGGTGGACGGAGCTCTATGACCCCAAGGAGGTGAATGGCCCCCAGGGAAATGTAAGCTGCCTCCCACCCAGAGCAAACCACGCAGTTTTGTGTCTCCTCCGTGGATCCAGGCCCAGCACCTCTGGCCCCTTAGAGAGCTTCCCCCAGGTGGCTGGCCCCTGCATTTCCCCCAAGTTTCATCCTCTCTCTATGTCACCCGCGCTGCCATCTATTCCCCAGAGCTCCTGAAGGAAGTCATCGCTGAGGCGGCCCTGGTGTCTCTGGAACGAGTAAGGAGGACCAGGTGTCCAGCCAAAAACTGGACACATCCCTGAGTCAGGGTGGGCAAGGAGTGCTCTTGCCCTGCTGGGTGAACGCAAAAAGCTCCTAGAAGTCAGATTCCAGAGAAAGAAAGAAAAACAGACCGGCCAAATCGATAAATGCAGACCATGGGCCAGAGGCTGTGTTTACCACATCTGCTCCGAAGAGGAGTTTCTGTCCAGAATGTCAGCTGAGACCCAAACCAACCAGTTTTCAGTAACCTGGGGTCCTACTCCAAAAGACAGGCGTATTTTTCTTCTCTTTGACTGCTATTTTTGAAACTTGTAAAATGAAAGAGACCAAAATAAAAATACTGAATTCTTTCAGTAGAAGAATTTCAAAGATTTTTTTTTATTTGACAGAGAGAGAGAGAGACAACACGAGCAGGCGGAGTGGCAGGCAAAGGGAGAGGGAGAAGCAGGCTCCCTGCTGAGCAGAGAGCCCACCGCCATGGGGCTCGATCCCAGGACCCTGGGATCATGACCTGAGCCGAAGGCAGACAGACACTCAACCGACTGAGCCACCCAGGTGCCCCTCAGTAGAAGAATTTCAGTGTATGTCATAAAAGCACAACATGTCAGCAGTCGAGCCTGCTTCTCCCTCTCCCTCTGCCCCTCCCCTGGCTCCTGCTCTCTCTCTCAAATAAATAAATAAATAAATAAAATCTTAAAAAAAAAAAAAAAAGACAGCAGGAAAAACCTCAAAGGCCCACAAGAGAGGGGTGGCCACAGCGCCATGGCATGGGTGGTCTAGATGGTGCCTGGATGAAGGCCAAAGCTGGAAATGTCTCCTGACGCTGCCCCACTCCAGTGGCTGTGACAGCTATGGCAGCACACTGTCCCCCTCTGGCCACATAGCCATATGGCCAGGAATGACTGTTGTGGGATCATGGGCAGCAAGGGTCCTTCCAAGGGGAGGCTCTCCCAGCTGTCTGGACTGCAGCATAAAGTGGCGGCAACTCTCAGGTGGCAGTTTCTGTCACTCATAAACAAGCCAACAACAAAAAGTGGGTTTCCAACCTAGAATGATCTTCCCGGTCCCTAAGAGTGGTGAGCAGAGTGATGGCCCCAAACATGTCCACTCTCTAGACGCTGGCACCTGTGAACATGTTTCCTACATGGAAAAAGGGACTTTGCATGGACCTTAGGGCCCCCTGGGTGGCTCGGTCGGTTGGGTGTCTGCCTTTGGCTCAGGTCATGATCCTAGGAGACCCGAGATCAAGCCCCACGTCCATCCAACTCCCCGCTCAGTCAGGAGTCTGCGCCTCCCTCTGCCCCTCCCCCTGCTCATGCTCGCTCTCTCTCTCTCAAATAGATAAATAAAATCTTTAAAAAAAAATAAAGCTGGGTTTTTGGGTGCCTCAGTTGGTTAAGTGCTTGCCTTCGGCTCAGGTCATGATCCCAGGGTCCCGGGATAGACCCCATGCTGGGCTCCCTGCTCAGGGGGGAGCCTGCTTCTCCCTCTGCCTCTGCAGCTCCCCCTGCTAGTGCTCTCTCACTCTCTGTCAAATAAAGAAATAAAATATTTTTAAAGAAATAATAAAAATAATAATAAAAAATAAAGTTAAGGACCTTGAAGTGGGGAGATTATTGTGAAATATCCGGGTGCAGCACTCATTTCAATCAGGGGCGTCTTTGACCAGCCTATTTTCAGAGGCCACAGAGAGTGGAGAATCACTGGCTCCTGGTGAAGCAGCAGCCTGTGGACCAGGCAGCTGGTGGGTGGGATAGACTGACTCTGCCCTTCCTTTCTCCCCGAGTCTTGCAATTCTTCCCTCCGCAGTATTCCAAAGGGAGTCTGACTCTTCGTAGTGTGGGCCAATGCTAGGTCCAGGCTGGAGTGAACCTTCTGGAAAAAGCTGCCACCAGATGTCCGTGTTAGAGCAAGAAGATCCACCTTTCCCTGAGCACCCCCAAGACAGTCCATGTGTCCAGATCCGAATAGTTCCCTTCTGCTGCATGGTAGCCCCACCCCCCCAATTCCAGGTTCTTGTGTTCTTCGCTGGCTTCCATCATCCGTCCTGGGTGTGACATCGTCTTCCCAATCTGACTTTGCAAGGCACCCACAGGCCCATTTTGGTTTCCATTTCCACCCTATCATCAGCCACCACGGGGCCAACCTGGCAGGGGGGTAGAGAAGGGGGAGGGGAAGGGGTATAGGCATCCCCAATCCCAAACCTTCCTCCCAGCTCCCCAAGTGTCCTCCCTCAGGATCCAGCTGTCTAACAAGACCCTTCCTTTGATGTAGGGCCTGCCACACTGCAGCAAACTCACAGGAAGCCACAAAATATTATAAAACTTTGAGAGAAATGCAGAACTATCAGACATCTGTCAGACAACTGGCCAACTGCTAGCTCGAGGCAGTTCACAGTTCCGATGCTGGATTGCACTACGTTCCTTTTGATGACATAATATCTCTGTGAATCGGGGTTTTTGGCAGCTGCCAAGATCAAAAGCAAGTACTATTGGGAAAGCCACTGTGTAACAGGAAATGAAAGTGGCGATGTCCAATCTGATTCCAAGTTTTGAGAAGTTGTGCAGTGCCCAACAGGCACACATATCCCACTAGCAAGGGATTGTGATTACTTAAGAATAAAAATAGTCTCCTATCTTTCAATGTATGTGTATTATTCTTTCAAATGAGTACTGAGGTATTAAAATACAAGTACCCCTTAGGGCACCTGGGTGGCTCAGTCTGTTAAGCGTTGGACTCTTTTTTATTTTTTAAGACTTTATTTATTTATTTGACAGAGAGAGACAGCCAGCAAGAGAGGGAACACAAGCAGGGAGAGTGGGAGAGGAATAAGCAGGCTCCCATCGGAGCAGGGAGCCCGATGTGGGGCTTGATCCCAGGACCCTGGGATCAGGCCCTGAGCCGAAGGCAGACGCTTAACAGCTGAGCCACCTGGGCGCCCCTAAGCGTTGGACTCTTGACTTTGGCTCAGGTTCTGATCTCAGGGTCATGGGATCAAGCCCTGCATCAGGCTCCACACTCAGCATGGAGTCTGCTTGTCCCTCTCCCTATGCCCCCCCCTCAAATAAATAAATAAAATCTTTTTTAGAAATACAAGTACTTCTCATATTTATTAAACAGGACTGTGAGACATGTTTCTGGCCCAGGAGCGCCATGAGAAACCCACTAAGGTACTCAGGATATGGAGGATACCATGAACCAAGGGAGTCTGAGAACGCCTGCTGTAGGGATTTGGTGGGCTTGGGACTTCATCTTCTGCTGATCAGTTTGTTTTTTCTTTTTTGGAAGATTTTATTTATTTACTTAACAGAGAGAGAGAGCACAAGCAGGGAGAGCAGCAGAGGGAGAGGGAGAAGCGGGCTCCCCGCTGAGCAGAGATCCCGATGAGGGGCTTGATCCCAGGACCCTGAGATCATGACCTGAGCTGAAGGCAGATGCTCAACCGACTGAGCCCCCCAGGTGCCCCCACCCACGATCAGTTTCTGGACTCTGTCTTCAGGGCTTTCCCGAGCCAGCTAAAGCAGACAGTCTTTTCATAGAAGGTTTGGGCGGTCACCCTGAAGTTCCTCACTGGCTTCCAGCAGCGCACCCGACTCTCCTCATAATGAGTCCTCTCTTCTCTCTGACAGACGGTTGTGGCTAAGGCGGCTACTGGAGTACGCCCATGTCTCATATGGGGAGACAAACAGAGAGCAATTAGATGACCTGCCTAAGGTTCCCCAGCCCTGGGGTAGTGGAGCTGGAACCAAAGCAAGGCTGTCTGGGGCAGAGGGCCCGCTCTCAGCCACGAGTAGTTGCCTTCCAGGGAGAAATCCCTGAACTCACCAAAACCATGCTAAAGCCTGGCCATTGCCAGATGCCCTAAAACCGCACCTCGACCGGACCCCTGGTCTGGATCCCACAGGGTCGCAGGTAATGCGTCATTTACCAGCATCATCAAAGCACAATCAGCCGGGGAGTGTACATCTTGCTAAGAGCAAGATCCCCCTGTTGAGGTCAACCCGGTGGGGCTTTTTCTGTAGACCTACATCGCTGGAAATGCCTCACAGAGTAGATGCGTCGTTTCCTTTATTCACAGAACTATGTGTTAGATCTGTGGGAAAGAACTACAAGACATCTATCTGCTAAAACTGTGTGAAGGACTTAACAGTCAAGTATTTTATTTAAAAAAAATTATTTAAGAGAGAGAGAGAGAGCATGTGTGCACGAGTAGGGGGAGGGGCAGAGAATCTTCAAGCAGACTCCCAGAGGAGTCTGGACCTGGCACAGGCAGGGAGGAGGGGAGTGGGGGTTAGGGCTCCCCTGGGGGCTCGATTCCACGACTCAGGAGATTATCACCCTGAGCCAAACCAAGAGCCAAACACTTAACCAACTGAGCCACCCAGGCGCCCTGCAAATATTTTAAATCTTAGGTATTGGTGTATCCCAACAGTCTGTACAATTCTAAGGTGTGATCGTTCAGGGTGAATATGATTTGAACTTATTCATGTTTAGAGAGTGTCTGAAATTGAGAACTAGAAAGATCCATCTACTCTGCTTCTAAATGTGGCCCTAAAGTAAAGAAATTGGTTTCCAAAGACTAGAGGTGGGGAATTTCTGAAGTATGTCCATATTCAAGTGGAGATCAAAGAAGCCCGCCATGAAGAATTATGGACTGACAGTGACAACTGTGGATTGAACAAAAGCTCTTTTTAAAAAGGCTATGTTGAAGATTATGATTCTGACTTGGGAGGAACTAAGGTGATTGGCAGTGGGAGGAATCACGTAAAATTCCTTAAATAAAAATGTATTGACTAAAAAAAAAAAGCAAGTTCCCTGGGAGGTGGGCATTTTCTAATCAGAGACATGGCTATCCTCATGGACTGGCTCTGCTCTAGGGGCAAAGATCACCGATTCTACCTCCATCCAAACCTCCACTTACTAACTTGGTCAAATAGGGTGGACGGCTTGATGCAAGGCGCTCGGGCAAGTGCCTTCAGCTTCCTCATCTGCAAATCATGGTAAGAGTGACACTCACTGCATGGGGGCTCTTCTGGACGTCAAGTGGTAAAGACACGTAAAGCCCTTAGAATGGGATGAGGCTGACCATCGCTGCTGCAAGGGTTCACTATTATTTGCACCAGGATTCGGCACTAAACCCTACTCCCATTCATAGTGGCCAGGGGGCCAGAACTGGAATCTCATCTGGAAAGCATCTCATTCCCCAGGCTTTGAGTCGCTGAGGAAGTGGCTCCACCAAATGCCTAAGACAGGAAGTGAGGGGTATCCAGCTGGGTGCTGGTACCTACTGGAACTCGGTAGACGTTAGTTCTGCCCCTCTTCAACCTTAACTGCCCAGTCTGTCCCAATCATGTTTGAAGGACATTACTTTGAGCCCCTGGTACCGAACTCCAGAGTGGCCTGGACACCTGGAGCCCCAGTCTAGTGTGGGAGTGAGCAGGGGAATATTTTCAAATGTAGTGATGAGCGCTGATATAGAGGTCTGCCCTGAGATCAATCCTGCTCCCAAAACTGGAAGTCTCAGCTTCTACATGAGGGTGTGTGAGCCCAAACACACTCCCTCCTGCCAAGTGCACGCCTCTAAGGAAGGTGTCCACACTTTGGAGCACTAGTTTGAGGAGGGGAGGACCCAGCCCTAACGATTCAGGTGAGAGTCTGTGCTTTCATCCCTGGGAAACAGGATTCGTGGGTAAGGTACAACAAAAGTCCCACCAGCAGCTGTAAAGACTGGCAGGGGGCCGCTGCAGCTCACAGAGGGCCCTTTGGCGTCTTCCAAATACAACAGAAGAACCATGAGAGTGGATCTGCTGTTTTGCGGGGGGGGGCAAATATTTGCCGAAGCGGCCAATATCTGAATAACACAGACATTTATTAAATTAAGCAAGTATTTATTGAGCCCTAATGTGCTTTGGGAGGGGGGCCAGGTTCGCGGTGGCTGCAAACCCGGACGCCGAAGGCAGGTGGCGCCAAAGGCCCATTCATCTACGCCTCCCGTCAGGCTCTCGACCTCATCTGAGAGCTCCCTCCAGAGAACCTGCAATCTAGACGACCGGAAACCGTGAGTAGGGAAGGAGACGGGGTGCCAGGGCCGGGTTCAGGGGCATCCTGGTCAGGGACAAGGAGTTTGGATCCACAACAGTCTGAGCATATTCGGAAGGCGGTGAGCGACTTTGGGAGTCCTGGGTCCCGGAATCCCGAGAAGGTGGAACCTACAGGTGGGCGTGGCTATGCATTCACAGTAGGTGGAGCCTGAGAGAAGAGGTTGGGTTACGCTCTCTGCGCGAGAGGATTCTTTTGCTCGAAGCCCCCGGCGAGGGGCGCTCTGGATGGGCGGGACTTAAGGGATGGTCAGGGTTGGAGTTTGTGGTTATTCTTAGTGGGAGGACCCGAGGACTCTATGTGCACCATTACCTCAGTGTGAAGGGAAAGTGTTAGCCGGACGTGGGCGGAGCTTTTTTTCCCAGGGAGGCGGGCCTGGGGCCCCGCCCCTGCAATTTGAACGGCAGTGAATGGGCGGGACTTGTATCTGGGGGCGGAGCCTGAAGAGGGGCTTAAGGGGAACCCGTAACCTCCTGGAAGGCGGAACTTGCAGGTCTCCCGGACGGAGAAAGGGTCTCTACGGGATTCCCTGCACTTGTGAACCGAGTCCCCTGCTCCGAGAAGGGGCGGAGCTTGTGTTTCTGTTAGGCGGGGCATGCAACGCGGCGTGAGGAGAAAGTGTAAGCTCTGGGCGGAGTTTATGCTTCCTGGAGGCGGGAGCTAATAACTGGCAGTCTGCGCGACCCGCCTGAGAAGGCGGGGCTTATGGCCCTGGTGGGCGGGGACAATGGTACTGCCTTGGCCGGGGCGGGGCTGATAGAGCAGAGGGGCGGGGCAATCGTTCTGCGAGGATCTCTGAGCTGGCAGGGGGCGAGGCTTGTGGTTTTGGTGGGTGGGGCTTCTGAAGAGCTCCCGAGGGGGCACTTTGACAGTCGTGGGTGGGCGTGGCTCGTAGCTAGAAGGGATCTGTCTGATAGCGCCGGCATCTGCCTGCAGGCGAGGTTCGCGCCTGGATAAGGAGGAGTCTCAGAGTCGATGGGCGGAGCCTAAGACACAGCTCCGGGACTGGGCGGAGCCCAGGCTGGGCGCAGGCGGGGGTTCTGCCCTGGGAGGCAGTCTGTTTAGGCCCGCACGCAGCTCCGCATCTGTTGCTCATTACGGATGACAAAGAGCCGGCTCTGGGCCCCCTTCCCCACTCCCATCCCCTCCCTCCAACAGCAGTGCATTTAACTCCTTCCTGCCCAGAGGGCGCTCTGGATCCCCTGCCCAGGGTCACAGGAGGGAGCGCCAGTCTGTCCCATCCTGGCAGGCTTTGCCACCCCCGAGGCTGCGCCCACACCACCTTCTCAGACCCAGGCCTATAGGCCATCCGTGACTCCATTCTCATTCATCGAATCTCTCCAGCGGCGTCTCCGAGGTTAAACACTTGGGCAGGATCTGGCGGGGGCGTCTGGTTTGAGTTAGGGGAACATGAGAGCGGGGCCGGGGGCGGTGCATAGCGTTCCCTCCACCCCCTCCCAGGCCCCCGGTTCGTCCCCAGTTCTGGCCCCTCCTCTACCGGTCCCCTGGGGCCCGGCCCAGGCCCAGGCCCCGGGGCCAGAGGGTGGCATAGGGCACCCGGTAGGGAAGGGGCCTCTAAGCCACCCCTCCTCTCCTGTCTGGGTGGTCGTGGTGGTTCTGCTCCGTCCTAATTAGAGGCTCCTTAGAGACTGCAACTGAAAAATTACAGAGGCGGTGGGAACCGGAGCCTCCCCGGCCGAGGTCCCGCCTCTGCTGGTCCCCAAGGCAGTGAGCCCAGGATGAAGCAGTTTGCCAGGTTCCCGCAGGCAGTGATCTTTGCCCATCCCCTTCTGGATTCATGGGACACCTCGGCATTGAGCAACTTGCTCAAGCTCTGGTCTCCTGGGTTCTCTCTGTCCCAGCACCACCCACATGGAGAAGGACAAAATGTGGCCCCAGCCTTGCTCAGAAGCCTGCCAAGGGAACTGGATATGGGATATCTCTCCCAGGTTCCGGGCTCTCCCCATCCCAGTCTGCGAGGCAGTGGCTCCGGCCCCCTCTCCAGATCAGGGAGGAGGGGCACCTTCAGAGCACCTATAACCCAGAGGAGTGGCAGCACCCTTGAGTGACCCTGGGCCCCAGGTGCCAACTTCTAGGCAGGCTGTGGGGATGGGATGGCAAGTACCAGAAGACAGTTAGAAGCTCACCCACTGGACACCCTTCACTCCCCAGAATCACCAGATCCAGAGCTTAACTTTGACTCCTAAATCCCAGTTTGGCTCCAGTTGAGCAGAAGCTCTCATTCTAGAACACTCCCCCATTTCAGCCCCCCTTTCTTGGAGTTTTGGTAAAAAGAGGAACAAATATGAAACCCTCTCCATGCCAAACCTACCACTCCCCTGGGCTCACTGCATGATCATGGGCAAGGCTCTGCCCTCTCTGGGCTCCTGTTTACCTGAGAATCTCGGAAGCATACCCTCCCTTAAGGGGTCTTACCTTATTTCCTTGGGACCCAGACAAGCAGAAGGAAGGTCCCCTTTTTTGTTGAGTCCTCCCAAACCCCTCCTCTCAGACATCAATGGGGGTCAGGAACTTTGGGTGAGTTTGGCACCCCATTTATTGGAGAAGACCCCAGCACCCACCCCCTGAGGTCCTGCGGGCCTCGGCGTCTCCTCTGTCGTGAGTGCTGGGCCGGGGAGTAGAGTTCCCAAGAGTCGAGGCTGGTAGTTGACTGAGAGAGGAGGCTGGCTGGGCCCCGGGGGGAGCAGGAAGCCCTCTGTCCAGCTGGGTAGCCCCCATGGGTCCCTGGTGCAGCCTGGGCCATGTGTCCAATGCACACCCCTTCCCCCCACCCCGCAGAGGGGGGGCTGCACCCCATCACACGCTGGTTCTGCAGGTCTGTACCCCTGTGAGGCTGCCCCGGTGGGGCATTGGTTCTGTTGTTCCCTTGCTCCCAGTGTGGGTGACCCAGCGATAGCAGTCAGTAACTCGCTTGTTGGGTGCGTGGGGGCCACAGCGGGTGCAGTACACGATGCCTAGCGCGAGTAGGACCACCAAGAAGACACATGTGGGCACTAGGAGTGCCACCAGCAGCCACCGGTCATCCCTCCGGCTGTGGCCTGCCGGACTGGCCTCCCCCAGGGCTGTGGGGGCTGCTGAGGGCAGCCATGGGGCCACCTTGGCGTCATGGGCACCTTCCCTTGGGACTTGGGGGGGTTTGGAATGGGGGTGTGTAGGGCTGGTGAATGACGTCTGGTTAGTGGGGCTCTGAGGGGGCTCTGAGGTGAGGGTAATGTGGGGGGCTGGGGTCTGGATAGAAGAAGACCCGGGGACTTGATGGGCAGGGAGCACAGGGGATCTGGAGGTAGTGGTCAGAGGGGGCTGGACAGTCGAGGTAATGGGAAGGGGGGTGGCCTGGGCTTGGAGAGCCGGGACATCTGGGGTGACAAGGGATTGATGGGCGCTGTTAGTGGTATTCAGAGGAGTGTGGTTAGCAGGGATCTGGGGCACATGAGCGGTGGTCTGGGTGTCAGTGACCTGGGTGTCTGGAAACACAGGGGGCAGTTCAGGATGTTTGGCTGAGATAATTGGGGGCTGGTGAGCAGGGGGCCGTGCTGGGTGAGTGGCAGAGACAATGGGGGGTTGGTAGGCAAAGGGCAGATCTGGATGGTTGGCTGAGATCATGGGGAACTGGTGGTCAGGAGGCAAAGCCGGGTGCCTGGCAGGGATCATGGGGGGCTCAGGGGCAGGGGCCTGGGGTGGGCGTGTGGCAGAGATCATAGGGGGTCGGTGGGCAGAAGGCAGTGTGGGGCGTGTGGCAGAGACCACCACGGGTCGGGTGACAGAGATCACTGAGGAGTGGTAGGGGACCCTGGGAGCACTAAGTGGGGGTGGCCAGGTGGGGTCCAGGTAGGGCATCTGATGCTCTTCCTCCTCTGGGAAACTAGGTCTATAGGCCAGGCCAAAGTCAGGCGGCTGCGTGGCCTCCATCCATGGGATCCCAGGCACCTCCGTCCAGCTACCATCAAAGGTCTCCCAGGCCTCATGTTCATCCTCTTCATCCTCCCGGTCATCCAGCAGCTCATCCCCTAGGTCCTGGGAAGCCCGGGCACCCATGGCCCCAGCGGGGCTGCAGCTGATGCCATCAGCCTCAAGCTCGTGGCCCTCCCTGCAGTAGCACTCGAAGCCACCGACGTAGTTGACACACATCTGCTGGCACACGCCGGCGATCTGGCACTCGTCCGTGTCCACGCAGCGGTGTGGCTCATCCTCGGCCGGCCGGAAACCCAGGCGACAGTGGCAGCTGTAGCCCTGCGGCCCACCAGGCTCACACTGTTGCTCACACGGGGCATGGGCACACGGGTCCTCGCAGCTTTGCCCGTCCGCCGCCAGCCGGAAGCCCTCGGTGCAGCGACAGGACACACGACCGTCCACCTCCTCCACGCACTCGTGTTCGCAGCCCCCGTTGTCCGGGCCGCAGCCGGCAGCCGGGCACAAGGGCCCGGCCCGAGACCAGCCCACGCCACCCTCAGGCTGCTTCACGCAGAGCAGGGAGGCTTCTCTGCCAGCCTGGCAAGGCACAGCGGCCACGGAGCCGAAGGGCAGCCACTCCAACTCGGTGGAGACCAGGTGGAAGGGCGTGGTGTAGACCGCCGGGCCTGCCTGGCCCGCCTCATCTGGCAGCGCCTGGCAGGAGCCCTCGAAGCCGAACTGGCACAGGTAGCCATCGACGGCCAGTGTGCAAGAGCCCTCGAGCCAGCGATGCTCGCCGCTCGCCTCAAGGGCGGCGCAGCGCTGGGCCGGGCAGGGCCCCCCTGTGGCCGGCTGGGCCCAGTTGGTGAAGGCCGTGTCCTGGTCTCCCGTGGTCCACGTGAAGCCACGCAGCGGGCGCTGTGGTTGGCATTGCCGGGCCTGCCGCTGCAGGCCGATCCACAGCAGCTGGCTGGCCGGGCCGGAGCCCACCAGGCTGTCCACACGCTGAGCCTCCTCGGGGGTCCGCGGCGTGGCCAGGTCGCCCCCCAACTCGCGGCAGGCCCGCCAGGCCTCCAGGAAGGTGCGGCGCCGCTGGAAGAGCGCGTAGCAGCTGCCGGGGCCGCAGATGGCCCGGGGCTCGGCCGCCCAGGGGGCCTGGCCCAGCGTGGGCACCGCGGCCGCCCAGGCCAGCAGCAGGCGCAGCAGCATCGCGATGCCCCCCAACTGGCCCGGGGCCGGCTCGCGGCCGCTCTTGACAGGGGGAGGGACCGGGGCCTCTGGCAGGCGGGCCGGGGGCGGGCCTGGGCCGGGCTCAGGCCTTGTAAGGAGTGGGCTGGGGCCGCTGCCAGCTCCCTGCTCCCGCTCCCCCGGGGCCCGGGGCGGCCAGAGCAGGAAGCAGTCGGGCGGGGGGCAGAGGTGGGGGGTGCTGGAGGGTGGGGGTGGGGGGAGACGCAGCGAGCTGCCTGGGAGTCGAGAAGAGGGGGAAACGCCTGCCCAGGAGGCTGGAAGACCCTCAGAAAATTCCGGCAGTCTGGGGCTCTTGGCGGTGGGGTGAGGTCCCTTCCCAGAGACTCGCCCGGGATCCAGTCTGGCCACACCAACCTTATCACACTTGTGAACTGTCTCAGGGCCCAACTGCTCGTCATACATGTGGACACATGCTCTACGTCATGCCCTTCACATCACACACGTGTGTGCGCGCTCCTGTCCCCGCACAAGAGCACTCTTCGCACGGTCCCATCGTCCCAGACTTGTACATGCTGTAACGCGCTAAGCCCCTTGGCCGCACATACTTAAGTGCGGCAACATTCTACGTGTCCTCACACAAGACAGCCCTCTCGTCCGTGTGCAGCCCCTGCATGGGATCCACCTTGATCACACAGGCGTCAGGCATGGGCATCCTCAAACCTTCATTTAGGAACTAACCTCCAGCCTCAACCTGCCCCCACCCCCAAGCTTCCTGGCTCCAGCTGGATGGGGGGGCGGAGGAGGGGAAGGGGGCTGCCCTCCCTTCACCTCTGCTCAGCCTGGGGCCCTGGGAACCTGGGCTTAGAAGGGGAGGAGGCAGCCCCCAAACAGGAAATGCTTCTCTGGGCTCCTGCTGCAAAAGGGCAGGGTGCATGGGGGAGGGGGACCAGGCAGGGGTTAGGCTGAACTCAGGGTGAGCAGGGCTGTCTGGGAGGGGACGGACTGGGGAGAGGCCATGTATGGGCATGAAGCTCGCAATGACACATACATGTGTATGTGACACAGACGTCACATGTGTGGAGGCTTCCCTGCCCCCAGACGCTGCTGCGTGGGCCTGGCCAGGGTCCTCTGCCCGCCCCTCTTGGAGGCCTCTGGAGGCATGTGCACTGAGCCCATCATCCAGGATGGTCCCTGGGGAGCTGGCTGTCAGATTAACCCGTGAACACCCATTGCACTCTCGGCAGAAGTTTGAGCCAGGGGGTGGGGACGTGGAGGAGAGATTCTGCCCCTCAGTGCTCTGCCACTGTTGTGCTGTGTGACTGCTGGGAAGTCACTGACCCTCTCTGGGTCTCCGTTTTTCTTATCTACAAAATGGGGTAATGTGTCAGGGCCTTTCTGCTCAGCAGGGCTATTGTATCACAGCTCTCGCTGTTTGTAAATGTGCTTTGTCAGCTGCAAAGCATGAGGCAAATGTTCCTTAGTCTTCGGAGCGAAACTTCTGGGGGGGCGGGGGGGGGACCAGAGCAGCTTTGCTAATCACCTTACAGCACCAGGGCTGGCCTTGCAGACCCGGCCAGTCCCCCTGAGAACCAGGGCTTTTGAAGCGCTTGCTGTATGCCCGGAAAGTCGTTCTTTTAAGGTCTACATCTGTGAAATGTATAGAATTATCCCCCTTCTCATGAGAAGAAAGTCAATATGGGGCAGTGCATCCTTCCCTTGGCTCAGGCCCAAAGCCTTGAGATCATCCTTGACTCCTCTTTCTCCCACACCCCACATCCAATCTCTCAGCAAATCCTATTGACTTCACCTTCGGGTAGATCCACAATCTGACTGCTTCTGGCCATTTTCTTTGCCACCCACCTGTGGCCCGTGCCACTGTCCCCTTCCACCTAGATTCTTGCGACAGCCTCTCCTCTGATCTCTGTCTTGCCTTCTCCATCCTGCCAGAGGGATTCCTTTCAAATCCAAGACAAATCTGGTTACTCCCCTGCTCAGAATTGTCTGGGCCCCCATCTCACTCAGAAGACAGGCCAACATCTTGGCCATGGCCTCCAGGCTGATGCGGTCTGCCCTCCAACTTCTTACCCCACTCCCACTCACTCCTCTGCTCCAACTACTCTGGCCTCCTGGCTGTATGTGAAACTCACCAGGTCCACCTCTACCTCTTGTAGGGACTGTGCTGTGCATTGTAAGATGCTTAGTGGTATCCCTGGCTTCTACCTAGAGGCCAGTAACATCCCTCCAGTTGGGACAATCAAAATTGTCTCCAGACATTGCTGAATGTTATGTCCCCAGTGGAGACTGTGTAAGATCCGTGAGGGCAGCGTCATTGTCTTGTTCCCTACTGTATCCCCAGAGCCTAGAAAGTTCCTGGCCCGTCAATGCTGCTCAGTAGGATTTGTCAAATTAATGAATCAGAGACTCAGATAAATGAAGAACCTGGCCCAGGGCCATGCTGGGGGAATCCGGGATGCTATCTGGAGCCAAAGTCCACCTGCTCCCCACACGTGCCCAGCCTTCCCCAGAAGTCAGACCATTTCAGAACTGGGAGATCCCTGGAAATCAGCAAGCCTTTTTGCAGGTAGGGGACACTGAGGCCCAGGGAGTCTCAGAGCTAGTTTGTGGCAGGGCTGGGACTAGAACCAAGGCTGCCTGACTCTCGTTCCAGTTCTCTTTTTGCTGCGGTGCCCTGAGGAGCCATCAAGCACTGTCTGAGAGCTGGGCATGGCATGAGGAAGTGAGGATGGGGGAAGGCACAGCCTAGACAAAGTGCTGGGGTGGGGGAGCTTAAGATGCCTTTAGAGAATACAAAGGACTCCACTGGCATGAGGGACATCTAGAGAGACTGTAAGTAGTGAAGAGGGAATGTCAGAAAGGGGGTAGAAGCCTGGCTTGGAAGGCAGTAAGCTACCCCTTAAAGACTGGCCTCCACTGCGGGGGCCATGTGGAAGAGGTATGATGGGAGTTCCCTGTGGCTGGTGTGTGGTGGGTGGAGGGGGACTGGAGGTTGTTGCAATAGTCTGGGAGAGGGGAGGGAGCTGGCTGGAGAGCCGGGCAGCAGGGCGGGCCGGGCTGGGGGAGGCAGCCTCTGGAGGCTCCTTAGGGGCTGGCCAGAGCCTGATCCAAGGGTGTGGCGGGCCCAGTCATGATTCGGGCAATGGCCCGTGCTGGGGCGTCTGAGGGGAGGCTGCAAGCCGTCTGGCGAGTAGGCAGGTCAGATCAGAGGTCAGGACTCCAGCCTCAGTTGGGGTGAGGGGTTGGGGGGCAGGCAAGAGAAGCAGGAGGAAGAGGGTCAAAGGCCAGATTCCAGATGGTCAGGCTGGGCTGACTTGCAAGTAGAGGGACTGCTGAGCCAGAGGGGGCGGGGGTAGAGATGAGCGGGGCACCTCTGACCCCAACAAAGCTAAGGGTTTTGTGGGTGGAGAATGAAGCTTGGAGCCGCACCTGGGTGCCTAGCATTCCCCTGCTCCCATCCAGGTTGGGAGAGGTGGAGTTGAGGCGACCTAGGAACTTCCAACCCTAGTCAGGACCAGGTGCAGTGGGCATAGCATCAAGGATCTGGGGGCGAGGGGACAGAGAGGGGCTGGTTGCGGTCTTCCTCTTTCTGTCAGTCCCATTCAGCCTGACTCATCTTGCTCCCTGCCTAGCACAGAGAAGATGCTCTTGGATGCAGTAAAAGCTTGGATGATGGGTGGGTGGATAGATAGATGGGTGCCTGCACTGGTGAATGCATGAGTGTGTACGTGGGTGGAAGGGCGGTGTGGTCAGAGAATGCGTGGATGCGTGGGTCGGTGGACAGGCGGATAATGGATGGATGTAGAAGGAATAAGTGGATGGGTGGATAGATGGCTAAGCATGTGGGTGTGGAGGTGAGAGAAGATGCTGAGAGGCATGGCTGGCTATAGGGATTCAGGCAGAAGTGCTAATTCGTACTGACCCACACCGCGATGGATGGCGGGCTCAGAATGCCACTTGGGATCTGTAGGTCCAGGAGGGCAGGACCGCGCGGGCGACCACGGGCAGAGATCACGTGTGATGCTTCCTTGTTACCACAATCCCCGTCTTCTCTGTTGGGGCCTGAGGCCACCGTGTCTTCCTCGAAGCGGTGGAGGCAGCTCTAGACCCTGAGCTCTGCTCACAGGGTGGGTTCGGAGGCTGGAGTCCTCTGCCCTGATCGTGGCCCTTATGGCGAGAGCTCACCTTAAGACGGGCTTGAAAACAGAAGCCCACTTCCCCAGAAGGAGCCTTGTCTTCCAGCTACCAGGACAAGCCAGACAGTGGTTTCGGATGCGATGTGTGGGCCCGTGGGGGTGGGGGTGCAGGCGGCCTGCAGAGGGGTTGGCCTGAAGAGAGCCCAGTGGAACGGCCAGGATGGGGGGGTGAGTATGATTGGGGGGCTCCCCCTGGGCAGGCGTCCTAGAGCCTTGGCACGGCCCACTGCTGAGCCAGCACATTGCTTTGTGTACAAATCACCTCCTTTCCTCCTTTTCCTTTTGTCCCCATCCCCCCACCTCCCTCCATTTCTAAATTCTTCCCAAACCACCCCAGCCTTCAGGCTGTCAGGAGGAAGGGCCAACTGGTGGGCAGGAGCCGCCCAGCCGTGGGTGGGAGCCGCAGGAGGGGAGGTGGGAGAGGTCCCAGGGCAGAAGGGGGGAGGAATGGCAGTCTGGGGGAGGGCAGCAATTTTGGCCTCCTGCCCCTCCCCACGTGCTGGTGCCGCACCCTGTGTCCTTCTGGATGGGAGAGACCGCGGGAAGGGGGGTGGCGCTGGGGACTGGACGGGGTGGGAGGGAGAGGCTTGGGAAAGGTGGGGCCTGGGAAGAAGGGGTGTGTCCAGGTCTAGTCCCTGGGGGGGTAAGGGATTCTGACAGCTGGAGGGGGTGGGGAGGGTGGCATCCACCATAGAGAGAGACAGCGTGCTGGTGGGTGTACCTGGGTGTCTGTACACGACCGTGGGCACGTGAGTGTGTGTGCTTGCATGAGGCTTGCATTGCTGAGGGTCCACGCAGCTGGGTGATGTGTGTGTGTGTGTCCCCATGGGCCCACACCTGTGCCCACAGCTGTGAGGAGAGAAACACATGGCTCCCCTGGATCTCCCAACCTGGGCACAGCTGGGGCCCCTGTCCCTCTCCTGGCAGATGCCTGACCTGAACATCTGGCCACATCTGCCTACGAGGATGGGAGTCCTGGAGCCCACTGCAGAACTAGAAGGGCCCAGCCCAGCTGCCCTGCTCAGTGTCCTCCCAGCTCAGAGAGGGACAAGGCTTTGCCCCAGGTCACGGGGTGGAGGCAGAGGAGGGACTACCTGATCCTGGGGATCCCAGGAGGAATGGCCGCTCCCCTGGCCTTTGCTGTTCCTGTCCTTCCTCTGCTGCCCTTGGGCTGTGAGGGTGAGGCCTCTGTGGTCCCTGAGGCATCTGGCAGAAGCCTGCTACTGAGGGTGACCAACCTGTCCCAGCTTGCTGAGGACTCTCCTGGTCGCAGCCCTGCAAATCCTGTCTGCTGGGAACCCCGTTAGCCCTCGGGGCAAACGGAGATGGTTGGTCAGTCTGTCACCAGGGATGTTTCTTTTTCCACCGTGTCCTTCCCACTGCTACCCCAGTGTCAGCCTCCCCGTCTCCACCCGCACCCTGGAACTTTCCCTTCTTTTCCTGCCCCCTCACTGTCTCACTGTCCCTCGCACTGTATCTCTTCCTCTCTCTTCCCTCTCTGCAGTCCCGTGTCTCCAGGGCTCCTGTCACTCTCTGGGGTCTCTCTGTCTCCTCTCCTGTCCCCAGGATTGTCACCTTGTTGGTTTTTCGGGTCTGTCTTTCTGTTCTCTGGCCACTTCCGTATCTTCCCTCTCCGCCTCTGGTGTCTGCCCCCGTCTCCCCATTCCTGTTCCAGTGTCTCTGGCTCGCCACCTTCCCTGGGTGGTCCAGGCCTCCCCCCTCTCCTCCAGCACGCACCCCCAGGGCTGGCTGGGGTGGGAGCCAGGTCTGGGGGCTGTGACCAGGCCGGGAAGGGGAACCCAAGCAGACATGATATTTATGTTAGGACTTCAAAGTGGCGCAGAGCCTGAGGCAGGCTTGGTGGGAGCCGGTGGGGGTAGGAGAGGGGAGGGGGGTGGTGAGCAAAAGCCGGATTAAGGTCAGCTCAGGCCCCTCCCTGGTGAGGGTCTCCTTGGTGACACTTATCTCCCCCCTGGGACACTGAGACCCAGAGTGGGGACAGACCGGGCTATTTTGGTGCAGAGTTCCAAGAAAGGCACTTCCTGCAGCCCCCGTCCTGCCTCCAGCCCCATCCTTTCTTCCTGTCACCCCGCAGGAGCAGCTGGGTCCTCTGAGCATCAGCCCGGCCAGGGAGGCAGGGGGCTCAGGAGGTGGCAGGAGCAGAGGGCTCCGTCTCAGCAGGAAAACATCCCTGGCGCTGGGACAGCCGTGTGTTCTCGGCTCTCTGGCAGAGGCGTTGCCTGGCAGGGCACCGAGGGTCTGTAACCCTGTCAGCCCCAACTGGCCCGCCAGGTCCAGCCCTTCAGGGCCTCTCTGGTCCACTCTGGCTGCCGCCCTGAGGGCCCAAGGGGTCAAGATGGACGTGAAGGTCACCCCACCCCTGCCCCCCACCCTTGGCCTAACCCTTGCTAAAGACACCCAGCTGTTGGGGCTGGGAAGGCGTGGGGTCAGGGGCCCAGGCCCCGGGTGGGGAGGGCGGGAGGGGCCGATTGTCTCATCCTGTGGGCTCAGTTCCGTGTCCTAAGCTCCTCCCAGGGGCCAGACCCAGCAGACACCCCTCAGGCTGGGCCACCCTTCAGGAAGCCCCCTCCCAGACTGGAAGCTTGCTCTGGACCCAGATCCTTTCTAGTCTGAAGCCCACCCAGGCCCCCAAAGCCCCAGCCCCTGGGTCATTCCCCCCCCTCACAGATCCTCCCCAGGCGCTTCCCGTGAATCACTCAGGCTGGAATCTGATGAGCTCAGGCCTCCCCGCCCAGTACCGCCGGCCTCGGCCTTCTTCCTGGCCAGTGGGGTGGCCACACCCCCCACGGGGGTCTTCTCAGCAATGTCCAGCCCCCACTAGGGTCCACCATGGACTGGAACGGCTGAGTGTGGCAGGGATAGGCTGGGGCTGGAGTGAGATTAGTTGGGATCAGGGCTTGGACCCCTTCTGCATGATCAGAAGTATGAAAGTGTGCGTGTGCGTGCACGTGCATGTGTGTGCCTGTGTGTGTGCACGCTTCCCGTGCCTGTGCAGCGTGAGAAGCAAGCCCACGTGCCGTGCCTGAGTGGGGGACTTGGCTGTAGCGGTGGTGGCGGCAGTGCTACCCCAGTAGGTGTGTGTCGCTGAATCTCTGTGTAGCACTCACCACGTCTCTGTGTCAGCCTGTCCCCATGGATGTGTGTCACCCAGTCACATTCTGAACCCAGAGGCTGGGAGGGCATTGAGGGAATGTCTCTACGCTTGCAGATCTAGGGAGGTCTGTCAGGGTGTGGCTCAGAGGAGGGGCCCGTGTTTGTGTCACCGTGTCCCATCCCACAGGGCATGAATGGCTAACAGTCTCCAAGTGTTCCCAACACTCTGAGTGTTCCTGTTAAGGCTGGGGGTGGCCAGGCGTTCGGTACATGACCGTGGGCTGCAGGGTGTCACAAATTGTGCAAACACGAGTCGGGATGTTACTGTGTGTTAAACTGGGGTGGTGAACATGGGTCACAAGACCATGGCAGGGTGTTAAATGCTCTGCGTTGAAAGTGAGTGAAGGTGGTGGTGTGGGTCTCAACGACTGCCTTTCTTCCCACCCCTCCCAGGGCCCCTCTCGGGCCACTCCACAGGCCCTGGCTCCTGGCTCCTGTTCCCAACCTCTGTTGGCAGGACTCCTGTTCGCAGGATGGGCCCAGGGCCGCACTGCGGGGATGCTTCCTCACCCTGGCACCAGGCCAGGTGCAGGCCCTCCCGAGTGCCCGAGTGCCCGAGTGCCGGGCGTCCCTGGGTGGCCTCCCGCAAGAAGGGGGCCGGGCCTGTGCCTGGGAACGGGCATGCTCGCCCCCTGGTGGCAGCGATGGAGAATGCGCCGCCCCCGCCCCGGGAACTCGGAGGAACTGTTTAGGCTGCGTCTTCCCGAATCAATCATTCCACCTCCATCTACTAAGTGCCAGTTCCGGGCCAGGCATTGTTCTAGGCCCCTGAGATTTAGGGGCGAAGAAGGCTGACTTGGCTCTGGCCTAGTGGGGAAGACAGACCATAAACTCACACAGGGGGCTGTGGCGATTCTAGGGGTGATGAGAGCAACATTTCCAAGCAAGGAAAGGACTAGGCTGCGGCTTGCGAGCCAAACGCCGGCCTCCCAGCCCGGCTCTGCAGCAGTGCGCGCTGGGCAAGGTGCGGCACCTCCCGCGTGACTTTCTCTTCCAGAAGGCCAAAGGTGGGAGGCAGCGTCAGGGAGGGGCAGTACTGAATCCGCCTGCGCGTGGGGCGTGCTGTTCTCGCTGGATCTCGCTGGGTTCCCTCTGGCAGGGGCTGGGGCTGTTGGGGCTTGGCCGGTTCCGACGCAGTCGATTACTGCAGAAAGGATGAGTAAATGAGCGCTTCTGTCTGGAGGATGGCAGAGCCCAAAGCTCCACCGACCCCGGCGTCCAGCTCTTTGCCCTGTACTAAGCCACTTTCCCTGAGCAAGCCTGTTTCCTCACCTGTAAAATGGGGATGAGATCAGTCTAAGATGGGCCTACCATTGCCTGCCCTGCTCGGAGTCCCCACCCCGGGATGGTGACCCTTGAACATGCTGAGTTACCTGGCCTCGGCCCCTGACCAAACAGAATGTCTTGAGAAGAAAAACCAAAAGGCTCAGTAGCAGGCAGGGGCTGGCAGTGCTCTGAGGAGACACTGTTAGCGGGTGCTAAATTCCCACACAGTAGGGGGTGAAGGGGGGCTTGCAGAGGCCCCCAAGGCTCAGAGGCCTCCGCCAGTCCCAGTTTCCGTGAGACCAGCTCCACATCCAGGGTTCTCTGAGCACCCCTGGCAACTGGTCTAGGTTTTTCTCTGGAACTGAACTTGAGACATCCTGTGTTTAGTTCCCAGAACCCAGGGCCCCTTAACCTCCCAGCTTCCCACCTCACTGCCCTTCCCTCTTATTTATCAAACTCCAATCAGGGGGACAACATTTATTGAGTGCCTATGCAGTGCCCAGCTCTGGGCAAGGCACTGGGAGGTGGGGGTGGGGCAGGGAGGGGGGACATACAAGAGGGGAGAATCCCTACCAGCAAGAAGCTTGGAGGGGGGGGGGGTGGAAGTGTGGAGGAAAGAGCTGCTGGTGGCCCTTGTGAAACATTTGGGAGCCCTGCACCCAAATTTGGTCGTATCTGTCTCTGGACTGTCTGAAATCCCAAAGCCCAGGATTTCTACCTTCCTGTTGTCATGTCTGTCTGACATGTGGGCTGATGTCCTTGTGCTCAGCACCTGAGGGAGTGCCCCAGAGACTGGCTGGGGTTCTCCTTCCACCAGGGGACAGTTCCTTTCCAGGGAGTGACCCCCCTGGAGTTTGCCTCACCCAGGTCCCCGACTCCAAGTTTGCTGAGGGCCGGCAGCACTTGGCCCTGCCCGCACTGACCCCAGGTTGCCCAGTGGCTGCAAGAGTACAGGGCCTCTGACCACCTAACGGGGCTGCAGCCCTGGAGACACTCTCGCCCCTCGGAATTACCCACTGGCCATTTCCTGGGCCACGTGCACCCCCTTGTGGTCATTCCTGGCATTTTCTTTGCTCCCATTTGCTCCCTGCTCTGCGCCCCACCTTGGGGCTGTAGGGCCTTTAGGGTTAATTTGTTGGTGGCTTAGTTGGAGCCTGACACCCTGGTTTGGGTGGGGAACCTGTAATGGCCAGCTGTATGATCGATATCTTAGGAGTCACTTTCCCAAACCTCAGTGCGTAATGAGCCATGCCCACCTCCCATGAAGCTCTTGCAAGGTCCAGAAGAGTTAAGTGCAGAGGAAATGGTTTCCAAGCACCCCCTCCATTTCAGAAGCCCATCTCCCCTGTCCAAGTCCCCTGGGATGCCAGAGTGCCTGCCAGGACCTCCCATCTTGAAGAAAGCCTGGGGCCTGGGTGTTCCCTGGGCTGGACCGATCTCTAGGATCTCCCTCAGGCTGAGAGATGAGAGCCTTGCGTGAATGCACACAACAGACCCTCGGAGGGGGTGCTGCTAACATCCCACCTCCAACCCTCTTCTTCCCTCTAGCCTGAGCTCTGCTTTGCAGCAAAACCATCCCTTTGGCCCCTGGAGGGCTTGTGGGAGAAGGCAGGGGGGCAACAGCACCGTCTCTTTCCAGGACACTGGAGTCTGGAGCTGCCAGTCCTCCAGCTGGCCTAGGGCTGGCCTGGGCTCTGAGCCTGTGTTGGCTCCGAGTCCTCCTGACACCCAGAAGCAGGTGAAGCCTATCAGGGCCTTGAAGCCCCCAGCCAGGAGGGGCTGCTGGCACGGTGCCTCTGGCCCGCTGCCAGAGACTGGGCACCCGCTGGGTTTGTCCCCTGCTGGGCACACTCAGCACTGAAGGCTGGCTGGCCTCCAGCTGGGAGGGAAGGGCGAGAGGCAAAGGGCCTGAGCCCTCGGTCTGGGGTCCCTCAAACCCCCTCCATTGATTCCAGTGTTCCAGACGCAGCCAGGCCAGGCACCACCCCAGAAAGTGCGATCACGGAATAAGTATCAGACCGAGGTGGCAGCAGACATAGGAGTGGCCTGGGGTGGGGAAGCCGGCGAGGCATGGGGCTGATGGCTCTGAGTTTTCTGTCCCACATGACCCTTCTGACTACTTCCGGCTACTCCTCTGCCACCCGGCTTCCCTCAGCCTCTGGCCCCCCTGGCTGAGTGGGGCCCCCCCTGGCGTGGCCCATCCCCTCCTTGGCCCTTTCAGCCATGGTCTCAGACTCTCCCCTGCTGTCCCCAGGACCGGCTTTGACCTCAATGTCCCCATCTCCCCGGCCCCCTTTCTCCTCCTCCCTGCCCCCTGTCTCTGGCTCTCTGCTGCCGAAATCTGGGGTAGCCCCCGGTGAGGCCCCCTGGGTCTCAGGCCTTTCGGCCCTGCGATAGACAAGGTAGCCGGTCGTGGGGAGCCTGTGAGCCAGGGCTCCAGGGGACAGGCGGTGGTAGCCCTGCTCCTTGTACAGGAAGAGGCCAAATGTATCGGGCTGGGTCACTCGGAACTTGGTGGCACAGAGCTGGTTCAGGGTGGCAATCGAGGCCCCTGGGGGCACAGCCAGGGTCTTGGAGGTGCAGCCACTGCTCGGGTCCTGGTAGGCTACTCGGAGGAGGTGCTGTGCAGGAAGACAAGCGAAATAAGAGCTCAGTCCTGCCTGGTCTATCTCTGGCTGCGAAGCTTGAGGTCCCAGGATAGGCTCTGCAGGGACAGGGTGCGGTGGTATAAATCCAGGGTAGAGCCAAGAGACGAAAGCTTCTTGGACAAGCGGAGCTGCAAGTGGGGCTCTGAGGAAAGGACAGATCTGCCTTGGCTAGTGGGTCACAGCGGCAGGCCGGCGGGAAGGATGGCCCCAGCAGCTCTCCCGAGCCTCCTCCTTGCCCTAAGCGCTTGTCCTACATTCACTCATTTCATCCACACATCGACCCCAGGAGGCAAGTCCTGTTGTCTCATTTTATAAATGCGGAAATCGAGGCACAGAGAGGTTACATAACTTGCCCAAGCTCCTCAAACAGAAAGTAGCAGAGCCAGGATTTAGAGCCGGCATCTGGCTGCAGGGTCTGAACTCTTAGCCAAGGCTAGGAAGGGTCCCTTGACTGAATGGAGAGGAAGGGTGAGGGGAACATGGGCTGGGAGCCTCACTCGGGGGAGGGCAGAGCCCCATTTGGGGGCCAGAAATCAGGATTTGGGGCTTGAGCTTGCCATCCGTGTCCCTTTCCCCCTCCATGTCATGTCTCCGTTTCCTCGTATGTAAAATGGGATAATTATGGTCCTAATTCCGAGTTTCTATGAAGCTGCAGGGCTGAGCCCCTACAGCACGTGGAATGCGCCCTCTCGAGAAAAGCTAGGTTTGGACGTCCACACAGGGTGCTGCTTCTATGACAGGATGATGTAGGACTCGCCTCTCCCCTGCTGGGTCTCACTAGGAAAAGAAGGGGACTGTGCAGGATGATGCCAGAACCCCGCCACCCCCACTGTGCCCCCGTGCCCCCCTAGATTGGAGGCCCCGTTACCTGGAAGCTGTGCGTGGCGGGCAGGCGGCGCTGCTCCCAGAGGCTGAGGGAGCGCTGCAGCTCCTGGGACGGGCTCAGCGGGAGCGTGTGGGCCTGATCCAGGCCACTCAGCAGGGCCAGGCTGGCCGAGAGGCTGGTCAGGTAGTAACCACCTGGGACACAAGGGGAAGAATACAGCTCAGGGCTGGGGGTAGGTGACACTCTGCCACTCCCCCCCCACCACTTACTGGGGGCCGTGCAGCCCCTAAGCACCCCAGTCCCACACAGGAAATGGCCCATGGAGGAGCTCCCTCACCCTCTCCGGTGAGCAGGGTGGGCTCCAGCAGCTCTGACATGTACTCGGCCTCCAGCAGCAGCTCAGGAAGGTCACACTGGGCCAGGACCAGGCTTAGCAGCGGGAGGAACTCATCGGCCCCCGCACCCTCCCCTGTGGGGTGGTAGAGGAGGAAGCCTTAGACTCCTCTGGGGCCCCAGGGTTGGTGTCCCCTCCCTGTCTCAGACAGTGACCCTCCCTCCCACCTGCTGCGCCTCGGGTGATGTGGTCTCTATGGCAACCACAGACAGGGGCCGGGGAGGGGATGCTGTCTTCTCTGGGCCTCAGCTGCACCATCTGCGAGATGGGAGTGTTGGACCCATTCCCCGCCCCCCCTTGCTGTGCCATTCTGGAATCTCTAGGGGGCCTGCCTCTGACCTGGCAGGGGGCCGGTGGGGAGTGGAAGGAGGGGGCATACCCGCGTGGGTCCTCAGGGCCGTGTAGAGCAGCTTGCAAGCCTGCAGGAGCCGCTTGACCTGGGCACTGGGAGAGTAGGCCCGGAGCAGCTGTAGCAGCTTCTGGCGCACCTGTTCCATCTCCACCGGGGAGGGCAGGCTCACGTGGGACCCGAAGGCTCCAGGGCCCTGGGCCCGGGCCAGGCGGAGGCCTTCAGCCAGGCGGCCCAAGGAGCCATTGGCGGAAAGCCGGCGCCGCAGGCGGGCCGCCAAGATGGGCCGGAGAGGCTTGAGCACAGAGCGATGCAACGACTTCTCCAAGATGTGCTCTGCGGATGAGAGGCGGGCAGGGTCAGGGGAACCAGGGCACGAGTGGGGGCCAGAGTCCCCGGGACCGGGGTGTAGTCAGGGAGGGAGAGAGACGAAGAGGAGGAGGAATCTCGGCGAGACGGGAGAAGAGCGGGAGAGAGGCGGGAAAAGGGAAGAGCTGGAATTAAACGGAGAGGGAGAGCCGAGCTGAGCCTGCGGAGCCCGGGCCCGGGGTCTCACCCAGTCTCTGGGGCGGCAGCAGCTTCTCAGGGCTCAGCTCCGCGCTCAGCATGGCCCGCGCCCGGCTCAGCGCCTCTCGGACACCCTGCAGCTCCCGGGGCTCAGGGCCAGCCCGCACCTGGGTCAGTAGGTCCTGCACCAGCTGGCCCACAGCCGTGTGTCGGTCCTGCATCAGCGCAGTGGCTGCCCGGCCCACCTGCCGCTCGGGCGCCAGCAGGGAGCAGAAGGCAGCGCTCATGGACCGAAGCAGGGGCCGCCGGCGGCCCAGGTGGGGGGAGGTCGCTGGGCTTCCCCGGGACCCTGGCGCCCCCTCCTCTTCGGAGCTGGTGGGGGAGCTGCAATCTACCTCCTGGAGGGAGGGCAGGGGTGGGAGGCTGGGCCTGGTGCTCCCAGGCACACGGTACCCCACTGAGCTCTCTCTTCGCAGAAGCTGGCGAGGGGGTAAGCTTTCTGTCTGGTTGGGGGCTGCACCTGGCAGCACGGGGACTGGGGGAGGTGGCACGGCAGGTGGTGACAGAGGGCTGGAGGTCTCCGTGGACACACGCACTTTGAAGCTCCTCTTGAATTTCTCCCGCTTGGTGGGGCCCAGGTCCCCTGGGAACAGGGGATTGAAGAAGCACAGGGCAGCTCCTGTGCCCTGGTCCAGCTCTTGTGGGGAGCGGGGCTTCAGCCGGGGCAGCAGCTGGCCTTCAGAAAGGCCTAGCTGAGCCTTGGTGTTAAGGGAGGAGCTCCAGAACTCTAGGGAAGAAAACACCAGTTGGGGCCTCAGGGAGGTTTGGGGAGGGTGCCCAAATGAGGGAAAGGCACAGGCTCAGGCCATGTGCCCGCGTGCCTTCCCTTTCCTTCTTGGCCTCAGCTTGTCCATCTGTGCAATGGGCAGCAGAAGAGCCCTTACCAATGCCCAGATGGGAGATGGCTTCCAGTTCCTTGTGGGTGGCTGCCTGGCAGATGGCTCTGGGGAGCTGGAGTGGGAGGAGAAGGATGTCCCTGAGGCCAGAGAGGGAAACAGAAAGCCAGGGGTGAGGGATGCTCAGGGCTCTGGGGGCTGACAGGACCTGCAGGGCTTGGGAGGACAGACCATCCCAGGGAGCTGGGACCAACGGACACCAGGCACCCTGCGGCCAGGCTCACCGGGTATGGCAGTAGGCGCAGATGAGCTGGACCAGGTCTGGGAACATGAGCTCTGAGCCCTCCAAGGAGACGCCTGAGAGATGGGAAGTGCGGTTGTTCTCTGGGGAACACCCCTGCGCCCTGCCCTGACTGCTTCCAGCCCCTTCCCCCCAGGCCAGTCCCGCTCACCCCCAGGGCTCTCCTGGACGTAGTGGCTAGAGACAAAGGAGGGGCCGCCGGCCTCGGGCAGCCGCACGCACAGGGCCTGGCACCCGCGAGTGTTAGACTTCCGCACCAGGAACGTCTGCAAGGGACAGGGGTCGGAGGCTGGGCACCTCCGTGTCTGGCCTCTCTCCCCGCCCCCGCCGCCCTCCGCTGGCCACTCCCGGGGTCAGGGGCACGACTCACCCCCGGGGGCTCAGTCCTTAGCACGTGCAGAGCGGCGGCGGCGTTGGCCCGCAGCTGCAGCCACACGGGCCGCGTGAGCAGCAGGCGCTCCCGCAGGCTCACGCTGCGCCCAGGCCGCTGGGGCCCGCCCGCCTGCCGCCCGCTGGCCCCGGGCACGTCGTACGGCGGGTCCACGGCGGGCCTACGGGTGGGCAGCCGACTTGAGCAGGGGATCAGGGCGTGGGACCCCTACTCCACCCTTTCCCCCTCCTCTGCCCTGGGACAGACCCTGCTCTGGCCTGGGACAGACCCCTCCCGGCCCCACCAGGCTGCCCTTCCAACTTCACTAACTTTTCTCTCTCCGGGCGCCCAGGTGCGAAGTTGGACAGGCTGGGGGCTCCGAGAGGTCCAGCTCCTGGCTCCCCAGGGGTTTCCATGGCTGGGAGCTCCTCTGGTGTCTCCCGGTTTCTCCCAGGACTCAGGAAGAGAATCCAGCCCCCAAGGCAAGAGCGCTCACATTCCCGGCGGTGAGTAACACTTCCTGAGGGCGGTTCGCCCTGTCACGCCCCGCCAGTTAACTCTTGTGTGTCCACTCAGCCGGGGCCGTGCCCGCTTCCTCTCTGTTCTGGGCCCAGCCTCAGGGGGCAGCGATCCCGTCTACGCAAGTGCCACTCCGAGAGCCCCAGCTTTGGGGCCGCCACCTCCACACAGCGCATCCCGAGGCCTTCCCGGCCGCCTCAAACCACACGAGCAGGCGGGAAGGGGTTAAGCAGGACCCATCTGGGTCCCCACCAGCCCAAGCTTGGCCCTTGGTGCACCTTTAAGTCTGCGGTCAATTGCTCCTCTGTGCGTGGCTCAGGGGGTCAACCCGGTGGGAGAGCACCCCCTACTGGTCACAGATGACTCATTCCTGAGCCTAACTTGGGTTTTGGAATTTCAGGTTGCCATGGGGAAAGGATGCTGTGTCTCCATGGAAACTAACCCCTTTGCTTAACTGAGGTTCTGGGGGTGGTTCTAACAGTCGGCGCTAAACAGGGGGGAGTTCGGTTGTGAGGTTGTCAGCACACGGGGCTGCTGCCAGCTGCCTCCCACGCACGCAGGCCCTGCCAGCCTGCCTTACCGATCTGCCAAGTGACTGGGGCAGGTGCAGACATGACCCGGTCTCCAAGCACAGAGTGCACAGCTCCCTTCCCCGCCCAGGACACATGGTCCGCCTGCGCCACATGTTGCTTCACACTTGGCTCGTGAGCCCTTGGTCAGCCAGGGCTCACTCCCCCACCTCTGGGAGGTGTGGTGGGCAAATCCCCCCCCTTCCCCTCCCTATACCCCAACTCAGAGGTAGGTTGGCTCCTGCCAGGTAGTGAGGGGAGGTCCCAGGGACTCCAGGAGAGTCCGCCTGACTCGGGCACTCCCTGTGGGAGCCCGGATTCTCTTGCAAGGTAAGTCAGACACACACAGGTCACGCCGGAATTCCAGGAAAGGTTTTAATTCCAGTCCCTGAAGTCTGGGAGACACCAAGAACCTCCTTGAGAAGACCCGGGGAGCCTGCCTTCTCACCTCCAACAACAGCCAGGAGAGACAGGCCCCCAAAATATAACTTCTGGCTCAGAGTTCCCACAAAGTGGGGCCCAGCTCGCTGGCTCAGTGACTGGTCCAAGGTCAGCAGGAAGGATGTTGCTTTGGCCTAAGTCGAGCCACGTCGTCTTTGTCTAGGAGGGCACCAAGGAAGCTGACCTTTGGGAGGGAGAGGTGGTGCGCTCACTGGGGACGGAGGAGACAGTCTTGCCTGGCTAGGGCAGCTCTGGGCCACAGCTGTGCAGACCCCCGAGGAGGACAGAGGAGTCCAGACCAGTGATGGCTGGAGGGGAAGGTCCAGCAGCAGCCCCGGAGAGCTGGCTAGACAGACCCTGAGGGGCTTGTCAGTCTGCCTTCCTACAGCAGGAAACTGCGAATCCTGGCTTTGCTGCCAGCTGCTCCGAGGGGCCCCTTGGCTCTGAACAGCAGGGTCATGGTCCTGAAGGAATGCCAGAAGGGGAAAAGCACTGAAGGTGAGAAGCTGAACCAAGAGGGGAGCACCACTGCCTCTGGGGGGCTGAGAGGAACAGCCTCGGGCTGGCCCAAGGCAGCTCTACAGCCCTCATCCACAGGCCCACCAGAGCCCCCCCGCTGCTGGGGCCCGGCATACCAGCCCTCCCTGACCAGTCCTGGCTGCGGGGAGCTTCATCCCCTAGCCCCAGCGACCTAGAGCTTCCCTACCCCCACCCTGGCTCCTGCTCCCCAAACCCCCAAAGTGCCCTCAAACACAAACCCTTCTAACTGGGGCCACTGATCGGACATAACCACTGCTCTTTCTGGGCTCTTTTCCAGGATGCTGGGCTAGGGGAGGGGCTGGCAGGACGCAGAACTCCTGTGGTGCTTACCATCTGCTTTTCTCTTCTGAGGGGACACAGCTGCCCTAGCCTGGGTGGGTAAGAAGAAAAGCCCCCCTTCAGAGCCTGCCTCCGGCTTGGCAAGTACCCTCCCCCACATCAGTCTCTCTGGGGTGGGGGTGCTGCTGGGTCAGTGCTGCACGGGGATGTGTGGGGGGGGAATGACCCTTTCTAGGCAAAGCTCTGATGTGGTCCCCTGACAGAGGCCAGGCCAGGCCAGCACAGAACAGCTACCTTCCCGCCTTTCCGCCTTCCCTCCCTCCCATCCCATCAAAACCTGCCCTGGAAGGAGGAAGGGCTAAGGCAGATTAAAAGATCCCTCCTGCAGGGAAGCCTCAGGGCCAGCGGCTGTGTGGCTCAGGTGGCTCAGTCATCAAGCCTTCGGCTCAGGTCATGAAATCGAGCCCCACATCAGGCTCTACGCTAGGAATGCTCCCTACTTGGGATTCTCTCTCCCTCTCCCTCTGCACCCCCCCCCACACCACTTGCACACGCAAACACACACTCTCTCTCCCTCTCTAAAAAAAAAAAAAAAGGCCGGGGGTGGGGGTGGGGTGGCTTGTGAGCTGACAGCAATGCCAGGGAACCTGGGCTGAAGGCAGGAGGTGCTTTTGCTGAGGGCTGAGCAAAGCTCCCAGGCCCATGGGAAGCCCAGGTGTAAGCCCTCAGAGACCAAAGCTGGTGTCGGGGATGGGGACCTGCACAGGGAAGCAGGGGCCCCGGCCCCACCTTTTTGATAGCCGTCCAGTCCTCCAGGATGTCGACCTCCTGCAGCATGTACACGATGTAAGGACCTGCAACGGGCGGTCAAGGAGGCAGGAAGCCCAGTGGAGGGGACAGGTGTCACAGCGGGGAGGGGGCTGAGGACCCAGGTTAGAGCTCAGGTTCTGCCTCCTACCTCTTGGCTCCCAGGTTCTTGGGGCAGGGCCTCTGACCTCTTCAAGAGTCTGTAGCGGGTACTGAGCCTCACCCCTAACTCCTCTCGGCTCCCCCTCACCTCCTCTCTCCAGTGTGAAGGTCAGTAGGTGAAAACCCAGCCCACCCACTCAGGGACCTTGCTCCTTCTATTCCCTGTCTCCTTACTGTCCCTTCATCTGGCCCCTTCTACAAACTTCCATCTCTTCCATCCTGGAGACAACCCTCCTTTGGTCTCCCACTCCCCTCCGGGGACCATCTGGTCTGTCCTCCTGGGCTCTGTACCTGATGTCTCCACACCCTCGCCTCCCATTCACCCCTCAAGTCCCCGCAGCCCAGACGCCTCCCTCCTTGCCCCGAATGCCATCACCAGGTGGCCAGTGTCCTGAGAGTCTGATGGCTGCAGGGGTAGCTGGGGGTGGGGGTGGAGGGCATGCAGATTCCGTTCCATTCTGTGCTGGGCGATGCCAGGAAGGATGAGGGCTCAGCAGGCCCTGGGCTGAAGGGGCTCATGCCTAAGGTGGGGCGGGGGCAGCTACTGTATGGGGTATGGGTGCCCCAGTTAAGGCCACAGGGGTGCAGGAGAAGCCACCACCATCGGGGCAAAACCAGGAGAGGCTTCACAGAGGAGGTAACATGGAGACAAGCCCCGACCAAGCACAGACAGGCAGCCAGGCTTTCCAAGAAGAGGTAGAAAGGGAGAGAAGGCGGGGGAGGGGGACCGTGGTGGGAAAGTCTGGGACCTGTCGGGGATGTTGTGGGAAAGCCAAAGAGCCTCAAAGGAGACTTCACTCAGGAACTTATGGGGAGTCAGAGCGGATACTTCTATTTCTCTGTGGCCCACACAGCCCAGCAGAGACCCAGGGCCTCACAGAAAATTCCTGACAGCTGGATTTGCCTAATGTGCCTAGTGTGACTCTGCCTTCCATGCCCTCCACCCCCTCCCCCGGTCTGGAGCTAACCCCGATGTCTGCCTGGGTCAGGCCGCCGCGGGTGGAAGGATACCAGACACGAGAGGGGCCTTCTTCCTCTTGCTGGGCGGCAGTGAGTCCCAGGTCCTTGCGCTGCTGGCGTGCAGTCTGTCATCCCACCACTCTGCGCCCCCAGAGCCGGAGTCAGGATCAAGGTGCTGGCCCTCCCAGGACACCCCACCCTTGGAGCTGTGTCCCTCACAGCACCAGGCCAGCCTTTCCCCCTCCTCTCCCTCCCAGGGCGGTGGAGAGCACCCGGGCCCGGGGGCTTGGAAGCTGAGGTTGGGGCCAGACGGCATGGCTATGCAAGCCTGTGGGAGAGGTCGCTGTACTTCTGTTCTCCCGGTTTCTTCATCTGTTTAGTGGGTGGTGGGCCAATGGCCACTCTGGCCTCCCTAGGACCCCCTATGAACAGAGGCGCTGTGGACATGGAGGGGACTGTGGCTGCTGTAGGTGTGGGGGCGTCAGAATGACACCTCCTGTTCTGGAAAGAGAGTGGGGGCCGAGGAGGGCAGGGGGACCCATTCTTGCCGAGCCTCCACTGTGCACCAGGCACTGGGCTAGGTCCTTTCTGTGCCTGGTTCCGTTTGGGCCCCACAGTGACCCCACGAAGCAGGCTCCCGACACACGCTCCCCAGGCAGGCAGAGCAGCGAGCAGCAGATGGGGGGGGGGGGCACGGACAGAGTGGCGCCTGGGGCAGCCTCACCAGAGCTGATGTCCAGGCTCTGGCGGTCCTCCTCCAGCCTCTGGATCCGCCCCTGCAGCTCCCCCTGCAGGGTGTCGTAGAGCAGCAGCTTCTCGCTCTGGAAGGGGTGGAGCGGCTCAGCAGGGCGGCAGGGAAGAGCCACTTCCGCTCACCCCCCCATCCCCCAGCACCCAGTCACATTCACCTCCAGGTGCTGTTTGGCTCCCTGCAGCTCACACTCGTACTTGTTCCGGATCACGTCCAGACAGAAGCCCTTGTAGATCCCTGCAGCGGGGGTGGGGGTGGGGGCGGGGGGCGGGGGAGATGGGAAGCCCTGCTTGGCCAGGGACCCAGGTGTCCCAAAGGCGGAGCCAGGAGCAGGGCCCGCCAGGCAGGGCTGAGAAAAGTGGGGAGCAGAGAGCCATGGGCTCCGGCAGAGGAAGAGGGAGGGGGCCCGGGGGCCGCCCCAGAGCACAGGACAGCCCACACACCTGCCACCTGAATGCGGATCTTGAGGCTCCGCTGCAGCCCCCCCAGAGGCTCTGTGTATTCAGGTGCTCTCTCGGCCCCCACCTCCTCCAGCCGCACCCTCAGCTGACTCAGCCGTTCCCTGAACAACCTGGGAGGGAGAAGGCAGGGCACGAGTGTCCATCAAACACGCGGCCGAGCACCCGCTCCCTGGCAGGCCCCGTGCGGCAGGCCCTCAGCCACCCGGCCCGGCCCAGGTCCGCTGCCTAGATGCCCCCCTACTCACTTCTCCTTTAGCTCCGAGAACTGCTTCTCTAGGTCCAGCATCTCGTTGACGCACTCGCCGCGACGCCGCTCGTAGTCCTCATCGTCCATCTCTGGGACAAGAGGCCCGTCAGTGCTGGCTGAGGAGAAGCGGACGGGCGCCCCTGTGCGCGCGTGGGGGGCTCACCTGAGCTCTCCTCCTCCGACTCGGTCTGGCTGCCGCTCCGCTCCTCCTCGCTCTCTTCCTCCTCCCCATTCATCTCGGCGGCCGAGTCACCCTCTGCTTCCATCTCTTCTGTGTCTTTGCTTGGAGGCTGGACGGGCATCTGGGCTCTGGGAGAAGGAGGAGAGCCATCACTTATCATTGCCCTCAGTTCCAAGCAGGAGAGTGGCCACGCAGGGAGTCAAAGCAAGCCCTGTCGGCACATCTCCCAGAGGCCTGGGAACCATGGAAATGCTCACGTCCCGGACATTGCTGGTGGTCCCGATCTGAGGAATGCTGGCCAAGCCGACGGTCTGTAAGATGGGAAACACCAAGGATGGGCTCCCCACTGCCTCTGGGGCTGGGCCCACATTTGTGACTGGGGCGTTTAAGGCCCCACACAGACTGAAGTACTGGGCCAGCTCCTCTACCCCAGAATCTAACGGTCAATCCTTAAGTACACTATTCCTTCCTCCTCTCCACCCCTTCCTGTTAATCCTTCCACCTGGAAGTCCCTCCACTTCTCGTCCTGAGAACACTCTGCCATCCTCTTGTCTCACTGTGCTCGGGGTCAACGCCTGTGTCCTTCTGCTTCCTCTGGAGGCTCATGCTACCAGAACTCCATCTCCACTACTTCTCCACTCCTCCCTCTCTTGACGGCTCCTGCCCACGACACTTTAGACATGTTCGGGTATTGTCCCCCATTTAGAAATAGCAGAAACACAAAACTTCACCCTATTCCATTTAACCGCTCCCCATTTCCCACCTCACAGCTACACTTTTCTTTTTTTTTTTTTTTTTAAGATTTTATCCATTTATTTGACAGAGATAGAGACAGCCAGTGAGAGAGGGAACACAAGCAGGGGGAGTGGGAGAGGAAGAAGCAGGCTCATAGCGGAAGAGCCTGATGTGGGGCTCGATCCCACAACGCCGGGATCACACCCTGAGCCGAAGGCAGACGCTTAACCGCTGTGCCACCCAGGCGCCCCACAGCTACACTTTTCAAGGCTCTGGCTGTTCCTACTCTTTCACCTCCCAGGTGTTCCACTGCATTTCTCTATGATCGCCCTCGGCTGATGTGAATCCTGTGGCGTTAGAGGACCTCCTGGTGCCCAATGCCAGTATTTTTTAGTGCTTCTTTTAGTTGACTTCTCAGCAACAATGAACACTATTAGTCATTCCTTCTTTTATTTACTCATCTAAGATTTATTAAAGACCTAATATATGCCAGGTAATCAGACACTACAGTAGATGCTGGGCATGATGGGGCAGAGACAGACAGTCTCTGACCCCAAGGAGTTTACAGCTTCCTGGGAGAGAGAGGCAGAGAAGCAGACCATACTGTGGGGTGAGAAGGGATAAGACGCAGTGGCGGGGGGTGCATATGGGAGAGGCATCTAACCGGAATCTGGAGCTTGTCAACAGTGAGGGCTTGTCAACAGTGAGAGGAAGATCCTTGCTGCAGCAGCAGGGAGGGCTTGCAGACAGATGAGCTGAGATGGTTGGGGAGGGAACATTCCAAGCAGAGTGAACAGCATGTGCACAGACTCCAAAATGAGAGAAGGGGTAGGGGTAGGGGCACATGAGTCTAAGCCTCAGAGAGAAATCTGGGCTGCAGAGATCTGGTCATCGGCATAGAGAGAGTTCTTCAGGCCTCGGGAGAGGGTGCAACCAGCAAGGCAGAATGCGTGCAGTGAGAAGAGGTCCATGATGGAACTCCCAGGGCCACCAAAGGGGCAGGTGATGAAAGCCCTGCAAAGGAGAAGGAAATTAGCAAGAGGCGGAGGAAGAGAAACTCAGTCAAGGGGAGAAAGAATTTCAGAAGGAAGGATGGTGAGAGTACCAAATGCTGCCAAGAGATCAATTAAGGGTAAGACTAAACGGTCCTCCCGACGGTTAATCTCTCCGCCTACTGGAAGCTTCGATTTCACTGTGATGTTCTTCCAACTTCTCTGGGCACAGTTCTGAAGTCCTCTAGATCAGTGTAGACACCACTCCCTCCAGGAAGCCCTATTTGTTTACGTCTCCTCTCTATTTGCCCGTTTTCACGTCTGTCTGCCCAACCAGGCTGTAAGCCTCAACCAGGGCGGGGATGCAGCCGCACCTCACTCTACCCAGCACAGTACTTACTTCACGACTAACGGCTGTGCAAATACAAACTAAACAAAGCACACTTTTCCAGGCAGGCTTTTACCTCTTGGTTGCCCCAGAGCCCTGTAGTGGTTGCAAACCCAAAGTATTGTTAACTTTCCTTGACACAATTCGAGTTGTGTAAAATAACTGGCTCACGGCGCAGCTTAGTCGCATTCCTCAAGGATTTCACAAACGATCTGAATCTGACCTGAAAACCTCAGTTCTCCACACCAGCCTCATCTTTCCCATTCTCAAGCCCGAGTTCCTGCCGTTCCCCAAATTTGCAATTCCTCTTCGTTGTTAAATACATATATTTACTTTTGTTTCCAGCTGTCTCTGAGTCTACTGAGTGAGCAAAATACAATCACAACCTCCCCTCCTTACTCCGGGCGCAAAAAGATAACTACCGCTACTGAGTGTTGTAAAGATCGCAAGGGGTAAAGGAGGGAAACGGAAATTGCAAGGCGCTGGACACACGCAATTTATATTTTTAGAAAGCGAGCATTTCGAGGGCAGACCTCCACAGAAGGCCGATTCTTCTCCCTCGAGAAAGCCAATCCAGACCCCTGCGCGGCGCGCCAGGACCCTCCCGCCCCGTTCCATGCCCGTCTGCGCCGGCGCCGCGGGCAAGGGAGTCAGTGGCTCTTCGGCGGCCAGCAGCGGCCCCGCGGCGCCGCACGCGTCCCGCCGGTTAAGTCTCCGCTTCGGCCCTCACTGGGCCAGCTCCGACCGACTGGCCAGAGATGCCGAACCAGATGCCCTGAGGAACGTTACGCACCGCGGGGAGGGGGCCTCCGGTTTGAGGTCTGAAACTCCCTGAGAGGTGCCCGCGGCTGCCGAGCTCCCGGAAACGTCGAGCCCGTCCCTCTACTCCGGGAGGCGGGGCCCGCCGCACTTCCGCATACGATATCAGGAGGCGCCCGTCGCGGAGCTCACAATTGGACCTCTGGGGCGAGGCATGCTGGGATACCGCGGGGCCGGTCTCCATAGCAACGGGCCGAAATTCCCGCAGGTCTTCGGCTGGCGGAAAAGACCCTTGTGGTTTCTTTGCTTTGCGGTCGGCGCCCCTTGGGCCGCAGCTATCTCCTCCTCGCGTCCCCCCGCCCCTCGTGTGGAAGGGACGAAGCCACGACCCCGCCCCCTGCCCGCCGGGTTCAGGAGAGTCATGGAGCCACTGTAGTGTGAACACTCGTTTATTTACACACGGTCGTTGGTAGGCAAATAACCCAGCCCAGCCAATTCGAGGGCACAGATCTGGCACAGAACCTGCAGACCCTTCCTTTCTCCAGAGCTCCCGAGGGCGGAGGCCTGGAAGAACCAGAAGTTTAGGCTTCTGCCCAAAAGCCAAGAACTAAATTCAACGCCTTCACCTGATTTCTTTCCAAAAAGTCCATTTTGTTAAGTACTCCGACTTCTCAGTTCTGCCCCATTCATACTTTTCGCTCTCCTACTGCCCACCCACCCCAGATTGTTAATAATAATAATAACAATAATACTGTAATAATATTAATAATACTTCACATTTGTACGAAGCTTACAGAATGTTTTCACATATAGCATCTCATCTGAGCCTCCCAACAGTTCTGTGAGGTAGGTATTTTCACCTCCCTTTTTACAGACGGGATAACTGAGGCTCAGAGAGGAAATGGGATTTGCTCAAGGCCACACAGCTAGTTAGTGGTAAAGCTAGGACTTGATCCTAGCACCCCTTATTCAAGTCCAGTGTTCCAACACCACAGCTACCACTGTAAAGTGGAGTGACATTTCTTACCCCTATCAGGCCTGAGGGACGGCCTAAGGAGGGAAGAGGCTGAGACTTCTCTGACTAGAAGAGGGAAGGGCTCAGCAGTGACGTGGGGAGTCGGGGTACTTGGCCTTCAACTCCTGTTTGAACTGGCGGTAAAGGATCTTATTGTGCTGATTTTCGGCCTCCTTTTGGGGATGGAACTTCAAAGCTTCCTTGAAGCCCTTATGAACCAGGAAACCTTCGTTCAGCACCTCGAAATCAAATCCTGCCACGTGCAGCTCACAGGCCTGTTGGAGGAGAGACAGGTCAGTGAAGTTGGACGACACTGCTAGGGCCGAGACCGACATCCCTAAAGCCTCTCTCCAGCGTCCCCACTCCTCTGGAGGCATCCTGGATCTTCCATACCATGCAACCACTTTGTGAACTATGACTGTCCTGCCACATTGCCTCCTTTCTGTCCAGGACCACTCTTAGCTCCCAGAGCCCACCACTCCTCCTGCCCCGTTTCCCCTGCCCTCTCCCTTATGGGCACCTGGCTGATGCGATTGAAGCCGTACTGGCGAAAGCGCTCGTCGAAAGTGGGCACCTTGCCTCCGGCCACGTAGAATGGTTCCCAGGGGTCCTGCCAGGGCACCACATAGGCAGGCCTCAGCAAACTCTCTTCTGGCAGGTTGACCCAGCGGGAGTAGTTGGTGGGCGCCTGGCAGGGCGTGCACAGCCCATAATAGAAGGGCCGCACCTCGCCCACTTGGTAGAGCTGCAACAGCTCGTTCTTGTTCGTGGGCATGCGGCGGGCTCGGCGGATCTCGAAGGCAGGCACCACCAGTGCTGTGCCCGCCCACTGCTTGCTCTGATCCAGCATTTCCCGCAGGCCCCTCCACAGCCCCTCACTGGGCACCATGTCCACGTCGATTACCAGGGCATAGTTGGCCCCCTCACGAGCCAGATTCCTCAGCAGATTATTGGGATAGGAGACATTGGTGCCCAGCGCATAATTGATCCCGGGCTGGGCCACTCTGGCTAGCTTGTCAAAGACCTCCTGGCAGGACCGCAGCAGGGCAAACTCCCCCGGCTCCCGGGGATCGGGCACAGCGGCCTCATAGCGCGAGGGGCACACAAGGTGCAGGGCGACCCTGGCGCGCATATCGGGGCAGTGGCTGCTCAGCGCGTAGGTCAGCACCGTGGCTAGCTGCGCCTCCTCCTTGGTGGCCGCGAACACCGACACGGATAGCGGGCCCTCCCAGCGCTCCAACAGGCCCGACAGGTGCAGCAGGTTGTCCACGCTGGCGTGCGTGGCCAGGATCACATCATTGGGGTCCATGGTGGTCTTCAGTAGGCCCCTGTAGACGCGGTAGTCACCACTGGCGTCCAGGACGCCTCCAGAGGCCAGAGCGGTGCGGAGCTGCGCCTTGACCTGGTCCACGGACCGCGGGGACGGGGGAAAGAACTCGAAATACTGGTCTTGCTCCTCCTGCCCGTGTAGCCCGGACAGCAGCGACAGGTAGAGCAGCTGCAGCATCGCCACCAGCATTAGCGCGGCCAGAAGCAGCTGGTAGAAGGCGCACCGGATGGCGTAGGACATCTGCATGGCTCTCGGGGCTCCGAGCGCGCAGCAGGGACCACCGGGCCGCAGCCTTTGCCAGCCGCCGCAAGCCCGGATTTACCGCAGCCTGCCGAGCGCAGCCGAGGCGAGCCGAGGCGAGCCGAGCCCCGCGCAGCTTCCCCGCCCGAGCTGGCCTTGGGGCGCGCCAGCTCGCCCCCTGCGCGCGAGGAGGAACTACTGCATACGCCGCCGCGCCGCGCCGCGCTTTGAAAACCCTGAAAGTGCCCGCGGCCGCGTCCGCCGTGTTCCCAAGGATACGCTCCCCTCCCTCCTGATCGGTGTGCGACCCTCTGGACCAGGCGCGTTTTGAAACACCCGCGCGCTCGCCCCCGCCTTAGGGAGGGGAAACCGTGGCAGAACTCTGGTTGCAGCTTGGGGAAGGATGGCGCGGGTTCGCGGCCGCGGCGGGCGGGAAGGAACACAAAAAATCCCTTTCTTTCCGCGTCTCTCCCTCCGCCAGGTCCTAGGAAATCCACACGGAAGAATGGATGGGGGGGTGGGGGCGGAAGGTGCGGAGGAGATCAGAGATAAGGGCATGTGGAATGAAGCGCGTTACGTGGGACGAGGTGGCCGAGTGGTTAAGGCGATGGACTGCTAATCCATTGTGCTTTGCACGCGTGGGTTCGAATCCCATCCTCGTCGGTCGTGTTTTACACGAGGTAGGAGGTGTACTTTTCTGACTCCCTATGAAGAGGGCCCGCGGTTCAGTGGCACGTAGAAGACCCGAACTGGAATTCTGGCTGATGCCAAATTGGGAGCCTATATATTCTATGTGGTAATCGGAGAAGCCCCTCAGGAGGAGCCACCTTACTGTCTAAAGTGGTAGAATTCGGTAGTGCTGTGGTGTTTGATCACTTAAATTATTACTCTGTTCAGCCCACTGATTCCCCTCCCCATAGCAGTTCTCCCAGGGGGACACCTTCTGTCCAGCCCCCAATCCCTGCAACACACACACACACACACACACACACACACATTTAAGCAGGAGGCCTAGAATATTCTAACACCAGCCAACGTATACAGAAAGTGCCTAATAAGCTTGTGGGGTAATTGATCCCTGGACTCTTTAGAACAGGAGAGACTGTGGGGAAGGGCAGCTACTTCGACAGCTAAATCAGTTATATGTGGTAACTATTTGAGCTCTGTGAATCTTGGGAAGGGAATTTTGAGGCCGGCTGGGAAGAGCCTCCAATAGCCAGGACAAGATTTGCCCTCCTCTCCACAGGCAGTAGGAAGCAAAGGTCGTTTTGTTTGTTTGTTTTAAAGCAGTTTGGTGTTTTGTTTTGTTTTGTTTTTTTAAGAGAGAGAGAGAGCAGGAGCTGGCGGGGGGGGGGGGGGCGGGGGTAGGGACAGAGGGAGAAGCAGACTACTTGCTGAGCTGGGAACCCAAGGAGGGGCTCCATCCCAGGACTCTGGGATCATAACCTGAACTGAAGGCAGATGCTTAACCGACTGAGCCCCCCAGGCGCCCCAGGAAGTCAAGGTTGTTGAATTAAAGAGTGACGGAAGCGGGGCGCCTGGGTAGTGCAGTCGTTAAGCGTCTGCCTTTGGCTCAGGGCCTGATCCTGGCATTCCAGGATCGAGTCCCACATCGGGCTCCTCTGCTGGGAGCCTGCTTCTTCCTCTCCCACTCCCCTGCTGTGTTCCCTCTCTCGCTGGCTGTCTCTCTGTCACATAAATAAATAAAACTTAAAAAAAAATACGATTAAAGAGTGACGGAAGCGACCTATATTCTGCAGCCCCAGCAATAACACGTACTGAGCGCCCGCTCTGCACCGAGGGCTGTGTTAGGCACCCGGGATGAAGGCTTGCTGGAGACCGGACAGGTGCTGTCTTGGAAGGCTCTCACTGGTGGCCTGTGCTGGGAGAGAGGCGAGAAGTATGCATAGACCCTTTTAGCACCGGCCTTGCAAACTGGAGGCTCAAGACGTCAGATTTGGAGCTATTAGGGTTGTCTTTGACCCTCTCGGTGTTGAAAATAACAATTTTGAATCCCATTAGTTGTTGGCTTTGATGAATCAGGAAAATCCGTATTTCCAACTTTTGTTTTAAATTCTGAAAGATCTGGCAATGCCAGGCCTGCGTTTCCACAGGGTGACAATTGGGCAGAACATAAGAGTAGCTCTCGCCCTTTGCAAATAGTTTTCTCTTTGCCAAGGTCTCAACTCTGCCCTTTCACTGTTCACTCACTAGCGTCTGAGTCTCCTGTGCAGCACTCACACCATACCCCCTCCGTCTGCCCGGGCACCTGCTCGCAGTATCTCCCACCTCCCACCTCCCACACACTAGAACCGTAGCCACATAGCCAGCATCAGTATATGTTTGTTGAATGAGTGAATAAGAAGCTTCCAAAGTGTCCCCAGTGTCCTTAGCTTGAGGGGAGACTGAAAAGTAGGGACGGCCTCACTGAGGTGGCAAGATCAAGGACAGCTACATGGTAGGTCCAGAGGAAGGCCTCCAGCCTGCTATTGTGGGCAGAAAGGCCTGGCTGGGGAGCAACACTGGCTCCCCAGTGTGATGGAGTGGAGCGTGAGAGAGTCAAAGACCAGAGTTGGGGGCGCTCAGGTGGCTCAGTGGTTGATTAGTTAAGCGTCTGGGTGGTTAGTTAAGCATCTGCCTTCGGGTCATGATCCCGGGGTCCTGGGATCAAGCCCCGCATCACACTCCCAGCTCGGTGGCACAGAGCCTGCTTCTCCCTCTCTCTGCCTGCCGCTCCCCCTGCTTGTGCTCTCTCTATCAAATAAATAAATAAAATCTTAAAAACAAAAACAAAAACGAGAACTGAGTTGAAAACCATTAATAAGGGGTCTGCTTTCCACATAGCTTACCTTCTGCCTCTCTTCCATCTGGCCATTCCTGGTTTATATCCTTTTGTACTAAATCTGTAACCCAGCGAGTAAAATGGTTCTCTGAGCGCCGTGATTGGCTGTTGCAAATTAATTGAATCTGGTGAGGGAGCTGCTGCAACCTCTGACGGATAGCCAGTCGGTCAGAAGCACAGGTAACAACTGGGATTCGTGATGGGCCTCTGCAGGGGGGCGGTCTTGTGGGACGGAGCAGGAAGCTGCGGGACCTGATGCTCTCTCCAGGGAGATGGTGTCAGAATTGTGTGTCCAGAAATACAACTGAATTGTGTGTGTTGATCTCGAATCCTCCAATTTTGCTGAATTTGCTTATTAGCTCTAAGTGTGTGTGTGTGTGTGTGTTCTTTAGGATTTTTTTTCTGTATGTGTGTGTATTATATCATCTGTGAATATGGATAGCTTTACTTCTTCCTTTCCAATTTAGATGCCTTTTATTTCTCTTTCTTACCAAATTGCTGTAGTTAGGACTTCCAGTGCAAAGTTGAGCAGATGAAATGGTAGAAGTGGGCCTTTTCCTGATCTTAGGGAAAGGCTTTCAGTCGTTCATCATCGAATATGACATCAGTTGTGGATTTTTCATAAATGTGCGTCATCAGGTTGAGGAAGTTCCCATCTATTCCTTGTTTGTTGAGTGTTTTGATTTTGTCGGATGTTTTTGCCGCATCAGTGGAGATGACCACGTGGCTTTTCCCCTTCGTTCTGTTAATGTGGTGTATTACATTGCTTTCTGTACGTTGAACTACCTTGCGCGCTGGAGTAGATGCCACTTGGTCATGGTATATAATCCCCTTAATGAACTGCTGGGTTCTGTTTGTTAGCATTTTGTTGAGACCTTTACATCTGTATTCGTAAGGGAAATTGGTTATTACATTTTCTTGTGATGTCTTTATCTGGCTTTGGCGTCAGGGTAGTGTTGGTCTCATAGAATGAGTTAGGAAATGTTCCCCCCATTTTTTGGAAGAGTTTGAGAGGATTGGTGTTCTTTCTTTATTTTGCTTTTAAAGATTTTATTGATTTGAGAGAAAGGAGTAGGAGGAGGGGCAGAGGGAGAAGCAGACTCCCCACCGAGCAGGGAGCCTGCCAGGAGACTTGACCCCAGGTCCCTGGGATCACGACCTGAGCGAAAAGCAAACGCTTAACTGCCTGAGCCACCCAGGTGCCCTGGTGTTCATTCTTTAAATGATTGGTAGAATTAGCCTGTGAAGTCACCTGGTCCTGGAATTTTCTTTGTTGGGACCTTTCTGATTATTGATTCAGTCTTGTTATTTGTTTTAAGTATGTTCAGACCTTCTATTTTTTCTTGAATCAGTTTTGGTAGTTTGTGTGTTTCTAGGATTTGTTAATTTCATCTAGATTTCTCATTTGTTGGTGTATAACTGTTCATAGTATTCTCTTATAATCCTTTTTATTTCTGTGTAATCGGTAGTAACGGCCCCAGTTTCATTTCTGATTTTAATAATTTTAGGGTCCTCTCTCTCTTTTTTCTTAGTCAGCCTAGTCAAAAATTTGTCAATTTTGTTGATTGTTTCAAATAACCAACTTTTCGTTTCATTGATTTTCTGTTTTCTATCCTCCACTGTGTTTCCCTCCACCCTAATATTTATTGTTTTCTTCCTTCTGCTATGGCCTTACTTTGCTCTTCTTTTTCTAATTGCTTGAGGTGTAGTTAGATTATTGATTGAGATCCTTCTTCCTTTTTTTTTTTTTTTTTTAAGTAATCTCTACCCGGTGGGGCTCGAACTCAGGACCTTGAGATCAAGAGCTTCAGTCTCCATGGACTGAGCCCGCCAGGCCCCTTCCTATTTAATGTAGGCATTTACCCCTGCAGATTTCCTCTCAGCCCTGCTCCGACAGCATCCCATAAATTTCGGTGTGTTGTGTTTTCATTTTCTTTTGTCTCAAAGCATTTTCTAATTTCTCTTTTGATTTCTTTCTTTCTTTTTTTGAGGGGGCATTTTAAAGTTCTTTTATTTTTGTACAGCAAAATAATTGCAAATTGATCATAGAACCTAGTATACATTGCGTAGATTCTCTTTCTCTTTTAAGTATCGAAGTATTGCTGACGTACAATATGTTAGTTTCAGGTAGAAAACGTAGTGATTCCACAGTAATTCCAGTCACCGCAAATACTGTAACAATATTCTTTTGTTTTATTTTAAAGATTTTATTTATTCATTTGAGAGAGAGAGAGAGAGATCACAAGCAGGGGGAGGGACTGAGGCAGAGGGAGAAGCAAACTCCCCGCTGAGCAGAGCCCGATGCGGGGCTCGATCCCACGACCCTGAGATCATGACCTGAGCCAAAGGCGGATGCTTAACTGACTGAGCCTCCCAGGTGCCCAATGTTATAACAATATTCTTGACTATATTCCCTATGCCATAGTTTTCATCTCTGTGACTTATTTGTTTTATAACTGGAAATTTGTACCTCTTCATCGCCTTTGCCTATTTCATTCATCCCCCCCCCACCCCCTTCTCCTCTTAGCGCCACCATTTTGTTCTCAGTATTAATGGGTCTGTTTCTGCTGTTTGTTTGTTTGGTTGTTCAGTTTCCACACAGGAGTGAAATCATATGGTATTTGTCTTTCTCTGACTTATTTCACTTAGTATAAGATGCTCTAGGTTCTTTCATGTTGTTGCAAATGACAAGATCTCATTATTTTCTATGGCTGAGTAACATTCCAGTGTGTGTGTGTGTGTGTGTGTGTGTGTGTGTATCACATCTTTATCCAGTCATCCATCAATGGACACTTAGGCTGCTTCCATATCTTTTGACTTCTTCTTCTTCTTTTTTTTTTTTAAAGATTTTATTTTATTTATTTGACAGAGACAGCCAACGAGAGAGAGGGAACACAAGCAGGGGGAGTGGGAGAGGAAGAAGCAGGCTCCTAGTGGAGGAGCCTGATGTGGGGCTCGATCCCATAACGCCAGGATCACGCCCTGAGCCAAAGGCAGACGCTTAACCGCTGCGCCACCCAGGCGCCCCTTGACTTCTTTTTTAACCCATGAGTTCAGAATGTGTTAATTGGTACATATTTAGGAAGTGTCCGCTTTTTGTTATTGATTTCTAGCAATAAATAATTGGCTTTATTTCAGCTCCCAAGGTCATATCTCACCTCTGAGCAGGGACCCTGTCCTGACTCAGGGCCTGGTATATATACTAGCTGCTCAGCGAATGTTCACGGCAGGCGGGAGGGCATGTGGGCAGAAAGGCCGGTGCTTCTAATAGCTTTGTTTTTCTCTGGGCTGGGCAGAGTAGTACAGGTGTGTGGTGAAGCAGGCCTTTTCTCCATCCCTCCAGAAAATTTTCTGACTGCCTCCCTGAGGCTCCATTTTTGAGATGGGGGGTGAGGCGGGGGAGGCAGGACACCTGTGGGGGGAGCCCTAGTTGTTCATGCAGCCAGGTGCTCTGCCCAGGAGCACAGGCCACCGTGTGGTCAAGAGGGCCCAGCATAGGGATGCCACGAATTCCGGCCCCTCTCAGGTCCTCAGTCATCCCATCTGTCAAATGGGTACAATCATCCCTACCCCACCCAGCTCATCAAAGCTGATAGAGCTGAAAGCACTTTGGAAATAAAGACTCAGTGAATTGATTATACAAATGAAGAAGGTTGTTATTAGACCCGGGAGCAGGATTGGAGGGAGAAACAGCCAAAATGTGGAGTAAGTGCTTAGGACTCCTGCCTTGAGCCTCTTGAGGGAAAGAGAAGCAGGTGGCGGGCAGGAAGAACAGCACCTACAGGGAGGAGGGGGGTGGGGGCTGGGTCCCGGCTCTGCCATGGACCAGTCGTTTCCCCCGAGACTCGGTTTCCTCACCTGCACAAAGGGAGAGCCCAATCCCTGCCTGGCTCCCCCCAAGGGTCTCAGTGTGACTTTAGTGAGAGAGCGGGGATGGAAGAGCTTTGCAAACTGAAAAGTGCAGCGCACCCATGGAGGCTAACTGCAGCTCCGGGACTAGGCCCAGCCGGGCCCTGGGGAGTGGAGACAGTTAAGTCTTGGCAATGAAAACACTGTTTGGGGCCCACAGGTTCCCGTCCCATGGGTACCCTCAGATCCCTAATGTCTGTGCCTTCTCCCTGCTGCCCTCAGCTTTCCTGGCATCCTCTGCCCTGGGGTCTGAGAGGTTTGATCCTGGGGTTACTGAGGCCTGGGGAGAAGAGGAGCACCGGCCCCGGGCTGGTCCCCACTCCCACTCTCAACCTGAGGCTGGGCCACACCAGCCACACCCTTGGCAAGACCCCACTGGTCGCCTCCGGTCCCCACAGATGAGCAAGTGCATTTCTTGAGATTAACAAATGTAGTCTTGATTGTGAGGAAGGGCCAGGGCCCTTGGCCCTCTTCACCCTGATCGGTGCCCTTGGAATGAGGTCTTGTGCGCCTCTAAAGGGTCTGTCTCTGCGCGTCAGCTCCATTCTCGGGTGAGGGTTAGAATGGCCGCTGGTGAATTCTTCCTTGCAGGCCCCAAGTGGACACCAGCTGGGGAAGGAGAGCAGCACCCGCCTCCTCCTGGGACCCGCAGACCAAGGGGCCCCCGCCCAGCAGAGGCTTGAACCTGGCTCGCCATTCCCTCTGCGTTGGGTCTCAGCTCCGAAGGGGCAGCGAGAAGAGAGCTGTGGGCGAGCCCTAGATGGAGCCCTTCAGAGCAGAGCCTTGAAGAGGAAGGAGAAGGCGGCTCCACAGGAGAGCCCCAGGGCCAGGAAGAAGGTCATGAGGGTGCCGGCCACCTCCCTCTCATGTGGCAGCACCTGCCTAGAACACACAGGAGTAGGAGCTCTTAGGAAACACCAGGCCAAACCCAGCCCCAGCCCCAGTGCCCTCTGCCTCCCTTACAATAGGATCCCTGAATTCTAGTCTGGGCTGACCCCACCTTTGGGTCACCGTAATTAGGCCCTTCTCTCTGGACTTCAGTTTCCTGATCTATAAAGCGAGGCCAGTGCCAAGGACATCTCTCCGGCGCTGCAGGCCCAGTAGTATGGGATTCTAGATTCCACTGCCTTTGCGCTCAACAAAACGTCCCAGCCTGGTCCGCCCTGTCACCTTTACTCTCTCAGGACTCTCAACTCCATTGTCCCTGGAGTAAATAGCCCACGAACCCCCACTTTGGATCAAGACTTTAGCTCCACCTTCAACTGAGAATTTTGGGAGGAGCTGGGCCCTAAGGAATGATGGTTCAACCCATTTATTTCAAGATGGGGAAACAGGCCCAGAGGGGAGGCTCTAGAAGCTGTCCCTGGGCTATGTCATCTGTCCCCGGGCAGGAATGCCCCCAGCTGAGGCTGCCTCTCCCCAGCTCCTGCCCCAGGGCGGCTCAGCAGGTAAGGTCTGACCTGACAGGGGGCGCCAGCGAGGCCTAGAGACAGCTGGGGCCCGGCTGGCCGGAAGCAGGATGGGCCCCCTCTCGGCAGGCCCACCAGCGCACCCCCAGGCCCTCCCTCTTGACCCCCAGACCTGGGCGCCAGGCACATGGTGAGGGACATGAGGTAACCGTTGGAGACGGCGAAGAGCAGCATGAAGGTGATGAAGTAGGCGTCCTGCGGGAAGAGGACGGGCAGCCGGGACCTCTCGGGCACGTGGCACAGCATGAAGAGCGGCACGAACAGCACGCGCAGGCAGACAAGCAGCGGCAGCAGCCGGCTGTCCTCATCGGGCTGCGGGGGAAGCTGGGCTGAGGGCCGTCGCTGGCAGGACACCGGGCTAGACTCTGTCCCTCCCCCGACCTCCTCCCCCATGTGGGCCGGAGAGGGCCCAGCACTGAGACCCCTGGAGAGTGAGGGGCCGGGCCAACGCCGCCCAGCCATCAAGGACTGGCCTGGGGCCAGCCTCCGCCCCTTCTGATCTCCAGCTTAGGCTCTGGAGGAGACCTTAACACAGCATCTTTGGTTCTCCAACTGGGTTCCTCCAAGTACCCCTAGGGGTTCCACAGACCCCTTTGGGGAGGCGGTGTTGCTGAATGGGATTGGAGGCCGGATATCCAGGCCCCAGCCCAGCTGGGATCAGAGCAGCTCCTCTTTGGTGTACTTTATTTGTTATATCTCCTTGGAAGATTTCATTTAGAGAAGCAGCACCTTGGCTAAAAGCAATCCAAACACTAGGAATCTTGTCCAACCTCTCACATGGGACAGGAACTTCCATGTAAGGGTCTCTGGGCTTGGCACTGAGGGCCGGGTCCTGGGCTGGATGCTGGGGACATAGGTCAATTGGACATGACTTCAGCTTTCAAGGAACTCATAGTCCAAGCCCTGGCTTGCATACCTCCAGGGGCCAGGTGTTCACTACCACTTGGCCAACTGTTCTGTGGCCAGACCTAGATAGGTCAGACTTTGGGAAGATCACCTTTTTGGGCTGTTTCACACCCTTTGATCCCTAACTGCCTCCTGAAACCGTCAGATACCACCAGCCCAGGTATGCTCACCCACAGGAAGTAGGAGGTCAGGCTCCGTCCCACCCAGTCCATGATGTTGAAGAGAAGGAAGCAGCAGATGGGGTTGAAGAACTGACCTGGGAGAGAAAGAGGGCTCATTCTGGTCCCTCCTCCCTCCTTCCCTCCCCTCCCCTTCATTCCTCCTCCCTCCTCCTCCCCTGCCCTGCCCTCTTCTGCTTCCCAGCACTCACTCCACTTCCCAGGACTAGTGGAGCTGGTCACCATGGCCGTGATGGCAGGGAACACGGACAGAGTGACCGTGAAGACCAGCACAAGGCACAGCGCCGTCAGCCAGATCTGAGAGCCAGAGGCAGGGTGTAAGCGGGCGGGGCGACTATGGCCCAACATGCAGCCCCAACCCCCACGTGCTGGCCTGGGAGCAGGACTCCCGGGGCCTGGCCTCGCTGTGTTCCTGACCCGCTATGACCCTAGCACCTTGAAGTGGACAAGGGGAGCACTAAGGCCCCGCTGCTGGGTCTTTAGAGAGGGCTGGAGAGAGCAGCTCGCTCTTCCCAGGGGCTGGTGGTTGGGGGCCATATCCAAGCCAAACCTTTTGGAAGACAATGAAAACTGAAGGTTTTCCCGGCTTCTGGGGCTCCTCTGGCTCCAGCTCTGGCTCCTTCTCAGCGTCAAGATCCAGAGTCAGGGCTACCTTCTGGGGACTGTTGGGAATACCGTTCTTCTCATCTGGGGCAAGAAGGGAGGGCAGGGTCATGCCTGTGACAGCCAGGCTCGATGGAAGGCGATTCCTGGCAGTTAAGACAAGGGACTCTCTTCCAGCCCAGGATGTAAGCAAAGAGAATGAACCATGGAAATAGGCTAAACTACTACTTATGAAGCACATACGTGAGTCGTGAGTCATGAGTCGGCAGAGTTAAGCACCTTAAATGGCTTATCTCCCTGGACTGTTTTCCAAATAAAGAAACTGAGGCTCAGAGGGGTTAAGGGACTTGCCTCAGGCCACCCAGCTCGGATGTCGAGAGGCCAGGATTCGAACAAAGGCATTTGGACCCAGAACTAGGATGTTGGAGCTCTAATGTCTCCCCATTTTACAGCAGGGGAAACTGAAGCTCTAAGCCAACGGGGCTGACTCGACTCCCCCTGACATCCCATCACGAGCTTCTGTGTCTGCTCACACAAGGCTACTAGGGGCGAGGACTCTGGATGGGGAGGTATCCCAGAGGGGTGGCTTTACCCTCCGCTGGGTCTTCCCCCTCCCCAGCAGGGTCCCAGGCTCACCAGACTGGAGGAGCTCAGCTTTGGTCTCCAGCTCCTGACCTTGCGCCTGCGATGGCTTCTTGGCTAGGTAGTAGCGGGCAAACTCCTGCAGAAGGAAAGCGTTGGCCCTTCCTGGCTTGGCTGAGGCGTCTGGATCCCTCTCCACCCTGTCGACTTAGAGGCTGGAGTCCCCCAGTGGCTCCTTGGGGATCGGGTCCCCTCCTCCTCCTCCCTTGGCCTCTCTCAGGGCCTCAGACTCAGAGCTGTATCTGAGATGCTCTGAAGTGGGGCCTCGAGCCCAATACCAGGCTCACCAGGTGGGGCAGGCTCAGGTAACACACGATGGACAAGAAGATACCCACGCAGGGTGTGATGAAGTACCCCAGGGCGGAGGTCTGGGCATCCACGCCACCTGTGCAGAAACTTCAGCTGCAGAGTGGAGGGGCTGGTCCCACTGGCTCCCACGGGGGGCGGGGGGCAGTGGCTAATGGCTCGTGTCCCACTTCCCATCATGCACTTCTCAGATCCACCTCCTGGCCTCTTCTGCTCTGCTCACTGACCAACCTGTGCGGGGCCCCAGCCCAGCCCTTTGCTTCTCTCATTCCTCCCTACTTGTCACTTCTGTTGAGCAAACTATCATGTGCTCATTTTTACTGCATACTCCTTACAGTCTGAGGACAGAGCTATAAGAAGCATTTCAGTGGGGAAACTGACACAGGTGGAGTGACTTGTCCAATGCCCCTGGCTGGGGAGCAGTGGAACTAGGATTCCAACCAAGTTTATCCGAATCCTAAACCTGACCTCCTTCCCTGCACCCCAGGCTGCTGCTGCTTACCAGTGTCAGCCTCAGGAATCCCACCCCTGGCCCCAAGTTAACCCAGTCCTCACCTGATCGTTCTCTCACTGTAGAACCCAAGAGCCCCACTCCCTACCCCCAAACCCACCCCCAGCTCCCCATCACCTCCATCTCTGCCCAGGACCCAAGGAATCTCCCTCCTACCACACTCGGCCTGCTCCCCAGAATCTCAGAGGTAACCCCCACCCTCCAGCCACCCAAGTCTACTCACTGGCCATGGACATGAGCATGGCAAGGGCAGCGAAGATCCCAGCCAAGCCCTGGCCGCTGAGGAAGAGGGTGCTGTAGGCGGAAGGCATGGTGCCCAGCTGCCCAAAGAGGCTGCCCTGCAGAACTGCACAGAAGGCTGTGGAGGGATAAGAGTGGGGCTGCTGCTCAATGAGGCAAGCCTTAGAGGCTCCCTGGAGGAGGCGGTGGCAGGGTGCACGGGAGACTCTGGACTAGGCTAGGCAGGCAGGAGACTCTGAGCACCCTGGTGTAACACCCCCCCCCATTCTTTCTTCTTGTCAGGTGCAGCCGTAGGTCTGAGGGGCTGGGGCCAGGAGACCTGATCTTAGGTCACTGTGGGTTTGGGACAAGTGACTTTTCTTCTCCCTCCGGGCCTCAGTTTCTCATCACGGATAGGAGTGCTACTGCTGCTCTGTTTCCTTCTTGGATATGTTGGGCCCTTTCAGTTACAAAGAAGAGGCTGGGCTGAAGCCCTGGGTGGACAGGGTGGGGAGGTGGGGAGGGGCAGCAGTGCTCACAGTTGATGAACCAAACAGAGGCCATGGTGATGGAGAAGAAGGGCCCAGGGCTCATGTCCACCTTGACCAACGCTGCTGTCAGGGCAAAGAGTAGCAGGATGACCAGCAGGCTGCCCAGAATCCGCACTGTCTCAGGAACACTGCTCATGAGTAGGGGCAGAGCGGGCATTGGCTGGAGCCCGGCCCGGCAGGGGGAGGTAGGCAAGAGGCTGAGCCCAGGGTTGGACAGTGGGAGCTGGGGGAGGCATGCAGGGGGAGTGGAGGAAGGATGGGAGGTCTTCCCTGGGCCCAGATGGAGCTTCCTTAGCAGGGGTGGTGGAGGGACCACGGAGGGATGGCCTGCGGGGAGCCCGAGGGGCGGGGCCTCTCACCACTGGTACAGGAAGGAGTTGAGGAGTGTGAAGAGCAGCAGGGGCAGCTGGGACAGCAGCGTCACCCAGTTGTTGAAGTTGAAGGTGTCTGCAGGGCCTGTGTGGTTGGTGTCCAGGGTCCCGGTGGTGGCGTTGGCTCCTGCCAGCCGCCCCTGGAAGTACTGCCAGGATACCAGGGGAAGGGGTACAGGGTCACCCTCCAACCTACCCTGAGGAACCACCCAGCCTCTCCTCTCTGTCTCCTCCCATGCTTGGGCTTGCTCAGTTCAAGTCTGCGGGAACTGTCTGTTTGCCCTTGTACCGATCCTAGCACCTGGCACACAGTCGGAGCTCGATGAATGTTCCCTGAATTGAACAGCAGACGTCTGGGACAGAGCCCAAACCCTAAGAACCCCCAACCTGGGCCTTGCTTCATCTTTGAATCACCCTTCTTCTGCAGTGTCCTGGTTCCAGCCTCTACCCCCACTCCTGCAGCAGCTCCTAGATTCCTGAGGATTTATTGAGTGCCTACTGTAAGCCAGGCCCTGGCCTAGGTGCTGACCAACTGCATTCTCTCTGGAACACACATTCGTTAAACCTCTGCTTAACTTTCTCCTCTCCCCTGCCCATGGTTCCCTGTTGCCTGCAGGGCAAAGCCCCAGGATTTTGGAACAGCACTGGGAGCCCTTCAGAACCAGATCACGGCCTTCCTATTGTGTTGCATCTCCTGCTCCATCCCGCTAAACTCTAGGTACCCCAGGCTCTGGCCCTTTCTCCGAACAGGCTGGCATTCCCCCGCCTTGGTGCCTATGCAAGGCCGTCATCTCTACTTGGAACGCCTTCCCCCTTTCCTCCCACTTCTCCCCAACCCCCAAACACCAATGCTTTACCTGCCCTTCTCCCAGGTTACAAATCACCTCTTCTGTGAAGCAGAATGAATTGCTCCCTCCCCTGGGAACCCACAGGACTTTGCTCCAAGCCTGGGGTGGCAGGTGCCATATTCAATTATTAATAGCTCTTTGGCACCCAGCTCCCTCTCAAGACCAGGGGCCAGCAGAGAGCCACACTGAAGAGGCTTCTGGAAAGTTGTTGCATTGAATACATATGAATAACCCAGTCCTAAAGAGAGCACAAACTCCGCATTTCTGCCTTCCCCTGACAGAATGTGAGCCCCATGAGGGTGAAGGCTTCCTCTGTTGGGTTCCCTCCTGTAGCCCCAGTGCCAAGAACAGGGCCTGGTTCACAGTAGATGCATGTTGTTAACTGTTTGTTGAATGAATGAATGTAATTTGCGCTATTTCAACGAAAACCAAAGGCTTAGATAACACACTTTTGGAGTGGATTAGCCCAGGAGTGACTAGCCAGGGGTAATAACAGGGGTGGCGGGTGTGTAGTTCCTCTCTAGGTCCACAGCCCCACCCCCACCCCCAGCTGGTGGCCTTGCCCCTGTAGGATCTGGGCATCCCTGAAAGCTTGGCTTTTCTCTCTGTGAGAGGGGCACCTCCCCTCTCTGAGGCTCCGTGCTTCAGCGGACAAACGCGCAGACAAACGGGCATAATGAGGAGTCAAAGGTGGCGTGATGGGAAAGCGCCTGATACTCCTCGCGTCCAAGGCGATGGTGGTTGTGGCCATGAGGCTGGCACTCTAGCCGCCGAGTCTCACCGGAATGGCCGTAATGAAGAAGTTCCAGGGAAGGAGCGTGCCCAGGCCCAGGATAAAGAAGCTGATCCCGACCAGGTGGTAGCTGTGGGGATCAGTCAGAAGGTCACCCTGAGGACGCAACGCCTCAGCCGCGCCCCCGCCCCCCGCCTCCCAGGCCGCCCCCTCCGCAGAGCGGACTACAACCCCCATCACTCCGGCTCAGGCAGCCGACGGAGGCGGCTGATGGGAATTGTAGTTCCACCCAGTCAGCTTTGAGCCTTGGAGCGCCCGAAGGCAGCGGGTCTGCGTTGCCCACGGCCACCCGGATCCCCGTCCGCACCCCACCGGGTCCCCAACTCGCCTGTCCTGTGGGGCGTCTCCTCGCGCCATGGCCGCCCAGCGGGATGCGCCAGGCTGGGAGGGAGGTGGCGCGCTGCACCTGCACCTACGCCGGGGCCCGAGGGCCGGAGGACCGGGGAGACTGGGTCTTGCGGGAGGTGGACGGGGGGGAGGGGGGTGTCGGGTCTCCCCGAAAGGGGCGGGGGCACGGGGGAGGCGGGAGCGGGGGAGGTCGGCCGGGACCGATTTCCAAGGGTGTCAGGCTTCACAGGCTCGGACCTCGCTCCGCCTCCGGGGCGGAGACAGAGGGTCGCACCACCCCTCCCCACCTCCTCCTGGCCAGGACTCTAGACTCAGGCATTGGACCCGCTCGACCTCGCGGTCCGAGGACCCAAGACTCCCCCCCGCGGTCCCGTGCGGCTTAGAGGCGGCTGATCCGAGAAGGTCTCCTGGGGCCTCCCCGCCCAAAGGGCGCCAGTCCCGGACCTCGGCGGGAGGGGTGGGGGAGGTGGTAGGGGAGGTACCCCGCCCCTGCCCCGCCCGGAGCTGGCTGGGGGACCTGGTGCGGCTTCTTACCCCTCCGCCAATTCCGAGGTGGTGTCAGAGCCGCGCAGCGCGCGGTAACCCAGGAGCCCTCGGAGGAGCCGGCTCGCTCGGGGGTAACCTGAGCGTCTGTCGCCAGCGGTCCTGGCGGACTGCGCCGAGCTAGGTGCTTTGGGAGGCCAAAGAGAGGGCCAGGTGCGGGTGCTGTCGGAGCCCCCAGGCGGGTCTGGAAGACAGACGACAGACGGGTTCTTCTCTTCCAAGCGGGTGCCTGGGGAAGCGCCGGACCTTCGGGGCTCACTGCGGAGGCGTGGGCCCAGCTGGGGAGTCCAGGCGGGCTTCCAGGCGACAGTGAGGCTGAGCTGCGTTCCGGGCAGCAAGGGGTTAAGCAAAGGCTCAGGAGGAAAGGGTGACCCGGAGGTGCTCTCCCAAAGCAGCCGCTAAACAAACAAACAAACAAACAAACAAACAAACTTTCGGCGGCCCCAGCTCACATCACATCATACCTATTAAGATGCACCCACCTCACACTTTCTTTTTCCTGTGAAAAACTTCGAAAAGATTATAGACCATTGCAACTTTGGAATTAATTTGCTCTAACTCATGTAATTTACAAGTTTGCTCTGCAGTTACCAGTGCATATGGGGGATGCCTGAGAAGTAAGAGGCTCTAAATCATAAATTATTTTCATAAGCAATGAAATTTTAGGACCACTTGCAGATTACGTGTGTGTGTTTCTCCAGTCGACTGTGAGTCTGTGAGGCAAAGACTGTGCTTGTCTGGCTCAGTGTTTTATTATTGCCAACATCTAGCGTTCCTGCCTGCTTGGTAGCAGGTGCTTGGTAGATGCTTAGTAAATAAATGGATTGTAATACCAGGGAGAAAAGAGACAGAATTAAGTTAGACTGGAAGAGAAAGTTATTCTCTTTTCAATTTGCTTTCAAGCCTTCGGAGTATGTCAAGGGGAAAGTCTCAACTTGGTGCTAACATGTTTCTAACACCTGTTGGTCTGTCTCCCTCTTTCTCTACCAAAGTGATGGCTTCAGGGCTTCTGCTGACAACTTTATCTAAACAGAGGTTAATAATGTTTATGTTCCTTCTCTATTTTTTTAAAGGTTTTATTTATTTATTTGGCAGAGAGAGAGAGAGAGAGAGAGAGTGCAGGAGCACAAGCAGGGGGTGTGGCAGAGGGAGAGGGAGAAGAAGGCTCCCCACTGAGCAGGAAGCTCATGCAGGACTGGATCCCAGGACCCTGGGATCATGATCTGAGCTGAAGGCAGACGCTTAACTGACTGAGCCACTCAGGCGCCCCTCCTTCTCTATTTCTATTGTTGCTTCATTTTTAGGGCTATTGATGCTAGTTTCATAATTATGATAATGATATACACTTTTCTTTGAAAAATAACATTATAATATAATAAGTGTTTATAAATTTATTAGAATTAAATAAAAATTAAATATTAATAAATGTTAAATAATGAAAGATTAAACTTTTATAATTTTTTATTTTATTTTTTATAACTTTTTTAGCTTAAAAAGAAATGTGCTTATTGTACACCTGAAAGTACTATAACATTGTGTGTCAACTATAATAAAAAAGTATAAAAGATAAAAGATTAATTTGTTTATAATTTAATATAAATTCAAAATTAATTTATGAAAAATGAGTCGTTTAAAGACAACTAAGTAGGAGTGCCTGGCTGGCTCAGTTGGGGCAGCATTCGATTCTTGATCTCGGGTTTGTGAGTTCGATCCCCACGTTGTGTGTAGAGATTACTTAAAAATAAAATCTTAAAAAAGCCATCAGGAAAATTAAGTGAAAGGGACTGCAGGTAGGGCACAGCTATGGCTCAGGTTTCAAAGGAAGGCCATGAGGAGCTGAGCCTGGGGCACACTGCATTTGTTGAGGCGGTGAGCGAAGAAAATGAAAGCATTTCAGGGAGAGAACAGCCTGTACCAAGAGGGGACCTGGGAATGCTGGCACATTCTGAGTCACACAAACAGATCCCTTTGGCAGGCCTGGGGGGAGCAGGGGCTGAGACCGCTGGTTAGGACAGGAGGAAAGAGTTTGGATTTCAATTTAAAAGGGAGGTTCTCAACTCTCAGACTTAGTCAATTACAAATACAACAAATGTTTTATTGCTATCCTTCAGTGAATTAATATATAATAAAACCTACCTCTACACCAAAAAAATGTCAGTATAATGTCCTAATTGTACTACGCAGGATAAGCAAAAGTATTTAGTAATAAAATAGTGTGTGTTTGAATATGTAAGGGCTCGGGCCCAGCGGAGCAGTCAGATGGGGGCCGCTCTTTATAAAACCACAGTGAATCTAATGGTTGCCAGTGGGCACACGAAGCGGGTGGGTGAGCCGGCCACTCAAAGCCTGCCAGTTTGGTACTGGCGATGCCACTTTCTGAAATGGTGAGCAAGTCTTGGCAAGGTTCCAAACAAAACCCAGTGCAGCTGTCTCTCTACCTAGACAGAGGCTGTGTTACTGAGAGATGCTGCGTATTCTCAAACCCTACAAATAATACAGTGTGTCCAGGCAGAAAATGGTGTTAGGGGCCAGGCTTAGAAAATTATCAACCTGGTTTTCAAAATACAGAGGTTTTATTTTCGGTACCATTTTAGATTTATAGAACGGTTGAGTAAATAGCATATAGAGTTCCATATACTCACCCCCCCACCCCATTCCACAGTCGCCCTTGTTACTAACATCTTGCTTTATGGCGGTACATTTGTTACAACTGATGAACCCATGTTGATACATTCTTATTAAGTATAGCCCATAGTTCACACGAAGATTCACTCTTGTGTGTATATGGATTTTGACAGAAGCAGCATGTCACGTATCTACTATTACGGTGTTATACGGAGTAGTTTCACTGCCCTAGAAGTCCTCATACCTATGCATGCCCCCCTCCATCCCCGGAGTCCCCGCAACTACTGATCTTTTTACTGTCCAAATAGTTTTGCCTTTTCTGAAATGTCATGTAGTAGGAATCAGACAGAATGTAGCCTTTTCAGACTGGATTCTTTCCTACAGCAGTATGCCTTTAAGGCTTCTCCATGTCCTTGTGTAGCTCAATAGCTCACTTTTAATTTTTTTTAGTGCTGAATAGTATTCCATTATACAGATTATTACAGTTTGTTTATCTGCTGACCTATTGCAGGACATCTTTGTTGCTTCCTGTTTTGGGTGACCAAGAATAAAGCTGCCGTAAACATTCACGAGCATGTTTTTTCATGGACGTATGTTTCCAACTCAATTGGGTAAATACCCAGGAGTATGATTGGTGGAGCGTGTGGTCAAACTACGTTTAGTGTTCTGAGTAACTCCCAAACTTTCGAGTGCCCGTACCATTTTGCATTCTCACCGGCAATGAAGGAGCATTCCGGTTGCTCCACATCCCAGTCAGTGTTTTAGATGTTGGTCATTCCGATAGGTCGGCAGTGGTATCCTGTTTTTTTCATTTGCAATTCACGTGCTTATTTACCACTTGTGGATTTTTTTTTAAAGATTTTATTTATTTATTTGACAGAGAGAGAGAGACAGCCAGGAAGAGAGGGAACACAAGCAGGGGGAGTGGGAGAGGAAGAAGCAGGCTCCAAATGGAGGAGCCTGATGTGGGGCCCGATTCCAGAACGCTGGGATCACGCCCTGAGCCGCAGGCAGATGCTTAACGACTTAGCCACCCAGACACCCCAACTTGTGGATCTTCTTTGGAGGGGTGTCTGTTCAGATCTTTTACCCACTTTTGAATTGTGTTGTTTTCTTATTGCTGAGTTTTAAGAGTTCTTTGTATATTTTGGATATAAGTCCTTGATCAGATACGTGTTTTGCAGGGGCTCTTGGTGGCTCAGTCCATTAAGCATCAGGCTCTTGATTTTGGCTCAGATCATGATCTTGGGGTTGTGAGATCAAGCCCTGCCTTGGAGTTTGCTTGTCCCTCTCCCTCTGCTGCCCTCGTCCCTGCTTCCCACTCCCATCGTGCATGCTCTCTTGCTCTCTCTCTCTCTCTCAAATAAAATCTTTTTTAAAATGTTAATAAGGTGGTATTTTTTTTAAATACAGATACATTTTTTGCAAATATTTTCCCCTAGTCTGTGGCTTGTCTCTTCATTTTCTCAGCAAATCCTTTCACAGAGCAGAAGGTTTTAATTTTAATGAAGTCCATCTTACCACTTTTTTCTCTTTCATGGATCATTCTCTTGGTGTTGTATCTAAATGTTTATCACCAAACCCAAGTTCACCTAGGTTTTTTTTCCTATGTAATCTTCTAGAAGTCCTATTGCTTTGTGGTTTTACATTTTGTTTTTTTGTTTTTTTGTTTTTTTTTTAAGATTTTATTTATTTATTTGACAGAGATAGAGACAGCCAGCGAGAGAGGGAACACAAGCAGGGGGAGTGGGAGAGGAAGAAGCAGGCTCATAGCGGAGAAGCCTGATGTGGGGCTCGATCCCAGAACACCGGGATCACGCCCTGAGCCGAAGGCAGACGCTTAACCGCTGTGCCACCCAGGCGCCCCTGTGGTTTTACATTTTGGTCTAACAGTCCTCTTGAGTTAATTTTTGTGAAAGGTGGTTGTTTGTTTGTTTGTTTGTTTGTTTTTATCTCTATGAATGCCCAAGGAGTCAGTTAAAAGTTGTTCAGGATGCAAGATAGGTTTTCCTCGTGTAGGACTGTCTTGTACATTTGGGGATAATTATTATCCTTGGCCTCAGCCACTAATTACAATTACTGTCCTCTCCTCCTGCGACTGTGATTACCAAGACAAGATTCTCCAGGATCCTGGGAGGCAACACTGTCCAACAGACAGGGGAGGGGGATGCTCAGATAACATGTGGAAACTGCAGTTGCCGTGAGTTTTACCACAGCATTCTGGATGCATCCATCCCAAACTGAATTTTGTTTAGCTCGCTTGGTTTTGAACTCCATACAAATGCAGCTTACTTTTAAAAAATTCAACACTTTCTGAGAGTCATTCATGATGTACACAGTTATTGTTCATTCACTATTCACAGGTATGTAGTTTTCCACTGGCACACGGTATTCATCTTGTTGGATAAATGCTGCAGGCATCTGTCTTGCTTCCACTTGTGTTCTAGTCTAAGCAATGCTGCTCCGAGTGGTATTGGACCCACTGTATACACCCCGTGGGCATCTGTGCAGGAGTTTCTGTGGATAACGGTTTCTCAACCTCAGCCCTATAGACATTTTGCATCTACTGATTTTTTTAAAAAAGATTTTATTTATTTATTTGAGAGAGAGAGCGGAGGAGCAGAGGGGAAGGGAGTGGGAGAGAATCCGAAGCAGACTCCACACTGAGCGTGGAGTCTGACACGGGACTTGATCAACCAGCACCCTGAGATCACAACCTGAGCTGAAACTAAGAGTTAGAGGCTTAACCACCCAGGCGCCCCTAACATGCACTGTTATTAACTAAACTCCTCGGCCCCCTCTAGCCTGTACCTTTTTCTCAGCCTTTCCTTGTTTTTCACTACTTTGACACTTTTGAGAAGTACTGGTAAGGAATTCTATAGAATATCCCCCAGCTTGGGTTTTTCTGTTTTTACTATGACTAGACTGGTATGGGGGGGTTTAAATACCCCAACAGTGACATGACCTTCTACCAAGAGTACCTGATATCAACATGACGTCACTGGCGATGTTAACTTCGATCACGTCACACTGCCAAGTTTATCCACTGTAAACTACTGTTTTCTCTTTCCACACTGTACCCTTTGGAAGCCAGTTGCCACATCTGCCCATAGTCAAAGGAGCTACATATGCTATCCGGAATTCTTTGTAAGGAAGATTTGTCTCTTCTCTCCCATTTATTTATGTCACCGTGGACTCAGGTATATATATTTTACACTTTGAGTTATAATCTAGTACTACGTTATTTACTTTGCTGCTCAGCTTTTTCCAGCCCTGGCCACTGGGAGTTCTTTCAAGTTGGCTGATGTGTCCCTTGACATGCCCCCATCCTTTTGTTGTTTCAAGTACTGCCTTGCTTTCTGCTATGACAAAATGTTCCAGGTTCATCTTGAGTTTTCCCAGCCCTAGCCCTGAATCAGCCTTTCTCCCAAGGAGCTCTGCTGCTTTTATTGGAGAATGGTATTTAGAAACCAAAATCTGGGCACTGGGAGTCAAACTGACCTTTTAAAATGAAAATGAGGGGGGTGGGGGCGCCTGGGTGGCTCAGTCAGTTAAGCAGCTGACTCTTGGTTATGGCTCAGATCATGATCTCAGGGTCCCGGGATCCAGCCCCGTGTAGGGCTCCACACTCAGAGGGAGCCTGCTTGAGATTCTCTCTCCCCCTCCTTCTGCCCCTCCCCCCACTCAGGCATGCTCTGTCTTCTCTCTCTCTCTCTAATAAATAAATCTTTAGGGCGCCTGGGTGGATCAGTTGGTTAAGCGTCTGCCTTCAGCTCAGGTCATGATCCCTGGGTCCTGCGATAGAGTCCTGTATCTAGCAAGGAAACTGCTTCTTCCTCTGCCTCTGCCTCTGCCTCTCTCTCTCTGTCTCTCATGAATAAATAAATAAAATCTTTAGAAACGAATAAATAAATCTTTAAAAATTTTAAAAAATAAAAATGAAAATTGAGGGCCCTTGGCTGGCTAAGTTAGGCAGCCAACTCTTGGTTTCGGCTAGGGTCATGATCTCAGGGTCGTGAGATTGAGCCCTCTATGGGGCTCACCGTGGAGTCTGCTTGTCCCTCTCCCTCCCCATTTGCCCCTGCCCCTGCTCTCACGCACTCTTTTCTTTATGTTAAATAAATAAATAAATAAATAAATCTTTTAAAAATGAGAATTGCATTATATCAGCTCCCTGCATACACTTTTGGATGGATTCCCACTGTTCTCAGAGTTAGAGCTGAGTCTATGAAAGGCCTGTAAGATCCAGCCTGAGTGGGCTCCTGACACCCCCTAGTCCCAGCTGGCTCTGCTCCCCTCAGCCCACCAGCCATGCCACCCCTTTTGCTTCCCAGGATACTCCAGATTTTCTATTCCTGAAGACAATGCGAGCGTTTTATCCTCTAAGTAACTCTGACCCCTCCTGAAATGTTCCTTCCTGAGAGCGGTCCTGGCTACTGACCTTCTTCTGCCCAATCTCCAAATATAATCGGGCTTTCTGTTGCAGGACCCAGTGTTTTCTCTTCCTTGGCAGAGACTGCTTGCTCTCCACAAGTATCCTGTCTCTCCTTTGGTAGTAAGAGACTTCCAGCGGGGCATGTGACGCCACCTACGCTTTACTTCCCACGCTCCTTTGGAGTTGGGTTTGGCCACATGCTAACTTTTTCTAGTAGAACTTGACTGGAGTGACACGTGCCACTTTCTGGACTGGCCCATAGAAACTTCCATGTGTGCCTTCGTGCCTTTTCGCCATCCTGAGGGCTGGAATGACCACAACCAGAGGTTCATGGAAGCTTTGCGCAGAAGACGGCAGCTCCGATGTCAGCCCAGTACTTCATCATGATGTCAGGCCCGGTGCTTGGGCAGAGCGCCCCACCAACCCGGCCCTGCCACCTAAAGCTGCTGCATGAGAGAGAATCCAAAACTTCTGGGGCCTGTTTGTTTCAGCAGCTTAGCCTACCCCACTGCAAACACCTTCCAATTCAGTTGAGATGCTTTCAGTGTTGGATGGCAGAAAGACTGGAGAAGTGAAGGCAGAGCTTCTGGTCTGAGTGGAAGATCAGGCTAGTGTTGAATGTTTTCAACTACAACCCTTAGAGATAAGGAATGAAATATCTGATTCCACAAATGCAGTGCAAGGCCGAGCTCATAGGAGGAAAGGGACATCAGGAATCCTTAAGTATTAGAAGCACAGACGAACCTGAGTGCCAGAGACGCAGCCTATGAGCTGAGGGGTTGGCGCGTGCGTGGGGGCTGGGAAGGATTAGAGGCTTGGCATTGTCTTTGTTGCTTGTTTGCTTTTCTTTTATAGACTCAAAAATAACGTATGTTGAGGACTTACCGTATGCCAGCCGCTATTCTAAGCTCTTTACATGGGTCCACTTATGCAGTCATCACAACTTCATGGGGGAGGTGTTGTTAATGCCCCCATTTTACCGAAGCACAGAGATGTTAAGTCACTCATCTGGCCTCCCAAGTTTAAAGGGGCAGAGCCAGGACTTGGAACCAGGCTGTCTGCTTCTGAGTCTGAGCTCTCAAGAGGCACATGCACTACAATACAGCCATGCAATAAGGAGAAAGAGGAATAAAAACTTCGTTTAAGACTCAGTTTTGCTTTGGGAGTGATGGTCCCTTCCTAGGGAAGATGCATTGAGTCAGGCGACAGACGCCTGTTCCAGCAGCTTTCCAGGCTGTCTGCAGCCCTCCCAGACAAGCCTCTGTAAGTTGTTGGGGTGAGGAATCAAATTCTTTTTTATTCTCTATGCCCTTTCTTTCTGAAGAACCAGATGCCATGAGATTGACTAACACAAGGCTCTGCCTAAGGCGACAGCGCTGCCGTCCTCCGTGTCCCACAGGTCCCAGGAAGCCCTTCTGTTAATCGGCAGGGTGGTGGCTGTCAGTTGGGGAGCAGCTACCTGAGCTGCTGTTAGCAATATGTCCAGGTCTCCCCTTCTCTGTAGCTGTAGTTATGACCTAAACAGAGAGGGATAGGAACCAGGAACATGACATTTTTCGCATCCTAGGGATCCTCCGGACCCGAGTCACTGTCGTGTCATTGAGTACAAACTCAGGAGTATTCTCTCTTAAGCATAGGAAGGAGCTCTTTCAGGTAGTTGTAGATAGATCAGTGGTGGGGAGGAAGTGTCAACCATTGTAATGGGTCCTATCTGCAGGGACCTAAAGAGCCCATCGCAACCTTTCTGGGATTTCCACAAGGGGGCACTCTAACACTTGCTTATGGGTTCTCCAAGGGCGAAAGCTTGGCTTTCAACCTCACTTAAGAACAAAAGATGAAACCTCAGGCTCTGAGATGGGATGCGTTTGAAATGGGACCTTTGCACAAAGCTAGGACCCTTAAAGGCTGCAGCTGCTTTCTTAGGAAGACCAACAAGCTTCCCACTGGGCCAGGGAAGGGCTTGTCTCAGCTGTGGACCCAGCTGGGGGAAAAAAATGTTTTCTCATCTTCAGGCAGGAGTGGAGCTTGAATCAGCCCATTGGGTGGTAAACTCAAGCTGAGAAATCATCATCATCATCATCATCATCATCATCATCATCTCAAGGTGCTTCTGTGTCTTGGATGCCCAGCAGTAGCAACCAGGGGACCACTTTGGTGGCACGCAAGCCCTTCTTCAGGTAATCACAGCCAAACGAAGAAACAATTTCCCACGAGCAAGGATAAGGAGATGCACCAACTGAGAGTGTTACTTATCTCGGGAGCTAACTCATGTTTCTGGATAAGAGACATTCTTATCACAAAGACACCCATTCTCAACAATTTAACACGTAATTTCAATGTTATCCTAATTAAAATCTTCAGGGCTGTTTCATAGCATTGGAAAACTGATTTTGAAAAAACCCTGATTTTTGAAATTCATCATGAAGAAAACATGAGGGAGAATAACTAATGACAGTTTGAAAAAGAACCAGGAGGTCAGACTTGCCCTAAAGACTATCAAAGGATATTATGACATTATCGTGTGAGAGTCCGGCCAGGAGACATGATCCACATAGTAATCTGACTAGGGGAATTTAATATGAAGAGTTATTTCCAGGGGATTGGAATAATGGGGGATTTACTAGTAAGGGTTACAGAGAACTCTAAAGAACGAAGGGATCGTGGATCTAGGGAGTAATCCCCACCGGTAGGGCTGAGATAGAGTGCCCAAGGAAGAGCACACACACACACCCAGGCTGGCGGCCAGACCTCACTGGAGATGGCAATGAGAAGTCACCCAAGTGCCTTTCTGGCAGCACTGCAGAGCTGTCAGAGGGTGGGCCAGGGGCAGAGGCTGGCTGCCACCTGCTCAGGAACTGGGTGCCAGGAAAGCTGACCTCAGCAGGAGCTGGTCCCTAGAAAAACCTTTCTGCATATGGCAGATGCTCAAGAAAGTTGTACCCATGAGGAACCTGTTGTGGGAAACCCGCCTGCCCGGGAGCTGAGCATTAGACGGGCAGAAGACTCGAACAGACGTGTCTCCCAAGAAGACATCCAGATGGCCAACAGACACATGGAAAGATGCTCATCATCACTTATCATCAGGGAAATGCAAATCCAAACCACAATGCGGTACCACCTCACATCTGTCAGAATGGCTACAATAAAAAACTCAAGAAACAGCAAGTGTGGGCGTCTGGGTGGCTCAGTCAGTGAAGCGTCTGCCTTCAGCTCAGGTTATGATCCCAGGGTCGTGGGATTGAGTCCCACATCGGGCTCCCTGCTCAGCGGGGAGTCTGCTTTTTCCTCTACCCTCCCCCCCTGCCCATGATCTCTCTCTCTCTCTCACTCTCTCTCACTCAAATAAATAAATAAAATCTTAAAAAAAAGAAAAGAAAAGAAAAGAAAAGAGAAGAGAAGAGAAGAAAAGAAAAGAAAAGAAAAGAAAAGAAAAGAAAAGAAAAGAAACAAGTGTTAGTGAGGATGTGGAGAAAAAGGAGCCCCCGTGCACTGCTGGCGGGAATGCGAACTGGTGCGGCCACTGTGGAAGACAGCATGGAGGTTCCTCAAGAAATTAAAAATAGAGCTACGCTACGACCCACGAACGGCACTACTGGGTATTTACTCCAAGAAGGTGAAAACACTAATCTGAAGGGAAATGTGCACCCCTATGTTCACTGCAGCATTATTTCCAATAGTCAAACTATGGAAGCCGCCCGTGTCCGTCGATAGATGAATGGATAAGAAAGATGTGGTATATTTCCAAAATGGGATATTCACAATGGAATATTTTATGTTTATAATATAAAAGAGAATGAAATCTCGCCATTTGCAACAACATGGGTGGAGCTAGAATGCCAAGTGAAATAAGCCAGTCAGAGAGAGAGAAATACCATATGATTTCACTCAGAGGTGGAATTTATGAAACAGAACAAATGGGCAAAGGAAAAAAAAAGAGTCAGACCAAAAAACAGTTTGTTATGTATAGAGAAGAAACGTGATTGCCAGAGGGGAGGTGGGTGGGGGGATGGGTGATCTAGGGGAAGGGGATTAAGAGTGTGTTTGTCTTGATCAGCACTGAGTAATAGATGGAGCTGTTTAATCACTGTATCGTACACTTGAAACTGATATAATGCTGTATGTTAACTACACTGGAAGTTATTTAATTTAATTTTTTTTTAAATTTTTAAGTAGGGCTCTATGCCCAGTGTGGAGCCCAACACAGGGCTTGAACTCATGATCCTGAGATCAAGACCTGAGCTGAGATCAAGAGTCGGATACTTAACTGACTGAGCCACCCAGGCACCCTTACACTGGAATTAAGAGAAAGTGAGAGAGAGAGAGAGAGAGAGGGAGGGAGAGAGAGGCACTAGAGAAAGGGGCTCTTGCAAGAGGCTGGCGTGGGAGACACACCTGAACCAGGAAAACCCTTTCTTCCTTCAGTGACTCTTCTGTGCTCTCTGTTGACAAGAATAGGATTTCTAGCAACATGGGCTAATAAAACCGTGGAGATAGTGGATTTAGGACTGTGTGTAGTTACCAGTCAGATCCTGCTGCCAAGAAGGAAGATCCACTCAGCGGACTGGAACCCTCGAGTAAGCTGCTTCTTAATTTTACAGCTCTAGGCTTCGACAGTGGTCGAAGAAATAAGGATACTTTTTAAAAAAGATTTTATTTATTTATTTGAGAGACAGAGTGAGGGAGAGAGAGCAAGAGCGGGGTGAGGAGCAGAGGGAGAAGCTGACTCCATGCGAGCAGGGAGCCCGATGCAAGGTTCCATCCTGGGATCCCGGGATCATGACCTGAGCCGAAGGCAGACGCTTAACTGACTGAGCCACCAGGCGCCCCTTAAGTTACATTTTTAAGCACAGCGCTTTCAATGCAAAATGATTTGGTATTTGATGCCTTAAAATCTGTTGAAATGACACTGATCTATTTTGCGTTTGGAGATAAAACTACGGGAATTTGTTAAGGACACCAGAAATACAGTAGAAAATAATGGGTGATTGGCTGGACCTGCTTACAGGTGGAGATCATGCCAAGATGATTTTTCAGCTGAAGCAGATGAGAAGTACCCCATCGCCCTTCAGATGAAGTCAAGGTTGGTGATTCACTGGGAGCTGTTAGCATCTCTGTCCTGGATTTTATGTCAAAAACATCGTATGTGTCTCTCTTGCTATTTCCATGTTCAGTTAATTGGGGAGAGTGAAGAAGCTGGACCATGAGGGTGATCATTTGAAATTAGATTTAAAAATACACAACTACACTCTTACTACCTCTTTGGAAAGCACACTCATAACAAGGAAGCTCCTGACTTGTCTTGCCACTTCAGTTTTCTTCCTAACACATTGGCAAGATATCAGCACCACTGGAAAGCCTTCTCATTTTAGTCTTGGGGAGCAACAAGATATGGTTCTTTTGTCTCCCGGACCTGCTTCCTCTGAGTTACCCTCTGCATGTACAAAGTCTGTGTCATGATACAAAGACTTTCATTTTGTTGTCTTTGGAATAAGAAAATGCAGCTATGGGAAAATGGCAAAGTTATTGCCGTAATATGTCAACAGCATACTGTATACAGCGTTTTTGTATGTAGACTAATGAATCTTGAATTGTGGAAGTAATATGTGAATGGGCAACTAACCAGATTTCTCAAATGAATGAATAACAATGTATGCAAGAGTGACTTTTACTTTCTACCCTATGTGCTTTTGCTCTTTGAGTACAGTTTATTCTCCTGCATCATTTGTGTAATTAAAAATAAATAAAAATTGGGGCACTTGGGTGGCTCAGTCAGTTAAGCATTGGACTCTTGATTTCAGCTCAGGTCATGATATCAGGGTGGTGAGATCAAGCCCCGTGTTGGGCTCTGCACTGAATGTGGAGTCTGCTTGAGATTCTCTCTCTGCCCCTCACGCTTGCGTGTGCACATGCGCGTGCTCTCTCTGTCTCTCTCTCTCTAAATAAGTGAGTAAGTAAGTAAATAAATAAATAATGAATAAGTAAAATAAAAATCAGGGGCGCCTGACTTTTGATCTCAGGGTCCTGAGTTTGAGACCCATGTTGGGTGTAGAGATTACGGAAAAGATGAATAAATGAACTTAAAAAAATAAATAAAAATCAAATCAAGAACATTTTCCTTTTTCAAATCATAAAAATAACATTTTTACATTTCTAATTAAAACTCTGTGCGTGTTTCTGATAACAAAACCTAGAGTGCAGACATGCTGTAGTCAAAATCATGGAGTACGGGGGCGCCTGGGTGGCACAGCGGTTAAGCGTCTGCCTTCGGCTCAGGGCGTGATCCCGGCGTTCTGGGATCAAGCCCCACATCAGGCTCCTCTGCTAGGAGCCTGCTTCTTCCTCTCTCACTCCCCCTGCTTGTGTTCCCTCTCTCGCTGGCTATCTCTATCTCTGTCGAATAAATAAATAAAATCTTAAAAAAAAAAATCATGGAGTACGGAACACCTAGCTTAGCTGTAAGGCTTAAACTAGGAAAATTATAAAATGAAAACAGGAAATAAGTTTGATCTTAGGTTTGGGACAATTTTCTTTTTGTAAATTATTATTGAAGTATAACTGACATGTGACATTAGTTTCAGGTTGGGACAGTTTTCTTAGATAGGACACCAAATGTATGATCTATAAAAGAAAAAAATGATAAATTGGATTTCATAAAAATTTCAATGTAAAAGGTGCATAATCTTTGATCCAGAAATACTCGGAGCTTAAACTACCTTGTCACACCGGATAGTAAAAAGCTACCAAAGACTGCTAGGGTCAGGCTCAAAAGATCTCAGATGCCACTGTGATGAGGCCAAAGATGGGGCAATTGAGTTTAATATGGATAACAATTGCTGCGGGGGCGCCTGGGTGGCTCAGTCCTTAAGCGTTAAGCATCTGCCTTTGGCTCAGGTCATGACCTCAGAGTCTTGGGATCCAGTCCCACATCCGGCTCCCTGCTTGGTGGGGAGTTGGCTTCTCCCTCTGCCCCTCCCCCTGCTCATACTCTCTCTCTCTCTCTCAAATAAACTAAATCATTAAAAAAAAAAAAAAAGAATAACAATCGCAAGGGCAGGTACCAGGGTGGCTCAGTCAGTTAAGCTCTGACTCTTGGTTCCAGCGCAGGTCAAGATCTCAGGGTCATGAGATCCAGCCCCAAGGCAGGCTCTGCACTCCTCGGGTTGTCTGTCTCCCTAGCCTGCCCCCACTTGCATTTTTCTCTCTCACTCTCTCTTTCTCTCTCAAATAAATAAATAAATCTAAAAAAAAAAAAAAGAATAACTATTGTGGGCACCTGGCTGACTCAGTTGCTAGAGCATGCAACTTTTGATCTTGGGGTTGGGTTGTGAGTTCGAGCCCCATGTTAGGGGTAGAGTTTATGTAAAAAAAAATTGCAATGGATCAAAGCCCATCAAATGTGTTTAAAACCATGAGATCATAATAACATTAAAAAAATAACTGGTCACATTTGTGGGATGATAAGATGCCAATTCTTTATCTTGAAAACTGGTAAATAAACAATTTGAGCATCCACTTTGCCTTGTTTATATAATATGTACCATTGGGTAACCAAAAAGCTTGGCATTTAGGTTTTCTTCTGCATCAGACTTTGTACTTGTTCCTCTGAGGCATCCTGGAAAAGGGCTTTAGTTTAAGTCTGAAGTCAGTGAGGAAAAGTAGCGATCAGACACGAAGAGAACGTGCATTCCCTTGTAAGGGCAGTACCTGCTTCTGTTGACATGGGATTGGGGGGTTCAGGATACTTGGCATTCTCTGATTTCTTCTAAATATTATCATTCGAGTTCTTGAGGTTCCCCAACTTTCCCAATCAATGCCCTAAATTTCACACAAAAGATCTGGAAACAGTAGAATTCAATTTATTTTTTTAATTTAATTTTATTTATTTTTAAAGATTTTATTCATCTGTCAGAGAGAGAGCACAAGCAGGGGGAACGGCAGGCAGAGGGAGAGAGAGAAGCAGACTCCCTGCCAAGCAAGGAGCCCGACGTGGGACTCTATCCCAGGATCCTAGGACCCCGGGATCGTGACCGGAGCTGAAGGCAGACTCTTAACCAACTGAACCACCCAGGTGTCCCTATTTTTTTAATTTTAAAAGCAACATATGCAATATGAATGTGATGCTCTGAATTATTTACCAAGTGTGGTAGGCAAAACCCAAGTTATCTACATCCTAATCCCCAGAACCTGTGGCTATGTTACCTTAAAGGGCAAAAGGGATTTTGCAGCTGTGATTAAATTAAATCGGGGGAGGATCTCCCCTTTAGATGGAGAAACTATCCTGGATTGGGCAGGCCAAGGAGGCAGAAGTGTGGGTCAGAGAGAGATTTGGAGATGTTACCCTGCCAGCTTTGAAGATGGGGGAAGAAGCCACAAGCCAAACTTCGGTCACCTCCTCCCACATCCTCATTCTCAGCTAATGACTCTGTTCCCTACTTCCTTGACAAAACTGAAGCAATCAGAATTTCACCCACTTGATGACCACCTGTACCCCTCCAGCACCTGCTCTTCTTGCTCTCTGAACCATCCAAGCTCCTGTCCGAAGCCAGTTCCCCCCCTTGTCCTCCACATTCGATCTGCTCTCACCTCCTCAAGGACTCTGCCCTAGTAAGTCTCTCCTCTCTTCCCTCTAGTGATGTTTGCTCTCGACTGGTTCCTTTCCATCAGTATATAGCCATGTAGTTCATTCCTCCCATCTTAAAAACATATAAACACTCTCTTGATCTCACTTCCCTTGCCAACTACCACCCTTACTTTTGCTCTTTTTTACAGAAAAAAAACCCCTGCTGATACTCCTTATCTCCGATTTCTCCCCGTCAATTCCCTCCAAAACCCATCCCAACCTGGCTTTCAGCTTGGCCATCCGTGGAAAGGGTCACCCGTGACATCCAAGTCCTAAATTCTCAGTTCTCATCTATTGACTTCAGCTGTTCTCATTTCAAAACCGGCCTGGCAGACTGCTCTCTCCTCGTGGAAATCCTTTCTGCACTTGCTTCCTAGAACACATTCCTTCCTCTTCCTCCTGCCTCAGTGGGTCTCTCTTTCTCAGTCTCCCTCTCCTCCCTGATCTCTTCAGGTTTCTGGCTTTGGACCCCTCTCTTTTCTGTCGTGCTCACTCCAGACTTGTGACCCTAAATTCCGCTTATATACCCGTCTCCCCAAAAATATATATCCAATTCAGACTTCCCTCTTGACCTCAATGTCAAGTTCCCAACTTGCCCCTCAACATCTCCCTTTCTTGTTGTAAACATGGAAGAATTGAGCATATTGGTTGCCCCAGTAGAGCATGGCCTACCGTTAGAGCTCCTAACTTGTCAACAAGTCCTCCCTACGACTCTTTAAAATTCCAGCCCCCGGATTTCCCAATCCCACAACCTTGCTCTACATTTCTTTTTCCATAAACATACCATCTTTGAATTTTCAATTCATTATGTCTGTTGTTTGGTCTCTGTCCCCACTAGACCATAAACTCCACAAAGGGAGAGACCATTAGTTTGCACATTACTGTATCCCAAATGTGTTGAGCAGGAGCTACCATAACTGTTTGTTGAATGAGTGAATGATGTTTTCCTGCTTGTCTATACGACAAATTTTTCTCCCATGAATGCCAGTGGGAATCTGTCTGTATCCATGAAACCTAGCACCTTCACGCTGAGGTTTTGTTCTATCCTTTCATGCGATTCCTCCCCTCCTCCAGGAAGTGCATGCTTTTTCAACCTATGAGTTTTTATATATAAATAAAGGCCAACCCTTATTTCAGAAAGTGTGATACTGTATCTTTTAAATATTTTTCCTATTGCATGTTTTTCTAACCTCATCGTTGGGATGCCAGCTGTCTTACGTTAGATTTCATTTATGAATCTTCTATTACCTTCTTATAATCATTTTACATTGTTGTTCCTTCCTATTATGTTTTGGTTCAGAAATAGGCAATTTAATTCAAGCCAATGAGTCACTGGGAAAGATGCGTAGGGGAGGCTATCTGTCAGGCTCCTGAGATGGAAGCACATGGCACACTCAACCTGGGGAAACAAAGATGTGGGTATAGAGAAACAAGCTCAGACTGGCGGTAGCAGAGGGCCACACGTCAGACTGAACCTAGAGAGGGAGGCTGGAAGGAGAGAAGTGCCTGACCCGGGCTTCAGTCTTTTTTTTTTTTTTTTTTTTGAGAGAGAGCACACAAGCATGAGAGGGGGAAAGGGAAGGGGCAGAGGGACAGGGAGGAGCAGGCTCCCTGCCGAGCAGGGAGCCCGATGCGGGGCTCCATCCCAAGACCCTGAGATCATGACCTGAGCCAAAGGCAGACACTTAACGGACTGAGCCACCCAGGCGCCCCAGGGCTGTAGTCTTTAATGAAGAAATGCCACCAGTCCATGGTCACCCGGCAGAGATGAAGCTAGGAAGTTTAACTACGTCTACCTCTCTCTCCTCCACCTTTCTATTTCCTTGCCAATGATTCTTGTTGGTCACATCACCGGCAACAAATGGGCAAAGGAACCCACTGATGCCATCATAGAGATCACCCTCCCTGTACTCGAAGCAAGCTCGAGAAGATGGCGAGAGGGTCTGGAGGTGCAAGTGGAAAATATCCAGTATCAGAGATTTTTTGTGTGAAAAAGTTCCCAAGTAAGCTTGGTTTATGAGAATTTACTAGATATGGCTCCAATTGAAAATGCTCATGAGATGGTTCGTGGCTCTGCCTGGTAGAAGTCAGAACTGAATAGTTATGGAAAACCAACTGAGAGGACACATCCCTGTGCCCATCCCCACTCCCACTGCTATGACACTAAAACCTGGGGCTTGGAGCACATCCCTGGGAGCCACTTGGGGGCTGATAATGGGATGGGTAAGAAATTACACATGGATGGTTATAATCCAATGGTGGAATGGTAAGTGCATAGGGAATTTGCCGATTGGTCCCAAATTGTCCCAATCCTGTAGACTTGCTGAAGTTACTGGCTATTCCAGAAGACATTCATGTCAAGAGGCGGAGTGGATCTATGCAGGCAACTGTAAATACACCTTGGAAGAAAAACTTTGGGGTCAAAAAGAGGGAACACTCCAATACCCTCCAGCATTTCTTCCTGGAGGAAACAGTAGGAAACCACTTAGGAGAAGCTATCTGGGGACACATCTGGGTAAATCTAAGTAAAGATCACTTCTGGATGGATTTTTCCAGCCCTTTCAGGATTGCCATAGTGACAGCAAATCCTGTGAACAAGCTCATGGCAACACAACAAACCATCCAGGATGAAGGAAGGATGTTGACTGAGTTGGTGCCCCTTGAATGGGGACAGGAAAGCCATCAATGGGCCTTGGAAGTCCAGGATCTGGTAAGTGGAGTTACTGTCACCCACATGGGGACAACATGCCCATTGCCGATGGTTCGCTGTAAATGCCTGAAAGATCTAAACCACACTGGCAGCAGTGCCGTTAAACTGGAGCTTTAGAAAGTGTGACTACCAGCCCCCCCGGATTCCCTTTAGTGGTTTACACTCAAACCCTTGGCATCCCCAAGCGGGCTAGCTAGGAATAACGGGGAAGGCAGTAGCAGTGGGGGCACAGATTTTGAATCTCCATTTTAAACAGAACAACTATATAATAAAATCAAATCATGTGGTCAAAGTTTTGCAACAAAACTAGATAACAAGGTCTACCCATGAGCTCCAAAATACAAGCCAGTAAGAAGAAACTTAACAACAGCCCCCAGAGCCTGGCATGGCGTCAGCATCTCTGCAGGAAAAACAAGAAGGCAGTAGACCTGAGAACAGTTATTCACTGGAAAATAGGGCAGGTCAATTTCAGAGCAGCAAGCTGAAACCAGGAAGCGTTTTCTCAGCCCAAAACTAGATAAGTGCAAATGGTCCTGCATAAGTAGGAAGACTATCTGAGAAGATGACACTAAAATATGATGCGCGGTATACATTTTTATGTATGTGGAAATAAACAAGCATCTAGCTCCTGTGAACTCTCAAAATTCTGGGAAGTGGGGGAGTGTCCCTGCTCCTCTCCTGTCCTTGGGCATTTGCTGATGGAGGAGTGGCCCTGCATGAGCTATCTCCTCAGTCTCTCTTACCAAGGGGTAAGGTCTCACAGGGCTGTGCTGGATTCCGCATTATCCAACTGCCTAAAAATCCCTAGATCAGGGGCCTAGAGGCCTGGGCTCTATCCATAGCTGCTGAAACTTGGGGCAAAACATTTCACTTCTCTGAGTCTCAGTCTCCTTACCTGTAAAGTGGAATAATTTTAATAAGCGTTGTCTTGCTTATCTCAAGAGACTATGGGGTGGATCGACAAAGACCATGCATTTGAAAATGAGGGGGTCACAATTGCTTTTCACAGTCATGAGTTCAGGTGGCGGTTCTGCCCCTTACAGTTGTGGGATCTTAGGCAACGACTTCTCTCAGCCTGTTATTCTCACCTGTAAAATCGTCATAGTAATCATCATCATCATCATCATCATCATCATCAATCATCATCATGTGAATCGCAGAGTTGCTGTGGGAATGAAATGAAGCGCTTAGCAGCGTAGACACATTAAGAGCACTCACTAAACGTTACCTACTAATGTCTCAAGGATGCCTTGTTAATTAGGGTCCTTACGATGCTCTTCCCACTAGTAAACGCCAGAGGGCGACATAGACGGCGGGACCTCAGCCACAAGCACGCCTGAGCAGCGCCACCACTGCCCACGCGGTGGCGCTAAGCCACATGATGTCTGATTATTCTGCAGAGTTTGGGGCGCAGAGAGAGCTGACGGAATGGGAGGGGAGATGCGGGTAAAGGGGAACCCTGAGACTTGAGAAGCCCTAAACCAAAGGATCAGGGGTCCCGGGACCATGTAGCTTCCGGATTTTAGGGACACAAGGGATCATTTGGGAATGAATGAGTTTTGGAGTCTTTTTGAATATGAGGGCGCCCCCTTCCTCCGAGCGCCAGATCTGCATCCCCTTCCCCAGGGCCGCCTAGGTGCTGAAAGAGGGAGCGTTTGTCTCTGCGTGCTCCTCCTCTCCTAGCTCTAGCTCATTCATCGGCGGCCGCGGTACGCCGTTGCCATGGAGACGTGATGCAGGCGGGGGTGGGGGGGGAGGGAGGCCCCGGGTGACGTCTGCGCTGCTAGCAGCTTGTCTCCCGCGGCCTCCCAATTCTTGCCTATTTTGGAAGAGAGCCGCAGCCCTTCTGCTGATGCGCGCGCGCTGGCGCCTTTTAAAGGCAACCGGCGGAGTGGCGGCTCCGCTGGAGCCCGGGAGCTGCCCCCGCCCCCGAGCCGCTAGCCCCGCGCGGAGCCTGGGCCCGGGAAGCCCCCCGCGCCATATACCCCACCCCCATTCTAGCGCCCTCCACTCACTTTAGGGAAATTTCAACCATGGAGAAAGGAGATCCTGCCCTTGCCCCTCGCCCCCCTCTTCCTCCCTCCAACAGGGGAGACTCTTCTTCCATAGGAGCCTTGGAAGGAAACAAGATGCCAGGCCTAGCGCGTTTGGGGATCCTCTCTGGACAAGGCCACAGAGTGAAAACACCAGGTGAGAACGTCACTGCCCGCGGGGCTACCCCCGGTCTCTGGAGATCCACGCCCCCTCCAGCTTCCTGCCTTGCCTTAGCCTTTTTCTCCTCGGGCTCAGCCTGGGGTCTGTTTAGGATCTTACTGGAAGGCCCCTGACCAGTTTCTTCAACCCACTCATTAAGCTGAAAGGGAAACTGAGGCTCAGAGAAGAGTAGTGACTTGACCAGGGTCACATGGCGTGTTCCTGGAGAGCGGTGAGCCAGAGCCTAGTGATGCGGACTTCCTAGCCAGAGGTCAGTCCCGTGTTCCTTAACCTTGAGTGTAGCTGGCACAGTGTGCCAGCCTCTGGCCCTTGCCCTGTGCCCAGCAGCAGAGCCAGACAGCTCCTCTTCCAGCATGGCATCAGCTGCTTCTTCGTCCCCAGGACAGTCCCCACCTAGGTGGGCTCTCTGGATCATTGATCACTCTAGACAAGCTTCGGGATCCCATGGACTCTATGGCCAACCAATCAGGTTGCTACTTGCAAACGTCTGCTTCCATCGAGGGCTTCCTACAGCTCACCAGTTCTCTGGAACTTTCTGGGGCCAAACCTTTTCCAGACTGCTTACAAGCACCTGTTAGTTTCTGGATGGACACATGGCCTGCAGGCTCTGACCAGGCCCCCCAGAGCCATGTGGACCCAGCTCTTTGGACTCCTGTGCCCAATCCTGACAATGCCTGCACTCTCCCTGTAATACCCACAAGGGTGTTTGACCAGAATTCACTGAAGACAGCTGTGAAGTACTCTACATGCGCAAGGTGCTACATACATTCCAGACATCTCTGGGCCCCGACTCTGGACCAGGGCTGGGGACCTAGAGGTGGATCCGACCCAGCCTGGCTGTGAGTATCAAGTCTGGCAAAGGAGAGAGGTTGCTGCTCGGGAGCAGTTAGCACTGGAATCCTGAATGGCTCTTCCAACGGGTATCCATTGCCAGAGCCAAGCCTTTAATGCACAGAAGGGGACACGGAGGCATCCCTCCGAGAGACACTATTTGCCAAGGTGCATTGTTGAAACTAGTTCCCAGAACACTGCCTCCTGGCCTGGGCTCTTTCTCTGCGTCTTGATCCCAGCGGCCAGCCTGTGAGAGGCACACAAAGCCAGGCATCTGGTTCAGGGTCCACCTCTACTAAATGATGGCTGTGTCACTTGGACCACTCCGTTCTCTGTACTAGGGCCTCAGTCACCCAAAGTGGATGACTAAGGGGCTCCCACTCCAACTGTGAGTCTGGGATTCTTTGAAATGTGGTATTTTCCCAGGCTGTGGCATCCCTCTATGGCAGTCTGCGGGACACTGCTGGGGTGTTTTCCTCCCGTCAGCCTGGAGCTAAGGATACTATAAGGAGACCGTAGTTGCTTCAGCCGCGGGCTCTGCAGACCACTCTATGGATGACCTGGGGGTCTGTTCTACACAACTTGGAGCCCACTGGATCCCCTCCAATGGTAAGTCCCCTGGTGCACTTGGCACAGACCTGTGAGAATAGCCTCTGATGGGTTGGATTTGAAGAAGGATAACCACAGGGTCAGGACCAGTACTTGCTCCTACCCATGTCCACACAGGCCAGGCCTCCAAGGCCCAAGGCGGCCCTACTTGTCCAGGGCTGAGGATTTAGTCCTCTGGGAGACTTTAGGCCCACCCAGACCCTAGCACTAGGCACATGGGCTCTTCTCACCTGAAACTGAGTCTCAGCCTCCAAAGCCTGGGAGGCACTGGCCAGCTGGGCCCTGGCCCTAGAGATGCTCAAAATCCTAGAGATGGGACATCCCTTCCAGGCCAAGTGGTCCAACCCATTGCCACTGCAAGTTTGCAAACAGGGAAACTGAGCCCAGAGAGGGGAAGGAGCTTGCATAACACCCAAGTAGGCTGGTGGCAGGGCTACAACCAGAACCTATGTCTCCTCTCTAGGACTCCCCCCTGCATCAAACACGATCCACTGAGATCTAGGCTGAGCCCACCTCCAATGCTCCAGAACCTTGATAATCCTTGACAGAAGGCTCTTCCAGCTCATTCTCTGTCTATGCTAGGGGTTTAAGAGCTTTCCCTTCAGTCGGATGGTCCTTTCTCCTAAAGCTTCCTGGTGTTCCCTCCTCATCTGCCCAGGGTTCATCTTTTCCTGCTTTCAGAATGTGCTCCGTCAACAGGCCACAACTGCCGCTACCCCTTTCCTGCCACAGTTCAACCAGCTCCCTGCAGCTCCAGCATTTCCATGGATGGGGACCATCCTTCCCCCTGCTCTTGGGAGTGTCTTCTTGGTTGCTCCTCAGGCTTCCCTTCTGTCACTGGCCAGTCCCAGGCCTACTGCTTTCCCATGATCACCCCAGCCTTGAGCCCCATCAGTCTCTCCTGGGCTTGTGTGGACCATTCCTTGAGAGCCCACATGTCCCAGGGTTGCCATGAGGTTTGAGCGAGGTAATATACACATTAGGTATATAAGCTGCAGGTAAGTGCTGCTTCTGTGAACTCTCATGTTGCAAGGTGTGTTCAGGTGATAACAAAGAGATCCTTGAAGCTGGTGCCAGTGGTGGCCTAGGCACCTAGGGGCAGAAGAGGAAGGGGGCCAGGAGAAATTTGGGGTAATTGGGAGTGATAGAAACCAGAAGTGTTTGAATTTGGGGAAGAACTCGGTTCTGTTGGCTTCTAGAAAAATCCAAGGAGAGCTCAGTTGCTGAGCACTGAAAGGGCTCATTGGGCCTCCATCCCTGGACTTGGTGAGGATGGTAGGAGCCAGTGGTACCCGGGGAAGGATCACACTGGGACCCAGGCCAGAGCCCTCGGGATGACTTTGTGTGCATCCCTCAACCTTCCCAGGCCCCCAGCTGTCATCTTCATCTATTTCTTTGGACCTGCTGCAGCCCCTAGCCGGACCCAGCCCATCTGCTTCTTTCAGACCCGCTGGGCCAAGGCTACAAAAAGCCAGGTTCTGTTTCTACACTTAGAGCGACAGAGCCTGTGCTATCTCCCCAAGCAGCACATGCCATGTTTTCAGAGCCTTGCTCAACATTCTGTTTCTCATTAAGGTGAAATAATGATGACTGATATTCCTTCATTCAACGTTTATTGTGTTCCTTTTATGTGGCAGGCATCGTTACAAGTGCTTTAATGATTTAAGTCATTTAAATTTTGCATCAATCCTTTGATGTAAGAGCTATTATTCTCCTCACATCCCTATTTAACATATGGGTAAACTGAGTCATGAGATGTTAAGTCACTTGCCCGGTGTGAAGGAGCCAGGACTCCACATGGGTATCTCACCCCAGGGCCCCTCGCTGGACCCCCACCCTCTCCTGTCTCTTTGAGCCTCAGGATCCCTCCCACTCACCTGCCTTTCCACAAAGGACTTACTGGCTCTTTCCCCACAGTCCCCTCACAGTCCTGCCCATAGCACAGGAGCCAAGCCTCCTGGTCAAGGTGGGGGCTCAGCTGCCCTTAGCAGAGGCTGCCCCCTCTTCACCTTCACTCCCCATACCTGTTAACACAGCCTCTGGCTGTGATGGCTTCTTCTGTGGCTACCTGTCCCCGTCTGGGGTCTCATTTATGATTGCATTCCTCTGTCTACCCCACCCCACACAGCACGTCACAGCTCAACCAGACATCCAGCAGCTCAGCTCAATCACACCTCCTCAGGGAGGCCACCCTCAACTCCCCAGGCTCAGTCAGTCCTCATTTAGCTTCTTTCCACACACGCTGTATGTCTTCTTCACAGCAGTCATTTCACGGCTGTGGCTTCAGTGGCTTCATGGAGTTCCCACTCTCCCACCAGCCTGGATGCTCCATGAAATTAAGACCAAACCTGTGTTTCCACACATTGCATCGCCAGTGCCTAACACAGAGCCTGACAAAAGCCCAGTGCTCAGATGTGTGTGCATGAATGAAATACATACATGGGGCCTTGCTCTGGGCCAGGTCCTATGCTAGATGCTGAGAATATGGAGAACAGACAGAGATGCTGGTGGGGAGATGGACAAGTAAACAAGCAATGACAATACAGGATGAGACATGCACTGATGAGGAAATGGGGAGGGCTGTGGGGGCATTGGGGAAAGGCCCCGGACCCAACAAGAGGAAGAGCAGAGCAAGGAGGAATTCACCAGTGTGTGTGTGGGGGGGGGGGGTCGGGGGGTGATAGTGGTGGAGAAGACTCTGAAACTGGGTTGAACTAATAAATGAACTACGGAAGTTCTGTCTCCTCCTCCAGACCTCCAGCTCCTGAAGGGCAAGGCCAGTGTCCTGAACTCCTATCTACCCCTTGGGGCTTACAGGAGTGTTGGGTCCCTGCTCTGCATTCAAAGAACATTTTAGGTGATTGATTTGCCTCCCCTCTTGGAACTTGACAGGTCTGACATGCTCTTCATTGTATTACTTGCGGCCCCTTTTCTCAGTCGTGCCTCCAGGTCCCTGCCCAGAGCAGTTTTGTCTTTTCCCACCTGGCTACACTCTCCCCTTCCCACCCACTGCATGGTTCCGTGTCCCTCACCTTCTTGGCTCAGCCCACTCACCCGGCTCTGACCGTCTCAATGTGTGGGTGCCAGCATGTACCCTCTTCACATGAGATTTGTTGATTTCATAACCATAAATAGATAAAATGTTCTGAATATCTCCCTGTGCAAGTAGATTGGGGGAGTGATCACATAATGAAAAGGCCTTGGGAGAAAGAAAACAGGCGGCTAAGATGCAGCTGAAGACAAGACAGCCTTCGCTCAGACCAGCTCTACATGAAGATTATGCTTTTACTCCACAGACTGGTGAACCCTAGACCTGGGCCTGGGGAGGTATTTGGGAATCTGCTAGAAAACTTTGGTGTGGTTTCAAACCCAAGAAGTGAACAGAACAGTCTGGTAAAAATGGGATGAAGTAGGGACGCCTGGGTGGCTCATTTGGTTAAGCATCTGCCTTTGGCTCGGATCATGATCCCAGGGTCCTGGGATCTAGTCCTACATCAAGCAAGGAGCCTTCTTCTCTCTCTCTCCCTGCTTGTGCTCTCTCTCTCTCAGATAAATAAATAAAATCTTTTAAAAAATGGGAAAAAAGTAGAAATCAGGAAACCTGGTTCTAATTTTAGAATCATCTCATTCTAGCTGTGTGACCCTGAGCAAGTTACTAAACCCCTCTGAGAAGTTGCATAAAGATTCTTCCCCTTGGTTAGGCTGAAGACTCCAGGAGGACTAGACCCCATAATACCATAATTTTCTTCCCACCAGGACTTTCTGTCCTCCTGAAAATACCTTAATCGCCAACTATGGGGCACCCCCCTTCCCAAAATGTAGTCCTGAGACTGGGGTTGGGGTAAGGACGGAATGGAGTATCCTGACTCTTTATTGCCAACTCTAACTCTTGTTGCCATGGTAATAGGAAGTGGAACATCACTCCTGCATGGAGACACTCCATAGGGGCTAGAAGCTAGTAAGGAGCTTAGCCCATGAGGTTTCCCAATCTCTCCTCCCTTGAGGAGTGTAGGGATATTACTGCTTTCTGGTATTTGGAAGAGTAAAGGGAGAGAAAATGACGGCTTGGTATGCCCTGGGCCCAGAGAGCTTCTGGCTGAGAAAGAGAGAGACAGGTGGAGATATTCCCAGTGTGAACTCATCATACTCTAAAAGATGGAAAACTTTCTCTGCAAAGGGTCAGTTTGTAAATATTTTAGGCTTTCCAAGCCATATTACTCTGTTGTGACTGCTCAACCCTGCCCTTATAGGGTGAAAACAGCCATAGACAATACATAAACAAATGGATGTAGCTATGTGCTAGTAAAACTTTATTTACACAAACACTCAGTGGGCCAGATTTGGCATGCTGGCCAGAGTCTGCAGACCCCTGCTATACCCCATAGTGCAAGAGAAAGAGCTGGGAGCAGGAACTAGACTTAAGGCCCAGAATCATCAATGACTTGCTGTGTGACTTTGGGTAAGTCGTTATCTGTCTCTGATCCTCTGTTTCACCATCTATCAAATGACTATAAAAATATGAGTTAGACTTGCCATGAGAATTGGTCTAACAGGTCAGAGCAAATCTCAAGTCTTTCCATTTCTCTGTTCCATCACTTCAAGTAGAGCTAACGCCCCTCCCAAGGCCATGCCCTTGCCTGCTAAGGGTGGCAGCAGTCCACTGGAAGGAAGAGGTGTTTTTCTCAGAGTCAGATTCTTAGTTTGGCTTTCCATCTTCCAGCCTCAAGTGACCCCATTTCTGTAGCAAGCCAAGCACAGGAGGAAACGAGGAATCCCTTCTTTTCCACCATCCAGTCATTTGGCAGGAGGCTACAGTTCACTTGAGAAAGTGATGTGGCTGCAGTGGCTGGTGGCCAGGCTTTAGAAGAGGCCTTTGAGACTCAAAGTTAGGAAAGGTGAGCTTCAGTAATCCCTAGATCATTTACCTATGGCCCCAGCTTCCCTGAGGTGCACATCAAGTAGCCACAACTGTGATCCGGTAGTGACTCACAGCACCATCAATTGCATTAATGGATCTTTATTGAGCCATCTTGTGTCCACCTGTCTGGTCTGACCACCACTGAGATCTTGGATCCTTAGGCACCTTGTCATCTGCTCTGAAGACCCATAAAATGATTCTCTACCCCCCCTCCTTCCCTCCCTCTCTCCCTCCCTTCCTCTCTCTTTCTCCTTCTCATCATAAACACATTTGTCCAGGGTAAGACAGGATACGCTTCAACAACTCTTTGTAAAGATCTTTGCCCCAAGTATTCAGAAAAGTACCCCTAACCAGGAGTCTCCATGTGGTTCTAAAGAAGCGGACCCCCAGCCCCGGTCACCCTCCATCTCCCTCCCAGGGGGCCATCATCCCCCAAATCTCTGGAAAAGATACACCTTCTCTTTGAGAATGGTTGAGGGGTGATGTCTCTCTAGGTCCCCAATAAAGCTATGCAAGACAGGGGCAGGGGATCTCACGGCCTGTTCTTGCTATAAAAAGACCTTTTTTCAGAAAAAAAAATAATAAAGAAAGAAATCAGCCAATCCGTCCTCAATGCCATCACCTCTTCTTGGTGATTTTTCGGGGAAGGAGTGGGCGGGTTGCCATGGCAACAGATGCAAAGAGCTTGTCTCAGTAAAGAAGGGACCTTGATATTTTTTTCTCTCTCTCATTCTCTCTCTCAGTTGTGTGTGTATGTGTGTGTGTGCACTGCGCATGCCTGTGCCCACACCAGGAATTTTTTTTTAGAACTAAAGAAAGCCCTTCTCTTCCCTTAGCTCCCCAAATATGGAGCGATGGAAAACCACTTACTCCTGCAGGCCAGAGAGGATTCAGGATAATTCAAGAGAAAAGGGAGAGGTCATACGGGGCTCCCTTCCTCCAACTTTTTACTAGAGATTGCATGCAATACAGACACTTTAACAAATGGTTGGGGGTCAAGGGTTGGAAAAAAAGGAAGATGCTGGGTGGAGAGAAGGAAGGCATAGGTCGTGCAAGAGCCCAACAAGTGATATCAGAGAGGACAACAGAAGGTGCACTGAGGTTGGGGATGCACGCAAATTCACATTCTCCACTGGATTCTGAGAAAGAAAGGCACAGAGCAGACTCACATATAGACACAAACACACAGACGGACAGGGAGACATACAGAAAGCCGCAAACATATGAACACATACACAAACATAGAACTACACACAACACAGGAAGTGGTAGGCATTTTTTACAAAGACAGACATAGATACAGGCATAGGCAAATGCATAAATATACAGGGATACAGACACACAGTTACAAATCACATGCAGACAGACACAGACATACAAATACAGTCACGGTCAAATGGACAGACCAACACATGCACATCCTCAGTCTGGCTTCCTCCCTTCAATTTCCCAAGCATTCCTAAACAGCAGTGCATAGCTGAGAATACTGCAGACTCACACAGTGGATTTAGCTGGGTGGCTCCTGCTCCCCCATTCTTTCTACACATTCACCCCTAAGCCCCTATTTTTTTAAGTTGGCTCCACACCCAGCGTGGAGCCCAATGCAGGCCTCGAGCTCACCACCCTGAGATCAAGACCTGAGCTGAGATCAAGAGTTAGATGCTCAATGGACTGAGCCACCCAGGCACTGCAGCCAAAGCCCCTCTTTTAATTCACTTCTTGCCCATTTTCCCATAGCCAATGGGCTCTGATACCTCCCCCATCTCAAGCTTCCAATTCTTAGCCTGTTCTGTTCTGCTGCTTCTGCCTGCCGATTCAAGGGAGGGGGGGAGAGTGGGGTGACTCAGCCAGGCCAGGATGACTCACACTGCCAGTATTTTTAGCAGCGGCCAGGAGCTCTCTAGCGTGCCAGCCGCCCCCCTCCTCCTGCTTGCTATTTTGGAACCGTCACTGGTGATATAAATAGCTCCTCTCCCACGGCCTGAAGCTGCTGCCAAGCTATTTTTGGTTCTGCACAGTTAAAAATAGCTTCACGGAGGTGGGAGGCAAGGGGAGTGGGAGCTGGCCTAGGGAGAGGAGACATTGGGGCATACAGAGCTTCTCAACTTGAATTAGAGTGGGTGAAATAGGATGAGCCCTTCTCTTCCCCCTCCCTTGTCCCTTTCTAGACCCTTCTTTCCTTTCAGAGGGCCTTCCCCCCAGCCCATTCTCCTGGAAAAATGCAAGGGTTCTTCCCTTGAGCTAGTTCTTCTCTCATGCTTATTTTACTCCTCCAGCTCAGAAACCTTGGGCCCCTAAAACCCCCTCCCATATTCATCCTCGGAGGACAAGTGGACTGCTAACTGGGGCCTCACTCTGAGGCCTGTGTGAACTCAAGCTCTACTTTGATGTCCTGGCAGACCATGGCCAAATTACTTCCCTGGGTGATTTTTTTTCAGGACCATGGACAGTGGTCAGTGCCCCATTCTTTCACTGCGGCTCTATTCAGCTCGCTGGAGACTGGCTGGACCCGACCAACAGTTTTTATCGTAGAAAGGGGTACTAAGATTGTCTCCCAGCCAAGGCTAAAGCATCAGTGAGTGAAGAAAACAAGAGCAATGCCCTGTATTTTCATACAAGAATGGGGTCCAAAGATCAAGGGCTTGCCCAAACCGAAGCTTGAGGAAGGGGTGAGTGGGTTCATCAGGGGTCAGAGAGAGATGGAAGTGGAACAGAGAATGTACTTCCTGAAGGAACAATTTCTCTGCAATCCAGATAAATAGGGTTAGAGAGAGTGGAAGACAGACAGACACACACCTCTTCCCTTCATCTCAGTTGCACAAAAGGTCACGACTGGACGCCCAGACACCCTCTTCTGAGACACCCTTCTCCTCAGCTGTCTTCTGCTCCTACCCTGCCTCTCTTGCCACAACCCTTTCCCATGGGAGGAGGATTCCCTTGACCCCAAATTTTGCTTCTTGGTGTCAAGGTTTATACCCATCCTTCCTATGTGACTTTCTACAATCAGGCCAATCCCTCTCCCCCAATTTTTAAGTGGTCTTATTTTCAGCCTCTTTGTGATTTCACACAGATCCTTATTCTACCATAAGATTTCACATAAAATGTCCCCTAAACGACTTCCTTCTCCTTTTATGGGATTCTAGGGGAAAGAAAGGCGCCCCTCAGCCCCTGTAGAGAGCAGTCATTTGTGCTGAAAAGAGAAAAAAAGAAAGAAGGAGATAGAGGGCAAAGGTGACATGATGTGGAGATAAAACTGATGACGAAAGGGAGTCTCGAGAGAGCAGAAGGGGAACTTTGGGGGGGGGGGCGCACAAAGCTGAGACAGACCACCAAGCAGGCAATGAGATTCAGAAACTAGTCGGGGCCGAGGGAGAAGGATGGGGAGAGTTGAAGGTTAAGAGACAGAATAAGGAGCCCTAGCGCCGAAGATGGGGAGGGGGCTGGAGAGGGGTATGGAGGACAGCCTGACGGAGTTAGGGGTCCCTGGCAGGTGCGGGGATCTCGGAGGGTGCAGCACGCCCCCCTCGTTTCTTTGCTGCTTCCCCATCTTCCCCGCCAGAGACGGGGGGAGCCCTCCGGAGCGGTGCGGAGGCAGCCAGGCCCCGCCCGCAGCCGCCGCCGCGGCAGCCGCCGGAGGATTCCTGTCCTAATATGGAGCTGGGATTCCCCCGGCCCCGCCCCCGCCCCCGGCCCGCCGGGAGACCGAGGCTTGCAGTCGGGCGGGGGGAACCGCTCGCTTTGGGGGATGGCAACGGGGAGGGGGAAGGGATACTTAGGTGCAGACCCAGATCCTCATGGTGCCCTGGGAACCTGCCTCAGTTTCCCCTGTTAGTGGCTGCAGTTAATTAGTTGACAGGGAAACCGAGAATCACTGCAGACTACAGCGTTCGTGTTTGTGTTCCTATTCTTGGCTGTGGGAAAATAGAAGCAAGGCCAAATTCAACCAGTCCCTCTTCCTCAGGACCCCCTTTTCACCCCACCCTAGAGACTTAGACTTCCATGTAATCCCCCCTGCTAAATGCCAAGGCCCGGATTTCGAAAGGGTGGGGGGAGGAGATTTGTTCTTTGAAAGTGACTAAGGGAATCCCAGATTGAGTAATCCCTAGAGAGAAACCCCAGCTGCGACCTATCCCGCAGAGGCCAAGGAGGGTCCTTCTCCCACATATGAACGTGACCTTTGTCTGGCAAATAACAAGGAGGACTTGTAGACTACCCTGCTCCTCCCCCATTTCCTTATCTCCTTAGAAAAATCTGTTGAAAACAGTCCCTCCCTCCCCTCTACGACTCTCCTGCCAGGGGCTTCAGACCGCCTTAACCCTTGCCCTGTCCCTTCCCTCAGCTGAACACATTTGGACCCCTGGGTCCCTGCACCCCCTTTCAGGCTTTCCTAATGCAGCGCCTGCTTCTGGGCTCAGCTGCCGCCAGCCGCGGCCCCCTCCGCAGCCTCCGTTCTCCCCCTCCTCCCGTCCCCCCTCCCGCTCTCATTCTACGTCATGGGATGACGTCGGGAGCCAGGGAGGGAGGAGGAGCGCTCCCCCCTCCCCAGCCAGCGGCTCCCGCTGCAGCTTGCTTAGCCCAGCCTCCTGCTTTCCCGCCCCCCCTTTCTCTAAAGCGAGCCCCCCACGCCTAGCAGGAGCTATATAAGGCGGAACGAAGCAGGCGACGGGGGCAGCGCAGCCGAGCGGAGCCCAGGAGAGGAGAGAGAAGGAGAGAGAGAGAGCCTGAGCGAGAGACGGGGAAGCAAGAAGATAGAAGCCACCGGTGCGTCGGGACGGGAACGCAGGTGTTCGGAGCACCGGAGCTGGAGCTCTGCAGCCGCTAGTCATGTACCGCTCCACCAAGGGCGCCTCCAAGGCGCGCCGCGACCAGATCAACGCTGAGATCCGGAACCTCAAGGAGCTGCTGCCTCTGGCTGAAGCGGACAAGGTCCGGCTGTCCTACCTGCACATTATGAGTCTTGCTTGCATCTACACCCGCAAGGGCGTCTTCTTCGCTGGAGGTGAGCAAACTGGGGCTGCTGGAGACCGAGGGCAATGGAGCTAAGGGAACCCACGGAGACTGCTGCATGTCTGGGGCAGTGTGGCGGAGAGCTGGGGAGAGAAGGGAGACTTGGGGAACTCAGGACTTCCTACTTTTCCTCATGAGCTCTGTTCAGACCTCACCTTAGTTCTGGATGAGGGTGAGAGCCTGGATAGGGTCCCCGGTGCCAGACTTACGGGAGGAGGAGAGCCAGGACAGAATGGCCCTAGTTCCCACAAGCGCAGAGGCGTTCCAGGAGCCCGGGGAGGGAAGCCCGGGAAGTTGCAGGGATGGAGTCACCAAAACCCGGGCAAGTGCATCCACCGTTCTCTATGCTGAAAGCGGGCTCTTCTGCCGCTTTTGAGGCGCTGTCCGTGGTGCTGACAGCTCCACCGGTGCAAGGCGCTGCCCGCGGTGCTGAACGCCCAGTCGGCTTTTGAGCGCTGTCCGTGGGTCTGAAATTCTGGGCCAAGAAAGACCCCGCTCCGACTTAGAAGTCAAAGGGCTCTCTGGCTAGGGAGATCCAGCAACAGGTTCCCTGGGCAAGAGCTGTGGGCAGCGGGTCAACAGGTGTGTACAGAGGCAGGTTCATGAAAAATTCCTCTGGGTTTTCTGAAACTCAGTCCATGCCTTCCTCACTTACGGTTTGCCTCCCAGTTTTACTCCTGACCCACGATGTCTTCTTCCTGCAGGCACTCCTCTGGCGGGCCCCACAGGACTTCTCTCATCTCAAGAGCTTGAAGACATAGTGGCGGCACTACCTGGATTTCTACTTGTGTTCACAGCTGAGGGGAAGCTGCTATATCTGTCTGAGAGCGTGAGCGAACATCTGGGCCACTCCATGGTGAGTGGTGAGGGTCCTCTCAGTTTGGGCTGGGGCACAAAATGGACACAATGACCTTTCCACTTTTGAGAGTCTGAGGATTACTGAGGAGGGAGGGGTTATACCCTGACAGATGCTATGTGCCAAGGATTGGCCCTTACTGCCTTCATTAAATGTCATCTCATCTCTTCTTCACCTTTCTCCAGGTGGACCTGGTTGCCCAGGGTGACAGTATCTACGACATCATTGACCCAGCTGACCACCTAACTGTGCGCCAGCAGCTCACCCTGCCCTCTGCCCTGGACACTGGTAAGAACTCCTTTCTCCCTCCCTCAATCAAACCTCCTTCCTGCTTCCCTGCTCCTCCCCACCTGCTCTGTCTTTCAACCATCCACCCTCTTACCAGTTTTTCTCTTCATTTACCTAGATCGCCTCTTCCGCTGTCGCTTCAACACCTCCAAGTCTCTCAGGCGCCAGAGTGCAGGCAACAAACTGGTGCTTATTCGAGGCCGATTCCATGCTCATCCACCTGGGGCCTACTGGGCAGGAAACCCTGTTTTCACAGCTTTCTGTGCCCCACTGGAGCCAAGACCTCGTCCTGGTCCTGGCCCAGGCCCTGCCTCACTCTTCCTGGCCATGTTCCAGAGCCGTCATGCTAAGGACCTGGCCCTACTGGACATCTCCGAGAGGTAAGCCCCAGAATGTTCAGACTCCAGGAGGAAGGCAAGCCAGAGATGAGGGGACCCTAGATTCTGGAGTCAGGAGCAGGGAGGATGGGGTGTAAGGGGACAGAGGACCTGGGAGGGAGTGAGATGCCTGGGTATAAAGCAGGGAAAACAGAAAGCTGACCTCACCCTTTCCACCTTCCCAGTGTCCTAATCTACCTGGGCTTTGAGCGCAGTGAACTGCTCTGTAAATCATGGTATGGACTTCTGCACCCCGAGGACCTGGCCCACGCTTCTGCTCAACACTACCGCCTGTGTGAGTGTCCAGAGAGGCTGGGGACAAGACAGGGAGCTGGGAAAGGTGATGGGAGACTGTGGTCAAGACTTATGCTGGGGAGATACCAGAGGCCAACAATTTTGGATACTATAGGGTGAACTTTAGGGTAAGGAGTCAAAGTGAGAATAGAAACAGAACTGGGGGACACCAAGTGCTGAGGTCAAGGTGGGGAGCTGAGTGGTGCAGGTCAGGGTAGTCAGAAATAGAGATGTCATCGATATCCCAATTCAGTGGAGAGGTCAGCGAGAGGGGAGTTTAGGTGGTGTTGCCTGATGGACATACTAACTCTGTATCTTTTCTTTCCTTTCAGTGGCTGAGAGTGGAGATATTCAGGCAGAGATGGTCGTGAGACTGCAGGCCAAGCCTGGAGGCTGGGCATGGATTTATTGCCTATTATACTCAGAAGGTCCAGAGGGCCCCATTACTGCTAATAACTACCCAATCAGGTGAGCTGCAAGGAAGGGGCTTGGAGGACAGCTGAGGTGGACATAGAGGAGACACAAATCAGGGAACCTCTCTGGGAAAGACCACCAGACCCTTACCATCTGCCTCTTCTCTCCTCTCCAGTGACACAGAAGCCTGGAGCCTCCGCCAGCAACTGAACTCTGAAAACACCCAGGCAGCCTATGTCCTGGGCACCCCAACCATGCTGCCCTCGTTCCCTGAGAACATCCTCTCCCAAGAGCAGTGCTCCAGCCCCAACCCACTCTTCACCCCAGCCTTGGGGCCTCCTAGAAACACCAATTTCCCTAGTGCTCCAGAGCTGGGTGCTGCTTCAACATCAGAAGAGCTTCCCCAATCCCAAAAAGAGCTGGGCTTTAGTTACCTGGCATTCCCATCTGGCTCTGAGCCTTCTCTTCAAGCAGACCTGAGCAAAGATCTTGTGTGCACCCCACCCTACACACCTCACCAGCCGGGAGGCTGTGCCTTCCTCTTCAGCCTCCATGAGCCCTACCAGACCCACTTGTCCACTCCGTCCAGCTCTCTCCAAGAACAGCTGACTCCAAGCACCGCAACCTTTGCTGATCAACTGACGCCCAGCAGTGCAACCTTCCCAGATCCACTGACTAGCCCACTTCAAGGCCAGCTGACCGAAACCTCAGCCAGAAGCTACGAAGATCAATTGACTCCCTGCACCTCTGCTTTCCCAGACCAGCTGCTTCCCAGCACTGCCACCTTCCCAGAGTCTCTGGGCAGCCCTGCCCATGAGCAGCTGACTCCTCCCAGCACAGCATTCCAAGCACACCTCAACAGCCCCAGCCAAACTTTCCCAGAGCAACTGAGCCCCAATCCTACCAAGACTTACTTCACCCAGGAGGGATGCAGTTTTCTCTATGAGAAGTTGCCCCCAAGTCCTAGCAGCCCTGGTAATGGGGACTGCACGCTCCTGGCCCTAGCCCAGCTGCGGGGCCCCCTCTCTGTGGATGTCCCTCTGGTGCCTGAAGGCCTGCTTACACCTGAGGCCTCTCCAGTCAAGCAGAGTTTCTTCCACTACTCTGAGAAGGAGCAGAATGAGATAGACCGCCTCATCCAGCAGATCAGCCAGTTGGCTCAGGGCATGGACAGGCCCTTCTCAGCTGAGGCTGGCACGGGTGGGCTGGAGCCACTTGGAGGTCTGGAGCCCCTGGACTCCAACCTGTCCCTGCCGGGGGCTGGTCCCCCTGTGCTCAGCCTGGACTTGAAACCCTGGAAATGCCAGGAGCTGGATTTCCTGGCTGACCCCGATAACATATTCCTGGAAGAGACGCCCGTGGAAGACATCTTCATGGATCTCTCTACTCCAGACCCCAATGGGGAATGGAGTTCAGGGGATCCTGAGGCAGCGGTCCCAGGAGGGGCCTCATCGCCTTGCAACAACCTGTCCCCAGAAGACCACAGCTTCCTGGAGGACCTGGCCACATACGAAACCGCCTTTGAGACAGGTGTCTCAGCATTCCCCTACGATGGGTTTACTGATGAGTTGCATCAACTCCAGAGCCAAGTTCAAGACAGCTTCCATGAAGGTGAGTCCAGCCAAAATGTTCAGGAACTCAAGTCCCTGTCCTGCCAAGAATTAGATGAGTAAAAATTCCCCTTTCTGTACCTTAATTTTATTAATGGGATAACGACACCTGCTGCCCAAGGTAGTAGTGAAGATAAGAACTAGTAAAAAAAACTTAGCATAGACGTTCTGGACAAGTAGGCCTAGAGGGCAGGGGTCAGGGATGCTGCATAAAGTACTAGAGAATCCTTGGTTAATTGTGCTTCTTAGCTCTGTGAGGACCTAGATCAACCAACACCACCCATTTCACAGGTGAAGAAAATCAAAGATTTTTGGTTAAAGAAACTTGCTTCAGGGTTAAAGAAACTTGCTTCAGATCATACAACAAATTGATGGAAAAGGGATTGGAGTTCTATCTCAGTATTCTTGCTCCCTAAAGAGAATGCAGAGCAAAAGTTTGTAAAAGTTTGGAGCCCATGGCTCCATCCTTTCCAAAACTACAGTCATAGTTTCACTCCATACACTCAGATTGCTCCCTATCTTGCTGAGTCTCTGGTGATCACACAGTCATTGGACCAACATATTTGAAGCCTGTACTATGTGCCAATAGCATGCCACATCCTCAACCTATCTTTCTTAATGACCTTACTGACTGTCATCTCTCTCTCTCTCTCTGCAGATGGAAGTGGAGGGGAACCAACGTTTTGAATAAGTCTGTGACTTAACGTCGTCAAGTATGGCATATTGTCATCAAGACGTGGAGCCGCTCTCCACCCCCCCGGGAATGTTGGGGGGATTCTGGGGGCCGGAGGGGGATGTATCTGATTCCCCAGGCCCTGCAGGATTTGGGGGGGGGGGAGGTGGGAGGGCAAGGGAGGGGAGCTTCTTTTTAAAATTTAGAGACTTCAAGCAATCCCAGTTTCCATTTCAATCTGTATTCACTCGTAGTGAGTTTCCTTGAATGGGATTTCAAGCGGAGAATGGGGGAGTCTCACTTCCCCACCCCCCGCACTACCCCATGGGCCTGGGCCAGTTCTCCACTCCTGGGGGCCAAGCCACCCCTGGGCCTTGGTGGGGGAAAGGCAGCGCCCACCTGGGCCAGCCTGTGCCCTCAGGGGCTCTTGACACCCACGTAGAATTCTCTACACACCAGTAACGGGATTTCAATTCCGATGGACTCTGCCGCCCTGGCGGCCCTTCTTGTGACTTTTGCGCCCCGCGCCTGGGGTGGGGGGCGCGAAGAGACGCTACGTTCCTTTCCGATGGAGGAAGGCAGACCTGCCGCTGTCACACGTGTGCTTGCACGAGTGCGTGTACCTGGTGCGGGACTCACCCGGCTGCCAGACTGCCTGGGCCTGCCCAGGTGGCCACTGCGTGGTGCTGCGGTGACTTTGTAGCCAACTTTATAATAAAGTCCAGTTTGCCTTTTTGGTACCACTGGTGTCATGCACGGCTGTGAAAAGGGAAGGGTGGGGGATCTGAGAAGGTTGGGAGGCCCAGATGGGAGCCTGCGGGTCAGGAGGCAAAGTCTGGACCTACTGACAGCCCTGGGGTTTCTTCCTTCACTCACTCACACACTCATTCATTCCTTCACCCTACATGAGTGTGCAGGGTGTGGCCCACTCTAGGCTAGAAGCTGGAGAGTTTGGAGCCAAAACAGATGCTGCCTCTTGCCTTCAAGACCCTCTGGCATAAAACATTAGAGGGTATTGGAGTCTCCTTCCTGCTCCAGGCTTTCAGTGCTCACAGCGTAGGAGGGAGCAGAAGGGCCTGGGGATGGGCAGGGGATTCGACTTGACATTTTCCTGGACATGGGTTTGAAGTTTCAGAACATGAGTCTGTCTTCAGCCTGGTCCTGCAGGGAAGCAACTTCCCTTTGGGGCCCTGCATCTTCTCATCGGAAATGATAACCACCTGCGTTATCTCTGCATGGAGCTTTTAGTGGACAAACATTTTACATCCCTTGTTCACTACAATAAAGCCTCTAGATAGGCATATTAGCACCATTTCACCGATGAAGAAACTGAGGATCTCAGGTAACAGGTGGTTTGCCCCACATAGGTGGGCAAACATACCCACATCATCTGCACCCGAGTTCTGGGCTATCCCCTATGTTCTCAAAGCTGGTGAATCACCATATCATATTGTCCCATTCCAGTTTACCTGAGAAGGTCAGGCTTGGGCTGGGGCAGGGGCCTCTTCTCCTCCAGGTCTACAAGCTAGAGCAGACCCCCATCTTCTACATGGAATATAACAAACTGGGTCAAGAGAAAAAGTTTCCAAAAATGCTTTTTTCCTCCAAACTTGAGGGCCCAATGGCCACAGGGTATGGTGGGAGGTGGGAGAATGAAAACTAGGAGACAGAAAGACCTGGATTCAAATCCCAACTCCAACAATTATTTGCTGAGTGAGACCTGAGGCTCAGTTTCTTCACAAGTCAAATGGGACTGAGGAAAAAGGTGCTATCTTCTCAAAGATGCTGCTGGAACTCAATTGGGCCTTTATAAGCTGAGGAGCACAGAAGAGATTTAACTTATTAAAGTGAATTAGAAGGCACTGGTGACCACCAAGTCTCAGAGAAGTTTCTTTCTCAAGGAGAGGAAGGGCAATCCAATCTTCCTCCAGTGAAACACAGGGCTGGACTCCAGGAGCTGAGATCACGACACTGAGAATCCTCTAAACTTCCTCTCATTCCAAATCTTCCAGTTCTAGGTCCATCCCCTTGAGAGGGTCCCACAAGAAGGAAGACATTCCAGGGACCTGTCGCCCCTTTTCCACCTTGGATCGATCCTTAGGAGAAACAGGAGGGTGAAGTCTTGCCCTCTGCCTTCCTGTGCATCTGTCCTCCAACTTGGACAGAACTGAACTGTAAGCCCCAGGACCCTGTCTTAGCCCCACTCCCCTGCTGGCGCTATGCACAGGGCTGAACTCATAGCAGGCACACCAGAAATATTTGATTGAGAGGACCATTTCTGAAGAGCAGCCCAAGGATTTGAGTAGAAAGTCACCAATTTCTACCCCAAATACTTGTTCCTAAGTTCCCCAGAAGGCAAAGGGTTTGTAACGCTCAGCTTCGAATCTTAAGTGACCGTAAGCTCAAGGCGCACGCTGGAGTCCCATCTAAAAACCTCCCTGGTGCTCAGCAAAAAGGAAAGAAACATCTGGGAAGCTGTAAACAGCCGAGAGGAGCTTAAGGAAAATGACAATAAAATACACAGTGTTATTCTGGATGGGATCCCAGAACAGAAAAAGGACGGAGGTTTAAAAAAGAGAGAGAGAGAGAGGGAGAGATCCTAATAAATTATGGACTTTAGTTAATAATAATGTATCAGTATTAGCTCATTAATTGTGACAAGTGTACCAATAAGTGTAAGATGTTAATAATGGGGGAAATAATAGGCATGGAGTATATTTAACATTTCTATAATCTAAGTCTCTTCTGAAAAAAAAAGTTGTTTTAAAGGTAAAACCAAATAAATGAAATTTTAAAAAATTAAAATATGTGAGAAAAAGAAACACTTCACTGGTGGTTTTTTACTGTGGCGGGTGATAGACCCTGTGCACGAAATTAAAAAAAATTAAAATGTGTAAGAAAAAAGAAGCACCTCACTGGTGGTTTTTTATGGTGGCGGATGATAGTAGACTGCGTTTTGATGAGGAGGCACGAGGATCATTCAGAACCAGAGATTCCCGGGAGGCACATTCATTCTCCAGCACAGAGGGAAAAAATTAGGAAAGCCAACTGCTCCACCTGCTGGACAGAGAAGGATCTGTTTCTGTTCCTCTCACGGGCAAAGTCCTTGTGGCTCAGAGCAGCACAGCTGAAAATGAATGAACTGAGGCTGGGAGAGAGGAAAGGACTTGGCTGGTGGCATTCCCAGAGTCACTGCAGAAGCCAGCTCTACTCTCAGCCAGTTCTCTTCCCACCAATACCAACTCTGCCCCAGGAGCAGAATGTAGGAGAAAGGGCTCAAATTTGGGGTCAAAGACTGAGTTCAAGAGTTGACTCCGCGGCTTCATTTTTCCACGTGATAAATACTTACAATACATGCATTGCCAGAAAATGCTCTGTGTGCTGGGGACACAGCAGTGCACAAGACAGACAAGGTCCCTGGGCTCACAGAGCTTATATTCAAGTTGTGGGGAGACATAACAAAAAGTAAACAAGCAGTCTAAAAAGAGCGTACAGTACGTACAATGAGGGAAGGAATCAGGGTCCCGTGATAGAGAACCACAGCTCTAGTTTATAGTTTTCTAACTTAGAGTGGTTGTCAGAAAAAGTTATATAAAGAGGTAACATTGGGGGGCCTGGCTGGCTCAGCCAGTAGAGCATGCAACTCTTGATCTCAGGGTTGTGAGTTTGAACTCTCTGTTGGGTGTAGAGATTGCTTTTTTAAAATTTTTAAATCTTAAAAAAATAAGGAAGTAACATTGAACTATGACCTAAATGGTGAGAAACAGAAATAATAATGTTTCAGACCAAAAGAAAGCAAGAGTAGAGGTGTTTAAATGAAAGGATATAACCTGTTTAAGGAATAGCAAGGAAATCACTGTGGCTGGACCAAGGTCAGCAAAAGGAGGGAAAGATTACCGAGGGCCTTTCAACCATGCTAAGAAACTCAGACTTGATTTCATGTGCAATAGGAATCCACTTAATACACTTGAGCAGGGGAATGACATGATATGATTACATGTCAAAGCTATACATCTGGAAGTTGTGTGAAGAATGTAGAAACAACAAGAAGTAGATGAACTAAAATTCCAGAGAGCAAAGAGCCTTTTCACATGTGAGCTGATGATCCCATCATCTCCTTCCCTTGGGGAATTTTCCTATTCTGGGTGTAGGCTGATTGGTTTAGTCCAGGCAGAGGGAATCCATTGGTAGTAAGTTTTGGGGTGGCCATCAGGGGCTGGTGTAATGGATTGGAAACTGGATGAGCCCCCAAATGCATGGCCTGTTTTCCCTGTAGAATGGTTGCTAAATTCTGGACTGGGGTGGGGGAAGATGGGGAGACTAGATGAAAGCTAAAAGACAGAGAATCCCCCCGAGTCTCATAGTGCTAAAGAGGAAAGACCCTTAAGAGGCAGAGAGGCTGCCCAAACTCATGATCAGTCTCCCCATCGAGACATTTGCCAAATTTCAAACCTCCATGGGGAGGAATGCTAAGCTCAAAGCCTCTGAGGGGCAGAATGGAATTCCCCCAGTCTTTCAGAGCCGAAGAAAAATAGGTCTTTCAAACTGCAAAAACACTTCAATGGAGGGAGAATAGTTTTTTCAACAAAAGGTACAAATTAGGTATCCTTGGGGCTGGGGTGGGTAAGGGAGGGAAGAACCTTAAGCTAAACCTCACATCTTTTACAAAAATTAACTCAAAATGGGTCACAGATTTAAATGTAAAACATAATTATACTCTGGATATGGTTTAAGAAGACATGGCCATAGTAAATAAAGTTTTAATGGTGTGGACAGAGAGTTAAACAAAACAAGATAACAACATATAAAACTTATAGAAGAAAACACGAAAGAAAATCTTAGGTACCAAGGGCCGGGTGAAGAGTTCTTATATGTGACACCAAAAGCATGATCCATAAAAGAAAAAAAAATTGGATAAATTGGCTTCATTGAAATTCAAAACATTTGCTCTGTGAAAGATCTTGTTCAGAGGAAAGAATGAAAAGCCACCCAGTGGGAGAGAATATCTGTGAACCACATATCTGACAAAAGACTGCTATGTAAAACTCTCGAGACACACAGTAAAAAACCAAATGATCCATTGGAAAATGGGCAAAAGACATGAAGACACATCTCACTAAACATATATGTATAGTAAATAAGCCCACGAAAAGATATTCAACAATTTTTTTTTAAAGATTTTATTTATTTATTTGACAGATAGAGACAGCCAGTGAGAGAAGGAACACAAGCAGGGGGAGTGGAGAGGAAGAAGCAGGCTCCCAGCAGAGGAGCCTGATGTGGGGCTCGATCCCAGGACTCCGGGATCACGCCCTGAGCTGAAGGCAGACGCTTAACGACTGCGCCGCCCAGGCGCCCCGATATTCAACAATATTAACCATCAGGAAAACATAAATTAAGACCACAATGAGGGGCGCCTGGGCGACTCAGTCATTAAGCGTCTGCCTTCGGCTCAGGGCGTGATCCCGGAGTCATGGGATCGAGCCCTGCATCGGGCTCCTCCACTATGAGCCTGCTTCTTCCTCTCCCACTCCCCCTGCTTGTGTTCCCTCTCTCACTGGCTATCTCTCTCTCTGTCAAATAAATAAATAAAATCTTAAAAAAAAAAAAAAGACCACAATGAGATATCACTAGCCACCTATCAGAATAACTTTAAACAAGAGCAATAATGATGGCAACATCAGGCGCTGGTAAGGATGTGCGGACACCGGATTACTCATATATTGCTGCTTGGAATGTAAAATGATAGTTACTCTGGGAAGAAATGTTGCAGTTTCTTAAAAAACTAAGCATATACTTACTATACAACCCAGCAATTATACTCTTGGGCACTTGTCCAGAGAAATGAAAATTATGTCTTTCAGGGATGATCAGAATGGCTTTATTTGTGATAGCAAAAACAGTGGAAACAACCAAATGCCTTTCAAGAGATGGATGATTAACAGACTGTGGTACATCCACACCTTGGGATTACTACTCAGTAATAAAAAGGAATGAACTACTGATACCCACAACTTAGATGGATCTTAAAGGCATTATGCTGAGGGGTGCCTGGCTGGCTCAGTCGGTGGAGCATGTGACTCTTGATCTTGGGGTTGTGAGTTCAAACCCCACATTAGGTGTAGAAATTCTTAAAAATCAAATCTTTTTTTTAAGTCATTTTGCTGAGTGAGAAAAAAAGGTAATCTCAAAAGGACACATACATATGAATCCACTTACAGAACATTCTAGAAATAAGAACAAAGACCTCCCTCTTACGGAGGTGGAGAACAGATTAGTGGTTGCAAGGACCAGGGATAGCAGGGGAGGGGGTGGGTGTGACTACAAAGGAGAGAAAGCAACCAAGATGGGAGCTGTGGGATCTTTTATAACCGAATCTTGGAAGTGACATAACATCACTTCTGCCATGGTCTACTGGTGACATAGGCCAACCCTGGAACAATGTGGGTGGGTGTTAATGACTAAGAGGTGAAAATCTTTGGGGACAGTTTTGGAGGGTGGCTTATCACACCAAAAAAGGTGTTACAAGAGCATCTAAAACGTAAGCATAGGAAAAGGTTGAGATGATGGAAAAAAGAGTAGTCATACTAACGCTAACCAAAAGGGAGATTGGTGTTGATAAATTTAATAACAGACACGAGAGGCTTTAAGACAGAAAGCATCACAAGACTTTTTTAAAAAAATAATTATTGATCTGAGAGAGAGCATGCACAAGCAGGGAGAGGGGCAGAGGGAGAGAGAGAAACCTGAAGCAGACTCCCCACTAAGTGCAGGGCTCGACGCAGAGATTGTGACCTGAGCCAAAATCAAGAGTCGGCCGCTTAACCAACTGAGCCATCCAGGCGCCCTGCATTACAAGACTTCAGGAGTAAATGGAAGATGAAATACAGACAGCACATTTAGACAATTCTTTTAGGTTTTACAGTGAAAGAAAACAGAGAAATGGACCAGTAGCTGAAAGGAGATGTGAAACCGGAGAAGTTGCTTGTTTCTTTAAATAATACTGGATATGCACCATTTATTGAGGACTTGCAATATTCTAGTCACTGTCCTGAATACTGTATGTGCATTAATTCATTTAAGCTTTACAACGACCTTTTCAGGTAAGCACAATGTTCCCTGTCTTACAGATGAGTCTAAGTACAGAGTTGTTAAGTAACTTGCCCAAGACCACACAGCGAAGGAGCATGGAGCTCCCGCGCAGCCTGAACCATCACACCTTACTGCATCTGGGAGAAACTGGTGACAGAGAGGGTGGTGGGGTAAGATGTCCTCAGCAGAGGTGAAGGGATTTTTCTCTAATGGAACAAAAAGAAAGTCCATTCTCACAGACAGGAAGGAGTGAAGCATGGTAGGTTTGTAGATTTGGTCAAAGCTCTGAGAGTTTTCCAGCTGATGGTTTTTATTTCCTCAAGTGAATTTAAGGGGCCAGGTGTGATCCTGGGCAAGCACATGGCACCCATGCTTCATTTTCTTCATCTACAAAATGGAGATAAGAGCATCTATATCATATGATTCCTGGGGAAATTAAAAATGAAGAGTAACTCAGCCGTTCCACTTCCAAGAATTAAGCAAAAGAAGGAGAAGGAGAAGAATTTACCCTAAAGGAAATAACCAGAGATGTACCACACTCGGTTTCAATCCATTTTTCCGACTTAACAAGCTTGTCTCCAAACCATTAGGATGGACTAAATTTTGCTGCTGTAACAAACTTCAAAATATCAGACTTTAACAAGGTCCATTTCTCGCTCACACAAAGACAGCCAGGGGTACAGGCAAACTTCCAGTGCAACTGCCCCCAGGCTGGCTCAGCACACGTCTCCAGATCAACATGGGCTTCTGCTTCCTGCGGCAGGCGGAGAAGCTCTGCAGAGTCCCATGCTGTCTGGCAAATAATTCTGCACACGTTACTTCTGCTCACATGTCACTGGCCAAAGAAGTCAAATAGCCTCATTGAATTTCAAAAGGCAGCTTAGTGCAATGCCCAAGGGGAGAGGAAGGGCAGAAACATCGAGAGCATCACTCAGTGACCACAGTCCCACTGTGAACAAGCTGGTGACTCTTGTGGCAGACAGACCCTCAGGTGGCCCAGGGTCCCCACTTCCTGGTATTCACACCTTTCTATAATTCCTTCTCCTTGAGTGTAGGTGGGACCTATGACTTGCTTCTAACCAACAGAATATGACAAAGGTGACCTGATGTTGTACCTGATGATGTGGCCATGACTATGTTACATAAGACTAATGCTTCTCTTGGGAGGAGACACTTTCTCTCCTTGGCTTTTAGGAAGCAAGTGGCCATGGTGGGAAAGCCCACATGCAAGGAACTGAGAGTGCCCTCTGGCTGACAACTCAGGCCCTCAGTCCTCCTGCCCAGAAAAAATTAAAAGCTGCCAACAGCCACATGAGTTTGGAGGTGGCTCCTTCTCCAGTTGAGCCTCAGATGAGACCACAGCCCCAGGCAGCACTTCAAACGCAGCTTTGTGAGACTGTGACCAGAGAACCCAGCTAAGCTATGCCCAGGCTCCTGACCTACAGAGATTGAGATAAAACAAGATTTTAAGCCACTACATGTGTGTTAAAATTGTTCTGTGGGGATCAATAACTAACACAACTCTGCCTGAGATCCCATGCTACCCTCACTCCCAGTTGTCCTGGTTATCCTTCAGGTCTTGCTTTCTACTCCCTCAGTTTCAAATCACTTCCCCTGGGAACTCCTCACTGAAACCCCAGGCTTGGTTATTCCCCTTGGACACTCTCCCAGCCTGTCATACTTCTCTTTTGTCACAGTGGTAATTGTTAACTAATTTTTTGAGTGTAATTATTATTAAGTGGCCATCTCTGAAGGAACTGTCTGTCACATTTATTCTTGTGTCCTCATTCCTAAGAGCACCAAAAACCAGTGCCTGATCCATAAGCCACTCAAACGATAAAATACCCAACAGTTAAGGAGTTGGTTAAATAAATTTCAGTCCACTCCTAAGACAGAATACTAGGAAGTCATTAAAAATCATTTGAGGGACGCCTGGGTGGCTCAGTCAGTTAAGCCTCTGCCTTAGGCTCAGATCATGATCCCAGCATCCTGGGATTGAGTCCCTCATCAGGCTCCTTGCTCAGTGGGTAGCCTGCTTCTCCCTCTGCTTGTGCTCTTGTGCTCTCACTGAAATAAATAAATAAAATCTTAAAAAAAATCATTTGAGGAAAATAATAACAGAAAATGTTCTAAATAGTTGCCAAGTTGAAAGTAAAAATAGAATAGGGGGACCTGGCTGGCTTAGCCGGTAGAGCAACTGTTGATCTTAGGGTTCTGAGTTTGAGCCTCATGTTGGGTGTAGAGTTTACTTAATAAATAAATAAATAAATAAGTAAATAAATAAATAAATAAAAATAAATAAATATTTAAAAAAAGTAAAAGTAGAACAAAACAGCATCCAGAGTATGACCCCAGTTTGTTTTCTTAAGAAGTCTTATATATAGGGGTGTCTGGGTGGCTCAGTTGGCTAAGCATCCAACCTGTTTTCGGCTCAGATCATGATCTCAGGGTTGTGAGAGTGAGTCCTGTGACAGGCTCTGCATTGGACATGGAGCCTGCTTAAGATTCTTTCACTCTTGGGGCACCTGGGTGGCTGAGTCGGTTAAGCATCTGCCTTCGGCTCAGATCATGATCCCAGGGTCCTGGGATTGAGCCCCGCATCAGGCTCTCTGCTCAGTAGGGAGCCTGCTTCTCCCTCTCCCCCTGCTTGTGCTCGCTGTCAAATAAATAAAATCTTAAAAAAAAAAGATTCTCTCTCTCTCTCCCTCTGCCCCTCCCCCACCCCTGCTCATGCACACTCTCTAAAAAAGTCTTACATATTTATATATAAACTTATAAGTCTTACATATTTATATACACACACAAAGCAACACTGTAGAAAAGATATACACCAAAATACTGTCAGGAGTCTCATCTGGGTGGTGGAATTACCTGAGGTTTTTAGTTTATTGTTTTTTTTTTTAAGATTTTATTTTTATTTATTTGGCGGAGAGAGAGCGACCACAAGTAGGGGGAGCAGCAGGTAGAGGGAGAGGGAGAATCAGGCCCCCTGCAGGGAGCCCGATGTGGAGCTCAATCCCAGGACCCCGGGATCATGACCTGAGCCAAAGGCAGATGCCTAATGACTGAGCCACCCGGGTGCCCCGAGGTTTTTAGTTCTTGTAGGTGTTTTTCTATACTTTCCAAATCTCAGTGTAAAACAAAGTGCCTAACACTGAACAGACGCTCAGTAAATGTGAATTTTATTTCTACCCCATCTCCTCCTTTCTTTTGGAAGACAGGAATCCTTGATGTTCTGGGTAATGAGGAAAACAAAAGGCCAGGGGCTTCCCAAAGACCGGCCCCAATTTGGGCAGATACCTACTGAAGCTTTGCTTCTTCTGTGGGTCCGCAGCCATGAACTCTGCAATAGTTCACATTCAGCTAACACCTGCTCCGGACAAGGGTCAGCTTAGTAGAGGAGGCAGAAGTAGCCCCTGGGATCTGAGGGGCTCTGTGCGGGAACTCTGCTTGGGGCTGTGACTTAGTCCCACGGCAGTCTGTTTCTGTGGAGGTGATAAGTCCCAGAGAGCTAAGGGAGATTTCTGATGGAGGCACAAACAAGCTCTGCTGCTTCCACACATCTAAGCCGGTGCATCCACGGCCCCCACCTGTCCTCTCACCCCTGGGGAGGAGGACCATACAGGATTCTGAATAAAAACTGGGCAAGACGCTCTGCTTGGCTGAGCAACAGATTACACAGTATGAGAAGCAGAATGAAGACCCCACTTCCTTAGGGCAGCTGCTGTCTGTCCATGTTGGCTACCACTGGCATCGGTCCTTTTCCCCTCGGGTCCAAAGACAGAAGTCAAGGGTGGGTGACAAAAGGATGTTTATTTAAGCTTGATCTCCTGATATGGTCATTAATGTAAAAATATATAATTTAAAGTCAGGGAAATAATAATCAGCTTGGTGTCACCTCCCTTCCACCCTTCTGGTACAGCTTTTCCAACTGGCCTCCATTCCAGCTGCTCCCTTCAAAATCTTGGAGTGTGGGGGACAGGGGTCACTTCTTGGCAGCTTCTGCTTGTGCTTCCAAATCTGCCTCTTTCTGGGCAGCCAGGAATGCGGCTCGCTCCTTCTGGAAAGCTGCCAGCTCTTCTGAGCTGAGGCTGCAGGTGCAGAAGAACAGAGTGAGTGAGTGGCCGGTCACTGCTGGGGAGCTCACAAGGGCCTGCACCACTGTGTCTCAGAGCCCCTCTCTCCCTCCCTGGACTCTGCAGCGTCCATACCTTTGGCACCCCCACCCCCACCTTATATCCCCTTCTTAAAGCCCCACCGGTCCTTTGAGATCTCAGCCATACCCCAGTCCAGATTAATTGCCCCTTTGCCCCTTCCTCTGGCCCCCAAATACTTGGTACAAAGAAGTCATCGGGCTGCGCACCTGTGCCTCCCCCCAAGCAGGGGGTCAGACTGACTCACCTCTGCACTCCTAGTAAAAGTAAAGATTTGCAAAAAGTCAAGTCTATCCCTGTACCGTGCTTAACCCCACTGCTCTTGGGAAGCAACCCCGTTGGCCTCAGCATGGGGTATGACATCAGTAGCAAAAGGCCCATAAAGGGCCAAGTGCTGCCCCTGCTGTTGTCTGAACCAGATGCCCTCCCATCCAACATCGCACTTCAAAGAAATAATTCTTGAGGTCATCTCAAGCTCTAGGAGGGGGTCCCCTGTTGGCCTCGGGATCAGTTCTGAACTTGAGACAGCTGGAAATGGCCTTCGGCCTTCCCAACTGGTCCTTCTGTCTCACCTCTCTTCCTAGTCCCCACTCTGCTTCTAGCACCGTATGCCAGAGCACACTGCACTTCTTTGCTTTACTTTGTCACTTTTTGTCCTTCACAGGGATCCTTCCACTTCTTGGAATGCTTGTCCCAGTCCTTGACCTCCTTTTCCAAGTCTCTGCTTAGATGTCACCTCCTCTATGAAGTCCTCATTGACACACCAGGCCAAATCAGGAGCTCTACTCTCTCTTCTCAAGACACCTTTTGTCAGCAATGACCACCCAGCAGCCTAATGCTCCACTTACACATCTGCCTCCAGCTCTGAACTGTGAGCTCCTCAGGAGTGCGGCCAAGCATGGCTAGCTTGTTCCTAGCTGTCTCCAATGTCCACAATAATGTCTAACACATAACGAGTACTTAATACTCATATTCCAAATGAATGAATGAATAAGGCTCCCCACTCCCAAGAATCTAAGGTCCTTGACTCAGAAGCTGACCCTCCCACTGTAATGGGCCCTCTCAGCTTTGCCCCAGAGTTAAGAACTTTCCAAGCCCTCCCTTCACATTGTACCTTCCCAAGACACTCACTCCTTCACCACACGAATGCCCAGAGAACGGGCAGAGCCAATGATGGAGCGAACCACAGAGGACAGGGGCACATCCTGCAGGGCGAAGGCCTCATCCTGAGCTTTGACTCGGGCGATCTCATACACATGCTTCAAGGTCACCAGGCCTGCCACTTCCTTCCCTGGGAGGAAGAAACAAGTAGACCTTCAGGTGTCCCTGCTTCCTTCCAGAGCCCCCAGATTCCTGGGTGCCCACCCTGACACTTACCTGTCTGCCGGGCCCCCTTCTCAATCCCAGCAGCTGCTTTCAGGAAGTAGGAAACAGTGGGTTGTCCAATTTTGATTTCAAATGTCCTGTCAGGCTTAATAGGAAAGAAAATATATGAGAATATCTCTTGTCTCCCCTAAGCCCTGCTGCCTCAGCCCAGAGAACCTCTAACTTCTGTTCCCCCTTCCCCTGACTCATCTTCCAATGGTGTCCCTCTAACAGACCATGAAACCACAGGGAAAATAAATCTGTAGCTAACAGCTTTGCCACCTCTGTCCAGGCCCAACCCTGCTCTAGAAGCCCCAGCGAAATGGAGAGGCAAAGGGAGGAACTGCAATATGGCAGGTTGAGCTCAGAAAAAGTATGGCCTAGTCTCCACTGTGTAAATGGGGAAAGGGACTCAGTAATAGGAAGATTCTCGCCCAAAGTTTGAAGCAGAGTAGCAACCCCACGTGACCAGTCCCTCAGGAACTAAGAAGAATAAGGGGGAAGAAAAATAAACAGGATCACAAGGTGATGGGGATTAAGGAGTGCATTTGTTGCAATGAGCACTGGGTGACGTATGGAATTACTGAATCACTATATTGTACATCCAAAACTAATATAACGCTGTATACTGACTAACTGGAATTAAAATAAAAACTTAAAACCAAACAGGATCAGAGTCCCGACTGTGCACCTTCACAAAAATCTTGGTGGGCAAAGGAATGCCTTCTTTGATGTCCTTTGTCTTCTCGTTGAACTCCTTGCAGAACTGGTTGATGGAAACACCTCTCTGGATGGGAAGCGCAGGCGTTAGTGTGGGGAGGACGTCCAGGAGATTCTTCTCTCCGTTTCCTCCTTCGTCTTCACTTCCTTACGTTCCCGTCCTCCCCAGATTGCTACCCAGATTCAAGTAACACTTCACGCGCCAGATGATTTGTAAGTATCATCCCTCTATCCTCCCAACAGCCCGTTGAGGAAGGAGCGAGGAAGCCGAGCCTCGAAGAGGCCATGGTACGAAGGCAAAAACAAAAAGCGTGTGGGTAGCAGAGCCGCGCTTTGAACCGAGGCCTCCCTGGCTCCGGAGCCCGCACCCTCCACTCTCGTACTAGCTCCCACCCCACCGCGCCTCCCGCTCCGAGTTTCAGCCACGAGTGCACCTGACCCAGGATGGGACCTAGTGGGGGCCCGGACATGGCCTGGCCTGCCCGCACGATGGTCCGGATTACGCCGCCGGCCTCGGGCTTCCTGAGGGCCCGAGTGGCCCGGTTCAGCTTCGACATGACCGGGGTTCCTGGCCTTTGTTCACCTCAGGGCGACAGCAAAAGCGCCGGCTTCGGGCGCCGCCATCCTGGGTCAGAGGTCAAGGGTCCTCACATTAGGTTTGGGCAGGTGAAGCCAATAAAAAGAAGCGTTGTTTCGGCCCTTCTATCCTCCAACTAGTGAGATAAAGAGAGTAATATGAAGGGAAAAAATCTTTTAACTCGCGATCTGAAGATAGGGGAAGCCTCAATGGTTCAGATACTCACATTCCTCCTGCAAGGCACATAGGCAGTACCTCGGACAGCTAAACTGGTAGGAGGAGGAGGAGGAGGAGAAGGAGGAGGAGGAGGAAGAGGACCTTAATGTTTGCACAGCATTGTGGGCATGGTAGTTTTGACCACTTATACGATTCTGGCACGTTGCTATGCTCTGGGGCGCCATCTGCTGGATATGATTATAATCCTTGGATTTGAAAGGAACATAGAGCTCCTCACACCTGACAATCTCTCTCTCTCTCCTCTCTCTCTCTCTCTCTCTCTCTCTCTCTCTCTCTCTCTCTCTCTCTCTCTCTCTCTCTCTCTCTAATTAACATATAATGTATTATTTGTTTCAGGGGTACAGGTCTGTGATTCATCAGTCTTACACAATTCACAGCGCTCACCGTAGCACATGCTCTCCCCAATGTCCATCACCGAGCCACTCCATCCCTCCCACCCCCCTCCACTCCAGCAACCCTCAGTTTACTGAGATGGAGAATCTCTTATGGTTCGTCTCCCTCTCTGGTTTCGTCTTGTTTCATTTTTTCCCTCTCTTCCCCTAAGATCCAAGCATGAGAATCTTTTTTACTTTCTGAGTCTGTTTCCTCACCTGTTGTTGAAAGGCACTATGGTTAAGAGTACAGACCCGGGAAGCAACTACCCGGTTGCTCCTCTTGCTGGCTGCGAACTTGTTCACGTTACTTATGTTCAGTTTCCTCCCCTTGTACCGTGGGGATTATAATATGCAGACATAGCTCTAGAGATCGTCGTGAGGACTGAGTTAGCAAAGTGTGTTAGAACAATGCCTCTACTTAGTAAGCATGTGCTATTAACTGTACAGTGAGGACAAAACCTTCACAGGGCTGTTACAAGGCTTAACAGGCCCAGAACACGTTTGATACATCATGCCTGATAAAATAAAATAATAAAATAAAAATAAGCCAGCATCTCATTATGTCATTTAATTTTTTTTTTTTTTTTTTGGCACTTGCTACGTTCCAGGCAAGGTGCTGAGCACTTTAAGGGCATCATTATCTCATTTAATCCTCACAATGGCGTGAGGTAAATTCTTTTATTATACCGCTTTTCAAACGAGAATGTTGAGGCACAAAAAGGAGGTCAAAAATACCTACCCTGTGTGTGACAAGGCTGGGAAATAAATATTGGTATTATCCGATTCTAGACCTTGTGCCATATACCATGACTCAATATTGCCTCATCTAGTAAAAGGAGATAATCTGTGTTAACCGTACTGTAAACTGTGAGATTTTTTATTATGAATTTTTTCGACTCCCACTAATTAAATGTGATTTTTCCTGCCTCTGAAGTTTATCAAGTTCTTTATAATGCTCTACCTCATTAGCCTTAGCAAGAGTCTGCAATCAAGCTGGCTCTTTGATTTACTAGTCGTAAAACCTTGGGCAGAATAATTAACTTCCCTGTGCTTTGGTTTACTCACTAGTAACATGAGGCTAATAATAGTAACAACCTCCCAGGAAATTAGTTAATTCAGGTAAAGCACTTAGAAGAGAGCCTGGCCCAGAACAAGCCCCGCTAGGTATAATTTATCTCTGGGTGCCCTACACTGCCCAGCCTTTATTTACAAATTTATTTACAAATAAGACATAAATCCTTCCTAAATGAAGGAATCAGCAAACAGATGCGCATGGCAGGTGCTCAGGGAGCTAAGAATGCTGCCTGGGACAAACTGGGCTCTGTTGCCAATTTCCACTTTCTGTCAATGAAAGAGTAGTTTTGATTATTCCAGCTCTTACAGATTATAAGGAAGCAACTCCCTGGTCTAGCTTTGGAAATGTGTGAGGTCAGACTGTTCAGTGGTGAAAATGCAGTATGACAGGTGAGTGAGGGTCGGATCATGCAAGTCTTGTCAGCCCTGTTAAAGCTATGGCTTGCAGTAGAAGCCATTAAAGAGTGTTAAGTAGTTGCATTTTTTAAAAAAGATTTTATTTATTTATTTATGTAACACAGAGAGAGAGACAGCCAGCGAGAGAGGGAACACAAGCAGGAGGAGTGGGAGAGGAAGAAGCAGGCTCCCAGTGGAGGAGCCCGATGTGGGACTCGATCCCAGAACTCTGGGATCACACCCTGAGCCGAAGGCAGATGCTTAACGACTGAGCCACCCAGGGGCCCCTAGTAGTTGCATTTTGAAAGGTGACCTTGGCTTGGATATGTGGAAGGATTGGGGGAGGGCAAGGATAGTTGCAGGAAGACCCATCAGGACAGGGCAGGAAGACAGTGGAGAGATGTTGGTGGCTTGGGAATCAATTCAGGAGATACTTAGAAGATAGAAATATATTTTAGTCAAGAAATGCTTGTGCAGGGGCGCCTGGGTGGCACAGCGGTTAAGCGTCTGCCTTCAACTCAGGGCGTGATCCCGGCGTTGTGGGATCGAGCCCCACATCAGGCTCCTCCGCTATGAGCCTGCTTCTTCCTCTCCCACTCGCCCTGCGTGTGTTCCCTCTCTCGCTGGCTGTCTCTATCTCTGTCAAATAAATAAATAAAATCTTTAAAAAAAAAGAAATGCTTGTGCAATATGTACTGTGTCCATCTTTATGAATAATATCTCATGGAAACTTCACTATAATCCTATGAAGTATAGGTGCTATTATTATTCCCCACTTTACAGACTAGAAAACTGAAGCCCAGAGAGGTCAAATCACTCGTCCAAACTTATGCTACTAGAAAGTGGCAGAGTCAGAATTTGAACCCAGACCTTTGGCTCTGGTCCACCTACCCACTCCCTAGGCTGCCTTGCCAATCAACAGAACTTAGTGTTTGGTGGGTTAATTTGTCGGACGAGAGGGAGGGGCAACCAGGGTGATGCTCTGGATTCCAGCATGGAGAGTTTCGGCAAATGAATGATAAGGTCTTTCATGTTCAGCGTTGGAACACAGGAGCTGTAGGTGTGGGTGGAAGATTGTGAGCTGTGTTAGGAAGTACAGTGTAAGCCTTGAGAGTTGGTTTCTCTTTTTTTGTAATGTCAGTGCCTGGTTTAAGCTTTTACTGCAGAGGCATCCCCCACTTCAAGGAGGCTATCTGTGCTTCAGAGATGGCTATCTAAACACATTGCCAGCCACAAGTCTAGATATAAAGACTCAGGTCAAGTCCCCCTCTCCCCCTGAGGCTCCTTTGTTTTAGAGGTCTTGGTAATGGAACACTCAAACTGCTTGATTTCACTCTTCATGTGCTTTAAATTGCAGCTCTTCTGTTTTAAATTCACCAACAAATAATGTGCCTGTGAAATTTTAGGCCCCCACGCTGGACCCCAATAAAAGCAGAACCCAAGGCACTGCCCCTTCTGTCTCTCCCTCTGTGAACTGGCCATGTGGCCCAGGTGTGCCATGCAATTTCCAGGACCTGTGAGTAATCTTTTTTCCCCCAATGTTTTTTCCCTGCTGGTTATTGCTGAGGGCATCTTGCATTCATAAATACAAACCACAACGTGAAGGGCACCTGGGTGGCTCAGTCGGTTAAGTGTCCAACTCTTGATTTCAGTTCAGGTCATGATTTCAGCATCTGGAGATCAAGCCCCGATTTGGACTCCACACTGGACGTGGAGCCAGCTTAGGATTCTCTCTCTCTCTCTCTCTCTCTCTCTCTCTCCCTCTGCCTCTCCCCCCCACAAACAACAACAACAAGAAACAAACAAACAAACAAAACCCCACAAGGCCAGTCCAGCCACAACATTGGTTGTCAGCAGCTGAGACCACTACACAACAGAGGTGCCTACAGGATCCAGCCACAGGGCCTGGTCTGGGAGAGAAGCCTGAGCTGCACACAGAAATGCTGGCATCTGTAGCATAGAGACCAAGAGTCCTTGGGGCCAGGGCCAGGAGTGAGATCACCCAAGGAGGAAAGAAGAGAAGTTAGCATTTAAAGAGGGGAAAGAGAAGAGAGAGTGAGCAAAGGACACCAAGAAGGAGCAGCCACAGGGTTAGAAGGCCAGGAGATGAGACATCTGAAGCTGCAAGAGAACAGTTTGAGAAAAAGAAGTGAAGAAGTGGAAGTCAAGATAAAATTGAACAGAAGATGAAGAAGCCTGGACAATACATTATAAGTAGGGGGTTTTATACTGTGATCTCCAATGTACACAGCATAGAAAGATTCACTGGGCTGCAAGGAGGAGGAGCAAAGAGGGATGTGGAGTGACAGGGAGTGAGACTTAGGAGGTCCTAGCTGCAAAGCCTGCAGCCAGCTCTCCAGGTGGGTAGTGGACCCCAGAAAAGCAGTTAAGGCCAGGGGTCAGTGGGTGGCTAATCCCCTTCCCCAAGGAGGCAGCAAGACCTTAGAGAGGGAACAGCTGTGTAGTGACCAAAGCATGCTTGGCAGAAATGCCTATGCCCTTGTGCAGCAGAAAGTCTCCTATGCTTTAAGGTGTAATGGGGAGAGAGCAGAGAAGCCACCAGCTCTGGAGGGAAGGGCTGCCCAGGCAGAGGTCTTCTTAGGGTGGAGGTCCAGTCGGGCCAACTCATCAGGGACCCGTTTGAACAGACAGCATTGGGTGCCAGTTGTGTCCTCTTGGGGTAAGGGGAAGGAACCCCAAATTTCCACCAATGGAAACAGAGATGAAGTTGAGTCAGAGAAAAGTAAAGTTCTATATCTTACATGCAGGAAGTATGAACTATAATATCTGTACCTGTCACAAAAACAATGCTCAGTCCTGTTCCTGGTACCTCAGGAACTCCCCTGGAGCAGCATATTAGGGCAGGCAGAGAAGGGGGAGGCAGATATAGGGGGTTTTGATTGCAGATATAGGGGGTTAGGGACCTAGAACTGCCCACATACAGTTCACCCCTCTCCCTTAGCCCCCATGTTCAATCTGTCTTGAATCCCACCCACTTATGTCGCCACGGCTCCCACCAATTCTGCGATCTCCTCTGTGACTGCCAGAGAGCAGGGCTGACATCCCAAACACACACTTCTTCCTAGCTGTGTGACTTGAGGCAAGTCCCTACAGCTGTCTGGGCCTCAGTTTTCTTTTCTTTTTTTTTTTAAGATTTTATTTATTTATTTGACAGAGACAGCCAGCGAGAGAGGGAACACAAGCAGGAGGAGTGGGAGAGGAAGAAGCAGGCTCCCAGCGGAGGAGCCCGATGTGGGGCTCGATCCCAGATCGCCGGGATCACGCCCTGAGCCGAAGGCAGACGCCCAACGACTGTGCCACCCAGGCGCCCCTGGGCCTCAGTTTTCTTAACTGTGAAATAAGACTTGAAAAGTAGGGGCGCCTGGGTGGCACAGCGGTTAAGCGTCTGCCTTCGGCTCAGGGCGTGGTCCCGGCGTTCTGGGATTGAGCCCCACATCAGGCTCCCCCACTATGAGCCTGCTTCTTCCTCTCCCATTCCCCCTGCTTGTGTTCCCTCTCTCGCTGGCTGTCTCTATCTCTGTCGAATAAATAAATAAAATCTTAAAAAAAAAAAGAATTGAAAAGTACCTACCATACAAGACTGTTGAGATAATTTAACATGATTACATAGGCAGGGTACCTAGCTCAGGCCTGGTTCAAGGCATATAGTAAGCACTCTATGAAAGCTAACGACTAATATTGTCAGTTGGACACTCAGAGCAGCTCCCACTGTGGCCTCTCCGCCTCCATTCTTGCCCCTGCAGTCTATCCTCTCCAACTCAGCCAGTGTCAGGCCCTGTCTAAAGCTTGTCAGTAACACCTCCAGCTTCTTTTCCCAGAGTGTGGGTCTTGGTCCATCTGAAACACTTGTTAAGTTTAGCTTTCTGGGATCTCCCTCCAGTGTCCCAGGGGATCCTGATGGGACTCATCACTCTACAAACTAAAGTCTACACTTCATATGGGATTCAAGGCCATTCAAGCAGCTAGCCCCTGCCACCTTCTCCAACCTCATACTCCCTACCTCACCCTCTGACCAACCAGAGTGTACATTTCCCTGTTGCCCTGAACTCTCCTACACCTCCCCATTTGTACATGTACAGACCCAGACACTTCCTCCCTTTTCCTCCTGGCTCCTTCTGCCGCCCTATCCCTCAGGAGGGTGCTTCTTGTGGGCTAAATTCTCTCCTTTCCAAAGTAAAATCTTGAAGCTCTAACCCCCAGTACTTCAGTATGTGACTGTGTTTGGAGATGGGGTCTTTAAAGAGGTAGGTGAGGGGCACCTGGGTGGCTCAGTCTGTAAGTGTCTGCCTTTGGTTCAGGTCCTGATCCTGGTGTCCTGGAATGGAGCCCCCCCCAAATTGGGCTCCCTGCTCATCAGGGAGTCTGCTTCTCCCACTTCCTCTGCCCTTCCCCAGAGGCTCTCTCTTTTGTGCACTTTCTCTCTCAGATAAATAAATAAAATCTTTAAAATAAAATAAAATAAAACAAAGACGTATGTGCATTAAAATGAGGCGATTAGGTTGGGTCCTAACAATCTGACTGATGTCCTTATAAGAGACGATCAGGACACAGACATGCACAGAGGAAAGACCACGCGAGGACACAGTAAGAAGGTAGCCATCTGTAAGTCAGTAAGAGAAGCCTCAAAAGAAACCAGACCTGCCGACACCTTGATCTCAGATCAGATTTTTTTAAAAACTAGCATTGTGGCCTATCAGTGGGTTATTAAATTGATTTCGTGAGTTCAACTAACATTTTTTAAAAAGATTTTATTTATTTATTTGACAGAGATAGAGACAGCCAGCGAGAGAGGGAACACAAGCAGGGGGAGTGGGAGAGGAAGAAGCAAGCTCCCAGCGGAGGAGCCAGATGTGGGGCTCGATCCCAGAATGCTGGGATCACGCCCTGAGCCGAAGGCAGACGCTTAACGACTGTGCCACCCAGGCGCCCCTCAACTAACATTTTTAACAACATAGAATGGAACAGAAAATAGCCAAGTCCATCCCATAGAGTAAAGGTATGTATTGTCTCATCACACTGGTGTTTCCCTTGAGTGCCTATGTGTGTATTGGACCATAATAAAAATGCCTTTCCTACTAATGCTCATGGGCAAAAAAAAAAAAAAAAAAAAAGAAAGAAAGAAAAGAAAGAAAGAAAGAAAGAAAAAGAAAGCCCCTGTAGTTTCAGCTGCAACAAGTCCCTGCTTGTTCAAATTGCAGAGTGTGAGGGTTTGGTTGAATCAGCTAAACTTATCTTAGACACTTTTATTATAAAATATCATAAACAAACAAATAGCGTATACAACATAAAGGTATAGCTCAACTATTATAAAACAAGTACCCAGGTGAGTACCACTCAGTCAAGAAACTGAACAGCACCATGGACAGCGCCCTGGTGCCGCCCCTCCCTCCCCTTTTTCCCCCCTACATGCTCCTTCCCAATTATGACCACCATCCTGATTTTTTTGCTATTGACTTCCTTGACTTTCTTTATTTCTAACATTGCATTTATCTTGCTATACACCTAGGAGTGGAATTGCTGTCTCATGTGGTAACTCTGTGTTTAACTGCTTGAGGCACTGCTGGACTGTTTTCCTAAGCTGCTGCACCATTTTACATTCCCCTGAGCAGTGTGTGAGGATGCCAAATTCCCAACATCCGGACAATGCCTGTCTGCTTTTGTCCCAGTCTATGGGTCATCCTTTCCTGTTTCTTTGCATGAATTATATTTTTTTTGTTGGAAACTGAAGATTTTAATTAATATATTGTAGCAACTCAGTACTAATCTACCCCCTCTGAGACTTGTTTTTTGTTGTTTGTTTAGTGACTGGCTGGGTTATTTTAGTGAAGTCTATCTCCCCCTCCTCCCCACACTTTCCAGTCTAAATATAAAGCCTCTGTCTTGATCCTCAGGAAGTGCAGCCTTGGGTACGCCCACAGTCACCCTGGGATGACACTGGTCTGGGCAGGGCTCTTCTTGATGGACTCTTTCCCTGGCCACACCCAGCTGTTAAGCTCCATTCAATGCTAGCCAAGTCCTCTATTGTTTTCAACAATGTCCTGGGACATAAATTGCTCCATAAACTGATCCAATAAAATTTGGTCTCTTTAAAGGAATAGGGTTTGGATCCCCGAATCTACCTGAGTGTTCAATCTTTTCCCAGCCCCCATTCCTACTTACAAGGGCCTCAAAGGCAGAGCCCAGCATCTTAGCCCTTCCTTCTTTCCAAATCTCTTAGCCCAGAGAGTTTCTTGTTTTGTTTTTTCTTCAACATCTTTTCTGAAATAGATACACAAATCTTCTTCCAAACTGTTTATGCCAGCCACTTGTCTTCAGACCCTTGAAACCAAGAATTGAAGAAATAGAGGTTGTATCTTGTTCCTTTCTTTGTTGCCTTTTTTTTTTTTCCAAGATCTAGATTGAAGAGAGAGAAGACAGGGGTTGAACAAAGGGATTTCAGAACCATACTGAAAATTTTCATCCCACTATAGGTAGGTACTATTATTATTCCCATTTTATAAGTAAGGAACATGAGGTCCAAAGAGATTGAGAAGCTGGAGTTCCTGAGACAGAGCTGGAAGTCAAGGCTGGAACTTGGGCACTTGTGTCTGTTGGTGGTGTCCCAACTCTCCCTTCCTCTCCCTCACCTGAACAATGCTGGGACCAGGTTCACCCCAGGCTTTGGGGGGCCCCTTGTGGTCTGGCTGTGCTCATCATGCAGCTCTGATCCCAGTGCACTAGACCACAGGAGAAATCTCTGCCTCCTGCAGTACCCTGGAATCTCTCTCAGTCCTTCCTCCCTGCAGTCTGGTGTCAGATGATAGCACTGGGGCTTTGATCAATCCTCAGCTATGTGCTTGCATGGCTGTGTGACCTGGGGCAAGTATCTCTTCCCCCATCCTCCGAGCCTCAGTTTCCTCATCTGTAAACTGGAAATTCTAATAGTTATTGAGCATGTGTTCATTGAGGGCCTGCTCTGGTAGGCAATGTGCTGGAAGCTGGGAATGCAAAGGGGAGGGAGACTGTCCCACTGTCCTCGTGTCCCATGGCTGTGTGTACCTGGCATGGAGGTGGGGAGCAGCAGGCATTCAAGGATGGGAGCTCTCCTGTGGTGCAGGATTTGTATGATCTGCTGCTGACAGCCCAGCAGTCCAGCTCCCTCAGTGGTGGCCTCTCAGGGAGCCTCTCTTTGATTAATGAGTGCTTTTGTCCCTAAAGGATGTGCTGCTAGCTGCCTTCTTGTTTCATCTGGCTGCTGGGGCCCTCAAACAGTTGGCAAAGCAGTTGGTATCATTTACTATTTTTAGGTGGGGGAGTTAGTGGGGTGTGTGGATGTGGTGGGGCCCAGGGGGGGTCCAGGAGACAGGGAGCATCACAAGCAACAAGATGGGGGGGGGAGTGGAGGAAGGATGCTCTCTCTCAGGAATGCATGGACAAACTTTTGCTTCTCCTTCATGACTGTGGCCAAAGGACACCTCTGGACAGCCTTCCTTGATTTCCTCAATAAATACTCCAAAGACTCAGTTTAAGGATCTACCCTCTGGGTTTCCCCCGGTCCTTGGTTATGGTTCCAAATATACTAAGAAATAATGTGCTGTAGGGATCTTATCTGATGCATTTCTGGGTCTCTCCTGCTCTGCATCTCTGAGCCCCATCCTGCCATTCCTCATCGTAACAACAAGGTATAGAAGTTAGGAGTCCAGATTTTGGAGTCACACAGCTGAGATCTACTCTTGGTCCCTTTCTAGCAAGAAAGCCGTGTCCAAGTTAGGTTTGTACAACTCTGTTTTCTCATCTGTAAAATGGGGGATTATCGTGCCTGCCTCCTAGAAATCAAAGGCCTTATTTTGCCCAAACCACAGAGCATGGCACCTGGCATAGACTGATAGATCTCTTGCAAGCCCAGGCCCGGAAGGAGCTGCGGAGCTGCGGGCTCCCAAAGGTCTCCATCTCCCGTTTGTGCTTCTCGGGTAGTGAGTGGGTGCTAGAGGGAATGTGGGAGGTGTTCCCTGACACCCCGGGGCACAGAGCCGGCCAGAGATCACCCAGCGAGAAAGTGGCCGAGCTAGACTGAAGACAGGTCTGCGAGTCCAGTCAATCGCAGCATTTTTCCTCGGCCTCCCTGCTAACGGACACCCCCGTCCTCCGATTCCTCCAGTATTTTCCTTCTGTCCTTCCAGCCCCAGCTTCTCTCCTCTAATTCCGCGGGTTCCCATTTGGGAGGTGGGGTCTCAGACAGGAGGTGAAGAGTCCCCCGGCCAAAGGTGGGGAAAGGGGCCTCCCGCCCAATGCGAAGTCTCCGGCTTGTGGTGGGGGAGGGGGCGCCCGTGTCTCTGGGAGAACCCGGAAGTCCCCAGTAATGAGGGCGGGGTCTGGGGAGCCCGAACCGGTGGATGGGTCTCAAGGATACGGGGGAGTCCCCGAACCAGTGAAGACTGGCTAGGGAGTCCCTGAGACAGTGGTGGGCGGGGCTTCCCAGAGTCTGGGGCGGGGTGAGGGAGGGGCGTGGTTTCCCAAGAGGGCGGAGCTCTCCCGACTAGAGCTAAGCTTCGCCGCAAGGGGCGGAGTCTCGGGTGGGGCGGGGCTCCGGGGGGCGGGCCCCAACGGGGCGGGGCATCGGGACAGGGGGCGGAGTGTGGCTGTTCGCGTTGGCCCCCTCCCCCGGCCCCGGGTGTCCCCGTGACAAGGCAGCGCGGAGCCGCCGCGGGCCGGGCGCATCCCGCCGCAGCGGCCCCGGGGCCGAGCAGGGGCGAGGCGCGAAGGGAGCGGCGCCGAGCGGGGCCGGGAGCGCGGCCAGGTGAGACCGCCGGGGCGGAGGGGGCGGGGGCTGCGCCGGGCGGGCCCCGGCGGGCGCGGGGGGCGTGTTTGCGTGTCTGGGGGTGGCAGGAGGAGTGGGTCCGAGGGCGGGTGCGGGGGGCTGTTTGCGCGCTCTCGGGTCCCGGGTGGGCTTGGCGCCAGTCCGGGCACTGCCCGCGGGGCTCGGGGTGTGCGGGACTGTGTGCGTGCGCGCGCGTGTTTGTGGCGAGGGGCCGCCGGGTGTGTATCTGCGTATGCGCTGGGCCGTCATTGTGCCTGCCCCGGGCGCGGGGCGCGGGCCTGCCCCGGCGCAGTCCCTCCCGCGTGGGGATGTTTTCCAAACAGGCTTCCTGCGGAGACGGGCTCTGCTGCAGCCCCAGCCGGAGTGGGGAGCGCCGCCCCCACAGGCCTCCAGAGACCTGGGCGGCCCTGGGACTGCAGACAGACACCTGAGGGAGGGAGGGGGCGCGCACCCGGGAGGGGTCCAGAGGCCTGTCCGCTGGGTGAGGCCAAGGTGGGGAGACTGAGGCAGATGCATGGGGAGAGGAAAGTGGCCAGACAGACGGAGATGGGGAGGAGGGTGGGAAGAGAGACGGCGAAAAGGACAGCCCAGGAGGACAGAGAGTCATTGAGAAAAAAGACAGACAGACAGAGGCCTAGACCTGCAGAGGGGCTGAATGATTAAGACGGATAGATTCCAAAAACCCGACAGAAGGGTTACTCACAGGCGCCGGGGCCAAGAGCCAAATCCAGAACCTGAGTCTAAGATGAGGAATAAGGGTCCTCTAACTCCTGAGGTGTCCGTCTTCCAAGCAGATCCCAGACTGGTGTCCTGGCCAAAAAGAAGTCTCTGGCCACCCCATGTCGGTCCACCCCACTGGCCCCACCAAGCATCCTGACCCTCTGAACGTGGGGCCCTCTCCTCTTGGTTCCATCCCACCCATTTCCCTTCCCTGGTATCCCAGCAACCCCGGGATAGTTTAAAGGAGGCAGAGGTGGAGCAGTTGCCATAGCAACAGAGGTGGTGAAAGGTCATTCTGGCCTTAGCCTAGGTGGCCCTACAGCAGGCCTGAGCTGGCATTGAGGGGGGTTGGGATGGGAGGTTGCAAAATTCTTTTTCTGCTTCCCCACTCTGCCCAGAATGGTGCTAGAAGGAAACCCTGAAGTGGGGTCTCCCCGAACCTCAGACCTCCGGCATCCAGGGAGCCAGGGCTCTTGTGTCCTCTCTTCTCCTGGTGAAGATGCACAGCCAGGCGAGGAGCCCATCAAGTATGGGGAACTCATCGTCCTGGGGTGAGCGACCCTGGTCCAGGTGGGGCAGGGCACCAGGCACCCCCAGGGCAACCAGACCAAGGGCCCCAGCTCTCCCCATGTATGACCTTATGCTGTTTGTCCCTCCTCACCTTCCCAACTGAGAGACAGAGTTGACCAAATCCACCTCAATTCCTGTTATTTTAGCTTCCCATTTTTTGTAAATTTCCGAGAAAACTAACTGCCCACCTAAGTTACTTTTCAGAAAAAAAGTAGCACCATCCGCCTTTCATAAAGCACCTAGCGTATGTAGTCTGGGGTGAAGAACTCTGGTTCTCCAGCAGAAATGCTTGGTTCAAATCCTGCCTCTCCAAGTTGCTTAACTTCCCTGTGCCTCCATTTTCCCATCTTACAAATAGGAATGATAATAATACCTCAGAGGGTTGTCAGAGGAATGAATGAGGTGATTTCTGTAAAGCACATAGAACAGTGCCTGGCACGTATCAAGTGTTCTGGGAGGCAGGCTTGTGCCAAGCCCTTTCATGGACATTATTTCATTTCAATCTTCACAAAGATGCTGTGAGGAAGGAGGTGAGGAAACCGAGGCTCAGAGAGGGGAAGTGACTGGTCCAAGGGCACACAGCTGGTAAGTGGCAGGGCTGGGATTTGGACCCAGATCTTTCTTACTCTAGGTCTAGTGCACTTTGACTAAGCCACAGCTGACCCTCACGCTACAGATGATAAAACCGAGGCCAGGAGAGGTGAAGGGATGTGAGTTGGCGGCTGGGTAGACCTCATCCCTTCCTGGTCTCCGCCTGATCAGGATTCTTGCACCACCCACTTAGCGCTGCCCCCAGGCGCAGATCCTTCTTCTTCCTCCCCCATCCACACCTCCTTTTGGCCTCTCTCTCTGCCATCTGCCCAGAAGAAGATATTTGATAAGCTATGCTATCATCATGATTATTTAGAAATAATAATGGCTACTGTTTGCTGACATGTACACACCATGTGCTTTTTCCTAATAAGTTAACATTTATCAAGAGCTTGCTATATATATGTTGAACTCTGTGCCAAGCATTTTTAAATGCTTTATCTCATTTAGTTCTCACAACGAACCTGCGAGGTAGGTCCTGATTAATTAGCACCATTTTACAGAGGTCATGTGATAAGTGGAAGAGCCAGGATTTAAGCCAGGCCCATCTGAGCCCCGAGCCTGTGACCGGAACTGCCCCACACCCCAGAAGTGGGAAGAACTTACAAGGGCAAAAGTGATTTTTGCCCCCCTCAGGGCTGCTTGCATGAGAAAAACAGCTGCTTGGTGTCCCAAAGAAAGGGCTGACTTACCAGCTGAGGGCAAGGCCACTGATGGGGGAGAGTGTAGACCTAAGGGTAGAGGCCCTCTTGGCAGCTGTTTATTCCCAGTAGAGCAGTGACACCCCACGCTGGCTACAGAGCCACGTGAAGAGCACATTGAAAAGATGCACTGACAGTCCCGTTCCAAACCTACAGAATCAGAATCTCCATGGGCGGAGCCAGGGAATCTATATTTTAACAAGCTCATGAGAAGACTCTAAGTCAAGTGGTCTTTGTCTGTCTTTGGCAGCTCTTCATCCTGGTACTCCCTGCTCCAAAACCTTCCATGGCTCCCTAGTCTTGCAGAATAAAGTCCAGACTCCTAAGCTTGGTGTTCAGGGCCCTTCCACCAGCTTCATCTGCCTCTACTTCAGCTCACCACCCAAGTCACCAATCCCTGATCTCACCAAACCCTGCCAGCCTCAGGCCCTTCGCTTGGGGCGAGCCTTTCCTCTGGAAGGGCTTCTGCAAGAGAGGCTGGAGTCAGACAGACCCGAGTTCAAATCTCTGACTTTTTCACTTACTAGCCTGGGACCTCAGGCAGGTCATTTTACCTCCCTGAGCCTCAATTTTCCTCATCTGTAAAATGGGAAGGAAGATGCTTGCCTGGCAGGACATTGCACAGATTCCATTAGGTAATTAATAACGTGAAGCACCAGGAACATGGGAGACTCCAGTACATGGCAGTGATCAAGGCTGTGACTCACCCCATCTTTGCCTTCCACAGTCACTCCCTCCGGATAAGAGCTGGAAGGTAGAAATTTGACATGTATGGATATATGGAGGTGGTGGCATTGTGGGTCTGTTTTTTTTCTTCTTTCTGGTTTCTAGTCATTCTTGTGGTGTCGTAAATGACAGTTTGCTGTAAAGGTGAATCCTTTCCAATTCTTCAAGGCCTAGCGAAGGTGTTCCCCCTCTCAGAAACCTGCTCTGAGAATTCCCTTCTCCTGTCTCTGGGCCTGTGGTGCAGCTGGTGCCCAGCTTCCTTGAAAAGCTCAGGACGCCCTTCCCTGCCACTGAGGGGACAGAACTGAGCTGCGGTGTGCCCCCTGTGGCACCGCAGCGCCCAGCAGCTGACCAGTCAGGTGTCCAGGAAACAAAGGATAATTGAATGAAAGGCCTTTTGAAGATATTCTGCCCTCACTCTGCTCCCCCAACACACTGATTTGATAGCGTAGGGTCTCCGAGTTTCAGGCGGTTGCAGGGCTGGCTTATGAAGGTAGCCTCTGCCCAGAAGTCAGCAGTTCCTCCAAATCTCTCAGAGGCTGACTTTCTCTCTCTCTCTCTGTCCCTGCAACCCCTTCTTTTTAACCCACTACATCCACAGCTACAATGGGTGTCTGGCAAGTGGGGACAAGGGCCGCCGGAGAAGCCGCCTGGCGCTGAGCCGCCGGCCCCATGCCAACGGCGTGAAGCCTGACGTCATGCACCACATCTCCACACCGCTCGTATCCAAGGCAAGCAGCTTGTCCCAGCGGACCTGGACAGAGGTCCTGCGCTCCCTGCCCAAGTCCCAGGTCTTCAGCCTTCCGGGTCCTACCCACCCACAATCCCGCCAGAGCAGGGGAGCCCACTGTGTCTTCACTCGCTACCTTGGGCTGCCAGAGAAATGTGCCGAGGGGAGATCCCCCATAGTGAACTATGTGTTACAGTTTGCATAATCTTTCTCTGATGACCAGACCCCAGCCAGTGAGTGGAAATGATCAGCATCATTTCAAGGCAGCCACGGCTCAGAGAAGGAACGTGGTGGTCACACAGCAATGGCAAAGGAAAAGCCTTTGGCTTCAGAGGACTTGGGTTAAGATACAGGCTTTCCTGTCTCCAGCTATGTGACTTTAGGCCCGTTTCTTCTCCTCTCTGAGCTGCGGTTCCCTCCACTGTGAAATGGGAAGGGTAACGATGCCTCCTCCTTGGGGTTGCTGCACAGGTCAAATAAGGTAATCTGCGTATAGTATCAGCCACACAGTGCCTTCTTGGCAAGGGTAGACCTGCCCCTTTGCTGGGATTGGCCAGTGGGCCTTGGGTTCCAGCTTCTGGCTCCGAGGCTCACACTTGTCTTGGCCACATGCCGCGGGAAGTGACTTCTCTTTTCTCCCCCCCTCAGGCACTGAGTAACCGTGGCCAGCACAGCATCTCGTACACGCTGTCCCGGAGCCACTCGGTCATCGTCGAGTACACACATGACAGCGACACTGACATGTTCCAGGTATGCTCAGACCCCTCTGCACGCTTCTTGGCCACTGGGCCACCAAGGCCTCAATGTGCAGCCCTGCAGGCGTTCCAGGGTGAACCTGGAAGGCCATGGTGAAGTTGCTCTGGGGGCACTCAGTGCAATTGACTACACTCCGATTGAAGTGCAGGATGAAGAAGCAGGATGTCCAAGGAGGGCTATTGACTTTCTGGAGTCACACAGCAAATCAGTGGCTACATCAAAATGTAAAACCCAAGACCAGACACCCAGGCCATGGGGCCGTGCAGCTTAGGGGTTTAGAGTGTGGCGTGAGAGTCATACTGCCTGGGACAGATCCCAGCTCTATCACCTACCAGCTGGGTGATTTTGGGCAAGAGTCACTTAACATACTCACTCTGGGCCTCAGTTTCCTCATCTGTACAGTGGGGCCCATAACGTACCCAATCCATGGAATTACCAGGCAGATTAGCTGAGATATTTCACATGAAGCGCTTGGCATGGCATCTAGTACATACAAAAAATTCGCTATTTGCTGCTAACGTTTGGGCACTCCCAGACTGGGTGTCACCTTTTCACTGGTCTATCAAAAAAACCAACTCATTTTTATTGAGTGGGGGAGACAGAGAAGCCCCAGACCCCGGTGCTTGGATTTGGAGAGGCCAGCTGAGAACCCAGAGGGCCTGGGGAGTTGAGATGGTACTGCCCCCTCCTCATTGTTGGGTGACCCTGCATGCAGAGCAGCTGCTGGGAACCCTGGGGAGGGGGGACGCCTGTGGGGTTCACTCGCACACATAGCATCCCTGTGCTTGCCCTTCCCTTCCTCACAGATCGGCCGCTCCACGGAGAACATGATCGACTTTGTGGTAACAGACACATCCCCCGGAGGAGGGGCTGCCGAGGGCCCCTCAGCACAGAGCACCATCTCCCGCTATGCTTGCCGCATCCTCTGTGACCGCCGGCCACCCTATACGGCCCGCATCTATGCCGCGGGCTTCGATGCCTCCAGCAACATCTTCCTTGGAGTGAGTGAGCGCCCCCCCGCCCCAGGCTGGGACTGGCACTTCATCTGAGAGTGAGCAGAGGGGTAGGGTAGGGATGGGCAGCGCCCTGGGGTGATAGACCAGCTGGCAGTCATCCTAACCATGACCTACGCTGGCATTAGTGATGCCACTTAAAAGATGAGCACGGTGAGGCTCCGAGAGTTCAGATGATGCCCACGGCCATGCAGCGTCCATTCCAGTCCTTTCTGAGCCACCTCTGACCGTGAGGGTAGAGGGGCAGCATCCCTGGCTCACAGCCTGCCGGGGGCCACTCAGGGATATGATCTGATCCCACATGTGGTCCCAGGAGCGGGCGGCCAAGTGGAGGACCCCCGACGGCCTGATGGACGGCTTAACCACCAATGGGGTCCTGGTGATGCACCCAGCAGGCGGCTTCTCTGAGGACTCGGCCCCTGGTGTCTGGAGGGAGATATCGGTCTGTGGGAACGTGTACACTTTGAGGGACAGCCGCTCTGCACAGCAGCGAGGGAAGCTGGTAGGTGGCCTGCTCCATGCCCACCCGCACCCCTCATCCTTCCCGGGCCCTTCCCCCTGATCTCCGGCCCTTCCTACACAAGGGAGCCCCAAAAGGCTCCATCTAGGGGCCATGCACCACTTGCCCCACAGAGAGGGCCAGACCATAGCCCCCAAAACGTCGCCCACATACTGCCGGAGGTCCGTGGGGTGGCGTGTGGTAGAGCAGACATAAACACTACAGTACCAAGTGGCTTTAGGGATGCCGGCAGCTGAAAAAAATCACAGCCTCTTACGAGGATGACACTTGGCCCATGTGTGAGCAGTTTATAGCCTAAAGTGTTGGCAGTCTGTAACGTGTCTCTCACGTTCAGACGGATTTAGCTTTATTATCCTCGCCTAGCGGGAAAGGGCCTTTGGAGGAGTTCTGACAGAGGTGACAGTGAAGGCTCCACGTGGCACAGATCGGAGAACCAAGGTTTGGAGCTGGGAGAGAGTCCTACAGAGAGGTGGGGGCCCGCCCAAGCTCATGTGGCCAGGCTCCTCAAATGGGCCACGCAGAGCTCTTCCCGCGTATGAGCACATCGTGCCAGCGGAGGCGAAAGCTCAGGGAAGAGCACAGCTTCTCTTTCCAGGGCATCAGTTCTACCGGGAGATTTGGGGAAACGTTATTTTTAAAAACTATGCGTGTGAATTTCACTGGCATTGTGGAGTACCTACTGTGTTCCGGTTCTGTTCCAAGCGTTTACAATGATTGATTCATGAGAACCGCTGAGATAACGGGGAGTATGGGAAGTAGCACCCATCCTGAGGATAAGGAAATTAAGACACGGAGAGGTTGAGTTACTCGACCAGGGATACAGAGTTAGTAAAGAGTGAAGCCAGAATTCACACCCAGGCAGGCTAGCTCTAGAGTCCTTGCTTTTAACCACAGCCATTAGGACAGCTGCCTTGGGCTGAGTCCCTGTGTTTCAGATAGAAGAGTTTCCCACTGTGCTCTTAAGGGAGAGCCTGGGGAAAACCTCATTTTGGTCCAGATCTCCTGATCTGACAGATGAAGTGACCAAGGCCAACGTCCCACTGTGAGGGACAGTGCATGCCTGGGAGCACTGACTTGCCCTCCCACGTGACTTGTCAGCCCTCCCGGCTCCTCTGCCTCCATCCTCGCCCCTCCTCTGCCCCAGCCCTCCCCCTCTTCTCTGCCCTAGCTGGCCCCACTGGTCCAGGATGTTTTCTCCAGGGAGGTTTGGTGGGATGGACCGGTGTCTTGGCTGGGGTGATGGCTGCTGAGCGGTCAGGGGTTTGGTGCCCTCTTGAGCAGTAAGGCCCTTCTGCTGTCTCTGGCAGGTGGAAAATGAGTCCAATGTGCTGCAGGACGGCTCCCTCATTGACCTGTGTGGGGCCACACTGCTGTGGCGCACGCCGGCGGGGCTGCTGAGGGCACCCACGCTGAAGCAGCTGGAGGCCCAGCGGCAGGAGGCGAACGCGGCACGGCCCCAGTGCCCTGTGGGGCTCAGCACCCTGGCCTTCCCCAGTCCGGCCCGTGGCCGCACAGCACCCGACAAGCAGCAGCCCTGGGTCTACGTCCGGTGTGGCCACGTCCACGGCTACCACGGCTGGGGCTGCAGGAGAGAGCGGGGCCCCCAGGAGCGCGAGTGTCCTCTCTGTCGCCTCGTGGGGCCCTATGTCCCCCTGTGGCTTGGCCAGGAGGCCGGCCTCTGTCTGGACCCTGGGCCACCCAGCCATGCCTTTGCACCCTGTGGCCACGTCTGTTCTGAGAAGACTGCCCGCTACTGGGCCCAGACACCACTGCCCCATGGCACCCACGCTTTCCACGCTGCCTGCCCCTTTTGTGGGGCCTGGCTCACTGGTGAGCATGGCTGTGTCCGCCTCATTTTCCAGGGGCCACTGGACTAGGCTCTCCCAGGCCCCAGCTGCCACGCCCACCTGCCCACCTAGGTCCCCCACCTCCTGCAGCCCAGAGGGAGCTCTGCATGTGGGACTCCACCCGCTGGCACATAGCCACACCAGATGGACGTGTTGGATGGGCTGTGCTCCTCCCCTCTTAACTCTGGTCCCTGAAACCCCTACCCCAGTCAGAATGACGGGGCCCTCAGCACCAGCTCTGTCCTGGGCTGATGGAGGGAAGCCCACCCCTATGCCCTGGCCCTTCCCGGGGTGTCCCACATCATGCCGCCTACACTGTGTCCCTGGGGGAGTGAAGGGGCCGTGGGTCCCTGACCCCCAGCTTAGGCTGGCTGTGCCCTGAGCCTGCCAACCCAGCTCCAGATATCCACCCTGCTGCTGCCCTGGGTTCCTCTATAAACCTTGCTGCTCAGCTGCCCTCACAAATCCCACGTGTCCAGCATGCGTGCAGTGCGGCCAGCCCCTGCATGAGTGACGGGTGGGCAGCAGGCTGGGGCCAGCATCTGCTGATACCCACTATGGGCTGGACTCCTTGCCAAGTGGGCTCTGGGGACACAGAGACGATCAGACTTGGTTCCCTGCCTGGTGGAGTTCACAGTCTAGTGGATGACAGACCAAATTACCGAATGCCAACACAGTTTCCTGCATACAGGATCAGAGACTCGTCAAGGGCTGTGGAGCAGGTCTCCCAAGCAGGCGGGAGAGTGAGAGAGGCTTGAGTGGGACCTCCCCACGGGAAAGGGAGGGCACTCTGGGCAGGGGGGAGGCCGAGCACAGGCTCAGGTATAAGGAAGCAGGGACCTGAATGAGGGATTGAGCGACTGGAGCAGAGGCCGCAGGGGGGCAGAAAGAGGGCTGGAGCAAGGGGTTGGGGCTGCCCTGATGGGGAAGATGCTGGATGGAGGCTTTGGAACCTCATTTATGGACAGTCAGGAGCAGAGGGAGGAGAGGGGACTCGCGGTCCCAGAGTACTGGCTGTGACAGAAGGGCTACTATTACCAAGTGCCCACCATGCCCTGTGCTGTGCTGCTGTTGCTAATAACTATGTTAATGGAGCACTAACCAGGAGGTTTTGCTATTTAATCCTCACAGTAACCGGCAAGGGGGGGGGATTACCATTTCTGTTTACAGGGAGATTAAGGCACATGCGCCAAGTCACACAGCTAGAAAGTGGCCAAGACAGGATTCAAATCCAGAACTGCCTGCCTGGCCTCCTCCATCACACTGTGCTGCTTTCCTTGGTTGGGGGGTCGATGGAGTGGGGAGGGCAGCTCAGGTCACGGGAACAGCATGTGCAAACGTATGGCAGGGAAAATGCTTGACGACCAAGGAGCCAGGTCTGGAGAGGCAGAAAAGAGAAATGAGGGGGGAGGGCATTGGGCTGGGGCCTGGTGGCCCTCAGTTGCCATGGAGACCAAGTCTGAACTGGACACTTACTCATCTTGACTAAGTGGCACCTCTCCCTGACAGCCAAGGCAGGCTCAGTGTGCTGCTGGGGTTGCTTTCAGACCATTCCGGGGGGGAGCAAGCTAGGGAGACCGGTAGATGGAGGTTCTGGAGAGAGAAAAATCTGAAAAAGAGGCTTTAAGCATAGGCCTGACCTGGGCATCAGCCCCAGTTAAAGACAGCCCTCAGAGTCTTAGGGAGTATAGATTCCAAGGGGAGTGCTGCTGCAGGTCACACAGCTGGTGGGGACCACAGAGACTAGACCCAAGTCTCTCAAGAGGACAGAGGGTTCCTGCAGGTGGTGAAAAGGGGATGTGATGAGATTCTTCCTCCCAGAGCATCACATGGCACAGTGGGGGAGCCCAGATGGGGATGCTCGGGCAGATGTGGGAATACTGCAACCCCTACGCACATACACACATACCACTGGGAATCCAGTTCTCTCTTCTGACCCTGTTGGGAACCAGGCAGGGGATGTTCCGATCCTGTTTCCAGCAAGGAAAGGAGGGAGGAGAGACAAGCTAAGAGCATGGTCCCAACCCAGTGAGAACTTGGAAGTAGTGGTGGAGGATAAGACAGCCCTGGTCTTGGCCCACTCTGCCCCTTTCCAGCTCTTGGAGCCTCAGTCTCCTCACCTGTTTAATGGAATAGCAATTCCTATATCACCAGATGGCTGTGAATGTATGGACAGCACCTATAATACAGGAGGTATTTAATGTTACTTCCTCACCTACCCTTCCTGCATTTCCATGGTGAAGAACCAAGGCTAGGGATGGTCATGACCCCAGTGAGTGGACTTCTCCATATGATCATGTGCGTGTGTACGCTGGGGCAAGTGGAGGGGACAGTGTGGTGGAAGGTCTCAGGAAGGCTAGACCTCAGTTCAGGGACACTTGCGGATAGCCTGGGTGGCCTTAGGGAAGTCAATGCACCTATTAGCCTCAGTTTCCCCATTTCCTACAATGGGTAAAATGATGATATCCTGTCAGGGTTTTTGCGAGATGAAATATCCTCCATGTCAAGCTGCTAGCACAAGACCTCATGTATTAACAACGTAAAACTGCAGCTTGGTTGAGGGTCCCAGGAGTACTGGGATCTTTTGCTAGCCTGCGCTGCCCACTGATGGCTAGAGAGTGCTACCTCCTTTACTGGTGCCCATCTCAAATTCACCCAAGTCAGCAGAGTATACCCACTTTAAAGACAATAAACACTGAGGCACGGGGAAGAAGAGGGGTGAATTTCCTAGGGCCATAGACAATTAATTGAGCTCGCTGTGATGATAATCATCATTGGAGCCAAGAGTAGCCCTGTTGCGTCAGGCAGGGCTGTGGGCACTTTCACAAATGAGAAACTGGCACCAATGGTGGGCAGATGCTGCTGTGAGCCCAGACACAGGTGTGGCAAAAGTAGGGCAAAGACAGTGTGTGGATTTCAGGTATTCCCTTTCTCCAGCCCCTCTGGGCACAACGCTAGGGAACAGACTGCCCAGTCATCACTTCACTCAGGACTACAGCGTCCTTCGGAGTGGAGATGATTGTTAGCCCCGGTTTTCTGGCTGAGGAGGCCAAGACAGAGAGGTAAAGTGTCCCACCCAAGGCCAAACAGCCGGTAGACAGGGGGGCCTGATTCAACCTTAGATGTCTGGCTCCTCCCCTCACAATGCTCCCCACTGAGCCCACATCCAGCGCCAGCACTTGGACATGCCATGCCCGACCCAGGTCGTCCTCTTGTGAGTCCAACCAGATGTGCAAAGGTGGACCTCAGGCCCAGCTCTGTCCTGGGCAGCCTTTTGGGGTCACAAGCAGCTCTCCTTTTTATCAGGCATCGGGCAAGCACCAACAAACTGCCAGGCCCCTCATCCCTTTGTGCTGAGGAAACTGAGGCTCAGATGTTTAGCGGCTGCCTTGCAGGCCCTGGCGAATCGGTGGCGGTGCAGTGCAGTACTTGTCCCCACACGGGTGTGATCGCCCCAGCTCAGGCCGGGCAGCTGACCTTGTAGGCTGGCAGTCTCCTAAGAGTCTCCACCCCCTGACCCTGGAATCCAGTGAGGGAGAGGGAGTCACATTACTTCCAAAAGGCAGGTTCCCACCTGCAAAACTGAAGTCCGGGGACCCAAAGGAGAGCAGCGTTGGGGCTCTGTGGGAAGTCCCTGCTGCTCCGTACATGACACCCATGCCGCCCCGCCCGGACTCGCAGGGACCTTGTCAGCCCGGTCTGCCGGGACTAGGCCGCGGCCAGGCCTGCCACTCAGGTTCCCGGCCGCCGCGCCAGCACCCTCGCGGACAAAGGCCAAGGCCGCAGGACCATCCCGCGCGCGACCCAGTAGGGCCCAGCAGCCGGGAGCGGAGGGCCGGTGGAGCGCGCCGGCGTGCGCCTATTGGCTGGAGCCGACGCCCATCCGGGCCCCGAAGCCCGACAATTGGCGGCGGGGGGCGGAGTTCGCGGAGCCCCAATGAATGGGGGAGCCGGAAGCAGGAAGTGAGTTTGCGATGAGAGCGGCTGCAGCAGGTGAGGACCGGCGCCCGGGTTTCGGGGTCACAATGCGTCATCCTCGGGGGACAGGGCGAGTCTGGACCGAACGCAAGATTATTCTCTTTCTGTCTTCCATCCAGTACCCCTTCCACATTCATCGCGACCCCGAGGCCAAGGAACCCTCCGGGCAGCAAAGAGTTAACCCCGAGGGTTGTGGTGTTGGGGCGGAGCATCCGGAGTGGTGGGGGAGGCTGGACACTCATTCCCTTTTAGGGAGGGCGGTGTGGAGAATGCCCTGGGTTGGGAGATCCCGGGTCCCAGCGGGACTGTGAGACTTCGGTAGGTTGCGTGGCCTCTTTAAGCCTCAGTCTCTGTCTGGAAAATGAGTTTTCTTCCAGCTCCGAACTAATGTGGCTCTGTGGCTCCCCTGGCCAAGCACAGGGAGAGGGTAGGAGGATGGAGGGCCAAAGAAAAGGCATTTAGCAGGATGAGAGCGAGACAGATTGCACACCCTCCTGATGAGGTTTTCCTTATTCTCACCCCCATTAAACAGAGGTGGAAACTGAGGCACAGAAAAGTGAAGCAACTGACTTGGTTTTAGGAGCCTAGGGCTGAACCAGGTTTGGAACCTGGGTCTTCCAGCTGGTAGCCCGGAACTCTGTCCTTGTGAACACAGTAGTGGGTGGAATTGAAAAATTTACAGGAGAATTCTGAAGAGGAGGCTAGGAAGTCAGAGAAGGAGGAGGGGGGAGCCTGAGGGGCCTGGGCTGGGAGTCTAGAGATGCAGGTCTCTGCTTCTGACTTCTCCCTTGTGTTAGTAGGCAAATCTCCTAGCCTCTCTGGGCCTCAGTTTTCCCATCTGTAATACTAGGTGGTTGAATTCAGCCTTTGAGGTTGAGGGGCCCCAGGCCAAATATGACCCACCATATATTTTGTAATATCTTCGCATGAGTCACCTAACCCCTGAGCCTCAGTTAGCCTATCCGTGAATGGGTTTGGGGGAGGATTAAATGAGAGTGCTTAGCTAGGTGTGTAGTTGGTGTGTGGTAAATGATGGCTGTGATGATGGTGATGGTTCTCAGCAGGGCCCATGGCGGACGCCCAGTACATCCTGCCCAATGACATCGGTGTGTTTAGCCTGGACTGCCGCGAGGCCTTCCGCCTGCTGTCGCCCACAGAGCGTCTCTATGCCCACCATCTGTCACGAGCCGCCTGGTACGGAGGCCTGGCTGTGCTGTTGCAGACCTCCCCTGAGGCCCCCTACATCTATGCCCTGCTCAGCCGCCTCTTCCGTGCCCAGGACCCCGACGAGCTGCGCCAGCATGCCCTGGCTGAGGGCCTTACCGAGGAGGAGTATCAGGTCAGTTCTTTTAGGCCATCTGGCATTTCCTGAGTGGCTTCTGGGTATGAGGGACCACAAGCAGGGGTACAAAGGTCTTTCTCTGTGGATTAGACCATGGGCTACAAATACAGGAACCTCTCCTGGAGCCTCAGTCTTCTCATCTATAAAATGTGCATGAGGGTAGTCTGTACCTCCTAGGGTTGCAATGACCTGACTCTAAGATAAATAGGGGCCACTATTTATCAGAGTAAAGAAAACAGCTGTGGACACTCAGAGATGGTAGAGGAGTGAGTCCAGGGTAGGAATCAGGAGGTCTGAGTTCTGGACCAGATCTTCCTTTGCCATGTTTTTGTGTCCCTGCCTGTCTGTTTGTGGGTCTGTCGGCCAGGTAATACTTAAATGCATTCGTAATGCATTGTTGCAATGCAGAAAGACACAAAACAAAACACGGTGATCACCGATTGGATGATGGGGTGTACAGCCTTTTAATTCCTCTGTCTGTGTATTGCATTCCTACACGTGTACGTGGACACATGCACCAGTTCCTCATTTTGTCTTTTACATAAATGAGATCATGCTCTCCATGTTCTTAGGAGTCTGGGCTTTTTTTTTTTTTTTTTTTTTAGTTGAACGCTATGTCTTGGGGAACTTCCATGGGGTACATATAAATCCACCTCATCCTTTTTGTTGACTGTGAAGCACCCCACTGCAGTGTACAGCTTAATCAATTTAATCTTTTCCTTATTGTTGGACATTTGGATTATTCCTGATTCTTCTTAGAAATAGTGCCACAATGGGCATACTTGTACACCCGTGTGAGTAGGATCTATTTCTAGAAGTAGCATTGCTGGGTCAAAGGCTCTGTACGTTTACAAGTGATTGATGTTGTTAAATCATCTTTTGCAAAAGTTTCACCGAGACTGTATGAGAAAATGGCCTGTGTTTCTACATGTAAAATAAAAGGATTGGATTGCTTAATCTCTGAGCTGAGGCCCAGGCTGTTTCTTCTACCTTTCTTTAAATTTTAGTAATCATATCCCTCTCTAGACCTTGACTTACTCATTAAAAGAGTTAATGGCTGGGAAAGTGCAACCTAAGTGTTACTGTTCTCTGTGGGATACTTTTGCTTGCAAATAGCAGAAACCCACCTCAAACTGGCTTGAGTGAAAATGAAAGTCATGACTTCCAGTTTCTGGTCCAGGATGTCAGGAGCTTATAACTCACCAGTCTATCCTAGCAAGTAAAAGGGGGAACAGACTGGAAAAATCAATAACTTTTCTTATGTCCTTAAGAGAAGTGAGGGGACAGGGCTAACTGCTGCCCCAAATTGGAGAGACAGACAGGTGGGATCACAGAGGATCCAGCTCACCAGCGCGAGAATTCATGAGCAGAAGCCTTCGCCAAAACCAGTGCTGGATGGGAAAACCTGAACTGTGATAGACAAATCACTGGAGGTTCAGTGTGGACGGCCCCGAGAGTTAAAAACTCCGGGAGGACCCAGTCAGAGGAAGGGCCTCCACACTTTTGGAATTTGGGGAATTTTACCTCCAGGATCTTGGACCTCACAATGAATTTCAGAGAAAAAGCCCCTTGTGCTTCTGGCAGGGGTAGGGGAAAAGGAACCATTTTTCAAAAATGCCAGAACATTCTGTTCTTCACGGTTTGCTCTCAGGAGAAACTGTATCACCAGAACCTAGCCTGCCAGGGTTTGTAAGAGCCTAACTTACCTGCGTGGAGGAAAATATCCTATTCAAGACAGTTCTCGTCATCCTGTCCCACCTAAGGGGGGGTGGGCAGGGACATGGGACTGAGAAGCACATGTGAGGTTCACAGTCCAGAGGTAAAGGCTCACTGAAAGACTGCTGAGACCTAATCACAGGACTGGAGAATGCTTCTGCTCCTACAACTTACATCACATTACTAAAGGCCTATTTACAGCAGTTCCTTTTATCCTGTTCATCATGTCTGGCTATCAAGAAAGAATGACAAAACATACTAAATGCAAAACAAAACAAAACAAAACAACAACAACAAAACCCACAGTTTGAAGAGACAGACAAAGCATCAGAAGCAGATTCAGATATGGCGGGGATGTTGGACTTATCAGACCAGGAGTTAAAACAACTATGGCTAATATGCTAAGGGTTCTAATGGGTAAAGCAGACAACATGCAAGAAGAGATGGGCAGAGAGATGGAGATTCTAAGAAAGAACCAAAACTGCTAGAAGTCAAAAAACACAGAAATGAAGAATGCCTATGCTGGGCGTATGAGTAGAGTTGATGCAGCTGAGGAACGACTCACTGAGCTTGAGGATATCTCAATAGAAAGCTTCAAAACTGAGAAGCAAAGAGGGAAAAGACTGAACAGTACAGGACAGAGTATGTAAGAACTGTAGGGCAGCTACAGGAGGTATAAGGGGTATGTAATGGGAATACCAGAAGAGGAAGAAAGAGAAAACGAAGAAATATCCGAAATAATAATGACCGAGAATTTCCCCAAATTAATGTCAGATACTAAACCACAGATCCATGAAGCTTGGACAACACTACATGGAATATTAAATGCCAAGAAAACTACACTTCGGCATATTTCAAACTACAGAACATCAAAGAAAAAGTCCTAGAAGAAGCTGGAAGAAAAATGAATCTTACCTTTAGAGGAGCAAAGATTCGAATTGCGTCCAACTCCTGGAAACCACACGAGGAAGAAGAGAGTGGATTGAAGTATTCGAAGTGTTGATTGAAAAAGCCAGCAGCCTAGGGTTCTGTACCTTGTGAAATTATCCTACAAAAGTAAAGGAAAAACAGACTTTGTCAGACAAACGAAAATTGAGGTCATGTATTGCCAGTATTTCTTTGCAAGAAATGTTAGAAGTTTTTCAGGTGGAAGAAAAATGATATAGGTCTGAAACTCAAAAATCTACATAAGAAAGGGAGGGCATTGGAGAAGGAATGAGTGAAGGTAAAATAAAACTTTGCATTTAAAAAAATTTTTAATCCGAGAGATAGCCATTTGTTCAAAATAATAGCAACAATGTATTCGATTATACATGCTTACGTTTCCATTATATATAATTTACGTATATATATATATAAACCTTATGTGTGCTTATATACAGGTGAAATAAATGACAGCAATGATGCAAGGGAGAGGAGATAAGAATTAGAATTACTTTGTTATTATAAGGTACTTTGTTATTATAAGGTATCACTATCCATGAGGTGGTATAGTGTTATATGAAAGTGGCCTTGGGGGACGCCTGGGTGGCTCAGTTGGTTAAACGTGTGCCTTTGGCTCAGGTCATGATTCCAGGGTCCTGGTATCGAGCCCCACAAGCAGGGAGCTCGCTTCTCCCTCTCCCTCTCCCCCTGCTTGTGCTCTCTCTCTCTTTCTAAAGAAAGAAAGAAAGAAAGAAAGAAAGAAAGAAAGAAAGAGAAAAAGAACGAACGAATGAATTTGGATTAGTTATAAAGGAATATTGCAAAATCTAGAGCAACCACTAAAAAGTAAAAAATTATAACTGATAAAGTAAGAAAGGAGAGGAAATGGACTCATGTAAAAGGCTCAGTTAAAACTACAAAACACAGAAAAAGAATGGAAGACAAAAATAGGAACAAAGAACAAGGACAACAAATATGGTTGTCCATATCCAACCATCTAGTGTCCATATCCAACCATCTAGTGTCCATTACTAATCCAACCGTATCAGTAATTACTGTGACTGTCAGTGGTCTAAATGTACCAGTTAAAAGACAGAGGTTGTCAGAATGGATCAAAAAACAAGACTGAAATATATGTTGTCTACAAGAAGCCCCTTAAATATAAAGATACATATAAATTAAGCATAAATAGAGAAAGGTATACCATACCAACACTAATAAAAAAAAATGGGAGTAGCTATATTAATTTTGCAAACTTCAGAGCCTGAAGAGTTATCAGGGATAAAGAGAGCATTACATAGTAATAAAAGGGTCAGTTCTCCAAGAAGACACCAGTCTTTAATGTGTATGTGTCTAACAGAGAATCAAGGTATTCAGGACAAAAACTGGTAACAACCACAAGGAGAAACATGTGAATCCACTACTATAGTTGGAGACTTTAACATGCTTCTAGCAGACAGGTCTAGCAGATCTGGCGGAAAATCAGTAAGGACGTAGTTGAACTCAACAACACCATCAGTCAGCTGGATATCTAGACATCTGTAGTCTGCTTCATCCAACAACAGCAGAATATGTGTTCTCGAGTTGATGTGGCTGATCCCCTAAGACAGACCACATTCGGGTCTATGAAACACATTTTAACAAATTTAAAAGAATGGAAGTACTACAATGTTGCTCTCAGATAAAAATGAAATTAAATTAGATATCAACAACAGAAAGATAGCTGGAAAATCCCCAAATATTTGGAGATTAAACAACACATTTCTTTTCTTTCTTTTTTTTTTTTTTTTAAAGATTTTACTTATTTATTTGACAGAGATAGAGACAGCCAGTGAGAGAGGAAACACAGCAGGGGGAGTGGGAGAGGAAGAAGCAGGCTCATAGAGGAGGAGCCTGATGTGGGGCTTGATCCCATAACGCCGGGATCACGCCCTGAGCCGAAGGCAGACGCTTAACCGCTGTGCCACCCAGGCGCCCCTAAACAACACATTTCTAAATAACACACGGGTCAAAGAAGAAATCTCAAGAGAAATTTAAAAAATATTTTTAACTAAGGGGTGCCTGGGTGGCTCAATCAGTTAAGCAGCCAACTCTTTTGTTTTGTTTTGTTTTGTTTTGTTAAGATTTTATTTATTTATTTATTTATTTATTTATTTATTTATTTATTTATTTGACAGAGAGAGAGAGAGAGTGAGCACAAGCAGGGGGAGCGGCAGAGGGAGAGGGAGAAGGAGGCTCCCTGTTAAGCAGGGAGCCTGATGCAGGGCTTGATCCCAGGACCCTGGGATCATGACCCGAGCTGAAGGCAGACGCTTCACCAACTGAGCCACCCAGGCACCCCCAAGCAGCTGACTCTTGATCTCAACTCAGGTCTTGATTTTAGGGTTATGAGTTCAAGACCTGCCTTGGGCTCCACACTGGGCATGGAGCCTACTTAAAAAAATTTTGTTTCGGGGGGAGCACATGGGTGGCACAGTCAGTTAAGCATCCAACTCTTGGTTTTGGCTTACGTTGTGATCTCAGGGTTGTAAGATTGAGCCCCATGTCGGGCTCTGGGCTCAGCACAGAATCTACTTAAGACTCTCTTTCCCTCTCACTCTGCCTACCCCCCACCATGCACGCGCGATCTCTCTCAAATAAATCTTTAAGATATATATATATAGAGAGAGAGAGAGAACTAAAATGAAAACAACTTATCAAAATTTGGGGGATGTAGCAAAAGCAGTGCTTAGAAGAAAATTTATAGCATTGAAGCATATATTAGAAAGGAAGAAAGATCTATTTCCACCTTAGGAAAAAAAAAAGAGGAGCAAATTAAATCCAAAGTAAGCAGGAGAAAAGAAATAAAAAGAATTAGAGCAGAAATCAATAAAATTGAAAACAGGAAGTCAGTGGGGAAAATTAATGAAACCAAAAGCTGGTTCTTTGAAAAGATCAGCAAAACAGATATCTTAGTCTGTTTAGGCCGCCGTAACAAAATACCACTGAGTAGCTTATAAACAGAAGTTTATTTTTCATAGTCCAGAGGCTGAAAGTCCAAGTTCAGGATGCCAGCACGGTCAAGTTCTGGTGAAAGCCCTCTTTCAGTTTGCACACTGCTGACTTCTCACTGTGTCCTGTCATAGTGAAATGAATGAACTAGCTCTCTGGTGTCTCCTATAAGGCACTAATCCCAATGATGAGGGTTCTTGCCCTCCCGACCTAACCACCTCCCAAGGGCCCCACCTTCTAATACCATCACTTTGGGAGTTAGAGTTTAATGTATGAATTAGGATGGGGGACACAAACATTCAGACTACAATGATTAATATGCCTTTGACCAGTCTAAGGGAATAAGAGAGAAGTCATAAAATATTAATATCAGAAATGAAAGATGAGACATCACTATAAATCCCATGGGCATTAAAGAAATTGAAACAGTAATTAATAATCTTCCCAAAGAGAAAACACCAGGCTCACATGGGTTCACTGGTGAATTATACCAAACATTTAAGGACATTATACCAGTCCTCTATAATCTCTTTCAAAAGAGAGAAACAGAGGGCATCCTTCCTAATTAATTCTATGAGGCCAACATTATCCTAATACCAAAATCAGACAAAGGCATTACAAGAAAAGAAAACTACAGACCATTATCTCTCATTTACATAGATGCAAAAATCCTCAACAAAATATTAGCAAATCAAATCCAACAATGTGTAGAAAACTATACACCATGACCGAGTAGGATTTATCCTGGGTGTGCAAATCTGGTTCAACAGTTGAAAATAAATAATTCATCACTTCAACAAGCTAAAGAAGAAAACCACATGATCAAATCCATAGGTGCAGAAAAAGCATTTGACAAAATCCAGCACCCATTCATGATAAAACTAAGGAAATTAGGAATAGAGGGGAGTTTCCCCTCTACAACAGCCCTACAGCTAACATCATATTAATGGTGAAAAACTCAAATTTTCCCACTAAGTTCAGGAACAAGGCATGGAAGTCTCCTCACCGCTGTTTTCAGTGTTGTACCAGAAGTGTTAGCTAATGCAATAATGTAAGAACAGGAAATAAAACGAATGCAGATTAAGAAGGAAGACACAAAACCGTCTTGGTTCGCAGAAAACATGAGTGCCCATCTATGTGCAAAATCCAAAAGAATTGACCAAAAAACTCCTGGAACTCATAAGCGATTATAGCAAAGTTACAGGGTACAAAGTTAATACACAAAAGTCAGGGGATGCCTGGGTGGCTCATCCAGTTAAGTGTCTGCCTTCAGCTCAGGTCATGATCCCAGCGTCCAGGGATCGAGTCCTGCATCGGGCTCCTTGCTCAGTGGGGAGCCTGCTTCTCCCTCTGCCTGCCTCTTTCCCTGCTTCTGCTCTCCCCCCACTCTCTGACAAATAAATAAAGAAAATCTTAAAAAAAAAAAAAAAATATATATATATATATATATGTATGCTGAAGTCAGTTGCTTTTAATATACCAGAAAGGAACAATAAGAATTTGAAATTAAAACCATAATACCATTTCTAAATAGCACACAAGAAAGTGAAATATGTAGTTTAAAAATACAAGAAAACATGTACAAAACTTATATGAGGAAAACTGCAAACCTGATAAAAGACATCAAAGAACTAAATAAATGGGGAGATAGTCCATGTTCATGAATAGGAAGATTCAGTATTGTCAGGAGGTCAGGTCTTGGGGCGCCTGCGTGGCTCAGTCAGTGAAGCATCTGCCTTCGGCTCAGGTCATGATCCCGGGGTCCTGGGATTGAACCCCACTTGTGCTCTCACTCTCTCAAATAACTAACTAAATAAATAAATCTTTAAAAAAAAAAAGATGTCAGTTCTTCTCAACTTTATCTATAGAGTCAATGCAATGTGATTAAAAATCCCAGCAAATTATTTTTTTTTCAACACAATATTGGGGAAAGAGTGAAGAAGAAGAACAAAGTTGGAGGCTCAGCACCACTCAACTTCAAGACTTACTCTGAAGCTACAGTAATCAAGACTGGTGTTGGCAAAAGGGCAGACAAATAGATCAATGCAATAGAATAAAGAGCCCAGGAATGGACCCCCATTACTGTGGTCAACTGATCTTTGACAAAGCAGCAAAACAACACAATGGAGTAGAAACAGTCTTTTCGGCAAATGGTTCTGTTACAACCAGACATCCACAAGCAGAAAGAAAGAAAGGAAAGGAAAGGAAAGAAAAGAAGAAAGAAAATCTAGACCAGACGTGACGTGGACCTTACATCTTTCACAAAAGTTAATTCAAAATGGATCACAGATTTAAATGTTAAATACAAAACTGTAAAACTCCCAGAAGATAGCATAGAAAATCTACATGACCTTGGATATGGAGATGCCTTTTTCGGTACAACCCCAAGTATGATCTGTAAAGAAATAGTTGATAAGCGGGGCTTCAATATAATTAAAAAGTTCTGCTTTGTGAAAGACATTGTCAAGAGAATGAAAAATCAAGCCACAGACTGGGAAAAAATATTTGCAAAAGATAGTATTTGATAAAGGACTGTTAGCCAGAATATATAAAGAACTCTTAAAACTCAACAATAAGAAAACAAGCTATCCAATTAGATGGGCCAAAGACTGTAACAGATACTTTACCAAAGAAGATATGCAGATGGCAAGCAAGCATGTGAAGAGATGTTCCACATCCTATGTCATTAGGGAATTGCAAATAAGTAGGATAATGACAGCAGGTACACGGGAAATCTGTATGCTTTCTGCCCAGTTTTGCTGTGGATCTAAAATACTCTAAAAAATAAAGTCCATTTTGAAAAAGAGAGAGTTATTGGCTCACATAATTGCAAAGTCCAGGGCTAGGGCAGGCTTTGGTCATGGCTGGATTCAGGGGCTCAGTGATACCATTTTGACGCAGTCTTCATCTCTCTGCTTTGCTTTCTTCACTCCAACAGGGGAGCTCCAGGGGCTCCAGGCTCGGTGATCCCTAGTATAAAAACAGAGGTTCTTTGCCACTAGGAAATTGCCTAGGTAGGGCTCTTACTGTCTAGCTTGAGCCTGGGCCTTACCCCCGGAGTCAGGGAAGGGAGAGCCCCCCCTTCCCAAGAGGAAGATTGAGGTCTTGTTGCCAGAGGAAGGGAGACCAAGTTTTGGGCCTGGAAAGCTATAAAGCAGATGATCGAGGCCCCTCCAGCTCTAACATTTGATGCTTCCAGTGCCAGCTGCCTGGCTGGTTGGGGGCACGATAGGCTTTCTGTAGAAGGAGGCAGAGGTGGTGTTTCAGCTCGGCTTCAGAGGTCGTGTGGCATGGCCGCGGGTGGCTGAGAGGGTGCTGGGCGTAGTGGGAACCAAGGGGTGGGTGTGTTTGGGGGCTGCTGAGAAGATCAGTTTGGCTGGACAATGGGTGTGGGAAGATTGGTCTGTGAAAGTATGTTGGGGCCAGATGGGGGCCTCCCGGGATCTGGGTCCTGCCCCCAGATTTCCCAGCCTCGCCTATACTGGTTCCTCTGGGTGTTAACATCTCAGGAAGGAACCTCCCTGGGGTGGGGTTGGGGTGGGGGACTGGGCTGCCAGGTCTCTGATGCCCACCTCCCCCCCAGGCGTTCCTGGTCTATGCTGCGGGTGTCTACTCCAACATGGGCAACTACAAGTCCTTTGGTGACACCAAGTTTGTTCCCAACCTGCCCAAGGTGAGTTGAGGGAGGGCTGAGGAAGGTGAGGAATTTGGGGCTGGCGGGCAGGTAGTGGGGGCCTAAGCGGAGCCTTGACCCCGTCGCTGCCACGCTCCTCACATATAAAGGGAAAGCAATGTTTCTTCCTGATGGTGCTGACCTGAGGGCACACAAGAGAAGGTTGTGTGAACTTAAGTACTTGCAACAATGGAGCCTGGTCATGTCTTCACTGGGGATGGTAGAGCGGCCCGGGCACGGTGGGTCCCTCACTGGGACTGTGGAGGTCGGGCCCCTTGGGGGCAGAGGCAGTTCCTGCCCCCAGGCTCTCAGCACTCACCGTACACACGTTACCTGGACGTCTTGTTGAAATGCAGCTTCGGACTGAACGGGTCCACAGGGGGTCTGAGGTTCAGCATTTCTCAAGCAACAGCCGATGCTGCTTGTCCATCGGCCGCACTTTGAGCCAGGTCTTCGACTGCGGGAGAAGAGCTGGGGGGTGGGCGTGGAGGGTCCAGAAGACAGGCTTGCGCCGTGTGGCCGAGCCCATGGCCTCTTCCCCTGCAGGAGAAGCTGGAACGTGTGATCCTGGGGAGTAAGGCGGCTCAGCAGCACCCGGAAGAAGTCAGGAGCCTCTGGCAGACCTGCGGGGAGCTCATGTTCTCTCTGGAGCCGAGGCTTCGACACCTTGGGCTGGGGAAGGAGGTGAGGCCCCCCAACCATACAGGGGAGTAGAGGGCATCCTTCGGAGTCACCTGGCATGGAGGGAAGGGTACCGGATAAGGAGGCAGTGGGCTTCAGTGTCGTCATTTGTAAACTAGGAAGCAAGTTGGGTGGAATGCTTTCTGAATGCCCTTCTGATTCTGACATCCTGGGGTGGTGTGTGCGGGAGGGGAGAAGAGAAGAGCTGAGAGCTAGAGGGAGCTGAGGAGAGGAAGATGGGAAAGGAGGGAGCCCGGGCTTCCGGCCTCTGGAGGCCACTTGGCAGCCGCCCGGTGTGAGGGACATGGCAAGCCTCAGGGTCTGCCAGCCGCGAAAGGCTGGAGCAGAGCTGCGGGAAGGCTGGAGATGGGCCTCTGTGTGTGATTTGTGTTACTGTTTTCTCCCCTGGAAAGATATGGAGAGGGCAGGGTAGAGGCTGCTGGGAGGAGGTGCAGGAAGCCGGGGGCTGGGGGAATGTGTCCTGCCCTTGGCCGTTCCCCCTTCCCATCTGTCCCTTTCTCCTACAGGGAATCACCACCTACTTCTCTGGGGATTGTACCATGGAAGATGCCAAACTGGCCCAAGACTTTCTGGACTCACAGGTTTGAGGGTTGGGGGACTTGGGACAGTGGTTTGACGGGGCCTCCTCACCACTGGCGCCTGCTCCCGGGTCTCAGCTTGGGTCCAGAGGCACAGCATCTTGGGTGTTTGAAGTAGAAAAGACTTGGGAATCCTTGTCTAAGAGTTGGCCTGACTCCAGCGAGGAAGAGGGTCCCACATGTGCCAGTGATGAAGCCGCCCCTGCCCGCCCCAGGCTGAAGGCCTTCGTGACAGCCTCAGGGCAGGACAGTCCGGAACATCAGAGCCGCTTCTGATTGGGGCCTGGGGTCCACTTGTGGGGTGTACCTCCCAGCAGCTGTGTAAGCAGTTTCCACACTTGCTGCCTCCTGTGGCCCCGGGTCAGCTGGCACAGTGGAGTCGGTGCTTCGTAAACGTTAGTGCTCAGCGTATCAAGCAGAGCGGGAGAGCCTGGCCGTGGCCGGCCCACCTGCTCTCTCCCCATCGCAGCGGACTCAGGCAGGATCCCCTGGAGGACCCTGCCTGCTTCCCTCTGTACCTTGTCTCCCGAGTGTGAACCCCTTTCTCTCCTCCCACCTTGCAGCCCCCTCTGGCCTTACTCTTCTTCCCCAAACCCTGCCCTGGTCTTTTCCAGAACCTCAGTGCCTACAACACGCGACTCTTCAAGGGTGTCAGCCAGGATGGGAGGGCCTGCTACGAGGTGCGGCTGGCTTCTGTGCTCAGCACGGGTGAGCTGCTTCACACACCCCTTCTACTTCCTCCTCAGCACTCCCGGCTTGGGGGTGGGCTGGGAGGTGGCGGACTGGGGACAGGGTTAGTGGGTCCTGCAGGAAGTAACAGTCGTGATAGTTATGGCACATGTTGACTGCAGACCTGGGCGCCGTGCTCCCTGCTGTGCTCTGCGTCCGGTGGTACCTGTGAGGGGACCCTAGCCCCGGTGCTGGGTGCAACAGTAAAGATTTGGGGGGAAACATGAGGACAGGGAGAGGGGCTCCATGCCACTTGGTGGATGTTACTGCCGCAAGCCTCTGACAGTCCCCATCCTTCAGGCAGTGGCACAAAAGATAACAATCTGCGTGAACAATGGGAACAGAGGCTGGGCCACCTGCCCCATGACAGACTAGAAGAGAAATCCAAACCGCACATCAGCGAAGGCTTAGTGGAAGAGGTGGCCTTATGGGTCTTGGAGGTTCGGGAGAGCACAGAAAGGGGGAGATGGCGAACATACTAGAGTCGGCTTCCTCAGTATCTCTCAGGGTTCCCTCAGGCAAAGCCCAAATCCACCTCCGAGGGCTCTACCATTCTGAACTCTTGGCAAGTGAAGAATCTATGGCACGTTTGCCCAAACCAGAAGGGGACTTAGCAGGCTTGGGTAATTAAGAAGCCTGGAGAGGGATGGCTTCAAGCACAGCTGGACCCAGCTGCTTGGACCGTATTCCGAGAGATTTCTCTCTCTGTCTCGGGGCTCCACTCTCTCACTTCATCCATGGCGTGTTCCTCCCACACAGGGCCTGATAGTCACCAGCCTGGCCACTCCAGCAGAAAGAGGGCCCTTTGCTCCCAGAAGTTTCTTCAATAAGGTCTGGGAGTGGCTCTAGTTTCTCTGTTTTGGGTCCCGTATTTATCTGCGAACCGATGCCTGTGGTCAGGAGACAGATAGATCTCTGATTGTCTGAACCCTGATCCCAAATTTACCTTAGAGCCGGGTGATGAGGTCAGCCCCTCCCACGCACCTGAATTGGAGGTGGGGAGAGGGGGTTTCTCGGAGGAAAATTGGGGTCTGTTACCAGGTGAGAGGGAAATGCATGCAGTGTGGACTGAAATATCCAGGCCCCTATGAGGACCTTTGCAACCTGGCCCTCCCTTTTCCACTTCCCAGCCCCCAGCCTCATAACCCCCACTGGCCTCCCACTTAGACTCTGTGCCCCAGCCGTGCTCAGCAGTTTACAGTCCCCTGAAAGCCCCATGTTGTTACATACGCTGTCCAGAACTTTGCACGGTCTGTCCCCTTTCCCACCTCCACGTCCTCCCTCCCATTCACGTGATGAACACCTGCTCATCGTCTAGGCCGTGCCTGGACATCACCTTCTTCAGGACCCCTGCCCGTCTTTCCGTGACTGTCATTCTCTTTTCCCATCAGCACACCCTCTAATTTCCCAGGCTTTTTTGTTGTTATTGACTATGGGCTCCTCCGGAGGAGGAAGAATTGTGTGTTTCACTGACCGCTGTCTCCCCCATGGCTCGCACTTGGTAGACACTCAGATCTGTGGTGTGGGGCTAGATGAAGACGGCACTGGAACCCTGCTGGAGGGAACGGTGTGAGCCGCAGAGCGTGGTGGAGGGAAAGTGTAGTGACTGGCGTGTTGTTGGGTTTGACTAAGGAAAAGGATACTGGGCTCCTGGGAACAGGAGCAGATCACACTGGAATATAAGGCGAGCCCGTACTTCCGTATCGTCTACTGTGTATACGACGGTGCTTGACGGTGTGGCGGGAGCCAGGCTGCCTGAGTGCACCTGTTGTGTTATCTCTCGCTGTGCACAGATGCCCCCCAAATTCAGTGAAATACACCCACCTCTTCAGGCTCACAGACTCTGTGGGTCCGGAGTTGGGATGGGGCACGATAGGAACAGCTTTTGCTTGGTGACAACATCCGAGACCTCAGCCGGGGGGCCTCGGGGCCTGGGGTGCCATCAGCAGCCAGGGGCTCACTCACTCCCACGCCTGGGGGAAGATATTAGCTGTCAGCTAGCTGTCAGCTGTCAGCAGGGGCTCTGGGCCATAGCGCCCCACGTGGCTTCTTCACGTGGCTCATGTTGGCGGGCCTCCACGAGGGAGCGCTCCAAGAGAGCCAGGCAGAAGCTGTGGCACCTTGTGTGACCTGGCCTCGGCAGCCCCATGGCGTCACTTCTCCTGGAGTCACAAGCCTGCCCCGTGTCAGGAGGAGGGCAGAGAGGCCCCGCATCCTGACGCGGGATGTCACGTTGGGGGGTGGGAGATACCGTGGTTATCTTTTTTCTTTTACGACATAACCTAGAAGTCGATCCTACTGCTAAGCGACAACAAGCAAAACACGACAAATCACCGCAAATGTGCTGGCATAAAACAACACAAATGTATTGTTACTGTTCTGAGGGTCCGAAGTCTGAAACAAGACTCCAGTTCGTTCTGGAGCCTCCAGGGGGCAATCTGTGTCCTCGCCTCTCAGCTCAGCTTCTAGAGGTGGCTTGCTTTCCTTGGCTCACGTCCCCCTCCTCACCTCTCCAGCATCTTCTCTCATTGTGTCTCCTATTTCCTGTTCACCCTCTCGGCTCCTTATAAGGCTCCTTACATTTCAGGGATGACTGTCTTTCTAAATACAGTTTGCCACCCTAAGTTTGAATCCTGTTCTGCCCCTTGCTGCCCATGTGACCTTTGGAAACTTACTTTAACTCTCCGTGCCTTAGTTTCCCCATCTGTACAATGCAGATAACTCCCCCCCAGAGTTGATGTGAGGCTTAAATGAGTTAACATGTGTAAAGCACTTAGAACATTTCCTATTATGTAATCTATATATTTTTCGAAAGTGAAAGTTTATACTAATTTCTGTAGGCAGCGGGGAGTCATTGAAGATCTTAGAGTAAGGGTGTCACGGTGAGAAGCTTGCTGGGGTGTCTTACACTAGCCTTTTCCCTGAGCGATCCTTCTCCCCTCAGAGCCTGCTCTGCATTCTGAAATGACTTCCAAGTTGAAGAGCTACGAATTCCGGGGGAGCCATTTCCAGGTGACTCGGGGAGACTATGCACCTATCCTCCAAAAAGTGGTGGAGCATCTGGAGAAGTCCAAGGTAAGGCTGGCTGGGGGCTGAGCTGTGCAAGCTCCCTCTGGGCAGCAAAGACAGGCGTCGGGGTGGGTAGGTGGCCAGAGGCTGACCGACCCCTGCTCACCCCCAGGCGTATGCAGCCAACAGTCGGCAGGAACAGATGCTGGCTCATTACATAGAAAGTTTCACCCAGGGCTCCATCGAGGCCCACAAGAGGGGCTCCCGCTTCTGGATACAGGACAAAGGCCCCATCGTGGAGAGGTGAGGCACCAGCCTTCACCCCGGCTGCCCCCCCCTGCCTGCCCCTCTTCCATCTCTGCCCTTTACTCCCCCAGTTACATCGGGTTCATCGAGAGCTACCGAGACCCTTTTGGTTCCCGTGGAGAGTTTGAAGGTAACTTCTGGGAGGAGGGGGGGTCAGCTTGCAAATGCTTATCCCCACGTTCCCTGAGGGTTTTCCCCTCCCCACTTGGCAATAATAATACAAATAACCAGAACCAGTGTTGATGACTTACCAGGCACTGGGCACTTAGGTATAGGAGCTCGTTTGGACACTGTCCTCCCATGACAATTGGTATCCTCACTTTACAGAAGTGGTTACCGAGGCATAGTTGTTGAGTGGCCCAGACCGGCACCTTGGCTCTGAGCCACTTCGCTGTGCTCCCTCTGCTGTCTGATCCGGGCACAGGCCTCAGCCATTCCAAGCCCAGCTTTGCCACTCACCGGCTGTGTGACTGCCCAGCTGGGTAAACCCCATATCTGAGCATCGGTCACTCCCTCTGGGTGTGATGGGAAGTGAGGTATCATATGCAGGCTGCTCAGCACAATGCCAGGCACATAAAAGGTCCTGGGTGTATGGAAGCGTAATCGACATCGTGATTGTGAACTTGGCTGGGCTGCTGTCATCCCAGGGCAGGTGGGAGGCCGCCTTGGCCCCCCATGCCTATATCCATACCCCCGCCGGACCCCCCTGTGCGAGGCAGGGCATCCACGTGAGGATTTAGACTTCTGTGCCCAGCCTTACCCTCCCCAGCCCTGGGGACAGAATCTGGAGCATCCAACTGCTGGAAGCCAGAGAGATTAGCCTGGGAGGAGAGAGGACCGCCCCAGCAGCCCAGATCTGAGCCCAAAGATCAGCTTAGATCTGAGCCCAAAGATGCAGGCCCAGGGCACAGGTGGTGCAGGGGCCAGAGGGGAGGACGGTGTGCACACCTGCAGCTTCCCTGCCTGGGTCCTGATTCTCCAGGCCTCTCTGAAGGCCAAGACCCCAGAACCTCCTAAGCAGCCTTGATCTCAGAGCCTCTTTACCTAAATCATTGTAGTTATTAGAAAAGTAGTCCAGGGGCGCCTGGCTGGCTCAGTAGAGTGTGCGACTCTTGATCTCGGGGTTGTGAGTTTGAGCCCCACACTGGGTGTAGAGATTACTTAAAAATAAAATCTTAAAAAAAAAAAAAAAGGAAAAGTAGTCCCTGTTCACGGTCACAAATTTTGAAAATACATTAAAAAAAATCATCCGCAATTGCTCCCACCTCAAGGTTAAAATTGGGAGTGTACCTTGTTGGGCTTTTTGCGTGTGTTTTTATCTATTTATTTATTTTAAGATTTATCTATTTATTTATTTTCGAGGTAGAGTGCAAGCCGGTGGGGGGGTGGGAGCAGAGGGAGAGAGAGAATCCCCAAGCAGACTCCCTGGCTGAGCACGGAGCCCGACTTCGGGCCTGATCCCAGGACCCCGAGATCATGACCTGAGCTGAAACCAAGAGTCGGCCGCTCAACCAACTGAGCCACCCAGGCGCCCCTGCTTTTTGTTTTTATATAGAGCTATAAACGCTTAAAAATGTGTGTGTGTGTGTGTGATTTAAAAATCCATGTTTGTTCTAAGTAATTGGAACAAGACAGAAGTATGTAGGATAAAATGTGAACTCGGTCCCTGTGACACTCCCCTCCAGGGGTCACCACGGTTCACACGGTTGAGGACAGATCTTTCCCCAGCTTCATTTAAGCACACACACGAAACTTTTAACTTGTCCAGGTAGATGAGATTGTTCTATGGATTGTTCTGCCACTTGCTTTTTTCACTGAATATTTTAGATATATTTTCGTATCAGTACGTATAGACTTATCACATTCTTTTTATTTTGACTTATTTGTTTATTTCTTTAAGTAGGCTCCACGCCTGATGTGGAGCTTGAACTCATGACCCTGAGATCAAAGGTCAGACGCTCTCCCGACTGAACCAGCCAGACTCCCCTCCTGTTCTTTTTCTTTTTTCTTTTTCTTTTTTAAGGATTTTATTTATTTGCTTGAGAGAGAGCGAGAGAGCACAGAGGGAGAGGGAGAGGCAGACTCCCCGCGGAGCAGGGAGCCCAATGCGGGGCTCGATCCCAGGACCCTGAGAGCGTGACCTGAGCCGAAGGCAGATGTTTAACTGACTGAGCCACCCAGGCGCGCCCCCCCCCATGTTCTTTTTAATAGCTGCGTAATGTTATAAATTCCCATGACATGTGCTGTTGTACTGCGTGTCTAACAGTTGCATGGTGTGCCGTCACATCTGCCCCCTAATTTATTTCCCCAGTCCCGGAGGTTGCTTTTTCTTCTTTGCTGTTTTACTCATCCTGTCTTCCTGACCTGCTATATCCGTCCCACCTGACACAGTGGCTCCAGACCGGGAGACTTTGCCAAGTCCAACCACGTCTGACCCTTGGCCAAGTTAATCCATTCTTTGCAGGAGCCTGACCACGCAGTAGTCTAGGCCAGGCCTTTCCAAGGTGTAGTTCATGGAGGAATTACACCAAGAAGGGTTCAGTGCCAAGCAGCAAGGGGTCTTGCCTGCAGGACTCCTCAGTGCCTCTACTATGCAAATGTACGTTAGGAATCTCTAAGAAATTAGAGATAGAGCATATAGTATTATCCAAACTTTTTTGACCAGGAAGCCCTTTCTTTATGAAGGCTCTCATAGCAACTGCATCTTATGGAGTGCAACTTTGGAAACGGAAACGGAAGTTAGGTCTCCGACTACATTAAACCTAAAAGGATCAGTCCCAGGCCTCCTGCGTAGCAGCCTCAGTCACCACCTCGCAAGCCGGGTGCTCTAGCCATGCAGGACAGTTCAGTCGCCTCCAAAAGAAGAACGTGTTTTTTGCTCATGCAGTCCCTTCCACTGGGGATCTGACCTTCACCCACCACCATCTGTGTGCTCCCCGCCATCTCCTTTAAGATCCATCTCAGATGTTACCCAGTGAAGTCTTCTGTACATCCCACCCGCCCCAGTGACCTCCACGAAGGCGGGGCCAGGCCTGGGTCCCTGTTCTCCCCACTGGCCCACAAAGCGTATTGCACACAGCAGACATGAGTACCTGCGTGATGGCTGGAGGGGTCGTGGAGTTGAGTGGGGTACGGGACCCCTCCCGAGCCCTGCCAGCCCACAGCCCACCTCTGTCCCTACAGGCTTTGTGGCCATGGTGAATAAGGCCATGAGCGCCAAGTTTGAGTGCCTGGTGGCAAGTGCAGAACAGCTGCTGAAGGAGCTGCCCTGGCCCCCGGCCTTCGAGAAGGACAAGTTCCTCACCCCCGACTTCACCTCCCTGGACGTTCTCACCTTCTCTGGCTCTGGCATCCCTGCTGGCATCAACATCCCCAACTGTGAGCTTCCTCAAGCCGCAGCAGTGGCCCCTACGAGTCGCCCCTCCCTCTGCACACCGTTGCCCTGGCCACGTGCCCCGCTCAGTTCTCCAGCCCAGCCCCATCCTCTTGTCTAGACTCCTTATCCATGGCCCTTGATTTTTGTGTCTTTTCCCTGGTTCTCTCCCCACCTTCTCCAGATGACGACCTGCGGCAGACAGATGGCTTCAAGAATGTGTCGCTGGGGAACGTGCTGGCTGTGGCCTATGCCACGCAGCGGGAGAAGCTGACCTTCCTGGAGGAGGAGGACAAGGTGGGCACCGGCAGCCCAAGGTTGCGGACGGGCCTGGCCTGCCGGCGAACACACGAAGATGGGGAGCCCAGTGCATGGAGAGGGAAGAGCACGGCTGCCATCCTGGCTCTGCCGCTTCCTGGCCTGGTGGCCCTGACACTTGGCCTGTTGGCTCACCTGTCAGACCATGGAGGCAGTCCCTTCCTCCGGGTGGTTGCAAGGATGAGATGGGCCGAGCGGGGGCCCCATGGATCCTGGCAGGAAGGAGGCCACAGACCCTCAGTTTGGCAGCGGCGGCATCAGCAGGCTGTGTGGCTGTGGTGGGCCGGATAGCATGGCCTCTGCTTGTCTTGGCAGGACCTGTACATCCGCTGGAAGGGGCCCTCCTTTGATGTGCAGGTGGGACTGCATGAGCTGCTGGGCCACGGCAGCGGCAAGCTCTTCGTGCAGGTGAGACCTGGCAGCTCCCCTCCCCCATGATCCACCTGCCCAGGGTGAAGCTCTTTGTCTTTGCCCTCAGGGGCTTTGGATTAGGTGGGGAAAATGGCCCCTGAAGGAGGGAAGTTCCTATCTCACCCTCTCCCGAGATGCCCCGGGAGCCCCAAGGGTGCAGTGCCCGCAGGACAGTCCAGCTGAGGTCACCTGCACTGGAGGAATGGCTTGGCTCAGGCCAAGGAAGCCTGCCCTGGAGGTGTGACTCAGCCAGCCCCAGGGACAGCGAGGCTGTGAGGGGCAGTCTCTGCAGGCTCCCAGTCCTGAGGCTGCGGCATGGTCTGTCTTTGGACTACTATTCCCTGGAAAACCTGTACCTTTCCAGGTATTAATAAGGAGTGAGTCGCTTCTCGCGAGAGCAGCCCCTTCCTGCCAGCCAGAGTGGCTGGAGCCCCTGTGACACCCACTCAGGGAATATAAAGAAGACAGACAGCCTTTCTACCAGGCTGAGGAGAGCCCATTAAGGACCCCTAGCACGGAGCTGCACAGACGAGATGACCAGAGGCGGGCAGGGCCAGGACATCAGAGAGAGCGGGGTTCTGGTTTGGGTCTCCTCCCTGCGAGGTGCGGCACATCCCTGAGTCAGGAGGGGCTGGAGGTCAGGACAATTCAGAGAGCAGCGAATGGGGCAGTAGCCTGGCCCTAGCCTTTTCCTAGTTTTGAAGTCAAGGGACGTGGGAACAAATGTGGCTACTCCGTGTCCTTGCACAAGTCAGTTCTCCTTCCTGAGCCTCAGTTGGCCCCTCTGTAAAGCAGGGACCCTGACTGCTACCATACGGGCCACCATGAGGAATAAAAGCAAATCCCTAGGGCTTGCCTGATACAGTAGGCCCTCTGGAAATGGGTTTACTGTCAAGAGATAGTGTGCGTGGAGGTTATGTGCTCTGATTCCACTTTGGGGCTCACAGTCTCTGGGCCTCATTTTCTTCCTTTGTGAAGTGGGGTAATAGAACCTTCCGGGGGGGGGTGGTTGTGAGGAATAAATGGATGGTGCATAAAAGACACTTGGCACACGGAGTGGATCACGAGGCTGATGCTTATCGGAGGTAGAGAATCCCAGGCTGTGGTCTCTGCCAGCGTGGGGAGAGGGGCTGGGAAGCACGTAGGGGAGCAGCAGCCAAGCTTTCTAGCCCATCCTCTGGAACATGTCTGGGGTCCGGAGATCCCAGGGCTGGGTTTTCACGTGGCTGGGGGCTCTGAGAGGGCAGCCAGGGTCACAGGACTCCGGTTCGGAGGCAGCAGCACACGGATGGCACTCAAATCCCCGGGCTGAAGTACTGGGCTGGGATAGAGGCACCTTTCCCTCACTTGCCCCATGTCCTGACTCTTCTGCAGGACGAGAAAGGAGCATTTAACTTTGACCAGGAGGCAGTGATCAACCCAGAGACGGGGGAGCAGGTGAGGGCGGCCTCGGCGGAGCCCCCCGGGACTGGGAGGCTGGGCCTGGCTGGGGTGACAGCTGCCCCTGAGCCTACTTCCTGGGCCTCCCCTCCCAGATTCAGAGCTGGTACCGGAGCGGGGAGACCTGGGACAGCAAGTTCAGCACCATCGCCTCTAGCTATGAAGAATGCCGCGCTGAAAGTGTGGGCCTCTACCTCTGCCTCAACCCCCAAGTGCTGGAGTACGGGCAGCAGGCATGGGGGGTGGGCCTCCCTTGTGGACAGAGGGCGCACTGGCGGGGGTCAGGACCCAGGCAGCCTCTGACTGCCCCTGCCACCTCCCTGTCCCTCCCCCAGGATCTTTGGCTTCGAGGGGGCTGATGCAGAAGATGTGATCTATGTGAACTGGCTCAACATGGTTCGGGCTGGGCTGCTCGCTCTGGAGTTCTACACCCCTGAGGCCTCCAGCTGGAGACAGGTGGGAGCCGGCAGGGGGAGGCCTGCCGCGGGGGCCAAGGTCAGGATTCTAGGTGTAGGGATGGGACAACTGTATCACCCTAAGAGGCGCATGAACTGGGTTTAATCCAGACTCCACTGCTTATGGGGTAAGTCACACTGTTGTGAGCCTCAGTGTCCCTGTCTGTGCAATGGGAGTGATAATCTCCCGGCCCGCCTCTCAGGGCAAATCAAATTAGGTGATTTTACTACGACTGGTAATAGCTGACTTGTGTCAGATTTAACTCTGCCACACACGGTTCTAAGCACTTTACCTGAATTAACTCTTTGTTCCCCGTGTCAACCCCAGGAGGTAGGTGCTATTATTACTCTCATTTTAGAGATGAGGAAATTGAGGCACAAAGAGATTAAGTAACTTGCTGGTAAGTAGCAGAGCCAGGATTCAAATCCAAGCAGTCTGCCTCCAGAGCTGTTAGGCTAGGCTGCTCGGTTATGACATGTACTTTGGAAATCAGGTGAACAATAGGAATGTTCTTAAAAGTCATACAAGTATGTTTGGAGGAGGCAATCTTATGTCATCAGAACAACACACGTTTTAGAGTCAGGAAACTTAGGTTGGAGTCCTTGATCTCCCTTAACAGCGGTGTGACCCTGTGTGACACTTCACCTCTCTGGGGCTCTGTTTTGTCATCTGTAAACTGGGGTTCATGATGCCCACTTGGTCCCACTGTTGAATGCAAACAAGATTGTAGAAGAGAACGTGCTTGGTGACCTGGATTGTATCTGCTGTCATCAGAGTGGGCTCTGGAGCAGCGAAGGGCATGGTGGTTGGTAAGGGAAGCACAGGGCTCTGGGATCTGCTTGGAAATGGCCTTCCTGTTTCCCAGGGCAGCCTGCCTTCTCCTGTGAGCGGAGAGGGGTGGAAGCATTTAAGGGGAGAGGAATAGGCAGAAAAGACCCACAGAGTGAGGAAAGTGGTAAGAATAATCGACAATTAATGAGCACGTACTATATATCAGGCTTTGAACCAAGCTTCTGAAATGTCTTATCTCAGGGATATAAACGATTCCTTTCTTCTTGGCTCCGGCAGGCTCACATGCAGGCCCGGTTTGTGATCCTGAGGGTCTTGCTGGAGGCTGGCGAGGGACTCGTTACTGTCACTCCCACCACAGGCGCTGATGGGCGCCCAGATGCCCGGGTCCGCCTTGACCGCAACAAGATCCGGCCTGTGGGCAAGCCCGCCCTGGAGCGGTTCCTGAGGAAACTTCAGGTAAGTGGAGCCCTCTTGCCCGCCAGCCTCACCCTGTCTCCCCACCCTCGAGCACTGCCTCGTAGCCTTCTGATCATCCATTCGATTGTTCATTCATTGATTCATTCATTCATCAGACAAGTGTGTGTACTAAGTGTTACCATATGCCAGGCACTGAGCATAAGTTGTAAGCAGTTTCTTATGTTGTAGTGAATGTGTAAACAATAGTGAATGAGATGATTTCAAATCATGACAAGAGCTGGAAAGACAATAAAACTTGGTGATACGATAGCAAATGAGATTAGAGGGGAAAGGAATGCAGAGCCTCCTTAGCCTGGGTGGTCAGGGAAGGCTTCTTGGAGGAGATGGCGTTTAAGCTTCAATTTGAGTGCCAGGCAGGAACCAGCTATGAGAAGGTCTAAGAGCAGAAGAAACAGAAAGCACAAAGTCTGGTTTGGAGACTGGAATGAGCTTTGTGGGTTGAGGGACAGAAGGAGGCCTGGAGCTTAGTGGGTGAAGGACAGTGGTCAGCATGGCCCTGGCTTCCCTCCTACGTAGGAATGCTTAGAGTCGGGACCTTTTGGGGTTCTGATGTCAGTATTAACCAGCCATGTAATTGGGGCAAACAAACTCTGCTTTGCTGGGCCCCACTTTTCTCATCTGTTAAATGAGATACATCCCCTGCCTCACCGGGCAGGAAGCAAATGACACAACATACTGAGCAAATAGTATGTTGCGAATCCAAGCCAGTGTGACATTAGGTGTGGCCCATGGACTGGCAGCATCAGCATCACCCAGAAGCAGCCAACAAATGCAGATTCCTGGGCACCACCCCAGACCCATTCAGAAATTGTGAGAGCAGGGCCCAGGAATCTGCATGTTCACCTGCCTGCCAGGTGAGTCTGACGTTCAGCAAAGTTTGAGAACCACTCAAGGCCCGCTCTTCACTGTGCAGTACCTTCCGTTGGAACTGGGTCCTGCTTTTTCAACCGATAGAAGGCCCAGCCTTCAGTTCAGCAAATATCTCCATGATGATACTCCCAGCTGTTTTCAGAAAGGATTTAACACATTATTTATTTATTTTTTTTATTTTTTATTTTATTTTTTATTTTTTAAAGATTTTATTTATTTATTTGACAGAGAGAGAGACAGCCAGCGAGAGAGGGAACACAAGCAGGGGGAGTGGGAGAGGAAGAAGCAGGCTCCCAGCAGAGGAGCCCGATGTGGGACTCGATCCCGGAATGCCGGGATCACGCCCTGAGCTGAAGGCAGACGCTTTAACAACTGCGCTACCCAGGCGCCCCTTAACACATTTTTTAATAAAAGTTATGTGTTTGGCCATTAAGGAAAATAAAATTAGAAATTAAAAATCAGGTGACTCAGTAGCTTGAGCATCTGTCTTCTGCTCAGGGCATGATCCCAGGATCCTGGGATCGAGCCCTTCATCAGGCTCCCTGCTCAGTGGGGAGCCTGCTTCTCCCTCTCCCACTCCCCCCACTCATGTGCTCTCTCGCTCTGCTCTCTCTCAGATAAATAAAACTTAAAAAAAAAAAAAATCGGTAGAAGCAGGGGCTCCTGGGTGGCTCAGTAGGTTGTGTCCGACTCTTGATTTCGGCTCAGGTCATGATCTCAGGGTCCCAGGATTGAGCCCCGCATCAGGCTCTGCACTCAGCATGGAGTCTGCTGGAGATTCTCTCCCTCTCCCTTTCCCTCTGCTCCTCCCCCTGCTCTCTCTCTCTCAAATGAATAAAATCTTAAAAAAAAAATCAGTAGATGCAAAATGCAGTATGGGTCTTGGATCTGGAATAGAAAAAGGTCATTAATGGGACAACTAGTGAAATTTAAAAAAGCCTAGAGTTTAGCTGATAGTAATGCACCAGTTTTATACAGTGTTAACAACAGGAGAAACGGGGCAAGGGGCATATGCAAACTCTCTGTTCTATCTTTGCAACTTTTCTCTCTATCTTGAATTATTCTGAAGTAGTCCGTTAATAATAATAAGTCCTACTGGATGAAAGAATCAAATCTGCCAAGTCCTAGTCCAATGATGAACTGGGACCGAGTATCGAACAAGCACAGAGTGTCCCATTCGAGGGACTGAGCCAGTTGGGTCTCTGTGTAAGAGGAATCGTTCAGCAGGACAGACAGTCTCCTCAGCAATAGCTTTACAGGACGTACGGAATATGGAAGCATCGTTGGTGTGGCTCTTTGTCTTATCAGCCCCCTAGCAAAAGCCAAGAGCACAGCAAGGAGATAGCAGGTAGGGAGGATGAAGACATTTCCACAAGGAGAGGCTTCAGCCAGGGTCACAAACGCTGTCCTTTTTGGCTCACCTCGTGTTGTGTATAAATCTGTATTTCTGGCTTCTCGGGAGGACTGGCAACGTAGGCTCAAGTCCCATGTAAACAACGGGCAGAAACAGCAGCAGCCCCCACATCCGGGCATTTGGACGTGGCATGACTCTCCGCTTCGCCAGGCCTCCTCCCTGTTACCTGTCTCGCCTCCCACTGGCATCCATGTTACCGGCTTTCCGGTTTAAGCTGCTGGGGTCTGACATGTCGGCTCGGCGAATGTGTGTCTGCTACTTTCTGGGTGCTCCGTACTACTGGGAAGAGAGAAAGATGAGATGTTCTCTTTAACTGTCCCTCCGGAGGTCCCCCCCGCCCCCCGGAGAATCCTTGTAACCCTGGGTCTGAGGGGTAGAGGCTTACTTGGAGGGAGCCCTAGGAGGAGTCCTACTTTGCCACCTGCAAACTGGCCGAAGTAAGGATCAGACCCACAAAATGTCAGATATTTGGAAAAGAACCAAATGGAACTCCCAGAAATAAACCGTATCACCACTGAAACTAAAAATAGGCGGGTTAAACAGGTTTGAGGTCCAGCTAAAGATAAAAGAAAGCGTAGAGCGTGTGGCACAGAGACCAAGATAGAAAATTTAAGAGAGGTGAAGAGTCATGGGGGACAGTGCAGAAAGGTCTAAGGTGTGTAAACTGAAGCTCCAAGAGGAAAGGAGAGCAAGAAGGTGGGAGAAGGCATTAAATAAATAAAAATTAAAAATTAAATGAAATGAATAAATCTTTAAAAAAATAAAGATGGGGGAGGGGCAGCAAAAGGGGGTAAAGGAGAGAAGCGGAATCCTTGCTGAGTGCGGAGCCTCAGGTCTCAATTCCACGACCCCAAGATCATGGCCTAAGTGAAAACCAAGAATCGGAGGCTCAACTGACTGAGCCTCCCAGGCGCCCCAAAAAGAATTTTCTTAACTGATAAAGAATGTCTCAGAAAATGAAAATACAGTCACTATCATCTGTTCAAACACTAAAACGGCCCCTTAAAAATCAGAAAAAAAAAAGACAAAAATGCTCCCTATTTCCACGTCTGATCAACAGTTTGCTGAAGGGCTTAGCTTTTGGAAGGAAACAAGATAAAAAATGTAAAGTTTAGGCATTAAAAAGGAAGAAATAAAACTCTTCGTGTTGCAGATTATATGCCTAGGCAAGTCCAAAGAATCTACAAACAAACTGATGAAATCAATAAAAGTTTCATAAGGTTGAATAAAGTCCCAAGGGGAGGAACGCCTGGTTGGCTCAGTCGGTTAAGCATCTGCCTTTGACTTAGGTCATGATCCCAGGATCCTGGGATCCAGCCGCCTGACCAGCAGAGAGCCTGCTTCTCCCTCTCCCTCTGCCCCTACCCTCCCCCCACCCCCCACCCCTGGCTCGTGTGCTCTCTCTTGCTCACTCTGCTCTCTCTCTCAAATAAATAAAGTCTTAAGAGAAAAAAGTCCTAAGAGGGTTTTTCATGGAACTTGACAAGCTGATTGCAAAATTTATTATTTATTTATTATATTTTAAGAGTGTGCGGGGGGGGAGGTGCAGAGGGAGAGAGAGAATCCCAAGCAGACTCCCCACTGTGTGCAGAGCCCCATGCAGGGCTCGAGCTCACAACCCTGAGATTATGACCTGAGCCGAAGTCGAGAGTTGGACGCTCAACTGACTGAGCCACCCAGGCGCCCTGATTGTGAAATTTAGACGGAAGCATAAAGGATCACCAATAAGGAGCCAAGACACTCCTGAAGCAAAACAGGTTGGGGGACTCGCCCCAGATACCAAAATTCATTCTAAGATAATTAAGTTCGGTGTGGCCCTGGGGCAGGAATAGACAAATTGACCAGTGGAACAGAACCAAGAACCAGTCTTTGACTCTGGTGTGTGACAGAAGGGACATTGCACACCATGAGAGAAGGGAGGGACCATTTAACAAGTCATGCTGACAACAGGTTATCCTCATGCAGAGACGAACTGGATTTCCGCTTTCCTCCATACGCAAAGTCAGTCCCAGGGTTTATGGCTTACGTAGAAAAGGCAAAATTTTTAACAGAGAAGAATATCTTCATGACCTCAGAGTGAAGGAGAATTTCCCTAAGCACAAGAAGCACTAGCCATCAAGGATAAGATCAGTCCCTTTAACTACATCAAAGATAGCTTTTTGGGGGGTACCTGGCTGGCTCAGTCGGTGGGGCATGTGGCTCTTGATCTCAGGGTTGTAAGTTAGAGCCCCACGTTGGGTGTAGAGATTACTTTAAGTCTTTTAAAAATAAATAAATACGTAAATAAAATTAAAAATACAAATAAGAGTAGCTTTTATTCATCAAAAGTTACCATAAAGAATAGGAGAAGACAAGTCTTAAACTAGGATAGGGTCTTTACCACTTAAGTGTGAACAAAAGGTTAGTATTTAAATATATAAAGAACTTAAAAAACAAAACAAAAAAAACAGCGAGGAAGAATAGACAACCCTGCAGAAAAATAAGCAAAACTCATGAACCGAAGTAACACATCAGCTTATGGGAAGATGTTTAACCTCTTGAGCAATCGGGAAAGCACGGCTTAAACCACATGAGCTCTATACCCACCAGCTTGGAAAGATGAAGAACTGCCGGCAGCGGCCTGGCACGCAGAGCGGGCAGGGCTGCCAGCCGCCGCCTCCGGGAGCATCAGCTGCTGCAGCGGCTTCGGAGAGCAGCGTGGGCTCGTTGACCTCCAGAGCACCGATTCTCCCGGGGAAACCTGCGTCCGTTCATTCTGTTCAGCAGGAGGCGCCCGGGTGTGCACGGCGGTGCTGAATAGCAGACAGCCCCGCTGCCCCCATCACCGGAAGAGATGCACCTGCGGGTGTTTGTACGGGGAACCGTGGACAGCAGTGAGGAGGGTGAACTCAGGCTGCGTGCCCGAACACAGACGAACCTCACACGGAGCTCGAGCAGAAAAAGCAAATCACAGGACATAAGCAAAAGTTAAAATAACATGGTCCAGAGCAGAATTCAGGGAACATAAAGGAATGATAAGCACAGAATCGAGGATTATTTCCTCAGACAGGAAGCCCCGGGATGCAGTCAAGGGAAGAGCTAATTTGGGGCCCCTGGCTGGCTTAGTAAGTAGAGCATGCGACTCTTTTTTTTTTTTTTTTTACGATTTTATTTATTTTGGGGGGTGGTGAGGGACAGAGGGAGAAGCAGACTCCCTGCTGAGCAGGGGGCCCGACGCAGGGCTCAGTCTTGGAACGCCGGGATCATGACCCTAGCCAAAGGCAGGGACTCAACCCAGTGAGCCACCCAGGTGCCCCAAGCATGAGACTCTTGATGTCAGGGTTGTGAGTTCAAGCCCCATATTGGGCATGGAACCTACTTAATTAAAAAAATAAAAATTAGGGGCGCCTGGGTGGCACAGTTGTTAAGCGTCTGCCTTTGGCTCAGGGCGTGATCCCAGCATTCTGGGATCAAGCCCCACATCAGGCTCCTCTGCTAGGAGCCTGCTTCTTCCTCTCCCACTCCCCCTGCTTGTGTTCCCTCTCTCACTGCTGTCTCTGTCAAATAAATAAATAAAATCTTCAAAAAAACCAAACTACTTTCTAAAAAAAATAAAAATAAAAAAGTTTTTTTAATTAAAAAAAAAAGGAGAGAACTAACTCTTAAGGTGGGTGCTGGTTGTATGGGTGTCTTATTATATTTTATCACCTATGTATTATATTCTTTGTAACCTATATATTAAAGCCTAATATATATACTATGTATTTTATGGGTGTGAAAAAAAGTTTTTTTAAAGAGGATGATGGTAATGCTTTCTCTGTCTACAGCTCAAATGAGAAACATTAGCTTCACTTTACTAGGCACTTACTATGAGCTAAGCCCTTGATCTACATTTCTCCCGTATTCAGCACAGTAATACGGTGAGAGAGCAGATACCGTCCAGGCTGGGCACAACCGGCTGGGGCCCCTGGCAAAGCCCCATGGGGGCACCGGGGGTGCCCGTCATAAGCAGTAATCCCTTCTGCCTTCCCACAGGTGTTGAAGTCCACAGGAGATGTGGCCGGAGGCAGGGCCCTGTATGAGGGGTACGCGGCGGTCACTGATGCGCCCCCTGAGTGCTTCCTCACCCTCAGGGACACAGTGCTGCTCCGCAAGGAATCTCGGAAGCTCATCGTTCAGCCCAACACTCGCCTTGAAGGTAATGGACTCCCCAGCCCCCTCTGATGGACAAAGGAGGCCTGGAACCCATCCCTGGGCTCAGGAAAGTCTCCCTAGGGTGACTCCTGCCTCTCTCCCTCCCTGCCCCAGGCCTCCCCATGCCAAATCCTAGGCCCCAAACCTTGGCATCTGTCACCACCACCCCACACACGCAGGGCTGTGCTGCTTATAACACAGCAACCGGAGGTTTGTGGAAGACCCACAGAGCAGGGGCTAGTGGAACAGACAGACCCCGGGCTTATGGGGAGGCCAGGCATGGTCCTGGGGAATCAGGCCTGTCGATGCCTGGGGATGAGGTGAGGGGGAGGCATGAGCTGGAACCCAGCAGGCTGGTGGAACCCAAAGGACAGTGTGACTCTGCAGAGCCCAGGAGAGAGATCACAGCCCCCTGAGCCCTCTCCCTTCTCAGGTGATGACTCTGTTTCCAGAAGCCCTGAGCCTGTCTCCACTGCACCTGTACCTGTTGTATTAGAGGCCCTTGCTGCATTCACTTTTCTCTCACGTCCTGACCTGTCTTTCCTGATGCTGGTCACGTGGGGCACCTAAGCAGGGGTGGTCCCACGCAGTGTCAGAGCTTCCGAGCTGCTCTGTGACCTTGTCTTCATCCATAGAGCAGTGTTGATTGTGTGCTGACCCTGCAGCAAACCTGAATTAGGGACTTCTTCCAGCTCTTACTGCTTTCCGTGGCTTCGCTCTTTTAAATCCTCACCACATTGGGGCGCCTGGGTGGCTCAGCGGGTTAAGTGTCTGCCTTTGGCTCAGGTCATGATCCCAGGGTCCTGGGATGGAGTCCCACATGGGAAGGGGGGGCTCTTTGCTCAGCGGGGAGCCTGCATCTCCCTCTGCCTGCTGCTCCCCCTGCTTGTGCTCTCTCTCTGACAAATAACATCTTCAATCAATCAATCAATCAATCAGTCAATCCTCACCAGAGGGGCACCCGGCTGGCTCAGTCAGTACACCATGCGACTCTTGATCTTGAGGTCGTGAGTTCAAGCCCCACATTGGGCATAGAGCTCACTTACAAAAATGAAATAAATCCTCACCATAACCCAATGAGGTAGTTACGGTTTACATTTTACAGTTAAGAAAACTGAGGCACAGAGACAAAATCGCTTGAGGCTTGCAGCTCTTTACTGGAGGAGCCTAGAGTCAGATTAAGGGTGCTCCTCACTCCCACAGTCACGGGCAGTTGTGAAGGGTTAATGAAACAATGACCTTCTACTGGCGAGGAAAACATTTGAGAGGCCTATTTCCAACTCTTTGTGCTGCCCTCCAGAGGCCCCGGGGGATTTGGCCCTGACCCCTGGCAGGCCTCAGGGACCCCTCCTGGCTCACTGGCCTCCAGGCTCATGGCCTTTCCATTTCTCCAACCCCCTGAGCTCTCCCCACTCCCATAGGCTTGGCACTCACAGTTTCCTCTGCTGGGCACAGTCCTCCCCCAATCTTTGGTTGGTCCTTCCTGTCATTTTGGTCTGTGTTAAATGACACCTCCCGGGAGAGGCTGTCCCTGACCCCTCAACCTAAAGCAATCCCTTCATGCTCCATCCGTCGGCTATTTCCCCATCTTCCTTGCTTCCACGTTAGCAGGAACGGCCCATCCCCAGCAGGCAGCTAGCATAGGGCCTGGCACACAGGAGCTGCTCGATGCATGTCAAGTGAGTAAATGGACAAATCATGCTGGACACATAGTAAGTGCTCGTTACAATATCATCTCTTTGATTGTCCAGCCCTGTGTGGGCCCGTGGGGATGGAGAGGTGAATCAGACCCAGGCCCTTGCCTCAAGTAGCTCACAGTCCATCAGGAAGAAGACCTAGAGAAAAATGATCACACCCAGGGAACGTTAATAAGCATCCAAGAGGCCCAAATGGTGGTCTGAACACTTAGAGAAGGGAAGATCACATTCACCTTTGAGGGAATCAGGGAAGGTTCTGGGGAGGAAGTGGTTAAACTAAGCCTGAAGAGCAGGTGGGGTTTTCAAAGGTATGGTGGCAGTGGCGGTGGTGGTGGTGACGGCGATGATGGTGACGATGGTGAAGATGACGAGGAACTTGTGAGGACGTCTGTGTGCCAGTCACTGGGTAGAACTTCGCATGGATTAACTCCCAACAACCCCAGGAGGAAGTTATTGCCCCCTTTTTCAGGTAGAAACTGAGACACCGAGGGGCCATGTATTTGCCTGAGGTGAACAATTAGTGGGTGGCAGAACCAGGATTCGAACGTGTGCTGTCTGAACCCAGAGCCCGTGCTCTTAGCTACACCCCCGCCCCCACAGTGCCACAGAGCGCAGCAAGGCTCTCTGAGTGGGTAGAGCAGTGGAAGTAGGTTGGAGGGAAAGGCTTCCGGTGGGTGTTCAGGGGACCCTTGGAGCAGCCCATGAGTTAAATGGGTGCCCTTTTGGCTCTGCTGGGTGCTCGAGATAACGATGCTGGTGACTGCTGGCACTTGGTGAGCATTCACTCAGTGCGCTATTGCATCTAATCACTGCAGCTTCTTGAGAGAAGAGGTGCTGTGCTCACTCGCACTTTATAGCTGAGGAAAATGAGGCTTAGTGAGGTTGTGAAACTTGCCCAAGGTCCCACAGTAGACAGAGATGACGCAAGTGTTGGACCATAAGCTCCTGGACGCCAAAGACTGTTTAACCTAACATGGCACCAGAGTATACGCTTACTAAGTGAATGAATGATGAATGCAACAATTCACTGAATACTCCCCGTTTAATGCTTCCTTCTTCATAGGGTTATTCTAAGGATTGAATGAGATGATAAAACCCTGAGCGCAATATTTGGCACACAGTTGAAGAGCTCAGGAAGAGCTACCTGCTCCTATGATTATGATTGTGGTTATCTGCTTCCTATTAAGACCTTTTCCTGCTGCTTTTTCTCCTTCTCCCCAGGCTCAGAAGTGCAGCTTCTTGAGTATGAGGCCTCGGCTGCTGGCCTCATCCGATCCTTCTCCGAGCGCTTCCCAGAGGATGGGCCCGAGTTGGAGGAGGTCCTCACCCAGCTGGCGACAGCTGATGCCCGGTTCTGGAAGTCCCCCAGTGAGGCCCCGTCTGGCCAGGCTTGAGACAGATTTATGCAGCTCCTCCCCCAACTCCATCAAACCAGGGCTGCAAGTGGCCCCCTTCCCTGAGTGTGCTAGGGGAGGAGCGGGAGCTCGGACCTTGGTGCTACCTCAGCCGTGGGTGGTGACACTAACCCCTTCCATTTGTCGGCACTTCCCAGTTTACCGAGTGCTTCTCCGGTGTTCTCTCATTTGATCTGCACTGCCCTTGGTAGAGTGGGCAGGGCCCGGCTCCTTATCCTGCTTCCCAGATGAGGGCATGGAGTTCTGAGAAGTGACCTGTCTAGATGCTCCAGGACTCAGAACCTCTCCCAAGCCAGTGCTCTTCATGTATTACTTTTATAACCAGAAAATAAACATAAGAAACCACCACCATCTTTGCGATGTGTGCGAATCCTTGCCTTTGCCTCGCTTCTCATTTGCGCCCAGCAGGGTAATGGGGTCAAGGCCTGCGGAAGGGAAGGAAGGTCAGTTTTAGGTTCCCCTCTACAACAGCGTTTTGTCACCTCTACACGATGAGACACAGCCACAAGGAGGAACGTTGTACGATTTTTACAGTCCTCCTTTTCGGCATTTCCTGTATTTTAAAATACTCCAGGAACCTAAAAGCTGGAAACCCTCGATTTCAGTCAATCCTAGGATTTAATCTCTTAACCAACTGTGCTTTGTTTCTCTGAGCCCAGGCCTCTAGAATAAGATGGGAAGAAAGGACATAAACCCCTTTTCAGCCGAGTTAACCATGAAGAGGAAGAGGGTGTGGAATTCGTTTCACTGCTCAGAAACACTAGAGAGGCTGCTCTCCAGGCCAGAGGGTCCCACCAATAATACAGAGATTGCAGGGCCCAGAGGTTCCAGCTGGGAAGGAGCAAAGATAAATCCTACGAGCCGGGGTGAGGGATTGCGCCTCAGCAGGCAGAAACCCAACTAACAGGCCAGCATATTCTGCCTGCATGGTGGCCGCTTGGCCCGGGGCCGGAAAGCCGAGCGCCCGGAACCTTTCTACGCGCTCTTCCCAGCGCGCTTCCCAGAGCCCGGGCGCTTTTGGGCGTTGCGCGGCGGCCGGCGGGAGCCGGTTGCTAAGGCGACGCCTGCAAAGATGGCTGCTGCGTCTTCGTCCGATTCCGACAGCGGCAGAGCTGAGAGGTGAAGGCCGGGTCCTCGAGGCCTCTTTTCCTACAAATGTAAAGAGGGGGGCTGGGGCCCGGGATCTGGGCTCCTGCGCTTCTCAGAAAGCGCTGGCAGTCCTTGAAGGGATCTGAGGGTTCAAATAGGGAAACTGAGGCCCAAGGAGTGAATGAATGTGCGTGTGTGTGACTCGAGGTCACTCTGTGAGCCTCTGGTGGAGCCTGGACTTGGCCCCAGACGTCTGTACCCCCATTTCAGAACCCCCTACACACCTCACTCTCAGAGACTGGCTCCCGCAGTTTTCTTCCCCTCCCCTGGGACTCAGCCGCCTACTCTTCCCCTTCTCTCCCAGCAGTGAGGCCAGTTCGAAATGGCTGGACGCACACTACGACCCCATGGCCAACATCCACACCTTTTCCGCCTGCCTGGGTGAGTCTCTGGGAGCAGGAGATGGAGTCAAATAACGGTTCTGTAGCGAAGTCTCAAGGATTGGGAAACCCTGGCTTATGGCCCTTTTGTGTTTTCCAGCGCTGGCAGATTTGCACGGGGATGGGGAGTACAAGGTAAGCGTATCCCCCGGGGAGAAGGAGAACTGGGGCATGGGGGAGCATCAGAAGTGAAATGTCCTGATAGCTCCAAAGGAGTTCAGCATAATCTGGAACTCAGGTGTACCCTGAAAAAAGTACATTTCGTGTCAAATTTTATTTTTATATGGATGGTGAAGAGAACCTGTTGATTTCGTAAAACAGGTTGCAGGAAGGAAAGCAGAAGGAATGCTGCTGGCGATTCTACTAAGACAAAGCCTCTTAATTTTGTTAACTTGTAATTCTTTGCTGGAAGGACACGTCTCTTGGTTGGGGGTGGGGCATTGGAATCTGGAGAGAAAGTAGAAGGGAGGGAAGGGAGAGTTTTATGTTTATTCAAAGGGCATAGATTTTAAGATTAGCCACGAGCTGATAATTTTTGAAGCTGGATGCTGGGTATTGGGAGGTTCATTATATGAATCTCTCTGCTTTTGTATATGACTGAAACCTACCGTAGTAAAAAGGTTGAGTTTTAAGTTTAATTTAAAACACAAAGATAAATAAAATGTAAATAAATTAATTAATTCAAAAATTGGCAATTTGGAAAGCGACCAGCCTGCTGTGTGTCAGGCATTGTACAGGCACTAAGCTAAGAAATGAGTCAGCACACGGTTGGGAGGAGATGCAGACAATGGCCTTAGTTTATCCATGATATCGACTGACTACCTAGTGTGTGCTTGGCACTGGGTTTATAGCAGTGAAAGGTAGAGAAATCACAGCCTCAATAACATGAAGTATGAGATGCTTTTGTATAATAACTTTTTAAATAGCTAGTTTGTTGATTCCCAGCACCTAGCCGAGTACCGGGCACAAATTAGGGACTCAGTAAATACTTGCGGAGTAAACGTGTGGATACTAAAATCGAATATATGGAAAGTATGTGAGCAGCAAGGAGAGGATGATGAGATCTATCTGGAGGTACCAGGAGGCAGTAATATGTGAACTGGGTATTGAAGGATGAATGAAATGTATCAAGATGGTATGGAGGAGAGAAGGGGGAAGGCATCCCAGTCAGAGGGAACAGTACAAGTGGAGGCACAGAGGCTTAGAAGTTTGTAGCATATTTGGAAAGAGTAAATTTGGATTAGAAAGTGAAAACCATGGGGCGCCTGGGTGGCACAGCGGTTAAGCGTCTGCCTTCGGCTCAGGGCGTGATCCCGGTGTTATGGGATCGAGCCCCACATCAGGCTCCTCCGCTATGAGCCTGCTTCTTCCTCTCCCACTCCCCCTGCTTGTGTTCCTCCTCTCGCTGGCTGTCTCTATCTCTGTCAGATAAATAAATAAAATCTTAAAAAAAAAAAAAAAGAAAGTGAAAACCAATATAAAATAGTAGTTAAGACCACTGGCTTAGATTCAGACAAACCTAGATTCCAGCCCCAGCTCTACCACCTACTTGAGTGACTTTTACCTAACATCTCTGAGCCACAGCTTCCCCGTCTGTGAAATGGAGCTAATAATAGTACCTGTCTCATAAATTGTTGAAAGGATTAAATGAAAGGATGCATGTAGTTTCTGGTGTGGCTCCTGGCACACTGTGCGTTCTCAGAAGCCAGACATTCTTGGCAGCCCCCATTCTGGCTGGAGCATAGCATGGATGGGAAGGTGGTGGAAAACAAGCTGGAAACTAGATCAGAGAGGCCTTGGAAACCTTGCTTGAGAGAATGGGCTTGCATGGCAGCCGCAGTGGCTTGGAGGATGGATTAGAGGGTGGAAAAGAGGGACCGAGGAGCTTGATTCTCCTCTCTGTCCAGATACATCCTGCTCTGCATTTATGCTTGTGCTTCTTTGGCTCTGTTCCCAGTTGGAAGCCAGGCCTCAGAGGCCCAGAGAGGGGTTTCCAGCACCCCCACTGACCTCAGCCACTCTCCACTGTCCAGAATAGTGCCTGGCATGGAGCGGACTCTGAAAAGATGTTTACCGAATGAATAATGAAAACATCATCTGCCACCTAACTCCTCACTAGCACTCACCAGGTTCCGTAATTCATTACCTCATTGGATTTTCACTGCAAGGGTCATGAGTTAGATATTCCCGTTTTGTGGGTGGGAAGACTGAGGCTTAGCAAGTTTCATCAACTTTCCCAAGGTCACGCATCTTGCAAGCCTTATTGCAAAGTCTCCTTGCCCCCCACTTAGTGCACCAGTGTGGGAGTGAATGAGTGTGCACTAGTGAAAAGGCTAAGCCCAAGAAGGGAGTCAGTGGAGGGGTCTTTAGACCTTGAGCCTGGAGTAAGCCAGCCTCTTTCTACAGCTGGTGGTGGGGGACCTTGGCCCCGGTGGGCAGCATCCCCGCCTGAAGGTACTCAAAGGACCCACAGTGCTGACCGAAACTCCCTTACCTGCGCTGCCAGCTGCGGCTGCCACCTTCCTCATGGAGCAGCACGAGCCGCGGACGCCGGCTCTAGCACTCGCCTCAGGCCCTTGTGTGTATGTGTATAAGAATCTTCGGCCCTACTTCAAGTTCAGCCTGCCCCAGTTGCCTCCAAACCCCCTGGAACTAGATCTTTGGAACCAGGCCAAGGAGGTAAGTGATGTCGCGTATGGGAATAAGGCAAAAATGGCGGCCACTGAGTCATCCTCATTCCCTGCCTGACTCTGGAGCTCACAGGCTTACCTTTCTTCCTTGCTGTCATAGGACCGGATTGACCCCTTGACCCTGAAGGAGATGCTGGAAGGCATCCGGTGAGAGCCCACTTATCCCTTCATATGCCTCCCACCCGTCCCTCAATCCCCCAGCCCCTCCCCTTCATCCCAGTGCTCTCCGTCTGACGCCCAGGGTCCTGTTCCTCAACTAAATCTGCCATGATTGCCCCTCTCCTTTCAGGGAGAAGGCAGAGGTGCCTTTGTCTGTACAGTCACTCAGGTAAGGGCCCTGTGGAGGGCCAGGGCTCCCGAAGCTCCGGGGGGGGGGGGGAGGGGAGTGGCTAAGGAGTGGCCTGTGGGGGGAGGTAGCTCAGGCCTTGGAGGTGCCAGTTCTCTTGCGTGCAGGTTCTTACAGCTGGAGCTGAGTGAAATGGAGGCATTCGTGAGCCAGCACAAGTCCAAGTCCATCAAGCGGCAGGTAACGTCCCTTGTCTCTTTATCTCCCTGTAAAAAATACGGACAATTTTTTAAGAAGACAGTGTGACATCAGTGGTAGATTCTACAGCCAAACGTGACTAGTTTCACTTTGCAGTTTCTTTTCCAGCCCTGGCCACACATATACGGTCGCAAAGCTGCAGAGTTTTCTCTGTTTTCAGTTAGCAGCGGCAGCTTTGAATTGATATAGAGTTATATAACTTGACATGACTTTTATTGTCGTAAGAGTAAAGGTAACATATTTTCTCTTCATAAATATGCTTTATAATTTGCTTCCTTTGAATACACAACATTATATCTTGAGCATTTAAATAGTCTTTAAGAACTCCATTCTTAATGGCCCCTTAATTATTTCATTATTAGTTATTTCATTCATAGTTTATGTAACTGTTCACGTACATTGAATAAGAAATGTATCCCTTTTTATTCACTTCATATTTTTCTTAGCTATAATTTTAATGGTTTTACTGATGAACCTATTCATTAAACTCTGGTGGTTACTGACCTAGGGGCTGGTCCTCAGTCCAGTCCCAGGGCTGCTGGCTGCGTTTTAGAAAGCTTCATGGAAACCCTCCACTTCCTGTAGAAGCCACTTGAGCCAAAGGCACGGAACAACCAACGCATGCCCTGCTTTTTGGCTAGCCTTAGACCAATGCTGTTCTCTCCTGCTGATCAGCAGCTCACATCCAGAGTTACCAATATCTTCGAGTACTTACAAAATCATGAAGTGAATTCACTATTGCTTAAAAGAGGCGGTTTGGGGGAGGGAGGAAATCTTTCCAAGATATATATGTCATCATTATATAATTGGGAGCCATTACTATCCACGTTTCTGTAACCTTTCTCTTTCCACTAGGTATCGAGAATGATTCCTCTTTTTTAATCTTAAAGATAATCGCACAGTGAGCAGTTTTATCCAAAGAAATATTTTGGTCCTGCTAAATTATTTTCATAGGAGAAATTCCTAAAAAAGGGAACATCCTCTTCTCTTTTGTTTTTTCTCCAATCACAATCACAAAAGGAACATGTGCCCACTGTAGAAATTCTAGAAAAGCACAATGAAGAAGTTAAACATCCTCTGTGGTTTCATTGTCCAGAGATAACCAGTTTTTGTATTTATGAGTTTAGCCTTCCAACATGTTTTTTTATCCAGATTTTTTTTACACTCGGATTATACTAACATTTTACCTGTTTTTTTTCTCTTAATACATTAGAATTATTCTGCTTGTCATTGAATCTTTTAAAATGTGATTTTTCAAATGACTGCATGGTTTTTGATCAAATGGAAATTTGTAATTGACTTAAGCCTCTTTTTTAGAAAGTTAGGTTTGTGGCAATAAACACTTTTGTACATAAAACGTCTGTCACATCTCTGATACTCTTCCACCTCCTTTGCCCTCTTTCTTCCCTCCTTTGGTGTCCTGGGGGTGTCTGTGGGGATGGTGTGTGGGCACGCCCTTAGTGACTCCTGAAGTCCTTCTTCAGACAGTCATCACCACCATGACCACCTTAAAGAAGAACCTGGCTGACGAGGATGCCGTGTCCTGCCTGGTGCTGGGCACTGAGAACAAGGAGCTCCTGGTGCTGGACCCGGAGGCCTTCACCATTTTGGCCAAGGTCCGTGTGGGGCCTGGCCCTGGGCACAGCTAGGGCCCCGGCTGCATTCCCTCCCTCTATTCCCCCACATCTCCTGCCCGTAGTTCTTGGTAGTACATGTTGTAGAAAACTTATAAGTTATGTAGATAAGCGTAAAGAAAAAAGTATATATCCAAGAAAATACCACCACCCATAATATCTACCATTAAAGTTTTGGTGTGTCTTTCCAGAATTTTCATATTGAGACACAGATATATAACTTATAAATATATTTTTTTACAAAAATGACTTAGCGGTAGAGGATCACGTAACCTGTTCTTTTTCACATAATAGTAGCCCATCAATGTCTGTCTATATCTATACAGAAAACCACATCAGCCTTTTTTTTCCTTTGTGAGAGAGCATGAGCAGGGGAGGGGCAGAGGGAGAGGGAGAGAGAGAATCTTAAGTAGGCCCCATGCTCAGCACAGAGCCTGACCCAGGTCTCAGTCTCACCACCCTGAGATCCTGACCTGAGCCCAAATCAAGAGTTGGACACTGAACCGACTGAGCCAGCCAGGCGCCCCCACATCAGCCTTTTTAAAGGCCACATGATATCCATTATATAAATATATTATGATTTATTTACCTTATCACTTATTGCATGTTTAAGTTGTTTTCGGTTTTCACGATTATTAACACCCCTGCAGTAAACTTCCTTGCCCAAACATCTGTCCATCCTCAGCTAAATACTTCTTCAGGATGCATTCCTAGAGGTGGCATAGTTTAGTGGAAGGGGATAGACTTAAAGGCTTTTGCTACATGTTGCTGAGTTTCCCTCCAGAAAAAATTGAACACGTTCAAACTATGACCCACAGTGAGTGAGGAGATTGGGAATTCAGACAAGGAACGAACTCAGAGGAGTTACTTCAAGGTAAGGAAGGACCGGGGCACCAGAAAAATTGAGATGTTTGAACCTCTCCTTTGCAGATGAGCTTACCCAGCGTCCCTGTCTTCCTGGAGGTTTCCGGCCAGTTCGACGTAGAGTTCCGGCTTGCCGCTGCCTGCCGCAATGGGAACATCTATATCCTGAGACGGTAGCCGCATCGTGGTCTCGGGGCCAGCAAGAACATCTCAGAACCCGGGTGGTTTTAGTAGGGGCTTTGGAGCTGGTATTCAGGCATGGGAAGAGCTGGGAACTTCATAGAGAAGGCTGAGCTCGTGTGCGTAGGGGGCCATCTGGAGGCTTGTGTGACGGGGACTGGCAAAGTGAGAGACTGGGCGGGGTGGCTGTAACACGTGAGCAGTGCAGTCAGATGGGAAGAAGTAAAAATAGCCTCCCGTTTGCTGCATGGCTTTATGGGTGTGTAACACTTCTTGACGCATTAGGGTTGATACTCTTTACAACATTCATCTTCTAATTCACGAAATATCTTCGAGCACCCGCTATGTATTAAGCATTATATAAGGTATCGGGCATGTGCTGATGTATTGTTAAATGGTATAAACATTGTCCCTGCATGCTTTGGAGGAAAAATACCAGCTCAATGGGAAAAAATAACAGGGCCAGGGTGATCAGTGAACACCTGTCTGTGGAGATAATGTGGAAGGTTAAGGAGCCAGTTGTTCTAAAAGTGGGGAAGAAGTGTTGCAGGCAGAGAAAACTTGAGCAAATTCAAGATGGGAAGGACACTGGCGTGTGCTCCTCAAGCTTGATGGGCAAGGAGGAGGGCGGAAGGAGGTGTGTGGGGACCAGGTCTGGCTCAGGCATGGCCTGTTAGGACACGGTAAGGATTTAGAATTTGAAAACAATTTGGGGGTTTTAATCAGAAGAATGATGTGAGCCATTTATATTTTTAAGAGATTGCTCTGCTGGGTGGAGAGTAGATTGGAAGGAGGCCCAGAGACCAGAGGGAGGCTCTCAGATGGGATATAATCATCAGACGTGGAAAGGAAGAAAGCGGAGCCATAGCTTGTGATTTGTAGACAAGGATTACCCCTTCTTTCTAGATAAGAGAAACTGAGATTTAGAAGCCAGGAAACTGAAAACAGTGCATTTCCAGAGCAGACTTCTCATGCATTTCTGATGAGTTGCTAAACTGCCTAAGTCTGCTAGCGCCTCGTCTAGCCTACGGTATACTCACTGTCAACCATTCAATGCCAGGTTCTCACACAAGTCACTGCAGTAAAGGCAGCAGGGAGACCGGGAAAGAAAACACACTTCGTGTTATCCAAGGTCACACAGGGGCTAAGTGGTAACGGTGAAAATAGTACTATGGCCATCTGCTTTTGGGCCAGGATTCCTTCTGGGATAGTTTGTGGGGCTTAGAAAGAGGAGGGTCAGCCAGGGAAGGAGAGAAGGTTTCTCTGGGGCTTGGAGAGTATGTCTTTATTCCACAGAGACTCTAGGCGCCCCAAGTACTGCATCGAGCTGAGCGCCCAGCCTGTGGGGCTTGTCCGGGTACACAAGGTCCTGGTGGTGGGCAGCACCCAAGAGAGCCTGCATGGCTTCACCCACAAGGTATGGCTCCCGGACAAGCATCATCCCTCACCCCGTCCACATATGTCTCCCTGGTTCCCCTTTAGCAAGGGATTCCTTCTGGCGTCCCTTTCCCTGCAACTCTAGCCACCCCTTCTTTCCATGCCGTGCCCTGAACCCTCCCAGGGTAAGAAGCTGTGGACGGTGCAGATGCCAGCAGCCATCCTGACCATGAACCTCCTGGAGCAGCGCTCGCGGGGCCTGCAGGCCGTCATGGCTGGGCTGGCCAATGGAGAAGTCCGCATTTACCATGATAAGGCCCTGCTCAATGTCATCCGCACCCCGGTGAGCTGCTCGCTTTTCTTTGCCCCCCATTCCCACCTCTGGGGCTTCTTAGCTGCCTCTCCTGATCCCACTCCACCTGATAACCTTGACTTTTGATATATATATTTTTAAGATTTTATTTATTTATTTGAGAGAGAAAGCACAAGCATGAGCAGAGGCGGGGGGGCAGAGCAGGGGAGAGGAGGAGGGAGAAGCAGACTCCCCGATGAGCAGGGAGCCCGGTGCAGGGCTTGATCCCAGGACCTCGAGATCATGACCTGAGCTGAAGGCAGATGCTTAACGACTGAGTTAGCCGGGTGTCCCTTGATGTATTTCAGAAACATTTGTTGAGCACCTCATAAGCACAACTCACTGTATTGTGGGGGATAAAACGATGTCTAAATCCTGCCTTCAGGGAATTTATAATCTAAGGTGACAGCCAACCAGAGACACAACTAATTGAAATACAAGCGAGACTAGAGCAGAGCAGAGTACTGACAAAGCCCAGAGGGCGCCTGGTGACTGGGGGTGGTGGTGGTGGATAGATGGGGGTGGAACTCACAAGTCATTTCTCAGAGCAAGTGACAATTCTACTGGGCCTCGAAACAGTTTGCCAAGTGAATACATAGAGGAAGAACATTCCAGACTGGAAACAGCATGAGCAAAGGCTGAGAGGCAGGAGTATTCTTGATTAAGGAATCCAGGTGGCTTGATGAGTTTGGACCAGTTTTTCAAACACTAAGTTGTGAGTCATTAAATTAATTTCATCAGTCACAACCAGCAACAGAAGAAAGAAAGCTCAGAGTATATCACATGTGAAACTTGGTGTATGTATGTATAAAGTGTCCTATGTCACAGTATCAAGTTTGAAAGCAGCTGGTTTGGCCCGCAGGCTGTTGGGGGACAGGTGAGGTGGGGTTTGGGGGATCGGTAGAGGAGAACAGAAAAGGCGGGTTGGAGTCAGATATGGAAGGCCTTAAATTGTTCTAACAAGGAGGACAAAAGCCACTGGAAGTTTTTTGGCAGAAAACAGACATGATCATGTTTGTATTTTGAAAAGCAGCAATGTGAAGGACGGACGGGGGAGAAACACTAGGCTGGGGGCCTCTTAGAAAGCTGAGCCCAGGGGCGCCTGGGTGGCTCAGTCGTTAAGCATCTGCCTTCGGCTCAGGGCGTGATCCCAGGACCCTGGGATCGAGCCCGGCATCGGGCTCCCTGCTCCGCTGGGAGCCTGCTTGTTCCTCTCCCACTCCCCCTGCTTGTGTTCCCTCTCTCGCTGGCTGTCTCTCTCTCTGTCAAATAAATAAATAAAATCTTTAAAAAAAAAAAACAAAAAACGAAAGCTGACCCCAGAAGCCCGGTGGCATTCATTCTGGAGCTGTGGCCGTGGCAGGTTGGAAGGCAGATGAGAAATACAGGGAATATTTAAGAGGCAGCATTGCCCCAGGCCTTCCCTCACATCTCTTTATTATATCATATCCGGGGTCTCCCAACCTTATCACCCCATCCCAGACTTGCTCTCCTTTCCAAGATATTTTCCCCCCTAAACTCTGGTGTCTCCATCCTAGGATGCAGTGACCAGCCTTTGCTTTGGCCGCTATGGGCGGGAAGATAACACCCTCATCATGACTACGCGGGGTGAGCGGACTCAGACCTGGCAGGGGTTTTAGAGTTAGGCGCCAAGGTGACAGGCCAGATCCTGGGAAGGAGGGGGTGGATGTGAAGCACAGGCAGGCCTGGCTTTGGAAAGCAAGGCCTGCGGACACATGTCCTGTCTGGGGCTGGCTCGTCAGCACTGTGATTGTGCTGCTGACGGGCCAGTGTCTCCAGGTCCCCCGAGTCTCCTCAGAGCCTGCCACGATGCCAGGAACATCACAGTCGATAAGTGACTGCTGAGTGAATGAATGAATGAATGAATGGTAGGACATTGTTAAGACACACTTTATTCTTTCTAGAAGCCCAGAATCTCAGCGAGAAGACAGACGTGGACAGAAATGGCTCTATCTGAGGCAGATTGTTTGGGGAGGACAGACGGGAATGTTGGGTAGAAATGGGAAGGACAAATCCGTTTCTGTCTGTCCGCTCCCCCAGGCGCTGGCCTGATCATCAAGATCCTGAAGCGTACAGCAGTGTTTGTGGAAGCGGGAGGTGAGGCGGGCCCCCCACCAGCCCAGGCGATGAAACTCAGTGTGCCCCGAAAGACCCGGCTTTATGTGGATCAGACGCTGCGAGAGCGGGAGGCTGGCACCGGTGAGACTCAGACCAGGTCCTTCCTCTTCCTTCTCCGTGGTTCTGAAGCAGCGAGAACCGGGTGAACCCGCTTAGGTGCCCTAAGCACTGGGAGACCTGGGCAGCCAGGCAGGTCTCCTGCCTCTGGAAGTCCAGAGACAGCCCAGGAGGTACACTCTGCCTACAACACCTGCCTCAGGGCGGAAGATGCTGTGGGTGAGGTCCCTGTAAACGCAGAGGAGAGAACAGTTGCTTCTAGATGAGGAATTCTTATGAGAGAAATAGAATTGGACCAGGGTTCTTCCTTTTCCTACTTGTTTTTTCCTGCTCTTGCGCTCACTCTTCCATTTATTCACTACCTGTGATTATGCCACGCCTTCTGCCAGGTGCGTTGAAATAGGCTGTGCCCACCGGAGGAGCTCAGTCTCCCGTGCTAACTTCATGTTGCATGACAGGTGTAGAAGAGTCTCTGCAAAGAGGTCTCTGGTGAGGCTCACAGACGATTTCGCAGTGAGGAAGTTGGCCCGGGAGCCTGGGAGAGGCTTCAGAGAGAGGTGACATTGGACTTTGCCCTGAAATGATTACAAGTCCACCAGCCAAAAAGGGGTGGGGAGGGGAGATTCAGGCCGAGGTGTGAGTAGAGAGGCACAGGACCCTACCTGGATCCTAGCAACAGCTGCCATGTAGTCACAGGCGCCGTGCGGGAAGGCCGGGTGGCCAGAGCAGAAGCTGGCAAGGCAGGTCACAGCTGGCTCCAGAGGGGCCTGGAATGCAAAGCTGAGACATTTGGTTGATTCTAGGTGGTGGGGGCTGGGAAAGATGTCAAACAGAAAAATACAGTAACTCAGCCAGCTCTGTTTCATAAAGGGACCTTGCTTGTACTTTTAAGGGATAAATTAGAGGATAAAAGAGCTAGCCGGCTATTGTAGCCTAGAGAATCCAAGAGAAGCAATTGAAACATTTGAGAAATAATTAGGAAGTTCCCTACGGTGACCAAATGTAAAATATACCAAAAAATCAATAACTTGGTATATACTGCTGGTAACCAGTCAGAAAATATAATGCAAAATTTCCATTCACAATAGCAACAAAATCCATAGAAGTAAATTTAACAAGAAAAATGGCAGTCTAAGAAAGAAAGTTACAAAACTCTCCAGGACATAAAAGACCACCCGAATATTTCAATGATGAGACTTCCCAAGTCTCAGGTAGCAAGATCTAATGCGTTAAAGCTGTTGATTAATTAATTAACAGCTTCTAAAATTAACGTAGGAACATAGCAGTGTTACAGGGAAAATCCCAATAGGGTTTACTTTGAGGACTTGACCAGTTGATTCTAAGAGTAAATCTAAGAAATTGGGGGTGGAGGGTTTAAGAACGAGGGGACCTGGCCGGTCAGCAGAATGATCTATGAAGCTGTAGGGATTGGCAGCTGTGGTAGGACTACAGAAACCGCCACCGACCCGGGCACATCTAGAAAGTTTCAAAACAGACCTCCTCCATGTGGAAGGTCCGTGTGTTAAAGGTGTCACTTTAGATTAGTGGGGAGAGGAGAGACTGTCCAAAAAGCATCATTAGGACAACTTGCTTCTTGAAAAACAAAACAGAACTCTACTTCAAACCAAACACAAATGTTCATTCTGAATAAATTAAAAATGTAAAAGTACCAGAGGAAAAAAGAAAGATTAATGGATGGGGTACCATAAAGACGTAAAACTCCTGAGTGGCAGAAGCCACTTACACAAGGAAGGGAGCAAGAACGGCCTGGGAAACCAGCGTGCGAAGTCTGGAAGAGTCCCAGAGGGAACGGAGGGGGCGTGGGCTCTGGAGACAGCCTTGAGGAAGAGGCCTCAGGCCTTGGCATTGACTAGCCGTGAGGGCAGAACCAGGGTAACTCGGTGGATGGGGATGTGGTGACGGAGGTAAGGAGATGAGTGGGTCTCTGCAGTGCTGAGTGTGAGGTGTTGGTGGGACGTCCGGGTGGAGGTGACGATCACGCAGTTAGAAGCAGGAGGCGGGCCCAGGCATGAGTTGCCGGAGTCACAGCACGCAGTGTTGCGAGTGGATGCGGGCCGGGCCTGAGCGGGACACTGCAGACTCGGTAGAGACGAGTCCCCATGCTCAGGAGCCCGAGGTGGTTCCTCACTGGGGCGCTCACGCTGGGGCAGGGCATCAACTGTCCAGAGGAGGAGGATGGAGGACAAGACTCAAGGGAATACCGGCCCTGAAGGCAGAATCGCAGGAGCCGCCCAGGAGACTGGGACTGTGCGTGCAGGCAGCGCGGTGGTAGGAAATCAGGAAGGAGGGGGCAGCGTGTGGCCCACAGCGTCCTGTGTCACTGGAAGCCAGGCTGTTGTACCTCCCTCCTCCCTTTCCCCATGTTCCCCGCCCCCGCCGACCCGGCCTTCCTCTTGCGTGTCTGAGCAGCTGCCCACGCAGGACACCCCTCTCCCCCGCCTCTGCCCCCTCCTGCCCTCCTGCCCTCCAGCACCAGCCCTTTGTGCCCCTCTCCTCAGCCATGCACCGGACCTTCCAGACTGACCTCTACCTCCTGCGCCTGCGGGCCGCCCGTGCCTATGTGCAGGCCCTCGAGTCCAGCCTGAACCCTGTGTCTGTGACGGCCCGGGAGCCCCTCAAGCTGCACGCTGTGGTGAGTGAACACCCGTGTGGGGGGAGTCAGGCCACCTCAGGGCCAGAGGGCCAGAGGTCAAGGGTGAGTAGGAACCCCTCAGCCCCAGAGCTAATTCTGTGCCCACTAGGCCTTGTGCCTGCTTCTCACCTCCGTAGGCCCAGAGACCAAGTCTCTGTCTTCCTGCAAGAGGGTGCCCTGTCTCCTCCTCTCTGCTGCGCTGCCTCTTCCCCTCAGCCGGCCGCAGAGTGGGCCATACTCCCCGGCTCCCTTGGCCTCAGACAAGCCCCCAGATTCGGGGCAGGGCATGCAAGTAGTCACCTTGGGACGTTTCTTCCCAGGACCGGAGGGGCTCTGACAGCTATGGTACGAGGAAGAAAGCTGTTCATTTCAGTAACCACAGGCAGCCTGAGGTGTTAGGACAGCCTGGTACAGGGAAGGGAAGTCCTGAGACTTGCCCGCACATGGGAGGAGGAGCCCCTGCATTCAGACACACGTGACCGCAAGGTCGTCTGGCCTCTGGCCCGTGCTAAATGGGTCCCGGAGGTGCGCTGTCTGACCCAACTGGGTTTCCGATTTCTCTTTCCCTAAAGGAAGTGCATAGATAGAGGAAGAGGCTGCAGAGCAACTGAGGCTAAGAGGGAGGAAAATGGAGTCATTGTGGCCACCACAGGACGAGAGTGGCTGTGGGGAGAGCCTGGGAAGACAGGGGCAGGGACAGTGGTGAGGCCACAGGTGAGGCCACAGCTTGCGTCCTCAGGCCAGCTCTGCCTCTGACCAGCTTGCTGAGTGGCCTGCATCAAGCCGCTTCCCCTCTCTGGGCCTCTGCGGATCTCCATGCAAACAGGAGCCGGCCTTCTGGGCTTCCGAGGGGCCTCTTGATGGGGGGCAGGACTGTGCGTTAGAGCAGTTGGAAGAAGGTGATGCGAGGACATTGATGAGAAAGCCAGAGGGCAGGGCCAGGGCATATCGGATTCAGTGCCCGGGGCTACTGGTCCTAAGGGCTTTCTCCACCTGCCCCACTGTCTCCACAGGTTCAGGGCCTGGGCCCCACCTTTAAGCTCACACTTCACCTGCAGAACACCTCAGCAGCCCGACCCATCCTGGGGCTGCTGGTCTGCTTCCTGTACAACGAGGTGCTCTATGCCCTGCCCCGGGCCTTCTTCAAGGTACTGGGCCCGCCTCACGCCTCACTGAGACATGGCGTGAGAAAGACCAGCCGGGACCTGAGGAGGTGCCCGCAGAGCCTGAGCAGATCGGTGGTGAGGGAGCTGGCAGGTGGCTGCAGCCACAGACCAGGCTAGGGCATGGCAGCGACCTCTGGGGAGAATGCCCAAGACCTGCCTTGCTGCTTTTCTCCCAGCCTGAGAGAGGTCTCGGGGAGCCACACAGAAGGTTCTGGGAGAGCAGCTACAGTCGGGCTCCCACCTGTGCCTCTCTCAGAAGCCTGTTGGTGCTGGGATCCCAGAGCCCATCCTGCCTCACAGCCATGCCTGCGGTGGGAATGGGAGCTGCTCTCTGCCCCAAGGAGAATTTTCCACAGTGAAGGGCCTGCTTTCCCGCCAGGTCCAGACTGAGCCTAAGTTGGGAGGACCAGAAACTGAGAAAGACTCTGGCACTTGGTTGGGAGTCAAGAGGTCTGGGTTTAATCCTGGGCACACATGTGGTCCTGGAGCGTCCGCTCCCCTCACTGAACACGCATGCCCCGTGATTGGGCCTGTCAGCCCTGCCCGCCCTGCCAGGGTACACCGAATTCAGCTTCTGTAGCAGGCGGGAGAGTGCCCTGGAATCTGCCGAACACTGTCCAGGCATGAGGGCTGATTTCCTTACCGCTTTGTGCCCGAACTCAGGTCCCCTTGCTGGTGCCAGGACTCAGCTACCCCCTGGAGACCTTTGTGGAGAGTCTCAATGACAAGGGCATCTCAGACATTATCAAGGTAGGTGGCCCATTGGTAGTCCATGGGGAGGACAGTGAGAGTGAGGGGGACAAGGCTCAGATACGAGGTATCTGCAGCCTCCCCAGCCCCTCTGACAGAGCCCTGGTGACTGGAGCCAGCGTGACCAGGCCAGGCTTGTGTTTGCAGGGAGCAGGGAGGAAAAGGGACCTGCCCCCACTGCCATGGGCACTTCCTCTGTAGGTGCTGGTGCTTCGTGAAGGCCAGAGCGCACCCCTGCTGAGTGCCCATATCAACATGCCTGTGAGCGAGGGCCTGGCAGCCACCTGACCCCTGGACTGGTGTCGAAGCCCCTGCAGAATCAGGACCAGGAAGATCCAGCCCCTTGCACTGAGCTGGGCAGAGTCAGTGGCCCCAGGCCCGTTCCCCAAGCTGCAGTGTGTTGAGGCCACAGTTTCCTTCTCCTCTCCTAAGTGTCTCCTTTCTCACCACCCTGACTGCTGGGTGACCTATAGAAGCAGGTCAGTGAATACCCAGGAGGCTCAGCTCCTTCCCCCTCAGGAAATCCCAGGCATTTGCCCACTGGACTTCTCTGCTCCTCTATGCTCCCCACTTCCCTCCAGAAAACACACCCAGGTCTGAAGGAAGATCTTTGAAGTGGTTAAGGTGAGATGAGGGGCATCGGCCCAGCCTTCTCCTTTGCTGCTTTCTGTAGGCACATTACTTGTGTTGCTACAGGCCCAGGCCAGAACTGGCTACGGCCTGACCTGGGAGCCTCAGAGGCTTTTCTTGGGTAAGACTGAGCCCCCTGTTGCTGCCTGGGGTTCCAGAGGCTTGGCTGATGCTTGCTCAGCTTACATGCAAAACTCATGCTCTGATCGCTCCTTGTGAGCTAAACAGGGGCCCCCCTCTTTCTATTCAGGGGGCCCAAGGAGTAGCTGCCTCCCCACAGGCGGCTTTCCTGAAATTTGGGCTCAACCGAGGTCTCAGGCCTGTGATGCTCCATGAAGATAGCAAAGGGAGGAACCAGTGCCAGGAAGGCAGAGTGCCCGTGCAGGGAGCTGGTGACCTGAGCCCCCGGCAGGCTTCTGAAGACCACACAGCTGCTGCCCCAGACATGGATGGTCATGTCCATCCAGAAAGGGTGCCCGGGAGAGGAAGGCTCAGAGCAGAGGTGGGGCTGGGTGCACAGGAGAAGTGTTTCTGGAATCCCGGGAAGGTGGCACGGGAGGCGGAAGCCCAGAATGGCTCCTCTATGCCCTGGAGCGCAGATCAGTCACATAGTGGGAAGTTCACTGGGCAGTGGCCATAGTGTGAGAGAATGAGCTGGAAAGGCGTGGACCGGAGGCGTTGAGTGAGGCTTAACTCCGAGGGAAGGCACATGTTTAGACCACAAGGACCAGAGACCCACAGTCCTGGCCCTCAGTGCCTCCTGGAGCCCTGGCCAGTCTGCCTGGCCCACCTCTCAGCCCTCTGTTAGGCTGGTGCTACCAGGGCCACCCTGAGCCACTTGTGAGCCAGGAAGCCTGCTCCTTGAGGACCTGTGTCTTCCTCTGTCTGACCAGGTGCAGCCTAGCGTGCGGTAGGAATCTCAGGCTTGTAGGAAGTAACCAAATCCTTCTGGGCCAGTTTCTCCACATGTAAAATGAGGGAGTTTGACTAGATTCAGCTCTAGCATCCTGTGAGCTTGGCAGCCCCTCTAGAGGAAATGAGGAGTCAACTCCAGAAAGCAGATACTTGATAGGAGTAACTGCAGAGCTTTGGGCTTGATACCAAGGGCCCCCACCTAACTGCCGTGGCCAGGCAATAGCCTCTGTGTCCAGGACACCAGTGAGGGATTGAGGTGACACAGCTCACAGCCCGCCCCCTAACCCTTCCAAGGCATGCATTCTGGGGCCAGGTTAAGAGAAGCATGGGGTGGGGTACGTGGGTGGCTCAGTTGGTTGAGCGTCTTACTCTTGATCTCAGCTCAGGTCTTGATCTTGGGGTGGTGAGTTCACGCCCCGCGCTGGGCTCCACGCTGGGTGTGGAACCTACTTAAAAAAAGAGAGCGTGGGGTCTGGACCAAAGAAAGAGCCCATCCCGCTCCTCTGTGCACAGTCTGGCCACTCGCAGACGTAGCTCAGTTGGATCAGAACGGGGAAGGGTCTAGATCAGGCCAAGTGAGGCACAGTTGGGACAAGCAGGAGGTTTAACCCGGAAATGGAAAGATAAGTACAGGCAGGGTCACCGTCAGTCGGAGAGATTTCAACTTAACCCGGAGAACTTCCTGAGAGAGCTTATCAGAGATGGAAAGGCCTCCCCCAGAAGGTCTTAGCCCTTCGTCACTGGGCCTGGGCTCTCTCCTCACACGGTTGCGTGCTGGGCCACGTGACCAAAGACTCTCTTCTACCCCAATCAAGTGATGACTGTGTGAGCTTGGAACAAAAAGTCTGACCTGGATTCTGTTCGTAGCTATTCATGATGATGGAAGTGGAGAAACTTCCAGTGCCCAGCGCCTAATGGGAGTTTGTATGATGTGATAGGACATCCCTCCGTGAACTGTGTCGATGTGGACCCGTGTTCGTAGAGCAGCATGAAAGCAGAGACAGCGCCTGGTGCCCAGTGCCCTCGCTACGTAGAGCTTCAGGAGATTGTGGACATTAGGGATGAGGGGAGTTGGTATCTTTAAAAAGTATTTTTCTAAAAACATGGACCTACTTAGTACTATGGAGTTAGTTTATAACAAGAAAATAGCCTCTCCCCGTTCCCCGCTACGGCTCCCTTGCTAGAATCATTTTCAGTTCTCTTAGCTATTATTATTATTATTATTATTATTATTATTATTTCTTTTTTAGTAATTTCTGAGTCCATTGTGGGGCTTGAATTCACAACCCAAGATCGAGAGTCACATGCTGCACTGACTGAGCCAGCCAGGTTCCCCATTAGCTATTTATTTTAAAAATACGCTTCAGGACACGTGGGTGGTACAGCTGGTTAAGCATTCAGCTCTTGATTTTGGCTCAGGCCGTGATCTCAGGGTCAGGAGATTGAGCCCTGTGTCACGCTGAGTGAGGAGTCTGCTTTGGATTCTCTCCCGGGTGCCTGGGTGGCTCAGTTGGTTAAGCGTCTGCCTTCAGCTCGGGTCATGATTCTTGGGATTGAGCCCCACATCGGGCTCCCTGCTCGGGGGGGGGGGGGAGTCTGCTTCTCCCTCTGCTCCTCCCCCCACTTGTGCTCTCTTTCGCTCGCTCACTCTCAAATAAATAAAATCTTCAAAAAAAAGATTCTCTTCTCTCCCTCTACTCCTACTCTGCCCCCTGCTCATGCTGTAAGAAAAAATATGTATTTGCTTATACTACTCTTGCTTGATTTCTTGTTCTAGACACTATCTGTTGGCTCCCTGTTGTAACAGATGAGGCTTTAGCCCTCTTGTGACAGTACCTCGCTCCCTTCTTTCCCCAGTTTTTAGGTAAATCAATATTCACTGTTTAAATTGCTACTTATATTACTATGGGAAAGTCACTCACTGCAGAGTCAAAAATTGGGATATAATTAAATTACTTTTGAATTTTTCGTGGAGTTAAAAATTGCCTTTTTTTTTTCATTTGCTTAGTTTTCTGTATATACCAATTGTTAATTCTTCCCCTACCCAGTCTGACAGTTCCTCTTTTTTTTCTGGACAGTCTCCTTCTTCCCCTGCCTCAGTGAAGACTGTTTGCTCGCTAGAACTGCTTCAGAGCATTTCTCCTGACTAGGTCCTCTGATTCCTGGGCCCCACATTACCTTTCATAGTTCTTTTACTCCTCATCTGGTGAAGCGTATCCACAAGTACCTTCTCTAAAAAGTCAGTAGAGTTAAAATTTTTAAGACATGGTCTAAAAAAATCTTTATTACATTCATACATGTGTGATAGCAGGTCATAAAATTTGAAGTTGAAAATAATTTTCATGCAAGAAAAATCATTTTTAGGGCAGTATTCCCTTGTGTTCAAACTTTTGGTAATGCTGTTGAGAAGCTCCATGCCGTTTTTGCTCCTGACCTTCTCTTTCTCCGAGGTTCTGGAATGGCAGGACGTGTCTGTGTGTCATTATTTGTTGTGCTGTGGGGTGGAGATGTATATCCTTCACTTCCACAAAAATTTTGTTTTCTTGAGTGATTTCTTCCCATTTTCTCTGTTCTCTCTGGAAGTCTCATTAAACCCAGCACCTGATAAATGGTTAATTCCGGAAAGAACAGGATTGATCATATGTTTTTCTTCTCTCTTCTCTCATATTTTCTTTCTGTCCTATTTTCTGAGGGATTTTTATCTTTCAGCTCTTCTCTGGAACTGTTCTTAAAATTCCCTTATTTTAGGGGCACCTGGGTGGCGCAGTCGTTAAGCGTCTGTCTTCGGCTCAGGGCGTGATCCCGGCGTTCTGGGATCGAGCCCCACATCAGGCTCCTCCACTGGGAGCCTGCTTCTTCCTCTCCCACTCCCCCTGCTTGTGTTCCCTCTCTCTCGCTGGCTGTCTCTATCTCTGTCTAATAAATAAATAAATAAATAAATAAATATTTTTTAAAAATTTCCCTTATTTTAATTCTCAACTCTTTCTGTTCTCTGTTCAATCTTTAACGATAGTATCTTTTCAAAGACATGGTTGAGCCCAGCAAACCATCAGTCAACAACTGACCTCTATAGACTTACTTCAACAACAACAGAATATACATTTTTCTCAAGCTCACATGGAATAGTCACCAAAATAGACCACATTCTAGTCCATAAAATATGCCTTAACCAATTGAAAATAATTGAAATAATACATTGCTCTCAGGTCAAAATGGAATTAAACTAGAAGTCACTAACAGAAGGCTAGCTGGAGAACCCCCAAATACTTGGAAATGAAAGAACACACTTCTAAATAACACGAGTCAAAGAAGAAATCTCAAGAAAAATTTAAAAATCTTTTGAACTGAAAGAAAATGAAAACACAACTTACCAAATTTATGGGACACAGCAAAAGCAGTGCTTAAAGGGAAATGTATAGCATTGACTGCATGTTTTAGAAAAGAAGAAAGATCTAACAGCAATAATTTAAGTTTCCACCTTGGGAAATAAGAGCAAATTAAGTCCAAAGTAAGCAGGAAAAAAAAAAGAAAAGAAAAAAAAAGAATTAGAGCAGAAATCAATAAAATTGAAAACAGGAAATTAGTAGAGAAAATCAACAAAACCAAAAGCTGGTTCGTGGAAATCTCATCAAACCCAGCAGGGCAAATGCTTATCTCCAAGCCTAGTGTGAGGTAGAAGCAGGAGAAAAACGTCTTCTGAGAATTTTCACCCATAAGCCAGCCTTGAATAGGTTTACAACCTAAGCTGACAATACCTGGGGGTCCGAAAGACCCGGAGCTGAAAATTTAGCCTAAAGTGGTGTAGGATTCGTTTGTCACCAGGTGACTGAGAAACACATTTCCTCTCCGGAGGAATTTACTGTTGACCCGGTCTCAAAAACAATTCCCCTTGATAAAATGCCAAGAAATAGGAACTCACAGTCAAAACCTCCAAATTGCAAGAAATAAGACATTGTGAAGAGCAGGCTCCGTAAACAAGAGCCCACGTACTCAGGCCTCAAAGACTTAAAATATTGAAATTACCAAACAATGTAAGATGTGTCTTCAATATATTTAAAGAAAAAAACCTAAAATACAAGTAGAGAGCAAGAGAGGATATAAAATGACCAAGCAAATCTGAAAAAGAACCAAACAACTAGAAATGAGAATAAAATATTTGACGTGTAAAACTCATGGATGAATGGGCACAACCACTTAGAAAAGAAGAAAAAAAACCCAAACACCTCAATAGATTAGTTACAGCTGAAGAAAGACCTAACTGGAAGGCAGATCTGTAGAAATTAATCAGAATGCCAGAAACGGAGATAGAAATATGAGGATGAAGCAGGAAGGTCTCATCAGAGCTCCAGTAGGGACAGAGAAAATATGTGACGGTGCAACTAAGAATCTTCTAGAACTGATGAAAGACATCTACTCATAGAATCAGGAAACCCAAGGAATATCATGAGGGTAAATATAAAGAAAACCACACTTGTGCACATCACAGTAAACTACAGAATACCGAAGACAAAATTCCTAAAAGCACTGGAGACAAAAGTATCTTCAAAGCAAAAACAACAGATGACAGTTGACTAAACAGCAACAACGGAGACCAAAAGACAGAATGATATTCTTAACATACTGAGAGAAAATAACTGTTAACCTAGAATTTGTACCTAGCAAAAAGTGACTTTAAATATAAAGGGTAAAAAACTAAAAACTACAAAAGGTGAGACAAATGGAACACACAACATAAAGCGGGAGAAATATGCCCGAGAACGTTAGTCGCAATAAATATAAATGACCAGATGTTTTAACTGGAAGACAGTCTTGTCTAGATTTTAAAAAATCCCATCTATGGGGCGCCTGGTTGGCTCAGTCAGTTAAGCGTCTGCCTTTGGCTCAGGTCATGATCTCAGGGTCCTGGGATTGAGCCCCAAGTCAGGCTCCCTGCTCATCGGGGAGTCTGTTGCTCCCTCTCCCTCTGCCACTCCCTCCCCACAGTCATTCGCTCTCTCTCTAAAAATAAAATCTAACCAAAAAAGGCATGATCTTTTTGAGAAAAAGTATATAACTTTATTGAAAACATTTAACGGACACACCATGTTCATGAACTGAAAGATGCAATTTCAATTTCATATGGATGTTGATTTTTCCCAAACTGATCTATAGATTCAATTGGGTTTCATTCAAAATCTCAAAGGGATTTTTTTTTATTGGTGGAACTCGACAAGTGGATTCTAACATTCATATGGAAGAGCAAGGACCAAGAATAGATCTTCGTGAGTCATACAATAGGGGTGGGCAAGGTGGAAAAATTCACTGTGGTATAGTCCATGGCTCACTATCCAGCAAGGAGAAAGAATGCCCTACAGCTCTCCATGTTCTTCTGGATAAATCTCAGGAACATGATATTGAGTGAAAAGACAAGTCACAGAAGAATAAGCATGGTATGATTCCATTTATATAAAATTCAAAAGCACGCAAAACCAGTACAAACTTAGGTAACAGAATGACAAGGCAAAGCAAGGGAATGATTCAGACGCACATTGTTCTCCACCGGGGAGGGGCGCAGCTCGGGCTTCCAAGGAAGTGGTATCCACTTCTTAAATGGGGGGAGAGAGGGAGTTTATTTTATAAAGTTTCGTGCATCTCCTTACTATTTAATAAAAACGACAGAGAGCAGAGGAGGAAACAAGTCTACCAATGCTTGCATACAGCACACAGTGCCAGGCACACCACATTCCTAACCGTTAAGAACTAGCAACTGAACACACCTTTTGGGAAAACAAAGAAGTCCTAGCAGCCCAAAGCTTTGTGGGTACGGGCAGGGCCTGTCAGGATGGGCTTCTCTGAGGGTTCCTGGGTGACAAGCCTGCCATGTCACTGCATGACATCCCCTGACCCCCCCCCCCACCCCCAGCAGCATCTGTAGACTTTTTCACCCCATTTTTGGTCCAGCCCCTCACCCCCCACCCTCCCCTGAGACCCAAAGCTGCTTCGAATAGCCCCCACCTGTACCTCAGAGGGGTAGCTGCTTGGCTGCAAGGGGGCCTTGGGGGGAGGGGGAACCTAGCCGCTCCTCATACAGACTTCCGGTCCCTACTGTCAGTCCCAAGCCCTGCCTTCCATGGTGCCAGGAGAGTTCCAGAGCCTCTCCAGGGCTCTGTGGGGCAGGTTGGCTGCCTCTTGGCCCTCCCTCTAGGAATTAACTTCTAGTCTCTGCTAAGAAGAGGAAATGAGCCTCCATCCACTTCCCATCTTTCAGAACGTCATCAGGCTCTTCGGTCTACTCCTCTCTCCCTTCTATTTTCTTTATCCTTGTAAATTTATATCTGTTTTATGTCTTATCATTTTAGATTTTAAAAGGAAACAGAGGTAAACCTGCCACATTTGACTGAAAGTCTATTTACTATATTTAAATAACAACATATGACAGGTAGCTCCGGAAGAGTCCAGGGAGGAAGAGCTTAGCCTTCTGAGCACCTCCTGCAGGCCTCGAACGTCCCACCTGATTTCTCTGCCTCGACTCTGCTACTCACTTTCCTCAGTTGTGCAAGGGTGAAGAGAAAGCACAGAGATCTGGGTTCAAATCCTGACTCCTCCACTCACTGCTGCCATGATCTTACCATATCAACTCTCGTAATCGTTGCCCCGGTACCAGGTTAGCCAGACAGGCACAGTGAGTGCTTTGGAGACACTTCTAACTATAAAGCACTGAACCTGGGAAAGACTGTTGGGGATTCTCCTTCCCAGGATCACCACATACCGCCTTGGTCTGCTGGTGCCCCAGCCCCACCACACCAAAGCCACAGGAGGCAGAGCCCTGGCCCCTCAGCCCTCAGGCATTCTGTGGTTCCCATGCGTGACAATCAGAGGAAACCAGAAACAGCAGCCCGGGGGGCAACCATGAGGGACCAGGAACCCAGAAAGATGGAGGGAGGCTAAGAACCAAGTGGGTGCTTTATTAACCCGGCAAAGGGGTGACTAGGCTGGCCAAGCAGCCCCTTAGCAAACCGTCCACTCTACTCGGGGTCCAATAGAGGCAGAGTTGCAGGACCCAAGCCCTGGACACCGGAGTCCAAGCTGGGCAGAGGCAAGGCCAAGGATGGGACTGGAGTTGCCGAAAGGTATTAAGTACCAACCCACCTCCCCTCCTGAGGCCAGGGGTGGGCCCGAAAGGAGTTAGGAGCCCCCTCTCCTGCTACCCTCTCTCTGAACAGCTCCGGCTCTTCCTAGAATCAGGAAGCCACGAGGCCCACATCAGCTGCGGTCTGGAAGGTGATCCCATCCCCAGGCAACGGGGAGGCCAGGAAGGGCCAGAGCCAGACGAGGACCCAGCGGGGCCCCAGGGCCGCCTGCAAGTTGTGGCAAGGGCCCAGGTCATAAGAGTGCTGGCCCCGAGCCCACTCCCACGTGGTCTGGCCCCGCAGCAGCAGCATCCCGTGGAAGAGCAGCCCAGCCCCGCACAACAGTGCACCTGCCACACACGTGTCGGTCACAAAGGCCAGGGCAAACTGTGCCAGAGACACTCTGCCTGCAAGGAGAAAGCAAGAGGGTCAGGGGGCAGCCGTGGGCCCGGCCCTCCCAAAGCCCAGCTCCTGCCCCTCTCCCACTCCCTACCCTCCACCACGAAGCAGGGCTCGCTCCTCTGCTCAGCAAATGCTGAGCAGCTACTCCCGGGCGAGCCCAGGCCGGTGACCTGGGCAGACACAGCCCCCTGCCCCACATCCAACTTGCATTCATCACAAACTTGAGAGCACCTCCCACGTGCTAGACGCGGTGGCAGGCACAGGATGAACGTTGGATACCAGCTCTGACCTCAGGAGCTCACAGACAGTTAAGAGACCACTTCTCATGGGACGCCTGGGTGGCTCAGTCGGTTAAGTGTCTGCCTTTGGTTCAGGGCATGATCCTGGGGTCCTGGGATCGAGTCCCACATCAGGCTCCCTGCTCAGTTGGGAGCCTGCCACTCTCTCTGCCTGCCACTCTCCCGGCTTGTGCATTCTCTCTCTCTGACAAATACATACATAAAATATTAAAAAAGAGAGAAAGAGAGAGAGACCACTTCTCAGTTACTTTTACAGATGTGACGTGTGTTACAACGGGAAAGTGCAGCACCTTCTGGCCCACAGTAGGGGCCGTATCTGCTGAAAAAGGAACTACAGGCTGCCATGAAACATTCTGCTCAGTGAAAGAAGCCAGACACAAAGGTCACATATATGACGCCATTTACGTGAAATGTCCCAAACGCAAATCCATAGAGACAGACAGTAGATGAGTGGTTTCCAGGGGCTGGGGCTCAGGGAGGAATGGGGAGTGACTGCTCGATGGGTATAATGGGGTTTCTTTTTGGGGTGATGAAAATGTTCTGGAATTAGACAGGGGTGATGGTTGCACCACATTGTGAATGTACTAAATGCCACTGAACGAGAATACTAGGAAGTGGTTAAAATGATGAATTTCATGTTCTATGAATTCTACTTCATTAAAAAAGAGAAGCTATGTGGGGAAATGCCAAGCGGACTTGTTAGGAGGCTAAAGGAAGTGGATTTCATCTGTTTTAATTAAGTGACATCTCGGGTGGTATCTGAAGGAGGTATCTGGTAGGTGAAGAGGGGAGAAGACAGTCTGTTTGAAGGTCCTGAGGCAGGATGGAGAGGTGCCTGTGAGACGAGTATGTGGATGGTTCTGGAAGCTCAGGAGAGAAGCCCAGGCTGGACATGCAGATCTGCAGGTGGTTGGTGCACAGGCGGTTCCAAGACCCGCCAGAGTGTCGAGCGGGATGGGAGCAGCACCGTGACCTGAGCATCAGACCGGGTCCTTTGGGACTCGAACAAGAAAAGAGAGGGAAACCAAAAATTTAGGAGGAAACCCTGCAGTACGAGCTGCTGGAGACGCCCAGGGTACCGCCTTTCCAGGAGGTTGGAGGCCAGCAGTTTTATGAGGCAGAAAGGTCTCATGAAGCAAAGAGAACACAAAAGGGTCTTCTGGGCTTTGTGGGGACCAAGGCATTCTCCGGAGGAGGAGGGGGGCAGAAGCCAGTTTGAAGCACGTACAGGAGTGAGTGGGAGGTGAGGAAAAGCAGCCTATGACTCTGGGTAAATCCTTCAGGAGGCTTGGCTGGTAACAGAAGAGCCAGGAGGCAAGAGCTAGGGAAGAGGAGGATGTGGGGTGAAGAGAGGGTTTGTACAGGTGGGAAAACCTGAAGAAAGCCAGTGGAGGGACTGGCAGGAGGAGACGCAGGCCACGGTGAGGCTTCCAAGCAGGGAGGAAGGTCCAGACACCAGGAGAAGCTGGGGACAGTCAGCCTGGCTTCCGGATAGGAGGACGGAACATTCTGGATGTACTAACCATCTCATTTTCTCTGTGACAGATTTCAAGAGAGGTAGGGGCTTGGAGAACAGGAGAGTGGGAAGTTTGGAGCCGCAGTCATTAGGGGGAGCAAGCTTATGAGAAACCAGGATGGCCAGGCACGACTGAGGGCCTGTTGGGGTCAGCACCCATGAACATGGCATGGGACCAACTGCCACAGAGTACCAGCTCTCAGCAGCCAGCGGCAGACAGAGAGGACAGGAAGGCACCGTGGAAGGAAGACAGAGCCAAGAGGGTTGAGATGTTGGCAGGAGAACGGTAGAAATGAGGATTCTAAGCTGGATATCGGGCAGTGAAGAGTGAAGGTACTGACGGACAGAAAGGTGAGGGCCAGGAGCTCGCGGCGCAGGCGTCGGGGAGTGTAAGAGTGAGAGCTGGCTAGAAGGACAGGGGTGACTGGCTCATGGCGTGATTTAAGAAATGACACACTTTGGCTTCTGACAAGGTGTAGGGTGGATGTGGGAGTAGGTGAAGGAAGTCAAAGGGAGAGAAGGCCAAGAAGCCGAGCAACTGGGGCACTGAGTGGACGCCCGTGATTTCAACAGGCCCCGGGGCTTGAGAAGGCACTGGCCGCACAGGGGTGGGGTGCAGGGAGGTGCAGCTGGAGGGCTTGAATCTCAGTGGAAGCAGGGGGTCATCAAGCAGGCAGAGGAGGGCTGCTCAGGGAGCCAGTGTGGTCAGAGCAAGACATTGACAACCCACTGGGCCCCCCATGGCCTTCCCCCCACCCCTCGGGGCTGCAGGGAGGGGACCCTGGGACAGAGCTGGGCTTGGATAGCATTAGGAGACCCAGCAACCATTCAGAGTGGTCAGGGAGTTTAGTAACTGCAGGACAAGGTTACGGAGGGACTGTGGAGGGGTCAGGAGGAAGGAGTCAGGGCAGAGAAAGCATTTCGGCGGGGGGGGGGGGACAACAAAGAATATAAAAAATCAGTGGGGCTTTTATCTCGGGGAGGGGAGGGTGTCAGAAGGGGAATAAATGTGTCATCCAGAACATGGCCTCTCAGTCAGCCTCCTGATCCATCTTTTCACCTCCCAACTTCCAAAGACTGGAGTTTCCCTCTGCCTGTAACTTTCACTGGCTCCGTACCCTCCAGTCAAGTCAGGGCTCTCTCTGCATACCAGCATTCAGGGAGGGTCTCCACCATCCAGTCTGAACCTACTCCCTGCCCAACCTCCACGCCTGTGTTCAGGCTGCTCCCCTCACTTAGACTGCACCCCCACTTAGAATGCTCCCTCCCCATCCCAACCCCCCCCCAACTCCCACTAGTCCTTCCTTCTCTGCCAACACCTAGAATCTCTGCCTGATTCTCCTACAGCCAGAGCTCTGTACCTGTGTCAAGGCCCCATATTTACTGTACTGCACACCCAGTTGAATCCCAGGCTGCCCTCACCCCCCCATAAATGACACTGGAACTGGGTCTCCAGGACATTACCAGGCGAGCCAGCCAGAAATCCCATCCCCCACCAGAATGGCCCACTTTGCAAGGGCCTCGGCCTCTGCAGACGCCCCCTGAGCTCCCCACCTGTGAGCAGCATGAGCCAGGGCAGCAGGAGGAGGGCGGCGGTATGGAGGGGCGCGTGGGCTCGCAGGAGGGCTGACAGGGCAGGGCCCAGCAGCACGGAGACGTGGAGTAGGACGCCCGCAGCATGAAGCAAGAGGCAGAGGAAGGGCCGGTAGTTGCGGAATCCCACGCAGCGGCCCAGCAGGCGGCAGTGGTGATCCCGGCGAAGAATGCAGACGCGGCAGGCGGAGCAATGCCCACTGCGCGGCGGCACCTGGCTTTGGCACTGGTAGCAGTAACTGCAGGGAAGGAACCACAGCGTCAGTTCCGCCGGCAGCTCTGAGTGCCTCCTATCATGCCCGGTCGGCCTCTGAGCCCATCCTGGGGAAGCGGACACAGCCACTGCCCTCAATAAGCCTCAACTACATCATACATCCACGCAGGCCGAGCACCATTCCCTGGGCCCTTCCAGTTCCAGCCCTGCAGGTCCGACGGCTCTTGCCACTCAGATGTCCCAGTCCTCAGGCCTTTCTCTGGCCTCTAACATCGAGGAACAAACTTCTCACTTCCTCCGTGGCCACGACATTGGTCCAAATCACCATGAACTCTCTCCTGGATTACTGCATCGGACTCCTAACTCCTCTCCCCGATTGGTTCCAGCTTTGTTCCTCCTGGTATAGTCTCACCCCAGCAGCCAGTCTAATCCTTAAAAATCTAAGTCGTGCCCTCCTCCTCTACTCAAAACCCTACAATGGCTGTCCACCTCACTGCCAGTAAAAAGCAAAGCCTTCAATGTCCTCCAAGGTCTTTCTATCTCTCCCCTCTCTCTTCTCCCTCTCTCACTCCACACCAGCCACACCGGCCTTCTTGCTGTTCCGGGAACATGCAAGGCACATAACTGCCTCAGTCTTTGCACTGTCTGTTCCTTCTACCTGGAACACTCTCCCCCAGATTCCCACATGGCTAACTCCCCCACCTCCTTAAAGTCTTTGCTCAAATGCCTACCTTGACCACACTATTCAAAACCGCAACTTGAACACCCTTTACCCTGCTGTACTTCTTGTTTCCATACCACCACCATCTTCTAATATTCTACATAATTTCCTTATTTATTATACCTATAGCTTATCATCTGCCCCCTCCCCCACTGAAATCAGCTCCAGGAGGTCAGGAATCTATTTTATTGTATCTCCAGTGGCCGGAACAGTACCTTGCACACAGTAGGTGCTCATTAAATAATAAGCGAATGAATGGTATTTCTTCCGGATCTACCACCCCACGCTGTAAAAAAGTGTTCTGGCTCTAACAAGCGGATCCTATCGTAATCTGGTTCTAACATCTTCTGGTCCTAGAGCACCTCCCCCTGTCCAAGGCTCCTGCTCCCCCTCCCCCCGCCAAACCCCCAGATCCCGCGCCCCACTCACGCCCAGCCCTGGCCCAGACCGCGGCCGGCCAGCATCACGCCCCGGATGCTGGGGTCCGAGCGCAGGAAGAGCCCCACGTTGCCCAGCAGGTTGAGCAGCTGGAAGGCCGCCAGCACAAGCTGCAAGGCCCGAGCCAGGGGTCCCAGCGGGGGCGGCCCGGGACCCAGAACCAGCACGTAGGCCAACTCCAGGCCCACAGCCGCGGCCCACAGCGCGGTGAGCACGAGAGGCAGCCGCGCGGGCGCCCCCTCCGCGCTCCCCACCGCCCAGGGCTGCCCCATGGCCCGGACCCACCGGCTGCTGGATCCCGAGTACCCCGCCGCTTCCGTATTGGGGCGGGGATAGTGGCAGACGGACGTCTGCTAAGACCAATAGAAGCTCCGAAGGGAGTTTGGAGTCACAGGGAGCCGCCAATAGATGCAGACATGTGATTGGAAAGCCGCGTGAGCCACGGAGAAGCTTGGAATCCAGTTGGCGCTAGAGCTGGGTAGGGCAGCACGTTATAGCCACGCCCACCCGCGGAGCCCCCGCCCCTCCCGCGGAAGCCCCGCCCTCCGGTCTAGCTGTCTGGTTTGGAGGATTGAGTTGCAGTCTCGGTGGCGTCGGGGTTTCCCGGCTCAGCACATTTCCCCTCAGCCCCCAGCCGCCCCGATATTTATAGCCCTGGATCGGCTCATCCAGCTGGCCTGGAACCCCTCCCCATGCTCGAATGTCTCCATCACCCCAGAAAACATTCAAACAGGTCGGCGCCTCGGTGTTTCTGACTGTGAAATGGGGATAGGGCTCTGTTTCCCACCTGTGCGGCGCAGGGAGAGGGTCAGGAGGAGGCCTAAGGGGCAGCTTCTAGACCGGTCTACAGTGACTACTATTATCGTTATCTCCGTTGTACAGGTGAGAAGACAAGAGAGGGCCGTGGCTTTCCCACTGTCACACAGCGCCCAAGAGGCGGAGCCGGAACAGGGACCCCGAATCTCCGCCGTGGGATCCACTCCAGCCCCCCCAAATCCTGCAGTCCCCTGGTCCCAGGGCAACCTCTTGCCTGGTGCCGACCCGAGCGCCTTCGCCCCCATCCGGCCCCACCCTCCTCCCCCATATTTAGCGCGAATCCGATCCGGGGCTGGGCCGGGCGCTACTTAACGCGGCTCCGGTGTTCTGGAGAGCGCCGAGCGGAGCGGAGCCAGGAGCCCGAGCAAGATGATGATGGTTATGCAGCCCGAGGGTCTGCGGGTCGGGGAGGGGCCCTTCGTAGGCGGCAGAGGAGGCGGCGAGTACATGGAACAGGAGGAGGACTGGGACCGCGACCTACTGCTCGACCCCGCCTGGGAGAAGCAGCAGCGGAAAGTGAGTGCTCACCCATTTCCAGAGGGCAAAACTGAGGCCTGAGAAGCCGGGCAGTTTGTCCTTGGCAACTCAGCAAGTCGGGGGCAGAGCCCGTCTAGATCCAGAGCGCCACTCCCTAGCCCGGGCTCTGCCCATCTGTCCTCCGCTGTCTCCCAGAGCTGGTAGAGAGGGCTGGGAGCCCTCATGAGGGGTTTAGGATAACAAGGAGAGTTTCTGGGGTCCCCACCCCCCAGGGGTTCATTACCCTGGGCCCACTGTCCCACTTCTGCTGGTGAAAAGGGGTTGGGTGAAGCCCAGGAGATCCAAGTTTGGGGAGTGTGGAGAAAATAATCTTTCTCCCCAGACCCCCCCCCCACTCTCTAGTTACATATCTTAGACCCCACACTGAGGACTTGCAGCTGGCAATTAGTGGACTTGGGAGTGTGGGGGAGGAAAGAACCATCCCAGGCCCCTCCCCACTCTCTCCTCTCTATTCTCTCCACTCTGGGGTTCATTGCCACTCCATCCCAATTGTCAAATGAGGAAACTGAGGCCCCGAAAGGGGCAGAGGTAGGACCCAAATCATATACTGTCAGAAAACAGGACACCCCCAACCTGAGGGTCTTTGCTCCTTGCTTGCCCCACCCCCACTCCTTCCCAAGATACCCCTCCCCACCCTAGGGGCCCTAAGTCTACTGAAAAGGCCACAAGGTCAAGGAGGAGGGAAGCCTGGGTCCCCTTACACAGTAACCTGATTCCCCGGCCAGATGGACACTTTGTGCTGAGGCAGCGGCTTGGTGGAGCTGGAGTGGGGCACATGGGCAGCTGCGGCCCAGGCCCAGCCTTGTAGGGCACTCAGGCCCCCTCCCTGATCTATTTTCACTCCCAGACTTTCCCAAGTGGAGGGGGCAGGACACCTGGGTTCCCAAAAGAGAAAATGATCCGGGCTGGAGTGAGAGACTTTGGGGAGTGGCAGCCCAGGGGGAGGGAGGACTCAGTGAAGTCACTGGACCCCACTGAGCATTTGCCAACAGTGTGTGACTCCAGGAGAGGGCAGGGAACAGGAGTGCTCAGTGGAATTTGCAGGATCTGAGAATCCTAGGATTTAGAATCAGAGCACTTCTCCTGGGTTAGATGACAGGAGATGACCCCAGAGTCCAGGAGGCTCAGCTGACTAGGCTGGGGTGCCCCTGGTGACACGCTTCCCTTCTGGCTCCTCCTGCACCTGTCTCCAAGCAGGGCTGTGGTCCTTGGGTCTGGCAATCTCCCGGTGATGTCATCCCTGCCCATGGCTCCAGCTGCCATCTGCTCTGCGACAACTCCTACCCCCACCCCACCCACCAGGTTTCCCTCAGATCCAGGTCCACGTGCCCTTCATAAGACACATGCTAGTCTGTAACTTGCCTGCATCATTTAACAAAATATCAGGAATACCCTTCCAACCCAACCTACAGCCACCCACTTCATTTATTCATTCAACGGCTGCAAAGCGTAGATGCTCTCTGTAAATTAATCAGCATCCCTGGAAGTTGGCCATTCCGGAGTTTCTTTCTCCTCCAGCCTGAACGTCTCCGTGAACGTCTCCGTCTCGTCTCCTACTCGGCTTAGCCCCACCCTACCCCTGCCCTTCCCCTAAGTCTTGGAGCACTCCCTCCTGCTCCTGCCTGATGTCTGAGTCCTCTTCATTCAATCTCATTCAAAAGCATTCATTCAGTATTTCTTAGGGAGGTCCTCCTCTGGGCCAGGCGGCAGGACTTCAGCAGCAAACAAAATAAAGCCTCTGCCTCCAGAAGCTTATACTTCAGCAAGGAAGACTGTTTCTATCCCATCCCTCCGACCTGCCCCATTCCCCTCCCTGACACCCTTCCTCCCGGCCTCTCCCCCGCCCCCCACCCCATTCCAGTTGCCACCTTCCCACTTCTCCCTTCTGCTCTGCCAAGCTATATGCCTCCACTCTGCCACCAGAAGGAGCTTTCTAAAACACAGTTCTGCCCACCTCCCTCTGCCCAAAAGCTTCCCTGATTCCCTGTTGCCCTCAGGATCAAGTTGAAACTCCCTGGCTTAACACCCAAGATCATGCATGACCTGGCCCCTGCAGCCCCTCCGGCCTGCCTCCCACCACTTATACCCCAACACCCCCAGCTTCATTCCAGTGGCACCCAGATAGCTGTAACCCCACAAACGTAGCAACTGTTTCTCACTGCTGAGCACTTGCCCGTGTGGCTGCCCCTGCCTGAAATGCCCTTGCCTGCCCTTCTCTGTCCGAATAATCCCTGCTCCTCCATTGCAGCTCAGATCAAATATTAGCCTTCCCCAAGAGGTCCCCCGCCCCATCTGAAGAACTCCTTCCCTCTTCTCCCTGACGCTAGTCTCTCCCAGCACTTCTCAGATCAACATGACTCTTTGATCGACTGTGAGCTTCCTTAGGGCAGGGGCCCCATCTCATTAATTCATGTTTGTCAAATGGAAGCCCCACATAGTCCCGCCTTTCCCCCTGCATTATCTAGACCCAGAGCATCTCCGACTCCCCACAGAGAATCCAACTGCCTTCTCCTGTGCTTGGGACCCCATCAAGTAGTGCTCGGCACTCACTTATACACCTCCAGCGACAGGAAGCTCACTCCCTTTCCTGGGCAATGACAGTCCCTCATGTATTTAAAGCATCATCTCTCATGCCCAGCTCCGCGGGCAGCTGAAACGCTGGTCTGAGGAAGGGAAGCTGGCTGAGGGAAATAATTCCAATGACTTCCAGGGCCATCTGCCAGGATTAATTGCTTTGTGGTTGGGGAATGCTCTGAATTCTAGAATCCTGCCAGATTGGAGGAAAACCTTGGGACATCATGAAGTCTGGCCAGTTAATTGTACAAATGGGGAGACTGAGTCCAAGAAAGGGCAAAGGGTATACTCCAGGTCATAGTGAGTGAGCATCTCCGCTGGGCTTGGAGCCCAAGTATAGACTCTACCCAGGACCCTACGGCTGATGGCACAGTGCCGGCTTGAGGGCTTGGTAGGTTGGTGGAACTTGTGTTCCAGGCTGCAGGGCACCCCCATCCCCGATATATGCAGAGCTGCATAGCAGCCCTCCCGTCCCACATGGAGGCTGAGGCTGAGGCTAGGGAGAGGGGAAAGGCAGTCACCTCCAGGAACTGGGTCAAGCTGGTCCTCGTGCCCAGCTAGCTGGTCCTCCACAACTTGTAAAGCTTGTACCCTCATGTTCCAGTTGGAGGCCAATTCACCAAAGCCCAGGGAGGTCAGTGGGGCTGAGAGGACAGTAATGGAGGTGCACAGGCGCTCAGGCAAAGCCCTCAGGGCTGGGTAAGCTTCAGTCTAGAACTTTGCAGGGGTGAGAAGGGCAGTATCACCCTTGGCCCTTGTATGTCAGATGGTCCCACACTTCGGAGCATATGCTTTACAATTTTCTAAAACCCCCTCCGGTGCTTGAGACTGGCCAGAGCTGGCCTGCCCCAAGTCCAAACTGGGACCTGTGCGGGCCCTAGAGCCCATTTCTCCTTTTCCAGGAGAACGAAAGCTCAGAGAGAAAAGGGCATTGGGCCTGGATGCACAGCCAGTCAGTGCTGAGCCGGGACTTGACTCTGGAGCCGGGGCTCTGGGATCTACCCCGATGTCCCCCAGGCCCAGGGCTGGGTCTGAACGCTGTCCTCTGCCCCCAGACCTTCACTGCCTGGTGCAACTCACACCTGCGCAAGGCTGGCACCCAGATTGAGAACATCGAGGACGATTTCCGCAATGGCCTCAAACTCATGCTGCTCTTGGAGGTCATTTCAGGTGAGGAGTGCAAACCAAGGCACAGAGACCCCAGGACCTAGGGGAATCCACGGAGCTGGGGGAACACGACAGCCGGCTGCCACCAGAGGGGACGTGGAGGGGGAGGGGACGTTTGAGGACAGTGTCTTCAGATTCTTCTTGTGACTTTTGACCCCTGACCTCTCCTCTTACACCCAGGAGAGAGGCTGCCCAGGCCAGACAAAGGCAAGATGCGCTTCCACAAGATCGCCAATGTCAACAAGGCCCTGGACTTCATCGCCAGCAAGGGGGTTAAACTGGTGTCCATCGGTGCCGAAGGTGAGGAGTGGGCAGGAGGAGGCCCGGGAGGGGCGTGGAGGGCCATCCTGACATCAGCAAGTCACTGCTGGGAGCCTGTCTTCTCAGCTGTGGGGTTCACCATCCGTGCCTCATAGGAGGGACTGTTAAGGGACAAATGTGCCCTCAGTGCTGGCACAGGACCCGGGACTAGCAAGTGTTCCGTGACTGAGCCCTGACTAGGTACCAGCTCCAGCCTGGGGGCCAAGGGCCAAGCAGCGGAGCAGGGAGGGAGGCAGCGGAGGCAGTACGGGACTTGAACGCCACATGGAACCTGTCCCCATTCCCCACCCTGCAGAGATTGTTGACGGGAACCTGAAGATGACCCTGGGCATGATCTGGACCATCATCCTTCGCTTCGCCATCCAGGACATCTCTGTGGAGGGTAAGTGGCGGGAGGCCGGTAGGGTGAGAGGGCTGGCCCAGACCCCTCCCCAGCCGACACCTCTCCCCACCCCCGCCCAGAAACTTCCGCCAAGGAAGGCCTGCTCCTGTGGTGCCAGAGGAAGACGGCGCCGTACCGCAACGTCAACGTGCAGAACTTCCACACCAGGTGTGTCACGTGCACGGCCTCCGCTGGGCTCTCCCTGCCGCGCCCCTGACCCGGAGTCTGAGAGTAGGAGGCTTCAGTCGGTGGTGAATTGAATCCAGGAGGGTGAGGGAGGATCCCTGAGGGAGAGCGCATTGGAGACATCCCTGGAAGGGTGTTCCAGCCAGAGGGAACCTTGCGAGCAAAATCCCAGAGGCCAAAAACATCCAGATATTGGCGTGGCCCAAGCACAGGGTATGGGAAGGAATCGTGATGAGCTGGGAGGAGATGGTCCAAATCTGGTGATGAAGGGCCTCCAATGCCAAGCCAAGGAGTTCAGACTACTCCATCTTACTGATGAGGCTGTCCTGATGGAGATGCTCTTGGAGTGAGGGTAGGACAGAGCCTCAGCTCGAATCCAGGCCTGACTCCCCTTCTCCCTGTCCAGCTGGAAGGATGGCCTGGCCCTCTGTGCTCTCATCCACCGACACCGCCCCGACCTCATCGACTATGCCAAACTGCGCAAGGTAGGCCTCTGCCGCCCCCTGCCCCAACGCCCCAATCTCTGCCCTTGGCTGATACCTCACCTTTCCCTGCTCCCACCCACCTAGGATGACCCCGTTGGCAACCTAAACACTGCCTTCGAGGTGGCAGAGAAATACCTGGACATCCCCAGGATGTTGGATGCAGAAGGTGAGAGGAAGCCCCAGGCCAGGATTCGGCTCACTGAGCAGAGGCGTGGTCCAACCTTCACCCCTTTGCCCCTGCTCTTCGCCTCCTCTTGGAATGGTCTCCCCCTCAGCCTACCCTGTAATAAAAACCCTTCCTGTCCCAGGTGCCCGCCCCCAGGAGCCCTCTACCCTGACCCCCCCCCCCGCCCCTCTCCAGCCAGCGGAAGCAGCCTCTCCTGCCTCTTCCCTTACAGTGCCACCTTCTGCCTCATGTCTCAGTTACGTGGGTCACCTGGGAGCATGGGGGCTCCTTAGGGGCAGTGCCTCTTTTCCCTCCGCCCAAGCAACGCTTTAGTCAACTGAGGCAGCAAACATTTTCTGAACAACTATTGTGTCTGGTGCCCTGGATGTGTGGGCACCAATGGATGAGAACTTGGGGAAAAGACAGACAGATGGACCCATGCAGTGATGGGATGGGTAGAGACACCAGCCAGTGTGGGCTGCAGCGTCTGCTCACTCACCCACTCCCTCGTGCTTTTCTCACCCCATAGAGGATATATTCCTGGGCCTTGGGGTAATCAGAGAGGGCTTCAGGGAAGAGGCAGATGCTGGGTTTGGGGTAGCTGGCAGCTGGTGGCTGTGACTAGATGTCTCCACCCCTCCTGTCTCGAGGGAGATCTCGAGCCCATTCCCCAAGCCTGGCTTTGGCCAATAAATACTGGCTGCTGTCCCCTAGACATCGTGAACACCCCAAAGCCCGATGAGAAAGCCATCATGACCTACGTTTCCTGCTTCTACCATGCCTTCGCCGGGGCTGAGCAGGTAAGGGGGCCCCCGCTGCTGCTGCCTGGGCTGTGCTTGTGGACCAAGGGGTCCAACCCTGGCAGCATCCCAACATTCGGATGTGCTGGATCCCACATGGGTGGGAGTGCCACTGTCCCATCCGCCTACACTCAGTCTCTGGGGAACTCAGGAGCAGAGGCATCTGGCCTGGAAGCTCCCTCCTCATCCGAAAAGACGTGCTGCCCTAATCTCATGGACCCAGGTTTTAAGGGCTTTACAGAGGAAGGCTGGCTTGGGGTGTCTGCATTAGTTCGTTCTAGTGCCCACCTTTTCCAACTCCCATGACAGGCAGAGACGGCCGCCAATAGGATCTGCAAGGTGCTGGCCGTGAACCAGGAGAATGAGAAGCTGATGGAGGAGTACGAGAAGCTTGCCAGTGAGGTGAGACTGAGGCCAGAGAAGGCCCTTCCCCTTCCTATACCTGTGCTCGGCTAACCCTGGCTAGCCCAGGCCTGAGCCTGTGAAGCCTCCCTCCCCTCAGAGAGGCCTTGGCCTCCTGCCTCCTCCTGCCATCTTCACCCCTCTCCTGCCCTTTCTGCCTGTCCAAGCTCCTGGTCATTCGCAGATTCACTCATCATTCGTTCACTCATTCCTTTATCCGTTCGCGCACATTTAGGCAATCTCATGGCTCTTTGCTCTGTGCCAGCCTGTATTGGTCCCTGGACTCAGACATTGCCCATCCGACTCCTTCCCTGACTGGTGGGGACTCCCATTCTGCTTGAGGCCTGGCCTTCTGGCCACAGCCGGGGTGTGGGTGGCGAGGGGCGGGCGGGGTGCGCAGGCCAGCTCCGAACTGCCCGTGCTGCACCCGCCTGGCCTTGGCAGCTGCTGGAATGGATCCGCCGCACCATACCATGGCTGGAGAGCCGCGTGGGCGAGCCCAGCATGAGTGCCATGCAGCGCAAGCTGGAGGACTTCCGGGACTACCGGCGCCTGCACAAGCCGCCCCGAGTGCAGGAGAAGTGCCAACTGGAGATCAACTTCAACACGCTGCAGACCAAGCTGCGGCTGAGCCACCGGCCCGCCTTCATGCCCTCCGAGGGCAAGCTGGTCTCGGTGAGCCAGGCCAGCGAGGGGTGACCCCGCGCTCTGCCCACATCCTCTGGGTGACTTGGGGCTCTGTGTCCCCATCTGTACAATGGGCAAACCATGATGGAAGGCGCCTCTGCCTGCCCCACAGGACATCGCCAACGCATGGCGTGGGCTGGAGCAAGTGGAGAAGGGCTATGAGGACTGGCTGCTCTCGGAGATCCGGCGCCTGCAGCGGCTCCAGCACCTGGCGGAGAAATTCCAGCAGAAGGCCTCCTTGCACGAAGCCTGGACCCGGGGTAGGTACACCTCAGTGTACCAGGGCTTGAGGCTGTCCTGGGTGGAGACTGATATGGTGGTGGGAGGGAAGGGCAGGGGGGAGGGAGTCCTGGCAAAATGCACAGGTCAGGAGTAGGTGTTCTGCCATGAAGGTGGGGACCTGTTTTCTAGACCCACCCTGACTTGCTGTGCAGCCAAGTCACTGCTCCTCTTTGGACCCCAGTTTCTTCATCTGTACACTTGGGCCCCTGTCTCCTGGCTCTGGCCTTCCGTAGGTCTGCTTTGATTAACTGGTCATTTAGCATTTTATTTGTACCTGTGGCAGGTGAGGCTCCAACCCGAACAAGCACTTATGTCGGACTCAGAGCGTATCAGTGGCAGAATACTGCATGAGTCAAATATATCACTCTGTATGAAGACAGTCATTCTGTATTCTATCAGGGATTTTAATCCTACAAATAAATGAGCCCTGCCTACAAATAATGAACAAACGTTAATAATGGATTATGGGCATGAAGAATAACAGTGGTTTGATATAACAGGAATTCCTTAAATATAAAACTATTTATGGGATTCTGTGGAGGTTTCTGAATCTTTAAACCAAAATTCAGAGGCATTCAATAAGTAGTAGGGGTTGTGATTATTATTATTATTATGGTTTTATTTGTGTAATAATGGTAATTCATTCTCAAAGCACTTTTACATTCATCATTCATTCATGCGACAAATATTCCATAGCCTGGCACTGTGGAAACTGGTGAGCAAAGGAAACCAGGTCAGGGGCTCACTGGGCTGAGTCGTTGGGAGGTAGTTCGCGATCCAGTAAGACCCTAACTGTACTAAGGGCCACTCTGAGACGTGTAGGATCTGGGACGCTGACGTCATTCACGGGCCATGCCCAGGAACAGCAGCTTCACTTAACTTTATCACACTGGCCTCGCAGAAAAGACCCCGAGGATAGGCTGGGCAGGTGTAATCACTTGCATTTCACAAATGAGAACGCTCCAAGGTCACCCAGCCCGGCTCCGCTCGCACCCCCGGCGGCGGCTCCGCTGGGTGACCCGAGCCTGGCTTCTCTCCGAGTAGGGAAGGAGGATATGCTGAGCCAGCGCGACTACGAGTCGGCCTCTCTGCAGGAGGTGCGGGCGTTGCTGCGCCGCCACGAGGCCTTTGAGAGCGACCTGGCGGCGCACCAGGACCGCGTGGAGCACATCGCCGCGCTGGCCCAGGAGCTCAAGTAGGCGTGGCCTGCTGCTGGGCCCGCCCCCCAGTAGCCCCCCACCTCCCTGCCCCCCAGCCCCCGACAACTTCCCTACCTGGCCTGGCCCCTCGCCCGCCCAGCTCCCCACTACCCTCCGCAAGACTTTGTTCTCCCCAGTTCAGGAACCCCGCCTGGTGCCCACGTCTTTTCCCATCACCACTTGCTCAGCTCCTCCTCCCGTAACCCTGTCCCCATCGCGGGGCCCACACTCTTCCCTACCTGTGTTCAGCCGGCCCCTCCCCCGTGACCTACCCCTAATTTGGGGGCCTCCTTCAGCTCTGGCCCTGGCCTGCTAGCTCAAAATCTCCCCATCAGCCTCGGTTTCCCCACCTCCCCTGTAAACCCCGCCCCTTCTCGCACAGTCCCACCCCCCCAATCAAAGCTCCCCAGGGGACTGGATCTGAGGAACCGGGGGTGCCCCCTACCCAAGGAATGCACTGGAACCCCCACCTCCACCCCCCAGGAATGCCTTGCTTCACCCACACCTGCCCTGGCTCCCTTGGGCCTTCACCATCTGGGGCAGTTTCCAGGCCCAGGAGGGCAGGCAGGAGGAAATCTAGGCTGTTGTCTGACCCCCTCGTCATCCCCTTTCTTGCCCCCAGTGAGCTGGACTACCACGAGGCGGCCTCAGTGAATAGCCGCTGCCAGGCCATCTGCGACCAGTGGGACAGCCTGGGCACGCTGACCCAGAAGCGGAGGGACGCGCTGGAAGTGGGTTTGGGGGCTAGGGAGCTGGGAGCTGGGGGCTGGAGACCGGAGGCTGGTGAGGGGCCTGATGGGCAGGCTGCTGACTCGCCATCCCCGTGGCCCCCAGCGGATGGAGAAGCTCCTGGAGACCATCGACCAGCTGCAGCTGGAGTTTGCCCGGCGGGCAGCGCCCTTCAACAACTGGCTGGATGGGGCCGTGGAGGACCTGCAGGACGTGTGGCTCGTGCACTCGGTGGAGGAGACGCAGGTGGATGCGGGGGTCCCAGGTGTGGGGGATTGGATGGGGTGACAGGGAAGCGAGCCTAGGATCCTGGGTTTCTAGGGTTTCTTTCTTTGGATTCCTGGGGATCCCAAATGCTAGGCTGGGAGACAGGAGGCCTGCTGTGGACCCACTGGGTGGCCTGCAGCACGCTGCGGCCTTTTCATTGCCTGTGGGAAGTGGAGGCTGCGGGCTCATGCTTCCTGCCTGTCGCTCCCAGAGCTTGCTGACTGCACATGAGCAATTCAAGGCTACGTTGCCGGAGGCTGACCGAGAGCGAGGAGCCATCCTGGGTATCCAGGGTGAGATCCAGAAGATCTGCCAAACGTACGGACTACGGCCCAGCTCCACCAACCCCTACATCAACCTCACACCACAGGACATCAACAGCAAGTGGGACATGGTCAGTGCTGCCTGTGACCTCTCCCTGCCTCCCACCCACTCCTGTGCTTTCTCACCACCCCGAGACCTCGGGTGTCCCAAGCTGTGGAGACTCAAGTCCACCTTCGGATCTGAGATCTGTCACAGCCATCGTGTGGCATTGGATAAGTCACCCTGCCTGTCATGGCCTCATCTGCAGAATGGCCATAACAGCAGCATTTTCCTCTCGGGCCTGATGTGAAGTAGAATTAAGCCTGGGGTGTGGACATCTTTATAAAACTACAGTTATTGTTGTATCATCAGCCCCATTTTACCGATGAGAAAAACAAACCTAGAGAGGTCATGTGACCTGCTGAAGAGCTTGTCCATGTAAGCCCAGACATCTTGCTCGAGTAGCAGGGGCTCTTTTAGGGCTTGGACCCCATCTCCCCTCACAGCCATCTTCTCGCTCCCAGAGCTGCCCCAGGCACAAGCCCCCTTCTTCCTAGGTCCGAAAGCTGGTGCCCAGCCGTGACCAGACGCTGCAGGAAGAGCTCTCCAGGCAGCAGCTGAACGAGAGGCTCCGGCGACAGTTCGCAGCTCAAGCCAATGCCGTTGGGCCCTGGATCCAGGGCAAGGTGGAGGTAAGGCTTGGATGGTGGGGCCCATCTGGGGGAGTGAGGCCAGGGCCGGGGCCACGGGGGGCTGGGAGCTCTCATCCTGCCTGGGTCCCCCTACAGGAGGTGGGGCGCCTAGCCACAGGGATGGCTGGCTCTCTGGAGGAACAGATGGCTGGGCTGCGACAACAGGAGCAGAACATCATCAACTACAAGAGCAACATTGACCGGCTGGAGGGCGACCACCAGCTGCTGCAGGAGAGCCTGGTGTTCGACAACAAGCACACGGTTTACAGCATGGAGGTGAGAGGCACCTGCTTAGAAGGGTGGGGAGGCGGCCCTGGCTGGGGAAGCCCGGGGCGGCGATGGCTGGACATGGCACGTCTGCCCCAGGAGGGGCCCCGGTTCAGCTTGGCCAGGTCCCTCCATGCGCCCACAGGGATACTGAGATCTAGTGAGGGAAAGTGACCCGTCCAGAGTCACACAGCTGTCTGAAGCCAGACCAGGATTGGCCATGACTGGGTGATCAACACTTAGTACATAAGTCATCAAACTTCAAGGAGGGACGGGCTTCTGGCGGTCGCTCAGTGGAACCTCCAGAGAGGGACAAAGGCCCACTAGGGTGGAAGAGTTGCCCAGGGTCACACAGCAGATTGGGAGTGAAGGTAGAATTAGTGGCTAGGCACCAGCCGCCTACTAACTTGTCGCCTGTTCCCCAGCACATCCGTGTGGGCTGGGAGCAGCTGCTCACGTCCATCGCCCGCACTATCAATGAGGTGGAGAACCAGGTACTGACTCGAGATGCCAAGGGCCTGAGCCAGGAGCAGCTCAACGAATTCCGGGCATCCTTCAACCACTTTGACCGGGTCAGCAGGGGCCCTGCTCTGTGGGTTGGTGGACTTGAGGGCTGGTGGGGCTGGAGGACCAAGTCTGATATCCACTCATGTGCGACAGAAGCGGAACGGGATGATGGAGCCTGATGACTTCCGGGCTTGCCTCATCTCCATGGGCTATGACCTGGTGAGTGCTCCCAGCCTGCGTCGCAGGAGTCCCATCAGTGCCTCTCTCCTACACCGTGATCACCTACCGCATCCCTTCCACCTTCCCATGCGTTTCATTTCCCCATCACGCCCACTGGGGCTGGGCAGGATGACCCCCTTTCACACAGGGACGATCAAAGGTTCAGTGAGGTCGACTGACCTGCCCAAGGACGCAGCTAGGATTAGGACTCGGTTGTATGTCACTTGAAAGCCTGAGCTTGCAACATTTTTACCCAGAGAAACAGCACTACAGAAAGTTCCAGAGAAAAGATGAGGACCAAAGGGCAATAGGCGGCATTGCCAGGGGCAGGAGGCAGATTTCAGCTGAGGAGAAAGGACTCCCCGTAAAACCAGGGACAAGGCTGTGGCACAGTCTATGGAGGGAAGAGAGCACTTTGTAACCGGGGCTGTCAAGCCAAAGCTAGACAGTCCCCAGGAGGGGACATGAGAGCCTTGTGGTTTTAGTACCCATGGGCATCATCCCTGCAGGGAGAGGTGGAGTTTGCTCGCATTATGACCATGGTGGACCCCAACGCAGCCGGCGTCGTGACCTTCCAGGCCTTCATCGACTTCATGACCCGAGAGACAGCTGAGACCGACACAGCTGAGCAAGTTGTGGCCTCCTTCAAGATCCTGGCAGGAGATAAGGTGAGTCCCAGGTGGTGGAGGGGGCTGGTGGGCTGGGACAGGGAACAGGATCTGTGGGTCCTCAACCACCTTTTCTCCCCCAGAACTATATCACTCCCGAAGAGCTGCGGCGGGAGCTCCCCGCTGAGCAGGCCGAGTACTGCATTCGTCGTATGGCACCCTACAAGGGCTCTGGGGCTCCGGTTGGAGCCCTGGACTACGTGGCCTTCTCCAGTGCCCTCTATGGGGAGAGTGACCTCTGACCTCAACCCCGAAGGTTCTCTACACGAGTCGGGGGGGGGGCTCCCTCTGGCTGATCCCATCCATCTCTCGGAGCAAGGGCCCCAGCCACGTACGTCTGAATAAAGACCCATCCGTGAGCCTCTCTCCATCTCCTCTCAGTTCCTGGAGCAGAAGCTGGGCCCTCAGGCTCCTGGACAGGACCAGCTGCCCAACCTCGACCCTCCAGGAGTCCCTACCACCCCTCTTTGCCCTTAGGTACTGAGCACTCACACCACACTGGGGCCTAGGACACCTCTTTATTGCTGTTAGAAAAAGGCGGTTACAATAGTTTCTCTAGATGTGGAAGGAAGTACTGTCCCCAAATCCAGGGGGAGCCAGAAAATTTATAGCATCAGACAGAGGAAAGGCAGGGCAGGAAGCCAGAGCCTGCTGAGGACAAAGCTGGGTTTAAGGCCAGGATATCTTCTTCCCACCTGCTCCTTACCCAAGCCCAAGATTCCTGCCACAGCTTCAGCCGCCAGGACATCATCCTTCATCCCAAGAGCCTCCTGGCTACCCCAAGTCAACAAAGGTGCCGTCGGGGAACTTCAGGGTAGGGGTGGGGTAGAGAGGAGTCGGGGCGTTGCCCTAGCCCAGTGCCTTCTGCTCACCCTGAGGTACCCGGTGCCTGTCCCTCAGCCAGCTGTGCCTCCTGGGAAGGGGCCTGGACATGCAGGCCAGGCTGAGGAAGGGGCTGCTCTGGTCGGCACCAGGTCCCGCGCTGGTGCTCCTCAGTCCACCACTGCCGAGCTGGCCATGGTGTTCACACCACAGGCCCCGGACCCACGGTGCAAGTAGTAGTAACCCTGGCGGAAAGGCAGCGGGCCGGTGAGGGCGCTAGGGCAGGACAGGGGCGGGAGGGCTGGGGCCACGGAGACAAGACTCACCTCCTCGCCCCAGTCAGTGCCCCAGCTGTTCTTGATGGCCCAGAAGGGAATGCCAGAGCCTGGGGAGCAGTGCGGAGTGCAAGGGGTCAGGGGCCCCCAATTCTCCAGTCAGGGCCCCCAGCACTTTGCACTCTCCCAGCATCTGCTGTGGCCTATGGCGACAGGTACTAGGAGAAGAGGAGAAAGCCAGACAGGCCCACCTACCACCCTCCTGGAGACCTGGTGTGGCTCTGAGGCGGGGGGGAGGGCACCCAGCCACCCACATCTAGCAGGTTATCTGTAACAGTTCAACCTTCCACTGCCTCAGCGTTCCCATCCAGAGAGGGGACGGATGACTCCTGCCTGGCCTATGGCCTGCAGCAAGGGTAAGGACAGGGTTCCCAGGCAGTCCCTCAATTTCCCCCTCTAGAGGTCCGGAGAGGCTGTGGTCCGATCTCTGCCCGTGATCTGAGGTGGACGGACAGAGAGGGGGTCAGTGGAACTCACGGTTGCCGTAGCCCACAAGCAGCACAGCATGGTCGATGAGCCAAGGGCTGCAAAGGGGCCGTAGTGGGTGGGAGATCCCACGGCGGTAGAACTGGTGGTGGGGAGAATAAAGAGTAGGAGGCCACCTCCAAGAAGAAGTGGGAAGGGAGCTGGCAAGGGACAGGCAGGGGCGGCAGAGCTGGGGCCTTACCTGCATGCCAAAGGCATTGATGGCAACGGAGATGGGGCCCTTCTGGGCCAGCCAGGCCACCAGCTCTGAGACAGGCAAGGGACAGCGTCAGAGACAGCCTGGCCCCAGCCCTACCTGGCTTGTCCCCACCCTCACCCTGGCCCTTACTCACTCTGCTCATTCTGGCTCAGCTCCACAGAGTCATTGATATAGACCCTGGCCTTCTTTGCGGAGAAACTGCAGGTCTGCACGTGGCCGCGGTAGCTGTAGTCGTCCTCTGTCTCCAGCCCTCCTGGGGAATGGTGGGGGTGGGATGGGGTGGGGAGAGAAAATATGGACCCCCGTGTACCACACACTCGTCTTCTCCTGGCCAGGGGCTACACCCAAGCCCCTTCTGTGAGGTCTCAAGGTTCTCATCCACCCCAGACCAAGGCCGTGCCGTCAGAACAGCAGCCTCCCTCTAGAGATGACAAAACAGAGACTAAGGGAGGGAGGAACCAGGGAGAAATGGGGCTGAGACGGGACTCGATGCCCATCTTCTGATCCTAACTCATCCCAGCACTCCCGGGACTCTTCACCTTGGCTTGCTTGTCCTGCTCAGTCTGCTCCCAGTGTGACCCAGACCCTGCACGGCTCCTGGTCTCTGGACGGCCACCCCAGTCCCTCAGCCCTTCATCCCTGGGCCGCTAAAGCCCACCACTGAACCGAATTACCAGCTTAAGTCAACACCTCCTCTCAAGGACAAGGTGTGTTGCTACCTGGCTTAGTGGTATTACAGAAATATGGACCTCCAAGCAGCAAAAACACCAAGACCCCTGCTATGCACCAAGGACTTTACGTATTATCTCCTCACTTGATACTCAGAGCAGTTCTGTGAAGTGGGCAAGATGAGCCCCTTTTCACAGATGAAATCAAAGAGCTGACTTGCTCAAGGTCATTAAGGGTCAGCATTAAGACCTGAATCCAGTTAGCACTGACTCCCACTGCCCCTCCCGATCCCATGAACGCATACCCAGAGTCTTTATGGCTGAGTAGGCGTTGGAGGGCAAGCCACCCAGGCAGGCCTTGTCCACTTTGTCACAGTCCAAGAGCTCTAGGAGACAGAAGGCTGGTCCTGAGGAGCCCTCTGGAGGGGCTGGGCTGGGGGCAGGGGCGTCAAGTGGGATGCTCACCCTGCTCAGAGAGGGAGAGCAGGGACCCCCGTTTTAGGAACCACTGGCCCTCCACATTGCCGGTGACTGAGAAAGCCCAGCAGGAGCCACACATGCCCTGCAAGAAAGGGGCAGAGTCAGGGCTGGGCTCCCTCCCAACCCCCGTGTAGTCCTCATGTCCCACCATTGCCTCTTAGGGGTCCAACCTGGTCCTTGACTTGGGTGACAGCCCCCTTATTCCTCCAGTCCCACTCGGGTGGGGCAGAGTCGCCAATGGACTTGGCTAAGCGCATCTTCTTGCCACGGTTCTCTCTTAGGAGAGGATTCAGGTAGATGGTACGGAACTCCTCCTCTGTGGGCAAAGGTGGGCAGGGGATGGGGGGGGGGACAGTATAAGGCAGCCCCGATCAGGGGCCTTGGGAGCAGACCCTGACTCTTTCAGGCTCCATGAGGGCTCTGGCCACCACTTCTACCTGTAAGGTCACTGAACTTGGTGATCCCATACTGAGCCGTGCCACGGTCCAGTGCCTGGATCTTCTGCGCTCTCATCATGTTGTTGGAAAAGACAGACATGCGCCACTCAGCTTCTGAGAACCAAGGAGCAGGAGAGGAAAGGCTTGGACCCCAGGCAGATCACAGAAGGGACTAGCAAGCACAGGCTTCCCTGGGGAGTAGGTGGGCTCTGGATCGGGCTTGCAGCTCTTTTCAAGGACAGAACTCTGGGGAGGGCTGGAGGTGGGGGGAGGACCAGACCTGCAAGTGATGAGTGGGAGGTGGGAACAACTTTTGGCGCCACACTGAATTGATGGTATCCCAGGAGTGAAGGCAGAACCAAAATGGACTCCAGAGGGCATCCTCAGACAGGGTTATGGGAAAAGACTACCATGCTAGGGAGGTGGAGGCACCAGCAGAGAAAATCTGGCCTTTGCCCCATCCCATTCTATCCAGAATGATGAAGACCCATGCTCTCTGACCAAGAAAATCAGATGAGAGAAGAGGCCTTCCCCTCTCCAACACCAAGGTACCAAGTGGGGGGGAAGGTCCTGATCTGATTGGGACAGATACAGCCAAGTCTGGGTCCTCACCCTCCTTCGACTCATATGTCCGATTATAGGTGGTAACGAACTCCTTGAAGATTGAAGCCATTCTCACAGAAAAATCCTGGAAAGGGCACAGGGGTCTTTACAAGGAATCCTTCTCGGATTCACCAGGGAGCCCACACCAGGGGTGGGAAAGAGAAGAGGAAATAAAGCAGCAGCCAGTTGCCAGATGGAGATGGGCTCCTCACCTGGGGCAGGGGTTCCTTGTTCAACAGTGGAAGGACTGAACTCAAAGTCTCATTTTTGTCATCTGAATAGGGTTGGAACAGAGAAGAAATCAAGGCTGAACCCTGAGTGAAGTCTGGTCTGAACTATGCCAGCATCCTTGGGCTATCCCAGCACCTGTAACCTTGGTATCCACTGGGCCACAGTCCCGTCTCAGCAGCATGTGTTTTCCTAGCTCATCCAGGACTTCGAAGCTGCAGAGCTGAAGGGAGAGGAGGAAGCCAGTCTGGGGGCTGGGATGGGAGCAAGGCCTTGGCAAGATGGAGCTGGAAGGGCCTCATGTGAAGACCACCTCCAAGGCAATCACCCCCACGGTGCAGAGTGAGGCGAAGTCAGCACCCTGTCATGCCCCCTTAGAGCATTTTAGTCTCTGGCCCTTAGAGCCTGGAAAGTGACTCCGGCCGGGGTAGTTGCTGCCTCCTCATCACTTGACCCAAACTCATCATGGGGGCGGGGGAATCACAGGAGCCCTATCACTCACCAGGGTCTTCTTGGACACAGGGAGCTGGCACACCGTGGGGTCGTTGCAGGGAGGCTCCTCGAGGGTCGCCTTCAGGGAGTACAGCGACCCCTGGCCCGCCTGGATGGAGGGGCGGGTGAGGCAGGCACATCCACTCCCTCCTCAGCCCCTCCTTCCCACAGCCCCGCCCTACCCCCTTCCCTTTCCCTACCACCAGAAGTTCGTCTCTCCGAGCACCCCCACCCCGGGTCCAGGCCAAAGTTCCCAACCCTCCGACCAGGGCCCCCGCGCACCCGCACCGGGAAGCCCCCACCCCCGGCGCGTCCTCACCCGGCGGACGCGACCGCGCACGGCCCCCAGCGTCGCCCACGTCCCGGCTGCCCGGCCGCGGTTGTACATCTCCAAGGCGAACCGGGCGGGCCCCAGCAGCTCCGGGTACGCCGCCTCCCGGGCCTGAGCGTCGGCTGCCTGGCGGGGCGGGGCGGGATCGGCGCCCAGGAGCAGCCCCAGCAGCGACAGCAGCGGCAGCCAGGGTGCCATGGCGAGGGCGAAGCCGGAGGCCCGGACGCACCGACCGACAGACGCGCGGACCAACTGACGGGGCGCAGCTGCCCGCGGACAGAGGGGCAGGCGTCCCTCCCCCTGCTCCCGGGGTGGCGGGGCGGCGGCCAATGGACGCGGGCCCGGTGCGCGTGCGCACTCTCTTATTTACGCGAGGCACGTGGGCCGAGCCGGCTGAGCAGGTGAGTCTTCGCCAAAGCTGGAGGGGGAGGGGAGGTGGGAGGGGGGAAGAGGGGTCGGCTGGGTACTTTGCAGCCTCGGAGCAATTCGGTCGGTCTGTGGACACGCGGGTGGAGAGGCAGTCTTGGAATAATCCTCTTAGGTCTTGGGGATGTTTAGGGAGGGGAAAGGATGCTGGCCTGGGAATGACAATAGTTAACAGTTGGTTTTAGAGCCTGAGTTCACAGCTCAGTTGCCTCTTTGAGGCTCCTCCGCTCATCAGCCAAATGGAAGGTAATATCCTCTGGACTGGCACTGCCGTCCCTGTTGTGGGGATCTAACACAAACACGCAAGCATTCGGTAACCACGAAAGCAAGGTGCGGGGTGTAGAGCTGTTCTTTGGTTCCTTCAAGCTTTCACAGCAGTGTTCCAGGGCCCAGCGAGAAGATGCATGAATAGATGCATTAGGCATAGTGCTGCCTGCTTGGAGCTCGCACTCTAGTGGAAAGACAGATGAGAAAGAGACGTTGTCCTGCAAGGTGTTCCCAGCTGGGGAGAGAAGTAGGGAAGAGAGAGTTTAAGGGAATTGAGGAAATCCCAGAAGGGAATGGAGAGTTAGTTTGGGCTTAGAGAGTGTGGAGAATTAATATTAAATGTCACCCGGTCCTGGGGAGCCTGGGTGGCTCAATCAGTTAAGTGTCTGCCTTCAGCTCAGGTCATGATCCCAGAGTCCTGGGATCAAGCCCCACATCAGGCTCACTGCTCAGCGGGAAGCCTGCTTCTCCCTCTCCCTCTGCCTGCCACCCCCCCTGCTTATGCTCTCTCTCTGTCAAAAAATAAATAAAATCTTTAAAATAAATATATAAATATAAATATACATATATATATACATACATATATATATATATATTACCTGGTCCAAGCCTGACTTGTTACAGCAGCAAAGGTCTAAAAAGGTGAAAATGACTTTCCAGCTACTCAGAAGTAAGTGCTGGAGCCAGGCCAGAGCTGGCTTTGAGCTCCATCCTGGCTGAGGTCTGAGAGGGGATGGCCTGAAGGATTCCAGCAGGTGCTTATCTCTCCCTGCTATGCAGTTTAAGCCCTTTGGGGCACCCTCTGTGTCTCTTACAGGAGACAATCCCAGGTCCTTAATCGGGCTTCTAAAGCCCTTCTAGTGCCGTCCAGTGGGTCCTCACCCTGTGCTGTGTGCTTGAAACGTCAGCCTCCTCCTATTTGCCTCTCCCCAGAAGTTCAAGCTCTTGCGCACCTCAGAAACTTCACACTGCTCTTCCCTCTGCCCAGTACCCAGACACCCTTCATTTCGCAGTGTAGAGGACACTTCCCCAGGAAGCCATCCCTGACCCACCCCCACTGCCCCTGGCTGTGCTCCTAGATGCCTAGTCCCTGAACTTCCTCTCACACTGGGCTGCAATTTCCTTTTCACTTGTGGCTGTCCTCTGGTAGGCCAGCCAGGAGCTGGCCAGGGCAGGGACCTTGTTGTCCTGCTCACAGCCGCTTCCTCGGCACCCAGCACGGTGCCCAACACACTGAACACCTGCTTAATAGATGTTTGTTGAATGAATGAATGAATGAATGATTCCTTCAGCATGCCCTGGAGTGGGCGTGATGTCACCCAACTGTTATTTAACACATAGCTTCATTTTCTAGAGGGATAAATGGTGTGAAGCATCTCAGAAATGCCTGCTGTCATTAACCCAGGCACCCTACCTGCGTCTACGGCAGGGCACAAGCGGTTACAAACCCACGCTCACACGCACTTCATCTCCCGAACGGTCTGAAGCTGAATGAATTAAAAATAGGGATTGCTAAGTCCCCAGCAGAGGCAGTGGACTTTTCTTAGATCCAGGTTTTTGGAGATCCACATTGGCCTTTGTGGAAAACAGTCATGTTTCTCAGTTTGTTCCCCGAAAGCTGGAACCACCCGAAAAGTGTCTGGGGAAGAGGGTGGCTCGTTTTCTCACCAGAATGAGGTAAGAGAGCAAAACGATAATTAATGGAGTGGTGGGGGGGGGAGGAATATTTTTTTAAGGCGCATATATGTTACCGTGGGCAATTCTCACAACAACCTGGAAGTGAAATGTTCCAAGTGAGGAAACTGAAACCCAGACAGGGAAACCGAGGGGACCCCATGATAGAAAAAGCTGGGGGTTTTTTCTTTGCTCCTTTTCGTGCATCCCTGCCTTATACATGCCTTAATGCATGTCCTCTGGGTGAAGGTCAAGGAGTCAATAATTTCATTTTTTTTTAAGATTTTATTTATTTAAAAAAAAGATCTTATTTATTTTTGCAAGAGTGAGAGAGCGCACGAGTTGTGGGGAGGAAGGGGCAGAGGGAGAAGCAGACTCCCCGCTGATCAGGGAGCATGATGCAGGACTTGATCCCAGGACCCTGGGATCATGACCGGAGCCAAAGGCAGACACTTAACCAACAGAGCCACCCAGGTGCCCAAGGAGTCAATGATTTCTTTGGAGTTTTCCAGCACAATAGATAACATCAAAGAGGTGACTGGGTGGGGTCGTAAACTTCTCCAGGATCCCTGACTCCAAACACCTTGACGCCAAGACCCCTGGCTCCAGGGTGTAAGTGACTTAGGGAGGACACCTGAGCACTCATCCTCGTTCCACCAGCTCCTGGATGCCTGAGAGGACATGCACACAAGATCGCCATCCTCAATAAAATCTCCAGACTCCCAAAGACTCATGCTTCTTTCCTTCCCGAGGCTCCCGGACACTCCACCTGTATCTGCTCTCTCTGTATCTTCAGTGAACTCTGCCTTTACCTCCAACTGGCTTTGCATTTGATTTCCATCCTGTGTGAAGCCAAGGACCCTCTTGGCTGGTCCTTGAGAACCCCTCTGGGTCCTTGGACCTGACCGGTCTGCACCCAAAGCAGGGGCATGCCAACATTCAGAAGCTGAGTAGGAAAGAGGGAGGTAACGGAGGAGACTGGAAAGAAGTGGACAATGAGTGGGGAGGAAGACTGAGAAGGTCATGTGGGAGAGGGTGTATTTCAAGGAAGAGGAAGTGGCTGGCTGTGTCAAATGCCCCAGAGAAGGCGAGTAAGATGAGAGAGACATGACCTTTGGATTGGGTGTCATGTAGGTCACTGGAGACCTCACTAAGAGTGGTGGGTTCAGGGGAGGATTTGCGAAATTGTCCAATGGCTGGAGACAAGGATCTGAAGAAGTTTTGCCATGGAGGAGAGTAGGAAATGAGTGATAACTAGCCAAGTAAGAGGCATTGGATGAGTATTTTTTAAGATGGCAGACTCTATGGTTACACATCTGCCTTCAGCTCAGGTCATGATCTCAGGGTCCTGGGATCGAGTCCCACATTGGGCTCCCCGCTCAGCAGGGAGCCTGCTTCTCCCTCTGCCTGCCAATCGCCCTGCTGTGCTGTCTCTCTCTGACAAATAAATAAAATCTTAAAAAAAAAAAAAAGATGGCAGACTCTAGAGCAAGCTTATGGGTTGGTGCGAGTGACCAAATGGAAAGGGAGATACTGATGATTCAGGAGCAAGGGGAGAGAATTGCAGGAGCAAAGGGATTGGAAAGTGAGGGGTGGTGTGTTTATTATCTGTTACTGTGTGAAACATCACAAAATGCATCACACGGCTGCAGTGGCCTGGGAGACGGGCCTGGGGAAGTATCTGCTTGGGAGCTCAGTGGTTACTGGCAGCACTCAGTTCCTTGAAGGCCGCCAGACCGAGGCCTCAGTTGTTTGCTGTCTGATTGGCAATCAGTTGCCCTCTGTTTTTTTGCCACGTGGGCCTTCTCAACATGGACTTGCTTCCTCAAAGCTGATGCAGTTTCAGAATATAGGTGAGGTTTGGTGGGGCGAGGTCCGGAGCCGACGACCAAGAAAGAATTATTGAGACATGTTGGGTGCAAATGGTGGTTTATTAAGGTACGGGGACACGACCTATGGGCAGAAAGAGTGACTGCACCGGGGGCTTGAGGAGTGGTGATGATATACTCGGGAGTTGGGGACCCAAGGAAAAGGGAGTTTTCAAAAGAACTGTCGTATGCTAAAGAGGACCAACCTACAAGATACTAGGGATCTTGCCATTGTCAAGGTTATCCCTCCCCCCACCCCCAGCAAAGCATTAACATTTAGGTGGGAGATCCCTGGAAGAAATCACACATGTCCCACCCACGAGTGGGATGGGGGGAGGTTGCAGGGTGTCAGCCTGTGCTTTTTTTTTCTTTTTAAGATTTTATTTATTTCTTTGTGGGAGAGACAGAGGGCACAAGCAGGGAAGAGAGGCAGAGGGAGAAACAGACTCCCTGCTGAGCAAGGAGCCCACCACCAATCCCAAGATCACCTGGGGGCAAGGGGTGGGGGGAGAGGGGGAGGAGCTGACAATGCAAGGTCGCAGGTTTGGCTTCAGGAGGCCTAGGTAAGGAATGTGGAATATGTGGTGAATCTTAGGAGAACTTGGAAAAAGTACGCCTGCCCGCATCACTTTCCACACGGGGCTGAAGGTCATTTTATTTATTTTTTTTTCATTTTATTTTTATTTATTTACTTTTAAGATTTTATTTATTTATTTATTTGAGAGAGAGACAGAAAGAGAGAGCACAGGCAGGGGAGAGAGGCAGAGGGAGAGGGAGAAGCAGGCTCCCCGCTGAGCAGGACCCTGGGATCATGACCTGAGCCGAAAGCAGATGCTTTACTGACCGAGCCACCCAGGCAACCCTTTTTTTTTTTTTTAATTTTAAAATTTATGTTCTATTAGGGCATGCCCCCAAAATATTTGAGATGGTGTGTAAAATTTGCAGCACATCTTTTAAGACCTGAGTTTTCAATGAAATGGCAGCTGCTTGCTGCTCATTCCTAAGTCCCAGACTGAGGGGTTTAGTTTATGTTCTTCGGCCCCTAGGGTCTGAGAAGGTCTGCACCATTTACTCTGAGGCACATGCTGCCCAGAAATGAAAATATCTAGGAGACAGAGCAATACCCAGGTCATGGCCAGATGGACATGGCCTAGAAAGGACAGGGGAGCAAACCACGGGGTTTCCTTCTGCAAATGCTAACCTGATTTATGAGAATGACGTTTAACAACTGCACGGTCTGGGCACATACCAGACCCCTCTGAGCCTTGGTTCCCCACAATGACAGAAATCTTCTGGGACTGGGAAATGGAAGACAGTGACGAGGAATTAGAAAAGATGGCAAAATCCCAGGCTTTAGAGGCAGATGGACGGACCTGGGTTCTAATTCTGCTTCTGCCACTTCAGATTGGCTCCGTGACTATGAGGAAGTTACTTCACCCCTCTGACTCTTTTTTGTAGAAATGGGAAGATAGAAATGTACCTCATTTACGATGAGGAAGCAGAAGGCAAGCTGAGGGCAAAGCACAAGCTGACACCCTGAATCAGGTGGGATATGTGTGACGTTCCTCAGGCACTCCTGGCTGCCCTAAAACTAAGGGAAGGAAAAACAAATGGTTAACTAATGAGATCACAGTCCTGCAAGATCTGTTATCTCCCTCAGTTTACAAATGTCTTAGTGATTTACAAGAAAAAAGCGTTCTTATCAATAACCTAATTTCCAGAAGGAAACTCCCAACTGTCTTTAATGTTAATGCTTTGCTAGAGGGAACAACAACCTTAACTTGACCATGGCGGGGCCTCCAGTATCTTGCAGGTCCTCTGTAGCGTACAAAAATTCTTTTGAAAACCTCCCTTTTTCCTTACCCCCAACTCCCACCTATATAATCAGACTACCCATCACGACCCTGGTGCAGCAGCTCTTTCTCCGCACGGGTCCTGTCCCCGTGCTTTAATGAAACCACCATTTTGCACTGAAGACATCTCAAGAATTCTTTCTTGGTCGTCGGCTCCGGACCTCACCCCACCAAAACTCACCTGTGTTCCAAAACTATATCATTTATCACATCAGTTCTAACCTTCTAGCAAAAACAAAACAAAAAAGAAAAACAAAACCAAAAACCACTTGCAGAGAGAATCCTAAAGGGAGGGAGGAGAAGTAAGAGTGTGGAAGCCCAGGTCTTTGCGAGGGCCCCTGAAAGAGGAAAAGATCACCAGAGCAAAGCGTAGACATTTGGGCTTTTAACATACTGGAAGTCTCAAAGGGAGATCTGCTGTCCCTGGAAATTTGGAATTGGAAATTGGCAGGGGTGCTTTTGGTTAGCACGTTGATGGGGTTCTTCTGGTCCTTAGCAGACAGTGACCAGAGATTCCTAACGTCCTTCAATGATTGGGATGGATCCACATTACTGAGAATTGTTCCATGTCCTACACAACTTCCTAATGTCCCACCAGTCATCTAAGCAAGTGGAAAAAACCTGTTTATAATCATCTACACCGAGTACCTTAATGCTGTTGTATGTGTAAACACATAATGTTATGTGCACAGTTTAGTATACACTGAATTATTCAAGAATGCTACTGAAGGGTAAATCAAGAGAATTTTCCTCGTATGAGTCCAGATCTTTACTAAGGGCATTCAGCATTTCAGGGGACTGTGTCTCTGTAGGCAACATGCCTGGATCAGCCTGTTTGGAGCTACTCAGTTCTCAACGATCGCTTCAGTTATATCTTCTCATGTGATCCTGACTGGGCGTGTACATGTGGAAATGCAGATTTCTATAGGACAGATTACTTTCATTTTATTTTCCCTTGACTTTTAAAATTATGTGGGTAGGTAGGATATGATCTATAAATTTCATTTCGTTCATTTAACAAACACAGGCCAAGTGCCTGTTACGCACGAGGCACTCTCTAGATGCTGGGGGTGCAGGGCATTGCAAAACATTTGTTGTTAAATGGCCTGTTGGATCTGACACAGTTGAGATCCACTGGTAGGCTAAGCTGACTACTACGTGACTTGAGACACATCTTTTCACCTCTCTGGGCCTCAGCGTCCTTGTAGACTGAATGAGATCACAGGCCTCTCTCATACGTGCTCCTTGAATGGTAGCTGTCAAATACATTTACTCTATAAATCCATTTCTGTATGGCACGGGTACACTAAAACCCTTGTATCTTTCTTAATTCCTCAGACGCCATTGCCTAGCTATGTCTGTATTTTGAGGCCCCTCCTCTCCCTCCCAGCTCTAAGTTGTCCAGAATCCTCACTGATTTACTCAGTCCGAAATAGCCAGTGGTGGGACCTGGTGTGTGAGGCCCTGGCCGTGGGCGGACCTCTCGCCGCCCCACCCAGGGGTCTGGAGTCTCGGACTGCCGCTGTGACTCATCACCACCACACGGTGGCGCTGTTGAGGTTCGGTCCTGGACATTCCGAGTGCCGAGATCTTTGCAAGAAGTTAAGGACGCTGTCCCTGTGCCCGCTCACCTCCTACGCAGCCGCTGTCTTTCAAAGCACAATCCCTGAGCCAGGGAAGCAGGGCCAGAGGAGTCTGGCATCCCTGGATGAAAATTAGTCCGAATTCACGTCCCTTACACGCATCTAAAAACTAAAGCAGTGTACTGGCTACCTTCTTGACGTCAACTCTCGGATCTCAAACTTGGCCAAAACTGCGTATGGTTTTAATCCCCAGCACACTTCCGGAATCCTCCATCTTAGCATAGGGCGTCACTGTTCCCGCAGTGGGTCGGTCCACAGATGGGAAGTGTCCTTGATTCTTCCCTTTCCATCATGTCCCACATCGAACCCATTTTCAAGTGCTCTGGATTCACCTCCCAATATCTCCCAGTTCATCCACTTATCTCCATTCCCATGGCGGCCGCTCATGACCCAGCCACCATCATCGCTTGCCTGACTGGATCCACTCCTGCCCGCAGTAATTTCCTCTCCATGAAGCAGCCAGAGGGACCTCCTTAAACATAAATGGGACCAAGTGTGTGCTGTGATGTGCAGACCAGAGCCCCCTTTGTGAATGGACTTGGTGTCGTGTCCAGCTACTGGGAGTGCTGCCCTCGCCTGTCAGCTCCTCGGGGATTGTCATGCTTCCCTCCCCCAAGCAGCTGCCACCTAATGAGAAATCTGAACGGCACCCAACTTCAGAACCCCCTGCAGGGTCAGGAACAGTATCCAGTAAGACTGCATAAGCAGCTCGACCTCTCTCTCTGCCCAGTCTTGTCTCTTTTCCCTCTCTTTCCTTGGCTTTGATCCTGAGAGCACCCCTAACAGACCTCCTGCCTGCCAATATCCATCTCAGAATCTGCTTCCCAGGAACACCAGCCTAAGTGACATCCTGCACTTAGAATGAAATCCAAGCTCCATCCCATGACCTGTTAGGCTGGGCATGTCCTGGTCCCTCCTTCCTGTCTGAACTCATCTCATGCCTCTCTCGCCACCCCTCACTATGCCCCTGCCACAGTCACCCCTTCCCTATCCACAGGCTAAGTACTTCCCTGTTTCAGGGCCTTTGTTTCTTCTGCCTGGAGAGAATTCTGTTCTGCAGACGTCACATTACTTCCCATTATCCAGTCTCCACCTAAATGCTATTTCTTCAGAGTAGGACCACCACGTCTAAAGGAGCCCCCCTCCCTCTAACTCAGAACGTTTTACACCTTTCAGCACTTGTCATAACATGTCCTTATTTGCTTATTCCCACTGGACTGTAAACAGAGAGCAGGGACCTTGACTGCCCCCTTCCCCTCTGTTTTTATCCCCGAGATGCCTGACCCTCAGGGCCATTTTTCCCATCGGACACCATAGACTTCTGAACTGTCCAGGGCCTGTGAAAATGTAAGAGTCTGGAAAAAATTTTTTACTGAATCCAAAGTTTTATTTATTTATTTATTTATTTATTTATTTATTTATTTATTTGACAGAGAGAGAGACAGCCAGCAAGAGAGGGAACACAAGCAGGGGGAGTGGGAGAGGAAGAAGCAGGCTCCCAGTGGGCAAGGAGCCCGATGCGGGGCTCGATCCCGGGACTCTGGGATCACACCCTAAGCCGAAGGCAGATGCTTAACGACTGAGCCACCCAGGTGCCCCTAAATCCAAAGTTTTTTAAAAAGTAAAAATTGCTTTCTATTTAACTAAATGCCTGTAGAATAAAGTCATTTCATGAACTTTATTGCTGAACTTGATATTCATAAATATTTTGGTATAAGTGAGAAGGATTTTTGAGTTATAATTTCTCAACACAAGACCATCTGGAGTATACAGGATGACTGCTTAAAAACGTCACAGCAGGGGCGCCTGGGTGGTGCAGTCGTTAAGCGTCTGCCTTCAGCTCAGGGCGTGATTCTGGCGTCGGGGATCGAGCCCCACATCAGGCCTCTCCACTGGGAGCCTGCTTCTTCCTCTCCCACTCCCCCGCTTGTGTTCCCTCTCTCGCTGGCTCTCTCTCTCTCTCTCAAATGAATAAATAAAATCTTAAAAAAAAAAAAGTCACAGCAAATCATAATTTAAACAAGTTACATGAAGTCAGATAATTTCAAAGGCAAAACTATAACATTCCTTTTAAAAATTTTTGCGGCAGAATATTATTTAATATGGGACATGGGTGCATTTGATCAGATGTTACAACATAGGTGAGGAACTAAGACCAACAAGGGTCAGAAAATGGTGCTGCCTTGGGGCGCCTGGGTGGCACAGCGGTTAAGCATCTGCCTTCGGCTCAGGGCGTGATCCTGGCGTTATGGGATCGAGCCCCACATCAGGCTCTTCCGCTATGAGCCTGCTTCTTCCTCTCCCACTCCCCCTGCTTGTGTTCCCTCTCTCGCTGGCTGTCTCTATCTCTGTTGAATAAATAAATAAAATCTTTAAAAAAAAAAAAAAAGAAAATGGTGCTGCCTTGACCCTTAGTGAGTTTGCTCTAGTATTTGTTGAATGACCAGATGATTGGCTGGCTGACTGGCTGGCTGGCTGGCTGGCTGGCTGGCTGGGTAGAGATTCTGGACCCTAGGTCTTGAGCCCCAACTCTTTTCCTGGAGGTGAATTTATCTTGGGGGCCATGTCTCAGCCTTGAGTGAAGAGCTATGGTCCACTTCCAGGTCTCCCTGGCTGAATCATCAGGCTAAGGGTTAAGGTACTGACCTTCCATTCCTGCACCCCCAAGTGCCCCAAATCTTCGTGCATAAATTGATTCATATCTTCCCTGCTTTGTGGCCAAAACCTCAGGCTACAGCAGCTTTGGAGAGCCTCAAAAGATTCCTGTTAGACCCTAATCCAAGAATGAATTTAACTCACTGTTGCATAACTAAGAAGAGTCACCCAATCACAGCGATAATAATAATGCATAGCTAGTGCTTCCTTGGCGCGTGGGCTACACCCGTCACGGGAATTATCTTTTAATGTAAAAAGGTCATCTCCAGGTGATCTGAGGCCTTCAGGCCTAGAAGAGGTTGACATCTTAAGAACTTCTCAACGGACACCCCTTCAATCTCTGCTTTACTTAGCCAACAAGTTGTTATTTGGAGGATTTGGTCAAATGAACTACAGCAGCTTAAAATCTGAAACTAGGGCACCCGGGTGGCTCAGTCGGTTCAGCATCTGCCTTCAGCTCAGGTCGTGATCCCCAGGGTCCTGGGATTCAGTCCTGCATGGGTGTCCTTGCTCGGTGGGGAGCCTGCTTCTCCCTCTCCCTCTGCCCCTCCCCCTGCTTGTGCTCTCTCTCTGTGTCAAATAAATAAATAAAATCTTTTTAAAAAAATAAAAATTAGGTTGTCTTTTTATTTTTGAGTTGTGAGAGTTTGGGTTTTTTTTTTTTTTTAATATATTCTAGATACAATTCCCTTAGCAGGTATGTAATTTGCAAATATTTCCTCCTATTTCGTGAGTTGTCTTTCACTCATCACCCCATCTAACCCTAATTACCCCCCACAGGCCCCACCTCCAAATACCAGCAGATTGGGGGTTAGAGCTTCAACATATGAGTTTGTGGGGGACACAAACATTTAGTCCATAGCAATGCCTACCTCGATGTTGTTAGGTATTAGGTGGACTTCATATTTAGTAATTAATAGCTTTTTTAAAAAGTGTAGCCTTGGTACAATTTTAAACCAATCATTTCTACATATATTTTAGGTCCCAGACTGATACTTTCACTCTAAAAATAGCCTAGAAAATTACAGATTTGAGAAATGAGAGGAGCTACACAAGACATGTGGATAAGCACGCTGTTCTAGAGGAGTCCTATCTTTAGCAGAGTTTCTGTCAGAGTCTAGGAAGAAACATGAGCCTCTGGATCTCTGCTTGGATGCCCTGCAGGCACCTCAAACTTAACCTTTTGAGGGCTGACCTCATCATCTTCTTTTACCCCTGTCCCACCCCACTCCCACCGAACCCTCCATCTCCCCATCTCAAAAGGGCTCCACCAGAGGCCCAAGCCAGACACACCCAGGAGTCCTTGACTCCCTGCCCTCGCCCCCCACCCAGGCAGCACCAGATGCCGCCAGATTTGCTTCTGAAACACTCCACTCCCACTCGTCATCCTAATGCCGTGGCTCTGCTCCCTGGTCTGCTTACCTCCAGCCTGGCAGTCTGCTCACCATCACCCACGGCGCAGCCAAATATCACCTCTCTGAATAAAGCCTGTTAAAACCCCATTCTTTCTCCGACCTAATTCCCAAGCATTCTCCACCTGGTTTACGCCATTCTGGCAACACCAGCCTCCTTAGACCCACCAGGCACACACATACCTCAAGGCTTTTGCCCTTATACGAGTGCCCGCCTAGAATGTTCTTTCCCCAGATATCACACGGCTCCTTCTGCTCCTTCCAGTCTCTGCTCAAATACTCCCTCCTCTGATCCCGTATTTTAAATTGCTACTCTCTGAACTTTCTATTGCCCTTTTTGCTTGTTTTCCCTCATAACGCTTGTCATCATCTCACGTACGATTTGTTTTCCCTGCACAACAGTTTGTGTCTCGCTCACCAGAACGCGGGGGATCCCTGTCTGTATTTTTTTAAGATTTCATTTATTTATTCATTTATTTGAGAAAGAGTGAGCAGGGGCAGGGGTGGGGAGAGAGAGAGAGAGAGAGAGAGAGAGAGAGAGAGAATCCGAAGCAGACTCCACATTGAGTATGGAGCCCGACTCGGGGCTCAATCTCAGGACCCTGAGTTCATGACCTGAGCCAAAACCAAGAGTTGGATGCTCAACCGACTGAGCCACCCAGGTGCCCCTAACCCTGTCCGTGTTTTTTTCAAAGATTTTATTGGGGTGCCCGGGTGGCTCAGTCAGTTGAGCATCTGCCTTCGGCTCAGGTCATGATCCCAGGGTCCTGGGGTCGAGCCCTGCATTGGGCTTCCTGCTCAGTGGGGAACCTGCTATACTTTCTCCCTCTGCCATTCCCCTCTCTTTTGTGCTCTCTGGCTCTTTCTATCTCTCTGTCAAATAAATAAGCAAAATCTTTAAAAACTTATTTATTTGAGAGAGAGAGAGAAAGCGCACAAGTGGGGGGTAGGGGGAGAGATAGAAGCCAACTCCTCGCTGGGCAGGGAGCCCCATGCAGGGCTTGATCCCAGGACCCCGAGATCATGACCTGAACCAAAGGCAGACGCTTAACAGATGAGCCACCCAGGTGCCCCCCACCCCATCTGTATTGTTTTTGTGGTATCATGGAGCAGGTGGTCAGTAGGCATTTGCTGAGGAACACATGGCTTCCCACCACCTACACAGCAAAGCCCAAATTCTAGCTGGCCCTGCCTTCCCCTACAGCCCCCTCCCCTCCAGGAATTTTAGAGGCTGTTAATGCCAGTGTTCTTGTACTTCTTCCACATACACCATACTCATGGTCCATTCTTTTGCTCATTCTGGACACAGAAAGGTCTCCTCTCCTCTGCCACCATGTGCCTGATAACTCCTGCTCAACTTTCTAGAAACTAGATCCTGCATGGGTGTAGCCTCCCCTGGGAGTCTCTCCCTCACCACTGTTCCTCCACCCCCAGCTCTGCTGAGTGCCCGTTTTGGGGGTACCACTGGGCCCTTTACTTGCTACATTATTGAAATTATCTTCCCTACTAAACTTTAAATTCCTCAGCCAACAGGGACTAGGTCTCTCTGGTTTCCTCCAGTTTCCCTCCTCCCTCCCCCAGGCAGAGCGTCTGGCCCTTGCGAGAGGCTCAGGCAAAGGGTTCTAGACCTGAAAGAATCCTGCTGAGGGCCTCAGAGTCATTTCCGAGAATCCCGTCGGCTGAGAGCCTGATTTCCTCAGGGTACAGGCAATAATGAGTCAGGTATTTGATCGTATACAGAATCATCCTATGGGCTTTCAACTGGGCAGACTTGTTTTCTAGATTTTATGGTAAGAAACAGTATAGTGGTTAAGGGAGTGTATTTGGGAGTCAGACCCCTGGGTCTGAATTCAGACTGCAGTGTTCCTAGTTTTGTGACCTTGGACAAGTCATATAACCACTCTGTGCCTCAGTTTCCCCATCTGGACCTTGAAATAATAGTAGTACCTACCTCATTGCATTGCAATGAGGACTAAATGAATTACTGTGTGTAAAATGTTTAGAACCAAGTCTGGCGCTTAATAATCACTATCAGGTATTAGCTAATATGATTTAAATTGCCTTTTCCCCCCTTTTTTTTTAAAGATTTATTTATCCATTTTGGAGAGAGAGAGAGTGAGAGACAGTACAGCAGGGGGGAGGGTCAGAGGGAGAGAGGAGAATCCCAAGCAGACTCCCCGCTGAGCTCGGAGCCCGACGCAGGACTTGATTCCACGACCCTGAAACCGTGACTCGAGCTGAAATCAGGAGTTGGACACTTAACCCACTGAGCCACCCAGGCACCCCTCTTTTTTTTTTTTTTTTTAAAGTAGGATCCACGCTGTGCATGGAGCCCATTAAAGTGCCTTCTAAAATAAGCTTAAAAAGTGAGTCAACGTGAAGAAAAGTGTTTGGTCAATGATAAGACAAGGAAAAGGTGGACCAAACGCAGAAACGTCAAGAGGGGTGGGGCTGTGGGCTTAGTGGAGTTAGAAACACCTGGGCTCAGATCTGGCTCCCCACCCACCCCCTCACCCAGTCCCTGTGTGTCTCAGCACTTGGTTTCAGCTCTCAGCTTCTCAGCTTCCCAGAGTGGCCAGACCACCCAAAAGCCAATCTGCTTGTTCAGCAGACAGATGATGAAATTTTTCCTTTTTTCTTTCTTCCCTTTCTTTCTTCCTCTTTCTTTCTTTCTTTCTTTCTTTCTTTCTTTCTTTCTTTCTTTCTTTCTTTCTTTCTTTCTTTCAAGATTTTATTTATTTATTTGACACACAGAGAGAGAAAGAGAGAGCACAAACACAGGGAGCGGCAGGCGGAGACAGAGGGAGAAGCAGGTTCCCCGCTGAGCAAGAAGCCTGATTCCGGACTCGATTCCAGGACCCTGGGATCATGACCTGAACTGAAGGCAGACGCTTAACCGACTGAGCCACCCAGGCGTCCCTCTGATTTTTTTTCTTTTAAGTTGTAGTTTTATCTCTGGCCTTGCCCTTGACATTTTATAAACAAACAGACATTCCTGGTCAATCGACCCTTCCCCCACGTCTACTGCCCTTGCCCCAGCAACTGGCCAGTCCCCCGATCCAAAATGCCCCACTGCTCCTACTACCACCCTCACCCTGCCTTTGTCCCCATGTCTGCCCCTTCTTCTACTTAAACAAAAAATACAAACAGGGGCCCCAGACCCTTTCTGGGGTTTCATGGTGTCTAAACTATTTTCATAATATTGCTTAGACATTATTTGCCTTTTCTACCCTCACTCTCTCCTAAGTAGTTTTCCAGAGGCTACGTGACCTCTGGATATTGCAACAGATGTATGCAGAAACAGATAAGGAATCCAGCTATCTTCCATTAAGCCAGACATTAAAAAGATTTGCAAAAGAGTAAAACTGCTTCACTATGTTTTTTGTTTGGGAAAAGTTATATTTTATAAAAATATGTTATTTCTGTTAATATCTAATGAGATTCATGTTAATTTAGATAACTAATAAGTACATATTTAAATATGCGAATGAACTAGCCATCCTTTTAATGTAACAAATAGAGAAGATACTGGACTCTTATGGGCTTGGTCCCTGCCCCTGCCTGGGCAGCAAAAGTGTTGCGGCAAATCATCCTAGTTGGATTGTTGGCCTCTGGCACAAAACTAAAATGTCTACAGAAATTCTCAGGAATTTAGAGAATTGATTTTCATCCAGTTATCCTAGAGTCCTGTTTCCCTAGAGGGAGGTAATAATGGCTTCTCTTGCTTTGCAAGATTGTTGTGAGGATTAAATGAAATAATAACCTGGGGCGACTGGGTGGCTCAGTTGCTTAAGCGTCCGACTCTTGATTTGGGCTCAGGTCATGATCTCGGGGTCCTGGGATTGAGCCCCATGTCGGGCTCTGCTCTGAGTGTGGAGTCTGGCTGAGATTCTCTCTGCCTCCAGTCGTGCTCTCTCTCTCTCTCTCTCAAAATAATAAAATCTTTTTGAAAAATGAAATAATATCCTTAGAGCACCTGAGCGTGACACCTGGCAAACAGCTGCGTTCGCTGGGATGGGGTCGGGGCCTCTGGCTGCAGGCGGCTTGGCAAGGCGCAAGGATCCCCACGGCAGCCAGACAGCCGGGGCCAAGGATCTGAGGTTCCCAGACCTGGGTTGACGCTGAGACTCCGCCACTTCAGGAGCAAGTCGTATTCAACTGCTTCTCACCTGAATGAACGTGAAAAGCACTTTATAAACCACAAATAGGATCAGCAGTGGGGGATCACACAGCCATGGGTTTAGGTCCGGAACTTCGGGAGAGGAGGTCCTAGGTCTCTGTATTTCCATATCCGAACACCTGCTAGAAGGGCAGAATCTACTGACGGAGTGTTTTCAAGCAGTCCTAAGAGTCTCCATCTCCTTTGGCTTCTCATCTCAATCCTGTCTTGGGTTTTAAGATCCCTTTTATGCCACTTGAGATCCAGAGATCTCAACTGGGCCTGTGTGCTTAGGAATGTACCCTCCCTGTCCTATCTCTGGGCACTAACCCTATCTAGAACTGTCAGTGAGAATTCCAAAGGACTAATTCACAGTGAGATACTGTTACCCAAAACTTATTTCCCAGTAATCTTAATGGCTATCAAGGGATAAAAGGGTTCTTTGGTCAAAGTTTAACAGCTGTATTTTTTGCAAGACCTAACAGAGCTTTCAATATGCTAATATGTATTGTCAGTCTCTGAGGGAATGCAGAAATGCAAATACATACGCAGAAATGCATATGCAAATGCATATGATTATTTGTCCACGGAACCCTCATGCAAGGACTATCACCCAGAATTCATTTACTATGCAACACACTTTGGGAAATGGCTGCACTAAGCTTCCTATCTCGCTGCTCCTGACTGTCTTTGCTTTTTACAGGGGCTGATGCGCTGGTATTTGGTTAGCAAACTACAGTATGAGGGCCAAATCTGGCCCTGTTTTTGCAAATACAATTTTATTGGAACACAGCCTTGCCCCATTTACTTAACCTATTGTCTATAATTACTTTCACACAACAAAAGCAAAGTTGAGCCTTGTGAGAGAGAACATATCACTCACAAAGCCTAAAATATTTACTATCTGGCCCTATACAGAAAAAGTTTGCTGATCCCTGCTGTAAAGTGTTTCTCACCTGGGTTATGTGTAACTTCTGGAGAATTCAGCATTATGCAGGAGAGACATGAAGCCACAATATAAACACTAAATACAGCATAGCTACCTCGAGGGCCGGTTTAATTCAAAGTAAGTAATTTCAAGCATCATTTTTATATTTAAAAAATGGACATACTATGGAGTAGAATACAAATTTTGCATAAATTTCAAAAATAAAAGACTTTATAAATTTCTCAGGCCTCAGTCTAGCTAGCACGACTTCCCTCCACCCTCATACCTTCCCCGACCCCAATCCCTCATACCTGATCAAAATGCTTGATTGTGTTCCTCCATTCTAAGGGGAATGGGGGTGGAAACGCTTGAGAAATGCTGTTTTATTGGGAAAACAAAGTGGAAGTTTATGTGTCAGCCAATGATGAGTGAAGGAAGTCAGAGGCATTCACAATACCTATGCAGGCAGGTAAGACAGGCTGCGTCTAAGAGTTTTACCATATCTCTCAGAATCAGTATGCCAAAAAGACACAGGTAGGCTTCTGGGTCAGACAGACATGGGCTCGGGTCCTGCTCTCCCATTCACTACCTTTATGACCCTGGGTAAGTTACTTCACCTATCTGAGCCTTCATTTCCTCAGCACAAAATATTATTAAAATGCGTACTTTACAAGGTAGTTGTGAGGAGTCTCAGAAATCATGTAGGGAAAGTGTTCTGCATAAGGTAAGAACTTAATAAGTGTTAACTACTAATATGTTAGCTGAATTTCCCGAATATATAAAGAGCTCTGAAAAATCAAGAAAAAGATAGTCAACATCAGTTGAAAAGTGGGCAAAGCACATGGGCATTTTATGGAAAAGGAAATACAAACAGCTTTTAAACATATGAAAGATGCAACCTCACTCATAAGAGAAATGAGAACACAACTCAAATGAGATACTATTTTTCACCTACTAGATGGTAAAGGTTGAAAAATTTGATAACATTCTATTGGAGAGTGGGGAAAGAAATATAGTCATGCAACGTTAATGATACTGCAAATTGTTACCACCTTTGTGGAGGGCAATCAGTAATATCTTAACAAGATTACAAATGCTTAGGCTTTTATGTAAATGCTTATACATAATTCCACTTTCAAGAATTTAAACTATAGAAATAGTTACACATTCTAAATAGATGAACAAGGATGTTTTCTAGAGCATTTTGTGTTTGTAAATGTCCATTAAGGTGGGACTAGTTGAATAATAAAAAGAATACAAACAGTGAAATACTATATAGCTATCATGAGTATAAGGCAGCTCCATGTGTACTGATACGGAATGAGCTCCAGGAATGCTAGGTAAAACAAGAAAGGGGGCAAAACAGCAGTATAGTGTGCTACTACTCGTGTAGTTATACACGTACGCATAGATAACATATGCAAACATGCTCAGATATGCATAGGCTCTCTCTGAACTAGTTCATACGATAGCCTATGAGGCCTTACATAATCTAACCTGCCCCCTGGCATCCCGTTATGACCGCTCTGACTCATCTTTCCCCCTTGCTCTGCTCCACCCGTATGGCCACTTTGCTTTTCTGGAACACTCCAGGAACCTGCCTGCCTAGCGCTTTGTAGTGGGTGTCAAGGGAGTTATCCTCGATGTCCACAGGGCTCACTTCTTCCCTCCTTCAGGCCTTCGCTCAAACCTTCCCTTCCCAGTGAGGCCTGTACTGACCATCCTCATTAAAACAACATCCCTCAGCCTTTGTCTCCTTACCTTACTCTCCTTTTTCTTTAGTCTGCAGTGTTTATCACCTCCTACCATTCTATTATTCAGTGAGCTCAGGTACCATGTTTATGGCTTATGGTCTGTTTCTGCTGAGTAACGTAGATGTTTACAGTTCCCCAGAGAGGGAAACTGAGGTATGGGAGGTTGAGACGGGAAGGAGACTCCCCTTTCAGTATATACCCTTGTGTTCTCTGTACCACGTGCTTGTGTTAACTGGTAAAAATGTAATACAAGTTTTGAGCTCTACCAACAGGATCCTAGAAGTGGAAGTGACAACCTGGACCCAACCTCTTCATCTTATGATGGTCGAGGGTCAGGGAAGTTAGGGAATTTGCCTGAGGTTACAAAGCCAGGATTTAGATCGTCTTCTAACTCCAGGGCCCTGGCTCTTAAGCATCATGTCATAGAACCTCTTGATTTGGGACTCTAATCGGCCAATTTAAATGTAGTGTGATAACTGCTAAGCTGGGGTATTCCAAAGGTGAAGGTTTGCCTCCGTCTGACATTTCATTACGATGAAATCCAACAGATGGTCTCAATTTTTTTGGATGTATGAGATTTTGGCTGTGGTGTGAATGGCTTGAAATAAATGTGAATATTGGGTTTCTGGGCTTGGGGATTCTTTTATGAGCACTTTACAGTCAAAATAAAGTATTAGTCTCAGTCCCTTGGTAGTTGGGAGCACAATGTTCCCGAATCCCGCACTCCCAGATAATTTGTCTTCTGAAGCGGTCAAGACATCTGGAGGATCTGCCGGGTGTATGGGGGTGAGGGAGGGATGGGAGGGCACTTGGAATTATCACTGAGTAATGGGAGTATTCCCAGGAGTTATTAAAGGCTGGCTGCTGGGCTTCTTGAACAGCCCCGCCTGGTGAGAGGCCTTCCGACCCTGGGTCAGGTGGCGGACCCGGTGTCGCTGCTGTAGCCAGTAGAGCATCTCCACCTTGTCATGCTTCATCTTGTCCAGGTATCGCCGCCCTTTGAACGTTACTGGCTCACCAAAGATTAACTCAATCTCCTCCAGGAGGGAAGCCAAAGGAGCCTGCACTAGATTGATCTTCCTGTGTAGACGGTTTCGGAATTGATTCTCCTCCAGGAAGCGACTCAGGCCCACGTCAGTCTTTTGGAAGAAGCGGTTGGGATCAGAGGCTTGTCGCTCAAACCATTCTAGTCTCCCCAGCAACATCTCCCGCAACTGAATGGGCTTCAGGGCTTGCTCCCAGGCACTCACCAATGAAGGCAGCTGCCTCAGACGGGCGTTGGAGCTGTACTTGATGGCCATGTCCAGCCGGTCCTTGTCGGGGACCTCAAGCATGGACCACAGGCGCTCCAGACGCTTCTGTAGGTTCAGGATTTTGTAGGGTTCTCCCAGGAGGCTGATCTTTTTACTTCCTAGCCTGTGCCCTAGCACTGTGTTCCAATCCCACTCTCCTGGCACAAAGTCTGGCTCTTCATCTTCCAGCAAGGGAGGTGGGTACTGAATCTTTAGGGACTCTTTGACAGGGGCTATGTCCTCCACAGGAACCTCTTCTTCATACATTTGGAAGATGACATGGAGGAAATCTGACTCCTGGTTGGTGAGGTACTTGAAATAGTCACCCACAGACAAGGTGGTTTTCCACCAGTTCATCCATGAGACTTTGTTTGACCACTTCTCCCAGGCTTTGCCTGTTTGGAGTGACATGAGGGAGGTTGCCTTATCAGAGGACTGTAAAATGTTTGCTCTCTGGGGATAAAGTCCAGCTAACTTGGGATTGATGATGCGATACTGTTTTTCTTGATGTAGAAAGGCTGAGGACAGGAAGGCTGACCAGTCTTTATTGGCTGCAGGCTCAACCAGGGGTCCCTGGTCAAAAGAGAAGTGGTCAAGAGAGACACGGCTCATCAACTCCTTGTAGACCTCCCTGATGTTATTGCCAACAAAGAAATCGATATCCATTTCCTCAATAAGTTTGGGTTCTAGTTCACCAGCCAGGTGGTTATATAGGACTCCGGCCCTGTCAACATGGAAGGAATCCAGAAAGTTTCTCTCAGAGATCTGCACAGCAGCTGCCTGGACCACAGCCCGATTTCCTAGCTTCAAAGTAACAGTCACTGGCTGTGGTTGAAGTGGAAAGGATTTGGGGCACTGGAGGCCCCACCGCCCAGTGGCTTCTTCCTCTTCGAGGCTCTTCAGCATTCTCTGCAGTTCCTGCATGCGATGAGCTGCAGCTGGGCGGCGGGTCAGGGCCCCCAGGAGTGGGGGCAGGCCTGAGTCCAGGGGTGAGTAGTGAGTCCTCTCCAATTTCATGTTCTTTATCATCTGCTTCAGGTCCTCAGCCACTGTGTCCCCTGCCAGCTCTGTTTTGCTCTCTGGAACTAGGACCAGCGGGGTTAAGGGGCGAGGGGGGAGTGGAGGAAGGCCCAACTCATCTGCTAGTTTCCAGCCCTCACGCAGAGAGGGCAAGGACTGGCCCCTCTGGAGCTGGGAGTAGAGGGGCAAGTGGGAGGAGGTGGAGGGAGCCCTGCTGGTGGGAGTCACAGAGTACTTGGGCAGTGACACAATCTGTGTGGAACTGAAGTTGCTGTCTCTCTTTTTCTGCATGGAGGACAGCCATTGCTGGGGCCTTTTCCCCTTCAGCTGGGGGATGGACTTCAGTTCCTTCACTGGATCCAGTTCAGGCTCACAGAGAAACTCCCGCGGGCGGCTGAGTTGGATGAGGTAGTTCAGGTTGAGGTCGCAGCTTGGTACTTGCGCAAAGCTGGTGCTGTGAAGCCACGGGACAGGGTAAAGCTTGAAAGCCCCAGTAGGCCCTACCGGGCGCAGCTTATGCATGCCACCGTGGGCCTGTTCTATCTTCAGCAGGGCGAGGAAGTCGGCGAGCAGGCAACGATAGACCTTAGGGCTGGTAAGAAAGATTGTGCAGTCCCTGGCGAGGCTGGCAGTCAAACGGGTGAGTGTGGCTGATTCAGTGAAGACACCTCTGCGGGTCGACATGGCCTTCAGCAGGTGCAGGTAGTGTAAGAATAGCTGCTCGCTGCTGAGCAGTACGTAGGCCAGGAGCCGCTTCCTCAGTCTCTGGTTGTTCAAGTGGCTCAGACTAGGTTCAGTGGGAGCCTCCTGCCAGCTGCACTTTAGCTCGTCCAGGATGACCTCAGTGAAACGTTGTCGGCTTTCATTAGGCACGCGCACCGCCAGCCCACTGTTGGCCAGCCGCTTGGACACTTGGCGGCACAACGACTCCACCGTCAGCCGGGAGACCGGCAAGGGCAACAGCAGCGGGACCTCCGGCGGGAGGCGCTTCTGAGATTCTGGGCGCCTCGCCTTGCGGGGGAAGAGAGACAGCGGGCCCAGCAACCGGTGGTAAAAGCGCTGGAGCTCGGGTTCCGGTTTATAGGGCTCCATCTTTGCGCTGCCGGCGCGGGAGGTCTGGGAAAAGCGGCCAAGAGGTTACTAAGGCAACCAGGGGCCGGAGGGTCCGAGTGCGCCTGCGCAGCCAGTGCCTTCCAACGCGTGGCGTCGGGAGGGCGGGCCTGACGTGCGCGCGCACCAGGAGGCGGGGCAAAGTGTGGCTTCCGAAGCTCCGCCTCCCCGCGACGCAGTTAGGGGTTTGTGCTTCAACGCTGGAGCGGTTCGGGTCCGAAGGCTGGTGACTGGGTCCGGGATGGCTACGGACTCCGGGGACCGCGGGACCGCCTGCACGGTGAGGGTCGAGGCCTCGTGTGGGAGCCTCTCTGGGCAGAGAGCCTCGGCCCCTAGGGTGATTGTTAACGCAGGAAAGGGGGAAGGAGTAGGCACCTGGGGTGGGGCCTGGGGCCTCCGCGGGAAAAGGGTGCGAGACTATGAGGTATGAGGGCCCTTGGCGTTAACTTTGGAGGTTTGGGGGTTGGTCTTGGACCTGTCACGAATGATAATGAGGGCGCTTGAAAAGGGGTCACGTGAGGGGGTTTCCCCAGGCCTTTTGGGGTGGTCATGGGGGGGGGGTAATGAAACAGGGTCACGCAAGGGGGGTTCCCGACTCTCATCAGCCCGTCCGTGCCGCCCTTGCAGCTGGAGTTCACAGTGCAGATGACCTGTCAGAGCTGCGTGGACGCGGTGCGCACGTCCCTGCAAGGAGTGGCAGGTAAGAGCCAGAACAACGGAGAGTCTGCAGGCGTCTAGAAGGAGCCGGCAAATCTCTTAGACCAAGAGCACTACTCCCATTTACAGATGTAGAAATTGAAACCCAGAGATAGGAAAGAATGTCCTCAGAGTCACACAGAGACCCAGAGACAGAGCGTAGAGTACGTATCTCAAGCCTGTCCTGCCAGAGCCCCTACAGGGTCCGACACACTGGTATCTTACATCTCAGGTGCCCAGGGAGTGAGGAGCTAGGCTGAGTATAGACAGCCCCACCTACAGAGGGAGGTCCCTGGATAGCAGGCAGCTCTTGCCTGCAAAGCAGCATAATCTTGACAAAACAAACAGCAGCCCTGGCTATGTTCCATCCTAGGCAGCTCCCGATTCTTATAAGCCAGCTACCAGGTCTGGAGGTGACCTTGCACAATAGAAATTTCTGAGAAGGCAGAGCCACCAGCATGGCACTGTGAACTGCCTTCCTTTGATCCTGTTAAATGTTCATCCAGTCATTCAGCAGGTATGGACCAGATGCTGGGGGCTTTTTAGGGAGAAGTGTTCACAAATGTTTCAGACACAGTCCCTGCCCTCAGGTAACGGTGAGCATGCAAGCATTGCTCATGGAAGAGCAGTTCTGGGAAGAGATGCGATAGGATGGGTTCGAAGCTGGGACAGTGGTGGCACTTGGCCCGTTACAGGGCAACAGTAGTGGATAAGGGTATGTGCCTCAGAGTCAGACTGTTTGCATTCAGATCCCTTCTTTATCACTTAGTGGCACTTAGACTTCATGCATGTTACTACTTTTGCCTGTTTGGCGTTTAAATGGCATGATAATGGAAGCTACTCTGGAGGATTGTCATGAAGAGTAAGTTGGTAAATACATGTAAAGCACTTTAGAAAAATTTTTGGCATGCAGTGAGAGCTCCCTAAAATTTAGAAATTATGAGAGGAAGGCCTTACAGGTGGCAGTCTGGGCAGAGGCATTTGGGGACAGATATTGAAGCAGAGTGAGAGAGAGAGAGAGAGAAATTTGCCCCCTTCATGAGGCCTGGGGCTTTGGGAAAGAGGGTTCTGTTCCTCTAGGAATAAATGGGAGGAGCTCCCAGCCCAAGGCCCGCTTTCTTGAACCCTTATTACACACCCTAGAGTTCCCTGTGGCCTTGTTTTCTTTCTTACTGGGCTTTGAGCTAAGCAAGGGCTGGCCTGGCCACACTCTGCACCAGCCGCACTGAATCTTGCTCAGCTAGGGAGCCAGCCTTCTTCTTGGTTCAGGCACAGTTCAAGAGTTCAGGAAGTGCATAGTTACGGGGAGCTGCCCACTGGGGCCCTCCCACTTGAGCAGAGAATCAGCTCTTAGGAGACCCCAGAACAGGAACCCACCTGCATGGGAGTGAGTCCATCAGAAAGTCTTATCTGCTGTATATCTAAAATATATTCAGAATTTAGCCTCTCTTTTTTCCAGACATTGGCCTTCACACGAATCCAAGCCACCTTCTCCCTGACCCACACAAGAACCTCATCTTTGGGCTTCCTATTGCCTCTTTTGCCCCCTCCAGTAGTTTTTCCGTACAAAAGCTAAAGTGATTTTTAAAATTATACCTTAGATAATATCACTGCCCTGCTCGTTTAGGCCTTTAATAACCCTGTGAAGTAGGTAGTAGTAGTATCTCCACTTGCAAGGGAAGCAATTGAATAGGAAACTCAGCAGAAAGGTTGAGTAACTCGTCTAAAGCCACACAGCTACTATGTGGCAGACTCAGGATTTCAACTCCAGAGTCTACACTCTCAACCGCTATACACTGTGCCTTCTCCCAATGGCCTCCCAGTGCATTAAAATTAAAATCCAGGTTCCTGTTGGGCCTTGCTTGACTCGTCTCCACTTACAGCTCCCTTCTTAGAACGTGTCAGGGTCGTTCCTGCCCATACTGTGTCCTGCATTGGAAGGCCCTTACCTGACTACATTCAGGCCTTTGCTTAGAGGCTCAGAGAGACCTTCCTTCACCAGCCTAAGTGGCTCGCCCCCCATTTGTTCCCCAACACCTATTTCATTGATCACACCTTTCACTATCTGCATCTCTCGTGCGCGTGTATTGGACATTTGTGTCCCTGCACTGGAACACATGCTATTTCATGGGGCAGAGATGTCGCCTGACTTGTTCCCTGCTCTGCTTCCACTGCCTGGAACACGGCATGTGATAGGTGCTTAGTGTCTGCTTATTAAATGAGGCGAGCAGACAAAGTTTCTCATACTGTGTGCTTCACTGGGCCCTGGGAGCCTCCAAAAATCAGGCTTAGGGGCTCAACCCTACTGTCCGTGGGTCGAGGAGACCGAGCATCAGCTTTGGGGTTGGACAGGCTGCCTTCCAGGCTTGGGGCCTCAGGCCAGTTGTGTCACCCTCTAGCCTCGTTTGCTCACCTGCCAGATGAGGACAGTATCATCATCCTGATGCGTGTAAGGCAGAGCATAGCTCTTGGCATCCCCTGGAGGCTCAGACCGCAGGAGTTCCTCCATTATCCTCCCTGGACCCCCTTTGCAGCCATGGCCATCCAGAGGCATCTCTAGGTGGACCCAGAGCTCCCCATGCTCTGCAGGCTGCCTGGTGACTCAGGATAAAATTTTGTGTGAAGTGAGGGCCAGTTTGGTAACTTGGACGGTTTTCTTTTCACAAAATCACCCTGTATGTGCAGGGGAGGGGATGCGGGTGTTCCTCTGATGTCTTGCAAATTCTGTCCCTCCCCTGACGGTGTCACTGCCGCTGCAGGGGGATCTGAAGAAACAAGTCTGTGGGAGCTTTTGTAACCACACCCCAGATATTCCTGTCCCTCAGGTGCTGCCTCCCCCAATAGCATTTCCCAATTGTGCCTCCTTTTGAGCTGGAAGGAGTCTGAACAACTACGTGTACCCTGGGGCTTGTTATTCCCGTCTCTGCCTGATGGTTAATCCAGGCAGAGCCTGGCTTCTACAGCCTTTGAGCTCCCTGGGACAAGGACCAGTGTTTTTCCTGACTCTGGCCACCTCCATGCCCAGCACACATTTGTTGAGAGAATATGGAGAAGGGAAACCAAAGATGAAGCGAACGCCAACAGTCAGTGTAGCCTTCGGTTCACAGAGCACCATCTCAACAGTGTGAAATGGCTTATTTAACCTTTGTCTTCTGGACTGCCCACAGCTCCCCTGGGCTTTACCCTGCAGAGGAACAAACACATTGGCTAAGATCATAGAATGGTGTAAGCCCTGCAGGTGAGAGCAGCCTTATCATTCCCAGTCCATCCCCTGTGCGCTGGCTAAGGGCTGGAGAGTTCTCTTAAAAGGCTTGGGAGCCCTGAACATCTGAATGAAAGAGAAGCCCCTTCTCTTCCTTCTCTGAGTTGGCTCGATGGCCCCCAAAGCTGAGCATGTGTCAGAATCATCTCGCAGTCTTCTGCACACAGGGTGATGTTGGGGATTTGGCGGGCAATTGAGACACAGTAACTTTTGAACCTGACCCTTGTGGACCACACAGAGCTCCCGCACTCACAGAGGATTGTAATCAGTGCAGTGTGAGTTCACGCAGGGGAAGAGGAAGCTGCTACAGGAGGACAGAGGAGGGGGTCCCAACCCAGCCTGGAGGGTGGGGGCTGCTTCTCAGGGTGAGCAGTGTCCGGGTAGGCAAAAGTACAGTGCACGTACGTTAGATGTGAGCTCTCATGATGATGGGGATTGCCCCCCCTTTTTGGTGTGTAACAGCTTTATTGACATATAATTCAAATATCAGAAAATAGTCCTATTTTAAGTATACAGTTCAGTGCTTTTTAATATGTTCCGAGTTGTGCGGCCATCACCGTTCTCACTTGTACATTTCAGCCCCTCACGAAGGAATCGTGCGCTTTAGCCATCAGCCTCCGATTCCCCCACCCACTAACCTACTCTCTGTCTCTAGAGGTTTCCCTGTTCCGGACGTTTTGTCCATGATGGCAACACCTAACGTGGGCTTTTGTGACTGGCGCTCACTTAACATCATATTTTCAAGGTGCTTCCCTGTGGTAGCATTATGAGCAATTCATTCCCTTCTATCTTTTTATGGCTGAGAAATAATGGGTACACATTTTCTTTATCCATTCATCTGTTGATGGGCATTTGGGTTATTTTCACCTTTTGGCTATCGTGAATAATGGGCTATTTATGGATGGCCCGCTTTTTAAAGTAATTATTTATGTTATAAAGAACGCCTTGTGTGTAATAAGGACAAACAACACTCCTGGGGGTAAGGGAGCCTTATCCCCACTTTGTGTATAAAGATACGGCCTCAGAGAGGTTGAGGGCCTCACATAGCCAGAAGGCAGCTTCGGAGCTTGACTCCGACCATGGGAAGGTTGGCAAAGATGAGGAAGGAGAATGACCTGTTTCTCTCTTCCCTGCTTCCAGCACGGGGCTGTTAGCCCTCTGCTGCCTCCCCTCTCTCTCCTTCCAGGTGTCCAGAGTGTGGAAGTGCAGTTGGAGAACCAGATGGTCCTGGTGCAGACCACCCTGCCCAGCGAAGAGGTGCAGGCCCTTCTGGAAGGCACAGGGCGACAGGCGGTGCTCAAGGGCATGGGCAGTGGCCTATTGCGTGAGTAGCCACTATGGCCCTGGCCTTGGCCTCTCTGGGAGCGAGGTGGCCTGGAGCTGCTACACATCTAAACCATAGGATTGGGGGTTTGGGGTTCGAGTGGCTTTGGGGAAGGCATGAACGTTATGTGGAGCTCTCTCCCTGCCCTTCCTGAGCTGATGAAGGTGTGGGGCTAACTGAGGTGGCGAGCCAGCCTGGGTATCTGATACCTTGCAGAGAATCTGGGGGCAGCAGTTGCCATTCTGGAGGGCCCTGGTCCTGTGCAAGGGGTGGTGCGCTTCCTGCAGCTGACCCCTGAACGCTGCCTCATCGAGGGGACCATTGATGGCCTGGAGCCTGGGCCTCATGGACTCCACGTCCATCAGTTTGGGGACCTCACAGGGAGCTGCAACAGGTGAGTCATCTGAAACCTCCCCCGTGGCATCTTCATCCCCCCACTCATGCATCCGTGGTGTGCTGGGGCTGTATTCAGCCACCTGCACACACTTTCACGCTCGGTCCTCACAAGTACCGTGAGGCATGTACACCCAGGCCCAGTCTACAGACGAGGAAACGGAGGCTCCGAGGGTTAAATGACTTGTCAAAGGCCCCAGGGCACGTGAATGGTGGGGTGGGATTTGAACCCAAATCTGACCTTAATGCTCCTGTCCGTAGCCACCTTATTGCCCCTGAGGTGGAAGTGACTCCTAGACACAGAAGGGCAGGTCCCCGTGTCACGGTGTTTGTTGTGCTGTGATGCAGTTCTTTGCCCTCTCATCTGTGTCTCCCCGGAAAGCTTACTGAGGGCAGGACCCACATCAGATTCTTCTTGGTGCCCTCAACCCAAAGCCTGGCACAGAGTGAGTCTGTTGAGTGAGTGAATGAGATAAATGTCATTAAAGTGGGAGGGTACATCAGCTGGCCTGGGAGCCAGTGTCTTGCTGCCCACCTGCTACCTTTTCCTCTTAGCTGTGGGGACCACTTTAACCCTGATGGAGCATCTCACGGGGGCCCTCAGGACTCCGACCGGGTAAGTGTCCATCTGGGGGAGGCTTAGGCTTTGAGAGGGCCTGAAGCCTCAGGCAGAGTAGGCTGCTCCTAGGGCCTTAGCGATTCCTTTTTGGTGGGGTCCCCTCACTTTTATTCCATTTAGAAACATCAACCCTTTCTGTGGTGGAGACCTGCCCCCCCAGGAGCTCACAGTCCTGTGAGGGAGACCCCCGAGAACCCCGTGGTTGCAGGGCAGTGAGGTGATTCTTGCAGGAGCCTGTAGGAGGCCCTGAGCCCAGAGTATAAGCACCGGTCCGGCCTGAGCCCAAGGATGTGGGCAGTGGGAGAAAGCTTCCTGGAGAAGCTGAAGGTGTGGAAGTTGAAGATCTTACCTGAACTAAAAAGGCCGTTCCTGATGGTGCAGCTCCTGGCCCAGGGTTTCACTTTTCACCAGTGAATTGCTTCCCGTCGGCAGTGAGTGGCATGCCGCCTTGGTTTTTGCTTATCTGCATACGGCTTGTTCTGTTAGTTATGTTGCATTTTGCTGTAAGTTAACTCAGTTTTTTCCTGAGGTAAATTTGGTTATTTTTCATGTTTTAATCCAGCATGGAATGTTTCAGACATTCCAAAGTACAGAAACTTGTCCCAAGCTCCTGTGTCCCCATCACCCACTTTCAACCGTGACCAACTCTTGGCCAGTCCAACTCTTGGCCAGTCCTGTTTCATCTACACCTCCAGCCTTTCTCCACCGATATTTTGAAGCAGATCAAGACATCATTTCATGTAACTAAGGTAGACTTTTTTAACAAGAAACTTGATACTGCCACAGAGATGGGAAAACCAGTTCTTGTAGCCGTAAGAGCAGGCTTATTGTAAAAACAGTCAGTGGTGGTCAAATAAATGTTAGTGGAGTCCTGCTGGATTCTGGCCTGCAAGGTCTGAGGACTACGGAAGGCCTGTTTTTTCTTCTTCTTCTTCTTCTTTTGTTTTTTTTTGTTTTGTTTTTAAGATTTATTTATTTATTTAAGAGAGAGAAAGAGCGAGCGCATGTGGGGGGGGGTTGCAGAGGGAGAGAGAGAATCTCAAGCAAGCGTCATGCCCAGCTCAGAGCCTGATGTGGGGCTCGATCTCACGACCCTGAGATCATGACCTGAGCCGAAACCAAGAGTCGGATGCTTCACGGTCCGAGCCACCCAGCTGCCCCTGTGGTGCATGTTTCTCACTTCACATACTTGATTTTTTGGACAGTTCTGTGACATTTTGAATGGTCAGAAGTTTGACTCCTTCCCTTCCTGCCTTGGGAAGTTGGAGAAGCCAAACAAGTTTTTGTTGGGTCCCCTGTGCGGGGCTGTGTTTGCGCTCAGTGCAGCAATGATTTATTGCTGTGCATCAAATCACTCCAAACTTGGGGGGTTAAAACCCCAAGCATTCATCTTCTCGGTTTCTCTGGAGCAGGAACCTGGGTGCAGCTTAGCTGGGGGCCTCTGGCTTCGGGTGACTGTGATCGAGGTGTTGGCTGGGGCTGCCGGCATCTGAAGGCTAATGTTGCCGTTGGCAGGCCTCAGGTCCTCCCTGGCTGTTGGCCAGAGACATCAGTCCTTTGCCACGTGGGCCTTTTCCTAGGGCGGCTCACCACACAGCAGCTGGGCTTCCCTCAGAGCAAGTGCGTGAGAGAGGGCATCCAAGACCGAGCCAAGCCCTTCTCTTTTTGTAACCGAATCTAGCAAGTGACCCTAGGTCCAGCCCACACTCAGTGGAGGAGCCCGCAAGGATGTAAGCACGAGGGAAGGTGCACCGTAGAGGCTGTTATCCTCATCTAGCCGTGAAAGGTGCTGCGCAGAGATTAAACAGGTGAAGAAGAGGGAGTGCGAATGTCAGGCACAGCAGAGAAAACTCCATAGGCAGAGCCCCCAAGGCGTGAACCAGCCCCCCAGGCATGAATGAGGCATTTGGGAACTGGCAGCACTGTGTCACTTGTGAAGTTGAGATCAGAAGGGTGAGAGACTGCCTTGCCACCTGTGCCTTGGCCTCCTGTGGCCCGGGCCCCTCTCAGGGCAGGGAATCAGAAGGGGCTGGAGCCAGCTGCCCTGCCGTTCCCAAGTCCTTGATGGAGGTGGAGGAAGACTTGCGTAACATCAGGACCGCCAAGGCCACCATGATGCCTGACGAGTTCCTTTGGGATTTCTGCCTCTGCTTTTGCTCAGCTGGAAGTGAATTCAGTGTGGGGATTTACACCAGAGGCTGGTTGTCCCTTTGCACATCTCCTAACTGATCTCCAGGGTGCCTCGTCTTCTCTCACCGCCCCCCAGTCCTTCCTCTTCACGCACTGTGCTAGAGGGATTGCTTCAAAGCACAGAGTAACGGTGGCATGCCCCTGTCCACGCCCGGTTTTGGCTCCCCGGTGTATAGGCCCAGCCCAGCTGCCTGGTGTGACATTCAAGGCCCTGCGGCCCAGTTCTGCCTGCCCAAGTGCAGGGGAGGGAGAGGACCCTGCTGCTGGGTCATGCCTCTGAGCCACACCACCAGGCTGCTCACTCCCGCAGCCCAGTCCTGAAGATGCTCCTCCAGGCTCCGTATCACCTCCACTTCCTTGATCTTTCTGCCAGAAAGGCTGCCAATGCAGGGTAACGGTGTCAGGTGTCAGCAACGGACGTCTTTCTGGAAAACCAGATAAAGCAGAAGCGGTGCTTCTTGCTGCTTACCCGCCCCGTCACACAGTGACATGCTTTGTGACCATGCACCACAGCAGGGCCGTGTGCACCAGCCCACATTGGCATAGGCATCTGCTCCTGCCTAAGGTGTCCGGTTGGAGACAGTTTATTTGCACGGACGTGGGCCTCGGTGACTTGCCAGTAAGGTCCGGTCAGCAGAAAACCTACTCACTGCTGTACTTAGTCTGTGTTTCATAACCACTGGTCTGTTCTGCATCTGTCTCCCCACCTTGCTTCGAGCTCCTCCAGGGTGGGAACTGCGTGCGTACCCCACCCCCATGCCGGCGGTGTATGTCTGATGTAGGAGGTGTTCTATAGATGTGTTAGGACATTTTGTATTGCCTTAAAAGGGAGAAGGTAGGCAGAGCCAGCTTCTGGGGGGTGGGACAGGCCCCCTGCTCCTTGTGTTTCTTCTCTCTGTTCCTGGAGGCTGGGAGTCAGGGAATGCTGCTGGCTGCTTCCTATGGTCAGGAAGCCAAGCCTGGCCAACTTAAGCCCAGGGGAAGACTGCCAAGGGCTTAGAGTCAACAAGAGCCTGGAGAACTGGGCTCGCAAAGCAGCAGCTACGGGGCTAGCTTGTGAGGCTGAGATGCAGAGAGGGCAACAGTCTTGCAGGAGACACAGTCTGGCTCAGTGGGCATGACTTCCTAGGAAGGGAGTCTCTGTCCAGGAATTCGGTTCCCGGGAGGGAGTCTCCAGTTGCCTTCCTGGTGTCCTAGGCCATCCCTTTATCGTACCAGACTATACCCAGAGGAGGACATTGGTACTTTTGGGAAGGGGAGTCGGATCCTGGGAAGCCAGAAGCTAGCAGCTGTGCCTCATGCGCCCCTCTTCTCTCCCCCGGTCTCATTGCAGCACCGTGGGGACCTGGGGAACGTCCATGCTGATGCTGATGGCCGAGCCAGCTTTAGGATAGAGGATGAGCAGCTGAAGGTATGGTGGAAAAGAAGGTGGGGAGCTCTCCTAACAGGTCCACTGTTTGAGGCTCTTATCTGCCCTCAAAGGTATGGGATGTGATTGGCCGAAGCCTTGTCATCGATGAGGGAGAAGACGACCTGGGCCGGGGTGGCCATCCCTTATCCAAGGTCACGGGGAACTCAGGAGAGAGGTGAGTGATGCCACCCCCAGCAGGAGGCTGTGCTCAGCCAGCGGTGCGTGGTCAACCCCGGAGGACCCAGACCAGGGCCCAGGGCCCGCTCCTGACCACACGTTCTTCTGCAGGTTGGCCTGTGGCATCATCGCACGCTCTGCTGGCCTCTTCCAGAACCCCAAGCAGATCTGCTCCTGTGATGGCCTCACCATCTGGGAGGAGCGAGGCCGGCCTATTGCTGGTGAGGGACGAAAGGAGCCAGCCAAGCCCCCTGCCCACCTCTGAGCACGGCCTCAGCCTCGGGTGTGTGACCGTTCTCCCAGCTGAGCACCGTCTGCTTCCAGAGAGAGGGGAGGGAGGCCCTGCTTGCCTGGTCCCAGGAGAACTTGGGTACAGGGTGTGAAGGGTCGCTATGATGTTCCCTTGGCAAAGTAAAGTTTTATTTTCATATGGAACTTTGGGTTTTGTCCGTGTCCCGGTGTCCCTTTATGGGCTTGCTGGACATAGTCCTTCTGCGTCTCTCCTCCCGCTGAGGAACACCTGTTGGCTTTGGAGCCAAACAAAACTGGATTGAAATCTCCATACCTCGTGAGGGTAGCACCCTCCTCCTCGGGGTTATAGTGTGGGACCACAGCACTCCTGTTGCTGTCCGCGCAGGTCCTGCTTTGGTTTCTCCCTGTGGTTAGACCTATAATGTGGGAATTTGGGAGCTGCAGGTGGCCCTCTTCTCCCTGCCTTGTCAGCTGAGTGTCCGAAAAAGCCTGTCTGCTGAGGGGAGGGATGAGCCGGATGCAGAGGGAGAACATACGAGTTGGATAATGTCGGGCGCTCCAGGGCGCCTGCCCTGGGCCTTTTCTGAAGGCAGCTGCTTTCTGACCTGGGGGTCAGGAGACACTCCTGGATTTTCCCCATGCGTCCCTTCCTCTTGCTTTTTAAATTAATTTGGCTTGAGTTGATTTTTTTAATTCACAAGTAAAAGACTCTTAATTAACCTAATAAGCAAAGTGCTTGGCGCAGGACCTGGCACGTGGGACGTTAAGGGAACAGCAGCTGTGCATCTGAGGCCAAATAGGGCCCCTGGAGGCTGCCCCAGCCAAGCCCCGCTCTCACAGGGATGGCCGGTATCCAAGGACTAATGTGTGGGGCCAGAGATTTTGGGCCTCCTCACTTATCGCCTTGCCCCCCCCCCCCCGACTCGTACCCTCCACTGGACTTTGCCAAGCTTGCTCATCCATGACAAAACTGCTTTTATGACACAGTGGGCTGTCAAAATACAAACTTCGCCCCTTACCATGTTTGCTTGGAACGAGGCAGGTGATTTTCCAGGTAGCTGGCCTTGCGAAGATGTGCCTGGCTCTGCTCCCATTCCCTAGGTTTGCCTGTTTCTCGCTCAAGGCTGCTGGCTCTGCGTCCAGCCCCAGCCCTTGGACCCTACTCTTTCTTGCCAACCTGTGCTGGTTGCTTTCCAGTTCCCTTGATTCCTGGGAACCAAACCCCCTTTTAAGCCTGGGGCCCAGGCTGTCTTCCCCCACCCCAGATCATGGCAGGAGCTCCTCATGGACTCTGCCCATAGCCAGCCCCTGACCTCCTCTCACCTTCCTTCTGGAATGACAGCTGGTTTAACCCTCTTATGGCCAAACCTCTTAACAAACCCTACCACTCTGTTTCCACTCTTGAAGAATCAACATCCCCATTAGCTTTTCTCTCTTTTAAACCCTTAATCATGTAGGTTTTGGGTTTTTTTAGATTTTATTTTATTTATTTAAGATTTTATTTATTTATTTGAGAGAAAGAGAGCAAGCACAAGCAAGGGTGGGGGGCAGAGGGAGAGGGAGAAGCAGGTTCCCCACTGAGCAGGGAGCCCAACACAGGGCTCAATCCTAGGACCCCAAGACCATAACCAGAGCCAAAGGCAGACACTTAACCGACTGAGCCACCCAGGCGCCCCTCAAGATTTTATTTTTAAGTAATCTCTCCACCCAATGTGGGCCTTGAACTTAAAACCCTGAGATCAAGAGTCGCATGCTCCACTGACTGAGCCAGGTGCCCTTTAACTGTGTAGTTTTTATTTATTTTATTTTTTAAAGATTTTATTTTTTTTATTTGTGAGAGAGTGAGAGAGAGCATGAGCAGGGGCGAGGGACAGAGGGAGAAGCAGGCTCCCAGCTGAGCAGGGTGCCTGAGGCAGGGCTCGATCCCAGGACCTCGGGATCTTGACCCAAGCCGAAGGCAGCCGCTTAACCGACTGAGCCACACAGCGCCCCTAACCATGTAGATTTTAAACTGTAGTTTTAAATCACAAAACACGGTTGAAACATCTTGAAGGCCCAGCTGTGAAGCAGATGTGGAACTGCGGCTAAACAGGCTCAGCCCTGATGAAGGCTTTCCCAAAAGTCCTGGGGCTCCTGGGAGCACAGTTCGAAAACCTTTGCCAAATTCAGTCATTTTTGTGTTATCTCTCAATCTCGGCCACATCCACAAACCCATCTGCACTGTCATTTACCAAATACTTTAAAAAAATTTTTATTCACTTTGAAACTTAATTAAAAACGAAATTTTAATCATATTAGCTAATACCCACATAGTGATTATTAAGTGCAGAGCTCTTTTCTTTCTTTCTTTCTTTTTTTTTTTTTAAGATTTTATTTATTTATTTGATGGACAGCCAGCAAGAGAGAGAACACAAGCAGGGGGAGAGGGAGAGGAAGAAGCAGGGAGCAGAGCAGGGAGCTCGACGTGGGGCTCGATCCCAGGACTCTGGGATCACGCCCTGAGCTGAAGGTAGACGCTTAACCACTGAGCCACCCAGGCGCCCTGGGGCTCTTTTCTAACCGCTACATGCAGTAATTCATTTAATCTTCAAGGTAATACTACACGGTAGCTTCTGTTATTATCCCATGTTACAGATGAGGAAAACGGAAGCACAGAGTGGTTATGTAACTCACCCAAGGTCACACAGCTAGTAATGTGGCAGCGTCTTAGTTCAGACCCATGTGGTCTGGCTCCAGGTCTGTACTCTTAACCACCCTATTATTGGTTCTCGTTGTAAAGTATGGAAAGTGAGATTCGTTTGTCATAAATAGACATTTGCTAGAAAAAGAACATACATACACAGCTATTAAAATAAAAATTATTCATCCACAAACTGCCCCACAATTGTGTAACTCCGGTGGTTTTACACTGCGTTTCAGGGAACCCAGACACTTTCTTTTGACCCCCCGGATCTCTCCGCCAGGGGGAGAACACGAGCAGGGGAAGCAGCAGAGACAGAGGGAGAAGATTGATGAGCAGGGAGCCTGACTCAGGAAGCCATCCCAGGACCCTGGGATCATGACCTGAGCCAAAGGCAGACGCTTAATAGACTGAGCCACCCAGGTGCCCCTATTTGTATGATTCTTTTCGAAATGTCTTCAATAGGCAAATCCAGAGTCAAAGATTCATGGTCACCAGGGTCTAGGGCAAGGAGGGAATTGGAAGCTAATGAGTACAGGGTTGCTTTTTTGGGGTGATTAAAATGTTCCAGAATTAGATGGTGGCGATGATTGCCCAACCCTGTGAATATACTAAAAACCACTGAATTGTACATTAAGAGGGTGAATTTTATGGTATATGAATTATATCTCTATTTAAAAATCATATACATAAGAAAGACAGTGGAGAGTTCACTGTTCTCTTCACCCAGCTTCTTCTAATGTTAGTTTATGTTAAGTATAGTGCAGTTATCAAACCCAGTTAATTACCATTGACACAGGACTAGTAACTAAACTGCAGACCTTGAGTTCAAGTTTTGCCAGCTTTATGGCTAACGATTGCTTTCCGTTTTTGGATCTCATCCTGGATGGCACATTGCCTTGAGGTGTCCTGTCTCCCTGGTCTCCAGTCTGTGACGGTTTCTCAGACTTTCCTTGTCTTCACTTTCTGGGCTTGACACTTGTGATGAGTCCTGGTCAGGTATTTTGTGGGTTGTCTTTCAGTTGGGTCTGTCGACATATTCTTGTGATTAAATTGAGGTTGTGCCTCTTTGGCTTGAATACCAACAGACGTGAAGTTGCGCCTTTCTCAGCACATTGTGGTGACATATCTTATTACTGCTGTGGTTTAATGGGATCACTTGGTTAGGGTGGGGTCTTCTGAGTTTTGCCACTGTAACCTTAAAATTTTTCCCTTTGCAGTTAGTAAATATCTTGTGGGGAGCTGCTGCCTGGAAACTCTGTTAACATTCCATTTCTCATCAGAATTTGCCTACTGGTTTTAGCATCTAAAATAATTTTATTGGCAGTGGGGGGGGGGGGCGCCTGGGTGGCGCAGTTGGTTAAGTATCCGACTCTTGGTTTTGGCTCTGGTCGTGATCTTAGGTTGTGAAATCAAGCCCCACCTTGGCTCTGCACTTACACTGGAGTCTGCTTAAGACTCTCTCTCCCTCTCCCTCTGCCTCCGACCGCCCGCCCCCCGCTCTCTCTCAAATCTTCAAAAAAAAAAAAAAAGGAGGGGCACCTGGGTGGCACAGTTGGTTAAGTATCTGACTTTTTGTTTTGGCTCAGGTGGTGATCTCAGGGTCTTGAGATCAAGCCCTGCATTGGGCTCTGTGTTCAGTGTGGAGTCTGCTTAAGATTCTCTCTCCTTCTCCCTCTGCCCCTCCACCACATGTGCTCACACTGTCTCTCTCTCTCTCTTTCTCTAAAATAAATAAAAATCTGGGGCACCTGGAAGGCTCAGTCCGTTAAGCGTCTGCCTTTGGCTCAGGTCATGATCCCAGGGTCCTGGGATCAAGCCCTGCATCAGACTCCTTGCTCAGTGGGGAGCCTGCTTCTCCCTCTGCCTGCTGCTCCCCCTGCTTATGCTCTCCCTCTCTGTCAAATAAATAAAATCTTTACAAATGAATGAATGAATAAAAATCTTTTACAAAATAAATAAAAATAAATAAAATTTTAAAAATCATTTTTTATTATGGCAAAATAACAAAATTACTATTTTAACCTTTTTTTAAAAAAAAGATTTTATTTGTTTGAGAGGGAGAGAAAGAGAGCACAAGCAGGGGGAGCGGCAGAGGGAGAAGCAGACTCCCCATTGAGCAGGGAGCCCAACGTGGGGCTGGAACCCAGAATCCCGGGATCATGATCTGAGCCGAAGGCAGACACTTAACCGACTGAGCCACCCAGGCACACTTCCGTTTTTTTTTTTTTCCTTTAGAGAGAGAGAGAGTATGCCCCTGAGCAAGTGATGGTGGGGGGAGGGGGAGAGGGGGAGGGGGGAGAGAGGAGAATCTTTTTTTTTAATTTATTTATTTATTTATTTATTTATTTATTTATTTATTTATTTGCCAGACCCTGGGATCATGACCTGAGCTAAAGGCAGCCGCTTAACCGACTGAGCCACCCAGGCGCCCAGAGAGAGGAGGGTCTTAAGTAGGCTCTATGCCCAGCCGGGAGCCCACGGCAGGGCTTGATCTCTTGACCCTGAGATCATGTCCTGAGCCAAAATCAAGAGTGGGACACTTAAGCAATTGAGCCATCCAGGGGCCCCTCTGTTAACCATTTTTAAGTGTACATTTTTGTGGCTTACCTACATTCACATTGTTGTGAATGCCCATTCCCCCCCCCCGACCACCTGGCAAGTAGTATTCTACTGTCTGTCTCTATGAATTTGACTACTCTGGGGACCTCATATAAGTGGAATCATAACAATATTTTTTTCTCCTGTGATTGGCTCATAAAATCAGTTTCTTGATGACACCTTTTAAATTAGAAAACCAAGACTGATCTGCCAGATTCTCTAATATGTCAACATTTCTTTAACGTTACTCATACTGTAAATGCCAAATATATTCAGGTTTCCCCAAATACGACAGAAATCTACTTGTGAGCTTGAAAATATTACCACTATGTGTTTCATTTACTTCAGCAAACGTTTGGTTTTAATTCTATATCTTCTGGTATTAAGATAGATTACCCACTAAAGGAACACTTTTTCAGCTGAAAAGAAGTTGGGGTTCTCATCCCCAGGACAGGTGCTACTCACTCTGGGGCTGCAAATGTCGAAGGCAGTTCTTACTCTGCATTAAGTGTACCTGCTGGGTCTTCTTTAAATTGTTGCTGTGGTAACAGGAACTCCAAGGCCAAACCCTACAGATGGCATTGGCTTTACAAACTATGGTCCCTAAATCCAGATTAAGCCTGTAAGGTATGTTTTCATAATCTCTTAATTCTATTACCTTATTTAGGCAAGAAAAATTGTGTAAACTACCTCCTTGTCCCCACACTCCCACACTTGTAGATCTCTTCTTGATTTGTTCAAATTAAACCCAAGTAATCTATTAGAAGTTGGCTCTTCTCCTTCTTCCCTTTTTTTTTTTTTTTTTTTTGCCATAATCCTAAAAACATTCTAAGGACGGATTTTTTTCTGGCTCTGAAAATGTATTTACGACAAAGAAGCATCTTTACATAATGAATGAATTCCTTGCCAGTGTTATCAACACTGCCTTTATGTTCTATGTATGGCCATGTTTAATAATCCTTCTAACTCATGCATATATCCAGGAAAATGTAATAGCGATGAGCTGGCTTTGGGTCCAGATCCCAGGTCTGCTGCTTTCCCAGCTATGTGACCTTGGGGAATGCCTCTCCGCCTTCTCTGTGAAATGGGGATTACAGTAGGGCCAATCTCATGGGCCTACTATGATAATCAAATAAGATTGCCCGTGCAAAGCACAGCACCTGGCAAATTTAGTAACTGTTCAGTGTTAACTATTATTTTGTTATTCACTCACTCGTTCGTTCGTTCATTCATTCATTCATTCATTCAGAACCTGCAACCATGTCAGGAAGCTTTCTGCCGCTGCTTAGCTACATGAGGAGGTAGAATCTGTATAAATAATGTTAAATAAGATCTTTCCCCATCTTTCTGATCACTTTGTTTCTGTGCTTTTTACATCAGCAGAATGTAAATGTCTGATCTTAACTTATTTGATAACAAACTTAGTACTTTATTTTTATTTATTTAGTTTTAAAGATTTTATTTATTTATTTGACAGAGAGAGACAGCGAGAGAGGGAACACAAGCAAGGGGAGTGGGAGAGGGAGAAGCAGGCTTCCCGCAGAGCAGGGAGCCCTATGCGGGGCTCAATCCCAGGACCCTGGGATCATGACCTGAGCTGAAGGCAGATGCTTAACAACTGAGCCACCCAGGCGCCCCACAAACTTAGTACTTTAAAAATTAAATTCAAGGCACCTGGGTGGCTCAATCGGTTAAGTGTCCGACCCTTGATTTTGGCTCAGGTCATTATGTCACGGTTGTGAAATTGAACACCACCCCTTCCACCCCCACGCTGGGTGTGGAGACTGCTTAAGATTCTGTCCCTTCTCTCTCTGCCTCTCCTCTCCATCCCTCGAGCACTCGTGTGCACACACTCTCTCTTGCTCTCTCAAAAAAAAAAAAAAAAATTCAAAGTTTTTTTCAACTACCCATTGTGTCCTGTAGATTTTCTTTTATTTTCACTAAAGGTTCTTTTTTTTTTTTTAAGGTTTTATTTATTTATTTGAGAGAGAGAGTGAGCATGAGTCAGGGGGTGTTTTGCTGGGGAGGGGCAGAGGGACAAGCAGATTTCCTTCTGAGGGGGAGCCCGGTCACAGGGCTCAATCCCAGGACTCTGAGATCATGACCTGAGCCAAAATCAGATGATTAACTGACTGAGCCACCCAGGCACCCCTTTGCTAAAGGTACTTTATATTTTATTTATTTTATTATTTTTTGTATGGGGGGGAGAGGTAGAGGGAGGGAGAGAGAGAGAGACGGAAAGAGAGAATCTTAAGCAGACTCCATGCCCAGTGCAGAGCCAACACCGGGCTCAATCTCACAACACTGAGATCATGACCTGACCCTGAGCTGAAATCAAGAGTCAGATGCTTAACCAACTGAGCCATCCAGGCACCCCTAACTTTTAGTTTTTTTTTTTTTTTTTTTTTAAGATTTTATTTATTTATTTGACAGAGCACAAACAGGGGGAGCAGCAGAGGGAGAGGGAGATGCAGCTCCCTGCTGAGCAGGGCTGATGCAGGGCTTGATCCCAGGATCCTGGGATCACGACCCGAGCTGAAGGCAGACACTTAACCAACTGAGGCACCCAGGAGCCTCTAACTTTTAGTTTTATTTTTATCTAAGTAATATATGCGTACAACGTAGAAAGTCAAATAGTACTACTAGGTTTATGATGAAAACAGCACCCCCTGTCTCATCTCTTCTGAAATCCAGTTCCTAGAGGCAACAGCATTCAACTAACTCCCTTGGCCATTTCTTCTGGGATTTACTGCTATATTTTTAGGCAACATGACGGTAATGCTATTTTTTATTTGCCATCTTGACATTGTCTGTTGAATTCTATATTAGGGTGAATTCTGCAAGTAATGAGAGTTCTGACTAGTAGTGGCCCGAGCAATAAAGACATTTTAATTATCTTGTAAGATAAGCAGACTAGAGGTTTGAGAATTCAGAGTGGGTCCAGTGGCTCATGGTGTCAGGACACTACATCAGCCTGAACTGCGGTTTCTCCTCTTTGGTTGCACGGCTAAGCCTCCCTTTCTCACATGCTAACACATAACGAGGTCAAGGTAGGTAGCAAGAGGGAAGGAGGTGAAAAGGGAAAAGCTCTTGCCCTTTATCAGGGAGGAGCATCTATGGAAGATCATGTAAGTCCATGCTATGAAAATGCTTCATCCATGTTGTTAAGAACATATAATTTAGGGGCACCTGGGTGGCTCAGATGGTTAAGCGTCTGCCTTCGGCTCAGGTCTTGATCTCAGGCCTGGGACCGAGCCCCACGTTGGGCTTCCAGCTCAGCGGGGAGTCTTCTCCTCCCTCTCCCTCTGCCTCACCCCCTGCTTGTGCTCTCTCTGTCTGTCTCTCTCAAATGAATAAATAAAATCTTTAAAAAAAAAGAAAATATAATTTATAACTATTAGCTTCCTCTGGCTACTGTAACAAGTTACCACAAACCGGGTGGCTTAAGACAACAGAATTTCATCCTCTCACAGTTCTCGAGGTCAGAAGTTCAAAATTACTATCACTGAGCTGAAATCAGGGTGTCAGTTGGGCCACAATCTCTCCAGAGGCTCTAGGAAAGTATTCCTTGCCTCTTCCAATTTATGGTGATGGCTGGCATTCCTTGGCTTGTGGCCACACCACTCCAATTTTCAAGGACCAGATCTTCAGATCTCTCTCTGCTCTGTCTTCCCAACACCTTCTCCTCTAGTTATTTGTGCCAATTCTGCCTCTGCTTCCCTCTTATAAGGATACACATGGGCTTGTATTTAGGGCCTACTGGAATAATCCAGGATAATCCACCCATCTCAAGATCCTTAACTTAATCTGCAAAGACTCCTTTTCCAAATAAGGTAGCATTTCCAAATGCCAGGGATTAGGACTTGATACCTTTGGCCTGTCTCTTGACCTATTAAACCAAAGAACTTTTGGGTTGTTCATAACAATTAACTGAGGTAAAGGTCGTCAGTAAGTTTGGGCTCTCTTCCCTCCATTAGAGGACAGAATTTCTAACATTTCCTTCTATTCACTGTAGAGAGATAAGGACTTTTCCTATCAGATTGCTTTATTACAGAAGTGAATTTTTTTTACCCAAACTTAGTTCTTTTGAGACTTTTGAGAGTTTGTGAGGGAGAGTTTTCTGGTTGTGACAATGCGGAGTGTGTGTGTGTGGGGAGGTGTTCCTGGCATTTAGTGGGGGGATCCTTGCCAACCTGCAGCGTTCTTGGTAGTCTGGCACAATGAAGAACTAACTGTCCTATAACCTGCACAACTTTCAAATGTCCTACCAGATATCCTTGTAGGTGAAAAACATGTTTATAATTAGAACCCAATTTATTTAATAGACTATTTATAAACACAGTATTTTTGGTGCAGTGTTAATATACACTGATTTATCTTGTTCTTTGGTTTAGAATATTACTAAGAGTTGTTCACCATTTTGGAGAATATTACTGCCGGTGGTAGTGACATTAGTACCATCTGAGTTGCCAATGCAACAGCTGTGTATCAGTCTACGTCTGTAGCTGACCAGAAGACGTATTTTGTTATAAATATTTCAGATGATACGTATTATTTTACTAGAAATGTCTTTTTATTTTTTATTTTTTTCAAAGATTTTATTTATTCATTTGAGAGAGAGACAGAGTGACCACACAAGCAGGGGGAGAGGCAGAGGGAGAGGGAGAAGCAGGCTCCCTGCTGAGTCAGCTGGGAGCCTGATGTGGGGCTCGATCCCAGGACCTGGAGATCATGACCTGAGCCGAAGGCAGACGCCTAACCATCTAAGCCACTCAGGCGCCCCTAGAGATGTCTTTTTAGTTCTCCTTTTTATGACAGTTAAGGCCATCTGGGACAGCAGTGGTGGGCTAGATATGTCACTGGGCTTACCACATGGGGAGAGGTGAAGCATCAGGGCAAGTCGAGCCTCGTCACCAGAGAAATAGATCTAACTGTGGGCTTGAAGTATGGAGAAAACAGAGGGGGGCAATTTTTATATTTGTCTTTAAACACACAGGACTTTGATTCTATCTGAATGTTGTTCCAGGAACTAGAAAAACACCTGGCAGGTGGTAGGTGCTTCATAAAATTCTCGTCAGGATACTACAGGTATCTTTTTATTTGACTTATAATAGAATTCTGTGGCAAACTTCTAATCGCTCCATTTATTGAGCTTACTATGTGCCTTACAGGGTGCTAAACACTTTATTGTACCATATTTAATTCTCAGAATGACCTTGTGGTTCATAGGTATTTACTAAGAGAAATTAAAACTTTCGTTTGCACAAATACCTGTATGCCAGCTTTAGTCATAATTTCCAAAAATTGGAAGCAATCCAGATGTCCTTCAACTAGGGAATGGAAAAACAAACTGTGGTACATCCAGACAATGTCGATCGTTGATAAAAAGGAATTAACTCCTGATACAGGCAAGGACATTGATGACTATCAGGTGCGTTATGCTAAGTGAAAGAAGCTAGACTCAACAAGCTATATAATCTATGACTCCATTTGTATAACATTTTGGAAAAGACAAAACTATAATGAAAGATAACAGATCATTGTTTCCCAGGGCCTGGGGTTTGAGGGGAGGTTGACTGTAAAGGAACAGCATAAGAAAACTTCCGGGTGATGGACCTGTCTTTATCTCAATTATGGTGGTGATTCTGTGGCTATACGCGTTATACGCGTTGTCAAAGCTTGTCAAAGCTCGAAGAACTCAAAGAACACAAAAGAAGAGAGATTGTTGTCGTATATAAATTATACTTTAGTTAAAAAATAAAATCCAGCCATTTTACTTCTGAGTATATACCCCAAAGAAGTGAAAGTCGGAACTCAAATAGATACTTGTACACCTGTTTTCATAGCAGCGTTATTCATAGTAGCCAAAAGGTGAAAGCAACCCAAATATCCACTGCCAGATGAATGGATAAACGAAATGTAGTATAAACATACAATGGAACAGTATTCAGCTTTAAAAAGGAGGTTCTGGGGTGCCTGAGTGGCTCAGTCGCCAAGCATCTGCCTTCGGCTCAGGGCATGATCCCGGGGTCCTGGGATCGAGCCCCGCATCGGGCTCCCTGCTCTGCTGGGAAGCCTGCTTCTTCCTCTCCCACTCCCCCTGCTTGTGTTCCCTCTCTCGCTGGCTGTTTCTCTGTCAATTAAATAAATAAAATCTTTAAAAAAATAAATAAAAAGGAAGTTCTGACACATGCTACAGCATGGATGAACCTTGAAGACGTTACACTAAGTGAAGTAAGCCAGTCACAAAAGGCCACATATTTGTAGGATTTCACTTATATGAGGAACCCAGGGTAGTCACAATCATACAGGCAGAAGGAGAATGATGGTTGCTGGGGGCTGCGGGGAGGAGGGAATGGGGAATTAGAGTTTAATGGGTACAGATTTTCACTTGGGAAAGATGAAAAAGTTTCAGAGACAGCGTTGTGGCGGTGGTTGCACAACAATGTGAACGAGTGTCCTTTATGCCACAGAACTCTGCCCTTAAAAAGAGTCATAATGGGGGGGCGCCTGGGTGGCTCAGTCGGTTAAGTGTCTGCCTTCAGCTCATGTCATGATCCTGGGGTCATGGGATCGAGCCCCACGTCGGGCTCCCTGCTTGGGTGGGGAGCCTGCTTCTCCCTCTCCCTCTGCCACTCCCCCTGCTTGTGCTTGCACTCTCTGTCAAAGAAATAAATAAAATCTTTAAAAAATAGTTATAATGGTAGATTTGATGTCGTGTATATTTTTACTGCACACACACATAACTTGTTTAAAGAGAAAACAAGGGGCACCTGAGTGGCTCAGTCGGTTAAGCATCTGACTCTTGATCTCAGCTCAGGTCTTAATCTCAGGGTAATGAGTTCAAGCCCCAGGAAGGTTCCATGCTGGATGTGGAGCGTAATGAATGAATGAAAGGAAGGAAGGAAGGAAGGAAGGAAGGAAGGAAGGAAGGAAGGAAGGAAGGAAGGAAGGAAGAAAAAACAAAACCCAAAAATCCTTGCAGGAAAGCCAGTTATTTTGCAAGTGAAGGAGGTGATCCTCGTAGATGTGAAGAGTCCTGCGGCGCCTGGGTGGCTCCGTCGTTAAGCGTCTGCCTTTGGCTCGGGTGTGATCCCAGTGTTCTGGGATTGAACCCCACGTCAGGCTCCACCGCTGGGAGCCTGCTTCTTCCTCTCCCACTCCCCCTGCTTGCGTTCCCTCTCTCGCTGGCTATCTCTCTGTCAAATAAACAAATAAAATCTTTAAAAAAAGAGTCCTGCTCACGTTTTCACAACTGGCAAATTGTGATTTGAATGAGGATCTAACTCTTTGACCTGGCATAATGGAAAGAACATTGAATTAGCCCCAGTTATACCATCAGCTTGATGGTTGGCTATTACGTCACCAGAGTTGAAGTTCTGCTTTTCCAAAGGATGTCTCTTCAGGATGTGGAGGCCATTTCAGGAGGAAGGCTAAACTTGCAATAGCCAATATGGCAGCCGCCGGGCACATGTGGCTACTTAATACTTGAAATGTAGCTAATCCAAACTGTGATGTAAGTGCCCTTAATGTACAATACACAATGAATTTCAAAGACTTAGTACAAGGAAAGAATGTAGACTATTAATAGTTTTTATATATTTATTACATGATAGTTTTTTAGATTTATTAGGTTAAAATATATTGTTAAAATTAATTTTACTTGTTTATTTTTCTTTTGAAAGTGGATAGCAGAAAAGTTAAAAGCACATATGGATTTTACATTATATTTCTGTTTCACAGTGTTCTGACCCTACACCTCACCATGTTTGTTATAGGAACAAACATAGAACTGCCCCACAATACCTTTAAAATGGCTGTGCTTGCTTGGGTGGCCAGGGGCCTGCTGGTACCCAGTCTGGGAATACTGCCAGCAGTTAGGATTTGCAAAGATACCAGAGTGGTATCAAAATGGTACTTTTTTAATTGTAAAAGAATTAGATGGTCTCCGTTAAAAGTCTAATGATATGGAAAAGTACAAAAAAAAATTAAACCCCATTTCATCCATAACCAATGTTATTTCTCTGCTGAAAAAACATATGCACCTATATGGAGAATTTTTTCCCCCTATACCTTAGAAAGATGTAACATTATACAGTTACATTGTATTTTTCCCTCTTAAATTATGGTCATCCTTCCGTATCAATAAATTCTGAACTACTTTTAGTAGCAACATAATATTTCATCTTTAAGATTTTATTTTTTTATTATTATGTTTTAAGATTTTATTTTTAAGTAATCTCCACACCCAACTTGGGGCTCAAACCCTCAACCCCGAGATCAAGACTTGCATCCTCCACTGACTGAGCCAGCCAGGTGTCCCCATAATATTCTATCTTAAAGCAATACCTTATTCCCTTATTCACAGATATTCAGGTTGCTTCCATTGCTTGCTGTTACAAACAATGCTACAGTAAATAAATTTATACTGATATTCTTATTGATGAATTTTTTTGTAGACTAGATTTCCAAAGTAGGATTACTATGTCAAAGAATCACCACATTGGCTGGGGCGCCTGGGTGGCTCAGTTGGTTAAGCATCTGCCTTCGGCTCAGGTCATGATTCCTGGGTCCTGGGATGGAGCCCCACAATGGCCTCCCTGCTCAGTGGCGAGTCTGCTTTTCCCTGTCCCCGTGTGATCTCTCTTGCTCTCACTCTCTCCCAAATAAATAAATAAATATTAAAGAATCACCACACTGAAAGTTGCGATATTGCCAGAATAGTTCCTAAGAAGGATGTAGAGTTTACACTATCATCAGCAATATGCGTGTACTTTTCTCACACCCTTACCAGCAATAGGTATCCTTTTTTTCCCTTTTTTTTTTTCAAATTCAAGGGTGAAAAATGTTCTCATTTTCTTAGGAAGCTGTATTTTCTTGGCTACCAATGAAGTTTCTTGTTTATTAGCCATTGGCACTTCCTTTCCTATAAAATGGCCATTTATGTCATCCTTTTTTTTTTTTCCTTATCAATTTGTAGGAGTTCTTTGTACAGTACAGATATTAACTCTTTAGACTCTCAAGTTTATATCTTCAGCTCAGACCTCTGCCTTGAACTTCGCACACATATCTAATTGACCATTCTATCTCCACTTGGGTGACTTAGAGGCATCTCAAACTTAATCATGTCCCAAACTGAATTTCTGGTCTTTCACAGAAAATGTTTCTCCCACAACATCCATCTCAGTAAATGACAATTCCATGCTTCCAAGTTGCTTACTGTCACCTTTGACTCCTCTTTCTCTCACAACTCACATCCAGTTGCATAATGTGTTAGCTCTACTGTCCAAGTACATCCAAATCTGACCACTTCCTCTGAATTCTGCTGGAGCCATCCTGATCCATGTTACTATCCTCTCTCTCCTGGATTCTAGCAATAGTGTTCTGAACAAACAACCGTTTTCCATTAGTTTTCGCTCATTTCAATAGCAGCCAAAAAAGATATTTATAAAACTATGGAAGATAAGCCATATCAGATGAACCCCCCTGCCCTCTGCCATCCACAGACTTCCAGCATCACTTAGTAGTAAAAGCCAGGGTTTTTATCATGAATGAATGTTCTACTTTGTCAAATGCTTTTTCTGTGTCTATTGAAATGATCATATGGTTTTTATCCTTTCTCTTATTGATGTCATGTATCACATTGATTTGTGAATAGTGAACCACTCTTGCAATCCAGGAATAGAAAATCCAGAAATAAACCCACAATTATATAGTGAATCTTTGACAAAGCAGGAAAGACTACCCAATGGGAAAAAGTCTCTTCAACAAATGGTATTGGGAAAACTGCCCCACTTTCCTATACCATATACAAAAATAAATTCAAAATGGATTAAAGACCTCAATGTGAGACCTGAAACCATAAAAATCCTAGAAGAGAGCACAGGCAGTAACTGCCCCGACATCAGCCAGAGCAACTTTTTACTAGATAGGTCTCTTGAGGCAAGGGATACAAAAGAAAAAATAAACTATTGGGATTACATCAAAATAAAAAGCTTCTGCACAGCAAAGGAAACAATCAACAAAACTAAAAGGCAACCTATGGAATGGGAGAAGATATTTGCAAATGACATATCTGATAAAGAGTTAGTATCCAAAATATATAAAGAACTTATACAACTGAACGCCCAAAAAACACCTAGTTAAAAAATGGGCAGGAGACATGAACAGACATTTCTCCAAAGACGACATACAAATGGCCAACAGACACATGAAAAGATACTCATCATCACTTATCATCAGGGAAATGCAAATCAAAACCACTATGAGATATCACCTCACACGTGTCAGAATGGCTAAAATCAACAATACCAGAAACAACAGGTGTTGGCGAGAATGTGGAGAAAGGGGAACCTGCTCGCACGGTTAGTGGGGATGCAAAGAGGTGCAGCCACTGTGGAAAACAGTATGGAGTTTCCTCAAAAAGTTAAAAATAGAACTAACCTATGATCCAGCAATTGCACTACTGGGATTTACCCAAGGAATACAAAACACTAATTCAAAAAGATATATGTACCTCTATGTTTACTGCAGCATTATTTATAATAGCCAAGACACGGAAGCAGCCCAAGTGTCCATCGACTGATAAGGGATAAAGAAGCTGTGAGATATATAGATCAATCAGTCGATCAATTTATCTATCCAGCCACACTGGCACTTTGCTATTATAGCATATCTATCTATCTATCTATCTATCTATCTATCTATCTATCTATCTATAATGGAATACTATTCAGAATGAAACCTTGCCATTTGCAACAATATAGGTGGATCTAGAGAGTATAATGCTAAGCAAAACCCAGTCAGAGGAAGACAATTACCATATGATTTCACTCATGTGTTGAATTAAACAAAATAAAGGAGCAAAGGGAAAAAAGAGACAAACCAAGAAACAGACTTTTTTTGTTTTTGTTTTTGGTTTTTTTTTTTAGAGGGAGAAAGAGAGAGGGAGGTGGGGAGGGGCAGAATCTTGAGCAGGCTCCACGCCCAGTGTGGAGCCTGATGTGGGGCTCCACTGCCCAACCCTGAGATCATGACCTGAGCTGAAATCAAGTTGGATGCTTACTTGACTGAGCCACCCAGGCCCCTCAAGAAACAAACTCTTAACTGTAGAGAACAAACTGGTGGTTACCAGAGGGGAGATGGGTGGGAGATTGGTTAAATAAGTGATGGAAATTAAGGTGTACACTTGCGATGCACACCTCCTGAGGTATGGAATTGTTGAATAAAATACTTAAAAAAAAGCAAAAACCAGTCATTTCACTGGCCCCCAGGGTGCTACCACCTCCCCTTATACCCTCATGCTCTGTTATTTACTCTGTTACAGTCTCCAGCCATACTGGCACTTTGCTATTCCTTGAATAGGCAGACATGCTCTTGCCTCAAGACTTTTTGACTTGTAGGTTCTAGCTGGAATGATTCCCCTTAGGATGGTTTGCTCTGTCATTTCAAATCTTTAGCAACATTTTTTTTTTTTTTTTTTTTTTTTTTACTTTTGACTTTTTTTAAGTAGGCTCCACACCCAGCACAGAGCTCAACGTGGGTCTGGAGCTCACACCCCTGAGATCAAGACCTGAGCTGAAATCAAGAGTGGGTCACCCAACTGAATGAGCCACCCAGGCGCCCCTAATATCATCTAACAGTCTATATGTTTTACTTAATTGTTTATTATCTGTTTCTCTCCACCATAGTATAAACTCCAAGGTCAGGATTTTGTCACTTTTTGTTCCCTGCTATATCCTTGGTGCTGCCCATTTGGTAGGTGCTCAATAAAATTAGCAGAATGAACATGTAGGTAAATATTTTCCTGAGTTTGTCACATGTATTTATGTTTTTGATGTCTTCTGCCATGCAAAATACTGTTATTTACATACATCTGTTGGTTTTGGTTTTTTTTTTTTAAGGCTCAACTTTTGTTCCCTCAGGGACTGTTCTGACCTAATATTGTTTCATAAAACTTTTTATTGTGGAAAATTTCAAACGCACACAAGAGAGATACATCTCATTATTCCACTTTTGGAAATTCCATAAAGGCAGAGACGAAACTCCGATTTTTCAGTCTCCATCTTCTGCCAGGACCTCAGCAACATCAGGGAATGTGTTTCCAAAGCATGAATTAACAGCACGAGGGTTCTCCGGGGCAGACGCCTCTCAGGCCCCTCAGAGAGCCCAGCACAGTCCTGGAGGCAGCAGTTTGCTGACTGAAGGCGGCTGTCCTGGTTTCTTCCGCCAGGCCCGACCCTCTCGTGGACACTCTCGCTGCCACCTCCAGGTTTGGCCTAGGTAGCCAGAAGGCGAGGAGCTCTGACTTCCGACTGAACAAAGTTTTTCCTTGGGCCCGCCGATCCCGGCCCGACCCGGGCCAGAGGCCGCCTCACCGACTAGGCCTCTCCGCCACCGACGCTCCCTGCGCGCGTTCCCCCTTCTCCAACCCTTCTTTTCCCCCTCCCCCCGGCAGTGGCGGTTGGTCGCGCGCCGTCGTCCCTTTCCCGCCCCCTCCGCTAACGAGCGGGCTCCAGCCCCTCTGGGATTGGCTGCGCCTGAGAGCATCTTCTTTCAGCCTCTCTGATTGGATGCGGGGCGCGCGGGATGTGGGCCCCGATTGGCTAGGTCAGAGCGCCTGCGCGGCGGGGTTCTCGGTCGCCAGCCATTCCTGGGGAGGACTGCCGGCCGGTCGGACGTCTCGCCTGTCGCTGGAGGAGCGGTACCGGCTCTCCGGGAAGGCGGCTGCGGCGGCAAAATGAAGATATTCGTGGGAAACGTCGATGGGGCGGATACAACGCCGGAGGAGCTAGCAGCCCTCTTCGCGCCCTACGGCACGGTCATGAGCTGCGCCGTCATGAAACAGTTCGCCTTCGTGCACATGCGCGAGAACGCAGGAGCGGTGCGCGCCATCGAGGCCCTGCACGGCCACGAGCTGCGGCCGGGGCGCGCGCTCGTGGTGGAAATGTCGCGCCCACGGCCTCTTAACACTTGGAAGATTTTCGTGGGCAATGTGTCGGCTGCGTGCACGAGCCAGGAATTGCGCAGCCTATTCGAGCGCCGCGGACGCGTCATCGAGTGTGACGTGGTGAAAGGTAACGCGGGGGCGCGCGGGGGCGGGGGCGCGGGCGCGGGCGCGCTCTGGGCACTCTGCTTGTTAGCCACGCCCCTTTCCCGGGGGTCGGTCACCGCGCGGTTGGGGCGGGTGGGGAAGTCAGCGGGAGCGAGGCCGGAGGTGCTGGGGGCGCGTTGGGTAGAGCCACCCTCCTCCCCTGCGGTCCAGGCACCATTCTTCAGAGGGGAGGAAGCGGCTCTGGGTGGGTTCGGCGGCAAATGTGAGCCGAGCTGCGGGGCCGGGGGACGCGCCTGAGAGACTTGCGAGTGTACCGGGGGCGCGCCTTCCACTGGTCTCCTGGGCCTGGCACCGACCGGAAATTGGGAAGTGACGGGCACAAGCCGGATCATGGAGCGGGGAAGATTTCGCCACTTCCCCACTTTCTCTCCAGACGTCGGTCAGAGAGCAAGGGAAGAGGGAAAAGGTGGGGGCTGACGCCCCAAGGCCACCCTCGTGTTCCCTCCCGATGAATGCTCCCGAGCGGAAGGTAACGGGGCCCTTGGACGTTTCTCGGGCTGGGATCTTTTAGCTGTGTGTGGCATGGGTCTATACCCATGGATATAGTTACTCGTGGGTACAGGAGGGGCCCCTTCCGAATCACTTTGGCCTTCCAGTATGATTAGGTGGGTTAGGCGTGGCAGTGCTGTTTTCCAAGTCCCTCAAACTTGAATTTTTTTCTTTGGGCTCGATTTTACATCTATAAACTGGAAACCTGGACCTTTTGAATGTGGAAGGAGGCTTGTTCTATGAAGGCCTTTTTTTCCTTACCCTTTATTTGCCAGCCCATGCCCTCGGGGCAGTGTTCTTTTATAAGGTCGTTGATTTTGCAAGGGAGCACAGACTCTGGCTGAGGGGGATGGAGAGGGGTGTGTGAAAGGTCTTCCTTAAACATTGGCAAAACAGATTTACTTGCTGTTCGTCTTTGCTGGAGTAGTCTAATCCTTAGGGTAGATCCCTAGTTTGCTTTCGAGAAAAATATATCACTATAATTTAGGCCCAACTTCCTTTTTGGGACCCAGTTGACTTTTGTAGTCTAGTTTCTATCCTGTAAGTTCTTTTTCTTTTATGTTAGAAGGGTTCGGTGGGATAGCCCTTGTGTATGTGGCCAGTTTCTGTTCCTCTTGGAAACAGATCAGAGTTACTTTGTTTTGCCATTTTTAAGGATGCAGCTTGGGGGAGCATCTGATGCCCTACTCCTGGTGTTGGATTCATACCTGGCCTCCCCTGTGTGAAAAGTTTTGGGGATAGGAAATAAATGGGTGCAGGTGCTTATTTCCATCAAGACACTGCATTTGCTCTCCTGGAAAGGCAGATCTTTTGGGCCATTCGTTGTCCTTAATGTAACTGGGAAAGTGTAAAGGGTCATAGTCATTGCTAGGAGCAATTCCTTGTTCTGCGTTAATACCGCATTCTATTTTCTTCAACTCAGGTTATGCAAGTCCGCGAATATCCAGAATCAGGTTTTCCTGCCCTGTGCTCGAAGGCAGGCTGTATGGTACATTGGTTTTTTTGCTTTTGTTTAGAGTTTGGGTAGGAAGGACTTCAGATTGGGCATCTGGCCAGGAAATGGTGGGGGTACATGACTCATTATGAGAGTTCTGTGTTTAATTGATCTACCAAGTTTCTTTTGTTGTTCTCAGGCAAGATGATTACTAGATTGGGAATCTAGACACTAGCATCTGAGGGGACAGTCTCCATGGAACTCTTTGGTCAGGCTGGTAGAGAAACCAAAACTTTGCCTGGATTCGCTCTGAACTGAGACCAAGTGACAGTGGCGGGGAGGGTGAAGTGGATAACTGCATGTGGTTTATAGAACTCATGGCTGACTCCTAGTGGGAAAGCGAAAGTTTTGTCTGTTTATTCTTTTGTAAATATTGTTAGCAGGAATGTGTTAACTTCATCAGGGAGTAGTGGTTAGATGTTATTTATAGTTATCCTGGTAAGTATCAGAGGTCCTACTATACTTTGATGTAAGAGACTGTGGGAAAGATTTGACTGTTGTATTCTCCACTGATGCTTTTCTGTCTGTCTGGGGTGAAAGAAGGTGAGGTTTTTAAGTTGGGAATGTAGCAGAAGAGACTGGCTCTGGCTTTATAAACACGAATTTCTTGGGTTGGTAATGGGCACTCGATGATCGAGTCTTCTGGTGTTGGGCTGTGAGGTCTTTGAAAAGCCCAGAAGATTGGGGTTGCACAGGACAACAAGTTCTGTTTTATTTCACAGAGGAAAAACAGTTGCTTGGTTACCACTGAAGCTTAGATATGATTTGATTTATAGAGCAAAAATCTCCATAGCAACAGCGATTGTAACTACTGTCCACAGGTTACATTCTATTGGATGTTCAAAGCTGAAGTATGAGAGTTGCTGACCGCTTTAGGAACCATTTAGGCTTCAGGGGAGGTCTGAAAGGCAGAAAAGGAAACTGTTTCCTCTGTTTTGTTTTGTTTTTTTGTAGGTGGCCATTTTACCCTCCTGTACACAAATCTGTAGTTTAAAGTTAAAGAGATTTCTACTCTTCTTAGGATAGGAAAACTCATTTTTCTGGATTCTCTTAACTTTGGTGCTAGAGGAGTTGTGATGCCACCAGACCAATAGGTGATCTGTGTAAAAAAACATTGTTTGCTAGTGCCTTTAAATGCAGTGGATTTCTTTCAGAGGTTACTGTTTCTTGAACTAGCTCTTGAGGCACGTGGGTTTCTGGAATTCTCTAGATACCTGGTTTTTCATTGTCCTAGGATTAAGTGGGTTCCTGGGCACCTTTGATAGGGCTAGGTTTTGGTTTGGCTGCTGGCTGTGATAGGGTTAGCCCTGATGTGATTGAATCAGCTGGACAACCAAGTCACACTTCTCTTTATAATGTCAGGCTTAGAAACTTTTTGATGTAAATTGGTTATAATTGTATCTGATGGCTTTTTAAAAAACCAGTGATATAAAATCAGTGCTATAACTCATCTGGGCGGTCAATTCAATTCTACATGTGAAATCTCAGTTTTCAGATTTCAACTTGGTAGGTTTCTTAACAAAACCCAGCTAAATAGGGAGTAGACAGTGGGATGTCCTGTTGCTCTTGTAAACCATTTGAAGTTTTTGTTGTTGTTTTTTCCCTAGCTTATTCTAGTCTCAGGAATCTGTGGTTGGTTTAGCCAGGACTATATAATACCATTCATTAATATTCTCTCCTAGTGCCTAGAGATTTTTTTTTCATTTCCTGTAATCTGCCTCCAAGTCCCTTTTTCTGCTTGCCATTGCATTCTCTGGAGGGTCAGCCCAGCCTCTGCTTTTAACAAGATCTCTGACCACCAGTATCTATTTTTAGCTATCTTTACCCAAAGTGGAGGTGAGAGACCATAGGACAGTTCTAGTACCCTGTGGCTAAGCCAAAAGGAACACTTTTGCCTTAATTGGTAGCTAGGAAATCAGGTTCTGTCCATGGGGGTGTGAGGACTGAGAGTTGTAATGGTTCATTTTGTTTTATTATCATCTCTGGCAAGTTCTGAGTTTGCATATACAGTGGTAGGGTAGCTTTTGTTTTTTGTTATTACAGATGAAGGATAATATTCTGTAGGGAGAGAAGCCTATGGTTATTCGTAGGCTTAAATAATCCTCATAATTCTTTATCCTTATATAGCTATTTATATTTTGCAAGGCACTTTTATTTTCTTATTTGAATCTCCTAACTCTGAGGTGGGTAGGACAGATTTAGCAAGTCAGTGATATCTGGATCTATAACCGAGGCTTTTAAGTGCCTAACCCAGGATTCCTTGTGCTATACCATACTTGTGATTTGTACCTGTTGATTATATTTTTATTTTCATTTGTAAGAGACGCAGGTTGGTGGCATTTCCTCACATTGAGAAAAAAAAAATGACTTGTTCTCTCAGAGCAGCTAGAGAGGGCATCCCGGTATGAAAATTTCTAGAAATTAGAGGACACTTATTTAAGGCTGTTTAAAAGGATTTCTTATTTTTAAGAATGGAATTTTAGTGATTTCATCCAGGTAGTTCTTCATTTCCTAAACTGATGTGAGAGAGGTAGGGTCCTCATACTTGGTACTAAAGTAGCCATGGATTCAGATGGTTTTAAGTGCATGGCCTTATTTCCCGTAAGCATGATCTTGTCATTGTTTTTCATATCCTGCTTGCACCATTGTGGTTTGTGAGTTTGGACATGAATAAGAATTTCTTCCCACTCCTCCCCCTTTTAATCTAAAATTGTCTCCTTCTGTGTGGTAGATGAGTAGGACTTTGAGATCAGCGTCCTATCTTTTTTTTTTTTTTTTAAGATTTTATTTATTTATTCGACAGAGATAGAGACGGCCAGCGAGAGAGGGAACACAAGCAGGGGGAGTGGGAGAGGAAGAAGCAGGCTCACAGCAGAGGAGCCTGATGTGGGGCTTGATCCCATAACGCCAGTATCACGCCCTGAGCCGAAGGCAGATGCCTAACCGCTGTGCCACCCAGGCGCCCCTCAGCATCCTATCCTGTCTATATCCCACCACAGCTCATTCAGATCCTGAATGAGGACCTCAAGGGTAACGAGCTTAGCAGAGCCTGCAAGCTGCAGTAATTGCAGCCTCTCACCTTGAAGCTAGGAAACCAGATCTTTCCTGTAAACAGTCGCTCTGTGAACAGAGGTCCAAGGGGTAAGGTATATTTCTGTCCTTTGAAGAGGAACAAGTAGAGGATATATAGCCTGGGGGAGGGGGCTTGGGCCTGAACTCAGCCTAGAGGCTTGGTTTCTATTCCCACACCTCATTGGCTTACGTGGGTTCCAGCTTCTGTTCTAAGTTTAAAATTTCTAGTCATGTTACGTGGTCCTACCTTAGCATATTGACTTCTCAGGGATAGACTGGTACTGTGGAGGGGAATGGAAGAACTGGGATTCTGTTCCTGGCTCAAAAATTTTTGATTTAGGGCAAGTCACATAAATTCTCTGAGCATGTTTGCCCACCTGTAAAATGGAGATAACGATCCTTTGCTCTGCCTGCCTCACAGGATTGTTGTGAAGCCCAGATAGAGGCCTGTGCATGGAAATACTTTGAAAACGGAAGTACTCTGAGAAAAGGGGAGATCACATTGGAGGAATTTAATGAACTGTGCATTGCAGTCTAGCTCTCTTGCTTTAATTGGACACTGGGCTGAGACATGGGTCATGCTAAGACATAAGTGGTCATTTTCAGTGTTTCAGAGTTAAGCTTCAAAGGTGAGCAGTAGTGTTTGGTGACCTTGGGTTAGAGAACACTAAATAATTGAGTGATCCAGGAACCCTTTCTGTGTTTTGTCTGGTGGTTTACATTTAGAGGAGCTGGAAAGATTTTTATCCTGTGTTACAGTTCATCTTTGCTCTTTCTTCTTTCGGCAGAAAGTTGGGTGAGGTAATAGGGGGAAAGGGGAGAATGGGGAGAAGGCCATAAGGAAAGGTGACTGTTTGGGACAGTCGGAAGCTTTGTTACGTGGGAGCCATGTTTTATGACATACTCCTGGAGAGGAGGGTTTGGAGGCCTGGAGGTAGCTGGCAACAGCTGGGTGCTGTTGTGTGTCCAGTTTGGGACCCATCAGGTAGCATGCCCTGCCCCCCTAATTGCTAACCCTCTGTCTGCTGCTTTATCAGACTACGCGTTTGTTCACATGGAGAAGGAAGCAGATGCCAAAGCCGCCATCGCGCAGCTCAACGGCAAAGAAGTCAAGGGCAAGCGCATCAACGTGGAACTCTCAACCAAGGGTCAGAAGAAGGGGCCTGGCCTGGCTATCCAGTCTGGGGACAAGACCAAGAAACCAGGGGCTGGGGATACGGCATTCCCTGGAACTGGTGGCTTCTCTGCCACCTTCGACTACCAGCAGGCTTTTGGCAACAGCACTGGTGGCTTTGATGGGCAAGCCCGTCAGCCCACACCACCCTTCTTTGGTCGCGACCGCAGCCCCCTGCGCCGTTCACCTCCCCGAGCCTCCTATGTGGCTCCTCTGACGGCCCAGCCAGCCACCTACCGGGCCCAGCCCTCAGTGTCGCTGGGAGCTGCCTACAGGGCCCAGCCTTCTGCCTCTTTGGGTGTTGGCTATCGGACTCAGCCCATGACAGCCCAGGCAGCCTCTTACCGCGCTCAGCCCTCTGTCTCCCTCGGGGCCCCATACAGGGGCCAGCTGGCTAGCCCTAGCTCCCAGTCTGCCGCAGCCTCCTCGCTTGGCCCGTATGGTGGAGCCCAGCCCTCGGCCTCGGCCCTCTCCTCCTATGGGGGTCAGCCAGCTGCGGCTTCCTCGCTCAACTCCTATGGGGCTCAGGGTTCCTCCCTTGCCTCCTATGGTAACCAGCCATCCTCTTACGGCGCGCAGGCTGCCTCTTCCTATGGGGTTCGCGCGGCTGCCTCCTCCTACAACACCCAGGGAGCAGCTTCCTCCCTAGGCTCTTATGGGGCCCAGGCAGCCTCCTATGGGGCCCAGTCTGCAGCCTCCTCACTAGCTTATGGGGCCCAGGCAGCTTCTTACAATGCCCAGCCTTCGGCCTCTTACAATGCCCAGTCTGCCCCGTATGCTGCACAACAGGCTGCTTCCTACTCTTCCCAGCCGGCTGCCTATGTGGCACAGCCAGCTACAGCTGCTGCCTATGCCAGCCAACCAGCCGCCTACGCTGCACAAGCCAGTACCCCAATGGCTGGCTCCTATGGGGCCCAGCCGGTTGTTCAGACCCAGCTGAATAGTTACGGGGCTCAAGCATCAATGGGCCTGTCAGGCTCCTATGGGGCTCAGTCAGCTGCTGCGGCCACTGGCTCCTATGGTGCTGCAGCTGCCTATGGGGCCCAGCCTTCTGCCACCCTGGCAGCTCCGTACCGCACTCAGTCGTCAGCCTCATTGGCTGCTTCCTATGCTGCCCAGCAGCATCCCCAGGCTGCTGCCTCCTACCGTGGCCAGCCGGGCAATGCCTACGATGGGGCAGGTCAGCCGTCTGCAGCCTACCTGTCCATGTCCCAGGGGGCCGTTGCCAACGCCAACAGCACCCCGCCGCCCTATGAGCGTACCCGCCTCTCCCCACCCCGGGCCAGCTACGACGATCCCTACAAAAAGGCTGTCGCCATGTCGAAAAGGTACTGTATGCCCCCCCGCCTCTGCCCCCAGCTGGGGCTTAGGGCAAGGGGCTGAGGTTGGCATGGGAGGGAAACTGGAGCCATTGGCCCCTCCCTTGTTCTTCTCTCCTCTACTCCCATGGGATGTCCAAAGGCGGAGGGGGTTGATGTCTGTGAACTTTTCTGGTCACCAGGGTTCAGGTGGAGCGTTAGTGCTCAGCCTGGGGTGGTACCAGCTAGTCAGGCTGGGAAAAGTGTCACCTGTCTAGGCTAGCCCAAGTGCCATTGGAGCTACAGCCTGCAGGATTGTGGCCCATAGCCTTTCCCACCGTCTCAAGGATCCTTAAGCCTGTTACGTGATTGTCCTGGCTTTGGTGGGGTGGGTTTGAAAGAGCAGTCCCTTTGGCACTCACTGGCTGAAGGCAAGGTGTATGAGGTGCGTCCACTCTTTGGGAAGTTGGGGACCTTGCTTTCGTCCGCCGTTCTGTTGATAAACAACCAAGGTCTTTCTGTGCAGGGCCCAGGGGGGATAGTTTGTTTGTGGTTTGGGAATGTAGACCAAATCCACCTTGGCCAGTTGAGAAGGGAGGGCTTCAGTGGTGGGCTTGGTTTCCCACTGAGTTGAACCAGGCTTGATTTCTTGCCCTGGATAGGGTGATGAGCCTTCTGAGAAAATCTTGTTTGTTGGAGACCAATCTGATCACACCCTCCCTATCCCCATTGGCATCTCCCCCATGCCCACCTGGAGCCCTCCCCTCAATTGTCTCATTCACCAACTGTCTTCTTCTCTCGACTAGGTATGGTTCCGACCGGCGTTTAGCCGAGCTCTCTGATTACCGCCGTTTATCAGAGTCGCAGCTTTCGTTCCGCCGCTCGCCGACAAAGTCCTCGCTGGATTACCGTCGCCTGCCCGATGCCCATTCCGATTACGCACGCTATTCGGGCTCCTATAATGATTACCTGCGGGCAGCTCAGATGCACTCTGGCTACCAGCGCCGCATGTAGGGCCATCCTGGGATGGGGCACCACAGGGAGGCAAGGAGAGGAAAGGTGGGGTAGGGTACAGACCCAGGTTGTAACCACTGGCCCATACCTCTCCCGTTTGCGGTTTTTCATCCCCTCTACCCTGTGGGCCTTCCCCAGGAGATGATCCTTTTGAGTGTTCGGCAGTAACCTACTTTGTTCCTTCGCCTCAGCAGCAAATCTTGCTACTGGCTCTAGATCTGCGGTTTCCCCTCTCCCCTGCCTCCCATCTCCTAGGATGGGAATTTCTTTTATGTTTTTATTTTTTCCTGGCTCCCTTTTATTTTTGTGCGCGATATTTAAGGTCGTCTGGATGGGGAAGCAACCTGCAGCTGAGGTCGGCGGCGCCTTTTTCTTTTTAGATGTGAGGGAGGCCAGGAAAGGGTTAGCTTAACCGTTTCCTCTGCGCCAAGCTGTGCCAGCAGTTCAGGGGGCCCTGACTTTGTCCCTCTATAGACTGTGTTGAGACTGAGTTCCTCTCGGGACAGTCAGTTGGTATATGTCCAAATCCCTACTGACCCCCTGATGTTCTAGCTGATGCTGAGTGGCACAGTCCCACATCCCCATTCCCCCAAGTAGGTGGTGTTAGAAAACCTTGATTTTTTTTTCCCTTTTGTATGGACTACAAATAAAACTTGGGGCAATTTGCAGTTTGGAAACCTGGTTGTCATTGTCTTGATTGCACTCAGTTTCAGAGGAGCCAGTTTGACATCCAGGAAGACATGACAGCTAAAGGAAAGGTAGCTGGAGAACCCCAGGGCAGATAAGGAAAAGGGTTTGAATGTGGGAATTAGTGATTGTCCCGCTGCCCAGAGGGATTTAGGTCATCGTCGTCCTGCTAGTCTGCCATCTTTAGGACTGGAGAGTCCAGACCAAGTTGCTTGGACTTTCTCAGCCCTTAATTTGAATTGATCACACCAAGATGCTGTAAATTTGTTGCCCATTTCCCCCTAACTTACCTCCAGTTCAGAAACAACGTGTGCTCCAGCAGGGTGGTTCTGGGGTATGGCTTCTCAAGTGAGAAGTGGGGAAGTGGGCTGCTTTGGTGCTTACAAGTCTAATGGATTCTCCAGGGGGTGGGCTTGAGTGTGTGCTGGAGCTGGGACCCAGAAGGGAGCCAGTGGTGGGGTGTAGGGGTGGTGTTAGTGTCTGGTACTTCCCTGTGGTTAGAGGAGCAGGGACAATTGGAAGCAGGTATGGGGGATCTGGCCATAGACCCGGTGTTCCGCCTGTTGAACATCACCATGGAGCGTCCTTCCTGCGTCCTGCCAACTTCTGCCATAATAGTGTCCTGAGACTCACTTCCCCTATCTCCCTTTGTTAGGGTTTCCAGATGTTTTCTTGCTGGGTTTATAGTTGAAGGTATTCTCACAGACTGGGATGGGGGTGAGATACAAGCATAACCCAAGTAGGGATGCTCGGTTAGAGTGAGAAATTGAAGATTCTTTCTATGTTTTATTCTGGGGTGGGGGGGGCGTTGAGAGGGCCTGGGCAGAAAAATAAAAAATAAAAAATAAAAAGTTCCAGCCAGGGACAAGATGGAGGCTTGTGCTTACTAATAATGAGTGAACAGAAGACGACTGGGTCGGAACCTACTGATGTTATTTGGGAAAGGGGGCTTTAGAGATTCGATTGGGAGCCTCTTGGGACAAGGCGATTTTGGGGAGTTGTGTGTGACAATCAAGTGGAGTTCAGGTGGGTTCTTTTCTGCCTCTCACTGGCTTCTCGTGAACTTGCCTGTGACAGAGTAATTTGCCCCCAGATGTTCTCCTCCCTCTGCCCAGTGGGCAAAAGTTTATGATCTTTATAACCATGAGCTCTTGTGGATCCTAACGGGTAATTTCAGGGGGTTACTGGGGCCATAGTTCTTTTCCTTGCTCTCCTGCTCACTGCTTTGCCTCCAGGTGCTTTGCTGTTCCTTCTCATTTCTTTACATGACTGGGAGGGGGAGTTCGATAGGTTTCTTGTCACTTTTCTGCAGGGAGGGTGGGGGTGATCTGAGGGCCAAGCTAACAAGCTTAGCTCTAGGTTATTACTCTGGAAAATAGAGGGTTGGTTGATTACAGGGCTGTGATTGTGGTCTGTGTATTTGTAATATTTCTTTGTCATGTGGCTTTCTGTCTTGCTTTTTCTCCAGTGAGGGTTGTGCCACTACCCCAATCCCAGGGTTCCTGTGAAAAACAGCTAAATGTGCTCTTGGGGCCAGTGTTCTTTATTGCAGCCCAAGTTCTTCAGAGTGACCTGGCCTAGATGATCACTCTAATTGCCTATCATCTTCAGGTCCTGATGCCCTTGCTGCCTCAGCCCTCAGGTTTTTCGCTGTTTAAGCAGAAGAGACTACCAATCTAAATCATTTGTCATCCTCCTCTTTCTTGCAGATTGTTTTAAAATTCCCTTCTCCCTCTTTTATTTAAATTATGCCACCTGTGTTAATCCTGTAGCCCACTCCTCATACTTTGCTTTTTGTGGATTTCTGAGTTCCCGGGTCCTATAACTTGGAGATGGTTGGGTTGAGTGAATGGGAGGACAGACATTTAATGTGTTTTGGGATAGAGGGTAGGGAATATGGGCTCCCAGTGTCCTTCAGATTTTTGTGCTTCTGCATCTATTACCTCTACAACTTGGTTTTCATTGGAGAAGTTTAAGATGATTTATTCCTGGAACAAGATCATATAGAGGCTTCTAACCTTGTCAGTCTGCTCTCTTCTGAGGTTTGGACTTTGTTTCAGTTTCTGTCTGGGGTAGGCCTGGGGCCCCATCCCTTGTACTGGAGGTAATGGCACTGTCACTGAGAGGTCAGCCTCTGGATAGGCTGCTTTTCTAGTCATGCCCATCAGTTAAGGTCTACCAGTGTCTGCACAGACTGTTGGTTCTTCAGTCATTTTGTCCTATCAAGCCAAGTAAGCTGACCGTAATAGGGGATGACTGAGGTCATAATGAAAATAAATTTCCTAGATTTATGGACTGTATGTAGTAGAAGGTTGGGTAACAGAGAAGATAAGATGGAGAACAGGTGAGGGCCACCTGGGTGGCTCAGTCGGTTAAGCATCTGCCTTCTGCTCAGGTCATGATCCCAGAGTGGGGGGGGGGGGGGATCGAGCCTCCCGCGTCTGGCTCCCTGCTCAGTGGGGAGTCTCCTTCTCTTTCTCTGCTCTTCCCCCTGCTCGTGCTCTCGCTCTCTCAAATAAATAAAATCTTAAAAAAAAAAAAAAAAAAAAAGACGAGCAGGTGAAAAATTTATATTCACCTAAATTTTAGTTATCTTTAGAGAAATCATGAATGGTAGAATCAAGAGTTTTCCAAGAAAGAAAAAGGAGTTCTTAAAATTATTTCAAGTACAGCTCTAAATCATTTGAAATATTGTGTCTATAATACTGGAAATACAGTGTTAAAGTAGCTGAGCCCTAGGGCTGACCTCGAATTTATAATATGGGGAGGCAGGACCTACTCAGTGAACTAGTTACAGTTAATAAACAATACTAGGGTAGTGGAAGATTAGGAAGAGGGAGTTCCACTAGTTAAAACTTCTAGAAATGGGATTCGTTTGGTTGGAAAATCAACTTGGCACAGAGAGAATGACTAAGGGTGTTGGCTCTAAAATCAGGTTTCCTGAGTTTGAATTGTGTTTCTATCACTTAGCTGTGTGATCTTGGACATGTCAGGAGCTCTGCCTCAGTTTTTTCATCTATAAATTGAAGATAATAGCTAACATTTATTGAACACTTGCTAAGCACCGTTAAAAGTGCATTTCATATAGGAATTTCATTTGATCTTCGTTGCAACCCAAATGCCATTATTTTTAAACCTCTTTTATAAATGGGTAAGTTGAGGCTGTAGGTTAAATAACTTTTCTTAAGATCACATAGAGAGTAGATCAAGGGATTGAATTAGTATTTTGAATTGAACTATCCAGACTTTGCTCGTAATCATTATAATACGGTGGAAGGATCAAATGAGAACATGTGACAAGTGTAGGGCCTCATATATAGCCACTGCTCTTTAAATGCTAGCTATCTCGCAGACATGAGTTGGAACATTCTGGGGAGATTGGGGTAGCCTGGTGGAGCACATATCTGAGCAAAGGATTTTGGATGTAGGTGTGAGTGCAGCACATATGAATAACAGTGAAGCAGTGGATTTTTTAGATGAGTGGTACCCAGGAATGAAGTAGGACATGGACCACACCAGTTTTTGTCACGTCCAGTCTCAGGCAACACTTCAGTGTCCTGTGATCAGATTCTCCTTGGGTATGGAAAAGAAAGGTATGGGATAGGAAACCTGCAAAGACAGTAAGGGGAGGGTAAGAGAGAGTAGCTGCCAGTGGGTTTGGAAGCTTAGGAAGCTTGCTTGACTGGCCTAGTCAAGGGAGGCCAGTCTGGACATCCCTGGAGAATACTGGTTTTTCACTTGAGCTCTTAATAAACCAGTAACTCATTTTTGGACAGGAGCCAGAGTTAACGTGTATAAATTATATTCACCCCTATGGGTGAGAAAGTAATAGATTGTTTTATATTCACCCCTAAGGGTGTGAAAGTAATAGATTGTTTATTCACATTTGGATGGTTTTCACTGACATCAGTGTTTTCCCCCAAGTTTGGATTTTTCCCTTATTTCTCTTTTTCAAGAGTCCAGGCTCCAGGCACTTTTGTCTTTTCAAGATCTGCAGTGAGAATGTGTATTTATGCTTGGCTATGATAGATACAGCTTTCTAGATGACCTTGGACAAGACACTTTACCTTTTAGGTGCTTGGTAACTTGATTTAGCAAATTAAGAATCACCCAAATAGCATTTAAAGTGTTCTGGACAAGGTGCTTTTAAAACTCTGCATTCAGTCCTATTTTGCATAGTTGGGTTGGTAAGGTAGAGGATTTGGACCAGATGTTTTTAATTTATAAACCATCCTTTTTTAGGGGATGAATATTAAGCTGCCTTAGTACTCAGTAAAATAGAGTTGGCTAGGTAAACATCAGTATAGAGATGCTTGAACTATAAACGGATCTTTCTACCTAAAGCTTCATTTTTTAGCATTTGTCAAGCTGGTAATCCTGATGATCAAAAGCTGTAGCATAAGGTACCCCCTGGCTTTTGGGCACCTGCTTTTTCTGTTTGAGGGAGACTGGAGAGTGTACTAGGTAATAAGGATAAAAGTGCTTGTTTTTAGAACTAAGGGTCCATGGTCTTAAGCTGATACTGAAAATCCAAAGTATTTCTCCTTTTGGTTTCCAAGAAGTTAAGTCTTGAATTCATTCACTCCTGTGTTAACTTAGTCAACAGATAATTGAGTGCCTACCATGTTCCAGGTGCGGTTAACACTGAGGATAGAGTAGGGAAGAAGAAAAGGTCCCTGTCTGAACAAGTATTGATGGGGGAGGGGGGTTAGAGGTAGGAGAAAGAAATGGAATGAATAAATAGGATTTCAGGTGGTGGTAAGTATTTGGAAAAATAACATGAAGTCATGGCGTGGAGTTTCAAGGTAGGGTTGGAGTAGGGGGATGTCTAGATAGGGTGGCCACCGAAGGACCTGGAGAAAGAACATTCCAGTCTGAATGAACTTGGAACAAAAAGGCCAGTGTATTGGAGCATAGTTGGGGTTTGGGATGTGTGGGGTGGAGCACAGTGTGTGTGGGGGCGGTGGGGGGGTGGTGGGCGTTGTTAAAGAGGTTGGGAGATTCTGGCAAGAACCAGATCAGGTAGGGTGAGTTTGACATTTTTCCAGTTGCTGTGGGTTTTAAGAATCAGGTGATTTAATGTGCTTTTACCCAGTTGGATGAGCTTGCAAAATGAAACCTATTACTCCACCTTAAAGGCTTTCAGAAGGTAAATCAAGTACTTAGGTTGAGGGTGTTGGGGCAGGGGTGGGGGGGGAGGCTGTGGTCTGCAAACTGGCATGGATTGTGATCCTGAGATTCATATTCCCAGTCCTCTCCCCTTTGGGCCTGGAGAGATTCTTAGTTTATAGAGTGAGTGGATCTCATCTGCTTTGGTATTTTGGAAGAAAGTTTATCTCCAGGGGTGTTGGGACACACAAAATTTGGAAGATCAAACTTTCTGAAAGGAGCTGAGAGGATTTCTATACCAGATGTGTTTCCCTGCAGATTGAGTGGTGACCCTCATCTGATGGCTGGCCCCCTCAAAAGGGCACACACACAGCTGACTAACATGGAATTGATTTTCTTCATCACTGATTACATGGCCTTTACTCAGTCTCAGAGTTTCAGTATCAGAATCCACAATGAAAACGGACCACGATTAGTGACCACCACATCTGTTAATGGTATATTTTGATGTTTTTAGGTCCTTTGCTCTTCCCACCCTAGAATAAGTCTTGACCAGTTTTCCACCATTTGATTCTGAGTCATGTCCGGTTTTAAAACTCATTTTCATAACTTTGACTCCTTTCTTTCTGTGGCCCCCAACCCCCTTTCTGGGGCTGCTTTGGACGGTTGTATGTTATACTCATGTCCTCTCCACTCATGATCCCTTTCCTCATAGATAACTCACTGCTTTTGTTTTAAGCTCTTTCATCCAGCATCTTTTCCCACTCCCGCCTTTAACTCCCTCCTCTAAAGCTGCCTCGGAAAGGGTCATTGCTTGCTCAATGAATATGGGATTATGTGAAGAAGCCAAAGGATGAGAAAATGTCCCGGACGCTCTGGAGAATGCTATTTTGATTGTATTTTGTTTATAGCTGGATGTGATTAGGATCCTCTAAGGTCGGTTTTAGGAGCTTAAATTTACAGCTCTGGCTGATGGCGCCCAATAAAATAAAACAAAAAAATTTGCTGCTCCAGTTTTTTTTCAGGGCGGGGTGGGGGCGTTGTCAGTCTCCAAGGTCACACAGAGAAGCCGTTTCTTCATCTTGGACCCACCCGGGGAGGCTGGTTCCTCGCAGGAACTGGTTTCAATGCCGCCTGAGTAACGCAGCCTCCAACCCGGCCAACTTCGGGGCCGTTATAACCTAATTGAAGCCGCGCCCATTAACCGTTTCCAAAGTTCCTTTCACCATCTATGACAGTAGTTTTGATCTAGGGGGAGCTCCGGGACTTCTAGGGCTACAGTGTGGATTTTTGGGCAGAGGAGGAGATTGGTTCTTCAGGTGGGGGACGCTTCGTTATTTTTCTTACCTGGCGTTTGGGTCTGCTAAGCTATCGTTCGTAGCATCTTGGCTGCGAGGGCTTTGGTGGTTGGGGGTGTAGAAGGAGAAATATGGAGAAGGCAAAATGGAGCGGGGGATACTGTCAGCATGTGCACGTGTCGGTGGCAAAATGTGGAAGCTTCACAAAATTGGCGCCACGAAGCTAAAGACCGCCACACCGGGGCCCTAGCTCGCTCTGCCTAATGGCGGGCCGCACCCCGCCGGCGAAGCCCACGTTTGTAGTTCCTCCCTCACGCCGACCTCTTGCCCAATCAGTGACTTCGGCTTCGCGAGATAGGCGCTCATTGGCATTCGCAGAAAAGCTCCGGGGTTACTGACGTTTCCACCTCTTCCCGGCCTCTCAGGTAATTGGCGTTGGTGGTAACCAATCAGGAAGAGGATCTGTGGGAACGCCTGCCTTTAACCTAACTGAGCAGCCAATCCGGTGGTACACTCACCTCCCCTTCTTACCCAGAGTCACTGCTGCGGCCGCCGCCATTTTAGCGTTTTGTCAGAAGCGTCTGCGCCGCGAGGAAGAGCCCCTGCTGATTTCCGTGCGGGTGAGAGCCTTCAAACCCTTACACTGCCTTTTTCTTTTTTCTTTTTTTTCCCCTGTTAAATCTTCTCTCGCTCCTTTGGGCTTCAGGGGTATCGTAGTGGGGTCGCGGCCTCCGCGCCCGTCTCTGAGAGCGACCTCGGTGCTGGGCATTGCGCGGTAAGCCTGAAGCAGCCCTTCCCCCACGACCTCCCTCGAGAATATCGTGCTTTCTCCCCACCTTGCCCTCTTTCCGACTTGGCACGGTTTCCTGCCTTGAGGTTTCCATAGAGATAACCGCGTTTTCCTTAGACTCAGGAAAATTGAAACCCTTTTCGAGAATTTCTTGGGCTCTGAGACATTGTTGTTTGGCTGATGAGTCAGAAGCCCCCTTTTCTGGCCACGCTTTTCCCCATTCTGCGGGAGCTTGTAGGATGGCACCTCGGGAGAGGCGTTCCCCACTCTTGCACTTCCTGTACTCTCCTTTTGCCTTGCTCTCCGGCCCGGGTCGCCGGTTCACTGCTTCCAAAGGAAACCCTAAAACGTAGCTATTATAAGGCCCACTTTTCCGGAAATGGTGGCTACTAGGTCGGTTGCTAGAGGAAGAGCAAATTCATAATTTCAGTAGTCAGTTCAGCCAGCCAGTAGTTAGACCTTCGTTTTCTGACCTACAGTGGATAGAAAAGCCCAGTACCCCTAGCCCTGCATATATGCCCTCGTTTTCATATCCATTTTCCTTAGCAGTTTTCCAGCTCTTCTCAAACCCTTTGTCTACTAAGGGTCTTTCTATTACAGATATCCTCTCATTCTTAGGGGTTCTACAGTTTGTAGTGTAGCATGCCTCCTTTTTCCCACTTTCCTTTGATCTGTGGAGGTGGGCGTATAAGAGAAAGGGAAAACTGGAAATATTTGTTTGAGGTTTTTGTTTTGTTTTAATTGATGTGAGCCTTAGGTCTTTTGTTAGAAATTTTGTTTCTTCCCATGCAGGCTGTGTCGAGATGGTGAAGCTGTTCATCGGAAACCTGCCCCGGGAGGCCACAGAGCAGGAGATCCGCTCACTCTTTGAGCAGTATGGGAAGGTGCTGGAATGTGACATCATTAAGAACTACGGCTTTGTGCACATAGAGGACAAGACGGCGGCCGAGGATGCCATACGCAACCTGCACCACTACAAGCTGCATGGGGTGAACATCAACGTGGAAGCCAGCAAGAATAAGAGCAAAACCTCCACAAAGTTACATGTGGGCAACATCAGTCCCACCTGTACCAACAAAGAGCTTCGGGCCAAGTTTGAGGAGTATGGTCCAGTCATCGAATGTGACATCGTGAAAGATTATGCCTTCGTACACATGGAGCGGGCAGAGGACGCAGTGGAGGCCATCAGGGGCCTTGACAACACAGAGTTTCAAGGTGAACCACCCTCTTTGGGAAGAGGGCTGAACACAGGCTATGTACAGAAAATAGGTTTCGGATAAGTAAAGGGGAGGGGTTTGGGGTAGAGCTATAGCTGTTGGTGTTGATGGTGAAGCATTGTGGGTGATGGACTTAAAATGGAGAATGCATGGGATTTAGAGGCTTTACCTTAGGTCAGTGCCTACCAAATGGCTTTAGTTTGGAACTCCTAAGACTTTTATTCCTATTAGTACAGAAATCCTTTCCTTTGATTTCCTCAGTTGTCTTGTCTTTTAATTTTTTTCACTTTTCTTGGTAGAGCATATTCCATTGGTTCACTCTGAGTTTATTGCCTTAGCCCAGTATCAGCATTATACCTTATTTTACATATAAAGAACCTGGCAAGAGCGTCCTAAGCAACACTTTTGGAAGCAGAATCCCTGTTAAGCCCCCCCTACCTCATCCCAACTCATAACTTCCCAGTAAATATAAGTAGTCATTAAATAACTAGTTTTTAGATAACTGGTGTCTTTAAAGGGCTATCGCTTTTGTTGGGTTTCTTTTATGGTTGTACCAAGAGGTTCTCTTTGGAGGATGAGGCCACTCCAGAACAAAAGTCTGATATTAGGAGTTTCTGAGGAGGAGATCTTGGGGTTGGGGGGGGGGCAGTAATGGCAGTGCCTTTTCACTGTTATGAAGGGTGGACTCTTAATGTCCTTGGTGAATAGAGCATTTAGATGGGTGTTAACCTTAGAGCCCTGGCTAGATTGTTAGTGTGCCTGGAGGGCATTGCGAGTATTGGTATGGATTGTCGCTTTATATGGAAGGTACTTGGTTTAAGATTTGAGCTCCTATGGCAAGAGTGGCAATCGGGAAGGGTGAGTGTGGTAACCGTGGTGAGTTGCTAACTCTTCTCCCACCCTTCCACCCCTCTCTTTTGTCTCCAGTATCAAAAAAGAGTCTTTTCCCTTTGGTGTTGTAACTACTTCCAAGTTCTGGGATACTCCCACAACTTCTTGCTTCATTTTTAAAGGATGTTACAACCTTTTTAGTCCAGACAAGGTAGTTACTGCTTCCTTTCCTGAGTACTCCTCTTGTTAAGAGTCATTGCTGCTGTTTTGGGTGTTTATTTCCCTAAATTGGACCTTTCTTAGAGCTGGAGATCCGATCATCATTCCCCCAAGTAATGGGTGCACTGTGTCGTGGGTATTGCTGTGCATTATAAAAGAAAAGTGGCACTAGTCTCTCAGGTCTAGTTTGTTTTTCTTTTTTAATTGGTAAATTGAGAATTATTTGCTGTCAACAACTTAATTGGGGTTAAGTCTACTTTTGTAGAGGGTTTGTGATATGATACCTAATTTTTGGACACTTTTTTTCCACCTTAACCCAGTCCTAGAATGGGTGGCTGTGTCTCCTTGTAGTAGTTACATGTGTAAGGGGAGGTCAGTGTGTACTGATCCAGGACAACTTGTCCTTATGGCATAACTCTTGGCATATGAACTGTAGGCTTTCTGGTGCTACTTATGCTTATTTATATTTCACTGCTTTTTTTTTTTTTTTTACTATTAGTTATTCTCCTTAGTACTGTTTAGTAGAGTTCTTTGTGTACAAGGAGTAGCAGTGTTTATTAAGGTGGTCTTTTAACTTTTTTAGTTTTTCAGTATTGGGTGTATTCTCTATTTGCTCATTTAAAAGACATAAATTGTAGATATTTTTAAAGACTTCTTTTTCTGGCTTTGGAATTGATGCATTCTTAGGTCAGGGCGTTGGTTAATGACCTTTATGTCATGAATGTGCAAGGTTAGTTCCTTGGTTGCACTTGTTTTCTCTGGTTTTGTTAGGTGCCAGAATGGCCCCATGGGCAAATGCCAGAGGGACATAGGTGAGCACTTTAAAACAGTTAAGTACTTAATTGTGTATCTTAGCTCCTAACTTGCAATCTGTCTACACTTAACAGATGTAATGTTTACAACAGGATTTTTTGGGGTAGTTTGATCTTTCCACCTCCTTTTCCCTTTTCCAGCTTCCCAGGACTTTAATTTTGCATGTGAGATTGTCTATATGTCGATTTCTGTATAGTTAGATGAGTAGAAGACCTATTTGTTGAGTCTTCCCTGCTTCTAACCATTCACTTTGATATCTGCATGTTTGGGTACATCAATAGCCGGTTGCATTGGAAGTTTTTGCTGGAATTTGCTTACCAATAAATTGACAGATCATGTTAGCTGGAAACTCTGTGAAGAGATTTAAACCTTAAACTTCTTGAAAAGTTTCTTCTTTTGTTAAGTTTTCTAGGAGTAATATTTTTTGTTTCCAGAATAATAAATTGTAATTTTCAGCAAAAGATAACATTAAGGGTGTATTCTTAGGATCTCTCTAATCCCTAGTTTAAGGAGATAAAGTGCTTTAATCTTGTTAAAATGAACTCTTTGATCCACTAATATTACTGGTTATTCTCCATTTTTCTCACCTTCCTTCCCCTTTTTCTTCCATGTTTTTCAAAAATCTTTCTAAAAATTCAGGCATCTTGTGAATTGCCTGTCCTGTTTCCTTAGGAGGTCACTAAAGTTAGCTGTCAGATTGTAAAGAATCTTTGGTGGAATGACTGTCAGGACCAGCAATTTAAAGGACTCCATTAAGGGGGAAGGCAGTCCTTTATTGTGTATTTTCTGTCCCTTTTCCCCCAATGCATGATTGCTTTTCCCAGAAACTTGCCTGTCACATTCAGCCACAGCTTTGTCTGGGTCATATTCTCTCTCAGTGGTAACTTCAGGGTCTTACTCTCTTTGATTTTGGGGTGGGGAGCTAGGGGACTGGCCTTTGCATTGTCCCACTAAATGAAATCAGTCTTAGTAGTGAAGATGAAAAATGTCAGAATCTTGTGGAGGAGTCTTACTGTAGTTTCTTTTGACAGTGGGCCATTGTTTGGGGTAGTTTTTGTCTACAATTACTTGGCAAAGGATGAAGTGCTTGTTTTGGGGCACAAGCATTAAATTGGTTTTAGAGCTGAAACATTTCTTCATCTAATTGATCTTTGCCTGAAATCAGGTCATTATGACGAATTTATATAGTGGACTTTTTTTTTTTTTTTTAATTTTTAAAAATCTTTCGGCAGTGAGTCCTGCATTAGAGTTGTTTAGGTAAAGCAATTGCTATGACCAGTGTCTGGGGTAGGGGCGGGGGCTATGACTAAGAGTGATAGCAACCCTTCTTGCGTCTGTTTCTTCAAGGCAAACGAATGCACGTGCAGTTGTCCACCAGCCGGCTTAGGACTGCGCCCGGGATGGGAGACCAGAGCGGCTGCTATCGGTGCGGGAAAGAGGGGCACTGGTCCAAAGAGTGTCCGATAGATCGTTCGGGCCGAGTGGCAGACTTTACCGAGCAATATAATGAGCAATATGGAGCAGTGCGTACACCTTACACCATGAGCTATGGGGATTCGTTGTATTACAACAACGCGTACGGAGCGCTCGATGCCTACTACAAGCGCTGCCGTGCTGCCCGGTCCTATGAGGCAGTGGCGGCTGCAGCTGCCTCTGCGTATAATTACGCAGAGCAGACCCTGTCCCAGCTGCCACAAGTCCAGAACACAGCCATGGCCAGTCACCTCACCTCCACCTCTCTCGATCCCTACGATAGACACCTGTTGCCGACCTCAGGAGCTGCTGCTGCTACAGCCGCTGCTGCTGCAGCAGCCGCTGCTGCTGTTACTGCAGCTTCCACTTCATATTACGGGCGGGATCGGAGCCCCCTGCGTCGCGCTACAGCCCCAGTCCCCACTGTTGGAGAGGGCTACGGTTACGGGCATGAGAGTGAGTTGTCCCAAGCTTCGGCGGCCGCGCGGAATTCCCTGTACGACATGGCCCGGTATGAGCGGGAGCAGTATGCGGATCGGGCGCGGTATTCAGCCTTTTAAGGCTTGAGGTGAGAGTGGTGGGGTGTCCCCTGTTCTGGTTTTGCCGTCCCTCCTGCAGCCTAAAGGCTCCATTTAGGCTGCCCTGCTTGCTTGCTTTTGCTGGGTTAGGGTAAGGTTACTAGCATGGTTCAGAGGCTAGGGAGAAGTCCTTAACTACCTAACTTTTTGAAATATATAAACATCCTTAGCCCTCATGGCTATTTTTCCAGGGCTCCTAGTAGTGGGAGTCAATCTGATGCTATTTGTGCCTGGAAGAACAAAGAATGGTGTGATGACTCTTGGGTCACACTTATGTGCTATAATTGAACTGAACCTGGGACCCATACATTCAGACTGAGGTGTGCTGTTTCTCAGAGCCTTTGTTGAAATTCCGAGGTGTGCGACATTATTAAGGTTTGCAAGTTTCCTGTTCTGCTTCGTGCTATGTGAAAGGTCGGATATGACCTGTAGTAATATAAAATTGATAACTAGTTAACTAGTCATCACTGCTCAGGTCCCAGTTACTGTGAAGACTACCCAGGTGGCATCATCTTAATCTTGAAGCAGCGTTTTTCTGACATTCCTGTACAGTTCACTCCCTATGAGCTTTATAGAAAAAACTTTGATGGTAAGTTGGGGCAGAGAGAAGAAAAGATATCTTAATTTATAAAGCTTTCAACAAGGAGTCTGGGGCATTGACTCAAATCCAGCTTCTCCACTCAGCTCAGATTCATACCCTGAATAGAGTGCCCACTCCATTGCTCTTTCTTTGAATCTGTCCTATAAGAGCCTATTTATACTTTGTTCAGTTTTTTTTTTTAACTGTGCCACAGAATTATGGTTACATCCTCTCCACTTCTTCAAGGTATATAGTAATACAAATCTGCATGAACACCAGGGTTGGGAGCTTTGCCTTAAGCACATCACTCCCTTCATCTTCCCACTAGTTATGGGCATTTAATACTCTTGAACCACCAGCTCTACCTTGAGTCCTCTGGCTTTTTCCTCTACTATACATTTTGAGCCTCATGATCCATTTGGCTCTACTTGAGTATATTCTTTCTGATGCTTGCCAGGTTTGGGCTCTAGGTGTTTGAGATTGCTGTTGTATTAAAGGGTGGTTCTCAACACCCTTTGTTTTGGGTAGCCCCCAGTGTATCCCAAACATTACCTTCGATCCGTAATTTTGTAGCGACACGGTGAGTGATATTCTGTCATCTTTCAGTTTAAGGCAGAAGGTATGTGACTTTCCCAGGATCATTGGCTAGGAAATCACTGGTAGGGCTGGAAAAGAAAGAATGACTTGATAGGTAGCTTTACACATGCCCTCCTGTACATTCTTTTAGTTTCTTCACTAGGCAGAGTTGGATGCCCTCAGGTATTAAAGTTTGTTTAGTTGATGCTACTTTTGCCTAGACCTTGAATGATTTTTAACTTGGACCTTGGTAGTAAACCCAGATTCAACGTACTTTTGACTTTTACCCCAGAGAACTAATTGGAACCTTTCTTTTTTTTCTGCCCTCTAGTGATCATTTGTGATGTGGAAATAACCTTTTCTGAGGAATGCTAATGTTAACATCAAGAGAAATGCATTGTCTTTGCTTACTCTAATGAAAAAGTATTTGCTATTTAATTTAGAGAAAGGCCCCAGCCTGGGATTGCTTGACCTTCCCAGTTGCTCTCTGGCCTTCAAGCGCTTTTCACTTTTAGAGGTTATTGTGATAACTGGGGATGGGTACAAGTAAACTTAAAAGGAGTGTTAAGTTACCAGACTTCATAGATGTTCTTTGAAGTTTTAAGTAGGAAAGCCCTTTTGAGCTTTGCTGTAAAGCCCCTGTATTGTGCTCTCTTTCAGGTGGGATGTGTGTGGGCTGAAATTCCGAGCTGCGGTTGTGCATGAGAATACACCCTTCGTGGTACCCCGTCTCCGGGACGTTCTCGGCTCTGTACGTTCAGTCCCTCAGGAACCGTGGACCTTAATTTACCTTGCTAAGTTCAGACCACCTCTTCCTTTCCTCCCTCCTGCCCATTTTCCTGTTCTTCCTGTTCTTCAATACTTCTGTAGTTTCCCATTTATGTTCTGTTCTCCCAGCAGGCCTCATTGTGTGCAGAAACTGTGGTGGGGGTTGTGCTGTCTCCCCGCCTCCTGCTTCCAGTGGGTGTTGGACTTGGGAATGACCTTGATGAGAGTGTCACTGCTCCTGAGTCTTTTTGGCCCAAAGGCTTGTGGCGGATAGACACATAGAGTTGGATAACTTTTTTTTTTTTTTTCCGGTGAAATAAATGGTTTTTCAACTTAGGGTATGTGTGCTTTGAGAGAATTCTTGCTTGGGCTTGCGTCTGGATTCTTTATTTGTCCGTGGAAGAGAAGGGGAGGGTATAAAGTTTGACATTCAGCTCTGGGTGGACATCACTGCAGTTACTTTATCGTAGATAGGACTTACAGGTGCCAGAGGAAAAAGAGGTCATGTGCAGAAGAACCCGGGCAGGTAGCCTTATTCCAGTAAAGACTTCTTCCCACTAGTCCACCTTTGTAATAAAACCAACTACTTACTAGTAGTTTTGAGATATAGGTCTTTCCGTGCTTGCAAAGCAGTCGTCACTCACCTCTTTACTACCATTCTAACCACCCAGTCAGTCAGTACATCTAGCCTGATTTATTGCCAGGATAAAGTTCTAGGAAAAGGAAGCATTTGAAGGAATAGGAGGTGAGCTTTTATTTTTCATGCCATATGGAAACATAAAGTTGTGGCTCTGTCAGCATTCTGCTGCCCCTCTCTAGGCCAGTAAATAACATTTTTTGATGCCTTTCACCATCTGTTTTTATAGCTCTGCCAAAATCCAAAGAATACCTAAATGGTACCACTAGCACCTCATTAACTTGTACTTAGAGTCATTAGAATGATAGGTGCAGAAAAAGGACCCAACAGTGAGCTTTAGAGCGTTTAATAACGTGCATGGGGGCGAGTGCAAGAAGAGCCACTGCCTCTTAGTTCCATGCTTCTATCAAAACAGACTGTCTTCCAGGACATTGTTTTTCTTATCTGTATCTTGGTTGCAGTTTTAACATTACAAATAGTAAGACTGTATGTAGGGTATTTCTTAAAACCATTCATTCAATAAATATTGAGCACCTACTGTATGCCTTTAGGAAAGGTGGGTTGTGATGGGAGATAAAAAGGATTTGGTCTTTGGTTGGGTGATTTCTCAATTTTTCTACTTTAGGCTTCTACCTGACTGGTTCTAATTCTTAGATGGCTGAGATGGAAATAACTATGTATGTATATAACTTGTAACTTACAATGTTGGCTCTATATGAAACCCCATGGTTGGTCGTTTATGTGTTCTCTCATTTAATACTCCCAGCAACCATTTTTTCTGTAAATTATAATGTTTTATTCCTCTTACCCTCAAAATACAAATACTTGCTGAACATGGAGGCTGCCTATGATTGGGAGGTCTAGTGTAAGTAACAGTTCCAGGATAACTATTGGTGGAGTTAAGGGGATTAAGGTTGAAAAGACTTACTAGCTTCTGATCAGTAGTCAATAATGAAGATTATGAGTAAAGTCTATGGTTACTTTCCTTGCATTTGTCTTTTTTATCTTCCTTGGCTAGGTCGGCCAGTCTCACTTCTTGGAGGGTGGTGCCTACTTTGATCCCCTTTTCTCTGAAAAGACGGACCCATCACTCTTCTGCCCTTTCATTGGTACACCCCTGGTCTGATAGGTGGAATTGGCAAGTTTCAAAAGATGGAGACTAACAGTATTCATTGCTTCAACAAATAATTTGAGTGATATTCGGCAAGGTATTATAGGTACTGGATATAGTTCTGGAGCTTATGGTGTAAGAGGGGGAACAAAATAATGTCAAATAGAGAATTTTATTTAGATGGGAGTAGTGGGAGAGGGTTTTTCTGAGGTGATGGCATGGCACAGTAGATTAGATGGAGGTAATAAATTTTTGCTTTATAAAACATAGTGTCTGGTTAAAATTTTAAAGGGAATCATTCTTTCTCCTTTGAGAGCATGGTCTCCCTGTAACAGACAAGAGCAGTTTTTCATGCCTTCAAAATCTGGGCTGGTTTAATGCTGCATTCCTATTGTGCTCTGTAGTTATTGTTAAAAGGCAAAACACTATTATAAAGAACAGTGGAAAGGAATTCTAAAACTTTATTTAAATTGGACTTGCTGATATTTCAGCATTAAATTTTTTGAAAATTAGTGTTTAAACTTCCAGTCAGGTGTACCTCTGAGTTGAGGCTACAGTCTGCTCTGTGTAATAAAATTACACTATCACTTAGCTCGGAAGTCCTGCGGTCGTTTAAGAGTAAGGCTTTGATACACGCATATTCTGTAGCCTTTCACCATTCCTTCTGTTCAGTAAAGCGTGCTTAGCATCCACCTGAGAGCTGGCTTTGTAGTTGATGAAGTACTTAATTGGTCACCTACTATGTGTAAGTACACTTGTGGAGAATACAAAGATACCTGTCCTCACCTTGCCTCTGCAGGCAGCTTTCTGTCTAGGCCTTGGGCGTGCAGATAATTATTGTATCACTGGAAGTCAGGTGGGGATGGAATGGTCACACTATTCTGTAGCATTGGCATCTGGCCCAGATCTGACCCATCTGATTCTGGATGGGTCAGAGGACTTAGGAGAGCTGTTTTCAGGGTGATACTGGGGTTTGATGACGGTGTTAGACCTTAACTTTGACGTAAAAGAGTCTTCCAGGCATCACAATTGGGGTTGACTTGGGTGAAAGCCAAATTAAACCAGGCTCGTTAGCACAGAGCTACCTCAGCACTAAACTAGACTCTAGGGTGATAGAGTCTTGACAGGTAAAGCATTAACATTGTGGCTTTTCTTTTTTCCTTAGATTTTATTTATTTATTTGACATCTGAAGAATATAAGCAGGGGGAGCAGCAGAGAGGGAGACGCTCCCTGCTGAGCAGGAAGCTTGATGCGGGGCTTGATCCCCAGGAGTCTGGGATCATGACCCAAGCTGTGAAGGTAGATCCTTAACTGACTGAGCCACCCAGGCGTGCCAGCATTGTGGTATTAAGTGCTGTTGCAAACTACTGTAGTAAAGATTGCTCACTACTGGTGTTTTCCATGTGGTCTCATGCTGAGGCAAAAAAGAATTCCCAGAATAATGACAATGGGAAGTCCCAGGAGTACTTTGCTTTGGGCTTGGAGAATAGTATAGTCTTGGTTGAAGCAGGGCAAACTAGAGTTACAGAAGTGAATTCCAAGACAGAATTTAAAAATTCCTGTATTTTAATATTTTGAGGAAATTTTTGGTTCATTTAAAGAGTCTGGAGCTTGAATTACTGATAAGTACATAGAAAATAAATGGAAAAACATAAGTGCTTTACCAAAACTTGTAAAATTGAGTTATGGGGCTCAACCTAGTCATGATCATGGCAGTACTGTTAGTAAAATAAATGTCAGCTGACTAAATTGGGAGAATGGGGAAGTGTGGTTGGGTGAGTTACGAGATGCGTATGAGCAAAACTCATTCCATAATAGAAATTAACAGATAATTTTAAAAAGTGGTAAATGGAGAATAATGACCATGTTATTGAGTCCCATAAAGGTAAGAACAGCTAAAAGGTGGTTGTTTCTGGGTACCCAGAAGTAAGATGAAGCAAGAGGCTTGAAAACATTGTACTATTTGTTAAACCATGTTCATGGATTATTTTGATAAAAATAAATTTTTGTCATGCTAACAGCTCTTTTCTGTTAAGCGTGAGGTGATGACTAAACACTCAGTGAACCTTTTCAACTGACAGGATCAGGGACTTGTATTACTTTATTGACAAGTAAATAGAATTTCTGAGATACAGGGCAGGGATGGTGCTAGCAGTCTATCATGGAGAGAAGACACCAAAGAAGGAAGTGCTTAGCTAGTGGTAAGAAAACCTTAAAAACTGAATTGAGCATTTTATTACTGCTCCTGTTATGTCTAACTGTCAAGGCCAACAGAGAGAACAGTACTCTCTTCTTTGTCCACCAGGGCTGGTTCTTCCTTTAAGGGCTGAGCCTGCTGGTTTCATTCAGTACCTCTATCCAACATGCTGAGTTGTTCCTACTCCAGTACGCAACAAGATGGGACCTCTCTCAATTTCACTGTGTAAGAAATGTTAAAACCAGATGTGAGGGTCTGGACCTTCCTTAGTACAGAACTTGCAGTCTTACCTATATCATCCAGGCTGTTGAAAGAGGAGGAAGGAAGATAGTTTTTACCCACTGGGTTGAGCTGGAGTAGGACCTTCTGATTGATTTTTAGACTTGAAATGGTTTGAAGAACAGGCTTGAATAGTGAACAAAGACGTTTTTCCTGGAAAGTCTGGGAGCTAAGAAGCCAAAAAACTTTTCCTATACAGTTTCACCATGGTACCATCTATAAAAATGCGGAAGGCCTGGCAAAGATGGGGAACCAGATATTGAATATATACCTCAATTTAAAAAGAAAAAAGGTTTATGGAATGAAATTAATATGAGGTTATAGGATTATATATTTAATCAATTCTTAATTTCCCTCACTTTTTTTAGTATCTCTGAAATTTTCTGTAGTTTGATTAGCAGTGCTAATTTAGTGGTATGTAAAATAATGATGCACCTTAAAATCAGTGACCTTTTGTGTTCAGTGAGATATGGTTATGTTGCAGGAGTGCAAGTGTATCTGTAGGCTGTATTCTTAGAGGTGGAATGGCATTTTACATTTTGGTACATGTATACTGTTCTCAAAAGCTATACAGTGTAGGGGCGCCTGGGTGGCTCAGTCCATTAGGCATCCGACTCTTGGTTTCAGCTCAAGTTAGGATCTCAAGGTCATGGGATCAAGCCCACATTGGACTCCATACTCAGCACGTCTGCTCGAGATTCTGTCTACCCTTCTCTCTCTAAGATACATCTTTACCCAAAAAAAGTTATTATAGTTTATATTCCTGCCAGTAGGATATAAAAATGTTTCCTTAAACCCTGATCCAGTGCATTGTTAATCTTTTCCAACCTAATAGTTTAAAATGATATAAACTTAGCATCTGTTTTTATAATGAGTGAGGTAGATCATCTTTTTTTTTTTTTTTTGAGTGAACACAAGTGGGGGAGTGAGAGAGGAAGAAGCAGGCTTCCAGCAGAGCAGGGAGCCTGATGCGGGACTCGATCCCAGGACTCTGGGGTCACGCCCTGAGCCAAAGGCAGACGCTTAACGACTGAGCCACCCAGGATCCCCTAAATCATCTATATTTTTAACAGCCATTTGTATTTCCTTTTTGTCTTCATATCCTTAGTCCTTAACCTTTTTTAAAAACTGCGTATTGGTTTTGTTAATTTGTGGAAGTAATATATAAATTAAGGAAATTAATTTTGTGATGCTGAGTTGCTAGTGTTTTTTCCAGTTTGTCACTTCATGATGTTTTTGCCATGTAGAAAAATTAAACGTGTGGTAGTTGAATTTCCAGCCTTTTCTTCTTAGGACTTGAGGATTTTGCATAATACTTGGGATTTCTGCACTTGAAGAAGATAAGAAAATTCTTAACTTTTTTCTGGTACTTTTATGGTTTCATTTTTTAAGTTCAGAATTTTAATCTGTTTGGAATTTATTTGTATAAAGTGTGCTGTAGATCTCAATCTTTTTTTTCGTGTTTTTTTTTTTTTCGTTTTTTTTTTAAAGATTTTATTTATTTATTAGACAGAGACAGCCAGCGAGAGAGGGAACACAAGCAGGGGGAGTGGGAGAGGAAGAAGCAGGCTCATAGCGGAGGAGCCTGACGTGGGGCTCGATCCCATAACGCCGGGATCACGCCCTGAGCCGAAGGCAGACGCTTAACCGCTGTGCCACCCAGGCGCCCCTCAATCTTTTTTTTCTAGATGGCCACTCAGTTGGGGAACAAATTGAAACAAATATCAATTTAATTGCAGTGGAACAAAGGGATGAAAATAATCCTATTTAGAACATCATAGCTCCTTTTCTGATTATAAGGAAGAAATTTTAGCAACCTTTTTGATGAAAGACTGGAATAAACAGGACATGGATGCCTCCTACCTACTTTAACAACTCCTGCTTATCCAGGGAGGAACCACTGCCTTAGACTAATTATTAAGTCATAGTCTCTGGGGGTTGGCCTGGCAGCAAAATCAGCCCTTGTGAATCTGTGCCTAAAGTGCTTAAAATGAAGCTTTACTTTACGGAGTGTTAATCAGATTTGTTGGGGTTGGCATTCCTGTCCTTCAGGATTCAACCTACAGAACTTGATGAAGAACTGGTGGTGCTCTGCAATCCATTTATGGCAATGCCCAGGACTTCTCTATCAGGATTGGGCCTACGGGGACCCATCTTGGTCTTAGTCAAGATGGATGAGAGTGATTTTTCTCTCCTCACCTGTTTCTTCTCTATGTTACAACACTGTTTCTAGCTCTGAAAGCATGCATACCAACTTGGGGGCAGACATGTTAAGTTTTAACCCCTTAGCTTTCGAAGTTTTCTTTGGCCAATTATACTCATTGGCAATCACAAAAATTACTTGCTGAAAGGGGTCATTTTACTTGATTTGGCTGCTCTGGTTCCATCTGTGCATTGGCCTATTTGACCTGTTCTTATATTTGCTCTTAGGAGTTATTCTTTCCTCAGGTCTTATGGCCTTTTCCTTGAAGTAGGCCTTTTACAATATGTAAGTTATCTGACTGCAAGATATATCTTAGACTTGGCCCAAGTTACAGGCCATTATGTTGGCCTGAATGGAGCTCTTAATCTTAGTCCCCCAGGTCTTTAACTGAGTGGTAGACTTGCTGAACCTTTACCCAAGTGGCTTTTCTGCAGTGCTTGTAGGTCAAGTTATAAGTTATAGTGCTGTGTTAGCAGATATCTTAATTTCTTGGTGTCCAGAGCCATGGGTTTTTTGTTTTTGTTTTCCCTTCTTGTCATTCAGTTCTTGTACATTCTTACGCTGCAGCAAGAACAGTTCCCCCCTTCCCAATTTCACTAAACTATTTGACAGACTTGACATGGCATGATGTAGACCAGCATTCCTACTGGTGGGTGGTTTTTCATCAGAAACTAATTTCTTCTGTAGCTCATATAGTTGGATTTAGAAAGTTATGTTAGAACCATAGTGATAGGCTTTTTATCAAAGTGAATAATGGAAATGGTAGCTGGACATCTTCAAAAATCAAATTAGTCATAAAAAATTTCTTGAAACAAATTTCCTTTAGGTTTTAGTGTTGGAAATCTTTTAAGATAGGAAGTAGATTAAGAAATCTGACTGGCAGTATTTCCCCCCTCCACCAATGGGTAAATAACATCAGTGGTGCACCAACTGATGTGGAAGGGTGTCTTGGTTTTTCTTTGGTTTGGAGACCATCCTTCTGAAATGCCAGCCTCTTAATTTCTTAACATTTACTTCCTGTTGTTATGTCAGCTATCTTGTGTCTTTCCAGGTTGCTTTCTTCAGTACTCCAATCCTTCAGTCCCATTGGAACTTCTAATTCGTTGATACAGCTTTTCATTGTCCCTCACCCTCTTATATTCTCAGTTCCTTACCCAACTTGAAATACATGCCAGTCATTATCATTTCTTTGCTTACAGCCTTCTCCTTGCAAGCCCCGGGGCTACCCAGTCCCCCAGCTTCATCATACACAGTTGGCAGAACCACATCCCAGATTAAATCCAGTTCATCACTTGATTGATGAGGCTGAAGGTGATGGAGAAAAACAGTGATTGGTCTCACTTTGATGAATGTTCACAAACCTTGTCTTGTGTAGACCCGTGATTGTCCCAGGCCGTCAGGAATACGGGTCCCTAGTCCGTTCTCTGTCTCTTTCACTTCCTCTCTTAGGTTTACTCAGCTACTGGCCTACTTTACTCATACTTTTTACTAAGAAAACAAGCAATCAGAAGGGAATTTTAGTCTTCTCGTCACACTTGGGCCCCTCCAGCATCTGCAGCCACATCACATTCCCTCTGGTTAGCTTGCTTTTACCTAGGGCTAGTGCCCCGCTTAATACCTTAGGGCCCAGCTTGCTGCTGCATTCTTTACCTCTCCTGTCATCCAGTTTTCCTCTTCACTAGGTCCATCTTATTAGCATTACAAATATCGTCATTCCCACTAAAAACATTGCTTGACTATTTCTCTTGCTTGTTACCACCACTTCATTTCTTCACTCCTTTTTGTAGCAAAACTCCTCAAAAGCATTTTCTATGGTTTCTGTCTCTAATACTGCCTTCCATTTTCTCTTAAACCCTCTTTATTCATTTTTTAAAGATTTTATGTATTTGAGATGGAGAGAGTTAGCAGGAGGGAGAGGGAGAGGCAGAGGCAGGCTCCCCGCTGAGCAGGGAGCCTGGTGTGGGGCTCGATCCCAGGACCCCAGAATCATTACCGGAGCTGAAGGCAGACGCTCCACTGACTGAACCACCAAGGCACCTGCTCTTAAACCCTCTTTAATCAGACTTTCACCCCTACCATTCCACAGGAACATTGCTTTTGATTTTATGTTGCTAAGTCATGGGGTCCCTTTCTTTTCTTTTTTTTTTTAATAGCTGAAAAGATCAAGGCTTATTTCTTGCTCATGTCACATGTCTGTTGTGGTGGTAGCGTGGTTCCTCCTCTGTGTTAGTCCTTACGACTCAAGGATTAACAGTGGTCATAGGAAATTGTGTGTTAGGAAATAGCTTTGTATTAAAAAGGGAAGAGTTGAGTATGGAGTAGGAGAGCTAGAGCAGTGTATGTGTGTGCAGATTACTGTGATTGATAGGGGGCCAGGCCTCACTGAGAAACTGAGATTTGAGCAGATTTGAATGAGGTAAGAGTTAGCCAAACAGACTTCGAGTATTCTAAGTGGAGAGAACAGCTTGAGCAAGGGGCCCCAGAGTGGGATTGTAGCTGGCCTGTTTGAACAGTAAGGCTGGTAGGAGCAAGAGTGGAGTGACAGGGAGAAAGTAGTAGAGGAGGTTAGATCCTTAAATGATGGGGCAGATCATCTAAGACCTGTTTGGCCTTCACTCTTTTTTTTTTTTTTTTTTTTTTGTAGATTTTATTTCTTTATTTGTCAGAGAACAAGCAGGGGGAGCGGCAGGCAGAGGGAGAGGGAGGGGCAGGCTCCCCATGGAGCAAGGAGCCTGATGTGGGACTCCAACCCAGGACCCTGGAATCATGACCTGAGCCGAAGGCAGACACCCAGTGGACTGAGCCACCCAGATGCCCCTGGCCTTTACTCTTGAGTGAAATAGTCTTGTATTGTTTTTAAGGGTGATGCACCTTTTATAAAGAAGGGAGAAAAAAAGGCTTTATTGAGGTGTTCTTTCCATGAAGTAAAATAACACTGATTTTAAGAATACAGTTTGACACATTGATAAATTAAAGGTGAAGAACATTTTTGTCATCCCAAAAGGCCCTGGTGCTGCTTTGCATTTAATCCCCTTAGCCCCTGGTCAGTTTTTAGTCCTCATCTACCTACTTCTGTCTTTGGTGTTAGTATTTTGACGTAGTTGATTACTTTCTGTTCCTTAACACTTTATTCATTTGACTTCCAGGACACAACACCTGGTTTTTCTACCTTTTCAATTTCCTCTGCTGGTTCCTCTCTCTCTCTACCTTTTTTTTTTTTTTTAAGATTTTATTTATTTATTTGACAGAGATAGAGACAGCCAGCGAGAGAGGGAACACAAGCAGGGGGAGTGGGAGAGGAAGAAGCAGGCTCATAGAGGAGGAGCCTGATGTGGGGCTCAATCCCACAACGCCAGGATCACGCCCTGAGCCGAAGGCAGACGCTTAACCGCTGTGCCACCCAGGTGCCCCTCTCTCTGCCTTCTTGATGTTAAGAGTCTCCATAGTTCAGCTCTGGGTCTTTGGTGATTCTGTGGATTGAAATGCCATCTGTATATCAACATTCCCAAGTTAAATCTCTGGTCCAGATCTTCCAAATTTCAGATTCATATCCTACTGCCCATTTGATACTTTCGCTTGAGCGTCTGATATTTCAAAAGTTGTGTAAATTTGATCTGATGAGTATCCATCCCCTTCTACCACCACTCTTCTTGTACTCTTCCCCTCATCTCTGTTGATGGGAGACTCCATCCTTCAGTTATTCTGGCCAAGAACTTGATTACACCTACATTCAATCCATTAGGAATCTTGCTGGTTTTACTTCTCACAATCTTCCGGACTGTTGGCCCTCTAGTAAGAACCACGTTCCTCTCACCTGGATTTCCTAGGTTCTTTCCCAGTTGATCTCTCTGCTTCTACATTATCTAATGTCTGTCACGCTATAGCAACCGGAGTGATCCTTTTTTAAATTTTATTATTATAATTATTTATTTAAGTAGGCTCCATGCCTGATGTGGGACTTGAACTCACAACCCAGAGATAAAGAATTCTGCACTCTGCCAGCAACTATCCAGGTGCCCGTCAGGGTGATTTTTTTTTTTTTTTTTTAAAGATTTTATTTATTTGACAGAGACCCAGCCAGCGAGAGAGGGAACACAAGCAGAGGGAGTGGGAGAGGAAGAAGCAGGCTCCCAGCGGAGGAGCCCGATGCAGGACTCGATCCCAGGATCCTGGGATCACGCCCTGAGCCAAAGGCAGACGCTTAACGACTGAGCCACCCAGGCGCCCCAAGAGTGGTGTTTTTAAAATGGAAATCAGATAATGTCAAACACCCCACTCCTTAATCCCCCTACCCTATCTAGGGGCTCTTTCAGTCAGTCAGTCAGAGTCAGAATCCAGTGAAAGGCTTGTAAAGCCCTGCATGATCTGCCCTGCTTCTCCTCTTAGCTCTCTGTCCTACTCCTTTGCTCACTGGGCTTCAGCTGTACCATATCCTGGACTTTTAACAGCGAGGCTTCTTCTCCCTTAGCATTTACACTGGCTATTCTCTAGATATTCCTTAAAGTCCTCCCCTTTTTTAAAAACAGGAGATTTGGGTTTTCAAGATGAAAAGGAAGCTGATAAGTTTTCAGGGCCGGGAAAAGGAAGCTGCTGCTCTGTTCTCTCTTTTCTCCGTGCTCGTTTTAGTGGTATCGCCAGTTCCCTTGGCTTTGCCTATCGTCTATGTTCTGAAGATTCCCAGATGTGCATCTCCAGCCCCCAGCTTTTCTTCTCTATGCTCAAGCAGGCTGTCTGTTCAAAAGGCAATGGAAGTTTGAGATTTGAATTTGTTCCTATGGTTTTCTCTAATTTGGATAACTGCCACTCTCTCCAAAAAGGTATAGAATTTTTTTTTGAGGACAGTCAGTGGTTCTCGGTTTATGCTTTTGAAACTCCATGGATATTCCTTGGTCTAGAGGGAAGGGGTCAGAGGAGAAAAACTTAATTCTTACAAGGGGTGGTGGGAAAGACTTCTTGATGTAGCTGTTAGAGACGTCGGTGGGTTTTTTATGTGCTAGAAACTGGATCTCTCAGGTCTTCACGTGAAATCACCATACCCCTTCCTTCCTTTTTGTTCCTTTTAATTCCCTATGTATACTCCCTAAGGTGGCTGCTAATCTGGACGTCTCCAGGGTTCTCTTGGACGCTCTTGATCTACAGCCTCTCTCTCGGTCAGTAGTTCTCAATCACTGGTGATTGACTGCTGGGACATTTGGCAGTGTGAAGTTTTTAATTGTCAAAACGGGGGGGATGCTGCTGGCGTCTAGTGGGTAGAGTCCAGGGATACTGCCAAGCATTCTACAATGCACAGGAAAGAATTCCTCTCCCCAAAGAATTACCTAGCCCAGATCTCAGTAGTGCCAAGTTTGAAACCCTGTTCTAGGCAATTATATTAATTCCTTTGGTTTTGTATATCAGCTGAAGTTGTGGTGACCAATAAGATAGCCACACACCTATTACAGGGTGCTGTGAGTGTAAAAATACCCATGGGGTTTCAGAAGCTTAGTGTGAAAAGTAATGTAAGACATTCATGTTTAAGTGCTCATTATATCAAATTACATGAAATGAAATCTTGGATATATTGGGTTAAATAAAATGATTAAATAGTTAATTTCACCTGTTTCTTTTTACTTTCTAAATGTGGCTGTGAGAAGTGTTCAGATTACAGCTGACCCTTGAACAATATGTGTTTGAAGTGTGTGGATTCACTTACATGTGGGTTTTTTCCAGTAAATAAGAGCATAGTACTGTAAGTATGTTTTTCTCATCCTTACAGATTTTCTTAGTATTTTCCTAGCTTCCTTTATTGTAAGGATACAATCTATACTACGTAAAACATACAGAATACGTGTTAACCGTTATGTTAGCAGTAAGGCTTCCAGTCCACAGTAGGCTTATTAGTTAAGCTTTTTGGGAATGAAAAGTTATATGTGGGGGGAAAAAAAGTTATATGTGGGTTTTTGGCTACGCAGGGGTCAGTGCCCCATCCCCCATCTTGTTCAAGGGTCAACTACATATGTAGCTTGCATTTGAGGCTCATATTATATTTCTGTTGGATTATGCTGATCTGGATGCTGAAGAATGAAATTTACTTCTCTTGTCCCAAACCTCTCCTCTGTGCTCAGAGTTTAGGGATCCAGAGACCTACAGAGAAGAGAGTTCTCCTTGGTTGTCTTCTTTTATAAAAAGATTTATCTGGGTGGCTCAGTTGTTAAGCGTCTGTCTTTGGCTCAGGGCGTGATCCCGGCGTTCTGGGATCGAGCCCCACTTCAGGCTTCTCTGCTGGGAGCCTGCTTCTTCCTCTCCCACTCCCCCTGCCTGTGTTCCCTCTCTCTTTGTTTCTCTCTGTCAAATAAATAAAATCATTAAAATAAAAAAGATTTATTTATTTTGTTCTTTAAGATTTATTTGAGAGAGAGAACGAACCGGGGGAGGGGCAGAGGGAGAAGGAGACTCCCTGCTGGGTGCTGGGAACCTGACGTGGGGCTCGATCCCAGGACCCCCGGGATCATGACCTGAGCCGAAATCAGATGCTTATTAACCAACTGAGCCACCCAGGCATCCCCAAAGATTTATTTATTTTAGTGAGGGTGCACAAGCGGGGACAGAGGGCACAGGGAGAGGGAGAATCTCAGGCAGACCGTGCTGATTGTGGGTCCTGAATCTGAGATGACCTGAGCCAAAACCAAGAGTTGGATGCTTAAACAACTGAGCCACCCAGGTGCCCCTCCGTGGTTGTCTTAATATGCTCAGACTTGATATGTCTGAAATAGAATTCCTGAGTCTTGCCACTCCAAAATGATTTCTCCTTCAGTCTTTCTCATATCTTTATTTCTTAATTTTTTTATTTTTTAAAAATTTTTATTAGTTTATTTCACAGAGAGCACAATCAGGGAGCGGTGGTGGGAGAGGCAGGCTCCTCTGGAGTAGGGAGCCCAATGCGGGGCTCAATTCCAGGACTCTCGGGATCATGACCTGAGCCAAAGACAAAAGCTTAACCAACTGGGCCACCCAGGTGCCCCTCCCATATCTTTAAATAGTGTTTCCATCCCTGAAATTGCTCCAGGGAGATTTCTGATAGTCATCCTCGATTCCTCCCTCGTTTCTCATTTCTCATCAGTTTTTTTTTTTTTTAAGATTTTATTTATTTATTTGACAGAGACAGCCAGCGAGAGAGGGAATACAGGCAGAGGGAGTGGGAGAGGAAGAAGCAGGCTCCCAGCGGAGGAGCCTGATGTGGGGCTCCATCCCAGGACTCCAGGATCACGCCCTGAGCTGAAGGCAGACGCTTAACGATCCACCCAGGAGCCCCTCTCATCAGTTCTTTAGCACATTTTATATCAAGTGTTGCCACTTGTGTCCATGTCTGTGCCACAGTGATAGTCAAGACCATATACTCATCTCCCACCAGGACTACTACATACAGTAGCCTTCTCCTGGCCTGTCTTCTATCTTCCTATTTTTCCGCTTCAATGTAATGTCCATTCAGTAGCTTGGATGATCTTGTTAAATATAAATCTGATTGTTACTCCATAACTTAGAACCTTTCAGCAATTTTCCTTTTTTTTTTTGAACAATGCCAGTCCTCTACTTTAGCCTAAAATGCTTTGAAATGTCTGACCTCAACCCCACTCCAATCTCAGGACCTTTCCCCCTCACCCATCTTTTTCTTTTTTCTTTTATTTTCCTCTCTAAGATTTAGAGAGAGTGTGTGCAAGGGGAGGGGCAGCAGGGGAGAAAATCTTGCTCAAGCAGACCCCCCCCCCCCCCCCCCGAGCGTGGAGCCCATAGAGGAGGACAGCTTGATCCCAGGACCCCAAGATCATGACCTGAGCCAAAATCAGGAGCTGGCCGCTCAACTGCCTGAGCCACCCAGGCGCCCCCTCAGCCATCTTTTTCTAACTATACTGATCTTTCTTTTAGGACCTAGTTCACTAAACACTTTAACTCCCTCAGGGCTTGCTTTCTATCTGGAAGGATTTTCCCCTTGACGACTTTAGGGCTAATTTCTTATCCTTAAGATCTTAGCTTCAGGATCAAGCATCAGAGAGTCCTCCCTGTCTCTAAGTAGACGGAGCTCCCTTCTATTTTCCCTACCAATTGTGCCCAGTTTATGTATTTTGTACTTAGCCCGCTTTCTTTGCATATTTATTGAACATTTTTCTCACAAAATTATAAGCTAGGGGAACAGGGAATTGCCCCTGTGCTAGGCAACAGTGCCTGATACATAATAGACATTTAATAATGAATGTATGTATGTAAGCTATCATTTGAATTATGTGCTCCTCTTGAGAACATAATACCTTCTGCCCTTGCCCCCATCCATGCCTTAGCAGTCATAGTCATTCAAGAAACGAGTGCCAGCATAGAACCAGGCCCTGGGGTAGGTAGGACCAGAGGATTGGTTGGTGGATAGCCACTTTTAGGGCTGGAGTTGTGCCCTATCCCAAAAAAGTTCAGTTAGTAAAAAGCAGAGAAGGTAGAACTGTTTGATAACCTAGGCGAGCCCTTTAGCTTTGAGATGTGATGATCCCTAAGGGCTGAGCAAGTGAGTGTCTTTAGGTCTCATAGCTGGGTAAGAAATGGAAAGAGGGGGAGCTGGAATCCTTGAAGGACTACAGAGAGTGTGATGTCACCTCTCTTCCTCTACCTTTCTGCACGCATAGCCCTCTTGATAGTTTGTCATTATAGACTTGTATCTTTGAGAGTCCACCTACTCCATTAATTGGTGAGCTCCAGAAGGGGTGGAACCTTCTCTTTTGCTTGCCCAAATCACAATTCATTTGTGATAGGAATGGCCAATTGAGTGCTTTACATTTACTCCAAACAGCTTTTTTTTTTTTTTTTTTAAGATTTTATTTATTTATTTGACAGAGTGCACAAGCAGAGGAAGTGCCAGGGAGAGGGAGAAGCAGGCTCCCCACTGAGCAGAGAGCTGGACTTCGGGCTCAATCCCAGGACTCCAGGATCGTGACCTGAGCCGAAGGCAGATGCTTAGCCAACTGAGCCACCCAGGCACGCCCTCCAAACAGCTCTTAACAGGAAGGTTATTATTCCCAATTTATGATGAAACAGGCTTAGAGGGGCACCTGGGTGGCTCAGTCGGTTGAGCATCTGCCTTGGGCTCAGGTCATGATCCCAGTGTCCTGGGATTGAGCCCTGCGTCAGGCTCCCTGCTCACTGGGGAGCCTCCTTCTCCCTCTCCTCCCCACTCAAGTGTTCTCTCTTGCTATCTCTCTCTCTCAAATAAATAAAAATCTTTTAAAAAACCCAAAAAACAAAACGGGTTCAGAGAGGTTAAGAAACATGCCTGTCACAGAAAGGGGTTGTATTTCAGTTCTGGCACTCCAGTTCCAGAACCTGAATTTCAGCCTTTAGTGAGTATGCTAGTGGCAGTGCAAGCTCTACTCTTGGGTATGAGTGAGCTCTATTGTGAGTTGCACACAGGATTCTGGCTTCCTTGTGGGGCCCGGGGCTCTGTGCCTGTCTGATGCAAGCCTGGCTCGCCCAGCCCTCTCCAGTGCAGTGATTCCAGGTGGGGACACATACCAGCACCAGTGTGGTCCCTGGAGTGTTGGCCAGTTGCCCAACTTAGATGATCTTGTCTAAAAGTCTTCATTGTGTCTGTGTGGAGAGGTGGAGTACACATCACACAGCCACTGAAGCACACCACACACCAAGATGGAGGGAATATAATGGTAACTTCAGTGGGGAGAACCCTTCCCCTAACCACTCATTTTCCCAATTCTCATGGCCCCTGCCCTGCTTCAGAGATACCAGAGCCAAGGGCAGTCCAGGGCCACCATCACTGGCAGTCTAGTTCACCTTGCCAAATGAAGAGGCTTAAAAACCTCCCATTGTATCTCTTCCATGTGGACAGGGTCTACCCCTAAGACTGCTGGGTCCCTTTGCCAGCTCCTCTTCTCCAGTAGCTGCTTAACTGTGGCTTTCTGCTAGAGAGAGCAAACACTAGGAACGAATCAGAAGTCTTTCCCTCAGCATTGTGTTGGGGGAGGGGAGCCAAGTCATTTAGCCTTTTAAACCTCTTGCTTTAATTACCAGGGCAGCAAAGGATGCTACATTGGGTTCTTATGGACTAGCAGAGATGATGGGTAAGTCGTCAAATCTGTAGGGCCACTGTGCAGTTTGAATTTGGCTGGGATCTTCAAAGGGCCTGCAAAACTAAGGCACTACTGATGAAAATCATCTCACCAGACCTTAACCTCTTCCCTGTGGGTTCCTGGGGTTAATCTGTCATTTCTGGTACTTCATTTCTCCTCAGCAGAACGTAGCCCGGATCTTAAAGCCCTGAGATGGGTTATTCCGATAAATTGACAGCTTTTCCTAGGAATGCATTTTGATCTCTGCTTTCCTCCTCCCAAATCTCCTAGGGCAGGAGACTCTTCAAGGACCAGATTCGTGAGCCAAATCCTGACAAGCCATGAAGCCAATCTTGGACAAGTTGCTTCCCTTTTCTGGGCTGTCCTGCAGCCTGCCAACCCTTTTCCCCCTTCAGACAGGCTCTGATACCTCTGACACCTGATACCTTTTTGTGCCACATTGTCTAGCTCTACAAGGCTGCTGCTGGCCTAAAAGGTAGAGCAAGGCTTGGGCTACAGTAGGACTTTTGCCAAGTAGAAGCTGCGGCAGTCTCTCTCTCCCCTACCACCCCAGGGAAGGTGTTGCTGTAGAACTCAGGGAGTTCTCAAACACCACCTAGGGGAATCTGGATGCCTTTCTTCTGGGCAACAATATTTAAATCAGGCTGGGATTGATTTTGCTTTGTACTTGACATGCCTTAGAGTGCTGCTTCTGTGGCTGGGCTTTGCATGGGTGGATGCTCAGAATCCCAGCTCAAACAGTGGACTGCTCAGGAAGAAATTCGTGGAGATGGAAGACCTGGGATAGTCTTCATTCCCATCCCCCACCCGCAAGTTGGGCCAGGGATATCCCCTTGGCCTTCATTATCCCTCCATTGTTCACTGTCTCTGTAAACTGCTAAGTTTGTTTTGAAGAAGAGAGGTCTTAGGCACAAAGAATTGGCAATAGAGTTCTGGTAGGATTGCAGAAATAATTGCCTTCTCTGAACTCCACACAATGCTTTTACATTTCTCCTAGCAATTAACATTTTCGTCATACCATTGAGACTTTATCTCATCTCTCCTGCCCCTTGGTGATGCCTTGTGCAAAGCCCTTAGGGCCTGGCCAACAACCAACAACAGGTGCTCAGCAAATGTTAGGGTGGGAGAGGCGCGTGGCATTCTGTTATTTATGGGTTAACCTCAGGGATTTAAACCCTACCCATTTGAGTGCCCCTTGAATCACATGTCCTTATGAATGGCCCTTTTCCTGTCTATAGGGTATTTTTTTTCCCTTTAAAATGTCATCTTTTTTTGGCTTCATGATTAGGGGAGAAACCTTTTATATATCACATAAATTTCACATTTACATTTATAATGCTATTCATTTTTTTTTCCTTTCCAGAGTGATCTTTTAAGAAAAAGGAATCTGGTCCTGTTAACCCCCAATTTAAAACCCTTTAATGGCTTCCAGTTAGTCTTTTAGGGTGAAGATGAAATTCCTAACAGCCTGTAAGGCTCTAATGAACTGTGCCCATAACTTACCTCTTCAGATGCCTACTGTAGTTCCTTCTGCCAGAGCTCCCTTTCTGGTTCCTAATGGGTGCCACAGTCGGTCTTATCAGGGGCCTTCCCATGTGCTGCTTCCTCACTTGGAGTAGCAACTGCCCCACTCCCCCACCCACCAAATTAGTCACTATTGTTTTCATAGCATCCTGTACTCGACCCTCCACAGTACTTACCAGAGATGTAATTAAGGTTTGCCTCTCTGCTAGGAACCACATAGGCCGCCTTCATCACCCAAATCCTGACTCATAGTAGGAATTCAATCACTGATAAATGAATTCACAGGAGCTTTTAGTGTGAGAGGCCTCACAGGACTCTGAAATGGTCTATAATGAGAAACCTAGTCTTAGTGAATAAAAGGGATTTATGTCCACAACATGCAATTTCTCATGGTAATAATGGAGATTTAGAAATAAACAATTTGTTCCTACTCAACAATCCTCTTAAAATTGGCTAAAAACTAACAGTCCCTTTCCCAGTGTTACCTATTTTGGGGGGAATTGAAAGGATTTAAAAAAAAATATTTACGTAGAGAGAGAGAGAATGAGCAGGGGGGAGCAGCAAAGGGAGAGGGAGAAGCAGGCTCCTCGCTGAGCAGGGAGCCGGATGCGGGGCTTGATCCCAGGACCCTGGGATCGTGACCTGAGCTGAAGGCAGACACTTAACCAACTGAGCCACCCAGGCATCCCATGAGAGGTTTATTTTTTAAGGGAAAAATATTTTGTAGGATTCTATAAGGCCTTTTTTTCCCCCTCCTCATACAAGGAACTTATTTTACCATCTAAACTGCTGTCCAGTATAGTAGCCACTTGCCATGTGTGGCTAATTGTAACTAAAATAAAAAACTGAGTTTCTCATCTCCACTAGCCACATTCAAGTACTTAATAGCCACATGTAGCTAACGGCTATAAGTTGAGGACAGCACAAATCTAGAACACTTCCAACACTGCCAAGTTTTATTGGACAGAGCAGATGTAGAACTGTTTTGCAGACTCCCATTTTTTGTCTTGCCAGCAAGACAGAAATCAAGATATGTTAAACTGTTACATTAAAAGTTAGCACTCATGCACACATACATACGAAAACCACAGATGTACCTGAGATTTTGATGAGGCCAGCAAAACCCGTACATATTTCTCTTTGTTCCGCCTGGGGCCTTATACATCAGTTACAAGGGCATTCCAGTACCTCTGCTTTTTTTTCCTTTATGTAAAACAGCCCTGCCTCTTTGGGGAATGAAGCTAACGTGGACCTGTGTACTTTTACCACTTGTTGCAATGGTGCATGGACAGGTTAGCCTCTTCAGACTGTTGTATCCTCCCCCCACCCCAAAAAAAACAGGGAAAATTTCGCTTCACCTATGTCAAGATTTTTTTTTTAAGTAGGCTCCATGCCCAGCATGGAGCCCAGTGCCAGGCTTGAACTCTTGACCCTGTGATCAAGACTTGAGCTGAGATCGAGAGCTGGATGCTTAACTGACTGAGCCACCCAGGTGCCTGTATGTCAGGATTAAGTACAAAATATGTGGGGGAAATGCTATAAAATTAGATTAAAATTCACAGGTAGTCAGAGTTTACACATTAGCACTTACATATAGGTTTCAACTAAAGCTTAAGTAGGACTGAGTCCATCACTAAACTTGTTTTTATGGGGACCTAAGCAATGATAAAATATAATGTCCATAAATCTTCAAAAAAATTCTATAGACACATTTAATTGCAGAATGTTGTCACTGCTAATCATTAATACCCTATTTTTCTGCTAAAAATATGTCCAGTTCTCTCTGATCTCTCGTAACAATTATTCATTTTAGCCATAGTCTAAACCTAGCAGAATATTACCACCACTGGAGACCTCTTTAAGTAGTTCATAAGTGAATTTAATTGAACATATACTATGAAGTCAAGTTGAGCCAACCTGATAGGTCCTTGGCAATATTCTGGCTTAACTTTTTCCTGATACAGGGGTTCTAACCTGGGTTTGCTAGGCTGTAAAGTGGAAAGAGTAGCTCTGGTTATTTAGAAAGAAGGAACCCAGCCACGAGCAGTAGCATACTTATCAATGTCAAAATGCTGGGTAACTTTTCTCTACCCGTTATTGAGGCCTATTACTTAGACCGCACTAAATCCTTCCTTCTACATCTAAATTTCCGGCATCTACTCATTCAAATTTTAGAGTTTCAGCACAACTAAGAACAAGCCAGAAGTTACTGCTGGTAAATAACAGTCAACACAAACAAAAAAGGTACTTAAGTGTTAGAAACGTTTATTTGTCAAAATATTAAAAAAAAAAAAAAGTGGGAGGAGTGGAGTAAAACAAGGCTAAATTTCAGCTAATGCTGTACCACGATCACAGGTCAGACATAAAAAAACAAAACAAACAAAACAACAACCCCCACCCCCAAGACCCCAATGGTCCTAGCAGTTTCAGAAGATTAGCTTCAATGTTAGAGTCCAGAGCTAACAAAGAAGAGTAAAAGGTCGCTTGCCACTACATGGTCATTTTAAAGGGAAAGGAGATGTTGCGGGTAGACAGGGAGAAGGGTTCAATTCCTAAGGAAAGCAAGATAAGAGGGGTTCCACTGTACAGGAAAAAGGGGATGCCAGCATAATCCTTACCTAGGGCTGCTCAGAGGCTGAGAATATAAGGAACAGAGTGAAGGCTACAGAGACTAGTATCAGGAGGAAAGAAAAGTCAACTTAGAAGAATTAAGAAAGAAAACATAGTTGGTCACAAACTCCTTTGTTTACTGAAACATGAAGCAATGGAAACATCCCGGCAAAGGGGACCGCGCGGAGCAAGTTCTCATATATGACCGCAGCCCGAGGGTTCAGTCCGCAATTATCCTACCTGAAAGAGAGCACAACACAAGAGGCTTACACAATGCCTGGAGAGCAGCTTGGCTCCGAGTACAAGGGCCCTGGTCCCGTCCTGTATTCCAGGGGGAAAAGAACAAAGAACAAAACAAAACCAAGTCAGACCGGATCAAACTTACATCCCGTGTAATTACCAAGGAATCTACTTATAGCTATTTATAGAATAAGAAGCAATCTATCTGGAAGACTGCTGTGTTACTGGTAAAATATATCTTTCTCATTTTCTAATCCGTCTTTTAGGCAAGACAACCTCTGTGACACAAGGCTACTGTCACTGCAACAAAAAGGGCATCCACAGATACTATCAAAAACCGTAATTTAGTTTTTGTGTCCAGAGCAGCAGATGATGCCAAGATCTCAAATATGGCCAACTGCACTACTCTAAATTTGTTTCATTTTATTCTTTCAGAGTAAACAAGTTTTCAGAAATGACAATCACAGAGGGTATCAAGGAACAGTTCATTCACCCTCCAACACACCGACATGTCATACTGTCACAGATTTAGAGCCATAACTCCAGTAGTTCCCCTACTTGGTCAAATCTCCCTTACCAAATCAAAAGAAGAAATCCTAAAATTCTCTAATTCTTCCACTGATGATGGGAACTCCAGACACCAATGGCTGGGGGAAAAAAGAAGTTAACTCACACCAAGTTCCTCTACTTATTACAGACAAAGGGCCAAATCTTGGTCTTGATCTGTACCAACCGACTTCAAAAGTTGTGACGTTCTTGAATCAGTTCTGCTAGGGTGAGACCCAAATTCAGATCCCCAACAGTTCTGGAGTATTTCATCCTGGCAGCCTCATTAACATCAGGCTCCTGGGACTGCAACCAACTCAGGGTTATTCAGTCCATTTGAGGTTCACACCTGGAAGGTAAGTTTCTTTAAAAGTCATCACTAAAAAGAGGTTAGTTGAACAACCACTGCTTGCAGTCAAAATTCACTTTAAAATACCTTAGCGATATCCTTTTAAAGACTACAGTATATTAATTTAACTATAAAACACATTTGAGAAAAACAGAAGTTATCTGATAGATGATACCACCTTTAGAGAAATATCCCATTTCGTGGCAGATCCAGCCGCATTAAAAGTAAAAATGAGGGCGAACTACACGAGCTGTAAGATGAGGCACTTCATGCACACAGACTGCTACACGATGGTCTCAGGAGACCCCAGTCTTGTCACGCTCATACAGGATATAATGTATCACAGGTTCAAACCACTGTTTGCTTCTCACTACATAAAAGGGCAAATTCCTATTGCTTTGTTTTCTTCTACACATATATACCAACAGGATAAGTTCGGAACCCTGGAAATTCCATTTAGCTTCTTGAGGAGGCTTCCTATTCAAGTGATGCTCGATTTCAAGGTACAAGGAAAACCAGGAGAACAGAAAGCTGTCACGCTGCCATTTCCACTCAGCTGAAATTTATCTAGATCATCCTACTAATTATTCTTGCCATTCCAACATCTTTGGTATACCTTTTCTGAAGTATGAAAAATTAAATTTCTGAGGGTACCACCAGTGGGATCTTATACACATTCAGAAATTACCTGTTTTATCTAGACCCTTATGTGTTCCTCTTGAACAAAAACCAAAAACAAAATTGCTAGAAAAAAATGAGAAGTGTTGGGGCTCTGACAGAACCAGGCTGTGCAGATACATGGCTTCAAGTGCTCATGCAGAATAAGGTTCTCTGGATTACTAATAAGGAAAGGACTCCGTGGGACGGTGGCACCAAAACATTTTGCTTTCAAGGGTCTTAGAACTAAACACCTAAAGCTTATAGGACTTTATCTGGCTTACAGATCTAGGATATTAGAAGAGTTTCCTCTGCTAAAAACTAATGACCTAAGTAGTAGTTATATTAGCAAGTGAGAAGTTTAAAGTTGTAGTTAAAATTCTCACTGTGACATTCATTATTAACTCCTGAACCTGTACTCTTCCGCTTACACCGCAGTGACGTTTCTAGTGGGGAGAGTAGTTTTGCAGTCCACCACGGCTAAGTCTGAATTCTGACTACCTCTCAATTATCAGATGACTTCAGGCAAAGTATTTAACCTCTCCGAGCCTTCGTTACCTTCTCTGTAAAAGAGAAAATATCTTAAAGGCTTTTTGTATAGATTAAATGCTGTACTGTACAAAGAGAGCACTCAGCAATGTTCTCTGAACTATGTTTCTGTAACCCAGACTGCTTATACTTGATTAAATAATATTCTCACTAACTGAGTTTACTGTTGTTCTCTCTGAAGGAACAAGCTGGTTGGAGTCATACACTAAAAAACTTCAACAGGCCAAGTGAACCTCTGGCCTAAGCTAGAGAAATAAATTAAGACTGATATGTTAATTTATATCTCTTGGATACTGTCCTAACAGCAAACCAACAGGTGGCGTTAGCCACCTCTATGGAGCACAGATCTCTTTCAAGGAAACTAGTGTCTCTTAACCACACCGACCCCACTCTCACCTCCAGTTTTTAAAAGGCTGAGTACCGCGCTCGGTCCGCATACTGCTCCCGCTCATACCGGGCCATGTCATACAGAGAATTCCGTGCAGCTGCTGAAGCCTGAGACAGCTCACTCTCTGGCCCATAACCGTAGCCCTCTCCAACTGTGGGGAGCACAGCTGCAGCACGACGCAGGGGGCTCCTGTCCCTTCCGTAATAGGAGGAAGTGTTGGCAGCGGCAGCAGCCATAGCAGCCGAAGTGGCAGCAGCACCTGAGTTCGGCAACAGGTGTCTGTCGTAGGGATCAACAGAAGTGGAGTTGAGGTGACTGGTCACAGCTGTGCTCTGGACTTGAGGCAGATGGGACATGGTCTGCTCCGCGTAGTTGTAGGCAGAGGCTGCCGCTGCCGCTGCCACTGCCTCGTAAGAGCGGACCCGGTAACGCTTATAGTAGTCGAGGGCTCCGTATGCATCGTTGTAATACATGGATTCCCCGTAGCCCATGGTGTAAGGCGTGCGCACTGCTCCGTACTGTTCATTATACTGCTCGGTAAAGTCCGCCACACGACCTGTACGATCTACTGGGCACTCTTTGGACCAGTGCCCCTCTTTTCCACACCGATAGCAGCCGCTCTGGTCTCCCATCCCAGGGGCAGTCCGAAGCCGGCTGGTGGACAACTGCACGTGCATTCTTTTGCCTTGAGGAAATAGATGTAAGAAGACTTATTATAACTCACTGACATTCTTTAATCCTCCCCCAAATGCAAGTAAACTAGTTGGCGTAAGACACACATACATACACACGCTCCTGAGACCCTGTTTCAGCAATCCCCTCCAAAAGAAGTTGAAGTTTTCATACCGATGAGAGCTAGAAAATGTGAGTCCTCAGACACCAAGTCAATACTTTCTTATATCAGGTAGCCGGAGTCCCTGCTTCTGTGTCCACAACTTTCCCTTCTTTTCCCCTGGCCCCCAACACAGAAACTGCTAAATTTTCCACGTACCACTGTTAAGAACTGTAACGATTTAAGACCTGCCAATTCTTCCAAATCAAATAACCAACAACCTCAGTTATGCCAGATCTGAAAAGCATCTTACCAACCTCTCACTGATTTACTCAGGGCAATATAAGGCCTCAGCATTTACTGTAGCTTAAAAACCATGGCAATCTTCTGTCCATCTTGTTTCCTCCAGCCATTTTTGCAGGTGTCACCAGAAGGCTATGTTGGATACACAAATCATACCTGCTTCACCTCAGTACCTCTAGGAGTTATGCGACCCTCCAGATTCCAACCCTAGCCCCGTGTTTTTCGGCAAGGACGAATCCATGCCTACTGTGGGAAAGAAACCTTGACCAAGGTCTCTCAACAGCAAGAATTAGATATTGAAGCAGTACCGGTTTCTTAGGGACAGTGTGTTCCCATGCAATTCCGCATTTCATCCCGCCAGGTAGCTTACATTTCTTCATAGGGGATATCTACTTGTTAGAAAAATGCAGCATTTGCCTAAAAGCCTCTGGGCACCCATACAAACAAGCAACATCCATTCTTCCAGGAAATGGCCAGCACTACGAACAGCTGAGAGAAGAAACAATCTTTGCCCTGGGCTTGGGTACGACCAAGCCCAGGGACCCTTACTGATGAAAGCATCCAAGGTCTTTAAAAGCAGTTTGAGGAAAGGGAAAGGAATATTCTTGGCAGTATTTAGTCCCAAACTGCCTAAGACTTTGGAGATCAAGTCAGTATTTGTCAAATTTAGCCAGAAGGCAGCCACTACAGATGCAGAGAACAGGGGTTTCACATCACTCTTAAGGGCTGCTCAGAACAAATCCCCCCTCCATGATCAGCAAGTCGCTCTCTCTTTAACAGACCTTGTTCTGGATGAAGCTATGCGATAGGAGGCCTCGTGCTCCACCATCCTGTTGGAAACAGCCCGATTCAGGACGGCAGCCAGAACAGCGCCATGCACTGACCCTGAGAGGGGAGCGGGTTAGTGCAGTAATATCACTTTAGTCAAACGCAGTTCTCCCTAATGTCTAAGATTCCTACCACCCCAGTTTCTAGTAGTTGCCACCTCCAACCTAAAACCCCTTCTTTAGCAAAAACAAAAGTGCTCAGGTTTTTACTTCTAGCTGCCAGCAGATAGGCAGCATCCACCATCACCACTGACAGTCAACAGATACCAAATGGCAATAACTCTCTGTAGCATTTAGCCACCCATTGTTTTCAGAGATTTAAATACTCCCATTCTAATTCTTAGAAGTTATTAAGGGCCACGAGCTAACTGCTTAGAACAGAAACACATTTTTCTACCCCAATTTATATCCCAAATGTAGAGTTCCCTATGATTTAGACTGGAAGACTAAAAGTTAGTTTTCAAACATGCATGATGACATTAACCTGCGTGATAGACACAAACTGTTCCCATTCTGAAGTCAGATAACCATGCCAATAAAAAGCAGCCAATTTAGAGACTTAGAAGTACATTAAAAAAAAAATCAATTTAATTTGCTTTTTACTTTTATAGATTCTGGCCCAGTTTTTGTTTGTTTGGTGGTTTGTTTTGTTTTGTTTTGTTTGAGAAATAAAACCCAGTGATTCTTCCTTGGTATTTGTAACTACATCCAATCTTCGTTCCTGTTTTATTGAGAGAACTCATAAGTTTATAAACATCTATGTTTATAATCTACCTCTGTAGCAACTGTGAAAAGGATTTAGGAAAACAAAATTTTTTAACTAGAACTAAAAAATCTGTAATAGAAGTGATAATTGTTTTTCCCCCCCAATCTTTCCAAAAGTTGTAACTAGGCTTTTAATTTAAATCCCCTAAAGTTCTTATAATTGAAAAATACTGTGCTTCTCTATTACCTTATGGATCCAGGGCAAAAAGAAAATTGAAAGATTAAATTCTGCCACTCTGCTGCACTTGGAGAGGCCAAAAGTTTAAAGATTTTCTGAGACCTCCAAAAGTTACTAAAATATGCTGCCAACATTTCCCAGAAAACGAGCCTAATAGAAGTGTCTTCTTTTGAAAGCTGGCACAGAAAAGATTATTAAAATGCTGAGAGATGGGCAACCTGAGGTCCTAAGTGCTGAACTCCTATCATGTGCCAGGACCCAGAGAAGGCTGCGGGCACAGCTGATCCACAATAGCACCCCAGTTTAGTGCTCGTTTACATATGGGGAAAAACAAGACACCAGACGTCTTATACATCATTCCCAATTCAGTTGCTTGAATATTACTTGGGAACAGCTTTTTTAGGTAGGGTCTGCCAATGCAAACTCCGCCAACTCCACGGTGGCTCAGTTCACTGCTGCTTGTGGAGAGGACACAGGTCTGGAAAGACCCAGGTTAACTCAGGTTCTGCTGCTTCCTTTTACAAGTCATAAATGCAGAAGCCTAAACAGCAACTATTAATAAACGTTCAAAAGACGTTCAAAGTGGCATTCTTCAGAGGCCACCTTCATTAGGAGCTGACCAAAAAGACTTTATAGACAAATGTGACAAATTGGTATCTAGATGATATCTGCTGTAAAACTGCAACATATTATCCCATGCTAAACTCTCTCTGGTCATCTGGAAGAAAACAGAGCTGGTTATAAAAATGTCTTTATGTAAAACTCCGAGTGCTTTCTCCAGAGTGGACAGGCTAAGAACATGAAAACCAAATGATTCTTCTTTTCCAGTGATAACATTTTAAAGAATTTCTTGGATCGCTGTTACTCAAACATCCACTTACTAGAGTAATTAAACTTGCTTTATTAACACACACTCTTCCCACGCCAACTCCCCACAATTAACTGACCTCTGTATGCATGCTTTTGCTCTTATCCTTTTATTCAATTGTATGTTAAAAAAGACATGCAGTATGACATTACTATGACATCTTTGCAGACTTTGGACACGACTTTAATTGCATTCTTTTTACATTTTGTTACCTGTCAAGACAGAACTCCTATTTTCCCCTAACACTGTCCATTCATGATCCCATTTCAATCAAGTGAAAAATAATTAAGAATATTCTTAAAGCTGTCTGAAGTGCAACAGTCTTCCAAAATAATAAAAGAAAAACGAAAATAAGATAGGTAAGTGAGGAACGCTAACTAACACATTTTAAATAAGCTTCTAACCGTAATGGAAACACACTCATTGCTGCAAACACCACTCACCTCTCATCATACAGGACTTACTGTCAATACACTTTCACATCTATTACCTCATTCTAGCCTCACTAGCATCCTGTGAGGGAGGTACTGCAGGGACCATTAATTCTATTTTATAAGTGGGGAAAATGAAACGCAGAGAGGTTAAAACACTTGTCCAAAGTCACACAACTCATTAGTGGTAGCAAGTTATCTATGACTTTTGCCCTATGCTTTAGAAAGGAGCTAAAGGCCAGGACACCACTGGCCGAGACCAGAGAGATCTGACGCACCATTTGCAATCTACACTATTTGCAAACTTTCTTACCCTTTTCTGGTCAACTTTTCCTCTTCTGCCATTTCTTTTCTCACTATTTTCTAGGTTTAGCAGGACACTTAAGTACTTCTCAACAAACCTTTTAGTGGCACTCAGAAAAAATGGTGTTAACTTATGAACCTGAGAAGTGGCTGTAAATGTGTGGCTCAAGACGACACTGTCAACAGAAATCTTGTAGAACAGCGCTGCCCAACAGAACTTTCCATAATGATGGAAATGTTCTCTATTTACACTAATACGGTCACCAGTAGCCTCATGTGACTTCTGAGTGCTTTAAATGTGTGCAGTAGAACTAAAGAAACTGAAATTTAAAATTTATTTAATAGCCACATGTGCCTAGGGGCTACCATATTAGACAGCACAGTGGAGTCTTCAGACAACCTCGAGGTATTAATGATAACCTATGTATCTTTATAATTTGTAAAATTATACAATATGCTTCATGACACCCTTACTGGAACCTTTCAGAAGCAGGACCATCATCTCATTCAACCTAGTATTTTTAAAAATTTTTCTCTTTTTTCCCATTAGGAGTAAATAATAGTAGGTGGAAGAGAATAGTCCAATGGCATAGATTTGGACCCTGCTTGTATAGTTCACAGACTGAACAAATTTGAGCACTCATAAGGTACTTCCCCAAATCCAGGTTCACCATCCAGATTTATAATACAGGGATCCCTCTATATGTCTCTGTTCCTCTTTCCCACAACAACCTATCACCCCAGGCTGTAAAGAGTATAAATCCTAAGCATTTAAATTCTCAAACATAAGGCTTTCTGATCATAACAAAAGCAGCAGGTAATCCACAGACTTATCCTCCCTTCTCCCATGAGGTACTCATTTGCCCAGGAAGATTAAACTTCCAACAGCACTCAAATGAATGAAGGCTGTGGGACAAAGTAACCCAGTGGGGGACTCTACACAATTGTTGAGGAACATCCTAGCAAATAAATCTGAAAGGGGAGTGTTTGCTTCTCCAAGAGTAAACTGTAGTGAAGAAGGGTAAACGTGCGATCTTTCTAGTATATCCAGCTAAAACAGAATGGAAGACACCCCCTGCCAGCCGCCTGGTCCCATGTTCTTGTCTCTGTCTTGACCTGAGACCCCACTACTCAGTTCTGCCACCCAGACCCCAGAGCAGTTCACCTTGAAACTCTGTGTTGTCAAGGCCCCTGATGGCCTCCACTGCGTCCTCTGCCCGCTCCATGTGTACGAAGGCATAATCTTTCACGATGTCACATTCGATGACTGGACCATACTCCTCAAACTTGGCCCGAAGCTCCTGGTTGGTACAGGTGGGACTGATGTTGCCCACATGTAACTTTGTGGAGGCTTTGCTCTTATTCTTGCTGGCTTCCACGTTGATGTTCACCCCATGCAGCTTGTAGTGGTGCAGGTTGCGTATGGCATCCTCGGCCGCCGTCTTGTCCTCTATGTGCACAAAGCCGTAGTTCTTAATGATGTCACATTCCAGCACCTTCCCATACTGCTCGAAGAGTGAGCGGATCTCCTGCTCTGTGGCCTCCCGGGGCAGGTTTCCGATGAACAGCTTCACCATCCTGACAAGAGCCTGGGAGGGAGGAAATAAGATTCCCAAAAGTTAGGGGTGGAGTGGGAAATTTCAGTGCACTGCATTTTGGTTTAATCCTCCAAAGAAATTCTTGGTACCTTTAAGATTCAAGACCCTCTCATAAACGTTCCTTATTTTTTTCTTAATAGAGAGGAAAGGTTTGTACATGAGTGTGAGATATGTGTGACACCCCAACAGGTCGGGGTCAGCATGCACTGCAGTCTATCATCTCCGTGAAATGAGCATTTAAATAACAGGGCTGGCTCTTTTATGTCTCAAAATACTCTTTTTGGGGGGCAGGAAAGAGAAGAGCTCAAGAAGGGGGCAAGAAGCATATATCTCGAGTGTCCCTGGCAACGAGGTTTTGGAGGGAAATCGGTGTACCTCTCCTCCGTGCGGTATTACCTTCAAAGATACTCTAAGAATAAAGAGGCTTCCTTGGCCCCAATCCCGGACCCCCAGCGACCCAACCTCCAGCTCTTTCGCCCCAACAAAGACTCGACCCGACCCCTGCCCCGCCCCCTCCGAAGACCCGGCCCCGCCTCCTCCCGTTGTCTTCCCCGGACCTCCCGCAGCAAGAGAAACCCAAACCGTGGGCTGGCACCGTCCACCAGAAGCCCAGCCCGGCCCGCCCTCGACCTCCCCACACACCCAGAAGACCCCCTCGCACCTCCGGGTGGCGGCGGCGGTGGCGGCGGCTCCCGCGTCAGAGAGAACCCTACAAAATGGCGACGGCCGCTCGAGCCTCGGCGCGACCGGGCCCTTTCTCGCGCGCCAGCTCACGCACGCGCGAGTGCGCGCTGCCTCCTTCCCCTCCCCCTCGCGGGAGCCGGGCGACCAATCCCGCGGCCGCACACAAATGATTGCCCCAGGCTAGGCTCCCAGCCGCCCCGACGCGGGGGCGGGGCCAGCTGGTGACGACGCTGCGGAGCGGAGGTCAGCCCGCCCCCAGCCCCGGCTAGCCAATCAGCACTCTGGAAGCGGAGGGTTGGCGCTCAAGCGTCAGAAGGGCTCTGGACGCAACCACTACCTTGGTGTAATCAGAAGCCCCGGGAGTAGCTAACCATCACAATGGATCGTGCTATTGGGCCAGTTGGGGCGGGGGGGGGGGGGAGGGTAGCTGATGACAAAGGGTTATCCCACTGGGTCCTCTAAACGGGGGCTTTCTTAGCGGGCTCCCGGCCAGCCAGTTTGGTAGCTTGGGTCAACATTTTAGAGACGCAGAAGAGCCACATTTTAAGCAAACGTAGTCAATTTTTGTAGAGCTTTAAATATAACTTAATATTTTTCCTTGCGAGCATTTTATTCACTGGTGAGGAAACAGAACCAAAGATGGCAGAGCTGGGATAGCTCTAAGAGGCACTGTATCCAGGCTACGTTTATCGGTCACATTTTGTTTGCTCATGCATGTACGTGGGCTGTTTTTATCTAATTATAGTATTAGCTCTAATTGTGTGTCCTTCACAGTTCCTGGTCCGTGGTGAATACACCAAAGGAATACTTGGTGCAGAGGCCCGGAGAAGTTCCTTGTTTGGGACGGGTCGGGGGTCTGGGGTGAGAAAGCGTCTCCCAAGTCCACACCAAGCTGCTGGAGGTCTAGGCAACTGGGACTCCCGGCACTTTCTAGCATTCAAAATTCAGCTGTGGTCCAAGGGCGCCTCCTAGTGGCAAAAGAGAAGCTATTAGGTGGATTACTCACTGTCACCCTTGAACAAAGAATAGACGTTTATGGAGATTGATGGATCCAGCTTATCTCTGAGTGGAGCATGCCAGGGTGGTTGCAGTCACCATTCTTCATTGTGGTGCCTCCATAGAAGCTTTTCTGATACCATCAGGCACAAATCCCCCAGGCTTCCCTCCTCCTCCCCAGCTACTTTGGTATGTTTCTTTCACTGAATTCTTTTTCCCAGCCGTTTCAGAAGAGGGACTGTCCTTCCAATTTTAATACAACTCATGATTTTTCCCACCTAATTCTATCTACCTCTCCCCTTCCCTCCTCCTCTTGGTCTTTTCCAGTTTCTCTCTACACTCAGACTTTTAAAACATGTAAAGGGGCCTCCTTACCCATTTCTGAAATAGCTTCCACTCATTTTAACTATGAATGTTTTCTATCTTGGGTTCCTTCCCTGTGTTCCAGACCAGACTGCTTTGCAAATGGAGAGTCTGAACCTGCTATTGCCCACCTTCATACACTGTGTTTTGGGTTCTGTCCACCTTTTCCAAGTCCCCAAATTTTCTGAGATCACCAAAACTAATGTCCTTGTAAGTTTTCACCCCTCTGAAGTTTTCATTTAGTTCACCATCCTTTTCTCCCGTGTTTTTATACTGTTCCTTCTCATAGCTCTGACTGCACCCTTCCACCTGCCTCTCCTCTTCTATTTCCCTACTCTTCTTTATTCCCTTTTATCTCACTTCCCCTTCCCTCATAGGCAACCATTCTAATGAGTTTAATGTGTATTATTTTGTGTTCTTGCCAGACATGTCTTTCCAGTGTGCATTTGCTTTATCCATTTTAAAAAATGTTTTATTGTGGAAATTTTCAAAAAGGCATAGAGGATATTATAATGAACTCTTATGGATGCTTTCTTGACCCAGCTTTGATAGTTATCAACATTCTGCCGACCTTATCTATCCCCTGTACTTTTTTTTTTTTTAAGATTTTATTTATTTGTCTGAGAGAAAAAGAACACAAACAGGGGAAGCAGCAGGCACAGGGAGAAGCAGGCTCCCTGCTGAGCAAGGAGCCAATGTGGAACTCGATCCCAGGACCCTGAGATCATGACCTGAGCCAAAGGCAAACGCTTAACCGACTGAGCCACCCAGGCATCCCTGTACCTTTTTTTTTGTTCTGGAGTTTTTAAAAGCAAATCCCAGATATGTCATTTTGTCTATAAGGACTTCACTATCTACTTCTAATTAAAACATTAAGACTATGCTAATGTTATCTAATCTTTATATTAAAATTTCCCATAGGTTGTCGCAAATCTCTTTTTGCAGTTGGTTTCTTTCTTTCTTTTTTTTTTTTTTTGCAGTTGGTTTCTTTTAACGTGGATCTTAACAAGGTCCATCGATTGTGTATTTGGGTAAATTATGTAAATGTTTATGTAAATTGCGTTGCATGGCTCATTGTTTTAGTTTTTTCACCAAGCACCTGCGTTGCCGTGTACTGTCTAATCAGTGGGTAATACGCCGTAGCGTGCAACCACCGTATTTTACCTATCTGTCTCTACGTGTAGGACATTCATGTTGCCTTCAACTCCCCACCATTATAAACAAGGTTACAATTAACATCATTATGGTAATTATGTGTGCCCTACTGGATCCCTGTGGGAATTTGGGGGGATATAAACCCAGGGTGGAATTGCTAGGTTGCTGGGTCATAGGGTATATGTGGTACTAACTTGTCTAAGTAGTGCCAGGTTGTTCTCTGGAGAAACCGTACCAGTCTACCCTCCCACCTGCAGCACATGAGGGGCCCTGTATATCAGTGACTGCCAATGTCGGACATTGTCCAGTTTTCTAATTTCTGCTAGTCTAATAGATATAAAGTGATATAGCACTGTTGTTTTAATTTGTTTTTCTGATTACTAGTGATTTTAAGAAGCTCCTCATATTAGTTTTTTTGGGTTTGTACTTCTTTAAATTTCCTGTTCATATCTTTTACCCAACTTTCTTAGTGGTTGCAATCTCCTCTTTGTTGTTGATTTGCAGGATTTTCTCATACATTCTAGACATTGATCTCTTTAAATATTTTCCGTTGTTCCACCAAATTATTAACTTTGTCCATGGTGCTCTTCATTGAACAGAAATTCTTAATTTTTTATGGAATCTAATTTTTGTTTTAAAGTTTGTGCTTTTGCAGTTTTGTATAAGCTGTCCTTTTCTACCTCCCTGAGTCACAAATATATTCTCCTACATTTTCCTCTATTAACAGTAATGTTTTTTACTATTCACATTTAGTTCTGTAGTCAGTTTAAAGCAGTGCTGTATCCTGGGGCACCCGGCTGGCTCAGTAGGTGGAACGTGTGACTCTCGATCTCAGGGTGGTGAGTTCAAGCCCCACGTTGGGTGTAGAGATGACTTAAAAATAAAATGTTAAAAGAAAAAAGCAGGGCTGTCCAAACAGAAATATAAGGTCAGCCATCTATGTAATTTAAAATTTTCCAGTAAAGACATTTAAAAAGTGAAATGAAACAGATGAAGTTCATTTTGATACTTTGGAAACCCAGTAAAGCTAAAATATTTCAACATATAATCAATATAAAAAGTATTAATGAAATGTTTTAAATTCTTTTTTTCCTCTTCAGTTTTTGAAGCTGGCGAGCGTTTTACACTGAGAGCACATTTAGTTCACTTTGGACTAGCCACATTTCAAGTGGTCAGTTGCCACACGTGGCTCGTGGCTACTGTCTTGGACGGTGTAGATCTAGAGTTCGCCCTCGGAGGCCGTGTTTGGTGAGAAGTCAAATTCATTTTTCTCCAAATAATCCATGTCTAGCTGTCCATATTTCTCGTGACTTGTGTTGCCTGCACGTACTGTATTTTTGTGCTCTATCTCGTAGACCTCATGGCTCCATTTCATTTGGTCTCTTTCTGGAACTTTCCTTTTCTTCCGCTCATATCTGAAGGTCTCTCTCAAGACTTACTGCCTGACCTTATGTTTCTCCTCTTCTATGTCCTGCCACCTAGATGATGCTCAAAGCATATCTTCATGACTTCTCCGTTCGGTGACCACATCCTGCAAGACTGCTGTACTTGGCTGCCCTATTTCCATTCCCGTTTTACATGCTAAAATGAGCATTTCTTCATTAATTTCTCGCTCCCACATACATTTCCTTCTAAAATTTTCCGTTATTGCGTCCCCTCCTAACTCCCAGGCTTGCCACATTGCAGTGGAAATACCGTTTCCCTGAGCACTCTGCAACGTAGGACTGTTTCCTCCTTTGCACAGCCGCGCCTGAAAAGCCAGAGAAGGCTGGAGTGCTGACGTGTTATTCCATTTAGTCCCACGACAGATTGTTCCGGTTACATTTATCCAGCATGTTGACTGAGGAATACTTCTGAATCTGCTTTTCTTAAGAGAAAGGGAGAATTATTTTGTGGGCTGTCTGGTCTACCAGATCTCGTGTTTGGAGACCATTCTGGGGCTGTGTTGTACGAGTCCTGGGCCTGCACACGCCTGACCCTGTCTTAGTCATGGCTGATGATGGTCAGGGCTCTACTCAGCCAGGGCCCTCGGCCAATTATGCTAAAGACAGGGCTGCTTAGGGGAGGGGGTGAGGGGTGAGTGAAATAGGTGATGGGGATTAAGGTGTGCATCTGTTGTGAGGAGCACTGGGTGATGATTGAAAGTGTTCAATCACTAGATTGTATGCCCAGAACTAATAGAACACTGTGTGTTAACTATACTGGAATTTAAAATTAAAATAAAATTTTAGATAGGGCTGCTCCTCTGGAAAGATCTTCTCTGAGCCCCCAAAAGAAATGGTTGTGTGTCTATGGGAAACAATGAAAGAACAAAGCTTTTCCTGTAGGAGACCACCAAAGTAATACTGTTGCCCTGAAACTTCCAATTGCCAAGCCACAGACAAGGGAGAAAGCTCCCTGCTCCTTTTTTCTTGTACTTCGCCAGATGTAGACTATATTCCGTGTTTGTGTGTTTACACACTTTGGATGTACCTTGTGGCCTCCCAGAGTGATGTCATCCTATTGGTCAGCGGATTGGGGACTTCCCACTTTTCTGACCCCTGTCTGAGCTCCCTTGGTCCTCTCTATCGGGGAGGAGACAGAAGATGGGGTCAGTAACCACCCCCACGCACTCCACTCTCTACTGTCGGGCTGAGCAGTGGCTGAGACTTACTTGGGCAATTCAGTCTTTCATTTTTGAAAACAGTGGAGAGAGTCATGAGTGAAGAAAGTCGTGTGCCAGGGAAGGAGTTGTTCACTGCCTTTTAACATTAATAGTGTTTGTTAACATCACTCTGACCCACTGTGAACTTCTTTGGTCTAAAAAGAGGCTTGTCATTGCTCAGCCCAGCAAGCAGGAGGTCATTATCATGGGGAAATGAGACCAGGGTAGGGAGGCTCTCAAAATTATGTGGTTCTTTGAGGGCTGGGAGGCTGGGGGCAGCGTGGAAACCTGACATACAGGGAACCAGAGGCAAAGGCAGGGAGGCTTGTGGTCAGGAAATCAAAGACACCCAGAAGCAGTAAGAGAAGCTGAGCTGTTTAATCACCTCCTTGGCCAGACTCAAGGCTGTGGCTGCCCCGAACCACTCACACCTGGAAGCCACTGAGCGTCGCTGGAGATGGAGTGGCCGATCGAGTCAGAGGATGTTAGGATGGGAAAGGGGAGCTTCGTGTCTCTGACTCGGTCATCTGGCAATCTTGCCCCCAGGTCCTGCTTCAGCTCTGAGAGGTTCCTGGCTGGTCCCCAGGGGCAAGGAACTGAGGGGCATGTCCTAGCTGCGGTGGGAGAACGACCTGAGGCAGGGGCAGCCATTCCCACATGGCCTATGTGGAGGGAGCAGTGCTGTCCGCACCTGGGTCGGGGTTGGGGTGTAGGGCTGGGGGAGAGGGAAGAAGTCAGGAGGTGGGAGTGGAATTGGGGGTCGCCTGGGTCCCACCACCAGTCTGGAATTAAATAGCAGAAGAGGAGCGTTGCCCTTGGGAACACTGACTTGTCCTCCGAGACAGTTCCTGGTGATGGGCTGACCTTGGCAACAGACCCTAGCAGCAGGCAGTTGTCCTGACAAGAGGGTGGTCCCTGTTGACAGTCCCTGGCAGTTTCCTGAATAGACGGAAGAAGCTGGCCTGGGAGTCTTGCCCCCCACTACTTGCTCTTCTTGAAGAAGCTGAAGCGTTTTTCTCTCTCTCGTTCTCTGCCATCCTTGCTGCGAAGTACGACAGGCCCCTCAGCCCCGACCGGTGACACGGGGGGCATGGTCATGGCCCGGGTCATGCCCCGGGCGGCACTGGGCACCGCTGGCTCTTCAGGCTCTCCAGAGGCAGAGGACGCGGTGGCAATGGCGGCATTCACCACCCGCAGCCATGAGCTCATCTCTGCCTGCAGGGGGCACAGAGAGACAGGTGGTCAGCCGCAAGGCTGCTGTGAAGCTGGGGCCCACAGACAGCTGGGACGCCTCCGAGGAGCAGGCAGAAAAGCGACCGGACTATTCCATCTCACTGGAGAAAAAGACTCCTTTAAGACGGGGAACCAGTTTTTGGGCGCCTCTCACCAACATCCAGGTGGCACAGGGTGAGCTATCGATCAGGAGGAACGAGACACTTACTCAAGGAAAAAGAGACGAGAGGGAAGAGAGGGGAATCTGCAACTGGAATGTACTGAGAACGGCGCAGAGAGATGGGAGCGCGGGAGGAGCAGGGGCCAGCTCACCTCATCCTTAGCCTGGAATAAATATTCTTTTCCATCCTGTAAGCTGTTGGGAGAAAGAGAAACGTCAGGGCAGAGCTGAGAACGTGGAATGGCTACCTGAGAGCTGGGGAGAGCTCCGTTACCAGCCCGAGACCAGGCTGGGGAACATGAGGCTACAGCCCTTGGCGCCAGACCAGACACGTTCTGCACGTCCGTCAGATTCCCAGGACCGTGCAGAAGCAAACCCTTCCCGTTTGGCTGCTGAGGCTCCCGGTGAGCTCACCTGCACCCCAGGCCAGGCCTCCTGCTCTGGCTGCTTGCTGGCTGGCAGGCAGGGGCAGGCCCCGGGAGGCCCCCGGTGCTGGCGAGCGCCAGCACCCTGCCTTCAGATTTCCCATCCCGGATTGTTTTTTTGTTCGCCATCGTCGGCAGTCAGGCCTACATCTTGGGGCTCCTGCTCCCCTTAGTGTGGAATACAACCAGAACCCCCCCGCTTTCCCTCATCTCCATCTCTGGCCTCGAACGCCAGGCCCTATAACTCTATTCCCTCTGCTCCTAGCTTGTTCCTCCCCCCCACCTCCCCTCCCATCCTGAGGGCACCTCCCACTCCTACCCCAGCTTGAAGACGTGTTTGCGCTTTCGGTAATCAAAGGCGACGCTGCCCTGGGCCCTGGCCAGGCTGACAGGCACTTCTCCATGGTATGGCACTCCCGTGCTGGCTGCCTTTGCGTCCTTATAAAAGCCGAGGCTCCCACGCCGCAGGACGCAGTACACGTTTTGCCATGACCTGGGAGGGACCGTGGTGTAGGTGAGACGGGTGACCGGTCTCTGCGGGGCCTAGAACCCTGGGACTAGCTCAGGTGTCCAAGGACTGCCAGTGCCACTCCTGTCTTTGGGCTCCTTGTCTTTCCCCACTCCTGCCCCTCCCCTGAGGCCCTACTCTTCTCTGGGTCCTCCCCTGTCCCAGAGGACCCTCCTCCTACAGGGCCCCTCTTCCCCGTCCTTCCAGGAGGGCGCTGCAGGAAAGCCTCTTCAGAAGGCGGGAGCGGCAGAGGCCACCATGCTGGCCGTGCAGGCCCGGTACCTGTTGGCAGCCTTCTTGCCAAAGGCCTCCATCTCCTGTTTGCGACACAGCATCCCCTCCATCTGCTCCTGGGCAGAGAGCTCAGGGCCTCGAGGGGGCAGAGTGGCAACCCGGGCTGACTCGGATGACCTGCTCTGGGGCATCACAGGAGGGGCTGGGCCCCGCGTCCGGGGCTGCTTCTCTCCCCGTGGCCCATTGGCTTCATCCCCAGTGCCGGACCCCTGTGGGGAAAATGGAAAACAATGTCAGCGTCAAAGGAGAAAATGGGAAATACCTCGCCTGAATGTCATGAAGCTTGAAGTCCAAGAGCTGGTCTTCCCGGCCCCTGTGTCCTTTGTCCTTTGGGCCCCCACCCCCTCCTATGCCCAGCATCACCACCACCTGGCTCGCACCCCTCTGCACCCCTTCATCTCTCGGTTATTAACACCCACACCTGTGGGAGCAACTCACAGGTCCTTCTGGGAAGCTGCCCTGCTCAAGTCTCTGTTGTTCCAACAGGGGCTACAAGGACAAGAAGCTGTAAGAAGATGTGCAAGGCGGGGGGGGGGGGGTGATGGGGGCGCACAGGGCAGCGGGGGTCACCTGCGGGGACTCTGCGTCTGTGCAGACTCCATTAACGCTGGCCTGCTGTGTGGGTGCCGGTAGCCGGGGGTGGGTTCTGGAACAGCGGAAGTCAACAGAACAGTAAGCCCTCGGGTTGCTCAGACTCAGCCTCCTCTTTGCCCAAGTGTCCCAGCTCTCACCCGTCCCAGGCGGCGTCGGGAGCCATCCGGCCGTCCGCCAGGTCTCCTTCAGGCCGAATGGCTGTGGGCTCTGGAGCAGGCGGCTGTTTCCTCCGTTCCTCCTCCTCCCTCTTTCTTTTCCGCTCCTTCTCCTGCTCCTCCAGCTGTCAAAACATTCTGGGATCAGAGCATAGAAGGTCTCATTTAAGAGGACCAGGGCACAGGGGAAAGCTGGCATGCCTCAGCTCTAGCCTGATGAAACAGAAAGGATGAAAAATGTAATTCCAAGAGAAGGTGGGGATTAGAAGCCACGGAGGAGATGGTGTCTCTTAGCGTCACCCGGTGGGGGGGTGGGACACTGATGGCTCCTAAAGCTGGGGTGACAACCAGCATTCTTGGCTCACATCTGGGAGAGGCTGGCGCAGTGGGAAGAGAAGACACGTCTTCTTCAAGCAGGAGAACACAGGCCTGGGGCAGTGGGAGAGGGTGGGCATTCCTGGGGTCCCCCAGCCCTCACCGCGGTGAGCTTCTCCAGCGCGCTGAAACGCTCCTCCCAGGCCACCGCTGACTTCTGGAAGGCCTCATGCCGCTTGATGAGGCTTTCAACTTCGTCGACTGTGCAACCCAGCTCAGCACTTCGCACCAATGGCTCTTGGCTACACAGCCAGGCCTCTGCCATACCCGCGTCTCTCCCAAATACGAGCACCTCCAGAACTGCAGGGGTTGGGAGGGGGTCACAGGGAGATGGCAGGTTAGAGTACCGGCAGGGCACTGTAGCCACAGCCCTTCGAGAACAGGGACACGGAGGAAGCTAGTGTCCCAGGGCAGGAGCACAGGGCAGAGCCAGGCAGTGCCAACGGTGGGCACCTTGAGTTCCAGGCCCAGGCCTCTTGGTCTCACATACGCTGGAAACTACAGGGTACGAGACCCCCAGCCCCTTCTCCTGAGGCCTGGGGTCCACAGCCAAGCTCCCTGGCCCCCATCGCAGCTCACCAAGCTGGAGCCAGTCCATCTTCTCCTGCCACTTGTCTGCTGTCTCCTGGCGCCGTGCCTGCAGCTGAGACAGCTTCTCTGAGATCTGGGGGGGCAGAGACGTGAGTTAGCCCCCAGTGGGACCTTTCCAGGGTCCCTGGATGACTCACATAGGGAACTAGTGATTTCTGATGTCAGGATGCAGGCAGTTCTGGGAGAAAGTTGGAATGGGGAAGTCCCTGAACAGTACTGAGGGGAGGGAGAGAGATTTCTATGAAGGAAGAATGAAATGAAGGAGGGAGACTCAGAGGAGAAATGAGCATTCAGCCCCCCCCCCCCCCACCGTGAGGACGGCCATGGCGGCGCCCACCCCTCCCCCACCTCCTCAGCTGCACAGTGGCTCCTGGCAAGCAGCTCCTGCCCCGTGTCCACGCATGAGGAGAAGCGGTCGGCCCGGGCCTCGATTTCTGCCTTGATGCCCTGGTGGTTCTTGATGACCAGGTCTGCAGAGGACACATCCCTGGGGGCACAGAGACCACATTACCGCTGTGCCCATGACCCTATCCCGGCCACCAGTCCACAACCCTTGGAGGCCGCGGGGCCCCGGGGGCCTCACCGGGGCCGCTCCTGGGCATCCATCTGCAGGTTCACCCCATCCATCCACAGCATCAGCTCCCGGACGGCCTTGAAGAAGCGGAACTTGTCCGTAGTGTCCAGCAACAGCTGGCGGCGGGCAGCAGAGCTTCCCTGAAGCTGAGTCCAGGCCTCGGCCACAGCCTGCATGTGGCGGCCGATCTCCTCAGCCTTGTCTCCGGCATAGGCCTTCTGGAGCCGGTGGCCATCGTCCTGCACCTGCTGGACCTGCGGGGCCCCGGCTCAGAGTGAGGTAGAGCTGGGGAGGACTCCGAGGAGCTGGGGTCTCCCAAGTCCTGGCCTCTGTCCTCCGCCTCCTGTCCATTTTACCAGCCCGAGAAGCAGGAGGCAGAGTGGGGGTGGCCGGCAGGGGGTGGGGGTTGCTGGGAAAAATGAAGGCTGGTGCCCAGCGTAAGCCTTGTCACACCCTGCCCTGCTGGTCTCAACACAGGGCCTGGGGAGTGTGGGGGAGCAAGCCTTTAACAGGACCACTGGCCGGTTGAGCTTTTAGGGGCCTGGCCAGGACACGCGGGACCTCAAAGATTGCTAGAATGAGATCGTCAGCCAAGAAGGGACGTGGGAAGTGGCTGGGTTGATTGCAGGAAGAAGCTCTGCTTATTTGGAGGTCCAGAGCTCGAAGCTGGGTGGGACCAACAGTTGGATTCCAGTACAATATGAAGAATCCAGCCATTGGGACCATCCGAAAAGGTCATGGGCCCTCAAGAAGGCTTGTTTGTGGACGCCATGGCTAGATATCCCCTGAGCAGAGAGGTTTTCCTGGAACCGTTCTAACCTTGTCCCTAAGTGTCCCTCTAGAGGATACCATCCTCCTCACATTTCTGTGACCCCCCCCAACTGTTTCCCACCAAGTCTCCCCGGAGCCAGCCCCCAACTCGCCACGCCGGGGGCGGACCTGGGCGCTGAGGGCCTGGATGTCGTGCTCGAAGGCGCAGTGCCGACGCTGCAGGGCCTCGGCCCCGTTGAGATCGCGGCCGGTCCCGTCGGGAAGCTGCTGCTGCTTGTGCTGCACCCGCGCCAGGGCCTGGCGGGCGCCGTGCAGGAAGCGCTGCAGCTCGTGGGCCGCAGCCAGCACCTGACCCCGCGTGTCCAGCAGCTCGAGCAGGTCAGCCCAGGCCTCGTTGAGACTGTCTTTCCACTCGGCCACGGTGGCCCGGGCGGCATGGCCCCCGGCGATGAGCCCGTTGGCCAGTGTGTTGGCACCGTCCACACGCTCCTGCCCGATGGTACTCGTGTCCCGGGAAAACTCTCGGAATTTGTCCCGGAGCATCTGGAGGGGACACGGACAGTGCCGTCACGCCGGTGGATGCAGTCCCCGCCTAACGGGTGAGTCTCCTCACCCCAAACCGAAAACCCATTCCTCTCCCCACGTGACACGGGCCAAAACAGGTTTCTTCCGTAGGGTGACTGGTTTCCATTTATCCCAGATGTGACTGATGCCCCCGGCCCTCAGCAAAAGCATTGGGGGTGCTTGGAACCTTTGGCCTTCAGACAAGGATGCCCTAACTATGGTCCATATATCTGCCCTCATAAGGGTCCAAGCCCCCAAACTGCAGAGGAACCTCAAGTCTCCCATGCTATTGAGTTCTGTTGGGAAAGAATGATTGGAAATTTCCTTTTTGCCCACATCTACATGCAGCCCCATGACCTCCATTCTGCACAGTTCTTCAAATACCCAAGGACAGCTGCTCAGCCTGTTGTCGTGCGCCCTGCCCCTGGACCCTCCCGGTGGGTTCTCTACTCCTCCCACGGCTGCTCTGCGGCTGGCGTCCACCCTGCACTCACAGTCACGTGCTCGTAGTCCTGGCCCAGCTCGTGGGAGGCTGCCACCACCTCGCGCTCCTGGATCCACTGCTCCAGGTCATCCAGCTCGCGGCGGAGCTGGCAAAGCCGCAGGTGCTCCTGCAGGCGCTCCCGCCGCTCTCCGGCCAGCTCCTTGAGGCTGGCATACAGCTTGTCCACCTGGGCTTGGCGGATCGATATCCGCGTGCTGTGGGAGCGGGGCAGGCACCGCGGGACTCAGGGCGCTGGGCTCTGATCCCTAGCCTGTCCCATAGAGTCCTGAGCCCTCTGGCCCCCCCAGCTACCTGCCAGGTCTCTGCTCGTCCAGCTCTCTAGACAGTTCTGTACGCGTGTAGTACCGAAGGCTCTGCACTCCCCGCACCACCCCGGAACCGGCTCCCGTCCCCGCAGGGGCTGTGCTCACCTCTCTGGGTGGTCGTGGTCAATCATGTCCTGGCTGCTGGCTGCCAGCTGGTGGACGGTCTGAGCGTAGTCGGCCAGGGCTTGCTCCAGCCCCTGATGCTTCTTCACCTCCGCCTGGGCGCTGAGCTCGTCCTGGGGATGACAGCGGGCATCAGGGAGGAGGGTCTGCGGGGAGAGAGCGGCAGTCCCGCAGCCTGAGCTCTGCCCTGCCTCTCACCTTGGCTTTCTCCTGGCCCATCATGTGCAACTCCTGCTCACCCATCCAGGCCTCCGCCTCGGCGGCATCGCGGTAGAACTGCTGCGCGCGCAGGGCCGCCTCCAGCCGCTTTCCTCGCAGCTCCAGCTCACGGCTCAGGCGTTTCCACATTTCCTGCAGCTCGGCCAGCTCGGGGCCTGCCGCCACCGCGCCCAGAGCACGCTGCCGCTCTGTGAGGTCCGCGATCCGGGGCTCATGGCCCTGTATCTCCTTCTGCAGGGTCTGTCCACGGTGGCAGAAGAGGACACTTTGACGGGGACCCCTCATCCTCCCGTCCCCCTTACACCTGCTCCACGTCCTCACTCCCAGTGCTCTTTCTCCCTGCGTCCTCCTCACTTGCCCCCTTCTCTGGTCTCAGGTTGTGTTGGTAGCACCCCTTCAATCCACCGGATCTGCTACGGAGGGAACCACCCTCCTGCAGTGAGGGAAGGCCCACTCCTGAAGTGTAGGATTACACACAGCCTCAAGGGGAGCCAGAGAAACCCCAAGGTTTTTAAAGAAAAGACAAACTTCTGAGTCTGGGAGGCTCTTGGGACCTTTTCTTTTGCCCGTAGGCTTGGCCTCACCTGGTTTTTCTTCATGAGAAGCTGGACACTGGGCAGGTCCTTGCCATGTTCCATGGAGCTAGCCATGGGCAGCCGCTCTGTCACCCACAACTGCATGAGAAAGAGGGGGTCAGTGGAGGTCCAGAGGGCAAAGCAAGAGTAGGGGTTGGACAGTGGGGAGACCTGGGGGAAGGTTTTCTAGGGCTCCTGGTAAGTGTGTGCTGGGAACAGTCATCTCTAAGTCTGGGGTAAAGAGACCTAGAAGACAACCCCAAGAGTCCCTGGAGGGTCTGTGTTCAATGCCAGAGGGAAGAGAAAACAGCACTGCTGGCATCTCCCCAGCATCCAGGAAGAGACTAGAAAGCGAATGGCAGGGAGCAATTTGCCATGATGACAACTCTATCCCATCCCAGACTCAGTGACTCACAATCTCGTCCTCCACGTCCCGGTGGAACTGGTGCTGCTCGCGAGAGGCTTGCAGGCGCCGGCAGCGCTCCTTCATGGGCTGGCACAGGGCCCGGAACTTCTCCTCCACGGCCCTCGAGGTCCTCTCCACCTCCCCTGCGCCCTGGTCCTCCTGGGCCAGTGCCGTCGCCTGGGCCTGGATGGCTTCCACCTCCTTCTCTCGCACAGCCATCTCCCGTTCCAGCATCTGCAACCCGGGGAGGAGGGGAGGGTGTCAGCGCACGTCTGCCTCCAGACTCAGAGGAGATGCCAGTCTCTGTGTCGCCAATCGAGATTTCTTACCACCGGGGTTCACCCTAGGGAGAGCGTCTCCTCATGGCCTAGCTTGGTGGATCTCAAGCTTTAATATATAAGAGTCCTGGGGGCGGGGCTGTGAGGACTGGGCCCGTTATCAGCTTACTGCCTGTCAGGCCCAAATTCACCTCGGTTCCAGGTACATCTTACCCAGTTTTGAGACGTTGCAACTGAACCCTGTCAACATTTCTCATCGCCCGGTGGTGCAAAGCTCGGCCTTGTGAGGGGGCGCTAGAGGGACGCCACGAGGCGCAGGAGGGGAAGGTGCTGTTACGGTTCCAGTGTGCCTTTCTTTCTGCTCCTGAGACACCACTGCCCGTGGTGTGCAGGAAATCCAGGGCTCTCGCCCTCCAGCAAGTTCTGCTGGCATCCCAGTGGCAACTTCCTGCTGGCCAGTCTTGGCCTGCCAGCTTTAGACCTGCTTGGTCCCTTGATACCCCGGCAAAGTTCTACGACATCCCTCGGGCCTCGGCCCTCTCCACTGAGGTCTGAAACTCAGCTTTGGGGTGGTGGCGGCGGGGGGAGGGCATCTTGTTCCTCCTTGGGTACCCCTTCTCAGCCCTGGAAGTACTAGCTGCTCCCCACCTCTGCTATTCTGTACTCTCTACAGCAGGGATCAGCAAATCCGGCCCCCTGCCTGTTTTTGTAAACAAAGTTTTATTGGCACACAGCCACACCCATTACACATATAATTTTACATATTGCCTATGGTGGCTTTTGCCCTACAAGAACACAGTTCTTGTGACAGAGATCATATGACCTACAAAGGCCAAAATGTTACTGTCTGGCCTTTTTTAGAAAAATGTTTTCTGATTCCTGCTTTTGATTTCTCTTTACCCTTTTTGGTAGTTAAACACCTTTTACTAATTGATACTTCTTTTTAACCAAGTTTCCTTGTTCAAGTTAGAGTATGGGTTCTGTCTCCTGACTTTACTCTGACGGATACACGCTTCTAGAGATTCTCATACGGTGGCCCATGGACCTCACTTTGAGAACTACCAGGAAAGATGTTGCCTGTGCGGCCTGAGAAAGGCCGCCTAAGTCTCAAGAGCTACAGACTCCCTCCTCCTTTCTGCTGCGGTCCACCATCCCCATCACAGGCCTGCAGAGCACCTGCTGCTTCTTGAGCAGAATGTTGACGCTGGTGAGGTCCTTGCCATAGTCGTCGGAGTGCAGCTGGGCCTGCAGGCTCTCCAGCCAGCTCTCCAGCGCAGAGCAGCTCTGGGCAAACAGCTCGGCTCGGTTGGCATCGAAGAGGCTGCGGGCCTTGGCCTGGGTGGTGCTCTCCAGCCTGTCCCAGCGCTTGTGCAGGTCCTCCAGCTTCTCGGACACCAAAGCTTTCAGCTCCGGCTTCTCGAGGGTCAGCTCCCGCCCTTCCTAGCGGGTGGGACACAGAAGGGGTCAGTGTCAGAATTAGATACCACTGAACTTCATGGGTCAGTAGCAGACCAGGGAGCTAAAGGGCGGTAGGAAACTGAGGTGTAGGCAATAATTCCAAGTTCTTGGGTATTCTCCACAACACACTCGTCTCAAAGGTTTCAAACCCCTACTAAACCGCAACCCATGCCCCCCCCATCCCCCCCCCCGCCACTACTGACCATGCCCCACTTGTTCAAGGTCCGGCTCAAACCTCATTTCAATGAAGAAACCACAGAGACCTTTCCTATGTTGAGCTCCCTCGTGCTTCTGGCTTCTGGGGTTGGGCACACGGTCTTGTGGATCTGCCATCCCCTCCTGTTTCTCAGCGGGTCGGCCCTCACCTGAGTTACGTACACACGACCCCTCCCAGCCTCTCTGCTTGAGGACTCTGGTGGCTGGGGAGGTGAGGGAAGCATGGGCTCTTGACCTGTATGCGAGGCAGACCAGAAGTGCCCGGGAATTACTGCCCTAGCAAGCAGCCCTCCCCCAGTGACAGACCGGGAGCTGGCGGAGAAGTACTCAGCGTCCTTGTGCCTTGGCCTTGGCTGGGGTAACGGTGACGCACGTTCTACGCTGTCTCCCCGGGTGCCTCGTTTGGACTGAGTGCCAGGTGCCCACCGGGGTGACTGTCACGGCAGGGGACCCGTTACCGAATGCCTTCCCTTTTCCAGCCCAGCTCCCCACTCCCCTACTGGTGTTTTCTGTGCTCATCTCTCATATCAGTGGGCCGCACTAGAAACCTGTTTCAGGGTCCGCTTCCAGGAGACCACAAACCACGGTGCTGCCTTGAGGCCATTTTATGCACGGCTGCCAGGATGAAGAGCCAGAGTCTAGCGCTGCTTCGGTAACTTCAGGAATCTTCAGCACAAGCCACATGTCGACAAGTGATCAAGGCTTTTCATGACCTGGCCGACCAGGCTTTTCCCAGCTTTTCTTCCATGGGGCCCCATTCCACATTCTGTGTTCCTGCCAGACTGACTTACCCCCTTGTTCCCACACAGGCACCCCACTTCCACGCCTTGGGTTTCCTGTTTGCACTGTTTTCTCTACCTAAAAACATCCTTTCTCCAGTATCTCTGCTTGTCCAAATTCTACTCATCCTTCGGGGACTGCCCTGGAGGCTCCTGCCTCTAGGATTCCTGTACCTCCTCTCTCCTTGTAAACAAATTTTTATTGGCACGTAGCTTTACGGGCACACAGAGAGGGCCCAGGCTTTATCAGGCCCTCTCTTACTGTGTTTGCCATATTTAACGGAGGTGTTTGTGGCTCTGTCTCATAACCTGGCTGTCGTGTCATTTCTCAAGGGTGGAGCCCGCAGTGGAATTGTCTTCATTCTCCCTCTCGGTGCCCAATACGATGCTTTGCATATAGTAGCACCAAGTAAATATTTGCTGAACAAATGGAAACACTAGATATACACTGGTCTCCTCTCCCCAACCATCATGCCCTTGAGGGAAGGAAAGTGTCTTTTTATATACCTTGCAGGGCGCTCAGCACACATAATGTCACCTGGGAAAACTTGCTGAGTTGAAATAGTTTGGTCTATGCTCAGCTCGAGAGGAAGTGGTGGGTTTGGAGACCAAGTACCAGGAACAATAAGACTCAAAAGCAAAAGCAAGGGCTGGCAAACTGTGCTCTGTGGGCCAAATACGGCCCCCACCTGTTTTTATAAATAAAGTTTTATTGGAACACGGCTACACTCAGTCATCATGTATTCTCTATGGCTGCTCTTGGGGAGAGTTGAGTAGTCACAGCAGAAACTCTGTGGCCCGCAAAGCCGAAAATATTTACCATCTGGCCCTTGGCAGAAGTCTGCTGACCCCTGCTGAAGAGCGACAATACATTCTGCTCCCGACCCAGGGGTAGTTACTGAGTCGACCCAAAGCGGCAGTTTGGCTCCCTACGAATTTGTGCTTTCCCAAAGTTCTGGAGTCGCTGTCTCACAGACCTCAGACTTTTGTTCCCCAGACCATAGGTTTCCATCTTGGAGGTTTGGCACCAGAGACTCCATGACCTCTAACCCCGGAAGAACCACAGCCTGAAGCAAGGATCCTTTCCGAAGGCGGCCCGGCTCTCTTCTTGCTGCTGCTGTCACACCACTCACCTTGTCGACCTTGTCCAGCCAGTCTTTGTTGGCAGCCAGCTCGGCCATGAACGCCTGGTGCTTCTGCCACTTGGTGTGCAGGTTGCGGGCCTCGTCATAGGACACGTCCTGGGCTGTCAGCATCTTCTCGTCAATCCACAGCTTCAGCTGGACCGAGCACAGAGTAGGGGTGAGGGAGGGCAGAGCATATTTTAGAAGCAGTGAGGCACAGGGGGTGGAGGTGAGCTGGGAGAAGTGGTGTGTGTGAGGAGAAGCTGTGCATGGGTCCGCTTATGCAAGGGATCCCGCGATGGACGTATTCTAGGCTCAGAAAGCTGGGGCATGTTAGCAAAGGGATGGCTGGGGAATGTCGGAGGGGACATAGGGGAACAGAGAGCCTCACCTCGTGACAGTCTTGTAGGAAGTGCTGCTGCTCTCGGTTGTCCCGAAGACGGCCCAAAAGCTGCTGCACCACTTCCTGATTCTTCTTGTGTCTGTAATGACAGTCCCTCGTGAGGCCCTCGAACTTGCCGTCAAAGGGTTATGACCCTCTACCTAACCTAGAAGCTTCCGGTCCACTTGCTATGGGGCAATGCCTTCCGGGAGCGCTGCAAGACAAGCCGGGATTACTGATGTCCGGCCTCCAGCTAGGCCAGTGGGCTTCATCTCCCCTGGTGCGGGGGAGCAGAGCTTCCCAGCTCGTGGCTTAGTCCCTCTCTGACCACTAAGTTCTTCCTCCTCTACTTTTCGTCAGCCCCCCCCCCGCCATCTGTCTGCCTGTCTGCATTCTCCAGCTTCATCAGCGAAACAGGCCAGGCTGTTCTCGCTCACTTCCCCCCCGGGGCTCCCATTTACCCACCGTCTTCATCCTACCTCCTCTCGATGGAGTCGGCCTTCTCCTGGATCTTCTCCGCATGGATGTTGCCTGCAGACACCAGCTGGCGCCCAGCCTCCAGCAGCCCGCGTATCCGCTCTCCGTTGGCATCCATGGTGCTCATGAAATCTTCCAGGTTTTTTATGGCAGCATCAGCAGCTTGGAGCGTCCCTGGCATCTCCGTGTGGGACAACACGTACTCCTGTGTGGGAGGAGACGTACGCAGCTCACTTCTCAAAGGCACTTGTCGACCTTTTGGAAGGGACCTACCGAAAGGATGCGTCAGACGTGGAGGCCAACTGGGGAGGGGAGGGTGGATGGTCTGGCTCTAAAGACGGTGCGGGGGGTTCCTGATTAGGCCACAGGCTCGCAGAGTGACAAGGGAGCTAGGCAGGGGGACCTTAACAGCCCAAATCCTGCTCCAAATTATTTCTGGCCACCGATTTGATTTCACAGTTACACAAGTCAGGTTTTCTATTTCTTCTTAAGTCAGCTTTGGTAAGTTATAGTTACATTTTTTTTTTAATTGTTAAATCTTTTTTTTTTTTTTTAAGGTAAGCTGTACGCCCAATGTGGGCCTTGAACTCACGACCCTAAGATCAAGAGTCACACACTCTACTGACTGAGCCAGCCAGGCACCTACATTTTTTTTTTTTTACTCCTATATTTTTCTCGCATATTTTGTCTATCTTGGTTCCTCAATTACTCCACCCACTGCCATTTCCTCCTCATCTACCTCTCTTGTCCACATTTCCCTATCCCCGGTCCCCTCATCTTCCTGGGTGGGACTGTGTGTCCCTAGGCTCTCACCTGGCTGCTGAGCACACCCTCAGCCTGGCGAGCATCCCTCAGGAAGCCTTGGAAGCCATGGGCCTGGGCTAGGCGGCCTTGCCGGCTCTCCCACATGCGGCCCAGCTCCTCCCAGCCGGTGCCCAGGGCTTCCAGTCGCTGCCGTAGGAAGAGGCACTGCGGATCAGCCTGGTCCCGGGTCACCTCCTCACCCAGCGCCCGGAGCCGGCTGTATTCGCCGCGGGCCCGTTCCACCTCTCCCCGCAGGGCTGCATGTTGAGCCAGGAGGGCCTCTGCCTCAGGCAGGGTGGCTGGCCCTTCTTCAGAGGCCACTGAGGTCTGCGTGCGACCGAGCCACGCCTGGAAGTCATCTAAGCTGCGCAGGAAGTCCTGCAGCCGCCGCGCCTCACCCAGTGACTCTTCTCGGCGTCGCATGGTGGCCCTCAGGTCTTCCCAGCCAGCTTGGACTTCTCCAAGCCGGGCATTGATGGCAGGGGCTTGGGCGGGGTGGCCAGCGGCCAGGGCATTTGCCTCTCGAGTCAGTTCGCCCACCCGGGCGGCGATGGCCTCCAGGTCCCGCTCGGTGCCGGCCAGCTTCCGCTGCAGTGCCAGCACCCCGGCCAGGTCATTGCCCAGACCCTGGGTGGACTCGATGACCTTGGTCTTTTCTCTCATCCAGGCCTGGGTCTCTGTGCACTCTAAGTGGTAGTTCTGAATGCTCAGGGCTGACGTCAGAGCTGCCTTCTTGCCGTCGGCCAGGGTCCGAAACTGCTGCCACCTGAGAGCGGAGGGAGGGTCTGCTGTCTGGAGCTGCTCCGCTTCCCTGGGCTGTCCGGGTATATCTGGAAGCTTCTTCCCTGCCTCCCTCTCCTTTGGGATATTCCACCACCTGCTTCTGCTGTGTTAAAGAGGCTGCTCCTGGCTCATCCTCCCTTGACTTCTTGATTGCTCCCTGTCCAGGCACAAGCCTTTTTGGACTACCTTCACCCCTTTCATTTCTTTCCTCATTTCCCACCTCTGCCCCACAACATATTCCAGATGGCCTTCCTTCCTCCTTTTTAGCCTCTGTACCATGCCCTATAGGAAGGACCCCCTTCTGGCGGCCATCCCCATCTGCTGCACCCTTCTTGGTTCCCCTCCCCAAGCCCACCTGTGGTTGAGCTGCTTCTGGGTATCGACAATGCTGTCCCTGCTCGGGGGTTTGGCCTTCAGCAACTGCTCTGCAATGTCATTCACGGCAGTAATCCGGGCTGCGAGGGCGTTCATCTCAGGCTCCAGGGTCTCAAACCTGAGCAGGTGGAAGAGGGTGGAAGAGGTGGCCCCAGTCATGGAAGCGGTGATGCACCAGCCCACCTCCCCTAAATGCCCAGGAAAATGCCTCTCTGTCAACGTGCCGCTGATTTACAGGAGCCGCGGCAAATCTTAACCTGTGAGGTCTGCAGTATCTGTGCGTCGAGTGGGGAGCCCCAAGTCTACTGGCCCAGACCAGGAGAAAAACAATCATCTCTAGAGTGACTCAATAAGATGGTGGAAGTTAATCAACAGGAACAGTTGCAAAAGCAAACGGACACCTGGCCCAGCACCTCGTTCTTCATGAGAACCTCCCTATTCCTCCTGGGACTGACCCCTTAGCCGCCTACGTGGGTCCCATCCTACGACCGGGTGTTAAAAAACGAATTGATAACCAAAAATATTTGTTTGAGTGATAAGGATGTGAAGCATAACTTCTGTGGTATTCTCACAGTCTGCAAACGGTTTCTGTAAAGGGCCGGATAGCAAATATTTCAGGCTGTGTGGGCCATAAGGTCTCTGTCATGAGTATTTAGCTCTGCTGTTGCAGTGCAAAAACAGCTAGGGATGGAATGGAAGTGAATGAGCCTGGCTCCATTCCAATAAAGCTTTATTTAAAAAAAAAATAGGCAGCAGGCTGGATTTGGCCCCAGAATTATAGTATGCTGATCCCTATCGTACGATATCTTGAAAACTTAAAAAAAAAAAAATCTTTAAATACATTTCTAAAACCACCAGGAAATTTGACTATAGAATGAGTAATAGATGATATCAAGGAACTGCTCATTTTGTTCTATGTGGTAATGGTATGGTGGTTCTGTAAGAAAAATGTCCTTTCTGAATGATTTTAAGATGCATTATTCTGTAAATAAAGCCACTTGATGCGGTTAATCAGCATACCTGTCTAAAGGTTTGTAACATCAAAGCCTCAGCTATTTGAAGTCCACACATATAATTAAAAAATAATTTTCTATATTCGAGAATACTTCTTCCTATTTCTTAGAGGACACATCGTGGGGAACACAGAAGTGAAATGATAATCTGGGGATTTGCTAATTTTTAAAATGAAAAAAAAATCAAATATAACAAGACCCTGACAATTACTGAATTCGGGTGATGGGGATATAAGAGTTTGTGGTATGTTTTCTCCTTTTGAGGATGTTTGACATTTTTCATGGAAACAAAACCCAGACAACCATTAAGACTCGAAGAGTTGGGGGCACCTGGGTGGCTCAGTCGGTTAAGCGTCTGCCTCTGGCTCAGGTCATGATCCCAGAATCCTGGAATCAAGCCCCGCATCAGGCTCCCTGCTCAGTGGGGAGCCTGCTTCTCCTTCTGCCTTTGCAGCTTCCCCTGCTTGTGCTCTCCCTCTCTCCCCTCTCTCTCAAATAAATAAATAAGTAAATAAAATCTTAAAAAAAAAAAAAGACTCAAAGGCTCATAGCAAGAGCAGGCGGTTAGCGGGGGGCCCACCGCCCACACAGGCCGTCCCACTCACCAGCCCTCCTGCAGGGCGTCCGCAGGGGTCCTACCTTTGCTGCACGACCTCCAGGTCCTCCAGGCGCTCAGGCAGGGCCAGCCCATTGAGCCACTGCTCCTTCTCCTCCACCCACAGGCCGCAGGCCCCGGCCTCGCTGAGCATGGTGTAGAGCGCCAGGGCCGCTTCCAGGGCCCGCGCGCGTTCGCCTGCCCGGGCCTGCAGCTGCTCGTAGTGCCGCTCCAGGCTAGGCACCCTGCCCTGCACCTCTGGTGTGTGGCTCAGCGCAGGGGGCAGGGCAGCGGCCTGTTCCCTCAGGGCATCCAGGGCTGGCCGGTGGCTCCGGATCTCCTCCTCCAGGGCCCGATGCTGTCGGGCCAGGGCCTGCGTGGAGAACTCGTCGTGCCCCAGTTCGGGGCTGGACACCAGGCGCAGCGCGTCCACCAGCCAGGCCTCCATGTCGTTTGCGTCGGCCTGGAACTGGTAGAGGCTGGCGGCCTGGGCGAGCCGCTGGGCACGCTCCTCTGCCAGGGCCTCCAGCCGCTCCCACTGGGCCTGCAGCTCGGCGGTGCGGGCGGCGGCCTGGCCGGCCCCGGGGTGGCCCTCGGCGACTAACTGCTGGCCCTGTTCCAGCGTCAGCTTCAAGGGCCCCAGCCGGCCACTCATCTCGCCCCGCAGGGCCGTGTGTTTGTTGAGCAGGCGAAGGACACCAGTCAGGTCCCGGCCAGTTTCTGCTGAGGCCAGTAGGTGCTGCTGCTCCCGAACCCAGGCCTCGGCCTCACCCACCTCCCAGAGGAAACGCCAGAGGCGCCGGGACTCCTCTAGCCGGGCCCTCCGGGCAGCAGCTAACTTGCACAGCGCCTCGTAGCTCCGCTCCAGGGAGGCCACCCGCTCCGACACCAGCTGGGGGTCGCATGGTTTGTACTCTGAAAGGTCGGGGCAGAGGGTTGAGAGCTGTAGCCCAGCCACCCCGCTGCCCCCTACCAATCCCTGGTTCTGAATCTCCACCCCCTCCCTAGCTCCGTAACTGCCCATCAGCCCCTCATCCTTCCCGTCCTGGTTTTCTCAGTCTGGCTGTTCTCCTTCCGCCCTGCTCAGCTCTTTCCCAGGGTTCACCTTTGCCTGGGTCGCAGAAGCGCAGCGCCGAGGCGCTCACGGCCCGCACCCTTTCCGCCTGCACGGCGATGTCTGCTTCCACCAGCTCGTGCAGCTGCAGCAGGTCCTCCACTCCAGCCAGATGCTTGCCCAGGTCAGGAGACTGCAGTCGGCCCTGCTGGGACAGGCGGCGTGCCCGTGCCCATTCGGGGGCCCCCAGGTCCCCCCACCCCCCTGCCAGGCCTCTTTCAGGCCCACCGCACGCGGGGGCCAACTTCGCTCCCTTTCCCTGGATCCGCTGCACCTCGCAGCCTCCTTGGGTGGCTTCAGGGCTCACGCCCCGATGAGCACAGCCGCTCCTGTCTGTCGGCCCCCACTCACACACGCAGTGATACCCCAGTTCTGTGCCAGCACCCCGGCCATCTTGTACTCAACCCCCCTCCTGTGGAATGACTGACTTTCTTACAAATCTTGCTCCCAAAATCTCCGTTCCACTCACCTTCTCAGCCCCAGCATTATCGCCACTCTCCTGCGGTCACAGCTCAGCCCCCAGCACCCCAGCAACTCCAGGGTCTCTCCAGGCCCACCCTCACCCCCATCCCTTGCCTAGATGACTGCACAGCCTCTAACTGGCGCGTCGGCCCCCACTTGGGCTGTTCGTGGCCTTCCTTCACATTGTGGTCAAAGTGACCTTTGAAAACATGAAGGCAGAATCATCTCTCTCCTTTCCAAAACCTTCTGCTCACTCTCAGTCCTCCACGTTACTCTGAACAAGACCCAAACCCCTGAGCAGGCCTGGCAGGCCCTGGGGGAGGTGGCTGCTCCCACCCTTACCTCATCCAGGGCCCCTCCTGTGCTTGCAGTGCCCTGGCCCTCCTTCCTATGCTGAACACAGCACGCCTGTGCACGCCCAGGGCGGTCCCTTCTGCCTGCAACATTCCCCGCTCAGATCTCCCCGGGCCGGCTCCTCGTGTTAGTCTGTGTTTCCTCAGAGGCCTTCCTGGACCACTTCACCACTTGGCCCTGCTCAGTTTCCTTAAAGGCTCTATGTCCGCCTGCTATTTTGTGTCATGATAGGCCCATGGGTTTCCTCATCGGCCTCCTCCCACTAGAACGTGAGCCCAGCGAGGGCAGAGCCCTGTTTGCTCTGTGTACCGGCACCGGGGTCAGGGCCCCGCATGGAGACTTACTCCACCACTAAGATGTGCCAAGGGCTCGGACCCCCAGTCGCACGGCTACAGCCCCGCGCCCCTCGCCCCCTCGTCCCGCCGTTACCTTCATCTCTTCCATCCAGTCCATGAGGTAGAGCAGGTCCTGGAACACCTTCTGCAGCTCCAGGTTGAGCAGGAGCCGCTCCCGCCGCGCGGCCACCATCTGCCGCAGGAAGTCCCAGAGGCGTGCCACGTTGTGCTGCCGCGCGGCGATGCGCTTGATGTCATGGTAGCGCTCGGCGGCCAGCTCGGCGGCCACAGCATCCACAGCCTGCACCCGGCCGCTGTAGGCTACGATGTCCGTCTCGATGGCCTCGTGCTTCCGCACTGCCGCCTCGACGGCCGCCAGCTCCAGCCCAAAGTTGTCCTGGGGCAGAGGGCAGGCGAGGGGAAGTGGGGGAGCTCGGGCACCCCGTCTCTGCCCGCTCGCCCCTTCTGCTCTCCAGGGCGCTTCCGCCGCACGATGCCAACTCCACAAGGTGACTGTTTGCTCTCTATCCTGTCCCATCCTGTCTCCCTTTCTCCTGTTCAAGCCTCTGGCCCCTGGTTCTGGGGACTCTCGGTCTTCTCTGTGTGATGGATTCCTTGTTCCTTTAGCTCTCCACGTAACAGGCCTCCTCACCCACCACTCCCTCTCCCATTTCTCCTGCCCGGCCTGCACAGGCCAAGAGCCCCCCCGCTCTACCTGGGACACAAGGCGCTGGTTCTCGCTGAGCCAGGTCTCCCGCATGGCGGCTTTGCGGTCGAAGCGGGCGGCCAGCTGCTCCAGCTTCTCCTGGCGGATCAGCTCGGTGCGCAGGGCCAGCTCGCGCTCGTGCTCCGCTTTCTCCAGCCGCTCCCAAGCCTGCGAGGTGGGGGACAGGATTGGTGCTGAAGGACCAGGGCTCAGGAAGTGAGGGCGGGGAGGGGTCATTGGGACTGGGGGGCACGTGACGAGTCCCAGGGAAATTCGGTCTAGTGGGTCTGCGGGATATGGTCAGTTAGACACTTATGCATGGAAGCATGAGAAACGGACAGCATGAGTGCCGTGGAGCACGTCTGCTGACAGATGAGGACTGGAGGGGGAAGGGAACAATGAAAACCACTGGATTTGTTTGTGGTGGCAGGACTGTGGGTGAACCCTATTACTTATATCCATCTTACAATGTTGTCTGTGAAAAAATAAAACAAAAGTAGAGAGAGTGAATTGGGGGCATGCCAAGCAAGATAAAAGGACTGGGGTCTGATTTTATGATGTGCACTTGTATGGAGAGACAGAGGGAGGAGGAAGGGGAACAAGCGTTCCAGTCAGGGCAGTGGGGGCTGGTGTCGAGGACGGGACATCTGTGGGGCGGGGAGAAGGCTGTGCACCTTGTTGATGTCAGAGATGAGCCGGCCCTCGCGCGGCGTGTAGACCTTCTGATTGTTGGCCCGCAGCTTGCTCTGGATGGTGAAAAGCAGAACTTCCAAGTTCCCCTTCTCGGTGAACCTGAGGCAGGAGGATGGGTTGGGGTCAGAGTCAAAGGCCACACAGGCCCCGGGACTCTACGTTTCAAAACGAGGTGTCCTGTGGTGCTTTTCTTCTCATCAAAGCATACATGGTCTCAGTGCAAAAGCCAGAAAATATGGGCAAAGCAAAAAGAACGTAATTTTACACAGATGGGATTATATCAGAACCACGGCTGACGTTTGCTGAGGACTCACCCACCACGAGCCAGGCCCTGCTCACGTCTGGTTCTCACTGTTACCGCGTTCTCTTATCACCTTCATTTTCCAGATGCGAGAACAGAGGCACGGAGAGGCTGAATAAGCTGCCCAACGCTCACGACTGCTCGACCGCAGAGCCAGGATTTGAACTTAGGTACTTTGAATCTGAACACTTAGCCATTTGCTCCCTGCCGTCTACAAATCAGCAGCTCTGTAAACTGCTTCTTCGTTTCCGTTTCATGAATGTCTTTTCATGTCAGTAAGTGCATTTCTTCAACGTTATTTTCAGCGGCTCTCCCGTGACTTATTACTCTTTCACAAAGGTCAGGTGAGTGAACATCCTGGAAGCTCTATCTTTGTTCGGTGCCCAGAAGAGGGCTTTCTGGGACAAAGGGCACACCTCAAATCATTCTTGGAATGTGTAGGAACAGATGTTTTCTGGATTAGTATTAGTTTTGGAGCTGAAGCATATTAACTCCAAAGGAGCTCAATAATAGGCAGACAGAAGTTGTAGCATGTACTGCACAGAGCTGCCTACTGGCGATCCCACACTTGAAAAAAGTCCATTTCTAAGACAGGTAAACAGTCCGAACCTTTGCAGTGTGCACGGCACCAGCCACACTCCCGTGTGGCTGGTGATGACCTGCCCGTCAGATCCAATCTCCCCCATCCCTAAGCTGGGATTGGGTTCTGGGACACCTGGCCAGTAATCTTATCTGAGTGGATTGCGTGGACTCTACCTACCATAGTAAGCACTTCTGCAGCATAACCTTTTTTTTTTTTTTTTTTTTTTTTTTTTTAATGGTATCATTATTTTAAAAATTTATCTTGGAACTGCTTCTGGCACTTTGAACTGGGGGAAATGAGCCTTCACTGCATTTCTGTCTTCACTGCCAAATTACCCTCCTGCCAAATTTCCCTCCCAAAAGGCCACCCTAATTTAGGTTGCTTCTGCCATCAGCATGGCTCAGGGTCGGCATGCTGCAGCGGGGGCGGCCCAGGGGCACCTACTTGGGTGGCTTCTCCACGGTGCGGTAGGAATTGAAGGACTGTAGCTGGTTCTGGACCCCACTCAGGGAGTTGGCCAGCTGCCGGTCATTGAGGGTCACAATTGTTTGCTCAATCCACTGCAGCAGCTCCGAGGCCAGGGACTCATACTTTTCCACTAGGCGCTCGGCCTCCATGGCATGGTCCAGCACCTGCGAGACAGCAACAAGGGGGTCCAGCCCACGGGGTCTCTAGCCCGGCCCTGCAGCTCCCCTGTCTCTGCTTTCGGGGAGGGAGACCCCTAGGCCGGACCTCTGTTCTGACGCCCCATGGGTACCTTGCCAATTCTTTTGCCTTCCACGGCCAGGGCCTTCATCTTGGAGAAGTAGTGATAGTAAGTAGCCACGTAAGTGATGATTGATTTCTCGTCTGGTTGGTCCACATTCACATCTGAGAGAAAGGACCACTCAGCTCAGGCATTGATGTTTAGAGATTAGAAACCTGCCTCCCAGAAGAACACCTACAACTTGGATCGCTGACCCCAATCCCAAGGCCCCGCACCTCAGCCCTCAGAGACTGACATCCTGCCAGTTCCTCTTAGGGCAAAATGACAAATCAATCATTTGGACTAAGAGGACATGAAAAAGCTAAGTTTTTTCCCCCCTTCTACAAACAAGCAGAGGACAAAATGCAGAAGCCCAGGGAGGCTTTTACCCAGTGTTTCCAATGGAGACCAAAATTAGCTGTTGAGGGCAGGACAGGCAAGAAAAGAAACAGTATTTCCATTTGGGGATGAATCTTGTACTTAGGGGCTGGAAAGACGTCTAAGAAAACAGTGGATTCGGGATCAGCAAGATGGAAGATACAAACTAAGCTTCCGGAAGCTGGGCTGTTCAGAGGGATGGGCCCAGCGAGCATCCAGCAGTTCTCAGGGCCATCTCAGGGCCCGGTCATGGCTATTTCTGACCTCGATCCCAAAGTTCAGCTGTGAGTCCAAGGAGGTGAGTGTCCTTCAGACAAATCAGCTTCTACCACAAAGGCCAAGGCTGGGACTTGAAATGCCTGGGTTCTACGCCCACATTCGGTAGATTCTATCCTACCTATAGGGAGGACTATAGGGCTGGAAGCCCTTGTGACCCCCTCTGAAAGCCCACAGGCAAGAAGGACCCACTGAAATCAGGTTATAAAGTTACAGGAGACTTCGCGTTACTTAAACATTCTTTATCGTAACTGTGTCTCTCAAATGCCAGGAACCTGTGTTTGCCCGACTTCCCCCACTAGTTAGCTGATATGTGTCACTCTGGCCTGAGACGGGGCTATGGTGGGATGGAAAACCGGGAGAAAATAACCGAGACCCAAGTCTGCCCAGCGAGCTTAGGAAGGAGCGTTTCCAGCAGGGAAGCCGCGTGGCCTTCCTCTGCCTCCTTTTTCTGGCGGCACCAAGACTGCTCTCCCTGAGACATGGCTGAGGAAACAGGTCTGGAGTTTGGATCTCTGCTCCACCCACTGTATGACCTCGGGAAAGTCACTTAATCCTGTGGGAAGGTCCCCATCTTCTCTTCCATAAACTGAGGACAATCATGGTCCCGATTTCCAGGGGGTGTTGTCAGGATTGAGTTAATCAAAGCATGTCGAGTGCAGCGCCAGGTCCAAAATAAGAGCCCAGGGGCCGCTGCCAGTCTCATCAGCATTAAGATCAGAACCACAGGAGCCAGTCAGCAGGTCCCACTGACCGTAAGGCCAGAGCTGGGTAAGATCTCAGGGTCTTGCAGCTTAATTTAGAACTATAGAATTTTAGAGTAAGAATGGCCCTTAGAGACCACAGAGAACAATCTTCTCATTTTAGAGACGAGGAAAAGGAGCCACAGAAAGGCTAAGCGACCAGCTCTAAGTCACAGAGCTGCTCCTTGGTGGGGCTGGCAGAGAACCACATTCCAGGGCTCTTTCTGCCACAGGGCTGCCCCTCTTCCTACAGCTTTTTTTGGTGGGGATATAATTTTAATAAAATTCACCCTTTTACAGGAGACTTCACAAAGTACATTCACAAAGTTGGGCAGCCCTCACCACATCTATTCCAAAACATTTTCACCACCCACAAAGGAAACTCCATGCCCGTTAACAGTCATTCCCCCCAACTCCCCGCCCTCAGCCCCGGCACCCACTCATCTGTCTTCTGTCTCTACCCCACAGCATCTTCTTCACATCACTCTGCCCCACCTTCGGGATCCAGTAGCTTCGTGAGCCCCAGCTCCTTCTCTGCCAGATTGAAAGCGTTTTGAAGGTTGTAGTGTGCGTTACACTTCTTCAGAGACTCAAAATCCAGCAGATCCGGCCTACAAGGGGAGGGAATATAGAAGGTATCAAGGGCACATGAGCTCCTAAAGAGGAAAAGAAAAGCCACCCCTGTCTTTATCCCTGTCACCAACTCCATTTTGTCCCGAACCAGACATCCTAAACCCACACCCACGGCTCCCACCCCCCTGGCTCCCATCACCGGCCTCTGTGCAGCGTGGTGCCCCCACATCCCAGCTCTTCTCTGAGTGCTCACCCCTCCTAACTGCCATGTAGCCCATCTCATGGTTTGTCGAGGCGTGTGTGCACCCGGGGCCATGAGCCCACCCAGCAGCTCGGCGGGCTCGCCGACCCCGGCTCCTCACCTGTGCTTATGCACGATGGCATTGAAGGCCAGTCCATCCCTCCAGCTGGTGGTGAAGTTGTGCACGTTGACGTTGGGATACCTATAAACGGAGACCGGGAAGAACAGGGAGTAGGGCCTAGCCCCGGTCTGTGACTCAAGGATGGATCCCCAGCTTGTGGTTCCGGGAACCCATCCCTCCTTTACCGCACAGCCTCGGAGCATCCAACCCTCCAAGGCCACGGTCCCCAGGCAGCCTCACCCCGCGGTCTTCATCTGGCACCACAGCAGCAGCGCGTCCTTGGCCGACTTCTTCTCCTTGTTGTCTTCTGTTTCCACGCTGATGTCTTGGATCTACGGAAAGAAGGGAGGTCCTCACTCCCTGAACAGGGGCTCCTGGAGTCACTGGAGATTCTCAGCGATACACAGCAGGAAACTGCTCTGTAGACACCTATAAGAGGGGTGCCGGGACAGAGCCAGGGCACCTTTCCTCCTGGGCTAGTAACCACAAAACATTGGTTCAAAAGGATCTGAGGCAGCAGCATGGGGGGGTGGGGAAGTCAGAAGAGTGGAAGCTCCTCAGAGAGAAGGACGCTGGCTCCTCCAGGTGGGGAACTGCGAGTGGATGGGTGAGCATTGCCTGAGAGCTGGGTTTCCAGGGGGGCACTGACAGTGCTCTGCTCGGGGCTGGGAGGAGCAGAAGAGGTTATACCCGGGGAGTAAGGGGACAACCGGGAGAGCTGTGATGGTATGAGGACATTGGGCTGCTTATGCTCGGAGCAGAAGAAGCAGTAGGGTGACGTTTTAGGGAGGCAAGCAGAGTTTGAGGCAGAGGAGTGGACAGATGACCAGGCCCCATGTGCAGTTCTCAAACACTCAGGGGTGAAGGTCGGTCCAGTTTGTAAAATCTCCAGTCCCTTGTGGACCAACATGTGGTCCTACCACATGTGGCCAGTAAACAGACCAGGCCACAGGGAACCTGCCACAGAAGTTGGACAACACCCTCCCTGGTCTCTACCCTGTGTAAGGAGGAGAGTCTCCGGGTCGGGTGCCTGGGTACACAGCAACCGTAAACTGCTATAGGAGGTTCTAGACCCTCTGGGTTTTTATCAGTCATGCCATGGACCGGCCGTGCCTGTTCGCGGTATGGCACCGATGTGTGAGGCACACTCTGCAGGACACTGTGCCGGGGTACCTGGAACCGAAGGATGATGGTCCAGACCAGCCCAAGGGTCAGGCGGTGGTTTCCGTCCACGATGTCATGGGAGCCCATGTTTTCCAAGTGCACTTTCTGCTCCTTCAGAAACTGCAGCGCCTTGTCCACGTTCTCCAGGCAGTGGATCCGCATGCGGCCTTTTGTGGGCTTTGGCTGTTGAGGGATAGGTGACACAATGACATGGGACCATGGGCCGCCTCCTCCTCCTTCCATCTTAGCCTTCCCAGGGCCCTGCTCTGTACACCTTCCCTGTGGCCCCCCTCAGGAATACAGGCGCAGCCCTCAAGCCTGGGCCAAAGTTCATAGAGCCAAAGCCGAGGTTCCAGAGAAGGCTTGGGCAGATTAAGATTCCCAAGGGAATTAATTGCACCCAGAGTGGGTGGGGAAAGAAATGTTTTCAATGGGGCCACTGTTTCTGTTGCCGTGAAGCAATGCTCCTATTTAATCCAGGCAGCAGAGCCTCTCAAAGTGAACCCATCCTCTGAGCAGAGGGCAGCCAACTGCTTCCTGCCCTGTGCCGTCACTCTTCTCTCTAAGGGTGACTCCCAGCTTGTCCCCCGACCACTGTTTCTTGGGCTCCCTCCTCCCTCTGTGACCACGGCTCACCAGTGTCTCTCCCGAGAGCACCTCGAGGAGCCTCAGGAGGTTACGTCCATCCCGGAGGTCGCTGTACAGGTCTCCCACCCGGCATGTCACCCGAGCCAGGTGCGAGTTCACCCATTTGGTGAAGGTTTTCTTCTGCACGGCTTCTCGCTCATCTGTGGTGGCAACATGGGGTCATTTCTGTCCCTCAAGCATAGTGCGCCTGCTTCTAAACACCAGTTGATGGAGTTGAGGGGCTGGGGGGGGGGTGCTTGAGAACCTGGAAATGAAGTCTGGGAAGGAGGAGGGGAAGGAAGATGCCCAGGACAAAAATCCCGAACTTAAAAAGAGGGAATAAAGAAATTGGAATGAGCTCATAAGGTAAAAAAGAAAAATGAGCAAACAGGCTTTGAGAAGAAAGGATGAAAGAAATTAGAAGCAGTGAGATGTACGGGGAAGGGCTGGGGCCTGGGCTCAGGTCTGTGCTGTAACAGTGGAGAGACACTGTTACTTCATCAGAGCCTTGCTATCCTCATTGTAAAACGGGCATACTACTTGACTCTACTTCAATGCGTGCCTGTTGATGAAACGAGACAAGTACGTAAGCTGCCTGGCACACAATGGTGAGTGACTCCTTGATGAGTTACAGTTATCCAGGCATGAGCTAACCCGAAGGAAAGACCCAGAGCTGCTCAGGAGCAGCAGGAGGCGTGCCTATTCTCTCTGCTGACGTACAGGGCGTGGACTTAAATTACACCAGCAGCTCTTCCAAGTGGTCATTAGAAGGACACAACATTATAGAGGCTCTAAGCTTCCTGAGTCAGCTTGCTCTCCTGGGATAATTTAAAGAAAAGATGGGCTCCTCTACTTCTGGGGTGGGTTCATTCAACTGGCTACAATGGGATCCAGTCCCAGGACATCAAAACATTCCAATGCTAAGAAGGAGAACAATCCTGAAAGTTGGGAATAGGGAAAACACTGAGCGCGAGAAACGTAGAGGGGATAAAATAGGCAGAGTTAGGTGCGGATCTCAGAGAAGGTGAGGAAATGCCTTGCTGCCTGGTCCACAGGAGACGCTGCTGAGGAGCGCTTGCTTTTTAGATTCCAAGGAAAAATTAACATTTTAGACGTTATAAATGACAAAATGAGGGAAAAGGCCCAGACCATCAGAAGCTGCTCCAGCCACTCAGATTTCTGCCTGTTTTCCCCAGAGAAGCCCAGTGCGAGGACCCAATCCAGGAGAGGCTGGGGCCTGAAGAGTCACTTTTGTTTCCCTTCTCAGCACCAGCATCTCAGAAACCGAAAAGACTCATCCCTGAATTTCACATTCCTGTGCACCTCACCCATAAAACATAACGACACACCCACATCTATTCCTGTCTCTCTTACCTCCAACCCCTGTACTTAGGCCAACCTCGGGGCCCTAACAACTGCACCGGCAGGCCCCTGCTCTATGGGCCTCCTTTCAGGGTCTCCAGACCCTGCCTGAGCTGGGGATTGCCCAGAGCATTGGCCATTACTGAAGCCCTGAAGACTTCCCTGATGCCAGGAGCACTGGGGTGAGGCCATTTTGGCCCACAGGTAGAATAAGAGAGGAAGACGGAATCGGTGGCAGCTAGGAGAAAACTGGGCAAAGTAAAGGACCAGAGATAAAGTGTAACTTTACAAGGTGCCCACAACACCCACAGACACATCCCCCGCCCCAAACACAGTGGGTCCCAGAAATACACTGAAATATTGGTGCCAGGATGACCAGGCTCTGCACCTGAGCCTGTCTGCACCAACTCCCTTGGACATACTTCCTGGTTTCCACGCACACACTGCTCCTCGCACACATTTAGACACCCACTCAGAAACACAGGGCAATAGGAACAAGCCCTGGGTGGCACGGCCTCCGGGTGACCGCACTCTCTCCTCTAACAGCTATCGCAGCAGGTGCTTCCCCTCCAAACCCTGCGCGCCTCCGCGCCTCCCGGCGTGCTGACACGGGCGCTGCCACCACGCTGTCCCTTCTTCCAGGGGCCCCAAGCCTTTCCCGACTCTGCCAGCACCCATGTGTTTCCCTGGCCTCTTGTAATTATTCCGCGCGCTGGACACTGTCTCCCAACACAGACGGCCGAGTATGGCCGAGCACGGACCGCGTCCCGCTCCGCGTGCTCTGCTCCGATCCTCCGTCCCGGCGCCCATCTGCCCGGCCGCTCACCTTGAAGCTGTTTGAAGCGGCCTTCCAGCACACTGGCGTACTGAGCGGGGTTGATGAAGGCGGCTGGCGACAGCAGGAGGTCCCCCGGGCTCTGAGCCCCTTCCACGGCCTCATAGTAAAAGTCGCCTGCGCCGTTGAGGCCGGGCCCGTGCGCCCGGCTCACCCCGTTCCCATTCATGCCGCCCGCTGCCTCTCACGCGGCCCGGGGCCCGCCGGCCATGCCCTGCCCGCGCCCTGCGCGCCACGGGTCCGCTCCCCCCGGAGCCCTGGGTCCCGAGCGCCTGGGCTCCCGGCGGGGAGTCGGTTCAAAGGTGGGAACGTGTCGCGGAGCGGCGGGGAAACGGAGCGCCCGCCAGCAGAGCGCCTGAGCTCCGGGGCCAGTCGGCAGAGCACACCTGGCTAAGGCGAGAGGAGACCGAGGAGGCTCCCGACAAACAGGTCGGACCGTGCCGGGGGAAGGGCGGGAGGCGGAGCGCCTGCGGGGCGAGCCGGGAACTGCCTGCGCCTTGCAGACCCGCCCCTTGGGCCCCCAGCAGCTCAGCGTGGGCCCCCAAATCAAACGCCTGCTTCCCGAAGGTCTGCAAGTGTGACAAGGATGGCCCCTCTTGGGGTGACTGCGGGAGGTCCCCCCTTCAGGACCTGAGCTTTGATCCCCAGCTCCGAGGGCGGAGAAAGAGAAATCCTTTAAGAGGCGAAACCAGCTCAGTAGGTGCCAGGCACTCTGCTAGGCGGTTGCTTAAGTTCTCTTATCTGTGAAATCCGTGTTCGAATCTTCCCCACTTGTTTGTCACCACCTCCAGTTCCGGCCCCTTTCCTGCCACTAGGCTCACCAGGCCCTCCTCAGCCAGGCCATCCTGGGCCCCCAGTGCACCCCACTGCTGGGACATCTGCCAGATTCTCTTCCGGCCTCTCTCTGGGCTTCAGCTCATGCCCCTTACAGCCTACTCTTGCCTCTCTCCGGTCTTCATTCATGATTTACCTGGCACCTACTGAGCCAGGTGCAGCGCTAGGTTAAGCCCACACAGAGATGGCTCTTCAGCAGAGCCCAGTTTGGTGGTGGAGAAATGACAGCTCAAGGTGGCATGTGGCATGTGTGCACAGACATGGGGACAGTCCTGGGTGGCATGTGACATGTGCACAGACATCATGACAGTTCTAGGGGCAACATGCATCCAAAACCGGGCCACCAGCGAAACTTCTCCTCCAAGAGGTGACATTGTCCACAACCCACTATTCTGTCTGCTCTCATCCAGAGAAACACTGATCTGAGTATTCCACAAGCCAGCCTGAAGACTCAGTCAGAAGGGCAGAGAGGTCCAGGAGAAAGTACACGCCGAGGGGTTCCCAGAGCTAAGGCCACCACACAAGGCTCTTTGGATGCTGTGCTACCTGAGAAGAATTACCTGGAGAGCTTTTTAAAAATCCCATTCTGGGCCATATATGGGTCCAAAAATCCTAATTCAATGTGTCTAGGAGGGGTCTTGGGAACCTGTATTTGTAAAAATGTCCCTGGGTGATCCTGTAAGAAGTGCTGCCCGGTTTGGGAACCACCCCCTTCTTCCAGGAGGCCACCCACTCAAGCTGGGGGCCCTGCCTCGGATGGGGTAGTAGTGGTGGCATCTCCCACTGCACGGGGCTGGGAGGCCAGCAGGTGGGTGGACGAGTTGAGGGTGGGATGGAGGAGGGAAGCCAGACGGGGTGGGTGGCCTTAGGGTGTGTGGGTGACTCAGCCCCATGCCAGCCAGCCGCTGGTGGTGTCAGGTGGCAGCTGCACTCTTGTTGCCATGACAACTCCTCCCCGGAACGCAGGGAGGCCCGTCAGACGGGTTTGTGCTCAGAGGAGCTGAGGGAAGAGCCCAGGCCGTAGGGGAGGGCAGAGGCCGAGGTGGGTTGAGAGCAAACTTGGGAGAATGGGCGGCTGCAGAAACCAGCGGCGGGTGGAGGGAACCTGCTTCAGGGAACAGGTAGATGAAATAATGGGAGGAACAGGCGGCAGGTGGAAAGAACAGGTGGGGAGGGAGCGGGGAGGATAATGCACTGGGAGGGAGAACAGGTGTGAGAGGTGACAGAGAAAACCAAGGAAGACCCAACAAGGGGATGAAAGGGAAGGGAGAGATGGGTGGAGATGGCAGGACTAAATGCAAAAGAGTTAAGGACCATGACTCAGGGACAGAGGGGTACAGAGCTGAGTCCTGTGCTTGGGGGAAGGGAAGCTGGGGAACATTGTGGATTGTATGAAGTTTGTTCTTGGCGCTGCAGTTGGGGACCAGGGGCTTGATGGGGTAATCTGGATTAGCTGGCAGCTGAAAAGAAAATTGGGCTTCCCACGAAGTTGGAGGACTCTCCCTGACAAGCTTCTCTCCCCAGCCTCCTCAGCATCTCCCCTGGCCCTCCCCTGACCTCACCTGCCAGGGCCTTAATGCGAGACCTCTCAAAGAGGCGGGCTGAACTGCTGTCATTGTCCCAGTCAGAGTCAGGCAGGTCCCAGCGGTTGTTGATGTCGCTGTACTGGCCCTGGATCTCCAAGCTGTCGAAGTCTGTGGGTGACAGGGTGCTGCTCATGGTGGTAGGTGGCCTTCTGCTCCTGCAAGGGGGAACGTGGCTGGTGAGGGGCATCTCAGGACCACTGAGCCTACTACTCACCATGTCCTTCTCTCCTCTCGGCCTAGATCTGCTCCACTCTCCTCAGGGCCAAAGGCTGTGGTTGGTTTCTCTGTCAATGGAGATCAGTCCCTAGTGGGAGAGGGGAAGCCGTGGTGGAGAAGCAGAGAGACAGGAACCCAAGAGATGAATGTGGAGTGAGACAGGAAGGCAGGAGTGTCTCAGGGTGCTGTGGCAGAGAGGAAGGGCTCCAGGGAGGGACAATGGGCAAAGCTGGGGGCTGAAAATGGCAATGGCTGACAGCGGCTCGAGGCAGCAGTGCACAAACCAGGGTACCGCAGGAAGCAGACGAGGGACCCCATGGGCAATAATGAGTATAAACTGGAGTTCGTTTCCTGGTTCCACAAACTGCTCTGAGCTCCCACTCCACACAAGACGACCTCCTACACCCAGTAGGTGATTTGAGATGAAAAGACCCTAATCCTGCTCTCCAGCTGAGATGCATTTATGATACACCAGGAAGCCTGCGATGCATTCTTAGGTAAGTATAGACAAAGTGCCCAGGAGTTCAGAGGAGGACACTGTATGGTTCTCTCCCCCTTTGTTTCCTTTTGTTTGCTACAGGGAACACCTAATAGGTGCTGGATAAATGTCAGCTATGATATGTAGCCCTGCTATGTACATGCATCACTCATCACAGCCCCTATGGGGCAAGGGTTCGTTGTTATCCTCATTCATAGAGGAGGAAGCTGCCCCATGAAAGTTAAGTCATGGTTCAAAGTCATGCAGCTGGAAGGAGCAGAGCTGAGTTTTAAAGAAAGGTTCTTTTTTACTTTGGGGAACACGCTCTTAATTACAACATTTACGTGTTCCTTGAACATCCTAGAGCCCTTCAGAGCTCCTTGGGAGAGATTAGCATCCGTGGCTCCCTTCTAGGGCCCCGGCTAGGGAAATTAGAACCACATATGCTTGCCAGCACTACTCACAACTCTATGTTATGCAAACTCTGTCCTTCTCAAAACTAACAAATGAGCTTTAGATTAGCTGCTATGGATTAAAAAAAAAAACAAACCCTCTACTGTCCAATTTCTTCTGTAATTCAGCATTCAGCAGCCATTCAAGGGAATGGAGGGGGCTGGGTCTGCAACTTTATTAGGACCCCAATTCTGCATTTCTCATTTTCCTAGTACTTCTCAAGCACAAAGACATTTTAATCCGTAGCACTACTTCCTAGGGTGGAGGCTATGATCTTGGCAGTCTCTGGTTCTGGAAAGGTGGACAGGAGAACCTCGTGTATGGCTTGGGGAAAGAAGAGGGATGGGTGGTGAGTTGTGGGTGGGTAGGGAGGTGTGTTCCCCTGGGCACACAAAAGCAGAATTTGGCTTCTGTCATTAACTGGTTCCATGAAGCTGAACCTGAACCTGACCCACAGGAAGCCAGGATTGTCTGCCCCTCCCCTTTCTTTCAGAGAGAAATCAGGCACACAGATTTCCCTGGGAGTAGCATTAATGAGGTATGAGGGAGCTAAGGTCTAATGTTCCTAGATTGGGTTTTGCATTCCCTATAACAGGAAAGAGAGCTAAATTTCCACTAGCCTGGGACACCTTTTTCCTTTAAAATCCATCATTTCTCTTAATCCCCAACGGATTCTTCGAATTTGCTCTGTAAATATTTATGTAAAAATAAATTCTAGGGCAGAATTGAGTCACCCTGAGCAAAGAGTGCTGTGGGCAAGGTGTGACCTGAACTAGAGTCACCTAATACTGGCAGGCACTGAACAGGGAAGCAGCCCAAGCCCCAGGACTGGTACCAACTCCATTTTTCTCCGCCCTTCAGATCCAGGCTTCCTCGCCAGTGGCCATGCTCACGCTGAGCTCTGGGATTGACATTTCCTGCACTCACACTCTCTCTACATAGACGTCCCACAAAAACGCCTACATACAGTGCCCTCCAGTCTTCTGTTTCCATAACCCTTTTTCCTCTTATCAGGAGTCACAGGCCTACTAAAGCCAGCCCCAGGCCTATGGCCAATACACTGTTTAAAAATAACTGATTTTGGGGGTGCTTGCCTGGCTCAGTCGGAAGAGCATGTGACTCTTGATCTTGGGGTTGTGAGTTTGAGCCCCAAGTTGTGTATAGACATTACTTCAACAAATGAAACTAAAAGTAAACGAAAACAAAAGAACCCAACTGGTTTGGGATTCCTTTGGGTGGGCATGCAGTTCCCAGTTCTTTACAGACCCCACTATTCCCTTTTGTCTCCTTCCCAGCCATGTCACATATTTATGTCACCTGCTGGGACCCTGAAGGCCTCTGAGGTTTTCTAATTCTCCTTTATATCTTAGTACTCCACAAAGAGCAGACACTTAAAGAGGCAGACTCTCTGACTCTGTTTCCAAACCACTGTGTGTCCCTGGGGCCCCATAAACTGCACAAAACCTAAACATGTGTTACTCTGGCTTCCTTTTGGTGATCCAACCTGGTCCTCCCCTACTGGGACCCAGGCATGAAATCCAGACGTCTCAGTGAGGTCTGGCTGTTACAGCCTCTCCATGGAATCCTATAGTTTGGGGGGGGGGTGTGGGGGGAAAGTATGGAGTTGGAGTCTCCCCTCCTCCCAAATAAAAATTCAGCCACTTAAATGCTCCTTTGGCCCAATCAAATTTTGACACTCATGCTTTGTGTCCTGAGTTCCCAGGGATGCCATCATATAGATAAGGAACCAAGATGGCACGGGTGTCCTTAGATCACCGATCTCTGCAGGGCCATGTGTTGGGACTCCAAGGAGTTCCCATGGACTTGCAGGTGAATGGTGCTCTCTGGTGTTGTTCAGTGTCGTGGTCCTGAGGGCCTCTCAGTTTTGGTTTTCAAGCATTTGGGCTCTGCAGTCCCCTGGCCTTTCGGACCATACTCTGTGTTCTCTGTTCCTTGCTGCCATCTCTAGATTCCTATAGTTCTCTATGGAGTTTCTTTACATAGACCCTGCTCTGGGTTCTTTCACTGAGTATATCATTCCTCACCTATGATCTGGGTCTCCATACTCCATACAGACAGGGTCTGCCTGTCCAGCAGCCTCATGAAACCCTGTCTCCCTGTACGCCAGAGGATCCTCAACCTTATTCTCCCCATGGATTCCCAAACTCTGGCAATAGAACGGCACAGCAGCTAATCCAGATTACAGTTTCACCGGTGCCTTATTCTTAGCCACTGACCTCGAGGCCAGGCCCAAGTAGCTTACGTTGTTCACACAGAATAAAGCCAGCTCCCACCAGCTGCAAGCCTCGGGGTCCTGCTAGATTCTCCACCCGCTGCTGGATGCAGACTCTGTTCAGCCGTGGGCGGATCCTCAAGGGCAGCTGCCCCACTTCCCCTTTCCTCCCATCTTAGCTGGCATGCAGGCTAGAAATCCTATTCCCCCCCCCCCCCCCCCGCCCCGCTAGAGCCTCTCTTGTACCCTAATTCCTCCTCTGGCCACATCCTACTCCTGATTAATTCTTTACCTCCCTCAGAGAGAGTTGATGGTTCCCTCCTCTGCGCTCCCACAACACTTGGCAGAGCAGCTATTATAACCCCCATCACATTGTATTACACTTAGTTGTTTATGTGTCTCTCAGCTTGCTCCACTTTTAACCCATTGAGGACAAGGGCTGTGTCTTACTCATGTTTGTCTTTGCCAAGCCCAGTACAATAGGTATTCAGTAAAGAAATAGTGAATGACTGGACCATAATTCTTCTTTCTTGTTTCTTTTTTTGCCAGCAAATGAATGTCTTTCTTAGAGCTGGAGAAAAACGCAAGGAAAGAGTAAAAATGGGATTGGAGAAGACCCTCTGTTAGAGTACTCTCAGGGTTAAACTCTACAGTTCAGGATCAGGGATTCTCAAACTTGCATGAATTACAATGACCTGGAGGGCTATTAAAACACAGACCACTGGGCCCTGCACCCCCCCCCCGAAATTTGCATTTCTAACTTGTTCCCAGAGGATACTAAAGTACTGGTTTGGGGATGACACTTTGAGGGCACTGCTGTCCAAAGTGGTAGAATTGGTTAGAGGAGCTATGAGGACTGAAGAGACACAAAGTTTCGAAGTTTCAGGGGTGACTGTGACCGAGGTTAGCTTCTGGGTGGGTTCAGGCTCTATCCAATGCTAAACTCAAAATATAACTTCTTTGAGAAACCCCAAGACCCACAAACAGCCAGAAGCCTCTGGCGATGAGAGAGGAAATGAAGATGGAGTGGACGCTAGATCTAATGAGACAAACAGAGCTGATGCCCTCACACAGGCGAATCACAGATGTGGGGAAGAAGGACGATATGGCTGCAGATGCTATGGGGGGGGGTAGAATTGAACAAATGACAGCAGGATGAATAATAGATGAGAAAAAATGGGGACCTTGGCCAAGTAAAAATCTTATCTGACTGAAAGTACGAGTGGACCAGCAGAGACATAAAAGGAAAAAGGGATCACAAATAAACTCCCGGCTCCTAGGAGGGCAAAAGAAAGATACAGACTCAGGTCAATCAGAGACCCTTGTGGAGAAACAAAACCCTAACCCATTTCTCTCAAGTCTGTACTCCTGGTGAAATGCAGGGACTCTCCTCTTCCCTGCATGGAACTTAAGGACTGGGCTGAAGAGTGGCACTGTATTTTTGTTTGATCTTCTTTGGAGTCCACTCAGGGCAGAATTATTCAGACTAATTTTCACTCCCTCGCTATGCCCCTCCCCCAAGCCTGCAACGGCTGGGTTACATCAATTTCTCCAAGGGACAAATCTAAGATCCATATTAACTTTTTCCTCTCTAAACCTTTCCTCTTCTGAATTGGCCAAGAGGTTGGTCCAGCACCCGATGTCAAGGCACATATTTGGAACTCACTCTGGCCCTTTCACCTTCAAGGAAAACTGGTTTGTGGATACCCTGCCCATGCCTGCCTGAACCGACCGGCTCTCCAGCGCTGGAATTGTGGCAGCTCGAGGGAGAGGAGGAGGGCGGCTGAGAAACAACCCACGGAGACAACACGCAGCAGGTTAGGAAAGGGACAAGCCCGCCGCGCAGCCGTGCATGCAACGCCATGGGGTGAATGGGGTAAAGTCGTCCCGCGCCAGAGTGGACAGTAGATGCCCACCGTGGTGCTGGAGTTGGAACACCCCAGCGAGGAGGCCTTGCCCTGTAGTCCTGTGCAGGACGGACTCTAAGCCGGCTGGATGTCCCAGCCGCAGAAACACCTTACGCCGCTCCTTCCCCACCGCCCGAAGGGGCTTCATTCTCCCTCTGCCAGTGTGCTGGTCACCACATCCAGCTGCGTCCCCTCTCACACACACCGTGAGGAAGCATAAAGGAGAGATTGGAGCTAGCTACCAAAGAGGCGAGGAGGAGCCCCTTCGGCTCCAGAGGGAAGCCCCCAACAAGCTCCTGAGAGGGAGCCGGGTGCTCGCACACGCCGGGCACCGACGGCAGAGCGAGTCTGCAGCACCTGGATCAGCGCCGGCGCGTCGGCGGAGGAGCCGCCGCGACCGGAACAGCCAGCGCTGTCAGACACGCTCGGAGCACAGCCGACCCGATCCCTCAACGCGTTTGTCAGCCCCAACTCTTGCAAGACTCTTCTCTCCTCTCCGGAAAGGCCCGAGTTCCCCACGCCTCGATCCTCATCCCTGGTACCTGGCTGGCTGGCACATGACTCTCCATCCTGTCCCCGGGACCTGGCGAGAGCGAGGGCCAGGCGCCGCATCCTCCCTCCCGGGCTGCCCCGGCCGGCGCCGGCCCCGGCCCCGACCCCGACCCCGACCCCAACCCCGCCGCCCGCACGCGGCCGCACAAAGCGCGCCGCCCCGCCGCCGGGACAAAGCGGGCCCGGGTGGGAGGGTGCCGGCACCTACCTCGGTGCGGAGCGCCGGCCGGGCAGGCGGGAGTGCGGCGGGCGGGGGCGCACCGGTCGTCGCCGCGCCCGCAGCCCGGCCGCGATGGGCGGTTGCAGGCGGCGGCTGGTGGCCCGGCGGCGGCGGGGCGCACGGCGAGCAGCGGCAGGCGCTGTCACGGGGCGCGAGCGGCGCGGGGGGCGCGCGGGGCCGGCGGCGGCGGGGCGCGTGGCGGCGCGCGGGCGCGAGCGGCGGGACTGCGGCGCCGCGGAAGGAGGACAATAGCCTCCCCCTGCCGCAGGCCGCCGGCTCCCGCGGGAGGCCCGGGACCATCTGGAGCCGGCGGCCCCGCGGGGCTCGGGGCGGGGCCCGAATCACCCCCTCCCCGCCTGGCGCCATGGCAACCGCGGCCCCTCTTAGTTCTCGGCACAGCTCCCCGGCCCGGGGTCGCCGACCTTCCCCCGGGCGAACGCGGCGGCCGCTCTGTGGCCGGCTCCCGACCCCCGCCACCTTCCGCGTGGGTGCCCCCCATCATGCTGCCTTCCAGTCAACCCTGGGCCATCGGGTACCCCCCACAGCTTACGGGGCTCGGGCTCCGCAGCTTGAGGACCCCCACCTTTGTCCCTACTCCTCCTTTCCTCCGAATTCTGTATCCCTGAGACGCGCAATACTTCCTTTAATGGCACTCACCGCCCAGGTTTCCCAAAATTCAGCCTCTGTTTTCCTTTTCAAATTTTCCTCTTTGGTCACATCCAGTTCATCTCCCTTTAAGCAATTCTCTCATCCATCCTCTGTCTCGAGCATCCTTCCTCAGGCAGGTAGGCCGGCTCTCTTTCCCAAAGCGTCTCCATGGCGTACCGGTGGAGACTCGCCTGCTCGCAGATCAGATTCTCGGAAAAGCCATCACTGCAGCTTCTCTCTGCTCCTTCTCAGCTCCTCTCATTTATCAACCAGGAGAATTCCGGCCTACTCACTGTCTTAAAAGGGAGTGGGGGTGGGGATGGACATTTCTAGGCCTGGCACAGCTGGGTTTCTCCTTGGTTTAGTAGCATCTGAGTGGTCGAAGGTCTTAGGTCGTTAAGCAAAGTGAACTGCTATCTGCTTGAGAGAGAAAAGAATTATATTCAAATAATAATAAAGTTATAAAGTGCCAGCTGGGTATTCAAAGTGCATTATCCCATGTGACCCCCCCACCCCCACTCCAGCTCTAAGAGGTAGGTACTGTTCTCCCAGACTAGAAGACTAAGCTCAGAGATGAACTAGTAATAATAGATTAGGCTTTGTACAGAGCAATCAGAATTTAACCATTAGATTATTCTGTCCCTGAAGATGTGGGCCTGTTTCCACCCGGGGAAATGCCTGAGACCGCCAAATAAGGACAATGTGAACAATGGGCTTTGTGTGAATTATTGGGTTTAAGGTTTTATTTATGTATGGGTAATGGAATTGTAGGATTTTGCTGCTTCCTGAAAAGGTACACCTACCGAAACAAATTTGTAAGTGATTGAAGTACTTTCCAGTTGTGATTTTGGCAAGGTGAAATTATTTGTTTTAAACTTACTTGAAAACATTTTCAAGGGAAAAAAATTTAAAAAGCCCTGCTACCAATCCTATCTGGTTGTATCATCTCACCTACCTGGCCTTGGTTTTCCTAGTCTATAAAATGGGTTGGGAGGGGTATCAGGGAGTTGCACTGAAAGATGACCTTGAAGCTCTCTTCTAGCTCTGGTGGTCTGATCTCACCACGGAACCGGGACTTGATCTTCTGGGGTGTACCTCACCTGTAGCTACAATTCGGGCTATTTATTACTCAATTTTTAACAGTCACTCCTTCCGGCAATGGAATCAAAGAAGAGAGGGCATAAGCTGCAACTGTCCCCAAGGGTAGGAGTGAGTGTGTTCAGGGAGAAGGGGAGAATGAGGTGTGTTTTTGGTCATCAGAGACTTGGTCAGGGATGTTAAAGCTGCTGGAATGAGAATCAGCTGATCCGCCAAAGGAGCTAGAACACCCAACCAGCTGCTGCTGTACTTGTATGGGAACCAAGGGTCTCAACAGCAGCTATTGGATTGTGACCCAACTGGAAGACAAGGGTATTAGGTCTTATGGGCAGCATACTAATAAGATCTTTTATATAGTATTTCCCATTTTTCGCATTTCATAATCCTTTAAGAAGCTTTGTAGGGTAAACATTATCATTCTCGTTTTCTTGATGAGCAAACTGATGTTCAGACACCTAAGTAAACGCCCAAGTTCAGAGTTAGTTCATGGTGGAGACATCAGGTCTTCCAATTCCTAATATGTTCTTCCCTTCTGCTAGAGAAAGTATAGCAGAGCGGTTAAAGGTATCAGTTTTGGAGTCAGACTCTTAGGATTTAAAAAGTGGTTTTGCCACCTGCTTGCTGTTGACCTGGGGCAAGTTACTTAACCTCTCTGGGATTCAGTTTCCTTAAATGCAAAATGGTATCATAAGGTGGGGATCAGATGAGTTATTGCAGGTAAAGTCCTAGAACAGTGTCTGGCACATAGTAAGCCCTCAACCTGTGTCAGCCATTATTATTTTACCACAGTATCATTTTACCATACTATTTCCCAATTTGGGGAGGAAGCATGCTCGATAAAGAGAACACTGAGATTGCTGGTTTCAGCTGCTTTGGAGACTTGTTATTTTGCTCTGTAGTCTATCCGTGTAGTCAACGATGAAGAAAAAAATGTCCTTTTTACGTGAGTTGCCAAAGTGAATGGAATGAAATCCATTAAGTACGCTGAGCTTCTGGAGAATCCAGATTTGCTACTTATGTTACCAAGATTCGTGGAAAGGTCTTGGTAGCACTTCCTGCCACCAAACCTACCGATCTAGCCGGATGTTCAACTCTCTTTCCTGTACCATGGAAGAGGTGTCTCTCTGGAGACTGATTCTTCTGGCTTCTGCACAAAGTGCCATCCCCTCCAGCAGTCTCATGGCTCCCAGTCATTCTGGTGAGTTTCCTCTCTTCTGGCTCCTTCCCATCAGCATTTGAGCATGCTCAAACATCGGCCAGCTTAAAAAACAAGCAAGAGACCATTATCCTCCTCCATGTCTTGCCCTTACTCTTTGTGATCATGAACTTCTTGAGTGATTTGAACTCATTGGCTCCACTACCTTGCCTCCCCTTTAACCAAACGTTCATTTAAAAACTATTTGGTCTAGGGGCGCCTGGATGGTGCAGTCAGTGGAGGGCCCAACTCTTGGTTTTGGCTCAGGTCATGATTTCTGGGACCTAGGATAGAGCCCCATTTCAGGCTCTGCACTCCACAGAGTCTGCTTGAGATTCTTTCTCTCCCTATCCCTCTGCCCCTTCTGTGTGTGCACACGCTTTCTTAAATAAATAAATAAATAAATAAATAAATCTTAAAAAACAAAAAACAAACAAAAACTGCCTGGTTTATGTGTCAGGCACTGTGCTGGGATTTGGGGATCTAATGATGAGTAACACGGACAGTCTCTATCTTCTTGGAGTTTATATTCTGGTAGGGTTGACAGACATTAATAAAATAACCCCTTAGATATATAATCACAAAGTATAATGAATGAAAGTTTGAGGATGCTAGGTGAGAATCTAACAGTCATAATCTGGTTGGGGGTTGTCAAGGGAGACCTCCCTCAGATCATTTGAGCTGAGATCTGAAATATGAGAAGTGTTAACTAGTCTGAGAATGGGGGATAACAGTAGTGGTAACTAACACTAATTGGGGACTATATTTTTAACACTTTACACATATTGTTTCATTTCATTTTTGTAAAAACTCTGACAGGTAAGTATTAGCCTCATGTCACAGAAGAAAAAACGGAGGCATAGAGAGATGAAATGTCTTGCCCAGGGTCATTTAACCAGGCTGGGGTAGAGCTGGGATTTTTAACCCAGATGTCTGACACTTGAACCATGTTCTTAGCTACAGAGACACAGAGCGTGTGGATACCAGGCCTGAAGCAGCAGGACTCATGGTGCATGTAGTAAATGGAGAGAAGGGCAGAGGGCAAGAGGGAATGTGTGGTAAATTCTGGCTGGGAAAATCGGCAAGGGCTAGATCATGCAGGGCTTTCCAGGTCATTTAAAGAATTTTGGTTTTCACCTTTGGAGCCCTGGGAAACTACTGAAGGATTTGAAGCAAAGAAGTGAAGTGATCAACTATGTATTTTAAAAAGGTGACTCCAGCTGCTGTGTGGGGAACGGAGGAGTGTGCCCACTGACATGAGAAACCAGTGAGGAGGCTACCACTGTGGTTTAGATGAGAGAGAAAATGGTAGCTTGAATGTGAATGTTGGCAGTGGAAATAGAGGAACACATAGGTAGAAAAAATTGACCAGATGTGATGATGGCTTAGATACAGGGTGGGGAAAGGGTGGTCATGAATGGATCGTGCAGCTGGAAGACTGGAGGGATCATTTGCTGAGAAGACCAGGTTTGGGTGGGGAGAGTGTAGTAGGTGTTGGAACCTGCTGGGTCTGAGATACCTTTAAACCAATCAAGTGGACATTCTGAGTGGTCAATTGTATCTGGGTGTGCAGCTCAAAGTGGAGACCTGGACTTACGATACGCATCTGGAAGACATCAGTGCAGAGCCAGATGGTGAGTGAAGGAGACGGATGAGCACTGATGCAATTGATTTAGTCCAATGCAATATAACTTCTATGCTTCTGCAGCTGCTTTCAACAAAGTCATCATTAATCCTCTTGCTAAATCCAGTGTTAATTTCCAATTACTGTTCCTCTTGGAAATGGTTGACTTTAATTATGCCTGCTTCTTGAAATTTTCTGCCTTTGGCTTAGGGTTGCCACACTCCTGGTTTTCCTTCAATCCCTGTGGTCCCTCCTTTGTTCCTTTTGTGAGTTCCTTTCTGCTTGTCACTTAATTGTGTTGTTGCCATTGATGGTGGTGGTTCGTTCTAGGCCCTTTCCTCATTTTGTGCATTCTTCCTGGGCCCCCTTATCCACCATTCTGCAGCCAGAGCATCTTTTTAATACAACACTCTGATACATCTCCTCTGCTGAAACCCCTTCAGTGGCTCCCCAGTGCCTTTGGGATAAAGTCCAGAGTTCTTAACAGAGTTGACACACGCTGCTTACCTTGCCAGCCTCGTTGCTCACCACTCCCCATTTGACACTCTATGTCCTAGGCATAAGCAATTTGTTGGACTTTTTCAAATGTTTGTGGGATTTTGAACATGGTATTCCCTTTAGAAACTCTTCCTTTTCCATTCACTAGGATTTACTCATCTGTTAGGTCTAAATTTAGGTGTCACTTCTGGACTCCAAGTCTGGGACAGGGGCCTTCTGACAGTACTCCATGAGACTGGCACTGCCCATTGTGTTCCCTCTTAGATCATGAACTCTGTAAGAGAAGGGAGCATATCCATTTCTCAATTGTGTCCCCAGTAAAGCAGACATATAGATATCTGTGCAATATATTAATGAATGACATAAAAGACTTTGGGAGAGAAGGGATTCCCTCTTGTAAAAAGATAAAACTAGATGTTTTCACATCAAACAATGCGTTTTCTGTTTCTTTTATCCTGAATCTATCCCCCATCATTAAGCAGCAGCAAGTGCTTTCTAAATGCAGTATCCTCTGCACAGGGATGATACAGAAAGATCAGGGTCAAAATCTTGGGCTTTTGAATTTTTTTTTTAATATATTTTTTAAAGATCTTATTTATTTACTTGACAGAGACAGCCAGCGAGAGAGGGAACACAAGCAGGGGGAGTGGGAGAGGAAGAAGCAGGCTCCCAGCAGAGGAGCCTGATGTGGGACTTGATCCCAGAACGCTGGGATCACACCCTGAGCCAAAGGCAGACACTTAACGACTGCGCCACCCAGGTGCCCCTGGGATTTTGAATTCTTAACTAGACCTTGGGATTTTGAATTCTTAACTAGACCTTTTAAAATCAATTGCAGAGGAAATGTTCTTTTTTTTTTCCTCCAAGTTTTTATTTAAATTCCAGTTAGTTAACACATAGTGTAATATCCGTTTCAGGTGTAGAATTTAGTGATTTAACACTTCCATACAACGCCCAGTGCCCATCACAAGTTAATCCCCATCACTCATTTAACCCCCGCCCACCTCTCCACCAGTAACCATCAGTTTGTTCTCCAGCTAAGAATCTGTTTCTTGGTTTGCCTCTCTTTTATTTCCCCCTACGTTCATTTGTTTTATTTCTTAAATTCCACCTATGAGTGAAATCATTTCCGTAATTTGGCTATAGTAGATAATGCTGCTATAAATATTGGAGTACCTGTATCCCTTTGAATCAGTATTTTTGCATCCTTTGGGTAAATACCTCGTAGTGCAAATGTTGGATCGTAGGTAGTTCTATTTTCAACTTTTTGAGGAATCTGCATACTGTTCCCCTTTCTCCTCATCCTCGCCAACACCTGTTGTTTTCTGTGTTGCAGAGATGTTCTTGAAAGCTCCAGTTTAAATTGTTCTTGAAAGGGATTTTTTAAAAAAGATTTCATTTATTTGAGAGACAGAGGAGAGTGTGCAGAAGCATGGGGGGGGGGGCAGAGGGAGAGGGCAAAGCAGGCTCCCTGTTGAGCAGGGAGTCCAATGTGGGCCTCAATCCCAGAGCCCTGGGATCATGACCTGAGCTGAACGCAGATGCTTAACTGAGTGAGGCACCCAGATGCCCCTAGAGGGATTTTTTTTTCCTTCAGAAGTTTCTCTTTAAATATCAAGGGATAGAACCTGATAAACCTAAAGCTTAGAATTTATGCCATTAACTGGTGAAATGGGAAGGACATGTGAGTTTCCCCTCCACACAGAAATATAATCCTTTTTGAGCCTGCAGCAGAATTGGAAAAGATTCGAAAAAAAAGGGAAAGAGAGTTTAGACGCACCTTTGGGGTCTGTTTTCTGTGCTCATCACAAACAAGGGTAGACAGAAGAGGCTTATGCTCCATTCCATTAACTGAAAAAGACAAAGCATTTCAAAGTACCCCATGCTAACAAGGGGCAGCTGCCACAGAGTAGAAGTGGCATTGTCACCTGTGTAGGTCAAGCAGGTCTGAGATAAATTGCATTTCCTCACTACCCGCAGCCTTTTCACTCCCTAAACCTGAGTCTACTTGGCTCCTTGACATTTGGGGGAAATTTGAAAAGTTCCTTGGTGTCCAGCCCCTGAGAGGGGTGTGAGGGTGATCTGAGAGCCAGGTGCCTGTGGGGATTGCTCTGGAGTGGGGCACGAACCCTCCAGTTGAGGCTGAGGGCTGCATGACCCAAGCCAGGGGCCAGATGGAGACTCAGTAGTACCAGGAAGAGTTGCGATGGGAGCCACTGAGCTCCTCATGAGGCAGTCATTGTACCTTTCTAATCCACCCACCAGGGAATGCTGTAGCAGGTGCAGTGGCAATGGAGTCCAATGGCCGAGATCAAGTGAGGCAAGGGAAACAGAAGATGGCACTTGACCTTGGTGCCCTTCCCTGATGTTGCAATGATATGTGAACTCCCAAGTAGAATACTATGGGAAGAAGGAAAGAGAATCCTAAGAGACCGAGTTTAAAACTTGGAAAGATTGAGTTGTCTGGAATTGGCAAAATTCATTATTTTTCTGCCATTAGTAGAAATGGGGGTGGAAGAGCTAGGTTAAGAAATACAGAAAATTGGGCTACTGGGTGGCTCAGTCAGTTAAACACCTGCTTTCAGCTCAGGTCATGATCCCAGCGTTCTGGGATCAAGTCCTGAATCAGGCTCCCTGCTCAGCGGGGAGTCTGCTTCTCCTCTATTCTTCCCCCTTGCTTGTGATCTCTCTCTAATAAATAAAATCTTAAAAAAAAGAAGAAATATGGAAAATTGCATATGTCCTCACCTGGGTCTATGACTCGAGGTTATACACAAGCCCGGTGTACAAAGTAAAGGTCAGAAAGGTGGACTTGTAAAGGAGAGTTCTGGTGCTTTACAAGGACAGACCTAATTTCTTGATGACTGTGGACCAGGAGGCTTGTGTAACACCAGCTGGGAACAAGATTTGCAAAGAATCATCATATATTTGAAAGCAAAAGTCTGCAGATGAGCCAAGATAAAGTCTCACGTCAAACGGGGCATTCTGATGCTGGGGTGGGTGGAGGAGGGACACAGAGGACAGAAAGATGCCGCCTGGAGCTCCCTTATATAGCGTAGAAAAGTCTGAGGTTCTAGGAGCCTTGAGAGGCGTGTTCTGAGCTGAGCAATGTTATGTGTGCATGCTGTTGGTGACTAAACCGGAGACGCTGGAACTGATTTGAGGACATAGAAGTATTACATCCATTTGTCTTTGTCCAGTTTGAATTCAAAAAAGCACTTTATTTATGGATCATCCCTCCCCAACTATTTTTAACTCGCAACCCTAAACACCATTAAAAACCGGACCTAAAAACACATTTGAATGATTTCAACCCGAGTAGGAGCACACTGGGATCAACCATGATGCCGCTACTTTTGATTTCACCTGTCAATAATGAACCACTTCTTTCTCCCAAGAAGCTTCTGCCACAAAGCCCTGAGAATACACAAATCCTTTGAAAAAGTGTCTGATCACACCCATTCGCCTGAAATAAATTTTGGCAGCATCTGCTTCATTCTAACAGCTGAAGGGAAGTCTTTGGAGTTCCTTGATCAAATTGCACTGAGAAATGTGAGTTGTGTGGGAAACCTACAAAGAGTAGATTTTTGGGTGCCAGAACCCAAAATGAGTAGATTTAGTGTACATCTTTGAAGCTGTAAACATTTTAGGTCAGTTTTCTGTATTGTAGCCTAATTTACTTGTGCAATAAACAGCTAGGTAGGTACACAGCTAAGTAGCCAGTCATTTCAATTATTATTGGCATCCGAAACTTCCTGGTGGTTAAGACACAAGACTCTGGAGTCTTCTGGCCTTGTTGGAATCTGGGACCATCATTTTCTAATTCTGTGACCTTGGATAAGTTATGTAACTTCTCTAAGTCTCGGTTTCCTTATCTGTAAATAGGGGAAAATTTTAAAGGAGTTGTGGTGAGAAATTAACTAATGCATGTCAGGTGCAGATTAGCACTCAACAAATTTTAGCTATCGCTATTATCATTATTTTACTTGTTTTGTATACAGGCAAATCTTGCCTTAAGTAAAATATAACGTATGAAAATCTAGATTTGCATAAAAGTTTAATGGGGGAGATCTCTGCATTACAACAAAATTCTTCAGTCTATGAAAGAACAGATAACAGGGTTTCTTTTAGATAGTCAGCTTCTCAGCGTGTCTAAAACAATTTGATTCACACACAACTAGGTTTTCACAATGCATTAGGACCCTAGCTAGTGTACAAAGCACAGGACATCTGTAATACAATCATTCAGGCCAGGTCTGAACCACTGTGACAAGTTAACAATAACAATCCTGCGTATTCCCCTCTGCCCTCTATAAAGGGATTAGATGACTTCTCTGTGGTTTCAAAGAGCAGAGCTGGGACCAATGGGTGGAAGATCCAGTGGGGGAGTTTCAGCTCAATATAATGAAAAACTCCCTACCAAACCACTGCTGTCCAAAACTGGAATGGGTCGCCTCTGAGGCGGCAAATTTCCCAACATGAGATATTCAAGTAAAAGTGAGATATCAACTTGTCAGGACTGTTGGAATGACTATTACATAAAATAGGGAGGTGAATTAGGGCAGTGTTTCACAACCCGAAGCACACAAAATACATTGTGCAAACTAGATCAGTTCTCTACCTTGGATACCAGGAAGGCGTTGAGGAAGGAGGTAGAGAGAGGCTGTCAAGAGGAGGGTTGGGGATAAAGGAAATGAATTGGAAAAAAAAAATTGATCCTCAGGTTGGGAAATACTAGATTAAATGACGTCTAAGATTTCCTCTAATTTAAAGATTCTAGGGGCACCTGGCTGGCTCAGTTGGTAGAGCACGCAACTCTTGATCTCGGGGTTGTAAGTTCAGAGCCCCACATTGGGTGGAGACATTACTTAAAAATAAAAATAAAAAAACCAACTTAAAAAAATAAAGATTCTAAGACTCTCAAATTGTTTCACAGATGTTATTTTAACTATATTCCTGGGATAATTTTCCTATTTTAGTTGAGGAACACTGGAACATAACACCGAAAGTGAGTGGTAAAATAGGAAAAGAATTTAGACATGCTCACCCTTTTAGACTTTTGATCCCACAGCCTCTTTTCAGCTGGTGAGAAGGGAAGTTGAAGAAAGAGAAGATAATAGTGGCCTTAAAGCTAGAATGGATGAAATCAAGTCAAATTCAGAGATCAGGAGAAAATCAGCCCCACCACGGCTCCCTATTACTAGCTTTAAAGACTCCACACACTGGCATGCCTGGTAAAGTCCTTAGAGTACCGTAATCAGACAAAGACGGAACCAAGACTAAACATGTGGAGCCAGTTTCCTCTTGAATGTGGCTTCTAGAAGAATCTTTTTCCCAGTTAGCCTACCTGTCTTTCAAATAAAGTTGATCATCTGGCTTTTGGATCGATGGATTCACTCAGCCATATGCGACCAGATTACACTGCTGTTTCCATTCCTAAGGCTTCTATGCTACAAAGAACACCTCCCATCCAGGACATCACCTAGCGGGACAAATCCAACCCTGCCTAGAGAGAAAGTTAAAAGCCAGTTAGAGAGCAGAACAAGCTCTGTGATATAGATTTTATTGGTTATCAAGGAAGAGTAGAAATTAGTCATTAACAGGGAAGGAATGAAATCTCCCGGGCTGGCCCAGGAACCTATTACTGATGGATGAGAAATCAGACTCTGCATATAGGGAGAGTGTTAGCCAGGAAAACCAGGAAGCTGTCTGGTATCACAGTCAGTCATTCTAAGAAGTAGAGGAAGAAAACAGGGAAAAAGGGTGAAGAAAATAATACTCTAGCTATACAAACTCTAGTATTGTCTTGGGGGAGAGTCGTTCCTTTGCCCATAAGTCTTAGGATGAGGAAGGACAAATGGTGTAGTCCAAGAATTGGCACAAAAGTCAGCACCACTATGGCCACCAGTGCCCCCACAACCTAACATACCTCTGTGGGAACATCGCTGTCTGACCCCGGGTAGGAAAGCAGAGGGAGGTGAGGAGAGAAGCTGCCCCAGATTCTGTGCTCCAGGTGGAGGAGGCCTCAAGAAGGTGAAGGGATGAGCTAATCTGAGCTTCCTGGCCCCATTTCCAAGGATGTGATTAGTGGAGAGGCACCTGGGACCTGCTCCATTTCAGGAAACCCGGTTATGGGAACTGGTGGGGGACAGACTTGGCTCAGGACCCGAGAGATGCAGTTAACCCTTTCTTATTGTGTGTATGGGAAACAGCCTTTTAAAATAGTTTCCCAGGGGGAAAGAAACTTCTCAAATGGATTTAGTTTTGCATCAGCCTCATAAGGGGTCCACAGGGATATTTTCCACTTAAGTTCCCATGGTCAATCTCTTCAGGGCCTTTGAATGCTCTAGGGGCAGCCTGAGAGCAAGGCAGACCTAAGAGGTGTCTAGGAATGATATACACAGAGAGGGCACATTCAAAAGGGAAAGGCAGCTCAGCAATTCCTAAAATGTCACTGTTCACCTGGTAGTATTTCTTAGGATGCTCTTGGTTCCACTTAAATCCTTGGGTTTGGGTCAGAATCAACCTGGGGCTCTTTAGACGGGGTCTCTTCTATCCAGAAAGGGGATTTCTTCTCAGAATAAACAGGATGTTCAAAGCAGACATGCAACACTATTCTAAATACTGAGGTGGGTGCAGGAATGCAAGCGGAATTAATATACCACTAAGTCTAAGGACTGGGGATAACTGGCCCCCTGAAGACACTGATAATAAGACCCTGAATACAAGGGCTGAAAATGTCCAGAGCAGCATCCAAAAGCTCCTTGGCTGACCTGGCTGACTAAGGTGACTTTAACCTTGGGCAGGTCACTTAATTTCTTTGGACCTCAAATTTCATCTACTGAAGATAATTGATAACCTCTACAGTCCCTTCTGGCTCTGACATTCTATTGCTCTGAGGATGGGGTCTGAGTAAGAACAATTTTAAAAATGTGGGGTTCAATAGTATATTAGTTACTAGAACCCAAGCAGGATGGGTTAGGGAAGGGTTGGGAGCTGTGGCTCATTCAAACCTTAGTTTGTGGGAGAGAAGGGCATCTGAATTCATTGGGTCCTTAGTTTTTGAATGGGGGGGACTGGCTTTTCATGGCAACGTTACTGTTCCCATACTACAGAACTCTGAGACAAGCAATCACATCCAGGTGGGAGATGCACTGGGTAGCTGTAGGGGAGTGGAAAGAGGTGTTAAGAGATGTTGTTTGTTTCAGATTCTGGCCCTGCCATGTACAGCTCACTGTCATACAACCTCTTAATGGAACCTCATCTTCATTTTTTATAAAACAATGATAACACCTTCCATACAAAGTTGGGAGGATTACTTAAGACAAATAAGAAAAAGTGAAGACCACTTAGCACACAGTAGAAGCCCACCAAATGTCAAGCCTGCATCAAACCTTGCCTAAAGGGGGCACCTGGCTGGCATCGTCAGTTGAGCACGGGACTCTTGATCTCAGGGTTATGAGTTCAAGCCTCATGTTGGGTGTGGAGCCTACCTTAAAACAAAAACAAACAAACAAACAAAAAACAAGCTTGCCTAACTGCAAGGGTTTATAGGATGATAGTCCTGATGGCAGGCCCTCTTATCAAAGGCTCCCTTCCTCACTTCTGTCTACACCTAGTATGGAAGGTGGCTGTGTCTTTGGCCTCCTCTGACTCTAGGATGGTGCTGGGTGTTCCACTGCATGTTCATCCCTGACGCTCACTCCAAGGCCAAGGGCTGGAAGCCAGGACAACCAACTAATCTGAAGTACCTCTACATTGGCAACTGTTCCTCTGCCCTTCATTCCCAATGCCACTCTCAAGGTGGGGCATTTCCTGCTGAACCAGAACTCTCTATGGGAAATACATTGAAGAGCCATCCTCAGCGCCTTGGTTCCTCACCCACGGATAATGAGTATAGTAAAGATAATAAGTATCTCATAGGATACTTGTGAGAGTGAAAAAACTTGTGTAAAGAGCCAGGGGTGTCAGACAACATGCAGTCATTCAATAAATGTGAGCTCCCCTCTCCTTGGCAACTCCTTTGCCTAAAGGAGCACTGGAGAGAGAGAAGAGGCAGGCTCCAATGATTCCCCGAATGCCAGCTCTCTTATCAAGTCTGAGATGGTTTTATGATGAATTTTCCAGAAATAAAAGTCTCCTTTCTCCAGTAGGCCTACCTGTGAGCAAGTGAGATGGAGAGGGTGGTCAACGGGTGCCCAGCATGGACTGGCCAAGGCTATGATTCAGGTCTCAGCAGACATGTTCTTTGGAGTAGCACCAAGGCTGTACACTGGATGGGTACTCTGCCAGCTCCCCCATCTGTTCTGTCCAAGCCTGGCTTCTTGGAGCTGGGGTGGAAGAATTTCCCCTGAAGGAAAGCAGCCAACACCCTGTCCCACCCTTCTCCTTGGGCAACTCTTTGCCACACAGGAATCTCTCTCACCTGTTTTCTTTCAGCTGCCTGAGGAACCAGCTGCCAGGTTATCAGTTTGGGCTCAAGCCTCCGCTCGCCTCGTCGGTCCCTCCCTCAACCTGCCCGGAGTCCAGCGGCCGGTCTGGACTAATACCTTCCTTCCAGCTGGGAGCACTCTCTGAAAACCCCAGAGCGTGTCCTGTCTGCTGGAGCCCCGGAAAGCCACCTCCTGCCGTTGGCATATTTAGAGCAGAGCCAAACGTGGGGGCGGGACCTAGTCCCTGGCTGGGGCGCTTCCAGGTCCTGCCTAGGGCTGGCCAGGCACCTTGAGATTAGGCTGGGGACATGCTTGGGGCAGGTTGCCAGATAAAATACAGGACGCCCAGTTTTGAATTTCAGATGAGCGAATAATTTTTAAGTATACGTATGTCCCAAATATTTCATGGGATATATGTATAATTTTTTTTTAAAATCTGAAATTCAATTTTAACTGGTCCGTCCTGTATTTTTATTTGCTAAATCTGGGAACCAGAGGTTGGCCTAGGGCACTTGGGGTAGCCCCCGCAGGAGGTGAGACCGCTTGGGAGCCAAGAACCCGCTTGGGGATCCCGCACCGGGCCCCAGCAGCTTCTCCCGGCTGAGGGCTGCACCTCGGCGGGACCGTGGGAAAGTCTCTTTCCGGAGGAAGGAGAGTCTTGGCCTGGCCTCATTCCCGCTCGCCTCGAGCTTCAGTCGCCGCCCGCGGGTTCTCCTGAGCCCGGCGGCCCGCCCACCCGTCCGCCCACGGGCCCTCGCGAATCCCGGCACCTCCCCACCGGTCCTGGCAAGCCCCGGCGGTTCGCGGCCTGGGGGGCGGTGCGGCGCGAAGTGCGCAAGCGCAGCGGGCCGGTGGGCGGGGCGCGCGCGCGCGGGCGGGAAGAACGCCGAGCGCCCGGGCGTGGGCGCCCGCGGAGGTCGACGTCAGGGGTGACAGCCGGCGGTGGGCGTCGCTACTGCTGCCCCCGCGCCATGGAGCGCACGACCGTGGCAGTCTGCGAGGTGATGCCGGGGAGGGAGAGAAAACAGACAAGGACACTCTGGGAAGGGTTTTGTGAGGGGCCCGCGAAGTTTGGGCAGAGGGGTCTGGCGGTGCCTGAGGTGGGAATGAGGTGATTCGGTGAAAGCCCGCCGGCCGCACACGGGGCTGTGGGGAGCAGATGAGGGAGCGCTTGGAACATGCCCTCAGTTGGCGGGACGCCCCGCTTGACAGCCCAGAAAACCGAGGCCCGGGAGGCTGAAGTGTTTGCCAGGCGTTAGCGGACCAGGTTAGGGCCCAGAGACCAGCCTGGGGGCGCCGAGGGGGCGCGCAGTAAGGACAAATGGGCAGCCCCGGGCGGAAGGCGAGACCAGTGCGGGCGAGGCGGGAGTGAGGGAGAGTCGCTTGCAGCCGGCCGGTGGGCCACGGCGTGGGGCGCATTCCTGGGGCGGCCCCGAGCTGTCGGATGGTAGATGGCTGCGGTGCAGAGGCCTCCCCCGGTACCGACCACCCTGCGGACCGCAGAAGTTTCCTGCTCTGGAAGGTGGGACGGAACGGCAGCCACGCCACGTGGGTTCAGCCGTGGCAGCGCCCTCACAGCCGCCACCTGAGCGAATTTTTAGCCGCTGGTGTTGTAAGGGGTACTAGACAGAAAAACTGCAGGCCAGACGGGGTTGACCTACCTGACGGTCCTCTTGCTTCCTTCGTTATCCTCAAAGAAAGTTGGAGGATTCGATTTTACAGACAGACGCTAGGCTAGAACCCAGAGCTTCTGACTCCCATGCCAGTCAGTGTTCTTTTCTCAACTGCTCTCTCACGGATAAAGACACTACGGGAAAATCTTAACGGAGGGGAGCGCACTGCGTCAGAGGATGTGTGAAGGAAAGTGTTAGATTGTAGGAACGTCCGGAAACCATTTTTATCAACTCTGGTACACTTTAGGATCTTCATTCCCAAGTTGTCTTACTGAGATCTCTTTGCCTTTAAGAAAAGGGGTAGTAATTTTCCCTATGGTACCTTACTCAGTGTGAAAGTGAGAATGTACTTTCATAAGTAATGGAATTAAATACAGTATATTTTAAATTTGTCTCATCAAGATTGAATGATTTATCTAGACATCTTGGAAATCTTAAAACAAAATATTGTGTGCAGTCTTCACTGCAGATGAACTTATTTGAAATAAAAGCTAATGTCTATTAAGCATTTACTATTATATATGCAAGGCACCGTGTTAATCACTTTGCTCTTATTTTGTTTACATTTCACAGCAGCCATACCTGGTAGTTTTGTCCTCATTTTGGTAAATGAGGAAGCTGGGGTAGAGAGGAGTTAAATAACTTGCCCAAGATCACGTGGCACATCAGGGATTCAAACCCAGGCATCTTCCTCCAAAGCCAGCGTTCTTTTTTTTTTTTTTTTTTTTTTAAGATTTTTATTTATTTATTTGACAGAGAGAGAGAGACAGCTAGCAAGAGAGGGAACACAAGCAGGGGGAGTGGGAGAGGAAGAAGCAGGCTCCCAGTGGAGGAGCCTGATGTGGGGCTCCATCCCAGGACTCCGGGATCACGCCCTGAGCCGAAGGCAGACGCTTAATGACTGAGCCACCCAGGCACCCCCAAAGCCAGTGTTCTTAACTAGTGTTCTGATACTCAGAAATGATGATTTAATGAAAAGTAAAGATGATTCATAACCAGATGCCGGTCTTATTCATAATCTTCATGCTGGTTTTTACTTGGGGAGAAAAAAAGAAACGGGAAAAACAAACTCCCACTTAATTTTTCCAAATTATTATTTCCCGATGAATTCACCCTTTGAATAAAGAATTTATTGTCTCCATTTCCTGTCTTGTGGGGCATTGTGTTAATTTCCTATGTCTCCTTTCTTATGTCACTTTTCTAGTTATTTTTTCTGTGTAGACACAATGCTTTGTTCTGAACAAAATGTAAGCCTGACATTTCACAAAAAATATTATTTTTTGGAAATTAGGATTGTTAACTCAACTGTGTCATATAAATTTGATATTACCATGATTTCTAAAGAATTCTTTCTTTGAATTGTGCCCTTTTCAGATTTTGAAATATTTAATAATTCACTGGAAGTGTGAAACAGCAGGAACATCAAAAGGAGCATTGCTAGAAGGACAGATAGTGATTTCCATGGAAGCATTAAATTCTAAGCACCAGGCAAATACTCTTCATTGTGTAACAACTAGTAAGTAGAGGAAGAAATATTGATTTTGTCTTTGTTTTGTTATGATTTATTATAGTTAATTTAAAAATTTAAGTTAGTCATAATCTTTTATCATGTTATCACTCCAGGGTTATTCCATAGTTTAAAAACTTAAATAATTATGTAATAAGTATCTGGTGATAGATTTACAAATATGTTATACAGGAAAGGGGAGTACAATGACTGTTATCAAAGGATTATTTATTTTACAGGCTTAAGAATTCTCAGAAACAATCTCCTTCTTGCTCTTGGTTTTAACCTCCTCTTTCACACAAAATTATATTATATTGACTTTTATCTCCTTTTACATGTCCAGCCTTTGGTAGTTGGAAGAAAGCCAAAAAATAAAAGAAGAGGAAAAGAAATAAAATGAAGAATGATGCATACTTTAATAATTCTAACTTGCAGTTAGTTTGAAAATAAACCTTTTCCATTTGGCTCTTATTCTCTCATTGTTTCTGCCTACACTCTTGGGGGAAAGCTGATGCATTGAGTGTCCCTGGAACAACGAATTTTCTTGAACTTTTGAAGTGATAACTTTTTTGTTTGGTTGTGTGTGTGTGTGAGAGAGAGAAGAGAGGTGTGTGAGAGAGGAGAGTGTGTGTGTATATCTGTCTGTAGGTTTACTGAAGGATACGTTGGGATGAAGTTGTCCCGTCAGCCTTAGAGGAGTCATCTTGAGTCCCAGCTGAGACAGAATAGTACTTTAGGCTCTACAAGACATTGTGTCACTGAACTGGAATGCCCTGCCATCTCTTTGGGTACCTAGCAGTAAACATCTTTGAGAGAGATATGATAGGTTGGTTTGCTGTTACTGTGCATGAACTCCATTCTGAGTTCCCACCATTCATAAGAGGGTTTTGGTTAGCTAGATGGCTAGGGTGATGCTGGTCTGTATATGGTTGTGTTAGTTTATGCATTGATTCTAATCCAATAAACTGGCCAAGGTAGCAGGATTGATTTCACTGAAAGCAGAGGACTTGAGCCATAGTAGCTTTTGGCAGAAAAACCCAATTCCATAGGCATTTTGAACCCATGTGAAATACAGGGGCCTTTCTCTTCTCTTTATTGTCTTTATTGTCTCTGATCTTTAATAATTTTCATAATTTTTTGGTAGAAGGAAGGGTGATAAATGTTTATCATAAAACATTCCAACATTACAGACACGTATATTATGGAAAGTGAGACTTTCTAGTCATTTCATCCCTTGAGATAATTATTAATTAACGTTCAATATGCATTCTGCTAGGTATTTCTATGTGTAAATTCATAGCCTCTCACCAGGTAGAGAAAAAGCCAGATTGCAAGTGTTCTGGGATGGAGGGGTAAGAGAGATATCTCAGCATTCAGTCTTTATATTCATTCAGGCCAGTTATTTTTAATACAATTTTGGTCCTCAACACAAAAATCCATGCTTCTTCCTTCTCAAAGAAAAACCCTTCCCCCACTCCCCGCCAAGGTTAGGAAGGGTCAGTCCCTAGAATGCTGAGTGGAGGAAAGAATCTAAAGATCTGACTACTTCTTAAATTCATTTTTTCAACTAACTCTCCTTATTTTAGCTCCCACCTCACCTCTAATTCCAGAAGTTTCTGATTCTACCATTCCTGAGTCTTTGGGGGATTTTGTTGCATCATTTGGGTTGTTTCTTGGCTTTTCCCTTTTCTGGATTATAATTCAATTTCTAAGGTCCCCTAAATCCTATCCCTAGTGCTTTTGCTTTTCAGTTTCTAGAATTTTACTATCATCATCTTTGTTTCTTCTCTGTCCTTCTGGGTTTATTCCTCTAAAAAATACCCCTTCTATTGTTTTATTGCAGTTTCAGGTGGTAGTAAAAATAATGGGTATGTTTAATCTGCCATCTTTTTTTTTCTTAAGAGTTTTTTATTTTATTATTTTATTTTATTTTTTAAAGATTTTTATTTATTTATTTGACAGAGAGAGAGACAGCCAGTGAGAGAGGGAACACAAGCAGGGGGAGTGGGAGAGGAAGAAGCAGGCTCCAAGCGGAGGAGCCCGATGTGGGGCTCGACCCCAGAACGCCAGGATCACGCCCTGAGCCGAAGGCAGACACCTAACGACTGAGCCACCCAGGCGCCCCTATTTATTTATTTTAGAGACAAGAGTTAGAGAGAGAGTTAGTGGGGGAAGGGCAGAGAGAGAGAGAATCTGAAGCAGGCTCCACACCCAGCATGGAGCCCCACATAGGGCTCGATCTCATGACTCTAATCAGCATCATGACCTGAGCTGAAACCAAGAGTCTGATGCCTAACCAACTGCCACTCAGGTGCCCCTCAGTCTGCCATCTTTACTTGAAAGTATGAAGTGGTGTGTTTGGTATGAAATCTCTGATGATGAAAAACCGTGTGTTAGTTATCTAGGGCTGCTATACCAACGTACCACAAACATAAAATAAATTTATTCCCTCACAGATATGGAGGCCAGAAGTCCAAAATCAAGGTCTAAGTAGAGTTGGTTCCTTCTGGAGACTCTGAGGGAGGAATCTATTCCATGCCTCTCTCTTTGCCCCTGTAGTTGCCAGCAAGCTCTTGGTGTTGACTTACAGGCATATCACTCCAGTCTCTGCCTCTACCTTCACGGGATAGTCTCTCTCTGTGTTTATCTGTGTCTGTGTCTCATGTAGGCTTCTTAAAAGGACACCAGTTGGATTTAGGTCCACTCTAACCAGTATGACCTCATCTTAATTTGATTATATTTGTGAAGACCCTATTTCCAAGTAAAGACATATTCACAAGTACTGGGGCTTAGTTCTTCAAAATCTCTTTCAGAGGCACAAAATTCAGCTCACAACACCAGCAAATTTTATTACTTGAATGATCCATCTATGAGAAACTGAGAGATCACTATATAGTTTTTTCATCAGTAATTGTTGAAGTCTTTAACATATTGTTTATTGCAGTGTTTTTCATAGTGTGCTACAGTGTGTTTATATGAGTTATGAAGAAGGAGTTATGTAGTCATATAAATTTGGGGAATGCTGGTTAAAATCAAACGAGGGATGCCTGGGTGGCTCACTTGGTTGAGCAACAGACTCTTGATTTCGTCTCAGGTCGTGATCTCAGGGTTGTGAGAATGAGCCCTGCTTTGGTGAGTGAGCCCTGTTTTACAAAAAAGTCTCTGTTATCTTTGAATTTGAAGGATAGCACTTTATTACTTTAGTACAGAGACATTAGAAGTATAGCTGAAAATTGGGGGCTGGAAGGGGTGTGGAGCAGGCAGGATAATTGCTCTTTGAGTACGTTCACCAAAAGTGACTCATTCTCAACAATTGTTGATATGGTAGTTAAAATTAAAAAAGGATGTTTGAGGAAACAGTGTGACATACGCAATTGAAAAACATGATGAAAACACTGTGAGATATATAGGTTGTATTTTTGTTCTTATTAATGTCCAACTCCTCACTAATCACTAGTATAGGCCTGCCACCACCTGCCATCCCTGTCCCAGTGACCCACACTCCTTAAGTTAGAACCAGTGTAAGCCTGTGAGGAATGTTAAGAAAAAAGAGATGATTATCTTTTTTTTTTTTTTTTAAGATTTTATTTTTTATTTGGCAGAGCACAAGCAGGTCCTTGGTGGAGGGAGAGGGAAAAACAGGGAGGCTCAGCAGGGAGCCTTATGTGAGGCTCCATCCCAGGTCTCCGGGATCACGACCTGAGCTGAAGGCAGATGCTTAACTGACTGAGCCACCCAGGCACCCCGAGATGATTGTCTTTTATTGAATATTCTGTGCTACTTGGGCTCAGGCCTTTTGAAATACCATTTGTCTAGAATCATTCAAAATCTGGAAATGTAAAGCCCTGCTCCTAATAGCATTTCAGTAGAACTTTGTGATGATAGAAATGTTCTATATCTGTGCTGTTCAGTACAGTAGCCATTAGCCACACTTGGCTAATGACCACCTAAAATATGGCTAGTGTGACTGAGGAATCTTATTTTTCATTTAATTTAATTTAGCTAAATTTAAGTAGCCACATGTATCTAGTGACTACTGTATTTAGACAGCACACATTTAGAGAATGGTGTTGCCTGTCACTGTAGTTCTCAACCTTTATTCTCAACCTTTATCCCCTGCCTGAGGAATACACATTTCTAGAGGGATAGACATGTTTTCGTTGGTTCCTGTGGCAGTGATTCTTAGATTCTTAACTGTGAGTTAACCCTCTTGGAGAGAGATGTTCAATTTAGAAAAAGTCTCTAGGTGGTTCTGATCTTTTCTCCCTCTTAGGTGCCTGCTTCCTTCCTCACCCTCTTCCCCTGAAGAATCATTGCTCTAGAGGCACCTGGCTGGCTCAGTCAGTTGAGCATGTAACTCTTGATCTCAGGGTTGTGAGTTTGAGCCCCACGTTGGGGGTAGAGTTTACTTAAAAAAAATTAAAAAAAGATTGTTGGTCTAAATGTTCTGATGTTCAGAGTTAGAACTCTAGGTATGAAGAATTCTTACCTGATAGTCTAATATTTTCTACTAGAGAGGAAATTGTTTAAAAGAAGGGCCAAAATTTTTAATTGAATCTTATACTGGAATATGGGTTATTGGCATGATATATTCTGATTACTAGCTACAGTTTGCAGTCTTCCTATAATCCTTTCCTCTCAGGAATGATAATACCTAAGGAAGCAGTCCTGGTATTGAATATAGGTGAAAAGACTTGCCATTTAGTTCTCATCTCTAAGAAGTTATTCTGCTACCAGAGAGTCATTGTAGCCTGATAATGCTGCTTTGGTGCCTGCATTTTTAGTAAATTCATTACAGAGTGGTCACCTTGTTTATGTTCTGTATCTATAAACAGTATTTTTAGGCTCCCATTAGATTCTTTAGATAAAATCTGTTTAATTGTTTGTGATATTTCTTTGTATTCTGTTTCTTACAGTTGCTTCTGCAGGAAGCATTTATGGTGGTTTGGTTCTCAAGAAGTTCCTAAAAGGTAAAGATAGAATTACTCTACTTTCATGAATTAAGTCTCTTCCTGGCAGTGAATTTGGTATTTTCTAAAACAGTCAAACTGAAAGATAACGTTGCCAGATTTAGCAAATAAAAATACAGGATGCCCACTTAAATTTTAACTTCAGATAAACAATGAGTAATTTTGTAGTGTAAGTATGTTCCATGCAATATTTTATCCTGTATTTTATCTGGCAATCCTACTGAAAAATGATCTATGAAATTGTATAGATATAGGAATGAACAAGATACGTAGGTCTCTATAGCTTCTCTGAATACTCTGAATACAACCTCAGACAAAATTATCCCAGATATAAAATAAAATTTTGGGTAAAGTATTTGTTTCCATCTACCTCAAAGAAATAATGTGTGGAGAAGGCTTTACTGTAAATATTTTTGGCAAGTATTAATACCGCATTCCACATGCTGAGGTTGGTATAGTTTAGGAGCTTTTGGTGACCTTAGTTTTAGTTCTTTCCTTTGCCTTGAGAATAATCTAAATCAAAAGGACATACATTTATGTTAAGAAGATCAAAATGATCTGAGAACTGTTGTGCTTTCATATTTATATTGTGTAGTTGTGTGGTTTGTAAATTATCCAATGGGCCTGTCTTTTCCTAATGTGTGGTTAATTTACAAATTTTACAAAATAATTTTGAAAAGAAAACTTCTCCAACTAAATTTGGAATATAAGTAGATTGTGGTTTTTTTTTTTAACTGTACATTTGTCATTACTTTAAGAAAATGTGCTGTGTGTTAAATATGGAAACAAAAAACTACATTAGAGCAGTGTAATATTATAAATGTTTATGAAATGTATTGCCATTGGACTACTTATTTTACCATTGAACTTTAAAAAATGGCAGCGTTCCTTAGTGCTTTTTAAAAAGGCAATCAATTAAAAATTTTATTTAGATCCACATTTCCAGTAACCCAATTACTGCATAAACCAAAGTACCTTCCTTTATCTTGGTCGTATCAAAGAATAAGAAGAAATTATTTTTGCAACTCACAGGATGAGTGACTCTAAGGACATAAACATATAGGAGATAATTTTGCCTTTTGGAACTTCTTTTTTGAAGTAATTTTTATTTTTTTAAAGTTTTTATTTAAATTCCAGTTAACGTACGGTGTAATATTAGCTTCAGGTGTACAATTTAGTGATTCAGCATTACATACAACACTCAGTGCTCATCGCACTAAGCGCACTCTTTTTTTTAAAGATTTTATTTATTTATTTGAGATAGAGAGTGACAGAGCACAAGTGGAGGTCAGAGGGAGAGGGAGAAACAGGCTCCTCGATCCCAGAACCCTGGGACCATGACCTGAGCCGAAGGCAGACGCTTAACTGACTGAGCCACCCAGGTGCCACCCCCACCCCCACCAAGTGCACACCTTAAGTCCCATCACCTATTTTACCCATCCCCCCACCCACCTCTCCTCTGGTAACCATCAGTTTGTTCTCTTCTTGTTCTCTTTAGTCTGTTTCTTGGTTTATCTCTCTCTTTTTTCCTCTCTGCTCATTTATTTTGTTTCTTAAATTCTATATATGAGTGAAATCATATGGTATTTCTCTGACTTATTTTGCTTAGCATAATACTCTCTAGTTGAATCCACATTGTTGCAAATGGCAAGATTTCATTCTTTTTTATGACTGAGTGATATTCCAGTGTGTGTGTGTGTATACATATATATACATATTTGTGTGTGTGTATGTATATATATATACATGTGTATATATATGTGTACATATATATACACATACGTACATACACACACACACACACACACACACACATACATATAGGCCATATCTTCTTTAGCCATTCATCAGTCAATGGACATTTGGGCTATTTCCGTAATTTGGCTATTGTAGATAATGCTGCTATAAACATTGGGCTGTATGTATCCCTTTGAATTAGTATTTTTGTATCCTTTGGTAAATACCTAGTAGTGCAGTGGTTGGAGCATAGGGTAGTTGTATTTTTAACTTTTTGAGGAACCTCCATACTCTTTTCCAGGGTGGCTGTACCAGTTTGTTGAAGTAATTTTTAGTTTAAGCATGGGGATTTAAAAGTGTTTGCTTGCTAAATTAAGGGTCATCAGGTATATTTCCCTTTGCCTTTGAAATTGTCTTAGCCCTCTGAATCTACTTTCTGGTAGTCTGAATCCTGGATATTTTAAAAAGATTTTATTTATTTATTCATTTGAGGGAGTGGAGGGGGAGGAAGAGAGAGAGAGGGACAAGTGGATTCTGCACTGAGTGCAGAGCCCAGCACAGGGCTAGATCCCACGACCCTGAGATCATGACCTGAGCAGAAACCAAGAGTTAGATGTTTAACTGACTGAGCCACCCAGGTGCCCCTGTATCCTAGATTCTTAATTGACCTCAGCTTTTTGCTCTGTGATCCTAATTTTCTTTATTTCTTTTTAAAATTTTTTATTATTTATTTATTCATTTTTAAAAAAGATTTTATTAGAGAGCATGCACACGAGCCGGGGTGTGGGGAGGGGCAGAGGAAGAGGGACAAACAGACTCTACCAAGCAGGGAGCCTGATGTGGGCTCAATCCCAGGACCCTGGGACCATGACCTGAGTCAAAGGCAGACAGTTAACTGACTGAGCCGCCCAGGCCCCCTGATCTTAGGTTCTTCTTGGTGTGCACACATTTGAAATCAGTAATTGTGGAGGAAAAGTAATATCTATAACGAATACTCTGTGGAAGCTTGGGTAGAATGTTCTCCCTGTGGTAATCATCATAATTATGATTTATTGAGCATTAACTATACACTGAGCCTTGTGCTTGACATAGAGGGGTTACAGAGATGATCAAGACAGATTTGGTTTCTCCCCTTAGGCACATACCTAAGCTATTTTAATCACTTAATTCTACTGCCTCCCAAAGCCTATGTCTAGAAAAAAGGGAGAATCAGCTTATTGTCCTAGAGAATTTGCTCTGATTCTAAGACTTTTGGGAAACCTGAGTCCAGCTTTAAGAATCATGAGTTGACTGCCTCAAAACCATCTGTTCTATATATCAATCTTTAGTGCTCTTCTTTTTTGAATTCTGCCCTTTAGACGCAGAGTATGGAAAGATCATTCCTAATGCCACTGCTTTAGTTAATATGTGTGAAAGTGCTTTGAAAGAAGTGAAAATCCACATAAATAACAGGGAGTATTGTTATTATTAGCACTAAAGAGGAGATAGTAATATTTCCTGAAACATAAACCTATACTTACCACGCCTGTACAGTCAGTGGTCAGATTGTACATAATATAATTTCTTCAATTAATATTTGTGAAAGTGCTTTGAAAAAAGTGAAAACCTATGCAGATGCAAGGGAATAGTTTTATTATCACTGTTAATACCTGGAGAGAAGATATTGAGTTGAATTTAGGTTATGGAATAACCACCTGTTATTATGCTAATACAAAATTTAGACAGTTTGTGTCATGGTAACTTAGTTTTAATTTAATTATTTTAAAAGCTCACAGCAATTTTATGCATATTTATTTATCTCTTTTTATATCCTTGTGGTAAAATACAGGTGGCTAACTTTTTGTACAAAGAAGAGGTACTGCATATCAAGTACACAATAAAAATTGAGTCATTTGATCATAGTCAATCACATTTTAGTAGCCAACTTCAGCCTGTCTACTTTCCAGGCTCATAATACTAACCTCAGGTCAATAATGCTATTTATTTTTACTAATTAGTAACAAAAATGACTCAGTGAAACTCACAAAGGAAATTGTCCAAGTTTAAGATTTAAATCCCTTAGCTCCCTGGCTTATGCACCATTAATTACGCCTCTATTATTATCATTATTTATTTAGCATTCCTCTAACATTATTAACAAGCTGCTTTAAATTGGTCCTTTCACAAATCTTTACACTGTTTAATTAGCCTCATTAGGAAGTCTTTGGTGGCTGATTCATGAACCATCAGATATCCAGATGTTAAAAAAAATTACTTATTATACAAAATGAATAGTATGCTTCTGAATTCACTTTATGTTCTGTTCTTTGCTTGGTTGATGTCTCTCAGTGCCTAAAATAAGGTGTGATCTCTCTTTGGGGAACTGTGCTGTTGTAGCCATCCAGCTTTAGTTTTCTTTACTCTTCAGTCTATTCTATCAGGATTGCATCAAGGTACTTTTTCTCTGGATCTGGAATACTTCAGATCAATTTGTATACAAACAGGCTCTTATTTTTTGGGTGTTTTATTTATGTTGGATTAAGAAATAGTGACCAAGATAATCTCCCCATTTTATTTCCTCTCTAATGGTTTATGTTCTCTTTCTTGCTTGGTTTCTTCTCTGGTTCCTAACTATTCTTTTATCCAGAAAACCTTTAGTTGAACATATACCTTGCCACAGGAAGTCATAGGGAGAGGTAGCTCTGAAAATAAAATATAATGTGATAAGTACTATAATGGAGGTATGTATAGTCAAGGTGCTTCTTTGGTAACCCAGAGGATAGTCCTTAAAGTTCAGTCACCAATATATGCCTTTCTTCCATTCATTATTCTATATTATTATTCTATATTTACTTTGGATAGCTTTTCTACATTTGAAGTTTTAATATCATTTCTATGCTGATGAGACTTATTTTTTTCCTCTCTATCACTAACATGTTTCCAGCTTTGATTGTCAATTAAACTATTCCATTTGAAGGTTCCTTTGAAATATATGTGCAACATACCTAAAATGAGTTTCATTTTCTTGCAACTAACTTGCTCTGTAATGTCTCCATTTCTTTCAATGATACTAATATTCATAATTTTCCAGGCTTATAAATTTTGAGGTTTTTTAAACATTCTCTTTTTTCTTTTTTCCATTATCTAATCTGACTGAATTTTTGTTAATTCTCCTTTTATTGTATAGAATTATTATTTATTCAATTATATATAAATTTAAATATATCTTTAAGTTCCTATCTTGATGACTCCCAATTGCTTATTAGGATAAGACATCTCAGACCAGATGTGAGGTCTTCTGTCAACTAGAATAACTTTCGTACTTTGAAGGGTGATGTCCATTATATAGATAAATTCTTATGTGTTTAAAAATTCTCATTACTTCATATTAATATATGTATTGTTATTCTGCATGATATACTTATCCATTAATGTAGAAATTCATTTTATACCCATTTATATATATACTTATCCATTTATGTAGAACTGCTTCTATCATAAATATCTATCTGGCAAAACATGATGGTTTTAGTTTGTCCTTCTTGTCCAAATCTAGAAGCTACTTCCTATCATGTCCTTACTCTAGTGAAGAAAAGAAAAAAAAAGAAAGGGTAGAAGATGAGGGAATATGAAAAAGGCCATGTTTATAGGTCCCTATTTTGCTGTTTCTTTCTTGTTTCTTCCATTCATATTATTTTGATTTCTGTTTTCTTTTTAATTACCTCCTCCTCATTCCCATGTTTATTGACATAATTTAACTCTTTTGTAAAATACAGTTTAACCAGTCATGTTCAAGTGTTCTTCCCAAATCAGAAAATTTACAGCCTTCTTTTTTTTCCATCAGAAGACTAGATAAGAGTATTAGCCCTTGAAAGTAGGGAAGACAGCTGTGCTATTGATGTATCGTTATATGATTGTGATAGTCTAGTTTTTGCCTCTTCTCTGTACTTCACCCTTTTTTTTTTTTTTTTAAAGATTTTATTTATTTTTTTTGACAGAGATAGAGACAGCCAGCGAGAGAGGGAACACAAGCAGGGGGAGTGGGAGAGGAAGAAGCAGGCTCATAATGGAGGAGCCTGATGTGGGGCTCGATCCCACAACGCTGGGATCACGCCCTGAGCCGAAGGCAGACGCTTAACCGCTGTGCCACCCAGGCGCCCCTGTACTCCACCCTTTTGCTGTCAGGGAGAATTTACAAAAAAGTTTAGTTTAATTTTGTCCTTTTTGTTAATTGTTGTGAAAGGAAGTGGGGAGTCATGCTTTCTGTACATTAGGGAAATTGATGGGTCCAGGCTTGCTTATCAGTGAGTGAGAAATTCACAATGGTGAACTCTTGGATGTCTGACTTAATACATATTTTTAAATCTGAGATTCTCATATTCAAAGATTATCTATTATAATTTCATATCTTAGAAGATCAGCAACTCTAAGACTCAGTACTCATCTAACACTTTTTCCCCAGGAGCTCATTTTGTAGATGTGATCTCATTCATGCTCCAGAGGTAGGTCAGCATTATGTGTTATCATGATTTCTCTTTCCGAGATGAGGAAACTGAGCTTTACCTCAGCCTCATATATTAAGTTTAGAAGTAAGGGAAGAATTTGTGGGCTCGTAGGTCGTTGGTTACCCTGTGAGTCCACATTTAATCCTCAAACTTTTGATACGTCCTTAACAATTTCTTGCTGCTAAATTTGCATAACATGTGGCAAGATTTTATAAAGAGAAGATTGAAGATCAAGAGAAGTTAAAATATATGAATTTGTTGGGTTGCCTGTCTAGCTCAGTCTGTGGAACATGTGACTCTTGATCTCAGGGATGTGAGTTTGAGCCCCATGTTGGCTGTAGGGATTACTGAAAAAATGAATTTGTCTTCTTTTCCTTCCTTAATATTTCTTTACTCTTTTCCCTGTTAAATGTATCTAATCATACTTCATTATTGGGAATATGTTTAAGATTTGATATGAAGGGAAAGGAGATGGAAAGGACATGAACGTTGACATGTTTCTCTTCCTTTTGAGGTTGGGTAGGTAGAGGAGGAAGAAAAGGAGAGCTCTCAACATCAGAGATCCTGGAAGTTGGCTCATCCTCCAGGCAAGTGGCTTTTATTTAGTAGTTAGTGGGAGCTAGCCTGCATTGTACCTGCTTTGGCTTAAAATCCTTGAACTGTTGTTACCCTTCATTGTGTAATCAACTGGGCACATAGTGCTCCAACTCTGGCCTCTTGGGTTATCATATTCCTTTCATCTCTAGCAGACAGTGTTAGCAGCCTATGGCAGTGAATTTGGCTGGTATGGGAAGAAAGGACTTTTTGAATATTATTTCCTGAGTAGACTTTATGGTTACCCACTTAGCACATTTTAAAAAGTCATATGACACTCCATGTAACAGTTTACTCAAAATGGATCAAAGTTCTAGATATAAGAGCTAACACTATAAAACTCAGATGTAAATCTGAGTTTACATCTGAAAATACAGATGTAAATCTTCGTAGATAGGACATTTAAAGCACAAGCAACCAAAGGAAAAATAGATAAATTGGACTTTAGTAATATTAAAAACTTTTGTATTTCAAAGAACACTATCAAGAAAGTGAAAAGACAATAATTATGTGACGTGATGGAAGTGTTAGCTCAGGCTAAGGTGGTAATCATTTGGAACATATAAGTATCAGATTTTCAGGTTGTACACCTTAACGTTACACACTGTTATACATCAATTGTACCTCAATAAAACTGTGAAAAAATTTTAAAAAAAGAGTAGAGACAACTTACAGAACGGGAGAAAATATTTTCAAATCATGTATCTGATAGGAGTCTAATATCCAGAATACAAAAACAACTTTTACACCTCAACAATAAAATGACAACTAATTTTAAAATAGGCAAAGGATGTGAATAGATGCTTGTTACGAAGTGAAAATTCATATATTGAAGCACTAATCCCCAGTGCAAGGGCATTTGGAGATGAGGCCTTTGGGAAGTAATTAGGGTTAGATTAGGTCATGAAGGTGTGGCTTTTATGATGGGACTAATGGTTTTATAAGAAGAGTAAGAAAGAGAAATATCTCTCCCAAGTGCACCTACCCAGGAAAAACCATGTGAGGACACAGTGAGGAGGCAGCTAGCTGTCTGCAAGCCATGAAGAGAGCTCTCACTGGGAACTGAATTGCTGGCACCCTGATACTGGACTTCTTAGCCTTCAAATCTGTGTGAAATAAATTTTCATTGTTTAAGCCACCCAGTCGGTGGTATTTTGTTATGGCAGCCTGAGTAGATGAAGACAACATTTATCCATATAAATGGCTGATAAACCCATGAAAAGATGTTCAACATCATAGTTTTTAGGGAAATGCAAACCAAAACCATAATGAGGGGCGCTTGGGTGGCTCAGTTGTTTGAGCATCTGCATCTTCCTTCGGCTTGGGCCATAATCCCGGGGTCCTGGGATCGAGCACCGCATTAGGCGCCCTGCTCAAGCGGGGAGCCTGCTTCTCCCTCTCTCTCTGCCCTTCCTCCCCAATCATGTGTGCTCTTTCTCTTGCTCTGCTCTCTCTCTCAAATAAATAAAATCTTAAAACCGCAATGAGATACAACTTGATACCCGCTAGTATGACTGTAATAAAAAAAAGAAAATAACAAGTGTTGGCAAGGTTATAAAGAAATTGGCTCATACTTTGCTTGTAGGAATGTAAAGTGGTACAGCTGCTTTGGAAAAACAGTGTGGAAGTTCCTTGAAAAGTTAAACATAGAATTATCTTCACTCAGCAATGTCCACACAAAATATCATGCACTAATACTTATGGCAGCATTATTCATAATAGCCCCAAACTGAAAACAACACAAATGTCCATCAATTAATGGGCGAGATGTACTCTATCCTCACAGTGGAGAAGTATTCAGCCATTAAAAAAGAATGAAGTCTTGGTATATGTTACAACATGGATGAAAATTGGAAATATTATGCTAAGTGAAAGAGGCTGGATACAGAAGGCCACACATTGTATGATTCCATTTATATGAAATGTCTACAATAGGCAACTCTATAGAGACACATCCAAAGGAGATTAGTGGGAGGAGGGAGGAATGGGGAGTTAGTATTAGTGGGTATGAGTTTTCTTCTTGGAGTAATAAAAATGTTCTGGAATTAGATAGTGGTAATGGTTGTATAACCTTGTGAATGTACTGAAAGGTACTTAGAATAGTGAAATTTATGGTGTGAATTATATATCTGGTTTAAAATAATCCCCCCCAATGTTTATAGCAGTACTATCCACGATAGCCAAAATATGGAAAGAGCTCAAATGTCCATTGGCTGATGAGTGGTTAAAGATATGGTGTGTATACACACACACACACACACACACACACACACACACACACACAGGAATATTACTCAGCCATCAAAAAGAATGCAATCTTGCCATTTGCAACAACATGGATGGAACTAGACTGTATTATGCTAAGTGAAATAAGTTAGAGAAAGACAAATACCATATGATTTCACTCATGTGGAATTTAAGAAACAAAACAGATGAACATAGGGGGAGGGAAGGAAAAATAAGATGAAAAGAGAGATGGAGGGTTAGAGACTCTTAACTATAGGGAACAAAGGGTTGCTGGAGGGGAGGTGGGTGGGTGGATGGGGGGTAAACAAGTGTTAGGCATTAAGGAGGGCACTTGTAATGAGCACTGGGTGTTATATGCAAGTGATGAATTACTGAATTCTACCCCTGAAACTAATACTATACTATATGTTAACTACCTTGAATTTAAATGAAATCTTGAGAGAGAAAAAAACCAAAAAAAGTGGTTATATGAAATTGAAGGTTTTTGAACTCTCATCTTCCCTTTTCTTCTCTCTTCTTTATAGTGACACTGCTTCTGGCCTCCCTACCCATGGTTAATTAACCACTTGGCACAGTATAATCCCCTGCTGCCTTAACTTTCTATCTTTCCTTTCTTAACAGTCTTCAAGCTTGGATAATTCACACTGTTTGCTTTTTCCATTCTTATTTCCAAGCTGCCAGATGTTGCTAGTATAAATCATAATACTGGGCATTGGACACACTACAAATTTAAGCAGAATTTCTAACTTTATTAGGGTTGCTCAATAATTATTCTTTTATTTATTCTTTCATCTTTATTATCCTTTAATGTAATTACAGTAGTGTATGTTCCAACCTACCTGAACTCATCTAAACAAATTTCTTTACCTTCTGTTTCTACTGAGAAGGTTGAGGTTGTCTAAGTGGTATTTCTTCAAATTCTCTTTGTAACTAAAATTTGAACTACTAAGTTGTAATGAAAAGATCTGTCTCTTAGTAGCTCCATGGCCTTAGAAAAATCAGTCTTATGGCAACTACTTCATCTGTAATATATCTTTTCAGAAGTTTGACTATATGTAGGACCTAATTTGTAGTTGTTTTATTATGAAGTGCTTTTATATTACAAGGAAGTGCTTTTGATTGAGTAGGTACAAGGTGTTTATAAAAAAAACTTTCCGGGGCACCTGGATGGCTCAGTCGTTAAGCGTCTGCCTTTGGCTCAGGGCGTGATCCCAGCGTTCTGGGATCAAGCCCCACTTCAGGCTCCTCCGCTAGAAGCCTGCTTCTTCCTCTCCCACTCCCCCTGCTTGTGTTCCCTCTCTCGCTGGCTGTCTCTCTCTCTGTCAAATAAGTAAATAAAATCTTAAAAAAAAACCTTTCCTACAAAAAGGTCACAAACTTATCTAAACGTCTGTGGTCAGCATTAAGATGTAGAGTAAATACTGGGGTGCCAGGGCGGCTCAGTCAGATAAGCACCTACCTTTGACTCAGGTCATGATCCCAGGGTCCTGGAATAGAGCCCCATGTCAGGCTCCCTGCTTAGCGGGGAGTCTGCTTCTCTGCCCCTCCCCTGCTTGTGTTTTTCTCTTTCTCTCTCTCTCAAATAAATAAATAAAATCTTAAAAAAAAGATGTAGAATAAATATTGAAGAATATGAGTTGTAGTCCTGACTCTGACATTAACTACTTGGTGTGACTTTGGTTATCTTGATCTTTTTGCACTTGGGGTTCTCAGAATGTAAAACGTAGGGATTCACTGTATAAAAAACTTTCAAGGGGCACCTGGGTGGCTCAGTTGTTAAGCGTCTGCCTTTGGCTCAGGGCGTGATCCCAGGGTCCTGGGATTGAGCCCCACATTGGGCTCCCTGCTCCACTGGGAGCCTGCTTCTTCCTCTCCCACTCCCCCTGCTTGTGTTCCCTCTCTTGCTGTCTCTCTCTCTGTCAAATAAATAAATAAAATCTTAAAAAAACCCACAAACTTTCAACATCCAACTTTTAAATTCTGTTTTACATCTCTGTAGCTTATTTTTCTGATATATAAAATGAAAAACATGGTCTCTTTAACAGGTAGCTTCAATTTTATAATGAGAAAGCAATTTGAAAAAGTATAAAGCACCATGTAAATGAACATGAATAATATTCTATATTTCCATAAGTATTTCTCATTCTATAAAAAGGATAGATGTGATATTTCTCTGGACTTTAGTCCCTTCCTGTTGGACCTATGTCACATCATTTTTGCTATTTAAATCTTTGCCTCTGTTGTTCTGGCTTCTTTGCCCTATGTGTATATGTTACCAAGTCTTTTCCAGTCTTACAAAAGAAGGAACAAAGACAACCAACCCTCAATCTTACTATCTGTTCTTCTCCTTTCTTACTTAATTTTTTTTTTAAAGATTTTATTTGTTTATTTGACAGAGAGACAGCGAGAGAGGGAACACAAGCAGGGGGAGTGGGAAGAGAAGCAGGCTTCCCGCTGAGCAGGGAGCCTGATGCAGGGCTTGATCCCAGGACCCTTGGATCATGACCTGAGCCGAAGGCAGACACTTAACAACTGAGCCACCCAGGCATCTCTCTTACATGAATTTCTTAAGGGAGTAATCTCTACTCACTGCTCTTACCTATTCTTGTTCACTCAGTTCCCTAGTTCCTTATAAAATGACTCTTCACTTTAACCATTCCATTGAATTAAAGTTATATGTTTATTGTAGAACTGCAGGAAAATGTAGTAAGATATAAAGAAAAAATAAAATTCATTCATACATCCACCATTCAGAGATAATTTTTTTAACATTTTGATGGTTTTTCTTCCAATTTTTTTTTCTTTTCTATTTTTTTTTTTTAAGAGAGAGTGAGTGTACATGCACGTGAGAAGGGGGGAGATGCAGAGGGAGAGGAAGAGAGAGAATCTTAAGCAGGTTCCAAACCCAGCATGGACCCTGGTGTGGGGCTCGATCTCGCGACCTTGAGATCATGACATCAGCGGAAATCAAGAGTCAGACGCTCAACCAACCTAGCCACCAGTCTCCCCTTCAATCTTATTATTATAATAATTACACACAAGCCCAGACAGTATATCAAACATAAATAATATGTTTTTTAAACAAAATTATAATCAGACTATAGAGTTTTATAACATACATTTTTTTCTATTCTTGACATTATGCCATGAACATTTTCTATTACTTTTAAAAATTACTCAACCTAGTGTCTTATTGTGAATTTTTATACCTTTCATCATGCTTTGTATACAAGAGGTAGTCAAAAATTATTTGTTGCATGAATAGATAGCTTAAAAAGCAGAGAAATTTAGAGGAAGGGCATGTGACTGTGTGATTTGTTACTCTGGTTAGTGATTTACTAGCTTAGTGATTATGGACAAGTTATATAACCTTGTGTCTCAGTTTTCTCATTTATAATGTGAGAATAATGACACTTAGGGTTGTTAGGAAGATTACAATTGAAAAAAAATATTTAAAATAATTTCAAAGCACCTAGAATGTGGAAGGTGCTCAAGGCTTCTGTTTATGCCTTTGACCACTCCATCTCCCTTGTCTATATTGCCAGCCTGGATCTATGCCCTAAGCTTCAGATCTGTTCTCTATACAGCAATCTGAGTAATCATTAACAAATATAAATTATGTTATTCTTCTGCTTAATACCCATTAATACTTTCCATTGCAACTAGGAAAAATCTATATCTTCTCATCATAAACTGCAAGATTGAATGATCAGACTCATTTCTGCCTCTCTAAACCTTATCCCAAACAGTTCTCTTTTTTTAAAAGATTTATTTATTTATTTATTTATTTGACAGCAAGTGAGAGAGAGAGAGAGAGTGCGCACGCATGTGTGTGCACATGCGCGCAAGCAGGGGAAGCAGCAGGCAGAGGGAGAGGGAGAAGAAGCAGGCTCCCCGCGGAGCCCAGCGTGGGGCTCGATCCTAGGACCCTGGGCCAAAGGCAGACGCTTAACCGACTGAGCCACTCAGGCACCCCTCAAACAGTTCTTGTCTCAGTTCACTTGTTCTCCAGCCACATTGACCTCATTTCTGTTCCTTAACACACACCAAACTCTTTCTCATCTCTGAGCCTTTGTAGTTGTTCCCTTTACCTGTAATATTATTTCCCTAGTTTTTCATGTGATTGATTGGTTCACTTCCATTTCTGTTTCTCAGCTCAAATGTTACCACCTCAGAGAAGCCTTCCCTGACTACCCTATTTAAAGTAGTTTAGCTTCCTGCTCTGCTTATTTCTTTCACTGTACCTATTATGTTCTGTAGGAATCTTGTAGGGTTTGTTGTTTTGGTATTGATTGATTGATTGTCTATTTCAATTGGAATGTGAACTCCATGAGGAGATGGGTAGTATCAGCTTTAATCATCCCTGTGTTTCCAGAACCCAGTACAATGTATGGCATATAGCAGGTGATGAATAAATATTGGTTGAGTCACTTTAACCTCTTTCTGTCTATGCTTCTTTCTGATCAGTCTATAACAGAGGTTCTTAACTTTGGGTCACTGATCTAACTAAAATTTTGGTCAGTTTTGTGTTTATGTGTATGTATCTGGTGAGAAGGTGTATAACTTAAACAGATTTTAACATTCTGTGACCTAAGGAAGATTAAGATGGCTGGTTAACTTTCTCCCGTTCCTTAAGTAAGTCCTCTCACACACATACCTATTGTTCCTCTATACTATCATCTATTCTGTCTTTTTCCCCATTCTTTTCTCATTTAAACTTTTTAAGAGTAGTCCTCTGAATTTCCACTGGTACCTCAGATTCAGCATGTCTAAAATTTAATTTCTCATTTTCTCCCCAAAGCCTGACCCTCCTCCAATTTTTTTTCCTATTTCATTATCTAAGTAGTTACGCATCCTGGTGATCTGAGTATTTCTTCACTTTTCTTTTCCTTACACTCATCTCCAGTCAATCTCAAAATCTTGCTGATTTTACCTTCTAAATATTTTTTTTAAAAGATTTTATTTATTTATTTGACAGAGATAGAGACAGCCAGCGAGAGAGGGAACACAAGCAGGGGGAGTGGGAGAGGAAGAAGCAGGCTCATAGCAGAAGAGCCTGATGTGGAGCTCGATCCCGTAACGCCAGGATCACGCCCTGAGCCGAAGGCAGACGCTTAACCGCTGTGCCACCCAGGCGCCCCCCTTCTAAATATTTCTTGAATCTACTCCTTTTTCTCTATCCCTACAATGGTCCTGATTCAGAATCTCATTATTCTTGCCTGTAATAATTTCCTAATTGGTCTTCTTATCTCTAGTCTGACCCCCCAAATTCGTTTTCTTCAAAGTTGCCAGACTCCCAAGTCTACACTTTTAGCCACTACTCTATAATTGATTCTCTTATTAAAATGATCTGTTAATGCATCTGTCTCCCTTACTAGACCATGAATTTCTTGAGGGTAAGATTTTTGTCTTAATTACCCTGTATTCCCAGTGTTTAGCCCAGTGCTGGCCATACAGTGGATACTCAGTAAATGTTCAAAAACATCTAAAAAATGTTTAAAATATGAAATATTTGCTTAAATACATGAAATAGCAAAGGATAATATAATAAATAATTATACTCATTACACAAAATGAGCAGATACTGAGATTGTGATACATTTTCTTCAAACTTTTTAAAAATGATAATACATTAGACATAAAGTTGAAATCTGTTCCCTACATGTTTAAATATACAATTTGATAAGTTTTGAAAAATGTGCTTATTTGCCATTCATGTATTTTCTTTGGTGTAGTGTATATTCATATCTTTTGCCCATATTTTAATTGGGTTCTTTGTCTTCTTCTTACTGAATTTTGAGAGTTTAAAAAAATATATTCTGGATAAACCAGATATGTGGTTTGAGTAGATTTTCTCCAAGTCTTTGGCTTGTCCTTTCATTCTTTTAAGTGTCTTTAGAAGAGAAGTTCTTAATTTTTATGAAATCAAATATATCATTTTGTTTTTTTATGGATCATGCTTTTGGTGCCATAACTAAGGAAATGTCACCTAACCTAAAGATACACAGGTTTTCTTCTCTACATTCTTCACAAAGTTTTGTAATTTTGGGTTTTACATTTAGGTCTGTGACCTATTTTGAGTTATTTTTTTATATAGGATGCAAGAATTGGATTGAAGTTTTTTTTTTGTTTTTGTTTTGCATATGGGTATCCCAATTGTTCCAGCATCATTTACCATAAAAGCCTATTCTTTCTCCACTAAATTGCTTTTGCACCTTTGCTGAAAACTGATTGACCATACTTGTGTCTTGGTCTATTTCTTGGGTCTATTTCTGGACTTTGAATTATGTTATACTTTGGTCTATTTGTCTGTCTTGATTACTGTAGCTTTAAAATAGATTTTTAAGTCCTCCAACTTTGTTCTTTTTTTCAAGTTGTTTTGACATTCATGTTTGTTGAAGGTCCTTGGCATTTCTATCTGTATCTTTATTTTTTTTTAAGTTGGGATGCCTGGACGGCGCAGTTGGTTAAGCATCTGACTCTTGGTTTTGTACCAGGTCCTCATCCTTGGGGTCATTGGGATCTAGCCCTGTGTCAGGCTCTGTGCTCAGCCCAGAGTCGGCTTGGAGTTTCTCTCTCCCTTTCCCTCAGCCCCTCCCCGTAAATAAATAAATCTTAAAAAAAATATAAAGCTATTAAAGTCTCCTCTGCCATAGGTGAGGTCTACTAAACATTTATTTTTTTTTATTTCAAGTTTTCATTTAAATTCTAGTTGTCATATATGGTAAAATTGGTTTCAGGTGTAGAATTTGGTGGTTCATCACTTACGTATAAGACCCAGTGCTAAAAAAAAAACAAACAATAAAACCCCAAAACAAAACCCAAAAAACAAAACCAAAAACCAAAAAAAAAACACAAAAAAAACCCCAGTGCTCATCAGAACAAGTGCCCTTCTTAATACCCATTCCCCACCCACCTCTCTCCATCAACCCTCAGTTTGTTCCCTATAGTTAAGAGTCTATCTGTATTTTAGAATCTACTTGTCAATATCTACAAAAGCCTGCTGGGATTTTAGCTGAGTTTGTATTGCATTGATAGCTCAGTTTGGGGGAGAATTAACATCTAAGCAATATTCAGTGTTCTGATGCATGAACATGATGCATCTATCCGTTTCTTAGGTCTTCTTAAATTTCTCCAAGTGTTTTATAGTTTTCAGTGTACAGATGTACTTTTTGGTCAGATTTAACACTAAGTGTTTAATGTTTTGATGCTATTGTAAGTGATATTTTTGAAATTTTAAATTTCTAGTTGTTCATTGCTAATATTTGAAATACAGTAGATTAAAAATTGTCTCAACCTTGCTAAACTGTCAGTTCTAGTAGCTTTCTTGTAGATTCCATAGGATTTTCTACATTGAGGATCATATCATTTACAATTAAAGAGAGTTTTACTTCCTCCTTTACATTCTGGATACCTTTCATTTCTTTTCTTGACTAACTGAACTGGCTAGATCCTCTAGATACAATGTTGAATATATATGGTGAGTACAGATTTCCTCACCTTGTTCCTGACCTTAAAGGGAAATCAGTTTTTCACCATTAAATATGCAGGTTATCTTTTTTCTTGAGTAAGTGTAGGTAGTTTGTGTCTTTCAAGGAATTTGTCCATTTTGTCTAAGTTGTTGAATTTATTGGTATAAAACTGTTCATAACATACCCTTATTATCTTTCCAAACTTTGTAGAATCTCTGGCAATATCACCTCTCTCACTCCTGGTATTGGTAATTTATAGTCATTTGTTCTCTTCTTCCCACCTTCCCTCCCTCCTTCTCTTACTTTAATCTGTCTGGCAAGAATCAGGTTCTTTCTGTTGTATTTATTTAATTGATTTTCACTCTGATCTTTTATTCTTTTCTTTTTTGTTTGCTTTGTATCTCATTTGCTCTTGTTTCTAGTTTTTTAAAGTGGAAACTGCAATCATTGATTGATGCCATTCTTTTCTGTGCTGAATCATGATATTCTTTAATATAGTTCTTTTAACAGTTCTAAAATTTCAAATTTGTATTTAATTATTAAATCATTATATTTTAGTCTGGAGTTTATTTTTATTTTGATACAAGTTAGGAATATAATTTAAATCTTTTGTTTCCCCCTGTAATTTGAATTCCTGTTCAGTCATATAGTAAGTTTCTGTATATGCCCTGTTTCTGGATGCCCTAGTCTTTATGTCTGTTCCTGGGCAAGTATCATAGAGTCTTAATTCCTAATGCTGTAGAGTAAATCTTGCTATATGATAAGGCAAATCCCCCCTCCTTATTGTTATTTTTCAGAATTTTCTTTGGTTTTTAAAACTCACTCTTGCCTATGAATTTTATAATTTAAGTTCTGTGAAATATCTTGTGGTCTTGATTGTTATTTTACTGAATTTATAGATTAATTTGGTAGCTGTTAGTATTTTTATACTATTAAGTGTTTCTATCTATGAGTTGATCTAGCTTGTCATTTATTTAGATCTTCTTTTTAAAAATGTTACTTAATTTTTTTTAAGTTTTGTATTTTTAAAAATAATCTCTACACCCAGCATGGGGCTTGAACTCGTGACCCTGAGATCAAGAGTCACATGCTCCTCTGAGTCAGGTGCTCCAAAAATGTTACTTAATTTTAATTGTCACAACTAGGAGATAGGCACTATAATCTCCAGTAGAAGGATTCTATAAGAAAAGAAGAGCACATGGCTAGTAAAGCCAAAGTTGGCCTGACTGCAGAGACGATTTCGCTAGATTTTATTATTTGTTCACAGTATTTTTTCTCTGTGGGAGAATTGTACCTCTTGCCTCAGTATCAGTATGTATTCTCAATGAGATTGGTTTCCATTGTCCTTGTCCTGTTTTGGTAGCAAGATCATATTAGCTTTGTAAAATGAGTTGGATAGGTTTATCCATTTTTGTTGTGGAACTTTTTATATCTGTTTTTTGAAGATTTGGTAAAACTAACCTATAAAGAAAAGTCATCTGAACCTGGTATTTTGGGGTGGAGGGGGGTGAAGAAGGAAGTATTTTTGATGACCAACTTGCTTTCTTTGATGACGTTTGATTTAAATTAAAAACATTTTTTTATTATGTTATGTTAGTCACATACAGTACATCATTAGTTTTTGATGTAGTGTTCCATGATTCATTGTTCTATTCCTCCCAGAGTCAATTTTGTAGGTACATATATATCTTTATTTTTTATTTTTTTATTTTTTTAAAGTGAGGGAGGGGCAGAGGGAGAGGAAGAGAGAGAATCTTAGGTAGGCTCCACACTCAGTGCAGAGCCTGATGTGGGGCTTGATCTCACAACCCTGACACCATGACCTGAACCAAAATCAAGAGTTGGGCGCTTAACCAGCTGAGCCACCGAGGCACCCTGAGGTACATATATATCTTTGAAAAAATGTACAAACACACACAAATTATTTCTTACTCCCTTTCATTCATTCATCCAGTACATATTTATTGAGCAAACTGCTATGTGTTAGGCATTTCATCTTACTTTTCAAATTAATTGATACATTTTTATGATTTAAAAATATTTGTATTCTTATCTCCTTGGGATTTCTTATGTTGTTTTTGTGCCTTTTTCTTAGTGGTGGTGATCATAACAGTAATAGCAAACATTTCATTTTAAACATGAAAAGGTTAAGTACCTTGTTCAAAGTCACAAAGCTATAAGTGGTTGAGTGAGATAAATGAACCTAGACAGACTGGCTCCAGAGACTGTCTTAACCACTATTCCATAGTATTTTGGTTTACTCTACAGTATACTGTTTTGCTACAGGTTTGCCTATTATATTAGCTTTTCAGATAACCAACTCTCATTTATGCTCAATGAATGAACAGATATTAATTTCTCTCTTCCTTTGACAACTTTTTATTTTACTCTTATACCACAAGTTGAAGAAATCTATAGCCTGTATCACATTTGGTGGTTGAGTTGTTGAGGTTATGTGAAGAGGCAGGTGTACATTTGGAAAAATGATCAAGGTTTTTCTCCCTCCATTCTCAGTTTACATACTTTTGGTTTGGGAACCAGTAGTAGTATGAGGCTTAGGTATATAATCCTTTGTTAGAGACTTGAGTGATCACATCTTTCCTGCCTGGCTTTCTTAGCTGGATGAGCCGACTGAGTATGCAGCAGTGGCTACTAGACTCTGCTCTTTTTGAGGGAGTAAATGAAGATTTGACACAATATTTTTGAAAGGTTGCTGATCCTCCATTAAAATGTTCTGCTTTCTATTTTTTTTTTTTCTAAAGCATGTCTGGGGGACACCTGGGTGGCTCAGTTGGTTAAGCGTCTATTTGCCTTCAGCTCAGGTCATGATCTCAGGATCCTGGGATCGAGTTCCGAATCAGGCTCCTTGCTCAGCTGGGAGCCTGCTTCTCCCTCTGCCTGCCACTTCCCCTGCTTGTGCTCTCTCTCTGACAAATAAAATCTTAAAAAAAAAATAAAGCACATCTGGGGTTGTTTTATAATGTGGACATAATTAGCCAATTTAACTAATGACATCAAGCCACAGAGCCAACCAAAGAACTTTTCATCTTTTGGCTTAATTAGCTTCCTTCTTTAAAATGCTTGATATGGCTGCTTTATTTACTGATACATTACTTGGAAGCATTATGATAAAGCTATGTTAAAGGACAGGAGTCAGGCCAAGTGAGACCAAATAGTTACTAAAAGTTTGCTGAGTCTCTTGGGAAAATAAAACAATATGCAGCCAGATCTCAACTTTTGCCCCCATCAAATAAATTATTTTTAGAAGGAACTTTCTGTTAATAGAAGACATACTACCCATTTTAAAATACTAGAAAAACAGAGAAAAAGAAAACTCTTCTTGCATGAAAAATGTTGGCATTTTATTATATTCTCTGCAAACTCCCCCCACATATTTTTAATGCAGTTGTAATCACAATATATACACAGTTTTGTCCTACTACTTTTTTTAGCTTAACAAGAATTTTTTTAATGTTTGACATAGTCTTCTAGTCCTTATTTTTAATAGGTAAATTGTCCATAAGATGTACCATTTTCATTTTGTGTCATTAATCATTTTAATATTTTAATATTAATCATTTTAATTTAATAATTTACATCATTTCATTTAATCATAATACTTTTAATATTTTTAGGCATTTAAGTTTAGTTTTTCCTTCCATTATTATGAATAGCAGTGGTTGGGAACCCATAGGTGTGTCCTTGAGCAAGTTATTTGATCTTTTGAAAGAACTTACCTCATAAAGCTGTTTTGAGGATTAAATGAGGTAATACACATAATGCATGTGGTATAGTGGTTTTTCTGAGTACATAGTTCTCAGTAAATGCTAATGTTAATGTCATTGGGATGAATATCTTAATGTATATAGCTTTTTTCTTAATTGAGAAATTTAGGGGTAATTTCCTTAAGTAAAATTAACTTAATCAAAGTCTGTGTATATTTTTATGGTTCCTGAAATTGCTTTTAAAAAAGTTGTGTCATGTAATGTAGCATTTGTAAGTGAAGATACCAACTTCCTATACTTTGCCAGCCTTGGGAATTTCAATTACTTAAAATATTTTAACCAATTTACTAGTTAATGAAATGGCATATAGTTTTAATTTGTATTTGTTTGAACCTTTTTATACATGTTTCCGATTTGTACTTTCTTTTTTTCTCAACTTTCTCCATGTCTTTAGGGCTAAATTTCTAAGGTGAAATTTAAAATAAATTTGGTCATTAGCTGTGTCCTATGATCTGAATGTTCATGTTTCCCCAGACATCCATATGTTGGAATCCTGATGCTCAGTGTGCTGGTATTAGGAGATGGGACCTTTGGGAGGTGCTTAGGACATGTGGGTGGAACCCTCACAAATGGGATTAGTACCCTTATAACAGAGACTTCACAGAGCTTTCTAGGTCCTTATGCCATGTGAGAATGCAATGAGAAGTCTGGAACCTGCCTTGTCAATTTTTGCCATTCTAACTGGCGTAAGGTGGTATCTCAATGTGGTTTTGATTTGAATTTCCCTGATGGCTAATGATTTTGAACATTTTTTTATGTGTCTGTTAGCCATTTGTATGTCTTCATTGGAAAAGTGTCTGTTCATATCTTCTGCCCATTTTTTGATTTGATTATTTGTTTCCCGTGTATTGAGTTTGAGAAGTTCTTTGTAGATCTTGGATTTTATCTGTAGTGTCATTTGCAAATATCTTCTCCCATTCCGTGGGCTGCCTCTTAGTTTTTTTGTCTGTTTCCTTGGTTGTGCAGAAGCTTTTTATCTCGATGAAGTCCCACAAGTTCATTTTTTCTTTTGTTTCTCTTGCCTTTGGAGATGTGTCATGAAAAAAAGTTGCTGTGGCTGATGTCAAAGAGGTTGCAGCCGGTGTTCTCCTCTATGATTTTGATGGATTCCTGTCTCACATCGAGGTCTTTCATCCATTTGGAGTTTATCTTTGTGTATGGTGTGAGAGAGTGGTCAAGTTTCATTCTTTTGCATATAGCTGTCCAATTTTCCCAGCACCATTTATTGAAGAGACTGTCTTTTTTCCACTGGATGTTTTTTCCTGCTTTGTCAAAGATTAGTTGCCCAAAGAGCCGAGGTCCATTTCTGGGTTTTCTGTTCTGTTTCATTGGTCTATGTGTCTGTTTTTGTGCCAGTGCCATGCTGTCTTTGTGATCACAGCTTTGTAGTATAGCTTGAAATCCGGCAACATGATGCTCCCACCTTTGTTTTTCCTTTTCAACAATTCCTTGGCGATTTGGGGCCTTTTCTGGTTCCACACAAATTTAAGGGCTGTTTTTTCCAGTTCTTTGAAAAATGTCATTGGTATTTTGATCGGGATGGCATTGAAAGTGTAGATTGCTCTGGGTAGCATAGACATTTTAACTATGTTTATTTTTCCGATCCATGAGCATGGAATATTTTTCCATCTTTTTGTGTCTTCTTCAGCGTCTTTCAAGAGTGATTTGTGGTTTCTAGAATATAGATCCTTTACGTCTCTGGTTAAGTTAATTCTGAGATAATGTATCATTTTTGGTGCTATTGTAAATGGAATGGATTCCCTAATTTCTTTCTTCAGTCTCATTGTTCATGTATAGAAATGCAACTGATTTCTGAGCAAATGTTGGAGAGAATGTGGAGAAAGGGGATCCCTCTTACACTGTTGGTGGGAATGCAAGTTGGTACAGCCACTTTGGAAAACAGTGTGGAGGTCCCTTAAAAAGTTAAAAATTGAGCTACCGTATGATCCAGCAATTGCACTACTGGGTATTTACCCCAAAGATACAGACGTAGTGAAGAGAAGGGCCATATGCACCCCAATGTTCATAGCAGCATTGCCCACAATAGCTAAATTGTGGAAGGAGACGATATGCCCTTCAACATATGACTGGATTAAGAAGATGTGGTCCATATATACAATGGAATATTACTCAGCCATCAAAAAGAACGATTTCACAACATTTGCAGCAACATGGATAGGACTGGAGGAGATAATGCTAAGTGAAATAAGTCAAGCAGAGAAAGACAATTATCATATGGTTTCACTCATTTATGGAACATAAGAAATAGGAAGATTGGTAGGAGAAGAAAGGGAAGAATGAAGGGGGGGGTAAACAGAAGGGGGAATGAACCATGAGAGACTATGGACTCTGGGAAACAAACTGAGGGCTTCAGAGGGGAGGGGGGTGGGGGTTGGGATAGGCCGGTGATGGGTATTAAGGAGGGCACGTCTTGCATGGTGCACTGGGTGTTATATGCAAGTAATGAATCATGGAACATTACATCAAAAACTAGGGATGTACTGTATGTTGACTAACATAACATAATAAAAAATTAATATAAAAAAAGAAGTCTGGGGGGCGCCTGGGTGGCACAGCGGTTAAGCGTCTGCCTTCGGCTCAGGGCGTGATCCCGGTGTTATGGGATCGAGCCCCACATCAGGCTCTTCCGCTATGAGCCTGCTTCTTCCTCTCCCACTCCCCTGCTTGTGTTCCCTCTCTCGCTGGCTGTCTCTATCTCTGTTGAATAAATAAATAAAATATTAAAAAAAAAAGAAGTCTGGAACCTGAAAGAGGTTCCAGATCCCAACAGCTAGATCCTCATCATGGACTTCCAGCCTCCAGAACTGTGAGAAATAAATATCTGTTGTTTATAAGCCACCTAGTTCTGTGATTTTTTGTTAGAGCATCCCAGATGGACTAAGATACTATGCAATTTGTGTTTTTAGACTTGACACCATGATTTACAAATCATTGAAATTCATTTCACTATTGTAATGCCATTTTGTTTTAAGATGCACAGCTGCCTATGGTATGATAGGTCTAATGTAATGATTTCCCAGATCTTATTTTCTTCTCATATTTTACTGATATAAGAGTATCACTGTGGAAGTACTTGAAGAACTAGAATACTATTTTAAAATGTTCTTTAAACAACAGCTATTTGTATGATGTTCTTTTCCAAAGAGATTAAAATGATGTTTATACTGTGTTACATATATTATTAGAATTTATTTTACTCTAAATAGGTATGTATAGTGATTAAAAACACAAGCTTTAAAGTCAGTCAGATCAATGCTAGAACCCTAACTTTTACATGTGATGGAACATTTGAAAACCAGTTTTCTCAGTTGCAAAATTGTTGAATTCCTATCTCATAGAATTAAATGAATTTAATTGGGTAATAGTATAAAGTGTTAGTACAGTGCCCAGTACATAGGAAATGCTTAAATAAAGATTATGTTATTAATAATAATAATACTATTTAGTTTTACTTTGAATAGTCAGGCTAAATGTTGACTATTTAGTCAACTAAATAGTTGCTCTTTGTTTTGCTCCAAACTTTCTGAAAGGATTTCTTGAATATAAATCACTTGTTTTGGGGAAGCTAACAGAAAACTAAATGGCATCAATTCTCTTTATTGGAAAAAAACATAACAGGAAAAAGAAACCACTTTGATTTCTCCATACCTTTTATTCCCACTCAAAAGGAATAATTTCTTGGGGCGCCTGGGTGGCGCAGTCGTTAAGCGTCTGCCTTCGGCTCAGGGCATGATCCCAGCATTCTGGGATCGAGCCCCACATCAGGCTCCTCCTCTGGAAGCCTGCTTCTTCCTCTCCCATTCCCCCTGCTTGTGTTCCCTCTCTCACTAGCTGTTTCTCTCTGTCAAATTAATAAATAAAATATTTTAAAAAAAGGAATAATTTCTTTGCTTATTAATTACCAGATATAAAGAGCATAAGCTGTATAGCCTAGTAGTTGGCAGGAATTTTATTTTTTAAGGTATTCTAGACTTTCCTGTATTTGATAAATCAAATCCAAGTTCTTTAGTATTTAATTATTCTATGGACATTTAAAAATTAATTTTTTCTTATTTATGAACTATTTTATATGCATGATATAAAACAAAGAATAATGAAAGAAACAAATATCACCCATACTTCTAGAGATAATTACTATTAACATTTAAATATTTTTCCTTAAAGTCTTTTTTCTCTATCTATATATTTATGTAAATACCATTTTCCATGGTATATCTTATATTTCTCACTTAGAGTAAGCATTTTCTTATTTCATAAGAAGTCTTTGAAAATACCATTTAAAAAAATCACAGTGGAGGTCCTAGCCAATGTAATAAAGCAAGAAAAATAAAAGGCATCGAAGTTGGGAGTCATAAGTAAAAGGCATAAGTAAAACTGTCTTAAATGAAATGATTATTTATGTACAAAATTCTAGAGAATCTGCAAAATAAGTATTAGAAGAGATATGTATATTTAGCAAGGTCACAGGGTATAGAGTCTATAAACAAAAAAATTATTTTGATATACTAGTGGCAAACAACTGGAAAATAAAACTTAAAAAACAGTTCTGGGGTGCCTGGCTGGCTCAGTTGGTGGAGCATATGGCTCTTGATCTTGGGGTTTTGAGTTCAGGCCCCACTTTGGGGCATATGACTCTTGATCTTGGGGTTTTGAGTTCAAGCCCCACTTTGGGTGCAGAGCTTACTTTAAAAAAAATTGCATTTGGGATGCCTGGGTGGCTCAGTTAGTTAAGCATCTGAGTCGGTTTCAGCTCAGGTTATGATCTCATGTTCCTGAGATTGAACCTTGCATTGGGCTCCGCACTCTGTGGGGTATCTGCTTTTCTCCTTCTGCCCCTGACTCAGTTCACATGCTTGCTTACTTTCTCTCTCTCTGAAATAAAATAAGAAATACTTAAAAAAATTTAAAATATGTCAATTTATAATAGCATCAAAAAACATGAAACACTTAGGAATAAATTTAATGTAAAAAGAAGTTCTTGGAGGCATTTGTGTGGCTCAGTCAGTTAAGCATCTGCCTTTGGCTCAGGTCATGATCCCAGGTCCTGGGATCGAGCCCCGTGTTGGGCTTCCTACTCAGCAGGGAGTCTGCCTCTCCTTCTGCCTTTGCTGCTGCCCCTGCTTGTGCTCTCTGTCAAAATAAATAAATAAAATCTTTAAAAAAAAGAAGTTCTCTATGCTGAAAACTACAAAACATTGTTGAGAGAAATTAATGGAGATATATACTATTGGAAGATTGGATGATTCAGTATATATAAGATGTCTGTTCTTCCCAAATTGATCTATGAATTCAACACAATCATAATATCAATAGACTTTTTGTAGAAATTGACAAACTGGTTAAAAATTTATGGAGACTATATATAGCAAGCCTGCAGGATATAAGGTTAATGTACAAAAGTTAGTTGGTTTTTTATGTGCTAGCAATGAACAAGTGATGTTTTAAATTAAAAACATATTACGCGTTTACATTAGCACCCCCCAAAATGAAATACTTAGGTATAATGTAAAAAAAAATGGACAAGATCTATATGAGGAAGTCTATAAAGCTTTGATGAAAGATATCAAAGAAGAACTAAATAAGTGGAAGAGATATTCCATGTCATGGATAAGAAGATTCAATATTGGCATGATGTCTGTTCTTCCCAACTTGATGTGTAGATCCAGTGTAATCCCCCCAGTCATAATCCCAGCAAGTTATTTTGTGAATATTGAGAAACAGATTCTAAAGTTTATATGGAGAGGCAAATGACCCAGAATAGCCAACTCAGTAATAGAGAAGAACAAAGTCAGAGAACTGACACTACTTGACTTAAAGACTTACTATAAAGCTACAGTAATCAGGACACTGTGGTGTTGGTGAAAAAAAATATAGAGGACTAGATCAATGGAATAGAATAGGGAGCCCAGGAATAGAGCCCAGAACAGAATAGAGAGCCCACTATAAATATAGTCTACTGATCTGTGACAAAGGAGTAAAGGTGCTACAATGGAGCAGAAGTAGTCTTTTCAACAAATGGTATTGGAACAACTGGATATCCACATGCAAAAACTTGAATCTAGACAGATATTACACCTTTATAAAAATTAACTCAAAATGGATCATAAATGTAAATGTAAAACACAAAATTATAGAACTCCTAGAAGAAAAAGTAGGGGAAAATGTAGATGACCTTGGATATAGAGATGACTTTTTAGATACAACAACAAAGGAATGATCCATGAGAGAAATAATTGATAAGCTGGGCCTTATTAAAATTAAAAAGTTCTGCTCTGTGGAAGATAATGGCAAGAGAATGAGAAGGCAAGCCACAGACTGGGAGGTAATATTTGCAAAAGACACACCTGAAAAAGGACTGCTATCCAAAATATATAAAGAAATCTTAAAACTCCACAGTAAGAAAACAACCCAGTTTAAAAATGGGCAGAATTCCTGGATAGGCATCTCACCAAAGATAAACAGATTGCAAGTCAACACATGATATTATATGTTTTTAGGGAATGGCAAATGAAAACAACAATGAGGTATCACTGCACACCTGTTAGAATAGCCAAAATCCAGAACACTGTAACCAAATGCTAGCAAGGATGTGGAACAATGGAACTCTCATTCATTGTTGAGCCACTTTGGAAGACAGTTTGGCATTTTTTTTTACAAAACTGAACGTACAGTATTATCCAGTAATCATGCTCTTTGGTATTTACCCAAATAAATTGAAAACTTATGTCCATATAAAAGCTTCCCCATGGATGGTTTAGCAGCTTGCTTTGCCAAAATTTGGAAGCAATCAGGATATGCTTCAGTAGGTAAGTAGATAGATAAACTATGTATACCTAGACAATAGAATTTATTCAGCACTGAAGAGATGAGCTCTCAAGCCAGAAAAATGCATGGATGAAACTTAAGCGCATGTTACTAAGTAAAAGAAACCAATCCAAGAAGGTAACAAACTGCGTAATTCCAAAGATATGGTGCTCTGGAAGAGGCAAAACTATGGAGACAATAAAAGGATTCATGGTTGCCAGGGGCTGGGGGGAAGGAGAGATGAATAGGGAAAGCACAGAAGATTTTCAGGGCAGTGAAACTATTCTTTATAATACTATAATGATGGGTGCATATCATTATACATTGGTCAAAACCCATAGAATAGATAACACCAGGGGTGAATCCCATGGATTTCTGGTGATAATGATGTGTCAGTTGGTTCATTATCTTCATTGATTATAACAAATGTATCACTGTGGTACTGGAAGTTGATAGTGGGGGAGATTGTGTTTGTATTGGGATGGGGGTATATGAGATTCTCTGTACCTTCCGTCAATTTTGCTCTAAAAAAATAAAGGTTATTAATTTTTACAATTTTAATTTCAATATAATTAACAGACAGTGTTATTATTAGTTTCAGGTATACAATATAGTGATCTAAAAAAAAAACAACAATATAGTGATCTAACAATTCTGTTCATTACTCAGTGCTTATCATGATAAGAGTACTCTTAATCCCCTCCATACATTTCGCCCATCCTTCCACCCATCTTCCTTCAGGTACTCCATCAGTTTGTTCTCTTGAATCTGTTTTTTGGTTTGTCTGTTTTTCACTTTGTGCATTTGTTTTGTTTCTTAAATTCCACATATGAATGAAATCATATGGCGTTTGTCTTTGTCAGTCTTATTTCATTTAGCATTATACTCTGTAGATTTATCCATGTTGTTGCAAATGGCAAGATTTCATTCTTTGTTATGGTTGAATAATAGTCCATTGTATATATACCACATTTTTTGTATTCATTCATCTGTCAGTGGACACTTGGATTTCTTCCATATCTTGGCTATTGTAAATAATGCTGTAGTAAACATAGAGGAACATATATCTTTTTGAATTAGTGTTTTTGTTTTCTTTGGGTAAATAGTGGCATTACTGGATAATAGGGTAGTTCTATCCTTAATTTTTTGAGGAAAATCGTCTGTACTGTTTTCCACACTGGCTGCACTAATTGGTACTCCCATCAGCAGTGCATGAGAGTTCCTTTTTCTCCATATCTTCATCAACACTTTTTCCTTGTGTTTTGTTTGTTTGTTTGTTTGTTGTTTTGTTTTGTTTTTTAGCCATTCTGACAGGTGTGAAGTGATATCTCGTACTTTGGACTTGCATTTGCCTGAGGATGAGTGATATTGAATGTCTTTTCATGTGTCTGTTGGCAATCTGAATGTCTTCTTTGGAGAAATATCTGTGCATGTCTTCTGCCCATTATTTAATTGGATTACTTGTTTTTGAATGTTGAGCTATATAAGTTCTTTATATATTTTGGATACTAACCCTTTATTGGTTGTCATTTGCAAATATCTTCTCCCATTCAGTAACTGGCTTTTAATTTTGTTGATTGACTCTTGTGCTGTGTAGAACCTTTTTATTTTGACATAGTCCCAATAGTTTATTTTTTGCTTTTGTTTCCCTTGCTTCAGGAGACATAAATCTAGAAAAATGTTGATGTCAGAGAAATTACTGCCTGTGCTCTCTTCTAGGATTTTTATGGTTTCAGGTTCTTTTTTTTTTTTTAAGATTTTATTTATTTATTTGACAGAGAGAGAGAGACAGCCAGAGAGAGAAGGAACACAAGCAGGGGGAGTGGGAGAGGAAGAAGCAGGCTCCCAGTGGAGGAGCCTGACGCGGGGCTTGATCCCAGAATGCTGGGATCATGCCCTGAGGTGAAGGCAGATGCTTAACGACTAAGCCACCCAGGCGCCCCATGGTTTCAGGTTCTTAACCCATTTTGAGTTTACTTTTGTATATGGTGTAAGAAAGTGGTCCGGTTTCACTTTTTGCATATAACTGTCCAGTTTTCCCAACACCATTTTGTTGAAGAGACTTTTTCCCATTGCATATTCTTGCCTCCTTTGTTGAAGATTAATTGACTCCATTTAATCATAAATTTCTGGGCTCTCTATTCTGTTCTGTTGATCTATGTGTCTTTTTCTGTTTTTGTGCCTATACCATACTGTTTTGATTACTACAACTTTGTAATATAACTTGAAGTCTGGAATTGTGGTATTTCCAGTTTTGTTTTTCTTCAAGTTTGCTTTGGCTATTAAGGGATCTTTCATGGTTCCATACAAATTTTAGGATTATTTGTTCTAGTTCTGAGAAATATGCCTATGGTATTTTGATAGAGATTGCATTTAATCTATAGATTGCTTTTCATAGAATGAACATTTTAACAATGTTCTCTCAATCCATGAGCATGGAATATCTTTCCATTTGTGTCATCTTCTGTTTCTTTCATCAGTGTTTTATAGTTTTCAGAGAATAGGTCTTTTATCTCCTCAGTTAAGTTTATTCCTATATGTTTTATTATTTTTGGTGTAACTGTAAATGGGACTTTTTTCTTAATTTCTCCTACTGCTTCATTATTATTTATAGAAATGTAATGGATTTTTGTGAATTGATTTTGTATCCTGTGACATTACTGAATTCATTTATCAGTTCTAGCAGTTTTTTGGTAAAGTCTTTAGGGTTTTCTATATATAATATAATGTCATCTGCAAATAGTGAAAGTTTTACTTCTTCCTTACTAATTTGGATGCCTTTTATTTCTTCTTGCATGATTGTTGTAGTTAGGACTTTAAGTACTATGTTGAATAAAAGTGGTGAGAACCGACATCCTTGTCTTGTTCCTGATCTTAGGGGAAAAGCTTCAGTTTTTTTGCCATTGAGTATGATGTTAGCTGTAGGTTTTTCATATATGGCCTTTATTATGTTAAGGTATGTTCCCTCTAAACCTACTTTGTTGAGGGTTTTTATCATGAATGGACGTTATACTTTGTCAAATGCTTTTTCTGCATCTATCGAAATGATCATTTAGTTTTTATTCTTTCTCTTGTTGATGTGATGGATCACGTTGATTGATTTGTGAATATTGAACTACTCTTGCATACCAGGAATAAATCCCACTTGATCGTGGTCAATGATTTTTTTAATGTATTGTTGGATTTTGTTTGCTAGTATTTTATTGAGAATTTTTGTACCAATGTTCATTAGAGATATTGGCCTGTAGTTCTCTTTTTTGTAGTGTCTTTATCTGGTTTTGGTATCAGGATAATGCTGGCTTCACAGAATGAATTTGGAAGCTTTTCTTCCTCTTCTTTTTTTTTGGAATAATTTGAGAATAATAGGTATTAACTCTTCTTTAAATGTTTGGTAGAGGGGCACCTGGGTGGCTCAGTTAGTTAAGTGTCTGCCTTCAGCTCAGGTCATGATCCCAGGGTCCTGGGATTGAGCCCCGCATCAGGCTTCCTGCTCAGTGGGGATTCTGCTTCTCCCTCTCCCTCTCCCTCTTACCCCCACTCGTGCTCTGTCTCTCAAATGAATAAGTAAAATCCTTAAAAAAAATAAATGGTAGAATTCACCAGTGAAGCTTCTGGTCCTGGACATTTGTTTGTTGGGAGTTTGTGGATTACTGATTCAATTTCATTGCTGGTAATCAGCCTGTTAAATTTTCTATTTCTTCCTGATTTAGTTTTGGAAGGTTATGTTTCTAGGAATTTATCCATTTCTTCTAAGTTGTCCAATTTGTTGGCATATAATTTTTCATCATATTCTCTTATCCTTTGTATTTCTGTGGTGTTGGTTATTTCTCCTCTTTCATTTCTGATTTTATTTGAGTCCTTTCTCCCCCCCCCTTTTTGATGAGTCTGGCTAAAGTCATTTTTTTAAATAATGATTTTCTTTACTTATCTGACAGCACAAGCAGGCAGAGTGGCAGGCAGAGGGAGAGGGAGAAGCAGGCTCCCTGCTGAGCAGAGAGCCTGACCTGGGGCTCAATCCCAGGATCCAGAGATGGTGACCTGAGCCAAAGGCAGACGCTTAACTGACTGAGCCACCCAGGCACCCCCCCTTTTATTTTTTTGAAGATTTTACTTTTTATTTGAGAGAGAGAGAGAGAGAGCGTATGGACAGAGGGAGAGGGAGAAGCAGGGAGCCCAATGTGGGGCTCAATCCCAGGACTCTGGGATCACGACCTGAGTTGAAGACAGATGCTTAACTAACTGAGCTAAGTCTTAGCAATTTTCTTGATCTTTTCTAAGAACCAGCTCCTGGTGTCATTGATCTTTTCTATTGCTTTTTTAGTTTCTCTTTCATTCATGTGCTGCTCTAATCCTTATTATTTCCTTCCTTCTACTGGTTTTGGGTTTTGCTCATTCTTTTTCTACTTCCTTTAGGTATGAGGTTAGGTTGTTCATTTGAGATTTTTCTTGCATCTTGAATAGGCCTGTCTTGCTATAAACTACCCTCCTAAAACAGCTTTTGCTGCATTCCAAAGATTTTGGACTGTTGTGTTTTCATTTTCATTTGTCTCTATGTATTTTTTTAAAAATTTCTTCCTTGATTTCTTGGTTGACCCATTGATTGTTTAGTAGCATGTTATTTAACCTCCATGTATTTGTGTTCTTTCCAGATGTTTTCTTATGGTTGATTTTTTTTCATAGTGTTGTGATCTGAGAAGATGCATGATATGACTTCAGTATTCTTGAATTTGTTGCAGTTTGTTTCGTGGCCTAGCATGTGATCTGTTCTGGAGAATGTTCCATGTGCATTTGAAAAGAATATGTATTCTGTTGTTTTAGGATGGACTGTTTTGAATATTTCTGTTATATCCATCTAGTCCAATGTGTCATTCAGAGCCACTCTTTCCTTGTTGATTTTCTGTTTGGATGATCTATGCATAGATGTAAATGGAGTGTTAAAGTCCCCTACTATTATTGTAATACTATAGATTACTTCCTTTATGTTTGTTATTAGCTGGTTTGTGTATTCAGGTGCTTTCATGTTGGGTACATAAATATTTGCAGTTCTTACATATTTTTGTTGGACTGTTCCCTTTATGGTTATATAGTATCCTTCTTTGTCTCTTGTTACAGTCTTTTGTTTAAAGTCTATTTTGTCTGATACAAGTAGTACTACCCTGGCTTTCTTTTCACTTCCATTTTCATGATAAATGTTTTTCCATCCTTGCACTTTCAATCTGCCTATGTCTTTAGATCTGAGATGAGTCTCTTGTAGGCAGCATAGAGATGGGTCTTGCTTTTTTATCCATTCTGTCACCCTATGTCTTTTTTTTTTTAAGATTTTATTTATTTATTTATTTAGAGAGAGTGGGGGGGGGGCAGAGGGGAAGACAGAGAGAATCTCAAGCAGGCTCCACACTCAGCACAGAGGCTGACATGGGGCTTGATCCCAGGACCCCAAGATCATGACCTGAGCCAAAATCAAGAGTCAGACACTTAACTGACTGAGCCACCCAGCCACCCCACCCTGTGTCTTTGTTTTGATTGGAGCATTTAGTCCATTTATATTCAAAGTGGTTATTGATAGGTATGTATTTATTGCCATTTTGTTCCTTCTTTTATGGTTGTTTTTGTAGTTCTTCTCTTTTACCTTCCTCTCTTGCTCTCTTTTCTCACAGTTTGCTTGTTTTCTTTAGTGATATTCTTCAATTCCTTTTTCTTTATTTTTTGTATATCTGTTACCAGTTTTTGATTTGTGGTTACCGTTAGGTTTATATGTAACATCTTATGCATATAGCAGTCTATATTAAGTTCACGGTCACTTAAGTTAGAACCCATTGTAAAAGCACTAAATTTTTACTCCTTTCCTCCCCGACTATGCATTTAGGTATATGGTGTCACATCCTTTTATTTTGTGAATCTCTTGACTGGTTGTTATACATATACTTAATTTTACTGCTTTGGTGCTTCCTGCTTTTCCTACTCCTGCTTATGATCTTTCCATTCAAAGAGTTGCCTTTAACATTTTTTGTAGGGCTGGTTTAGTGGTGATGAATTCCTTTAACCATTGTTTGGGAAAATCTATCTCTCCTTCTGTTCTGAATGATAGTCTTGCTGGATAGAGTATTCTTGGTTGCAGGGTTTTTTTCTTTTAGCACTTTGAATGTATCATGCCACTGTCTCCTGGTCTGAAAAGTTTCTGCTGAAAAATCAGCTGATATCCTTATGGGGTTTCTCTTGTGTGTAATTGTTTTGTTTTGTTGCTTTTAAAATTCTCTATTGCTACTTTTTGCCATTTTATTTACTATGTGTCTTAGTATGGACTTCCTTGGTTGATTTTGTTGGGGGGGAGGTTTCTGTACCTCCTGGATCTGGATTTCTGTTTCCTTCCCCAGATTCCGCATGTTTTCAGCCATCATTTCTTCAGATAAGTTTTCTGCCTCCTTTCTCTCTCTTCTCCTTCTGGGACCCCTGTAATGCAAATGTTATTATGCTTGATGGTTTTGTGGAGTTCCCTTACGCCTATTTTCATTTTTTATTATTATTTTTCTCTCTCCTGTTTAGCTTGATTGCTTTCCATTACTTTCCTCCATGTCACTGATGCATTCTCCCAGTTACTATAGTCTACTATTTATTCCCTGTAGAATATTTTTAATTTCAGTTATTGAGTTCTTTGCCTCTGATTTGTTCTTTTTTTTATGTTTTCTTTCTCTTCTCTGAGGGTCTCATTGAAATCCTCCACTCTTCAGAAATCCACTGATTATCTTTATGACCATTATTTTAAATTCTCTATCAAGTGTATTACTTATCTCCATTTCATTTAGCTCTTTTGCTATAATTTTTGTCCTGTTCTTTAATTTGGGACATATTCTTTTTTTTAAATTTTTTAAAAAAGATTTTATTTATTTATTTGACAGAGAGAGAGACAGCCAGCAAAAGAGGGAACACACGCAGGGGGAGTGGGAGAGGAAGAAGCAGGCTCCTAGCAGAGGAGCCTGATGTGGGGCTCGATCCCATAATGCCAGGATCACACCCTGAGCCGAAGGCAGACTCTTAACCGCTGTGCCACCCAGGCACCCCTAATTTGGGACATATTCTTATGTCTCCTCATTTTTGTCTAACTCTCTGTGTCTGTTTCTAAGTGTTAAGAAAGTCAACTATGTCTCCTGCTCTTAAAATTAGTGGCCTTATGAAGAAGAGGTCCTGTAGTGCCCTGCAGTGAAGTGTCCCCTGTTCACCAGAACCTGGCACTTCCGGGGTGTCTCCTATGTGTGTTGCATGTGCCCTGCTGTTGTTGCTGAGCTGCATTTTCCTTCTGTCCAGTCTTCTGCAATGGCTCTCTTTGCTGGTTGTGGGCAGTGTTTGGTCCCTGTGTTAGTGGGCCAAGGTGGGGCCACCTTGAGCTGGAGTTGAATCTGACCGGGTATTTGCTAGAGCTCTGGTAGCCCCAGACTGTAGGGCACACTCCCTGTGTTGTCCTGAGAAGTTTTTGTTGGTGGGTGGGGCCTGCAGTCAGACCAGATGTCTACCCACTGCTAGGGCTGCAGTCAGACTGGTGTGTGTGGTTATCTTCCCCTCTCCTCGGGGCAGGAGTCACTTTGGAGTTGTGCTAGCCCTCCAGGGCCTGCACATTGCCGGGGTTGTGGCAACACTCTGAATGGGCTCCTGCCAAGGATGTGTTGTTGAAGGGGGTGTGTCCACAGGAGAATGCAGGGTCAGGGCCCATAGTGCCAGCAAGGTCTGCCAGTCAGCTGCAGGAGGAGACCCTCAGTCGCTGTGGAAAACTCCTGCCTAGGCCAGGATGGAGGGGGCCAACTTTAGCAGGAGAACCCCAGGGGTAAGGCATGCTGTTACTAAGCTAGGTGGAAAGTGTTTGCTCTGTGCTGGTTCTTGAAGGAATCTCTGTATTTAGGCTGGGAGCTAGGGGAAGGAAATGGTGCCTGCCAGCTCTTTTATTCTTTTTTTTTTTTTTTTAAGATTTACTTATTTTAGAGAGAGAGTGAGATCATGAGCGGGGGGAAGGGGGCAGAGGGAGAGTGAGTGGGAGAAACAGACTTGGGCTCGATCCCAGGACCCTGAGATCATGACCTGAGCCAAAGTCAGAAATTTAACCTACTGAGCCACCCAGGCACCTCTTCTCCCCTTTGCCCCCTCTCAGCTCTTTTATTCTGGGAGAAGTTTCAAGTGTTTTTCAAACTGCTGTTTCAATGCTGTATCTCAGCAGGGCTACTTGTTGTACTGTCTCTTTAAGGATGGGAACTCAGTTTCCTATCCCTTCCAGCTCTCCCAGAGCTCAGCTGCAGATTTTTAAAGTTCCAGGCATTAAGCCCCACAGATTCTAAGAACTGGTGAAGTTAGGCCCCTCTGGTTTTCAAAGCCAAATGTTACGGGGATTTGTCTCCCCAGTGCAGGTCGCCTGTGCCTGGGGTGCCTGGCGTGGGGTCTTCTCTCCCCTCTCTATGCCCTCGTGTCCCTCCCTCCCATGGACAGTCCTCCAGGTCATTTTGGCTCTCGACCTTTTCTGCCTTTCCTACCCTCTTTGATGTGGCATCTTCTCTACATTTAGCTGTCTGTGCTACCAGTGTTCAGGTCATTTTCTGGGTTATTTACACTGATGTGGGTGTTATCTAGGTGTATCCGTGGGACAGGGTAAACCTGGGATTTTCCTACTCTGCCCTCGTCCCCAGAAGTCTCCAAAGGTTATTACTTTTTTAAAGACAAGGAAAATAAAGGGGCATCTGGGTGGCTCAGTTGGTTGAGCATCCAACTCTTGATCTCAGCTCAGGTCTTGATCTCAGGGTCATGAATTCAAGCCCTGTGTTGTATTAAGCACCCAGCATGGAGCCTACTTAAAAAAACAAACAAATAAGGGGTGCCTGAGTGGCTCAGTCAGTTAAGCATCTGACTGTTGATTTCTGCTCAGGTCATGATCTCAGGGTGGTGAGATCAAGCCCCACGTTGGGCCCTGCACTCTGCGGGGAATCTGCTTGAGATTCTGTCTCTCCCCCACTCAAGCTCTCTCTGTCAAAAAATAAGAAAAATATTTAAAACAAACAAAACAACAAGAAAAAACAGGGAAAATATATGTAAATGGAAAGGAGCAAAGATAATTAAAACAAACTTGAAAAAGAAGAACATCACTGGAGGACTTAACCTTCCCTGCAAAGTACTTTCAATAAAGCTACAATAATTAAGACAGTGTTGAATTGACATAAAGACAGAACAGTGAGAAAGAAAAGAGCCCAGAAATAGGCCCATACTTACATGGTTACTTGATATATTTTTTTATAAAAGCACCAAAACAGTCCAATGAGGAAAATTTTTAAATTTGAGGTATAATTGATAACATTATATTAGTTTCAGGTATATAACATAATGATTTGACATTTGTATACATTGTGAAAGGATCACTACAATAAGTCTAGTTAACATCCATCACCACATATAGATACAAATTTTTTTTCTCATGATGATAACTTTTAAGATCTATTCTTTTAGCAACTTTCAAATATGCAGTACAATATTAACTATAGTCACCATGGTGTATGTTACATTCCCTTGACTATTTATTTTATAACTGGAAGTTTGTATCTTTTGACCCCTTAACCCCCGCCACCCCCCCTCCCGGGAACTACCAGTCTCTTCTCTGTATCTATAAGCTCATTTTTTCTTTTTATCTTTTAAGATTTTTTTTAATTTAGTTGAGAGAGACAGCGTGCACAAGCGGGGGGGGAGGGGCAGAGGGTGCACAAGCGGGTGCAGGGGGAGGGGCAGAGGGAGAGGGAGAAGCAGACTCCCCACTCAGCAGGGAGCCCAACACAGAGCTCCAGCCCAGGGATCATGACCTGAGCAAAGGCAGACGCTTAACCTACTGAGCCACCTAGACGCCTCTCATTTTTTTCTTTAAGATTCCACATGTAAGTGAGATCATACGATATTTGTCTTTCTCTTCCTGACTTCACTTAGCATAATGCCCTCAAGGTGCATCTGTGTCATCACTAATGGCAAGATTTCATTTTTCTAAAGGCTCAGTAATATTCCAGTGCGTGTGTGTGCGTGTGTGTATGCACGTGCACACGCATGTATGCCACATTTTCTTTTTCCATTCATCTACTAGTGGAAATTTAGGTTGTTTACATGTCTTGGCCATTGTAAATAATGTTGCAGTGAACATGTGAGTGCATACATCTTTTCAAATTAGTGTTTTTGTTGTTTTTAGATAAATACCCAGAAGCAGAGTTGCTGGATCATTTGGTAGTCATATTGTTAATTTTCTGAGGAACCTTCATACTGTTTTTCATAGTGGTTGCACCAATTTACATTCTCACCAATAGTGCACAAGGGTTCACTTTTCTCCACATCTTCGCCAACACTTTATTATTTCTTATCTTTTTGGTAATAGCCATTCTGACAGGTGTGAGGTGATATCTCATTTTGGTTTTGATTTGCATTTCCCTGATGATTAGTGATGTTGAGCATCTTTTCATGTACTTACTGGTCATCTGTATGTCTTCTTTGGAAGGATGTCTATTCATATCCTTTGCCCATTTTTTAATCAGATTGTTTGGGTTTTTTGCTGTTGATTTGTATGAGTTCTTTATATATTACAGATATTAACTCCTTATGAGATATATGGTTTGCAATTTTTTTCTCACATTCAGTAAGTTGCCTTTTCATTTTGTTGATGGTTCCCTTAGCTCTGCAGAAGATTTTAGTTTGATGTAGTCTCATTTGCTTATTTTTATTTTTGTTGCCTTTGTTTATGGTGTGAAATCCCAAAAAATAATCACAAAGACCAATATCAAGGAGCTTCCTGTCTATTTTCTTCTAGGACTTTTACGATTTCAGGTCTTACATTCAGGTCTTTAATCCATTTTGAGTTACTCAAATCCATTTGAGTAAAATAGTGGTCCCATTTCATTCTTTTGCAGAGTATTTACATTTTTAATTTGAAAATAACTTTAGACTTACAGAAGAGTTTGCAAAAACAGTACAAAGAATTCTTATATACTCTTCATTCAGCTTCCCCTATAATTGGTACTTTAATCACCTATAGTGTAGTTATCAAAACTGAGAAATGAACATTGGTAAAATAGTATTAACTAAACTACAGACTTCCTTAAGATTTTACCAGTTTTTCCACTAATGTTCTTTTTCGGTTCCTGGATCCATTACAGAATCTCACTTTGCATTTAGTTGTTATGTTTTATTAATCTCTTTCAGTCTGTGACAGTTTCTCAGTCTTCTCTCCTTCTTTCATGACCTTGATACTTTTGAAGAGTATTTGTCAGGTATTTTGTAGAATGTCCTTCAGTTTGAGCTTGTGTGATGTTTTTAGGTTGAGGCTATATGTTGTTGAGAACAATACCACAGAGACGATGCATTCATTTCAGTGTATCATATGAAGGAACTGATGATGTTGATGTGTTTTTATTAGTAAAATTAACCTTGATCACTTGGTTAAGGTGTTATCTGCCAGGTTTTTCCCAAGTGGAGTTACTTTTTGTAATTTTTAAATATTTATGAGATTTTGCAGATATCCTGTTTTTCCTTAAATATTTGTCCACTAATTTAGTATTCATTGGTGGATCTTGACCACAGCAATTATTAATGTAGTGTTATTGTGATTTCATAGGTCCTCATTTCTTCTACATTTATTTATTGGAATTTATATATAAAGAAGAGCTTTCCCTTTTTCACCTTTTACTTATTAATCTAGTTATATCAAAATGAGCTTGTGGATATTTATTTTATTTGGGGTGTTACAATTCAATACCATTTTCTGCTCAATTTTGAGTGATTTTAGATGTTATAATTCCTGTCTTACAGTGTTATTATTTTTGCTTTAAACTGTACTTGTATGTTAGGAAAAATATGAGAAGAAAAAATATCTTTTGTATTTACCCACTTATTTATTTCTGGTTCTCTTCATTTCTTCCCTTCCTTCTGGGTTTTCTTCTTCGGCCTAAAGAACATCCTTTAGCATTTCTTGGAGTCAAGTCTTCTGCCAACAAATTATTTAATCTTCTGTTTATCTTAAAATGTCTTTATCTTGGGGGTGCCTGAGTGGCTCGGTAGGTTAAGCGTCTGCCTTTGGCTCAGTTCATGACCTCAGGGTCCTGGGATCAAACCCTGCATCAGGCTCCCTGCTCGGTGGGGAGTCTGCTTCTCCCTCTGCCTCTGCCCTTCTCTCAGCTCATGCTGTCTCTCTCTCAAATAAAATATTTTTTGAAAAAAACCTAAAAAATTAAAATGTCTTTTTCTTACCCTCATTTTAAAAGGATATTTCAGTGGATTTGAAATGCTAGCTTGACAGTGTTTAAAAGATGTCATTCCATTGTCTTCTGGCCTCCATCGTTTCACAGAAGTCAGCTGTAATTCATATTATAGTTTCTCTGTATGTAATATGTGCTTTTTCCCCCAAGTTGTTTCAAGATTTTCTCTCTCTGTCTCTCTCTCTTTTTTTAAATCACTTTGTTCATTATGTACTTAGGTGTGATCTTCTTTGCATTTATCCTGTTTGGGGTTTGCTGAGCTTTTCACATCTTAATAGTTTTCGTCAAATTAAAAAAATTTTATCCATGATTTTTTCATATTTTTCCTGTCTCATTCCACTTTCTTTTCCTTCTGGAACTTGCATTATACATGTTTGTGACTGGCCGATATTGTTCTTTAAGTCTCTAAGGTTCTATTCATTTTTCTTCAATCTCTTTTCCTCTACTGTTCAGATTGGATAATTTTTGTTCTTTGTCTTCAATAATTTCACTGATTCTTCTTTTATATCTAATCTATTAAAACTATCCAGAAAATTCTTCATTTCAATTATTGAACTTTTCAGCTGTAGAATTCCCGTTTGGTTCTTTTTTTTACAGTGCACATTTCTCTGCTGATATTTCCTATCAGTTGACTCATTTAAACTACCTTTGTCTTTGTTTTGTTTTTTAAGATTTTATTTATTTATTTGACAGAGAGACACTGAGAGATGGAACACAAGCAGGGGGAGTGGGAGAGGGAAAAGCAGGCTTCCTGCTGAGCAGGGAGCCCAATGCGGGGTTTGATCCCAGTACCCTGGGATCACGCCCTGAGCTGAAGGCAGACGCTTAATGACTGAGCCATCCAGGCGCCCCTAAACTACCTTTGTCTTTGAACATATTTATGATAGTTTGTGCTTTAAAGTCTCTCCTAAATGTAACATCTATAACAGGCTTGGTTTTTTTACTGCTTTTTTTTTTCTTGTAAGTTACATTTTTTTCTTTACATGTCTAGTAAATCCTTATTTTATATTGGATAATGTGTTCATATTTTATATTCTCTTTTACCTCTGAAGAGTGTTGATTTTTGTTCTAGCAGGCTAATTACCTTAACCCTGTGTTGGCTTGTTTTTGTACATTTTATAGAATTAATATGTAGAAACCCAAGTCATTTTCCAAACTCCTCCAACTTGATACCATCCAACCTCCAAATTATCTTTTCTGTGGGTCTTGTTGAGGCTTGGTTTGGGTTTGTTTTTTTTTTTAAGGGTAGATCAGGAGCAGATTTTTCATCTACAAAGTGTTTTTTTTCCTAGTAAAGTCTTACCTTTTAGCCCCTTCTCTGGATACCATCAGTTTTATCAAGGTCTCTCCATTCTGGTTGGACCTGAAAGCCAATATTTTCTGGCACTGCTTGACCACTTATATCTTGTTCCATTCTCAACTCCATTGTGACTGCTCTCTGGGAAATTTTATATAGTCTCACCTGTACATGTATAGCCCAGCTTTTGGCCAAGGACTCATGGGGAGCTCCACACAGACTTTCAATACCCACATCTACACAGGTCCCTCCCCTCCAGTGCCCTGCCTTGTAGATTCCAGGTACTTTTGCAACTCTGAATTCTGTTTTGTGTCTCCTCAGCTTACTGGAACCACTGTATTCTGCTTGGGCTCTAGGTCCCTGCTCAGTGGACAAGAAAATTCCCATAGGCAGGCATCCAGGGCAATCATAGGTTCACCTCAGGAGTTTCCCTTCTTTCAGGGATCACAGTCTTGTGCTATCTCTTATCCAGTGCCTGAAAACAGCTGACTCATATATGTTTTGTCCAGTTTTATAGTGGCTTTTGGTGGGAGAGCTGATTTGGTACCTGTTATTTCATCATTGCTGGATGGAGAAGTTCCAGTATATTGTTTTGATGTATATTCACATTGCCACGTGATTGAAATTTTGCTACTTCATCTTTAACAGTTGAAGATTATGTGAAGAGATAGTTTGATATTGTTGATGATATAATTCTCTCTTCCTTATCCCCACAGTATCTCAGCAAAAAGGTGCAAAAAATTTTTAAAGCTTTTATTTATTTATTTGAGAGAGAGAGACACAGAGAGAGAGAATATGAGCCACATAGATATTTAGCTGTTGCATATCTTTTTCTTTTTTCTTTAGATTGTATTTATTTATTTGAGAGAGAGAGCAAGCACAAAAGTGGAGGGGCAGAGGGAGAGGGTGAAGCAGACTCCCCACTGAACAGGGAGCCCAGTGCAGAGCTCGATCCCAGGACCCTGGGATCATGACCTGAGCTGAAGGCAGATGCTTAACAAGCTGAGCCACCCAGGCGCCACTTGTCTGGCTTCTTTCATTAAGCATAATGTTTTCCAGATTCATCCATGTTGTAACATGTAACAGTACTTAATTTATTTTTATGGCTGAACAATATTGCATATTTTGTTATTCTGTTTATTTTTGATACACTTAGGTTATTTCCACTTTTGCCTACTATGAATCATGCTGCTATGAAAGATTCAAGTACTACCCTCTTTTAAATGTGTTCTTTTACAGTCACTAATCTGCCTTCCATAACATTTTCATTTCAAATACTGTATTTTTAATTTCCAAGATTTCTATCAGGGTTTTCCCCCTTTAAACTTTCTGTTTAATTGATGGCAGTATATTCTTTTTTGAAAAAAAATTTTTTTTGAGTATAGTTGACATTAGTTTCAGGTATACAGCATAGTGATTCAACATCTGCATATGTTATGCAATGCTCAACACAAGTGTAGCTACCATCTGTCACCATACAACACTTATTACAACATCATTGACTATATTCCCTATGCTGTACCTTTTATTCCCATAACCTAGTCATTCCATAACCAGAAGCCTGTGACTGTTATTCCCCATCACCCATTTTGCCCATCTCCCATCCTCCTCCCGTCTAGCAACCATCAGTTTGTTCTCTGTTATTTATAGGTCTGATTCTTTTTGTTTGCTTGTTTATTCATTTGTGTTGTTTTTTAGATTCTAGTTACGAGTGAAATTTATATGGTATTTGTCTTTCTCAGTCTACCTTCACTTAGAGTACCATCCATGTTGTCACAAATGGATGTGATTTTTATGGCTGTGTAATATTCCTGTGTGTGTGTGTGTGTATGTATGTATCACATCTTTATTCATTCATCTATCAATGGACACTTGGGTTACTTCCATATCTTGGACATTGTAAATAATGCTGCAGTAAACATAGGAGTACATATGTCTTTTTGAATCATTTTTTTCTTTTTCTTTGTGTAAATACCCAGTAGTGGAATTATTGGATCATATGGTAGTTCTATTTTTAATTTTTTGAGAAAACTCCATACTGTTTTCTACAGTGGCTATACCAATTTAGTCTCCCACAAACAGTGCATAAGAGTTCCTTTTTGTCCATATTCCTGCCACATTATTTCTTATTTTTCATTTGAGCCATTCTGACAGGTGTAAGGTGATATCTTATTGTGGTTTTGATTTGCATTTCCCTGATGATGAGTGATATTGAACATATTTTCATGTGTCTGTTGGCCATCTGTATGTCTTTTTTGGAAAAATGTCTATTCAGGTCTTCTTCCCATTTTTAATTGGATTATTTGTGGGGGTTTTGTTGTTGATCTTTATTTATTGTGGATATCAACCCCTTATCAGGCATATCATTTGTAAATATCTCCTTTCATTCAGTAGGTTGCCTTTTTAAAAAAAAATTTTTTAATTTAAGTTCTAGGTAGAATAGTTTGCCTTTTGGTTTGATAGTTTCCTTTCCTTTTCAGATTGTTTTGTTAATTCTGTTGCCTCATGTATAAGCTTTATTAGTTGATATGTGTCACATTTTTCATGGTATTGATCTTTGTTGGTTGGTAACTTTTAGTTTAGAGTTAATTGTCCATTATCTATTTGTTTTGAACACATCCTGCATTGACAGGCTTCCAGTACGAGGTTCTCTATTGCTGAGCCCTAATCTTGCAGGATTTTTTATATATATATATATATATATATATATATTTATATAAATATATTTACATATAAAATTTATATAAATATATTTATAATTTATATATAAATTTATATATAATATAATATAATATATATTTTTATATATAATATATAATATATTATATAATTATATATATATTTTATATATATAATATATATTAATATATATTAATATAAATATATAATATATAAATATATATTATAATATATATTTATTATATTATATATTATATATACATAATTATATATATAATTATGTATATATATGTATAAATATATACATATATAAATATATACATATAAATTTATACATTTATACATTTATTATGTATATATATACATAATATATATACATTATATACATATAAATTTATATACATATTATGTGTATATATACACAATATATATACAATATATACATATAAATTTATACATTTATATGTATATATAACATAATATATATACATTATATACATATAAATATATATACATATTATGTATATGTATATATATTTATATGTATATAATGTATACATATAATATATGTATATACATATATTATATACATATATATACATTATATACATATAAATATATATACATATTATGTATATATATACACAACATATATACAATATATACATATAAATTTATACATTTATACATTTATTATGTATAATGTATAATGTATAATTATACAAAGTTATATATAATTATATATAATTATATATATAATTATGTATATATATGTATAAATGTATACATATATGTATACATAATATTATATATATATGTATAAATGTATACATATATGTATATACATATATTATATACATAATATATATACATTATATACATATAAATATATATACATATGTATATATATACACAATATATATACAATATATACATATAAATTTATACATTTATACATTTATTATGTATAATGTATAATGTATAATGTATAATTATACAAAATTATATATAATTATATATAATTATATATATAATTATATATAATTATATATATAATTATGTATATATATGTATGAATATATACATATATAAATATATACATATAAATTTATACATTTATACATGTATAAATATATACATATAAATATGTATATATATAATATATATACATATATATTATATATATAAATATATATAATTATATATATCATATATTTATATTATATATAATAATAATAAATATATTAATATATTTATATATAAATATATATAAATATATTAATATAAATATATAATATATATAAATATATATAAATATATAATAATATGTATAATATAATTATATATAATATATATAATATATGTTATATATAATATATAATATATATAAATATAATATAAATATATATAAAATATATAAAATTTATATAAATATATTTATATATAATATATATATTTATATATATAAATATATTTATATTTATAAATATATTTATATATGTAAATATATTTATATTTATATTTATATATAAATATATATATATAAAATCCTGCAAGATTACATATATATCTATATCTATATCTATCTATCTATCTGTAGGATTAAATTTTGCTTGAGTGGCAAGATACAAAGCTCTTGCATCTTAATAGATTATATAGTTCTGAGTCTTATTTCCACTTATATGACATAGATGTTAAGGCCCTCAACCTGCATCATTGATGCTGCTACTAGCATCACTTGGCTTTAACAAACTCTCTGGTAGGCAGGTGACAAATCTCTGGCCTTTGTTTATGTTTTGGTTTTGTTTAGATCTCCCATGTGTGATCTGTGTGGATCTTGCTCTTAAACCTATGGCTGTTGCAATATTAGCCCCATGTTTTTTCCCCTAGTCCAAGCCTCAAATATGGTATGCATCTTTGGTCCTTTCCTACCATTGTAGATTCTCTCTTTTTCCTTTCCGAAGATGAGGGAAATATACCTCTCCATTTCTGGTCTATAAAGATTTCTCTTTTTCTCACCATGACTATGTATTTATTAAGTTTTAGAAATACTTGTTTTATAGGTGAAAGGGATTAAGGAGTGCACTTGTGATGGGCACTGGGTGATGTATGGAAGTGTTGAATCACTATGCTGTACACCTGAAACTAATAATACACTGTATGTTAACTAACTAAACTCTAAATTAAAAAGTTAAAAATATTTGTTTTATCATTTTATGTGTTTGAATGGGAAAATGCAATTTCAACGTATGCTCAACTTATCTTGAAATAGGTGGCTTTTATTTAGTTTTATTGTTCTGCCTTTCACATTTAACTCTAGTCAGTCCATCTGAATTTTGATTTTGTGTGTGTGTGTGTGTGTGTGTGTGTGTGTATGAAGTGAGGCAATTGAAATTGATTTCCCTCAAATCACTACACATTTTATTTAAATTGTTAAGATTTCTGGAGAATTTAGTTATTGACAAGACTTTTTCTCACATATCTACATGTTTTCCCCATTCTTCACTGTATCAGTACTTCAAAGACAAGGTAGGATTCAGGAATAATTTTTTTCTTATTTCACAGAAAGGTAATTTAATCACAGTAAAAAGGGGGTCACCTAAGGTCAGAAGGTTGGTCAGTGGTAAAACTGAAGATTGATGCAAGGCATCTTGTTTCAATGCCAAGTTCACTAAATTTCAGTGCAGCATAACCTTGCTGCTATATTATCCTAGCCTTATGACTGAATTATATTTGAAAAACAAATAATGTCAAGAAAAATACTATCCATTAAGATTGATAGCTAGTACTTGATCTTGGTAATGTCCACACTTTTTGAGATGGTTAAAGCTTTATTAGATATGTAGTATGAGTGCTCTAGGAGAAAGCTGTGCTATTAGGATGTATTTTGTTATTAGGTTTTTAAAGTTGAATTCTTGTATACTATCAACATTGTCAACCTTATTTACAAGGCAGAGCTTGGCAGAGATTGCAAGGTATCTTTATTCATCTGTAGTTCTTTATTATTATAGTACTGTAGAGGGGAAATAAGGGACAGCATTTTATAAAATGGGAGATTTGTTTTTTTCCTTAATAATATGAGTGCTAAGGTACAGAAAGGAAGAACCATTACGCAAATTTTGATGATGCACTACCCGCTGGTGCTTTGTGGAAAGACAGTTCTAAGTCTACATATGTAAATACATCAAGTGGTTAACTTATGAATTAAATTAGCAAGAATTTGCTTTACTTTGTTAAAGACTGCCATAAATACAGTATGTTGTTAACAAACATACTGTATTAGGTAAATGCTTGAGAGGGTCATTCTTGAACTTTTCTGCTTTCGGTGCTAAATTAGCTCACTTACTGGAATTGTGTTTATTAAATAATGAGTTAGTTTATTTAAAAATACAAGATTATAAGCTAGAGCTATCAGCTTTGAAGATTTCTGGCTTTGGAGATGACCTTGTGGAAATTAACTGAAAATTCAAATTGATTTAGCAAATGTGAAAAATTAAAAACACGAGATTAAATGTCTTAACCCCATAAAGCAATTCCAAATGTTCAAGCAATTTGCTGATGCATAGCCATTTCCAGTCATATTTTAAATTTTGCAGATAATCTTTTCATCAGGGAAATGCCTTCTTGGCTCATCAGTTTAATAAACAATTCCAGAAATCCTGGTGCTTATCCAAACTGCTTTTTCTTTTTGTTGCCATTTCTTCTCACACAGAAATACAATCTATACTCCCCGGATTCTCTGCAAAACTGAATTGGACCTCAGAGGAAGCCAGCTGTTCTCAAGACATATCAGGGGTAACACCCTTCCAGATGATTTTTGAGGCAGGTTTTATTGTGGTTCTATAAATTACTGATGTCTTAATTCTTATTTTTCTACAAATCCAGTAAAGCTTAAGTCCATCACAGTTGAAATGAAATAAGGCATTGGTTCCTGAACTTCTCTGTGCAGATGCTAAAACACTTGGTAGCTTCCAAAATACTGGTATTTGTGTCCCACTCCAAGAGGTTGTGATTTAATTAGTCTAGGGTCCTGGATTAGTTTGTTCAGGTTGCCATTAAAAAAGAAAATACTACGGGGGCGCCTGGGTGGCTCAGTCGTTGGGCGTCTGCCTTCGGCTCAGGGCGTGATCCCAGCATTCTGGGATTGAGCCCTACATCGGGCTCCTCCGCTATGAGCCTGCTTCTTCCTCTCCCACTCCCCCTGCTTGTGTTCCCTCTCTCGCTGGCTGTCTCTCTGTCAAATAAATAAATAAAATCTTAAAAAAAAAATGTAGATTAATTCCTTTAAAAAAAATACTACGGATTGGGTGGTTAAACAATAGAAACTTACTTCCTCATACTTTTGGAAGCTGGAAGTTTAAAGTGGCTTGCCACTGTTCCCTTACACAGCCTTTCCTCTGTATGTGGAGAGAGAGCTCTCTGATGTCTTTCTCTTCTCATAAGGACATCTGTCCTATCAGATTAGGGCTGCATGTTTATGACCTCATTTAACCTTAATTATGTCTTTAAGTCTCTCTCTCCAAGTACAGTCACATGGGGGGCTAGGGCTTCAATGTGTGAATTTTGGGAGACACAATTCAGTCCATACTGATGTGGCCTGGGCTTTGGAATATTTTTGAAATCTCAGATGGAAAAAAATCCCAGATGACTCCTAATGTGCAGATAAATTTGAGAACCACTGAAACAAGCCATTATTTGAATGTGGATTTCCTGAAAAAGAGAATAAAAATGGGTTCTTAATGCAGGTCCTATTTGGATACATTTTTATTAGGTTGACTTAAATATCTTTATTGATTTATTTGTAGCTCAGATTTATGAATGTGACAGTTGAGTTCTCCATTCCCTTTAACAATTCTCTGATCCCCTATCTTTCTTTTCTTTGAATTTGTGGAGACATAAATAATTAGAATATATATATTTTTAAGATTTTATTTAGGCCCGCCTGGGTGGCTCAGCCGGTTAAGCATCTGCCTTCAGCTCAGGTCATGATCCCAGGGTCCTGGGATCAAGCCCTGCATTAGGCTCCCTGCTCAGAGCCTGCTTCTCCTTCTCCCTCTGCTGCTCCCCCTGCTTGTGCTCTCTATCTCTCTGTCAAATAAATAAATAAAATTGTAAAAAAAAAGAGAGAGAGAGCATGAGCGGTAGGGAGGGGCAGTGGGCAGAGGGAGAGGGAGAAGCAGACTCCCCGATGAGCAGGGAGCCCAGTGAGGGGCTTGATCCCAGGACCCTGAGATCATGACCTGAGCCAAAGGCAGTTGCTTAACTGACTGAGCCACCTCACGAGTCCCAGAACTAGAGTACTTTAAACATTCTCCCAAGAAGCATTTGGGAGGCCTTTCTTCATGTTTGGACAATTATATGTTCCTTCTCAAAGGAAATGGGCGCAGTATTGCAACAATAGATATCCCTGGCTGTGCCTTATCTTCTTTAGGGGAACGATGGGTAAACAATCTGGAGCAATTAATGGTTAGTCAGCTCTGAAACTATTAATTTCAAGTAGCAATAAAAAAAACAGATTTCAGTGAACCAAGGAAAGCAGTTCTAGAAAAAGAGATCATGTGTTTTAGCCAGTTTAAACAAACAATTTTTATAACTAACATATGTATTATTCAAGCCTCCTGACAACTCTGTGAAGTGGATAGAACAGGGATTATCACCCCATTTTATAGATACAAGAACCCTGAGATTCAGAGAGTTTGATTGACTTACCCAAGTCATATGGAAGTTAAGTGACAGAATTACAATTTGAACCAAAGTTTTACTCATTTTAATCAGGTCTGAATATTTATTCACTCACTCGGGAACCTGTGTTTATTCAAATTGGCCTTACTTTGCTAGATGTTGAAGATACAGAGTCCCAAGGCATGTTACTTGATAAAGGAAAAGATAAACAAGCAAACAAATAATTATAATACGGTATAATTTGTATCTTGATAGAGGTAGGGTAAATAACGTAGAGGAGGGGTACCTAACACAATGGGAAGTGTCCAAAGTCTGGAGGTCTTGAGACCGAAACAGATTTTCTGGGTATAAGGGGTTCAGAGACTTGAAAGAATAGGAAGTTGTCTTCAGACTTGTCGAGTTTGTCTTATTTTTTTCCTTATTGCAAAAGCAGTGTTGCCCTCAGGAAAATCAAAGAGAGCATTTAGAACACAGATAATTTGACTTAATTGTGGTAGCTGCTGTTAACATTTTTGGTGTGCATCTTTTCACATAAGAGTGAGGCATTTCAATTTCAGGTTTTTAGAATAGTACAGTTCCAAACTATGGCCATGGAAATAGGTAGCTGAAATACGTGGATGTCAAGGTCATTGGAGTTGAAGAGGTCAGAAAATTGTGAGACTAGGTTGTTCCTTAGGCTATCAAGTTGGATGTGGAAGTCAGCCCAGTTGATGGCAGGTCTTAAAGTGCTGAGGAAACGTGAGTAGGCTCAGTGCCTGCAGTCAGCTGGCAGTAGAGGAGAAGTGGCAAAGAGCAGTATGACCTCAGAGGAACATGAATAAGAGTTCCCTGAAAGCATTTGTTGTTCCATTACATCTCATTGTCTCTGGTACTGTGAAGCTATTTAAAAGATACTTGAATGAAGAGAGTGAAAAGAGAGGAAGGGGGAGATAGTGAACAAATTCATCATAATACTTCAAATGGAGAGAAGAGTCAAGTAGCAAGGTTCATAGTAGAAGCTAATGAATGGAGACATCCATGAAAAAGCTATAGTAAATGATCCACTGCTTTGGGCATGTGAGGAGAGCTAATCCCAGGGAATACTGAAGAGAACTTCATTTAGGAGAGATGCAAGGTCTTGTGTTGATGCTCAGAGTCAGTCCTGAATCTGGGGTCCATTAGGCTGGGTAACATGTCCCTCCAAAAACAATTTGATTTTACAAGATCTTGAAAGCTTTTTCCATTTTTATATTTATTTTTGCCATAATACTAAGTGATAAAATTGATAGAGGTACACATGCATTTCTACAAATATATCTTCATGTTTATCTATCTCTATTTCTCTATATACCTATTTAACTAGAGACAGGAAGAGACAGAGGCTCAGACTGACTTTCTTCTAGACAGTCATATAGGGCCCATGACAACCTAAGTTCAGTTTGAAAATATAAAACAGCTCTGATATTATCTGTGATACAATTAGATTTGTATTTAAGGTGAAGGCTAGAACATATGATTCAGTAATGGTTTCTGCTGCCCAGGGCTGGCAGCATCTATGTTTTCCTAACAACACTTAAGTAAATTCACTGCTTCTATATGTATGTCAGGCTGGGGTACTGGGTTTCTTTCTTTCTTTTTTTTTTTTTTTTTTAAGATTTTATTTATTCATTTGACAGAGAGACAGCCAGCAAGAGAGGGAACACAAGCAGGGGGAGTGGGAGAGGAAGAAGCAGGCTTCCACCGGAGGAGCCCGATGCGGGGCTTGATCCCAAAACGCTGGGATCACGCCCTGAGCCACACGCCCTGAGCCAAAGGCAGACACTTAACGACTAAGCCACCCAGGAGCCCCAGGGTACTAGGTTTCTAACACCCAAATCTAAAAGTCTTTAAAAGACTTTGTAGACATAGACACATTTTCATTCTCTCTCAGTAATTTATGAGTAGATTTTAAAAGGAGCTATTTGCTTTATGTTAACTATCCTCTGCTGATGTGATATTAGGTCACCTTATCTTCTCAGTCTGGATTAGGTACCAGTCCTTCTTGTGTATTTCTTTAGCATTTCTTATTTATGTAAATCATAGGACTTTTCACATTCTCATATACATTATTTATTTGTCTTCTCTTCTACTTAACTGTGAACTCTTCAAATTCAGATTGTTTTATTTACATGTGTAGGCCCAGGTTACATAAGAAACTCCATTAAGTGTTTTGAGTGGGTAATTCAGTAGTTTGCATAAGCTTTGCCTGTCAGGCTCCATAAAAGTGATGATAGATTATATAATATCCGATTCTGAAAGCTATATGCACAGATAACGAACTTTCTTGGAGACACAGCATTGCATAGTGGAATGTGGGCTTTGAAGTTAGATCTCGGTTTAAATCCCAGTTCTGCCACTTAACTTGCTATGTGTGACCCTGGACAAATTAAACAGCTTATTTAGTTTCATTATTCTCATAAATAAAATGGGGGCTATTTCCTACTTGCATATAAACTGTTTGGCATGTAGCAGGTGTTCAGTAAGTGGTAGCACTCATCATTATTAATTGTAGCCCCTCTCTGGTAGCTGCTCAAAGAATTTTCACTTACATGGTTGCCGTACTGCTAGATTTAATTAGCCCTTTCTGTGATGTACCCTATAATAACCAAGGCTACAGAAGTTGAAACTCTTCCAAGAAGTTGTTTTGTAAGTGCTAAGTACAGAAAATGCTTTGAAGAGATCATTGCTTTTCTACTATTTGAACATTTTATACTGAAGTTTTTGTTTTGTTTTTTGTTTTTTTGTTTTTTAAGTAGGCCCTCCACATAGGGTGGAGCCCAACACAGGGCTTGAACTCACGACCCTGAGATCAAGACCTGAGCTGAGATCAGGAGTTGGACACTTAACCGACTGAGCCACCCAGGCGCCCCTATAGTAAAATTTTTTAAATGAAGGATGTGACTATGATGTGTATGCTGCAGTTACTATTTAATCACCACTATTTACATGCATGAATAATCCTAGATCTGTTTCCAGAATTTTCTAATAATTCCCATCCACTTTTCTGATAATTTTTTGTAATGATTCTATAATAATCTTTCTAATTTTCACCAGTCATTGCATACTTCTTGATCTCATTTTCAGTATACTTACAAAAAGTATTGTAGTAATTTGTTCTTTCTGTTTCTTCCTCATTGTGTTACGATATGTTGCAGTCTAGGACCATTTTTTTCTTTAATATGTACCTACTACATGGCTCAGTATTCTCTGAGCCACCAATAAGAACTTACTGATTTTTTACTCTATTTCTTCTCATTTTTCTAGACTCTCCATTTTCTAAAAGACTCCTTCTAACTTTGGTTTAGGAACACTGTCTTAAATATAGTGAGTCATTATAGGAAAGTGTTTAATACTAAAGCTTTGGAGCCAGATTGGGTAACCTTGAGAAAATTATTTGACCTCTTTGAGACCCATTGTTTTTCATCCATAAAATGTGGGTTATATGTACCTAATAGGGCTTTTGTGAGGGGTAAGTGAGGTAATATAAGTAAGATACTTTAGCTCCATTCCTGGAATAGAGAAAGCCCTCATTAAATTGTAAATTTTATTATATTTGTAGGGAGGTATCTGGGTATATTGGAAAGAACATGGACAATTGGTATTAGACAGACTTAGGGTCAGATTCTGGCTCTATCACTGAACAGCTGGGTAACCTTAGGCAAGTTGCTTAACTTCTCCGAGTCTCCGTTTAAAAAAAAAATCTACAAAGAAAGGGTAGTAGTATCTGCCTCCAGGATTGTTGTGAGGTAATGTAGATATAGCATCTGCACAATGCTCTCTACATAGTAGGCATTCAACAAATGATATCTACTGTTGTTGCTATGTATATTATATACTTAAAGATTATTACTTGATCCTTAAAACAGTTCTGTGAGGTGAAGCGGGTAAGCTTTTCTTTTAAAGATTATTTATTTATTTGAGAGAGAGAGAGCACAAGCAATGGGGAGACACAGAGGAAGAGGGAGAAGCAGACTCCCTGCTAATCAGGGAGCCCAACGTGGGGCTCAATCCCAGGACCCTGAGATCATGACCTGAGCTGAAGGCAGATGCTTAACCGACTAGCCACCCAGGTGCCCCTAGAGTGATAACTTTTATCCCTGTTTTACAGATTAACAAATAAAATTCAGAGCAATTAAGTGGTTTTTTTTTCATGGTTATTTAAGTAACTTTTATAGAGCCAGTACTAGAACATAGGTCTTCTGACTTGTGAGCTTTTTGTTTTACAGCTTTTCCTAAAAAAATAAATGTTTAGATAAATGGATTGATGTTAAAAAATAGTTCCTTTTAGTGTCTGCTCCTCTGACTTCATTCTTTTTTTTTTTTTTTTAAGATTTTATTTATTTATCCGACAGAGATAGAGACAGCCAGCGAGAGAGGGAACACAAGCAGGGGGAGTGGGAGAGGAAGAAGCAGGCTCATAGTGGAGGAGCCTGATGTGGGGCTTGATCCCATAACGCCGGGATCACGCCCTGAGCCGAAGGCAGACGCTTAACCGCTGTGCCACCCAGGCGCCCCTGACTTCATTCTTAATACAGATCAACTCACATCAGGATGGTAGAGCTAAGATAGAGTTACTCTTCTTAGTTCCAGTCTGAACTACTTTTAAATTTGTTCCAAAAGGTGGTTCTGAAATTGTGGATTTTACTCTCATCTTTGTTCATGTGTCTCCTGAAGTTCCATGAAATAGTTTAACCCAAGAAATGATAGCTATTAGATTGCCTTTTATGTCCAATTCTTAGACCTAAAGGTGTTTCCCCTTGGATGTCTAAAAAGCTTTCTGAGGGGCAAGTTACCTTTATAGGAAGAAATACCTTTATTTATTTATTTATTTATTTATTTATTTATTTATTCATTCATTCATTCATTCATTCATTTATTTAAAGATTTATTTATTTAATGATTTATTTATTTTAGAGAGGCAGGGAGGGGTAGAGGGAGAGAGAATCTTAAGTAGACTCCGCATTGGAGCCCGACATGGGGCTCAATCTCACCACCCTGAGACCGTGACCTGAGCTGAAACCAAACGTCAAATGCTCAACTGACTGCACCACCCAGGTGCCCCAAGAAATACCATAATTCAGTTCATTTGTGCTCCTGAGTTTGTGTATGTGTGGTGGATGTTTTTGTTGTGTTGTTACAGGTTGATGAAAAGCCCAGAACTTTGATGACAGATACTCTGGTGATAAAGAATTTTTTGCATAAAATTGTCATGGTACACCCTAAGGTAAGCTGTTCTTTTGCACAGTGATGCTTCTCTTGTCATATGTTTTCAGGAGACCTCTACTCTGTAGGACATGAGAGGATATGGTTGGTCCTCTTTCTTTTCATGCTAATGATTACAACTTTTAATATTGAAGTGATTCGATTTCTTTGTCCCTAACGCAGTGGTGTTGTTGGTCATGTGACATAGCTGACAGCCCTTGGATATAGAGCTTTCTTTGGGTTCTTGTTTTTACTTCCTTACTGTTTTATTGTATCAGTTTAGATACATTTTTTTTCCTCCTCTGTGCTTCATTTTTCTATTAAACCTGGATAATAAACCTTGATGACGATCTTCTTCTTTTCCAAAGTGACTAGAAGAGCAAATCAGGAAATTTTGATAAAGTACTTCAAACTTTGGAGAGCTATAATTTTTATTATTAGCTATAGTTAGGTATGTTTATAGGGATGCATACCATTAAGTATGCTTTATAACTTCTCCTTTTTTCTCTTGCTGACTTTCTACTTTTTCTGTCTTCAGCAGAGTTCAGTGCTTATTATGCTAGTCACTATTCTGAGTACTTTCTACACACTCACTCACCCCATGCAACAGCCCATGTGAAGTAGGTTTTATCATCATCATTCCCATTTTATAGCTGAGAAAACTATGGTACAGAGGTCAAGTAACTTGCAGAGCCAGCATTTGAATTCAGGCAGTCTGGCTCTAGAGTCCTCTATTACCCATTATGTTACATAGAAAGAAAAATGTAGGTCAAAGGTTGGAAATAATTAGAACAGTGAAGTAAATTGGAGGCAGGACAAAAGTCAGATGGGGCAGGGGAAGAAAAAGGAAAGGAAAAAGCCTGGAATGTTCTATGTACAAAAACAATGGAAAGAATAGAAAAATTGATAGTTCCTTTAAGGGGGAGAAGAGATAACATTGGGAGAAGAGCAGAGAATAAAGGGTAGGATTTACTGATAATCTATACCACTTGGAATTGAAGTGTAGGACTCAATATATTTAAGGTGCAGAATTTGAGCACAGATAAATGTTAATTGTGTTAATTATATTATGTTTAGGGAAAGTACAAGTGAAAAAAGGGGATATAAAGAATATCTTCCCCTTCGGGAATTAAGTATGGAAGTTTTTAATCTCTGTCCTGGTTCATGTTAAATGTCATACCCCATTTACTTTGCAGATTAAATTTAATTTCAGTGTAAAGGTGAATGGAGTCCTTTTCATGGAAATCTTTGGGTAAGTCCTTAAATCTATGGCTTATGTTTAGGCTGTGGCTTTATAGTTTTTCTCAGTCATTATTGTCCTGTTTCTAGTTGCTTCACAGTTTGACCCTTTTTTTTTTTTTCAAGATTTGTTTATTTATTTTAGAGGGAGAGAGAGAGAGCTCGTGAACCTGTGCAGGGCGAAGAGGGGCACAGGGAAAGAGAAACCCAAGCAGACTCCATGCTGAGTGCAGAGCCTCACACAGGGCTCCAGGAGAGGCTTGATCTCATGATCCTGAGATCATGACCTGAGCTGAAGTCAAGAGTTGGTTACTCAACCAGCTATGCCACCCAGTTGCCCCACAGTTTGACTTCTTGACCCAAAGTCATCCTGAAACTAATTTTCTGAGACTCCCACATTTTCTTATTCTATGTTAGCTTTTATTTTTTCAGATTGAATAAATTTATTTCCCAATTTATTTTTATTTTTATGTTAGCTTTTAATGAACAAGTAGATTCATCTAAACATTTCACATCTTTTCCTCTCACTAGAGTGGGTGATCTTAAAGGTTGCCATTTTCCCCTTGGTTAATTGGTTATTGAATTCTAGTAATCTTTGGGAGGTGGTGGTAGTCATGGGCCAAAATTTGTATCAGGTAAAAATTGGTTTTAGAATATCTGAAATATGGCTTAGTTTTTCTTTGCTTTTCAGGACAAAGAATGAACCCACTTTGAACCTGTCAAATGGAATTGCTCTTGTTATAAGCTATCAGCATTATGTGAGGTGAAGGGTAAAAGCATTGTGGTCCCTCTCCATGTTTTAATCTCCTGTTATGAGTATGAATGTGGGTAGAAATTGAAAGTAGTCTCATTTGTCATTTCTTAGTGCCAGGTATCAGATTCTCTGTCAGAAAAGTGGAAGTAAAACTTTGAAGCTATTTATATTGAAAACACTTTTTATTTCTGGCTCCTTGAATGTATTTTAATTGACCCAAGGACATGTCCCTTCTCTTTCCCATCTGTAAATGAAACAAAACAAACCCTGCTAATTTCAGTCTTATTTACATATGAGAAGAGAGGAATGACTTCAGATGGTTACTTGAACTCTTGGCTAGAAAGATGCTATGAATACAAAGGAATTCTTCATATGTTATTTTTTGTGCATCAGCATTTTGTGTATATTTGGAAATCATCTCTCTCTCTACCTCCACCTTCTTCTACAAAAAAAATCCATGGAGAAGATGGTAAATAAATGGAATAGAACCCTCTGCCTTGCCTTCCTATGCTGTCCACCTACCACAGAATCCAAAGTGAACATGCACTATAACAAGAAAAAGACTAATTTATTATTAAGTCCAAGTAATTTATTCTTTATTCAGTAGTTTTTGACTCCATTTATATGCCCTGAAACAGCACTGGTAGTCACAGGATCTTAATTAAGGCTTAAAGAGACTGCCCATGGCTTTTTAGTCTGTTTTTTTACTTTTTTTTTTTTTTTTTAAGATTTTATTCATTCATTTGACATATAGGGAGAGAGTGAGCACAAGCAGGGGGAGCAGCAGAGGGAAAGGGAGAAGCAGGCTCTCCGCTGAGCAGGGAGCCTGATGCAAGGGCTCAATCCCAGGACCCCAGTGACCCGAACGGAAGGCAGACACTTAACCAGCCATCCAGGCGCCCCTATTTTTCCATTCTTAGTCAGAATTACATTTCAGATTAGATTTTTTTATTCTTTAATATGTGCAGGAAACAAAGCCCCCACCCCTTATCTTTCTTTAGTAGTCCTCTGCTATCATACAGTCTTTACAGGTAGACTGCTCATTATCCCAGATTTACTGAAAAAGTTTAAGCCTCTGAGCCAGTGTTTTGGACATATCATCCTGAATGACCTGACCAGTTTAAAGAGAGAGGAAAAGGTTCGTTGGGTGTGGAGCCTACTTTATTAATTTAATTTTATTTAATTTTATTTAATTTTAATTTTATTTTATTTTAAGTAATCTCTACACCCACTGTGGGGCTCAAACAACCCCAAGATCAAGAGTTGCACACTCTACTGACTGAGACAGCCAGGCGCCCCATTGTGGAGCCTACTTTAAAAAAAAGAAAAGAAATGAAAAAATAATTCAAGAACCAAAAAAAAGCTAAATTTGTCTTACCTGTTTTTTGACAGTAGACCAAAAGTTGGTACAGCTGAATTACTCTGCAGCAGAATCCATCCTGTGCTAGGACATCCAGTAATGCTTTTCATCCCTGATGACATGGCTGGCATGGGCTTGTTGGGAGAGCTGATACTGACTCCAGCTGCTGCTCTGTGTCCCTGCCCAAAGATCTTTTCCAACCAGCTGAATAGGATTTCTTCGGTTTCCATATCCTTTTGATGATAGAGTCCATCAAAATCTTCATTTTCATTGTCTTGAAAAATGAATTTTTTAAAGATTTTATTTGTTTATTTTAGAGAGAAAGAGAGAGATAGTGAGTGGGGGGAGGAGCAGAGGGAGAGGGACAAGCAGACTCTGAGCTGAGCGTAGAGCCCGATGCGGGACTCAGTCCCATGACTCTGAGATCATGACCTGCACTGAAATCAAGAGTTGGACACTTAATTGACTGAGCCACCCTGGTGCCCCGAAAAATGAATTTTTATATCTCAGTTCTAAAAAAGCCTCGGCATATAAACTCTGTGCCTAGAAGCCAGTATGATTTGTATAAAAACAAAAATACAGTATGAAAGCCAAGCTTGAGAATTTTTCCAAAAAACTGAAAACTATAAAATGTGCCACATATGCCATATGCTTTTCATGTAATTTAGTATGACTGAAGCATGGAATGAATGGCGCAAGCAGGAGAGATGAGGCTGGGAAGGTAGTTGTAGTTGAACATGGCTCTTGTGCCACACTTAGGAGTGTGAACTTCATTCTCTTTATAGTGGGAAACCATTGGATGTTTTAGGAGACTTAGGCAGATACAGTGGGGTAGGAGAGAGAAGTCAGTAATCACTAAGTAAATAAGTAAGTGACCTGGGCAAGAGATAATGCTTGTCCGAGTTAAAAGTGTGATGAGCATGGAAAAGAGAAACTTACCACTCGAAGGAATGAACATAATGAGGCAACCAATTCATTGTCAGGGTAAGGAGAGATTAGGGGCAGGGAATGGCCAAAGTTGATGTCAAGATTTCTACATCCAGAAGAGGCAAATCTATAGAGACAGAAAGTGGCTGGAGAGGGATTTTTGGGGGGTGATAAAAATGTTCTAAAATTGATGGTGGTGATGGTTGCACAACTTTCTGAATATACTACAGCCTATTTGTGCACTTTAAATGGGTAAATTGTATGCTATGTGATATGTTTAAAACTCAGTAAGCTGTTTAAAAACAGAATAGTGATACTGTCAATTAGATGCAAATCATAAATGGCAGATTTGGAAGGTAAAGAAGATTAGCTTAGCTTTAAACATGTTAAGTTTATGATTCCCACAGGACGTCCCTTGAAAATGGCAATCCGCTACATAGAAATTTTGGTCTGTAAATTGGAAGTGATCAGATTTAGAGATGAATTTTAGAGCCTCAACATTTCCGCCATAGGTTTAATATAGCATAGTGCTGTGGTTAGAGCATGGCACAAGAGTGTAAATGCTGGATTCACCACTAATTGGCTGTGACTTTATACAGCTTACTTAACCAGCCTAAGCTTTTATTTCATCAGCTTTAAAACAGATAATAATACTTCATAGATTTATTTCCCCTTGCAAAGGTTTTGTTGTTATTATAGCTGTTCTTTTGGGATTTGTTTGTTTGTTTTAGGATTGATTATATACTAACCTGTGTGAAGCTCCTAGCATACTGCCTGACGTATATAATAAGTGTTCAGTAAATATTAGGCATTATTGTTACATGATTGAAGCTATAAGAGTAAATGTAGTTATAGTAGAGTATGAAGAATAAGAACAGAAGGCCAAGGTCATGGAATAAATGTCAGCTGAAAGTATCATTAGGGAGGAGGAAGGAGCGGGATGGTGATAAAGACTATGCATGGACATTTGGATTTTAAAATCTTAATATCTAGGTCATATAGAAGAGTATAAAGTAAAATATAAAAGTTTCTCCTTCCTCCTCATCCCATTCCCCAGAGGGAATAAGGCACATTTTTTATCCTCTTGAAGTTTACATTTAGTGGGACTTTTTAATAAATAGATGTCAGGTAGTGATAAGTACAGTAAAGATAAAATAAAGCAGGTAAAGAGATAATGATAGGGAAGTTATTTTAAATATTATAGTCAACGAAGACTCTAGGGAGGTGATGTTTTAGTGAAGAGAAAGAGAGCTAACAGAAAACTCTGGTAGGACGTCAGTTTCTGAAAATGGCAAACTAGGTGATTTAGACCCACCCTCCCATTGAGGACAAATACTGGATGAAATATTAAAACATCATAAAAGAATCCAAGAGCTAGTGAATAAGGAGGAATTTCTGGGCCAACATAGGAGAAAACAGGAATTACAGAAAGCTTGAGCCCAACATTGGGGGCTGCTTTTGCCCTGAGGTCATTTGCAAATTAGAACAAGCAGTTGAGAGGCTAAGAAGCACTGCTGATATAGGACAAGAAGGCCAAAGAGTTTAGGGCCTGCTGAGCTGGGGTGCTGTTAAAAGCACCTCTTGTTTTGGGCAGGGATAACTAAAAGGATACACTTTAAGGAGTAAGGTGAACCTGAAATAAACCATCCTTCACATGAACTCATATTTTTTGGGTCATCTGGGAAGGCTAGAAAATCTTAAACTTTGAAAATGGATTAAGATGATTCTAGATTTCTAATTCTCCCAGATGCCTTGTAGAAGCAAACAAAAATTCTAGGTAGATAGATGACCACATCTGCGCTTCAAATTATTTAACAAATACTTTCAAAAAATGTCCAGCTCATGTGCACATTTCTCTCTCTCTCTCTCGCTCTCTCTCATACACACCCCCACACCCTCCCACCCCCACAGCTAGGTAAAAGAGTAGACAAGGTAACATGAACAAGAGCTAGCAAAGACAAAAGCAACAGAAGCACCCACTGGGACTCCAGATATTGGTAATATCAGACATTGATTTTAAAAATAGACATTATGTTTACTATGCTTAAGAAATTGAAAGCCAAGCTTAAAAATCATGTCAGGGAACTGTAAACTATAAAATGTGACATAATTTTTAAAAGAACCAAGCAGAAATTGTAGAACCAAAAAATACAATGACCAATATTGAAATTAAATAGGCAGGTTTAACAACAGATTAGATATAGCATAAGTAAATTTGTGAAGTAAAAGATGAGGATAGCAAAAACTTGGTAAAATAAAGCAAAGAGAGACAAAAGTATGGAAAATACAAAAGAGAGGTTAACAGGTGAGAAACAGTGAGACCATTTAATGCCCCAAAGGAGAATAGAGAGAATGGGGCAGAAACAGTCTTTGAAGAATTAATGTCTGAAGCAACTAAAACAGATTTCAGAGCTCAATAATCAAGCAGGATAAACAAAAAGATATCTATACCTGTAGAAAATCAAAAACAAGGAAAAAAATCAGCTCAGGAAGATGGATTTTCTTCAAAAGAGAAACAAATTGACAGCTGACTTCCCCATACCTACAGAATATAGTAGTATAATAGTGTTAATGTCCTGAAACTAAATAATCAAGCTAGAATCCCATAGCCAGTAAAAGTATTTCTCAATATAAAAGATAATGAACTTACCTATATAGATTAATGTCATAATTCATACAGTAAGAAGAATTAATTCAACTAACTTTAGAACATAGTGTTTTGACATACATTATTGGTGGGATATACTCTAAGGATGACGTGAACTGTAAAGCACTCTTGAAATTCATTTAGTGGTCTTGATTCTTAGTAATAACATTGGTTTTATACTGAAATTGTATACGTACTTATTATAAAACAAATAATTATGTTAACATTGGTGGGAACCAAAATTTTTAGCATAAGATAGCAGATATAGGAGTATAAATTCAAAGAAATATTTTTATTTTGAAATTAAAAAATATTTTTAAGTAATCTTAAAGTGGAATTGAAGATAACAATGTGTACCCCCAAGTTTTCTGACTTTTGAAATTATGTATTTCTTAGCTTTGTCTGCTAAACAAACAAATGTAGGAACAATGAGCACTCCTAGTACCCAGAATGTGTTCTCTAAATGTCATTGCTCACTAAAAAGGAGGAATGACTGTTTCCAGGCCTAAAGTAGAAATGTATAAGATGAGGGGTGCCTGGGTGGCTCAGTCAGTTAAGCATCTGCCTTTGGCTTAGGTCATGATCCCAGGGTCCTGGGATCAAGCCCTTCATCGGGCTCTCTGCCCAATGGGGAGTCTGCTTCTCTGTCCCCTCTTGCCCTCCCCCTTCCCCCTCCCCGCTCATGCTCTCTCTCAAATAAATAAATAAAATCCTTAAAAAAAAAAATGTACAAGATGAGCCTGGGTATCTTATGTTGATCCAGAAAGCAAAGAAGATATCAACGTCCATGAGATTATGTCAATTTCAGAAATTCTACTTCCAGCCATGAACAAATATCAGGGACTGGATTCAACCTCCTACCTTGAACAATTAAAAGAAAATGGACAAATTATATAAACAACAGATAGTATAGGACAGAGGGTCTAGAGAGAGGAGAAACAAATAAACCCTGTGTTACACCACTGTACTACCTAGAGAGAAGTTCATAGGGAGGGGATACCCAACAGGTGTCTAGTGGATCTCTCTGAGTTGCGAAGACAAAGTTCAGAGTTTAGGGAGGCCCAGGCAGCTAGAACTTATAGAGAAGAGTACCAAAAAGGAGATAAATACACAGAGAGAGCTCCAGGCAGAGGAGAATTCCTGGAGTACACACAGAGCTGGGAATGGTTTCTGTTTCTACCAGGCAGGATAGAAAATCTCGTATTTCATAAAGTATCAGTTGGGAGTCCTAAGAAGGGTTTGCCTGAATATAGTGGAGGAGTTAGCCCTAGCCCTAGCTTCCCTAGCCCTAGCTTCCCTGGTCCCACCTTACAAAGCTTAAAAGTAAGACCCAAAAGGCTTAAATTATTCCCAAGTAACTTTATAGTGTCCCAGAAAAAAATATTTACAGGAATACAAAAATGTCCTGCATTCAACTAGATAAACTTCACAATGCTGGGCATCCAATAAAAAATTACTTTGCATGCAAACGAGCAGGAAAATAGGACAAAATAATGAAAGAAAAAAAATTGGTTAATGAGAACTGCCCAGAAATGACATAGGTAATAGGATTAGTAAACAAGGACATTAAGACGGGTATAACTGTACCCATATATTCAAGGAGTGAGAGGAAAAAATTGAACATATTAAGTAAAGACACAAAAAAATATTAAAAAATACCCGAATTGAACATCTAGACATAGAAATGACAATTTTTAAGATGAAAATACACTGGATAAGATTAGTGACAGATGTACACATTGCAGAGGAAAAGATTAGTGAGCTTGAAGACATGGCAATAGAAACTAAAATGAAACCAAAAAGACTAAAAAAGTAAACAGAGCTTCAGTGAACTGTGGGATAACTTCAAGTGGCCTAATTCAGGGACATGTAATTGGAATCCTGCAGGGAGGGAGGGCAGATAACATATTTGAGGAAATAATGCCCCCCAAATTTCCAAATTTGGTGAAAAGTATAAACCTGAAGATGTAAGAAGATCCACAAACTTTAAACATAAGAAACTTGAATAAAATTATATCAAGACGCACCATAATCAAATTGGCTAAAGCCAGTAATAAAGAAAAAACCTTAAAAGTGGCTAGAGGTAAAAAGACACATTAACATACTGGGGAACAAAGATGAGAATTAGGATTTCTTATTGGAAACTATAAGCTAGGAGAAAGTGAAGCAACATTTTTATTTTATTTTTTATTTTTATTCTTTTTAAGAGAGGGCACATGAGCCAGGGGTGGAGGGGCAGAGGGAGAGGGAGAATCTTTTTTTTTTTTTTTTTTTTTAAGATTTATTTATTTTAGAGCAGAAGGGAGAGTGAGAGAAAGAATCTCCTACAGACTCGCCACTGAGTGCAGAACCCAACACAAGGCTCAATCTCAGGACCCTGAGATCATGACCTGAGCTGAAACCAAGAGTCAAATGCTCAACCAACTGCACCATCCAGGCTCCCAGAGAGGGGGAGAGAGAATCTTAAGCAGGCTCCACACTTAGCACAGAGCCTGAGATGGGGCTTGATCTCATGACCCTGAACATGAGCCAAAATCAAGAGTCAGACACTTAACCACTGAGCCACACAGGTGCCACTGAAGCAACATTTTTATTTTATTTTATTTTATTTTATTTTATTTTATTTTATTATTATTTTTTAAAGATTTTATTTATTTATTTATTTATTTATTTATTTATTTATTTGAGAGAGAGAGAACACAGAGGAAGAATGAGAGGGAGAAGCAGACTCCCCGCTAAGCAGGGAGCCCAATACGGGGCTTGATCCCAGGACCCTGAGATCATGACCTGAGCCAAAGGCAGATGCTTAACTGACTGAGCCACCCAGGTGCCCCAACATTTTTAAAATAATAAGAGAAAAAAACTTAACTTGGATTCTATACCAAGAGAAAATATTTTTTAAGAATGAAGGCAAAATAATTTTTCAGATGTATAAAAGACTTCAATCACCAGCAGATCTGTATTATAAGAAATGTTAAAGGAAGTGCTTCAGACAGAAGAAAAATCATATCAGATGGAATTCTGCATCTACACAAATAAGAGCACTGGAAATCATAACTATCTGGATAGATATAAAAGATTTTTGCTGTATTTTAAAAAACCTCTTTAAACAATAGTTGACTTTTTAAAGCAAAAAAAAAAAAAAAGCATGCCATCAGTATATACGATTTATAACCTATGTTGAAGTAAAATGAGTGACAATAGCACAAAGACCAAGAGGGGAGAAATGGAAGTATATTATTGCAGGATTCTTATACTTTGTGAACTGTTATAATATCATTTCAAAGTAGACAGTGATAAAGTTGTGTACTATAAAGCCTAAAGCAATCCCTAAGTTACTACAACAAAAAATTATAATGAATAAGTCGAAAAAGGGGATAAAATGGAATTACAAAAAACACCCAGTCCAAAATAGAATCCAAAAATAGAAAAGAGGGAAATACAAGGAACAAATGCAAAACATATAACAAGATGGTAGATTTAAACCCAACCATTGAAGTATTTATATTAAATGTAAATGGTTTCAACAACCCAATCAAAAGATAGTCACACATTTTGACTCTTCAGACACTCCACTCTTACCGAGTTTGCAATACCTCAAAACTCCCCTCGTTCTAAACAGTCAATGTGCTGGCCTTAGCTCCTATGTAAATGTCTTGGATTTGTGATAGAGACTTCATTTATGGGTACTGTCTCCCTTTGTTCTACTGTGACTTTTCATGATGCCCCACTGCCTATGGGTGAGGATTTTAATCTTCACACTTAATACTTCCTGTTTACCCTATTAAAAAGAGGATGAAAACAAAAAAAGATAAAGGAAAACATATTTCTGGTTTCTTTAGCCTTGGTTCAGGGAACTAAATATTAGTTCTTAACTGGATAATTTTGTCCTCAGAGGACATTTGGGAATGTCTGGGGACATTTTTGACTGTCATGACTCAGGGGGAGGGTGCTACTGGCATCTAGTAGGTAGAGGCCAGGGGTCCTGCTAAACATCCTAGAGTGCACAGCACATCCCCTGCAACAAAGAATTCTCTGGGGCGAGGGGAGGAGTGAAATCAAGAGAAGGAAACCATCCTAGAGGTGTGGCCCCCTTGGTCTTGGTTAGAGAATAGGGTCAGAGAAGGTAAGGAGTTTCCTTCTTAATCTGAATATACTCGATATTTCTTTGTATATACTTCTAGCATGTATCATACCGTATTTTACTGATTTTACCTGTATCTCTAGTACTATAAATATGATAACTCAAAGATAGGTATTAAATCTGAATATTCATCTTTGTATCCTCTAAATTTAATATGGTGTTTAGCCTGTAGTACCACTCAAACCTATGATGGAATGAGCAGGATCAATATGTAAACTCATTGTCCCAATACTATACCTGTAGCACACACTTATTAAACCCAGAATAATTTCTAGGGATTCTAGTGGATCTGTCTCTGGTGCCTCACACCTGTATTCACTGTGGAAAGGCTTAATACGTAATCATCTAGCACCCTAGTTTATTTCTGGGAGTGTGAACCAGGTCAGTGTTATGTTTGTTTTATGCAAATGAATACATTGTCATAAAAAACTAAAATTTGGTAGTTTTCTTTAGCAACTATACATATTTCTGTATGGACCTTCAGGTCTGCCTCTGATATTGCCAAGTCAGGAACAGCCAACTACTACTGTCTTCAAAGATACCTCTTATTTCATTGACTGGAAGAAATACCACTTGTGTATGGTGCCCGATTTGGATCTCAATTTGGATAGAGGTATATCTCCCTCTCTTTGCACAGGAATAAAGAAACCTGGAGAATATTAGAGAAATGCAAAGAAATATAAATAGCAGGTGTACATAAAAAATAAGTTGATCTGATGGTTTAGGTTGGGGGCCACTGGTGGGGGTCTGGCTAAGTTTGAGAATCTATGTGAAGTGCAGTAAACAGGTCAATAGTCAAAGCCGCATTAGAGCTAACTGTTTTGGTATTACATGTTAATGCTGCTTTTACTCTCATTTCCTCTACTGTCTCCTCTCTTCCTGGTCCTCTTGAGGTAGTCAGTAGGCCTCCATCTTGTAAGGACTTGTTCAGAGGGTTTCTGTTGTACCTTAGTCTGTCAAGTCTGGGGTTTTAGAAAGGTTAGTAACATCATTGAACTATTGTGGAAGAGAAATGTTTTCTAATGAAATGAGAAAATACACATAAAATTACTTATAAAAAATTAAAACACCATATAAATTCAAAGCAGGAGTATAAACCATATAGTAATCAACCTAGAAAGCTGGCTGTAGTATTCATGTAGAGCCTGATCACATTAACTTTGGGTGAATCACCCTGGGAGTTGGATGCTTAATAACTGGACCAAAAAATAAAACTGGAAAGTAGGGATATGCAGCCACGAGGTGGATCTAGGAGGTTTACAGTCTTGAGCTTGACCGTTGTTCGCTAGAATCCTCTGAAATTTAGAAGGTACTCTGGTAAACTGGATGCTGAGGAAGATGACCAGTGGGGAAGAGGCATTCTAGAGCTGTGACTGGTATGAGAAGACTGAAGCCTCCTGGGATGGAGAAGTATCTCAGGGGGAATGATAGAATCCTCTCTAAGAAGTAATCCTCAGAGTAAGGATTTTTTTTTTTTCTTGAGTAGGTAGTTGTTCCAGAGGGTGCATTGAAAGGAGGGTGTCTTTGAACAGGGCCTGTGGAGGTGAGTGGTTTTGTGAAGAAAGAATGCCTGGTCTTAACAGGTGGGATGTCATGCCATTAGAATTTTTGAATCTCTAGGGCTCTCCGTATCTCCTTTTCTCTTTCAAGTTTTATTTTCACGCTTTGTGAATTTCCTTCATTTTTTGTCAATTCTTGATGCCTGAACTTGCTCAGTTTACTTTGGAAATGAGTAATGTAGAAAATGTCCCCTCATCTTCTTCCCTCCCTCATTACTCCAAAGGACAGAACCAGAGTCCACATGGAGGTACTTCTCTGTATGGATCTTGGTGGAATTTAGGACTATCATGATTGTATTCTAAAGGGTCAAGGTGCTAGAAAGTGACTGTAGGGCATCAGATTACCTGGGAATACAAATATAATATAGTAATGTGGTTAAGAACACAGATTTTGGGTCTGTCTAAAACAGTTCCGCCACTTACTGCCTCATGTTGGGCAATGTATTTAATCTATTGGTGCTTTTCTTATCTGTAGAATGACATAAGAATATGTCCTATGCCATAGTGTTGTTGAGAAGTCTAAATGTTTAGATAGTCCATGTGAAGAATTTAACACAATAAGTGGCATGTAGTAAGCATTTAATACAAATTAGCTGTTGTCATTATCATTACTCAGGTTTGACTCTGACCTCTTCCTCTTACTAGTGATATCTACCTTAGAAAGTTGTATGGGGAATCAATAAATGTTTTATATTAATGTTTCCCAATAAATTCTAAGGAGTGCTATTTGGTTTGCATTTTGCACACCCAGTTATTTTGATGTTCCTTCTGCGAGTCGCTATTATTTGCTTCCATCATGTGGATAGAAAACAGTTTCAGGAGGAGAAGGGACTGTTCGAATTTAGATCTGTCTCAGATCCTTCTTTGTTTGAGGTATACGTTCTTTATTCACTTAGCATTTCAAGGGCTTTACTTATCTTAGAATACTGTGTAATATCTTGTCCTCCAGATTTGGTGCTTCCAGATGTGAGTTATCAGGTGGAATCCAGTGAGGGAGATCAGTCTCAGAATATGGACTCCCAGGGACAAACTCTGCTGCTTTTTCTCTTTGTGGATTTTCACAGCGGATTTCCAGTCCAGCAAACAGAACTGTGGAGTAGGTATAGGGGCTGCCAGTTTGGGTGTGCTTTAATGTTAAGAGAGTAAATAAAGGGAGACTTTATATGATGCAGATATTTGAATTACATATATTTCTGTAGAATAATGAATTTTAATGAAAAACCTTGCCTAAATAAGTTAAATTATATGCTCTATGGAAAAGGAACATCACTTAAATGATGGTATTCCCAGATTTAGTTGGCCAGAGATTAGTGGATTTCTTATAATGGTCTCTACAGAGTCTGTTACCTTAGATGAGTGGTTCTCAACCTTAGCTGCGTGATATATTACCTGGGGAGCTTCTAAAAAATGCCCACACCTCACTCCCAGGGATTTTGATTTCCTTGGACTGAGGCAGGTTTCAGAAATCAGTATGTTTTTAAAGCTCAGGCCTGAGAACTGTCCACCACGTTATCACTTTTCCAGGTAGAATCAAGAAACATTACCGGTGTTGCTTGGCCTTGATGCAGCATCTCTCTCAACTACAGCATAAGGAGGTGTGGGAGTGTATTGGTATGACTATGTGATTGCCACATAGACCTCTGGAAAGGGAGAAACTGAAATTGTTCAGGCATACAAAGGGGGGTGTTAGAGTTTATCTAACAAATTGGTGATAACCTGTTATCAGAAATGTTTTCTCTTTTTGGTGGTCCATGAAACACATGTATCAGAATCACCTGCATTATTTGAAAATGTGCTGCTTCCTGAGCCAAGGATTAACTCATTGTTTTTAGAGTGTAAAAATATGGTATGGCTCAAAAATCCACATTTTTAATAAGATTCTCAGGTAATTTTTAAATATAAAGTTGAAAACCACTGAGTGTGAGTGTGAGTTGGCTTTTATGCATTTTAATCCAATGAACACTAAGATATAAATTTTAGTGCTTTTTTTTAAGATTTTATTTATTTGAGAGAGAGTGCAAGCAGGCGGAGGGAGAGGGGCAGAGGAAAAGGGAGAAGCAGACTCCCTGCTGAGCAGGGGGCTTGATCCCAGGGCTCGACCAGGGATCATGGTCTGGCTGAAGGCAGATGCTTAACCAACTGAGCCACCCAGGGGCTCCAAATTTAATTGTTTCTCAATGCCCTCCTAAACTTAGAGGGAAATAGCAAGAAGTGGAGCTTATAAATGTCTGGAGAAAGGTTCATAAGCCTCCCTTTTGGTGCTCCCAATATGTTTCTGTGTTCTCCGTGAGCCAGTGTTTTTTCTTGGGACTCTACTCTCCATTCCAGTGCTTGTTTGATGTGGCCCTGCTCCCACTGAGTCATGAGAGAAAGGAGACAGCTTACATCCCCAGATCAGAAGAGCTCATGTTGACGGGTGCCAGCTGTTTATTGAACAAACTATTGTCAGCTGTAGGATTCTTCCTGCTGCCTGCCTTCTATGCTTCTCCTATCTTTCCCCAGTATCTATATATTGTTTAGGAGAGAAGCACACTGCTTTCCTGGGCTCTGGCTTGTAACTCTTTATTTGAAGAGCTTTTGTTGTCTGGTGCTCCATTGTTCCATTCATCAAGGCCCTGGAATGGGAGCAGAGAAGTGACCCAAACTAATGAGGCTGCCAGCAGGGAGGACAAAGTCAGGATACCTGCGGTTGTTACCTGGCCTGCACTCATACAGACAGAGGCTGATAAGAGAAGCATCTTAGTACTTAGTGAAAAGGACTTCAGGGTAGTAGAATCAAGAAAGCTGGGTTTAATTTTAGTTCTGCTACCAAATTGCCCAGTGATTTTTGGGAAACAAGTCACATAAATCATCTGTTCTTCCCTTTTCATATATAATGTGAGACTGTTAGACTAGGTGCTATCAAAGGCCCTTCCAAGTCTAAAGACCCTCTTAAGACTTAAGATCTATCTTTTGGCAGGTTTTTTTGTCGTTGTTGTTGTTCGTTGTTGTTTGGTTTTGATTTGGGTTTTTTTTTTTTTGCTTTTTTTTTTTTTTTTCTTTTTTGAGGTCTGCTAGAGGGATTACCACATTCAGTCTTCCCTAGGATGACATAAAGTCTGATACCATTTTCTGAATCCTATTACACCTGAAGAGCTCAGATTCCTCAAAAACCAGTGTTTCCTGTCATTCTTGTAGTATGTGATAGTTTATACATCTCTGCTTAGCTTGACTCTGAAGGCCTGTAGCGTCTCAGGTAGTGACACTCGATATAGGATTAAATAGAAATTCATCACTGCATTAATAAGCATACTAAGTATCTTTTTTTAAAAAAAGATTTATTTATTTGAGAGAGAGTGGGGAGGGGCAAAGAGAGAGAGAGAATCCTGAAACAGACTTCCCTCTGAGCATGGAGCCCAATGATGATGACGTTGGGCTTGATCCCAGGAGTCCGAGATCATGACCTGAGCCGAAATCAAGAGTCGGCAGCTCAACGGACTGAGCCACCCAGGAGCCCCCGTACTATGTATCTTTTTAAATTTCCTTACACATCTGGTAGTTTAGGGCTAGCCTTTGAAAAAGGATGTATGGTGAAGGTAGGTAGATATAGATATATGGATAGAGATACGGTAATTTTATCTTCTTTTCCCCTTATTCCTTCTCATATCCTTGAAAGCTTTCTCTAGAGCTGCTTTTAGGAAACAGATTGTGCAGAACTACAGTCTGTTTCCATGTGTCTTAAAAAAATCACTTAACTGGCCTCCTGCCCACCTTGTCATGGTAACTTTTCTATGATTAACTCATTATTTTGCTACAATGTTAAAGGCATCTGGTAGTATCAGCAGTTTTAGGGGAACAAACTTGTAGCTTTTTAATTAAATGTCTGCTTTCAAAAGGGGCCTAACTGATTTCTTGAGGCTATTCTTAGCACCAAACAATAGAAAACAGTAATCCATACGATATCATCATAGCAATAGCGATGTTTTCCCTTTGAATAATGCAATGTACATTTCAAAACACTTCATATGTATTATCCTAGTTTATCTGCACAACATGCCTGTGAGAGCAGGTGGTATAAAGCCAATTTTAGTTTTGAAGTGAGAAAAGTGAAGGGACTTGGTCACCACGTTAGTGGTAGAATTCACTCTAGAATCTGTGTTCTCCAGACTCCAATTTCAGACCCCTTTTGAGCAGACCACATTTTACATTCCTTTCTGGGAAAGCATCATGGTGCCTTGTGGTAGAAAACGTACCTTCTGGTTTGCATTTTTAATGCAGCCCTGAGAAAAGCCAGCCAGCTGTAGGCTGCTTCACCATACTGCCTTTGAACAGACTATTCAGGGGAGAATAGAAAAACAGTGAAAAATGCAATGTTAATTAAGGAGTACTTTCTCAGGTGTAAAGTGAATCTGTCTTCCCATGTCTGTTGTCTCCGGGTATTCCTTGCTAGCCTATTGTTGGATGGCATATTTTGCCTACTCTTACCTGTTAGCTTTTCTTCTGAGGTGCCTATGGTTACTTTATCAGAAACAGCCCCCATTTAAAAAGACCTTATATCAGCAGTCTCAGAGTCATCTTAGTGAGTGTTAACTTTTTCTGTCTCACGGCATATGTGAAAGGATTGAGACCCCGACAGTAAGAGTGGCTCACCACAACAGTGATGCTCGCACAGGAAGGGAGCAGGGTAGACACACTCTCCAAAAGGCCTTTCCTTTTTCTCTTCCTCCTCCTATCCTTTTGAAGTCACCAGTATCATTATTTATAGTATGTGGTATATATTTCTGTTTCTGATATGAATTAAACAGGATCCCTCCCTTGTTTCTTCAAGAATAATGTCAATCTTCACATTTAATTTTTGAAGTCTCTTTCATTTGTAAGTGGAATTGGGTGGGTTTATAAGTTGCTGGGGTTTTTTGTGGGGTTTTTTTGGGTGTTTTGGTTTTGTTTTTTGTCTAAAAAAGTAATTATTTGTGGATAGGCAAAAGTGGTCTCTTCTTCCAAGAGGCCTCTTTCTCATTCCTGCCCTGACTCATAGCACATAACAGCAGTCTTGAAGTTGGCCATTCTCATTCAAGGTTACCAATATTTTCCCTCCCTTTAGGAGTCCACACTTTGCTCACTACTCATCTCAGTGCCATCCTGACGGAGAGCCACAACGTAGTGCAAGATTCCGTCCAGGTTGCCGTGGACCAGGCCTTGGAACAGCATCACCACGCTACCAAGGTAATAAGAAATCCATAACTCCTTTTCTCCTACTCTAAGAAAAAGAATTAGAGGATATGACAGAGCCTGAGAGCCCTTCTTCCTCTTTTGTCACCTTGGCTGGTCCTTACATTGCGTCTAGCCTAGGAACTCAAGCTTTAACTTAGGATATGTCACTGTAACCAGCTTGTGTTACACCTCCTAATAGGTGAATTTGAGGAAATAAGGACAAAATAATAGAGAAAACTGATTAATAATGAGCCTTTTCCTTATCTGTCTTCCCTTCCCACACATACTTCTGGAGCTACTGCTTCACTAAATCATTCTTCTCTCATTTCCTAATGCTTTATAACATTACTTTCTCTCTCTTTTTTAAAAGATTTTATTTATTTGAGAGAGAGAGAGTGAGCAAGAGAGAGCGAACGAACACAAGAAGGCCGGGGTAGGGGGTGGGGGAGGAGCAGAGGGAGAGGGAGAAACAGACTCCCTGCTGAGCTGGGATCCTGATCCTGGGACTCCGGGATCATAATCCAAACCTCATGACCTGAGCCAAAGTCAGAGGCTTAACCAACTGATCAACCCAGGCGCCCCATCACTATCTCTTCTTATCTGACACTCTGATTTCCTCTATCCTGTATACTTTCGGTAACATATTTCTTAACTTCATATGGCCCCCTTTTCAGGGAAAATACAACCACACTAAGAAAGCAAAATTTAAAGCTTTTTTTAAAAAATAGTAAACGCATCTGTTTTATTGCCTAGTGTCTCATGGCTTATCTTTTCTGAATGTGTCTGTGTCAGTAAGTCATCTGTGTAAAAGGGGAGAACATTGTTTCAATCCCTAAATGTCATTTATATGGCATGATCTCAGTAAGTATTGTTGATGGAGGGGGAAGAATTGTTGAAATCTTGCTGTTACTGAAATCTTTGATTCCTTTGGGATTCTCTGAACCAGCAGCTTGGGATTATTATAAACTGCCATCTCTCCTTACTTATTATGTTCCTTAGGATCATCAGAAATTGCAGGCCTCACTCTCAGTGGCTGTGAATTCCATCATAAGTATCGTGACTGGAAGCACCAGCAGTAGCTTCCGAAAGATTTGTCTCCAGGCCCTTCAAGTTAGTAGGAGATTGGGGCTGCTTAAAAGTGCCAGGGTTTTAATGACATTCTACTACCTAACATAGTGTTATGCACAGAGCTTTTAGAAACATTATCTCATTTTATCCTACTGTTGTCCTACATAGTATCAGGCCTGTGGTGTTTTAAGAAATATTTATTGAAGAGATAGTATGCATGTACTATTTTATAAATGAGAATATAAGTTATCTAAAATTTCTACTTGCTTTAGGTCACATAGCTAGTTAACAGAGCTAAGACTAGACAGTGATTCCCACTTCCTTACTGAAGAATGTTTTGTTACCTCATGGTGACAGAAAACATTGGAAATAACTGAGTAGCCTTAAGTATTACACATATTTGGCAGTATGGAATAGTGTAACAATTGAAACCAGAGCCCTGAGTTCAATTCTTGGCTCATTTACTTACTTACTGGCTATGTGGACTTAGGCCTGTACTTAATTTCTCTGAGCTTCATCTATAAATTGGAAAAAATATTAGTATGTCAGAGGGTTATTACGAGGGTGAGGGCTAAGTGTGAACATGCATACCACATGGTAGGTTCTGAATAAATGTTAGCTTCTTTCCTTCCTTTTAGGAATGTGTGCTGACCAATTGGTATTATCAGTGGGGTGACCCATTCATTCCGTGTCTGTTGCTTTATTTCTTTGTACTTTTTTCTTGAAAAAATAGTATAATACATTCAAAATGTAAAATACCAGCTAATAATATTTATCACTGTAATTAAAAATTTTCACATATTATTTCATACAAGTTATATTGTATAGTTGTAACTGAAGAATTCTATATTCTTATATAATTTCACATTACCCCATTTCAACTGTTTTAAAATTTATATCAGTTACCTAGTTCCACTACATTGGTTTAATTTAATAAACCATTCCCCTAATGATAGGCATTTAAGTTACTTATATTCTTTTTGCCAATATAAACAGTATTTCAGTTAATACTTCTGTGTGATATCTTGCTTCTTCTGAATTATTTCCTAGATTAAATTTCTATAAGTGGAGTTACTAGGTCAAAGACTATAACACCTTTATAATCTAGTGCATCCTACAGCTTCAGTTTTCTGGGTCATGTGGATAGCACAGGTAATGAGAAGAATGCTACATTGGCAATCTTAAGGTCAGCCCTAATTTTTGGATTAACAAGCCATGAGATCTTAGGTGGGTCACTTCTCCTTTTTGGATTTCAGATTTCTCATCTATAAAATAGTGTGTTGTATTAGGTGATTACTCTTGTCGCCTTAACTCTAATATCCTGCAATTCTATACTAAAACATAGAGGTTATTAACCATTCCTTATGGATACTATTTTCTTCTTCCTTTTTTCCCTAAAAGACTTATCTGAGGAAAAGTTCTTATATCAGCCTTAGCTGAATATAGTGGAACCTCTGCTCTCCTGGAACTTGTTTTGAGGAAAGCAGTTTATATAACCCCTTTATGAACAGACAGATCTCTGGGATATGTATTTCCTATGGAGATAGGAGAACAAAGGCCTTGTGTGAAAGATCTTGCTTAGGTAACAGAAACTGAAACACATAGGAGCCACAACTACCTGTCTCATGCCATGTATCCTGGGCCTTCTCTCTACTTCTCCTATATCCATAGGAATTAAGGAAACTCTTAACATGAGGGATGTCAGTGGTTTGCCTTCCTATTTGTCTCATTCTCTTCCCATATCCTGTGGGTACCTTCCTTTTGGTTGCCAGTACTGGAATTCAGCATGTTTCATCTCTGGTCCATTTTAGGCAGCTGACACTCGAGAGTTTGGGACCAAACTACATAAATCATTTCATGAGATCACCCAGCACCGATTTCTTCCCTACTGCTCATGTGAAATGAAGCAGGTAAGCATAAAGTAATAATCAGTACTTTGGTAGAAATCTTTCATATTGATGTGTGGGAACCCTGAATACAGGGTGGTTAGGTGCAGGTACTTTAGATTGCACAATCTGAGGTTATTCAGCAAGGAAGGCTGTGGTTTAGGAAAACTTTATATAATATAGTATTACACAGAGGTCAAGAGCATGGCTAGATGTTGCTCAAATTCCATTTCTGCCACTAACTTGTTTTGTAGTATTGTGGAAGCTATTTAATCTTTCTAAGCCTTAGTTTCTTTATCAATAAAATAGGAATGATGCATACCTAAGATGTTTGTTGTGAGGTTTGAATAAAATAATGTATGTAAAGTGCTGAGCACATAGCTACCATTACAATGGTGATGATATAGTGGAGTATTTATGTTTAGTTTTGTCTAATCAAAACCATACTTTTTTCACCTTTCTGGATGCTGGACATACAGAATTGCATTAGTTGGGGTCTCCACCCTCAAGGAGCTCAAACAGCTTCATCTGGTTTTGTGACAGACTCCTCTAGTGAGTGAAAAGAATCATAGCTGGGAAATTCTATATATCTCCAGATTTCAGGTATAGCTGATAAGAGTGTTCCAACTAAAGCCCACTCTTCTGGCTCTCTTGGTTCCAATCAGTAGGACTGGCTTTTGTGGAACTAAAGTGTAATATGAGAAAATAAAGATTAAGGGTGATATTATTATACAGTGGCTTCTAGAAGGCCAAGATGGTGACAGGAACTAGATTTACTCTCCTAACTGAAATAACAAAAATCCAGACACAACATATAAAACAATGGTTCTCAAGACATTGGGCGTCAATGAATAGGATAGTCTTTCCTGAGAAATGGAAAACAAATGAAGTGAGCCCTATGATTACCCTAACATACTGCCTAGAGAAAGTACAGAGGCCACTGAACAGGGAGAAGATATCTAGGCAAAGCCTAGTGGTCTCCCTGAGTTGAACAGATGAAGCTGGGAATTCCAGGATGCCAAGGCAGCTAAAGTTTTCAGGGTGGACTACCAGAAAAGAGAGAGCTCCATAGAGAATTCTGGGAGTCTGCAGGGTTCCTTCTCTATTATTCAGATGAGTATGGATCAGCTCATTCTTGTGAAGAAACTATTCAGGTAAAGAACCACACAGAAGGATTAGAGGGAATACTATGCAGAGCTTACACAGGGCCAGGAATAGTGCATATTTCCATCAACCAGAAAGGAAAGCTTTATAATTTATGGAGCATGATGAATACTAAGAAGAGACTTGCCTTGGGAATGAAGAAAAATTAAACCTCTACCTAATAAACACTCCCTTGGTCCTGCCTAACACAGCTTAAAAGCAGAAACAAGACATAGAGGGATCAAGTTGTTTCCAAGTAATTCAATAGCATCACAGAACAAAGGTCAAGAATATTTATAGGACTATTAGAAATATCCAGCACCCACCGTGGCAATATTCACAGTGCCTTGCATCTAATCAGAATTAACAGGCAGGGTGAGAAGCAGGAATGTACAACCCACAATGAAGAGAAAACTCAGTCAGTTGATCAATCAATCATTGAATCAAAATGGATCCAGAACTGACAAAGAAGACAGAATTAGTAGACAAAGACATTAAAAGAGTTATTATTATAGCTGTATTCACATATGTTCAGGAAGCTAGAGGAAAGACTGAATATATTAAGTAGAGATGTGGAAGGTATAAAAAAAACCCAAAACGAACTGTAAAGATGAAAACTATGATGTCTCCAAGGTGGAAATTACACTGAATAGTATGAATGGCACATTGGACACTTAAGGAGAAACAGCAGTAGAAACTATCTGAAATGAAACACAGAGATTTAAAATAATAATAATAATAATAATAGAGGTGCCTGGGTGGCTCAGTAAGTTAAGCATCTGACTTTTGATCTTGACTCAGTTTGTGATGTTAGGGTCATGAGATTGAGCTCTGCTTTGGGCTCTGTGCTCAGTGTGGAGTCTGGTTAAGATTTTCTCCCTCTCAGGACACCTGGGTGTCTTAGCCGGTTAAGTGTCTGCCTTTGGCTCGGGTCATGATCCCAAGGTCCTGGGATCAGGTCCCACATCGGGCTCCTTGCTCAGTGGGGAACCTGCTTCTCCCTTCTCCCTCTGCCTGCTGTTCCCCCTGCTTGTGTGCTGCCCCCCCCACATAATAAATAAATAAAATCTTAAAAAAAAAAGATTCTCTCCCTCTCAAACTAATGATGTAGTATATGTTGGCTAACTGAATGTAATATAAATAAATAAATAAAATAAAATAGCTTAATCTGTTAAAAAAAAAAGACTCCATTTCCCTCCCACCCCTCCCCATTCTACTCACCACCCGCACCCCCAGTCACACACGTGCATGCTCTCCCTCAAAAATAAATAAACTAATTAAAAGGGTGATATTTCTTTATAAATAATAAAAAACATAGAACATCTGTGAGTTATGGGACAGCTTCAGGTAGCCTAAATATATGTGCAGTTGGGGAATCTGAAGAAGAAATGGAGGCAGAAAATATATTTGAGGGAATAATGCCTGAAATTTTTCCAAATTTGATGGAATCTATAAACCCAGCAGATCTAAGACTCTTAAGAAACACCAAGCCCATGAAACGAAACTACACCAAGACACATCATAATTAAATTGGTTAAAACCAGTGGTAAAGAGAAAATCTTAAAAGCAAATGGGTGGGGAAAGCTCATTTACAAGGAAACAAAGATAAGGATTACAGAAAATTTCTCATCAGAAACAGTATAACCTAGAAGAAAATGGAGCAACATTTATAGTACTGAAGAAAAAACCTTCAACCTAGGATTCTTTACCTAACAAAAATATCTTAAAAAAAAAAAAGATGAAATAAGGACTTTTTCTGACATACAAGAGTTGAAAGAATTCATTATCAGCAGATGAGAAATATAAAGGAAGTCCTTCAAGTAGAAGAAAAGTGATACCAGCTGGAAACCTGAATCTACACAAAGTACTGAAAATGGTGACTAAATGGATAAATAGACTTTTTTTCTTATTTAATCTTTTTAAAACATAATTTTTTTTAAAAGATTTTATTTATTTGACAGAGACACAGTGAGAGAGGGAACACAAGCAGGGGGAGTGGGAGAGGGAGAAGCAGGCTTCCCGCTGAGCAGGGAGCCCGATGTGGGGCTCAATCCCAGGACCCTGGGATCATGACCTGAGCTGAAGGCAGACGCTTAATGACTGAGCCACCCAGGCGCCCCCATAATTAACTTTTTTTAAAAAAAGATTTTATTTATTTATTTGACAGAGATAGAGACAGCCAGCGAGAGAGGGAACACAAGCAGGGGGAGTGGGAGAGGAAGAAGCAGGCTCAGCGGAGGAGCCTGATGTGGGGCTCGATCCCAGAACGCCGGGATCACACCCTGAGCCAAAGGCAGACGCTTAACGACTGTGCCACCCAGGCACCCCTACCATAATTAACTTTTTAAAGCAAAAATAGTAATGTATTGTGAGGTTTATAACCTGTGGTGAAGTAAGCTGTATGACAACAACCACACAAAAACCAGGAGGAGAAAAATGGAAATATACTGTTGTAAGGACTTATACTGTATGTGGAGTGGTATAATGTTACTTGAAGGTAGACTGGTAACTTAAAGATGAAAGGAACCATCAAAATAATACAACAAGGAGTTGCAGCTATTGAGCCAAGTAAAGGAGATAAATAATAAAAATAATAAAAAATATTCAGCCCTCCAGAGAATGAGAAGACAAGCCACAGACTGGGAGAAAATAATTGCAAAAGACACATATGGTTAAAAGACTGTTATCCAAAATATACAAAGAACTTTTAAAACTCACAATAAAAAAAATTTAAAAACAGGCCAAAGACCTTAACAGACACCTCACCAAAGAAGACAGAAGATGGCAAATAAGCACATGAAAAGATGCTCCACATCATATGTCATCAGGGAAATGCAAATTAAAACAATGAGATAGGGGCGCCTGGGTGGCTCAGTCATTAAGCGTCTGCCTTCGGCCCAGGGTGTGATCCCAGGGTCCTGGAATCGAGCCCCACACTGGGCTCCCAGCCTTGCTTGGAGCCTGCTTTTTCCTCTCCCACTCCCCCTGCTTGTGTTCCCTCTCTCATTGGCTGTCTCTCTCTCTCTGTCAAATAAATAAATAAAATCTTTAAACAAAACAAAACAAAACAATGAGATAGCCCTACATACCTATACGATGGCCAAAATCTAGAATACTATCAATACCAAATGCTGGCAAGGATGTGGAACAATAGGAACTCTCATTCATTGCTGGTGGGAATGCAAAATGATACAGGTACTTTGGAAGGCAGTTTCGTAGTTTCTTAAAAAACTAAACGTACTCTTTACCATGTGATCCAATAATCATGCTCCTTGGTATTTAACCAAAGGAGTTAAAACTTAGGTTCACACAGAAACCTGCCCATGGATGTTTATAGCAGCTTTCTTAGTAATTGCTAAAACTTGACAGTAACCAAAATGTCCTTCAGCAGTGAATGGATAAATAAACTGTGGTCCATCCAGACGATGGAATATTATTTTACACTAAGGAGAAATGAGCCATCAAGCCATGAAAACACATGGAGGAGGCTTAAAGGCATATTATTAAATAAAAGAAGTAAATATGAAAAGGTTACATATTATATGATTCCAAGCATATGACATTCTGGAAAAGGCAAAATTATGGAGACAGTAAAAAGATGAGTGATTTCCAGGGGTTAAAGGGAAAGGAGGAATTCATATACAAAGCACAGAGGACTTTTAGGACAGTGAAACTATTCTTTATGATTCTGAAATGGTGAGTACGTGCTTTATACATTTGTCCAGAGCCATAGAATGTACAACACTAAGAGTAAACCCTAAGGTAAACTATGGACTTTGAATGATAATGATGTGTCAATGTAGGTTTATCATTTGTAACAAATGTACCACTCTGATGGGGGATTTTGATAATGGGAGAGGCTATACATATGTGGGGCAGAGGGCATATGAGAAATCTCTGTACCTTTTGCTCAGTTTTGCTATAAACTTAAAACTGCTCTAAAAAATAAAGTCTGTTTTTAAAAATAATCAAAAAGAGGGCAGAAAAAGAGGAAGAAGAAGAAAAGAGAACAAAGTACAGATGAGACAAATAGAAAGCAGCTAGCAAGATGATATATTTAAACTCAGCGATATCAATTATATTAAATGTAAATGGTCTTTACAACTATTTACATTAAAAGGCAGAGATTGTTAGATTGAGTAAAGCAAGAGAACTATATGCTGCCTAAAGGAATCCCGCTTTAAAATAAAGACAGAAATAGATTCAACATGTAAAAGGATAGAAAAAGATATACCATGCTTAAGATATATACCATAATATATCACTAATAAAAAGAGCACTGAAGAGGGGCACCTGGCTGGCTCAACTGGTACAGCATGCAACTCTTGATCTCAGGAATGTAAATTTGAGCCCCATGTTGGGTGTAGAGATTACTTAAAAATAAAATCTTTTTTTTTTTTAAAAAGCACTGAAGAGGCTATAAAGTAGATTTCAGAGCAAACAATATTACTAGGGACAAAGAGGGTCATTTCATAATGACGAGTACAATACAGTGAGTACAATGTAATGAAGATAATAGCCCCAAATATTCATGAAACTTTTGAGAGAAATTTAAAATAAATGAAGAAAACTGGTAGAATTGTAAGGAGAAATAGACAAATCCACAATTATATTTGGAAATTTCAACATACTTCTATTGACAATTGATAGAACACCTAGTCAGAAAATCAGTAAGTCTATGGAAGTCTTAAGTAACACTATGAATTAACTTGACCTAACTGATATTCTTTTTTTTTTTTTTAAAGATTGTATTTATTTATTTGACAGAGACAGCCAGCGAGAGAGGGAACACAAGGAGGGGGAGTGGGAGAGGAAGAAGCAGGCTCCCAGTGGAGGAGCCTGATATGGGGCTCAATCCCAGAACTCCGGGATCATGCCCTGAGCCGAAGGCAGACGCTTAACGACTGCACCACCCAGGCGCCCCTGACCTAACTGATATTCTTAAAACACCCTGCCCAACCACAGCAGAATATTCTTCTCAAGTACAAAAGGGACATTTAACAAGATAGACCATATTCTGAGACATCAAATACATCTCAATAAACTTTTAAAAGAATTCAAGTCATATAAAGTATGTTTTTGACCACAGTAGGATTTAAGTAAAATCAATGACAGAAGGATATCTAGAAAATTCCAAATATTCAGAAATTAAATGACACACTTATAAATAACCCATGTGTCAAACACAAAATCAAAAATTAGAAAAAAATTTAATTTAAATGGAAATGCAAATTACCAAAATCTGTGAGCTGTCTCTAAAGCAGTACTTAGAGAGAAAAATGCCTCTATTAGAAAAGAAAAAGATCCCAAATCAATGATATCAGCTTTCCAACTTAAACTAAAGCAAGAAGAGCAAATTAAACACAAACAGAAGTTAAATAATAAAGTTAGAGTGGAAGTCAGTAAAATAGAAAACAGGAAAACAGTAGGGAAAAATGAATGAAACTTAAAGGTGGTTCATTGAGAAGATTAATAAAATTGATAAACATTTAGCCAGACTAATCAGGATAAAAGAGAGAAGATACAAATTTCTACTATTAGAAATTAGAGAGGTGACATCAGATGTTAAAAGGATTATCAGGGGCTATTATGAACAACGTTAATAGTTGTTATCATATGTTACATGTTAAATGTCATATCAGTAAATCTGACAACTTAGATTAAATGGACAAATTCCTTGAAGGAGGGGCGCCTGGGTGGCACAGTCGTTAAGCGTCTGCCTTCAGCTCAGGGCGTGATCCCAGTGCTCTGGGATCGAGCCCCACATCGGGCTCCTCCACTAGGAGCCTGGTTCTTCCTCTCCCACCCTCCTGCTTGTGTTCCCTCTCTCGCTGGCTGTCTTTCTCTCTGTCAAATAAATAAATAAAATCTTTAAAAAAAAATTCCTTGAAGGAAAGAAATTACTAAAGTTCACTCAAGAAGAAATAGCTCTGGGGGCACCTGGGTGGCTCAGTTGGTTAGGCATCTGTGTTCAGCTTAGGTCATGATTCCAGAGCCCGTGTCAGGCTCCATGCTCAACGGGGAGTCTGCTTCTCCCTCTCCCTCTGCTCCTCCCTCCACCCCCTCCCCACCTCTTCCTCCCACTCAGTTCCTCTCCCTGCTCATGTGTGCTCTCTCTCTCAAACAAATAAACAAAATCTTTAAAAAAAAAAAAAAGAAGAAGAAATAGCTCTATATACCTGGTCTATTATACCTATGTCTATTAAAGAGATGGACTTTTTAGTTAAAAACCTTACCTTAATATTGAGAATATTTTAAAACTCTCAAAATTTAAGCATAGGAAAACAACCCAGTTTTTAAAATGGGCATAAGATTTGAACACACATTTCACAAAAGGAGATACACAAACAGCAAATAAACGTAGAAGAAAAGCACTTAACATTAGTCATTAGGGAAAATGCAAGTCAGAAGCACAATTTCACACCTGCTTGGAATAAAAAGACTGATCATACCAGGTATTGGCAGGGATGTGGAGGAACTAGAACTCTTATACCCTATTTGTAGGAATAAAAAGTGGTACAATCTGGGGCGCCTGGGTGGCTCAGTTGTTGGACGTCTGCTTTCGGCTCAGGGCGTGATCCCGGCGTTATGGGATTGAGCCCCACATCAGGCTCCTCCAGTGTGAGCCTGATTCTTCCTCTCCCACTCCCCCTGCTTGTGTTCCCTCTCTCGCTGGCTGTCTCTCTCTGTCAAATAAATAAATAAAATCTTAAAAAAAAAAAAAAGTGGTACAATCACTCTGGGGAACAGTTTGGTAGTTTCTTAAAAAGTTAAATATATACATCATACGATCCAGCCATTCTACTCCTAAGTATTAACCTAAGCGAAATGAAAATATATGTCCACACAAAATTTTATATACTAATGTTCATGGCATCTCTGTCATATAACCCCAGACTGAAAACAACCCAGTGTCAGCAGGTAAATGGATAAACACATGGTTCATTCAGTGGAATGCTACTTGTCAATGAAAGGAATGAACTGTTGATGTACACCGTAACATGAGTGAGTCTCGAAATAGCCATCCTGAATGAAAAACCTTGAAATATTGGATCAGGTGTGATAGCACCCGGGGGGGGGGGGGACCCTGAAATACAAGAGTACATACTGTTTGATTGCATTTATATAAAATTTTTCAAAATGCCAACTAATCTTTACTGACAGATTAGTGGTTGCTTAAAGATGGGAGGTATAAGAGTTGGAGGGAATGATTATGAAGGTCAGAGGATATGTTTGAGGGGGATGGATGTGTTCATTATCTTGATTGGGGTAATGGTTTCACAAATATGTATATATGCCCGGACTTACATAATTGTACATTTTATATAAATGCAGTTTATTGTAAGTATGTAAGTCATATTCCAATAAAGCTGCTATAAAAAATTACAGATACTGTTTCTGACACAATAATAGGCCCTTTTGCACTTCTGTTTCCTCCCTGTCCTACTTTAGTTTGCCTGATTGGATGGGGAAGTTCAGGTGCCTAGACACCCAAGGATCACAGCATCTCATCGATTTGTTTATTCTCCTCTGCTTTGTAGTTAGGCTAGAGGATGGGAGTGAAATCCCTATAAATGCTCCCTTCACCACACCTTTTATGTACCTTCTAGGAGGCACATTCCTGGGAATGCATCTGCCATTCCCTTCAGCTAGTTAACTGCAAATACTCTTGCTGGTTTCCCTCCAACTTGGAAAGCTGTTGCCCACAGCTTGAACAAACTAATTTCCACAAATTTCATCGTTTAAAAATACCAAAATTTATTATCTCACGGTTCTGGGGTCCAGAAGTCTGAAATCAGGGCACATGGGTGGCTAAATTGGTTAGGCTTTGGAGTCTTTGATCTCACCTCAGGTCTTGATCTCAAGCCCAGCATGGAGACTGTTTAAAAAAAAAAATAAAAAAGAAGTAGTCTGAAATCAAGGTTTTAGGAGAACCATGCTCCCTCTAAAGGCTCTAAAAATCCTTCCATTCCCCTATGAGCTTCTGGTGGCTCCAGATGTTCCTTGGCTTGTATCCACAACACTCTAGTCTCTGCCTCTATCTTCAACACATGGCCTTTTCCTATGTCTCTCAGATTTCCCTCTGCCTCTTTTATTATAAGGACACCTGTCATTGGATTTATGGCCTACTCTAAATCCATGATGATCTTATCTTGAGATCCTTAATTACTTTTGAAAAGACCTTTTTTCCAAGTAAGGTTACATTTACAGGTTCTGGGGGTCAAGACGTGGACATACCTTTTTGGGAGCCACTGTTCCATTCACTACAGCCATCCACACCTTCAGATTTCTAGGAATGGGTTCAGTGTAAGGCATGTGCCATTATCATAGGACCTAGGATATATGAGTAGGATCTAGAAGTGTTTCATCCTGTGAAGACCTTTTGCTTGGGCCTCCCTGATACCCCAGTGAGATCTCAAAAGGAAATGATCTGACCTCTTTTGCCCCATTCTGTTGCCATAGTGATGCCTCATAGCCTCAGGGCCATTCATAGCCCAGTTAATTTGGCAGATGGCTAGTGAACTCAAGGTCTTACTCAGTAGTCCTACGTCTTGGAAGGAAGGAACATTCATTGAATCCTTAATCTGTGCCAAGATTTCCACTTTAATATCAAAAAGATCCTACAAAATAAGTTGTAGTTTTCCCATTTTATAGATGAAGAAACTGGTTAGAGAACTTTCCTAATTTGCTTAGGATCACATAGTCTGCAAATGTCAAGGCGAGGCTTTACACTGAGGTCTCCTGGTTCCAAAGCCTAGTAACATTGTTACCATATAGGACTGGTATAGGAAAGTTCCACACCATATAGCCCAGGAAAAATGAGTGATCAGAGGCACTCCTGAGCAGAACCTCTGCTTCTGAAAGATCCTGTTTCCCTCTGGTGACGTCCTTTTAGAGATAAATAACTTGTTAGTGGCACAAGAGTGGCACCCAGTGGCTTCAGCTAAAAACTACAAGATCAATGATAGGTCAAATTCTTTTACCTCTGGACCAGTCCCTCAGTTTGCACTTTATTTATTTATTTATTTATTTATTTTAAAGATTTTATTTATTTATTTGACACAGAGACAGCCAGTGAGAGAGAGACAAGCAGGGAGAGTGGGAGAGGAGGAAGCAGGCTCCCAGCAGAGGAGCCTGATGTAGGGCTCGATCCCAGAACACCAGGATCATGCCCTGAGCCGAAGGCAGACGCTCAACGACTGAGCCACCCAGGCGCCCCTCAGCTTGCACTTTAAAACAAAGTAGAGGGGCGCCTGGGTGGCTCAGTCGTCAAGCATCTGCCTTCAGCTCAGGGCATGGTCCCAGGGTCCCAGGATTGAGCCCCACATCGGACTCCCTGCTCCACTGGGAGCCTGCTTCTTCTTCTCCCACTCCCCCTGCTTGTGTTCCCTCTCTCACTGGCTGTCTCTCTGTCAAATAAATAAATAAAATCTTTTTTAAAAAATAAAAATAAAGTAGAAAGCTAAACTCTTGAATAATATAAAATATAACAATCTATGGCTATTATATAGTTCATGGAGAAGTAGAAGAAATGAGAGAATATGTATTTAGAGTTTTATAGAATATATTTAGAAGGCCATGCCAAGAGTGGAAATTTATAACCTGTGTTGGAACACAGGACAGTGGGCCATGAAGAAATAGACAAGGTAGTTCTCCAGGGTTAGTATCACAGAAATGTGTAGCAGCTGAGAACATAAACCCATAATAAACAAGAGCAGTAACAGGGGGAAGTAATTTTGTTAGGAAAGGTATTGTTTTCCGGGAGGGGAGGGGTAGACCAGAATCAAATGTCTCCGTGTTAAATCCAAAGAGGTGTATCCCAGACATCAGGCTGTCTCATCTGGGGGAACTGATGATGAATGAAGGGTATCCAGGATTCCTCTAAGGTTGAGAGCTTAATATCTGAGTGTGGGTATTTCCTTGGTGATACCAGTTTCGGGATAGGAGAAAGGTTTCTCTAGTACATGAGATTTTCCAGGCAAGAATGAAGAAAAAGAATAAACTTTCTCTCAAAGAAGAAAAAAAAAGTGTCTGGAAATTTTTTTAGTGCTGTGTCTTTTTTTCACACCATCAGGGCCACCTTTACCCTTCTGTATTCCTTGGAATGTACTTAGAAGTTAAAACTTGATTTAGTAAATAATACATCATAAGAGTATTTTTTATTGAGTTACACTTAACATACCATAAAATCTACCATTTTAAATTGTACGATTCAGTGGCTTTAAATATATTCACTGTGTTATGCAACAGTCACCACTAAATTCCACAGTATCTCCATCATGCCAAGAAGAAACCCTGTACCTATTTGTAGTCAGTCCCAATTCCCCTCCTCCTATCCCCTGGCAACCGCCAGTCTACTTTCTGTCTCCATGGATTTGTCTATATTGGGTATTCCATGTAAATGGAATCACATAATAGGTAGCCTTTTGTGTCTGGCTTCTTTCACTAAGCAAAATGTTTTTAAGATTCATCCATGTTGTGACATGTGACAGTGCTTAATTCCTTTTTATGGCTGGATAATATCCTTTTGTGTGGATATACCACATTTTTTTCTGTCCATTCACCAGTTGGTGGACATTGTGTTATTTGCATTTTGGGTGATTATGAGTAATGCTGTGAACATTTATGGGTGGACATATGTTTGTAATTCTCTTGGTTATATATCTCGTAGTAGAATTGCTGGGGTGTACGATAACTCTTATGTTTATTTTTTTTCTTTTTTAAAGAATTTACTTTTAAGTAATCTCTACACCCACCATGGGGCTCGGACTCACAACCCTGAGATCAAGAGTCACACGCTTTACTGACTGAGCCAGCCAGGCGCCCCACTATATTTAACTTTTTGAGGAATTTTCAAACTACTTTCCAAACTCACCATTTTACTTTCCCACCAGCAATGTGTAATGGTTCTGATTTTTCCACATCTTCCTGGTGGTATTGTCTATTATTACTGTTGTTATTATTCTTACTACCACCATCCCATTAGGTATAAAGTATCTCATAGTGGTTTTGATTTGCATTTCCCTAATGAATAATGATGTTGAGCATCTTTTCATGGGTTTGTTGGCCATTTGTATCTCTTCTTTGGAGAAAGGTCTCCAAATCTATGAAACCCATTTTTTAAAAAAGACTTTATTTATTTATTTGACATGAGAGAGAGGACACAAATAGGGAGAGTGGCAGGCAGAGGGAGAGGGAGAAGCAGGCTCTCCGCTGAGCAGAGAGCCTGATGTGATGCAGGGCTTGATCCCAAGACCCTGGGATCATGACCTGAGCCAAAGGCAGATGCTTAACCAATTGAGCCACCCAAGTACCCCAAGCCCATTTTTAATTAGGCTGTTATTTTATTGTTGAATTATAAGAGTTCTTTATTCTGGATACAATGCCCTTATCAGATACGATTTGCAAATATTTTCTCCCATTCTTGTGAGTTGTTTTCACTTTCTTTATAGTACCCTTTGAAGCACAAACGTTTTTAATTTTGATGAAGAGGATGTCTATTTTTATGTACTTGTATTCTTGAAAAACAAGAAGCTAAGAGGATTGGGTTCTGATCCTAGTAAGAACTTTTGTTTCTCTGTGCAAACTGAACCAAGTGTGGCAAGCCTTTGAAAGGCTACAAAAGACCACAAAATGTGCCCTATGGCTTCCCAGGTTTGACCTCAGTCAGTTATATGTTAAGCACTTACCTGTGCAAGGTACACTATGCTAAATATATATATATATATATACACATATACACTATGTAAAGGGATGCAGGCACAACGAACCGTACCTTTCAAGGAATTTAAAGTGTGGGAAATGGGGCGCCTGAGTAGCTCAGTTAAACGTCTGACTCTTGATTTCGGCTCAGGTCATGATCTCAGGGTCATGAGATTGAACCCTGCGGAGGGCTCTGCGCTGGGCGTGGAGCCTCCTTAAGATTCACTCTCTCCCTCTACCCCCCCCCCACTTGTGTGCACTCTCTACATACCTAAATAAATACATAAAATCGTTTTTAAAAATAATGTGGAAAACACACACATAAAAATGATAAACAAGGGCAGGCAGTGCATCTTCAGAGCCCAAGGAGTGGGGCAGATGGTAAGCAAGCGACCAGAGTCTGGAGGAGGAAGGAAATGCCTGGTGTGCCTGGAATGAGCTGCAAAGGCTCTGACAGAAGAAGCCTTGATTGGGGCTGGGTAGGGGGACTCACATGAGCCAGGAAGAAGTAAGGGAGAGTTCCAGGTGAGGGAAGACAGCCCTGTGAGGTCAACAAAGCCACCAGGCACACTTGTCTCACTGGGGCTTTTTCATGTTCCTGCAAAACTCACTTAGTACTTCTGATTTTTAAAGCAGCTGCTCCCAGAGAAAAATGCAGAGCAGAGCACAGAGGACGCACATGAGGACAGCAGCCTGGAGCTCCTTGCAGGTAAGGTTTCAGCTTTTCAGGTGACCACCGCACCAAAGCTCAGAAGTAAAAATGTTGACTTCAAGCTTTCAAACTGCACCTTCTACCACAGCAAAATCCTGGGATTTGGTTGGCTCCCACCGCTACTAGGGGTGTTCTGGGGCAGCAGGGGGCATTCTCTCCCCAAAGCTGGTATGACAGAACTAGAAATTCCTCATAAAGTTTGTGTAGTTAAAGATAGTTGCACATGAAGGGGGAGGGTCCTGAATCTAGTTCATTGCTTTGTGTCTTCTCTCAATCATTAGTGCTGATAATGCAGCTCTCCCTGGTTTTGGTTACTACTCTGTTTGGGGCTCTGGAGGTTACTCTTGGGTGCAGAATACCACCTCAGCCTTTATGTATGTTATGGGGAGTTGTTGTGATATGATTATACTGGTCTTTTCCTCACTCCCTCCAACACTTACACACCTTCAGACCCAGCAGTGGCAGAGGGATGTGTGTATGGTTGGAAATCACTGTAGCCACTCATGCCTGAGCCTGATAGTGCAGGTGCCAGGCAATATTCTGAGGTTTTAATGATTTTTAAAAATTTATTTATTTGGGGGCAAGAGGGGGCAGGCACAGGGGGAGGGGCAGAGGAAGAGAGAGAAACTTAAGCAGACTCCCCCACTGAGTGCAGAGCCCGATGTGGGGCTCAATCTCACAACGCTGAGATCATGACCTGAGCTGAAATCAAGAGTCAGATGCTTAACTAAGCCACCCAAGCACCCTGATTCTGAGCTTTTAAAATGCATTAATGGTCTTAATTCTCAAAACAATCCTATGAGGTAGTGTTATGATTCTCATTTTGCAGATGTATCAGTAAAATTACTGAAGGTCACACAGGTAGTAATTGGGAGAGCCAGAATTCAAACCCAGGTAGCCTGGCTCCAGTCTGTCTCCAAGAGCCAAGACTAGCAGGGATGCACTGTCAAAACAGTACCTGGGCTTGAGGGAATTTGGGGACTGACTTTAGCACCTATACTTTGTTGGTAAAATTCCTTTCCAGGGTCACAAACACAACATGCTGCATGTTGTCCAGACTTAGGCCTAAGAGGTGTTCCTGAATCATTCTATCAGTTGAACCTTGTTTTAAATGTTGTGGGGGCTGTTGTTATTGAAAAGAACCCTGCAGTGAAGGCTTGTATAAAGCAAAGGATCTATTTCTATAAATTTAGATTTGGAGATTTAAAAGAATGGATACAATTCAGTATTTATGCAGTGAAGAGTAAAAAAGGAATTTCTTTCTTTCTCTAGAAGGAAGAAATTAACAGTTTACCCAGCACCTTCTGTGGACCCAGGGGGATGCTATACTTTGCTATACTCTGACAGTGGTCGCCTTCAGCATGGGCAGCATTGGTCCCATTTCACAAGAGACAAGCCAGGCTCAGAGGTTGCTTTGCAGGAGGATAATCTGAATTTCAGCCTATGCGTTCTCCACTGTACCATATAAGCCTTAATATCTAGGTATTCATAGTCTGGTGGAACCCCCTGGAAGACTGGGTGAGCTGCTCTGCTTTAAAAGCTGCAGCTGTAGTCACCATCAATCCTATGTTCCACGTGGGCAGTTCTGCTAAAGAAAATCACTGAAAGTTGGATGATGCCACCACATATCCATGTTCTATTCACTGGATAGCCTTCAGCTATCAGTCCTTTATGTTGTCTTACTGGCCTTCTCGTCAGTTGCTGGGAAGAAGGGAAGCTAGAGGGGAGAGGGAGAGTCTTAAGCAGACTCCATGCTCAGCACAGAACCCCATGTGGCGCTCAATCTCATGACTCTGAGATAACCACCTGAGCCGAAACCAAGAGTCAGATGCTAACCGATTGCACCACCCAGGTGCCCCATGATTCTTCCTGTTTCTAATTTGACTTTAAGCCACTCCTTTGACAGAATAATCTAAAATACAAAATTAACAATACATCCCCAATGCTTATTAAAGTTCTTCACTTATTTTCGACAGATAAAAATCCATTTCTGTCTTCTGATCCCTTCAGATTCATCTCCTAGCCCCCCCCCCCATTTTGCATTTCATATGGGATATAAATTAATGCCTTTGGGTTTTTTCATCTTTCTACCTGGAATTCCTTTCCCTTGTTGGTCTGGCCTATTTCTCTTCATCCTTTAAAACCCAGCTCAGACATCTTCTCAGGGAAACCTTTCTTCACCTCTAGGGATGGTTAGTAGCTTCTTTCTCTGTTCTATCCCTGGGCTTTGTACACACTTCTGCATCCCTCCCAGCATTTGTGAGCTTCACCCAGGAACAGCTCTTTGAGCTACATTCCCAGGACCTGCTCAGAAAGAATCTATGGGTACAAACTCATTTTAAATTTGCACAAGTCCATCAGTTAATAGTAGGGAGAATGCCAGTGGGCACTGCTCAATGCACCATGAGCTACGAGGAGAGGCGAGGCTGGCTTTCGGGCAGGGGGATCACAGCTTGGCAGGGAGGGAGGAGCTGGATAGTGCAGCCTCCAGAGAAATCTGAGCAGTGAATGAGTGGGCGCGAGCCCAAGTAGGACTGAAACCATTCTGCTGCCTCAGCCTGAAATGCCCAGATTTTGATCTGGACAGACCTGATTGAAAGGAATTTGAGGTGGGAGGGCTAAGAGCCGGACCTGTTCCTCCCTTTCCCCCGCACCAAGGGCCTTTCTAGCACAGGGCCGTGGGCGCAAGGTAAGGGGTCTTATTTTCGCCCAGGGACCAGCGGGCAAGTGGAAAACAAGAGGCTCAAGAGGGGCAGCCTCCGGCAGGGCAGGAAAGAGACGCGAGCCTTCCACCCTGCCAGGTCCCCGAGACAGTCAGAGGCCGCCGCATGCCGCACGAAGCCCACAGACGCCTCCCTGACGCCTTGCGGGAGCAGGGCGAGCCCTGGGGGCGGCCTAGAGGTAACCGGGCGAGGGCCGCGCAGGGGAGGGCGCAGCCAGAAGGCGGAGACGGCCGCTGTCGATGGGTCCTCACTCCGGGCTGCCTTTCCTCCCGCAGGACTCGCTCTGGCAGCAGGAGGTCTCCAATCTATCCGAGTGGCTGAGCCCCGGCCCTGAGCCCTAAGCTGGGGTGCCCCCCCAACCCCCGTGCTTCCATGCCTGCCCGGCAGCTGTTGGGGCCGCGTGTTGTCTGTTGTTCAATAAACCTGCTCTACGCGCGCAGCTTCTGCTTAAGCGTTGGGGGCAAGGCCAGGGGCGGGACGCCCGCGCTGCCGGATGACGTCACCGGCGCTTCCGGCAGGCGCGGGTCGGGCGGCTGCGGGATCGCGTCACTGGTGCGCGCCGCGGGTCCGGGCGCGATGGCGGCGCTGGGCGGGGATGGGCTGCGCCTGCTGTCGGTGTCACGGCCGGAGCGGCAGCCCGAGTCGGCGGCTCTGGGCGGTCCAGGCCCTGGGCTGTGCTGCTGGGTGTCAGTGTTCTCCTGCCTCAGCCTTGCCTGCTCCTACGTGGGCAGCCTCTACGTCTGGAAGAGTGAGCTGCCCAGGTGCGGGGGCTGCGCGCGCGGCCGGAACCCGCGCTTCCGCGAGGCGGGGCTGTGGGCGGAGCTTGGGTGAACCGGGGGCGGGGCCGCGCTGCGCAGAGGAGGCTGTGGGTCCCCAGAACTTACTGTTCCCTCCGTAGGGACCACCCTGCCGTCATCAAGAGGCGCTTCACTAGCGTCTTGGTGGTGTCCAGTCTGTCGCCCCTCTGCGTGCTACTCTGGAGAGAACTCACAGGCATCCAGGTGCGAAGGAGGCGGGGCAGAGGGCAAGGCGGGCAGGGTCTCCAGGGTCTTTAGGGGAGAGAGAGCAAGACTGATGCCTCCTTTCCTGTGGCTCAGCCAGGCACATCCCTGCTCACCCTGATGGGCTTCAGGCTGGAGGGCATTTTCCCAGCAGCACTGCTGCCCCTGCTGCTGACCATGGTGAGTGCTCTTGTATTTTTCTGTTATAGCGTGACGTTCCTTTCCTTGGCCTTTTTTCCTTATCTTCATTGTGTCCATCTTTTGGTTGATGGGCAACAGAAATTGAGATGGTCCTTGGCCCTCGGGTATGCTTGGGTAGGAAATCCTGGCTGAGAACAGGAGGCTCAATCAAAGTCTCATGAGGCCTTTTCTGAGCAAGAGTAATGGATTTTGGCTTAAGCCTTTCCTTTGATCGCCCGTTTCTCTGTCCCCAGATCCTTTTCCTGGGCCCACTGATGCAACTTTCTATGGATTGCCCATGTGATCTGGCAGATGGGTTGAAGGTTGTCTTAGGTGAGTCCTTAGGGTTGAGGGGAAAAGTAGGCACAGGCAGCCCAGCTCAGTGGAGAAAGGGATTAGGTGGGCTTGTGGTGGGACTTGGACATGAGATGTAGATGTTCTCTGTTTCTTTATCAGTAAAATGGGAACATGTAGCAGATGGCCTGTAAGAATTGGTTTCTGACATCCGAGGAGGCCCCTAGGAAGCCCCAGCAGTACTTGTATGTGGACTAAAGAACGTTGTTCTTCCTAACATTTGGCTTCTTCAAATCAGAGCTGGTCTTGAGTTCTGATTTTGATGTTTCCAGAACTTACTACCAGGATATCCTGCCTCAGCTACTAATACTTGTCCTTTCAGTCCTCTTGAAACATTGTTTTATACTGGGTGTGATAACAAAGCTTGACCCTTACCTGTTCCTCAGGAGTATTGATGCCTAACCTGAGTTTGGCCAGGGAAAGGTTGTGGAAGAGGGGCCCCTGGGGCCTCTAGGATCTCTTTGTTCAATAGCTAATCACTAATTCCTGGTCCTGAATTCCCTCCCTAGCCCCTCGTTCCTGGGCCCGCTGCCTCACAGACATGCGTTGGCTGCGGAACCAAGTGATTGCGCCCCTGACAGAAGAACTGGTATTTCGGGCCTGCATGCTGCCCATGTTAGCACCATGCACGGGCCTGGGCCCTGCCGTGTTCACCTGCCCACTCTTCTTTGGAGTTGGTGAGTTTGTCTAACCTGGTCCTGTTGAGATGTTCCCAGCATGGGAGCCAAAAATGGGGCTTGGAGCAAGGGTGCAGCCTATAAGGCAGTCGTAGAGGAATGTGACGTGGTTCTTGCCTTCCTCCCAGCCCATTTTCACCACATTTTTGAGCAGCTTCGTTTCCGCCAGAGCAGCGTGGGGAGCATCTTCTTATCTGCAGGTGAGTCCTAGAAAGCTTGCCTGGGGCAATCCTGGGTTGGGGTGTGTAAGGGTGTCCCTGATAGCCATTCTGGAGGAAGACTTGGGACAGAGGGTTGTAGTATTAGAAGGGCCCCTGGCCATGGGAGTTGGGGTGTAGAGGACAGCTATAGGTCCTGGGGCAGGCAGCCAGTGCCCTCAGGGGGACGGGGATGTCTCTGGCTGATGGGCATGCAGTGCTGGGGCAGGAAGAACATGCAGGTGTCGTCACTCGAGGCCTCCCCGTCTCCAGCGTTCCAGTTCTCCTACACAGCTGTCTTCGGTGCCTACACTGCTTTCCTCTTCATCCGCACAGGTTGGTCCTCAGTCTCTCATGGGTCGTTCCCCCCCCCCGGGGGGGCTCAGGGGCCCACAGGAGTGGGTGGGAGAATGGGAATGTTGTGTTTGTTGTAGGAGTGACAAGTTTCTTCCACTGTGGTCTCTGAGACAGGCAGAGCCAGGGCTTTCATTCTGGTGAGGTCTGAGAGGTGGAAGGGAGCAGAGGCCATGTGGTGTGTGGGCGGTCACCGATCTCCTATTTCAGGGATGTGGGTGATTAGCCCTGGAAGGGCCCTGGGAGGTGGTGGGGATGCTCCAAGAACTGCTCTGTCTCCCCTCCCTAGGACACCTGATTGGGCCGGTCCTTTGCCACTCCTTCTGCAATTACATGGGCTTTCCTGCCGTGTGTGCAGCCCTGGAGCATCCGCAGAGGCGGCCCCTGCTGGCAGGCTATGCTCTGGGTGTGGGACTCTTCCTGCTTCTGCTCCAGCCCCTCACGGACCCCAAGCTCTACGGCAGCCTTCCCCTTTGTGTGCTTTTGGAGCGAGCAGGGGACTCAGAGGCTCCCCTGTGCTCCTGACCCATGCTCCTATGAACTCTCATGGGCTCCCCAGCCCCTCCCCATCAAGGGGTACTGCAGGGGAGGAGCTGGCTGGGGTCCCCGAGATCTCAGGAATTTTTGTAGGGGATTGAAGCCAGAGCTAGTTGAATCCCAGGGACCAAGAGAAAGGAGCAGATATCCAAAGGGTGCAGCCCCTCTCCAAAGGAGGTTGAGGAGCAGCTGGGAGTGAGGGGACGAGGGGCAGGTCCCAGGAGCCGTGCACTCCCTTCCTCACTTTGGACTGCTGCTTTTCTGAGCTCCTCTGCCCCCCTCTGCCTCTGAAAAGCTGCTCGGGGGTGGAATTTACAAAATCCCTCCCCCTCAACTTCCCAGGGTTTTCTCATTGTCTTTTTGCATCAGGACTTTGTATTGAGATATTAAAGAGATTTAACTTGGGTAACACGGCTTTGGACCTTTGGGAATCAATCTATTTGGGGTCTTATGAGTGTGCCCACCACTTTTCTTGACTACTTTGAACACTAACCTCTGGGCAGTTCAGCCTGGTAGGCACAGTTCCCTGAAGTAAAGGACAGGATGGGGTCCTCTGGCTGCCTTGGGTCTGTAGCTTCCACCTTTCTTAGCCATGCCCCAGGTCCTAGCACAGGTGGACCTGGGACTGCAGATGCCACGTGTGAACTCAGCTCAGCCTAGGGCCTGTTGGCTCCCAGAATCAGGGAATGGAACTTAGGGCCCTGACCCCAGTGATGGAGCCTCCAACCTGTGTCCCGCGACAGGGTAGAGGGTTGACTGTGGGCGCTCCACCAGGACCTCCCCAAAATTTACCAACCTCACCTTACACAAGGGAGAATAAACAGGTTCAAAATGGGAGAGGAACCAGCTCAGGGTCACCTGGGAGTAGAGGCTTTTCTGGCATGGACCTCTGCCACTGTGCTGCTAGTCTGGTCCCTAAAAGAATTTAGAACAAAGACTGCAACCCTAAGAGCAGCAAGGGCCCTGCTGAGCAACACTGGAACTCAAGGTTCTTTCTTAGAACTTTCTAGTGTTCTATCTATAGCCCTTCCTCTTGTTTTTCGAATGGTTTTCATTCCCCTGCCCCAGGGAATTTAACTTTTAAAAGAATATTGTGTTTTGAGGTCTCACTCTAGACTAGAGGAGGTTGTCCCAAGTTCCGTCCCGAGGCTGGTGGCTGAAAGGAGACAGGTGTGCAGTCACTCCCCAGGGCACCCCCAGTTTGGCTGAGACTACACTACATTCACCTGGATCTAAAGTCTGTCGTCATAATCACATACCTACCTTGCTGTGGAAAGCTCTCCTGTCTTCTGGCCTGTGTAGCAGCTGTGGGGGAGGCACAGAGGGTGAGCACGGCCCTGTTTTAGAGGCCCTGTTTTAGAGGGCACCTTTGGGCTCTTGGGGTCCAAAGAGGAAACCCAAAACCACCCCCCAAATAAGGTTGTACCCCAAGAGCACTGGGCTCGCAGGGTGCTGGGAGTGTACTGCCTGCCTGGTCCCCTGGAAATTGGGGTGTGCCCACATCTGGGCTGTGCTCTACCCCTTCCTCATGCTCCTGCTCAGGAACTGCCCAGCGCCCCCATTTCACTTCCCCTTTGGGGGCTGGGGGCGGGCAGCAGTGCAGTGATGCAGGCAGGGTTGCTGTCCCCCTGCGGGTGAGGGATTCTCCAGAGAGCTTGGCTATGGGAATGGGCAGGATGAGATCCTGAGACTCAATCCAGTAGTCCTAACCTCCCACTAAAATCCTCACCTACAGGTTCCCATATCCAGGGGTTTTGCCCACCTAGAACTCGGTGCCTGTTTGCATCCAGTCCTTAACTGATGGGGTGGGAGGTTGGCCCTGGGTTTGGAAGTAAAGCAGTGTGGTTGGGAAGCAAGTTCACGGACAGCTTGGATCTGAGCCCTCTGCCTCTTATTAGCTCTGGGGTCCTAGATGAGTTATTTAATCTTCCTAGGACTCCATTTCTCTTTACATAAAATGGGGGATTGATTCACTGTGTTAATGGGTGTTCAGTGCTTAGAACAGCACCCCTCTACCCAAGTTCTAAGTAAACTAATCCTGTTTGGGGTGTGTATACCATAGGCACTCCACAGTGGCTGAAACCAAGGCTACTATTCTCCCTACCCTCCAAGGAGGAAGATACAACCGACCTGCCCCTGCCATGGGGAGTCCCGACAGACAGCCCTGTCCCTCCACTGAGTGGCGCCCACTGGGGAAGGCGGGGTGCTGCACAGGACCCGGCATGGAGGGCAGTGGAAGCCAGTTTTATTGAGCAAAGTTCTCAGGACCTGGAGCCTAAGTCTCCTCCCAGGAGACAGGACCCCTAAACCTGCGCCTCTGGGTCTTAGGCCCACCTACACCACCACCTGTAGTCTCCAACAAGGAGAGGACCCTTATTTGGCAAGAGATGACTATGTGAGCAGCTGTCCAGCAGGGAAAGGACAGATGGCTGGAGGAAGGGAATGTGCCACAGCAGGCAGTGTGTCTCCTGCCACAAGCAGCTGACAGGAGCTCCAGGGCTAGGCCTTTCTGCCCTCGGGCACTGGCTGGCCTGGGCCTGCCCTGGCAGCGCAGTGTCTATGGAAGGCTTGGGGTGGGGATGGCCAGGCTGCCAATCTGGGGCAAGATCACTCAATCTCCAGGATGAGGTCATCGCCCTCCAGTGTCATGTCTGTGGTTACGTGCACCTTGCGGACAGTGCCCTCCATGGGTGAAGTCACCACAGTCTCCATCTTCATGGCGCTAAGCACACAGAGGGGCTGGCCCTTGGCCACCTTAGCCCCAGCTGCCACCTTGATGTCTATCACCTTCCCAGGCATGGGTGCCCCGATCTGGCCCTTCACATCCTTCAGGGCCTTGGGGTGGAAGTGCATCTCCTGCAGGCAGGGCAGAAGGGAGAAGACATGAGGCCCAGGCCCGACCCATCCCCACCGCCTGGCTGGCCCTGGAGGGACTGTACCTTCATGGCCTGAGTGTCCTTGACCAGAATGGACCGCAGCTGTCCGTTGAGCTCAAAGAAGACCTGCCTCTGGCCAGCCCGGTTCAGGTCACTTATGGCAAGGGCTTTGATGTGCAGTGTCTTGCCCCGCTCCAGCTCCACCTGCAGGGAGGGCACGGAGGCTCAGAGCTGGGGGGTGGGGGACAACAGAACACACAAGTCTGGGTAGAGCAGCTGCCCGACCCAGTCCCAGGCAAATCCCCCAACCCTGGGTCTCAGTTCCTTGCTTGTGAGGCGGGGTGACAGCCAAGCCAAAGCCTAGAGCTCTAGATGTGGTGGTGCCCTTAAGGATGCAGGGGCAGGGGTGCTGGGGTGGAGTGCAGATAGGTGCCAGAGCCACTGACCTCAAACTCCTCTGCAATTTTGGGTCCCTGCAGGAAGAGGCGGGTACTGAGGCTATCCAGGGGGCCAAAGGTAGCAGTGAAGTCCTTGAAGTGGGCAAAGACGTCTGGATATATGGCTGCTGAGAGCACATCCTCTGGGGTCACCTCCTCCCCATGCCGCTCTATGAGCTCCTTCTCCAGCATCTGCAGATCCAGTGGAGGGAGGGAGGCGCCAGGCCGCCCCTCCACCCTTGGCAGGTCCTTTAGCACCTGGGGAGCAAAGTGGAGGGTCAAGCCTGATGTCTGCACCCAACCTCCACCCTCACACTGTGCTGGGCCTTCCTACCTTAGAGCGAAGGGGCTCAGGGAACCCCCCGTGGGGAACACCAATGTAGCCCTGCAGGAACTCTACCACAGAGCGGGGGAAGGACAGTTCTTCTGCCTGGGCTTCAGCCTCTGCCCGGCTCAGCCCATTCTGCACCATGAACTGGGCCAGGTCCCCCACGATCTTGGAGGACGGTGTCACCTGAGAAGAAAAGCCCCTGGGTTACGATGCTTGGCATCTTATGGAGGCCCAGAGGCAGGGATAAGAGCACTGGGCCTAGCTCACCTTGATGAGGTCGCCCAGCATCTGGTTGGCCTCCACATAGGCCTTCTTGACCTCCTTGAACTTGGAGCCAAGCCCCATGCTGTGTGCCTGGAAGTGCAGGTTGGTGTACTGGCCCCCTGGGATCTCGTTCTCGTAGACGTCCGAATTGCCAGACTTCATGGTGGCCGTGCAGTCAAAGGCCGCATACAATCCCCGGGCCCCCTCCCAGTACTCACTGTAGTCAAACACACGCTCCAGGGGCACCCCTGCAGGGAGGCCAGGAGAATACACTAAGCTCCCAGGTGCTCCTCCCAGGACCCCAGAGCCAGCTCAGGTCCCGTCTCAGATGTGGGTGATGAAGGCAAGGTCAGGAAATAGCTGGATTCTAACACAGGCCAGACTCCACTAGGACTGCTAAGGGCCACAGCTGTGAGGGGAGTGGCCACGGACTCCCACGGTTCCTACCTGTGTCCAGGGGAGTCCTTCGGGTGCAGGCCACCAGGGCCCCCATGCTGGGCTGTGATGTCATCCCGGACATGGAGTCAGCCGCCACATCTACCACGTCAGCCCCAGCCTGGGCACAGGCCAACATAGCTGCCACACCCGCTCCTGATGTGTCGTGGGTGTGGATGTGCAGTGGGAGGTCAGGGAATCGGTCCCTGAGGGAGCTGACCAGCATGGTGCAGGCCATGGGCTTTAGCAGCCCTGCCATGTCCTGGCGCAAGAAGGAAAGAGAAAGGCGGTAAGGAAGGGGGCATGATGAGGGGGACATGGGGCTGGGGGGAGATGGGTGAGGAGCTGGAGGAGTCCTGCGGTGGGGCGGGGCCGGCACCTTGATGCACAGGATGTGGGTGCCGGCTCGCACCAGCTCTTCAGCCAAGTCCATGTAGTACTGCAGCGAGTACTTGGTGCGGCTGGGGTCAGCCACGTCACCAGTGTAGGAGATGGCGGCCTCCACCACACCACCGGCACTGCCCGCGGCCTCCATGCCCAGCAGCAGATTGGGCATGTAGTTGAGGGAGTCGAAGACCCGGAAGACGTCCATGCCGTTCTCCTTGGCTACCTCACAGAACCTGAGCGGGTAGGAGAGCCCAAGGGTCAATCCCATCTCACTCCTCCCTGCACATCCCTCTCTGGCTCTGGCCTGGCAGGGGGAGTGGCACCCAAAGAGCCAGTGTGGGGGGCCGCCCGGGTGTGGCCGAGGCCTTCTCTGGGGCAGCCTGGGCTGCAGCAGAGCTGTCCTGCCCGTCAATCTGTACAGTGCAGTTCAGTCTGCCCAGGTCAGAAGAATCAGCTGGAGATTCTCCGCAAGAGTGACAGTCTGAGGGAGAAAGGGCACTGAACGAAGGAGTCCTGAGGCTTCCACCGCCCCCATGAGTCAGAGGTCCTTCCCGTTCTCCAACTATGACTCTGCACTCCACGAAACTGCCAGAGAGCAGCCTTGCTGGGTGCAGCTACGAGGCTCGGTGTCCCGCCCTCTGCGGGGAGCACAGGCCATTGCAGTGTGGCCCGGCCCTCGCTGGGCCACGCGGTACAGCGTCTGCCCACCCGACCCCAGGCTCACTTGAAGACCACGTTGTCGGGATAGTTGGTGTAGCCCACAGCGTTGGCCCCCCGCAGTAGCATCTGGAATGGGATGTTGGGGATGAGCTCCCGGAGCTCCTGCAGCCGCCGCCAGGGACACTCATACAGGAAGCGCATGGCAACATCAAACGTGGCTCCTGCACAGGGACCAAGAGGCCCAGGTCAGCCCCTCCGTCCCCTGGGACTCCAGCACACCTCGCAGCTCTGCGGCCCGAGCCTGCAGCCCTCACCCTGTCCCGCGCGTCTTCAGGATCCCTCACACTCCTGCCCCAGCCCTTGCAGACTTCTCCCTTTGCTGCTCTCCCAGTGCAGCTGAGGGTCAGTGTCCGCTGGGCCCCCTTTCACAGCCCTGCCGCCAGTTCTCTGTGCTGTCACGAACAGGCTGGTGTTCCTCCCTGACCTTGGGCTACCAGGGTCTCAGCTCTGTGAGGCAAGCCCAGAGTGGGCACCAGTCACTGCTGAACGGATGAACACCATGCCTTGTTCACCTCTCACCGGTTTCCTCAATGTTAACATCTCTAGCTTCTGGAATGGCCGGTGGCCAGGTGCCGTCCCACATTCCAGCCCTCCTCCAGCCTACCTCCCCAGTTCTCTATGCTGAAGAGCTTGCTGAAATTGTGGGCAACATAGGGGGCAATCTTTTTGAGATCGTGGGTTCGCACACGCGTGGCCAGCAGTGACTGGTGGGCATCCCTGAAGGTCGTGTCCATCAGCAGCAGCCCCTGGTGGTTCCGCACAGCTCGAGCAAAGCCCTCGGGCCCCTCCCGCAGCAGGATGTCTCTGAAACCGTCCGGGGGTGGGCCTAGGGCAGACCTGGGCATTAGCATCCCTTCAGGCAGCAACCTCCTCTTTGTGTCCCCGAGTTGGCAGAATGAATCTCACCTACCTATGGGCACTGCAGGGACAACAGGGTCCGTAGGGCTGGGGTTGGCCTTGACGGGGATTGGGGTGGTTGGGCCGTTCACCATGACATGACCTAGGGAGAGAGTGAGTAGTGGGATCAGGACAGGGTGGGGAGGGTCCAAGTTGAGGGCAGAGTGCAGTGGATGGGCCTGGGGAGGAGGGGTTTCTCCAGGACCCCTAGTCCTCTCCAAAGCTAGGGCCTCCCGGGTCCAGGCAGTGGGGACCTACTGAGGGCCACATGGACAGAAAAGGGGGCATCTCTAAGATCAGCGGCAAGGAAGGCGGGCAAGGTGGGAAGGTGAAGCAGAGGAGGAGGGTGCAGGACCACCACGAGGGCAGGGACAGTGGGTGCTAGGAAGCTCTTCTAGGCAGGAGCTGGGAGCAAGGCATCTGGGAGGGGAGAGCAGGGCGGTGTCGGGGCCGGACCGAGGTAGTGCAGCAGCTTCTGAGCCCGGTTCTGCGCAGGCCGCAGCTGGAACAGGTCTGGGTTCTCATCGATGAACTGGGTGTCCACGGTGCCTGCCAGGAACTGCTGGTTATTGAGCACGTTCTGCAGGAAGGGGATGTTGGTCTGCAGGACAGAGGTGGGTGGGAAGGTGTCACTGTGTAGCATGGACGGGGAAAGAGGAGGCTGAAAGTGCCACCCTACGCCAGCATAGCTCCCCATGTTCCCCAGGATACTAGGCAGAGGTCTGGGGCCTCCCTGCGGAACGACATTTCCCCGTCTCCTCACCAACCCCCTATCCTGGCAGAGTCCCCTAAGTTGTTAGGGGGCTGAGCCCACTTCCCCCCGTCTTGCTCGCCCCAGAGCATGTGCTGAATCACCTCCTCCTTCCTCAGGGATCTGGAAGTAAGCACCTCCCCTCCACACAGCCCAGGAAACGGGTCAGGCCTTTCCCACAGCACCATGACATAAAGCAGCCACGCTTCTTGACAGATGTCCCCACCCTCAACCACCCCCTTCTCTGCAACCCCCCCCCCCCAGCAGCCACACTTGGGTATCCTCACTAAGGGCCATCCTGGTGGCTAACTCCTGTGGGCCCTCGCCCACCTTTCACTTGCTGACAGCTCCCACCAGGACATCCTGGCCCTGGGCTTCCAAGACCTGCTCTCCTCCTCCCCAGTCCCCACTGGGGGCTCCTCTCACCCCTGCGGGATGGAGGTCTCAGAGCTGTCACCGGGCCTCTTCTCCTCACACAGCACATTCTCCCTGGGTGACCTCATCCTGGGCTTCCAGCTCCAGAGCCAAGACCCTAAGTGGAAATGCCTCCTGGGCACCTCTCCTTGTGCGGCCCTCACACAAGCTCAAGTCCAAAGTCAGCTTCCCTCACCCGATGCTCTTCTGCCTTCCACTGGGCGCTCACTGTACCCCTGGTTACCCAAATCTACACTCCATCACCCCCAAATACCCACTCCTGTGTCACTCACTGGTCAAGCCAGAGGGTTCTACCGTGTCCATCTCCAGACTCTGACCCCTTGTCTCCATGCCTTCTGCCAGGCTTCCGAGTCAGGGCCCCCTCCGGCCACACCAGAGTTGCCTTGCGCTCTCGTGCCTCTGCACCCTTGCGCCTGCCAGGCAGGCTCTTCCTGGAAGTCTGAACTTGAAGACCTTTGTCCCTACCTCCCACACTCCCAAGAGCTGGACCCTCCCCCTTTTTAGTAGGCTTCTGTGGGATCAGCTGTTGGAAAGCGCCGCCTCCCTAGGCCTCAGCTTTTGCTTGTCTGCGTTCTTCCTACACCTGGGAGCCCTGGGAGCGCTCTGGGGCAGGGGTGCTGCCTGACGTATGCGTCCGCCTGCTTTGTGCACAAGGGCCCTCACTTCTGCTCGCTGAACTGTTGGGTGACAGCATGAAGCTGGAGTCGGGCAAGTCCAACCTAGAGGCCACACGGGGGCCTGGAAGCCAGGACGGTGTGATGTCCCGTGACCGCCAGGCCCCATGGGTGGAATTCGAGCATGCATGCGCCTGTGACCACACGGCTGTCACTTCAGATAAGGCATCTCCGAGTCACCCACTCACGACCTCTGTTCGCAACTTCACTAGGGACTCGTGCTGCTGGACCCTGCTGCTACTCTGAGAAATTCTACCTGTCCCTCTCCTCCCCCCCAGGACTCCTATCTCCTGGAGGTCCGAATGGGAAGGGTGCCTCCCCCACAGTCACTGCAGAGTGGGACCCAACCAACATTGCCTCATGCCTCTCTGGTGTGACAGATCTGCCTATCTGTCCCTGAGACTAGTCCCTAACCCCTCCTAAATAACGTGGACATTTCAATTGGACCAAGGCATGGCATTTGGGAAGATAAAACCAACTAAGCCATCTAAACCCAGAACCACATAGGGGTTGAGAGGGATTCTCAGAGGCCTCCCCTGTCCCACCCCACATCCCATTTGTAGGCCCCTCCACCTTTGTGATTTTGTGGGGGATCTGCCAGCCCTATGTACTGCGAGCTCAATGGGGGCAGGAACAGGCCCATCTGGTTCCTGATGTACCCCAACTCTCAGTAGTGGCTTGTGATGGATGCTAGTAGAATCACAAGCAAGTTTAGAGTGAATGAAAACATTCTTGAAGGTGAAGAGAGGAACGAAGATACCCCATGGTACTGAGCATCAGAGCTGACCGGGGCTAGAATCCAGTGCCTTTATTTTATGAATGCAACAGCTGAGGCCCGGGAGTGGCAACAGTTAGGAATGGCTTCCAGCTGACAGGTGGATAGGCTACATCTCTCCTCTCGGCCCTATGAATAGGGCACGTAACCCTTGGCCAAGATGGCTAAAGTATTTCAGCAGGTTAAACAACTTGCCTAAGGTTACCTGCTGTACCAGGCAGAATCAGAATTCCGACTCCCAGGGGTCCTAGCACACCCAGCCCCTAGGAATCACGTCTGGAGGAAAGGCAAAGGAAAAGGACGGGAGTGGGGGGGTGTCCAGGTAGCCTGAGGACTAGGAGATACCCGGAGGAAGTGGCGACTTGCCTTGTTTCCCGAAGGACCAGAGCGCGCTACCTGCTTCCCAGCACTCAGCGCTCCCACCCAAGCCCCGGCACTTGCAGGGGGAAGCCGGGAACTCTCCCCTCACCGCACCCCTGCCAGGAGCCCTTTCTCAGCCCAGACGAGCTCACCCTGGGCTGCTCTCCCAGGAAAATGGCCCGACAGGGGCAGAAGGGGGAGGGAGGGGCTGGCGGCTCGGCGAGGACCACTGACGCACAGCTTCAAACAGCGTGCCACCGCCGGCCTGCTGGGAAACGGCGCAGCGCAGACCAATCGGGCCGGAGGCGGAGACCGGTTGGCTCCCGAGCGTGCCGGGCGGGGCAGGGAGCCCGGGAAGGGGAGGGAGGGGCGGGGCAAGGCGCCAGCCTGGAGACTGAGCCCTCTCCGCCCCACCCCGCAGCCGGCCTGCCGGGGGCGTCGCCCCAGCCCCTCACCCCCACCCAGGCCCCGTGCCCGTTGGGGACCCTCCACGTGACTCGGTGATGCAGAACGGTTATGACCTTCAGCGTGTCTCTGTGAGGGTCCCAACAACAGTGCGGGTTTGCGCCCGGCCCTGCCTGTGGGTGCGGGGACGTGTGGGTGTGTGGGCATGTGTGGGTGTGTTGGGGAGGGTGCCCAGCGACATGTGACAAAGGCTCCCGTCTCTGGGAGATGGTGAAGGGGCCCGCGAGCTGGCGCTTTGTCTGGCTGTCTGCAGAGTGACGGTTCGCGCAGCGGCGGCGGCGCCCGTGCGGTGCAGGATGCCGGGGCGCCAGGGTGGCCGGGGGCGCGCGCGTCTGTGCCAGGGTGAGTGCGCTGCGGCAGCGCCGGGGGACTGCGCGGCGGGCCCGCGCCGGCCCGGGCCTCGGGCGTGACCGGGAGCCACCCGTGGGCGCTGCAGTGGCCGCGTGTCCCTGTGACCTCGGGAGCCAGCCGGCCCGGGTGGATCCCCGTGCGCCCCTCCCTGTCCGCCCTCCACGTGCGTGTCCGCGGAGCGCGGGCTCGCCGGCGCGCACCCGCCTGCCTGTCGCCGCCGCCGCGGCGAGCCGCCGGGAAAAGGTGCCGGGAACCGAGTGAGCCGGGGCCGCGGGCCCGAGCGCCATGGGCAGGAGGGCGCGCGGCGGGCGGCCGGTCAGCCCCTGGCCTCGCCGCCGCGGGAGAGCCGCCTGGAGTCGGCGGCGGCTGGCCAGGCCCGCGGGGAGGCCGGCCCGCGCCCCCTGAGCTACAGACACCAGGTGAGGGGGCCTCGGGGCACAGCAGCAGTGGCTGGCCAGGGAGGGGCGACGAGCCACGGAAGGGCTGGGGCGGGGGGGCGCCTTCCCTGGCGGGGGAGGGGATGGCGCGAAGGGAGGGGGCTGGCGGTTCCTGGAGACGCCAGAGAAAGGAAGTTCCGGGACCCTCCCTGCTCTAGTGCCCACCTCCGCTTCCTGCCTCATGCTGCACCTTGTCCCCAGAGCCAGGAGCCCCCCATCAGCTTGGGAAATGTGACCTTTACTCTGGGGGGCCTGGCCCTGCAGGCCCCAGCCTTCTTTCAGCCCTGGGGGGCCCCTGGTGCCTCTGACCCTGACCCCCACCCAGGCCAGGCTCTGGAAGCCGGCCTTTGGGACTGGGCCGCGGGCACAGTGGGCACCTGCACCTGCCCCACCTGTGCCTGGGCTCTGGCCCTTCCCTACAGGGCGCTCACCATGGCCCCGCCACTCCTGCTGCTGCTGCTGGCCAGCGGAGCGGCCGCCTGCCCACTGCCCTGTGTCTGCCAGAACCTGTCCGAGTCGCTCAGCACGCTCTGTGCCCACCGAGGCCTGCTGTTTGTGCCACCCAACGTGGACCGGCGCACAGTGGAGTTGCGGCTGGCTGACAACTTCATCCAGGCCTTGGGGCCGCCAGACTTTCGAAACATGACAGGGCTGGTGGACCTGACACTGTCCCGAAATGCCATCACCCGGATCGGGGCCCGTGCTTTTGGGGACCTGGAGAGCCTGCGCTCTCTGCACCTGGACGGCAACAGGCTGGTTGAGCTGGGCACCGGCAGCCTCCGGGGCCCCGTCAACCTGCAGCACCTCATCCTCAGCGGCAACCAGCTGGGCCGAATCTCGCCCGGGGCCTTCGACGACTTCCTGGACAGCCTGGAGGACCTGGACTTGTCCTACAACAACCTGCGGCAGGTCCCCTGGGCTGGCATCGGTGCCATGCCCGCCCTCCACACCCTCAACCTGGACCACAACCTCATTGACGCACTGCCCCCGGGCGCCTTTGCCCAGCTCAGCCAGCTCTCCCGCCTCGACCTCACCTCCAACCGCCTGGCCACGCTGGCGCCCGACCCACTCTTTTCCCGGGGGCGCGACGCAGAGGCCTCGCCTGCCCCCCTGGTGCTGAGCTTCAGCGGGAACCCCTTGCACTGCAACTGTGAGCTGCTGTGGCTGCGGCGGCTGGCCCGGCCCGACGACCTAGAGACATGCGCCTCCCCTCCGGGCCTGGCCGGTCGCTACTTCTGGGCCGTGCCCGAGGGCGAGTTCTCCTGTGAGCCCCCCCTCATCGCGCGCCACACGCAGCGCCTCTGGGTGCTGGAGGGCCAGCGGGCCACGCTGCGGTGCCGGGCCCTTGGCGACCCTGCACCCACCATGCACTGGGTTGGCCCCGATGACCGGCTGGTTGGCAACTCCTCCCGAGCCCGGGCTTTCCCCAACGGGACCCTGGAGATTGGGGTAACGGGCTCCGGGGACGCAGGGGGCTACACCTGCATTGCCACCAACCCTGCCGGTGAGGCCACAGCCCGGGTAGAGCTCCGGGTGCTGGCCTTGCCCCACAGCGGGAACGGCAGTGCTGATGGGGGCCGCCCGGGGCCCTCGGACATTGCTGCCTCAGCCCGCACTGCTGCCGAGGGCGAAGGGACACTAGAGGCTGAGCCAGCTGTGCAGGTGACGGAGGTGACCGCAACCTCAGGGCTGGTGAGCTGGGGGCCGGGACGGCCAGCAGACCCCGTGTGGATGTTCCAAATTCAGTATAACAGCAGCGAGGACGAGACCCTCATCTACCGGTGAGGACGCATTTTGCAGCCCGCAGCCCCAGCTTTGCTCCCAGCTGCCCTCTGAGCCCCTCCCCACCCCTCCGGGACTCTGCCGCTTCCACACACCACTCCCCAGCTTCTGAGCTGCCTGCAGGGGGAGGTGGGAAGTGCCCCAGGAGGTCTCCCAGTCCAGGCTTCCTGGTGTTTGGTCTGTGTGCGGAAGCACGAGCCTGGGCCACGCGCACGCCTTCCTTCTAGCTCCGGCCACGTGACTCTACACCACCTCCCTGGCTTGCCCGGGGCTCGTGCGTCCACACACACGCGCCTGTCCGTCCCATGCACTGTCCCCAGCGGCACACACACATGCCTGTCTTGGCTTCTCTGCCTTCTTGAGTGAACAAATGTGGGCCATGTGGTCCTAGGGGAGGCGAGTGTTCTGAGGTGGGATCTGGGAGCCTGTGGTGAGGGGTGGACGGTGAGGGGTGGTGTCTAGGGAAGAGCATGGACCTGGGCTCTGACCACTCACCCCTGCCCGCAGGATTGTCCCGGCCTCCAGCCACCACTTCCTGCTGAAGCACCTCGTTCCTGGTGCCGACTATGACCTCTGCCTGCTGGCCCTGTCACCTGCCGCCGGGCCTTCCGACCTCACAGCCACCAGGCTGCTGGGCTGTGCCCACTTCTCCACGCTACCGGCTGCACCCCTGTGCCACGCCCTGCAGGCTCACGTGCTGGGCGGGACCCTGACCGTGGCTGTGGGGGGTGTGCTGGTGGCTGCCTTACTGGTCTTCACTGTGGCCTTGCTGGTTCGGGGCCGGGGGGCCGGGAATGGCCGCCTCCCCCTCAAGCTCAGCCACGTCCAATCCCAGACCAACGGAGGCCCCAGCCCCACGCCCAAGGCCCACCCACCGCGGAGCCCACCACCTCGGCCCCAACGCAGCTGCTCCCTGGACCTGGGAGACGCCGGCGGGTGCTATGGTTACGCCAGGCGCCTTGGAGGGGCCTGGGCCCGGAGGAGCCACTCTGTGCATGGGGGGCTGCTCGGGGCAGGGTGCCGGGGGGTGGGGGGCAGCACGGAGCAGCTGGAGGAGAGTGTGGTGTGATGGGAAGGGAGTCAGCCCAGGACAGGCCGGGAAAGGGGCAGAGGGCATGGGGCGGGTAGCTGCTGGGCCTGGTGGGTCAGCACTGCCTGGGAGTCCCTCCTGATTACCCTCGGTACCTCAGGCCCCCTTTATACTTGGCAGGACAGGGGGCCCTTTCCCTGGTTCTGGCCTCCAGACCTGCGTTCTTCTGACAGGTGCTCACGGCCACCAAGGCAGGGGCTGCAGCCACCAAGTGGGAGTCTTGTTTCTCTTTATAATAAAATTGTTGGGTACACCTCAGTGCTAGCCTTGTCTTGTCCTGCTAGGCTCCCTGAGAGGGCAGGGGGACATGTGGGCCAGTAGAGGTACACAGGACAGGGTCAGGCCTGGGGCTGCCAGCCCCATAGAGGTGGCCCAAACGGCCCAGGGTGCCCTCAGCCTCATCTTAAGGGCCAGGGGCCTCCTGTCCCAGGTGAGCCGGAACAGCCCCTCGAGAAGGGGAAAGACTGTGCCTGAGCTCTCTGGGCCCTGTGCCTGCATCTGTACGTGGACAAGATGTGACATCCTCATGGAAGCATGGATGCCAGGGTGCACAGAGTGGCAACAGGGGCACGGGGGCCACAGCACAGCCCTTCAGGATGAAGGGACCTTGGCTGGCAACACTCTCAGTAGGAAAGTCCTCATGGCTTCCACAGGGGACAACCTCATTCACCATCTCCCAAAGTATCTTCTGGATTTGTAAAATGTTATCCCAGAGGGACTGGAAAAGTCTTGGAATCCCACTGCCCTATCAGCCCCAAGACCTTCTGGAAGGTTCATCAGTGCTAGAGGCCCTGAGCTCCCAGTGTTCCACTGATGCCCCCTCCCCAACCCCCTGTGGCTTTGCTCTGGGCTTGTCTGGAAAGACTGAGTCAAACCCTTGCTGGACACTGGAGGGGCAAACACCAAGGGGAGTGGGGGGGGGGCCACACCTGCAGGGTCACTGCCCTGCTTCTATTCCCTACCCCAAGAAGCTGCAGTCTGGGGGGAGTGAGCATGCCCTGCTCTGCCTCCTCTCGACCCAAGATCCCTGCTGGCCTCTGGCCCCGGGCACAGCCTCTGTCAGCCTCTGGACGACCAGGGCTCCCAAGTGTCAGCTGGGAGGGATCTCTGCTCCAGACACCCATGCTGGCAGACGTGTGGCTCTCCGTGGCACGCGGCACCCCAGATGCTTTAAGAACATGCAGGTGCCTGGGCCCCACTGTGGAGGGTGAACATGGGCTCCCTATGGCCTGTGATGGTTCCCCGGGGCCGTGGTGGCCACGGTACTGTGCCAAAGGGCACAGGACGCAGCCCAGGGAGAACTGGAACAATACGTGGGCATGTACACGTGTGCTGGCCAAGCTCACACACTGGTGGGTTTGCACAGTGTTCACACACATGTGCGCCTGCCCTCCTAGCCGCAGAACACACCTGGATGTGGCCCAAGAGAGATCCTGGTTTAAATAAATGAAACAAGGTCCTCAACAGAACAGCAGGAAAGCGTGAACCCTCCAAGGGGCCGTGGGGAGAAGCTAGAGGAGGCACGGGGCTGAGGGGAGGGGGGCCCATGGCATACAAGACAAGAAAGAGCAAGGAGCTGCCAGGGGCCAGGTGCGGGAGGCTCTATATGTGGCAGGAGCCAGGAGCCCAGTCAGGGTGCACATTTCAGGAGGACTCTGGTGCCCCAAGGAACCAGAAACTCATGTCCTGCAGCTGGCCTTCCCAACCTTCCTCCTTGTGAGCCCTACGGCCCAGCCTCCCTTCTCTGCCCTCAGGGCTCTAGGGCAGAACGTCCTCAAGAGCCTGCCAGGCTGGGGACTGGTGGAGGGTCCGATGGCCTGGGGGCACAAGCACAGGGGCCAGCGGCAGGCACTGGTAAGGACGACAGAGCAACAAGGGCAGGCGGGTGAAGGGTGCGGTAGTTGGGCCCCATACTGGGGTCATGCTGCATACTGGCCACCCGGCCCCAAAAGCACCCCTAGGACACCATGTTGGGAACACCAAGGCCCCTCAGAGAGCAGCAGGTTGAACACAGGACGTCACAACACATCTTTGTACGTGTGCAGCAAACAACCCCTAGACCAGGAGCCCTGAGGCTTCCCATGGGAGAGCACAGAGACCCCAATGCCTGGGGAACAGCGATCCGCTCTGAGGTGGACCAAGGGCCTGAGGGGAGACAGCTGACCCAGCACTGGCCCCGCAGGTTCCCTTCCTCCCTCTTTCCCTCCCAAGTGCTTTTGCAAAAGGCATCTGCACCCACCAGGGCCCTGCCAGGACACACCACAGAGCCGCACCAGCGAGTGAGAGGACGGGCCAAGGGCACCGTGAGAGGACAGTGCCTCCCACAGGCCCTGACCCCACCGGCCAAGCCTGGACCCCAGACAGGACCGGAGGCAGCCAGGAGGAGAGGGTGACATGAAGGGGCCGTCGGCCAGCACCCCAGGGCACACCATGCATGACAGGCCAGGGAGGGCATCCTCTGCTTTGGGCACCATCCCCTGGGCCCTCCCAGGATAGGACGAGGAGCGGGCCTACCCAGCAGCCACCCCTCACCGGGGGCCTGGGCGCACAGCCCACTAAGGGCAGAGCCCTTCCCCGCCCCCCTGTGCTGCAGAGTGTCTGCTGACAGCACGTGCCCCGGGGATGCCCACAGGGACTCAGGCAGTGCTGGCCTCAAGGACAAGAAAGAGTGTGGCTGGGGTTTCGTCTCCAGCTACAGACATGGGGAACCCAGAGGGCAGAGAGCATTTCAGGGCCTTGCCTGGCGGCTGGGCCCAGCGCCTCCCTCTGCCCTCGCTCAGGCCTCCAGCTACAGCGTCCCTTCCCCGCTGTCCTGAAGGCACTCAACACGATGCTCGCGCCAGGCCAGGGGACGAGGGCAGTGAGGGCAGACGGGGTCTCATTTTATGCAAAGTGACCTCATCCACACAGCCTTGTGCTCTCTCACCCAGGGTTTTCCTGGGATTCAGAACTACCTGGAGAGCTTGTTCAAAACGCAGGCTCTGGGGCCCCCACCCCAACCTGTGGGATCAGAATTTCTAGAAGGGGGGGCCCCTGGGTGGCACAGCGGTTGAGCGTCTGCCTTCGGCTCAGGGCGTGATCCCGGCGTTATGGGATCGAGTCCCACATCAGGCTCCTCTGCTGTGAGCCTGCTTCTTCCTCTCCCACTCCCCCTGCTTGTGTTCCCTCTCTCGCTGGCTGTCTCTATCTCTATCGAATGAATAAATAAAATCTTTAAAAAAAAAAAAAAAATTTCTAGAAGGGAAGCCTGTAACATGCGGACTGAACACGAGGGCAAGAAGGAGCGTGGGGCTCCCCGGAGCAATACTCCCGGCTCTGGCCGAGGGTCCCCCAGCACCTGAGGAGCCCAGGCCCACCCCCAGGGCGGCTGAGGGGTCTGGCACGAGCAGAGGCAGAACAGCCAGAGAGTCCACGCGCAGCAAAGGGATGGGACTGGGGTGGGACTGAGAGCGACCAGAAGGCAGGCAGAGCCTCCAGCCTCTCACCTTCACGCCTCGGACTCGGAACTCGGCCAGGGCTCTGCTCATCTTGGTGGCAGCCGTGGGGTGGTCTTTGCCGTGGGCAATGACTTTGACGAGCAGGGAGTCATAATGTGGAGAGATGACAGCCCCTTGGAATGCAGACGCATTATCCAGGCGGATGCCCATGCCCTCTCCGCTCCGGAACACCTGTGGGCAGAGGTGAGCAGAGTCAGGAACTGGGTCGGGAGCAGGAGTCCAGATGTGGCCCCCGGCCCAAGCTGGACACGTGTGGATGTGGCAGGGTGCTGGGCCTAGCACAAGGGTGCCAAGTCTGGCTAGAGAAGTTCTGCCTCATTTCCACCAGTGAAGCCAGGGGCATCCCACCTTCTCTGGCTGCCACACGGTCACAGCTTCCTTCTTCCTGAGAGGAGCTGGCAGGGGAGGGGGCAAGACAGGGTCCAAGGGAGGACCTGCCCTGCCAGCCCCAGGGCTGCAGGCCCAGAGCCCAGGGCTGAAGCAGAGCTCAGCGGAGCATGGAGAGGGACCCCGGGCAGGCAGGGGCCGGATCCTCCCCCAACCTTCCACCCACCTGCCTGACCAACCCTCTCGCCTCTCACAGTCATTCATCCCACAGACATTTGTCCCCACCACATGCCAGGCACTGGGGTGAGCAGCTAAAAGAGGGTCCTTGATCACATGGGGCTCCCAGCCTGCTGGGCAAGGGCGTGGACAAACAAGGAAAACCGGACTGGTAACAGGGACACTGCAGGATGTGAGCAGGGAAGGGAGGGAAGGCAGGCCAAGGGGTTTTTGTTTTAACATCACAGTGAAGTGATGGGAAAGGCCTCAGTGTCCCCCCACTTTTCCTTCCTTCCAAAAGGGGAGAATGGGAGGGAAAAGGAGGGAAGGCAGAGGAGATACTAAGAGCGGGGAGAAGGGCCAGACGCGGAGCTCTCAGGAGAGCAAGTGCATGCCCAGAGAGGGAAGCAGGGCAGAGAAGGAGGGGTCCTGGAGGCACAATCGTGGGGGACGGCAGAGGTCCTCAGTAACAGTTGGATGGAGACAGGGTCCTGGGAGGACAGAGGTTCGGGATGTCTGGGGTTAACAGGTACACATGTAAACACCCGTGATGGGGCCAGGGGTGAGTCCCTGCAGGGAGGGCCTGCACCCAAACCAGGGGATCCCTGTGATGCAAGGGGGAGGAGGATGGGGAGTTGGAGGGACAGCCCAGGGGGCTTGGGGCACCCACCACACCTTGTTTCCGCTTCTAAGGGACACAGGCCTGTGTTCGATAAAAAGGGATTTAATAAAATATTTAAGGGTGAACACTCAGCTGTGAGCAGGAACTGTCAGCTAAAAATATTCTGTGGTAAACCAGGCTCAGAGGAGCCAGGACTTGGAAGTGGAGGTGGAGGAAGGCAGTGGCGCGTCGTAGGGCTGCCCCTTCCCCGCTGAGGGCAGAGAAGTCAGGGGCCCCCCCTCACCCGCTGGACAGCACTTCAGCCTTCAGGCTGGCCCCCACTCATGGACTTGGATCGTTCCAGAAATGGAATTCCAGTGGCAGCTCTCTGCCTCAAGCCTCCCAGCTCTGCAACTTTCAGAATCCAGATCCTGCCTTTCCCTCCCCACATCACTTGTTTCTCAGAAGCCCAGGATCTGTCTCCACATCATCCTGGCCCTCTCCCTGGGCCAGAACCTGAGCTCCTGCACACGTCCTGCTTCCTCAGAGGCTCACACCAGATGGGGAGCAGTAACGCAGCAGAGCTGGTAGCAGTGCTGCGAAGTATTCTTAGCCAGTGTGAGCTAGAGGGCCAGGGGACAGGCACCCCAGCAGTTCAGAGGGCGCCTGCCCCAAGCTGGCTGGGAGTGGGGAGGGGCGGGGAGCACAGGGGAGGGCTGTCTGCACTGAGAAAAGAGAAGGGGTGCAGGAGATACTCCCGGGGCCGTAGGCACCGCAGGGCCCTCCTCCACGTCTGCCCACTCAGCACCTGGCGGCCCCGAGCCTCCCTCCTCCTTGCCCTCCGCCATCTCCCTGGCTCCCCCATTGATCATTAATGGACCCCTTGCTCAGCAGGGCCCCTCCACTGGGACATCTGGGCCCCAGGCCTTTGCAGCAACCCCTGGGTCCTGCCTTGCCAACCACACTCCCTCAGACCAAAGGCAGGACAGAGGCCACTACTCTTTGGGCTGTCGTAAAAAGCCAAAGTCAAGAGCCTGGGCTTCGTTTCTGGGGAACCTACATTTGGCTCCACCCAACCGGTCTGCTCCCTGTTCCGCATGATTCACCCGCTGTTTTCTTAACCTGTGTTCATGGCAGTCTGCCCCTGGAACGCTCTCTCCCTTACCCTTCGACAGAGGCGGCTCCTGCGTCCCCTCAGCCGGCCCAAGCGAGGGTTCTCCCTCCCCGCCGGGCCCACAGGAGGGTCTCCCCGCCCAGACAGAGGCCAGTGCGTGCTCCGTGGGAAGGCTGGCGTACCTCGATGCGGCCAGTGTCTGGCTGGAAGCTGCGCGCAGGGTCCTCCGTGGTGACCCGGCACTGAATAGCACAGCCGTTGATACGGATATTCTCCTGCCGCAGGCCCAGGTCAGGAAGGCTCCGGCCCTCGGCCACGTGGATCTGGGCATGGACCAGGTCCACACTACAGGGGGGCAGGGAGGAGCAGAGTGTGAGGCAGGCCATGGATGGTCCCCACCCCTGCCTGCTGACTCTTCACCAGGCCAGGTAGCAGGCTCCATCCAGCCAGACCAGCCGCCCCCACCCTGTGCCCACCGGGGCCGGAAAACTCCAGGCAGTCTGAATAAGGAGGTGGCCAGCAGGACAGGGGCCAGCTGACATATCTGCATCTACCCACTGTGGCACCCGCCACCAAATGACCCCTCCCCATACTCTGCCCTACTTTTTCCCTAGGGTCTCCCTGTCCTCCCGCCTCCCCCAAACCCTCCCTTGATCAAGCTGGACTTGAAGCCTCAGACGCTCCATGCGGAGAGCGGTATGCACTACACCCTGACAGAGGCAGGGGGCGGTTTGCAAGAGAGCAGGGTTGTGAGCGCTGGGCTTGCTGAAATGGGAACCACAAGCTGTTGGGAGGGCCCACGAGGGGATGTGCCGCGGTGAGGGTGCTGTCGTCCCGGGATCTGTGCCGCGGCTGGGCTTGTGCCCGAGACCCCACCCCAGAGAAGACCGTAGTGCACAAAACTCTCCAAATGTGCATGATTTTATCAGCTCAGCCTCACTGACTGCCATGCTCCTAAGGACAGGATAGGTCCAAGTGGAACAGCTGTTTCAAAAAAACAAGAACTCAAGGTTTCAAATATATTGTCACTGAGGCTTGTGACAGGTATAGCCTGCACACGGCACCGGCAGATTTGCGCCGGTGCCCCGTAGAGCACCTGACAGTAGCGACGATGACTACCGTGCATCCCCACGTCCACACAGCACGGATTCAGGCTGTGCTCTTTTCAAGCTTGATCTCCACCATGATGCTCTGACAGTCTGTCGTTCCCATCAGAGGAGGAGCCTGAGGGTCAGAGAGGCTGCAGCTCACCCAAGCTTTGCGTGGATAGTGGTGAGGGAGGAACCTGCACCCTGGTCTGTGGCCCTCTGACACAAAACCCGTACTCCCGAGCAAGCACACACTTCCATCCTTAACACAGCAGGCTTGTGGCAGGCCCGAGACTGACAGGTTTATAGCGGCACAACTGGGCCAAGTCTCGTGGAGCCAGAATCTGAAGCTGGAGCATCCACCTCAACGCAGCCTTTACCTTGAGAGAACAAGGAGTCTGGAAGCCTCTGTGCACCTGCCGGGCAAAGGCAGGAGCCCCCACAGCATCCTCAATCTCAGGGGGGGGGCCGGGGAAGGAACAAACTGTCAGAAAAGTTCCAGGGTGAGATGGACTGGCCCCAAGCCAGGGCTTCACACTTCAATGGCTCAAAATATGATCTTGAAACAACTGTGGTTTATAAATCGGGCAGATTCTTCAATCTCTCTACTCAATGCTTGTGGGAGCACAAACCGATAAAAGCAATCTGGGAGCCTGTAGTGGGCTTCGCTCAGGTAGCCACTGGTGTCTATCCCCAGAACTCTTCAGAGGGGAAGGGAAAGATTTTGGCACAAAGATGGTAACTGACCACCCTTACCAGCCGCAAAAACCAGAAACGACCTGTCTAGCAACGGAGGGCTACGTACCTAAGTTACGAGACATACACACCTACAGTTCTAGAAAGAACAGTGACCTGGAGGATGCTTTCAACTAATATTAATTTTAAAAGTAGAACAGAAATTCTGCACATAACATCTCAATTGTGTCACGCTACTTATATGTTAAAATAAATAAAGAGGGGACAGAAGCAGGAGAGTTACAGCAGGCACCGGCGATGCCACGCTGGGCCGGCAACTCCCTTGGCCTGAGCCTCCGGCTCCCCGTCTGAAACACGGGAGGTCGGACCCTGTCCCGGCACACCGGCCGAGCCGCCTCAACATCCGGGTTCTTAGGGCGGGGGTCTGAAGCTTTTTTTTATTTACTCCTTAATTCTTACAATAGGCATATGATGCTTTCTTTCTTTCTTTTCTTTCTTTTTCTTTCTCTTTTTTCTTTTTTCTTTCTTCTTTCTTTTTTCTTTTTCTTTTTTTTTTTTGCAAAAGAATCTTAAGCAGGCTCCATGCCCAGCGCAGAGCCAGATGCAGGTCTCCATCCCACAACCCCGAGATCATGCCCTGAGCCGAAATCAAGAGTCGGATGCTTGACCCACTGAGCCACTCAGGCACCCCACATGTAATGCTTTTCTAATGATAATTTTTTAAAAAGTACCTAGATCCCTGACTGCTCCCTAGCACAGCAGAGATGCGCTGAGCTCCCAAGGAGCCACTGATGCGGATTTTACTGGAAACCTGGAAGCTGCCCCTTCCCAGAGGCTGACGCCCCCACCGCGCCCCGACCCACTCACTCGGTGATCTCCTCGGTGACAGTGTGTTCCACCTGCAGGCGGGAGTTGACCTCAATGAAGTAATGCTTGCCGTGTCTGTCCACCAGGAACTCCACCGTGCCCGCGTTCTCGTAGCCCACCTGTGGGGTGGCCGGGTCAGTGGGGGCCGCACTGATGGGGCCTGGCGGCCACTCCAACTCACCCACAGCCATCGGGCCAGTTCCAAAAGGAACAGACCGCCGCATGCCCTGTCCCAACGGATGGCACAACCAGCCCTGTCCCGTGGGGCAAGCGCCTGCAGCCCATGCAGCCCATGGCTGGGCCCCTGCCTGGCCGGCTCCCCAGGACTTCACCAAGCCTCTGACGGCTGCACCTGGCTTATCTGGGGCAAGACATCAGGAGGTGTCACCGGCCCCAGACTCGGCACCCTCTCCTCAGAGAACAGGCCCCACCATGCCTACCCTCGCCTCTGCTGGACCTTCTCATTCTCAGAGGGTTTTCAGAAAGTTCCCCTCTGCTCTACTCGTCACCACCTCTGGCCATGACCCAAAGAGGTGTCCTCTGAGAGGAACCAACAGTGATGATTCTAATGCAAGATCCAACCCTCATTCCCGTCTCACTCTGGTTCTACCAAAACCACAGAACAGTCTTCAGTCAACTCCCTCCAATCTGCTATAGAGTGACACGTGGCCTATGCCAATAAATTAGACCCAACTCCAAGTAAGATTACTCTTCTTATGAAGTAACCCAAATGTCGACTCTAAATTAGACCGTAACCAAGCCTCTTATTAACTGTGGCTAAGACCTCTCTGCAGAGCACTGACCCTGTCTTTCAGCTGGGGGAGGTCACAGAATCATCTGCTGCCCGACTAGAGGTCTGAAGGAGCACAGCTCTGGAAGGAGAGCAGGACCAGGGCCTACCCCATCTGCTGGGAAGGCAGATCTGAGAAGATGCTCTCACTCGGTGCCCCAGGAAAGGGAGGCAGGGGTGGGGGCAGGATGCCTGGACTCTGCAAGGGTGTGGGCTCAAAGAACAGCCAGCAGGACCCCTGCTACAGGCCTGGCCACAGCAGGTGCTCTCCAGGGCGAACCTGGGGGTAAGTCACTGCTGGGGGAGCCAGCTGCCATCTCCCGCCTCCATGCCCCAGTAGAACAAAGACTGGCAGAGGAGGACCTGAGGATTCAATGGGGGGCAATAAATGTGATGCGGGGGACGACTGAGAATGAATGAGAAGAAATGCCTTAATAATGTTTCTTAATCTTGACAGAATCCACTGAATCTCATTCCTTTTGTTTCAGGGGTTAGTCAGTGCCACGCAGAAACCCCATCTGTGCAGAGGAAGTGGCCAGGGGCCTCTTTCCCTCCCTCTTCTCAGCCTTTCTGGACTCCAGGCTTGGTCTCTGGGCCTGGCACCTCTGCTCTCACACAGTGAGGATCCCAAGGACCCTGTGTCAGCCCTTTCTCCTCCCAGACAGTCCTTACCCCTCCCTCCCAGAGCCAGTCACTCTGGGCCTCCCTGCCCCCTAGCACACTGTCCACATCCGGACAGGACCCCTGGCAAGAGGCCTAAGCTGGCAGGAGCTCAGAAGGAGCCTCTAGGAATAGGCTCCTTATCTCCACGTGGGAGACTGTCCCCGAAGCCCCCTGCCCTTCACCTGCTTAGCAAGTTTAACAGAGTCACTGGTGAGCCGAGTCCGAAGCTGGGGGTCCAGGTGGGCAGCAGGGGCAATCTCGACCACTTTCTGGTGCCGCCGCTGGATGGAACAGTCTCGCTCATACAGGTGCAGAATGTTCCCATACTGGTCTCCTACAGTGAAAGGGAAACTCAGCTTCTCCAGGAATCTAAACACTTTCTAAATACCCACCAAACCCCATACAACTATTGGGGCTAATCAATGCCTGCTCCCAGCAGTCGGGGCAGTGAGGAGAGAAACTGCCACCACCAAGGCCTGGGCCCTGACGAGTCCAGCCTCCACAGCCTGCCTTCCTGGGGGAGGCTCTTCCTGAGGGACAGCTCCTGGAGACCAGTTGTCGTAAGCCCAGAAAGAGCAGGCCTGCTCGGCTCCTCCCTTGGGCGGCAGCCCTGTGAACGCCCCCACTCACCCAGGATCTGCACCTCAATGTGGCGCGGCTTCTCGATGAACTTCTCCACAAACAGCGCCCCGTTCCCAAAGGCGGCCAGAGCCTCCGAGTAGGCCCGGTTGTAGTTTTCCTCCAGCTCCTGAGCGGGCAGGCAAGCAGAACAGACACTGGGTCCTGAAGCTCTGTCTCACCCTCTGCAGGACCCCCACCCGCTCTCAGAACCCCGGGGTCTGCTCTGTGGTTGGCCTCACAGGTCAGCTGGGCTACCTGCTCTGCTCCCAGCCCTGGGCTTCTGCTCACCTCATAGCTGTGCACGACCCTCATGCCACGCCCCCCGCCCCCATAGGCGGCCTTGAAGATAATGGGGAAGCCGTAGGTGTTGGAGAACTCATGGGCCTCGTGCAGGGAGGTGATGGGGGCGTCTGTGCCAGGGACCACAGGGACACCTGTTGGGAGACAGGCATGTGGGTCCTCTGTAACAGGCTAGAATCCCTGCCCAAACCCACCAGCCCCCTCCTTGGACAGCCCCTCTTGAGCCGTGTGGTCCCCAGTGGCTTGTCTGCCACACGCACCTGCAGCGATGGCGATGGCCCGGGCCTCCACTTTATCTCCCATCTTGCGGACCACCTCGGGGCTCGGCCCAATGAACCGGACGCCAGCATCCTGGCAGGCCTGGGCAAAGTCCGCTCGCTCCGACAGGAACCCGTAGCCGGGGTGCACTGCATCCACGTTGTTCTCCTGTGGGCAGGAGCAGTCAGAGGAGCGCAGCACCTCTCCAATGCCTTCACACAGGCCCAGAGCCAACCCCGAGGCTCATGCACCTCCCCCCACCGCACTTGGTGCATGAACGCACGCATGCATTCATTCATTCATTCATTCACCCATCGCCTTATTCACAGACACTTACGCGGGCTGGCCTGGGGGGCAGGCACAGCACGCGGGCCCAGCCCGGCTCACCTTGGCCACCTTGATGATATCTGGGATGTGCAGATAGGCCTGCACCGGGGCAAGGCCGCGGCCAATGAGGTAGGCTTCGTCTGCTTTCTGCCGGTGCATCTGGCCTGTGTCCTGCTCTGAGTAGACAGCCACAGTGCGGATACCCAGCTCTGTGCAGGCCCGGAACACACGGATGGCAATCTCACCTTGGAGGGAGGGGGAAATAGACAAGACGCTAGATTCCTGGGTCCTTACAGAAGCAGAAGCAGGCAGGGAGCTGGAGCGCAGGGCAAGGGCAGAACAGGAACGCTAAGGGTGGGCTGGACACGTGGCTCCTCTCGCTCCCCCAAGGGACTCACCTCTGTTGGCCACCATGACTTTCTTGATGGGCTTATACTCCAGGCGCCGGACATTTGGGGAGGCAGCAGGCGCAGTGGAGCTTCGGCGGATACCCAGGAGCCTCAGGCCCCCACGGACGGTTTGGAACTTCAGCATCTGGGAAGTCAGAGCCGGGTTAGAGCAGTTTCAGCAAAGAAGGCCTCCCAGGAAGAGTGAGGGTCCCAGCTCCCACCCCCACCCCGTCCCATAGCGGCCCCACACAAAAGCCAGCAGCCTCACCCTCCTCAATTCCTGGCCAAGCTCAACATTCCCTGGGGGGCTGACGACGGTAGCAAAGTCAAACCCAAACAGAACCCAAGCTCACCCCAGCGCTCTAATAACTTTCTCAACACTTAGCTCCTAAACCAATCCTGCATGCCCTCGGTGTGCAGTGGTCAGAGTTCCCTTTGGTGCCCGCGGTGGGGCCCAGCAGCCTGGCTTTTAGAACCTCCCTGCGCCACACTGGCCCCTGCGTCCCTCCACTGGGGTTCCGCCTGGTCAGGCAACAAGGGTAACGACAGAGCTCTCGAGGAGTCAGCCTGCATCAATGTGCCGTCTCAGGAAGCAAAGCCTCTGTTCAGACTTCAGGAGCGCGACTTCACACGGGGCAGAAGGCTCCTTCTCTACTGACGGCTACTTGAAGTGCACTGAACTTCGGATATCACCCCGTTATCTCCCCCTCACAGGTCCACTAGCTGCCTGATCCCGTGAGATCTGCCTCATGTAACCGGCCCACTGGGAGGGGCATTCTATCCTGGGGGAGCCGCTGGAGCCCACCGCCCTGGCAGAGGATGATGGCACACACACCAGAGAGCACCGACCTCACCACGTCCTGGGCACCGAATGCCTGCTCTGCTCGGGGCCACAGGCAGATCTCAGGTGGGACAAGGCCCCGTACAAAGTCCAAACTACCATTCAGGGTTAAGTCAAGAAGAGGCAAAGCGCTGCTTTAGGACAAACACAGCAACAGAGCAGTACATAGGAGTGGTTAAGAAACCATTAACAGTTTCACCACAGACGAAAGAGAACAGTGAGGTGCCACTTTGCCTATTAAATTAGCAACAGTGTTGTGAAACAAGCAGATTTAGTGCTGGTAAGGCCTCAGGGAGACAGACCCGCAAGGTGAGGTCTGGATATCAGGGCAGCTCTCTGGAAAGCTCCCTGGAAATCCTATCAAGAGCCTTTGAAATATTTATGCCCCTTGGCCCGGTGGTTACCATTCTAGGAATCCAACCCAAGGAAATATTCTAAAATGGGAACCAAGATGGATGCAGAAAGATGTTCCAAACAGCATTATTTACAACAGCGACTAATCAGAAGCCACTTAAAGATCCAGCGCTAGGGCATCTATACAGACCTTATGTCACCATCACAGTTGATTGTTTGCACAGCTCTGGGGACAAGGGGAATGCTTATGATATAAAGCAATGCTACAAAAATTAAAACGGGGAAGAATATGATTTCATGAAGCTTTTTTTAGGCGAGGAAAATAACTGGAAGGAGCTCTGTCAGACAGCACGTCACTCACTCCCGTATTCTAGAATTGGGGCAGTGTTGTTCTTTTCCTTCTTTATGCTTCTCCATACAGTCTGTATCTTCTCCACTGGGAATGTCATTTACAATGAGAGGGCACAATGGAGACATATAGGGAAAGATCGGAAGATCTCTGCGCAAGAAAGCTGAGGGGAACGTCTGAATTGTCTCCCTGAGGGAGGTGAAGGACTCCCATATATCCTGCGAAACAACAGGCTGTGAGTGAAGCTGGGCTCCCTCCCCCCGACACACAGTGGGGCCACCTCACCTTCCTCACCTCTTGCCCCAGGTGAGCCGGCATCTTCCTCACCTGTCTACAGGTGAGCAGCCTCACGTGGCCGGTGCCAGTGGCACCAAGATTCTCAAACCTCCGAAAGTTTCGACTATTTCCGGGGAGACCCAATCTTTTCTCCCACCTGGGTGGGTTTGCTCCTGCTGCCACTTAGGCACTTACCCCATCGTCCTGTGTGCGAACACCCCCTCACACTCCCCACTCCCTTTTCCAGATACACAAAGGGATCCCTGGAGGCTGTGCAGAGGGTGGGCACCAACTGCCTCCCAGCTCACAGTGGGGAAAAGAGGGCGCCTGAAACAGCCACAAAGGCCTCGGAGACCCCCCCCCCCACTACGATGTCTGATCCTCACAGACCCTGCAGCCCAGCCTTCCCTGGCAATACCACTTTATACACCAAGGGCTGGGCTCTGGGCCGGGGCGCAAGCCTCCAAATGCCCCTGAACCCGTGTTCAAGCAGATCAGACCCTGGGGTGCAGGAGAGAGCCCGGCAGAAGTTAACAGAGAGGAGAGATCAGGGCCCACTCCCTGAAGCCAGGGCAGAGGGGAAAGGGGCACAGAGAGCAACCTCATCCAGCCGTTGGTGGCCCAGCGTGTGTGCCTGGAGTCCACACGCCCGGGTCTGCCCCCAGTTGGGTCTCCCCAAGCTGTGAGATCCGGGGACCCGAGGCCTCATTTCCTTGTCTGTGAAACTGGGCACCACCACCCCCAACCTCGGCGGGTCATCCTGGGGACCACTGAGCCCACGCCCTGAGCACGGAGCGATTGCTGGGCCACCAGCACTTTCCTCCCAGAAGAGCAAAGGGAGCAAAGGATCTCCGTCTCCATGCACCCCCGCAGCACCAGGCCCACCACCCCAGTGCTCCTGGCCCTCACTAGTCAGACCCGCACCCGGGATGCCACACAGCACCCTCCCCACAGCACTCACCCTGCACCAGCCAGACGTCCACAGCCGCTTCTGCCCAGGGAGGCCGTGGGCGGGTGGCTGCTCTGCCTGAGGCCGCTGGTACTGAGACACAAAGGTCTCAGGCACCAGAGTGCTAGCAGCCTGCGCTGTGGCCAAGACTGAAATCAGGGGAAGAGGCGCCCACAGTGGCTCTGGGGCCCGGAGCCAGGAGAGGCAAGAGGTTGTGTCATGAAGGCAGCAGGTGATTCACAGCCTGAAGCCCGCTCCCTTGATCCCCTGGGACCAGGATTGCAAGGGAGGTGGTCTGAGGCAGGATAGCAGCCAGCAGAGGGACAGCAGGCAGGCGGGACTGATAGAGGACCGACCGCCACTTGAGGTTAAAGGCACATAAACATCAGTGAGCGGGCAGAGCTGGGTCTGGGGAGGCCAGCAGGGAGGGGCTCAAGTACATGACGGGATGCAGTCATGCTGCTCCTCAGAGCCTAGACAGAGCCTGGCAGCTCCACTCCTAACGCAGTCACATACGACCCTGAGCCTACCCCCACCCCCTCCTGCCAACGCCAAGGCTAGGCTCCCCGGGACAGGAGGACACAGGGATGAATTACAATGTCCTCTCATTCCCAGAACATGTCCACCCTTCTTAGAACTTGGCTAGCTCAGCACCCAGCCTCTTCCCTTGTCAAACCTGTCCTACTCTCCTCCTAGACCTGAAACCCAGGGTTGGGGGGTTAGCTGCCTGGTGCTTCCTGAGGCCTTTCCAGAATCAACTACAGCTGGGGGAAACCTGCAGGACAGAGGTGGGCTGCCTCACAGAACCCTCTCCTCCGGGAAGCAGGACATTCGTGGGTCGTGTGTGATGAGACCATTCTGGGTATGTTGAGCTTACGGGCTCTGGGATGGGCCAAAGGGAGGCGCTGAGTGGGCAGATTCCACTGCTCCCTGAATCCCACCCCCTCTCCCAACCCGGGAGGGAGGAGAGGCCCCCTGTGCAGTGCTTGGGGGGGGGGGGGGGTCGGGTGGAGGCAGGAAGCCGCACTTGTCGGAGGCACCTGGCCAGATCCACCAGTAGAAGCAGAGCCCCTGAGGTAGGAGCGGAGGGCAGTGGGGAGGCCGCTGGGAACCAGACTCCCTTCCCACAGCCCTTCTAGAGGGGCTGCCTCTGGCATTAAATGGGGCCTCCTGATGAGAGACGAAGCCCTGGCATCGTGGAGTGACTCAAGTGCCAGCGTCTCCTCACAGTGGCACTTCCCCAAAAACAGCCTCCGGAATGCTGGCCTTCCTGCAGTTACTGTTCCAGGTGGCACCCTTGTCATCCACACACCAGGGCAGAGAACAGCCAAAGGTGCTGGTCACAGGTGAGTGGTGTGGGGTTGGGGCCAGGCTCCCATCTTGGGTTTTTGGTGGGTGGACGGTAACTAAGAAATCCTCAAACTCACTGACAGTTTGGCTAAGAATCTTCCTTAAAAGCTCCAAGGGGGGCACCTGGGTGGCACAGCGGTTAAAGCGTCTGCCTTCGGCTCAGGGCGTGATCCCGGTGTTCTGGGATCGAGCCCCACATCAGGCTCCTCCACTATGGGCCTGCTTCTTCCTCTCCTACTCCTCCTGCTTGTGTTCCCTCTCTCGCTGGCTGTCTCTATCTCTGTCGAATAAATAAATAAACTCTTTAAAAAAAAAAAAAAAAAAAGCTCCAAGGGACTCGTGAACCAAACCTGGCATCTTAGAAAGCCCTCACAGTGTCATATCAGCTGACCCTCCCTGACAGAGCTGGAACCCTTGGGCCAGGAAGGCCGCTCTCCCCAAAAGGACAGCCCCGCCGGCTGGATCTCCTCAGGAGGAGAGGCCACTCGGCTGCTGCCAGAGCACAGCGAGCCTCTGGTTCCCCGCCCCAGGCGCACCATGTTGCCCTGCTCCACGCTGGGGACGCACATGAGCAAACATCTCCTTCCCTGACCTCAGTGATGGGGAAAGAGAAAAGCAACGACCATCAGCCACAGATCCCTTACCCTGGTTTCCTCTCCAGGGAGCTGACAGTCCCAGAGAGTCCTGTTCGCTATTTTCTGCAAATGCCAGCTGACAGATCTCTTTCCTTGGCCTCGGGTTGTGCATTAGAGACAAGGAAGAAGATGGCTTTGACTCTCACTTGGGACGTGTAAACAGCACCCTGCCAGTAGCATGAGGCACAGTGAAGCTGGGAGCGTCTGCAACACCTGCTTTCTCCCCGCTGCCTCAGAGCATGACTCCACACTTCCTATTCTCTCTGAGCTTCGATTTCTCCTCCAACACTGGATCAATAAGCTCAGCGTTCTTCGAGAAGGCAGTGATAACAACCAAGTCAGGAAGGTGCTAGAACGACCAGTGGAAGGAGGGAGGGGAAAGGTCCGGACACCTTCTGCCCAGTCTCGATGATCCGCCCACTTGGCTTCGAGGACACGCAGCGCTCCCCAAGCTGGGCCTACACGCCAGCCGGCGCCGGCAGCTGGGGACCCGTGCTGACCGCACACCGAGCGGCGCCTCTACTCTACCAGGTACTGAGCTACGCCGGGTGTTCTGCAGGTACTTACGATTCCTCATCGCCCCCTGTACAGATAAGGAACCACACCCAGGTCACCCAGCAGGGCTGTTTTGAGCCCTGTGTGCATGCTGCCCTCCAGAGCGGGAGCTCTGATCCATTAGGGCATATGGAGTCTTCACCAACTAAAGGAGTAAGTTGTGGCTTTCACCAAAAGCACAGCACGACAGGTGCTTGAAAACCAAACCCCCCAAAACCCCCACCTGATAAAAGCCATGTCACTGGCCTGAACTTCCAGCAGGGCCACCAGTGGCCTCTGCAGGTCCTACCAGGGAGCAGGCCAACAGTGCCAGCAATCCTGTGTCCCCACTAAGCTAGGGCAGCTTCAATTTGTCCAATAAATCATCAAAACGTCGACCTAAACTACATCTCCCAGGCTGCCTCTTGCAACCAGGAGCAGCACAAAACTCTGCTGTCAGGCCATCCTCGTCCACATTTTGGTCCACACAGGATGGTCACTGTGCTCAGGGTGGGTGTGCTCTCAGCCAGAGGAGCCCTGCTGGGACCAGCATAAGGCAGCCACCTGTGTAGCCGCTGTAGCCAAGCATCAGGCCCTGGAACTCTCCTTCAAGGATCTAGACTGCTTCCACCCTAAATATCCCTCATGTAGCAATTCCTGCAGCCTCGGAGGGCAGCTGTGGGCAGGCGGCACACCAGAAGGGAAAGCCGTGGCCCTGCTTCGGGGTGCCTGGCTGATGGAGATTTTGGAAGCCCACAGTCTGGAATGCCTGCCACCCGTTCCCAAGCCCCTCGGCACATCCACGTCAGAGGTGTGGAGGAGGGCAGCCAGAGGGGGTGAGAAGAAGGGAGAGTGGCTCAGAAACAAGCCCCAGGAATCTCCAAATGAACGAACAAGCCTCCCATACATCTACTTCCCTGACCCTCCCAGCACCAGCACCCCCACCAGGCTCCATCCCTGGCCCCCAGCTGGCCTCAGCAGTGCCAGCAAAAGCACATCAAAAGCAGAAAGAAGGAGTTCTTGGCAGAGGACTCCAGCCGTGGCAGAAGCGAGCCTCTGATGGATGGGGCCGCTCTTGGGGAGCTTTCTCTCCAGGCAGCTCTCTGCTGTCCTAACGTGTCCAACGGGGGCCCCAGGGCTAGCGACCAGCAGGGACAGATGAAAGGAAAGGACTCAGCCGGTATCAAAGCGCCCAAGAGGGCTTGACTAAGGCGGAGTGTCTGGGTAGGGGAGCTGAAGGGAAGACACAAAAACAGTAAGGTGACAGATGAAGAAGAAAGGAGAGCCAGAATACCAAAGTCAGAGACGGGAGTGGAAACAGCAGGTGGCCTGGGGCAGCACAGCTGGCTCCCACCGGGAGTGGCCGCCATGGTTCAGAGCCACGCCAGCATGGCTCCACAAGCCCTTGATTTAAGGCAGTAGGGAGAGGAGAAGAGTGTGGGACAGCCACACTGGAAAAAATGGTGCTGCGTGGGCTGCTGGGATATACAGGCAGGGGGATGGAGCAGGCTCAGAGAAAGACGGCGAGCCAGGGGTCTGGGCCTGCAGGCAGTGGCAGGGAAGGACAGAAGGGTGAGGAGGGGGTAAGTGGCATAGTGTGGCTGCCCTGACCCAGCCTCTTTCAAGGGCAAGGAGACTTGCAGGTTGAACACCGCCCCCTGGTGCAAAAGGAGAGCTACTGCCGACCTGCACATGCCTGCCCAGGTACCAGAGCGTCAGAAGGCCACTCGCCCTGATGGCTCCACATCCTTTAGGACTCACTCAGAAGGCATTCCTGGACATCCCATCTCCTCAGCAAGCTCCACACCGTCCCTGGAAAAGCTCTGTCACTGTCCTTGCCACACCCCACTGTCTTCCTGTCTATGGAGGATGTCTGTGAGGTCACATCTGTCCTCAGAAGGAGCACTTTATGTTGTAATGATTCGTTGACTCATCTCACAAGACACTGGGAGGACCTTGGGGATGGGATCCTTAATTTATATTGTCCTTCGTGGTCTCCCAAGCACTCTGTACTGTGCCTGACACCGTGATTAAATGTCTGGGGAATAAATGAACGAACAAATGAACGAACCCTCCAGATCACATGCGTTTCCAGAGATATTATGGAATGCTGAGACAAAGAGTCATACCCCCTTCCAGGAACAGCACACACAAGTTAGTGGGACATTCAAGTGCCCCTTTCACACAGATTAGAGCCCAAAGTGTTGACAAGGAAGTTTAGCTAAAAAGGCAAGGTCAGCAAAAAGCACCTCCCAAACGGAAGATGGGAACCAGGATGGCTGCGCAAGACAACAGCACTGAAGCCTCCATCTGGACAGTGGCTGGACAGTGGCTGTGCAGGGAGACAGACCCCAGAATGCAGCAGGCACACAGGTGGGGCAGGAAGCTCCCCAACCCCTGGGCACACCACCCCAGCTGGAGAATCACGGAGGCCCCCTTCCCCACTTGCTCACCCAGTTCACCCCAATCCCAAGGTGGTAGGAAAGCGGATGCCAGTGTATAGGCTGCACCGTGTTCCCCATGGAGGTCTATGGAAGCCCCAACCCCCAAGACCTCAGAATGTGACCTTAGTTGGAATTGTGGGGGTATTCAGTGAAAACGAGGCCTCTGGGGGAGGGGCCTAATACAATATGCTCGGTGTCCTTATAAAAAGGGGAAATTTGGAATCAGAGAAAGATAAACACAGAGGGCAGATTATGTGAAGACACAGAGGGAGAAGACAGCCATGTATCCAGAAAGATTCATCTAGAAGGACTGCTGGAAAGTACCAGTTTCTCTCAGAAACTAACAGATCCGGGTTCCCCACTAATGACCAGAACCTACAGAGACCCTAAAACCAAGGACCAGGACCAGGGGGGACACAGGCTGGTAAATACGCTCCCCTTCTTTCACCTGCTCAGGCTGACACAGGCCACAGCAGGGCCTTCAGAGCATGGAGCTATTTAGGACTGTGATCAGTGTCCCCCTCCAGGGAAGGCTGAGTGGGAGGCAGTGACCACGAGCAGCACGAGCACGCAGCTGCAGGGAGAGCGGGCAGTCAGCAGGACGACCTCCTGAAGGACACCAGGGCCAAATCTTCAAGGACAAGGAGGAGAGGGAGGTGGCTCAGGTGTGGGGCAGCTGGAGCAAAGGCAAAGGAGTGAGCAGCCTAGTGGCTGTGCACGGAGGCCAGAGACAGCAGTGGAGACGCTCAGGACGAGGCCAAGAGCCGGCACCTGGACTCTGACACCAGGTCAGGAGCTCGCGAGCACAGCAAGGGCGGGGACTGTGTCCCCCGGGGTCGGGAGGTGCCAGCCAAGAAGCCAGGCAGGGGAGAAGAGACCTGCAGTGTGGCGGGACCCCTCTGGACATTCTGAGGAGGTTGGATGTGAGGAGGAAAAGACCAGAAGGTGGAAGACAACCGAGGAAGATGTTCTAATGCAGGCAAGAGACGAAAACCCAGAAACGCGGCGGCAGCAGTACCACCAGCACCTCTTAGATGAGGGGCAGCGGCTACAGGTAAGGATGACTCGAGGCTCCTGCTTGAAAAGCAGGGATGAACAGTGGTGGTACCCAGTTAAAGAACACAGAAGTGGCTGTAGGTAGTGAGCAGCGAGGAAGATCAACGCCTGTGGCCCCCGTGAGGGCCATGCGGTCCTGAGTCCCCTGTGGTCACATGCCAGGTCATCCAAACCCCCGTGACAGTTCCCCGTGTCCTGAGAGCATGGGTCTAAAGCAGTGGGAGGTGAAACCCAGGCAGGCCAGATGGCGCTGCCCTTGGGCCCAGGCCCTGTAAAGGCTCCACCCCGGGCGACAGGCGGCCGACAGAGCCTGGGGAACCGGGGAAGGGAGGCCAGGCAGGACAGGGACACCGCACGCCCCTCAGCTTCCACAAAGCAGCCCCGGGCTGACGGGCAGGCAGCACAGCGAGAACCCGTCTCTAGGAAGCCACCAGCCCAGGGGGGAGCCACAGTGACCAACACTTGGCAGGTGCGGGGGGGGGGGGGGGGAGCGGCTGCCTCAGTCTCCCCTCTGAGGCCAGGGACGAGCAGCCCTTGAGTCCTGCCACACCCAGGCTTTCCAACTTGCATTTGTGTCAGTCTTCAGTATGAATGGACAGCCAAGATCACCAGCTATTTGAGGTGATCATTCCAAATTCACCAAAACAAATGGGGAATAAAAAACAGGGAACTTTGAGGAGAAGAGTAATATGGAGAGCAGATAGTTAGAAAAAAAACTATAATTAATCTCAAAGAAGTAAGAGAAGCTATTGCATTGAGAGGCGGCAGCTATTTTAAAGGCAACGAGAAAGAGCTCTAGGAAATTAAAAATAGAGTTGCAGGCATTTTTAACCATAATAAATAGAAGAATGAGAAGACAGCTGAGGACATCGCCCGGAGAGCAGAAGAGGAAGACTGGCACATGGCAGTCCCAGGGCTGGGGACGTGCACTCCGGCGGTGGTGGCGAGGGCGCTTGGAGATGCCAGTGTGACGCCGCAAGTCCCACCTGGCAAGGGGACTGGGCGGGATCCACCAGCTTCCTGCATGAGTTTGCTGGCACCACCGTCACGAATTACCACAGACTTGATGGCTTAAAGCAACAACGATCTATTCCCTCTCCGTTTTGGAAACCAGAAGTTCAGCATCAGTTACATGGGCCCAAATAGAGGTGCTGGCAGGGCCACGCTCTCCCCAGAGGCTCAGGAGGGGGTGTCATACCCCACAGCCCCCTGCTTGTGGCGCCTGCTGGACACCTCTACTTGTGGCCACATTCCTCCAGTCTTGGCCTCTGTGGGCATTCGGCCTTCCCTGCCGTGTGTAATCTCCTGCCTCTCTCTACTGAAGACATGTGTGACAGCATTAAAGGGTCCCCAGATAATCCGGGGCCATCTCCCCATGTAAAGGTCCTTCCCTTCATCACCTCCACAAAAACCCTTTTGCCATTTAAAGGTTCCAGAGATGAGGACCCGGAGATCTTTGGGAGCCATCATTCAGGATACTACGCTTCCAAAAAGGAGAACGAGAAGGTCACGTTAACAGTCTTCAACAGTGACACTGAGCCAGAAGCTACTTCGGAGGGAAGATGTCCTCCCCACCTAGAACTATCCACCCACCTAGATTACCAATCAAGTTCGGGAGCAAAATAAAGACCTCTTCGGGCACATCCAGCAAACGCAAGCGCAAGCTCGCTGCCCATGAGCCTGTTTGCCTGGGAAGCTCCTGGGGGAGGGGCACTAACAAGACGGTGGGGGGCGAGGGAGGGAATAAGCCAAGATGAGGAACATGGGAGCTGGCACAGAAAGAGGTGAGGGGAGCTCTCGGAAAGATGGTGACAGAGAACCACTGCCTGGACAACGGCAGAGCCCAGAAGGGTTTCAGGAGAGGAAGGGAAAGGGGGGATAAGTAAACAACAAAAAAGGCTAGACTGCCTGAAGCCCTTGAAAGAATGGAGAGGAGATGGCGATTTGCAATTCAGGCATGAAGAATGAGGCAAACAGTAACTCCAGGAAACTGAGAAGTTATACAAGAAAATGTTACTACGTATGCACCTGGGGTTCTAAAGTGTGAATATTTACTTGATTTTAATAATGTACAAACTAAAAATATACTTAAACAAAAACAGCTACCTAACCAGGGAAAGTGGGTGCAGGTGGGGGGCTGGAGTGGAGGTAAAAGCAAGCGAAATCCCCCACAGCAGGAGCCCAGCGGGCAGAGTCAAACGCCCTGTGCAAACAGAGGTGTCAGCAGCTAGGAGTAAAGGGTTTGTCTTCTCTGGGGAGACAATCAGGGAGGGCAGGTTGGACAGGGGACTGCCGGAGTTTTTACAGGCCTCATGACACAATCTGACTTCTGCAAGTGTCCACACGTATTATTTCGATAAAATTACAGTTAAAGTTAACAAAAGGAAAAGCACACTCTACAAACAGCTGCAGTTTCTCCTGCTCTTCTTCCACTCCCACCCCCCTATCCTCTTCCTCCTCCCCTGATCCCCAGGGGCTACCACAAGCCAGTCACTGGGGGTGTTCCTCCTTTGTGGATTTTACACTGTTTAGACAGATGTGTACCCAGACCATATACTTGTGTTCTAATTTTTCCATAAATAGGATATACTGTCATTTTTTAACTCGCTTTTTTCACCCAACATATTTGGAATCTATCCACACTGATACAAGTCGATCTAGCTCATTAATTTTAATGGCTGTATAACAGTATACATACCACAGCTCATCCATGCCCAAACGCGGGACACAGACCAGAGGTCGTCTCCAAATCTTAGCTATTAAAAACTGTGATGTATAGATTGGCAAATGGATCACTGTTGAAACCGGGGGACAGGTACATGAAATTCATTGTACTATTTGCTCTCTTTTTATGGATGTTTGGAAACAATAATAATCTCAAGTAAAATGTTAAAAAATGAATAACCTTGAACCCATATACAAAATGTGTGGGAATCTCTCCAGGGCCTACACGTAGAACTGGAACTGCTGCCTCGGATGGCAGGCACATTTTACACTATTATTTTTTTGGGGGGGGGAGTGAGTGAGTGTGTGTGTGCACAAGTCAGAGTGGGGGGCAGGGGCAGAGGAAGAGACAGAACCCCAAGCAGGCCCCACGCTCAGTGCAGAGCCCAATGTTGGGCTTGATCCCATGACGCTGAGATTATGACCTGAGCCAAAATCAAGACTCAGAAGCCCAACTGACCGAGCCCCCCAGGCGCCCCCGGCAGGCACATTTCAAATGTCAATACTGCCAAATAGCTCTCTAAAGCCGTTGTCCCAATAATTCATGCAGCCACCAGGAGCACAACAGAATTGCTATTTCCCCACATCTCTGCCAACTCTTCTGTCAGACTCTGATTTTTGTCAATCTCATGGGTAGAAAGTCACTTCTCTGATTATTAGTAAAGCCGGATATTTTCTCAAGATTGTTGAGATAATTTTTAGGCTTTCTCTTTTATAAATTGCCTGTTCATATCATCTGCCCCTTTTTCTACTGGACTGGTTGTCTTTTTCGTACTGATTTTTGATAAGTCTTCATGTATTCTAGATATGAGCCATTCTCCATTATACACGTGGCAGGCATCTTCCTGCACAGCAGAGTAGTTAGTAAGTCCTAGGAAGAGGACAGGGAGAGGCAGTGGGGAGGGCAGTAAGAGATGGAGCAAGCCGAGGGCAGGTCTCCCTGGTGGTAGAAAAAGAACACCTCCCTCCTCTGAGACTGAAGTGTCTACATTTGCTGGGACAGTCCCAGTGGAAGCACGCCAGTGCCTGGCCACAGACAGCTATAATATGTAGCTGGTCGGGACCCAGTGTCACCTGATGCACCGACCGGGCCAAGGCCTGAAATGACCAGCAGCTCTTGCACTGTGGCTCTCCGGGCTGAGAAGCCCAGACATCACATTCCAGAAGGCGCCACCGGAAGAGCAGCAGCCCAAGGAAGAGAAATCTGCAGACAGCAGGGCATCCTGTTCACATGCAAACTCCTTGTTGGCAGCAGCTGTTCCAAGAAGCAGGAATAATGAGTCCAAGCTGCATTAGAGATGACTGATAATTTAACTTTAAGAAAACCGTCTGGCCAGTCAGATCAGCAAAAGATACAGATTAGACAGAGCAGTGGCATTTCCCTCTGAAGGGGTTTTAAAAGAATTTAGACAGTTTTCTGAATGAGTCGGTTTAGGTCAAGTGACTCTTTTGGAATAGCAAAATGTCAGAGCGATTGTATGAGACTTCTTGAATTTCTGTTGTGATTATCCTCAGAGAATGGGGAAGCCCGGCAGTCTTCTACCTGTATTTTGGCAAGCTCCTACAAAATGCTGTTTTAATATTCTGCCTTTAGAGGAACAAAAGCAAAAGTTAAACACGTTTGGAGTTTAGATATTAAGTACGTTTTACTTTACAGCATACCACAGACCAGAAACCCGCAGCCCCAGCACAATCCGGCCAGAGAACCATGAGCAGCAAGACCATGCACTTCATTCTTCCTCCCACACTCCTGACTCTGTCCTCAACCAACATAAAACTAGCTGAGGGCTGCCATTCGGTTAAAATCTGATTTTCAGATAAATAACATTTTTATCAAAGTGTGAGTATATCCCATGCACTATTTGGGGCACATTACAAAATTATTTGTTGTTTATCTGAAGGTTAAATTTAACTGGGCATCCTGTATTTTACCTGTATTTTACCCCAACAAGCCAACGGTGCTGAGGGTCGACTGGGTATGAGGAAGAAAGAAACACGTGAAGAAAATTCTCAGATGCTGGCAGAGGACAGGGATAACACTGGTTAAGATGCCAGGGTCCCACTGCCTGGGTTCAGATCAGGGCTCCACCAGGCCCACCGACTCTGGGCAAGCTGCTTGAGCTCTGACCGTCAAGTTCTTCATCACAGTGACAGCAACGGCACAGACCAAATGAGTTAATGCTTGTGAAGTGCTCGGATCAGTGCCTGGCACAGACAGAGGCAGCCTTTATCACAACTGTCAGCTTTTCGTATTAGAAGCTGGACCTTGGGCCTGGCCCTGCTTCTGATGGACAAAGGTGGCGGGGGAAGGGCTATGAAGGGAGAGCCAGAGGACAGCTGAGGCCCAGTTGGGGCTGGGGCTGTGCCATGAAGCACTGTTTCTCGCGAGGACACTCTGAAGCACGCCTCGACCCCAAGAAGACAACCTAAGAAACAGGGTCCGCCTACCAAGCCGCATCGTGTCATCAAGGACCCACCATGAGCCACATACAGCAGATGCGTTTCGCTCCTGCTCGCTCCCACTGGCTCCCTGACTCTGCTTCTGTCCAACTCCATGCTCAATGGCATCGCACTGGGAGCCTACACTCGGCCATAGTGGGCAGATGGATACCACAGAAATTGGCAAACTCCGCAATCAGGGCGCTTTCCTCACCTCCCAGACAGCTGCCGAAAGAGCACCAGATGGCCTGAGTAGCCCACCTTGACACAGAGATAGGCAGGGGGGTGGCCGCGTGAATGGCACCCCTTCTCCATTTTCTCTTTTCGCTACAGAACCCAAATAAAGAGGCTTCTGTTTCTTTTGTAAAAGCCTGATATACAAGTGCTTAATTCAGTTAAAACATGAGGGTGAGCTAAGGAAGAAATGAATTTGGCACACTCTCCATGTCTTAAGGCAGTTTAGAAGCCATTCCGCAACACCAATTAACCTGTGAGAACATCAAACTAAAGATTCTTCTGATAATCTCATTTAACAACATGATAATTATTCTTTTGTTTTCTAAGGGACTGTTTCCTTTGTTCATAGCCTTGACACTTTGTCTCCCCCTCCCTCTCTCTTAACCAACACAGACATTTGCAGGTTGAAGTGTGAGGATTTAAAATAACAGCTGTTGGATGTATGGCAAATGTCTACCCTACAACAGCACTTACCCCTCCCTCCTCACCTCTTCCTGCTCTCCCAAATACACACATCCCCAAACCCAAGCCCAACACTTCTTCCTGTCTTCCATCTCCCCAGGAACTATTCAGTTTAGGGTTTGGGGGTATGGGGGTCATCTTCAGCTCTTCAGCCCTTCCCTCCCCCTCACCCACCCAGGTCAAGGAGGCCTGTCAGTTCTCTTAAAGCCTTCGTGTCCTCCTTCCTTTCATTTCTACAAACACACCCTAGATTCTCCCCTTCACGTTACTTCAACTAGTGCGAGAGACTCCTAACCATTACCAACCATTACCCTCGGTTGGATTTGCTACCAATCCACACTATACACCAGTGGTAGTCAGCACCCCCAAATATAGGCCTTATTTCAATAGTATAGGCTCTCCCTCCCGCAGGCCCTCTCCTATCATCAGTGCAACCTGCCTTTCCAGCCTGATAGCCCAACAGTCCTCAGCCTCCTGAATCTTGTAACTCCAGCCAAACTGCCTCCTCCTTATTCCTGAAGAATCCAAGCACTCTCCATCTCCCTTGGAGCACATCTTCCCTGGCACGCCCCCGCCTGATCACCCCTCTCCTTGTGCGGACCTGTGCAAAGCCTGTTTCTGGCTGGGTTACGCATCTCATTGTCCTTTCTCCTGAAATCCCACCGAAACTTGAGTGAAGAGTTTTTTGTTGTTGTTTTTAAAGCTCTAAAGCCCCAAGGACAGAGAGACCAGGAGAGGAAACCCCAGCCATGCAACTGTGGAAGCTGGAAGGCAGCCCTCAATACCTGACCTCAAGGCCCCTATCGGGTGCTGGGGAAGGCTGCACATCCAGCAGCTTCCTCCACAGAATCCACAAAAGGCTAGGGAACCGTGGCTCCAGAGCCCCTGGGACTGGGATGAACTGCTCCTCACAGAGCTGGAGGCCAGCCCTCTCCTGCCCTCTCCTAAAGAACAGGAGAGGGCAAAGCCCAGGGTCTATACTGGGGTGGGTATATGAGGCCCAGCTGAAGGCCTGGTTACCTTGTCAAAAACGGTGGAGGAATGTTAAGTAAGCCTACACATCCTGTCCCCTTACCCCACTCCACTCCCACAACACAGCAGCCTGCCCTTCCCCTCCTCGGAGACCTGACCCAGCTCAAGAGGGAAGACCTCAGGATACTGACACTGAGGTTCCCCAACAAATGACACACGCATCACCTACTGTGCAGCTCGGAAACCGGACTCCCAAGCAGGTTGTAGCCCCTGCAAGCAACCATGAGCAGGCAACCAAAGGTCACCGGGCAGCAGAGGACAGAAGCCCTCAAAGGCAGAGACCAAAAGAAAGCAGCAGAAAAAAGCAACTGGGAGGAAACAGCCTGTGCGAGGGAAAAAAAGACAAACACGCATTAACACCCTCCAGGATGTAAGGAAAGGCCACAGTGCCAGCAAATCAGCAGGCAGCTACGCACATCTTGTTAAAGGCCCATTCAGAGAGCAAACAGAGCGCCTGGAAATTAAAAATATGATGGGAGAAGCAAACGAATCAATAGAAGGGCTGGAAGACAAGGTAGCGGAGACCTCCTAGAAACGGAAGCAGAAAGACAAAGAAATGGGAAATAGGCCCGAGAGCGAAGAGAATCAGAGGGCCTGTCCAAGGGCTCCCGGAGCTGAATGACTGGAGTCTCAGAAAGAAAAACAAAGGGGTTACAGTAAATCCAAGAAACTCCCGGCACAGGAGCACATTTCCACATGGAAGGACGCACTGAGAGCCAAGAAGATGGATGAACCCACACCCACATCAGGCATGTTGTGAAATTTCAGGTCCTGTGAGTTTTCAGAAAAGGGGGAAAAAGGACACAACGAATCAGACATCAGCAAGGTTTGGATTTCTCAACAGCAACTTGGGAGGGCAGAAAAATACAAAGCAATCCTTCAAAATTGCAAAGGAAAATTATTTCAAACCTGAAACCCCTCATCCAGTTTAACTATCAATTATGTCTGCAGGTAAAATAAAGACAGGGGCTGCCCCTCCTGACCTCCCTAGCACTAGGCACTCCTTCTCCGGACGCTACTGTGGACGAGCTCCACCAAAACAAGGCCGGGGACAGGCCAGAAAGAGGGCAGGAGCTGCAATGAGAGGAGGCAGGGGGACCCCAGAGAGCAGGCCACGCAAGGAGAGGGGGTGTGCCGGGTAAGGTAAGGACCAGGCAGGACCCCCTCCAAGGGCACCCCTCTCTCCGGGGGACCTGAAGGAAAGTGGAGCCAGCATTCCTACTGATGGGACCATGGTGAGCCTGGCCAAACACGACTAGGAGGAAGGGAGGTGGCATAAATGACACCTTAGCCCAAGCCTTCTGTCCCTATGCACCAGCAGGGGAAGATGTCAAACCTGCCCCACTGACAGGAGCTCTGCTATAGAGACATACATTTGCTTATACGCGTGCAGAATATTCCTAGAAAGAGATTCAAGGCATGGGTAACACCAGGTGGCTTTGGGGAAGAGACATGAGGAAAAGGTCTATCTTTTACCATTTACCTTTCTGACTTTACATCATAGGACTGATTATTCAAAATATAAAGTAAATACAGGGCGCCTGGGTGGCTCAGTAGGTTAAGCATCTACCTTAGGCTCAGGTCCTGATCTCAGGGTCCTGGGCTTCCGGCTCAGCGGGGAGTCTGCTTCTTCCTCTGCCCCTCCCCCAGCTCGTGCTTGCTCTCATTCGTGATTTCTCTCTCGCCCTCTCTCTCGCAAAAATAAATTTTAAAAAAAGTAAATACAATATATGACAAGGGAATCCTACCACTCTTGAGGCCCCTCCCACAGGGAGCCTTCCCTGGTTCCCCAACCATGCCCCAGAGCCAGCCAGGTGTCCTCTTCCTGCCTGCCTCTCACTGGGAGATAGGTAGCTAGTGCTGTCTGAGGGTGGACCTCAAGCTCTCTGTGGTCAGATCTCACTCATTTCTGAACTCCCTCCAGGAGCTCAGAAGGGGAACTTTCATTTTCTCCCTATTGGATGCCACGCCCCTTCTAGTTTGCTTAATTTACACCACAATCCCAGGGGTTCTACCCTCACTTTACTGATAAGAAAAATCAGCCTCAGGAGGACCCCCAGGAAGAAGTCAACTTAAAAATCACCAAGCCTGTCCAAATCCAGAGCCCCTGTTTTTCACAAGAGTACCCAGTTTGGTGCCTGGTTCACAGCAGGGTTCTAGAACTGTTTAACTAAACCAAAATGCAAACTGGGTTGGAATTAAAATTTTCAGGGGGTCTTCTCATGCTCTGAGACCCAGAAAAAGAGGCAGAGGGTGCTCAGTGGCAGGCAGCACCTCCACCCAGCCAGGAGAGCCAGTTTCCTCACGAAGTCACAGACTTAGCCTGCAGGATTACCCCCCAGGGGCCAGGTCTGTGTGGGATTTTTTTAAAGCTTTATTGAGGTCGAATTCACATACCAGACAGTTCACACACTGAAGTACAATTCAGCGGCGTTTAGGATCTGTGCATCAATCACCACAACCGATTCCAGAACACGGTCCTACCCCCTAACTGTCATCTCCGCCAACTCCCAGCTCACTAAGCTAACTCTGTCTCTCTGGATTTGCCTCTTCGGGACCTTTCATATAAAAGGAATAAGAAGGTCCTTTGTGTCTGGCTTCTTTCACTCAGCATAAGGCCTTCGAGGTTCCTCCACACTGCAGCAGGGGCCAGACCCTCATTCCCTTTCACTGCCAAGTACTCTCCCACTGCAGAGACAGACCACGTCTCACGTATTACTCTTCATGAGCCGATGGGCATCCAGGTTGTTCCTACGCGTTGGCTGTTAGGAACGGTGCTGCTATGAGCGTGTGCGTGCAGGTTTTTGGGTGCACATGTGTTTCATTTCTCGGCTAGGGACATGCAGCTGGATCCTACGGTGACTCTATGTTTGACTGCTTGAGGGGCTGCCGACTGCTTCCCACGGCAGCGGCTCCATTTTATAACCACCAGCCCCTCCGCATCCCCACCAGCCCTTGCACTGTCTTTCTTTTCGAGCAGCCGCCAAGAGGGGACGAAGTGGTATCTCATTGTAGTTCTGATCTACAATTCCCTGATGGCTAATGATGCTGAGCGTATTTTCATGTGCTTACTGGCCATCTGTCTATCTTCTTTGGAAAAATGTCTCTTCAGATCCCTTGTCCATTTTTAAGGTTTCATTTATTTATTTGAGAGGGAGACAGAGAGAGGGCACACGCGTGAGCACAAGTCAGTGGGGGGAGGCACAGAGACAGAGGGACAAGCAGACTCCCTGCTGAATGCGGGGCTCGATCCCAGGACCCTGAGATCATGACCTGAGCCATATTCTGACGCTTAATCGACTGAGCCACCAAGGCGCCCCTCCCTTGTCCATTTTTAAGTTGAATAATTTGTCTCTTTACTGTTGAGTTGTGAGAGTTCTTTATATATTCTAGATACAAGTTCTAGATAGAAGTTCCCTATCAGATACAAGATTTGCAAAAATTTTCTCCCATTCTTTGCGTTGCCATTTTGCTTTCTTGACAGCGTCCATGACAGTGCACAGAAGTTTTAAATACTGATGAAGTCTGATTGATCTATTTTTTATTTTATTGCTTGTGCTTCTGTTGTTGTAGCTAAGAAACCACTACCTACCCCAACATCACGAAGATTTATGATTATGTTTCCTTCTGAAAGTTTTATAGTTTTAGCTCCTGCATTCAGGTCTTTGATCCATTTTGATTTTTGTCTGTGGTGTAAGGTAGTGTCCAATTTCATTCTTTGGCATGTGGACATCCAGTTGTTCCAGCACCATTTGTTGAAAAGGCAAGTCTTTCCCCATTAAATTGTCTTGGCACCCTTGTCAAAAAATCAACGGACTATAAGTGTGAGGGTTTATTTCTGGGCTCTCCTTCTACTCCACTGATCTATACATCTGTCTTCATGCCAGCACCACACTGTCTTCATTACTGTAGCTTTGTACAACGTTCTGAAATCAGAAAGTGTGGTGGGAGGGCGCCTGGGTAGCGCAGTCGTTAAAGAGTTTGCCTTCGGCTCAGGGCGTGATCCCGGCATACCGGGATCGAGTCCCACATCAGGCTCCTCCGCTATGAGCCTGCTTCTTCCTCTCCCACTCCCCCTGCTGTGTTCCCTCTCTCGCTGGCTGTCTCTCTGTCACATAAATAAATATAATCTTTAAAAAAAAAAAAAATTAAGAAAGAAAGTGTGATGGGGCGCCTGGGTGGCACAACGGTTGGGCGCCTGCCTTCGGCTCAGGGCGTGATCCCGGTGTTCTGGGATCGAGCCCCACATCAGGCTCCTCTGCTGTGAGCCTGCTTCTCCCTCTCCCACTCCCCCTGCTTGTGTTCCCTCTCTCGCTGGCTGTCTCTATCTCTGTTAAATGAATAAAATAAAATCTTTAAAAAAAAAAAAAAGAAAGAAAGTGTGAGTCCTCCAACTGTGTTCTTTCCCAAGATTCTTCTGGTTGTCTCCTTCCCTTGCATTTCCATGTGGATTCTAGGATCATCTTGTCAAATTCTGCAACTAAAGGCAGCCGGGATTGTGAAAGGCCCTGCACTGAATCTGTGGATCATTTTGGGGAGTACTACCATTTTACCAGTATTAAGTCTTCTGATCCATGAACATAGGCAGTCCATTTATTCAGGTGTTCTTAAATTTTTTTCAACAATGTTTTATACAAGTTTTACAATTCTTCCATTAAATTTATTTGTAAGAATTTTACTCTTCTTGATACTATTCTATATGAAAGTGTTTTCAATTTTCAATTTGTTCACTGCTACTGTATAGAAATATGGTTAATTTCTGTATATTGATCTTATGTCCTGCAACCCTGTTGAACTTTTATTCATTCATTTTAATAGGTTTTTAGTGGATTCCTTAGGTTTTCCTATGCAAGATCATATCAGCCGCAAATAAAGATACTTTTACTTCTTTGGAAGGATAAAGGGGAAAGCAGCCAAGGTCCTGCCCCACGCACCCCCCCCCCCCACTTAGTTTGGGCAGGAACCTCCCTCCCTGGACGGTAGGAGAAGCCTTGATGAAGTGGAGGTGGGGCCAGATGCTGCCGTGATTCACCGGAAAGAGCAAAGTCTTTGAGTCGGAAAAGTCAGGTTCAAATTCCAGCTTTGCCGCTGTCTGGTCGAATGACCTTGGGGATCACGCCACCTCACTGCCCTTGTGTGATACGGTGATGTAAGAACTATAGAATCTGGTTTTCCTCCCTGGTTCCTGGCACAGAGCTCCTAAAACCCTTGGGATTTCTTGAGTGGTAGGGGAGATGGGAGCAACTTTTCTTATTCATAGTAAGCCCCTTACAACCATACCTGACTTTATACTAATAAAGTGACCCCTGGTGGGCCCCTAGATAGCTTAAGGGGGGGGGGGTGCTGCTTGCCAGAGGAACCAACCACAGGAGTAGAAGGCTGGAACTTTCCACTGGGAGGGAGGAGGGACCAGAGACTGAGTTAATCACCAATGGCCAATAATTTGATCAACTGTGCCTACGTAATGGAGCCTCTATAAAAACTCTAAACAATGAGGTTCAGAGAGCTTCCAGGATGGTGAAGGCCTCCACATACCAAAAGGTGCACCCCAATCCATGCGGACAGAAGTTCCTACACTCAGGACTCTTCCAGACTTCACATATGTACCATCTGTAGCCTTTACAATAAGCAGGTAATAGTAAGGAAAGCAGTTTTCTGAGTTCTGTGAACAGTTCCAAAAAAATTATAGAACCTGAGGAGGGGATCTTGGTCATCTCTGATTTATAGCTGGTTGGTGAGAGGTCCAGAAGGCCAGGTCTTGTGACTGGTGTCTGGGCCATACTGTGGGACTGAGCCCTTCACCCATGGGGTCTGCCCTAACTCTGGGTAGTGATGGAATTGAGTTGAATTGAGTTGAAGGATACCCCGCTGGTGTCTGCGGAGAACCGAAGAATTGGATGGTGTAAGGAAAAAACCCACAGATTTGGTTTCAGAGGTGTTATGAGTAAAAAACAGTTTGGAACCTGTTAGTCCATCAATGAAACACCCTTATCCCCCCGCACAGGTGGCTGACAATTAAGCAACCTGCAGTATGAGAAACCTCAGATTGTCCCCCTTCAGTTTCGTAAACTAGAAGCCGCAATTCATACTCCAAGGACTAGGATTAGATTTCGTACAATTGGAGCCATTGAGTGTTTACTGAGCACCTACTGCCGGTAACACACACTTGAGGGACAGAGGATAATATAACAAACGCAGGGCCTCTGCCTTTATGAACCTTTCTGTCTGGTGAGGAGACAAGACTAGCGTACTTGAAATATAAGGGATGTTAAATAGCCAGCATGTGCAAAGGAGCCACTGGGGGGAAAAGGGAGATTGGAGAAGGGGAAAGCAGTTGAGGAGAGTTAAGTAAGTAACATGGAGGAGGGGCTTCACCTGGGCTCAGATCCACGCCAGAGGCCCAGCGGGGCAGGGCGGGGGTGGAGGGCACCTGGCCCACAGGACATCAGCGTGGACCAGTGGTGAGAGGGAACCTCACAGGGCCCACTATCCTCTCCCTGTAAGCATGGTCTTGCCTGACTAGTTTTCAGTCAGGGTCGGGTGACACCAAGTAGATGTTGATCAGATGAGAAGTCTTTTTTTTTTTTTTTTTAAGATTTTATTTATTTATTTCACAGAGACAGCCAGTGAGAGAGGGAACACAAGCAGGGGGAGTGGGAGAGGAAGAAGCAGGCTCACAGCGGAGGAGCCTGATGTGGGGCTCGATCCCAGAACGCCGGGATCACGCCCTGAGCCGAAGGCAGACGCTTAACGACTGCGCCACCCAGGCGCCCCAGATGAGAAGTCTGACATGGAAACAACAAAAGATGAAGTTGGAGAGGTTTAGTGAAATGACAGGCAGAGACTAAGTGTTCATTCATTCATTCACTCAATAGTGATTGAGTCTTCGCAACATACCAGGTACTGTTAGGCACTGGAGATACAGCTGAACAAGAGAGGAGAGGTCCCTGCCTTCATAAAACTGAGGGTTTCGTTCTAGCCGGGAGCAAACCAAGTGCACAAATGAGATCATTCCAGACCCAGCCCTTCAGATTTGTAAGCACGGACTGTCATCTTGCCTTCAAATTCCTCCCGATGACAGGTCTCCCTTTGAGTCACCCAACAGGGAATAAAGTCCAGAAGCTATATCCCTCCATCCCTGGTCCAGAACACCAGAAGAAAAGGTACATTTCTCACCAACTTCTGCGCTGGGCAGTTTGGGACAAAGCAAAGGGAAACGTAAGTCCTCCTCCTCACGTGTTCCTCAAACCACACATACACACACACACACACACACACACACACACACACAGTCTGTTACTCCCATCTTAAATTCTTATCCCATGACCTGGAGAATCTGACCTGTTTGCAGTGGGAGATAATCAGTAGACATTTGGGGCCCTTAGTTTCTCTGCCACCGGAACTTAGGGAAAGGTTTTTTTCAAGCAAAAATTGTTTCCCTTCACACCAGAACAGTGGGTCCTGCTCAAAGCCAGAAATTTTTTCTCCCAAATAGGTGGGTAGTTATACGCTTTCCCTTCACTGCTCTCTAGGACGTAATCACAAACTCACGTCTTGGCCCTTCCATTTCCCAGATGCCTAAAGGAGAGCCAGGCCTCCCTGTTCTGCATCTCCAGAGCATTTTGTCAAGGCCCAAGCTGGCCAAGGAGCTGGAGCACAGCACGTGTGGGCCCCTGAGCCCCTGGCCTGGTGCTGTACTCAGAGCAGACCCTTCCCCTGACCACTTACTGCTTCACCATTTCCAGAAGGGACCCTAGTCAAGGGAACCACATGGCCTTTCCCCCAACTGTCACCACCACACAAAGGCATTCTGGCCCAGAGCTCTGTGACCCATGGCACATCTTCCTCTGTCCCCAAGGACTCAGGCAGAATCCATCTTCATTGTCAAGTAAGGTTTTCCCACTTTGGGCTCCTCAGTTTTGACCATCCCTGACCAGAGCTGTCCCCACAGGCTGGTGAGCAATGATCCAGCCACCTGTCCCCTGAATTCCTGTCTCCAAGGACTGTTCCCAGAATCCCTCTGCCTTCTTCTCTCTAGTAGCAATAGACTGCCAAGTTCCAGAGGGAAGAGAAACAATGACCACAGTGGGTAGTCCCCCACCAGTGACCACCAGTGCACACCACCACCCAGGACAGTGTGCCCAGGACTGCTGAGAGGTGGTCTTACCGTGGCAGCTGGTCTGCAGAGCCCCAGGGAGGCCATGGCATTCCTGGTACCAGAATACCCAAAACTGGGGCGCCTGGGTGGCACAGCGGTTGAGCGTCTGCCTTCGGCTCAGGGCGTGATCCCGGCGTTCTGGGATCGAGCCCCACATCAGGCTCCTCTGCTATGAGCCTGCTTCTTCCTCTCCCACTCCCCCTGCTTGTGTTCCCTCTCTCGCTGGCTGTCTCTATCTCTGTCAAATAAATAAATAAAATCTTTAAAAAAAAAAAAAAAGAATACCCAAAACTAGGCGCTCTGCCCACTGCCTGTTTATAATTGACGTTCTAGGTTAAGCCTCTGTCAATGACTTTCTAGAATTATCCCCTCCCTACAGCTCAGACAAGAGAGAGCTGCTTGTGAGCCAATCTCTGGCTCAGCAGTAGACCTTGAACAGCTTGTTTGAGAGAAGGGAAAAAACAAAACCAGGTCAGAGGTGAGCAGGTCAGAGGTGAGCTGGGAGAGGGCGGTCAAAACCACTGACTATGGGTTAGCGGGAAGGATTAAAGGGCAATGGTGTTTGGCCTTTACCAAGAAAAGAGGGCCAAGGACAGGAGGACCTGCCAGGTAAGAGAGCCTCTGGCCTAAGGAAAGGAAGAGAGGATCTGACAGGAGAAGGAAAAATGAGGACTTTGAGGTCTTCCTCCTCCTGCTGAGATCTCACCAAGTCTCAGCTTGTCCCCCTGGGATCTGGAAACATCCTGGTCCTTTCTCCCCTGGGGCCAGGAGACAGGATTCCTCCAAAGGGCACATGTTACCTAGTGGCTCCTGTGAGCTCTTAACCTGGTCTGACTTCATTAGCAAGATTTTTAAATGCTTGAATGTATTATTAAACCCACTCAGATCAATCCATTTAACATTGTGTTATCCCAAAGACCACTCCAGTCCCGAACAGGGATAGAGTGCCTACCCCATGGATCTACCCCACTATCACCAAAATAAAAACCAGCCCAGGCTGAGCTCAGACAAGAGTTCTTGGAGGAAGCACAGTCAATAAATCAGCTCTATCTTTGCTTAGCTTCCTGAACCCAAGGTTTATTAGTTAGAGAGGCCTTCCCTGCTTCTGAGTGCTCACTCCCGGACAAGGCAGGTGGCATCCAGAGAAGCAGGAAGGATGCCCCTGCTAATGAAATGTGGGCACGCCTGACCTGGGCAGAGGTTCTAAGTCAGGTGCGAGCCTGAATGTCAGGAGTCCCTGGGAGACCCGAAAGTTAAATGCAAACTCAGCACGGGAGGGAACCTGCTTACTCCTCTCAGATCCAGGACCTCACCCTGTGCAAGTACTCTGCTTCCCCCTTGCCTCCAGCTTTCTCCAGAGCTGAAAACAAGCAAGCAGCTTTCTGCCTCCCCTCTAGCCCACCAAGGAAGGGAGATAACCACTAATAACCCCCCCCCCCTCTAGCCCACCAAGGAAGGGAGCTAACCACTAATAAACCCTGACAAAAGCAGGCAGCTGCAGACCCCAGAAGAGGCCAGTGAAACTCCAGAGGCGCCCTGCCCAGGGACAGTAAGAGTAGAAGGCTGGCTGGGATGCAGGGTGGGGAACTAGCAGAGGCTCCCTGCATATGGAGCTCTGGTTTCTGGGCTGAGGCAGGCCTCGTCCTCCTGAGCCATCGGAACAGGCACCCAGCGCAGCTTGCCCAGCCGAAGGCAGAGCAGCGCCACAGGCTCCCACATCCACCTTGACAGTGGCCATCTGGCTGATGAACCACTAAGAGGGTGAGCCGGAGGGAGCAGCTGGCACATAGGCCTCGGCCTCATTCAGGGGTGGGGCCAGGAGCAAGAACGGTCTGAGGTACATTTCTACAGCATGAGATCTTAGTCCAGCGCCTGCACACACCTTATCTCAATCTCCCTACGCCAGGGGGACGAAGACAGGGGACATTTATCCCCACTGATGGAGGGGAACGGAGAGCCTCCCAACACAAGCACAGAAATGGGTCCAAGAAGGACTGGACAGTCGGACGCTACTTGGGGAAAGGCACAAACTCTGGGTGAGTACCCCCAGACAGAAGTGGCCGAAATCAGGGAAGAAGGGACTCCCTTCACCCACGCTCTGGACATGCTGGCAACACGGGTTACAGAGGGGGGTGATGCTTGCCACTCACGAGGATGAGCAAGCATGAGAAGGACAGGGCTTCGCAGTGAGACGCACCTGGGCTTGGATCTTAGCTCTCCTCTGTGTGTGTGACCATGGGCAGGTCCCTTAACCTCCAAGCCTCAATTCAGGCATTTGTAAAATGGGGATCAGCAACATACAGCTTGCAGGGCTGTTTGTGAGGGCTCAACGGATCTGATTACTATGAACGGCCAGCTTCGACTTCCAACTGTTCCCAATTTTTCTCATAAAAGTAGATCTTCATGATAGAAAAGGGCAGACCGGAAGGAGAAACATATCCTAACATTCTACTGTTTCTCCAAGTTTTTAAATCTCCCAGCACTGAGGAACTCAACGAAAGGACTAGGGTAAGGGGAAAGACTGGTAGTTGAATAGGCTGTTAGATGGTTGGGTACATGCCCTCCTTCCTCTGTAACCTCCTAGACACCCACAGGCATCGCAGAGGTGCCATGAAATCTGGCACCTTTCTCCCCATTAGCACCCAGGTTGGGACAAGATAAAGGAAGCGAGTCACCTAGCTTTGAGCGAGGACAGTCCCAGGAGCAGAGTCCTGCGTTCCGAGAGCTGAGAGGACCCAGGCCTCCCTAGGGTCTGTCAGAGGAGACTGGAGGAGACAACTTTCAGTGGCACTGATGTCACTCCCCATGGGTCACCTCTCACGAACCCCAGCTGCCTCTGTGCATGCTTCATTTCTAGCACACGGAGATAAGGCAGAAGAACAGGAACCTTCAGAACAGGTGTCTCTCGTCGTCCAGATTAGAAGCTGCCCAGGACTCAGCCCAGGTCTTCCGCAGCTCTGCCTGCAGCAGGCACTTCCCAGGCCGTTACCCGACTGCACCAAGAACACCATCGCCGGGGACAGGGCGCCTTGTTTTCTGTTTAGCACAGTGCAGCCTGCCCAGACATCTCTATCAGCAGTGGGGACACAGAGAGACAGAGGGACAGGGGTGGGCCTTGCCCTTATGGCGCTAGGGTCAGGAAAGGCACCAGACACGTAAAGAAGTGAAATGAACTGCTCGGCACGGTGACTACAGTAAACAATATCGTACTGTATATTGGAAAGTTGCGAAGAGAGTAGATCTTAAAAGTTCTCATCACAAGGAAAACAAACGTGTTAACTATGTGTGGTAAAGGCATTAACTACACTTATTGTGATTGTCTCACAGTACATACTGTACATACATACATAATGAGCCATTACCCTGTACACTTGAAAGAATATTGTCAATTATACCTCAATAAAAAAAAGCAAAGGGGTGCCTGGGTGGCTCGGTCCGCTAAGCATCTGCCTTCACCTTAGGTCATCATCTCAGGGTCTTGGGATTGAGCCCCACATCAGGCTGCCTGCTCAATGGGCAGTCTGCTTGTCCCTCTCCCTGCCCCTGCTTGTGCTCTGCTTTGCTCACTCTCCGTCTCTAATAAATGAATAAAATCTTTAAAATAAATAAAAAGAAAAAAGAAAAAGAAACAAAGGGGGAAAAAGTCAAATGAAGTGTGATGGGTACTATCGTATAGAAAAGCAGCAGGTGTCAGCTCTAAGCTAGTGGTAGGCGAAGGGTGAATCAAGGATCCAGAAGGGCATCACAGGAGGGAGCCTGAAAGATGAGGAGACGGACAGGTGGTCTGGAGGGAAAGGAGGAAGGGCAAGCATCCAGGAAGAGGGAGCAGTGTGATAAGGAGACCACCTGCTTTGCGTGTTCACAGCCATGTATAGCCCGGCGTGGCTGGGGCAGCAGGTGCCACAATGAGGCTGGGGAGGAAGGCAAGCTCACTGCATCACAGAAACATAACCTCATGGGCCACGGCTTTCAATCTACGCAGAATATCCAGCATCAAAAACTGTACCAGTCAGGGGCACCTGGGTGGCTCAGTCAGTTAAGCGTCTACCTCCAGCTCAGGTCATGGTCTCAGGGCCCTGGGATCGAGCCCCACGTCAGACTCCCTGCTCTGCAGAGAGTTTGCTTCTCCCTCTGCTCCTCCTCCCCTCTCCTGTGCGTGTGTGTGCGCACACGTGCTCTCTTAAATAAATAAAATCTTTTTATAAAAAACTGCACCAATTAACTTTCTATACAGTTGTAAAATACTGTCAAGGCCACCAATGACTACAACTTCATAGTTGTTTTCTTACTTTAGATAAACAGAAGTGGGGGTAGAGAGTAAGGGTCTGGCTCCGTTAAACCAATGGCAAAGATACTCAGTGCTGTTCTGGTTCATGGGTCACTCAGATGTGGAAACAACACCGTAACCCTGGGAGTGACAAACCAGATCCAAGAAGGAACCACATGTATCTGTGCTCTGCCCTGGGGTGGGGATGTGCCGACAACAGGAGATCCTGCATCTCTCCCATGCCTCTTGCTTCACACCCAAAGGGCAGCTGGGATCCCTCTAATGGCCTTGTCCCCCATTCTTCTATATCACCCCAAATCCAGCCACAGAGGCACTGAGGTTCTATGACTTCTATGGAACAAAGCAGGCGGGCAGAATATCTTTCATTTACTCAAAAAGCTTGTAAGGAATGTCCACTGGGTAATGAAAATAATGCTAGGTGCTCTGGAGAAACAGAGAGGGAGAGAGTCCCTCCCAGAAAGGAGCAGTAAGCCAATCATTTTGAGACAGCAGCTCCAGGCCAATGATCAAATGCTCCTGGATTGATCCAAATCAACCTTGGTTTTGATGAGCCTCAGTTTTCAAGAAAGCCCCCATTCCCTCCCTCCTCCCCACACGTCACCTCTTTCAGCACCAAAGCTGGAACATTTGGAACAGTATTGAACACGTAACTCACTCTTTGACCTGGGAGTTTCCATGACCCTTTGAACTTTCACCTCCTGGTCTATAAAATGCAGAGTGATCTGAGTCATCTTGTGGAGTTGCTCTGAGAACTTAATTAGGTCACGTATTTTGGAAATAACTAAGAGAATATAGCACATTAGAGATGCCCAGAAAAGATACCCAGTGGCCAGCCCTTGTGACATCAGCCTAATCCTTCTCTTGCCTTCATGCCCTGGGGCTCAATGTAAGAGACGTAGACTCTTACTCATAACCAAAAAGTAGAAACAACCCAAAGGTCCAACTGGTGAATGGATAAACAAACACAAGTGGGGGGAAGGGACGGCAAGAATAGTGTGTCAGGGGCACCTGGTGGCTCAGTCCGTTAAGTGTCTGCCTTTGGCTCAGGTCGTGATCTTGGGGTCCTGGGATCAGAGCCCTGTATCAGGCTCCCTGCTGGATGGGGAATCTGCTTCTCCCTCTCCCTCTGCCTCTCCTCCCTTCCCCTACCCCCGGCAGCACTCTGTATTAAAAAAGAAAAGAAAAGAAAAGAAAAGAAAAGAAAAGAAAAGAAAAGAGTGTCAGTCCCATGCAGGATTATGCCTGGAAAGAGGAGTGGGCTGTGATTCTGATCCGTGCTGTGCAGAGAAGCAAGTCACCTTGCACTCTGGGCTGCAGTTTCTTCAACTACTAGGCCAGGGACAATAAAACCATGCCTTCTTCATAAGGGCAGTGGGAACAAAAAATAAACAAGAAAATCTCTACTGCAGTGCACTGTGCTACCAAAGTGCCAGGCCCTGGGGCGCCTGGGCGGCTCGGTCGTTAAGCATCTGCCTTCAGCTCAGGGTGTGATCCCAGTGTTCTGGGATCCAGCCCCTCATCTGGCTCCTCGCTGGGAGCCAGCTTCTTCCTCTCCCACTCCCCCTGCTCGTGTTCCCTCTCTCGCTGGCTGTCTCTCTCTCTGTCAAATAAATAAATAAAATCTTAAAAAAGAAAAAAACAAACAAACAAAGTGCCAGGCCCTATGGATACTCAGTCTAGTTGAGACAGTCGGGGCGGGGGAAGGTTAAACAACAAAGTTAAATCAATATACAGTAAGACAAGAATCAAAAAGAATAAAACACCAAGGAACAAATTTAACAAAAGAAGTTCAAGACTGGTACACTGAAAACTACAAAATATCACTGAAAAAATTTGAAGACCTGAAGAAAAACACCTCATGTTCATGGATCAGAGACTGAAACCTTGTTAAGATGGCAATATTCCCCAAAATGATTCAATACAAACCCTAACAAAAACTGCAGCTTACTTTATTTGCAGAAATTGACAAGATGATACTAAAATTCATAAAGAAATGCAAAGGAACCAGAACAATCAAGAGAATCTTGAAAAAGAAGGACATGGTTAAGAGGATTCACACGTGTCCATTCCAAAACTCACTAGAAAGCTACAGTAATCAAGATGGTGTATGTCGGGGCGGGGGGAGACAGTGTGGTACTGGGATAGGGATAGACATATAGATCCATGGGATAGACTTGAGAGCCCATAAGTCCCTCATAGTTACAGTCAACTGATCTTCAGCAGGGTGCTGAAACAATTCCACAAATGGTGCTCTCTAACTAGTGGATAGCCACAAGCAAAAGAATGAATTTGGACCCCTACCTCACACCATTTATAGAAATTCACATAAAATGGATTAGATTTAAACACAAGGGTTAAAGCTATAAAACTCTTAGAATAAAATATAAATCTCCGTGGCCTTGGTTTCTTAGCTCTGACAGAAGATGTTAAGAAACAAAAAAAAACCAGATAAACTGGCATCACCAAAATGAAAAACCTTTTGGGCTCCCAAGAACACCAAGAAAGAGAAAAGGCAACCCCACAGAATGGGAGAAAGTTTTTACAAATCATGTAATCTTCTATGGGTCTAACTTTCAGAATATATATATATTTTTTAAAAAACAAAAACTTTTATACCTCAACCACAAAAATACAAACAACTTTATTAAAAATGAGATCTGAACAGATATTTTCTCCAAAGAAGACATACAAATGGCGAATAAGTACATGCAGAGATGCTCAACGTCATTAGGGAAATGCAAATCAAAACCACAGTGAGATATACTTCACACCCACCAGGGTGGCTACAATCAACAAGACAGACAATCACAAGTATTGGTGATGATATGGAGAAATCAGACACTGCTCCTCACACACTGCTGGTGGGAATATAAAACAGTGCAGCCACTTCAGAAAACCGCGTGGAGTTCCTCAAATGATTAAATACTGAGTTACCACACAACCCAGCTCCTAGATAGATACACAAGAGAAATGAGAATATATGTCTACATAAAATGTGTACACAAAGGATCACAGCAGCACTGTTCATAATAACCAAAAAGTAGAAACAACCCAAATGTCCAACTGGTGAATGGATAAACAAAATGTGGTATATCCATACAATGAATATTATTCAGCCAAAGAAAAAGATGACGTACTATTACTTGTGACAAAGTAGGTGAAGCTTAAAAACATCCTAACTGAAAAAAGCCAGACACAAAAGGCACATATTGTATGACTTCATTTATATGAAATGTCTGGAATAGGCAAAACCACAGAGACAGAAAGCAAATTAGTGGTTGCCGGGGGTTGGGAGGGGGGCGGGTTAAAAGAGAGTGATTGCTGATGGGCACATGGTTTCCTTCTGGGGTTAGGAGTATGTTCTGGAATGGTGATGTTGGTTACACAACAGTGAATATACTAAAGCCACTGAACTGGACACTTTAAAAGAGTGAATTTTATAGTACGTGAATTATATCTCAAGTAAAGCTATTATAAAAATGAATTTTTAAAAGTAATGCATGTCAAAGCTTCTTGAAAAGTTAAAATCCTTGCACAAATAAAAATTTTAACCACCAGTCAGAAGTCTATATGCTCCCTGACCTCAGAGGGTCTTCTATTAAGGGGAAGAGAGCTTCCTGCAAGCAAAGCAAATTCAAGTGCAGGGTTATTCTGGGATGTGGTACTCTTATTTATATTTACTAATGTTTTAAAATAACAAATACATTACAGGTTAACAAATACTTTTCAGAAAACATAACTATATTTTTAAAAACACTGAGAAGAATGGTATTGTTTTACATTTTTGCAAATCTCTTTAATGTCCAGCTTAACAGAAGATACTGGATTCTCCTATCTGTGCTTCTGCATTCAGTCTGTTGTGATAAGTGGTAGTGGTAAGTGGTGCTCATGAAGAAAATCTAGACGACTCACCCAGACATGTATTAGCAAAAGGGAGAAATATTTTAGAAGCTGTTTCAGACAACAGTGGATACTCCTATTTAATACTATACCCCAAACCTGACCAATAGTAATTAACGATAATGTGAAACAGGAAACCCTATGAACCCTAATGTACTCTGTTATGTTAAAATCCACTGGCCTATCTTGAAATATAAATGGGCCTTTTTACCCAACATGATTTTGTGACCTTACACACAACACTGGTCATTTGGAAAAATACTAGTTCACTGACTTATGCTGATCTTCAAGATGGGGACATATTTTATAATAAAATGCCAAGGTATCACATGTGTAATATTACCACCAGTATCATCAGAGAAGTCTAAGGACTGAAAAGCTGCCGAGCTCACGACCATGGATAAAACCTTTCCAAAATTCTAACTGGCTTGACAGCTCGAATTTGGCCGCTGGCGATAAATAATATTAGGGGTTTTCTTTGAAGCAATGGGTTCGCTACATCCATTTTTCGAGAAAAAGTCTGTCAAATACCCAAGTCTGAGCAACCACAACTGCCGGTTTTCTTTCAAGTAAAAACAGCATTCCCTGCAAAAAGCGGCTAGTTCAGCTCACAACCCAAACAACCCCAGAAGCGCTCGTCCTCAAGCCACGCAACGTAGTTCTCCCGCCACGCAACGTAGTTCTCCCGCCACGCAACGTAGTTCTCCCGCCACGCAACGTAGTTCGCCCTGCGGAGTGACTTCCCACCTCACCACACAGGGCAGGAAGGACACGTACACATGCGTAGAGAGTTAATGAAATGGCTATTTTCCTGCTTCGTCAAGGCCACTCCTATGTGAAGCAGGTGTGTGGAGGCAAGTGTGTGGAGGCAAAGGGCTCTGCGCCCGCCGGGCAGTCTGCCACCAATGCCCGGACTCCCGCAAAGGCGCCAGCAGTCTTGCCCACCTCTGCTTTTGCACCACTGGTGCAAATATCAACACAGGGCAAAAGACAAGTCATCTCTTGGTATCATTATGATCATCATTCTGACTCGGGGACCCCCTTGACATGGTCTTAAGGACCCCACCTGAAGAGACACTTGTCTGGGAGGCCACTCCCTGCAGACTGGGAGAAGGGAAAACCAACTTTAAAAGAAAACAAACAGCCTTCTTCACCTGGTGACATAAGGAGAGGCGCCAGAGGTGAGCAGAGATGAGACATGATTCCTGTTCTGAGTCAGGGCAGGAGGGCTGACTCAATGCCCTTTAACTGACAGCCTGAAAGGGCCCGGGAGTCTGCACGGAAAAAGATCGCTTGCTGTGGTTTCAAAATCTTACAAACAAGATCCCTACCTGTTGGCTCTCTGACCCCTACTCCACCTTCCCATTCTTTTGACTTCAACATGAAAGAGGCACCTTCCATTCTTGGGATTGTTCTCCTGTTTCCACACCAGAGAGGAGGTGAAGTGGTAAACGTGTGCAGCGGGAGAAGAACAAGAAGGCAAAAAGAAAGGAGAGCAGCAAGTCGCATCCTCTGCCTTGGTCCAGCTGCCCCCAGCCTCGGCTCACCCCGCATTCCCACCACATTCCCTTCCTGCCGATTCAGGGCCGGCCTACATTCCTGCCAGCTAGCTCCTCAGTTCAATGTGAACACAGGGGTCTCCCCACTTTTCCTTCTGCCACGGCTAAGCTCTCCTGGTGGAGAAGGCCCCTGCTCTCAGCGTCTCTGTTCTTAGCTTCCATCCCACAGCGACTAACATAAGACCCCAAGTTGGCTCACAGCCCTATCCTCCCAGGATATTCAGTAGAACAACGTGAAGTCAGAGTGGGAACGGATTTCTCATCCGAGACGTGACTGCTGCAAGAGCAGCAGTAGAAAAGCCACGGCCTGGGAGTTCAAACGCAGAAAACAAAGTGCCATTCAGGCCCCAGGAACAAACAATAGGCCCTTATCCTCCTCTCTGGTACAAGCCAAGAGCAGCTAAGCAGAGCTGGAGGGCCCAACGGGTAGCCCTTGGACAGGTCTGCCCCTAGGATGTGCGGGGCCCCAGGCAAATATTTTGGGGGGGATTGCCTCGTCTATATAAAAACTTGAGTCACTCACACTTGGCATTATCAGCACCATCTTGGCTGCCCAATATCACACAAGCCTACAAAAGAAATACTGCGGCCACCAGTGGGAGCTGCCCTCCTGGAACTGGGCCCAAACATGGGACCCTGGGACAACCTCTTAGGACATCTGGTTGTCCCTGCACAGAGCAGAGGGTTGAAAGCACAAACAAAGGCACGATGTGGGTCCCACTCAGGGTTGGGAACACCCAACCAGAACAGCACTGGAGGGGGACACAAAAGATTCACAGGGAGGTACTCTCACATGTAGGCCCTCTGAGGTGTGAGTTCTAGGCAGGGACAATACATGCCTGGCCCAAAGGTGGCCCTGGCCCTTGGACACAGCCACAGTCATGGGCCTGAAGGGTTAAAGGGCTGCCTTCAAAAAAAGAAATCTAGGAACTCACAGCTGGGGTGCTGCTTGTTTCCTGGTCACCCAGCACTTGGGAGACCCTAAAACAGCTCAATCTCCTCCACCGGCCTTCATCCCTGCCCGTCTTTCTCAGTGAGGGCAACAGGTAAGAGGCCAGGCAGAAAACCCTAAGAAGACTTTCCTGGGAGTTCTTCGATGGAAGGACTGAGCCTGGCCCAAAGTAAATGCTCAACAAATGTACAGAAAGAATAAGCCCAGATAACCCACAAACATCAGTTTGTCCACTGCCGGGCAAGAAAGCACGTAATTCAACTAGAAACAGACCCTGTCCCCTAAGGGCATTTCTGCTGTCACCTCAGTGACACCACAGGGGCTGGTTAAGAGCAGTACCATCAGAGGCCCTAGGGTGCGCCCCTGGAAAGGGGCTCACCAGGTGTGCAGACAGCTCCAGGAACTGGACTCCAGCCAGGGACTTGGGGAGGGGGGGAGGCGGGAGGTAGGATGCCTGCCTTAGCTCCTCCCACGCTCCATTCCAGTTCATGGAGAGTGGAGTTGGAGTTGCTAAAACCTGCCTAAGGTTCCCTGTGTTCTGCCAAGATCCACACCCAGTCACTGCCTGCTGTGGGAGACAGATAACTGCTTGGCCAGCCTGCCCGGTTAAGGTGCACTCCTTCCCTACCACGCTTTTCTTCCTAGCACTTATCACAGCCGTAATTAAATAGTAACTGGCCTTCTGCCTGTCTGCCCTGATGCCAGGCGGAAAGGCGGCCAGGCAACCAGGGCTCCATCTTTCTGGTTCTCTGCTTTGTCTCCAACAGGTAGTACGTGGCCTGGAACACGAAGAGTACTCAATAATTAGTTGGGGTGGGGGGGCACATGCAAGTCTCTCTCAGCTACACAGTGGCCCCTGAAGGGAGGGCCAGCTGCAGACCACTCCATGCCCAGTGATCATGGAGATCAAGGACTCCAGGAGTGGTTCACCATTCAGACCAGCCCACTGTCTTCTCTTAGCAATGGGCAAGCCAGGTTCACAGATCTAGATAGAAGGCCTGTTCTGCTTGTTGCCAAGCAGTTTTATATGTGTGATCTGTGCTCCTCACAAGATGAAATAGAGCCTTACTTCCCCGAGTGACACAGCCAGCTGGAGGCAGCAAGGAGCTCACCCCACTGCCAGGCCAGAGACCACAGCTTATTCATCTTGGCATCCCAAACCCAGCTGAACAGGAAACCAAGCAGGCACTGGGGAAATGTCTGTGGATGTAATAAGCCCTTAAGGGAGAGACATAGCACTGCAGACTGTCCAGGGGATATGGTGGCAGATTACCTGGGTCCCAGGCCTGGTTCTCCATAACCATCTGCAAAATGTGGGTTCTACGTGACCATCTGCAAAATGACACCCCTAATTCCCCTCAGGAACACAGGTGAGAGTACTGTGCTTGCCGTAAGGGTTTACGGGATCAGTTTCCAGAGACGGCCCTCACCTGCCTGGGATAAGAAGGGGATGGAGAATTGATAAGCTGAGAAGAGAGGTCAAGTCTGAAATTCCAGAACTAAGCTCCAAGGAAAACCGGAACGAGGCCTGGAAGGCTGACTATGTTATAGCAGCTGATGTGTCTCTTACTGTACGTTGCTCTCAGGCTGTTTGGTACGTGTGTTCGCCTTCGCTTGGCCTAAGCTTCGGAGTACTCTAACTCCTAAATAAATGCACGCCAACAGCCTAGATGGATCTAAGTCACCAAAAAGGGGGAAGGGTCTGGAAAACTGTTGTCATTCTTGCGTAACAAGGCAGAGACTATTTTTTGGCCTGGACTTGGGTGACCTGGGGCAAGAGGCACTTCAGCCGTCTGGGACAGGGGCCCTCACAGCCAACAGCAGGCTGTGGGGAAGGTCTTTGGAAGGTCCAGGAGGACCTCCAGCTACAAGGAGGGGAGAAACTGGAATCCTGTCAGCTAAGTTACACATGTTTTTATCCCTATGGAACACCCACCATTCTCTGCAAAATCTTGACTCAAAATGCCCAAGTCCCTTCCCTGGCAGCAGCCTGTGAACTCTCTAGGCAAACAACAAATGAAATCCTCTCTCCTCCTCCTAAATCATTTTGCATTAAAGGAAAAGTCACATGAAAGCAATTAGAATTCTTGTCTCCCCCAGCAGCTCCCACAGAACTGAGGTGAACAAACCACCAAGCCTCACGTCTACTTCCAATGGTCTCTTTTTGGGGGTGTGGGTGGGAAGATGAGAGGCAAAGGGATAAATAAATTGAATGACTAAAAGGCTTCTCCACCCCCTAAGCTTCCAGATGTTCTGTTATTCGCCCTGGCCTCAAAGCAGAGCCCCAGACGAGTGGAGGCCCGCAACACTCCCGTCTTCTCCCCGAAGACTCCTCTAACCAGAAGTGCCTCTAACGTAGTAGCTCAGAGAGGAGACAGACCAAGCCCCACAAGCCTGCAGGCCCATATGAGCCTTCAGCACCCACATAAGCCAGAGGGTCTCAGGAGAGACCCTGGGAAAGACTCAATCCTGGCACCATGGGCTCAAGCGGACTGTCTCAAGCCATCAGGTTGGTCTCAAAGGGTAAAATGAACGAAAAAAAATTTTCTATTTTCAAATTCCCCCTTCACTCATACCCTTAAAGAGCATCTTTTGGGAACTTGGGGGAGGGCTTCCTGTGTGCTATCAGAGGCTCCCCTGAGACCTCCAGGAGTTGACAAGCTGCAAAGGAACAGAAGCCACTGCTTGGGGGGGTTGGGGGGTGGGAGGGGCAGGGTAGTGACAACAGTGGAACAGGCTCTAGGCCAGAGGCAGTGAATGGGCCAACCCTGAGGATCTGTGCTAGGAATAGCAAACAAATAGCAAAGGGGGGGGGGGGGCTCGAACTCCCAATGCTGAGAATAAAATGAGGCCTGGCAGTGAGGGGCCTGGCCCAGGCCCCCCCTCCGAATGAGGTCAGAATCAAAATCTAGGCCTCAACTCCTTGGGGAAGAGAGAGTGTATTACTCAGGAGAACACGAGTTTATAAAGCAGGCATCAGGTCAAAGGCACATCAGTGACCCAAACTTCTGCAAGCGATACTGGTTTGATCATGTCAGACGCTGCCTTGAGAATGCAGGTTACCACAATGCCCGGCACAAAACGCTCGTGGAACGAATATATGGATGAGTGGATTCAGAATGAGGCTGGTCGGATCTGGAGTAATAAGAGTAGCAGAGAGAGACATGGTGCATGTGTGAGTAAACTGGAACAACGAGGCTCACTTTACCACAGACCCAGATATACCATGCCTCTAGCTGGGGTATAGAGGGAAGGGGGAGGGAGGAGGGGGAAAGCAAGGGAGACGTGTTCTCAGACTCCACATGCCAACAAGACAAACCTCAGCTGGCACAGTACACACCCTGAAGAAAGGTACCCAGCTATTCATCAACAGGGCCGTCAGCCCCAGATCTTGGCATATGGGGCTGGGAGAAATGGGTGGGGGGGGGCAGGAGAAATGGCATGGACCTAAAACCAGGCAAGGTACGTGACCTGTCTTTCAGAGACCTGTTGCAGCTTCATAAAGAGCAAAGGGCAACTCTCAGCAATAGTTTCCTGTCAACTCCAGGCTCTCAAAGGCACCTTGTCTTCACCACACCCTCCTCCAAGGAACCTTACCTGTGGCTCTCTTCCCTCTGCGGGGGAGTACTCTGACCTCCCTTAGGAAATGGCGCTGGGCCTAGACTCACGTTTGTTCAGTGAAGAGAAATGTGACGCAGTGTGGCCAAGGACAAGATACCTTCCAGGGTCGGTGGCTTGACTGCCCCCCGTGACTACATCCACTCATACACGTGCCTCCGCTGTGTCATGAGGAAAACAACCCACTCTCACTAGGACATCGAGAAACATGGCAACAACCTTGCTAAACACTCAACTGTTTGCTAAAAAAAACTCCTCCTTTACATTTCTTCAAACCCTTGGGTAGTAGGCTCATCTTTCTCTTCACTACAGCCTAAAGCAACAGCATCATACAGAGGAAATAAAAGCAAAAATAAAACAGAGACCAAGGAAAATTTTGTAAAACAGAGAAGAACCAAGATGTTCAGAGCAAAGTAAATCCTGCTTCTACACCCTGGCATCATGTCAGACGCCAGCAGGGAAGGAAAAATAGAAGGAAAGAAAGGCCTTGCAAAGGACACCAGCACAGAAAAGGACAAAAAGAAAACCCAGGCCATTCAGAGAAAGAAGCAAACACGCAGCCTTCCGGCAGAGGCCTGCGTCCTCCTTTGTCAGCAGCAGCACTGCAATGGGGCCCGGGGCGCGCCTTGGGTGTCCGGGCAGAGAGACCTGTCTGTACCCAAGCTCTGCCACTCTGTCCCTGGGCAACTTGGGGTGAGTAGATCACTCTCAGGAGCCTCAGTTTCCTCAGGGTAACATCTTCGACCTCTAGAAGAGACCACAGCAGAGAAGAACAAACGCAGCTGCCAGTATGACCTTACTACTGATTTCTATTATATACATTTAGTTCTAAATGGGGGGGGGGGATCAACCAGCAGATACAAACCCACCCAAGAATTCTGCTCTCGTTTTTCCCACACTTTGGAACGCTCCCTGAGAATTTCAGACTGACAAGGCTCGACAAAGAGAAAGCTGCCTACCCCCTACATCGTTCACAAAGGGGTTCCTTCCCTAACCCCCAGCTCAGTTAAATAGGAAAAAGGATACCCCGCATCTTCCTCATTACAATTCCCCTGTGCTTGTGAATGAGGCTATGGGTCCCTTTGTCTGCATGAAGCCCACCCGGCAACTACAATCACAGAATAGACCTTCTGAAGAATTAAGGGGGTTTCCAACAGTCTTAATTTAAGTCAGAGTGGAGAGGCGCTTCAAATCTAAATAAACAGAATAATGACAAGAAGGATGAAGAGGCAGCTACAGACAGATGTACTTTCATTCAACAAGCACCTGCCTCAATCTAAGATTAAAACATTCTTTCAGTCTTCCCAGCGTCAGCTAGGAAAACCAGCTCTGCTGGATGTGCGTATAAAACTCCAGGGAGAAGTGCCTGCTTATCATGTGCTCTACCCTTTCTTCCCTATCTCTGGTCCACATCCCTTCATGGCTGCAGGTGACGTCAGCATGAGCTGTCTGCTGTCCACAGGAAGCCGAGTGCCACTGGCCTCTCCATCACTGAGAAGGCCCATTAGTTTTGGCCTATGTCCTGGGCTCCACCCTCACCCTGATGAACTGTCCTGCCCAAGTTTGCTGTTAGCTAAAAAAGGGGTTTCGGAGAAGGACACAAGGAGTATGTGAGCATACTCATTGCTGGAAAAAAAACTTCCAAGAGAAAAGCAAAGTACAGGTCAGTTAACATTAGCCTCATAAGCAGACAATGGCTCGTCACTGCTGCCATGTCTCACCTCGCCTGAGGTTGCTGAGCCGTGAGTGCAGCAGAGAAAGGGGACCAGATACCACTGAGCGGCAAGAAGGCAGCCTAGTGAATGTCTCTGCCACACACAAAGGGAGAGGAAGAAGTCTTAGAAGTCCACGGCTTCCTTTCCACAAAAGAGCCACGTCATAGATGAAGGTTTTAAATGGGTCACAGAAAAGCACACAGCTTCGGGATTCAGAAAATCACGAGGCAAAAGAGAGAGAGAGAGAGAGAGAGAGAGAGAGAAAAGTTAGGAATTAAGGGGGCGTTGATGTGGCAGAACAAATGACAAACACTATTCTTTCTTCTTATTTGCAAATGAGACAGACATGATCTTTGGACAAGAGGACAATGGCATCCTAGTCTCCTGTCTCAGAGACAGTATCTAAGAAGCTATTTGGAAAGAAGTGATGAAGGCCAAACTAATCCAAGATGCAGAGAAGATAATAAAAAGATGACAGGGCAGATAGATTTAAAAAAATAAAGAAGCTCCTTTGCTGATTTGGAATTGTCTGGAGGCTTCTAAAAGCTAAAGGCCACAGTCCCGGCAAGACCATTATCTGAATCTTGCTTAAAATTAGCAAATATTACCTTTGTGATCAGAGAAGCCAAGCACACTATTTTCTATCTGGAAAAAAATACATTCGCAGCTTACAAATGTAAAATGTGAAGCTCTTCCTGAAAGGCACATAATTTAAGAGATATTATCTCTTTTGAAACAATCTAGAACAAAAGGTAATTATAGCTAACCTGCAATTGTCCACACTAAAGAAATGAGAACAGCAAGCAAAAGTAATTCAATAAATGTTTACAGAGTACGTCTTAAGTGCCTGGCATAGTGTAGGCAGTAGAATTTTTTTTTTAATTATCAAATCATGGTAAATTGATTAACACCAGCGACTAGGTGCATGACCAATTAGAACTGTTTGGCACATGGGCCTAAAAACCTACACACAGTGGTTACAAGTGCATACAAAGTGCACAGATACACTGACAAAGAGTTCTCGAGAAGTCAGTCTCCCGTGATGAGATGAAGCTTTCAGTTTGCAACTTTAAATTTTTTTAGTTTTTTCCCCACCATTTTAACCATTTTAAAGTGCACAATTTAGTAGATTTTAGTACTTCACAACGTTGTGCAGCCATTACCACTATCTAATTCCTGAACATTTTTATCACCCCCAAAAGAAACCCAGTACTATTTTTTTAAAGATTTATTTATTTTAGAGAGACACAGAGAAAAAGAGAGAGAGGGAACGAGGCAAAGGGGGAGGGGCCGAGGGAGAGAGAAAATCAGAAGCAGGCTCCACACCCAGCTCGGAGCCTGATGTGGGGCTCAATCCCACGACCCATGAGATCATGACCTGAGTCAAAAACAAGAGTCGGACACTCAACTGACTGAGCCACCCAGGTGCCCCGGAAACCCAGTACTATTAACAGTCACTCCCCACTCCCTCATTTCCCCAACACCCGGCCCCTAGCAACTACCAATCTACTTTCTGTCTCTATGAATTTGCCTACTCTGCCATTTCATATAAAGTCCATACACTATGTAGCCTTTTGCACCAGCTTCTTCCACATAGTATAATGTTTTCAAGGTTCATCCATGCTGTGGTACGTATCATTCCTTTTCATGGCTGAATAATATTCCATTTCATGGATATACCATATTCTGTTTATCCACTCATCGGTTGATAAACATTTGGGTTGTTTCTACTTTTTGGCTGTTATGAATAATGCTGCCATGAACATGCATGCATATGGTGACATTTTAAATATATAATTTTTAACCATCCAGGCTGGCCTCCCTAGTTATGCTTTAATTAGTCAGGGACTTGAACCCAGTAGTCTGACTCCAGAGCTCGACTTCCCAGTCACACTGCTGGATTCCTCTTCATTCCTATGCTCTGACATGGAAAGTAACAGCAGCCCAGAAATGTGCTAGATGGCAGAAGGAAGCTGCAGAAATACGAAAGTCACTGTTGACAATCTAGATACATGAAGCACCTAGCTGCATGGACAGAAAACCATCTGATTGACTGTACTCCTTCTTGTCTTCACAGACCAATAGAAGGGAGATTACAGATAATCAATGGAAAACTCTATAAGCTGACCTTTTGAATAACACTGCTGTGAAGCTAAATGAGACAAGGGGAATGAGAAGTGGGCAAGTACTTACTCAACACTCGACACATAACATGCTTTCAGTAAAGGTTCATTTGTTCATGCAATAAAGAAAAGAACATAATTTGGGGTGCTAACTCTGGTTCTACTCTCCCCAGCTGGAAGGGCTGGATGGTGTCAAACCTACGAAAGGTGAGAAAATGGTGATGAAGGCAGGAAACTGGAGCATTGGAAATAAGCAATGTTTGTAGAATTGGGACTAAGAGAAAGAAGAGAAATATGTAAAGAATAGGAGAAACTTACAAGAAGGAATAGGAAGGGAAGAAAGTCTAAGACAATAAAAACAAATAGGAAAATTTATGTTTAAACTGGCTGACAACAGACTGATGGTGTGTGATGAGCAGAACATGACAGGCAGATACCAAAGGGATTAAAGAGGACAAACACCACCTGGGAGCAGGGGCAGAACCACTCAGGAGGTTCATCCTCCAAAATGTATAGGCAAGTAGGCACTGAATGAAGTCACATATGAAAGTGCATTGGAGATGGTAAGGCACTACAAGATCATAATTTGTATGTACACAAAATAATAAGTAGGACGATTCTCGGAAGATGGCAAAGTAGGAAGTACCAGGAATCTGAATTCCCTCCTAGACAACAACTATTGGCAGAATCTTCTGATGTAACTATTTTGGAACTCTGGAGTCTGCTGAAGTCTGAAGTCTGCAATTTCCATGGGAAGTCTTGGGGGGTAAGTTGCAGTTAATTTCTGTCAATACCCCCTCGTAGCACCCCAAACGTCTAGCCACAAGGCAGGCAGCTGTGCATATGTTCCTGGAGCAAGGTGCACACAACATGTCAGAGCCAGGGCAAAGAGGACCTTGACCTTCAAATACTGAAGATCTGTGCTCTGATCACTGATTGCCGCTTCTGATCACAGAGATGCAAAGCGTGGGTAGCCATGGTTACCGCACTTCCCTCCACTTTTGCAAGCCTCCTCCCCCTCCAGCTGAAGTGACTGCCAGGGGACTTAAAGGGCGTGTACCCTCTTTCCTCCCCTTCATTTTTTGCTTTTTCCCCTTTGAGGAGCCAGACATTAAAGACTAGAACATCCAAAAACAACTGTGCACACAAAATTGGAAAGTGACCACGCCTGCTGGGAAGACACACAGAAAACACCTAAAAAGACCTTACAGACACACCTCAAGCTGATCCTCAGCACAGAGGTAGCCTACGGTAATAATAATTTTAAAAAACAATAAAGACAGCAAACCCTGGGAAATGGGGGGGGGTCTGACTTCCAGAGTACCGCACTATTAGAATTAAATGCCCAGTGTTCAACAACAAAAAATCAGGAGGCATACAAAGCAACAGAAAAGTATGGCCCATTCAAATGAAAAAATAGATACTGTTCCTGAAAAAGACCTAATAACAGATCTACTGGACAAAGACTTTCAAATAACTGTCTTAAAGATTCTCAAAGAACTAAAGAAAGATGTGGAAAAAGTCAAAAAAATTATGTGGAAAATATCAATAAAGGTGCAAAAAACCTAAAAAGAAACCAAAAAGAAATTCTAAAGCTGAAAACTGCAATACCTGAAATGAAAAATTCACTATGGCAATTAATTCAAAGGAAGATTTGAGCAGGCAGAAGAAAGAATCCATGAACTTGAAGACAGGCAGGACAAGGGAAATTATCAAACATGAGGAACAGAAAGAAAAAAGACTGAAAAAAAGTGAACAGAGCATAAGTCACCTGTGGGACACCATCAAACACACCAATATATGCACTGTAGGAGCCCAGAAGGAATAGAGAAGAGAGAATATCTGAAGAAATAATGGCTGAAAACAACCCAAATTTGATGAAAAACATGAATATGAACATCCAAGAAGCTCAACGAATCCCAATATGAGAATATGAGACCCACAAAGAGACCCACACGAAGACACATTATAATCAAATTTTCAAAGGACAAAAACAAAGAGAATCTTGAAAACAGCAAGAGAGAAGCAAACTGTCACATACAGGGACCTCCAAGATATTTAACAGATTTGTCATCAGAAATGTTGGAGGCTGAAAAGCAATATCAAAGCGCTAAAAGAAAAAAAAAAAAAAACCCTATCAACCACAAATCCTGTATCTGGCAAAACTCTCCTTCAAAAGTGAGGGAGAAATTAAGATATTCCCAAGTAAACAAAAATGGAAGGGGAGTCTGACTACTAGACCTGTCCTGCAAGATACACTCCAAGGAATCATGCAAGATGATATGAACAGATACTAGATAGTAATTCAAAGCCATAAGCAGAAATAAAGAACTCAATAAAGGTAATTACACGGGCAACTATAAAAGCTAGCATTATTGCAACAATGGTTTATAACTGTACTTTTTGTTTTCTACATCATTTAAGAGAATTAAACATTGATGAAAAAAACAATTACTAGTGTAAACACTAGTATTATTGCAACTTTAGTTTGTAACTTCAAATCTTTTCTACGTAATTTAGGAGACTAATGCATTCATAAGAATTATCAGTTTACGTTTTGGGGCATACAACATATAAAGATGTAATCTTGTGATATCAACAACTGAAAAGGGTGAAGACAGAGCTATAAAGGGGCAGTTTGTATATATTATTTAAGTTAAAATGGTATAAATAAAAATTAGAGTGTTATAACTTTGGATGGTAAATGTAATCCCCATAGTAATTAATTATAAAGAAAACAGCTACAGAATACATACAAAAGGAAATGAGAAAGGATTTAAACATTTCATTACAAAAAAATCAACTGAACACAAAAGAGTAATGCAGTAAATAAAGGTCAAAAACTACAGGGCATATAGACAACAAATAATACAGTGAGAGAAGTCAGTCCCTCCTTATCAGTGATTTCTTTAAATGTAAATGGATTAAACTCTCCAATCAAAAGACAGAGATCGGCTAATGGATAAAAACACAAAATAATCCAACACTATGCTGTCTACAAGAGACTCACCTGAAATCCAAAGACACAAACTGGTTGAAAGTGACAGGATGGAGGAAGATATTCTGTGCAAATAGTAACCAAAAGAGAGCAGGGAGGCCATACTAATTACCAGACAAAATAGACTTTAAATTTTAAAAAGTTAGGGGCGCCTGGGTGGCTCAGTTGTTAAGCATCTGCTTCGGCTCAGGGCATGATCCCAGGGTCCTGGGATTGAGCCCTGCATCGGGCTCCCTGCTCCACTGGGAGCCTGCTTCTTCCTCTCCCACTCCCCCGCTTGTGTTCCCTCTCTTGCTGTCTCCTCTCTGTCAAATAAATAAATAAAATCTTTAAAAAAAAAGTTATAAGACACAAAGATATTATATATTAATAAAGCAGGCAACACAGCAAGTAAATATAACAGTTATAAGCATTTACACACCTAATGACTGATCATCAACTGACAAAGTTGAAGGGACAGATAAACAGTTCTACAATAATAGTTGGAGACTTCAATACCCCACTCACAATAATGGACAGAACAACCAGACTGAAGAAGATTTATATAACATAATAAACCAAGTAGATCTAACAGATTTATACAGAACACTCTGCCCAAGAAGAGAATACACATTCTTCTCAAGTGCACATGGGACATTTTCCAGCACAGATCATACATTAGGTCACAAATTATATCTCAACTATAAAGACAGCTATCCATACAAGTATCTTCTCTGACCACAACTGGAAGAATTTAGAAATCAGTAACAGAAGGAAAACTGAAAAATTCACAGATCTGTGGAAATTAACACATTTTTAAACAACCAATGGATCAAAGAAGAAATCACAAGGGAACTAATACTTACGCAAATGAAAATGAAAACACAACATACCAAAACTCATGAAATGCAGTGAAAGCGGTGCTAAGGGGAAAATTTTATAGCCATAAATGCTTACATTAAAAAATAAGGGGGGGGGGTGCCTGGGTGGCTCAGTCATTAAGCGTCTGCCTTTGGCTCAGGGCATGATCCCAGAGTCCTGGGATCAAGCCCCACATCAGGCTCCTGGGAGCCTGCTTCCTTCTCTCCCCCTCCCCCTGCCTGTGTTCCCTCTCTTGCTGGCTGGCTCTCTCTCTCTGTCAAATAAATAAATAAAATCTCAAAAAATAAATAAACACATACATACATACAAACAAGAGGGACACCTGGCTGGCTCAGCTGGAGGAACATGCAGCTCTTGATCTCAGGGCTGCGTGTGTTCGAGGCCCATGTTGAGTGTAGAGATTACTTAAATAAATAAACTTAAAAAAACAAACAAGAAAGATCTCAAATCAACAACCTAATTTTACAACTTAAGGAACTAGAAAAAGACCAAACTAAACTCAAAATTAGAAGGAAGGAAATAATAAAGATTAAGAACAGAGATAAATGGAATGGAGAATAAGAAACAACAGAGAAGGGGCGCCCGGGTGGCACAGCGGTTAAGCATCTGCCTTCGGCTCAGGGCGTGATCCTGGCATTATGGGATTGAGCCCCACATCAGGCTCCTCCACTATGAGTCTGCTTCTTCCTCTCCCACTCCACCTGCTTGTGTTCCCTCTCTCGCTGGCTGTCTCTATCTCTGTCGAATAAATAAATAAAATCTTAAAAATAAATAAATAAATAAAGGCATTAACTTTAAAAAAAATAAAAAGAAACAACAGAGAAAATCAATAAAACCAAAAGTTAATTCTTAGAAAGATCCACAAAACTGACAAAAATATAGCTAGACAGACTAAGACAAAAGGAGAAAAGACTCAAATTACTAAAATGAGAAATAAAAGTGGGGATATTATTACCAATTCTACAAAAATAAAAAGGACTGAGATAAAAATATAAACAATTATACATGACACATTGAATAACCTAAATAAAATGGACAAATTCCTAAAAACACAAAAAACCTACCAAGACTAAATCTGAATATAATTAGTGAAGAGACTGAATTGTTAATCAAAATTTCCCAACAAAGAAAAGCCCTAAACCTGATGGCTTCACTGGTGAATTCTACCAAACATTTGAAGATGAACTAATACCAATCCTTCTCAAACTTTCACAAAACACTGAAGAGGAGGGAGCACTTCCTAACTCATTCTATGAGGCCAGCAGAATCTTGATACTAAAGCCAGAGACACTGTAAGAAAACTACAGATCAATATCCCTTATGAACACTGATGGAAAAATCCTCAAAAAAAATTCTAACAAACAGAATTTAGCAGCATATTATAAGGATTATACACCCTGACTTAGTGGAATTTAGTCCTAGAATGCACAGGTTCAATACATGAAAACAGATCTGTGTAACAGGCCACATCAAAAAAATGATGGGGAAAAAAGACTCGTGATCATCTCAATTGATGCAGAAAAAGTATTTGACAAAATTCCACATCCTTTCAGGATAAAAACACTCAATGAAACAGGAACAGAAAGAAATTACCTCCACATAATAAAAGCTATTTATGAAAAGCCCACAGCAAACATAATACTCAATGGTGAAAGACTGAAAACTTTTCCTCTAAATTTGGGAACAAGGCAAGGATGCTGACTTTCGCCACCGCTGTTCAACACAGTACTGCAAGTTCTAACCACGGCAATTATGCAATAAAAAGAAATCAAAGGCATCCGATTCGGAAATAAGGAAGTAAAATTATCTCTGTTCAGATATGATCTTATATGTAGAAAACCCAAAAGATACCACAAAAAAGCTATTAGAATAAATAAATTCAGCGAGGTAGCACAATACAAAAGAAACACAAAAGTCAGCTGCATTTCTATACATGAGCAACGAACACTCTTAAAAGAAAATTACAAAAACAATTTCATTTACAACGGCCTCAAAAAGAACAAAATACTTAGGAATTACCTTAATCAAGGAGGTAAAAAACTTGTACAATAAAAACTACAAAACATTGCTGAAAGAAATTAAAGAAAACATAAATAAATGGAAACATCCCATGTTCATGGTTTGGAAGACTTAGTATTATTAAAATGTCAATATTACCCTAAGTGTTCTACAGATTCAATGCAATCCCTAACAAAATCCTAATAACTTTTTTTTGTGGCAGAAATAGAAAAACCCATCCTAAAATTTATATGGACTCTCAAGGAACCCCAAATAGCCAAAATAATCTCAAAAAAAACAAAAACAAAAACAAAACTGGAAGACTCATACATCCTGATTTCAAAACCTACTATGAAACTACAGTAATCAAATACTGTGGTACTGGCATAAAGACAGATATGTAGACCAATGGAATAGAAGTGAAAGCCCAGACTTAAACTCATATATATGATCAAAGGATTTTTTTTTTAAGATTTTATTTATTTATTTGACAGAGAGAGACAGCCAGCGAGAGAGGGAACACAAGCAGGGGGAGGGGGAGAGGAAGAAGCAGGCTCCTAGCAGAGGAGCCTGAAGTGGGGCTCGATCCCAGAACGCCGGGATCACGCCCTGAGCTGAAGGCAGACACCCAACGACTGTGTCACCCAGGCGCCCCGATTGAAGGATTTTTGACAAAGATGCCAAGCCGACTCAATGGGGAAAGGATAGTCTTTTCAACAAATTTGGTGCTGGGAAAACTGGACATCCTCATGCAAAAGAATGAAGCTGGATCCTTACCTAACACCATATGCAAAAATTAACTCAAAATGGATCAGGGACCTAAATATGAGTCCTAAAACAATAAAACTCTTGGAAGGAAATAAAGGACAAAAGCTTCATGACATTGGTGTTGGCAGTGATTTCTTCGATATAACATCAAATGCACAGGTAACAAAAGAAAAAATAGACAAAGGAGACTTCGTGAAAATTTTTAAATTTTGTGCATCAAGACATTCCCAGAGTAAAAAGGCAACCCACAGAATGGAAGAAACATTGACAAGTAATATATCCAATAAAGGACTGACAACCAGAATATATAGAACTCCTAAAACTCAACAACAAAACAAATAACCCAATTCAAAAAAGGGCAAAGGACCTGATTAGACATTTCTCCAAAGAAGATATATGAATGGCCACTAAGCATATGAAAAGACGAAGTATAATGCTGGTTTCCAGGGCATAGATGGGAGGGGAGAATGGAAGTTATTGGTTAATGGAAACATGGAAACAGAGTTTCACTTTTACAAGATGAAAAAAGTTATGGGGATGGATGGTGGTGACAGTTGCACAGCAATGTGAATATAATTAATACCACTGAACTTCACATTTAAAAATTATTAAGATGACAAATTTTATGTTATGTGTATTTTACCACAATAAGAAAAAAAGGAAAAAATAAGTAGCTTCTTCAGTATCCAGACAGTGGAACGACATTATAAAAAGGTTATAAAAAGTGTTTTGTTTTGTTTTGTTTTTGTTTTGTTTTGAGAGAGAGAGTGAGTGAGCCAGGGCAGGGACGGGGGGGGGGGGGGGGGGGGGGGTGGAGCCCAGCACGGATCCTGATGCAGGGCCTGACACTAACTGACTGAGCCACCCAGGCACCATAAAAAAAGGTTTTTAAAGAAACAAAAACAACAAACAGGCCAGCGTGAAATTAACAACTACCAAGATCAAACTGGCAGTCGCAAAATGACAATGGAATATTGACACAGTCTCCCCAGGAATGCAAAAAATGTGCAAATTATGGAGAATTTCAGAAACCAAAAGGGCAAAATATTTGGAAAACCAACTATGTGAAAGTAGGAATCTACAACCAGAGATAAGGGAGACCAGGGTCTAAAATAGGATATCATTTTAAAACTCCATTAAGACAGGTCTCAGTAACTGCGTGTTATTCCCGCTCTCTAAGCAACCCTCTATCTATGTAGTGAATGCTAGAGTGGACCTACCCCCCAGCAAGACCTACTTGGTACAGATGGGCCAACCACAGGTCTTTAAAACAAGAAGGGTAGACCCCAGGGATTCTATGTTCCATTACAAATTCAAAGTGCCCTTCCAGGGCAAATCAATGGCACAAGAGTTTAAAATGAGTGAGTCAGATTTCCAGGCCCAACCCAAGCATCGAAGTACTACAGTTCTGGGGGAGTGGCCCAAACCACCTCCATAACATCACTATGATGCTGGTGGTTTTATTCTCAAGTGTTGAAGCCAAAGACCCATGACAATGGGAGCCACATCCTAGGGACAAAAGGGCCCTGCCTCAAAAGCACGACTTCAAAGTTAAACAACAATTTTTCTAGCTGGGTTAGATAAACATTGATGGAAAAAAAGTAAGAAACAACAGGCTCCAAATGGAGTCACTTGTGCCAAGCCCTACATCAGCAAGCCAAGATTTAATACCTAACCAAACTGCAGGTTTAACCTCTTCCAGGAATGTAATCTTAAACCAGTCAATCTGGACTTTCCTTTGTAAACAGTAGAAGCATCTGCCCGACAGACCTCTTCCATCCCCCAAAGAAGGTTAAGGTCACCTGCTCTTTCCTTGTTCCTGTACCTTCTGCCTATAAAAGTCTCCCATTTTGTATAGCTCTTTGGAGCTTTCTACTTGCTAGATGAGATGCTGCCTGACTCATGAATCACTGAATAAAGCCAATTAAATCCTCAAATTTACTCAGTTGAATTTTTGGGTTTTGTTTTTTTTTAAACACCATCTATGCCTCCTGCAGGTAACTTAAAATGCTGAATAATATACCTGTGTATATATATATTTCTTAAAACTTTTTTAATTAAAAAAAAACTTTTGAATTTTTAAAATTTTCTTTAAAATGTTGATAGGTTAGCAAGAAAATAAGGTACAGTCAGACCAAAATCTAAGTGGAGGAAGAAACCCAGAGAGATAAGTAAACACTGAAGCCTTTGCCCTGAGGACAGTTCCAGAACCAAGTGATCCTTCAAAGCCTCCAGAGCACAAGGGCACAGCTCAGAGTCCATGCAAGTGGGGAGTCTGTAGAGGTCTTAACCCCAACGAGGCTGGGATTTCAAAGGATACTCTCTTTGCATGAGAACGAACCAGAAATAAACCCGATCTACCTCCTCACCCACAAGAGGTACCTGCAAAGAAAAAAAGGTGTCTTAATTCGAGCAGTTGGAGACACAAACAAACAAAACCCCACCCCCAGAAGCTATCATCACAAAACAGCCCTCACAGATCTGCAGTCCAAATTCCCACTACTCGGGTGGTCAGAAAACCCTCAGTGCTCTATACTGCTGGTGGGAAGAAGGGTAAATTAGTACAACCACATTGGAAAAGAGTTTCCTGTAACCCAGAAGAGTCAGATGTGCCAGCAATTCCACTCCTAGTTTATTCCCTGGAGAAACTCGTGCTCACGGATACCAGGAGCCACGGAAAAGAATGTTCACAGCAGCAGTGTTCCTAAGGGCAAAAACATGAAACTGGACCAAAGGCTTCTTGGCAGCAGAAAGGATCAATGTGCTGTAGCACATTCATACAGTAGAAAGTTACAGAACAGTGAAAATGAAGGGAGTTACGTGCAGCCACATGGACGCATCCCAAACATGCTGAGTGAATCAGAGGTCCACAGTATGACCCCCCCCGTCTATGAAGTTCAAAAACAGGCAATGCTAAACAATAAGTTATTTAGAGATTGGTCACAGGTGGTAAAACCATTGAGAAAATACGAGATGGGGCACCTGGGTGGCTCAATCGGTTAAGAAGACGACTCTTCATTTCGGCTCAGGCCATGATCTCAGGGTCATGAGATCCAGTGCTGCGTCGGGCTCTGCACTCAGCAGGGAGTCTGCCTGAGATTTTCTCTCCCTCTCTAAGTAAATAAATCCGGAAGGAAGGAAGGAAGGAAGGAAGGAAGGAAGGAAGGAAGGAAGGAAGGAAGGAAGGAGAGAAAGGAAGGGAGGGAGGAAAGAAAGAAAAAGAAAATCAAGAGAATGATCATAAAAGATTAACTGTGGGGGTAAGGCCCTTCAATGGCGGTGGGGGCTTATAAGGCCTAGTCTTTTTATTCCTTAACCTGGGGGATAGAAACATAAGTGTTCATTATTTTGTTTTAACATGTGTGTGTGTACATGTTTTAAATATCTCTTCTGTATGATATCTTTTGTAGTAAATATATGGCCAAAAAAGAAAGAAACTATGCAATGTTACGCAGTTTGTTTTTTTTTTTAAGATTTTATTTATTTACTTGACAGAGAGAGAGACAGCCAGCGAGAGAGGGTACACAAGCAGGGGGAGTGGAGAGGAAGAAGCAGGCTCCCAGCAGAGGAGGGAGCCCGATGCAGGGCTCGATCCCAGAACCCTGGGATCATGCCCTGAGCCGAAGGCAGACGCTTAACGACCAAGCCACCCAGACGCCCCCTGCTACGCAGCTTTTAAAGAGTGAAGCCGACATCTGTACTGACATGGGAAGATCTCTAAGACACACTAGTTAAGTGAAAATGGCATGGAGCACAGAGAGTTTAAGAGGAAAAAAATATAGATTTGTATTTCAAATGGACCCATCATCTCCAGAAGGATAGACAAGATACTTTAACCAGAGGTGGCCTCTAGGGAGTGGAACTAGGTTATGCTACTAGGGAAAAAGAACACAAGGCTTTTCTTCCTTTTTTTTTTTTTTTTTAAGATTTTATTTATTTGTCAGAGAGAGAGCGAGCGTGGGCGCTCTCGCGCAAGCAGGGAGAACAGCAAGCAAAGAGAGAAGCAGGCTCCCCGATGAGCAAGGAACCCGATGTGGAACTCAATCCCAGAACCCGGGGATCATGACCGCAGCCCAAGGCAGATGACTGAGCCACCCAGGCATCCCAAAACAAGGCTTTTATATATAAATGTTGTGTCAGGTTCAAGTATTACTTAGCTAAAATACACGGTTTTTGTTTTTTGTTTTTTTAAGTTAAACCCTAACCCTTTGGTTTACCACTTGGCAAACTGGTTCTAAGACTCTATTAGGTTCATGTGGAGTGCCTCTAGGGCCATTGCCTGGGTCACACCTGGACATCCTTTGACTCATCCATAGCTGTTCCACCAGACCTCAGTTTTCAGGGTGGAAGGCACTCCATCATCTCAAAGATTTCACTGCAATGGTACGCCAGCCCATCCAAGCCCAGAATCCTACAAGGACCCTGTGGTATTGTAATATAATAAATATGAATTTGGTCTTTATTCCAGGTTTCCCAGGCACAAGAGATTCTAAAACCCTCGGAATTTCCTGAGTGATAGGGGAAAGACGGGCGTCTTTTGTTATTCACAACAAGCTCTTTTCAACCACACCAGAGTCTATGCTAATGAGATGAGTCTTGGTGGGCACCTAGATAGCATTCAGGAGGGGGCTGGTTGCCAGAGGAACCAGTGATGAGGTTACAGGGTTGGAACATTCAGCCCCACCCCTGGGCCTCAGGAAGGGAAGACAGGGTAGAGATGGAGTTAATCACAATGGCCAATCATGTCCACGTAATGAAACCTCCACGAACACCCTAAACAACGGAGTTCAGAGAGCTTCGTGTTGGTGAATACCTCTGTGTGCCCGAAGGGAGGCATCCCTCCAACTCCACCGGGACAGAAGTTCCTGTGCCCAGGATCCTTCTGGACTTTACCCAAAGTACCCCTTCATCTGGCTCTTCATTTTCATCCTTTATAATAAATCAGTAAACATAGTAAAGTGAAGTGTCTCCCTGACTTCTGTGAGCCATTACAGCAAATTATCAAACCCAAGGAGGTGGTCGTGGGAACCCCCTATATACAACCAGTGAGTCAGAAGATAGACGGCAACCTGGCACTTGTGACTGGCAGTCTCGTGCAATTGAGTCCTTAACCCATGAGGTCTGCACCAGTTCCAGGTGGTCAGTGTCAGAAATGAATTAAACTGTAGGACACCCAGTTGGTATCAGAGAGACAGAAAATCGGTTGGTATTAGGAAAAATACCACACATTTAGTGTCTAAAGTGTTGTGGGTGAAAAACACCATAAGAGATCTTTGGATGGGAACCCATCAATGACTGGACCCTTGAGCTTACTCTGCTTGGCTTACTGATCTGGGAGAAAGATCTCAAAGACACAGTGGCTGAAATGTCCTCCTGGGACTATAAATCTGCTAGGAATGGTTGTCCTTGCTCTCTGTCCTGGATATGCCCTTCATCTGCCTCCTGGGATACAAAACCTCTTTAAAGCTGTGTTCTCTCCAGTGGGAGAAGTGGCAAGGAAGGGGAAGAAAACAGACTGAGAGCTGTCAAAACAACAAAGACAGAGGCCAGCTACAGGACTAAATGCAGATCTTTGCTTAGAAGGTTGAGCATCCTAATCCCTTCACTCCCGACCAGTCTCAACGTACTTACTTCCCCTCTCCTCAACAGGTGCCCCACCTGTCTCTCCTGCTTGCCAAATGCCATTCCACAGCCCCAGCACGTGAAACATGAGAACAAAGTAGTTGGAAGAAAAACAGAAACCAGAGTTATAAATGCATATTCGGAGTGTGCTAGGAGGATCCCTCTCTCTAAAATGCCTCTTTCACCATGCACCAAAAAAAAATGGAAAGAATAAAACCTCTCAAATTTAACCTCTACAAATACGTTGTTTTGCTTAGAGTAAGTCCCAGTGCTGGCAGGCCGTTTCAGCTTCCACCTCCCCTGCCTTGAAGTAAAGGGAAAGCTCCAAAGACCTGGAAGCTGTTTCTCTCATGAATAGCCCTGCCAGGCCACCTAACTGAGCAGCAAGGGGCTCTAACAGGCTCACCATGCAGATGACATGCTGGTCTCTCACCCGGTCCCTGTCAGCAGCTCCTGCCCTAAAATCGGGAGAAAAGGGAAGAAGGCCCTAGGAGGCAACAGCTGGGGAGACTCAGGAACTAGGACAACTCTGCTTGATCTCTCTCTGGATAATGTATTCTCCAGGTGCGTTCTCAGGACTAGCTGCTCTGGTCTCAAGTAAACTCAATTTTCTCAGGAAATTGTGAGTTGGGCTTAACAGCCCAATCCAAACGTGGCATTCCATTCCAATTTGTCTCTTCAGCTCGATGAATGCGGTTGCTCTTCCAGCTCTGCATCTCAAGATGGAGACAGAGTTGAAAACTCGAGCTAAGTCCTTTCTGCACTCCACCCATGGCAACCTTTCTTCTGTAGCCATCTGTATTTGCTCCTTCCTGCCACCTTGTCTGAGTTACAACAACCACTCTCAGAGCCGGTCTCCCAGCCGGACGACCTGCTCTCCCCATTTCCAGGCCAGCCAGCACACTACTTCCCAGAAGAGTTTTTCAAAACCCCATTCACCTGTCGGTGGCTGCCTGCTCAAGCATCTCAGAGGTTTCTCATCGTCTCAGATCCCAGGAGGAAGCTGGGCATTCACAGAATGAATCCCCCTACAGCAGCCATTCTTTCAACAGGTTTTTTAAGCACAGGGTCATGTGAGTTCAGTAGTGAACATAGCAGGTGCAAACCTCCACCCTCGTGGGGTTTCCATCATCTTCCTCCCACCAGCGAGGCTGGGGCATCACCCTTCCCAATGCCCGGCTTTTCTCATCATCATGACTTTTCTCCACGTGCCACCACCTGGATGCTGTCCTCTCCTCTGTGTGACGGCTTTTGGGCAAACAGGCTTGAGCAATAGAATGTAGAAAGGGCCCAGAGCGACCCCCTGGCTGAATACAGACAGGCCCATCGGGCGACCAACCTCAAAATACCAACAGGCCCTAACTAACCAATGGGCTACATACAGCCACAGTTTGGCACGGTTACCAAAAAAGGGAAAATTCTGTGCATCCCCATACCTCCTCACCTCCCCCCTTTAAAAACAGCCCCCATGCACTGCCTCGTTGCAGTCTCTGCTTTGCTGTCCTGTCCTCCGCAACCTTGCTATATTCAATAAACTTCTCCTTTGTTTTGCCTCAAGGGAATCCTTTCACTGCACACACCCCGGGTTCCACCCCACATTTGGGGGCCCTCATCTGATCGGGAGAGACATCCCATTTAGACACCACACTCTCTGCCAGCCCAAACAGGACCCCCTTGTCTCAGGGCCAGGTCTCCCAGGTCTACTCTCTTGAGTAGCCACCCATCTGACAACCATCCCCTCAACTTGCAAGCCCTCAGGCTCCTGTGTTCTACTCCACACTGTGTTCCCCTGTGGCTGTTCTCCCACAGTACCACCAACACAGCCACCATGATGTGTCTGCTGGGTGCCACGTCACGTAAGCGACTTCGCTTAATTCCCCCAACAGCCTTGTGAGGAAGGTTTTATTGTCCCTCTTTTATAGATGAGGAAACCAAGGCTCAAAGGGGCTCAGGAATTTGCCAGAAGTAACAGAGCTGGTAAAGGGCCAAAGTCAAACTCCACCCCTGACTGCCTGACTCCAGAGCCCTGCTGTTAGCCTTCATTTTCGCACTGAGCATCTCACCTGGCACAGGTGAGCGCCAATTACGGCGGCCTCGTTAACAAGAGCTCCTTGAGTGAGCATGTATTTTGTCCCAGCACATGCCTGTCTTCTCTCTCCAACCACGGTAACATGACCGAGGCAAGGGCCACGCCGTCAGATCCTCTAGTAGCTCTACGGCATCCAGCAAAGAGCGATGCCTGCCGCAGAGCCACAGTAAACGCCTGAGGAAAGAACAATTTCTTGGAATACTGCACAGTAATAACTTTTGCCCTTCTTAAACCATTCAACTGTGAAACACGGGATTAGGTCATGGGGAATTTATTCTGCCAAATATTCAAACTGCCATTTAAGACTATCGGAGGTGAAAGGGGAGGGAAAGATGGCTCGGGTCAGTAAAATCACAAACAGCTTTGCAACCAACTGGAAGGGAACAGTCGAAAGCCTAGAAGGCGGAGCCAAGCCTTCAGGTCTCACAGAAGTGGCCCTGGCTTCAGCCTCGGGCAACACGGCCAGGAGGAGACCCTGCCCTGAGTGGAGGCTCCCAACTGGCCCAAAGTCCAAGTGACCAATAAAGAGCTCTTCTGCAAACTCCCAACAAGAGATGAACTGAAGTAGGAGAGACTGCGTTTCAGAGTGATCTCTTCAGCGCTGCGACCAGTGACGCTGCCACATCACATTCTAATGCCCTGTGTGACAGCAGGAAGGACTCCAGGCCAGGAATCAAGGTGCTGCTTTCAAAGCTTCCTGGTGGAGCTGGTTGGGTCACCGAACCCCACTAACCTTTGTCATCCATAAACAGTGAAACCATGACCTTGACCAGTGCCAGTAAGAACTGTCTGACGAAATGATGTACCGTGAAGTACTATACACATACGAGGAGTGTTACCAACAACAGAAGCAACAGAACATCAGTAGGCAGCTCAATGATGCCCTGGAAAGTGCTGGTTGGGATTAGACTCCAATATTTGTTGAACCCTTGATGGCTAATGGGCAGGGGAGAGGCTGCCACTATTAGGTTATAGCAGCTGTTCTACTTTTGAGGCAAAACTTTCCTGTCTTGTAATTACATTCTGCTATTTCCCAAGCAGTCAGTAAAATTTTGCAAAATGTCCAGTAATATTTTTCAAAGCCGTATTTTGAGAACTTATTAAACTGGTACGTCTGCATCTTTCAGGCAAAATGGTACGAGGAGAGAGGCAATAACCCTGAGACAGGGAGACGAGGCGACATGCACAAGAGTGCATTGACAGCTGGCCAAAAAATAAGCAACCCAGGCACATTTCATTCACTTAACAAGTATTTTGGGGGGCCCATTACGTTCTCGGCTTGGTAGAACATAGAATAAGCATTTCTTAGGCACTTCTAGAAATACTTGGGGAGGGGAACTTGGTAAAAGACAGACTTCCTGCAGATCAAGGGTGCAAAGACCTCAATTGTTATTTAGGGACTAAAGTAAAGTGTTGTCTGGGAAGATAGAAGACGTCCGAGCTATCTCAGACTCAAAGGTCAAATACATTGAAAGTCGGCCTCATTCAGCATCTGTGTTCAGCCCACTGCCTCTGGCTCCTGTGGTCTGCAGAGAGAAATGAGCTCTTAATCTTATCAAAGATCCCTAGTTTGTGGAGTTGCTTAGGCGCTGCTTTCAAGATTCTGTATGTGATGCCTAGGTGTGGCTCTGAGTTTTCCTACTTGGAGTTCCTGGAGCTTTCTGGGCACATAAATTCTTTTCATCAAATTTAGGAAGTATTTGGCCATTATGTCTTCAAATATTCATTCTGCTCCTTTCTCTCCATCCTCTCCTGCTAGGACTCCCATATGCACACATTGTTTACAAGAAAGTCACAGGGGGCCTGGCTGGCATAGTCAGTACAACATGCCATTCTTGATCTTGAGGCTGTGAGTTCAAGCCCAACATTAGACCTAGAGCTCACATTAAAAAAAGAAGAAAGAAAAGAGAAGAAAAAAGAAAAGCAAAGCCAAGTCACAGGCTCAAAGTGGAGTCACTTGCCCACGAGAGACACCACGAGCAAACGAGAGACACCACGAGCAAACGAAGACTTAATTGCATTTCAACCTCTCTAGGAATGGAATCTTAAACCAATCAATCTGGAATTTTCTGGTCAGCACAAAAGAGGTAATCTGTCCCAGGGGCCTTTCCACCTCCCAGAGAAAGATAAGGTAATCCACCTAATAAGACCTCTTGCTGCTCCCCCTGAGGGAAGGTGACTGATCTGGAACAATCTCTTCTTTTCTTCTGCTAGTAACTCCTTCCCCTCACCCTCTCTCCTATAAATACCTTCCTTTAAATACCTGGTACCACTCCCCAGACCTCTCTACTTGCTAGATGGGATGCTACCTGATTCATGAATCATTTAATAAAGCCAATTAGATCTCCAAATTTACTGCAGAATTTTTGTTGTGTAATAATGTTGGTAAGTTTGATGGTGTTCTTCAGGCATCTGAGGCCTGTTCGTTTTCCTTCATTCTTGCTCCCTTCTGTTCCTCTGACTGGATAATCTCAATTGACCCATCTTCAAGTTCATGGATTCCTTCTTCTGCCTGCTTTATGCTGCTATTAACCCCATCTAGTGACTTTTTCATTTTGGCTGTTGTAAATTTTTCAACTTCTGAACTTCTTTTTGGTCCTTTTTTCCCCTATCATTTCTATTTGGCGAGGCACTGTTCTCATAGTTTAGTTCTTTAAACGTGTTTCACCACAGCTGATTTAAAGTCTTTATAAAAGTCCAACAAATGAGCTTCCTTAGGGATAGTTTCCATTGGCAGCTCTTCCTGTGTATGTGTGTTTTCTTGTTTCTTTACATGACTCAAAATTTCTGTTGAAACTAAGATTCGGCCATTTCTCTTGAGTAAATGTTCCTTGGGTTGCTGCAAGCCATTAATTTCCAGAGTTCTGAAAAAGATGATTTTGACAATTTTTGCCAGTTTTTTCATTTCTTTAGGGAGGAACATCTTTTAAGAAGTCTTTATTCCAATACTCCCCAGGAATCTATATCTTGTATGGCATTTAGAAAGAGGTTTTCATCCCCCCAAAACAATCCGTTGGAGAACAGGAGTAAAAGAGAGGAATTCTTTTTTTTTTTTTTAATATCTTATTTATTTGTCAGAGAGAGAGCACACAAGCAGGGGGAGAGGCAGACAGGGAGAAAAGCAGGCTCCCCGCTGAGCAAGGAGCCTGATGTGGAACTCCATCCCAGAACCCTAGGATCACGACCTGAGCTGAAGGCAGATGCTTAACTGACTGAGCCATCCAGGCGTCCAAAAGGGAGGAATTCTGATAGTTAAAGCCCTGTCCCTGATCTTAAGTCCCACATAGTATTATTATAAATTGCACCCTTCTCTATTTTTTTTAAAGCTGATTATTCAAAATTAAAAGACACTGCAAAACAAAAAAATTTTAAACACATAATTTTATAATTCAAGCATCCAGGAAAAAAAATTTTGGTATAGCATTCCAAAATAACCAAAAAGGAGATGCCACACGTTCTGTTTTATAATATACCTTTCGCAAGTAAAAGCATCCTGTTCTAGGGTAATAAATTTAGAGCAACAGTTTCATTAGGGTACAAGGGCTATTTTTAAAGCTGCATTGTATGATTCTGAACAGATTGTACTTGTAGCAATACTTTTTTATGTACATTTTGGTGGTTTCCCATTTTCTTTTTTTTTCCTTTTTTAAGACTATTTTTAAGTAATCTCTACACCCAACGTGGGGCTTGAACTCACAACCCTGAGATCAAGAGTCACACGTTCCACTGACTAAGCCAACCCGGTGCCCCGATTTCCCATTTTCTGCTATAAAAGTTCTAATCTGAACAGCCCAGTTTGTATGCTTGCCCCATTATACCTTAGGTTACATTTCTAGAACTGACATTGCTGTATCAAATGCTCTACTTATTTATTTACTTTAAGTTTTAGGTGTGATCTTCTCTATCTCCCCTGACATTTAATACCCTGCCCTGTGGTGGAGTACATCTTCCTCTCTCTTTCTGAACAGAGATTCTGTTAACTCAGCGATGGCACTGCCATCATCAGTATACTCCCATATGCTCTTCATTATCACACAGTGATGCTTCACCACCTGAAGGGGAAACTCAGAGCCAAAGCTAAATAGAGACTGTATTTCAAACTGCAGAGCAGGAATTTAAGCAGTCCGCCACTTAAATGTCATTTTCTTGGAACTCCACACTTTCACTCTTACACACATGGGGTGACATCAGCATCAGCCATCATGGGAGAGGTCAGGCCACATTAATAACTTTCAACCAGATCCCACTAACCACCCACAAGTTTCCTGAGGCCACACCCAGTGACCAGGATGGGAATGCAAGTCCACATCCATTTATCATCTAACATCAAATCTATAAAAGGAATTTGATGGTAATGGTCCCTCCAAAGAGACTGGTAGCTCTCTACTGCAAGGTCAGGGAGAAGACAGGGTTCTCAACAATATTTCCAGGAAGCTGAACTGAAGAGAAGGAAAAGGGAAGCATGGGTTCTTGATGCCAGGATTTTTCTTTTCTTTTTTTTTTTTTAAAGATTTTATTTATTTATGTGACAGAGAGACAGCCAGAGAGAGAGGGAACACAGCAGGGGGAGTGGGAGAGGAAGAAGCAGGCTCACAGCGGAGGAGCCCAATGTGGGACTCAATCCCGGAACGCCGGGATCACGCCCTGAGCCGAAGGCAGACGCTTTAACGACTGTGCTACCCAGGCGCCCTGATGCCAGGATTTCTTGGTAACCAAGCCTGAACAGAAACCACCATTACTCTGAAGTACCAGACTCCTTTTCTCTTCATTTGAGAAGATGTAAGAAATGGCAGGGGTGGGGGAAAGAATGCCAGACCTAGACTCAGAAGACTGGGACTCCCAATTCTACAACTGCTGGGTCACTAGCCTGAATTTACAGCTAGTCCTTGGTCAGACAAAGCCTTGGAAGATAAACAGAATCTCAATTCCACCCAGTCTGTACTTTAATTCCACCTATTTTGTGGCCATAGTGCATGAGAAATAAAGCCTTAAATAGGTTAATCGAATCTAGTGATCCAGTCACACAGTATGGCAGCCTGGGTGGAAAAGTGCAGAGTTCCATGGGAAGAAGATTAGGCAATGTGATGTTTCAATCTGGGGCATATGGGCTGGGAGCCTATCTCCACTTGGGGGCAAAATGGCAATGAATCAGGACTCTGCCTAGCAGTTGGACTCAAAGGAAAAGACCTAGTTTCATCCTGGCCAGGAATCTCCTGAATTATAAAGAAATGTCATCTAGTGGAGAAAGAAACTCCTGAAGTTGCTTAGGAAAATAATTTAGTAAAGTTTGAAAACAGCATTATTTCTTTGTTAGGTAAGATTCTTTAATTCCAGGAAGTTAAAGCATTAAGAATAAATATGCCCAAGAAAATAAAACCTATAGTATTTATAATTTTGAGTTAAGAAATCTGTGTGTATCTGTTATTTTATTTACTTTAATTCAAGGGAATTCGGTCTGTTCAGAATAACAAGTCAGTCTCAAAATTCCAATTAAAACATGTAACTGAGTAATTACTTCAAACATGATTTTAAGTAGGAATTTTATTAAGTTTAATATTAGTATGGCAGATGACGAATAAGCTCAAAGATGCTCAACATCATTAGTAACCAAGGAAATTCACATTGAAACCACAAGACACCAACACACATCTTTTAGAATAGCTCAAATTTAAAAGACTGACCATATCCAGTGTCAGTGAGGATGTGGAGAGACTGGAGCTCTCATACGCTGCCAGTGGGAATGTAAGATGGTACAGCCACTTTGGAAGAAGGTTGGGCAAGTTCAAGTTACATATACACCTACCATATGCTCTAGGCACTCCACTCCTACACATTTGCCCACGAGAAAAGGAAATATATGTCCACACAAAGACTTACACACAAACATTCATAGCAGATTTATTAAGAACGACCAAAAACTGGAAACAACTGAAATGACCAACAACAGGTGAATTAATAAACAAACTGTGGAGGAGCCACATAATGGAATACCACCCTGAAGCAAAAGGGAAAAGAACTACTGACGGATCCAACAACATAGACAAATCCCAAAATAATTATGCTGAGTGGAAGAAGCCAAATGAAAAAGGATACATACTCTATGATTTCACGTACGTAAAATTCCAAAAAATGCAAACTTATCTACAGTAACAGAAAGCAATTCAGTGGTTACTTGGGGATGGGGGAAGCAGAGAGGGTGGGAGGGAGGGACTACCAACAGGCATGAGGACACTTTCGGAGGCGATGGATGTGTTCACTATCTTAACTGTGGTTAAGGTTTCACAAGAGTTCGCAACTAATGAATCACTGAACACATCAAAAACTTATGATGTACTATATGCTGGCTAAATGACTGTAATAAAAAAAAGGTTTCACAAGAGGATAGACATGTGGAAACTTATACATTGTACACTAAAGATGCACAATTTATTGTTAAAAATACCTCAATAAAGTGAGTAGAATAGCTTTAAAATGGTAAAACATAAAACAGTATAAGAATGTTTAGGAAAATTTAACACTCAGCTTAATTTATTAGATTTACAGGAATTATTTAAGCATTAGGGATGTTTGTTAGGCAATTAGAAGTGTTAAAATAATTAAAGAAAGTTGAATGTAATTTACAAATTCAATTTAAAATTTTCAAATGAGTTAAGTTTGCAAATGGAATCAAGTATTCATCAAAAGGTCCCTTCAAACTGTTAAAATTTTCTAGAATCATAAATAGAACAAAGAGATCTACAGGCTTTCCTTAAAAGCGCAATTTAAAAGACTGGAGGCATCTGGCTGGCTCAGTTGGTTAAGCATCTGACTCTTGATTTCTGCTCAGGTCATGATCTCAGGGTTGTGAGATCGAGCCCCATGTCGGCTCAGGATGGGCAGGGAGCCTGCTTAAAATTCTCTCTCTCCCTCTCCCTCTGCCCCTTCCCACCCTCTCCCTCTCTATACATAAATAAATAAAAATAAAAATAAAAATAAAAGACTAGCCTTTGGGGAACCCGGCTGGCTGGAAGAGCTCATGGCACTTAATTTCGGAGTTGTGGGTTCGAGCTGCATATTCAGTATGGAGATTAGTTAAATAAGCTATTAAAAATAAATAAAAAATAGGGGCGCCTGGGTGGCACAGTGGTTAAGCGTCTGCCTTCGGCTCAGGGCGTGATCCTGGTGTTATGGGATCGAGCCCCACATCAGGCTCCTCCGCTATGAGCCTGCTTCTTCCTCTCCCACTCCCCTGCTTGTGTTCCCTCTCTCGCTGGCTGTCTCTATCTCTGTCGAATAAATAAATAAAATCTAAAAAAAATAAAAAATAAAAAATAAAAAATAAATAAATAAATAAATAAAAAATAAAATAAATAACAAGAAGACTAGCCCTTAAAGGAAGAAGTTGATTTTGAGTTTGGGATCTTAAGAAACTGAAAATCAATTTTTTTTTTCAATCAAAGTAACTTCCAAATTATCTTTGCGTTACACAAAAGCCCAGGGGTAGGAGAGGGGTGCTGCATCAAAAACTTCACCCGGACATTCCAGTTACCTGAAACTCACCAGGTCACTTAGTCTCTCTGAACTTCAGTTTCCTCATCCACAAGAGAGAAATTCAGAATAAACAATACATTTATTATTAATGATTTCATATTAATAAATTTCATACTGATAAACAGCCCATTAGTAAAAGCACTCGGAGAAGCATACAGTGATGCGCAAATATGACAAATTAGCAGCATGGTATCACTCTGGAATAACTGCAGCTGTTCCCAGACCCCTGGCTGACCAGTGACAGACATGCAAAAGGTGCTACGCATATCCTGGAGACTAAGCATGACTCAGCACAGACAGACCACGGAATTTTCCCTAAGGCCTCAGCCAGGGATGGATGTCTGTGGGGAAGGGAGCTGCCACATGTGGAGTCGGGCCCCATTCCGCACACAGCTGGTGGAAACGGACTTAGAGCAGTCTTGGCTATCCGACCCCCCCCTTCTCTGGCCTGCAGGCAAATAAGGATAAGGAGCTACTGGACGGCAGCGATGAGGGGGTGCTGGGATAACCTCGGTTACACCTCTGGTATACTACTTAAGAAACAACAACAACAACAACACCCTGCATTCCCCTCCCTCCAGGATCACCAAGGAGACAACAGAGGAGGAGGGCAGGGACCTTCTATGGCAGTCTTAGTTCCAGTAACTAAGGAAAACTCTGAGGACTCAGCCGGGACTTAGGGAAGAAGCGCCAGACAAGCCCTAACAAATTAGATGACATGGTAAAAGGCAGCCCTTCTTGCCAACTAATTTTCCCTTGCTACTGACAGATCTGGGGGAAAACATACAAGAAAAGAGGGCACTCTTAAAAAAAGCAGAGGGGAAGGTCAGAATCTTGGATCCTGCTAATCAGCCTTCTCTGGGCCCCAATTTCTCAGCTCAGTAAGATAGGTGGTTTGGGCCTTCACCCAACTCTCCACCTCTCCTCATAGGGATGCAGGTAAGAGCAGTAACATTCAGCTCTATCAACCAAGAACAGCAAAATGAGAGCAAGCAGAGAGAACAGGGCAGTGGAACCTTTGTGGAGGGTAGAGTCCATCAAAAATCCGTACCCTTTACTCCACACCTACCTTTATGTGATGAAAAAAAACTTTTTTTAAGTAGCCTCCACGCCCAATGTGGGGCTTGAATCACAACCCTGATACCAAGAGTCACATGCTCTACCAACTGAGCCAGCCAGGCACCCCACTCCACCTGCTTTTCAAAGCAAACACAATCCTAAAGTAGAAAATGGCCACTGCTGGTCCAAGACCTAGGACTACAGAGGGCTGTGGGGACATCTCAGAGAGCAGAACAACTCCTGGGTCATGAAGGTTCACCTGAGAAAAATCCCCACACAATGGGAAGAAACCCAAGAAAAATCCCAACACAAAGGAATCTCGACTCTGAGCACAGAACATGAGCTCTGGGGAAAGCTGTCCCTGAGCCACAAAGCCCCCAGGGCACCTGGCTATGAAACGAGGGTAACAACTGGCCTGCCTCTGGATGTGGGAAGACCAACGTCATCAGTGTCTGAAATACAGGGGGAACACTCGACAGAGAGCTAGGATCATGCTGGGCTAGGACGTTTGTGTTGGACTAGCAGCGGGAGATAGGACTGGGTCATCAGGTAGCCTCCAGCCCAGAGGGCCTTGGCATTAGGCTGCCGAGATGCACGCGGATCGGTGCATAGGGAGAAACCAGTGTGAGAAAAGCAGCTGGTTACATGGGACAGCGCTGCCTGAACACTATGTGGGCAAAGAAGGTCCTGCTCACCCCTTTACCCCCTTATCACTGGGACTCCCCAAGACTGGGTGTCCCTGTCTGGAAACACAGGTCAAGTGTTTTTACAGCCAGCTGACAGAGCCACCTCCCACGTCCAGCTTCACACTTCCCTGGGTCCCCCACTACCCAGCTGCCTGTTCTACCCATTAACTCAAGGGGTCTTCCCAGAGGCTGCCCAGCCCTGGACAGGCTTCTTGTGGTCCGGAGAAGCCTCGGGTCCCTCCCCTTGACCAGCTTCCCAAGCCACACCCTTCCAGAAGTCAGGCCTCCTGCCGAGGCTGCTGGCTACCAACTGGGGCCAGCAGAGAGCCAGATGTCACTTTTCTGTGTAAACCAAGAGAAATCAGGAACAGACAAGGACTGCTTGTATTTACCAAAACTCAGAGCTTGGCCTTTTTTATTTACTGAACTTGATGACTGACATGCCAGGACTGCTAACACCCACACCTGCTCACAAAGAGGAACCACATGCATCCCACCAACCTGGAATCAGGCACAGACTTACCCTCAGTATTCTGTCAGCTCTCAGAAGGCAGCAGCTATCTAAAGTAAAGGAAAAAAGAAGTGTTATCCTCATTTCTCCAGGCATTCCCCCAGAGAACCTAGGAGTGGCAAGAACACAGGTTTAGAACCCAGAGAACTGTTACTCTGCTTCCATCTTAGGGACTTGGGATGGCGGCGGGGGGGTGGGGTGGAGGGGGACCCGGACAGCACAGGGCTGAGACCACCCTGGCTCTTGTCCAACTGTCTGGGCCCCACCCTTGCAGCTCAGCCGCCCATTCCCATAACCACTCAAAGCCTGTTTCCTCATCTGTGAAATGGGAATAACAACAGCATCCAGCTCATAGAGTTCCCAGTGAGGTAACACACACAAAGCACTGGCACCAAGCCTGGTACAAAGGACGCTGTCAGACATTAGCCACCGTGCTTAGTAAGGAGCATTAAAGTAAAACCGTTTTCTGGCACCCACTACACAAGAACAAGAAGTTCTAGAAACTGTTATTGTTTTATCTGAAATGTTTTCTCTTCCTGCCCACCTCCATCCAGCCCCAGGCCCACCTTCTCGCCACAGCGGTCTCTAATCCTTTAGGAGCTACCTCCCCTTTGGACTCTCTGAGCCTGGTTCCTATCTCACTAAGCAACTTGACACTAATTAAGAACTGTCTTATGTGACCTGGCAGTTGATATGTCTCCTATTTCCCTATTTCCTCAGATCTTTTCCTGCAGAGGTAACACATACACATAGGAGAGGACAGCCCTTGTTTAGACCCATGGAAGCCCATCATTTTTTAGAGTTTTACAGACCACTTGAGTTTGTTTTTAAAGATTAATTAATTGAGAGACAGTAAGCAGGAGTGGGGGGACAGAGGGAAAAGGAGAAGCAGACTCCCCACTGAGCGTGGAGCCTGACAAGGGGCCAATCCCAGGACCCCGAGATCATGACTGGTCTAAAGTCAGACGCTTAACTGACTGAGCCACCCAGGCACACCATGACCACTTGTTTTTGAAAGGTCACACCTGTCAGTCAGCTCTAGGCATTGGTCAGTAAAGAGCAAAATGGAGACACAGGCCAGCAAGCCACTGAATGGATGAATCCATGTTCTAAGAAGATCAGTTGCCTTGACAGATTATGTCAAGGCTAGAAATAAATCTTTGGGGCATTCAATTCAATAAAATATTTATCAAGCACATACCTTGCATGAGGCAGCCATGCCAGAAGGCACAGGCTCTGTCCCCAAAAAGCCCAAGAGCAAGTAGTTGAGGGTTAGCTAACAGAGGATGAAAATGGAATAATACATGAGAGGGAACCAAGCAGGGTCTCCGAGCCTGGTAGCCTGGGGTGGACCTGTAAATGAGGGCCTAAGAGTATCTCTGTCATAGGGCTGCTGTCATGACAAGTAAGTTAATACATGTGGTGGGGTTAGCAAGGCCCCTGCCACCCTACAGTTACAGTAAGAGTGCAATACAGGTTGGCTTTTATTGTTAATAACAATAAATCATTAGTTATCATTATTATTATTAAATGAGAGAGCCCACATCCAACCAAAAAGACTGGCAAGACTTCATACTGCAGAAAGCCTGAGTCTTGAAGAATAATTTCACTTTAATAGGACAAGGTAAGAGGAAAGGTCCTGCAAAAAACAAGGTCACCAAGGAACAACACCGGGGTGGGCGGGGCGGGGGGGGGGGAACGACACTAAAAAGCAAGTCTGGGATGATGCCAAGCAGTCTCAGACGAGGGCTGAGGGCAGAAACAAGTACCTGTGGTGTCAAATGGAAGAAATAGCCCAATAGATGGCCTCACATCTTTTCGTTCAGTAGGAAAGAGGAAATTGTTCTTCTTTCCACCATTTCCCACTCTCCACTACGGCGCCCTACTCCTTTGGCAGTTCGGCAACGTGTCCACAACTGAGACTGGAAGCAGCAAGGACAGAGACCAAGGGATGGTCAATCAGGCCCGGATGAGGTTTCAGAGTAAGCAGGCAAAATGGCCCACTTCTACAAAGGAGGTCTCTGGTAAGAAACTAGCCCCTGAACAGGCACAGTCTCTGGATATGAGGAGTCAGGGCCCATTCAGAAGAGGGTCAGATGCTGTTGGGAGGCAGCCAATGAGAAGGCCCACCCTAATCCTCAAGGAAAATGTCTACTCAAGTGAGGTGTCCAGCTCATGTGGAAGAGTGCTAGTGACGGATCTGCATGGTCTGGGGCCTGCCCAGGCCTTCCTCCCAGATTCACTGCCCTATGACAGTCATCCACGCGGCTCCTAAACGGGACTCCTTTCCTGGTTCCCCAACTTCCGCCCTTCCTTCCTCACTGGTTTCCAATTTGAGACATTTCCAGTAATTCACCTGAAACATTTGTCAACAGCACTGACAGGTCACAGGGCAGAGGGACACAGAGAACTGCAACCTGGAATGACCGGGGTCTGAGCTCTACCCTGCCATGGCCCCAGGGCCTCTGTGAGCAGTGTTGGGAGGACTGGCACCTGGCATGGCACCTGGGGTACTGGGTGCCAGAAGTGAAACAAGGAGAAAGCAGGGAGCAGGGCAGAAATAGGGCAGGTGGCCTGTATTGGTATACCAAAGGCAGCAGGGATCCGAGAGGCTATAGCCACCAGGGCCAACCACCCGGAAAGGTGATCCTGAAGGGGGAACTGGCACAGAGAGGGTCCATCGGGCTGGGGCAGGCTTTGGGAGAGGTAACAGGAAATAAGGCACAGAGCAGACTTTGGGACAAATTGTGGAAACTCTGGCTGGCAACCGAATTCAATTCAACAAACAGATATTGAGGAACTATCGTGAACAAAGCCCCTTCCAGCAGGGCAGGGCAGCCACTAAGAAACACAGGATGCTTGCTCACAAGTTGCTCACTAGAACACAGACACAACCTGTAGCTCAGGCCTGCTGTTGGGCCCTCAGAGCCCCACCAAACCCAGTGGCACCTGTGGAATCCAATCTCACTTCTGACTTTTCTGCACCTCAGCAAGTGCCCTCGCCTTGTTACATCTCCTGGAGAGGCCTCTTCAGAGTGCCCAACCAAACTTCTACTCAACTGGGAAGTGCTACTTCCCCCACCTTCTCCTCCCACCTTCCTCAGCCTTTCTCTTGCAGGTTTTAGTTGCTTAAAACTCGCCTCTCCTCCATAATAAAACCTAGACTGCTCAAACCCAATCACTGCTTCTTCACTGCAGGCCCCAGTGGAACTGAAGGAGACTCACCACTCACCTTCTCCAAAAAGCCTGCCCCAGTCCCACCCTTTCTCCTTTCCCTGGCCTTGCCGTGTGGTTTGCCCGGATTTGTGGGCCTTGCTGTATGGTTTGCCTGGATTTGTGGGCCTTTACTGAACTTCTTAGAGGCCTCCTAGATGCCATACCCCGCCCACATTGCGCTCTCCACAAACATCTGTGGCAAGCTGGCTCACTGGTTAGATTCTGTTTCTTTTTCTCTCCCAAGTTTGCCAGCAGTCCTAGGGCAGGGATTAACCTCACCTCCCAAGTCTTCTCTCAACGCCCAGTCTAGGGCTCCCAACATGGTAGGTGTTTGAAAAAATGTGATGCAGAGTTCCAGAACTAGGATCAGGAACGGGCAAACAGAAAAGCTGTCACTGAAAGTTAACTACAAACGCCGAGCACATCCACCCCCACCAGAAGTGTCTGCCTCACAGTCAGGGGAAGGGTGGCATGGGGAAACAGGGCCGTTGGCAGGAGGGAAGGCAAAGACTTCTTGGTCAAGAAACTGGAAGTTAAAATTGTGATCTGGCAAACACCGGCACCTCTTGGAGCCTCAGCTTTCTCAGCTGCAGAATGGGAACAACGAGCCCGGCCTATTCTCTTTCACAAAACGAACGTTTCAATGTTTTAAGAGTTTCAAAGCTGCCAGGAACCTTGGCCTAACCCCAGCATTTGTGCGATGAGGAAAGAGCTCACCAGATGTGAAACAACTCACTCAAAAGTACAGAAAACAAGTCCCGCTGGAAAGAACCTGCCATGGCAGGTCCTCAAAGCCAGGGCGCCCGATTCCGTGCCCAGAAGGGCACTTCCAGGACCGCCCGCTGCTCCTCATCGCCCCGGGCCAGTGCACTTTGTAAACCGCTTCAAGCCCGAGAATAACGGGCTGAGTCCAGCCCCACCTCCTCCTCACTGAGCAGCCGCCGGCGAACCACTGCTTCGCCTCCGAAACCAAGTGGAACCAAGAATGCTCGACAGGTTACTACGAGAATCCCCACAGCAGGCGGAGTGCAGGCACTTGGAACACGGAAAACCCTCGCCTTGCACGCCGCGGCTTTCTTCAGGGCTGAACAACTTCCAGTACGCTGGGGAAAGCCTGGGCTCCCTCTTCTGACAGACTTGGGTTCGAGCCCTCACGGACCTCGCCCGAGGCATTTGGGGGTTCGGTGCGTCAGTTTCTCCATCTGCAAAATGGGCCCGAGGGCAGGAATAAGGCCGCCGCCAGGGACTCGGGGCGGACGAAGCCCAGCGGGGAGGCGGGCCGGGGTCCGGGCGAGGGGGGCCGGGAGTGGTTCCCCAGGGCGCGTGCGCGCGCGGGGGAGAAGGGCGGGGGCGGGCCCGCGCGGGCCGGCCGGCCAGCCCCGCGGGAGGGGGAGGGGGAGGGGGAGGGGAGGGGCGGCGCACGTCGCGTCTCGCACCGCCTGCCGCCGTCTCCTCCAGCCGTCACTCGTGGAGCCCGCACCGCCTTGGCGCGCACGACCCTTACATAAGCGTCCCCCGCGGCGGCGCTGGCGCACGCCCACCTGCTCCGACCCGCCGCGAGTAGAGGAAGGTGCGCAGCGCCGCCGGCACTCACCTCCTCGCCTCAGCCGCAAGTCGTCGCCACCGTCTCTACCGCCGCTGCCTCCACTGACAGGGAACAGCTGCGGTCTCCGCGCAACCGAACTTGCTGCAGTCCAGGCCCCGCCTTACAGACTTCTTATTGGCTCAGGCAGCCCATCCCCTTCTGTTATTGGGCAGTGACTCCCGTCACTCACCGCTCCCCGGCTCAGGACTCCTCCCTACCCCCCGCCTACCCGTCACGTTTAAGCCTTGGCGCCCCACGTCAGCCCCGCCCCTCGCGTCGCTGGCGGGTCCCTGGATTGGTAAGGAGTCTGGGAGAGCCCGCCCCTGGCGCGCCACCGCCTACTCCCTTGTCTTTAGAGCCCCACGTGGGCCGCACCGCCAGGGCCTCCACCCGCAATAGGCGGAAGTAACGGGGCTCCGACGCGCTGTGATTGGCTGTCGGCGGGGGTGGGGACGTGCGATTCATTCACCCGAGTAGCACGTGTCTTCCAAAGCCGCAAGCATAACAGATCGCACGGGGACTCAGAGATCTGGGCTGGACGCAGATGCCCAGGGCGGACGGGGTAGAGGGCGGAAGAAAAGCGTTTGCGAAGGGCAGGAGGAAGGAGATGGCAGTTGTACCACGTGGGTGTGCGTGATTGTGTCCCTTAGCTGTGGGGGTGGTGGTGATGGGCAGGAGTCCGTCTGTGTGTGACCTTGGACAAGCAGCCTCATCGCTCTTGAGCCTCAGTTTCTTAATCGGCAAAGTGAGGCCCCTCAGTACCTAGATGGCTTAGAAGGCTTGATTAAACAGAAAGCTTCATAGGCTGGGCTCTGTGCCAACCAGGGGATATGGGAGTCACCAAAACCAAGCAAAATCTGCTTTACAGTGAGAGAAAAGACAGACAATATACAAAATACAGGGTACATCAGATGGTAATCAGGGCATGGAGGAAAAATAAACTGCTTCCAGACAGTGGAGAGGATCAAGGACTGTGAGAACATCTTGTTAACTAGGAATTGCTTACTGAGCATGGAGAGAGACTACAATTCCATTCTCTATTGTGTCTGTTACATTCTCTGTCTCTATTTTGTCTCTCCAACTTTCTTGTCCTTCCTTCCACCTATCTGGCTGAACTTCAACGTAGGTCATTCCAACACAGTTTAATTTTAATAGCAGAGCAAGGATTAAAATCCCAATTCTCCAGATCCACATATTCATTCGATTAACAATTCATTTAACTGTGCACCTACTATGGGCCTAGTGCTATGCCAGGACACAGTAGTGAAAAGACATACCCCACGGCATCAGTTCATAGAGCTCACATTCTATTAGATGTCCTAAGACTCTTCTACGTCAGAACTTTGCTTATGCCAGAAAGAATTAAAGCTGTGTGACCCTGGCCAGGGCACCCCCCCCCCTCCGGATTGAATTTCCTCTTAAAAGCGGTTGACCTAGGGTGTTATGCTAAGTGAAGTAAGTCAATCAGAGAAAGACAATTGTCATATGATCTCACTGGTATGTGGAATTTGAGAAACAAGGCAGAGGATCATAGGGGAAGAGAGGAAAAAATGAAACAAGACGAAACCAGAGAGGGAGACAAACCATAAGAGACTCTTAAATCTCAGGAAACAAACGGAGGGTTGCTGGAGTGGTTTAAGGTAGGAGGGATGGGGTGGCTGGGTGATGGACCCTGGGGAGGGTATGTGCTATGGTGAGCTCTGTGAATTGTGTAAGACTGATGAATCACAGACCTGTACCCCTGAAACAAATAATACATTATATGTTCATTAAAAAAAAAAAAAACGGTTGAACTTGGGGCATCTAGGTGGCTCAGTCGGTTAAGTGTCTGCCTTAGGCTCCAAGCCCCACATCGGACTCCATGCTCAGCGGGGAGCCTGCTTCTCCCTCTCCCTTTGCCTATAGCTTCCCCTGCTTGTGCTCTCCGTCTTTCTCTCTCTGTCAGATAGATAGATTGATAGATAGATAGTAAGCAAGCAGTTGGACTTGATGGACACTGAGTCCCTATTACACTGTTGTCCCTTTTACTCCTCTAGCATGCCTACCTTGTGATTTCAACGTTTCCTGCCTGTATCTTATATCCATGTAATATGCGGGCCCTGCCGTCCTCAGGAAAGACAAGGCCCTGCTCTAGGGCTGGCCGTGCTACAAGCTCTGTGACAGGTCAGCTCAGTAGGCTAGTCTCTGTGACCCTGTGGGTGTGGAGCAAAGAGTGGGTGGCTCCAGCCAGGTTCAGGTGATTCCTGTGTCACCACCACCAGGTAATGGTCTGAACAAAGAAACTAATTGAGAACTAGAAAATGGACTGCTGCGAACAAAAAAAGTATGGATTTTGAATAGTTAGCTCAGTCATATAAATTATCTAGTTCAAGTTAGATTAGGAAACAAGACACCTCTCCATTGGGCTCTGTCCTTCCCCCAGGCTGAGTTCCCCAGGAGGACAAAGTTAGAAGGGGTATTCCCACCCAGATAGAGAAAACCGCCCAGACAGAAACCTGTGTGGAGAGCCTAATGCGACTTCGAGAAAGCATCTCTCTGTGTGGGCTTCCGTACCACTGGTGATGGAATCTCCTCGGGACAGGGTGCTTGCTAGTGGGAAGCACACATTCCTGAGCACCACTCCATGGTTCTTACGCATATTGATCACCAACTCAGAGGTCTTAGAATCACCAGCAGCATACTACTTGGGTCCATTTCTGGGGAATGAGATCCCTGCATTGCATTACTAGTTTAAGAAGCTTTCCAAATGGTTCTAATGTGGGTCAGTGTTGAGACCCACTAAGAGACCAACAGAACTTACTCTCTTGGCTTCCTGATAATAAGACACCCCTGGGGCTCTTAAAAAAAAAACAAAAACAAAAACAGATGGGGCGGCTCAGTTGGTTAAGTGTCCGATTCTTGATTTCGGCTCAGGTCACCATCTCGGGGTGGTGCTAGTCCCTCTCCCTCTGCACACCTCCCTACCCTTCCCCCGCACATGCTCGCACTCTCTCAAACAAACAAACAAATAAAATCTTTAAAAAAACAAATAAAAACAAAAAGGATCCTGGCCCCCTGGTCCCTAATTCAGTAAGGATTCAGTAAATCTGGTGATTGGGCCCAAGAATCTTTTTTATCTATTTATCTATCAAAAGCCCCAACTGATTCTATTTTTTTAAGATTTTATTTATCCATTTAAGAGAGAGAGAGAGAGCACGCAAGCACAAGTGGGGGGAGGACCTGAAGGAGAGGGACAAGCAGACACCCAGCTAAGTGTGGAGCCCAGCATGGGGCTTGATCTCAGGACTCTGAGATCAGGACCTGAGCCAAAGTCAGACACTTAATCTACTGAGCCACCCAGGTGCCTCTCGAGCCCCAACTGATTCTTGAGGCCACCAGAAGCTTGGGAAACTTCACCGAGTTCCTAGGAGGCTGTAGGGGAAGGTGATACGGGAAAGATAGGCTGAGATCCGGCCCCAGAGGGCTAGTGGGGAGTCTAGCTCTGTTGGGAGGGAGTGGTCCAGGGGCAGCTGCACAGCAGCTCATGGGCTCCTGTTAAGCTAGGACTATGTCTGCCTAATTGCTTCTTAGTATCAATCATTTTCTGGAAAGTTCTTAGTTTGTGTTTGTCTTGTGTAGTCCCATCCTCTTCTCACATTTGAATGTTACCACTACAAGAGTTGAGTCTGGCACACAGTAGATGCTTAATAAATAGCAAACGAAGGAATGGGAGTCATCAGCCCACACTTAGTGGTTAAAACCATGAGAGGGAATAGGAATGCCCCTGAGACCGACTGGAGTCCACCAATAGAGAGGGAAGTTCGGAGAGCATCACATTTAAGGGGAAGGGGAGAATTAAAGAGGGGGAAGGGGGGCGCCTGGGTGGCTCAGTCGTTAAGCATCTGCCTTTGGCTCAGGGCGTGATCCTGGCGTTACGGGATCGAGCCCCGCATCAGGCTCCTTCGCTGTGAGCCTGCTTCTTCCTCTCCCACTCCCCCTGCTTGTGTTCCCTCTCTCGCTGGCTGTCTCTCTGTCAAATAAATAAATAAAATCTTTAAAAAAATAATAAAAATAAAGGGGGAAGGCACGGGCTGGTGGGAGGAGCAAATTCTGAGGAGGGAGGCACCCACAGTGCCCCAGACCAGGAAGGAGGAAGGGATGGCAGGAGACAATGAGATACAGTCCCTCTGCAGCCATTTTGGCAACATCCAATAGAAAAAGGAGCTACTTGCCCCACCCCCAAGGGGCTCCTAGACCAGCGGGGGAGATACACCTCAAAGCCTATGATTTCAAAACAGTGTGGTGCTGTGCTAGAGATAACGGCCAGAGTGCTATGGGAGTCCAAAGAGGGGGTCCCTTACCCCATGAAGGGGGTGTGGAGGGCTTCCCGGAGGGGGCAACACCTATGCTAAGTTGACAGATAGATGATTGATAGATAGATAGATGATAGATAGATAGATAGATAGATAGATAGATAGATAGAGGTAAGTTGAGAGCTTATCAGGTAAATTTATTGGTAAGAGGAATCCCATGCCTGGCCTAAACAAAGGCGGGAGGCATGATGGGATGGAGGCATGGAAGGGGTCAGTCCGGATAGCCCTCCAGCAAGTTCAGGAAGGCCTGTCTGAGGGAAGCTGTGGGGAAGGCCGAGAGCAGTTAGGACTGAGGAAAACAAGCAGAAGCACCCAGGTGATCCCTCAAACTCTAACACCCACCATGAACCCGCGTCTCTCTAGGACCCCCCAAGGACAACCTAGGTGCCCCAGATCCCCTGTCCTGGGAGACAAAAAAAGTCCCTTAAAAAAAAATTAACCCAATTTTGGGCAGCTGGAACCTCAGATAGTTTGGCTGCTGGTGAGACCTCGGGGTTAAATCCTTCACGATGGAAAGAAGAGGCAAGAAGGATGGACACAACCGTCCTTTTCCACAGTCTGGAGTTGTGTCTTCTAGTCTTCTAAGCAGCCCAGCACCCCCGGGGTGTGTGATGGGAGTGGAGGTGGTTCAGGATCTGTTCTCCTCCAGGCAGGTCCTCAAGGGTCCAGGCCGCCCCCACCTATCCGTAAACGCGGTTAACCCATGCAGTACCTTGTGACAATGAGGAAAAGATGCTCCCCCGGTGGCATCCTGGTGCTGAGGCCCTTCTTAGGGCCGCAGCAGAGTCATGCCAGCATGTGACTGAGCTGCCAAAGCATGGGTTGGATTGCTGTCCCAGCTGGCCAAGAGTGTTTGTGCAGTGTGGAAACTGAACAGCTGTATGAGGCTGCCCTGTACCCTTGCCGTGGCCACCCAAATACAGTTTTGGGGTTGGGAGAAACTAAATCCCAATGCCTCCCCCACTGCGGTCTCCAGGCTTAGTTAACCCCTAGACCTCCTACCCCCAGTGACCCACCCTGTCTTTTTTGGCCTCCTCCCAATCTGGTTATTCAGTCCGCTGGGCCTACAGAGCTCATGCCATCGTGGGATCTCTACAAGACAGTCAGACCTTCCACCTGCCGAGGTGGGCCTTGGTCTAGCAAATCCCAGCCCCGGCACTTGAGGCCCATACCAAGGCTGCTGCTTCAGGCTGAGGCAGAGGAGGGTAAGATCCTCTTCCTCGTCCCCCCCCCACCTCCAAGCCACAGCTCCTCTGGTTCCCCCACTGAGGCTCAGAGAAAGGAAATGACTTCCCTCTGGATCACATAGCTAGCTAGTCAGGGGCAGAGCCAGGGCTGGACCTCCAGTCCCCTGATCCCCAGACCGTGGTCTTTTTGCTCCAATTGGGAGAAAAGAGAAGACAAGAATGTGCAGGATTCAGATTTCAAAGGAAGGACTTTGATTTGAAATCTGAGTCCTAAAATCACAATCCTCAAAGGCAGAAGGGCCTTGAGCAATTTTGTTTCCAAGATTTCTCACAAGATATAGATCACCTGGGGCATGGTTGTATAGACAACTTCTCAGGCCCCTATAGGGACCTGTCCACACAAAGGGGCTTGGGATGGGGCCCAGCAACTGATGTTTTTTAGCAAGGGAAGTTTGGGCCACTCCAGCTAGACACACTCATTCTATTTTTTTAAAGATTTTATTTATTTATTTGCCAAACAGAGAGAGAGAACGCACAAGCAGGGGGAGCAGCAGGAAGAGGGAGAAGCAGACTCTTTGCTGAGCAAGGGGCCTGATATGGGACTCGATCCCAGAGCTCTGGGATCATGACCTGAGCCGAAGGCAGACACTTGACTGACTGAGCCGCCCAGGCGTCTCTAGACCCACTCATTTTACACATGAAGAAATAGGCTCACAAGGAAAAGGACAGGCTCTCCATCAATAGTCATCATGTCCTGCATATTTGAAAAACTGCAAGATTATCTCTATCATGAGCTCCAGGACCCTACACCAATTGATCCCAATTGCTTTTGTATGTAACTTAGAAACAATCCTCCCCTGATTCCTTGGGACTACGTATCAGAAACCCTAAGTGCAACACCTGGCACAGAATGGGTGCTCAGAACACGGGAGCTTTTATAATCAATAGCATTATTATAATTTTTCATTCCCTTTGTTCGATTTCTCCAAGGGATAACATGGCCAAAGTCTGGCATTGAACCTGATAGCCTGGCATTCTAGTCTCCTGTGGGGAAATGAAAACCACAACCATGAACACATCTGGTACCATTATTCTGAAGTAGAAGAACCAGTTCCCCCAAAATGTACTGTATTATAAGAGTTGCTCAGGCAAAGAGAGGAATTATCAGTTGAAACATGCACAGACACTTTTAAATCAAATATGTATATCTGTACAGCCCCTCGCCACACTTCTGGCAGGCATCATATTTTTAAGGAAAATTCTAGGGGCACCAACCTTTTGGTTCATAGTTCTGTCTGATCATCCTGGAGGGTGCGTGAAGACTCGGGCCTGACCCACAAAGGGTGCTCACACATTTGCTAAGACGTCTGTTCGTTGGCCTGATGCTGCAGGGATGAATTTAAGACCCACTACTGACTGTGTGTCCTTGGGCAAGTTGCTTCACCTCTCTGGGCTTCTGTTATTTCATCTGAAAAATGAAAGCTCCAGAGTAGCATGAGGATAAAATGCAAGCACAGAGGTAAGGCTCCTGGAACAGAGGCCATACTCTATCTCCAGGCCTCTTTGGAGATTCGCTCCATCTGCTTTTCCAGATTCTTCTCCCACCCCAGGGTAACCTTGTGTATTCCCAGGCTCTGGTCACCCGTAGGATCTCACCCCCATCTCTCCTGCACCAGTCCTTCCTGCTCTTGAGGCTGAGTCCAACACCACCTCCCCCAGGCATCCCGCCCAGATTCTCCCTACCACCAAACCAAATGTGGTCTCCCATTCTCTTTCCTGCACTCTCAGCACTTGGTGTCTGTTTTAGGGTGACTTCCTTTATGTATGTGAGAATCCCTCCTTTTCTGGGGGCAGAGATTCTACCCTGTTCCCCTTGGCCTTACTCCTGGGCATCATCAAAAAAAGGTCTTGCCCACACTGTGTAGATGTGGATTAATTTCATTGGTTCGCTAATAAGAAGGAATGTCTGGGTGGCCTGCCCCCACTTGCAGCCTTCCGGTGTATCTAAGTGCCGGAACCCACTTTAGGAAAGAGATACCATGTGTTTCATTAATTTCACGGCACACCATTTCCCCCATTTTAACATCTCTGAAATGGACGGATCTCCCAATAAATGGGCAGTGAGTACTCTTTGTTCTTTTCTAAGATTTTATTTATTTATTTGAGAGAGAGAGCACAACCCAGGGAGGAGGGGTGTTGAGACCTGAGCCTAAGGCAGATGCTTGACTGAGCCACCCAGGAACCCCGAGTATTCTTTCTTAATGACATATTAATTAATGCTACCTTTCCACCAATACCACCCTAGGTTTGATGAAATAAGGTATTTTCCCCATTTTGTAGCTGAGAAATATAGGCACACGAGGTTAGGCCATTCATTCAAAGCACAGAGCCATCACATGTAAGTGGGCCCTAAACTCAGGCAGTGTGATGGTTTAAAATACAGATCTGGGGGTGCCTGGGTGGCTCCGTTGTTAAGTGTCTGCCTTCAGCTCAGGTCAGATCCCAGAGTCCTGGAATCCGCCTCTCATCACATCAGGCTCCCTGCTCAGCGGGAAGCCTGCTTTTCCCTCTCCCACCCTCCCTGCTTGTGTTCCCTCTCTCTCTCTGTCTCTCTGTCAAATAAATAAATAATTTAAAAAATAATAAAAATAAAATACAGATCTCGGGGCACCTGGGTGGCTCATTTGTTTAAGTGTCTGACTCTTGATTTCAGCTTGGATCGTGATCTCAGGGTCTTGGGATGGAGTCCCGGCTGACCACAGGGGCCAGTCTGCTTGGGGATTTCTCTCCCTCTGCCCCTCCCCCTGCTTGTGTTTGCTTGGGCACAAACGCGCGCGCGCGCGTGCACACACACACACACACACACACACACTCTCTCTCTCTCTCAAATAAATAAATAAATCTTTTTTTAATGATAAATAATAAATTTTTAAAAAATAATAAATTCCCACTCTGTGGGTAAGCACCTCCATGATGACCGCCAATATCGGATCCCGCCTCCTCGTGTTCAAGCCCTATGGGGATCCCTCCCTGGACTGCGGACTGGACCTGGTGACTCCCCTAGAAGGAACAGAAAACGGCAAAAGGGATGGGAGGTCACTTCTGAGATCGAGTTTCCAAAGGCTCCGGCTTCCGCCTGCCCACCACCCCTGGCCCTCTCACTCGCTGGCTCCAGCTGAAGCCAGCCGCCGGGGTGTGAGCTGCCCTTGGGAGAGGCCATGTGGCATAGCCAACGACTGACGAGACGCTGAGGCCCTCAGGCCCTCAGACCCTCCACCTGCAAGGAACGGAGTCCTGCCAACAGCCGTCAGGGTGACCTCGGGAGCAGATTCCCCCCAGTTGAACCTCGAGATGGCTGCAGGCCCCTGATTAGAGCCTGTGAGGGACCTTGAGCCAGAGGCCCCAGCTGGGCCAGGCCTGGATCCCTGCCCCACGGAAGCTGTGAGATGGTACACGAATGCTGCTTTAAGCCACTAAGTTTTGGGGTAATTTTTTTAGGCAGCAATAGGCAATGAATAGTCTCCAATATTTAAGACAAAATGTTAACTGCGTCGTGTCCTGAGAACACAGAGATGAAAAGCCTTCAAGGTCCACCGGTGTGGGGGAGGGGCATATGTGTGTGATTGTGACCAAGGGTAATCAAAAGGCAGGCAGGCAGGGACAAGGGGCCCCTGCCTTCAGGGGAAACCATCCTTAAAAGGATTTTACACTGCCCTGGAAGGAGCCCTCCACCCTTTCCCATATGACAGATAGGTGACAAAAATCTGATTGGATGACAGGCTCAGGGAGGGTTAATCAGATTAAAACAGCCCGCCAACAAGCCGTAAAAACCCCCAGAGACAGAAATTCCAGTGGCAACCCCTTCAGATCCCCTCCCTCCTGCAGAGCTTCGTACTAACCCTTGCTTTGCGGCCCACCACTGTCTGGTCGACCTCTTCACTCTTCCAAGCGGTGTGACCAAGAACCGCGGCCACCAACGGAGAAAAAAAATCCTGCAACAATTGCTGTGTTTAAACTGTGTTTATGGGGGGGGGACCTGGAGGGGACCGCCTCTCTCACCCGTGCAGAGGGGACAGGCGGCTTCCAGAGGAGGTTATCACGAGCACAGCGCACAGGGAGTGCAGTAGCGTCTGGAAAAGGCAAGAGCTTCCCAGCTGCCAGGCAGGGAGGTACTAGGGAGGGAAGGAAGAGAACATGTATCTTCTCCTTGCCCTCCCTGGATTTGGAAGCTGTAAGATTACACACTTGGTGGGAGGGTATTGGGCACTATATGCTTGACACAAGAGTCAGCGATTGATCCCAGCAAGTCCCAGAAGTCGGAGTCAGCAAACTCCCCAGACCAGGCTTCAGTGAGAGCAGGGTTTGAGCCCGCTGGGGGGGGGGGGGGGTGAGGTTATATAATGGCTTTGCCGCCTTTCAACCAGGACCAGGGTTGGCCTGTGGGTTGAATGTTAGGGGTGTGGTCAGGGTTGGAGTAAAGAGGCCTGCACACTGGTCACGGTCCAACTTTGAGACAGGCCAGGGCAGAGGATCAGAGCCCTTCTTCCCCATTCTCCTCTTCACACTGGCCCTGCCTTAGCTCCTCTGGCTGGGAGATGAGCCTGGAGGATATTACAAGACCCTTCACCCAGGGAAGGCCTAGCAACCCCGAGAGAGAGAGAGACAGAGAGAGAGAGAGAGAGAGGGAAGAGAGCCAGCCCAGGCCTTTGGAGAGGTCAGGGATGAGCCGAGAGTTGCAGCCAGCGCTTGCCTGACCCCAGACAGGGGGGCCTGGGGAGCAGCCCAAACACAGAGGAGGACACCCAGCTCTGGGTCCTACCTCAGCCACCGACACCAGAGGGGGGAGCAGAGTGGTTGCAGCACGGGTTCTAAAACCAGCTCACTCGCTCTGGACGTGTCTCTCGCCAGTCCCTTCATCTCTGAGCCTCTGTTCCCCGATCTATAAAGTGGGGTTGCCAATGCCCACCTCAGGACCAGCACGCGGTGAAAGAGCTGCTGCTGCTGGTCTTGCTCTTTCCCGTTGATGATTTCATTGCATTTTCACAGTGACCCATTTTGCGGCTGACAAGACCGAGTGAGAAGGGGAAGGGTTTCGTCTCAGCTAATGAATAATGTCCAGTTGCAGTAAAATATTCAGAAACGTAAAATTAACCATGTAGCCATTTTTATGTATAATTCAGTAGCGCTACGTATATTCACGGTGTTGTTCAATCTCCGGGAATTTGTCGCCTTGCAGGACCGAAGCGCCGTAACCTAAACAAGTGGCCGTTCCTCCCCAGCCCCTGGCTACCTTCTGTCTCCGTCAGTTTGACTGTTCTAGGCTGGCGCTGTCCCGTTTCTGTCTTTCTTTTTTACTTTAACAAAGTTTTCTTCTTCAGAGGCACCGCCGGTGGGACCTGTGTTGTGTGCGTCTTCGCCAGCCGCGGGGGCATCTGCGCCCTTGGTGTCACTGGTGTAAATGACTCAAGCTCTGTGCTTTGAAACCAGTTTAATAAGTCCTTCACTAAGGAGATCCTGAAGGGCTGCCCTGGCGGGGGGACCTCGAATCTTCTCTCAGAGCAACAGCTGGGGTTCTAAGCTTAGAGTTGAGAACATAAGAGAGTTTGTCATGCGTCGCTCTATTGCACAGGACCAGATCATTGAGCGTGCCCTGAACCATACCTTTGGACCACTTCTTTTTGGCCTTGCCCCCAGACTTGCTCACCAGGTCTTTGTCTTTCTTGGCCGACTTTCCTGCATCTTTCTTCTTGTCGGCCTTGGGAGGCATTGTGAAGCTCGGAGATCAGCGGCCACCCCTGCAGCCTCTCTAAAATGTCGGACAAAAAATGGAGCTGTCCTATTTCTTAAAGGCCCACCTCTGCTTTGCTGTTGAGCCATCTGTCCTCAGTGTCAACAGAATGAATTTGGACAGCCCGGGCTGCAGGAGTTCAGGGGAGGCTAAGCACTTCAGGGGTAGGGAGATCAGGGAAGGCTACCTGGAAGAGGAAGAGGAGGAGTAGAAAGAAGAGACCTGTACCACTTGCCCTAGAAGGTAAAGGGAGGCAGTGGTGATACTGACTCAGGGATACTTGTCCCCTGTGGCCTGCCCTTTGGTTTATGATGGCCACCTCAGCAGGACCAACCTTTGCCCCCAAGTAAGTTCCCATCACATGGGTGGAGACTCCAGACCATCTCAGAAGCCACTGGCTTGCCAAGGAGCTGTAGCAGTCCTGTGCTCGCAGCTTCGAGAACCATGGGGACAGGGCCACGCAGCCAGTCCCTGCGAGGACCACGACCCACCTACGGCAAGCTCCAGGAGCCCTGGGGGAAGCCTCTAGAGAGCCGACTACGCCGGGCGCTGAGCCTCAGACAGGGACATGAGAAGTCCAGGCCCTCAGTCGGAGGCCCAGAAAGGCTGGACACACCCGGTCAGGAGTGGCTGCCAGGGAGCCCAGAGGACACGGAGCAGCTGATCCAAGCCCAGCAAGGAGACAGCCGGTGGTGGCTGAAGCAGTATCAACAGGTTTGGCGGAGGGTTGATGGATGGAGGAGCGCTGTAGGGGGAGGGGGGGGGGAGGGGGAGGACTCCACAGAGAGAGACCCAGGGCCGCGAAGGCTCAGAGGTAGAAACATATGGGGCCAAGGACCAAGAAGACAGCGGAGCTGTCTGGAGATGAGAGGGGAAAGAGAGGTATCCAGGCACCATATTTCAGCGGGCCCTAAGCATTTGGGATTTATCCCATAGGCACTGGGGAGTCACGGAAGGTTTTAGAGCAGGCTGGTGATATGGTCAGAGCTGTTTTAAAATGATTAATCTGGCAATGTGTTGGATGGGTGGATTTTGCTGGAAGCAAGGAGATCAGCCAATAAAACCTCCCCAGGATTACATCTTGTGTTCCTCTGCCCCAGGAAAGGGGCTGTGGCTCCTGCCCTGCGCCCTTATTCTAGGAGGAAAGGTCCCCGTGAGCCGTGCTCCTGTCTCTGGGGTCTACCACCACCTCGTGGCCATAGGTAGAACAACACCGAGGCCCAGCGCGCAGCTGTGAGACCAAGACCCTGATCGCCCCCCCCCCTTCTGTCTTCCAGCAGGTGAGGAGACGGTGGAAGAGCTTTGTGTCCAGCTTCCCCAGCGTGACCCTGAGCCGGCCAGCCTCCGCACAGCCCCCTCTGGGCACCACCAGCTAAGGACGTTGGGAGTGCTGCTGGCCCCTGCTGCACCCAGATGAGATGGCCATGTCTGCTGACCTACGTCTTCGCGGCCCTCTGGAGCCGTCTGCGTGGACTGCTCCTTATAGGGTGCACCGAGGCCTCTGTCACCAGCTCACCCGAGGGTCCTGTGATTGCCCCTCGGCCCTGGCCCTCCACTCCAAGGCTGGCTCTCAACAAAGACCCCTGAAGGGCTGAGAAGAAGGGGGTTCAGCTCTGTTTCCTGGTGCATTCTGCCCTCTGGGCATGGGGGCACCCCTGGACAGTGACATGTATGAGGGCCTTAGAAACCTGCCTAGAAGTAGCGGTATCGACACCCCCCCCCCCCCCAGCCCCACACAAGAGCTCAGTGAAGCCGGCCCAGGGCTGAGAGGCTCTTGCACGTTGCTTGCCCACACCCCACCCCGCCATGCCTCACCCGCCAGCAGCTAGTGGTGGGCAAGGCTTGGGTCTCCCTCCCTGACGGCAAGCCCCCCGGGGCAAGGACTGAGTCAGGGCCATCATCAGTACCGGAGCTCTGTGGCTGGAAGGCCCAGCCCTGTATATGGTCACTTGTATCCTCACAGTGTCCCAATGAAGGAAGCAGGGGAAACCTTCCCTCCCTGTGTGACAGAGGTGGAAACTGAGGCCCAGAGCAAGGAAGGAATTATTGTCTTTGGCACCCCTGGCCCCACCCCCACCCAGTTCCCAACCTTGGGGCTGAACACAGGAATAAAGACGGCTGAGCTGAAGTAAACAATATGCGTAGTGATTCACTTGCCTCATGGGGGAAAGGCTTGGCTCAGAATTTGCCAGAATGGTGAAGCAAGGGCACCAGGGTTGGGTCCTCCATGGGTCCCCAGGAGGCTGGGTCTTTCCTGACACTTCTCTTGACCTCACTCCCCAGAGGGGTTGCCACCTCCCCTTGTGCCGACCTCCAGCCAGCTCGGGGGACCTGCTTTGCCTTTGTGCTCACCCTCATGAGGCAGGGCTCACTCTGAGGCCCAGAAAGAGCAAGGGGCCCATCCAAGGCCACACAGAAGGGAGGGTCTTACGCCAAAGAGCCTGAGCTCTTTGAGAGACACTGGCACTTCCTGTGGGGTCCCTGAGGCTCTCTGGGCTCAAGCAGACCCAAGGTCGAAGGTGAGGGGGCAGCGGCAAGGATCCTGGTGCAAGGTAATTCCTGGGATGGTGGGGAGTCCTGAGGGTCCAACCAGACAGAAGGGGAGGTTTCCTGTTTCCACAGCCCAGAATCCTGGCAGGGCCATTGAGGAACAAGAGGGCTCCTGGGACATCTTGTCCCAAACAGCCACTGGGATCAGAGACTGGGGTGCCTGGCTTGGGAGCTGGATTCTGGGAGCTCACCAGAAACTTCCGGCCCAACTAGTCACAAACTTCAGAGGCCCGCTGCTCTGCCACCTTCTGCAGTAGCCCCTTGGGCGCCTCTGGGGAGCCCGGGGACCCCAGGAAGCATAGTTTGAGTCCACAGCTCTGGCAAACCCTCTGGATGTCTAGAGGAGGAAACCGAGGCCCAGAATGGGGAGGTGTTCTCATTGCCTTCCAGGTCTCTGCCCTTGAGGCTCATTCTGGGCTCTGTATCCCCAGGGATTTTCTAGCCGAACTCCTTGCTGTTCTCCTACTTATCATGCTCTGTGATCAGTTTGTCCAGTTACAAACTTTTGTCATCCACAAAACAGAAGTTTCCATGGGGACCTGGCCTGCTCACCACTAGGACCCCAGTGCCTGGCTCAGAGCCCAGCCCATACTAGGTACTCAGTAAGCTATTGAGTGAATGAGGCACTGGCCCAAGATCACCCATTTAGTTGATGGCTGGGTGGGCCTACAGCTCATGGGTTTGGGGGCTCCCATTCGGGCAGAACAGTTTGACCTCAGCCTCACCAGCAACTCCATCATCAGGGAGCATATATCTGGGGCCCTTGGCTGAGGCTTTCACCAAAATACACACACACACTCTGATAGGTTGTTTCCAAGGATGGCCACAGCCCTCCATCCCATGGTGCATGCGTGTCCTCTTGAATTGTGTCTTTGCCACACCTTCCATCCAGAGAGGTATTCTGTTTTCCCTCCCTTTGAATCTGGGGGGGTCCTGTGACCTGCTTGGACTAATTGAATGCAATGGAAATAATGTTCTGGGACTTTTGAGCTTGGGCCTTAAGAGGTCTTGCAGCTTCTGTTTCTGGCCTCTTGGAGGCCAGCTGCCACGTGAAGGAGACCACGTGATCCTGCCTCAAAAGTGGCCCCTACATAGATACATCATATGCTAATCCCCAGAACCTGTGAATTTTGCCTGGTATGGAAAAAAGATCTTTACCGATACAATTAAATTAAGGATCAGGGCACCTGGGTGGCTCAGTTGGTTAAACATCTGCCTTCGGCTCAGGTCATGATCCTGGGGTCCTGGGATCAAGTCCCACACTGGGCTCCTTGCTCAGCGGGGAGCCTGCTTCTCCCTCTCCCTCTACCCCCCCCCCCCCCCGCTCATGCTCTCTCTCTCACTCTCTCTCTGTCTCACATAAATAAATGAAATCTTTAAGAAGTTAAGGATCTTGGAATGAGGAGATCATCTTGGATTATCGGGGTGGGAGGGGCCTAACTCCAACCAGAAGCTTCCTTAGAGAGACGCACAAAGGAAAAGACACAGAGGACGAGGCCATGTGAAGGCGGAGGCAGAGAGTGGAGTGATGTGACCACAAGCCCAGGAAGCCTAGGGTCGCCACCAGCAGAGTCAGGAAGGATCTTCCCCTAGAGCCTCCGGCACCTCGATCTCAGACTTCTGGCCTCCAGCCCCATGAGACAATACATTCCTGTTGCTTTAAGCCACAGGGAATTGGGGGAATTGGTAGTATGTTTGTGTGATTCTGCCTGGCAGAGACTGGCCAGGAGTTCAAAGCCGGACGTGCTGGCTAGGCGACATTTCGCAGCCTTCCTTGCACTCTGGTGTGGTTGTGTGGCCGAGCTCTTGCCAGTGGAGTATGAATGGAAGCGGCATGCATGCCCCTCCAGACCCAGCCACTGAGCCTCCCCACCCAGCCCTCGATGCTTCCTTCTTCGCTCACAGGACTGCCCGGTGCAGAGGGCCCAAGGGGGCTTTAAGGTTAGGGGATGGCAGGGGCACAGAAGCAGAGCCCCCGTCACCCATCTCGACAGTGATCTGACTGCAAAATAAGCATTCGTTGTGTGAAGCCTCTGATTTGGGGGCTGCTCGTTATAACCGCAAGTCTATCCCAACTATTTCAAGTCAACTCTGTGTGGTTCCTTTGGGACTGGAAACTTCCAGAAGGTGGGACAATTCTCTTTTTGCTCACTGTGAAGAGCTCACCTTGGACAGTGTCTGTCTCCTTGTAGGTGCTCAGGAAACCGTTGTTGAGGTAGTCCTGAGTTCTCTGTAGCCGAGGAGCAGGAGCGAGCCGGGCCCGGGAGCGAGGAAGTGTTGTAGGTGGAGGGAGCAGCTTGGGAAGCCGAGAGGACACAGTGCATCCGGGAGGTGCAAACCGTTTCAATGGTCTATGACAGGACAGATGTCCCTGGTTCAAGCTCTGGACATACATGTCGCCAACAGTCCCCCTCCCCGCCTCCCTGCTTCCCCGGCTGTGCCCTCCACAGGCCTTGCCTGTCTTGGTTTTGTCTGCACATGAAGACTCCACTCTCATGGCATGGGGGGCCACTGGGAAGGCCCCTGAGCCTCAGGCCAGGCTTGTGACTGCCGCTCACACACTCATGCCCCTGGGGCCTCAGTTTTCTCACCTGTCAAAGAGAGAGGATAACCTTGCCTTGTCAGCTTTTGGGGGTGGGGTGAGGTGACAGGAGGAGGCATGGGTACCACACTGAGCTGGGCCAGAGCCACAGCAGGGGCTCGGGTTCAAACAGGGTGAGAGGGAGGGGTGTGAGGCTGCTTCTGGGAGGGTCCGCTCCTGAGCCAGCGAGCAAGCTGACCTCAGGGGACATTGCCGACATCATGGGTCTGAGCGGGAGCCGGTGGCTCCCCTCGGAGGCCTCCCCGGTGTGCGAAGTAGGGGTGACCTGTGTGGAGTGATGACCCTGCTGGCACAGAAGCTCCAGGCTCTCTGAGGGCTCCACCCTCAGGCCCGCCTGTCCCAAAGGTCACATGCAGCAGAGCAGGCTTCGTGCCTCTGTGTTCCGTCCCTCTGCCCATGAAGGCAGAGCCTCCCAGGCCTCTCCCATGCCATGGGCACTCAGAGCCACGAGCTGGAGGGGCCTGGCACCCTTCAGCTCACCCCCTGCCCCTCTGTGCGTGTTTCCAGAACCGGAGAGGTCACTGTTTATCAAGCACCACTCTTTCCATGGGACCTCTGCCCTCGAGCTCACAGTCCTGCTTGAGAAGGAGACAGACAGACAGACAGATGACCAGCCGCTCTGTTTCAATGCAGAATGGGGCAGGAGCTCACCAGGCAGATCAAGCAGGAGGCCCCGATTCCTGAGCCAGTCGGACACTCTGGGCTTGGTTGGACATCTTCCCCCAGCTTCCTGCAGCCCGCAGCCATGCCAGGTGGGAGGTGCCAGCAGGTGGGGGGAAAGTGCAGGGGAAGTGGAGCCACTTGGTTGCTGTCATGGGGAAAGCAACGAGGCAAGCAGGGAACACTGCGTCCCCAAGCACCTCTCAGAGCAAGGACAGCGAATCCAGCTGGAAGGGCTCTCGGAGCCCAATGGATCCAGGCTTTTTATTTTATAGACGAGGAAGCTAAGGTCCCACAGCAAGCCAGAACTCTCTGCCCACCCTGTGTGCCCAAAGCCCCTTTCCTCGGGGACAGGGGGCCACAAACTCAAAGTGTCCAGATAGTCAGAGAGGCCAGGCTGGGCCCAAGCCTGAATGTCAAACTTGGGGCCCCAGCCCCTTCCCTGCAACTAACTTGTGGAGTGATTTGGGGCCAATGATGACCCTCCTGTGTAAAATGGAAATCTCGATCCCTGCGTCTCCCTGGGCTAAAGGGCACATCAAGTCCAAGCGTGCAAAAGCTTTGCAACTGGGTTGTGTCCTGTCCTGAGAACAATTGCCTCCCCCTCCTCAGCACCCTCACCAGCAGGCAGGAGAGCAAAGTATATAAAAGCTCGCTAGCCAGATGCCTGAGTTAGAGCCCTGGCTCCGTGGTCACTTACTAGCTGGGTGAACTTGCGTAAGGCGCTAACCCCTCTCTCTGCCCGGTCTGCTCATCTGTTCAATAAATACGAAACTGCTCCCTCCTCACAGGATTGTCGTATTCCCCAAGTTAACGCGTACAAAGCACTGAGAGCATTTGGTCCTCCGTTCTTAGCAGCCATTTCCAGAAGGTTCACCTGCTGTGACCCCGGGTGGGTCCCTTCTCTGAACCTCAGCAGTCTGCTCTGGGAAATGGGGGTGCTAATAATAGCATCAGACTAGAGGCATGTTGGGATAAGATGGGCCAAGGCACACCCGCACTGAACCCGGGGCCAGAGCACAGGAGCGCCATTCAATGAGAACCTGGCGCTCAGAGCCCAGTGTGTCCTCAGCTCACCTTGGCCTGGCTGGGCCTTGGCAGGGCCGTGGGCATCAGGATCCAGGAAAGTGGGCCTCGCCACAGACCAGACAGCTGCCCTGGGGCCTCCCAGGACGTGGTTTCTCCTCTAGTGCCAAGGCGGGAACGGGCGTGGGAGGAAGGCCTCTCCTCACCCTGCACTGTGGTTGTCGCTGAACTCCCTGCCCCACCCCCACAAGGCCCCGTCTCCTTTCTCTGAGCTCCAGACACAAGCAGTCAGTTCAGCCAACACTCGGAGCCCTGCTCTGGTGAAGACTTCAGACAGGATGACGTGCACAGTCCCTGGAATCCACCACGGCGAAATAAATGAACCCGCATTCTAGGAGCTGGCTTGGGGAGCAGATGTGCCCAGAGACAGGCTCTTGGAGGGTGGGCATCAGAGAAGGGAGGGGCGGACAGCAGGGGAAGTGTGCTTCCCCACAGTGGAAGGGCTGGGAAGGGCGTGCCAGGCAGAGGGAAGGGCACGGGGATGTGGTCTCGCTGGAGTGTTCGGGGATCCAGGCACACCTGTTTTCCTGGGGAACAAGAGGGAGTGGGGGAGACGAGGACAGGTCCACAAGGGACAAGGCGCAAAGGACTGGGGACACCACTTCGGCTGGGGAGCCGTCACAGGGTTTTCAGGAATGGAGGAAAAGGGATAGCTGAGAGGTTCCCTGTGACCACTGCAGCCCAGAGGATGGCGGGGACCCTCCGGGAGGAGTGCGGGTGAAGTGTTTCCATGTTACGAATGAGATTTTTGAGGTCCCGGTGGAGAGACGGGCTTGAATGGGTCACACCCCGTGAGATGAGCCAGACCGAGCACCCTGTACTCCACGCACTACCTCACTTGTCAAGCCCGGGCCCCCACTATGGGCCTTGGCACGGCTCCACCGTCTGTCTTCTTTTCTCTGCTGGGTTCCACCACCCCAGCGAGGAGCTCCCAGAGGGCGGGGTGCTTGGCCCTCCCCTTCCCAGGGCCGGCTTCAACCCTGACAGCTGGAGGTGGATGGGTCGGTGAGGATGGGCGCCAAGGAGGCTGGCCACAGGTCTGGGCCCCTGCATCTGCCCTTGGCGCTGGGCACACACTCAATCTTTCCACACCCTCCCCTACTTCTGTCCTCGCCTCCACCCTGGAGCCAAGCAACCCACCTCTCCACCTTGGCTCACATGGTTGCTGCTTCTGGAACGCACACACAGCAGACACCGTGACTAGTCTGTGTGCTTATGTCCATAGGCCAGGGATGGCTGGAAGGCTAGCATCCAAAGCCGTCCCCAGTGTCTGCCACTTCACCTTCCCACAGCAGAAGGGCCCTGGGGACTGGCGTAAATGTGCTACGGGGAGGTAAAGTGAGCTGGAGCCTGCCCAGTGGGCTCCCTGCCGCCAGTGGAGTCCCTGAGAGAGGACACTCCTCCTGGTCAGACTTCTGAGTCACTCCACAACGGAGACTCCATTCCTGGAATGGGGGCTGGGGCAGCCTGTTCCCAACCAAGAATCCTGGATCTGCAGAGACATCAAGTAGGGGAGTTGGTTGGTTGGCTGTAGGGGCTCAGTTACCCATTTGCACACTAGTTGTGTGACCTCTGGGAAGTCTTTCATCTTTTCTGGGTTGTACCTTTTTTCATCTGGAAAATGAAAGGATTGGATGGTTTTCCAGGTACAGCTCTTTCTGTTTCAATTAACAAGATGCTCAACCCAAACTAGCTTGAGGAGGAAAATAATATATTGGTATACATACCTGAAAAGTTTAGACACAGACTAGCTTCAGGTGCAGCTTGATCAGGGGCTCAAAGCCATCCCTAGGACCTGTGTTATCTCCCTCTCTCTCTCCCTCTCTCCATCTCTCTCTCAGATTCATGCTCTCTTCATAGTCTCCTTGTGGATCCACCGCAGCTCCAAGCCCTTAGATCCAGAAGCGCACAGGGAAAGAAGTCTTATCTCTGTCCACAGACTCGTCTCTGAACCAGTCACTGTGGCAGGTAATGCAAGGCTCCACCTGCTCAGGTCTGAGTCATCTTCTTGGGAATCACATGGACAAGATGGTTTCTCCAACTGAAATATAAAGCTCTTACAGGAAAAAGTCAATTGCCCAAGGTCACACAGCCCACCCCATGTCACACAGTCCCCCTTCAACGTGTCCCAAACTGTCTTCCCAGTCATCTGGTCCAGCCTGCCAACTCCAAGCTTTCCATAGGCAGGGCCAGCAAGCTCAATGGTCAGCATATCATTCAGGGTCCTCCAGAGAAACAGAACCAGGGTGAGACATATATACATATGGATTCATTATAAAAATTGGTTCATTATAGAGGCTAAGTCTGTAGTTGGCACTCTGCAGACCCTGCAGAACTGGTAGCATAAGTTCCAGTCCAAGTCTTGATCTAAGTCCAAAGGCTGGAAGAAATTGGTGTCCCAGCTCAGACAGTTGGGCAGAGAGAGTGAATTCTGCCTCACCCCACATTTTGTTCTCTTTGTGCCCTCATCTGATTGGATGAGGCCCACCCACATTGGGGAGAGCAATCTGCTTTTCTCAGTCAACCAGTTCAAATGTTAACCTCATCCAGAAACGTTCTCACAGACACACCCTGAATAATGTTTAATCACATGTCTGGGCCTCCCAAGGCCCAGTCAAATTACACATGAAATTAACCGTTATCGCTCATCCCCCACTCTCCATATGCCACTTCCGCCAGCTAATCTTGTTGGCCTCATCTTCAAAATTCATCCAAACTCTGAGAACTTGCCCTCCCTTTAGTACCACAGCCCTGGGCTAAGCCATCATCCCCTCTCATTAGGACCATGTTCATGGTTTCCTATCTGGTGGCCCACTTCCAACTTGACCCCTGCCATCTGCTTTCCACATTTGTGCAGGCTTATGCCTCTAAAGCTAAAGTCAGATCTGGGCACTTTTCCCAAAACTCAGAAATGGCTTCCTGCTCATGCACAGCAAATTCCATGGCATACACCATCCAACACCATTTGGCTACCTTTCCAACCTCATCAGGAGGCCTTCCCCCCCCACCACCTTGCCCCTCAGCTCCAATCACAATGACCTCCTTGATGTTCCTTAAGCATATTGACACACTGTCCCACCTCAGGGCCTTTGCACTTACTATTCGCTCCACCTGCAATGTTTTCCTGCAATACCTGCCTCACTTTGCAATCTCTGCTTATTAATTGCCTCATCACAGAGGAATTCCTTGACTTTTCTATCTAAAACAGCTCTCCCCATCCTATCCTTCCTCTCTGCACCTTACCCACTTATTCTGGGCAACATATGTTCTTATTCTTATTTTCTCTGCCACCAGAATGTCAACTTTATGAGTCAGGAACTTGATATGCTTTGTGACCTGCTGTATCTCCAATACCCTATTCATACTAGGTGCTCAATTAATAATTGTTGATGGTCCTAGTGACAATTTCTTGGATTTGACACCAAAAGCAAAAATAAACAAGTGGGACTATGTCAACTAAAAAGCTTCTGCACAGCAAGGAAACCATTAGTAAACTGAAAATGGAATGGGAGAAAGTATATGTCAATCATACCTCTGATAAGGGGTTAATATCCAAAATGCATACAGAACTCATGCAACTCAACAGCAAAAACACATTCTGATTAAAAAATGGGCAAAGGATCTGAATCAACATTTTCCCGAAGAAGATACACAGATGGCCAACAGGTATAAGAAAAGCTGCTGGACGTCACCCGTCATCAGGGAAATGCAAGTTGAAACCACAGTGAGATGTCACCTCACGCCTGTTAGAGTGGCTGCCAGCAAAAAGACAAGAAATAACAAGTGTTGGGGCGCCTGGGTGGCACAGTGGTTAAGCGTCTGCCTTCGGCTCAGGGTGTGATCCCGGAGTTCTGGGATCGAGCCCCACGTCAGGCTCTTCCTCTATGAGCCTGCTTCTTCCTCTCCCACTCCCCCTGCTTGTGTTCCCTCTCTCGCTGGCTGTCTCTCTCTCTCTCTGTCAAATAAATAAATAAAATCTTAAAAAAAAAAAAAAGAAAAGAAATAACAAGTGTTGGCAAGGATATGGAGAAAAGGGAATCCACCACTCTACCCAGCCTGAGTTGTTAGCGGGGGTCTTCTCTGGATCCCACTTCTCTGGGTGGGTGGTAGATCATCTTTTGCTCTTCATAATAAGCCCCCTTTCAACCATACCCCAAGTTTGTGCTAACAAGGAAACATTTGAAAGGTGGGGGCTGGGTTGGTGCCAGGGGAACCAGCCCTGTGACTAGAGGGTTGGAGTTTTCAGTCCCACCTCCAGACCTCTGGGGAGGTGAGAGGGGCTGGAGATTGAGTTCAGTCACCAATGGCCAATGATTTAATCAATCATCCTATGTAATGGAACTTCCATAAACATTCTAAACAATGGGATTCGGGGAACTTCCTGGTTGGTGAACACATTGAGACACTGGGAGGGGTGGTTCTCCCAGAGAGAGCCTGAAAGCTGCATACCCTTTCCACATCCTTTGCCGCAGGCTTCTCTTCCATTTGGCTGTTCACCTATATCCTTTATCGTATCTTCTATAATAAACTGGCAAACAGTGTTTCCTTGAGTTCTACGAGCCTTTCTAGTGAACTATTGAACTTGAGGAGGAGGTCTGAGAACCCCTGATTTATAGCCAGTTGGTCAGAAGCAGGTGACAACCTGTGACTTATCATTGGCTTCTAAAGTGGGGACAATCCTGTGGGACCCAGTCCTTCACCTGTGGGATCCATGCTAAATCCAACTGGTTAGTGTGAGAACCGTATTGTACGGCACCTAGCTGGTGTCTAAAGAGTTGGAGAATTGTTTAATGTGAGGGAAAACCCACACGCTTGGTGTCAGAAGTGCTGTGAATATAGACAGAAACTTTTTCTCTTGGATGGTTATGAAAGAGAGCGCTCAGGAGATACAAGTGAAAGCATTTAGGGGTGAAGGGGTATAACACTTGCAGCCCATTCTCAAATAATGTGTATATAGGCATATATATATATATATATATATATATATATGCACCTGTGAATGACAAAATCAATGTGGCAAAGATTGGTAAATCAAGGTGAAAGTGTACCAACCATCCTTGCAACTTTCCACTGGTTTGAAGTTTTTCCAAAATAAGAATTTTTACAAATAATGCAATATGACACCATCGCAAAAGGGGAGGCAATCAGTCAGTATACGTCTTCTGATGGAAGAAACAATACCGCCTATGAAACAATCTTGCCAAAAAAAAAAAAAAGTGGAGCCTGCATCGTCTGAAACTTCTACATCCAACTCGCAAGTTACAAGATCCCCTGGGGGACAGAGAAACATGTTACATCACACCACAGGGCTGCAACCAGAGAAATCCAGGCTATGATGATCCCCACAGGACAGACTGCCAAGCTTTTTTGTCAACAAATAAGTTGCAAAGAAAACAAGAGAGATGGAGGGAAACTAGAATAAAAGAAACCTAACATATTAGCCAATCACAGTGTATTAACCTTATTTGGATACTAACTCAGACTTTTTTTTTTTTTTTTTTTTAAGGAAATTCTTTAGGAAGTATCTGGCACTTTGAGTGTTGACCAGACATTTGATGGTACTATAGAACTATTCCTTTTGGGGTGGGGGGTGGAAATTATACTATTATATTAATGAAAATCTCCTCATCCTTTAGATGATTCTTGCCTTGTGTGGATGAAGTGATGTACCCTCTGGGGTTTGCACTAAAGGTGAGGGACGTGGATGGAAATGCAGATGAAGCAAGATCAGCCCAGAACTGAAGCAAGGGGGTGGAGATTGCCTGGCTTTTTGTTCAAACTTCTCCCCAGTCGAGAGCTTTGGCAAAGCAATCCTCTCCGTCAGTGGCGACGGGGTGGGGGCAGCTAACATACCCGCGCAGCTCTGCACCCCAATTCACTCCCCGGGATGTGAGGGAGACAGCCCCTCTTGGGTTCCAGAGGACCCTCAAGAACTGTGTCTGACGACAAAGACACCGGTGCCCAGGATGACGGTGGAGACTTTGTTCCAGATCATTCTGTAAAATGTGAAGCGTGGACGACTCATGCTACTACCGCTGTTACTATTGATGATGGTGGTGAAGATGCCCCACGGGGCAGGTTTCTGCACAGCAGAGGACACGTGCTGTTCTGAGGGGGACTCAAGCCCCAGAACCTGACCCCAGGAGGGGAAGAAGCCAGGCAGCATGTTTGGAGTTCCAGCCTGGCCGGGCTGAGGTGGGAAGGAACACTTATCTCTGTATATTTGGAAATCTGTGGGCGGTGTTTATTTGCTGGTAAGTCTGGGTCCCTTCCCCTGGGGGTGCTAAAAGCCGCAGCGGCCTAAGGACAAGCACTGGCGGTGCCTCAGGAGTGGGCGGCTTGGGGTTGGGCTGAGGACTAGCTGCTGACTCATCGGGGTCAGAGGTGGCCTGGCCGTAGCCACCAACTTGCTGGGTGGGCTCAGAAAAGCGCCCTCTCTCTGGACCTTGGTTTCTACGTTTAAGCGGTTGTTTCCGGGGGCACCTGGCTGGCTCAGTCAGAAGAGCCTGCGACTCTTGATCTGGGGTTCGTGAGTTCGAGCCCCACGTTGGGTGTAGAGATTACTAAAAATAAATAAACTTAAAAAAAAAAAAAAGCAGTTACGTCCAGGGTCAGACAGACCCAGGTATGAACCCTGACTTTGCCGCTTGCTGGCTCTGGTGTGGCTAACGGCAGGCAGACTTCACTTTCTCTCTACAAAATGGAGACAACAAAGGGACCAACATTATGGGCTGTCCTCAGGGGTCAGTGAGGCAAGTGTGGAAGTTCTTAGCCTGGGGTTCGATGCTCCAGGGGCGTTCACTACCTCAGACCTGCTGGGGCCATTGATGCTGTCCCTTGAGGAAGGTCTTTCCAGCTCTAAAGAGACCAAACAGGTAAATCTTCCCTATGAAAAGACACTGTGGAAAAAAAAAAAAAAGACACCATAAACACAATTAACACACAGGAAACAGAGGAATAAAGGAATAACTTAACAGTGAAAAACCTGCTAAATACTGCCTCAGTGAGGTCAACATCAACGATGATAAGTGATATGACAAACACGGCACTTTACCTCCCTGGTCTTCTACCTAACCATGAGGAAACGAACAAATCCTAATTGAGAGACATTCTACAAAATACTGACCAGTTGCCCTCAAAATTGCCAAGGTCATTAAACACACGCACGCACGCGCACACGCGCATGAGGAAAGTCTTAGAAACTGTCACAGTCAAAAGGAACCTGACTAAGGGGCCCCTGGGTGGCTCAGTCAGTTAAGTGTCTGACTCCTGATTTTGACTCAGGTCATGATCCCAGGGTTGTGGGATCCAGCCCTGCCTCAGGCTCCCTGCTCAGCGGGCCTGGGTGTTTTATTGAGGGTTGTGGTCTGGTGCACACGTTTTCTCAGGCATCCAGGAGCAAAGATGGGTGTTTAGGTGTCCCCCTAAGTCACTTAGGCCCTGGAGTTAGGGGTCTCGGTGAGTCAGTGGTCTTGGAAAACATTCACGACAACCCCGCCCAGTCACTCCTTACATGTTATCTGTTGTGCTGGAAGCCTCCAAAGAAATCATTAAACCCTTGACCTCTACACAGACAACACGCACTGTCTGTTCCACAATGCGTGCGTGAGGCGAGGCGGGAAGGTAGGGCAAGCAAGAACAGAAACAGGAAAAGGAGCAAAAAAGGCAATTTTTCATGGGGTCCTTTTAATTTCCCTGTCTCAGCCGCGCTGGGTTTCAAAGTGCAGTGAATTTCCTGCCTTTAGCCACGGTCAAAATAGAAGGCAAACTTCCTCTGAGACCACAAAGTCTGCGTGTAAATGGACAGTGCCCGGCAATCAACCGGCACTGTTAGGATTTGGCTGCCATTGAGCAGAATTGCGGGCAAAGGGAGCTGAGCTCAGTTATACAGAGTTAGAGATTCTGGTTTTTCATATCAAATTCCGTGTTTCAAATCTTAAATGACAGCCGTTTGTTTGATGTTTGGTACATTGATAGAGCTTCTGTCATTTAAGAAAAAAGTTTAATGAGTGTATTTCTTAAAGACTCTCACGACTGCGAATCAAAAGCAAAAAGGACCAAAGGCCATGAGGTTAGCTGGGGCGTTTGGCAGCTCTAGTTTTGTTGTTGTTGCTTTAAGATTTATTTGTTTTGAGAGAGAGAGAGAGCGTGCCGGAGAGGGGCGGGCAGGGGCAGAGGTCGAGGAGGAGAGATAATCTCCAGCGGACTCCGCACTGAGCTCCAAGCCCGACCTGGCACTTCATTCCATGACGCTGAGATCATGACCTGAGCCAAAATCAAGAGTCAGACACTTCACCAACTGAGCCATCCAGGTGCCCCAAGGTAGCTCTAATTTTTAAAAGTCAAACAATTAAGAACCCAAAAGATTCTAATCCCATTTGGCCTAGAGGGGGCCAGCTCCCTCTCTGTCCCTGCAGACGGTCCTCGTTGCACAACTGGATACAATCAGAAGGGAATCAAAGGTGACAAGACTAAGCCCCACCTTCAAAGAGCACCTTATCATTTCTTGTGCCCACTCTGTGCCAACCCAGTGGGAGGCATCAGGGTGAAGAAGGTGACAAGAGTCGCTGTCATGGTAAAGAGACCAGTGGGCCCAACAGGCACAAAACTGGCCACTGGGATAGGTGTGGGGTGTCCTGACTGGGTGAGGGCCGGCGGTGTAGGTAGTGAAAGAATTCACCCAAGGCAGAACTAAAGAGATAGAAGTTTACTGAATATGCTGCAAGGGAGCAGGAGGCAGGACAGCAAAGGGGAGACTGCCACCGGTGGTGGGGACGGGCCACAGTTACAGGGTGGAGTGAGCGAGTATGCTGATGTATAGAATTTTCCCTTTTTTGGTAACTGTGCCTAGTTGTCAGTAGCTCATTGGTCAGGGCCTACGGTTTACTGCACCTGTTTGCATTCAGCTCAGTGGTCGCCGTGGGCCTTTTGCCTTGTTCAAGTTTCCATTGCTCAAGCCTGTTGCCTAACAGCGGCCTCTACAGCAGGGTTTGGTGGGAGCGCTAATGGAGTGAGATAAGACACACAGGAGGGAACTCTGAGGCCAGTCATGGGGGCAGTGAGAGGCCGACAGAAACAGCATGCAGGATGAGGATGGGTCACGGCAAGTCCTAAGACTGAGTATGAGTTTGGCAGGCATGGAAAACACCAGCCGGACAGCCCCCAAAGTCCCTGAAGGGCGTGAGTGCTGTTTATCCTGGAGGGCTGCGTCAGACAAAGTCAGGGGTAGACTGAGCTGAACAGGGTGCCACCCAGGGTGAAGAAGCCAAAGCAAGATGAACCATGACCGAGAGCGAAAACCAGAGGTCAACCCCAAGGGACGGTACCACGTGGTAGAGTCTGTGCCTAAGATGCAAGCACAGGGGCCAGGAGCCTAGAAGGCTGGTGCTACGGACTGGATTGTGTCCTCTCCAAATTCATGTGTTGAAGCCGTCACCCCCGGTATGACTCTATTTGGAGACTGGGTCTTTGGGGGAGTAATTAAGGTTAAGTGAGGTTGTCAGGGTGGGGCCCTAATCAGAGAGGACTGGTTTCCTTATAAGAGGAAAAGACACAGTGAGCGCTTTCTCTCTCCAGGGGCCCTTAAAGGGAAGGCCATGTGAGGACAAAGTGGAAAGTGGCCCCCCACAAGCCAGGAAAAGAAGTCTCACCAGAAACGGACTTTGCCAGCACCTTCATCTTGGACTTCTGACCTCCATAACTATGAGAAAATCAATTACTGCTGTGTGAGCCTCCCAGCCTACGGTATTTTGTTACGGCCGCCCAAGCGGACAAAGACAGTCGGTGGGAAAGATCTCAAGGTGAGGCAAGGAGAGGAGGAGGACTGGCTACGTAATTTGCGGGCTTTATGCGAAATGTAAATGCTGACTTTTTTCAAAAATTATTGTATATTGCAAGACAGCAACAGCAGAGCATTAAACCACATGCAGGCTGTACACCATGAAGACAGCCCTGAAGACGGGTGAGGGTGGAGGCCTCGATCTAACGCACGCACGGGCGAGGGGTCTATCCGTACCGCTCGCTGGGGTCCTCCTCTGGGCTGGCGCGCAGACACCGGCACACACAACCAATTCAGAAAGCGAGCATAAGAAGGCGGGTGGACTTTAAACTGCGTTGCACAGGAAGCGCAGTAAGCACACGCAGAGAGAGATTAATTCTTCAGGATGCAAAAGGGTGAGAAATGAGCACGCGCGAGAGCGCGCAGGCGGTGACATCAACATCCCTTACTCCCCGCCCCCCCCACGAACAGGCCTGCGTAGTCGGTTTGGACCACGTGACAGCACTACTGGCCACACTGGATTGGACCAGGGCCGGTCACCTGATCCACGCCAGCCAATCAGAGCTCTCTCCAGAGAAGGCCGCACAGGTTGGGATTCTAGGTGCTGTTAACCCAGGAGCTTGGGGTGGTCTTTCTCCCTGGCGAGGGGGGCTGCAGAGAAGGAAGAAGGGGGCGGAGCCACAGAGGGAAGCCCTTAGGGTTCATGATCCCTGTCCCTGTCCCTGATCCTTGTCGTTTATGGACATCTGGCTGCATTGGCGGGGCGCCTTGAGACACAGCATGTGTTTGAGACATCCCCCTCTTCTGCTTCAGCGAGCTCGAGTGGGTTTCTGTTGTTTGCTGGGGTGGGACAGGGCTTCCCAGAGGAGGGGGTGAGTGGGGTTTCCAGGGATGAGCAGGAAATAGGAAGTGGATGACATGGTGTGAGAGTGGGGTTCCTGGTGGGTGCTCCCCCGAGAGCTTCCTTCACACTCCTTCAGGTTTGCTATTTTTACCCAGAGCGCTCTCAGTTCCCAAGTGAGAGGCAATAATAAGAGGGAGTGGGAGAAGGAAGAATAGATTTATTAAAAGACTGGATTTGAATCAAAGGGTTTCTCTTCATTTCTGAGGGGGAACATTTCCTTTCTGATGCTGGAGAAGTCCCTCTTCGTTTGATTTTCTCCTGTGGGTCCTTTTAGTCATCTGTTCATTCATCAACTCATTCCTTCTCCACCTCCTATTTTTCCTCCTTCTTCTTATTACTGCTATTACTATTGCTACTACTCATTAGTCATTTGTTTGAATCCCACCTCTGCTACCTGCTAGTGTTTGCTCTGGATCACATTTCTTCTTTCTTCCCCAATGCGCATCATGGGGTCTGATACAGGAGCTTTCATCGTAGGGAGGCTTAAATGAGTCAAAATATGTAAAACACTGAGAACTGTGCCTACCGCTGAAAGCCTTCATGATCGTGGGTTCTTGATTTTTAAAATATTGACAAAGCACCTACTGCATGCTGGGTCTAAAGGATTGAGAGATGTCTGAGAAATGGTACCCGCTGTTCAGTTGGCCACATCCTGTAGCGATAGGCACAGAAAGAAAGACTTGCCAGGCGACTGCGTGGCTCAGACGGTTAAGCTTCAGACTCTTGATTTCAGCTCAGGTCATGATCTCACGGTCACGAGATGGATCCCGGTGTCGGGCTCCATGCTGAGCGTGGAGCCTGCTTAGGGTCTCTCTCCCTCTCCCTCTGCCCCTCCCCCCTCAAAAAAAAAAAAAAAGAAAGAGTTTCATGACAGACTTTATATGTTGATATGCTAAAAGGAAGGCCAAGGTACTGTGGGAAAGGAGAATGACCTCTTGGAACAGTTAGGAAAGGCCTTGCAGGAGAGGGTTTTGAAGGATGAAGAGGAGTTTTATATGGAGAGATGCAGATAAAAGGCATTCCAGGCAAAAAGAATTGCATTGAGCAAACGCCTGGAGGCAAGAAAGGCTGTTTGGGGAATAGTTAGAAAGGCATCTGGCTGAAGCTTAAAATGTGTGGCCCTGAGGGACAGGGAGGGCTAGACAAGAAGCTGAAGATACAAGTGAGAAAATACCACAAAAATATCTGCCCTGATTTCTGGCTTCCCAAGACATGAAGAGAAAATATTTTGCCACCTCCCAGGCTAGAAAAAGACAAAGCAGAGTCTCAAGAATTACCCAGAAGAAGACTCTTCAGCTGTTCATTTCTCCCCTGTGGAAGCATCCAGGCCAACTCTCTCCCAGGGGTCCTCGAGGGGGAGGGTGTGGCATGATTACTGGAGCTAGCCACCTTGCCCAAGTCCAGGTTCCACCTCTGTCATGCTGGGTCCTAAGGGGTGGGTAAGGCAGATGAGAGCAAGAGGGGCGTCAGAGTCTGGACTGTAGACACCGCGATGTAGCTGGAGGTGTGCGGTGCCAACCCCCCCTCCCCGAAGCCGAGGTCCCCTAGCCCCCTTCCTGGGTTCATCTTGCTGGGACTATTCTGGTTTTCTGTTAGCTACTTGCTCAGCACCCTGCTGGTGACACCTGCCACCGCCTCCAAATGCTTTTTGTGGCTGCCTTGCGTCCTGCTCTTGCCTATGAGGCCCTGACCCCCCTCCCTGGGCATGCTGGGGAGGGTAGCCTCGGCCACGGCTCAGGGTCTGGGGAGAGGGCAGGAGGTACACTCCTGTGGTTCTTTGGCCCTGTTTGAACAGGGGCTGTTGGCAACGGTGCTACACTTTTTCGGTCTTACCCCCAAATGTGCTGAGCCGAGGGAATTCCAGGCCTGGGGAAGTAGGGAAAGGATTGGGGGGCCAGAGTCATTTAAGACTTTCCTAAGGCCCCGGGCTCTCCTTCTCCTGAAGGCCTCATCCCACAACACATCACACAAAATGTGTCCACATGTCACAGTGAAGAAGACTGATTCCTGATCACACCATGCTGAGGTGCGGTTTACTGGTTGACAAAATATTTGTGCATGAGCAAATATTAACTTTGATTTTCTTTTCTTTTCTTTTCTTAGTTTGAAGGCAATAATTTTCCAGGTGTCCATGTTGTAGGCCCTTGCAAACTGGGTTGGAAGCACTGGGCTGTCTTTGAAGAGCCTCCCGCAGAGGTCCCCCGGTCCCTCGGCCCTCTGGTAGCCTTCTGCTCTGAACCCCACACTGTCACCTATCACAGTCCCACCCTTCGTGATGAATCTCCTGCGAAATCAACATCTTCATTAGGTATGAGGGACTTGTCTCCCAGTCCAGCCCAGGCACACAACGGGTGCTCAATAAATGGGCCTTGACTCTCTTCTCATGAAACTGTTCCTCTTCCAGCAGGGCCTGGAGATGGAGAGAGCCTGAGCTTGCAGGATAGACCTGACCTCGTGTCCTATCCTTCCTGGGGGCTGCAACCCATCTCACAGCTCCTCACAACAAGCCCGTGAGATAGAAAGGATGAGGAGTGCCCATTGTACAGATGGGAAAACTGAGGTTCTTGGGTGGGGTCCCTGGTGGCAAGAAACCAGCTGCAAAAGGCAGAGGGAGTCCCAGCTTCTGGTTGTGTCAGACTAACAGTAGAGACAAAGACTCAGAGTCGGGCTGTGGTCAGGAAAAGGGTGCAGTGCCTAGGAGAGCACAGGCTGGGGGTCAGGGGCAAGAGGAAAGGGAGGGGGAGGCCCAGGCCCAGGGAAGGAGAACCCAGAGCTGGGTGGGTCAGCAGGCTGGAGCCTTGGAACTGAAGCCCAGGTGTCGCTGCTGGGTAGCAGAAACTCCAGATCTGCCCCTCACCCGTTTGCCCCTCTTATCCCAGCAAAAAAAGATTCCTTTGGATGTACATTTAAGCCCTTGAGATAAAATCCAGATTACTGGGACCCACAAGGCCCTGGCCCCTCTCCAACCTCCACAGCCCCATCTTGCTCCATTCCCCTCCACAGGTAAATTTCATTCCCTCAAAAAATATCTACTGGGCACCTCCCAGATACTGAACATGAAGGTTGATCAGGTCAGTCCCCCTCCCTGCTTTCATGGAGCATATGGCCCAGTTTCCTCTGCTTGGAATGCCTTCTCCCACCCCTTTTGCCTAGCCAATGCCTGGTCATCTTTCAGGTCTTAGCTTAAAGGTCGCCTCCTCCAGGAAGCCCTCTGGGAAGCCCTTCCCCCTCAGGGCGAGCCACACTCCTTTATGCTGCCACCACACTCTACACTCCCTCATCACATTGTCCTGTACCTGCTTGGTTACAAGTTAGCCTCCTCTATCAGACTGTGAGCTTCAAGAGGGTAGGGTCTGTCTCATTCATGGGCCCTCAGACCTGCCTTCATCTGAAAACGTAGGTACTTAAAATGCTAGCATGTGAACGGGGCAAAAGAGCCTTGAAATCAGCACTGGATCCGGTCTCCCCATTGGCCGCGAAGTGGTAAGAAAAGCCTCACGTCCAGAGCCACACTCCAGATTCTCACTGGACTAAGGAGGTGGTTCCAGTCCTTTGCAGTTTGGGCAAACTGAGGCATAGAAAAGGTAAGAAACGTATCCAAGCTCACAAAGTGACTCTGGCGCTCTTAACCACCATGCTGCCTCTGAGGGTTGTGGAGAAAGTTCGCAGATGTCAGGTCCTTAGTGCGACGTAGGCACACGCTAAAAAGGGGCTGCAGTGGTTGTTCCCCAAGGAGAGGGGACTCTTGGGACAGAAGTGGGGGCTTTGAGGTCCAGGAGAGTCAGCCTTTCCTTTGGGAGGTGGAAGCAAGAATCTACCTGTTATTCCTGAGTTCTGGGCCTCGAGGGACGGCATCCATATCTTCACAGGTGACAGGCTGTAGAGTCTGGCAGGAAAGGGGGTGTGGGTGGCTTGAGCCAGAGTAATTCAGGGTAATGGAGTCACTGAGTGGGGAGGGGGAGGGGTGTGGCCAGGCAACGTGTAGGGTCTCCGGATGGAAAGAGGCCCTTAGGGACCGGCTGTAACAAGCTGTACCCAGTGCTGAGCTCTGGGCCAGGCACTCGTGTTTATGCTCTCCCTTGATGGGGAGCTCAGTGCCTCTCGGAGATGCTTTTGATTTGGGAGACTCTGACCATGAGAAAGTTCTTGTTTATGCTAAGCTGACATCTGCTTCCCAAAGCTGCGTCTGACAGGTGGTGCTCAAGGCCCACTTGGATCACACCTCCCTGTTCTCCCTACAGCCCTTCCGGGAGCTGAGTAAGCCATCCAGACCTTTCTGGTTTTCAGCCAAGATTCCTGCATCTCTCCTCTTTGCCCCAACCCTGACATTCAAGGCCTTCAGTCCCTGGGTCCATTCCCGTCGCCCCCCACCCCCGCCAGGCTCCTGGCCCACAGCCTCCCTCCCTGGGCCAAGGCCCCACCAGCCAGTTAGCTGGGTGCTGAGCACGCCAGATGGTCCTGCCTTGGACCCTCCCCTGTGACGTCCTCCCTTCTCTTCCCTGCAAGGTTCCAGGCCTGTGTCAAGTGACTCCCTGGGCCCTCTGCTCAGTGCTCTTCCTGGGGCCACTGTGACAAATGACCACAAGCTTGACTGCTTAAAACAACAGAAGTTTATTCTCCCACAGTTCTGGAGACCAGAAGTCTGAAATCAAGGTGTTGGCAGGGCTGGTTCCCTCTGGAAGCTTGAGGGAGACTCTCTCCCAAGCCTCCCTCCCAGCTGCTGGTGGCGACCAGCCACCCTCGTGGGCCTTGGCTTGGGCTTCTGGGTCCAGCCTCTGCACCGTCTTCACAGGGCCTTCTTCTCTCTGCGTCTATGCATCTGTGATCTTAGAAGGCCCCCAGCCATGGGATTTAGGGCTCACTCAATATCAAGGGGAGGTGATCTCCCCTTGAGATCCTTGATTACCTCAGCCAAGACCTGATTTCTAAATAAGGTTACATTCACAGGTACTGGGGGTTAGGACTCAGACCTATCTTTGGGGGGGGTACAATTCATCCAGCTACACCACCCCACCAGGCTAGGAGCATTTAGGGATCAGGGGGAGTGTCTCCTTCGCCTCTCCAACCCCATAGAAAATGCTTGTTGGGAGAACATTATTGACTGACTCAGTGAGTGGGAATCCAAACGGGGTGCCCAGAGCAGATGCCTGGGGGGGCTAAGGGGTGAGTGGATGGAATGGGGGGCTACAGATACCATAGGCTAGCCTCCCTGCCTCCCCAGCACCAGCTTCTCTGGAGAGGGCTGGAGAAGGGGCCCCTGCCAGCCTGCCCTCTGCCTGGGCACTGAGGCCGGGCTATGAGTGAGGCATGTCCCCAGAAACTGGGACCTGGTAGGAACCTGGGGCCTTGTGGGTGAAACCCAGGCTGGAGAATAAAAGCTGAGGGATTGCAGCAGAGGGAGGGGAGAGGTGGGTGCTGGGCTGGTCGAACAGCTGTTTTCACTTGAATAGAGGAAGCAACAAGGTTTGGCATGGGGGTCTGAGGACACAGATGGGCCGAGGTGTCCTGTCCTGCCCTCCACAGGCATCCGGGACCCTCGTGGCCTCCCACCTCCTACACCGGTGTTTCCTGGCAGCTGGGAATGCCAAAGACGGGGGCGGGGGTAATACAAGGACAATCCCAGCCTGTGCACGTGGGCCCTGGAGCTGATGGGCGTGGGAGGTGTGGAGGAGAGTCACAGCCAGCCTGGGCCTCTGAGCCACAGAGGCAGATGGACAGACAGACACGCATCAGGAGAGAAGCAGCTGGCACACAGGTCTCCCTGGGCACATCGTGGGTGGCAGGAAAGACCCCCCCCCCCACCTGGCCTTACACCCAGACCTGTAGCCTCCACTTGAATTCCCTCTGCCCTAATGCCAGTGGCAGCCCCCCCCAATGCCCAACCCAGGGGCTCTGAGCTACCCATGAATGAGGAAGGCTGGGTGTCTTGTGGGTGCAGAGACCGCGAGTCCCCAGCGTGGAGGGTTACAACAGGGAAGCTGGAAGAATGAGCTCCCTTCCCCACAAAAGGCACCTGCATCTCGAGGCCCTCCCCAGCCTGAGTCCCAGCCCCTTGGCGTCCTGCTCTCTGCATCCCAGCGGGCAACTCTCTTAAGGAGCTGAGCGCTGGAGACGGCTGCTGGGGGAGCCACTTCCTCAGCCTGGTGTGGAGGAGGGAGGCACCCTCGGGGAATGGTACGATGGCATCCCCAAGTGGGAGCAAAGGGCAGTTAAGGGGCTCCTTGGAGAGAGGGGGTTCAGGATTTGGGGCCTGGGCTCAGGGGCTGTACGTGGACGTGATTTCAGCTTTGCTGGACTTGGGTTCTCTGTCAGCGACAAGAGTTAATTACAGCATCAACCTGTTGGGATTAAACGAGATAATGAATATGAAGAGGGTTTGGAACATGGCTGACAGATCCCAGCTGTTGTGGCTTTCACTACCGGAATCCCTTCGTGTTTGGAGCTTTAGAAAGTTCCTCCCTGGGGCGCCTGGGTAGCGCAGTGGTTAAGCATCTGCCTTCGGCTCAGGGCGTGATCCCAGCGTTCTGGGTTCGAGCCCCACATCAGGCTCCTCCGCTAGGAGCCTGCTTCTTCCTCTCCCACTCCTCCTGCTGTGTTCCCTCTCTCGCTGGCTGTCTCTCTCTGTCAAATAAATAAATAAATTCTTTAAAAAAAAAAAAAAGAAAAAAAAAAAAAGAAAGTTCCTCCCTGTATGTGACCAGAAAAACTATGAACACAGAAGGGTCCAGTTGCTCCTTCCTCCCTTGCTGGTGAGGAAGGCTCTGGATCTCAAGGGGTGGGAGTGGGAGGAGGGGGATTGGAGAAGCCAGAGGAGGCCAGGCTGGATTTCACTGGGAAGCTGGAGAGCTCATGGCTAGAGAGAAATATCACCTGCACAAAGAGGGACCACGAGGGCGGGCTGTGGGAAAGCCCCACAGAATGTTCAGGAGTCTGGAGCCAGGTAGAGAGAAATCTGGGGAGCAGCAGGCATGGATGGGTAAGAGAAGATAAGAGGAAAGGGGTTTTGCTGAGCATTATGAATGCGCCTCTTTGGCGTTTTCTAGAGAGGCTTCTGGAAAAATGTAAATAACTTTTCAGCCATTTCAGATGCCAGACTTGTGTTTCTTTAAATGTGTAAGACAGACTCTCCGAGTAGCATATATTATCAAAAAAGAGCATCACAAAATCTCCCCAAGGCAAGCTTGTTCTGGAACTACTCTCTATTTTATGATTCTCATGGATGGCATAGCAGGAATGATAGCATCTTCTCTTCCTAACTGGTTGTTGTGCCCCCAAGATAGACCCTAAATCTGTCTATTCCTCTTCCTGATAAAACTCTGTTTCAGTTGGGGCTCCTGGGTGGCTCAGTCGGTTAAGCATCTGCCTTCGGCGCAGGTTGTGATCCCGGGGTCCTGGGATCGGGTCCCACATCAGGCTGCCTGCTTGGCGGGGAGCCTGCTTCTCCCTCTGCCTGCTGCTTGTGCTCTGTCCCTCTCCCTGACAAATAAATAAATAAATCTTTAAAAAGAAAACAACAACTCTGCCAAGCTCTCACCTCCTCTGCTGGAATCCCATGAAACCCTCCAAACTCTTGCCCCTCCATCCCTGTTCCACAGAGTGGCCAGAAAAGGAGTCACGAAAACTGACATCAGATCGTGGTGGTCCCTGCCCCTATCACCCCAGATCTGCCACGGCCCATGGGGTGATTCATCTCTCCTCACCACCGCCTAAAGCCACCGGGTCCTCTGCCTGCACAACTCAGCAGGCTCGCTGCTGCCTCAGGGCCTTGACACTGGCTGTTTCCTCTGCCTGGACTGCCCCAGAGTCCTAGCATGGTAGGTCCAGCTCAAATGTCACCTCCTCAGAAGCCTTCCTTGCTCACCTAGCCCGTCTCTGTCATGTCACCCTGCTTTACTGTCATCGTTACAGTTACCAAGGTCTATAAGCATATCGTTTCCTTACTGGTTTGCTCGTTTACCTCGTGTCTTCCCCACCAGAGCCTAAGCCCCAGGGGGCAGGGCCCTGTCTGCCTCCTTCGAGGTTACGTCTGCCTCGCAGAACGGGAAGACCCTTGGCTGGCTCTGCCTTTCCTGGGTGCAGGAAGGCGGCAAGTATGAGAATGCAGGGAGACCCTGGCCAGGGCACAGGCCACACTCATCGCTTGCTCTGCTGAGCGACATGACCCCAGGATGGCAGAGTACCGGAGCCGCCAGAAAGCGAGGTTTCCGTCTTCCTGCTCCAAGATCTCCAGGAGCTGCAGGCTGATAAGGAGGTAGACAAGGAAAAGGTCAGGCCTGGAGTCCCGGCGCCCCAGAAAAGTATGTGTTTGGGAGGCAGCCAGCAGAATCTTGGGGACTGATTCACACCCAAGCCAGCCCTCCTCCCAGAACCCCTCCCCAGAGGGCATTGCTCCCCCGTTCCCCACCCATGCTTCTGGCCTTCCCGAAGCTGGTTACTCAAGACACATCTGGGTGCCCTCGCTTCCTATTGCTGCTGTGACAAATTACCATGGAATCGTGGCTGAAATGTATTCTCTCCAGTTGTCGAGGTCAGGAATCTGAAATGGGTCTTACAGGGCTAGAATCAAAATCTCAGCACGGTTAGTTCCTTCTGGAAGCTTGAGGGGAGAATCCATTTCCTTGCTTTTCTCCTGTTTCTAGAGGCTGTCCTCATTCCTTGGCTCATGGCCCCACATCACGTGGCCTTTTGTCCCTTACCTAGTCTCTGACTCTGGCCGCCCTGTCGCCCCCACCTCCCCCCCTCACCCTTGGAGACACTTGTGATTGCCCTGGGCTCACAGTGGTAAACCGAGGACACTCTCATTGCAAGACCCTTAACTTAATCACACATGCAACATGTGATTCCCTTTTACAATGTGAGGTAACATTCACGGTTTGGGGGATGAGGATGTGGACATCTTTCGAGGGCCATTATTCAGCTACAACCTGGGCACCCCAAAAACAGACCTCAATAGATGGAACCTTAAACTATGGTTCCCAGAGCCCCGGGACTGGGGGGAGCTCTGGCTTCAACGGGGACAGATGCCTTTGATTTGTTTCATAGAATAAAGAAAGACAGGATTTGGGGCATAAAGTTTGAAAATCACTAAAATGGCTGTGAGAGCCTTGAGAGTAACCCTCCTACTTCAGTGGCCTGGTCTCCCCCTTCTGCCTCGTCCTCAGTTGCTTACTCCGCACAGCTCCCATCCCCCAACACCCTGGCTACTGTCTGTGATGGCACCCCCCACCGACCCGGGGCCACTGGCGCTGAAAGGTTAAGGGGTCCTGGTCCAAGCACAGTGCTGACCAGGACCTCACGCAGCTCCAAGTGCTTGGGGTCCCTGATGGTCTCCCCAGGTTGCCTTCACACCTCAGACCAGCACCGCTGTTCGTCACGGCAAAGGTGAGGTTGAGGTTGGAGAGGCCAGAGAAGGAGCAGAGTGTGGCCAAGAGGGCACCAGGGGTGGGTAGCCTGGGAAAGGGGTGGGGGAGGTTCCAGGCACCCTAAAAGGCCTGGGCTTGGGGAGTGGGGTTGGGACAGAGTGTGCCACACACCCCACTGTTAACTCATGGCATGATTCCTCTCCTGCCTCAGTTTCCCCATCTGCCTGGAGTATGACAGAGTGAATAATAGGAAGCATGAATCCAGCCAGCCGGTTTGGGGGCTCTGCGAGGGAACCCAGCACCTCTCTCCCAGGCCCTGGCTGGCTGCTCTGTACCCTTCATCTTGAGACCTGTTACCTCTGAAGGCCCGAATCCTTCATTTGTGGAGAGGTTCAGCCCAATGCCCCTGGGCATGAGCTCGGAGGTCGCATCGGCAGATGTGAACTTAAATTCCCATGTAAGCAGCTTCCCTTCTCTGAGCTAACGCCGTCATCTATGAAATGGGGACGACCCTCACAAGGCTGCAGGGGCGTTAAAGGAGCGCACACGTGGCATAGAGCAAGCCCTCAGCAAAAGGGAGCTGCTGCTACTACCTGCCCCCACATTTTCTTTGAAGTAATAACACAGAATTGGAATTCGTATAATGCTTGACATGGTGCAAAGTGTTTTCTTGGCTGTTATACCATGAAATCCTCATGACAGGTGGTGATATCGGGACAGATGATCCCAGTTTATGGAAGGGAGTGGGATAACTGAGACCGAGCACAGAGAACTCTCCAGAACTCACAGGTAGAACTGGAAGGTTCTTCCGGGGTGGTCTTGGCTTCTGGGGTGGGGTGAGGGAGTCTGAAGAGCTGTAATTTATTCATATAACAAACACTTATTGAGTACCTACTGTGTGCCAGGCACTGTTCCCGAGAGGCTACAAGGAAGAAGAGAGGCAAGACTGTCAAAGTGGAGAATTAAAGCAGAGACTCTGGAGCCAGCCTGCCTGGGTTCAAACCCCGGCTTTGTTGCTTTCCAGCTGTGTAACCATGAGCAAGTTACATAACCTCTCTGAGTCCCAATTGCCTCAACTGTAAAATCGGCCTAAGAATAGTATCTCCCCATGGGGGTGGGGTGGGGACTCAATGCCTTAATATAATGTTAGGAGAGCGCTTGGCAAATAGTAAGTGTGCCGTGTGTTTGCAACGATTAGTCTAGTGGGGGATGCAGAAAATTAACTGTAAACAAATAAATAAAATAATTGCAGATTGTGGCTGGTGTTTTCAAGGAAATAAACAACCTGCTGTGGGGGGAGGACTGTCTGTGGGGTAGTCGGGAGAGCCTCTCTGTGACTGCTTTAGGGCGATGTTTAGGGGATAGAGGAAGCAGCCTTGGCAAGAGCAGGAAAAGTGCTTTCCAGGCAGAGGGACCAGCAAGCGAGACTCCCTGAGGTGGAAAATGGCTTGGCAGGTGTCAGGAACACCAGAAGGCCTGAGAGGCAGGAGATCGGTGGGTGAGGAGGAGGACAGCACGACAGGTCAGAGAGGCCAGCAAGGCCGTATGGACCACAAAAAGGAGTTTGGCTTTTATTCCAGTATGGCGGGCAGCCACACGAGATGCTTCTGTGCTTATATACAGAAGCGGACCGTGCATGCAGAAACCCATACAAATTGTAAGTATCCAATGCTAGGAATTTTCACAAAGTGAACACACCCAGGAGCCACCACTGAGATCAGAACCAGGACACGAGCGGCACCCCAGACTCCCCCTTAGGCCCTTCCAGCCACCACTCCCATGGAAACAGCCATCCTGACTGCGAACAACAGAGAGTAGTTTTGCCGGATTTTTTGAACATTCTATAAATGGAATCATACAGCTGTGTTCTTCTGTGTCTGGCTTCTTTCACTCAACATTATACGCACCATTCCCCATCACCTGCCGGTGAAATTCATCCACCTTGTTGCAGGTGGCAGTAGTTTTTCTCTCCCTTCGCTGCGCCTCGGCCACGTGACTGTGCCCCGATGCATTTGCAGACCTGACCGTTGACGGGCGCTTGCAGCCCCTGACGTTGGTGCACAGTGCCCCTGCTCTTCTGCTCACCAGGGGGTGTTAACATGAAATCTGCAAGAGCTCCTTCCAAGCTCACTCCAGTTCCTGCATCAGCCTGGGGGGCTGCAGCCAGAACCCCACGAGCCTCAACTTCAGCTTTTTGCTGCCCCCACAGACGCCCACATCAAAGTTGCCCTTTAATGCGCTGATGGTGTGTCGAACTCATCACTCCCTCCAAAACCAGAAACCCTGTCATTCCCTCAGGCTTTGGTATCCTCCCATGGAAAACGGGCTCAATCATTCCAAAGCTGCAGGTGGCTGTGAAGATTCAATTAAATGAGAAATGGCAGTGAAAGCCCACAGCCCGGTGCCCAGGCCCTAAGGCCTCCAAGGGTCACACTGAATGCCCGTCCTCCGTTTTCTTCCAGACCCAGAAAATAAGTGGAGAACGGGGGTGCCCCCTGTGGGTGCGGGTGAAACTGCATCCCTGGCTCCTCAGGGTCAAGCCTTCTAGGCTAAGGAAGTCCCCTCCCTGCAAGGCCAGCGCAGACCCAGCTTCTACTGAGAGGTCAGCGCCCACAGGTTGCTCTCAGCCGCAAAGGCCCAGAGCGTAGACGATCCAGGAACCACTGCAGCCTTTACACACTTGCTCCCCACTGAGATCCTCTCCCCTCTTCTCCACCTCATCCCAGATCCTCCAGGTCCTCCTGGAGGATTTCCCGGGTGCCCACAAGCCTGCTCTCTTGATCACTGTGCCCACGGCAGGTGGCATCTTCCCCCACACACCCTGGCCCCTCCTGATGCGTGTGTGCCTCCCTGCCAGACTGCGAGAGTAGGGGGGGACCTGTCCCCCTGTTCCGGGAACATGGAAGATCGCCCACACCTGGCACTCTGCCTAGAGTCCAGCGGGGGCGTCATAAATAGCTCCTGAATGATTCATTCATCCTTTTGGGAGAGAAAGCATGACCTCTAAGAGGTTAAGAGCATGGGCTTTGAAGACACACAGATGTAGGTTCAAGTCTGCCTCTGACCTTTGGCTCTGTGACCTTGGAAAGGTCATTGCACCTCTTTGAGGTGCGCTTCCTCATTAAAAACTGGTGTGACCACGACCCCATTAGGTCATCGTGAGCATTAAGTGAGATGATGTCGTTCTGCCCAATTACGGTGGGAGGGATAATTATCCATTCAGAGAAAGGGAAATCTCCCGCTCTTCCACCTTTTTTTCTCACCGGTTTCTGGGAGGCGCGCAGTTAGCAGGCAGGTTTTAGGGGAAAAGAAACTGAGGCCCAGAAAGGGAACAGGGTAACCCGGGGCTAGAATCCCGGGCCTGCAGACTCTGCATCCAGTACTCTTCCTGCCTCTCAGAGCCCCCGAGAGCACACTCCCCACCCCACCCACCCTTATCCACCGTCCTGGGAGTGAGGGGCTGGGCTCGGCCTTGAGCGACCCCCCAGGACTGCGGGGTGCGCTTGGGGATCTTGGGCTCAGACCCCGGAAGCGGCGCGCGGCTCCCGGGAGCGGAGAGAGCGCTCGGGGTTGTCACTTTAAATTAAAGAGGGAGCGGGAGGGGGGCGGGCAAGCGCGAGGGAGCGCGCGGCGGGCTCCTGGGAGCGTGCCCGGACTGCGGCGCAGCTCCCGTCTGCCGCCCCGGCCCGGCCGAGCCCCCGGCCCGCGCCGCGCTCCTCCGAGGCGGCCGCCGGGCGACAACTGCAGGGGTGGCGTTGCCGGCGACGTCCGGGCTTGGCGCCGGTGCGTGCGCGCTGCAGGAGGCCGGCCGGGAGCTGGGAACCGGGAGCCGAGAGTCAGGAGCCGGGAACCAGGAGCCCGAGCGGGAGCTGAGAGGCGGCCCCTCCGCGGAGCCGGGGTGAGTAGCACCCGACCGCCCCCGCGCACCACCGGGAACCGGTCGGGCGCGGGGACGCACGTAGCGCCCCTTCCCAGGGCCGCGGACCCCGGCCTCCGCGCACTCTGCACACCCACCCTCATCGCGCTTGCACACGTACGCCGGGCACAGAGCACGCCAGGCGCCCTTCCCGGCCCGGCCACTCCGCGCACTGCGCATCACATCGCGCCCCGCACGCCCGTCCCGCGTGTGCACACACGCGACTCACCCGGCCATTTACACGCCTCCCCGGCGCCCGTGCTACCCGAGCGCCCCTCACTTTTACGCTCAGCATCCTGACTGTCCCCACTGCCCCTGCCCCACCTCACACCCTCTCCCGACTCTTCCGGGTCAGTCCCCCGCACTCGGGTCCCCATATACCCTGGGGGTTCCGTGGCAGGGGTGCTGGGTCTTCAGGAAATGCTCCGGAGAGGCATGTCGCACCCCATCGCCAGGAGGCCCCGAGAGCTCGGGAGAGGATCGTCAGCCCCGTCCAGTGTCTCTGGCCTGGGTGTGGGGCTTTCCGGGGGCTCCTGGGAACCTTTGATACTGCTACTCTTTGGAAGAGGAAGCTTGCCGCGTCTCAGGGCCTGGGACTGCAGATTTGGGCTGATGAAGGGGTGGGAGTGGGGCCCAACATGGGGACCTGGAGCCAGGCCTGTGGATGGAGGAGACCTGAGCCAGCCATCTGGTGACCCCTCTTCCAGGGCTGCAGAAGAACTCTGTGCCCCCCTCCTCCATCAGTGAGGCCATCCTAGAGTGACTGGGAAACCTTCACCAAGGAATATCAGCCCCTTCTCCAAGCTAGGGAAGGGGACAGGTTTGAAGAGCAGTAGCAGTTGTGCTTCTTACTAGAAATGGGGAAACTGAGGCTCAGAGCAGACAGGAGTTCCAGCCAAGTTAACTCAGCCAGTCTGGAGAAGGGTCAAGACAAGTACCCAAGCCCCCTGCCTCCCCACTCTGAAATCCAAAACCTTCCCCTAGCTTGGGAGAGTGGAGGTTCCCAGTCTAGGGTTCAAGCTTGGATTCCGCCTCTTGGCTCTGGTGATGCTGGGCGAGTCATTTCCGGCACCTCAGTTTTCTTACCAGTACAATGGGCAGAGTACCAGCCTCCTCTGAGGGCGGCAGGGAGGACTTGAAATAAACATGGCGAGTCCTTGCTACAGTGCCTGGCACATGCCCAATAAATGCCAACCACCACCAGCCTAGCCAGTCTGTCCTGCGGTTTCTGTGGGCTCTAGGGGGATGGTAGCAGGAGGTGGTTATTTCAGGGGTGGGGGAGCACTTGAAAAAGATTTCAAACCTGAAGATCCTAAAGAGGTTCACAGCCCGGGAGGTCAAGGGTTGCCCTGTGCCCACGTCCTAATCCTTCCTATTATCTGCTGACCACAGGGGTGACGGGGGCAGTCAACACTTTGCTAGCCATAGATGTGATGTGGGGACACAGTGAGCGAGGAAATGGGGTGGGGGGAGCAGAGACATGGGACCCCTTTCCCCTGAGGAAGCACAAAATTCCTGGAAAGCCATTCCTCTGACAAGCCCAGAAGGGGCCTCGCCTGTGGTCAGATTCCAGTAAGACCAGTGACAGTTCTTCCCACCCACCTCCACCCCAAAAGGCCTGGTCAGGAGGTGGCATCGCGGCCAAGAGCCCAGGCCCAGATCCATCACACCTTGGCGCCAATCCCAGTGTTGCTACTCAGATGCCGAGTGACCTGGGGCCCCCGCTTCCTCATCTTTTAAAACGGGGACCCGTTTATCCAGTCAAGCGTCATGTCTGTATCGTGTGCCTGGTCCAGGCTAGGCTCCGAGCTGCGCGTTTAGCATGTGTTATGTTTGAGGCTTACAGCAGTCGGTAGCTATTGCCAGGTAGGTGTGATTAAGCCTGGATTCGAACCTAGAGCTGTTTCCAGTGAGCAAGCCCCATGCAGTTCCGGCTTCGGGGGGTTGGGGCCAGAATGAATAGACTGGATGGAAAGGGTGCCAGAGAAGGGGGCATGGACTGAGGAACTCAGGTGTGAGTTTGGGGCAGCTACGCCTCGTCCCTGTTGTGCCCCATTTCCTGTGCATCGGAAGCTCGGGGGAACTCTATCACAGGCTGCCCTGGCTCCCCGATGTGCCTTCTCCGCATCGTGTCGCGAGCTGAAGCCACAGCCCCTCTGTCTGGTGGACCTCCGGGCTGACAGCGGGGGCCTGCCGGGGTTGTGGTCAGTGAGATGGGGCCAGGGGGTCTCCGGGCCGGTGAGGAGAGCCGTGAAGAAGGGCATTGGCCGCAGAGTGAGCTCTAGCTCAGTGTCTGCTCCCTGCTCACTGGTTGGGTGACCTTGGGCAAATTCACTGCCCTTCTCTGAGCCTCATCTTCCTCCTCTGTGGAACGAGGTTAATAACAGGATGTGGCCCATAGGGCTCTTGGGGGAGGTGATGTGGAAGACACAGGTGAAATCCTTGGGGGCTGTGGCTACGAATGCAAGAGGCACTGGACCGGGCAGGAGGCATGGCTGCCAGGACCAGCTCTACCACGGCTGGCTGTGTGGCTGTGGGCAAATCGCTGAGCCTTTCTGAACCTCTCATAGCTCATCCGAAAGCCTGCTTAACAGGCTCGTGAATGGAGGTGCTCCGGGGGCCAGCAGGTTCTGGAAATGAATGGAGGGATGGAAGGTGCCAGGCCTGAAGAACAGATGCCCTGTCCGAAGGGGCAGAGCCTACTCAGTTCCAGCTTTGGCAGTTTTGCAAGGCTGGGGGGAGACTGACCCACTGGCCCCCAGATCTTCTAACTTTTAAAGGGAAGCTGTAAATCCGGCTTCTTTTTTTTTTTAGAAATCTATTTTTAATGGGAAATTTCCCAGTTTTTAAATGTTGTCAACTCTCTTTAATTTAAGACAAATAAAACATATCTGCATGCTGGCAGTGCTGCCCACACGATTCTACTGCTCAGACTAGGGGTTAGTTAGGGGGCCTTCGGGGTGATTGTCAGGCCAGTAACCGCTGCAGCTAGTATTTACCAAGCCAGACTACACTTCTCATTCTACCCTCCTGGCACCCTGATAAGGTAGTCATGAGCCCCATTTTACAGTTGGGATGACTGAGGCTCAGAGCTAGTGAGGGGGCAGATCTGGGATTCAGAGCCGTGTGCAGGCTGCCCGCCCCCTCCCCCACCCCAGTTTTCTCCTCCCTCCCTCCAAGCAGATGTGCTCTGACTTCTGCCACTCTCTCGGGACCACTGCAGAAACTTGGGGCCTGGGTGTGCCTAGAATCATTCACACTTTCACTGAAATTACAGCTCCCAGGCCAGGGGTGTTAGAATGAGGGGTGTGGGGAAAGTGGGCAGTATGATAGTCTGGGGTCGGAGCTGGACCAGCCTCGGAGGGCTGGGGGCCCCTCCATGGCTCTAGGTCTGATATAGCGGATACGGGGTTCTGGCCCTTACCGGGTGGTACTTGCTACAGGGGTGTACCTGGCCCACGCTAGCCTGCCGCTGGCGTTGGCTGGCCCAGTGCGGCCTCACTCTGGAGGTCGGCTTGTGCCAAGTGAGCAGGAAAGAAAGCTGATGGCATTATGGGATTCCCAGCAAGGCAGAGGTGGGGTGGGACGTGTGTGTTCACCTTAATGGATATGTGTTGGTGTGTCCAGACCCTGTTCTCCCGGGAACTAGGGCCACCTTGGACTTGTCCGCAGTGACCAATTTGGCCTGCACGTTCTTAGGAAAACTTTGAAACCATATGCCCGTCTGCAGTGAGGCACGGAAGTTAGGAGTGTGGAGCCAGATGGCCTGGGTTGGTTTCTTAGCTGTGTGGTTTGGGGCAAATGATTTTACCTTCAGGCCTCAGGACTCTCGCCTGCAAACCAGAGACGATAATATTATCTACCTCCTGGGATGGTTGGAGGATTAAATGAGGTAATACATATGCCAAATGCGTGGAACGGTGCTCTCGGGCGGAAGGAGTGCTCAGCAAGGTTAACTGTCATCTACAGCCCAGGGTCCCAGGAATGAGCTCTCCATTCGAGTGAGCACAGGTGAAGCCTCCCTGGTTAGCACCTCCCTTCTATCACCATGACAGACCCACATCTCACTGGCTCATCATCAGGGTAGCTGGGAGCAAGGAGCTGTCTGGGCACCTGACAGAGCTTTGCCCCAGGCCTCTGTCCTGCCTCATTTTTCAAGGCCTCCTGCCCTAGGACTTCTGGCACTCCCATATGTGCTGAATAACCCTCTCTGAACCAAACTTCTCGGCTCTAGAGTCACAGATTAGGGAAAATCCCAGGATTCAGGAAAATGCTTACCCTCTGATTTGACCTCAATCCCCAAGGGAACCCACAAAATCCTTCCAGGGGTTGCAGACAGGCCAGCCAAGCCACAGCCCAGGAGCCTTTTGCCCTGTGGCTGAACAGTGTTCATATTTTTTGTGAATTGGTTACAACATTTAAAAATCAAGAAACTGCACATTAAAAAATCCAGGTATCTGGCTTTTCTTTAAAAAGCCAGAAGCTAGATGATAGATAGATAGATAGATAGATAGATAGATAGAAAGAATAAAATGCCAGGAGATTGGGGCTCCTGGCTGGCTCAGTCAGTAGAACATGAAACTCTTGATCTCGGGGTTGTAAATTTGAGCCCCACACTGGGCATAGAGATTGCTTAAAAATAAAATATTTAAAAAAATAAAATCATATAAAGCCAGAAGATCCAGCAATGCTGGGTTGTCATTCCTGCAGAAACACAAAAACAGTGGCCCTTGGGCTGGCAAGCAACACCTGACCTGTTTGCAGCCCCCTCTGTGGGGGCGGGGCTGTCCTGTCCTCCGGTGCCCCTGGAGCTGAGGGGGACATGGTTATCCCAGCCTCCCTTATCCATTCCCTTAGCTCATGTCTGTGAGACAAGGTTACTTCTCAGCAGCAACAGTAATAAAACTATGAGCTGTCACCCTGGTTCAGGTAATGGCCTGTATGACTCCCGGACCTAGAACAACTGAGTCAGACCTTCGGCATTCTTAAGACTTGGAGTTGGAGGGTGGGGTGGGGAGGAAACCATCCCGAGCAGTGAAAGGACCGATAATAGAATATGGCAGAAGTGCAGCCTTTCCTTTCCAATTGAAACAAAGCTTTTGAAGTCAGGCTTCGCGAACACGCCAAGGGCCCACGTTAATGAGTAGCAAAGAATCAAAGGATCGTTGCTGGTCGGATGTTGGTTGGATGGAAGTTGGTGGGATGGAAATGAGGTAGGGGTGCCAGATTTAGCAAATAGAAATGCAGGATTCCCAGGAACTTCTGAGTTTCAGATAAACAATGAATACTCATTTTTTTTTAGCGTAAGTATGTCCCAGATGATATTTGGGACATATTTACGCTAAAAATAAATCAAATTCAATTGTCACCGGGCATCTTGCGTTTTATCTGGCAACCCGGAAATTAAGGTGGTCTTAGATAGTGGTTGAAAAGAGCTTTTTTTTTTTTTTAAAGATTTTATTTATTTGACAGAGAGAGAGACAGCCAGCGAGAGAGGGAACACAGGCAGGGGGAGTGGGAGAGGAAGAAGCAGGCTCCCAGCAGAGGAGCCTGATGTGGGGCTCGATCCCAGAACGCCAGGATCACGCCCTGAGCCGAAGGCAGACGCTTAATGACTGAGCCACCCAGGCGCCCCTGAAAAGAGCTTTAAACACCAGTTTTTTTAATGCCATTTAATGGGCGCCTGGGTGGCTCAGTCGGTTAAGTGTTTGCCTTTAGCTCAGGTCATGATCCCAGGCTCCCAGGACTGAGCAGGGAGCCTGCTTCTCCCTCTGCCCCTCCCCCCATAAACAAACAAACAAACAAACAAATAAAATCTTTTTTAAAAAGCAGAATTTAAAAAAATAAAAATGCCATTTAAAAACCACCTCTCTTTGGCTGAGCTCTCCTCACAGGTGAATGTGAGCTCTGGACAGGCCCATGGGCATCGGGACGGTCAAAGCATAGCGTTGGGGTTGGTGGCCCCCTCTGCTGACTCTCTTTCCCCTTCCAGGCCCAGCTGCTGCAGCGGGCATCATGGCCATGGACGTGGCTGAATACCACCTGAGTGGTGAGTTCCAGCAGAAGCATGTCATCTCGCAGGGCCCTCCCACCAGGCCTGGGGTGAGGGGTGTTGGTGGGATGCCAGTAATGGCCCTATTTTACCGGTAAGGAGAGGGACTCGCCCAAGGTCCCACAGCCCTGGGGACACCGGTCTAGGTCCTGGCATGGCCTTGGACGCATGATGAAACCTCTCTGAGCCTCCACTTACTCATCTGCAAAATGGGGGCAGTGAGGCCTCCCTCAAGGACTGCTGGGAAGATTCAGTGACCAAGCTTACTTAAAGTGCCAACTCAGGCCGTTGCACGTGCCCTTCCCTTTGCCCAGAGCCCTTCCCCGCGTCTGCCTGGCTAAGCCCTTGAGACTGGCGTGGGGGGTCCAGGGGCAGATCTAGAGCCGGACTGGCAGTCAGCGAGTATCCTCTACCCCTCAGCTTCTGGGGTCTCAGCGGCTAATAGACAGTGAACTGCTGGACTGGGGCCTGGCCAGTGGCAGACAGTAAAGGAAGCTTTTGTGACCTGCCACCCAACCGCCTCCTCCACCTCCTCCTCGTTTCTGGTCCCAGCGGAGACCTCACTTCCCTTGGGAATCCTTCCCATCCCACCCGGGGCTGGCAGTCAATGAGATGAATAAATAAATTTGCATTAATAAGCATCATTTCGCGTCTCCTTCCTGGGGCTTTTCTTCTCCTGCCCCCTCTTCTGCCAACCAGGACGCTGGCTTCAGTCCCTCACCCCCCTGGGATCCTCACTCTCAGGGGAGCCTGGCTCTGCTGTGCTACGTCGCCTTGCCCATCGTCCGCTGGGACCTCAGAGCCCACCTGCTCGCCCACCCCCGCGACCACCCAGGCCCTGCTGGGAGCCTGGCGCAGCCCGGCTGGAGCCCCTCACATGTGCACCTCGCTGTCCAGTTTACCAGGCCCGTTCCCAGGCCACCCCTCTTCCAACAGACTCCCGGAACTTTCCTGGCTCGGCGGAGCTTGCCTGGGGCCCCGTAGATCTCTGCTGGGGTTTTGGTTAGCCCACAAATTACATTCCGTCAACGGAGGTCAGGAGAACACAGGGTTTGCTCACAGCCTCTCCATCCAGATTTCTTGCTCCTCTCAACTGTCCCTGGTCCCACCCAGCCCTTGTCCATAAGCTGTGTGATTTTTACATCCAAACTGTGTGGTTGAACCATGTCATGGATTCATTTTTTTTTCTTTCAACAATGCCCGAAACGTCTTTCTGCTTTGCCACAGTGACATCCTAATGACCTCAATTCTCAAAGGCCAGTGATATTTCCCTCCCAAGTCAGTACCACCTGGCCCCAGTGACCCCGTCAGGCTGTTTCCAGATTTCTCTTGTTATAAATACAGCCTCGATGACTCACACCAGATATAAAACTTCCTCGGATTTTTTCCGCAAGATAAATTCCCCAGGGTGGGACTGTCCGCTTAGGGGGTGCGGTCATCTCCGCTCTCCAGAAGGGGAGGCTCAAGCTCAGACTGGCTAGGTGGCGGCCAGGCTCTGCATTTCTTACCCCTGGCCTTGGGCGGAGGGCTAGGCATGCTCTCTCGCCTCTCTGAGTCTCAGCTTTCCTCTGGCAGGTCGTGTAGGGAGCTCATAGGATGCTGAGTGCTGGATAAATGCCGGGGTTACAGGCCTGCTCTGGGGTGAGATAGTGTTGTGGATTCTGGCTAGAGCTGGTTAGCTGGGCTCAAGAGAGCAGGGCCAGGCTGAGTCTCCCACTGCCAGAGGGGCTGCCACTGCTGCGGGATCCCTTTGCAGCCTGGCTTCAGGGAAGGGGAAGCAAGGAGCTCCCCAGCCCCAAATGCCCCACTCCCTCTCTCTCCCACTGGACACTCTGAACACTCCGGGATTTGTACACCCCCTCCTCTTCTTGCCCTAAACTCCCAGTCTCTGGTGCCTTGGCCCGGCTCATTTCTTGCTCCTTCTTCATATCTCCGCTCAGATGTCTCTCCTCCAGGAAGCCCTCCAGGACTCTTCTCATCACTCTGTTTTGTCTATTTATTTGCCTACTTACCTCATCCCTAGACTGTGAACTACTGAAGGACAGGGACTGGGCCTGAGGCTGACTCCCTCACTGCAGGTGTTCAACAGATGTTGCCGTGATACATCTCCACCCCTGAAATGCCCTCCCCACCTCTTCCCACCCTGCTACCTCAGAACTGTGAGGGGTTGGGGCTGGGTGGGGCAGTGGTGACTCCTGCTTGCTCCGAAGTCTGACTGTCAGAGTTGGAATGCCAGGACTGCCCCTTCCTGGCTCTGTGCCCTTGGGCAAGGTCTTTATCCTTTGTGCATCTCAGTTTCCCCATTTGAACTGAGTATAGAGGCAGCACTGAGAATGTGCTAGAGAATCATGTTTGCCAACAGAAGGTCACTCCTGCTAGGTGAGAGCTCACCCAACGCAGTTGAGGGGGCAGTTAATTACTGTGTCTGGGGACAGTGAGGCTCACTGTCCTTTACTTCTCAGTGGAGAGAGAGCATTTGAGCATCTGGATTTGTCCCCAAGCCCTGCACAGCCAAAAAGCTACCTCTCACTTCTGGCTGAGACTTCTTTTTTTTTTTTTTTTTTTTTTGGTAGCAGCTTTATTGAGATAAAATTCACATACCGTACAATTTACCCACCTCGGGCGTACAATTCAGTGGATTTAACCTATTTTGCACCCATCAACACTTGTACCTGTAAGAATATATTCATCATCCTCCAAAGCAGCCCTGTATTCTGCATTGCCCCCCAACCCCCCAGCCCCAATCGCTCATCAGCTTTCCATCTGTATGGATTTGCCCATTCTAGACATTTCATATAAATAGAATCACACGACATGTGGTTTTTTGTGACGGGCGTCTTTCACTTAGCCTGATGTTTCCAAGCTTCATCTGTGTTGCGACATGTACCAGTACCTTTATGCCACCAAATTATATTCCGTTGTATGGATGGACTCCATTTGATTTATCCATCCATCAGTTGATGGACATTGGGTTGTTCTAGATAAGGTTGAGGCAAAAACAGGGTCGTTTCTCCCCCCCCCCAACCCCCTCCCTCTTCCCCCAGACCTCAACGGGCTGCTTTGATTATCTGGAAGCAAGAGGTCTTTTGAAGGCTATAAGATCACTGAACTCAAAAGAGGGAAGAATAACCCTATTTGTTTAAAGCCTAGGCAAAGTTTAACCATTGTTCGCAGCTCTTCCTCTGATCTAGCCAAGCGTCCCCACTGCCATCCTATTCTGGTAGAAATGTATGCTTTTGTAGAAGAGGGGATAGAAGAAATCACAGAGTACGTATGTCTTATTCAACCCTGGATGCCCTAGCAGCTGGCACTGAGCCTGGTGCGTAGTAGTCACTCAGTAAATATTTGTTCCATGAATAAAGAAGTCAGTGCTGAACTACCTGCTCCTTGGGTGGGAGTCTGTAACCAGTGGGGGACCCCAGAGCCTACTAATGAGAGGCTGCCCTTGCCTTGCAGTCATCAAGAGCCCCCCTGGCTGGGAGGTGGGTGTCTACACTGCTGGGGCCCTGGCACTGCTGGGAATTGCAGCTGTGAGTCTGTGGAAGCTCTGGACATCGGGGAGCTTCCCCAGCCCCTCCCCGTTCCCAAACTACGACTACAGGTACCTTCAGCAGAAGTACGGGGAGACCTACGCAGAGGCCAAGCAGAAGGTGAGGTTTCTGCTCTCTCCAGACGGCCTCTCCTCCCTCCCCACTCCCTTGTTCTCTCCCGGTTAATCTCCTCCTGTGAACAGGGACCCTTGCCCCCTTCCATGTCTCCACCATAACCCAGTGCTGCAAAATCCGTGGCCACTTGGTGAGGGAATGACTGTTTTCCATTTTAAAAACCATCCAGTGAAAACTATAGGAAAATGCAAATAAGAAAAACCTCTCCCCGAATGCTACCACCCAGAGGCGAATAACTGTGAACTGTATTTTAACTACTAACATTTCGATTTATTTCTTTCCAGTACTTTTAATCTACCCTCCAGTCTTTTTTTCCATGCATAGTTTTTATACAATGGGTGTCATTTCTACATACACTTTTATACCCTGCTCTTTTTATCTCACGGCTGAAGCGTTTTCCCATATTGTTGAGCTGCCATCATAAAACATCTTTTTTTTTTTTTTTAAGATTTATTCACTTACTTTAGAGAGAGAGAGCAGGGGGCAGGGGCAGAGGGAGAGAGGTCTTAAGCAGACTCCACACAACCCTGAGATCATGACGCGAGCTGAAACCAAGAGTCGGATGCTTAACCAACTGAGCCACCCAGAGGCCTCATAAACATCGTTTCAACGGCTGTGTCAGATTCCTTTTGATGTGTGTGCCATGGTTTATTAAGTGCCATTATAAATAATGCAGTGAATGTTTTATATGTAAAACTTTGTCTTCATTTGGGATTATGTACTTTGAGTGGATGCCCAGATGTGGAAATATTGTGTCAGGGAGTACAAACATTTTTAGGGCTCTCAATATATGTTGCTGAATGTTTCATCATTAGACACTTGGCAGAGAATTTTTCTAACATCACGTAGAGTTCCAGAGAGCACAGCCAGGATCTGTTGTTACCGGTTCGGGGCCCCGCATGCTCATTCGTTTGGGGTGTGAGGGGCCTGTCTCCCTTTCTGTTGGCGGGGACTGTACATTGGCACAACTTTTCCAGAGAGCATTTTGGCAACATGCGTCAACAGCTTTCAAAAGGACCGTGTCCTCTGAGCTAGGATTTTAAGAAAGCTATTTGATGCTGCATTATTTATATTTGCAAAAAATAAGGAACAACATAAATGTCCAACAGTAGGGGGATAGTGAAGTACAGCTATCCACTCAATGACAGATTGGAGCCCATTAAAAATTATGGTAATGAAGATATGCAGCAACAGGGGAGATGCTTATGGTACAAAGGCTTTTGTGTTCTCAAATCCCAATTTATAGAAAAGAAAATTTTAAGCATTAGGGAGAGTGTTACCCAAAGTGGAAAACTTCTCCTTTCGTAAATGTTTTGGTCAACATCCTTTGAGGCTGCCCTATTGTCTGTTGAGTAGCTCTACTCTAAAATTCTTACCCATTCCCTTCTGCTGGAAACTTAGATTACTAACGACTTTCCCTTTTTATAAACATCACTGCAGTGAACATCTTTATGTATGGAACTCAGTCCTCATCACTAAACATTTTGAGAAAAAGCTTTCTTCCTTTGTGGTTAGGGAGAGAAAATTGAGTGACATAAAATAGCATTAGACAAGGGCCTTCCATGGGATGCCTGGGTGGCTCAGTCAGTTAAGCATCTGCCTTTGGCTTGGGTCATGGTCCCAGGGTCCTGGGATCGAGTCCTACATTGGGCTTCTTGCTCAGTGGGGAGCCTGCTTCGCCCTCTGCCCCTACCCCTGCTTGTGCTCTCTCTTTCTCTCTCTCTGACAAATGGATAACTAAAATCTTTAAAAAAAATTTTTTTAATTAAAAAAAATAAATAAGGACCTCCCTGGGGTGCCTGGGTGGCTCAGTTGAGCATCAGACTCTGGGTTTTGACCCAGGTCCTGATCCCATGGGTTGTGAGATCGAGCCCCACACTGGGCTCCACGCTCAGTGGGAGTCTGCTTGGACTTTCTCTCTGCTCTTCCCCGTGCTTGTGTTCTCTACTTCTCTCTCTCTCTGTGTCCCCATTCCTCTCTCAAATAAATAAATAAATCTTTAAGAACAAAAAACAAAAAAACCAAGGACCTTCCTAACTAAGACATGCATTGTTCTGCAAAAGGGGAACTAGAGGTGCCTCGAATGAACCCAGCTCACAAGACCATGCCTATTGCACTCGTGATGCTCCCGTGTCCCTTTTTCTCACCCCCAGAGAGTGCCTGCCTGGAATGCCCAGCGGGCCAGCACTCGGGGACCAGCCAGTCGCAAAGGCAGCCTCAGCATTGAGGATACCTTTGAGAGCATCAGCGAGCTGGGGCCCCTGGAGCTGATGGGCCGGGAGCTGGACGTGGCCCCCTACGGGACCCTCCGCAAGTCGCAGTCGGCTGACTCCCTGAACTCCATCTCCTCCGTGAGCAACACCTTCGGGCAGGACTTCACGCTGGGCCAGGTGGAGGTGAGCATGGACTACGATGCGGCCTCCCACACCCTCCACGTGGCCGTGCTGCAGGGCAAGGACCTCCTGGAGCGGGAAGAAGCTGGCTTCGAGTCCTGCTTCATGCGCGTCAGCCTGCTGCCCGATGAGCAGATCGTGGGCATCTCCCGGGTAAGTGGGGCCCGGGCAGGGGTGTGCTCTGGGCTCCCAGGGTCCTCCCCAGACAGGCGGGTCTGCAGGGCCAGGCCGGATGTGAGGAGGGGGCTACAGGCAGCTTTGCATGCTAATCCCAGAGCCGAAGGTGCCACTAACCCAAGCACTCACATGGGGCTCCGTGCTCAGCAACCCTACCACGTGAGCCCAGTGTGTGCTAATTGTCCTTTTCCACACCTGTCCCCTGGGTCAGCTGAGGGTCCTGGCAGGAAAGGAGTGACGTGTTCAAGTTGGCTAATTTGGGGAGAGCTTAATAACAGGACTGTGAACGATGGTATGGGTGAGGGGCGCCTGGGTGGCTGAGTCGGTTAAGCATCCAACTTTTGATTTCGGCTCAGGTCATGATCTCAGGGTCGTGGGATCGAGCGCTGTGTCAGGTTCCACGCTCAGCAGGGAGTCTGCTTGAGATCCTGTCTCTCCCTCTTCCTCTGCTCCTCCTCCCCCCCCCCCCGTCTCTCCCCACCACCTAAAATAAGTAAATAAATCTTTAAAAACAACAACAACAACAACGGTGTGGGTGGGGTATAGGGCAACCTCAGAGATGGAGTGGACACTCTTCTGAAGGGTTAAGGGGAAGGGGAGTCTACCGGACCCAAAAGGAGAAAGGCGTGTAGAGGGACCACCTTGATAGGCGCTCTGTCCTGTGGTCAAGGGAATGACATGGTCAGACCACACCAGTACTGCAGAGAAGGACCCAGGGAATAAGCACCCCGAGCTTCCTCTGACCTCTGGTTTCCCTTGAGTGACCCCCACTGTCCAATCCCACCGGAGGCCAGAGGCTAAGGGAGCCTGTTGATCAGCCCATGGAGGTCAGTTCCGGGGTCGAGAGCACGGGGTGGGGTGGCAAAAGGAGACACCTAGCACCATCCCGCACTAGGCTACCCCTCGCGGGTCCTGCTATCTTGCCAAGAGGGAGCAAAGCCTTCCTGAGACACACTCCTCTCCAGGCTGGATTAAGGGTAAAAGGGGTCCAGACGCCATGCCTGGGAGTCCTCTGAGGTGGGCAAGGTTGATACCCCGTGGCCTCTAACTGGAGTAGGAGGAGCCTGAGGGCCCGTGGGACCAAGTGGTTTCTGACTCCTCAGAAACCCGTGTCCAGGTACACTTACCATGTTGAAGTTGGCTGTCCCTCAGTGGTGGACACGGTCATCCCTCTCCCACCCCACGCTGCCCCCCTCACTCGGATGGCCAACCACTGAGCATAGCCCAGTACGTGTGGGGCCCAAGAGAGGCAGTCTAGTGGGCGATGAGGAGCAGAACCCTAAAACCTCACTGTCGGGGTTCCAGTAGCAGTTTCCCGCTTCCTAGCAGCGTGACCTTGGATAAGTCAGGTAAGCGCTCCACAACATGGTTTCCCCATCTGTCAAATGGGCACCCTAACCCTTGAGGAAGGGATGTATTAATATACGCAAAGTCCTCAGCCCAGTCGCTGGTGAGCACTCAATAGATTGTCTCTCAGGACCATGAAGTGTCCCTGTTGAGCCTGGATCCACGCTGCCGATGGCCTAGACTGCCTAGAAGATCCTGGGTGGTTCCAGACACCTTCCTTGAGGAGGGACATCGGTAGACAGGAGCCACCACAGCCTGATGCGTGCTGAGAACCTGGTTCACAGAGCCCATCCATCGTGATTCTCTCATTCACCCCAGCGGGATGCACTGAGGGCATCTTGTCGCTGAGGAGGTTCAAGAGAGGGCTTTGCCCAACACAACGCCAGCCGAGTGAGCAGCAGACCCAGGGCTTGGCCCCGGCATTCCTGTGCCCCTCCCCCCATGTGCTCGTAAAGCACAACACACAGAGAACGGATGGTCGGATGGTCGGGGAACCCGAGCCCCTGTGGGCAAGGGACGGCAAAGTGGCTCATTTGGCAGGAGGGAGAGATGGGTCTGGAAGATCATGAAGAGGTCAATGCCGAGGTCAGGATCAGGCGGTGGACTTTATTCCACAGGGGAAGGAGCCCTTGAAGATCCTCAAGCAGGGAACTGGGTGGGGAATGTGGCTCCCAGGGAGCAGTGGAAGAGGAACCGTCCCACAACCCGGGCAGGGACCAAAGAGTGTGCTTCAGTGCACCCGGAGGCGTTGGCGGATTTATTCTCGAGAAGCCAGGCTTCTTAGCATTACAGCCCAGCCAGTCCCAGCAAGTAGGTGGCTGCCCCCAGGCTGGGCAACCCCCCAGCTTCAGGCAAGGTGCCAGGGATGAGAGCTCCTCTCTAAATATTGCCAGGCAGTGACTAAGGCAGCCCCCAGTGGGAGGGGGAGCCGTGCCCGCCAGGGCAGCTTCCCAGGAGGCCTGCCCACGGCTTCCTGGGAGGAGGCCACAGGCTCCCATCAGGCAGGACTGGACTTGGAAGCGGAGTCTGCCCAGCCTCGCCTCGTCACTCCATCCATCCGTCCATCCCACGACATTCAGACCATCCTGGGCCAGGCTCTGCAGGGGCTGGGACATCAGCGGCTCTCAACTCCACGATCATCTGTACTTACTGCATGCCTGGCCCGGAGCTGGACCTGAACACGTGCGAGGAAGAGGAGACTGGTTGAACCAGGACAACACAAGGGTTCTATGGAGCCATGGGCACGGAGGGTGGGAATTAGTTGGTGTCAGATTACGAAGCTTCGAATGCCAGGCCACCAGATTGGCCACCACGGAGAGGAAGACGGGGGGCTTTTAAATCCCCAGGGCTGGGGTGCCTGACTCGTTCAGTCGGTAGAGCACATGACTCTTAATCTCAGGGTCGTGAGTTCAAGCCCCACAGTGGGCATGGAGCTACATTAAAAGAAAAAAAAAAAAGTCCTCATGCCTGAGCCACGAAAGGAAGAATTGGCATTGAGGTTGTGGGGGCAGCAGAGCCGGGACTCTAGCCAAGGCCTCTGGATTCTCTGTCCAGTGCTCTCCCCCTACCATAGGCCCCTGGCTGCCACCCCCTCCCCAGAGTTGGCGCTCCCTCCATGTCCCTTTCTCTCTACAGATCCAGAGGAATGCCTATTCCATCTTCTTCGATGAGAAGTTCTCCATCCCCCTGGACCCTGCCGCCCTGGAGGAGAAGAGCCTGCGGTTTTCTGTGTTCGGCATCGATGAGGATGAGCGGAACGTCAGCACGGGGGTGGTCGAGCTGAAGCTCTCTGTGCTCGACCTCCCGCTCCAGCCCTTCGGCGGCTGGCTGTACTTGCAGGACCAGAACAAGGTCAGTCCGCCCGTGAAGAGATGGTCACACATGCCTCTCCCACAGGGGGGACCCCACTGTCCTCCGCAACAGCCCAAAGCCCGACATTCTTTAGGAAATGAGAGAAAGAGGCCTAAGCCGCGTTCAAGGAACCTCAGTTTACCGCATGAAATGAAGATGCTCTAACCACCGTTTACTGCTCTTCTGCTCCAACCACCAGACCTTCAGAAGCTCTATTCCTAGAGGGTTTCTGTCGGGAGGTGCTCTGGCACTGAAGGGAGCTTTTGCAGACGCAGGCCGAGCTGAGGTTTACCTTTAGAAGTGTAGGAGTGCTTGGGGAGCGTCGCGGTTATTTAAGCAAATGATCTACCAGTCCTAGTCCACTCGGACCTCTATGTGCTGCTACACAGTGTTTTCCCTGGACTGGAAGGAGCGACCCTAACTGCGTTTGCTGGTCACATTTGACAGGCGGCCCCTGGCCCTCCTTCCAAGGCAGGACCCACAGCCGGTAGGAGGGAGGGACGGTACACAGTTCGTGGAATGGGGGGTTGGGGTCCCTTTCTCAAGCCCACCAGCCTGGTGCCTGGTGAAAGGGCAAGAGCAACAACTTCTCAGTGGAGAAGGAAGCTTCTCCCTTTCCCTGGACCCCTCAAGTCACTCACGTGTCCTCCAGGCTGCCGACGCCGTGGGCGAGATCTTGCTGTCCCTCAGCTACCTCCCGACGGCTGAGCGCCTCACGGTGGTGGTGGTGAAAGCCAAGAATCTCATCTGGACCAACGAGAAGACCGCAGCAGGTAAGGCCCTGCTGGCTGCCTGGCTCCTTCGTGCGGGCTGGCGGGAGCGGTGGCCCAGCTGCTAAGCCGGGGGCGCCCGGAAGCATCAGCAGGTGCGGGGCATGGTGCCGGGCCCCTCCACCCCGGTCTTGGCTGAGCCCAGGAGCCATGCACAGTGGGAAAATCAGTCTCGCTGGGGAAAGTTGAGAGCAGCAGAGGGTGGCAGGGAACCCCCGTGAGGGACAGGTGGGAGTCTGAGAGCAGGAGGCTGGGGCCCTGGGAAGGAACCAAGGTGGACACCCGCTTCCCAGAACTGGAATTCATGGCGGAGGCTCCATTCCCAGGTTGGATGGCATCCCAGATCCTAAACAGGGACCAGGGCCCCCAGGATGGCGTGGGTGCTGGGCAGGACCTGATGCCCCCAGTCAGCAGGAACAGAACTGAAAACAGAGGGCTGGGGAGCCCAACCTGCCCAGGAGCTGGGGGAGATCCAGGGTCCAGGCGGGTACAGCAAGGACACCCAGTGGGCGGAGGGTGACAAGCAGAGCGTGACTTGTTATTTCAGAGTCAGGCTCCGCTGAGCGGGCGCAGGGTGACTCAGGGCTGACGTCTGTGCTCATTATAGAATGAGAAGTGGTGGGTCTGCCGACTCCGCTGAGCGCCACGGGCGGGGAGCACGTGCGGGGGCCAGGAGGCGGGCTGCCTGAGCCCAAAGCCCAGCTCTCCTCCGGACTCGTGCACGAGCCTCAGTTTTCTCATCTGTAAAATAGGAAAGAAATAAAGGCCAATGGCAGGACGGCAGGAGATAGTGACAGCGATGAAGGTTTGGCGCATGTGGAGCCAGCGGGCCACTAGGACTGGGCCCTCTGCCAGGGGAACGTGGCCCTGGCCCTGACCCCCACCTCTCGCTCGTCCACAGACCCCTTCGTCAAGGTGTACCTGCTTCAGGATGGGCGGAAGATGAGCAAAAAGAAGACGGCCGTGAAGAGGGCTGACCCTAACCCAGTGTTCAACGAAGCCATGATCTTCTCGGTGCCGGCCATAGTACTCCAGGTGGGGGGCGGCCCAGGCAGGGGGGCCGCTCCGGCCGCCTGGCCTCGCGTCTCAGGGCTCCCGCAGGTGGCAGTGGTTTGCCTCAAGCCCTCCCCTTTCTAGTGGAGAGGCATTTATAGAGCACCCACTAGGTACCAGTCCTATGGTGAAAGCTGGGGGCACAGGCGCTGCCTCCTTGGTGCTCACGAGGGACAGGCAGAAAGTCCCCGGACCATTCTAATCCACTAAGAGCATACCGCACTTTGGCAGTCAGGGGCGTTTTTGCAGGAGGTGCGAGCTAAGCCGAAATCTGGGGGAAGACAGTACCCAGTGGGTCTACAAAGGCCTGGAGATGAGCCAGGGCTAACCCAAGGGCCCACAGTTCTGGCCCTAAATCTCTGGAGACTACCTGAAGAGGCCCTGCTGAGTTCCCCCCCCCCCCCCCCCCCCCGCCCCGCGCTTCCATGGCTTTCAGAAGGTCACGTGCTCCAGGGAGAGCCCCTCCCCAGCACAAATACCACAGACTAAGCCTGGGGGGCTACAGAGGATGGGGCCTGTGCCACACCAGTGGCCCTGCTGGCATGCCTCTGAGGATGGGGAGCTTAACACCTCCCCTCACTACCTCCTTCCATCCTTGGGCATTCCTGACCGTGAGAACATCCTTTTGTGCCTTGAGCCAAAACCACATGCTGCACAGAACCCACCTACTCCGACACCCATCTGAACTTGAAAGCGCAGAACTCTGCCTCACTCCGAGAGTTCCCAATCCAGGCAGACATCCCGGCATCTCTGGTTGGCGCTGGGTGTTGCCTTGTCCTGCCGCCGTCATGGGACCAACTGTCCGCCTGTCCCCTTCTTCCCCCAGGTGGCCGCAGTGTCACTACTCCACAGCCTCCAAGGGCTGGGAAACCTCTTAGGACCTGGGGCGGGGGGAGGCGGGGGAGGAGGGGCAGGAGGAGGAGGAGGAATAGGAGGAGGGAGGTCAGGCTCAGTTTTCATTTCAAGCTCAACCACTTTGATCTCAAGCACATTCTTTTCCTTCCTCAGCTATGAGTCCAACATGTGATTATGTTAGGAATAATGAGACATCTAAAATGCTCCATGTGCAGGCACTGTTCTAAGCACTTGACACATTTTAACCCATTTTGTTCCCGGAACAGGTAGGAACTAATATTACTACCATTTTACAGATGGGGAACTAAGGTAGGAAGAGCCCAAGTCACTGCCCAAGGTCACATGGCAAGGCAGGTGGTGAGGCCAGCATTTGAACCTGGCAATCCAGCGCTACCACTATGTAGGGAGGCAGCAACAGAAGCCTAGAGGCAAGCAGATTAGGGTAAGGATTCAGGGAGCCACACCTGGCCCCCTGCTGGGGCCTGGCACCCGGTCCCCAGCACCCATGTCACTTCCTCCCCAGGACCTGTCTCTCCGTGTGACGGTGGCTGAGAGTAGCAGCGACGGCCGAGGGGACAACGTGGGCCATGTCATCATTGGGCCGTCCGCCAGCGGCATGGGCACCACACACTGGAACCAGATGCTGGCCACGCTGCGCAGGCCCGTGTCTATGTGGCACCCCGTTCGGCGAAACTAGCAGCCGGCAAAACGGGCCAGGGTGGGCACAGAGCTGCCCGGGGCCTGGCCCAAGCTCGGCTCCGATGCCCCTCCCTAGTCCAGCGGGAGCCATGAATGCTGGGGTCCCCCACCAGAGCCCCCATGAGCCATCTTGGTCCTTCTGTCCAGACTGCAGTGGAGGAGTGGGACTGGCCGGGTGTCTAGGGACCCAGGGTTTTCTCCCACAGAGGGCCAGCTGGGGCTGGGCCACGACCCAGGAAAGGCAGCCCGGCACTGGCCCATCGTGCTCCCATTTTGAGATCCCCCTAACCGGCCTGTCCCTTGGCCTGGGGCTTTGGGGCTTGGTCTCTCAGGGCTCTCCACGCCCCACCCGTGCTGGGAAGCCAGTGCTAAGCTGGGTCATGTACGGGAAACGCGTGAGTCTTGGGGGCCAGACGCTGTGCTAGACACCAGCAGACATGACATGAAGAGGACACGGCCCTTAGGATGTCCGGAAGACAAGACCCCCCTGCCCTGGGGATCTGCTCAGTGCTGAATGGGGACGTGGCAGAGCTCTGGGAGCTGCGAGGACAAGAGCGGAGCCATGCCCTGAGTAGCAGGAGAAGAACTGAGTGTGTCCCAGGCGGGCAGCCGGCCTAAGCAAGGCAGGGCCATGAACTGCCCCGTCACAAACTGTCCTCAGCCTACTGCAGTGGACACAAGGGCCCTTCTCTGGGCAGGGGAAGTGACCAGGAGAGCAGGCCAAGCAGAGGCGTGCAGCTGGAGGCTGGCTCTGGAATGACGCTCTATGCAATCTGCTCCCTTGATCCATAACCTGTGCAAGGCCCAGAGGTCCGGAGAAGCCCAGAGCCAGGTCCTTGTGTTCAGTCCCAACTGTGTTAGGCACTGGCTCCATACCTCCAGGCCAGGCCCTGCTGGGAAGAGAGATGCTCCAGCCTGTGGGGAGCCGGTGGGCAGCGGGGCGGAGTACGGACAGCAGGGGGTCTGTGAGCTCTGTTGTGTGATTGGCACCCCAGAGGGGTCCTGCCCAGGAGCAAAGGGGCTGGGCTGTTTCGCCTGCACAGGGCTTTGGCTACCCCTCCCCACCCCACCCGCAGCTGGAGGAAGAGCGTGGGCACTTGCCAGCTGTCACCTGCTGAGGCAGCCCCCATCCACCAAAGGCAGCCCCAGGGAAGCAGGCAGCTGAGGGGTGGGTGCCCCAGCCGGTTTAGAGGGATGGGGTGGGGAGGGTGGTCTGCAGCAGCATCTGCACCCTGGGGCCCCCCACAGGTCAGGGCCTGGCTCTCAGCCTGGCAGCCTCTGACCCTGGTGAGCTATCAAGACCCAGGCCCAACCGGTCACCCGGAGCACTGCTGGGAGAGCCCAGGGCGGTCATGGGACTGGAGGCAGAGCTGTGGCTCTCCCCACCCAATGCGGCTGTGGCCCAGCCCTGAGGCCGGCACCGGGAGGTCTGCACGGCCCGGCGCGGGTTCCAGGGGCACAGCTGGTGAGCCTCCGCAGCCAGGGAGCCCCAGAGGCCGCCCCAGTGGCTATGCCGCACGCAGTCCTTTTACACCCAGCTTCTCTTCCCCCTCTTCCCCTCCCTGTAACTGCATGAAATGTGGACTGTGTACCCCGGACGGGCGTGGTGGGGACCGAGTCTGCTGACTGGAATGATTCTAGAACCAAAATAAAGCAGGGGCAGGAAGGAGGGGGCTTCCGGGGAGCCTTGCTCAGCCCCAAATCACCTTCGTCTCTTCTCCAGGAATCAGGGACTTGGGTCTCTGTGTGGGTTACTCTGAGGGGGCTGCCCTGCTGCTGGGTACCCAGAGGGGAAGGAGACCCCTGTCCGGCTGGGGAGACCATAACAAAAACCAATGCCATCAGAGTGCTTGGGGAGGCTCTAAGAAGGGGGCCTGAGCCAGGCCTGGCAGGGAGGATAGCAGTAGGGAATACCACAGAGGGCTTCCTGGTGGTGTCTTCAGGGCAAGAAGAACCATAAGGTTGAAAAATGGTGGACAAGGTCAAAAAAGCATTTCTGGAAGAGGGAGCAATACACAAAAAGGCAGGAATCTGCAAAAAGTTGGCCAATCTGTCAACTTGCTAGAGCAAATTTGGGGGAGGCTGAGGAGAAGGGAGCCAAAAGAAGGGCTCAGAGGAGAGAAGGGTCATACAAGTTCAGTGAGTGCTGGCGCCAGCCTGCAACCCTGCAACCCAGCCTCCTCAGAGCGAGGTACTGTTGGCATCCCCTTTTCTGCCGATCTAGAAACTGAGGCTTAGAGATGTTAGGTAACTAGTCTAAATCACACAGCCAGAAAGCCTCAGAGCTGGGATTCAAGCTCTGGCTGTCTGGCTCCACAGCTCATGCTCTTAACCATCAGGCTACACTGCCGCCTTCCCCGACTCCCCCAGGCTGCTCTAGTCCCCCCCCCCCCCCCCGCCCTGGAAGATCACAGCAAGTACAGGAGGATGCTCTCCGTGGAAATCACCAGCAGCCCCCAGGAGGCCTGCCTCCCACAGGGCCTGACTGTGCAGAGCTTCTGTGGACTCCCCCCCCCAAGTCCCCCACCGACGCTGGACAGACAGAGGTCACCAGTGAGATAGGAGCCCATAAAAGGCGGACACCAGGGAAGGGCTTCCTGGAGGAGGGGGAAGCAGGAGTACTAGGCTTGCAGTGCAGGGAGGACTGTCTGCATGGACGACTGAAAGGGGCCTCCAGGTAGGGGAACTACTTGGTGTCCTATGTGACACCTGAGGCTGAAGAGGCCAGATGAGGCTGAGCTAGGGAGGCTTCACGTCCAGGCTGAAGCCGAGGGTCCTGGTCCTGTTGGCAGTGAGGAGCCATGGAGGGGTCCTGGGCCTGGTCAGAGGAGCAGGTGAGAGGGAGGGAGGAAGGGGACCTTCTGAGCAGCTTCAGAAGTGATGAGGAGGGACACGAGCCAGAGCTGCCCTTGGTCACTGAGCTGCCCCGAGGTTTCAGGTTCATTCAGCACAGCCCACACTGCACCACTGCCATCTCTTCCTGCCTACCCCCTTCCCTCAATTCCCCCTCCCAGCCCTACGTCTGTGGGCCTGCCTCGAAGGCCCCAGGCCCCCTTCGTCTGGGAGGCTTCAAGGATAGGCTACGCTGCATCAGGAGGACAGGTATGGAGGTCCCCGACCCAACCACACTGGGCCACACTTACGTGAGGGAGGAGTGGGGAGAGCCAGCAAGCGCCCACAGCCCATAGCCGCTCAGACCTTCACTTCCTCTCTCCTGCCCCAGCCATCTATGCCAGCAGATGCCCAAAGGGACAAACGGAACAGCTAAAGAAACATAGCATTGGGCCACAGGGCCCCCTCGTTCTCTGCCAGTCCCACCCCATTATCAGCCTTCTCATTCCACCCGCCAGGATCCATAATGGCAGGTCAGGGAGAAGAGGTGAGGAGGGAGTCCAGTTAAAGGGTAGCTGGAGTTGAGTGGATCTGACGGAGGCCAGGCAGATGGAAACGGGCGAACAGGGTCTTCTGGGCTCCACCTGCCATAAACTGGGCCTGCAGCTTACTTGCTGTGTGACAGGTCCCTTCCTCTCAAGAGCCTCAGTTTTCCTACCTGAAGAATAAAGGTGTTGGGCAGGAAAGCCTCTGAAGGGCCCCCACACCTCTTATTTTCGGAGATACTGTGTGTAGGAGCTCTAGACCTCAAATGCCTGGGTTAGAATCCCAGCGCGTCCACCCACCAGCTGTGGGATCTTGGGCAAATCATCTGTCCTCTTTGGGCCTCAGTTTCCTTACTTGTCAAAGGAGGATAAGAATTATACATAAAAGGATGGAAAGAAGTGACACATGCCAAGTGTCTGGCACTCAGGAGATGCTCGGTAAACATGAGCTCGGGGCTTTGGGAGGAAGAGTTCTGGCCAAAGACAAGAATTCTGGGACCTGGTGCAAGGGAGGGGAGGGCACATAGGGAAGCATGAGGAGCAAAGGGCCTGTGTACCCTGCCAAGCCGTCCCAAGGGGCATGACTAGACCGCTGAAGTTCCACCCCAGTCCCGGCGCCCACTCCCCTCTTCCTTCAACCACTCATAAGCACCCCACACACCACGCCAGGAACACCCAGCAGAGCAGGCAGCCCTCTCGGGGATGGTGCAGGGAGCGGAGCAGCCACACGGCGGCAGCAGAGACTCGGCTGGGGCAGCAGGGGACGCCTGGCCTCAGGAAGGTGGGGGGTGGGGGGAGGTCATAAATACAGCAAAGGGGCCAAGGCAGGGGGCACCGCAGCGGATGGAGGCTGGAGGGTGGTCACCTGCCTGCTGCCCCCGCCGTTGGGTCATGCACTGTATTCTCACCTAGGCGGTCGTTTGTTCCTTTTTTGTTTCTCCGGTTTATTCTTTTGAGTCAACCAATCTTCCTTCCTCTCTTCCCTGCTCCATTTTCCTTTCTTTCCCTTTGTCCAGGCAGGCAATCAATCAGACATAACATCCTGAGCCTCAATTCCCAAATCTGTAGAATGAACGAAGCAGATCACTTGCTCTGCTCACGTCACAGTCTGACGGCCGAACGAAATAAGGCATAGGAGGTGTGATGTCAGGAGAGAGCCTTGCTGTGTGGCCAGACCTGGGTTCAAACTCAAGTTCTGCCTCTTACTAGCTGTGGATCTTAGACGAGACCTTCACGTCTCTGCTCCCCAGGGTTCCTCATCTGTAAAATGGGGCTAACAATTCCCGCCTGCTAAGGGACACAGCCGGCTCGGCTCACGGTTAACTATCCATTAATGGGCGCTGTTATTCTTAGGAAATGTTCAGTGAAACTGTAAGGCATGACAGACGTCAAGGATGTCATTATAATGATTATCCCTATAGCAACCAAGGCCAAACGCCTCTGCCTGGCTCTCAGCTCCCTCCACCTCCAGTCTGGCCCCACCTGCCTCCTAGCCTTGTCACCCAAAGCCTATGACAGCAGCAGTGGGGAGAATAGAGGATGACACAGCTGACAGCTGATCCTTGGGGGACGGGGCCCCTCCCCACCACTCCTTGGGGCGGGGAGCCCTGCTCGGTGTCTACGCACCCGGCTCAGTGCCAAGTCATTGCTCAGCCCTTCGGCAGTTTCGAGGAGGAAAGAGCACCTTAAAGGGTGGGGGTGTCATGAGATGCTCCCTCCATCCACAGGAGGCTCCATTCCTCCCGCTGCTTGTGGCCCTGGCTGAGCTTGGAAGAGGAGTCAGGGTTCTGGGCTCTGCGTCTTTGCAATGGGGACAGTGACTCCTGCCCCTCCTGGTCCACAGTGAGGTTCAACGCGGGTTGAGAGTGCTTTTCCACCTGCCCAACTTTGAACTCCACGAGGGATGACAACACGACCTGCATGGGGAAGGGTGTGTGAAACCCAAAGCTTCTACTGTCTACTCCTTTGAGCTTCACTGAAAACACTCAGTCCAGGATCTAGGGAGAACCTTGTGCCCATTTTCAAAAGATTTCAATTCAGTTCAGTTCTGTATATATTCCCAGCATCCAAAATGCTCCACTCTCCATCCCCTGTTTGAACCTCAGCCTCTCCTGGCACCAGCTCCCCAACCTGAGCTCCCCTTCCATCACAGGGAAGGACCACAACACCCCCTCAAAGTACCCCCTCTCTCTTGCCTCCATGCTTTGCCTCTGCTGCTCCCTCAGTTTGGACCACCTTTCTCCCTCCCCCATTTAACTGTTTCACGTCCTCTTCAAGACTCTGGCCCCTCCCCTCAGAAGGGTTTCCTGATCCCTAACCACCCCCCCCCCCCCAGGAAAGGAGCCAGCCCCTCTTCCCTACTCCTGTCCCACTGCCTGTCCCAACCTCTGTTGAAGCTCTTACCATACCAATTCCTGCCTGCCTCCCATTCTAGACGTGAGCTTCTCAAGCTAGGGACTTCATCTTGAAGGGTTTGGGTCCCCAGGCCCTTGGGCATCAGTATTGGTTAAATAGTAAGGATCACTAACACATGCACCAACCGTGCACCAGATCCCGCTTTAAACAATTTATTGGTGGAAGGTTCCCTCACTTTCCTTAGATGATGCCTCAGCCAGAGGTGAGACAGGTGGTCACTGACCCACCTGCATGGAAACTTCCTGGTGCTGTCTGGGGCAGGGCAGGGCAGGCTGGCAGTGCTAGCAACTGACCTATAAGGGCATGCCCGGGTCACCCCCTTCCCGCCTGGCCTTACACATCTGGAGGGAGGATTGTGGTGGGCTCTGATTTCCGAGCCCTGGGGGAAATGCACATTCGTTCCTTCTTGCATCCATTCATTCACCTAAAGTCACCGGCTCTTGTTCGGGGCCGACCGGCGCTGGGCACCAGGGACCCAGTTCTTGTCCCTACAAAGCTGGTAGGCTCACCTGGCTGACCCTCACCTCCTTCCTCCCAGGACAAGTGGGCCAGGTGCCTCCTCTTTCCCCTTCCACCCTCCCCCCCAACACACTGTCATCGTCCGGCTCCTTGTCTTCTCCCCATCGGACCCGCACGCCCTCCCGAGGACGCAGGCTGAGCGCGGGACCCGGTCCTGTGCCAGAGGCGCCCGCCCTCAGTAGGGGCTCGGGGAGGGCTTCCCGAGAGGCCGAGCGAGACGGGAGCGCAGGGGCCACCCCGCCGCTCGCCACGCCCCCGGGCTCTCACCTGGCCCCGCGCCCCCGCCCCCGGCCGCCCGGCGCGCACTTCCTCCCGCCGCCCCGCCCCTTCCACATTCCTGCCCCGCCGGCCGCCCCGCGCCGCTGCCCGCCCGCCTGCTCGCCCGCCCGCCCGCGATGAAGGCGGCCCAGGCCGCGGGCGCCGAGGCGCCGCCGGGCGCGCGGTCCGTCAAGGTGGTCCTGGTCGGCGACGGCGGCTGCGGGAAGACGTCGCTGCTGATGGTCTTCGCCGAGGGGGCCTTCCCCGAGGTGAGTGCCAGCCCCCTCCGGGCCCCGCGCCCCCGGCCCTGCCACGCGCGCTCGGCGGCCCGGTCGGATTCCGCACGCGCGCCCCGGGGCGCCCACCTGGCTCGCCAAGGGGTCTCCCAGCGGAGTGTGGGCTCAAAGGCAGTTCTCGCTCTGTCATCGGGAGCGAGGGCCTCAGTGGTATCATCTGTAAAGTGGCAAGAATGGCACCTCCCTGGGAGAGGTCACAGGGACCGACTTAGGCAACCTCGGTACCGTGCAGATCCTAAGAGATCACTTGGTGACCCAGCATGGCTGGGAGGGACTGAGGACACTGGAGCCAGGGTTCGAGTCATGACTTTGCCACTTAAAGCCGTGTGCCCTTGGGCAAGTCCCCTACCCTCTCTGTGCCTGTTTTCTTGACCACATAATAGGAATAAGGATGGTGCCCACCTTCCAGGGTCACTGTGAAGAGTGGGTTGATACAGGTCAAGGGCTCCATTCTGAGTCTGCAGCAGGAAGGGCTCACTGAAATTTGGGAAACATCTCTTCACCAGCTCTTGCATGTACAGGGGACCTTTGGCGGGCTCTGTTGTGGAGGCTCAGAGCACACCAGACTCAAGTCAGATAGCTTGGTTGGCACCTCAACTCTCCTCTGACAACCTGTGTGGCCCTCAGTACTTTGCTTAGCCTCTCTGAGCCTCCATTCCCTCACACAACCTCAGAGGGCGGGAGACCCAAGAGTGGTGGTGAGGTGGAGTTAGGGTAAGGCTGAGACAGCGCATGTGCACCTGGCATGTCCCAGACGCTCTGGGCACGTTGGCCAGCAGTCCTTCACTGCCATGCTCAGACTGTCCAGGTGGCTCCCAGGCACCAGGATGGGCCCCCTCACCCTGCCGCCTCTCAGCCCAGTTTTGGGAGTCTGTGGGTTTGCTTCCAGCATCTCAGCTCCCTCCTGCCTGTCACATCATCCTCCAAACCCCCGGGCTCATGTGGGCCCTGGGGAGTCCAATGGGGGAAGCAGGAGAGGCTAGGCCTCCTAACAGTGTCAGACCGTCCTTTCCACTGTGGCAGCATTGAGCCAACTCTTGCTTTGTGGCTTATGGAGCTGACGTCACCTCCTCTGGCCAGTCACATTTTTTTTTAAGTTGGGTAGGAGAAGTTTCTGGGCCCCCAGATGCTACCCAAGGGAACCCAACAATTATGGCATGGTGGGGAGAGGGACCAGGCCAGCCAGGGTCCAGGAGACCGGCTGGGAGGGGTGTCCCGAGCTCCGAGACATCCTTGATAGCAAGGCTCATCCTGATTCCAGAGAGGTTGCAACATGGAAATGGGCATCTGGAAGTTGATGGAATGTGTGTTTTGAAGGGCAGGCTGGGGCTAGGCAGAGGAAGGGAGGACATGCTTGTCACCAGGGAGATAGACCTGTCCTTGTCTAGGCTCCTCATCTGTTTGAGGACCCCTCTACCTCCAGGCACAAGAAAGAGCTCTTCTTTTAAAAGAACTACAAGTTCCGAGCACCAGAAAGGCCTCATTTTACGGGTGGGAAAACTGAATCTAGACAGACAGCCTTGCCTGGGGGAGCACGGCCCAGCAGTGGCAATGCAGGTCAAGAGCCCAGATTTCCCCGCCCCTGACCAGGACACTCTCCACAGTCCCCAGTGCTCTGCCTGCCAGACCAGCCTTCTGCTCCGGCCCTTAGACTCCTCCTCCTGGCAGGCCTCCAAGCTCAGGGGACCAGCAGCTAGACGACCTCCAGTCCCCCAAAGAGCAGACAGTAGGCTGGGATTTGAAGGGGCCTCAGTGACCCTTGTCTGGTTGTGGCCCAGCCTCGGGTTCAGAGCAAGGGACCAGAGTAGAGAAAGCTCCTGAGATAGAGGGAAGTCCAAGCTGGCTGACATTTGGATCAGCAACCATCCCAAAGCCCAGGGGTCTCACAGAAGAGTGGGAGGGGGAGGGGGCAGGGAGGACCAGCCCTGCCTTCCAGAACCAGCTCAGTCCCTCCTGGTCAGCACAGGGGCTCTCATGGGTGTGAAACCTCTGACTCTCCTTTCTTGAACTATGTCCCCCCATCCTGTAATGATCCATCTGTCTTGTCTGTGAGCCCTGTGAGGGCAGACCCAGGCCTGAGTCACCTCTGCCCTGGTCTGGCTCAGACCTGGCCCTGCCTTTCTGGCTAAGGACAGCTCAACAGATAAGATTAGACACTTAACTGGTCAGAGTTGACCCTGCCTGATGGTTCAAAGAACACAACAGAAGGTGTAAACAAAGTCTAGAGTGGGAGGGGGGGTTGTGCCAGTTACAAGCCACAGCAGCAACCCAGCCACACAGCCTGGAATGGGGCTTTCCTGCCCACTCCTGATACCAGGGGCTAGAGAGTCGGTGACCTCAGGAGAGGCCAGTGGCCTGGGACAGAGCCTGGCCTCTTGAGCCAGAAAGACCGGGCTCCATCCTTAACCTGCTGTCCAGTGTGTTATATTGGGCAAGTCACTTCCCAGCTCTGTCATCATCAGGAAAATGGGAATAGTGCTTCCTGAGGTTGCAGGGATCAGAGACAGGACAGGTGGAGGGCCATGCACAGTAGGTCCCTAGAAAATGGGGATGACAGTGTCATCTCCACAGGCGTTTACAAAGTACTGACACGTGTCTCCCCAGGGCTTCATGGCCGGCTGCCTTCCACCTCAGATCAGGAGGGGTCCTGCCACAGGTGGGAGGTGGGTGAGTGGAAGCTCAGCAGGTGTCAGTCCCTTCCACGGTGACAGGCTGGGGCAGGGCACACCACCTGGAGGAATGGACAGCAGCTGGCGTGGACACTGCCCCTGGCGACCTGCTTTCTAAGCAGTAGGCATCTATGCTGGGCTTCACCTGCCAGCCGGTGTCTCCCCTATCACCCTGTAAAGGGACACTCTTCACCTTTAACCAGTCAGGGGACAGGCACAAGGTCACACAGCTGGTGAGGGCCAGAGCCGGTCCTAAGCCAGGAGCATCTGAGTCCAAAGCCAGTGCTCTAGCCACCATGTCACACTGTCTCCCGCCAGGCAAAGGACCTGAGGGGAGGGGCCCTGGGCAGGCTGGATGCTGGGGACATAGGCGGATCCCTTGGTATCTACTAGTAGAGCGAGTGGCAGGTGGCGAGAGTCCAGGGCGGATGGAACCCCTATCCCAGGGCCATCCTTGACTTCTCTATCGGCCCATTCTGGGACTCACCTTTTTCCCCACCCTCCCGCTGTACCTTCCCAAGTGGCCTGGAGGACCGCACTGACTACCACTGAGGGGCTGCCCCTCCCAGCAGCCCAGGGCCTGCGTCAGAGTGCCAGCGGGTGGGCAGGCAGGCAGACAGGCCTGAGTCAAGGCAGGAGCGGGCCCCACCTGGCCTAGGAAGTGGGGAGGACGGGCAGCCAGGGTCTCCCCATGCTGTATCCCCCCTCACCCCCGGACCAACCCTGAGCGAGTGAGCGAGGCTTGGGGACCCAAGCTGCAGCTGGTCCAGCATGCCACTCCAGCAGAGGGCTTGGGTTGTGGTCGAGTTTTGAAAACCTCCTCACCTTTTGCCCAGACCCCATCTGTACACATTCCCCCTTCTCATTCCTGCATTTTGTCTGTGTACAAAACCCACCCTGTTTCCATTCACCCAGCCTTTACGGCGAGGGTGTGCACTCAGGCTCTAGGCCTGGGGTGGAGGGGCTTGTGGTCCGAATGCCTTCCTCCAGACGCCAGACAGGGCTGATAAGAAAGGCAGAAATGGAGAGAACGTGGGAAGGGATCCAGAAGGGCTTCCTGGGGGAGGTGGCATGGGGTAGGGGTCTTGGTTGGATTATGAGAGGTTGAGAGGCAAAGCAGGGACCCCCCCAAAAGCTACAAGCTCCCCAAAGCAGGCAGTGAGCCTTGTTTATTACTCGCTCCCCAGTATCCAGAACTAGAGAAGGTTGCCAGTGTTTACTGTATGAGTATATGAATGAATGAATGAACAATCAAACGAACAAATGTAGGCTAATGTCATTCCAGGAGGAGGGGACAGCATGAAGGAAGGCTCAGAAATGGGACAGTCCCCCATCCAGGGGGACAAAGATAAAAATAACGGTAGTGCGTAGTTTGTGCCAGGCCCTGCACCGAGCTTCTCGCTGAATCCTTACAGCAGCACGCTGCGGTAGGCACTTTCCATATTCCCACTTTACAGTCGAGAAGGCCGCGGAGGTTCCGTGCCGTGCTGGGGCAAATAGCTAGGAGGCGGCAGCCCCAGGCCTCACCCCCACTGGCCACCTGCTTCCCAGAAAGTCCCTCCCTCAGACTGTCAGGCTCCCAAAGCCGGGGCAGTGCTGCAGGCATTCGTGGGCTCTGGCCTGGGCACCGGGGCCCACCCTGCTTCAGCAGCTGTCCTCACAGCCTCCGCCTTGCCCCCTTCTTCCTCAGAGCTACACCCCCACTGTGTTTGAGCGGCTCACCGTTAATCTGCAGATGAAGGGCAAACCCTTGAACCTCCAAATCTGGGACACAGCAGGTGGGTGTGCGGGGCTGCAGGAGGGGCACGTGGGAGGAGGGGCCCCACATGCCCAGGAGCCACGCCCTGCTCCCTTCCTTCTGAACCAGAGAGGCCCAGCCAATCTCACCGATCTCCAAGGGACAGGTGTTGGCCAGGATTAGGGTCCCCAGGAACCTGAACCTTCTTTGCTCCTGCTTCCCCCAACAGAGGGTAGCCAACTGTGTCCCGGAGACAAGGGGAGTCCAGAGCTCTTTTCTCTCATGGGATGAACTATTCCTGGCCTCCTAAGCATCCCACCCTGGCTTTAGCTTCTGTAAGATCTGCCTGATCTTGACCTCTGCCCTCCAGCTTCCTGACCTTACCCACATAGGGTTCAGTCAAATTCACACCAGAGCTGAAAGCTCACCCCAGGGTATCCCAGCAGCCCCCTGACCATGCAGAGGTTAAGGGGCCTTTGTCCAGGGTCCTCCCTGCTTCCTACTTCTCACCCCCCAAGCCCAGGGCAGAGCAGGCTTCGGACTGATGGCCCCAGTCCCTGCAGCCTGGGCCTCTGCCTTGTCCCCCATTCCTTCCAGAGCAGGGCTCTCTCAGCAAGTGGTCTTACCCAGACCAGGGCTAACACAGCCCACAGGCAAGCCAGGGGAACACTGCCCGGGGGGAGCGTTCGTGTGGAGTGGCCACCTAAGCCCCACATTTGTATCAGACCACGAGGCACAAACCAGGCCCTGTTCCGGGCTCCCCCATCTGCTGGGATGACCTCCTGGTGTTGGGGGAGATCTGAAGGGATCTCCCACCCCTCCCCAGGGCAAGTTGACTATGACCGCCTGCGGCCCCTCTTCTACCCTGACGCCAGTGTCCTGCTCCTCTGCTTCGATGTCACCAGCCCACACAGCTTTGACAACATCTTTAACCGGGTAGGTACCAGGGGGCGGGGGAGGTACAGCCCTCATAGCCAGGCCACTCTGCTCTGTCCCCACCCTTGACTCCGCAGCCTGTCAGAGCGTGGCAGGCCCTGGATGACAGTGAATCCAGCACCTTTGGTGTATATATGGGGAAACTGAGGCCCAGAACAGGGGCAGCAACTTGCCAGAGGTCCCATAGGGATTTGGTGGCAGGGTCTGGACTCAGAACTCTGTGGCTCTTTCCACCATGACCTACCTGAGAATGCTGGGTGACCCAGAGGCCCCCGCATCTCCCCAGCCTGGGCCTGCCCGAGGTTGCAAGCACCGTCCGCCTCCAGCAGCTCTCAGCCCCTTTCTGTGTGACTGCTGGCTTTCGGCAGCCCCCCAAGATGCCCCCCAGCCCCCCAAGATGCCAGGCCTTCCCAAGGCTGCTCACTGCCCACAGTGTCAGGGATGTGGTCCCTTGAGTTGTTCTGCTCCTGCCCCCCTGCTGCCATGCGAATGGCATACAAACTTCGTGCGCTAGGGTTCCTCAGAGCACAGCTGGTGACGGCGTGAGTAACGTTAACCCCAACACTGATGGTAATATTTATGGAGAACTTACCTTGTGCCAAGCACTGTTCTGGGCACTTCTGCCCACTCACCCGTCTACTCCCCCTAACCTGATGGAGCCAATAGTAGGATTATCCCCAGGCTGGGAGTGGGAGAGAGGTTTTGACCAGAGCAAGTGGAAGGCAGTCTTGCCATTTCCCAAGATGAGAAGGAGCAAGTGGGGGCTAGGGAGGTGGGAGATGGGGGCCTGTCGGACATCACAGTGGAGGGCCAGGTAGACACGGAGGTCTGAGTCCGCAGCTTCCAGGAGAGGGCCAGGCTGGGCTGGGCAGATCCATTTAGGAACTGCTAGGGGGGAAGAGCCTTGGACGCGGGAAGGTCACCTGGAGAGAAGCAGAGAGCTGGGTCCCAGGGCAAAGTGCCCACCAGGCTGTAGAGGGGGAGGGGTCCCTTCCTGGTGCCAGGCTGAGGAATCGGTACTGGATTTAGCAGGTGAAGTCACATGGGAGACCGTGATCAGGCACAGTTTTGTGGAGGGGTTGAAGTATGGGGAGTCAGCCCAGGACCCCACCCAGGCCCCATCTGGCTCCGGGAGCCAGACGGTTTGATGCCAATTTTTTCTGAACAGACAAACTGAGTAGGCATGCACTCCTGGAGATCTAAATCCCCTGTCTCCGGATTCTAGACTCCCCAGTTGTTGTCCAGGCTGCAATAACCAGGCCCCAGAGCCTCACATTCCAAAGAGCAGCTGACACAGAATAGGAGTGTTCCCTCCAACAGGCAAACAGCTGCTGCAGCCATTTTGTGAGCTGCTTTATTTTTAAAGGATGACTTATTTCTTTATATATTTTACCCAGTTGGGAGGAGGTCCTGGGAGCCCTTACCTTGCAAAGTGGCAGGATTCTAGACCAGGCGGGAGCAGGGCTCTGGGCCCCAGCCTCTGGGCTCAAATCCTGCCACTTCCAGTTGTGTGACCAGGGCCAAGTTATGTGACCTCTCCGAGCCTCAGTTACTGCATCTGTACAATGGGATTGATGACGGAACTTGCTTCGTAGGGACTTGGGGCATCGAAGGGTTCATACACGTAAAGTCTTAGAGCCTGGCTCAGAGTAATTCTCCCTAAATGTTCGCTGTGCTGATTATCATTGCTGGAGTCCGCCGGGGGAGCGAGAGGGTGTCCCTTTCTCCCCAGCTGCGGAGAGGGACAGCAATCCCGATGGCTAACACACACACACGCACTGCCACCCTCCCCGCAGTGGTACCCAGAGGTGAACCACTTCTGCAAGAAGGTGCCCATCGTTGTCGTGGGCTGCAAGACTGACCTGCGCAAGGACAAGTCGCTGGTGAAGAAGCTGCGGAAAAATAGGTTGGAGCCTGTGACCTACCACAGGGTAGGAAACCCAGCCCAGGGGTGGGAGGCTGGTCCTGGGAGGGGGACCTTCAGGGTATGCTGATCCTGCCCAGCCTCTCAGCAGCAAGAGGCATCCATCACACTCAGGGGGTCGGGATAGGGGTCATCTTGGAATGGTCTGGGCTTGGAAGTGGTACCTAGAATATTCTAGAAGGTTCTGCCTATGGAAGGGAGAGCAAATGGTGTGCCCATTCAGATAATCCTACCCACCCACTTCACAGATAGGGAAGCTGAGGCCTGGAGAGGAACCCCAGCTCTTCAGGTCACAGGCCCTGCTCTGCTACATGCCTGGGAAGTGGGTTAGTTGGTGCCTTGAGAGGCAGGGACCCATCCTGGAACTGAGGCAGGAAACCCAATAAAGCCATGAGAGTGCTTGGTCAAGCCAGGAGGGAGGAGCTGTGGGTGTCCTGGAAAACTCACCTTCCACTTTTGTCCTGGAGACTCCCTAAGATGGCCAAGGGGGCTATGGGGAGGCAGGACGTGAGGCCCCCCAGAGGCCCCCACCTCAAGGCAGCCCCATCCACTCTCTCTCTTAGGGCCAGGAGATGGCGAGGTCCGTGGGCGCAGTGGCCTACCTCGAGTGCTCAGCCCTGCTCCAAGAAAACGTCCACGCGGTCTTCCAGGAGGCGGCCAAGGTGGCCCTCAGCAGCCGCAGTCGCAACTTCTGGAGGAGAGTTACCCGGATCTGTTGCATGGTGACCTGACATCGCGAGGCCCTCCCTGCCCCAACCACCCCAGCAGCACAGGAAGGAGCTGGGCGCTGAGTTGCCCGGTTGGCTGGGCTGGACCCAGTCCCCAGGCTGTGATCACTGAACTGCACGTCAAACCGATGGACACCACCAAGGCCGGGCCCCTGACCCTGGGGCTGCCATCCCTGGACTAGAGCATAACCCCCCTGAGGCCTGAGGAAGGGCTTCCAGAGCCTACCCGCCCTGTGGAGGGCTCCTCGTGGAGTCCCCTAAAATGAGTACCAGACTCCCAGCTCCCAGCCTGGACCACACATCCAGAAGAAGCCTGTTCAGCCTGGTGCCACCTCGCCGCTGTTCCCAGGGCTGCACCTTCGGGACCTGGCGCTCCCAGGACCCTGGGCCACAACTCACACCCTCCCCCATCCCCCTTCCCCCTGCCCAGCCTGTGTAACTGTAACAACTAAAACCACATTGCTCGTCAGTTATGTCATGTGCCTTCCTTTACACACGTTCCGTAGCAGAAAAGACCCCACCACATGTAGGCAGTGGAGTGGGCCTGCCTGGATCCAAACCCGGCTTTATCACTTTGGGACCTTGGGCCAATTACTTGAACCCTCTGCACCTCGGTATCCTCATCTGTGAAATGGGACCAATCACAGATGATGTCGTGGAGCCTTTAGATGAGTAAGAGCATCATGAGACACATGCAAAGAGCTCAGCAGGTGCCTGGAACCCAGTAAGTGCTCCCAAAAGGTTCACAAGTGGTTTTTTTGTTTGTTATGATAAATATATAATATTGCAGAGATGTAATATACTCAATAATACTATATTAGGGTTCAGTATTATGTTAGGGTTTTCCAGAGAAACAGAACCATCTAGAACCAATAGGGTGTGTGTGTATATGTGGAGAAAGAGAAATTGTAAGGAATTGGCTCATAGGATCACAGGGGCCGGCAAGTCCGAAACCTGTAGGGCAGGCTGGAGATTCAGGTAAGCTGACGTTGCAGTCTTGAGTCTGAATTCTGCAGGGCAGGCAGGCTTTCTGGGCTACTGACTTGAGGCACAGTTCCTTCCTCAACAAACCTGTCGTTTCTCTTAAGGTCTTCAACTGATTGGGTGAGGCCCACCCACGTAGAACCAGCCTCAAACATGCACCCCTTCAGTTTCATTAGAAACAGCTCAAGGCGGAGTGCCTGGTGGCTCAGTCGGTTAAGCGTCTGCCTTTGGCTGAGGTCAAGCCCTGCATCGGGCTCCCTGCTCAGTGAGGAGTCTGCTGCTCCCTCTCCCCCTGCCCTCCCCCCACCAATAAATAAAATCTTTTTTTAAGATTTTATTTATTATTTATTTGTCAGAGGGGGAGAGAGAGAGAGAGAGCACAAGTAGGGGGAGTGGCAGGCAGAGGGAAAAGCAGGCTCCCCACTGAGCAAGGAGCCCAATGCAGGACTCAATCCCAGGACCCTGAGATCATGACCTGAGCTGAAGGCAGACGCTTAACCAAGTGAGCCACCCAGGTGTCCCAATAAATAAAATCTTTAAGAAAAAAAAGAGAGAGGTGCCCAGGTGGCTCAGATGGTTAAGTCCAACTGTTGGCTTTGACTCCAGTCATGGTCTCAGGGTTGTGGGATCATTACCAGGCTCTGTGTTCTGCTAGAGATTCTCTCCCTCTCCCTCCCTCTGCTCCTCCCCACACTCGTGCGTGGTCTCTCTCTGTCTCTCTCTCTCAAATAAAATTTAAAAAAAGAAAGAAAGAAAAGAAAAAGAAAGAAAGAAAGAAAGAAAGAAAGAAAGAGAAAGGGAAAGAAAGAAAGAAAAAGAAAAAGGAAGGAAGGAAGGAAGGAAGGAAGGAAGAAAAAAAGAAAGAAAGAGGAAGAAAGAAAGAAACAGCTCAAGGGAGGGACCACTTCATGGGGATGTGGCTAACTCAGTAGGTCGAGCCTGTGACTCTTGATCTCAGGGTTGTGAGTTCAAGCCCCACCTTGAGTGTAGAGATAATGTAAGAATAAATATTTTTTTAAAAAGGAAACAAAAGACAAAGACAAACAGCTCAAGGGAAGGACACTTGTGCCAGAGGAGGGCTCATGGCTTGGGTTGCAGAGCTGAACTGAGGCAGGTGAAATGATGTTACTGGCCTGCTCCAGAAACCCCACATGGGTTACAGGCTCCACTCCAGGGTTTTACTATAAACTGCTCAGGAATGGGAAATAACTTCCTGGCCTAGATTGCTAGCCTGATTGCTCCTCCCTGCCAAGCATACCCCATGCCCAGAATATTCTCTATTCTCCCCTGCCTGCCCTCAGACAGGCCAGCTCAGACAGCCCTCTTCTCTAATTTCCCAAAATACATGTTCCTGGAGCCCTGATAGTTATGTTGCTATGATGCTTTTCACACTGACTTCTTGCACATCTGTCTCCTTGCACTAGACCTTAACTTCCGTGAAATCAGGACCCTTGTTTGCTTTGTCTCTTTGTCCCCATCCCCTAGCTGAGGATGTGGCTTGGCCTGTTGGCACTGATGAGTGTTCCATCTCTGGAGTCAGTAGCAGATCTGGGTTTGAATGTCAGTGCTGCCATCTTCCATAGCCATGTGGTTTTATGAGAGTTACACTCTTCGAGCCTCGCTATCCCATCTGGCAAATGGGAATGATCATATCCATCTACAGGGTTGTTATGGGGAGGAAGTGACAAAATGCTTGTCGGGTGCCTAGCACAGTGCCGGCCATAAAGGAGGATGCAGGAAGCAGGGAACAAATTGCAAGACTGGCTGGGCTGGACAGGATGTCCTATATTTGAGGGCAAGGTGCCGAACAAGAGGTCAGGAGACACAGGTGCTGGCATGGGCTCCTTCCCTGAGATAACCAGGGACTCTGTCATCTGTTCCTTCAACAGCCTGGTGTCTCAGGAGCTCTCTGGTGTGCCCCACGCTACGACAAGGGCTAGGGATATTACACAGGGAATCGCGGTTTGTGCCCTCAAAGCCGGGTGTGTTTGCAATGCCTGGGATAAGCAGAGAGGAGGGGTCCTAACCGCTCATCACCATGTGGCACGGTCCTGTGTGTCTCCCTGCTGGACTGTCAGCTCTCCAAGAGCACAGACTGGGTTTGTCAGAATCCCCTGTGCCTCAAGTTACCCAAGAGAAAGCACTTTGTGGAAAGAGGACCAAGGGTGAGTGTGGGGGATGATGTGTCCCATCACGGCGACCCGAGAGCCTGAGATGCTGTGTGTGTAAAGTCGTGCAAGGCAGGGGGGACAAAAGGATTGGGCCGAAGGGGGCCGATAAGATTAACAAGAAGGTAGAAGGAGTGACGTGCTTCGTCCCGGGAGGGTCTCGGTCTCCTCACCTGACAATGGGAGGAGTAAGTTCCGCTTCCTTGCCTCTTATCTCCTGGCAGTGTTCTATCAGGAAGGAGATTAGAGAAATAAACAGGTTTGATGGTTAAATTTCTGTGTCAATTTGATTAGCTATAGTGCCCAGTTGTTTGGTCAAACACCAGCCTAGATGCCGCCCCTGAAGGGATTTTTTAGACGTAAGGAATATTTGAATCAGGCGGCTTTGAGTAAAGCAGGTGATCCTGCGTCCTGTGTGTGGGCCCCCTGTCCAATTAGTGGACGGCCTTGAGGGGCAGGTTTCTGGAGGAAGAGGGTCACGTGACCAGAGGTAGCCCTGACGTTTAATTCAACCCTCACTGCATTTCACCTGGGACACATGCTGAGAGGTCAAGGTCAGAGAAGAACTGCTCTTGGAGCACAGGGGAAGCCAGATGGGGTCAAGGAGTCAGAGGATACAGTCATATGCCGGGAAGCGGCTTCTGGGGCTTCGCACAGAGGGGGATGTGGGCACGTGCCCAGTCTCACGGGGTCCCTGCAGGGGAGCAGCTGAGTCAAGAATACACATTTGCTTTCTCTCCTCGCCCTGCCCTTGGCTGCTCTCCTTCACTTTCTTCCAGAGCTCGTCACCGTCACCGTGTGGCACGGTCCTGTGTGTCTCCCCACTGGACAGCCAGCTCCCCAAGAGCACACACTGCGTTTGTCGGAACCCCCAGTGCCTCAGACAGTGCCCAGCATGTAGGAAGCACTAAAGAAATACCCACTGGATGAAGTGGCTCACACCCGGTCCTGCCTGGATTACCACATAAATCTCCCCGCCTCCTCCTCCTCACACTCCGCCCCCCCCCCGCTCCCCTCCCTCCCCCACCCCAGCACAGCCACTCTCCCAAGCCCGGCCTTCTGCAGCCCCTCTGCCCAGAGAAGGTCGTCCAGCTTCCCCAGCCGGGGACTTGAACTGTCCCGCATCTGGCTGCCTAGCTCTCCTGCCTCGTTCCGGGACACCTGACACTCCAGCCACACCGGGCAGCACCACGGACCAGTCCTAGCCTCCAAGGCTTTGCTCAGGCTGTTGGCCCACCTCGGCATGCCCTTCCTCCTGATCACTGCCTGTTCAAATCCCCCCTCCACCCCCAAATCCTTCAGAGTCCAGCTCAGACACCACCTTGCCCAGGTAGCCCGTGGTCCTGCTGACTATATTCACCCCCCCCCCCCCCGCCGCGGCACACACCCCATAGGGTCTGTTGTCTTTGCACGGGGCCCCTTGGCTGGGGAACTGGGCTTTGCTTCCCGACTGTGGGAACAGCCAGATTGGGCTCCTTAAGATGACAGTCTGGTGGCCGACTGGGGAGGATGGCTGGGAGGGCGGTGGCGGGAGACCAGTTGGACAGCCGCAGACGTCCAGACACGACCCAAGAAACAAGCCGGCACAGGTCAAGACCGGGTGACTTCTGGGCTGGGGAAGCCGAGGTGGCGGCCCGGGTGGACTGCAGGAAGGGTGGGGATGCTGAGAGTGAGGGAAGAATGCAGGCCTCTCCCCTGCGTGAGAAACTTGGAGAAGGCGAGCCCCTTCCCCGTTGGCGGCACAGGGAGAGGCGGATCTTGCCAGGCCTCCCCACGCAGCCATCCCAGGTGTCCCGGGAGGGCACAGTGAGAGGCAGTCCTTGGAGACGCCTGGCCGAGGAGCCAGGGTTGTCATTATGGGTCGTTGTTCTCCTCCTCCTCACCCGCCAAGTCCCCCTTTCAATTCCTTACGACCCCGCCTGGCGGGGCGGCGGCCAGACTAGTGGGAGCCAGGGGAAGGCACAGCCCAGAGGCCGGCTGGGGCCAAGAGCCACAGACCGCAGTGTCTTCATTTCTCCACGCCGCCTCCGCCGGCCTTGGGGTTGTCTGCCGGGAAGGCAAGGGGCGGGGGTGGGGACCCCAAGTCACCTCCTCCAGAACAGGCCACTCCCTGGCATCTTTGGGCGGGAGGGTGGGGCACACTCCGCGTGAGTCACTGAGTCACGAAGCTTCCCTCTCGCTCTGCCCGTGCAGCGCCCTGAGCCCCACATCTGGGTGCAGGGAGGGGAGGATGGCTGCCAGATCACCCCACTTTGGGCCACTCTCCTTGTTTTCTCTGGCCTCCTTCTGCTCCTGTTTTCTCCTGGGTCCCCGTCTTTTGAAGGATGAGAACTCACGGCCACCCAGGAAGTCATCCTGAAGCCACTGGCGAGGGAATCTACAAAGCCTGAGAGCACGCTGAGGGGCAGAGAGATCCATGAGAGAGCGGGATAGCTGCCGGGCCACCCTGCATGCGTTCTAAGGCTTGATCTCCCACTAAACGCTTCCGTTTAACTGGTTGGATTTGGCCCAACCCTCCAAGGGGAGGCAGGAGGATGGGCTGGAATTTCTGTGGGGCTCACGTCTGCGGAGACACCAAGCCTGGTCCAGGGCTAATCGCAGGGCAGACACTCCACGAGTTTGTTTAGGAAATACGTTATCAGTTGTCTACCATGTGCCGTCCCTGTTCCAGACACTGAACACCAAGCAGGGGGGTGTGGGAGTGAGCAGGACGTGGCCCTTGCCTTCCAAGCCTCCATCCTCCACCCTCCATGGGAGTTCCAGTGTGGACACAACCAGTGGGGGAGGGAGCGTCCCACATTCATTCGCAGCCTGCTTCTGCCGTTGAGATAAATACGAGGGGCGCTGGGGATGGGGGTGGGTTGCTGAGTGAAAGACAAAGAGCTCTCCCCTCATACCCACGAATCTGAAACAGGGTTGCTCTAGGACCCGTGCTCCTGTCTGCCCAGCCGAAGAGCATCTCAAAGTCCTGTCTGACCAGGCACCGTAGGAGACATTCTGCGCATCGTCCCTCATTCCGTCCTCATAATACCCTCACTTCAGAGACAGGAAACCGTTTCAGAAAGCTGAAAGAGTGGGACCAAAAGCAGTGAATGGGAGAGCTGGGCTCTTCTCATGCAGGATGGGACTCCCAGCCCAGGCTCCTGACCTCCCCTGGGCACTGGCCAGGTGGCTGGACCTCCACCAGCAGAGGGCAGCAGGGTCCAAGGAGAGGAGACTTCCCCCAGGACAGGGGAGGCCGGCAGGCAGGCCAGGAGCAGACACCTGCCCCATCGCCCTGCCTGGGGCACTGTGGGGCACCACACCCCTCCCACGAGCCACCACCCACTAGCCATGCCCATCCCAACATTTTAGTGAATTAAAAACAGGCTCAGAGTGGCTAAGGACTTGACCATTCAGCGAGTTGGGCAGACTTAGAATGAAAATCATGCTGGGGTTCTAGCGTCAGAATCTAGGATTAGAATCCCAGCACGGCACTTAAATGCCTCGCAGGATTACAGTCAAGTGCGTGGGCTGGAGTGAGATCAAAGGCGGCCACTCACCTCACCGGAAGCGCTTTTCACGGGGCCACGTAACCCAGGCTTGCTTAATTTCCTTGGTGCTACACCTGGGGAGACAGATGGGGTCTCAGCCCCTGACTTGCTCTCCCCTGACGCCACCCCAGAATTTATAACATAGTGTGAGAGATTATCAAACACTTTAGAACGTCGAGGAACCCCAACGGAGCGCTCCCGGAAAGTAAGGCTCTGTGGACTGGCACCTGGGGTCACACCCCACGGTGGCCAGAACTCTCCTGGGGCTGGCCGGAGGGGGGAAGGGAAGAGGGAGAGGATCTGGAGGACCGTGGGGTCCCTCCTGCTGGAGAACTACCCCACTGGGAGACCCAGACCCCGTGATGGGGGTGGGAGGGTGCTGGGAAAGGTGAGCAGAGTCACGACTGTCTTCTCCCGGTGTTCCCTCCAGCTGAAGGCGCTTTATTATGTGACAAAAGGCTGCCTCCACAGTACAGGAGACATCTCGCAGGGCTCCCTGCTGGCCTGTCCCCCAACTTCAGACACCCCGGGCTCTCCAGCTCTTCACTTCCCCACCCCAGCTCTTACCCCAAAATTAAAAAGGATGTTTTAGGCTGTTGTCACTGATTGGGTGCCTAGATTCGCGGCGTGCAACTTGCCACTCACCCCACCTTTATTCCTGCCCCTACCCCAGGCCCAGGACCACCCTGACCACAGGGTGGAGGGGCACATCTAAATGCCCCATGGTCCCAGCAGCGACCTGCGGGACACATGAAGAGCTTCTCTTTCTGGTCTCCCTTCCCCCACTCCCTCCTCCTGCTTCCTGGGATCTCCTCCCTAACTAGCTTTTCTGTTTCTTGTAGTTGTTGCATTTATTCATTTTGCTTGCCTATTCATTCATGCACTGGACAATTCTCTCCTGAGCACCTCCCAGCCCAGTCCCTTGACCGCCCCCTGGGTTTCTTAATTCTCTGTGCAGCCCTACTGGGAGGCAGCACCCCTTCCTCTATGGAAGCTGGACCACCTACTGGACCCTCACTCTGTCCTTAACCTGGCAGCTAGGTATCGACTCCTCTTGCTCTCTCTCCTGCACTTAAGACTTTGAATCTGGAGGAGGAGACAAAGAGGAACGTTTAAATTCATTCTAGTGACATGGGTAATATTTTTTTTTCTTTAAGAAGTATCTAGGGCTCACTACCTGCCAGACTCCTCCAGTCCTCATAACCACCGTACAAGGCAGGTACAGTTGACAGCAGCCCCATCTTGCAGAGAGGGCAGAGAGGTTAGGAAACTTGTCCAAGGTCACAAGCTAGCAAGTGACAGGTCTAGGGTTTGAACCTGGGCTGGATGTGTGCATGGCCCAGGCACTGGGTGGGGGTGGCCCGCCAGGGGCAGTGCTCAGGGGCTGTCACCCGGCCCATGGGGACCTGTTCCTCTGCCTTGTGTGTGACCTGTTCACACTGACTGAGAGTGATCAGACAGCCTTTCCATAAGGTCTTTTCTGCAGAAATTAATCACCCCCTTCCGAGGTCCAAAGCCTCTGAAGAGCTCTGAGTGGTTGAGATCCCATATCAAGGAAAAATTGGAAAACAGGATTCAAATTACTCTGTATCATGGTCAACAAAAACAACTGTTGATAATTTGCATATTTTCCTTTCCTCTTTTTTTCTCTGAAAACACTTTTGCAGAATTGTAATCACACCATCGTACAACTTTGAATTCTGTTTTTTTCTTTCAACATTTTAGCCTAAAACAAAATATAAAAACAAAAACAAAAAATCCAATTTTTAGTCTAAATATTCTTATATTCCAAACAGCTTGTGAATATCATTAAAAATTTTTATTTTGGAATAATCTTAGATTTAAACAAGAATTACATAAATAGGGACGCCTGAGTGGCTCAGTCATTAAGCGTCTGCCTTTGGCTCAGGGTGTGATCCCAGCGTTCCAGGATCGAGCCCCGCATCAGGCTCCTCCACTGGGAGACTGCTTCTTCCTCTCCCACTCCCCCTGCTTGTGTTCCCCCTCTTGCTGTCTCTCTGTCAAATAAGTAAAATAAAATCTTTTAAAAAAATACATAAATAGTATATCAAGTCCCCATAAACTCCTCAGCTGGCTTCCCCTAATGTTAACACTCGTTTATCGAAACTAAGAAATTAACATTAACACCGTTCATTAAACTCTGGACCTCACTGGGGTTTCACCAGCTTTTTCGCAGAAGTCTCTCTTCTGTTCCAAGGTCCAATCCAAGATACCATGGTGCATTTAGGTGAATATCATTTTTAGGGGCTGCGTGTTATTTCCTCTAGTGAATATTCTAACAAGTGTTTAAAAACCTATCCGCTGCTGCACATTTTTTGCATTGTTTCTAGTTTTACTTTGGAAAACTTATTTCATACGAAATGAAAATGAGAATTTATTCAAAAACAAGAGGTGGTTCACACCTGGGGTTTGGGCACCAAATGAAACAAAACAAAAAAGTTCTATTTAAAAAGCAGCCCGGCTGATCAGTAGTGTGTTAATTTTTTTTTTTTTAAGATTTTATTTATATGTCAGAGAGAGGAAGAGAGAGAGAGGGAGAGAGAGCACAAGCAGGGGGAGCAGCAGGCAGAAGGAGAGAGAAGCAGGCTCCCCACTGAGCAGGGAGCCTGACTCGGGACCTGATCCTAGGACCCTGGGATCATGACCTGAGTGGAAGGCAGATGCTTCACCGACTGAGCCACCCAGGCGCCCCAGGAGTGTGTGTTAATTACTCAGTGGCCCCGCACCTCCTCCACGCATGCTCCGGAGCTCGGATAAGGAGAAAGTTTAGAGGACCCGCCCAAGATCACACAGGGCTAGCAGGGACAGAGTTCAGGTCTCCTGCCCCTAAATCCTGCTGGAGTGACTGGCTGCTCTCTACATGAAACTCTATCGAAGTGCTAGTGTGCTTTTATTCGGAATTGTTAAAGGGAGCCCAGGAATCAGTAGACTAAGGAAGAAAGGTTTTAGAGAAGGAAAAACCCTGCCTTGCTCCCTGACATTTTTGGTTTCAGATACTCTGATTTATGATCAGATTAAGATCAGTAATCATGTGGGTGGGGCCTCGGCTTCCTCTTCTGTAAAGTGGTGGTACTACCTCCCTGGCTCGCCGTCTTGACGGTGCAGGAGGTCATGTATGGGAGGACTTAACACAGCACCCAGTGAGTGCCCCAAAGATGGGAGCCACCATTAGTGATGTCCCTGCAGCAGAGAGCCAGCCTGGAGAAAACAGCAGACAAACCCCAACTGAGGGACATTCTACAAACTACCCGGCAGGTCCTCCTCAAAACTGTTGAGGTCGTCAAAAACCCTCGAAATCTAAGAAACTGTCACAGCCAGAGGAGCCTGGGAGACATGACTACCAAATGTAGTGTCATGTCCTGGATGGGATCCTGGGACAGAAAAGAACATTCGGTAAAAAAGTAAGGAAATCTAGATAAGGTATGGACTTTACTTACTAATGTATCAATATTGGTATAGTACTAGGGGTGTCTGGTTGGCTTAGTCCGTAGAGCATGCGACTCTCGATCTCGAGGTTGTGAGTTCAAGCCCCGTGTTGGGCAAGGAGACTACTTAAAAAAAAAAAAAACTAAAACAGAACAAAAGAAACATTGGTTCATTACTTGTAACAAATGTACCAGGCTAAGTTAAGATACTAGCAATAGGGAAACCTCGGTGCAGGGATACATAGAAACTGTACTAATATATATATTTTTTAACATATGAATCTAAAACTTCTAAAATAAAAACAGTCTTTAAGGGGCACCTGAGTGGCTCAGTCGGTTAAGTATCCAACATCAGTTCAGGTCATGATGTCAGGGTCATGGGATGGAGCCCCGTGTCGGGGTGCCTGCTCAGTGGGGAGTCTGCTTCTCCCTCTCCTTCTGCTTTTTTTTTTTAAGATTTTATTTATTTATTCGACAGAGATAGAGACAGCCAGCGAGAGAGGGAACACAAGCAGGGGGAGTGGGAGAGGAAGAAGCAGGCTCATAGCAGAGGAGCCTGATGTGGGGCTCGATCCCATAACGCCGGGATCATGCCCTGAGCCAAAGGCAGACGCTTAACCGCTGTGCCACCCAGGAGCCCCTCTCCTTCTGCTTCTATCCCTGCTCATTCTCTCTCTCTCTCTCTCTCTCTCTCTCTCTCTCTCTCTCGAATAAATAAAATCTTTTAAAAAACAGTATCTAAAAAATTAATCCAAGTAATCACCAGGAGAAATCTGGTGCTGATCAGACCATCCTATTATCTATGCTGGGGTAGGGCCCCATGATCTTTCAGGTGAGAGCTTCTAAAGACCCTGTCAGAGCTGGGACCGAGTTCCCTGACTGGTGTTTAGATGGCAAAAAGGCTGAGGGCAGGTCCCTGAGGCTTAGCGACATCCCCCAGGGGCCTCCCTCAGAGGCCTTTAATGTTCACTAAATGCACGTGGGCCATCTAAGCCTGAACTGCCCCACCTTTGAGCAAGACAGATAAATGGGTGCAATTCACGCTGACTTGTGAAATTCAAGTTCTGAGCTGAAGCCGAGACCCAAAAGAGCCGGGGAGACCTCCTGAGGTTTAAACAAACAGACGCCGGCCTCGGACAATAGAAATGTAAACAGCCCCTGATGGGCTTGCTCACACGCTTTCACTCTCCGACGCATCCGCCCAAGCCCAAGTTCCCTGACTCCAGGAGTCCAATTATCCAGTTTCAAACCAGATCTAAGTCCTTTGTCCCAGATGAACTTGATTCGGAGCCCCAGGGCATGACCCCGCCCCCGGGGCTAACCGGCTGCCCTAGGGACCCCTGGTTGGGACTGCACAGGACAGCCCTCCTAAGGCCATTGGGCTGTGGGCAGAACAGCTCCCAGGGCCTCTCCAAGCTCACTGGCCCCACTTCCCACCCCTCTGCCGGCCTTGTCAGCAGAAGGGATTACGGAAGGTATTAAAAGCCGGCTGGGGGGGGGGGGCGGAGATTGCAGGGCCTGTGTCAGGGAGGCTGAGGCCACTGGGGCACAAGGCACAGCTCTCCACTGGTCAGCAGGGGCCCTGAACCCCTCCGCTCACTGGGCCTGAGCCTCTCCAAGCCTCTGGTCCAAGTCCTACCCGGTCCAGCCTCACAGGGCAGTGGTCTGTGGTCACCTGCGTGTGGGGCTGTGCCCTGGAATGGAGGGTGAGGGAAGAATTTCGGGCTAAGCCAGGCAGGGGGACACTGGAGAATTTTTGCCTCTGGGCTGAGGGTAGAGCAGGGCAGGGCGAGAACCACAGGCAGGATGGAGGATGCCCCAGCAGATGTTCGGTTGAAAACTAGTCAGGGCCAGGACTGGGACCCTTCCCCTAAGGAGCAAAGGCGCAATTCCAACTCGTGCCCCCATCCTGGCTCCCTTCCCCAGAAAATGCTCCGTCAGCTCTCACCAAGTACACGCCCGACGCCTAGGACATCACCGTCACTCAGAGCTGTGGGCAAGACTCAGGACGAATCTCCCTTTGGGAAGGGACCCTGGCCCCACAGCCATGTAGCCAGTTTTGAGAAGAGGCTCTGCCCCAGTGCTACAAAGCTGCCCGCCTTGCCTGCCACAGCTCCCTCCGCTCCCGCCCCGGAGAGGCAGCTTCCGCCCCAGTTGGAGCTCCCAGGGGGAGAGCCTGCTGGGATCCAAGGGACACGGGGTCACCGCACCTGTGAGCACAGAGTAGCCTTCCCGCAGTGGGGCCACGCTCTGCTGTCTGCCATGGGCTGCAGCTCCTGCCAACCCCGGCCCACCTGGGCACGACTGCTCAGGGGGTACAGAAAAGGCACCTCAGGGGCGCCTGGCTGGGTCAGTGCGTGGAATGCGCGACTCTGGATCTTGGGGTTCTGAGTTCGAGCCTCACATTGGGTGTAGAGATTGCTTAAAAACAAAATATTTAAAAAGCAAAAAGAAAGAAAAGAAAAGGCACCTTAGCCTCTGGCTGGGACTCTTTCAAAAGTGGGCAGAATTCCAATTTAACACTTGTCGTGCCCACCTTGGGGAATCTCGAGATGAAATAGAGCCTGAGTGGTGCGCTCCAAAGTCTCCCCAGAAGGGCTCCCTGTGAGGAGCAGCTTTCTGTGGTGCATCACCTCGGGACCCGAAGAGCCACAGCGTCACCCCGGCACGGCTGAGCTGTGATGGCTCAGGGCTTCATCCAAGGGGATCGCTGTCCTCAGACCAGTCGCAAGACTACAAGCCCCCAGGCCCCATCTGGGCCCCTGAGAGCACAGGGCTGCCAGCTCCTGCCTGAAACTTGGTGTCCTTACGGAAACAGAGGTCAAAGAGGACACTGGACACGGGGTATTTTCTGGCTGGTAATCCTCGTGCCGTAGAGCAGTTGTGTTGACTGGATCCTGCTGAATGTTGCAAGGAGAGGAAGGCATGAGTGGTGGGCAGGCAGGACTGCTGGGCACAGGGGAGACAGGTGCCCTGGGCTGGGTGCTGGGTGGGTAGGAGCTGGCAGGCAGGAGGGAGGTGTGTGTGGGGGCGAGGATGCGGGAGGTGGGGCTTGCCTTTCCGTGGCAGGATCAGACCACAGGACTCTGCTTCCCATGTCCTCCTGCACTCCCAGGCGGCTGCCACGCCCTACCCCAGCCGCTGTCACCTCCCTCCATCATTTACTGTGGCCTTTTTCATCTCCTCCTCTGGACTGTGCTTCTGCTTAAGAGAAAGTGTCTTGACACAGTGACTCCCACCTTGGGCTCCTCCGCGTGTCAGGTGGAAGTGTCTCATCTTCTGGCCTGCGGCAGTGTCTGTCCCTCTCCTACCTTGCCGCACCCTGGTCTGATGCCCAGGCAAAGTTCTTCCTCACCATGTTCCTGCGCTGGCCTGCCTGTCAAGTTCACTTTCTTGGAAGAGGCCCTCTGCAGCCATCCGGGCAGCCAGCAGCCCTCTGAGAGCGTCATTGACATTTGTCACGGAACACACTGTGTGTTAATAGAGCAGGAATACAACCTCTCCACTACTTTTTTTTCAATGTATTTATTTAAGTAATCGCTACACCCAACGTGGGGCTTGAGCTCGCGACCCCGAGATCAAAAGTGGCATGATCTACCGACAGAACCAGCCAGGCACCCCAATAAAAGTTTAAAGGGCATCTCTGGCCGCCAGTGAAGGCCAGGGAGGCCAGTGAGATGCTGCTGCCTGGGGGGGGCCTTCGCTCTCTTGCCTCATTCCTCCCACCTCTAAGCCAAGCAGGCTGCCTCGGCCCCGGCCGCCTCCTCCTGGGGTGGGACCTTGGCAGAGTAGGTTCTCTTTCCAGCTGGCCTTCCTTTGCCACATCTGCAAGTTCAGGTTCAAAACCGATCATGCCTAGAGACCCTTAGTGAGGAAGGTCACTCAAGTCTGAGGACGTTTTCTCTCTGGAACTGACTGCTCTCCTCTGATGCCCACCGTCCGTGTCCCAGCTCTCTGAGAGAACTCCTAGAACCCTCCCTCCACTGCATTCCACAGCCCTGGATGTGGTGGCCCCCCCTCTGGGCTCCTCAGCAGCCCACATTCTAGTCTCCGTCCCGGCCCGCAGGCTGCTTAAGGTGCTAACTCGGTGAGAGCGCTGGGGAGCTCAGAGGCCACCAACTGTCATTGATGGATAAATGAAACTGTGAGGCCTCTTCTCCACTGTCTCCCAGGGGCCCCAGCCAGGCTGAGCTCCTGTGAGCTCCTGTAGTAGCTTGCTTGATGACGCACCTTCCGTTGGCCTTCCTCTCTTCCTTGTCTCACTCCCCACTTCCCACATCAGCTACTTGCACTTGAACCCTTGCGTTGAGTTTTGCTTCTGGGTGAACTCAAACGAAGACACACTCACCTGCTTACATTAAGACCAGAGCCTGTCACATTTGTCTTTCTATCCCCCATCCCTAGCACACAATATCTGGCACGTAGGAAACAAATGATGAACCAACCTGAGGTTCTTCTGACTTCTTCCTTGGACTCCACATCTGCATAAGAAAACTGACAGCGTCCTCAACCTTCAGTCAACAGGATTGAATTCTCAGATTTAGTCCGAGTTCTAGGTTACAAGTCACAGAAAGGGACTCCAGCTAACCAAAGCGGAGAGGAATTTAATCTAAGTGTGCACGTCTGCTGGGGGAGCTGGCTCTCAGAACTGACTGGGGGCTGAAGGACCACATTTGGTTTGGTGGGCAGCTGGGGCGCTCAGACTGGCTCAGGATCCACATGCTGAAAGAGGGGTCTGCCGGGTCAGACCTAAGTCACAAGCTGCCCCCGCCCGATGCACTGGATGAGGTGCATTTAACTTCCATGGAAGGAAGACACCACTACTCTCCCTTGAGACCCCCCGTGAGGCCTCTCCAACCCTTCCTCTTCAACCCTTTTGAATGGCATTGGATGAGGACCACCAAGAAATGCAGCACCCGTCAGCCCCTCCCCAGGCTTTTACTCCCACTCACAGGGCAAAGCTTAGCCTGTATGAGTCACCGCCCTCCTCATTCCACCGCCTCTGCCAAACACTGGTCTTTCTCTGACCGCTTTCCACTCTTCCCGCTCCTCCATCACCTGTGGCCATCAACCCTCCCCATTACCGGCTTCTAGCAACTGCTGACGGGGCGCCCAACACCAGTGTCACAGACGCTCTCCCTATCTCTTGCCTTGAGTATAGGATACTGACCTTTCTAGAGCCCCTCGTGGCTGCCAGCAACCAACCTGTTGCCATCCCAGGCTAAACTCACCAGAGGCTCATCTCCTCAGGCCCTTTGCTTCCTCTTCCTCTCCCATCGCCACAACCCGCTGGCTGGGTCACTCAATGGCGTCTTCCATCATTTCATCCCGTTTGAGTGTTCACTCTGATGCCAATACTTGGTACCTGTGCTGTCCTCTGACAGTTACTTCACAAATTCCACCTCTTTCCTGGCAAGCCCTCTAGCTGGTTCCTGTGCCCTTGGCCCCTACCCAGTGGCCTCCTCTCACATTCATTACCTTCGCGAGCATTAAAGAGGAAATGGCTGTTTTCAGGGGCTGATTTCAGACGCAGTGGAGGAAACTGGCCCATGGAAGCCCCAGTCTTCAGGGGGCTTATCCCCAGGAGGAAGAACGAGATACTCACCAGAGATTTTCAACACCCAAAAGATCATACAGTAAATGCCAAACTGGGTGGGTGCTTTCCAGAGCTTTGGGAATCCACACGGGGCAGCAGGGAAGGCCTGGTGTCCCTGTTTGAGGGCAGAGGAGGGCCCGGGGAGGAGGGAGCATAGCCTGAGCCAGTTTGGAGGGGAGGAGAATGCAGGAGGCCTCATTCCTCATGGGAGAATCCAGGGGAAGCTCCAACAGTGAACTTGCTGGCCAGGCGGTGTGGGAAGGTCAGGGCTGCAGGAGCAGTGGGAGTCACCCCCACCTAGATGATATTCAAAATGAGGAGAATAAATGAGGAGTTGGAGGGAAGGAAGAGCTAAGGGCTGAGGGCCAGGCCTTGCAGAAAGGCCAAGGGCAATGGTGGGAGAGAAGCAGAGCTGAGCCGGGGGAGGCAGAACACCTGTTTATTGGTCTGCTGGGGCCATCCTGGCCTGCTTTGGACTCTTCCAAGCTCTCCTTCCTCACTGACCTCTGGCATGACCAGTAGTCACAGGAGGTAGGCCTCCTGCTAGCATCACACTGCTTCGTGAATCCACCCCCTTCTCCCTCCAGGGAAGTTCAGAGCAGTAAGACATGGTTTCTGTCAGAGAGAAAGGGATTGGAGCTCCAAAGCCTACCACACCACCTTCTCCATCCCCAAGACAAGCTCGTTTCTTTCCCATCACAACCCCCCCCCCATCCTGTCTTTCCTCTGTTCTTGTCTTCACAGCGAGTTCTATGAGGGAAGGGGATATACTTACCGTCTTTTCTTCCCATTCCTTCTCGGCCTGTCACATTTTAACCCCACCCTCACCCCCACTGGCATTGACGCTGTTGTCAAAGGTGATGTCATAATGGTTCCCCACCCGGGGGTGGTCTTCCAGCTGCATCTTCCCCTCAACCCCTCCCTCCATGCTGCTTTCCTTCTTCGGGTCCTACCTCTCTGGTCTTTCCTTCTCAGCTGTTTTCATGGGCTCCTCTTCCTTTGCTGGACACTTCCTACATTGATTCACTCTTCAAGCAATAACCGAGCACCTTCAAAGGGCCAGGCACAGTCCTCCAAGCTGCGCCCTATCCGTGCAATCTGGTCTCCTACGCTTTCTGTGGGCCATCTTGTGCCCCCATGGTCTGGGTGCAGACTGTTCTCCATGCCAGCCCCGGCAGAGGCCCAGTCTCATCCCATCCTCTTGGCCCAGCCCCTGCTTCTCCTGGATCCCCCACTTTGGCGGGGGGGGGGGGGCACAGCAAATGCAGCTGAGGCAGCAGCACAGCCGTGGCCCCTCCCTCCGCCTCCCTTCCCACACAGTCCCATGGGTGACCAGCCCCCGCGGCGCTGTCCTCTACCTCGTTCTCCTCTCCATACCAGATTTACTGCCCGAGGCCATGGCCTCAAATTTTCTCAAAGTGATCCACAGAACACCTGAGTTTTTCTCTCCAGCATTCTGCTTTTGGGTGAGAGTTCTTTCTGAAACATAGATTTGACCTCGTCATCCCCTTGCATTCATGACCACCATGGGCTGCCCCTGCCCCGACAGTATACTCCCAGCTGGCGGCAAGCTCTGTACGGCCCAGCCTGGCCACTCTGACTTACCTCTCGCCACTCTCCACCTCAGCCCCTCTGGTCTGCTGCCTTTTGTGTACATGAATGCCTGCTCCCACCGAGCACCTTTGCTCAAGCAGTTCCCTTTCCCTGGAATGTTCGTTTCCCTTATACGATCTCAACTCCAATGTCACTTCCTCAGAGAAGCCTTCCTTTTTATAGAATTTTCCTAATAATTTGCTGTGGTTCTCCTGACTACCCGTAAGCTCCGCCTTATTTCACAGACTTCCTGTGTTCCAGCTGTTCTAGCACGGTGACCGTTAACCCATTTTGGTCCTGTAACAGCCACCTTACGAGGAGGGACTCATCCCCATTTTGCAGATGAGGAAACTGAACCCCGAAGAGCTCTGTGGCTTGAGCAAAGTGACATATTCACCGCACGATGCAGCTGGACTGGGAATAGAGACAGTGCCATCTCCAGGGTCCCCACCGGACCACACACCAGCCACCTGCCTGTCATGTCCATGGTATTCCCAGGGCCTACAGCAGTGCCTGATACCTAGTGGATCCTCAGAAAATATTTGCTGCCTGAATGACCAAATACCTGGGATCCAAGGGAGACTGGGGGTCACTGTGCCCCCATCTGCTTGCTGAACATGGTGGGAGAGGTCCTCTGGAATAGAATTCCCCCACCTCTGCAGCCTCAGCTTCTGTTGGCTGTCCTGCTGTGTCCAGAGCACGCCAGAGGTAGGAAATGCCCTTCCCCCATTATCCTCTTGGTTAACATCAAAGCCCCAGTAACTTTCAAGCATCACCTCCTCCAAGAAGACTTCCCTGACTGGACACCCCTCCCCCCACAGTAGAATTGGCCCCTCCCACCTTTGTACCCTCACAATATCCTGTACAGACTGTGTATATATCCTGCATAGACCTGATGGCCATGATGGCACTTGTCCTACTTTATACCTGATGTACATATAGTTATTATTAGACCCTTTCCCTGTTTCAGAGGGTCTCAGTTTAGAGGTTAATTTATCTGGTCACTTGACACCCCCTCCCACACACACACAATGTGGGTCTTGTGCGACCCACGTTGCAATCAACCCAGTGCCAAGTACCATGTCCTGCACAAGCTGGTGCTCTTTCTGGGGAAGAAACAAATGAATGATGCTAGATCTGATGGTTAAAATTGCCATCAATTTGAGCTATCAGAAGACATGGTTTATAGTTCCAATTTCATTACTAAACTAGCTGCATGACCTTGGCCAAGCTGTTTAACATCTTTGGGCCTCAGACTGCCAGTTTTTAAAATGAGCGGGTTGGATTAAATGACCTCCAAGCTCCAAGCCAGCTCTAAGATTCTGTGATTCAATGCTAATGTCCCCTTATAGAGGAGGCTCTAACAGACTCTAAAGGAGAGGATCCGTGCAGCACCAAGTAAGTGCACCAGGAAGTCCTAGAAAAGAGACAAAAGTATTGGTGCATATCCTGAGGCGTCCAGAAACACCCCCACTTCTCCCTCTCCCAGCCCTGCCATGCTGTTGTCCGTCTAGGCGGGCTGACAGTTTTGACGTAGTTGGCTTTTTCCCTTTTCTCTTTAAACAGTAAGCTCTTTGAGGGCAAGGTCCAGGTTTTAGACTTTAAAATCTGGAGGACCCAGCAGGGAGTTAAAAACGGGCATGTATTTTGTGGGTGATGACGCTGATGGTCATCCGGAGATCCTATCAAATGTGAGACAGTGGGCGCCAGGTTTCATCACAAGTACGCTAGAGAATGAAGAGACGGTATTGGAAATTAGGGGCATTGTTCTCCTATCAATAGCAGCTGAATTACATGTCCGCGTATTAAGGAGCAACTTAAAGGCATATAGAAAGAAATATGGTCCCTTCAAGAGGAATAATGTGGATTCAGAAAAAGGAAGACATTGCAGATTCTATATTTATCTTCCAGCAAGCTGGATTTAAGAATTCGATTTGCCCACTTTTCTGAATTGGTTGAGTATAAAAATGCATGAAATACAGGAAATAGTAAATGAGCCTGGGTGGCTCAGCCGGTTAAGCATCTGCCTTTGGCTCAGGTCCGGATGCGGGGATTTGGGATGGAGCCCTGCCGCCTCCTCCTCCCACTCCTCCAGCTCCCTGCTCAGCAGGGAGTCTGCTTCTCCCTCTCCCTCTGCTCCTCCCCCCTGCTCATTCTCTCTGGAGCATGCTCTCTCTCACTCTCTCTCAAATAAATAAATGAAAAATCTTAAAAAAAAAAAACAAGGAAATAGTAAATGAGTACTAAACGCTGAAATGAAACAGAAAATGCTTAAATATATTACGGAAAATACTAACATTTATGCAAAACATAAGCCTTCACCATTATAAACATGTTTATTAAAAGCATGGATACTGGTAAATCTTGTAATCAGTTTCAATAATAAAGACTAAGGCATAGACATATAGTGTCTCCCACTTTCCTCATACCGATAAAATTATACAGGGATAGAAAGTTTACTAAGGATACGCAACTCACCAACAAGACAATAATTAGATCAAAACTAGAAGCAGAACTAGTAATTGTGACAAAATCAAAACATGAACTCCAAGTTGGATGGCAAATCACGTATAATTGCAAAAAATACAACACGAAAAATCTCACCTTAAATGCAGTCAGTATTTTCTTGTGGTTCCCCCAGGGAGTGTGAAAATAGATTTAGCCAGAAAGAAAAAGCCAACTGAATACATTTCAGAGTTTAAATATTTAGCAAGCATTTTTGGGGGAAAAAAGAAGATTGTCATTTTAAAATTACACACCTCCGATATTACAAACAATATAATTAAAGAGGCATTTTGAAAAAAAAAAGTTGACTAGAGATATTAAGCTCATGATATCACATCGAAAGCTGTGCTTCCGATGCAGACTCCAAAGACGACACCCAGGAACTGGAGGCAGTAGAGATCAGCGGAGCAGAGAGACCAGAACACAAGAGAACCTGGAGTAAAGAGAGTGAAGCACTTGGCCTAAGATTTGCATCCTAACCTCTTGGTAGGGGCTTTGCTTCCATCAGCTCTATTCCAGCTGAAGTGACAGCTGCAAGAAGAGCTCACCTCCAACAATTGCTGTCCCATCAACCCTCTGCTCCAGAACCTACGTGCCTCTCTTACTCTATCAAAACCAAACTTAACCTGCAAAAGTTCAAAGCCCTCCAAGTCTTCACACCCCTGTCTCTCAAAAGCATCACCACACTACTTTATTCATGGAGTCAATAAACACAGACGGATGAGTGCCAGCTATGCCTGTCACTGTTTGAGGCACTGGGGATATAACAATGAACTTGAACAAAAATGTGCAACTTCTCCTATATCCTGGGGCCTACATCCAAGTGGAATTCTCTCTCCAGTTTCTGTCATCTACAGGATTGTCTGCTGATTGACCGTAACGATGAATGTTTTCTAAGCATGTCACATCTTCACGGTATGTCCTCCATGATGCGAAGTCTTCAACGGTAAAAGCCAAGCTTTCTAATTTTTCAAATCTCCTGTCTCCATCTTAGCACTCAATTTAGTGTTGGGTACTCAGGGTACTCCGTAGCAAAACAAATCCTTCACGTAGGAAAAAAAGAAATGAGGAAAAGTAGGAGAACCAGCAATCCTGTCTAAATGTGTTTGTCTTCTAGCCTCATAGAGTGTTCAAGTGCGTTAATCCATTTGATTCCACAATAATCCCAGCAGGAAGCAGGGCAGGAGTCGTTATCTCTGTTTTATTAAAGAGAAAACAGGGTCCCTGATAGGTTAAGGGCCTGGGCTAATAGCATACAGCTGGTAAGAACCTCTCACAAAGCGGCCAAAGAAGGACCAGACTTAGCCGAAGCTGACAAAAGGCAGTGGATGTTCTTGAAGAAGATGGGCAAAGATCAGACCCACTAGGCGGATCCAGAAACAGGCCTAAGTATTTAGGCAACTGGCCCCTTGGGGTTGTGGCTGCAGCACTGCAAACTCTTAGCAGTTTAGCCAGGGCACAAGCATAAGGTTGCAAACAGACCTGGAAATCCCAGGGTGCCAGAAGCAGCCCCCGACCAAGCCCAGGTGTGGTGAGGCACAGGGCTCAGCATCTTTCAAGACCCACTCCTGGCAAAGGCGGGGAGTCCTTCTTTTTAGAAGTGGAAGTGATGGTGGCCTGGCCCCAAGGTGAAGCGAGACTGCTGAAAAGAGCAGGTGGATCCCAGATGCCGCTGCAGCTGCCCTCACAGCGGAAGTCAACCCCACAAGTCAGGAGAGGCAGGTCCGCACAAAGGCAGGTTATATGTCCAGAAAAAATGACAGCAAGGAGGCATTGGGCAAGGGAGGGCTGTGGTCCCATAGTCCTACAGAAAGGATCAACCATGCTCCATGAAACTTACAAGAATCTCATGTGCCATTCGTGTTCAGTGATACAACGATCCTCAGGGCATTTCTGGCTTCCATTTTTTTCCTCCTGATCAATTCAGATTTTACTTCCATACTGAAAAGAAAGCTTCCCATCCCTTAAAACTCACAATCACCCAACACCTGGTTTTTTACTTCTCCTAAGGTTGACACATAAGTACGTGATATTGATTTTGGAAGGTTTTTGATGGATACAAATGTGGCCTGGCTCCTGCCTTGAAGGAACTTATAGTCTAGTGGAAGGAGGTGGAGGAAGATGTTCAGAAAATGATTAGCAAAACTAGAGAGTATGTGATTAAGTGCTCCAAATGGATGGGGAAGGGGAAGGGGACAAGCAAGGTCTGCTCTGCTGAGGATAGATGACAACAGGCGGAGCTGGGAGAGAGGAATGAACATAGTAGGGGAGGCAGTGGCAGAATGATGGAGAGAAGGATGGAAAGTCAGAGACCTCCGGAGGGAGGTGATGATGAGAGAGAGGCAGACAGAATCCAGGAAGAGAGGAAAATGGAGATCAGAGACATCAGGGGTGGGGCGGAAAGAAAGGCTAGGAGCTAGAAAGGGAAAGAGGAGAAGCTCTAAGTGACTACTTACACTCCATGTCAATTTGCCTCAATATTGAAGTATCTTTACTCAAAACTTTCCTTAAAACTAGAGGTCAGAAACATAGTAAATGCTCATAATCGGAGGCTGTTATGTGCTTGACATTGAGCTTTAAAACATTACTCATTTGAGTTAGGCATTTTCCCACTTCATAGATGAAAAATGGAGGCTGTGAGGAGTTCATTAGGATCAAACAGCTAGCAGCAGAGTAGACCTTTAGTCTCTGATGTCAAAGCTTTTTAACCACTGGTTATGCTACCACACAGGGGAGTCTTCAAAACGAACTTCTCTATTTTGGTTTAGACTTCCAATGTTTGGGACATCCCTACTTCCTCCTTAACATTTAAGGGGTGCAGAGAAATTAGAAATAGTTTAACTTGGTTGACCAGTCTATACAGTTCTCCTTCCACCCACTAAAGTCTCCCAAAAGAAATAGGTGATCTGGATTTTGACTCTTAGCATCTGTTGGGTCTCAGCTTTGGTTGAGAAGGAAGAGATTTGTAAATATCTTTTTAAGGTGCCAGGTTATTACAGCCAAAGGATCCTCTTCTCAATGTTTCTAGAAGCCACCTTTCTTTCCTTCTTCCCATTCACCACTCTGCATGTCCCTGCAGCTACGGTTGAAGCCATACAGTTCATAGTTCTCATGCCCTTCTTGGGGGAATCACCCAAGCTTTATTATTATTTTTTTTAAGATTTTATTTATTTATTTATTTATTTATTTATTTATTTATTTATTTGACAGAGAGAGAGAGAGAGAGAGAGAGAGAGAGAGCCAGTGAGAGAGGGAACACTAGCAGGGGGAGTGGGAGAGGAAGAAGCAGGCTTCCAGTGGAGCAGGGAGCCTGATGCGGGGCTTGATCCCATCACGCCCTCAGCCAAAGGCAGATGCTTAATGATTGAGCCACCCAGGCGCCCCCCAAGCTTTATGCTTGAAATAAAGCTTTTAGGACAAAGCAGTGAGCCTCAAAATATACCCTTGCCAATTGTGATTTGGGGGGCATCACTGCCATCTGACTATCTCTTATCTTACCCTGCACATCTGCTTTCAAATAGTAACAAAGATTGCCTGTGGAAAACCCATTGTGTATATCTGTTTAAATGTTACCCACCCCCAGCCCCCATGCAGACTAGTGGGCAAATGGCTTTCCACTGGGAAAGAGCTGGTTACAGTCTGACAAACCTTTACTTGCAGTTCTGTTTGAAGTAAGTATTACTGTTACTGCTCTTAGAGTTTTCTTCGGTTTCCTCCCAGCATACCTACCTGGGTTAAATCTGTGGGAGGCATCTGCTGAAGCTGAGCAATTCACTCACTGTTGAGGGTTAAATACTTGAGGGGCTTGGGACCTTAAGAAACAGGGCAAGACCAAGTTGAGCTACTTCGAGAATTCCTCCTTCTCTTTGCCCCCAAGTACCCCAAGGGTTATAAGTGGGAAAGAAGTAAATAAAGCCATTTACTTCGCAAATAGCAATGAAGCCTAACACTTGATTAATCTGACAATGGCAAAATTCTTTCTCTTCTACTTAAAACAAGCTGCTGCCTTTTTCTATACCTACAGACATCCAGTTGCCTCTGGGACCATAGCCCAGGTGTGAAAGACTGATGCTTTTAAAATATATTTTACTGTAGTCTGAAAGACTTAAAAAGGCTTTAAACCTGATAAGGTTTTGGTGAAGATCTTCTCCACATCAGTGCTCCTGAAAATCTAAGAAGTCTGATCAAAACTGGTATCAGAATAAAGACTATTTCCCACTGACTAGAATGCAAGAGGGTAAGGCCATATTAACAAATCATGTTTTAAAAGTTTTTATTTTAATTCCAGTTAACATACAGTATAAATTGGTTTCCGGTGTACAGTACAGCGATTCCACAGTTCCATACATCACCCGGGGCTCATCACAACAAGTGCACTAAGGAACCGTTTTTGTTGTTGGGAGATATTGCAGTCTGCTATTCTCTGTTCCAGCAATTAGGCAAGCTGTTTAACCTTTCTATACTTCAGTTGCCTATCTTTAAAATGAGTACAATACTACCAGGCGCATTTGCTTGACTCCCAGGGATGCTGTGAAACAAAGTAGAGAACGTTTTTAAAACTCCCAACATACGCAGGTAGAAAAACATCCTGTGGTAATAAATACTACTACCTTAGGTTTACATAGTGCCTTTACCCTAGACTCCAAACCTTGTTAGAAACAGAAGCTATCATTATTTCCATTGTCTTTCTCTGTCTTCCTAAAAGAGTTGAAGGCTGTTTATAGAAGTTATATGATTCACTCCATGTTCTTTTCCCTCTCCTGCATTCTCAGATCCCAGGATCAGAGGTTAAAGAGTAGGAACCCAAAGCAGGGAGAAAAAGATCTGTGTGACTGACACCTCTCAGCAAGAGTGTAGCGGAGCCAAGAGTGTCGACCCGGATGCGTTACGCCCAAGCCACGGTCCTTTATGGGATTTATAATTTAAACGGGCCCCAAAGCACGAGATTGGCTGGGGAAATGCCCTGATCGCGGTTGGGCTGCTCGCATGGCGTTGCTCAGATACCTCTGGCCGAGCTCCGTCGACGTCCCCAGCCTGCTAGCCCGTCGGGCAGCTGTCGAGCCGCGGGAGCCCGTTCGTGGGCAGGGCCGGCGCGGCTCGGGCGGCCGCTGCCCCGTCGCTGACCCTCGCGCGAAGCTGCGCGCACCGAGAGGAGACATCTTCCCAGCCGGGCCTCCAGCGCCCGCCGCGGCCCGGGGCGGCGGGGTTGGCCCAGGGAGTGGGGGCGACCCGCGCACCCCTCCGTGGGGGGTGCCCCGACTCGCCGGGGGCGGGGTCACGTCCCACCCGGGGCGCCGGGGGCACCGGCGCTGCGGAAACCTGAGCGTGGCCGAGGAGCTGGGGCTTGCAGGGCCACCTCCCCGGGCGCCTCGGGCCCGCAGTGGGCGCGCCGGCCGCCGCCGCCCCCGGGCCGTCGCGGAGACCACTCCCGCGCCTGGTACCTGTGGACGCCCTTGTCAAGCGCCTGGAGCTCCCCCGGGGGAGCCGAGCCCAGGACAGACATGCTACTCCCGTTTCCTGCCCCTTCGGAGCGGCGAGGAGTGGGTGAGGCGGGGCCGAGCCCCTGCACCGAGGAGCCCCCCGAGCCGTGGGAGAACGGGCCCCGCGGCGGGGGAGCTGGGGCCTGCCCGGGGATGGCGGGCAGGCCGCCCTCGGCCCACCGGTGGGCGGGCGAGGGGAGGGCAGCCAGGGGGAAGGCGCCCCTTCCGTGCGCCCCCTCGCCCTGGGCAGGCCCGAACACGGCACCGAGGTCGGACCGGCCGGGCCAAGCAGGCTGACCCCGGGAGACCCCGCTTTGAGGCGGGCAACGGCTGCTCTGGCTCAGGCCACCCGGCCTTCAGGTTGTGTGACTGTGACGGGCCGACCGGGGCAAAGGGCGGTTGAAGGGGAACGGGGCGCTTCTCCCTACTGCTTGGGGGGGTTGTTGTGCTTTGTGGGGGGCCGGGGGGGTCACCACCCTCCCGGGAGAGGTGGGGGAGGGCCGCCGGCGCAGCTGGCCGGCGAGGGGCGGGGTCACAGAGGCGAAGTGTGTGTGTTCGAGCGAGGGCGTGTGGGAGGGGAGGGCGCGCGGAGGAGGATCCTTGTCTGCGCGCAGGCGCTAGCAGCGGGTCGGGCCGGAGCCCAGGAAGAAGGCCCTGGGGGAGCGGGGGCGGTGGGCCGGCGGGAGGGCGGGCAGGCTGACGCGAAGGGGGGCGGGGAGCCGCGTCGGCGTCGGCGTCGCCGGGCGCGGGCGATTCGAGGCCGACGCATCCGCGCGTGCGCGCGCCGCGGAGTGTCCGCGTTAGAGGGGAGTGACGCGTGCGCGTTCACGTGCGCCCGGGAGAGCGGTAAGAAACGAAGGGAGGCTTGAAGGGGGTGGGGGTGGAGGCGAGCCGGAGGAGGGGTGGGGGGGGCGGCGCCTGCGCAGTGCGCCGCGGAGGAGCTGTGTGTATGTGAGAGTCTGACGGGTTCAAAATGGCGGCGGCTGCTTCAGCGGCTCCTCCTGTGTGAGGGAAACAACACCCCTCCCCGGCGGCAGCGGCGGCGGCGGCGGCGGCTGCGGCTCGCAGAGCACCTTCCCAGCGGCTGGGCCTGTCGCCGCTCCGTTTATCCTGGGCAGGGGGCGCTCCGGGAGGAGGGGCAACGCCAGGGGGCCCATCCCTCGGAATCCCTCCTCTGCGACTGGGGAGTAGTCGGGGGCTCGTCCCGCAGCGCGGAGCCCGGGCTGAGGGGGAGACGCGAGGGGAGCCCGGGCCCCCAGCCCGGCGCGCCGCGCCGCTCCCGCCCTCTCCGCCCCCCGGGGCCGGGGCCCGCGTTCCGGGGGGCCGGGGCGGCGCGGGGAGCCTCGGGCCGGCCGGTCTCAGCTGATCGGCCGCGGCTCCTGGGCTCCGGAGGCGGCCGGGCGGCTGCTCGCCGAGGGCACGGCGAAGAGGGCGCTCCCCGCGGCCGGGGCTGGCCCGGGGCTCGGGCTCGGGCTGCTGACCGCTGGCCCGGGGGAGGCGGGGGCGCCCCGGGCTCGGCGCCGAGGGGTCGCGCTCCCCTCTCCTGACGCCTCCGACTCCCGGTCTCCGAAGCCTAAAGAGGAGGTTTGATTCAGCAACTGTTTCCTCTTTTCCGGGTCGCCCTGACCCTCTCTGGATACTGGGTTGATCCACGGAAAAAAACGAAGACGACGTTTGGGATTTAATTTTTCCTCTCAGTTTTTGGAATCTTTTACTTCTCACTTGGACAAGAACTCACGAGCAAAATCCCCGGTGAGATTCCCCCTCCAACCCCCCCCCCCCTTGGAAGTTTGGTTCACCGTGTTATCTAAAGTCTTAATGTAAAGTTTCTATTTCTTTTTCCGATGGGTGAACCATTGAAATGCCTTTCCTTCGGGGAGCCCGGCGAGATTTGCCATTTTTCCTCTCCGGCCCGTGTCTTTCAGTCCCCGGCGGTCCTCGCCCAGGGGGTGCAAACACGGTTTCTTTCCCTCCCGACTTGGGACAAGGGCTTCCTCTAGGAGGGCTCTGCCACGAACTGCTCTTGCAAACTGTGTCATTGGGTCCTTTGGTCTTGTAGCAGTTGTGAAAGGATGCTATTAACGTGGCTGTAATGTAGTTGCAAAAAGGAAAAAAAAAAATCTGCATTCCCTATGGAAGCCATTATCCTTGAGAATATTTAGAAAAAAAGAAAAACCTTTCTTTTGGTGTTACGGATCGACCGTCGCGCAAATCGGTCGTAATTTTTGGAAAAGATGTATTTTACTTATTTCTATAGATGGATTCGCTCATCTTATTACTTTATTCAAAAAGATCTAATGGAATTTTTGTCCCTGATTTGCAACTCTCTTGAATTTGTTTCAGAGTTGTACACATCTTGTGTTGGGGTGGAGTGTTGGTTTGGGAATGAAAAGATCCAGGGAGTCTTAAGAAGGAAGGCGACGATTGTGTACGGCTTTACTAGAGGGGTATGGGAAATTGTTTTGGAATCTTTCTTTAAATCCTGATTTCTTGTCCTTTTTAAATATAGTCTGCCCTTTTTTCCTTTAGTTTCTAATTATCAGAGAGAGCTAATTTGGTTGGGATCTGGATTTGTTCAGTGCCTGTTTTACCTGGTCAGCTCTCTACAGATAAAAGTCCCCCCCCCAACACTTTTTTTTTTTTTTTTTTTTGTTACTGCTGCCATCAAGGGGAGGCTTGCTTATTGTAATCCTGGGGGGAAGAAATAGTGGTGTGATCCATCCACAAGGAACTGAAACCAACATCATCTCCTCTTGCCTAGGCCTCGGACAGTTGTAATGTGATTAACGTAGGTCATGGCATGGAAACACTTGGCCCAGAGCAGAGGGGTACCAAACTGATGAAGAGGAACCAGATTTGTCCCAGAGCCTTAACTTACACATATCTTAAATACCTCTGTGAAAAGAAAACTTGCGTTTGGGGATGAGTTCTCATCTCTGCTCATATCATTATTCTTTAGTGTTGCAACCTGGTTCCTGAGGAGGAAGAGGAAGGCAGCCCTGGAGTGGTTTCTTTACAGTAATTTCAACAGAAGAGTGAGAGATGGAACCCGAAGAAGAAAGGATTCGTTACAGCCAGAGATTGGTTAGTATTTTATTCTCTTTCTTTTTTCTTTTTTTTTTTTTTAATTTTGAAGCACAATAACTATTTTGTTTCCATTTGTGAACCTACTGTGATTAAAACTTTTCAGGTGGCTTTTCTGTATACCAGAGGAGAGATGGTGTATTAATATCTCATTTGGTTTTTAGGCCAAGCAGTTAGAGCCTTAATATTCATCCTGTTTGGAAATGGACTTATATGTAGCCTTAACTTCTATAGAAACTGTTGTAAATCAAAGGATTTTGTGGATTACATCATGACAGGGATTACTAATTTTGCAATACTGACACTGTAATAAATCTGATTATGTTAGATTAGAATGTAAATTTTAGGGACAAAACTGAAGAAGGATAGTTCTGTATCGTTTTTTTGTAGATTATGGTATGTCAGAATTTGTGGCTTTGAGCTGGGGAGTAGAACTGTGGATTTTTATTTTTATTTTTAACACAAATAACACTGATAGGTTTAGAGGGTTGGTGGGGATTGATTGAGAAAGGGTAGAATACCAAAAGTTCTGTATTTTGTATTTTGGGAAGGAAGTATGAGATACATCTTGTTGAAAGAAATTTTTACTTAGTAATGATTTGGAGGGAATTTGCTTATATGTGCGTATGAATACTTGCTCCTTTAAGCCGTACTTTCCTCTCAGTGTTTCCCTATTGGAGTTTAAGAATTTGATTTTTGTATCCCCTAGTCAAAGAGAACTTTATTGATATTCTCACCACATATTCATTTTAGAAATTTGAATTTGTGTCTGTAGAGTAAGTTATGGGGAAAGCCAAGGAATTGTCTGTATTATGTGAAATTTGGTGAACTGAGAGACCTAGAAGATTACTAAAAGAATTTATAGTGGTTTTCTTTGGCTCTGTGTTTTAGACTGAGTTTGGAGGAAAACAGTGATTCTGTAATCATTTTCTGATGATCTCCACTCTTATTGAGAAAAGGCTACTTTGTTTAAACGTGACTGTTAGAAAGGTGTGGAGTGCATTGGCAAGTATATCCAGCAGACGTATGTTCTGGCAAGCCTTATTCCAGAGATTTGCCTCTTGTCTCCCAAAGCATGTATTGAGAATATAGTTCTTTAACTTTTAGAAAGAAACTACAGTTCTTTAACTTTCAGAAATAAATTATGTATGTCAGTAGTGAATTTTTTTATGCTTAGGGTTTATTTTTGTTTTGACATTTCTTAAATTAAACTTTGGGAACATAGAAGAAGAAAGAGGATGCTGCAGAATTCTCTTCCCAGGTGGTTATTCCCAGCTATATGGGGAATCATTTTTATCATGTCAGGCTTGTAGAGTTGTTGAGCTGTTACATAAATACCTGAGGCATCTTGGATCTTGGGATCCAGTCTTTCAAAGAAGAGCCTTTCATTTAGCCAGAAAAAAGTTCACATTTTTTAACAAGGTAGGGAGGTAGTGGTAAGGAGATCCAGGGAATCTGCGACTTTTGTCCTGGTAAGATTTTATTTTATTTTTTTTTTAATTGTAAAGTGATTGCTACCTGTTGCACTCATTAACCCTTTCCATATCTAGCATATTTTCTTTTGGTTCATGTGCTGTTGTAGCAGTGTTGTATTAGAGGGTACATCAGATATTTCAGGGGGATCTTTCCTTACTTGGAATTTTGAGTAATAATTCTGAAGTTTGGGGTGACTGATGTCTGTTTTTCTTTGTAAGATTACATGACAAAATTATATCTGAAGTGTAAATTCATTCTGTAACATAACTTGATAGGAGAGCAATTGGCGGCTTATTTGAGTGACAGGTTTGCCTACCAAACTTAATGTCTGTCTCTGTGGGGTGTCTTCATATTACATCGGTTAAGTTAGGTCTCATTTGAGGAATTTTTTTTTTTTTTTAGATTTTCTTTATTTATTCGACAGAGATAGAGACAGCCAGCGAGAGAGGGAACACAAGCAGGGGGAGTGGGAGAGGAAGAAGCAGGCTCACAGCGGAGGAGCCTGATGTGGGGCTTGATCCCATAACGCCGGGATCACGCCCTGAGCTGAAGGCAGACGCTTAACCGCTGTGCCACCCAGGCGCCCCTCATTTGAGGAATTTTAAGAACACCATAATGGCTAATTTTTATAGCAGTTAACTGTTTTTTTAATACTGTGTCTTTAAAGTAGGTCAAAGTGTAGAACTTACTTTTGTTTTGCAGTTATTGGCCATAGAACATAAAGTTTGAAAGAGAGACAAACAACAGGTTTACTTACTTAGCTTAGTGATTAAAATTTGTGTGGTCTCATGCCATATATATTTGTCAAATTGAATTACTTAGGACCTTGGTTATAGTGTTATTAAATGTTACTTCCATGTTGTTTTAGGGGACAATACCTAAGTGGTCATCCCTTGTGATATACCTCCAAAATAGCCTCTTGAGAGAGAAAACAGTATTAGTATTAAAAGTCTGAGTCCAGACTCATTTGGGAATGGCTTTTTTGTATTCGGACCTTTTACCTATCTTTAAGGAGAAAAAAGTTGTATTCTTACTAGTAAGAATACTATTAAAAATTGAATAAGTCATTTTAATGCTTTTTGCTGACATAGCTATTTCAGGTGCACAGGCTGAGTTTGGTAAATTTTGATGTTTATATCAACTTTGTGACAAGTCATTTTTTAAAGTCAGAAATAGTTTAAAAGAAAGGGCTTGGGGCGCCTGGGTGGCACAGCGGTTAAGCGTCTGCCTTCGGCTCAGGGCGTGATCCCGGCGTTATGGGATCGAGCCCCACATCAGGCTCCTCCGCTGTGAGCCTGCTTCTTCCTCTCCCACTCCCCCTGCTTGTGTTCCCTCTCTCGCTGGCTGTCTCTGTCTCTGTCAAATAAATAAATAAAATCTTAAAAAAAAAATAAATAAAAGAAAGGGCTTGCCTTTTGCCAAACTTTACTATTACATATAGAAGAGAACCGTACCTTTGAAGATGGTGTGTATGTATAGATTGGGGGCATAAGCTCTACTTTCTGGAACTGGAATGCTTGTTTTGCAGCATGGGAAATGAATGATGTTTGACTACTTTTAAGCAAGGCATAGTTTTCCTTTGTTTTTCAATGCAAAGATTAGTAGTTTTGTGAACAGATTCCTCGAACAAAGCCAGGCAGATCTCTAAGGCAAGTTGATGTACCTGGGAAGGGTATTCAAGTGAGAGGGATAGAAGCTTCAGTGATGGGTGGATATTTGGTTTTCCTGAGGTGAAGATGATTTATTTCTGTATTTCTAGTAAATTTAGATGGAGGACCTTTTTGAGAAATACTGACAAGTACTAAAGATGGAACTTCTTTTTTTCTTCATTTGATTTCAGTAGCCAAAGCGGTGGTGATGTAGTTTTAGATGTTTGTTTCTATCCATGTATATTTAAGTATTTATTTGTAGGGAATATTTAGCATTATATCGTACAGTTACTTAATCTAAAATGTTAGTTAGATCTTTAGCAATTACAATTGGTGATCTTTTCAGTTTTTGAAATCATATCAATTCTGAGTACTCCTTATTGCATAGAAAAATCAAGGGCAAAATAACATGCAAAATAAATGCTTACGTTAATATTGCTATACTATGTAATACCATTTTAACTTGGGACTTTTTTCATTTTTATTGGAAAAGATGACCTTTGTTATATCTTTTAATACACTGGACTATGATATGTGCCCTCAACTTATATAATATATTGTACATATCATTGTATTTAGTATGGAAAAAATTCATTAGCTCTTGCCAAAGGCAATTGTAGAAATAAATGGACACCTAAATCAATGTAAAAGAAAGTGAAGACAATATACTTCAGGGTAAAAGAAGTTACGTAACCTGAATATTTTTTTCTCTTGAATTCACCTAAGTGTAGTAGTGTTACGTGAAGGAGAAGATGTTGATTTTCTTGAGAGTTCAGTTTGTCAATCTTGATGATGAGATTAAGAGATTTTCTAAAGGTTGTTATTATACTATTAGATGTTCAATGCTGTTTATTTCTTACATATGTTTTTCTTTGAAATAGCTAAATCATGTATCTTTTATAAGAAACGGGGGGCACTGAAGCCCTAATGATATTCTCCCCATTCTTTGGGTTACCCTTAAAAATTGTCTTCCCATATTCAGGAGCAATTACCAGATGATCCCTTTTACAAATCCCGCTTTGAATGACCCCACTCTCAATAAGGTCTTTCTGACTAGGAATGGACTAGGCAAAATAAAATCCTAGTTTTAAGCCATATTTTCCCTAGCATGAAAGTATCATGTTGTTAACAAGTGGAAAAAATTATAGATGGTCTAAATTGTTCAGTTTGCTTATTTGTAATTATTTCATTAGATTTAACCTTCAATCCGTGATGGTGGAGGAGTACATTGTTCTGAGTGTTGCAGCCTCCTTCCTGATGATGTAGGAAAGACTTCTTGCCCATTTTTGGGTGATTCAGAATGCAGGGAGCTAATTCTTTATTCTTATGCATCAATTTTCCACAGTAAGCTACATTTTGGGGACCCATAATGAGGACTGTGTTTAAGCCCTATCACTTTCTCTTGTTTTATTTTGCTGAGCACTAATCATTATCATACTTGTTTGTTTTGTTTGTGCATCTCTCTTCATTGGAGTGTAAGCTCCTTGAGAGTTTGGGACTTTGTTTTGTTTAAGGTATATACTGGATGCTTCGAATAGTGCCTGACACATAGAAAGTGCTTAATAATATTAGTAGCCCCCAAAAAGGAGAAAGTACTCCATCTACAACACAGAAAGTGCTTGATAAATATCTCTTGATATTGTTGAAAGACCTGATAAATACTTTTCTTTGCTACCAGTTTTCTTGAGGGTCAGCAATAAGTCACTGGAATGGAAGAGAGTTTGGTGCATAGGAATGAGCAAAATATGAATATTAGGTCTCGCAGTGTACATAGAACCAGAAGCTTTAAGCTATGACAAAAAACTTATGCTTAGCACACATGCCAGATGAACACATTTGTAATATTTGGGCCATTAGAACAAATTAAAAAATGCCTAGTTAACTTTAAAAGCTCAGTCTGAATTTTAAGTTCTTCCCTTAATCCTCTGTAAATCTTCTGTTTCAAGGTTTTTGCTGGCTTTTAGACAACCTTAAAGTTGTGAAGTTGCAAGTGATGGTGTTTGTGTTATTCTCAACTCTTAGTTTTGGCCATCAAGCAAGCCCAAGAATTAATATATTTACTGTATACCATACAGAGAAACATGCCATTATTTTATGTCCTTTAAAATTTTTCTTCTTGGGGTGCTTGGGTGGCTCAGTTGGTTAAGCAGCTGACTCTTGGTTTCAGCTCAGGCTCAGGTCATGATCTCAGGGTTGTGAGATTGAGCCCTGCATCAGGCTCCACGTTAAGCGAGGAGTTGGCTTGTCCCTCTCCCTGTCTGCCTCCCCCCACCTCTAAAATAAATAAATAAAATCTTAAAAAAAAAATTTTTTTTTCTTCTTGGTAAATGGACATCCTTGACTAGGTTTCATTAATTTGCTCTGTGTAATCTCATTTTTAGAATAATACTATATTGTCACTTTGTGGTTTTACATCAACAAATTCAGTATTTATGTGCTGAGTACTAGGCTAGGTTCTCTCATACACATTACCTTGTTTAATCCTCAAAACTGGCCTGTAAGGTAGATGGTATAGTTTTAAACTTTAATTTTTTTTTTATTATGGAAATGGAATTTTTAGTCTGTGACTTGCCCAAGATCACAAAGTTGGTGAGGGGTAGAACCAGACCTTGAACCCAGTATTTCTTGTGTTATTTCATACAGAAAACAAATGATACCCATTCCTGTTGTAGAAAGTTGCAGACTGAGTGCTTTCTCTTTTTTTGAGGCTACTTTTTTTTTTTTTTTAAGATTTTATTTATTTATTTGACAGAGATAGAGACAGCCAGCGAGAGAGGGAACACAAGCAGGGGGAGTGGCAGAGGAAGAAGCAGGCTTATAGCAGAGGAGCCTGATGTGGGACTCGATCCCACAACGCCAGGATCACGCCCTGAGCCGAAGGCAGACGCCTAACGGCTGTGCCACCCAGGCGTCCCTGAGGCTACTTTTAAATTTCTTCCCTTTCAGATGTCTGCTTAACATCCTAAATGAAATAGCTACAAATATTTGATAGCCAGTGTTTCATCATGTTTAGAAAAAGGTGGCACATTCTTTTTGTGAACTTTGAACTTACTGCACTTGATCTATTAAAACAGCAGTATTTGTGCAGTTTGTGCATATGTCAAGCTTTTTATTTATGCATGTCACTTATATCATTGTTCTCTGTTTTAAATTTTAGGTTCTTGGGGGTTTTCTCTATCTGTGAGTACTTGGTAAAAACTTAAACCATAAAGATAAAAGGCAGCAGATAGTGACCAAGCGAGTGGTTTTGGCAAATATAGTGGTGAAGGCCTCCTTCAGGTAGGTAGAGAGGAGGAGGGAAGAGGGTGGCCTTGCAGGAGGTAAAGACTGCATAAGCTTTACTATGGAATGGGATACTTATAAGGCCTAGTCTGAGGACATTCATGAGATTCATAGGACTAAAGTAGAAGATTTGTTTTGGGAGGCACTGTTGATAATATTGGGAACACATTTTAAACAATTATGAAGGCCAGGTACGGAAAATAGAGAGTCATTGGAAGTTGTGGTTTGTTTTCAGTCAAATAGTAATCTGATCAAAGTGGTGTTTTAGGAGTTTTTGCAGTTTCAGGTCAGGGATGTGTCCAAAAGAATATTGAAATAAGTTATCTCAAGGTATCCAGTACTTGATCTCTAGGGCAGTGGTTCTTAAAGTGTGGTTCCCTCACCATTAGCATCAGCATTATCTGGGTATCTGGGAACATGTTAGAAATGCACATTTGGGGGGCCCTGCCCTATCTTTACTGAATCAGAAACTCTGGAATTGGGGCCCAGGATTCTGTGTTTTAACAAGCCAGGTGATTCCAATACATGCAGAAGTTCGAGAGCCACTATTCTGGGGTATAGTTAGCAGAAATGAAAAGGAAGGGAAAGTGAAGGACTGACAAAACTTGGTGACTGATGGATAGCAGCATGTTATGATGGAAAAGAGTGCTTGATTGAGGATCATGAGTGCTGAGTCCTAGTATCAACTTTATCATCAGCTGTTTTGAACAAGAGAGCTGTCCTATCTTGGAAGGAGTCGTAGTTAGTGATTTTGAGGATTTTGGAGACAAATGAAGAATTAAGGTGGACTCTGGGATTAAGTCTGCGTTATCAGCAAGATCAGGAGGGAGTTTTGAAAGGGAGAGGAGAGGACATTGGGTGGATGTTTTAGAAAAGTGGAACAAATTACCTAAAGCAGGGGTTCTCATCTGGGTATGATTTTTGCCCCCTTGGGGTATTTGGCAATATACGGAGACTTCTTTTTTTGGAGACATTTTTGATTGTCAGACTAGGGGAGTACTACTGGTATTCTAGTGAGTAGAGGCTAAGGATGCTTCTAAAGTATCCTAAATGCACTGGTCAACCCCCCACAGCAGAGGGTTATCGGGTCCAAAATGTCAACAGCGTGAGATTGAAAATCCGTATTTAAAGAGAAATACCCAGTAGATAGGTTCTATGTATGTTTCTATCCTGATTTTCTGCTGTTAATCTTAGAATTTTAAGTCTAACACAAAACATCGCAAAAGCACCCTCAGATTCCTTTTCGTAGGGCTTTACCAAGGTAAGCATAGAGGGATTTGTTGTTACTATCAAATTTTCATCAAACTAAATGGTTATGGAAAATCCTCGACATTTTAACTTACCCTGAAGCAACTTACTTGGATAACCAAAGTACGTATTCATTGTATTGAGATTTATTACTCCTTTTAACTTATCCTGAAGCAACTTACTTGGATAACCAAAGTACGTATTCATTGTATTGAGATCAATAATTAAGTTACAACAAGAAATTTCCTTTTGATATTCTCTTTGAAGGATAGAAAAATGAGTTAAAAGTTGTGGTATTGATGTGAGCAAATATTGAAATATAATGAATTGCCCTGTAGCTCAATACCCTATGATCATTCTTAAGAAAAAACTTTGTGCGCTGGTTGTGGCCCCCAGTGTGAATTCAGTGTAGCCTCAACCTTATTCCATCTCTTTATATCCCTGGATCGCAGAATTTAGGAACTCTGTCCTGTCAGGGCAGTAATCTGGCCAACGCACTCTTGCTTTGGACAGTGACCTCAAGATAATGTAGATTCACAAATATAGTGATCACTTATAGTACTTTTATAGTTTCCAAAGTTCTTCTCTGTTTCTTTTGTCTTTTGATCATCTTAATCTTCTGATCATCATAATTCTGGGGGGTTGCCAGAACTTGAGGATGGTGCTACCATATTGCACAATTCTGGAAGGTGCCATTCACATATCTTAATCTGTCTGAAAGATGCCCTTGGAGTTGTGTGGTGAACAACAACAACAAAAAAATTGTGAGCCTTTTTGGGTGGATAAGATAAAGGAAAAGTCACTCTGTATATTTGAGACAAGGTAGGAAAAAGCCCAATTTGATTGATAATAGTACACATTAATTGAGTGTATACTATGTGCCTGGTACTGGCACTTTACACATATTAACTAACTTAATTTTCTGCAACGCTTTGAGATAGGTTCTATGATTCCCATTTTCTGGTTTGGAAACTGAGGCATATAGTACAGTTAAGTAACTTGTCTGAGGTTATCCAGTTAAGAAGAGAAAGAGTCAGGATTCAAAGTGAGCCATCTGTCTCCTAAGCCTTCTAAGCTATACTGCTGCTTTTTCTACTTTGTTGGAGGACAGTCTGTATATGTTTTGTTGATGAACTTTGGGTGTTCCCCAGGTAATATTATCTCATTCAGGAGATTCATTTGCATAAATATTTTTTAGGTGCTTACACTGCGACAGCTACTTTACTTGGGCCTTACTTTTTTATAACTTCCAAAGCTGTGGTTTCAAGTAGTGCTGAATGCTTTGAAGAGATTAAGAGGGTGATGAAATACAATTGACCCTTAAATAAGCAGGGGCTAGGAGACGTGATCCTCTGCACAGTTGAAAATCCACATGTAACTTTTGACTCCCCAAAAACTTAAGTACTAATAGCTTATTTTGACCAGAAGCCTTCCGTAATATACACAGTCAACAAACATATATTTTACATGTTATATATATTATATAGTGTATTTTTATAATTAAGTTAGAGAAAAGAAAATGTTGAAAAAATCATAAGGAAGAAGTACTGTACTGTATTTATTGAAAAATACCTGCATGTAAGTGAACCCATGCAGTTCAAACCAATGTTGTTCTAGGGTCGTCTGTACTTACTAGGGTAAGGATCATTCCTTGAGATTGATGACCACTAAGGGCTCCCTGAGAATTTGGCATTCTGTGACTGAGACCTGAGCGATGTGGAGCCATTCTTGTGAAGTTCAAGGGCTTAGGGGACCAGATCTGGGTCAGCAGAACTCTGGGTAGTGGGACCAGCTAATGCAAAGCCCTGTGGTATGAATGAGAAAATATTACAAGCACTTAACTTTGTGTCAGACCCCATGCAAAGCTCTTGGGATACAGTGATGAGCAAGACAGACGTGGTCCCTCTGTTGTGAAGCTTCCAGTCTGGTAGGGAGGTCAGTAATTAAATACTTCTGTTAGTAATGTCAGTTATAGTTATGCAAAGAACTACAAAGGTAAATATAGGATGCAGTGGGAATATATAAAAAGGTGACCTAATCTAAATTTCAGGAGTGGGAGGAAGCATCAGAGAACACTTTCTTTGAGAAATCTTTTAAAACTGAGACCTGAAGGATGAGTAAGAGATAACCTAGCAAAAAGGAAGTGATTAGCATATGTAGAAACCCTGAGGTTGGAAGGAATGTGACCTGTTTGAAGAACCTACCAACTACACAAAACCAAAAGCTAGTGTAGCTGCCAAGAAGTAAGTGGAGGAGAGAGTTAAAATCTTGACAAGGTAGTCAAGGGTCAGGTTAAGTAGGGCTTTATTCTGAAGATGGTGGGAAGGCACAAGTTTAGCAGAGGAGTAATATGCGTGAACTAATAACAGCTGCAGTACAGAGAAAGGATCAGGGAGGGAGTGAAAATGGATTTGGTGATGCCAGTTAGGAGACTACTGCAGTGGTTTAGGTAAGAAACGGAAGTATGGTTGAGAGTATGGATAGTGGAATTAGGGAGGTTTTGAGAAATACTTAGAAAACAAAATCATAGGACTTTGGTTCCTTGAATGTGTGGGAGGGTGACTTTAAGGGGGTACATGTAAGCCTGACTCTCAAGGTTTTCTCGTGTGAGTGGCTTGTGGTAGTAGTCCTTTTATTGAGATAGGGCACACTGAGGGAAGAGCAGGCCTGGAGATTGAGGGGATGAGCATAGGCTCAGTTTTGAGCAAGTTTAGATAGATTGAATGTGAGGTACCTGTGAAACATCTGGTAGGACTGTTGAGTAGGTAATGGATTATGATTCTGGACCACAGGAAGGGCTTTTTGGCATACACCTCTGTCTCACTGGTGTATGTATGGTAAGTGAAGTTGGGTAGACATGGAGTAGTTACAAAGGGAGTGAAAGAGGGTCAGAGAGATGTAAGGAAAATCAAGAGAGTAGTAGTGTCTTGAAAGCCAAGGAACTGTGGTACTTACTGTTTATCAAGCACTGTGTTAAGTGTTAGTGTGTTTTTATTCATTTAATGCTTGTAACTATGAAGTAGGTGCTTTTATTATCTCAGTTTTATAGATCAGGAAAACGGCGTAAGAACGGGCTATATAATTTGTGCAAGACCACCAGATAATAACTAAAGAGGTTATTGGTTTTTGAACCCAGGTTTGTCTGGCTCCAGTTTGTATTCTTTTTTTTTTTTTTTTTTTTTAAAGATTTTATTTATTTATTTGACAGAGAGACAGCCAGCGAGAGAGGGAACACAAGCAGGGGGAATGGGAGAGGAAGAAGCAGGCTCATAGTGGAGGAGCCTGATGTGGGACTCGATCCCATAACGCCGGGATCACGCCCTGAGCCGAAGGCAGACGCTTAACCGCTGTGCCACCCAGGCGCCCCTCCAGTTTGTATTCTTAAACAATATTTCATACTGATGGTGTAAAAAAAGAGGAGGGGAGTATTCACCTGAGGTGGATGCCACCCAAAGGCTGAGTATATTGAAGACGGGGATTTTCATTGGATTTAGTAACATAGAGGTTAACAGTGTTTTTAAACAGGAGTTTCAATGGCGTTTGGAGCAGAAGACATTCTTCAAAATAAATGTGAGATTAAACAGAGACAGTGAATGAAGAGAAGTTTAGAGAAGTTTGGCTGTGAAGAGAAAAGGGGAGCAGGTCATAGCTGTAAGTTAAAGTGCAGGATCCAGAGAAGGTTCTCTCAGGTTTTTGTTTGTTACGTTTTGTTTTAAGATGGAAGAGACCACTGCATTTTTTTGTTAATGGCGCTATCATCTATTATTCCTTCTTCTGTTATCCTTTATATTTAATCAGTAGCTAAGACCTGATGGATTTCTCATATTCATCTTTATGTAGTTCTCACTACCACTCCAAACAGTTTGGACTCTTAGTCTAGACTATTGTAGTAGCCTCTTCCTTGGATTTGGGGGAGGGGGGAGGTATTTTTACCATTATTTCTTAATATTGTTCTTCCAAGGTTCTGATCATGTTGTTCCTATCCTCCATAATTTTCCCACTCTGTAAAGTCAGTGGTGGTGCTGTGGATTGGACACTGGACTTTGGTTCATGATATCTGGCTTTGAATTTCAGGTTATTAAACTTAACCTTGAAAGAACTTAATTTTTTTTTATCTTTATTTTTAAATTTCTTATTAAGTAAACTCTACCCCTAACGTGGGGCTCGAATTTAAAACCCTGAGATCGGGTCATGAGTTCAAGCCCTGCATTGGGCTCCATGCTGGGCGTGGAGCCTACTTAAAAAAAAAAATCAAATTAAGCAAACCAGATTTTATTTTATTTTATTTTTTGATAATGATTTTTTATTGTGTTATGTTAGTCACCATACAGTATATCCTTAGTTTTTGATGTAGTGTTCCATGAAAACCAGATTTTAAAGACTTATTTTAAAGACGTACAGACTTTGGATAGGGAAAAAAAAATCTCAACTCATTTGATCACATGGGTAATAGTGAAAAATATATTATGCAGATATATTTTTGTAAGACTTTTTTTTGTTTTGCTTATAAGAACTTTTCCATTAAATTGTCTATCCTTAAAAAAAATAAAAATAAAAAATAAAACCCTGAGATCAGGAGTCGTATGTTCTGAGCCAGCCAGGCACCCCTGTGAACTTTAACCTTTCATGTGTGGATTAATGAAAATAAAACTTAACTTTTGGACATTTTTTTTTAAGATTTTATTTATTTGTCAGAGAAAGAGAACACAAGCAGGGGAAACGGTAGGCAGAGGGAGAAGCAGGCTCCCTGCCAATCAAGGAGCCCGATGCGGGACTCGATCCCAGAACCCTGGGATCATGACCTGAGCCGAAGGCAGACACTTAATCAACTGAGCCACCCAGACATCCCTGAAAATTGTTTATAAGTACTTGGTTAACTTGAAGGGTTTTGCCATTGTAGGCACAAACTCCTTAGCCTGATATTCAGGCCCCAGTTGACTACTACAGTCTTACTAGCTACTCTTAATTCATATATGTTCCAGCCAAACCAAACTACCTTCTTGTTTTTTTTCCACACACTTGTGCTATCTTGTCTTCCTGTCCCTACCATAGTTCTCATCTTCTAAAGCCCATTTGCAGTACTGTTTCCTTAGTCCTCTGTATTGAAGGCAACCTTTCCTAAATCCTCATATTTTTTTTCTCCCTAGCTCTTATGGAATCTAACTGGATACAAGATAGAAAGTTTAATTATGTTTTTATTACATGCTCCATGAGGACAAGGCATGACTTCCCTGGCATGTGCATAGCATAATACCATTTATATCATTGCGACTCACATTGCTGGTTGTTTAACTTTTCATGAAGACAAAGTATAATGTAATAAAATTAATCTACTCCATTCTGTGGTTGAGTGCTGATAGTTATTAGAAGGGTGGTGGTTAGAACAGAATCAAAGAGAAAGAAAGCCAAGAAACAAAAATCTTCGATCATTAGAGAAAAGAGGAACAGACTACTCATTTCTTGAGACCATCTAGTTACCCTTGCTCTTATACTGTGTTCACCGGGCAACTTTCATAATTAGTGTGTTTCCCCTGTTTGTTGATACTGGGAAATGGGTTTCCTGGATAATAGGCATGAGTATGAGTATCCGTGCTAGGCATTGTGAAGAAGTTAGTTGACAGTCCTTTTGTCTTGCAGAATTGAGTAGTAGCCTACCAAGATCCCTCCTTTGAACTTTAAAAGGACACAAAATGTCCACTTAACAGTAGTAGTGTCTACAAACACTCTTCATGTGCAAAGGTTTGAACATGGTGTATAGAATGCTAAGGTACCACCCTCCAGACCGTTTTCTTAGGGAAGCATTTTTTTTTTTTTAAGATTTTATTTATTTGACAGAGAGAGACAGCCGGCGAGAGAGGGAACACAAGCAGGGGGAGTGGGAGAGGAAGAAGCAGGCTCCCAGCGGAGGAGCCTGATGTGGGTCTTGGTCCCAGAACGCTGGGCTCACGCCCTGAGCCGAAGGCAGACGCTTAACGACTGAGCCACCCAGGTGCCCCTAGGGAAGCATTTCTTTGACTTGATCTTCCAGTTACAAATTCTCATAGTGTAGTATAAAATATCTTATGCATAACACCTACCAAAATTGCAACTTTATATTTACTTAAATTATTGTTTGATTGTTGCCCTTTCGGATTGTAGGCGTCATTAAAGGCTGCTGTGATGCTTTTTCTCACTGTTTTATCCCCGTGCTTGGTACAGTGTCTGGTCCACAGTAGGTGCTAGATGGATTTTTTTTCTGTGAATGTGCATCTCTAAAATGCTCTCCCTCCAACTCCATTCTGTTTTCTTGGTAAGCTCCTAATTATCCTCCAAAGCCCTCAGATAGTCTTCTCTTGAGTTTTCCTCAGTTAAATTCCTGAGGCACTTTGTATGCATTTCTGTTGTGGGACCAGTCACTTTGTGTTGTAATTGTTTGACCATGAGTCTCTTTTCATCCAGCTAGAGTAGACTCCTTTAAGGCAGGGATCGTATTTTAAGTGCTCAGAAAAATGTCTATTGAATTGAACAAAATGTGTTGTGCACGTCCTAAAAATATATAAATTTGTATAACATGATAACTGAACCCTAACAATGAAAAGAACCTTAGATTAGTAATTAGGAAGACTGTTACCCAAGCTTTATTTTATTCATCTGCAAGGTCTTTCTCAGTTCTGGTAGTTTAAACTAGTTGTTTTCAAAGTGTGCCCTTGACCACATCATCTGGGAGCTTGTTAGAAATGCAGATTGTTAGGTCCTACCCCAAACTTACTGAATCAGAAGATCTTGGAGTGGCTGGGTTCAACAAACCCACCAGGTGATTCTGGTAGATGGTAAAGTTTGAGAAACACTGGAATTATTTTAGTAGTTTGTCTGTTTTCTGTGTGTTCCAGAAAATTATAGTTAATTACCTTAATTTAAACTTAAGAGCTTAAAGTTACTTTTAAAGCTTTTCTTCATGTGTTTCCTACCAGTTGAATTTGTCAACGTTTTCTTTTTCTTTTTTTTTTTTTAAAGATTTATTTATTTATTTATTCGACAGAGAGAGACAGCCAGTGAGAGAGGGAACACAAGCAGGGGGAGTGGGAGAGGAAGAAGCAGGCTCACAGCGGAGGAGCCTGATGTGGGGCTCGATCCCATAACGCCGGGATCACGTCCTGAGCCGAAGGCAGACGCTTAACCGCTGTGCCACCCAGGCGCCCCTGTCAACGTTTTCTAAGCTGATCATAGCTGTATAGCCAGAGTGTCCGAATCAGAGGCAGTCAGCTCAGAAGTATTTGAAGACTGCTGCTTAATGCTGCTTGCACAAAGCAAAATATGTGCATGTATATTTATATTTGTATGAATGCACCTAACACACACACACATACCCACCCACACACACACACACACACACACACACACGCACTTTTCTGTCAATGGAAACTTCTCCATGATGAGTGATTAAAGGAAGGGAAAGGTAGGGGCGCCTGGGTAGCGCAGTCGTTAAGCGTCTGCCTTTGGCTCAGGGCGTGATCCTGGCGTTCCGGGATCAAGTCCCACATCGGGCTCCTCCACTGGGAGCCTGCTTCTTCCTCTCCCACTCCCCCTGCTTGTGTTCTCTCTCGCTGGCTGTCTCTCTGTCACATAAATAAATAAAATCTTTAAAAAAAAAAAAAAAAAAAGGAAGGGAAAGGTAAAGTGCGGGCCTTTGAGGCAGACTTGAATGAGTGGTATGGCAGAATAAGACATATCAAAAAGTAGAGGTTGCTTTTTTGCAGTAGCAGTTATACATACTTATTCACCTCCTATACCAAAGAGCTTATTTAATTTTATTTCTTTTAATCCTAGTATAGTTAACATAGAGTATTAAATCAGTGTCAGGTGTACAATATAGTGATTACCAAGGAGCTTTCTTAGCAATAAATGTTTGCCTCAGTGTTACCTGCAACAGGTTGTTATGGACTGAAAAGTGCTGATTGTTGGTATTCGTTGACTTCCTGTAGAGGGAGTTGCACATTTTACTAATAGAAACCATAGAATAGCTTATCTCAGATGTATATTTTGTGCTTGGCACCATGCTAAGTGCTTCATATGTGGCCCACTTCCACCATTGTTGTTTTGGCTTAATACCTTGAGTTTAAATTTACTCTCTTTTAAATAAAGGGAATCTTTTAGAAAAAGAATTCCTTTTAAGGTACAGGGTTACTGCCTGGTTGAATGCTTCCAGGATTTAGTAAACAGTATCATTTGTTCCATTTACCTTTTGTACCTTTAGTTATGACACATCTCAGACTTTCTAAATTGAAGTAGCCTATTTTCTTTAGTCTTTCCTTCCATGGAAGTTTCTTCTTTTTTTCCTTTATTATAATTGCCTTTTTCTATATCTTTTCTACCTGTTAACTATTTCTTAGTGTGGTTATCAAAACTATAAGAATTACTGTAAGTTCAGAAGTTTTGTTCTCTTTGGTTTTGTGCTCATTTATTCAACAAACATTGTCAGGCTTACTCTTGGTGTTTAATAAATGTATTGGGTATACAGAAATGAATATCTTGTACCCTGTCCTCATAGTCTGATAAGAGCCATATAAACAAATAATTATGCTATACTGTGGTAAATGAAATTTAGGAAGTACAGAGGCAAGAGAAAGGAAGGAATGACTGAGGAAGAAATTCAAAGAGGAGGTAACTACTAAGTTGGGTATTGGAACGTTAAGTATTGTCTAGGCAGGTCAGAAGACAAGGAAGGAAATACCAAGCAGAGGAACCAGCATATCCAGAACCAAATACATATGAAACAACGTTACAAGATCAAAACAGCATTGCCAATAGTTGAGTGTTGCTGGGACATAAGAATGGGAAGGGATCTGAGATGTAAAGAGTTAATCATGTCAAGTTATATATACTTTATGCAGTTGGTAATGGGGAGACATTAGAAGAAGTGTAAACATGGGGGAGGCTTGATCATATTTCTTATTTATTTTTTTAGAGAGAATGAGTGAGCAAGGGGTGGGGGAAGGGGCAGAGTGAGAGGGAGAGAGAGAAGCTTAAGCAGACTACATTGAGTGCAGAGCCCAGTGCAGAGCTCAGTCTCATGACCCATCATGATCTAAGCCAAACAAGAGTCAGAGGCTCACCCGACTATGCCATCCAGGCGCCCCTAATTTTGATTTTTTTTTTTTTAAGATTATTAGAGAGAGTGCATGCGCACACGAGGGGAGGGGCAGAGAGAGAGAGAATCCTCCAGCAGACTCCCCACTGAGTGTGGAGCCCAATGTAGGGCTTGATCCCAGGACCCTGAGATCATGACCTGAGCCCAAACTAAGAGTCCGCCTCTTAGCCGACAGAGCCACCCAGACGCCCCCTAATTTTGATTTTTTATGTTAATTTTTATGTCTGTGGTAGTATATTTAATTCACCAATTACTGAGTGTACTTTATGAAAAACCGTACCAGAGATTCTTGGCTAATGTCATGAGGTATCAGTATAGATTTGGATGACTTTTTATTGGGTAAAATTAGTTCAGAAACCATTTTATTTTAATTACTATATGCATTACTTAATTTTTTTTAGGCCTTTTACCTTGCCCAAGTTAGAGGCTAATCATATGACATTCATTCACTTAGCTTGTGAGCTTTCTCAGTTTATCTCCTTCTGTTTGCAGTGTTACCCCCATGTTGTTTTCTGTGTCATTAGTGAAAATATTAGGAACCATCCCAAACATTATGGAGGACACAAACAGTTGAGGAGATACATTTTCTTCTGTACTTTATTTCGTCGTTTTTTACCAGGTTCTTCATATGTGACACAAAATTATCCCAGATTCTATATTTTAAAAATTCTGGGGGTGCCTGGTTTGTTCAGTTGGTGGAGCACGTGGCTTATGATCTGGGATTACGAGTTTGAGCTCCACATTGGGTGTAGAGTTTAATTAAAAAAAAAAAAAGCATTGTAAAAATTCTGTACAAAGCCTTATTAAAGGTTTTTATGATTTAAATAAATTATATTTTTTGCATTTCTTCCTTTATGGAATCCATGTGGCCATTATCACAGCACGTTCAAGAAAGCCCCTCTTGATATGTGTGCCATCTTAAGTCAAGTTGGAACTTTTACCAGCTGTGAGCCAAAGAACTCCACTAGGTAAAAGTAAAATAGGAATTCCTAATGCCATGGTCACGTGTGTGTGGTGGTTTTAGATGAAGGAAGGCAGCACATCTCTATGCCTCTCAGCCTTCCCTATGTAAGAACAGCCTTCTCATTTTTCATAGGTTGAGAATTTTTTAATCACCTGATGTCTCTCCTTAGTTTGATGAGAGACTTAGTTTTAAGACCCATCTGAAAACAGAAAACTATTGGCTAAAATTTCTCAATCTTGTTCTATTGTAATAATCACTTGAATGACTATGTATACCTGCCCATATTAGTAAAATTCATTGGCTTCTGCTTAAGCTCTAATGGGAATAGAATGGCAAGCTGACACATGTCCATTTGAGTCAAAATCTGTTCATTTCACAAGCATCCGATAGGTTCATTGCCACAGGACCTTAAACCAGAAGCACTAGCTTAGCTCTGAAACAGTTTTTCTATTCAGTTTCTGAAAAGAAGTTCCTTTGGGTATGATGCTTTTTTATATGCTATTAAATTCTAAAAATAGTTTATTGGCTAGTTGTACTAAGGGATTGATTAATTGATATTAAAAAGACTCCTAGAATTGTAATTAAATACAGGGATAATACAAAAGACTTGAGAAGAATTCAAATAGGATTTTCCCATGGGTAAAATTTTGTTTACCTTTTTCCATACTGATCAGTCTTTTGGAATGTAATAGTGATGACTCTTCTACAATTTATTAATGTTTTCACTTTCTTCCCTCAACTTTGATAGAAGCATACTTTTAAGAGGACTTTCCCCCCTCTAGTGATAAAAGTTACATATGCTGGTTGTGAAAAATACAAGAAAGTCGCTCATGATCCCAAACTTAACCAGCATCACCATTTTAGCATATCTTCCAGTTTTTTCCCCATGCATAAAAGTATTTTTATGTACCTAAGATTATGTTTGATACAATTTTATATCTTGCTTTTTAAATTTATCACTGTCATTTACATATCACTAAAAACTCTTGTGAAAGTTTACACTGTGGTCTCCTCTAGTTTATTTGCTCATATTTCTGTTATCGGGCATTAGGTTATATTCACTTGGGAATTTAAAATAAAAACACAGTGAACTTAATTATGTATTTATTTTTCTATGTTTCTGAGTATATCCTTGCTCCTTAGAAGTGGAATAATTGAGGCTATAAACATTAAAAAACTTACGGAAAAATTTAAACATGCACAAAGTACAGAATGGTGTAATGAACTATATACCTAATCACTAACTGCAAAAATCATTGACATAAGAAACTCTTCTTTCATCTGTGTCCTCCACTCCCTCTCAATTATTTTGAATTAAGTCCCAGATGGGTTTATTTATTTCATCTATAAATATTTCAGTTTTATATACCTAAGTTTTTAGTAAGTCAATAGTAAAAGTAAAACTTACTATTTGTGAAGTATAATGCACATTACAGAAAAGAGCATAAGACATAAACTTATTATAGTTCAGTGAATGATCACAAAATGAATACCCTTGTAACTACCACTCAGTCAAGATTTGGAATTGGCCACCACCTCAGAAGCTTCCTCATGCCTCTCGCAATCACTAGTTTGTTTTTCTTCCCCAGTGGAGACGTATAGCACTATAATTTAGTTTTACTTGATTTTGAGCTTTTAAGAAATGGAATAATATAGTGTGTATTCTTTTGTGTCTGGCTTGTTTTACCCAACATTGCGAGATTCATTCATGTTGCTCTGTAATACAAAGACTTTAAAAGCATAGCCACATTACCAGTATCACAGTAAAACAATGAACAATTTCTTTTCTTTTCCTTTTTTTTTTTTATTTTATTTTTAAGTAATCTGTACACCTAGTGTGGGACTTGAACTCACAACCCTGAGATCAAGAGCTGCATGCTCTGCTTAGACAGAGCCAGCCAGGTGCCCCTGAACAACTTCTTAATATCTTTATTGTTCAAATTTCCCAAATAAGTTCTTTTTTTTTTTTTTTTTTTTTTTTTTTTTTTTTTTTTTTTTAGTGGTTGGTTGTCTCATTTTTCAGACAAGGTCCTTCCATATGTTTTGTATGTTGCTATGTGTCTGAAGTCTCTCTTAACCTATAGGTCGCTTCCCCCCTTTTTTGGTGGAAAAATGCAATCACTTGTCTTACAGAATTTACCACTTTCTGGATTTTTCTGATTGTATATACATGGTGTCATTTTTTAAAAAATTGAGATATATGTAACATACATTAGAATGCACAGATCTTGTGTTCAGTTTGGTGAGTTTTGGCAGTGTAGTCGCTATTCAGAACAGTATACAGAGAACATTTCCATCTCAGTGGAAAGTTCCCTTGTGCCCATTTGCAGTTAGTGTCCCTTTCCATCCCTATATCTGACTTGTATCACCATAGGTAGGTTTTCCCATTTGGTGCGTGTGTGTGTGTGTGTGTGTGTGTGTGTGTGTGTGTGTGTGTGGAATTACAGCAGGTGCTCTTCTGTGAGGGGCTTCTTTCATGTAACATGTCTTTGAGACTTGTCTATGTGTTTTCATAGTTTGTTCCTTTTTATTGCTGAATATATTCTGTTGTGTATGTATATCACAATTTATTTATTCTCTTTTTGATGGACATTTAGGTTGTTTTCCGTTTGGGGTATTACGAATAAGGCTGTGATAAATATTCTTATGCAAGTTGGTATGGACATGTTTTCATATACGAAGCCATAATTGCTAGGTCATATGATAAATATATGTGTAACTTTAGAGATTGCTAAACTCCTAGAAGTGCTATTCCATTTTATACTCCACCCCACCAACGATGTATGAGAGCTGCCCTTGCTCCATATGCCTGTGCATTTGTTTCTTTGCTTTTTTTAAGGTTTTATTAGAGCAATCAAGCAAGCAAGAGCAGGGGGAAGGGGCAGAGGGAGAAGCAGACTCCCCGCTGAGCAGGGCACCCGATGTGGGACTCTGGGATCATGACCTTAGCTGAAGCCAGATGCTTAACCAACTGAGCCACTCAGGTGCCCTCATTTGGTTTTTGATACTGGCCATTCTAGTGAGTACGAAGTAATATCTCATTATTTTAATTTGTATCTGATGGCTAACGATGAATGCCTTTCTGTGTGCTTATTGGCCATTTGTATGTCTTCTTTGATGAAATGTCTGTTCAGATCTTTTGCTCCCCCCCTTTTTATTGGTTTGTTCATCTTTTAATCGTTGATTGTAGATTCTTTATCTATTTGGATACAAGTTCTTTTTTAGATGTATGAGTCACAAATACTTTTTCCAGTCCGTAACTTGTCACTTTATATATTCTTAATGGTATATTTTGGTGAGCAGAATTCTTTTTTACCACTCTTTTGCTTTTATGACTCGTTACATGCTTTTAAAAATTCGATCCTAGAGACAACCTTTTGAGGGGGAATATGGTAGTGTCCCCATTTTGCTCCTTAGGAAATAAAGGCCCAAAGAGGTAAAGAGACTTGTCTTAAAGTTATACAACTAGTAAGTTGTAGAGCAAAGCCTGGAAACCAGGTCTTTTCAGGTTGAATTTCTTTCCATTACACCGTATTCTCCCTTTCTCTTTTCCCATTAACTGAAAATGATACTGTGCTTAGCTATTTTCTCTTTATCTTTAGAGTTCTGTGCCCTCTTTTACTTTGGGCCTTTGCATATGCAGTTCTTTCTGAGTTGAACACTTTTCCTCCTCTCTTTAATTCTGTTTATCGTTCAGGCTTCAGCTTAGATGTTAGTTATATCCTTTAGGAAATTTTTGACATCTCCTTTCCTGCTAGATAAGGTGCCTCTTCTCCACTTCTCTTTTCTGCAAGTAGCAGAATATATCCTGATTATCTTTCTACTTATTCTCTGTAGATTATGAGGGCAGGAGCCATGCCACCCTTAGTAACCAGCATATTGACAGTGTCTGGCCCATGGCAGATGCTAAAAAAATGTCATGAATTCAATTAAATAAAATTCTTTCCTGGGGCACCTGCCTGGCTCAGTTGGTGGAACATGGGACTCTTGGTCTCGGAGTCCTAAGTTCAAGTCCCACGTTGGGGGTAGAGAATACTTAAAACAATAATAATAAACTACCTTAAAATACATACATACATACATACGTAAATACATAAATAAATTTCTCTCCCTGACTACTTATGACAATTTTTTTTTTGTACTGCGTACTTAAACCCTATCATGATTTTAATTTAGCATTTTTGTGTAGCATCATGAGGTTCCATTTGTGATTGTTGAATCCTGGAAGGATTAAAACATATTTTAAAGCGAGGGTTACAAAAATTAGTTTTTATTCCCTGTATACCTAGGAAGTGTTTAAAATTACTGAATTGATTATTTGATTAGCTTTAGGAAGTTTTCTTTACCCATTTACTTTTTTTTTTTTAAAGAGCAAGAACAAGCGGGGCAGGGGGAGAGCTAGAGAAAGGGGCAGAGGGAGAGGGGGAGAGAATCTTAAGCAGGTGCCATGCCCATCATAGAGCTTGATGTGGGTCTCGATGTCACAACCCTGAGATCATGACCTGAGCCAAAATCAAGAGTTGACACTTAATGGACTGAGCCACCCACGTTCCCCCCCACTTTATTTTTAACCATTTACTCTTACTACTGATATTGTCTTAATTCAGAGTTAAACTGTATAATTGCCTGAACAATATTACACTGGAAAACTATAAATTTCATAGCTACTGTCTTTGTCTTTGAATAGCAGGTATTGTTTCCATTCCTGAAGAACAGATAGATTCTTAAAAAGTAACTTGAAAAATTTACCGAAGTTGACAGCTGTTCTGTGGTTAGGTTAAAAAATATTCTTATTCTTAGGAAATGTACACTTACGTATTTAGAGGTAAAAGAGCCATGGTATATGCCACTTACTACTCTTAGATGGTTTGGGACTAAGTGAGAAAAAAATATATATACCTAACCCTCCCCCCATATATATCTGCATATATATGTACAGGCAGTCTTTACTTTGCATGGTAGTGTGGGACTATAAAAATGACCATGCAAGCTGAAACCATGCACGATGATCAACGGGAAAAATTATGAAGTGACCTTTTAAATTTTTTGTTAAAATATTAAAAAACTATTTCATTGTTGGTTATAAATGTATGAGGAAATGAAAAAATAGTAGAACTAATATTTTGGTATACTTATTTAGGTACACTAATTTAAAGCATTAGAAACATTGAATATTAAAGTGTTTTAGGGGCTCCTGGCTGGCTCAGTCAGTAGAGCATGAGACTCTTAATTTCTGAGTTGTGAGTTCAAGCCCCATATTGGTCATGGAGCCTACTTAAAAATCAGTCAATCAATCAATAATAAAGTGTTTTATTTTTTGAGGTGCCTGGGTGGCTTACTTGGTGGAGCATCGTCTCTTGATCTTGCGGTTGTGAGTTTGAGCTCCCACATTGGGTGTACAGATTACTTAAAATCTTTAAACAAAATAAAGTGTTTTATTTCTTAGTTTAAAAACTTACTGAGTAGTTTAGGGGCACCTGGGTGGCTCAGCCAGCTAAGCGTCCGACTCTTAATTTCAGCTTAGGTCATGATCTCAGGGGCGTGAGATTGAGCCCTGCTTTGGGCTCCGTGCTGGGCATGGAGCCTGTTTAAGATTATTTCTCTCCCTCTCTTTCTGCCCCCCACACCCTACTCGCACACGTTCTCTCTGTCCCTCTAAAAAAAAAATAATTGGGACACCTGGGTGGCTCAGTCAGTTAAGCATCTGCCTTCGTCTCAGGTCATGATCCCAGGGTCCTGGGATTGAGTCTTTGTCAGGCTCCTTGCTTAGCAGGGAGCCTGCTTGTCCCTCTGCCTGCTGTTCCCCCGCTTATGTGCCCCCTCTCTCTCTCTGATGAATAAATAAAATCTTTAAAAAGTAATAATAATAAAAGACATTAAAAAAGTATTGAGTAGTTTTAAGTAGTGCTTGCCTGCTTCTTGTCATATAACTTATAATGTGGAACAGATATCTTCTGGATGCCATGGCTTCCATCATTAGTCCTTTGCACTTTCAGTGGCATGTAATATCTTTGAGAGTTCTTTAAGGTTTTTTTGCTGGTGTCACTTCCTCTGGGACATCTTCATCCTTGTTGTCATAATCACTTTCCTTATTTATGTTGAAAAGTTTGCCTATACTAAGTTCCTTTAATGCATGTAACTCCATTTATTTCCTATTTAGATTTTACTTCCAATATTATCACTTTTCATTTCTTTCTTTTTTAAATTTTTTAAGTAGACTCCACGCCCGGCGCAGAGCCCAATGCGGAGCTTCAACTCAGGACCTTGAGATCAAGACCTGAGCTGAGATCAAGAGTCAGATGCTCAACTAACTGAGCCACTCAGGCACCCCTCATTTCTTTGCTTCATTTTCACCTTTGTAGGCCAGTTCCCTCTCTTGATTGTCCATTTTTGTAAATGGATTTATCACTGGTAGTCTAGGAGGCAACGCAACTACACACTTTGCTGTTTGTGTGTACAGAACTGAAAAACATGCCCAGTGACTCATCACTAACAGACTTTGAAAGAAGTGATGAGATTGGTTACTGATCATGATGCACATCTGTTGTTTACATAGTGATTTGTGGACTAAGGAACCCGCAGTAAAGTTTATATTTTATGCAACTACTCACAGTTCATGCACTGTGGTAATTAAAATTTGAGGTATGTTGTTGGGGGACTGATGTTACTTAACTAAACTGTGATAACTGAAATTTGTGCATGTTGGGAGTACGCAAAACCAGTACTGCCAGTATAAAGAGCATGTACAAATGAATACAGGTGCTTTGATTTTTATAACGTTAGAAAGATTAACTCCTTGAGGAAGATTTATGTTATTGTATTCATTTTTACTGACTTGTAGATTTACAGGGAGAATCAGATAATGAGACTGTATGTATGTAAAAATCCTTTGTTAACCACAACACATCATAGAGAACAAATGTGTTATGGTTGGGCAACCAACATTTACTGAATAGCTTTAATATGCCAGGTGATATTTTAGACATTTTATATTTATTAGGTATGTTATTTGATTTTTAAAGCAACCTCTGAAGTTGGCAGTATGTTATATGATCTCATTTTGTAGATGAGGACACTGAGGCCCAGGGCTTACATAAGTTTAGTAGGTAGCAGATCCAGGATTCAAAGTTAGTTCTCTTTGACACCAAGTCCATACGTATTCTACAACTCCATTATTTTTGGGAGTTTTTGGGGGTCCTCCCAGCGACCCTTTGATAGTGGCAGAATTGAGACTAAAACATGAGGAAAGGAACATTTTAGTTATATTTTAAGTTTATGAGGCTTTAAGTGGTTAGATTCAGGTTAAATATTTTGGCAAAAATACTGTACCACTTGTGCATATTTATTGCGTCCTACCAGGAGACACAGTATCAGGTTGCCTCATTCTTGGTGCTGCTAGGTTTGATAACTTTGGTACAGGTATAACTGTCAAGTCTTTCCTGTAAAAATGTATTTTGTTCTTTGTAATTAGAAGTAATTTATGAAAAAAAGTTGTGGGATGGTACTCTGAGAATCTGCCAACAACTTTTCACTGATTATCTATTTGTTGTCCTTGCTCTGATATGCTTTAATCTTTAAAATTTACCAGAAAAAAATTTTTAAAGATTTTATTTTTAAGTAATCTCTACAGCCATCGTTTGGCTTGAACTCACAACCCGAAGATCAAGAGTCGCATACTGTACCAGCTGAGTCAGCCAGGAGCCCCCAAAATTACCAAAAATTTTAAAATTAAATAATGTATTTTTTAGTGTAGGAAAGAGAACGAGATGATCTCAGGAGAAAAAAGGTCCGAAGGCACCATTGAACTTTTATTTTTTTTATTTTTTATTTTTTTAAAGATTTTATTTATTTATTTGACAGAGAGAGAGACAGCCAGCGAGAGAGGGAACACAAGCTGGGGGAGTAGGAGAGGAAAAAGCAGGCTACCAGCAGAGGAGCCTGATGCGGGGCCCGATCCACGCCCTGAGCTAAAGGCAGACGCTTAACGACTGAGCCACCCAGGCGCCCCTGAACTTTTATATTTTTATAACTTTGTAATTCCTAAATTATTTTATTTTATTGTTTTTAAACATAAGACTTTTTTTCTATTTTTTAAGAATTTAAAAAATTTTTTAAGAGGATGGGAGGGGCAGAAGGAGAGAGAGACTTTTTGGGTGGGGGGAGATTTTATTTACTTGAGAGAGAGAACATGCACCAGAGAGAAAGGAGAGCATGGGGGGGTGAGGGGGTGGAGCAGCAGAGGGAGAAGCAGACTCCCCGCTGAGCAGGGAGCTGATGCCAGCTCTATCCCAGAACCCTGGATCATGACCTGAGCCAAAGGCAGACTCTTAACCAACTGAACCACTCAGGCTCTCTGAGGGGGAGAGAGAGGCTTAAGCAGGTTTCATACCCAGCATGGAGCGCAACGTAGGGCTCGATTTCATGACCCAAGCTGAAATTAAGAATCGAATGCTCAACTGACTGAGCCACCCAGGTGCCCCAGTAATTCCTAAATTATTTTAGAATTATGTATCCTATGAAGTATGTCAGAGGCACTGTTCTGTATTTTAATTGTTACAGTCTGGTAGGATACAACACAACGTATACATACACATTTGGCCTGTTAATATTTTCTGAGTTTGGTTTTTTTTTTAATTGTCATTAGTAAGCAAAATACAGTAATCAGTTGTAAAAACTTTAAAGAGAGGACAGAACTTGAGCTTTACTTGGTTGGTCTAGATGTAGTGGCAAAGAAAATAAAAGAATTATTTCATGGTTATAAGTAGATAGAACTGGGTGGATTGTGGAGATAGGAATTCAGGAATCAGGATTAAATAATGGCTTCTCTGGAAATGGTAATCTTGAACTGGTGAGGGAAGAGAGCCAAAGAAATCATAATTTTAGAAAGGAAGGTGGGGAAAGCGCAACATAGAACTTTAGTTGTCTTGGGGCGCTTGGGTGGCTCAGTCAGTTAAGCTTCTGCCTTCGGCTGAGGTCATGATCCTGGGGTCCTGGGATCGAGCCCCACATTGCGCTCCCTGCTCAGAGGAGAGTCTGCTTCTCCCTCTGTCCCTCCCCCTGCTCATGCTCTCTCTCTGTCTCTCACTCTCGCTCTCTCAAATAAATAATATCTTTAAAAAAAGAAAACTTAGTTGTCTTAACATCTGAGTGAATTTATCGAAACCCACTGAGGGTGAGGAGAGGTAACTTAATGTTGGGGGCAGGATGAAAGAGGGAGGGATTGCCCCAGCATGGTGGAAAAGGAAAACTACAATTGTTAGCTTTTAAGGTTTTGATGTTCTTTAAAAGTCATGAGGTCATCATTTGTAAGGAAAGATGGTAGATAGGGGAATAGAGTTTGGGAAAGGAACTTGAAACAGCATGTGTAGTATGAACTGATGCCACTGAACATAAAATGAGCAGTACCAAAACTGTAGATGTAAAACAACCATTTACTATTATTCTTATTATTATTATTTTGCTATAGAAAACTCTTCAGTTTATTATTGGTTATAAACTGTAATGCCATGTTTTCCCTATCATTTTAGTGGGTTTTATGTATTCCTTATTTGGAGGATAAGTATTTTATAAAAGTTTTCAAAGATACATAGCTTTCTGATCTCATTTAGGATCATGTTAATGTTTGAAACTCTCAGAACCTGGCTGAGTACTAAAGTTAATTTGTGGCACTAACAGTAAAGATTTCCTGAGCTCTAAATATAAATAACCAGAAAAACTATGCAAGATGAAAGTTGAAACAGAGCTAAGATTTATTAAAGTGTCTGCCATGTAAGTCAAGGGTATGTAATCAACTTAAAAACAATGCTGTTATGAAAAATTTGGCATGTAAGAGTAGAAATAAGCCTTGTGTGTATTTCATCCAGGCTTAACCACATCTCTTGTGCCATTCAGGGAAAGGTCAGGTTAAAAGATAGGCCGTTCACTGGATTTCAAGAGTCAGTGAATGTAGCTAAGCCTTATTAAAGTAAGAAGGAAAGAGAATTTCAGGGATCAGCAGCTTCCCCAGGGACTGAGTAGTTCCCTTACATTAGAAATTCTTGTAGCAAGACTCTTAGCTGATCTTCTAGTGGTGATGTAAATCAAATTGGTACATATGTATCGATCGAACAGACAGGCTTTACTAGATCATTTATAGTTGATATAAAGAAAATTACTGGGGTTTTTTGGTAGATAAAACTCAAATCATAGGGTTTTTTCCTTTATTAGAAACAAATCCATACCATAAAGTGCAGACCAGCTGAAACTGTCTATTGTACTTCACCTAGAGTTAACCAAAATAGCTGAGGTATGGGCCTGTGGTACCTGGCTTAGTGCTACAATTCTACTTAAATCTCTTAAAACTTTCAGTACATTCAGGATGCTGCAACCATGTTCAGCATGGTTAGTAAGCCAATCAGATACCTCAGAGTGTTCATACTGTTTGCTTTATTGAGGCTGACAAATAAATAAGCAGATATTCTTTTGCAGCTCTTTAACAAGGGCAAAAGTTAATAAGTATTTTCTCTGTACTCCTGAATTAATTTAGTATTCTCTTAGCAGGATTATAACCAATGTGTTAAATTTCCTCTGAGTTTGCTTTAATGTGGTTTGGAGTTCCTTCTGGGTCCCAACATTTGTGTGACTTTGAATAGGGCACTTCCTAACTTCTCTGAGTCTCAGTTTACTCATTTCTAAATGGGGGGGGGGGCAGTAATGATGTCTTCTTAGGATTGTTTGAGGATTTAATGGGATAATGAATGTAGACTGCTTGGTAAACAATGAACTTTCAATAAATGGGATCTATTACAGTTTTCAAAACTGAATAAGTTATATAACCATCTAGTTCTACGTATCTCAGATCTGACTGGTTTTTAATTATGCAAATAAAATATGAATGCATTATTGCACAAAATTAAAGTTTTACAGATAAGGTTAAAGAGGCTCTTGAACTCTCCAATCCTAATTCCTTCCCCAGAAGTAACCATTTTCTCAGTTCATGTATCTTCCATGTCTTTTTCTATACACACGGTTTTCTAGATCAAGAATTAAAAAGATAGTGGGGCGCCTGGGTGGCGCAGTCGTTAAGCGTCTGCCTTCGGCTCAGGGCGTGATCCCAGCGTTCTGGGATCGAGCCCCACATCAGGCTTCTCCGCTAGGAGCCTGCTTCTTCCTCTCCCACTCCCCCTGCTTGTGTTCCCTCTCTCTCTGGCTGTCTCTGTCAAATAAATAAATAAAATCTTTAAAAAAAACAAAAAGAATTAAAAAGATAGTGACTTAGTAATTTTGTAAGTATTTACAATTGCTAGTTATTAGAATCTATATTTTGTAGGCTCAGTAACCAAAGGATAGCAAAATTCAACAATTTGTTACGATCTGAGCCAAATTACAGAAATTTTTTATACCCCTAGAAAGGTTTAATCAAAGAGAAGCAGCCAGAAGAAATAAACATAGCTTTAGCCATTTAGCTCAAAAATGTACATTTGCTTTTCTGGCCAATAAATAGATCAAAACTTACAAAATTTACTGTTTCTCAGCTTATCTTAAATGCCACAACTAGGGGTCAAAGATACTGTTTGTAGTCTGACCAGTAAGAAATATTTCCTTTTCTCAAAAATGTGAAAATTTTGCCACTTTCTTTTGGGGGCAAGGAAGGCTTTTGGGGAAGGATAGTAGGAAAGAGTAATTGAATTTTTACCTTATCATCAATCCTGAAGTATATTTATTTATTTTTTTAAACTATTTTATTTATTTGACACAGAGAGAGAGAGAGCGATAATGAGAGAGCGCAAGCAGGGGTAGTGGCAGAGGGAGAGGGAGAAGCAGACTCCCAGCCGAGCAGTGAGCCCAATGTGGGGCTCGATCCCAGGATCCTGGAATCATGAACTGAGCCGAAGGCAGACGCTTAACTAACTCAGCCACCCAGGCGCCCCAATCTTCGAGTATATTTAAATTACTTTTGTAGTAACCTGTGGCATTTTTGTTTGTAATATGTACACATTGGGAAGTAGATTCCAGGCCACTTATGGAAGAAGATTGATCTTGAAGTGATGTTAGTTGTTGTTCTAAAGCCACTTGTTCTCACCGAATTTTCTTTTTAAGAAAGGGAATGTCAGGAGGAAGAGGCCACAGTTAATTTGGGAGCAGGGATCTGAGTTGGAGAGTATGGATTTGACATGATCTCCCTTTCGAGAGTTAGAAGTCAGTTGGACAAAATTATGTGGAGAGGGGTTAGTGGACAAAGCAAAATGCCAAGTTAAAATGGTCTTATTTCTCATCACTGTGAGAGAGTGGTGGTGGAGAATGGAGCAAAAGATTCAGCTTCCTCTTCTTTCATTCTCTTCTTCAGGCTGAACCTGGTGATGAAAGCCAAAAGACTGAGCTCCCAATCCAATATGTGTGTGTGGGAATGTGTAGTAAAGTTTCTCTCCCCCCAGAATAGAGATGTGAGAACTTCCTTTGCTTGGACGATGTCATGGAGGGTTCCAGAGCAGGGATTGGGGTTAGTTTGTAAGTTTATGCCTTGGTAAAGGGTTGTTTACCTGACTGTTGTATGAAAATATAGAACAATTCCAGCATATGTTGCCTTGGGAGATTCATATACATATTTTAACTTGCTTTCTTGGTAGATCATTTCTTTTTTTCTTTTTTTAAAGATTTTATTTATTTATTTGGCAGAGATAAGAGACAGCCAGCGAGCAGGGGGAGTGGGAGAAGAAGAAGCAGGCTCATAGCAGAGGAGCCCTATGTGGGGCTCGATCCCATAACGCTAGGATCACGCCCTGAGCCAAAGGCAGACGCTTAACCGCTGTGCCACCCAGGCGCCCCGGTAGATCATTTTCTAAGCTTTGCTTCTGTCGCTTCTTCCAGGAGCTAGATTGTCCTGTCCAGTGTAGTAAGCCAGTGTCACATGTGGCTATTGAGCATGTGAAATGTGGTTCATCTAAGTTGAGATGAGAGTGTAAAATACACGCTGCATCTTGAAGACTTAGTATGGAAAAAGAATGTAAATTATCCCCAAATGTTTTTATAATGATAACATATTGAAATGCCCCCTTTTTTGGAGGGGGGGCTGCAAAAAGGTGAGTTTATTAAAGGATAGGGACAGGCCCCATGGGCAGAAAGAGATGCTAATATATTGAAATGCTATTATTGATTACATGTGAATAGATTTATTAGATTACATGAAATATATCAAAAGTTAATTTCAGGGGCGCCTGGGTGGCTCAGTTGTTAAGCGTCTGCCTTCGGCTCAGGTCATGATCCCAGGGTCCTGGGATCGAGCCCCGCATCGGGCTCCCTTCTCAGTGGGCAGCCTGCTTCTCCGTCTCCCACTCTGCCTGCTCGTTTTCCCTCTCTCGCTGTATCTCTCTCTGTCAAATAAATAAAATCTTTTTAAAAAAAATTATTTTCACCTTAAAAAATACAGCTACTAGAAAAAATTACACATGTAGCTGACATTATCTTTCTATTGAGCCTTGCTGGTCTAGAACAACCTGCACTAGGGATAAATAACTTCTTTTTTCTTGCTGTAAAATTTCATATGGGTCATTCCAGAGATGTTGAGTAATTTTAGTTCAATAAAAATATTTAAGCAGTCATTTAATTTCTGTAGTCAGATTTTTTCCCCTTGGGGGGAAATTTTTTTTTTTCAAGTTTTTATTTATATTCCATTTAGTTAACTTACAGTGTAATGTCAGTTCAGGTGTAGAGTTTAGTGATTCATCACTTAAATACAACATCTGGTGCTCATCAAAACAAATGCCTTCCTTAATACCCATCACCCATTTAACCCATCCCCCTGCCTGGGGGAAAATTTTTAAAAAATTTAATTCTATAGGGGCGCCTGGGTGGCGCAGTCGTTAAACGTCTGCCTTTGGCTTAGGGCGTGATCGTGGCGTTATGGGATCGAGCCCCACATCAGGCTCCTCCGCTGGGAGCCTGCTTCTTCCTCTCCCATTCCCCCTGCTTGTGTTCCCTCTCTCGCTGGCTGTCTCTCTCTCTGTCAAATAAATAAATAAAATCTTTAAAAAAAAAAAGTTTAAAATTTAATTCTATAAGTCAGTGGTAATATAGGATTACAGTGCCCAAATACGCGTGTTTTGTGTTATATGCATGCATGCGTGTGTTATTTTTCAGGAATTCCCATATTGTAGTGATCATGATGCGTCTTAAACCTATGTGCACAAGGCACAGGTCCTACCTGATTGAGCCTGTCCATAGAAAAGCATCACTTTTCCAAAAGAATCCTGGAACCAGGTATATTCCTCAGGCCAGCTCTTATCAACTCTTATTCCTGAAGAATGTGGAACTTTAATCTTAACATGTGGTCAGACTTTGTATTGGGCAATCTCAAGCCAGTTTACTACATTCATAAAATACATTTTCCCCCAACTTTTAAATTTTTATTTATTTATTTATTTTTAAAGATTTTATTCATTCATTTGACAGAGAACGTGCGCACAAGCAGGCAGAGGGAGGGGGGAAGCAGGCTCCCCGCAGAGCAGGGAGCCCGACCCGGAGCTCGATCCCAGCACCCTGGGATCATGACCTGAGCCGAAGGCAGACGCTTAACGAGCCACCCAGGCGCCCCTCCCCAAACTTTTTTATGAAAAAGTTCTAATACAGGAAAGTTGAAAGAGTAGTATGATGGACATTTATATGCCCTTCAAAGTCCCCCATTGTTTTAAAAAAATTGCCACATTTCTTAGTTTTACATGTATGTTTTGGAGCTGAATTATTTAAAATAATTTGTTCATCATGATGTTACCCCTAAATATTTCAGCATGCTTCTCAATGATTTTACCACAGATCTATTGTCATACCTAGGAAAATTACAATAATTCCATGGTAGCTGATATTAAGTTTTTCCCAAATGTCCTAAATAGCAATTTTTCTGACTTTTTTCAGTTCTGGAGTCAATCCTGTTTAGGGATTGCATTTAATTATGACTCTTTAGTCTCTCTTTATCTAGAACAGAGGTCAACATACTACAGTCCATGTGCCAAGCCTCGCTAGCCACTTGTTCTTGTACAGCTCACCAGGCAAGAATAGCTTTTCCTTTTTTTTCCTATATCAATAAAAAAAATTAAGGTAGAATTCACATAATATAAAACTAACCATTAACCATTTTAAAATGTATAATTCATTGGCTTTTAGTATATTCAGTAGGTTGTATAACTGTCACCTCTCTCTAGTTCAAGGCATTTTAAGCACCCAAAAAAGAAACTCTGTATCATTAAGCAGTCTCCCCATTCCCTCCTCTGCAGCTTCTGGTAAACACTAGTTGACTTTCTGTGGCGGTGGATTAACCTATTCTGGATGTTTCATATAGCTATAATCATACCATACGTGACCTTTTGTGTCTGGCTTTTTCCACTTGGTGTGTTTTTGAAGTTCATTCACATTTGTAGCATGTATCAGTATTTCATTCCTTTCTATGACTGAATAATAATCCATTGACCTAGGTATACCACATTTTGTTTATCCATTCATCTGCTGATGGATATTGGCATTGTTTCTACCTTTTAGCTATTTTTTTAAAAGAGTTTGCTTAGAGAATGAGAGAGCACAAGTGGGGCCAGGGGAAGGCAGAGGGAGAGGGAGAAGCAGGCTCCCTGCACGGGGCTTGATCCCAGGACCCTAGGATCGTGACCTGAGCCTAAGGCAGATGCTTAACCCACTGAGCCACTCAGGCGCCCCCCCTTTTAGCTATTTTGAGTAGTGCTGCTATGAACATCTGTGTATAAGTATTTGTTTAGTTACCTGTTTTCAGTTCTTTGGTTTTAACATTTTTAAATGGTTGAAAAAAATCAAGAGGCATAGTACTTCATGACATATGAAAACTATATGAAATTCAAATTTCAGTGTCCATAAATAAAGCCGTGCTTATTCATTTATGTGTTGTCTGTGGCTGCTTTCATGCTGCAGTGGCAGAGTGGAGTAGTTGTGATAGAGACCATATGTCCCACAAAGCTTAAAATATTTACTCTCTGGCCCTTCGTAGTAAGTTTGCTGACTCTGAACAGTCCCTCTATCTTTTTGTTTTTGTGACATTAAGTAGTGTTTGTGTTTTGGGTTTTTTTTTTTTTTAACCAATAAGACTTTATTTTTTAAAGATTCTACTTATTTTAGTGAGAGAGCACGTGAGCAGGGGACCGAGGAAGAGGAAGGGAGAGAGAATCCTAAGCAGACTCTGTATAGAACCTGACATCGGGCGTGATCCCATGACCCTGAGATCATGACCTGAACCAAAATCAAGAATTGGACACTCAATCACCTGAGCCACCTGGGCACCCCAAGACTTTATTTTTACTTATTATTATTTCTTAAGATTTTATTTATTTATTTGAGAGAGAGAGCAGGGAGGAGGGGGAGAGGGAGAAGCAGACTCCCTGCTGAGCAGAAAGCCTGACGCGGGACTCAATCCCAGGACCCTGGAATCATGACCTGAGCCGAAAGCAGAAGCTTAACTGACTGAGCCACACAGGCACCCTCAAAACTTTATTTTTAAAGGAGTTTTAGATTTGCAGAAAAATTGAGCAGGAAGTAGAGTTCCCACATACCCCTTCTCTGCACCCCCCGGTTCTCCTACTAGTAATATCTTGCATTAGTTGGCACATTTGATACAATTGATGAACCTACATTGGCATGATATTATCACACAAAGTCCATAGTTTACATTAGAGTTCACTCTTTGTAATTCTGTGGGTTTTGATAAATGTATATCGTCATGCATTTGCCATTGCAGTATCATACAGAGTAGTTTCACAGCCCTAAAAATCTATATTCCACCTGTGTATGCCTCCCCGTCTCCTTTTCCCCTTCCCCTCACACCAGCAGCTAGTCAGCTTTTTATTGTCTCTGTAGTTTTGCCTTTTCTAGCATGTTGTATAGTTCAATCCAAATATAGTATGTAGCCTTTTCAGGCTGGCTTCTTTCACTTAGCAATATGCTTTTAAGGTTGCTCCATGTTTCTGTGTCTAGTTTATTTCTTTTTATTGATGAGTAACATTGTATGGCTGTACCACAGTTTATCTGTTTGGCTACTGAAGGACATCTTGGTTGCTTCCAAGTTTTGGCAATTATGAGTAAAACCCCTGTAAACGTTTGTGTGCAGGTTTTATATGAACATACTTTAAAAAAAATAGGCTATTTTTTAAATTTATTTTTTAAGATTTTATTTATTTGAGAGACAGAGACAGAGAGAGCACAAGCAGGGGGAGAGGCAGAGGGAGAGGGAGAAGCAGACTCCCTGCTGAGCTGGGAGCCCCATGCAGGGCTTTATCCCAGGACCTGGAGATCATGACCTGAGCCGAAGGCAGATTCTTAGCTGTCTGAGCCACCCAGGCACCCCAAAATAGGCTATTTTTTAGAGCTGTTTTAGATTCATAGCAAAATTGAATGGAAGATACAGAGATTTCTCATATATCCCCTGCCCTGCTATGTGCATGTAGCTTCCTCCACTATCAGAATCTCACACCAGAGTGGTATATTTATCAACACTTAAGGAACCTACATTGACATTACTCCCAAAGTCTGTAGTTTACATTAGGGTTCACTTTTGGTATTGTATACTGTATGAGTTTTGACAAATGCATAATGATACATATCCACCATTCTAGTATTTACACAGAATAGTTTTCACTGTCTTGAAAATCCATGCCCTGCCTACATCTACATCTCTTCCTCTCCATGTCCTCTGGCAACCACTTACCCTTTTACTGTTCATAGTTTTGCCTTTTCCAATATGTCACAAGATGGAATCATACAGTGTGTATGTAGCCTTTTCAGATTGGCTTCTTTCACTTATTAGTACACGTTTTAACTTTCTTCCACGTCTTTTCATGACTCAATAGCTCATTTCTTTTTAGAGTTGAATAATACTCCATTATCAGGATGTACCACAGCTTGTTTACCCGTTAACTTAAGAACATCCTTGGTTGCTTCCACGTTTTGTCAGTTATAAATAAAACTGCTATAAACATTTGTGTGCAGGTTTTTGTGGAGACTTAAGTTTTCAGCCTCTTTTGCAAATTTTTTTTCCAGTCTGTGGCTTATCTTTCTATTCTCTTAACAGTGTCTTACACAGTGCAGTTTTTTATTTTTTTAAATCAAAATTTTTTGAGCAGTTTTTAATTTTAATGACGTCCAACTTACCCATTTTTTCATTCATGGGTTGTGCTTTTGGTTTTATACTAAAAACTCATTGCCAAGCCTAAGTTTTCTATTATCTTCTAGAAGTTTTATTTTTTTAATATTTATTTGTGCTTGTTTCGGCACCACATATTACTAAAAAAATATTTGAGAGAGTGAGAATGTGTGCATAGTTGGAGGTGGTGTGGCAGAGGAAGAGAGAATCCAAGCTGACTGCTTGCTAAGCGTGGAGCCAGTGCATGACTCTCTCTCATGAACCCTGAGATCATGACCTGAGCTGAAACCAAGAGTTGGACACTTAACCTAAGACTGTGCCACCCAGGGGCCCCTCTTCTAGAAGTTTTATAGTTGTGTTTTACATTTAAGTTTCTGGTCCATTTTGCATTCGTTTTTGTGAAATGTAGTAGGTCAGTATTTGGATTTGGGGGGAGGATATGAATATCTAGTTGTTCCAGCACCAGTTGTTGAAAAGACTGTTTTTCCACATTGAAATGTTGAATGTCTTTGGTCCTTTGTCAAAGATCAGTTGGCTATAGTTGTATGGGTGACATTCTCATTTAAAATAAATTTGTCTGTTTTTTCATTGTATAGTTTGTTTTCCTAAAATGTATTGCTTGTGAACTAGAACTTAGGTGTAGAGGGTTAGATTCACATTAAACATTTTGGCAAGAATGCTTCCTGGGTGATTGAGCGCTTCAAATTGTATCAAGTCAGGAGGTACCCAGTACTAGAATGTCCCACTGGTAGTGATGGTTAAGATTGCTTAAGGTGGTAACCAGCAGATCTTAGCGTTGTAAAGGTGTATTTTTCCCTTTACGATAAATAAGTCATTTGTGGAGTCATAGTTGGGCCATGTAGCAAATGGATATTTGAATCTATATTTATGAGGCATGTGCTAGGTTTTTGGGGACACAGCAGTAAAAAGAAAGATTTCTACTCCCAGAATTTGCCTTTATCTCTCTAGGTTTCAAGACAATAGTGGGATTGTGTCTCTTCTTAGAGGGGGATACATTTGCCTCTTAGGGTATATTGGTAGCAGAAAAAAAAATAGATCATTGAAAAAGTATATGCCAGTAAGCACAGAGTTTCAGTACGGAATGATACAAAAGGTCTGGAGAATAGACAGTGTGATGGTTGCATAACATTGTGAGTGGACTTAATGCCATTGAACTGTACACTCAAAAATAGTTACAAAGATAAATCTTAAGTTATATGCATGTTACCACACTTTTAAAAAAGTATGTGCCATTATGATACATCACTGAGTTTAGTCCTGCCTCTGTCTTTGATAATTTTCATCAGGCTTCCTATTGGTCTGTTTGGACTAGTTGGGAGAGAAATGGTTTCTGAAATAAAATTCTGTAGTTCAGTTCTGGTAGAGAGGAAGAGGCAGTGATTTTGTATTTCACCCACTCCCTCCAGTAGAGTTTGTCTCTGTGGCTTCTCAGGGAAACCATTGAGACTTCTGGGTGTCCTGGATTGTGCCCAGGCTGTGGGTGGAGCTTCAGCTGTTGGTGCAGGCTGGCTCTGCCTTTCAATGTGTGCTGTTTCCATTTGTTGCAGTTCACCAGATGCAGGCCTTCTTTTGCCAGGTTACCAGGAGAGATTTACAGCTTGAACCATTGTCCAGTCGGAATGCTGCAGTTTTGACCCAAGACATCTTATAGATTCAGGATGAGAACAGTAATCATAATGCCGGTAGCAAAGTAATTGTTGACCAGTTTGCTGTGAAGGCAGGCCCTTCATTTTGGAAGTGAATCCTGTGATTAAAAGCAAGAGCTCTGTTTAGAGGGAAGGAAAGAACACCTTTATTTGTGGCTAATGGAACTTGGATAACCTCTCTTGTCTTCCTTTTTCCCTGAATTGACTGTGGAAGAGAAGGTGGTAGGAAAAGCATTATTGATGGCTGTGGCTAACAGCAGAATATGGTAAGGTGAACTGTAACTTTCTTAAGTCTATAGAAATTTTATCCATCTGAGACCTTTAATTGCCCTCTTGGAGAATATCTGGTTTATCACAAATTCTCAGTTTTCAGTGTACAGATTGTAGGTTATGTGTATGGCCTTTGCTTTGGCGGAATAGGGAAATTATGTTGTTGTTGTTGTTGTTGTTGTTCAGTGTTTTCCACAATTTTTGACTGACCTGAAGTAGGAAATATATTATTGTATGTTACCACCTAGTACTTTGAATACAACTGGATATACGTAGTTAACAAAAGTTTCAAGAAATGGAACTTACCCATACTACATTTTCTGATATTTTCTGTTTCATTCTATTCTATTATTTCATTTTTCAAAAATGCATATATAACCCAAATTGGATTTTTTTTAGTTTTTTATTTTTATTTTATTTATTTATTTATTTATTTATTTTTAAAAGATTTTATTTATTTATTTGACAGAGATAGAGACAGCCAGCGAGAGAGGGAACACAAGCAGGGGGAGTGGGAGAGGAAGAAACAGGCTCACAGCGGAGGAGCCTGACGTGGGGCTCGATCCTGTAACGCCGGGATCACGCCCTGAGCCGAAGGCAGACGCTTTAACCGCTGTGCCACCCAGGTGCCCCTTTATTTTTATTTTAAGTAATGTCTACACCCGAGGTGTAGACACCCCAAGATCAAGAGTCATGTGTTCTCCTGACTGAGCCAGCCAGGTACCCCAATGACCTAAATTGATTTTTGTACCTTATGGTTTAAAGATGATTGGTGTGAAACAGTGGTTCTCAAAGTATGGTATATAGTCAGGATTCTTTTTACAGGGATCTGCATAGTCAAAACTATTTCCATAGTAGTAATTAACATATTGTTTGTCTTTTTCGCTCTAATTCTCTAATTGGAGATTTTCCAGAAACGTGGAGTTTTCCAGAACTATATAATGTGTGATGACATTACTTGCAGAGCTAATGGCATGTGTATTTGTGTATTCTTGTGTTTTCTATAATTTCCTAAGGTAGTAGGATATAAATATGTTTTTTCAGAGCTTAAACTCCATTTTCAGTACTCCTCTTATGCTCTTGCTTTTGATTTATATCTACCTGCTGTAATCTCTATAATCTCATTGTGGTCCAGTGGATCATTACCCTGAAGTCCTGAAGTTTCCTTCAGTCTGTGTGGAAATACAAGCGCAGTGTGTTGTCTTGTTTTGCAATTTTATATTTAGAGAATTCCTCTGCTTTAATTTGTGATTAGTAAATATTGACATAAATAACCTATATAAACAAAAGCTGTTCAGGGTCCTCAGTAATTTTTAAGAGTGTAAGGGGTTCCTGAGACTAAGAAGTTTGAGAGTTAAGAATGTCCTCTTGGGGAGGGGAGGGTGACACTGTGTGTGTGTGTGTGTGTGTGTGTGTGTGTGTGTGTGTGTACGTACTGTATTTAAAAAAGAAGATATATGGCATGAAATCTCTACTCTTAACAAATATTTATGTATACGGTTTTGTTCACTATAAGCACAGTGTTGTAGAACAATCTATAAATTTTTCATCTTGTGTAATTGAAACCTTAAAAACTTTGAACAGCACCTCCCCACTTCCCCCTCCACCCAGCCCCTGGCAGCTGCAATTTTACCTTCTGCTTCTGTGAATTTGACTAGAATGTAGACTTTTTAAAACTTTTTTGTTACAAACATTTTGGACCTAGATTGAAATCCCAATTTGGCTACTTGTTAAATTATCCTGGCTCAAGTTACCCAACCTTTTTGATTCTTACTTTCTTCATAACTAAAATTGATATTCTACTATCTTATTTCATAGGGCTGTTGTGAGGATTAAATGAGCTAGAAAAATGGCCTTGAAAATGTTTATATAGGAAGCATTCATATGTTAGCTATTATTATTATTTTTTTTAAAGATTTTATTTATTTATTTGACAGAGATAGAGACAGCCAGCGAGAGAGGGAACACAAGCAGGGGGAGTGGGAGAGGAAGAAGCAGGCTCATAGCGGAGGAGCCTGATGTGGGGCTCGATCCCAGAACGCCGGGATCACGCCCTGAGCCGAAGGCAGACGCTTAACCGCTGTGCCACCCAGGCGCCCCAAGCTATTATTATTTTTAAATATGTGGTAACATCTAGCCACATTGATATTTAGCTGTTGCATTTCTTTTTCTTTTCTTTTTTCTTTCTTTCTTTCTTTTTTTTAAGATTGTATTTATTTGAGAGAGAGTGAGCACAAGCAGGCGGGAGGGAGAGGGAGAAACAGACTCACTGCTGAGCAGGGAGCCCGATGCAGGGCTTGATCCCAGGACCCTGGGATCATGACCTGAGCTGTAGGCAGATGCTTAACTGACTGAACCACCCAGGTGCCCCCAGCTGCTGAATTTCCCAGGCACGTTCACATCTGTAAACTGGATTGTTTAGGGGCACCTGGGTGTCTCAGTTGGTTAAGTGACTGAACTGACTTTGGCTGAGGTCATGATCCTGGAGTTGCAGGATGGAGTCCTGCGCTGGGCTCCCTGATCAGCGGGGAGTCTGCTTCTCCCTCTGACCCTCCCCCGTCTCGCAGTGTCTCTCTCTCAATCTCTCTCAATAAATAAATAAATAAATAAATGAATAAAATCTTAAAAAAAAAAAAAAAAAGAAACTGGATTGTCTAAACTTCCTCTAAGTTCTTGTTCTCATTCTGCTCTTGCCTGTGCCTCTAGACTTAATTTTTAAATAACTAGATTTTGTTTTCCATACAAATTGTGGGCTTCTTGAAAATAGCTCTCTTCTGTTTCTTTCTGCTGTGCCTTAGACACTACTCTGCCTGTAGTAAGCACTCAAGTCGTGTAAGTCCTCGAACAAAGGCCATGGGACATACAAGCTTAGAAATCCCATGTGGATGGTGGTGGGAAACGAGCTTTTAAGGCCCTCTTCTGATTAGTTACTCTGTCTCTCAGGAACTTTCTTCCCACTACTGAACAGATTTCCTAAGAAGTATAGTGAAGGATGAATTACAATTCGTTAAAGAATACCAATTTCTTTGGTTAATCCTGTTCCTCTTGGCAATATGAAATTCTAACATAACTGGCATACTTTTCACCAGGATTTCTCTCATTACATTCCAACATATAAGAGAATCGTAACAACAGATACCAAATAATTCAGATTAGGATGATTTAATTCTTACAGTTTATAAGTATATATAATGATTACTTCTAAACCATCTTCTGAGATTTAGAGAAACACAGGCAGGCAGGTGTGAATTTTGTTTAAGCCTTCTATTTTTGTTGGTCATCCCTCTTCTCTCGAGTCTACTTTCAGCCTTCTGCTTTAGTCTGACTTTTCTTTTTCTTTTTTTTTTTTTTTTGGTAAATATATTTTTTAAGATTTTATTTATTTATTTGTCAGAGAGGGAGAAAGAGAGCGAGCACAAGCCGGGGGAGTGGCAGGCACAGGTAGGAGCAGGGAGCCCGACGCCAGACTAGATCCCAGGACCCTGAGATCATGACCTGAGCTGAAGGCAGACGCTTAACTGACTGAGCCACCCAGGCTCCCCAGTCTGCTTTGATGTCCAGAAGTTTGTATAGTATAGCTCATTGCTACTGTCTTCTGGCTCTACATTTCCCCTGCTCAGATTTGACCATTCCTTCAACCTCCCTCTACCTAGAAGTCAAGAACAGAACCAACTCCATTACTTAGAGCAGGGCCTTCTCTCAGATAACACCTTCCAGAAATTAAACCACTTCATATTAAATTGCTGGCAGTGAGGGGGTGGAGAGAATGCAGTTGTTGGATTTCATAAAATTTCATCCCTAGGATTAGACATTTGGTGTGAAGAGATTTAGAGATGGTGTAACCAAAAAAGAGCTCCATTCCAAAGGGATGGACTTGGAAAACTTTATTTAAAAAGCCTACTACTTGAGGGGCGCCTGGGTGACGCAGTTGTTAAGCGTCTGCCTTCGGCTCAGGGCGTGATCCCGGTGTTCTGGGATCGAGCCCCACATCAGGCTCCTCTGCTGGGAGCCTGCTTCTTCCTCTCCCACTCCCCCTGCTTGTGTTCCCTCTCTCGCTGTCTGTCTATCTCTGTCAAATAAATAAATAAAATCTTAAAAAAAAAATGCCTACTACTTGGGATGATAAAAGAAAAAAATTCTTGGGGCGCCTGGGTGGCACAGCGGTTAAGCGTCTGCCTTCGGCTCAGGGCGTGATCCCGGCGTTATGGGATCGAGCCCCACATCAGGCTCTTCCTCTATGAGCCTGCTTCTTCCTCTCCCACTCCCCCTGCTTGTGTTTCCTCTCTCACTGGCTGTCTCTATCTCTGTTGAATAAATAAATAAAATCTTAAAAAAAAAAAAAAAAAGAAAAAAAGAAAAAAATTCTTACCTGATGTTTAATGCTATTTGAGAAGAGGCATGTGAAGTATGATTTGTCTCTAGCCACATAGACCATTCTTTTTGGGAAAGATAGTTGGTTTCTCAGTCCAATTTTGATTCATGTTCAAAACCACAATTGCGAATTTTTTTGAGCATGTGCTGGCTACCTTGTTTCTATTTCATTTAATCCACATACAGTCCTGGGTGATGGCTTCTATTAGTTAAGTAGCTCATATATAGTGAGAGGCTGAACAAGGATTTGAACCCTGGAAACCCGGTCCAGACCCTGCCGCTACTCTGTATAGCCTCTCTTTTTATGTATAGGGCACTTCACAGTTTGCAGAGTATTTGTACGAATGTTCTCTCTCTCTCTTTTTTTTTTAAGATTTTATTTATTTGAGACAGAGAGCATGAGCAGGGGCCGGGGGGGGGGGAGGAGCAGAGGGAGAGTGTGAAAGAGGGAAGCAGACTCCCCACTGAGCAGGAAGCCCGACGCCGGCCTCCATCCCAGGACCCAGGACCCCAGGACCATGACCAGAGCCAAAGGCAGATGCTCAACTAACTGAGCCGCCCAGGTGCCCCATATGTTCTCATTTAAACCTCATAACAATCCTATGCGTTAGGTGAGATTTTTGACATTTTCACCCAAGAAAAAGGCATCTTAAGGAATTTGAAGCTCATCGAGGTGGTACTTAGACCCAGGCCCACACTCACTTCTTACTCCAGTTCCTTTGTTCTCATTATGTAGTGTTGCTAAAGATAATAAATAATAAATGGAGTCCTACCTGAAGGTGTGTGGGTTTTTTGTTCGTTTGTTTGTTTTTGTTTTTTTGAGGGAGAGGTGAGGGGAGGGGCAGAGGAAGAGGGAGAGAGAGAATCTTAAGCAGGCTCCATACCCATTGTGGAGCCCGGTGTGGGGCTTGATCTCAGAACCCTGAGATCATGACCTGAGCGCAAATCAAGAGTCAGACACTTAATTGACTGAGACACCCAGGGGCCCCCTAAAAGTGAATTTTCTAAGAATTTGAACTTCGCTGAAGGTGATTGGTAATATTCTAGATGTGATACTTAAGTCCAAAGAAATTTAGCAAAGATGTGATCATTAACTCGCACTATTGATTTCTCTTGGTAGCTTGAGTATAACTGCCTTATTAAATATTTTCCTGAGGGGTGCCCGGGTGGCTTAGTCAGTTAGCATCTGCATTCGGTTGATCCAGGGTCCTGGGATCAAGCCTGGCATCAAGCTCCTTGCTCAGCGGGGAGCCTGCTTCTCCCTCTGCCTGTCACTTCCCCTGCTTGTGCACTCTGTCTCTCTCTTTGAGAAATAAATAAATAAAATCTTTAAAAAAAAAAAAAAAAAGGTAAACTGACCCCAAGCATGAAAAAGTCCAGCAACAAGAAAAACATTTATCAGTCCTTTTTTTTTTTAAGATTTTATTTATTTATTTGACAGAAAGAGAGCAAACAAAAACATAAGCAGGGGGAGGAGGAGAAGCAGCCTCCCCCACCCCCGTGGAGCAGGGAGCCCAATGCGGGGCTCGATCCCAGGACCCTGGAATCATGACCCAGGCCGAAGGCAGGCACTTAATCAGTTGAACCACCCAGGCACCCCGGTTAACCAATCTTAAACTAATGTTCCTAGGTAGTTACAGGAGTGAACACATAGTTTTCTCTGCTTTATCTTTGGTTCCCACAGATGGGTGACTGAAAGCTCAGAAGAAGAGAGGTCTTGCCAGGATTATAATGTAGTTTTGACAGTGGGAGCAGGGTGGAGTGTATGTATTTGTGGGGGACAGTTTAAAATATCAGCTCTTGATCTTTTGCCAGTTCCTTCTGGAGCTTCTACTTCTAGACATGAAATTTCATGACCCCTTTAAATCTCAAGTTTGACAGTTTGAAAAAAAGGTCATACGTCGCTTAAGAGATTGACCTTTGTCTGCGAATCAAAACATAACCGCTCTAGAGAGAAGGGACATAGAGGAAAGCATCCTGATGAGAGCAATGTAGCAAGACTGGAAATAGGTGCATTTATATAATCTGGCTTCCAGGGACTACTTGCTAGCTCCCAAAACTTACTGAAAGACCTAGGAGAAGATGCATGTGTGGCACATTTCATTGTTCGTGTTATTTACTGAACAAGTGTCTCAAGTCCGTGTTTTTCAGAACGAGCTGTCTTCTGACATCTGTAATAGCTTTCTCAGTGACAGGCAGAAAGATCACTTCTCCTTTAGATTTAAGATAAACTTCTAGGGGTTTTATTTCTTTTTCTATAAATTGTTCTTGCCTAATAGGTACACTAATCTTTACCTTCTAGGAGCTGCAGTGGCATGGCTTGTTCCATGTATTACACTAATGACTTAGAGTTGCATCAGTTACATCAGTTACAGAAGATGGTGGAAAAACGAGGCATTATCTTTGTTTCTGTGTTCTGGGTGTCTGTTGCTATAGAAACAAATCAAGCAGTAAACAGAAGTGTTGAGGGAGTATTTGAATCTCAGTGGATGTTCATTGGCTATTGAAAATAAAGTTAAGAAATTGGTTAGGTTGAGCAAGAAACTGAATATTTCTGAGTTCGTTATTGTTTCCATTTTTGGTAGGTGATATTTTTTTCTTGTGTGTGGGTAATTTAAAGATTGTTTCCTAGTAATTAGGCCTTCTAAAATTTACTTTTTTGTTCTAGGAGGTAAATAATTAGAAAAGGCAAACCTTTTATATTTGGGGGGGTTATGATTTCCTTTAGACTAATTTTTAAATGTCAGATAGTGAAAGTGATAAGTTTAAAAATTGTTCTGGGGCTACAAAAATGAAGTGAAGATTGTAAAGAATGGGACAGAAGGTAGAGTGAGGAATTACACATCTTTACCAGGCTACTTATGGATAAACTAATTGAACATTTGCATGTTGATAGAAAGTATAATATCGCTGATACTTGTTTTGCCAGTATCCAAGAAGAGTATGTATATTCAAGTTTTAGTTCCTTTGAGGGAACAAAAATGTGCTTTTGGTATAACATCTGAACTCAGATTAGTTTTCTTCAGGATGTTGTTGAGATGCTTTACCTTCATTCTGAATTTCAGAGGGTGATTTTGCTACTTGTAGACAGTTTTTTCCTTTGCAGAATTGTGGTGATATCATGGTTAAATCTGCAGCAAGCACACTGAACAGTTGATTATACTTAATGGTATGTAGAAAAGCAGGCAATGTTGGTGGAAGGGATCCAGCACTTTAACTCATTTCTCAGCCAGTTGGTTTTGTGGAGGGCATATTTGCGGTCAGGGTAAGTGTATGTTGACTCTTTCAGAGAATTTTAGGATCATTCTGTATATATAGTAGGTATTTGACACTAGTTCTGAGGGGACTTTTAGTTAGGAGAAAGTTCACTTTGTGTTGTATATCCCTCTTCCTTTGAGCGTTCTGCCTTCTCAGCTGCCTTTTTCCCCCTAAATCAAGAGAGACATAGTTGTGAATAAGCTTCTTGCCAAATTCTGTAGATAATATCTTCCTTTTATGGATTACTGTCTTTTTCTTGGAATTAACTGTGGTCTCCTTAAGGTTTCATATGTAGAAAGTGTTCTGTGTACTGTTGACCTCCACAGAAGTTGATCTAAGTTAGGCCAGAAAATACTTGAAGGCTAACATAGCTGAACTTTCAAAAAGAAATGCAAGCTTTTTCAGCCATGCCAGTAGGATCAGTACACATTCTTTGTAATGTACTAAAGCAGTTATACTTTAAAAAAAAAACTAAGGGTGGGTTCTTCCTTAATCCTTGTGCTCAGGTCTCTTACTATTTTGGGGACAATAAGTGTTACATAGATCAAAAGATAAAAACTGTAAGGCAGTTGATTGCCACTATTTTTGTACAACCTTAGGATGTTCCCATTAAAATCCCCCATTAAGTAAGGCATAATGAAATTAAACAGATTTTCTAAATAAAGATTTTAACCTTTAAAAAAAATGTTTGAGAGTGAGAATGAATGGGATGGGAGGGAGCAGAAGGACAAGCAGATTCCCCACTGAACGTGGTCCCTGACATGGGGGCTTGATCTTAGGACCCTGAGATCATGACCTGAGCTGAAGTCAGACACTTAACTGACTGAGCCACCTAGGCACCCCAAGATTATAAAGTTTTACTTTTGAAAAATGCTTGTGCTCTCTTTATCTAGCTATATCTTATTAATGAGATACTGAGAAATTCAGTTGGGTGAGGGGGAAGCCCAAAAAAGTTTGAAGAGGTCACCTCTTCCTAGAGGTGCAACCTAATAGTCCGTATCCTTTGTCCTTGGAACTTAGTAGGTATTTAGTAAAGTTATACTTAATGAATAAACATTTCCTCATATCAGTTCTTATGGTGGAGCCTTAGCCAGCCCCTCTGTGCTAGTTGTTCTTCCTCCTGAGTTTTAATAACATTTGTAAATGTCACATCGAATTGTAATACTGTAATTTATTTACATGTCTGTCTCCCCCTACTGGCCAGCAGTCTTCTTGGGGGCAGAACTGTGCCTTTTTCTTTGTATGGAGAGCATCTGGCTGTTTTTCCATATTCATTGTGTCCCTGTTTTATGAATGAATAAGTGTTCAGGTAATAATTTTTATAGTACACACATGCACACAGTGGGGGGATATAGACAGCAGTCTGTCTGCCTCTGCATGACCTTGCAGTAGGTAATGTTGATTTCTCAAAAACATGGAATAGAGAAAATAAGAACAACACTTTAAAGTTCACTTGATTTTGGGAATATGTATGTATTCATATGCTTGTGAAGGGTGGGGGAGGATGAGAGCCTGAGCATGTTTCTTCTTTTAAAGTGTATATAAGTGCATATTAAGGCTAATCAAGTGGGGATTTGGTATATGTTGCAAAAATTCAGATTTAATCCATCTAAATTTATATGCCCTCAAACTTTTTTTTTTAATAGCAGTATCATGTTGTGGAACATTGAAAATCTAGTTGTTTCTTGACTTCTTATACTATTACCAGTGGAAGCTCTGTAATTAAAATTTTTTCCTCAGGCAGTGGAGTAAGATCAGAATCTTAGAGAAAGTAGGAGATGAAGAAATCTTGGTTAAAAAATATTGGCAATTTCATCTTTACAGAAGGTGTAATAAATGTCACTTTGACTACAAATTTAGAGAATGAGAACAAATTTTAATAGCATATACAGTAAATGTACTAAGTTCAAAGCCCTCTGATATAAAATGGTCTCTGGTTAGGAATAGTAATATTTTTCAGTCAGAATAGCTGAATGACCAGTAACATAATTTGTCAGGTAAAAACTGGAATTAGAAATCAGGAATGGTAGGGGGCATCTGGCTGACTCAGTCAGTAGAGCATGTGACTCTTTTTTTTTTTTTTTTAAGATTTTATTAATGTATTTGACAGAGATAGAGACAGCTAACGAGAGAGGGAACACAAGCAGGCGGAGTGGGAGAGGAAGAAGCAGGCTCATAGCAGAGGAGCCTGATGTGGGGCTCGATCCCATAACACTGGGATCACGCCCTGAGCCGAAGGCAGACGCTTAACCAACTGAGCCACCCAGGCGCCCCAATATTTATCCTTTTGAATCTGGCCTGTTTCGCTTAGCATAATCCCTTCAAGGTTCATCCAAGGTGCAGCATGTTTCAAAACTCCATTCGTTTTTATTGCTGAGTAATATTCCATTGTATCAATATCCCACATTCTCTTTATGTGTTTATCTGTCAATGTACATTTGAGATTGTTCCTACCTTTTGACTATTGTGAATAATGCTGTTAGGAATATTAGTGTAAAAGTACCTGTTTGAGTCCCTGCTTTCAGTCTTTTGGGTATATACCTAAAAGTGGAATTACTGGATCATGTGGTAATTCTATGTTTAATTTTTTGAGGAATTACCCTACTGTTTTCCATATAGGATGTACTGTATTATGTTCCCACCAGCAATGTGTAAGTGTTCCAGTTTCTCCATTTCCTTGCTAACACGGGTCATTTCTTTTAAATAATATTTATTTTGTTATATTAGTCACCATACAGTACATCCTCAGTTCTTGATGCAATGTTCCATGATTCATTACTTCCATGTAACACCCAGTGCACCATGCAATATGTGCCCTCCTTAAAACCCATCACCGGCCTATCCCAATCCCCTACCCCCTCCCCTCTGAAGCCCTCAGTTTGTTTCCCAGAGTCCACAGTCTCTCATGGTTCATTACCCCTTCTGTTTACCCTCCCCTTCATTCTTCCCTTCCTTCTCCTACCAATCTTCCTACTTCTTATAGTCCATAAATGAGTGAAACCATATGATAATTGTCTTTCTCTGCTTGACTTATTTCACTTAGATGTGGTCCATATATACAATGGAATATTACTCAGCCATCAGAAAGAACGATTACACAACATTTGCAGCAACATGGACGGGGCTGGAGGAGATTTTTTTTTTTAATAGATATCCTAATGGATGTGAAGTATATCTCATTGTGGTTTTGATTTGCATTTCCCTCATGATTAGTGATGCTGAGCATCTTTTTGTATGTGTATTGGTCATTGTTTTTGTTTTTTTTGGTTTGTTTTAAGATTTTATTTATTTATTTATTTGACAGAGAGAGAGAGAGCCCAAGCAGGCAGAGTGGCAGGCAGAGGGAGAAGCAGGATTCCCACTGAGCAGGGAGCCTGATGCAGGGCTCCATCCCAGGACCCTGGGATCATAACCTGGGCCAAAGGCCGTTGCTCAACCAGCTGAGCCACCCAGGCGCCCTTGGTTGTTTGTTTTGTTTTGTTTTGTTTTGTTTTTTAAGATTTATTTATTTTAGGGCACCTGGGTGGCTCAGTCGGTTAAGTGTCTGCCTTCGGCTCAGGTCATGATTCCAGAGTCCTGGGATCGAGTTCTGCATTGGGCTCCCTGCCCTGTGGAGAGCCTGCTTCTCCCTCTGCTTCTCTCTTTCTCTCTCATGAATAAATAAATAAGATTTTTAAAAAAAAAAAAAGATGTATTTATTTTAGAGAAAGCAGGCAAGCAAGTGCCTGTGCAGCTGGGGGAGTGGCAGGGGGAGAAAGAGAGAGAGAATCTCAGACAGACTCCTCGCTGAGCACAGAGCCTGACATGGGGCTTGATCTCATGATCCTGAGATTATGACCTGAGCTGAAACCAAGAGTTGGATGGACGCTTAACCAGTTGAGACACACAGGCACCCCTGTATTGGCCATTTTGTGTATATCTTCTTTGGAGAAATGTCTGTTTAAGTCCTTTGCCCATTTTTGAATTGGGTTATTTTGTTGTTGAGTTGTAAGAATTCTTTATATATTCTAGATATTAATCCCTTATCAGATACATGATTTGCAAATATTGTCTCCCATTCTGTAGTCTTTTCACTTTGTTCATAGTATCCTTTGCATAAAAGTTTCCAATTTTGATGAAGTCCAGTGTGTCTGATTTTTTCTTTTGCTTTTGGTGTCATGTCTAAGAAATCCAATGTTGTGAAGATTTTCCCTGTGTTTTCTTCTAAAAATGTTAGACTTTTAACTTTTTTGGTTAGGTCTTTGATCCATTTTGAGTTAATTTTTGTATATGGTGTAAGGTAAGGGCCAGCTTTATTCTTTTGCATGCCATATCCAGTTTTCCCTGCATCATTTGTTGAAAATGTATTTAATCTTAATTTAAGTCTTAGAGCCACATGTGGCTAGTTGCTACCATACTGGACAGCACAGATATAGATGATCATATCATTTTTGTCCTTTAATCTGTTAATGTGGTGAATTACATTCAGCTGATAGGACTGGAAATTCTTGGAACTAACAAACTGCTTTTGCGTTCCTGACACATCATGGTAGTTCATTAACTACTTAACTTTTTTTAGTTACTTGTCTATTCATATAAAATCAAGTAAAATGGCTATGGCAATTGTTTAAAAAAAATCGTGCTTTATCAGAAGTGTTACTAAGCAGTGTGTCTTGAATTATTCTATATCAAACCCTGTTCTGATATTATCAAACTGCATTGCCTTTTTTTAAAGATTTTATTTATTTGAGGGGCGCCTGGGTGGCACAGCGGTTAAGCGTCTGCCTTCGGCTCAGGGCGTGATCCCGGCGTTATGAGATCGAGCCCCACATCAGGCTTCTCTGCTGTGAGCCTGCTTCTTCCTCTGCCACTCCCCCTGCTTGTGTTCCCTCTCTCGCTGGGTGTCTCTATCTCTGTCAAATACATTAATAAAATCTTAAAAAAAAAAAAAAAGATTTTATTTATTTGAAAGAGAGAAAGCAGGGGGAGGGGGAGAGGGAGAGGGAGAAGCAGGCTCCTCACTGAGCAGGAAGCCCAATGCGGGGCTCCATCCCAAGATCCTGAGATCATGACCTGATCCGAAGGTAGACGCTTAACTGCCTGAGCCACCCGGGCGCCCCTACATTGCTTTATTTCAACATATATGTGTATTACCTTTTTTCTCTTACAGATTGCCAGATTTTTTTATTACAGAATTTTTTTATTGAGATACAATTCCTGTGCTATACAGTTCACCCTTTTAAGGTGTACAGTTCAGTGGTTTTTAATATATTCACAAAGTTGTGCAGACATTACCACCATCTAGTTCCGTAACATTTTCAGTACCTCAGAGAAACCCAAAACACATTGGCAGCGATTCCCCATCTCTTTTCCCTCCAGCCCCTGGTAACCACTAATCTACTGTCTTATAGGTGTGCTTATTCTGATAATTTCATATAAATATTATCATATAATATGTAGTCTTTCGTGACTGGGTTTTTTTCACTGAACATTATGTTTTCAAAGTTTGTCTGTGGTGTAGCATATATCAGGATTTCACTCCTTCTATTGCTAAACAATATTCCATTGTGTGGATATACTATTTTTATCTATTCCTCAGTTGATGGATCTTTGGGTTGTTTCTGTGTTTTGGCTATAATGAATAATATTACGAATTTTTGTGGGTGTATGTTTTCATTCTCTTGGGTACATACCTAGGAATGAAATGCTGGGTCATACGGTAACTGTTTAACGAGGACCTGCCAGACTTTTTCCAAAGGGGTTGTACTATTCGGCATTTCCACCAGCTGTGTATGAGGGTCTCACTTTCTTCACACCCTCACCAGCATTTATTATCTGACAAGTGGGTATGAAGTGGTGTCTCCTTATGGCTTTTATGTGCATTTCCTTAATGGCTAATGATGAGCTCATGACTGATGGTGTTTCATGTGCTTATGGAGCCGGTTATAATCCTTGAGAAATAGTTATTAAACCCTTTGCCCTTTGCCTGTGTTTTAAAATTTTTTTGTCATTTCATTATTAAGTTGTAAGAGTTCTTTATATATTCTAGATGTCTATCTAGATATAGATATTCTGGATACTTGTGAGATGATTTGTAAATATCTTCTCCCATTCTGTAGTTTAACTTTTATTTTTCTTGATAGTGTTTTTTGAAGCACAAAAAGTGTTAATTTTGAGGAAATTCAGTTCATTTATTTTGTTATTGTTGGACTATTTTGATGTCATATCTAAGAAGCCATTGCATAATCCAAAGTCATGAATATTTACACCACATTTTCTTAAGAGTTACAGTTTTAGCCTTTACATTAAGTCTTTGATCCATTTTTTAATGTTTGGTTGGTCTTTCTTTTTTTTGTATATGGTGTGAGGTGTAGGTCCAACTTCATTCTATCACATGTGGATATACAGTTTGTTTTTTTTTTAAGATTTTTTATTTATTTATTTGACAGAGATAGCCAGCCAGCGAGTGAGGGAACACAAGCAGGGGGAGTGGGAGAGGAAGAAGCAGGCTCCCAGCAGAGGAGCCTGATGTGGGACTTGATCCCGGAACTGCCGGGATCACGCCCTGAGCCGAAGGCAGATGTTTAATGACTGCGCCACTCAGGCGCCCCTATCACATGTGGATATGCAGTTGTCCCAGCACAATTTCTTTTTTTTTTTTAAAGATTTTATTTATTTATTTGACAGAGATAGAGACAGCCAGCGAGAGAGGGAACACAAGCAGGGGGAGCAGGAGAGGAAGAAGCAGGCTCATAGCTGAAGAGCCTGATGTGGGGCTCTATCCCATAACGCTGGGATCACGCCCTGAGCCGAAGGCAGGCGCTTAACCGCTGTGCCACCCAGGCGCCCCCCCAGCACAATTTCTTAAAAGGACTCTCATCCTGGGGCACCTGGATGGCTCAGTCGGTTAAGCATCCCAACTCTTGATCTTAGCTCAGGTCTTGATCTCAGGCTTATGATTTCGAGCCTGCATTGGGTGCCTTTCTTCCCGTTGCATTGTTTAGGCATCCTTGTTGAAAATCAGTTGACCATAAATGTAAAGGTTTATTTCTGGGTTCTCATTTCTGTTCTACTGATCTGTATGTCTGTCCTCATGCCCACACCACACAGCCTTGATTATTATATAGCCTTCTAGTAAGTTTTGAAAGCAGGAAGTGTGAGTCCTCCAACATTATTCTTTTTCAAGATTGTTTTGGCTATTCTGGTTCCCTTCATTTCCATAGGAATTTTAAGATGATTTTCTTAATTTCTGCAGAAAAAAATGCACCTGGGATTTCATTAGAGATTGTGTTGAATCTGTAAATCAGTTTGAGGCATACTGCCATTATAATAATAAATCTTGCAGTCCATGAACACAGGATGACTTTCCATTTATTTAGATCGGTAATTTCTTTTGACAATGTTTTGTATTTTTTCAGGGTACAAGTCTTGGGCTTCTTTTGTTAAATTTATTTCTTTGCATTTTTTCCCATTTTTTAAAATGGAATTGTTTTCTTAATTTAATTTTTTAATTTTTCATTGCTAATATATACATATATACATATGTAACTGATTTTATTAGCTCTAAATTTTTTGTGTGTGGGTTCCATTAAATTTTCTATGTACAAGATCCTGTCATTTGTGAATAGAGATAGTTTTACTTTTTTTTCCCCCCAAACTTGTATGTCTTTTTCCCGCCTAATTGCCTTCATTAGAACTTGTAATACAGTGTTGACTAGAAGTGATGAGAGCAGACATCTATGTCTTGTTCCTGATCTTAGAGAGAAAGCTTTCAGTCTTTTATCATTAAGTATGATGTTAGCTATGGGTGTTTGGTAAATGCCCTTTATTAGTTGGAGGAAGTTACCTTCTACTCCTGATTTTGTTCAGTGTCTTTTATCATGAAAGGGTGTTGAATTTTGTCAAATGCTGTTTCTGCATTTATTGAGAGAATCATTATCATTTTTATCTTTTTTTTTAAGATTTTATTTATTTGAGAGAGAGTGAGTGAGCACGAGTTGGGGGAGGGGCAGAGGTAGAGGGAGAAGCAGGTGCCCTGCAGAGCGGGGAGCCCGATGTGGGACACGATCCCCAGAACCTGAGCTGAAGGCAGGCGTGTAACCAGATGAGCCACCCAGGCACCCCTGATGTGCTTATTTTTATATCTAATATTCCATAAGCACTTTTCAGTGTTATTTGTTGTAATAAACATGTTAATGGTTACATTATATTCACCAGAGTATACGTTAGCCTTGGATGGCTTAGCCGTTTTCCTGTAGGACAAGTCTAGTTTTATCTGACCTTTTAAAAATGATTTGTCTTTCTCACCTCATTCCACTCCCCCAAATATCTAAGAGAGGCAGATGGTCGCTGGCGTCAGGGAATATTCCCTGCTCAAAATTCCTGATTTCCTGACCCTGCTCTGCTGTTTTACTTTTTCGGTATATTACATAAAGGCATCTTAAGACAGTGCCCTTTCCATCATTCTTTTTTACTACATGTTTAGAAAAGAGACTGCCAAAAGTTTCTGTATAATGATTGATAACCTCTTTGCATCTGACCTTGCTAATCCTCAGCTAATCATCTAGGAGAGATTAGTATAACTAATATCTATATCCCTTGAGCTTGACCTATCTATCAGTACTTGAGTTTAAATATTCATTTATAAAGGCCGTTTTTACCATTTAATATAGTTAATTACCACTTGACTAAAGGTGGTGAATATTTTTTAAGGCAGTTTTAAAATTCTTTTCATTATTTGGATCCTGGAAAATACAAGTTTGCTATATAGTTTGGTCATTTAAATAGAATAAAGAGTTATTGGTTATAAACTCACTGTTGACCCTAGAAAGTACAAATTGCTTTTGAGTGAAAATGTGGTTGGAATAGATTTCAGTGTTTGGTTTGTGCCTGCTATTTACTGTGACACAGGCTTCAGTGAGGGCTGGCATCTATGGGAGGCCAATAACTTGGGCTGCCTAAAATGCCTGTATGAAAAGCACCTAGAATAAAAAGTACAGCACGCTGGTAAACCATTTTGAATTATTTGATAATGGTGGGCTGGAGGAGATTGATTGGTGGCTGCTTTCCTTAGTATTAAAGTGGCCTTCCCTTTGGGTTTTACCTATAGCAGATTGTGTTATTGCCTCCTAATTTCCAGGCTTATTGCAAGGGTTGAAAATGTTTTTGTGCTTTTTTTAAAGATTGATTTATTTGTTTAGTGGTGGGGCAGAGGGAGAGGGAGAGAATCCTCAAGCATACTCCCTGCTGAACGGTAGCCTGACTTGGGGCTCAGTCCCAGGACCATGAGATTATGACCTGAGCTGAAACCAAGGCTCAGATGTTTAACCACCCAGGCGCCCTAGGATTGAATATATTTTTAAAGTACTTGGAGATTTGCTATAGATGTTTGTTTACTTTCACCAGGATTTACGTTAAGATGGGGATAGACCAAAAAAAAAAAAAAAAAAAAAAAACAACATTCTTGGCATTATTAAAACTGATACAAATAATTTTCATATTATTGCTGATTTACCAATTGCAACAATCACAAAGAAAACAATCCAGATTCATTTTTCCGTTATCTTTAAGTGGTTTGGCTGCAGCAAGAGCCTTACCCGTATCCTTATACTCTGTATATCGAAAATGTAAATGGAAGAAGGAATCTTCTTGAATGTAGGAAGAAGAAAAGTATAAAAAGGAAGGAAGGATGGGGGAACTTCTGGCTACCATGTTAGAAATGTTGGGATAATCACCCTGATTATCCCTCCTTACTGAAGAAGAATCAGTAATGGTAGACCTCGGAAAGGTTGAAGTTTGAAAACATGACTGGAATTTTTTTTTGACAAGCGTATAAGAAGTTATAGCTCAAATGAGGGGAGGGGGTATCTACGTGTATTTTGATGGTCTTGTCCTTGCTCTGTGATACTTGGAATTCATCTTCTGGAGTTCTCTTCAAAGACACATAAATGAAGTATGGTAAGGAGGGGATCTGAGGATATTTCTTTTTCTTTTCTTTTCTTTTTTTTTTTAAGATTCTATTTGAGAGTGAGAGAGCACAAATAGTGGGGAGGGGGAGCGGGAGAGGAGGAAGCAGACTTCCTGCCAAGCGGGGAGCATGACTTGGGGCTCAATTACAGGACCCTGAGATCATGACCTGAGCTGAAGGCAGATGCTTATCTGACTGAGCCACCTGAGGATATCTCTTACAAAAACAAATTGATTCAGCTCCTGTGCGTCTGACCTTACTGATGGTGGCTGGTATTGATGACTGCTGTACCTTGGCCCAGGGGCTACACTGCCCCCATGGGCAACTTCGCCAAGGCCACTTTTGATGCCATTTCCAAGACCTACAGCTCCTTCTCCCTGACCTCTGGAAAGAGACTGGTTCACCCAAGTCTCCCTATCAGGAATGCACTGACCACCCAAGCTCCAGCTGTGGCCACAACATAGTTTTATACAAGAAAAATAAAGTGAATTAAAGCTTATTAAAAAAAACAAACTCATCTTAGAAATTATGAATGAAAATACCCCCCCATAAAGTTATCTAAAAATATTTTGAGCAGTGATGGCATTATTGAAATAAGTGAAATGTCTACCAAAATTAGGTCTTTTTTGAGCTGGGACTTTGGGCCGCAAAGGTGCTAGGTAAGAGTGTTAATGAAGTTTTTGCCAAATATGGGAAAGATACCAGGTATCCCTCAGTGTTTCAACCCTGGCGTGTTAAATCTAGCTCTCCTCTGGTATGTAATAGTCACTTTTATTTCCTTTAATTTTTATTTCTTATGACTCATTTCTACCCCTTCCCTGACCCCAACTCCACAAAAGACTTTTCCCCAATATCTAACTTTAAATTCTAGATTTGGTTGTTCTTAGCACATTTTAGGGTAGGGCAGCTGTGTTTACCCTTGCCTCTACCATGCCCATACCGATTGTCCTGTGTGTATGTATTCAAGAAATTTAAGCAAAAATTTGACACTAGCTAAAGTAAATATACTGGAAGGTAAATTTATAGCAGAAGCAGCATGTTATCTTTAAAAAAAAAAAAATAGCTTGTGAAATATATACTGTAAAACTCACCCATTTAAGTGTATAGAATTAATTGGTTTTTTAGTATAGTCACAGAGTTGTACAAATACTACCATTCTCTAATTCCAGAATATTTTCATTGCTCCTGAAAGAAACCCAGACCATTAACAGTCAGTCACTTCCTATTCCTTTCCACAGCCCCTGGCAACTACTAATCTACTTTCTGTCTTGATGGATTTGCCTGTTCTGGACATATCATGTAAATAAAATTACATCATCTGTGATACCTGGTCTTTTGCATTTGGCTTCTTTCACTTAGCATAATGTTTTCAAGATCCTTCCATGTTGTAGCTACATATCAGCATTTCATTCCTTTTTATGGCCAAATAATATTCCAGTGTGCAAATATACCATGTTTTTTAAACCGTTCATCAGTCAGTTGACATTTGGGTTAATGCTGCTATGAACATCTGTATACAAGTTTTTGTGCGGACATAGGTTTTGAATTTTAGGTATGTACCTAGGAGTAGAATTGCTGGTCATAAGATAACTCTGTTTAATTTTTTTGAGGAATTGCTAAGCTGTTTTCCAGAGTGGTTGCACCGTTTTACATTCCCGCCAGCAGTGTACAAGGCTTCTAGTTTCTCTACATTCTCACTATCACTTGTTACTGTCCACCTTTTTAAAAAATTTTTTTTATTTTTTTTAAAGATTTTATTATTCTGAGAGAGAGAGAGTGAGCAAGATAGAACATGAGCAGGGGGAGGGGCAAAGGGAGAGGGAGAAGCAAACTCCCTGCTGAGCAGGGAGCCTGAGGCTGGGCTCATCCTGGGACTCCAGGATCATGACCTGAGCTGAAGGCAGGATCATGAGCTGAGCTGAAGGCAGACGCTTAACCTACAGAGCCACCCAGGCGCCCCTATTGTCCATCTTTTGATAATAGCCATCCTAGTGCGTGTGAAGTGGTGTTTCATTAAAATCGTTAATTTTCATTTCCCCTAATGACTAATGATATTGAATATCTTTTCATGTGTTCATTGGCCATTTGTATTTTTTCTTTCTTTCTTTCTTTTTTTTTTAAGTTTTTTTTTTTTTTAAAGATTTTATTTATTTATTTGACAGAGATAGAGACAGTCAGCGAGAGAGGGAACACAAGCAGGGGGAGTGGGAGAGGAAGAAGCAGGCTCATAGCGGAGGAGCCTGATGTGGGGCTCGATCCCATAACGCCGGGATCACGCCCTGAGCCGAAGGCAGACGCTTAACCGCTGTGCCACCCAGGCGCCCCTTTTTTAAGTTTTATTTAAGAAATCTTTACACCCAGCATAGGGCTCAAACTCATGACCCCTGAAATCAAGAGTCCCATGCTCTTTCTTTTTTTAAGACTTTTTAAATTATTTATTTATTTATTTGTTTATTTATTTATTTATTTATTAGAGAGCGAGCGCATAAGTGGGGTAGGGGGGAGCGGCAGGCAGAGGGAGAAGTAGCTTCCCCACTGAGCAAGAAGCCTGATGCAGGACTCGATCCCAGCACCCTGGGATCATGACCCAAGCCGAAGGCAGACACTTAACCAATGAGCCACCCAGGCGTCCTGAGTTGCATGCTCTTCTGACTGAGCCATCCCAGCACCCCTGTATATTTTCTTTGGGGAGATACCCTAAAAGCTAAATATTGATGGTCTGCTATTTGGAATGCTATTATTTAGGTTAACTTCTTTTATCTGATGTAAAGGAGTTTTTGCTTCATTAATTCAAATATTTTAGTCTGTTCTTAAAGATTGTTTTAGAGAACCCATGTAGAGGGGCTCCTTGGTGGCTCAGTCAGTTAAGTGTCTGCCTTTGGCTCAGGGTCCTGGGATTGAACCCTGCATCGGCCTCCCTGCTCAGCGGGGAGCCTGTTTCTCCCTCTGCCTCTGCCCCTGGCTTATGCTCTCTCTCTTGCTCTCTTTCTCAAATACATAAATAAAACCTTAAAAAAAAAAGAAAAGAAAACTAATGTAGATACAGCTCTTTCCCCTATAAAAATACTGTATTTTGTATCCTGACCTGAATTTTCTATAAAGACGGTCCCCAGTCTTTAGTGGACCCTATTTGGTTATATTTCTGTTGTAAATTTGTGTCTCTAGGCTCAAAGAGTGAGCAGAGGTAAAATTCATCAAAATTTTGTCATGTTCTGTACATTCTGAGAACACTAGCTGACCTTTAGTTAAGAAAAAGATCTTTAGGGGTTCCTGGGTGGCTCAGTCGTTGGGCGTCTGCCTTCGGCTCAGGGCATGATCCCAGAGTTCTGGGATCGAGCCCCACATCAGGCTCATCCTCTGGGAGCCTCCTTCTTCCTCTCCCACTCCCCCTGCTTGTGTTCCCTCTCTCGCTGGCTGTCTCTCTCTCTCTGTCAAATAAATAAATAAAAATCTTTAACAAAAAAAAAAAAGATCTTTAAGGCAAGGAAAATTGATGTTTGACGTAACAACTGAAGTTGTACGCAAAGTTGAAGTGTGCACGTGTTTATGAGCTCTTTTAGATAGGCATGAAAAAGTACATGATTTGATCCTTATGTCCCTCTCTCTCCAGCGAGGTACCATGCGACGACGCTATGAAGATGATGGCATTTCAGATGATGAAATTGAAGGGAAAAGAACTTTTGACTTGGAAGAGAAACTCCACACCAACAAATACAATGCAAATTTTGTTACTTTTATGGAGGGAAAAGGTCAGTATCATTTTGGTTCAGGGGACCTGTAGTCCCTTGATGTAGGAAGCTGTGGATTCTGGGAACTGTGGGCTCAGCATCTATGCAGCTAAACATTGCCTGTTGATGTTGTGATGCTGTTTATTTTCTCTTATTACACAATGCCATACACACACACACACACACATATACATACCACCTTCCCCTAATCCTCCCACCCTGTGAGTCATTCTCTACCATATGAGAAGAAACAAGAATTTATTAGGGCCTGGAGCATTGTTGGAGTTTTTCCCTGAAGGCCTTTCCCTTCTTCTCCCATCCCTTGTTTTGGGTTTAATTAAAAATAGTACAGTAAAAATTTATTTATGCATGCACCCCCTCCTCCCAAACAAAACAGAGGTGGGATTCCGTGTGTACCATTTAGAGTTTTTGTTCCTTGGCAGACTGACAAGGCTGTAAATGTATGGTATATATTATAGTGGAACAGAATTAAATTTTTTGGCTGTTAAGAGACAGGGTAATGATAATTTCTGTTTAGGATTTAGAAGATGACTCAACTATAGTACTGCCCCCTGTTGGTTAAATTCTGAGGTTACTGTATAAATACAGACTTCGCAAACCCCTTGAAACCTGCCTCTCAGTGTGCTTTTCCTGTATCCTGAGAGATGCAGCTTAGTAACGAGTGTATATGATCTAACAGAGCAAAACTACATACAGAGAAACAGCAAACACTATCTCCACCTTATTACTTAGGATGTTTTTTATTTTTTTTTATTTTTTATTTTTAAAAGATTTTATTTATTTATTTATTTAACAGAGAGAGAGAGAGAGAGAGAGAGAGAGACAGCCAGTGAGATAGGGAGCATAGCAGGGGGAGTGGGAGAGGAAGAAGCAGGCTCCCAACGGAGGAGCCTGATGTGGGGCTCGATCCCAGGACCCTGGGATCACGCCCTGACCCGAAGGCAGATGCTTAATGACTGAGCCACCCAGGTGCCCCTAGGATGTTTTTTATGATCCTTTTATCTTTTTCCAACTGTACTTCTTGCCTTTCTAACAATTGTTTTCCTGTGGTGACAGATTTTAATGTAGAGTATATCCAGCGGGGTGGCTTGAGAGACCCTCTGATTTTCAAGAATTCTGATGGACTTGGAATAAAGTAAGTATTCTTGGCCTGATTGGATGTGGTTGCAAAATGACCATGTTACACCAGAGCTATAGACAGTGGTATAGATAACCCAAAGCAGTAGATAATTGAAACTAATCCTACCTTTTAGATTTTAAAAGCGTGTATTTTTCTTCTTTTGTGACAAAAACAATTCATAGTTGTTACAGTTAAATGAGAAAATACAGGTGAGTTAAAAAGAAATAAATTTAAATCTCTTAAAATCTCTTCTTTTTATTTATATTTATGTTTAAAATATATTGTTTTATATATATTTAAAACATACTGTTAAACCTAAATATAAGATTTATGTGTCTCAACTTAGGACTTTTTAGTACTCTAAGAAAAAACACACTGACTAAAGAAGGTATGCTTCCCATTTATGCTTACTGGTGTTTGTTTCATAGAATGCCAGATCCAGACTTCACTGTGAATGATGTCAAAATGTGTGTGGGTAAGTTTTAAGCTTTGTGGCCTTTGTGTCTTTTAGGCAAAGATTTAAGAGTTGGGACTGAGTTCTAAATTTCTGACTGAGATTTAAGGCTTAGGAACATGAAAGTACATATTTGATTAAAGTATACTGCTTGAAGTAGTTTCTTGATAGAAACTACTGTTAGCAACTGAGAATTTTCTCAAAGGGAGTTACAAAGTTGCTTCATTCAGTACTCATTAGGCATAGAACTCTACTTCTTTCCTACGTACTGTTTTATCACTGTGTGTCCCTCCTTCTCTCCACGAAGAGCCTGTCCAGGACATTTTATATCTCTGAACCAAGAATGAAACTTCATTCATATCTGTGATTCTCTTCCGTTCCCTAAAAGCAGTAGAGAAATTTCCTGGAAATTTTTACCAGTGCTGCATTTGGTAACTTGGCCAACGTTTAAAACTTTGTAAGCTGTAAGCTGAAGCATGGAACTCTTGATCTGGGCATTGTAGGTTCGAGCCCCATGTTGGATGGAGAGATGACTTAAAATCAATCAATCTGTGTAAGCTGAGAAATAGATATATTAAGATTTCTCTTTATCAGTGACTGGTTAACTTGAATCTTTCGTCTGATTTATATTTTATTCAAAATTTAGGAAAAGAAAGTAAATTGGATCGATCTAATTAAAGAAGAAGGCTTCCTGGTGTCAGTAAAGATTCAGGTCAATTTTCTGCAGACCATTTGGTGTTCAGTGTAGCCCTGAGACCCACTAGGGTCATTAGGAACTCAGACATGGTCACTCTCCTATACACATTAAAGCAGTAAAATGGATTAAAACCTTTTGGAAATGTTTCCAACAGGTCATGAAACAAAAGGAGGTTTTTCTGATGCTTTTCTCCCAACATTACAACTTCTATTAAGTTTTGTCCTCTATCTTGAAGTTCCAGTGCAACCTCTTGCTTTGGGAATTAAGTATTGCAGTACTGTCTCTTAGCCACTTGAGGGCCCTTTTTAGATAGCTGAATAACTTTCTATTTATCCAAGAGGTGAAAGTCACAGATAGCCCAGGTAGAGGAAAGTTCTCTGATTCCCTGTATGTTTTACTCCCTCACTATTTCTTTGTTAGATTCCAGCTGTCTGCCTGTCGCTGTGTATTTCCTAGTATCTAGCACAACCTCTGGAATATAGTAGGTACTGAGTAAATCTGTTGAGTAATTAAAATGCTTTCCCACTCTTCACAAAGCAGGGGCTCTCTCAGGGGACCTCAGAAAATCTTCTTGAGTACTTAGGTCTGTCACTGGACTTCTCTTCCTAAGAGACCTCCAGGACAGTAATAAGTTAATGGACAACCAAAGCTTTTCTCTGTTGGTCAGGCATTCTTGTGGTCTGTGATCCACAGATGCACTGCATCAGAATCATCTGTGGTACTTGTTAAAAATAAAGACTTCCGGATCCCATCGTAGATTTATGGTACCCAAATTTCTGAGCTATACAAATAGAAGGACTTAATGAGTCACTTACTCAATCACTAGTCTCCTTTTGGATTTTTTCCCACTTCCTTCCCACTTTTCCTATTTCTTCTGTAATATGTTCACTGCTAATAATGATCTTTGGAACCCCTTCATAGCCTTATATTTTACAAATAGACCTTTGGGTGGTCATAAATATCCTTGCCATGATTTAAAATGCAGCGGTGGGGCACCTGAGTGGCTCAGTTGGTTAAGTGTCTGACTCTTGGATTCAGCTCAGGTCATGATCTTGTGGATTGTGAGATCGAGCCCCCATCAGGCTCCATGCTCAGTGGGGAGTCTTCTTGAAGGATTCTCTCCATTTGCTCCTCCCCCTGCTCGCTTGCACACGCTCTCACTCTCTCTCAAATAAATAAATAAATAAATAAATAAATAAATAAATATTTAAAATAGAGCAGTGATTATGTCTAACCAGCAGACTTTGCATAAATTTCAGCTGATGCCTAACTTATGTCCATCCAAGTTGTTTGAAGTCCAGATATTTTTTCTAGGACAGCTAATGATTATCAAAATGTAGTGAACAAAATATTGGTGATTGCAATAATCCATTATCAATACATGTAGTTTGGCTAATCCAGTCTTCTTTTCTACCTCAAGTAAAATGCTACATTTCCAGTGTTAGTTCATGTCCCATAAAGAAGAAAACCAGTCTGTTGTGTAAACTTTAGGTGGTATATATTGGTTGAGAGTATAGACTCAAAACTGCCTGGTTTCAGATTTCAGCTCTGCTAATTACTAGCTGTGTAACCTTGGACAAGTTACTTGAATATGAAGTGCTCAAGATAGTGTCTGACACATAGTACATGCTCGATAAATGTTAGCTATTATTATGAGTCATTATTTTACCTAAGTGCTCTGGTAACTACAGAGTCTTATGGACTCTGGTACCATTGGCAAAATGGAATTGCTTTTGCTTTGCAGTCTTGAAGGAAAGCATTCACTTACCTTTTTTTAATTGTGGTAAAATACAAATAACAAAATTTACCATTATCATAGTTTTAAAGTATATAGTTCAGTGGCATTAAGTATCTAGTTCCAGAATTTTTTCATCACCTGAAACGGAAACTCCGTATCTCCTAAGGAGTCACTTCCCATTTCCTCCTACGCACAGTTCTGGCAACCACTATTGTACTTTGTCTGTGGATTTGCCTGTTGTGGATATTTCACATAAATGGAATCAGAAAATATGTAGCTTTTTGTGTCTGTTATTTATGTATTGTATTATGTTCCAGCATGTAACAGCACTTCATTCCTTTTTAGTGTTGAATAATATTCCATCGTGTGGGTATACCACATTTTGTTAATCCATTCATTTATTAATGAACATTTGGGTTGTTTCCCTCCTTTGACTGTTGTGACTAGAGCTGCTTTGAACATTCATCTACAAGTTCTTGTTTGAACATCTGATTTTGACTCTTTAGATACAGAGCTAGGAGTGGAAATTGCTGGGTCATATGGTCATTCTCTTTTTAACTTCTTGAGGAACCACCACCCTGTTTTCCATAGCAGCTACACCACTTCACATTGTTACCAGCAAAGTCTTGAGGGTTCCAGTTTTTCTTGCTAGCACTTGGTATTTTTACTTATATTCTCAGTTGTATTTTATTGCATTCTGCCATGTCTACTTTATTGTGGCCATATTCTTGTCTTCATGTTGTCTCTTGTCTGTGACTAGACTGTAAACTTCTTGGAGGCAGAGGACCAGGTCTTCATACTAGTTATATCCATGAAGGCCAGGTATATAGTAGGTATTTGTTAGTTTCTTACAAATTAAACAGTATTCTTAATATTCCACCAGTAGCATTTTAGTCTCTACCTTTCTTGACCACTATTATCTTAAATTTTTTAGCTGACCTGCCTCTCCATATCTTCTCTTATGCTTCTGCCTCTGCTTGCAATTCTCTGTTGAATCTTTCTTGTTTAGATTCTGTTTATTCTTAGGCCCAACTTAAATGTCTCTTCTTCCCCCTCTTTTCCTAAAAGGCTTCTCTGGTCAGTCCAATGTTATTTAAAAAAAATTTTTTTTTTCCTTTTATTTTTACTAGTGTTTAATTGACACCTGCTTTTATGTTAAACATTTTACTTCATTGACTAAATCCACACAGCAGCCTACAAGGTGATGTTATTCTGAAGTTATAGAAGATATTAAGGTTCAGAGAAGTTAAATAACTTTCCCAACTATTATTAGAGCTGAGATTTAAATTTAGGTATCTTTGGCTTTAATGCTATTGCTTTTCCCCCCATGCTATTTTATGCATTCTGCCTTTTGTTGTAGTTGTTACGGTTGGTTGAGAATCTGATATAGATCTTTATGTCCATCATGGTGTCTTTATCATTCAGTAAATATTTGTTTAATGAATGAAAAGGGGGATTTATATTAGAAATGCTTAACAGGTTTGGGAAGTAACTCTTAAAAGAGTTACAAAAGAATGTATCACTGTCTAATGGATCCTTTATTCAAATTGTGGAATAAATCTAGGTCCTCAAAACTGCTTCAAAACAATGTAGCTCAGTAAATATGAGGATTGACTCTAGAGTTGGTCTAGGATTTTTGAGTTCTAGGGTTTTTGTCCTACAAGTTACCTAATACCTAGTATTTTCTCATCTATGAAGTAGAGATTTAGTACTTAACATTTAGAATTGATGAGATCGAGTGTGAGATATTGAATATAAGATTCATTGCCTGGCCATATAGAAATATTCCATAGGGAATTGCTTTTATTAGTACTTGCTGTCGTTCCCATTGTCTGTGGTTTGATTTTCTGTTGATTATCCCCTTGAGTGACAACTCCCTTTGTTTATTTCTGAATATCCTAAATAAAGGATAGCTTATTTCCTTCCACTTGTATTTTATATTCTTAATATATTTAAGGACAATAGTGGCTCAATAGAGATGATTGATACCTCTTCGTGGCAGGGAGTCGTCGCATGGTGGATGTCATGGATGTGAACACACAGAAAGGCATTGAAATGACCATGGCTCAGTGGACACGCTACTATGAGACCCCAGAGGAAGAGCGAGAAAAACTCTATAATGTCATCAGTCTAGAGTTCAGCCACACCAGGCTGGAGAACATGGTGCAGAGACCCTCCACGGTTAGTCTAATCATGTTTTCCACATTGTCATTGTCACCAAGAGGGTTGTTTATATAATGGGAGAATTTATAACTTTTTATACATACCAAGATGAAATTGATGAACAAGACAATTTGATAATAACCTTCATTTTAGAAAGTTCATCATTTTCTAAAATCACCTAATTTTATTTCGGGAGGGGCCATTTAATTCTGATCACCAGTAACCTAATTTAAGAGTAACATTGGTCTTTGCATGTAATGGAGAAGTGTCTTAAAATTCACTCTTAAAAGAACTGTCAGTAGGAAGTTTGCCTAATTTTTATCTTGTGGGTTTACACTTGCTGAAAAGCTTGAGGGAAAACTAGAGACAAGGGATCATTTTTATGACATGGTTTCTGGAGCAGATTCCACTGGATGACTAGTATCAATAAACTGACAAGCCATCCTGAGGAAAAGTTATTTGTTTTTGATCCTTAGCTCTCCTGAAGGTGGATACTGATTTAGCTCATCTCTTTGCAAAGTAGTGGCTGTCTACAGAATGTTGAAACACTTATTTCCCTTTTGAAATATGCCTAGTCATTTTTGGACCATTTTTATTCTTTTAGTTCCTATCTCAGAACTCATTTGAGTTACATATTTCACCTAGAACAGCAGAACTAGCAATATTCTAATCATTACTTTTAAAGAAATGCAGAGAGTCTGATGGGGGGCTCGATCCCAGGACCCTGAGATCATGACCTGAGCCGAAGGCAGATGGTTAACCCAGGCGCCCTTGTGTCTTACTCTTGATCTCAGCCCAAGTCTTGACCTCAGGGTTGTGAGGTTGTGAGTTCAAGCCCCATGTTGAGCTCCGCATTGGGCTCCATGCCCATCCTCATATTTAAAAAAAAAAAAAAAAAAAAAAAAAATATATATATATATATATATATATATATCACACCTGGGTGGTTCCATTGGTTAAGCATGAGTCTTGATTTCAGCTCGGGTCATGATCTCAGGGTTGTGAGATCAAGCCCTGCATCAGGCTCTGCATTGAGCATGGAACCTGCATAAGATTCTCACTCACTCTCCCTCTGCCCCTCCCCACTCGCTCTCCCAAATAAATAAATAAATAAATAAAATGAAAAATAAATACAGAATTTCTCACTAGGAAAACTTTTTCTCCCTAGAATGATAAGAATTCTTTTTATATTATTATCATTCATTTGGTCATGTGGAAATATAAGAAGACAGGTGGTTAGAATGTAGCCTTGTTAGGGGCACCTAGGTGGCACAGTCAGTTAAGCATCTGGCTCTTGGTTTTGGCTCAGGTCAGAATGTCAGGGTCATGAGATCAAGCCCCTTGTTGGGCTCTGCGTGTGGAGTCTGCTTAAAAGATTCTCTCCCCCCCCCCTCAAATAAACAAATCTTAAAAAAAAAAAAGAATTTAGTCTTATTATTTGTCAAACATGGTCCACTTAATAAATAAATAAAGAATAAAGGGTGCCTGGCTGGCTCAGTAGGCAGAACATGTGACTCTTCATCTTGGGGTCATGAGTTCAAGCCCCACGTTGAGCATAGAGCTTGCTATAAAAAGAAATTTTTTTAATGTACAATTCAGTGATTTAAAATAAATAAAGAATAAGAGATGTAAGAATCACAGTAATGTTTATAAATTTTAATATTTAATATTTAAAATTAACATTGTTAATATTTTTAGAATTTCAGTTTAAAAATAAAATGATTATACCTATAAAAGTAAAATTTATGGGGCACCTGGGTGTCTCATTCAGTTAAGGTTTTGGCTTGGTAATCTCCGGTTGTAGGATCGGGCCCCACATCGGGGCTCTATGCTTGGCAGGGATTCTGCTTGTCCCTCCCCTCTGCTCCTCCCCCTGCTTACATGGGTACACTCTCTCTCTGATTTATAAGAAAATCTTAAAAAAAAAATTTTTTTTTAAAAGCAAAACTTAAACTTTTCCATTCTTAAAATTTAGAAATGTGTCATTACCTGAAGCCTTTTTTGTAACATTCTTAATTTATTCATTTTGTCCTTTTAATGATAAAAATGCTACATCATTTTATAACAGAAAAATAATAGACCATTAAATGGAGGAGTAGAACTAAGGAAGGGCTCAAAAATAGAAAATTTTTTAGAGGGTAGAGAACAATGCACCAGTATTTTTAAGGGACTCAAAACATGGCTAGAAAGATTGAGTGAGCTGTTACCAAGGTCACCTCCTGAAAGCAGAAAAGCTTTTGTTGACCTTAGCATGTAAGCAGTAATATGTTTATTCTGCTGGGGTATCATTTATTTATTTACTGGAGTATTTTTTCCACACAGTGTATCTCTCCATTTATCTAGGTCTTTTCTAATACATCTCAGTAATGCTTTTTCAGAAACCAACTTTATTGAGGTACAATTGACATACAATAAAATATACTCATTTTAGTGTACGTTTCAGTAAGTTTGAATAAATCTCATTCGTGTAATAATCTTTCACATAAACTACATAATCTCTTGTTCTCTATGACATTCACACCTTCAGAGTTAGCTTATTATTAGTTCAAGTGCCTGCCACATGCTGAGCACTATGCTAAGTGCTAGAGGACCTGTGGAAAATAAGGTCATTCTCATTCTCAAAGAGCTTAGAGTCTCACGGGGAAGACCAGAGGATAGACATTTCAGCAAATCACAGTAATGGTGAGTGCCTCAACAGTGAATAAATACAGAGTATTGGGGCAATAGGAAGGACCCCCCCCCCCAACATAAACTGGAGGAGAATTAGGGAGGGGACCCTCTTTGGAAGAATTGATAGCTAAGCTTGACGTGAAGGAGATAAGGAGGCAGAGAGTGAAAACTAGAATTGCAGGCAGAAGGAATAGTCTGTGTAAAGGTGTGCAACCTTTAAGTACCTTTTACAGGGTGTTAGCCTAAAGGGGGATTCTCTGGTGAGAAGATAGAGATCATTTTCTGCTGTCATTCCAGCAGTCCCTGAGAGGTAGATGAAAAGCAACATATAGAGTGTGCAAATTTGTTTGGTGGTGGGGAAATTAGTTCATGGAAGGCCATGAGTTTTTTGGGGTTTTTTTTTTGTGTGTGCAGCGTATGAATAGATTAGTCCCTAGGTATTGGACTCCTTAGCAGTTTGGCCCTAGTATTGATGCAGAACAGGTAGAATTGATGATTACCTCTGCTGGAGACTTACTCTCACGTGGATCAGGCCATTTAGCAAAAGGCCTATCCAGAGCCTAAAGATTAACCTAAGGAAAAAAGTATGAATACCTTAACACAATATTCTCTTGGTAGTTAGACGATACCTAATAATACCAGTTAAAGAGAGGCCAGAATGAGTATTGCTGCAGGTGGGAAATTCTGGCCAAAGAAGTTCAGCTTTCTCTGAATGAACAATTGATTAAAAAAAAAAAAAAAATACCCACATGTTCCTAACCCTTCCTTTCCCCATCCAGACATAAGAGCTTGTGGTGTCTTGAGCAAGTAAGATTTTCCTTATTCTGTTAAAGGCTTTCCAAAGGAGAATACCAGGAGATGGGAGTTGCCGACCACTATGTGAAGAGAATAGAAAGTAGATTTTGAGGAAAAGAAAGGAAGCTAGAGTTATTCAGTGTTCTAGGTCCAGTGAATGCTTGGTTAAAACTGTTGGCTCCCTGAGCAGAAATCCTTTATAAAGTAAAGCAAAAAAGTTAACCTTCATAGTTGCTCTTCAATTTGCATGTCATTGGTGTTCCCTTCTAGCCACTCTCCCACAGTTTACATCTGAGTGTTCCCTAGACACCTGCCTCATATCATTATGCACAGATTGTATGCATTTTGTCCAGGTCTGTATTGTAAGGGAAATAAATGATCAAATGTAGATTTTGTTGTAAAGCCTACCAGATACGTGTGTTTTATAGCCTTAAGTTAGACATTTGCAATGTCAATACTATACTGGATTCGTGGTTTGGCTCACATTTTAGCTACCTTAGACTGTTTCTTGGAGGTCAGTGGTCACGTGGTACGCACATTTGAAGGTACAGGACACGCTACAATTCATTGTAAAGTGCAGATAAGTTCATACTGCTGTCACTTTCTTTCAACACATTTTATTTAAAATAGATTCCAGGGCGCCTGGGTGGCTCAGTCGGTTAAGCATCTGCTTTTGTCTCAGGTCATGATCCCCAGGTCCTGGGATCGAGCCCTGCATCAGTCTCCCTGCTCAGTCGGGAGTCTGCTTTTACCTCTCCCTCTGCTGCTCTCTCTCATGCTTTCTCTCTCTCAAATAAATAAATAAATAAATCTTATAAATAAATAAATTGATTGATTCCTAAAATCTGATAACATTATTTTTTAAAAAATTTTAACATGTATTTACATGTAATACTCATAATATCACTGTGAGTTAATTACCCTCATTTTACAAATGAATTCCAGGGACTTGCATGTGATCCTGAGAAAACATGATAGACCTGGAAGTTCTAGTTCCTAACTTACTAGATTCTATAGCACATTGTTGTGCAAGGCCACAAATCCCTATTGGATTTCTTTCCTTTTAATTTATTCTTGTTTTTATTTTTGACATCTTAGCTCCTCCAACAGTGTTACATCTTTTGATAAGTTTATCGGTACGTTCCAGACAGTGCCTTTTATTGAATCAGAAAAAGACGGCTGATTCTACCAGTATTGACACAGAAGAGACGCTGCTGTGCTCTTTAATGACTTCATGTTGATTAGTGCTGTCTTTATGATAATGTTGATGGAACCATTAGTCTTTATTCTCACTGAATAAATATTTCTAGAATGTTTGCTTACTGACCCTGGGATTCACCAACAGATTGTTTGTTTATAATTAAATTATAGTCTTTCAGGGGCATCTGGATGGCTCAGCTGGTTAAGTGTCTGACTCTTGATCTCAGCTCAGTTCTTGATCTGAGGGTCATGAGTTCAAACCCTGCATTGGGCTCCACGCTGGGTGTGGAGCCTACTTAAAAAAAATAAATAAATTGTAGTCTTTCAGTGTGTATTTTGAGAAATTCTATTTTTCCTGACTTTAAAATTCTCTTTAATCCCAATCCTTCCATTGAATCCTAAATGTTTCCTTCTCCTTTTTAAAGGTGGATTTCATTGACTGGGTGGACAACATGTGGCCAAGGCATTTGAAGGAAAGTCAGACTGAATCAACAAATGCCATCTTGGAGATGCAGTACCCCAAAGTACAGAAGTAAGTGGCTTTCCCTGTGTTTTCCTCAGGTGCATTGGGAAACCAAAATGATAGCAAGGACTGTTTCCTCCCTTCAGAGCCTTGCTCTGTGTCCTCAATGATCAAAACGATTAATTCTTTAAACAGTAGGCTTTACAGTTCCAAAGGGAAAAATGTATACAACAGTGTCACAACCATGATTACATAGTTTAAAGAAAATGTATCGTCTGATGATATGATGACTTGAAATTGCATTCCTCTCACTGACTGGGAATTGATTAGGCGGAAAGTGGGGTGCAAAAGGGAGAGTGTGGCATTGGGGTAGGGCAGGCTCTCTTTTTTTAATCAGTGCTCTAATGCTGCTGCTTTTTTTGGGTCAGGTACTGTCTAATGAGTGTTCGAGGCTGCTATACTGACTTCCATGTGGACTTTGGTGGTACCTCTGTTTGGTATCACATCCATCAAGGGGGAAAGGTACGGTCATAGTCGTAATGGGGGTTGGAATCTGAAGCTGGGTTTATGACTCTTCTTCAGTTCAATTGTCCCCTATTCTAGAGAGAATCGTAGATTAAGTTGACCTTCTTGGCTAGACTTCAGTAGGAATTAGTATTCATCTAGTCTGCTATCATTACACCAGTATTGGCACAATACTAGCGTAAACCTCAACAGTCCTATTTTTAGATTCCCAGGGCAGAATTCTCCAAATGAAGGCAAGAAAGTGGTTTTAGGAAGATAAGATAATTTCTCTACATGGAAGTGTAATAATGTAATAGAAAGCAACACAAATTTTGTGTGAATTCACAGTGATATCAGCAAATTAGAATCCAGACCACCTTTCCCTGTATGAGGGCATTGATCTGCAATGTGGCCAAAGGAAGCCTTTAAGTCCTCTCTGAGGATGTGACTAGATTTTGAAAGATTATTCTCATTCATAAAGAACTATATTCCATCTTGTCAGATTGTTTCTGAATGCTATGTGAGAACAGAAATCTAGGATTAATGTCAGAGGTGTATAGTATTATACTCTTATTGTTAACCTTTTTTCCCCTTGCTAGAAGTGGATGCATTTGTGAGAGAAAAAGTAGAACTAGAATGGAAACAGATAATGCTTTTAAAATGTGAGGTCCTAATTTAGAACAACTGTACCTCCAAATCCAAAGTCATTTTGTTTACTTTGGATCCATTTCAGTGATATCTTAAGTTTTGTCCTTTTGATCTTGGTTACTACCCTGGAACAAAGCAACCTAGGCCTGTCTCTTGAAGAGATTGTACCTAACTGTACTTCTTAGGACTATAGAGGCCAGACAGCTAGGGGCAAGTAAGGGACTTCTAGGTAACAAACCGAATGCCCCTCTTCTCTCTCAGTCCTGGATGGTTCTGGACGCTACAGTCAAACCCCCAGGAAGCTCTAATGCCATTTCAGCAAGTGAAGGACAAAAAAAGATCTACTTCCTTAGGGCCTCTAGAATTGCCCAAGTGGTCAGGTTCTATAAGCTAGGAGAATTGCTTGCTGCTCTTCTACCTGTTGGCCTTAACTTTGTACCTGTTTATCAGTTGAGGGAGACGACTGGGTCATGTCAATGGCTGTTAACAGACTCAAGTTTTTTAACTCACAGGTCTTCTGGCTCATCCCCCCTACAGCCCACAACCTGGAGCTGTACGAGAATTGGCTGCTGTCAGGGAAACAGGGAGACATCTTTCTGGGTGACCGGGTGTCAGATTGCCAGCGCATTGAGCTCAAGCAGGGCTATACCTTCGTCATTCCCTCAGGTAAGCAAGATGGGGAAAAAATGGGTTGTTTAGACACTTCTTTTCTTTAAAAAAAAAGGAATTGATGGATTACCACCAAGAATGGTTATGATTGGGTGAGCAGAAAACAGTAGTGTCCTTTCCTGTCATTGTGGAGTATCAGATGCTAAGAATTTGGATTTTTAAAAAAGGCACTGATTTTCCACTAAAAGCAGAATTGCCAGTGGTGGGGTGCCTGCGGGGCTCAGTCGGTTAAGCAGCTGCCTTTGGCTCAGGACATGATCCCAGGGTCCTGGGATCTAGCCCTGCATCGGGTTCCCTGCTCAGCAAGGAGCATGCTTCTCCCTCTCCCTGCTCGTGCTCTCCCTACTCATGCTCTCTCTCTCGCTCTGCGCATTCTCGCTCTCAAATAAATAAAATCTTAAAAAAAAAAAAAAAAAGGAGTGCCAGTGGGGGCTTTTCAGATTTACTCATTTGGGTACCACATTAGCTCTAGGTAATCAGAATCTCTAAGGATAAGACCTGGTCAGCAGGTGATATCTAACCTCCAGATAAGAGCTTCCTATTCTAAGGGATGGCTGCAAGGGGGGGTAGAAATTAACGATATTTTTTATCACGTCACTAGTTATAAAGTAAGTAGAGCACAGATTTTGGAGTCAGAGATATGTATTAGAATTCTGTGTGTTTACTTGCTAATACCATGTTGGTCAAATATTTAAATCTCGGTTGCATTTTGTTGTGAGGGGTAAATTGAAATACATGGAAACTCCTTGTGCCGCACCTTCACAATAGATGCTCCCATAAGTAGAAGCAGCGTTTGTTAAACTTGCTGTATGCTGAACACTTTACATGCATTTTCTGATTTAATGCTTACTAACAACCATATAAAGTTTAATTTTTATAGAGGATATTGGTTTTATAGAGGATATTGAGGCTGCAAGAGATTAAATAACTTGACCAACCACTAAGTGGCAGAATCAGAGTAAAATGTGTGATTCTACGAGTCTTTTACTAGTTCTCTGAGAGAGCCGTATTATAACATGCTTAAGCCACTCCCTTTCTTCTAGGCTGGATTCATGCTGTGTATACTCCTACAGACACATTAGTCTTTGGAGGCAATTTTTTGCATAGCTTCAATATCCCCATGCAGTTAAAAATATACAACATTGAAGATCGGACACGGGTAAGTAATTCTGCATAACAACTGGATGTGCAAGAGATTATCTCCATTTAAGACAGATGTTATAAGAGATTCATTCATTGGTAGTTATCTCAAAACTTCAGTTTTTCTCTGAGTTAAAATGCAGTGTTCACATTTCGGGGACACTGAGAAAGCTTTAATGAGATCTACGTGCTTGGTTTGGGGGGCTCTAATTGGTATCTTGGATTTTTATAGGGCTTGAGATGGACATTTGGTAATCGATGTTTTCAATTTTTATGCTCTTAAAATAATTCGATATAATGAGATTTATCAACTCAGGACTCACAACTTTGAATTCGTGTATCTTTCTTTACACCAGTTACTATCCACCACCCAAACTGTTGTACTTGAATAAATCAGCGTGCATACTGCTTTTCCCAGCTGGGGTTCCTTGAGAGAATGAAGTCCTTTAGAGAATGATTTATACATCTTTTTTCCTGGTTTTCTCTGGGAGGGTATGTAGCTGATACCGTTCTAGATACATAGGGAAAAGAGTTAGTTCCTTACAATGCAGTGGATGCCCTGGCAAGAATTGACAGACTTTTTATGTAGAGGATCAGATAGTGAATATTTTAGGCTTTGTGGGCCATACAGTATCTGCTGCAAGTACTTAACTGCCTTGTAGAACGAAATACTGAAACGAATGAGTATGGCTCAAATAAAATAAAAATTTTATTTATGGACACTGAAATTTGAATTTCATATAGTTTTCCCATATAACAAAATGCTCTAATTTTAGTTGTTTTTTTTTTCTCCCAGATATTTAAAAATGTAAAAAACCCTCTTAGCTAACAGGCGTTACAGAAATGTGCAGCAGACCAAATCCACTCGCTGCTGTTTGCTGGCCAACCCATGTCTTAGGAAAACAGGGCTTTATTCTTTAGCAGAACTCAAGTCTGTAGGGGCTGACTTATGTATGATTAAGGTATAGATGGTATTGACCTTAAACAGCATTTAGAGTATAGAGTCTTTAGAGCGTATCTGATGTTCCCATCTTGCTCTCAAGTAGTTCAGCAGAATAATAACAACAGTGTATATGAATAGAGATGAGCAAAGGTGGGGAAATGTTAATAGCTTGTGAATCTCGAATAATGCTGTAGGTGGTGTTTGGTACTGCGCTTTAAACTTTTTGGTGGATTTGAAAGTTTTCAAAGTTAAATTTTAAAAATCGCCATTAGGGGGTGCCTGGGTGGCTCACTCTGTTGAGCATCTGTCTTCAGCTCAGGTCATGATCCTGGGGTCCTGGGATCCATCCCCTCCTCGGGCTCCCTGCTCAGAGGAGAGCCTGCTTCTGGCACTCCCCCTACTCGTGCTCTCTCTCTCTCAAATAAATAAATAAAATCGTTAAAAAAAAGAAGAAGGAAGGAAGAAGATGCTGTGCTCATGACCTGAGCCGGAACCAAGAGTTGGACACTTAACCGACTGCGCCACCCAGGTGCCCCTGGAGTGCTTTTAAAATAAATTTTATAGGAGTTCCTGGGTAGCTCATTCAGTTGAGTCTGTGCCTTCAGCTCAGGTTACGATCTCAGGGTCCTGGGATTGAGCCCCCAATCTGCTTCTCCTTCTCACACATGCCCTTGCGCTCTCTCTCAAATAAATAAAATCTTTTTTAAAAAAATGTATTTCTACTTGTTTGTTAAGAGTAATGAAACTACAACAAAATAGTAGTAAGTTTGAAATTGTAATAATAATAAAAAGTTAAAACGTTTCAAAAGAGAAAAATTATGTAATTTCATGGTAAAGTACTCTTACTTAACTCCAAATCATTCTGAGGTAATACCACCTACCAACTGTAAGATTCAATCTGAAAATTAGGTTTTAGAACGTATTTCCCCTTTTTGGATAAAACTATTATGCCTATGAGTTATGACTTAATTGATAAATTGCTCAGTTTGAAGGAAGAAAGGGAGAATGTATATATAGTGACATAGGTGAAATGAGTTACTTTATCTTTGCTCGAAGTTTCTTGCAGACTGTTAAACTTACAATAACTGATCTCGAGGGACACCTGGGTGGCTCAGTTGGTTAAGCGTCTGCCTTCAGCTCAGGTCATGATCCCAGGGTCTTGGGATTGAGTCTCGTATCAGACTCTTTGCTTGGCAGGGAGCCTGCTTCTTCCTCTGCCTGCTCTGCCTGCCCCTCTGTCTGCTCTGCCTGCCGCTCCCCTTGCTTGTGCTCTCTCTATCTCTCTCCCTATCCAACAAATAGATATATTTTTAAAAATTTAATAAAAATAATAAATAAATAACTGATCTTGATTTAACTAATATTCCTGGACTTTGTCAAAAAATGTCAAATTTCTGGGGCGCCTGGGTAGCGCAGTCGTTAAGCGTCTGCCTTTGGCTCAGGGCGTGATCCTGGCGTTCCTGGATCGAGTCCCACATCAGGCTCCTCCGCTGGGAGACTGCTTCTTCCTCTCCCTCTCCCCTGCTGTGTTCCCTCTCTCACTGGCTGTCACATAAATAAATAAAATCTTAAAAAAAAAAAAAAAAAAGTCAAATTTCAGTCTAACCACCATATTCCATTTTCTTAATTCTTTCATTCTAAATAAGGAACTCCTCTGTGTTTCTGTAAAATTTCACTGAGTCCCCTGCATATGTACACACAGTGATTTTTTTAAATTATTATTATTATTGCTTTCTACATCAACCTTCTATGTGCCGATACCAATCTGGCATCCATTTAATATGTTACTTTACAAAAGTAAAGTGTGTTGTGAATTTAAGACAATGGTTTTGGTTTCTTTTGCCATGCTAGTGTGGAACTACCATACTATTTAAACTTGAGTGTTGGTGATTATTCTACTGATAGCACTTAAAAGCTCAATAATTTGTAAGGAGGATTTAAAAAATCCCCCCCCATCAAAAAATTCTAACCCAGTCTTAGAAATTTATATGCTCTGTGGTGTCTGGCAACATAGATAAAATATAAGGAGGCAAGTTGGGTGGGTGGGTGGTATCTTGGCTGTTATTAATGCAGTCTGAAGAGTCCCAAGTAAAAAATCAAAAGTTTGATGCCCTATTTTTTTTTTATTTTATTTATTTTTTACTGCCAATATTACTCAGCTCTCAACAGAGTCCCAAAGGGCATTAGAATTTTGGCTTGTCCTGACCTTTTAGTAAAGACCCTTCCAGAAAAGTGTTAATATGCATAAAAGGTGAGAGAGGACTGTATATTATATTTAATTTGGGGGGACCTAGTATCTATTAATTGTTGTGGTTCCCCCCACACATCTACCAAAAGTAAATTAATTTGATCCTTTTAAAAATAAACTTCTATTTATATATTTTTAAGTAGGCTCTAGGCCCAATGTGGGGCTTGAACTCCTGACCCTGAGATCAAGAATTGCATGTTCTACCTACTGAGCCAGTCAGGCACCCCTAATTTGACTTTTTTTTTTTTTAAAGATTTTATTTATTTATTCGACAGAGATAGAGACAGCCAGCGAGAGAGGGAACACAAGCAGGGGGAGTGGGAGAGGAAGAAGCAGGCTCCCAGCAGAGGAGCCTGATGTGGGGCTCGATCCCAGAACACTGGGATCACGCCCTGAGCTGAAGGCAGACGCTTAATGACTGAGCCACCCAGGCGCCCCTAATTTGACTTTTAAAATAAAGGAGGAAAGACCTCTTTTAGTTGTTAAAACTGTAGTCACTTAAGATACCCAGATTCAGAGCCTAGCTCCTCTGAATTGGAAATCTAATGAAAAGTGCACGCATCTCCTGCCTCGCAGTGAGGAAGGTAATCTCATTCCACAGTCATGCTCTGTGACCTGGTGAAGGGTTTTGAAAAGGGCCTTCTATCCAGATCTCCTTGATTCAGGAATACTACCTGACATGGAGCTTTGAAAAGGAGATGAAAACGTTCTCAGTTGCATATTCAAAACAATCTTAAAAGTATTGTTGGACTTCTCCTTTTGAAAGCTGTCGTCTCTAAAAGAAGACAACAAAATATATATAGGATACTCCCCATTGTTGGTTCTCCTCACTGATTCATCCATGCTGATTTGCCTTTGTTTCGACTGTGCTAGATCTGAAGGGCAGTGCTTCTTGTTTTTATTCAGCTGGAATGATTTCATGCTGCTTCTAGAGAGAATGAAAGGAACTAAAGGCAGTGGCTGATTAGGCCACGTGGAGCAGCAGTCTAATTTGTGGATCTGCAGTTGGGGCAGACTGCAGAGAGCACCGTACAGACCAGCTGAGAGCTGATGGTGGGAAAGTATGCAGTCTTGTGTCCTAGACTAGATGTAGCTTGAGAGCGAGTCTCTCTAATCGTACTTTCCTATAGGTAGGGACATAATAAAAGCATTTAACTTCATCTCATGTCCTGTTGTCCATTAGATTCTTTGTCCCATGGCTTTCTCATTCAGGTTAAAACTATAGTAAAGGTAGGACTGCTTGGCAGGCCTTTGTATCCTAAGACCGCTGAAACAATTTTCTCAAGTGTATTGTGTCTTATTCTAACACTTTACTCTCTGTCCCAAAACTTACTTTTTGATGCTTTCCCAAGATGCCTTCTTGGTGGTTTTGAAATACCTTTTAATTGTAGTGTTTGTTTCCCAAGACCAACAGTTTTTAGGTTGACAGATCCACTTAGGTTCGTTCCAAATGCCACCCTAGATGTTGACTGGAGAGTGTTTTTCCTGGGCTAATTTTTGCAGTGATTCAGTTTGTCTTACTCGCTTTGCTTGAAAATTGTTATGAGCTTGTTTTTCTCATTATTTTTTCCCGTGTAGGTTCCAAATAAGTTCCGTTATCCATTCTACTATGAGATGTGTTGGTACGTGTTGGAGCGCTATGTGTACTGCATAACAAACCGCTCCCACCTAACTAAGGAATTTCAGAAAGAGTCCCTCAGTATGGGTAAGTGTCTGCACGAACATGAATTTACCTACTTGGAACTACCAAATTCATTCATTGGAGTCGAACACTGGTTACAGCTGATCTCCTACCCAGACATGAGTTACTAGGCAAAATGAAATATCTCTTTGTTTGAATTGTTAATACTTAGCTCTTTAAGAAACATGATCACGTGTCTACTATGTTTTATTATATAAAGAATGATCTTTGGAACAATAAAAACTAAACAGTGTCATGCTAACTCTTAGTGTATTTCAGGCACTTTACTAAGCAGTTTATATACATTAAGTTCTAGTTATTACCTGTGAGGTGGGTGGTATTATCCTCATTTTACAAATGGTGACATTTAGTTTCAAGGAGATTAAAAAACTTGTCCGTGATCTTATAGTTAATAGATGTGAAAGCTACAGTATGAATCAAGTTGGTAAGACTCTAAAATCTATATCCTTAACCTCTATGCTTTAATGTTTCCCTAATTTATATCAAGAGAAGTCTTTTATTGGATGGCAAGATACTTTTAGTTACACATTTTTAGGTCGTTTCATGCCCTAAGGTGTGGAAGAGCCAACACTGTAATATCCTATGGTCACGTCTTTCCCAGAATCTTCAATCTAAGCCAGATATTTTTTTCTTCAGCATTGTCCTTTGAGCATAGTTTATATTCTTGTTCGAAAATAAAAAATGGCGCCTGGGTGGCTCAACCATTAAGCTTCTGCCTTCGGCTCAGGTCATGATCCCAGGGTCCTGGGATGGAACCCCGCATCAGGTTCCCTGTTCAGCAGGAAGCCTGCTTCTCCCTCTCCCACTCCCCTTGCTGTGTGCCCTCTCTTGCTGTCTCTCTCTGTCAAATAAATAAAATCTTTTTAAAAAAAGAAAAAATGATCACCCAGTACATGAAAGCAGGATACAGAATTGTATATGCAGCATAATCCCAGTGCAATCATAGTCATGCACAGAAGAAGATGGAGGGGCGCCTGGGTGGCTCAATCAGTTAAGCATCTGCCTTCGGATCAGGTTGTAACCTCAGGGTCCTGGGATCCAGCCCCGTATCAGGCTCCGAGCAGGGAGCCTGCTTCTCCCTCTCCCTCTGCCTCTCCTCCCACTCGTGCCCACTTTCTCTCAAATAAATGAATAGAATCTTTAAAAAGAAAAAAAAAGATGGAAAATATATCCGCTGTTGAGTTGTTATCCAGGGGTGGAGGGATAAGGGATGACTGACTTCTTTGCACCATCCTACATTTTCTAAATTATTAATAGTAAACATATTACTTGTTTTCCCATTTGGATTGGTTAATTTAAGTTTTTATTCAAATTCCAGTTAGTTAACATGCAGTGTAATATTAGTGTCAGGTGGGCAATATAGTGCTTCAGCTCTTCCATGCAGCACCTGGGGCTCATCACAACAAGTACAGTTCTTAATTCACATCACCTATTTCACCCATACCCCCACTCACCACCCCTCTGGTAACCATCAGTTTGTTCTGTACAGTTAAGAGTCTGTTTTTTTTTTTTTTTTTAAAGATTTTATTTATTTATTTGACAGAGAGAGACAGCCAGCGAGAGAAGGAACACAAGCAGGGGGAGTGGGAGAGGAAGAAGCAGGCTCATAGCAGAGGAGCCCTATGTGGGCCTTGATCCCATAACGCCGGGATCACGCCCTGAGCGGAAGGCAGACGCTCAACCGCTGTGCCACCCAGGCGCCCCCAAGAGTCTGTTTCTTGTATTACTTTCATAATAAAAGACCAGTGAACATTTAACAATTTTTCTGTCATTAGAACTGTTATTTTGACTATCAGATCTTTTAAAAAATACTTTGTTTTGTTGGCCATATTGATAGGCTTTCAATTCCAAAGTTTAATTTTATGACCAGAACTTTTAACAAAACTATATGTGCTTCGGGGTGCCTGGATGGCTCAGTCGTTAAGCATCTGCCTTCGGCTCAGGGCGTGATCCTGGCGTTCTGGGATCAAACCCCACGTCAGGTTCCTCCGCTGGGAGCCTGCTTCTTCCTCTCCCACTTCCCCTGCTTGTGTTCCCTCTCTCGCTGGCTGTCTCTCTCTCTGTCAAATAAATAAATAAAATCTTTAAAAAAAAAAAAAAACTATGTGTGCTTCATACTCTCTGCTTTTTAAAAAGTTAATGAAGGGGGGCACCTGGGTGGCACAGTCGTTAAGCGTCTGCCTTCGGTTCAGGGCGTGATCCCAGCGTTCTGGGATCGAGCCCCACATCAGGCTCCTCCGCTAGGAGCCTGCTTCTCCCTCTTCCACTCCTCCTGCTTGTGTTCCCTCTCTCGCTGGCTGTCTCTGTCAAATAAATAAATAAAATCTTTTAAAAAAAGAAAAAAAAGTTAATGAAGGGGAGGTGCCTGGGTGGCTCAGTTGGTTAGGTGTCTGCCTCCAGCTCAGGTCATGATCCCAGAGTCCTGGGATTGAGCCCCACGTCATCGGGCTCTCTGCTCAGCGGGGAGCCTGCTTCTCCCTCTCCCTCTGCCTGCCTCTCCCCCTGCTTGTGCTCGCTCTCTCTCTCTGTCAAATAAATAAATAAAATGAAATAAAAAGTTAATGAAATCATAACCCCAAATTTCAGTTTGTACTTTATAGCCATTTTCAGCTGACTTATTTCTAGCACACAGTTCACGGACCCTTCCCAATCTTTTGAAAAATCAATTAATTGATCATTACCTTAGTTGTTCTACTAACTCAGGATCCTATTCTTACCTGTAACTATGATTTTCAACAGTGAGCAAATAGGTTGGGATAAGGAGAGACCATTTTAAAATGTCACAGCTTTATCATTTATAACTTCAGGGTCCCTCCCATGCTGCCTGTTTCTCTTGTTGATCACACAGTCAAGTGGCATGTTCTTACTGTATTTTTTCTTCTTACTGGCAGACTTGGAATTAAATGGGTTGGAATCTGGAAATGGGGATGAAGAAGCAGTGGATCGAGAACCAAGGCGCCTGAGCAATAGGCGTTCTGTCCTCACTAGCCCTGTAGCCAATGGGGTTAACCTGGATTATGACGGACTGGGCAAAACCTGCCGAAGTCTTCCAAGTCTGAAGAAAACCTTGTCAGCGGACTCATCCTCTGACTCTAGCCGGGGCTCCCACAATGGCCAAGTGTGGGATCCCCAGTGCAGTCCCCGAAAGGACAGGAAGGTGCATCTGACCCATTTTGAGCTTGAAGGCCTCCGCTGTCTTGTAGATAAGTTGGAGTCTCTGCCACTGCACAAGAAATGTGTCCCCACAGGGATAGAAGATGAAGATGCTCTTATTGCTGATGTGAAGGTAAGGGTTGGTTATGTTGCATGATAGCCACTGATCTGGCGCGGACAGGCAGTTTCTCAGCTCTTAGGAAGTACAGGAATTCTGGATAATCTGGTTCATTGAGAAAGACGTTAATGTGTGTGTGTGTGTGTGTGTGCGCGCGCGCTGCACAGTGTTTATATTCTTAAAGTGAGGTTAGGTGCCTGCTGTGAAAATACTGACATTTTTTACATTAAGTTAGGACTTAAATTTAGTCCTAAAAACACAGATTTCAGATTCATTGTAAAAATAAAGGAGTGCCTAAGAAAGTATTAGTATCAGAAAATATTATTTAAACAAGTTATCCTTAGATAAAGAGGCCTGTTTCAGAATAAAAGTGGCCGATGACAATCTCTAGCAGTCTCACCCCAAGCAGATAAGAAAGAAGCTTTTGTATACTGGGTGATGTTGAGTAGGTTTCACATATTTAGTTTCATTTTTATCTTCTATTAAGATTTAAATTTTAAAAAACCATTGGGACAGCTTCTGAGAAGGTGTCAATTGTAAACATAATCTGTCCTGTGGCGCCTGGCTGGCTCAGTCAGTGGAGAATGCGACTCTTGATCTCAGGGTAGTGAGGTCAATCCCCACATTGGATACAGAAATTTAAAAAAACAAACATAACATAACATAACTTATCCTATTGCTATATCATGTTTCTTCATATTATATATTTTTTTGCTTTTTCAAGAGGTCTCCCAGTATTAGTAATTTTCAGGGCCTGTCCCACCCTTCGTGTATTGGTCTCAAAGAAATGAGCTTATTTTCCAGATATCAGCTGTCTAAATTGGAAGAAGTTCTTTTAAGTCTTTCCTCACAAGTAGCCATTACCATGAACACCAAAAACTGTATAGCTGAAAATATCAATTTTCTTTTTAAATCATCATTTGGAGCTACGGTTTGGATGCAGGGTATGGGTATGTGAATTAGAAAGCCGGTTCGCAATTGGTGATAAGTGTTTATTTTCAAAACTTGTCATTTAGATTATTTTAAGCCACAGAAGAATTTATATTGAAAAATTTTATGTGACTCGAAGGAAGATGGGCTTAATATCTCAGCACGTCTGTTCCATCCAAAGTCACGTTTTGCCTTGGCCGCTTCTGCCAGCCACCTCAGGAAAGAATTCTCATGTCTGGGATAGGACCTGAACCTTTTTTTCTTCTGTTTTTTCTTTTTATGATAAACTTTTTAATTGTATCTTACTGTTTATGCGTCAGTGAAGAGGTAAAAAACTAAAGAGGGTAAAAAAGTATGGTACCTGGTGAGGCTGGTCCTCTCCACTAGTGATAGAAATGGGACAGTTGGTTTTATAGTTTGTTTTTGTAAGGCTTGTTCTAGAAGAGACAGGTGGTATCACTGTGGCTTGTATTTAGGGAAGGAAATGACAAAGTTCCAGATAGGTGTGGTCTTATTTCTATAATGATTAATATGCCTCAAAGCAAACTTAACCATACTTTTCCAGACTCACAAACTAGATTCTAAATTCACTTAACACCCTAGAGTGAGCCAAGAACATTTAAATTTTTTCTTTTCCATTGTGATAGGACATATATGTTTATACTTTCTTGAGAGTTTGTAGCATCTTTCCCTTTTTTCCTCAGAGGTTTCTTTATTATGTAATTATTCCATCATGGATACATGTAGGAAACATTAAATTAACTTGCCTATAGGATCCCTAAAAAGAAAGATTTCTAAGTTTATATCTCACTGACATTCTTTTGGTCTGCATATCTATATTTCTGAATCATGAAAAAGAATAAGGAATTTGATTCCATTGAATCCAGTTGTAGGAAGCCATATTATAATCCACTAGTCAGTTGTACAGGGTCAAGTGTCATGATGGAAATACAGAAACTCCCTTGACTAAAGTAGTTAAATAAAAACATTTGAGGAAGCAGAGTGGTAGGGGGGGAATGTAGAAAAATTTGGGTCTAAGCAGAATAAAAGGAGGCAGCAAGAAAGGAAATGAATTAAAAAGCTCTCTAGAGAGGGTTCTTAGCATTATGAAAAGTGTCTTGAGAGAGCTTCCTTGTGTTTGTCAGGAATCATGAAAAACATGGCTGCCATCACAGGCTAAGAGAGAGTGGCATAGAGACCAGAGCATGAGGAAGGAGTGGCCACCAGGATGACAGTGTTTGATTATTCCTGCAGGGACTTGTCCACACCTTGTCTTGTTTGCCCGATACCATAGTTAAAATGCAGCTGATACCAGAAGACAACAGATTTTGATCCCAGCTCTGCAGTTAGTTTCACTTAAGATCAAATGGATTAATTATTCCTGCATTTGACCACTTATGTTTAATAGAGAGTTTAGAGCTTGAATACTTTGAGAATCTGAACATCACCCGAAAGAAAAGGAGCACTGGATTGGGTAGGTGCCATTACTGCACAACTGGAGACTGCAGTGCTAGAGAACTTGGTGCATGTAGCCTAGAAGCTTATGCTGCAGTGGAGGACAACAGCAAGCCCAGAGTTTACTCTTCCTGTAGAGAGAGGAATTGTTTCTTGTTGCAGCCGGTGTGGCTCTAATGAAGAACTAGCAGAAGAGATGAGAGCAGAATTGGTGAGATGAACGATCTGTAATTCTGTATCCCTGAAAAAAAAAACCGATTTTAGTGATGGGGGAAAGGGCTTTAAAGATTCTAAATGTTAAATTCCACATTGTTGAAAAAAGATCATGGAATATAAAATTGCAAGGGGATTAGATTTAAAAAAAAAAGGAGACATTAAAAAGCATTGACTTGTTGGTAAAGATCAGGGGAAAGTAATCAGTGTGTATTGTTTGGGAGGGTATGGTAACTTTGACTCCTGAAAGTGTACTAAAGGTAGAATGGAGTTCTCTCCTACTGTGAGATACTTTTGCATCTCTGAAATCAGGAAGTCTTGTGCTTGATAGATGTTTAAAGAGACAGAACCTGGAGCAGTGTGTATAGTACAATACCATTAATGCAAGAAAAAGTCTCTTTGTGTGTGCATTGCAGGAGTGCTAGAGAGACATGCCAACTGGTGACAGTGGGTCACAGCAATGTAGTAGGTGTCAGCTGGAAGACTTTGAGGTTTTAATCAGACTTTATTGTGGTGTTTGTATTTATTTTGGTCGGTCATAAAGGAGCTCTTAATATATGTACATAGGTAAAAAGTTTTTAATATATCAGTGTATTTGGCTGCCCAACTCAGTGAAACAAATTCAGTGTTGTATATTTACTCTTGGTTTCTCTAAGCTATTTTGATAAGCTTGGCAAACATGTGACTTTTGGTCAAGATACTAGATCTATGAAAGCCTATTTTCTCTTCTGTAAAATAACATCTACCTTAGTGGAGCTATTCTGAAAATTAATGATAATGTTAGTAGAGTACTTAATAAGCCATATCACTATTACATTAAACAAAATTAGATGTTGCAAATCTATGAAATTCATTTATTCCACTACTCTTGAATAATGCCTCCCTACTCTGTGCTGGGAACTAGGCTGAGTGTTGGAGTAAATATGCAAACATGATATGGGTCAAGCCCTCAAGGGGCTTACAAGTCAGTGGTGGAGGAGGTATTTAAATGGGCTGAGAAGTAAGTGCATTCTGGGTTTACAGGTACTATGCATGACGTAGAGTGCTGAGTGAACACTGAGTGTGGGTGGCTGGATTCTCTCCTGAGGGAAGGAGGTGCCAGTCTTATTAATTCAAAAGTTTAAGGGGCACTTGACAGGCTCTGTTAAAAGAGCATGTGACTCTTGATCTTGGGGTCATGAGTTCGTGCCCCGTTAGATGTAGAGATTCCTTAAATAAATAAGGGGCGCCCTGGTGGGTTAAGCATCTCGACTCTTGATCCCAGCTCTGGTCTTGATCTCAGGGTCATGAGTTCAGGCCCCACATTGAGCTCCATGCTGGGTGAGGAGGCTAGTTTAAAAATAAATAAATAAAAATAAAAAGTTAGGGGCACCCGGGTGGCTCAGTCAGTTAAACATCTGCCTTCAGCTCAGGTCATGATCTCAGAGTCTTGGGATCGAGCCCCGCCTCAGGCTCCCTGCTCAGCAAAGAACCTGCCTCTCCCTCTCCCTTTGCTGCTCCCCCTGCGTGTTCATGCGTGCACGTGCTCTCTCTCTCTCTCTGTCAAATGATTAAATAAAATCTTTAAATAAAATACAAATTTCAGGCTAGCTCTTAAAAACATATAAATAAAAAGTTAATAAACTTTCCTGTTATATGATAAAGATTGATTACCAACATTATATAAATGGCTCTCAATTTATAAATTCCAGAGCTCTTCTTTGTGGTGCAATAGGCTACTGCTGCTGCTCTGATCTGAGATTCTAACATTTTGTAACCGTGATCTAAAAATTTATAGTAGACTCCATCTCAGGAGTATGATGGAACTGAAAACAGAGTGTCATGGTTTCAGATAAATACAGATACTAATCACAAGTTTGCTTCACCTGACACTTTGGGGATGACTCTGATACTAGTTGAGAAGAACTGGTAGAGGAACACAGTATTAGATCTTAATCCATAAACTAGATTAGAGGGGGAAAAGGTAACGTCTATAAATAAAACTTCATTTGCTGTTTTGCTGTTATTTGTAATAATTCACACATTCTTAAAAGTGGAAAGTTTTATTTTGTTTACTTATACTTTTTTTTTTTAAGTAAACTCTCCACCCCCTATGGGACTCGAACTCACCACCCCAAGATTCTCATGCTCCATCAACTAAGCAGCCAGACACCCCTAAAAAGAAAGTTTTAAATAATTTAACAGCTGCAAAGCATATAAGATTAGGTTAAAATACATATAATTCTTCAGTGTTTTTATTATATTCTTGTATTACATGTCATGTTCTTACTAATTCTGATCTTTGTTGCCTTTTATTCTAAATTAATAGAAAAAAATTGGCCTTGTTTAATTTGTGATTTGGAAACTTACTTGGGTGAGTTCCCTAGTATCTTATCTGGTTTTTGTCCTTTCCTGGTGACCTTTAGGGTTTTCACTTGCTACAACTTGATAATACATTTTTCTTAAGTATTCTTTATCATCCCTCTGGGTGAGATAGGACTAAGACCAAAACAAAGATTTTCCAAGAAGACCTCTCACATTATTAAGGAAAGTTTTTCAAACATAATAGGCTGATTGCACTTGGTCTTTGAGTCTTAAGATAAAGTGCAAACTAGAGGTTTAGGATTGGGATGATCATAGAAACTTTTTCAGGAAGAGCTCAGCGGAAAAAGCGCCGAACTCCCTCCTTTCCTAGGTAAACTACTGTAAAAATTAAAATGTTTAGCCCCTGGCAGCAAAGCCTAGGCCCCATAAAGCCTCTGACACTGCACCAGAAACTCACTGAAACGATTGTCCTGGAAATAAATAAGAATGTTTCCTAGCTAGGTTCTTAGTGGCCTGAGGTGTTTATTTCAAAGCAGCTTCTGTACTTCCTGAAAAAGCCAAGTTACATTTATGAGAGTCTAAAAATTACATAAATCTGGATCCAAAAATACAGTACACTGTAGCCTGAGAGAGTGCTTGTTCAGTCTGAGCTTCACCCTGACCGTGATCAGTGCCTGGAGAGTGCGTGACGCACATCACTCGAGGGGCTGTCAGAAGTGGCATGGTTGAGGTGTCTGACAAGATGCAGGGTTGCCTGCTTCATCCAGGGAACATTAAGAATGGGGCAGGCAAAACAAAGGACTGGAATAGGAAATGAATAGGAAACGTGCAGGAGTGCTCGTGGGGGTGGGGGCGAGTCCCACGCGACTAGTGGATGTGGAGTTGACAGACACAAATTCAGTGCCTCCTTGTTCTGGTTTCGAGGTGGAAGAGTGAAGCACCTGGACCTGAGATTGAGCCTTAGCTAGCTTGACTTGGTTATGATGAAACAGCTTAGAAGAGCTGCCTAGGCATTTCTGTTCCGATGGTGGAGTGCCCAGTCGCAACCAGAGGCAGGCATCTGTTGTAGAAGTAGTTGATACTAAACAGACATATGTATTGAATATCTCAATATTGGTTGAAATGTGTTGTTCCTGAAGGTTTTTCTGGAAACATGAATGCTCGTTCTGGATTCTGGGCTTGGGAGAGCAGCAGTGAGGGCAGGTGAAGCAGGCGGGTGTGCCTGGAGAAAGCGAACTCAGAGGAGCTCAGCTCCGGTGCCTGGCTCTTGGACAGGCTGAACTTCGGGCGATTTGCTGTTTGCCTGAAGAACAGGGGAGAGAAGAGTGGGGGGGGGTGGGGTCATCGGGGAAAGAGTGCTGGCTGTAACAATAAGAGGTGACCCTGAGGGGAAGGGTGTGGACGGAGACAAGGACACTCACGGGCCCAGTTGCAGAATGGGTTAAAGCCTTTCCTTTTGCTGGCGCCTTCCGAAGTCGGCCAGAGGGAGCCCTCTGGGGCCGGCCTTGGGTTCTCCTATTGCAGTGGTGGTAGGAGGGAGGAGGCGGGGGGCGCGGCCCAGCTCGCCTCCTGGGCAGCCTTTCCTCCAATCACCGGGCCGACAGCCCTCGCCGAGCACACCCCCTCCCGACTCTGCAGCAGGACGGCTGGGCCCTCTGCCTGGCTCGCTCACTCGAGCTCAGCTCCCCCTCCTGCCATCTTCCGTTGCAAAGCATTTCTGGGAGCTGCATGTGGGTGACGCAGCAGCATTGTTCGCAGGCACAGGAAGCCGCGGCTGAGCTGAAGGGCTCGAGAAGGAGCTCAGACCACGACACGCTGCTCCCTCTGAGTAGCCTGAAGGGGTATAGCTGGACTGCCCTGCCTGATGTACTTTGGGAGATTCCAGAATTTTCAAGTAAATTGGGATTTTCCTAGAGGGAGAAAACCTAACTCCTTCAGCACAACTTCCAATAGAGAAAACAAAACAAAGACGCTGGGGAAACTTCAACCAAGAGCCTCGGCAGCTCCAGAGCGACGGGAAACGCAAGGTCAGGCGGGCGGGCGGCAAATCCTTTCTGACTCGGGTGTGTGTAACTGTAAGGACTTTGTCTCGGCGAAGAGGCAGAAGAACAGCCTGCCGGGCGAGTCCAGGACAATGCTCAGGTTACTTCGTGTTGCGTGAGCCATCGTTGCACTTGTTCCCTCTCCTGCTGGGATATGTTTTCGAATTGGGTCGCTTGGCTTTTGGGAATCCTTTTCCCTTCTCTGCCCAGACACCCGCTGTTCTCTTCCCCTTCCTGTGATATGTGGGGTGTGGGCTTGTGTTTGAATGTTCTCCCGAATGCCAGGAGCCTAGATAGGCGTCAGCCTTTCCGCACTCCACCCCCGCTCTCCGCTCCCCGTCCCAAACCCCCTCTGGTGCAGGGTGGTGGCTTCTTTATATGGTTTCTTAGAGGGCCTCAGCTGGAGTCTGCCTTTTTTGATGAAGCAGGGCGAGCTTGGTTGTATGGCCCCAACAAAATAAGGCTTGGAAGGAAATCTGCATTTCCCTCCACACCCACACAGACCCCAGTAAGTGAGTGGTATATGTGTGAACAGCTCCCCCCCCCACCCCCCGTGCGGAGACAGTTTCTCCACCTACCTTTCCCTATCCCCCACAAAAAATCTGGCAGGTAAAATTAGACTGCTTTTGGTGAACAGTTAGGTTCCTTTCCTACTCTTAAACAATCGCAGATCTTTCTGTGCGGTCTGTTTTGCTGAAAGTGGAAAGTCCCTGTTTGTGGACAGCTCAGTGCTCTCCGGCAGAGGAAATGGGCAGAGTCCTACTCCTCGGCAGTACAGTGTGGGGGAGGGGAACTGTGCACTCCCTAGCACACATTTTGAATGGACCTGAATTTTTCACCCTAGGGAGATTAGGAGCCCATACCAGAGCCTAGTCCCACGTGGCACCGCACCCCGCCTCTTCACCCCCACGCTGTGCGGTGTTAAACAGGAGGCTTCAGAATAGGATGCCATAGCAACTTGAAGTAAATAAAACGTCTGCAAATGAAATCAGTTTGGGGGAGGGTGAGAGGCATCTGGAGACTTGGCAAAGGGGATCTTCGTGGAGGAGCTTCCTGGGTGTGAGTTTTAAAAGGGTCTTTCTGAGTCCCAGCTCTGGGATTTGGATCATGAGCCTTTGGTTAAGGATGAAAATGTTTGGTAGAGAAGTACTTCATTCTTCAAGAAGTCCTGGTCTTCTAGGCACAGAGCCCACAGAAATATGGAAATGATTATTAAAGATGGCCCAGGCATGCTCACTGTCCAGGATCAAAGTTTAGTTTTTGTTGAAACAGTTAATACTAGGGCAACCTGAAAGGAGTCTTGTAACTTGTCTTCTCGATTTGTGTTCTTTGCTGTTACCTTTGCATTAGGGCTCATGAGGTCAGAGGAAGAGGGATTTCATTCTGCTAGAAGGTTTGGGATTCAGAAATTTCTGTCTAAAACGTAAAGATTTGCTTCCAAATAACCCTCAACCAGTATGATTCACTTAAGTGGCAGTTTTTTACTGTGTTGTCCTCAAGTCATTCAAACTAGATTGGTTAAAGCCATCAAAACCATTGCTCCTAAGATTGTTCCTGCTCCATTTATAAGAATAAAGCCAAAGAATTGACTTTGTGTGTGAGAGAGAGATCGATCAGTTGATTGGTTGATTTGAAGTTGAGATTTCTGTAATCAGCCTTAGAAGAACAGAGCTCTGGGTTGAATCAAGGCAGTAAGACTGTGCCGTTCACATTATTAATCCAGTATTAGCTGGTCTTTTTTGCCACTCTGCTGAGATCTACAAAATGAGGGCAATGCTTACTTCTTGATAATGTTCATTGACTGGTATTGAAAAGTAAAGGGGGCAATATAAAGTTTTACTTCTGTATATAGAACCGTGACCAGTAACACTTGTCGCCAGGTAGCTAGCTACTTCAGCGTACATACCAACACTACAGTGAGTATCCAAGTACGGGGTTGGGAGCAAAGGTAAATTCAAAGTCTTGATAGTACTACGCTAGTGTGAGTTTTCTCTTTCATCTTCAGTTTGTTTTGCAGTGAGTCTCTATAAATGAAGGGAAAATACAGTTGCCAGCCCGCCCTTCCCATGTTGCTTTTAGGGACTGGGGCTAAGTGTAGATGCTGTTGGGAGTGGTTGGCTCTTTGTTCACTGTGCCCTGCTTTTCTTCCCCCTCTTCTATCCTATCCTACCCTTAGATTTTGCTGGAGGAGCTTGCCAACAGTGATCCCAAGTTAGCCCTCACTGGAGTCCCTATAGTACAGTGGCCAAAAAGGGATAAGGTAAGAAACTATTCTTGATTTTCAGGCTGCTGAAGCATTTTGCTGGCTGACCATCACCATTCGAGGAAGAAAAAGAACAATTAGAGGCAGACAGCTTTTGGTGCATTAATATAAACTGACAGAAAATCATTACTCATTTCTGTTTTAACTCTTAGGTCAGGATAATTGGCTATCTTTGGAGGTGAGTCTCTTAACAGAACCATCAAACTAGGAACCTGCCTCCAGGTTTAGATGCATAAGTGTGCATTTATTCACCAGAATGGATTTTTCAGTATCAGATTGAAAAAAGAAGGCAAGGAATTACCTGTTAGCTAATAATTGTCAGTTATGAATTTTCATGCCTCTTCGGTTAGGTCCTGTATAATTTTTTCGCATATTGTCCTTTGTCAAGGTTATTTATTAAATAAAAGTAAGGGCTAGCATTCTGATCCTGGCCATGGGTCTGGCAAATACATAGGCCCTTCTTTGGTGTTCCCTCATTGAAATTTGCAGAACCACATTCCAGGAGTGTTTAGGTACATGGCTGTGAAAGATACCTTGAAAGAACCACTTCCTAGGTGGAGTCGTCCCACTTAGCCTATGATTGACCACGTGAGACTGCCTCAGAACAGTTTAGTCACTTCTGGCTGTTGAATGTCTTGTGTCAGAAACGTGTTAAGGTACCATGGAAAATTAAAGAACTAAAAGACCTAGTCTTTGTTCTTGAAAAGATCACCAGGACAAATAGAAGTAATAAAATTATAAACGTATGCCTGAGAGATATATTCTACACTTGAGGGCTATAGGAGTGTCTGTTATGTACCAGATTCAGAATAATAAAGAATTAGCAAGATCCATCTCACCCTCAGGTACTTTATAGCCTTCTTGACAAGTATCTTCTGAGTAGTAATATTCAGGATGAGGAAGTATTGGAGGGCCCCTGGAGTGACTTTGGTACATAGAAAGCTTCAGGGAGGGGGGAATGTCACAACTCAGCAGAGTGAGAGGGATGTGGCTGAAGTAAAAAGCCTGACGGGATTGTCAACCTTTTCTGTAAAGGAAATACGTAGATGATAAATATAATAAAGGCAATAAATATTTTCGGTTTTGCAGACCATACAGTTGTCTGTGGCGACTTTTCAACTCTGCCATTGCACGTGAAAGCAATCATAGACAATATGTAAATAGATGAGCGTCGTTGTGTTCTGGTCAGATTTCAATTTATAAAAACAGGCAGTGGGCAGATTTGCCCACGGGCCATAGTTTGCCAAGCTGTGTAATCTTCTACCCTCTCCGGTCCTTAAAGTTACTTGATATATTTTACCTCAACTGCTTTCTCTTTCCAGCTTAAATTCCCCGCCCGGCCAAAGGTGCGGGTTCCTACCATCCCCATCACAAAGCCTCACACTATGAAACCGGCTCCTCGGTTGACACCTGTGAGGCCAGCTGCCGCCTCCCCCATAGTGTCAGGAGCCAGGCGGAGACGAGTGCGCTGTCGGAAATGCAAAGCCTGTGTGCAAGGAGAGTGTGGTGTCTGCCACTACTGCAGGGACATGAAGAAGTTTGGGGGGCCTGGTCGCATGAAGCAGTCCTGTGTCCTTCGGCAGTGCTTGGCAGTAAGTGGCCTGCTGGGTAAAGCACTTGGGGGAGGGAGGGGAGGGGTGGTGCCAAAGGGACTGAAGTACGATAGTGAGAGTTGTTGAGATTTCAGAGATGGAAAGGAGAAGTTTCTCTCTCTCTCTCTCTCTCTCTTTGGCTTGCTTTGTTTTATCCCTTTTCTCTCTGGTTTCAGAAGGAAGATATCTAATACTAAAAATGATCCTATTTAATTTTCATCCTTGCGCGCCCAGTTTTCAGATGAGATAGCCGTATTTCAAGGGCAAATCACTGCTGTTTGTCCCTCTTTAAGTGGATTAGAAAGGAGGGACCTGTGAGTCCTGGGACAGACTGGTGAGAGTAAACTGGTCTCTGTCTCTAGTTCTCAGCTGGTTTGTTCTCCCTATCTTCTTCCTCTGCCGGTTTCCCTACCAGAAACCTCTCTTCACAGGTTTCCATGCTCCCTGAATGTTCCCAAGAGAATTACAGGAAGTAAATCACCCATCTTGTTAAAGGGAAGCTGAACTGATAAGGATCTAAGTCTGCTCTTTTCTTGGCTTCTATCTTTGTCCTCTTGTAGCCCAGACTGCCTCACTCAGTCACGTGTTCCCTCTGTGGAGAGGTGGATCAAAATGAGGAGACACAGGACTTCGAGAAGAAACTCATGGAATGCTGTATCTGCAATGAGATTGTTCATCCTGGCTGCCTCCAGGTGAGGAGAGGCCTAAGGGGCCCCTGAGGCCTCAGCTGGTAGAGTGTCTGAAGGCACTGAGTGGAGCAGAGAGTGAGAATCTGTCACAAGAGGCTACCAGCATCCCTGATGTGGACCATCAGCTGTGGGTCATGTCATGGTGTAACATCTGTCCTTGATTCAGATGTCTGTGTGTCAGCCACTGTGCTAGACCTTGAGGGTAGCCCAGGACGCAAAATAATAGTTCCAGTTCCTATCCTCCTGGAGCTTGCAGTCTGGCTTCCAGAGAGTGTATTCGGAGACCCAGGCCATTGTGGAACTGCCTGATCTATTTTGGAATGACCCGTGCCTTTAAGCATCTCTGCTGTGTGTACTTCATTGTATCTCTGGATATGAGTTCCTGAAAGATGGTGAGAGTAATAGTATCAGCTAATGTTTAATGAGTGCTTATTCTGTATCAGGCTTGGTACGCACTTGAGGACCTCTAAGAAAAAGTAAAAGGGAAGTTGAAGTCTTTAAGAGGTCACGTCCACTCTTCAAGCATGGACCATGGGCCTAAGTGTGTGCAGAAGCTCCTTAAATGATGCTAATGTGTAGCTGGGGTAGAGAACCACTGTTTGTTTGATTGATTGATTGATTGATTGTGAGAGGGAGGAGGGGAAGGGCAGAGGGAGAGAGAATGATAAGCAGGTTCCACTACCAGCTCATAGCCTGATGCAGGGCTCCATCTCACAATCCTGTGATCATGACCCAAGCTAAAGTCAAGAGTTGACCCTTAACCAGCTGAGCCACCCAGACACCCTGGGAACCGCTGTTTTACATGCCTTCTCTTGTTTACATCTTTTTAAAAAAATTTTTTAAAGATTATTTATTTGAGAGTGAGAACACATGAGTAGGGGAAGGGACAAAGGGAGGGAGAGAGAGAGAATCTCAAGCAGACTCCCGGCTGAGTATGGAGCCCAGTGTGAGGCTTGATCCCAGGACCCTGAGGTCATGACCTGGGCCGAAATCAAGAGTCAGATGCTTAACTGACTAAGCCACCCAGGCACCCCTCTTGTTTACATCTTTAAGACAGCCCTGTGAAGTCAGGTCTACCCTATTTCTTCATATTTCTTTCAATCTAAAGGGCATTGGTGCTGGTATTTTGTTGATTTTTCCAAGGGTGACAACTATATGATGACTGCCACCTGGCTGACAGTGATTATAAGATACTGTGAGAAGCAGCCCAATTTTAGAAATATTCAGATGTGAAAAAATATGCATCTTAGGATCAGTAAGATAGGGTATCATCTCCATATTGGTAAACAAAGTGTTTATGCTAAACATTTTCCTAAACTTAACAGGTAATTCATTTAAGCCTCACTACAACCCTGTAAGATACGAATTGTTATTTATCCCCACTTTACAGCTGAGAACACAGTGTCACAGAGACTAGGCCACTAGTGTCTGAACCCAAGCAGCCATAATTTGACCCACTATCAAGATGAGGTCTTGCACCTTCTGAATTGTGTGGTCAGTTCCTTTTGCAAAGTGGCAGGGGACTCTCAGGAAAATAAATGTGTCAGGAGAGATCTCTATATGTATGTATGTATGTGTGTGTGTGTGTATATATATATACATACATCCGTATACATCTATCTCTATGTCAGGAGAGACCCCACATTGACCCAGACTCTTGGGAATCTCTTCATGGAATCTAACTTTGACCAAGTAACCAAGAGTGAGGGTGGCCAGTCTCCCGGTGGCTGGCTTTTTCCTCCCCTGTGGGCCAACATGTTTACAAATAAGTAACTTCCATTTTCTTCCCAACCATGTGGCTGTTAATTGTGTGATAAAGGAGCCTTAAGAAACAGGCTGGGGTGGGGCACCTGCATGGCTCAGTGGGTTATGTGTCTGCCTTTGGCTGGGGTCATGATCCCAGGGTCCTGGAATTGAGTCCCACATCGGGCTCCTTGCTTAGCAGAGAATCTGCTTCCCCTCTGCCTGCCACTCCCCCTTCTTGTGCCCTCTCTCTATCAAATAAGATCTTTTAAAAAAGGACAAAAAAGGCTGGGATTTTTGTTTTGTTTGTTTGTTTGTTTGATTTTAATGAGCTGGTTTTTAACATCCCTGTCTTACTCTAGATGGATGGAGAGGGGCTGCTTAATGAGGAATTGCCAAATTGCTGGGAGTGTCCAAAGTGCTACCAGGAGGACAACTCAGAGAAAGCCCAGGTAAGGGAGCTTTTTCCAGACTTCACTGGAGAAGAAAGGAAACACCAGGCTTGGGGGATGGCTAGAATGCGTTTGCCTTTGCAACTTTATTCACATGGTTTTTCTGACCCACAGAGATTGTTTTGTATTGTCTATGGTATCTTTTTTCACCCTTTGGTTAATTTTTTTTTCTTTTGTCTTAGTTTTTAATGTTTTTGTTTTGTTGTTTTTGTATAACTGAATACTATTCCACTTGGGGTCTGCAAATTGCTGAGGTCCTTTTACACTCTGGGACCCTAGAAAAAGAGACAGCATAGCTGGGTTGTTTGAGGAGGGCAATGAGGTGAACACAGTCGCTCCTAGGAATGAAACTAGAGGGAAGGCAGTGACCTGAGGCAGCTGGTAAGTACAGTGGTGTGCTGGAGTTTCCAGTTAAGCAGGCTCACATTTTTGTCCTCTTCACCTTTGTGGCCTTGCGGAAAGCCCTGCCCATGTGCCCAAATATGTCCTACGGAGGTAGCCCCTCCCTGCAGGGGGACCAGTGCCATGACCTTGGCCCTGAGTAGCGGAGGTTGCTGGCCCAGTGGGTAGTGCTAAAGGGCCAAAAGGACTCTGGTTACACAGACCAGCAAGAACAAGACCTGTTGAGGGCACATGCGGAGGAGGCAGCTGGCCTGGTGGCAACCATCCTGGCCCTGGTGGTCTCTTCTGGGTCCATTGCACAGGAGTAGAGACAAGTTTCCTTGTCTTCTTTCTGTTTCTTCCCACTTGGGCACTGAGGTAGTTGAATTTTCAGTCTAACTGTCTTGGGAGTGCAGGGATTTAGAGTTGACTAGTGCTGAAGTTCTCCTTTCCTCAGGTTCTCATACTGGAAGCATTTACATTTTTCTTCATTGGCGGCAGCGGCAGCAGGGGTAGTGGTGGGCGTTTGCCTCCCTCCTGTAACAGGTGGGCTGGCAGATGCTGTGTTTTAGTGTTACCTTCTTGCATTGTGAGAGCCGGCACCCAAAAGGTGGTCATTCTCTTCCAACCATAGTGCTCTAAGAAGGTACAGAGGAGAGGGAGCGGGGCTTGTTCTGAGGGACAGAAACTGTCTCCTTGAGGAACATGTGAACCACTGCTCGCTGATCCCTAGCAGAACACTGGTTCGGCATCATCACAGCAGAGTCACGGTGGGCTCCAGAAAGAGACAAGTGGCCTGGGATGAGGCTGTGGGCCTTTGTGGAAGGGCCTTTGTGGAAGCCTCTGGCTTCACTGAAACCAAGTTCCTCTTCTTCATCCAGTGCAGATGCCTCTGGAGCATTGCAGTTCCCCACAGAGGTTCTCATTCTCTGCTTTGTCTTCCATGCAGTTGGTCTCTAGGGATGGGGTGGGGTGCGGAGTGGAAGCAGCAGCCTGGTAGAGTCCAGCTCAGATACTGGTGGAGCTAAAAGTGGTGTTTACTGCTGTCACATTCTGTGTCCTAGTTCAAACGGTATATGTAGGCTGCTTTGCTTCTACCACAAGCATCTACCATCAGAAGCATCTCCAGGGTGAAGGAGCTAAATTAGAGACAGAATTAAAAATGGTCAGATTGCATAGGGGTAAAGTTGTGGTCTCTTTAAAGGATATCTTTATCCAGGGAATTATAATCCCAGAATTTGGGGCAAGAGATGTATAAGGTGGGCTGTGGAATCATGCAGCCCAAATTTGGATCTCACTCCTCTCTATACTTGGACACAAACCTTTCTGTCACAGGTAGATTTCCCAAGTGACCTATTTTCAGGGTTGGTTCTGTAATCAGCTTTCTGCAGCACAGACTTGAGCTCAGTTGCTGACCCGGCAGATGGCAGACTCTGAGGAGGTGACCACCCTGTGGCCTGCAGGTACCCCTTTCCCCATAGAAGAGCAGCAATCTGTCTGCTTTCTAGTCTCCTGAGAACAACAGGGAGGCTCACTGTATACTTAGACAGTTTTGGAGAAAGGCACTTACAGGGCTTTTTGGGGCCTGTCTTGCAGAAGCGGAAAATGGAAGAGAGTGATGAAGAAGCCGTGCAAGCCAAAGTCCTGCGGCCCCTGCGGAGCTGCGACGAGCCCCTCACGCCCCCGCCTCACTCACCCACTTCCATGCTGCAGCTCATCCATGACCCGGTCTCCCCCCGGGGTATGGTGACTCGGTCATCCCCTGGGGCTGGCCCCAGCGACCACCACAGTGCCAGCCGCGATGAGCGCTTCAAACGGCGGCAGTTGCTGCGGCTGCAGGCCACAGAGCGCACCATGGTACGGGAAAAGGAGAACAATCCCAGCGGCAAAAAGGAGCTGTCTGAAGTTGAGAAAGCCAAGATCCGGGGATCGTACCTCACTGTCACGCTGCAGAGGCCCACCAAAGAGCTCCACGGGACATCCATTGTGCCCAAGCTGCAGGCCATCACGGCCTCCTCTGCCAACCTTCGCCATTCCCCCCGTGTGCTAGTGCAGCACTGCCCAGCCCGAACCCCCCAGCGTGGGGATGAGGAGGGGCTGGGGGGAGAGGAGGAGGAAGAGGAGGAGGAGGAGGAGGAAGATGACAGTGCAGAGGAGGGGGGTGCAGCCAGGCTGAATGGCCGGGGCAGTTGGGCTCAGGATGGAGACGAAAGCTGGATGCAGCGGGAGGTCTGGATGTCTGTCTTCCGCTACCTCAGCCGCAGAGAACTTTGTGAATGTATGCGAGTGTGCAAGACGTGGTATAAATGGTGAGCAGGGATACAGGGATCAGGAATAGGGGTACGGGAGTAGGTGGCAGGTTTTCCATATGAGAACTGCATGCATCTTGGCATCTGAAGGCTTGCTGGGTTCCCAACTCAGTCTGTTCCCTAGACAGTGGGTTCTGTTAAAGATGTAGCCACTTGTGCCTACAGGTGTCTTGGGGGAAATTTGGCCCTTTGCTTCCTCTCCCTGCTCCATACTTCCCGTTTCTCTTTACTGGACATATGAAACTGATTTGGGGATGGATTTGTACAGTTTGTGCTAAAATTTCAGTCATCAGTTTTCCCCCCTCAAGTAACCTGTATTCATCGCACATTTGTTGAGAGCCTATGCTGTGCCAGTCACTCCTGTTGCTGGTGACACAAATGACTGCCCCTGCCTCAATTACCTCTCCATCTACTGAAGGAGGTGGACATGCTTTTCAAAAAATGTGACTGTTTTCATAGTTTTCCAGTTTTTGTTCTTACCCCCAAGTCTAGACCAGAGTACATTCTCCAGGAAGCAGAGTCCAGTTTTGAAGCTTCCTGAGACTTATTCATCCTTCCTAATGAGACCTACCATTTCTCCTCAAGCTCAACAGTAAGACACTTGGGGGGGGGAGAAGCCCCTCCGGATGATGAACAAACGTTTCCATGAGGCATTATTTTTCCTTTCACTCCTAGACCCTAGGACATAACGTATCCTTTGTATCTGGGTCAAATCAGTTACAGTCGTTCCCAAAACGTGATGCTCAGACCACTGCCGGACCACTGGCATAGCTGGGAGTCATGTTAGAAATGCAGGTTCTCAGGGCCTGTTTCAGTACGTCGGAGGCAGAACCTTTGGGGTGGGGCCAGGCAGTCTGTTTTTAAACACGTTTTCCAGGGGCTTCTGATACATGTTAAAAGTCTGAGATTCACTGCTCTATCATAAGCAGCTTGTTTTTGCCATATAAGTCTCAATGCGCCATTGGTGAAATATTTTCAGTCTTTAAATAAAGACCTCATTCTTTGCAAACGCGAGTTTATTTCCCAAATCTGAATTAATATGTGATCTACCTAAATTGTCCTAGTATTTTCTCTTTGTAGGGCTAGTGGACCCACCTGGCTCTAATCCCTCAGTTTCCAGGCCAAATCACATAAGACTCATATTATGTGCTGTCTCCCCTTCCCCTGCTGACCAGACTCTGAGCCAGGCTTGGCGGCAGGGGCTGTAAAATATTAAACAGAAGCCTGCATGTTGCGGTGCTGTTTGTGGCCTATGGACTGTAGACTGCAGTGAAAAGGCAGGCCTTTCCCTTCCAGTTCTGGTCTGGATTGGAGCAGAAACCCAAGACAGGGAGAAGACTCTCCTGGCCGGGTGATCAAGAGCCTCTTCTGGCCTGATACAGTAATGGGCTCGTCATAGAGCTCAAGGCAGGATGGGTTGTAGATGTGCTGAGGAATGCCCTGCATCCGAGGCAGCTGGGTATGACTGACAAGGGAGAGAATGGGGGCAAGCCTAAGGCTTCAGGCAGTAAGAAGTCAATTTTTTTTTTTAATACTTCCTTCTACTAGCTTTGGTGGGAGCCATATCATTTTAATGTAAATGAGGGGTTATAGTATATTGTTTGCTGTGTGTTCCTAACAATTGTGTTCTCAGCCCTTCCACCAGAGTAAATTGGTGAACTGGTCAAGTTATCCACTACTTAACCTGTAGGGTTGCCGTAAAGGACAAGCCCTTTTCTCTGAGGCCGAAAAAACCAGGGCGTGGTACTTGTCTGCTTGTAGACAGGGTGGCTCTCCACGTGCTCTGCTTCTCCCAGAAGCCTGCAGCACCCTTTGATGGGAGAGCCTCCCACAAGGGGTACTGGGTCATTGACGGCCATTTCTGTCTCCTTCTGTCACAGGTGCTGCGACAAGAGACTTTGGACAAAAATTGACTTGAGTAGGTGTAAGGCTATTGTACCCCAGGCTCTCAGTGGCATCATCAAGAGGCAGCCAGTCAGCCTTGACCTCAGTTGGACCAACATCTCCAAGAAACAACTGACGTGGCTCGTCAACAGGCTGCCAGGTGTGCAGGCAGGGAAGGCTGGCTGTAGGCAGTGCTGCTTAAAATTGGTTTAGGGCGGGGCACGGGGGTGGCTCAGTCGGTTGAGTGCCTTGGCTCAGGTCATGATCCCAGGGTCCTCGAATCGAGTCCCGCATCAGACTCCCTACTAACGGAGAGCCTGCTTCTCCCTCTCCCTCTGCTTGCGCTTTCTCTGTCAAATAAATAAAATCTTAAAAATAAATAAATAAAACTGCTGTAGGCTAATATCGGGCAGCAGTCCCATGCCATTATCATCTTCCTGCTTAATAGCAAGGGCTTCACCCAGGGCCCCCAACTGCCAGTCCCCAAGGCACCACTCCAGACTAGCTGGGTTAATCAGTCATGACCCTGAACAGCAAAGACAATGAATGAGTCGTCTTGGCACAGTCACTGAAAAGATTTGAGTGTGATACTGCCATGATTGGCCCCTTAGAACGCCTTGTTCCCCTCAGCATTTTGAGGTCTTAGGAAGACAGGAAGTCACCCACACTACATTACTCTGGTAGGAACTAAGCAATTGGTTTTACCACCAAAGCTAGAAAATGTAATAGCGTGTCTGTTTCTTCCCATTGAAGGACTGAAAGACCTCCTCCTAGCAGGCTGTTCCTGGTCTGCAGTGTCTGCCCTCAGCACCTCCAGCTGCCCCCTTCTCAGGACCCTTGATCTTCGGTGGGCAGTAGGAATCAAGGACCCTCAAATTCGGGACTTGCTGACTCCACCGGCTGATAAACCAGGTATGCTCTGGGCCTAACTTCTCTGTGTTCTTCTTAGGGTAGCTTTGTCTTTTGACAGACTTTGTCTCAGAAACCAAGGAAGTGTCAGAAATGATGCTGTGGATGAGTGCAAATGGAGAACAGAGTGATGGGCTGTGTATAAGTGCAGATTAGCTATTTACAGCCATCTGCCTGCCTGCAGGCAGAGGAGGGAATCCGTCTTAGGGAGTACTGGAGTTTGAAACCCAGATAGTGTAATCCAATGGAAGTCCGTGAAGTCTTCATGGTTGAGGTGGGACATTAAAAGCTGTTTGCATTATGGTCTGGAAAAGTGTGGGAGTGTGGAGAGGGGTGGAGCGTTCCACACATACCCTTTTGCTGTGTAAGTGAGGCATAATCTAGCAGCTGGGAAGAAAGAAAACGTGTCTGGTTTCCTAGAAACTGCCCCCACACCCCGCTCACTCCCTGCAGGCAGGGCTGGGTGTGGGCAGTTCTGCTTAACCCCTGCAAGGAGGCCCCCGCTAGGAAGGAGCTGAAGCTGCCTGCAGCCTTGGAGCCGGACTAGAGGTAAGAGTTTTGATCTAGGCTGTTTCTTGCCTCTGCAGGTCAGGACAATCGCAGCAAGCTCCGGAATATGACTGACTTCCGGCTGGCAGGCCTTGACATCACGGACGCCACGCTTCGCCTCATTATTCGCCACATGCCCCTCCTTTCTCGACTCGACCTCAGTCACTGCAGTCACCTGACAGATCAGTCCTCCAATCTGCTCACCGCTGTCGGGTCTTCCACTCGCTACTCCCTCACAGAGCTCAACATGGCAGGTACCTGCTCTGACGTTTCATGACAGAGAGTGCCCCGTCCCTCCTGAAGGGCTCAGCCCTCCCTGGAGCTTGACCAGTAAAACAGAGAACGTGGGTCTGTTTGAACTGAACTAAGTTGTTTCCTCATATCTGGACAAGGACATGGATTTCTTTCTCTCTTAACTGATTGGGGGATGGAGGCCCCAGGTAGGTGTCAGGTGCTTAAGAGCATGGCCATTGCCGGCTGCAGTTGGTCAGCCATGAGGAGTGACGCATCAGGGGACACTTCTGGTCTCTGAGCCAGGTAGTTACAAGACAAAGAGGGCCTTTGCTTAGCATTTTAAGGGAAAGAGCTGGGCGACTGAGCAGCGAAGGCAGGCTCCTGTGGCTTTGTGTGCACAGCGTTGTCCTCATGGTCACTTTCCTCCTAGGTTGCAATAAACTGACAGACCAGACCCTGATCTACCTACGGCGCATCGCCAATGTCACCTTGATCGACCTGCGAGGATGCAAGCAGATCACTCGAAAAGCCTGCGAGCACTTCATCTCAGACTTGTCCATCAACAGTCTCTACTGCCTGTCTGACGAGAAGCTGATACAGAAGATCAGCTAAAACACACGCAGCCCAGACTGAACAGGAAAGCGATCTTCCCCTGACTCCCCAGCCAGGAGAGCCTCTCTCCCCGACCCTGCACGGGCTCTGAGGCCAGCGTCACACTCCCTCTCTGCTCTCCTGTCCCTTGAGCCCTTCCCCTACAGGTGGGGCAGAGAGGGTGGTAGACACCAGGCTTACCTGCCTGCTCCTCTCCCTCCTAAGGAGAAAGGAGTAGCAAATTGATCCGAATCCGAGGGGAAAGCACAGGCTGTGTGCTGTCAAGGTGCCTGCTCGCTTGCTCACCTGCCCACCCGCCTGCTCGCTCACCGGCCAGGAGGCCGGGCTCTCAGTTTGGGGTGTCTGTGCAACTGTCATCTGTGCCGGGCCCTGGGGTCCTTCTCCCCATCCATGGTCCCCAGCCGTGCCTGGTTCTGAGCAAATTTCCAGGGAAGAAAGCGGCCCTGTCTCCGTGGCCAGGTTCTCCTTGTGGTGTCCAGTGCGTGTCTCTCCTCCACCACACTCTCCCGGCTTCTGCAGGAGGGGCCAGCAGCCCCAGGAAGGCCAGACCCGTGCCCATCATACTGGTGCTGTTGAGGTGTCTAAAACCTCTCATCCGTGTCCATGCTCTCCCCCTTCCTTTAGCTCGATCCTGTCCGATGCTCGTGATAGTTCATGTAATGAGGTTACCCCACCCCAGACTTGCCCACTAGTCTCTATGAGGTCCTTGTTGCACTTACTGGGGTTGAAGCTCTTCAGAGGAGCTGGAACTGTGTACCCCAGGGACACCCCCATTTTATTGCTTCCTAGGCAGATTCTGAGACAGGCACCATCTCCTTGTTCCCCTCCCTCTTTAGCCTCCCACTGCCCTTTCCACATGTATCTCCTTCCTGCCTGGACAGGGCTTTCCCAGGATGCGTGTCCTCAGAGGGAGCAGCCTATCTCCCCAAGTTGGGGAGAGCAGAGAACTTGGCTAGGTCCCCACCTGCCTCCCAGCAGGTTTTGGGCCTCCGGTGTAGTGTAGCCCCCAGAGCCCAGGCCTGTGTTTAGTTAGCCCCAGTGGCTCACTGATCTGGCACCTTGTGGCAGGATGAGGGGGTGGGGCGTCCTGCTTTGAAGCCAGTCACCTGCCCTCTGCCTGTAGCCGTGGAAGGGGGTGTGCATGTGCCTCTGTGTGTGTGGCTGAGTGTATTACACGTGTGTGTGGAGGGAGGGAGGGAGGGGAGCATGGTGTCTCCCACTCCACCGCCCTGTGTCGAGCCCCATCAGCTGCCCCCTTTTACTTTGCATTGAACGGCCTGTCCAAAGATCCTCTCTCTAGGGCAGCAGAGAGCTTTTTGCACTTTAAAAAAAAAAAAAAGAAGAAAAAAAAAAGGAAAGGTTAGAATTTCTTTTGGGTCAATATTTAAGTGTGTGAGGAGATGCTCAGTAGCAGCCTGTGGCAAGAGCTTATAAGTGATAGACGCGGATTTGCACTCTGCTCCCCATCTGTGAGGATAGCGATAGCACAACCTTGCCCCGCCTTCTCGTCCTCCAGCCCCCTCCCTTCCTGGCCCCTTTCCTGCAGCCCAGTCTCAGGCTCTCCTCCTCCTGAAATCCTATGGGGGAGGGGAAGGAGCCCAGGCACCAGGGGTCTGAAGTGTGAGCCGCCCTGAGGAGAGACGCCAACTGCACACTTGCCATTTCCAAAGCAATAGAGGCAGAGGGGCCCCCTCTTTGCCACCTAGCCCAGCTTTGACCCTGGCATTGAATGGCCTCCTAAGAGAAAACTGGGTCCTGGTAAGGGGTGGCATTGTGTCTGTTTCTTCCGATCTGCTCATTCTCCTGGCTGCACCGTAAAAGCAGCAGTCTGCTCCCGACCCTCTGCCCCTTCCATTGGTCTCCAGGCCCCAGTGATCTGGGGCTGAAACTTTGAGGAAATGCCAGTGACTTATTCCAGAGTGCCTCAGTTAGGGGAACTTCTCTGTAAAGAACCCTGGGTATTGAGCAAAAACCTTATTAATATTATTGTTAATGACCTATAATTGGAAGCTTCCTGCCTTTTTTTGGTTGCTCCTGTGGAAAGTACTGAAAAGATTGTTTCGTTTTGTTGTCTTTTTATAAAAGGGGAGGTGGAGAGACCCCTTCAGAGCAGGGATTGTGCCGGGAGAGTGCCTCTGACTTTGGGACATTTCATCCACAGAAATTTCCAAGCTGATGGTTTGGTTTGGGGGAGGGGGGTGTGGTTTTTATTTTTGTTTGTTTTTGGTTTGGAAAAACAAGCATTTTTACCGCGCACGTAAATTGGTCAGCAGGAAAGGGAGCCCAGGAGTGGCAGCAGATGGACCTATGTGCCCTTGCTGGGTTTCCTTTTTCTCTAGGACTGTGAGGGGGGATATGGTTTTTAGAGGTGAGGGTTGGTCTGCGTGGAGGAAAGAAATGTCTCTGGGGACAGAGGATCCCGGGAGTCCCATCGCATTTCCTGCAATCTGCTCTGAGATGTGGCCTTGCCTGGAGAGCCTGCCCTCCTCAGACCGCAGGGCCAGACACCCCGCCTCCATCTTTCCAAGCACCGGGGCGAAAAACCACAAAGGAAAGGAAGAAAATTTATATATATATAATATAAAATCACTTGGTGATTAAAAAAATAACTGCTCCATAAATAAAACTCCTAAAGTCACTATGTTTAAAGGGTTTGGTTGTGTGTTTTTTTTTTTTGTTTTTCAAAGAAATATTGTAAATATATATTTTTTGTTGCTGATTTAGAGTCACTCTACAATGTTGTGCTAAAAATTTTAAATTAAATGTAAGCATTAAGGGGGCAAGTCCTGCTATCTCAGTTGACACATTGGGGTTATTTTGGGCCAGGGAAGGAGGGAAGCTAGTTGGACTTTTGTTTTCTAAACGTTCTCCACTATTGGTTTTAGAAGGAGCAAGGACATCTTTCCTCTGACACATGGGAATGGGAGATATTTGTGTAATAAAAATTTTAAAAGACAAAAAAAGAAATAGCCTCCAATGGGAAATAATTTTGATTTGAGTTTTTCGGATTTGGGGTTCTGGGTGTTATGTTTTTTGTTTTTTTGTTTTTTGGGGTTTTTTTTTTTTTTTTTTTTTTTTTTTTTTAATAAAAAGGCTTTAAAAACTAAAAAACAAACCCTTTTCTGCCTTGGTGTGTGTGTGCGCACGTGAGAGTGTCAGAAGGTCATGCAGGTGCTGGTGCTGGAGGCTAAGGCTAAGGGTTGCCTGCTTCATTCCTCAGTAGAAGCATCAGAACCACCATGTGCCTGTACTACTTGCCTTTCCTTTTTTTTTTTTTTTTTTAATGTCAAAAAGCATTACTTGCTTCTAGAAACACCATGCTATTTTACTTTATCAAGGTGAACTTTTTTAACGGATGTGCAAATGTGATTACCTAATTCCCTGTAGCCCCCGTCCCCCTCTCATGGTGCTGTCCTCAGAAGGCCTGGAGATTTCTAATCTGGCCGTCCCTGGAGATTCAAGGCCAACCTCCATCCGCTAAAGCTGCAGAACAGACCCGTTGACCGTGCCTGCTCAAGGTCACTGAGCAAGGTCTGGACCAGACAGGCTGCAGTCAGCATTTGTCCCACCACATCTTGCTGCTTCTCATCCCTTGGCTTGTTGGGTACAAGCTTGCAGCCTTTAGAGCAGTGTGCTAGGTGCTGCCAGCCGGCTATCACCTCGCCCGACGGCAGCATCTCAGGAGAGCTGAACTCCCATCTGGGAAGTCCTGAGTAGGCTTCCACCACTACCTTCAAGGGAGCAGGGGATCCCTGCCCATCCTACTCCCCAAGCTGACAGTGAAGGACCACCTCCAGCTCTGCACATTCTAGAAAAGGACAGGATCTTGGACAAGGAGTTAGTTGATATCATGTTGGTTTCTTGAGAGATATAGATGTGGTGTGTGGATGTCGCCAGGGAAGGAAGGGTGTCAGTTTTGCATCCTATCTCAGAAACCCATCTGCCTCTCCGTCACCTCATCTCTGCCACCCTGCTCAAAGCCACCATTGTCTGGAACCTTGACCACAGCAAGAGCCCTGAGTGCCTCCCAGCCTCCAGTCCAACCCCTGTCCTCCATGTCGGCAGCCAGAACACTTTTCTTAAGAGATTTGACTGCTTTGCTTAAAACCCATTAGTGTGTTCCTCAGGACAAAGGCCTCAAGCTTCCTCACTCACCATTTGCCCCTCCTCCTCTCCACCCATACTTACCTTTTTTCAGTCCCACCCCCTCTGGGCCTTTGCCATTTCCTCTGCTGGTACCCCTGCTTCAGTTTACCTGTTACTGCCTTCCGGGAAGCCATCTCCCACCCTGTTCGAGACTCGTCCTATGCTCCCACAGTAGCCTACTAGCTTTTAGGACACTAAGGTCATCCCAGCTAACCGGGAAGCTCCACGAGGACCGAGATCAGTCTGTGTTGCTCACCACATCATCCCCAGCAGTTGGTGCGGAGCTTGGCCCCTAATAGGTGATGTTCCCAGTAGCTTGGGTCCCCAGAGGCCCATCCCTCCCAACTGCAGTCTGTTGCCACCTCCTCAAAACTCAGTTTTTCCCTTACCTCATACAACGCTGCTTTCTGGCGCTCATGCTACCAGCCTCTTTGGGGGTGGGGTGGGGGCTCTATCCACTCGAACCTGCATTTAGCTAAGAATTAATCTTCCTAAGGCACACACAAAAATCTTAAGTAATCCTCCAGGGTCATATCTAAACTCAGTAAACTCATCCTGACTCTGGTATCTGGAAAACGGCACATGGTAGGTGCTTCTAAGAAGACTTGAATGACACATTTGTGGTCCCCAGGCTTGCTGTGGCTTTCTTTGGGTTTAAGTATTTATTTGAGAGAGAGCACAAGCGGAGTGAGGGGCAGAGGGAGAAGCAGGCTCCCCGCTGAGCAGGGCTCGATCCCGGGACCCCGGGATCGTGACCTGAGCCGAAGGCAGACACTTAACCGACTGAGCCCCCCAGGCGCCCTAGGCTTGCTGCGTTGGGGATGTGCTACCCTCACTGCAACCATGAACATTTTCCTTCAAACCTCTTCCTCCAAAAGCCCTTCCTATTTCCCCTCCACCCAAAATGGATTAACCTGGACCTTCTGTGCCTTTTGTAGGCAGCAACAGTGTAGTAAAAACAGCGGGCACCTGAGGCGGCTGCGTGGCTCAGTCGGTGAAGCATCTCCCTTTGGCTCAGGTCCCCCGGAGTCCCGGGATCAAGCCCCACAGCAGGCTCCCTGCTCAGTGGGGAGTCTGCTTCTCCCTCTGCCCCTCCCCTTGCTCCTTCTCTCTCTCGCTCACTCTCTCAAGTAAATAAATAAAATCTAAAAACAAAAATAAAACAGCTGGCACCTAATGGGCCTTCCTACGTGTCGGCCACTGTTCTAAGCACCCCCATGTAGTAACTCACAATCCTCACAGCAACCCTACCATTGTTACCGCCATTTTAAAAGTGAAGAACTGAGGGGCGCCTGGCGGGCTCAGTCGGTTAAGCGTCTGACTTCTGCTCAGGTCATGATCTCAGGGTCCTGGGATTGAGCCCTGAAGAGGGCTCCCCACTGAGCAAGGAGTCTGCTTGTCCCTCTGCCCCTCCCCCCCACTCATGCTCTCTCAAATAAATAAAATATTTTAAAAAATAAAGATGATGGGGCACCTGGGTGGCACAGCGGTTAAGCGTCTGCCTTCGGCTCAGGGCGTGATCCCGGCGTTCTGGGATCGAGCCCCACATCAGGCTCCTCCGCTATGAGCTTGCTTTTTCCTCTCCCACTCCCCCTGCTTGTGTTCCCTCTCTCGCTGGCTGTCTCTATCTCTGTCGAATAAATAAATAAAATCTTTTTTAAAAAATAAATAAATAAAAATAAAGGTGAAGAACTGAGTTATAGATACTGAACAACTTAGCTGAAGTGTCTTGGCTAATAAAACCAACCTTAAGCCTGGCCCCAGAGTCAGTCCTATGCACCTGGCTGCCTAGGCTCTCTGTGTACCTGTGATGACATTTCATTCACACCCCAGCCCAGGGGGCAGGTGCCTTCATTCTACAGATGATGAAGCCAAGGCTCAGAGAGGTGAAGCCAGGGCTCTAGAGTTAGTGGCTGAGCGGGGCCGTATGTGAACACTAGGCCAGGGCCTACAGCCTTTGCCCCAGCTCTCCCATGCCCTGCTGGGCATCCATGCTTCTCCCATGGCTCCTCCAAATCCTTGAGGGTGGGGCTAAGCCTTAGCTAGCTCAACCTCCCCCTTCATCTGTTCCAGGAGTGGTGGGATAAGGACATTTACTGAGCGTAATGAATGGTGAGTGTTATGGGAGGGGGAGGCAGGACCTACCTCATAGGTAAGTGACCCATGCCGTTACAGGGCCCTGCACTCAGAAGGACCACACACTCAGCTTAAAGCTCTGCTATCGCCATCTTGAAATGTTCTTTTTTTATCATGAAATTCTTAATAATTTTTGAACAAGGAGCCCCCGCATTTCATTTACAGTATACGTACATGTAGCTCGTCTCGGTGGGGAGAAACGATCCCAGCTCTCCTCTTCCCTCCCAGGCCAGCACTGGACTCGGTGCCAGTTGGAAGGCCAGCAGCAGAGCACGCCTCGTACTTGCTGGCTGAAGAGACCCATCCTACCTCCACCCTTCCAGGTGCCCAGGCCCAGAAGGAAAGCTCAGCACTGACACCCAAGTGGGTAGGAAACAGTGAGAGCAGGCACCAGAGGTCGGGAGCACCTGGGTTTGCTCTCAGCCCAGCGCTGTCACCCAGCTTCTGCCTCCACCATCTGCCCGTTCCAGAGAGTTACAGGGGGGAGGGAGGTACAGCTGCTGTCCCCCCAGAGTGTGTCATGAGAGTGCTAGGATGGCAAGACAGAAGGACAGAAGGAGAAAGAGACAGAGAGAGAAAACCTCCCAAAAGATCCAGAAAAGGAAAAGCAGAGAAAGAGGGAGAGAAAGGGAAAGGGGAGAAAGGAGAGAAAAGAGGCCATAGAGGACGCCTAGGGGGAGATAGAGGTGAGGCTCACATACTCCACGTGTGACAGCAGCCACTCAGCAAGCCGTCCCCCCCACCCCACCGCTGCGCACACAGCATCTCCATTAATTCTCAAAGCCATCCCGTGAGGTCAGGCTGGAAGGATGAGAAAGACAAGGCTCAGAAAGATTAAGTCACTTGCTGGGGCACCCAGCCTCGGGGAGTAGGAAGTGGCACTAGCATTTGACCCCAGGTCTTTCCCACACTCCTCCCTCTCCCCGACACAGCAAGTACCACTGGCCACAGCACGAGGCCCGTGGGGGCTACGAGACCACACTTCGGACACTCACAGGCCTGCCTGAAGCGCCAAGAAACAAACGCTCTCTGTGCGGACACACACGGTGCCAGCGCCAGGCGGAGCCGGGGGCGTCGAGGCGCACGCGCGCTAGAGACGGCCGGTTGCGGGACGCCACGGAGGCCGGGGCGGGGCCGGGGGCGGAGGCCGGGGCGGGGCCGGGGGCGGAGGGCGGGGCGGGGCCGGGGCCAGGGTCGCCTGGGGCCACAGGCGGGGGCCCTGGCCGGGCTAAGGCGCTCTCTGAGGCGGAAAGGGAGACAGGGGCCTCGGGGCAGTCCGGAGACAGCGTGACCTTCCGGAGGGTTCCGCGGACAGGCGCTGCTCCGGAAAGTGGGTCGGGCGGAGCCAGCCGTCTGGAAGCCCAGCCCGGCATTGTGGGCCGGTCGGTGCCTGGGAGCCGAGGGGCCCCGAAGGGCCTTGGACTGTGCGGGTGGGAGCGTAGGACCGGCGTCCTGGGGAGTGGAGCCTCCGGGTTACCAGAGCCCTGTCCTCCCTCAGGGCCTTCGCACTTAACTTCCTGTTCCACACGCCCGAAAAACTCTTTTCCCTGCCCGGAACACGGCTGTTTCCCTCCCGTCCTTCTGGCTCTGGCAAAAACGCCCTTCCTTGACTTTACCTGAGAAGGCTCCTCCCTCTCCTTTTTTTTTTTTTTTTTTTTAAGATTTATTTATTTATTTGAGAGAGAGAGAGAGAGAGAGGAGCTCCTGGGTGGCTCAGTTGGTTAAGCGTGTGCCTTCCGGTCATGATCCCAGGCTGCGGGGATCTATCCCCACATCTGCTCAGCGGGGAGTCTGCTTCTCCCTCTCCTTTGCCTGCTGCTCTACCTAGTTGCGCTCTATCAAATAAATAAATAAAATCTTCAAAAAAAAAAAAAAGAGAGAGAGAGAGGGAGAGAGAGAGTGCATAAGCAGCGGGAGGGGAAGAGGAGGAGGGAGAGGGACAGGCAGACTTCGACGATCAGGGAGCCTGTCCTGGGGCTGGATCCCCCCACCTGAGCGGAAACCAAGAGTGTCCCCCACCCCAACCTCCGCTCCCTGCTTAACCGACTAAGCCACCCAGGCGCCCCTCCTGGCTCTTATAATAACTTGTCCCCTGCCTCATAAGGATGTTTTGAGCATTAAATGAGATCCTCTGGGCTCTAGCAACAGTGCCTGGCACATACTGAGAACACAATAAATGTCAGTGGTTATTATTATGTGTATTTTGCCTGTAAGTTCACTGTTTGTCTCTCCCTGTGTTGAATCCCCAAGGCCAAGCACCAGTGCCTAGCATGTAGTAGGAGCTCAACAAATATTGTTGGATGAGCGAGTGAGTGAACGAAGTGAACTTCTGGCATCCCAGTCAGAACCTGGCACAGTCTAAGTCCCAGACATCAGAGAAGTAGTTGTCCATGTTAGGCAGGAGTTTCTCCCCGTCAATCTGGACAACCCTGGTGTGGTCAGGGAAGCCTCCAAGCTTAGCCTCCTGGATCTTCAAAGCCTAGGAGGCCCCAGCAGAAGGGAACCGGCACTCCTGGGTCTGGGCACATGTCTGTCCTCAACCCCAACCTCACTCATGCTTATGCACACACAATGTCAAGTTCAAGACTTTCCCCAACTCTCCCCTGCTCTCCCTGACCCTTCTCCAACCCTCCCCCTGACCCTCTTCTTCTGAGCACCCACCTCCCTACAGTATAGCTCTTGCCAGCTTAATTGGAGGTATACTTTTAGAGGTCTTCTTTACAGGACTGGGCCACCACTAAATGCTGTTTCTCTTTGCGAGCCTAACTTTGTGCCAGGTACCACACTGGGTGCAAGGAATGATGCGGTGACCACAGCAAACAGGGGCACCAAGGGAGAGCCCCCTGAGCAGGAACATCTCAGCCGAGGAGATGCGGAGTGAACAGGAGCCTTCCTGGCCAGAAAGGAGGGGAACAACATTCCAGGCAAGAGCTATAAAGTCAAACCCCCAGAGGTGAAAATGAACTTGGCTTGTTGTAGTGACAGAGGGAAGACCAGATTGACCAGAGACTAAGGGGTTAGGGGAAGGGAAGATGGAGTTGAGTTAGAGAGGCAGGCAGGGGCCAGACCGTGTAGATCTTATAGGCCATGGAGGGTGGGGGGTGTCTTTCCTTAGTGCAGAGGCAGTCATTGGAGGTGGGGTCTGATTTAGGCCTGTAAAGACTGGCTAGAGGAGAGGGAGGGAGCCCAGGGAGGAGGCTGGCACAGGTATCAGCACCAGGCTTGAGGTGGCGGGACTTGGATCAGGCTTAGCAGGGCACCATGGAAGAATTATATTTTGGGGGACCTTGGCTCCCAGGGTTAAATTTTGGAGGCAGACACACCAGGTCGTCAACAGCACAGCCTGCATGACAGCATGAGTATGAGTGGGGGCAGGGGCAGGTGAGGGAAGAGAGGATTTAAGGGTGAGTCCTAGGTTTTTGGAAGAAGGAGGAACCACGACTGGGATGGGTAGGTGAGAGAGGAGCAGGTTGGACAGGCTGGGTAGTGGGAGCCGGAGCTCTGTGTGGGATGTGTTAAGTCTGCAACACCTATCAGGCATCTGAGAGAGATGCCAGGTAATGAGTGTCTGCGGGTCTGCCAGCTGGGCAAAGGTGGGGTTCCACTTCTCCTTCACTCCCAGCACCCCAGCCAGAGGCCCACACGGTGGGTCGGGGCACCTGACAAAGGTTTGTTAGAAGGAATGTCTTAAGCTTCCCTGAAAGACGAGTTTACAATGAGCCTTCCCTCGACCACCAGGGGGCAGCATCGTCCGCCAAAACAGCCTCCCCCTGGCCAAGGACTCACCTCAACCTCTTCCCACCCAGGGCTCCAGCTGCGGCTCTCTGGGGTTCACGGAATCAGTGAGGGCTGCCCTGGAGAAGACTGGCTCTCTCTCTAAGGTCCCAGGCTTCGGGCCTGCTGGGGCTATGGGTTGGGGCCCCGGGCAGGGCAGGGGTGGGGTGGGGTTTTCAGGTGGTGAGGGGAAGGTAGAAACACCTCCTGGACCAGGATAGCTGGCCTTTCAGAACCCAAAGGGACAAGTTCATGAAGAAGAATTGTATTTATTTATTTGTTTACTTATTTATTTATATTTTTATTTATATTTTTTAAAGTGTATTTATTTGAGAGAAAGGGCACGTGCAAGAGCAAGCCCGCGGTGGGGGGGTGGGGCAAAGGCAGAGGGAGAGAGAGTCTTAAGCAGATTCCCCGCTGACCATGGAGCCCGAGGTGATGCGGGGGCTCGCCCTCATTACCCTAGATCACAACCTGAGCTGAAACCAAGAGTCAGACACTTAAATGACTGTGCCACCCAGGCGCCCTTTATTATTATTTTTTAAGTAAATTCTACACTCAAGGTGGGGCTTGAATTTACAACCTTGAGATCAAGAGTCGCATGCTCTACCAACTGAGCCAGCCAGGTGCCCTCAGGAAGAATTTTAAAAATAGGGGCTGCTCCAGAAAACCCGAGCCAGCTGTGGCTCTAGCCAGTCCCTCAGAGTTGAAGAGTTGGGGTGGGGCAGGAGGAGGGGAGGTTAGAGGCCTCGTGTTGTGCCATCCTGGTGTGCCTCTGGCTCTGTTCTGCCCCAGACTCTGTGCTGGCGTGAGGAGCTCATTCACTCAGTCACTCATTCATTCATCAAACACCGACTGTATCTTTCTGGGTCAGGTCCTGTGGTGGGCGCTGAGGCAAGAGCAAATCTGGGAGTTACAGTTGGAGACTGTATATACCTTTTTGTTTTCTTTTTTACATCAGCATTCCCAACATCAGGATGCATTTTCCCATTGATACAAACATTTAACAAAATTTCATCCACCCCTACCCCTACCCCCAGTCAAAAACTCGAAACGATACATTTTGTAATTTATATTGTTTTCAAATCAAGGAAGTAGGTGCTAAGTGCAGAACTGGAGATGTGCCCAGTTTGGAGGGAGTTGGGGGCAGCTACCTGGAGGAGGCGGGTCTTAAAGGATGAGCAGGAGTTAGCCAGGGAAGATAGCTTGGCACACAGAGCGCTTGTGGGCACAGGAAAGAACGAAGGCACAGAGGTAAGAACGGATGGGTGGGCTGGAGGGGGGATCCCAGGTGCAGGGAATGGTGGCAGCACAACAGGAGAGGGGAACAAGGTCCAGTCATCCAAGTTCCTTGACTTAAGGAAACTGCTCACCTGATCTGCTTTGAGCAGAGCAGGTGGGGACCCAGAGCCCCTCTGCGCACCACCCCCACCCCCACTCTCAGCAGCTCCCAAAGTCCTTAGTGACTCCATCAGGTCTAGATTGGGAGAGTTGTCTCTGCGCAGGGCCTGCGTCAGGGCAGCGGCTATGGGGATCCTGAGAAGTGGACAGGTTTAAGAGGAGTCTCAGGCCAGACAAGAGGCTGTGGTGAGACATTAGGCCGGGGCAAAGGAATTGTGGAGGAAGTTCTGACGTTGGCATCTGGGGGGATGGTAGTGTTGCCCACTGAGAGGGGCCCTTGCTAGTTCTGATGTGCTCGGTGCTGATCTAGAAGGTAGCCTGAGAAATGCACAGACAGGGGGGGCTCTGCTTTGCAAAAGGGTCCTGGTTACTGGAACACAAACTGGCCATTGAGGCTTGAACTCCATGTGCCAGGGACTGGGAAGGGATCTTATCTTAGAAAGCAGAGAAAGGCTCTAGAGAGGGGCATGTTGAGATGAGATAGGGGGTGCCGCTTTCAGACACATGGATCCCCCCACGCACATACCCCAAGTCCTCTCAGAACAGTGCGTTTCCCTTACCAGCCAGGACTGAAACTCCTTTGTCCTCCCAGGCTGAGAGAGATTTGATTTCATGTCGTGGAATCATGATGATTCCATCAAGATTTCATGGATGGGTAGGGGTGCAGGCCAGGGACCTAGGTCTACAAGCTGGTCCAGGGAGGGTGGGGGTTGGCACAGGGTCCTTCGTCCTGCGTGGGAATTCTGGGGCAAGAGCAGGGTCTAAAGCAGGAGGGGTGGGGTTTGGGGTTGCGGTAGACCTGGAGCCTGACTGCTGTTGTCAAGCCCCAAATTCATGGTGACCTGTTAAGTGTTCTAGGTCCAGACTGGGTCCCTGGTTGAACATCCTGGTCCTGGGTCTGTGTTCAGAGTTCTCGATGTTGGGTCGGGAACTCTGGTCTGGGGTTGATGGTCCAAGTTCAGGTCTGGTCCTTGTCTCCAAGTCCAGGGTTTAGTGTCATTACCATGGTCTAGGTCTGGGGTTGGAATCAAAGTTGGGGTTAGTAACCAGGATGGAATCAGTGTTTGAGGTCATGATCCAAAAACTAGGTCTGGGATCCTGTTGGGGGTCTGAGGTCAGTGTCAAGGTCTGGGTGTGGAGCGGGGACAGGACAGAGGGTTGTGATCTCAGGTCACAGAGTCTAAGACAGTGGTCTGAGGTCTGGGCTTGGGGTCCTGTTTGGAGCCTGGGGTCAAGAATGTTATCCAGCTCTAACGTCCGGTCGTGGACTTCGACCAAGGCCCAGAGGTCAGGGATTATGTCCAGAGTCTGAGGTCCAAGTCCTGGAAATCATGTTCTGAAGTGTCAAGTCTGGGGCGAGGGCTGGGGTCTATTGTGGAGTCTCGGATCCGACTTGGGATTCGAGTTGTGGTCAAGGTCTGGGTCCAGGGTCTCCTTCGGTCCCGGGTCCACGGGGAGTTTCAGGTCTGGAGTCAGGGTCACGGCCCAGGTCGGGGTCGGAGTCGGGGGTCAGGGTCAGGTCTGAGAAAGGGTCGGCCGGCCCGCGGGGGTCAGGCTCGGGCCAGCCCGCGCGGCCTCCAGGGGGCGCCGCCGCCCGCCCGCCAGCCCGCCCGGCCCCTCGCGGGCTCGCTGGCGCTGTGCGCGGCAGGCGGGGCCGGAGGCGGCGGCGGCTCCGGGGCGCGGGCGGCGGCGGCGGCGGTGGCGGCGGCGGCGGCGGCGGCCCGACTGCAGTCCCGGCGGGAGCGGAGCGAGCCGGGGCCGGGCCCGAGCCGGCGCCATGGGGCGGCGCCGCCTGTGAGCCGCGGCGAGCGGAGCCGCGGGCGCCGAGCGGGGCCAGGCGGGCGGCGGCGCCCGAGGCCGACGGAGCGGCCGGGCCGGGCCGAGCGCGCCGAGCGGAGCGGAGCGGAGCCGAGCGGCGGGAGAGGCCGCCGCCGCCGCCAAGATGGCGGACCTGGAGGCGGTGCTGGCCGACGTGAGCTACCTGATGGCCATGGAGAAGAGCAAGGCCACGCCGGCCGCGCGCGCCAGCAAGAAGATCCTGCTGCCCGAGCCCAGGTGAGGCGGCCGCCGGCCGGGCCCGCTCCCCGAACCCCGAGCCCGCGGCCCCTGACCCCCCACCCCCCACCCCCACCCCGTGCCCCAGCCTCCGCTCGGGGGCCGGCAGCCCCGGCCGGACCCCTCGGCCCCAGGCCCAGTGCACCTGAACCCGGAGCGCCCGGCGCCGGGGCTTCCCGGCCCCCTGGCTCCCCGAGCCGCGCAGTGCCCCCTGCCCCGCTTCCTCCCTTCCCTTCGTACACGCTGCCTGCCCTCGTCTCCGTCAGCCTCGCGCCCCTGCTCTCTCCCACGGGGCCCCCGTGCTGCCCTCCGTGCCCCTCCCGGGAGCCCTCGGTCCCCGCGCGGTCCCCTCCTCTGCCTGCCACCGTCTACCTGGCCTGACTCCATCACCCATCCCTTTGCTTTCCCGACTCCCAGCACCTCGCCTTGGGTTCCACTACCCCCTCTCCTAGGCCCCCTCTGGTGGGCACTTGTGTGAGGTTTGGGGGAGACAGCAAGTCTTCCCGGTCTTCCCCACCCTTCTGGTGGGTCACCGGCTTGGGGTAGGGTTTGAGAGTGCTTTGGGGGCCAGCCTGGTGGTGGGGAGCAGGGTGTGGTGTGTGCCCCTGCCCCGTGGGGGGGAGACACCCCCTGCCCCTCTCTCTTTCAACTCCTTCTGTGGCGGGCCCTGCGTGTGGTGCCCTGTGGGTGCTGTTTGCCAGAGGACATCCCTGCACTTCTGCAGTCGCTGGACCACAGCTGCCACCTCTCCGTGAGACAGCTGATGTCACTGCACCTGTATCAAAGTTTAAGCTGTTCGGGATGTAGGCGCATTCCGTGCAGGATATGGACCACTGCTGAGGCTTGTCCAGCATTTTATGGCTTCTCGAGTATTTTCCTATTGTTTGAGCCTCAGGGCAGCCCATGAGCAGGTAGGACAGGTGTGGTTTTGTCTCCATGGAACAAGTGGGGAAGCTGAAGCCCCAGACGTGAGTGGCTTCCCTAGTGTCACAGGTAATCCAGGGTGGTGCCTGGTCACGAGATCAAGGCTTCTGGCTTCTACTTCCACGCAGGCCTGCGCCGAGGCCTGGCCGTTCTGCATCTGCCAGAGCTGTGTGCCCCGTGATTGCTCATGCCTGAGAATTGGCATGCTGGAAGCCTGGCTGGCCTGGGAGCCTGGGCCTGTCCTGGCTGTGGTGGTCTTATCATGTGACTTTGGGCAAGTCCCTTCCTGTTTGTGGGCCTCGGTTTTCTCATCTGTGAAATGTGGATAGCGTGAAATGGGGGTTGGGACCCTATGGCGCCCTAAGTGTTTGAAGCCGAGCCCAAAGCTGCAGGGAGTGCCATGCCTACCTCTCCGGCACCCTTCTCTGTGCCCTGTTCGCTGGGTTTCGGATTGACTGAACACCACCCCTGGGAGAGGAAAATTGGTCTGCATTTTGAAAAGGCCGTTAGGGCCCTTTTTTTCTAAGACATTTGCAATCAGATTTCTCAAAACAGGAACCAGGCTGACTGTCAGCTGGGGGCTGTCCAGGGAGCAGCGACAGTTAGAACAAAAATGAGTTCAGAAATGACAAAGCCACGAGGGAGGAAGCGGGGCGGGGGGAGAGAGTCAACCTCTGGAGCTCACAACGGCTCTCCTTGGTGGCTGCGGTGTTGAGACCCTCCTGCAGGTTGGAGTTCTGCAAAGTGTCAGGCAGAGCCTTTTCTGGAACTCTCTGTGTTTGGGTAATCTTTCCCCAGAATGCATTGCTTCTGATGGGGCCCCGCCTTGGGTTGGCTCTGCAGGTGTTAGAACCCTGAGAAACGAGCTGTTCCTCTTTTCCTGTCCCCTTTACCATCTGTGGTAGTGATGGTGCTGATAGGAAGGATGGTGGAAATTATAATAATTTGTTATTTATTATGACATCTGTCATCTCAGTTGATCCAAAAACCAACCTGTGAAGTTGGCAAGGCCATGCCTTGAATGTAGTAGCTGCTCAAGAAACGTCAGGACCCGGTGATGCCTGGAACCAGGCTGTGAGTTTTAGGGGAACAGCAGGAGACCAAGAGGCAGGTCCCGTGGGTTCTCCTATGGGGTCACCATCCAGCAGCACAGCGTCGGACAGGTTGCGCACGTCTGCGAGATGGATAGAGGCTCTGGCAGTCCCTGTCAGCGAGCGAAGGCCAGGCCTCCCCTCCGTCAGATGACATGCCACCTTTTACTTTGTGCTTCGCACACCCTGTGGGTCAAATGTCTCTTGCCCTGGAAGGTTGTGATGACTGTGTCTCACGTTTGCCTAGCGCTTCCCTGTTGGCAAAGTGGTTTTTACTCCCAGCTGTGGGAAGCAGGCACAGCAGGTGGTGTTCTCCCACTTAATACTTGAAGCAACTGAGGCTCAGGGACCGGAGGAGGCTTAGTCCCGGAGGTGAGCTGGAACTCGAACTCAGGTCTCTGGACCCCCTGTGACGTTTCATCTCCTCTACACACCCCTGTACACGTCTGCTCTCCCCTCCAGCACCCCTTGTCCAGGGAGTCGTGGTCTGGGCTCCGTGATCTCAGTGCCCTGGGCTGTCCGCTGCCGTGGTTCGCCAGGCTCAGCCCGCACCCCATCATCTGGGACAAAATGGAGTTGCTCTGGCAAAGCTAGTGCGTAGAGGAGGCAGCTCCTGCCTGGGGTCACGGCTTCCCCTCACCCACAAGGTCAGGGTCAGGGAGAAAGGCCGTGGTTTGTCCATGACGAGGTGCCATTTGGAGCTGTTCCCACCTTGGGGTGGTCCATCTTGGCAGCCTCCCTGCAGCTGGTGGCCAGGTTGTGGCTTGGCCCAGAGCTGGGGCTGGCATCCGCGCTGACTTCTCAGGGCTAGGAGCAGGAGCTGCCGGGCAGGCACCATGCCACTTCGAGTTGGCACAGGGTCCTCCCCTTCTGTCACCGTATAGGACCCGAGGAAACAGCCCCATTGCTCGGCCTTCTCATGGTAGGAGGCAGTGTCGTGTAGCTAGAAGACAGGAGACCCGGCTTCTGATCCCACTGCCATACCAGCCTGTCCCTGTTCCTGCCTGCGCCTGCCTCCCTCCGTTCCCAGCTCGGGAAAGCCAGGGCCGGCCCTGCCCTGATGCCCTCGCCGTGCTCCCTCCGCTCTCAGGCCTGTGGTCTGTGCTTCTCCCCGAAGGAGCTGCTGTCTCCCTCCACCAGCAGCGGTCCTGTAATTACTGTCATTTGCTTAATATGACCACGGAGGCCGTGTGTAATTAATCTCTGGGCTCCTGGCTGAGGAGCCTAGCTTGGGCGGTCCCAGGAGATACCCCTGCTCTCCCTGGTGACAGCAGCAGCCCCAGCAGCAGATTGTCGGAGCCGGGTGCCTCTTGCAGCCTCCCATTTTCTTGGCTCTTTCCTGGTCCCTCCCCCACTGTGGATTTCCTCCTTCCTGCCCCTTTCTGGCTTCCCCGTCTCCCAGCCCAGGCCAGTCTTCCTCTGCTGCTTCTTCATTCCTGTTAACTCTTTGCCTCCAGGCTTCCTGCCCTTGATTTGGGGGGGCGGGGGGGAAGGGGTGCAGGGGAAGGTTTCTCCCTTCCTCCTTCACTTCTCCATCACCAGCAAAACCCTGCTGTTTCCAGCCTTACCCTCACCCAGAACTTTCCACCCCAGTAGTAGATCTCCTCCTCAACTCCCCACCCCCCAAACAAGGTGATCTTTTTGGCTCTCGCTCCCTCTGGGCCTTTGAAGCCCCTGCTTTCCTCAGGAATGGGCCTCTGGGACGTCTGTTCCCATCTGTTCTCCTTTCCAGAACATGGGGTTTCACACTGTTGCCGTTAAGTCGCCTGCCTGCCCGCCATTCCGTCAGTAAGTGGCTTTGAAGGGAGCGTGAGCATCGCAGGTTGGATCTGTGCAGGGGAATCTGGGCTCTGTCAAACCAGGAGTAATGTGTCCTATTAATGCACGATCAATTCCTAGTAGTAAATTCCCGGTGACGTCAGCTGGAGGCACTCTGCAGCCGGCGTCTCCTCCCCGCCCCGGGCACCCAGGGGCTGCGTGCGCACGGCTGGTGCTTCCAGGATATTCTGCTCCTGCCTCGGAACAAACAGCAAAAGCCAGGAGCGCGTGAGAGTCTTTCAGGAACGCGCGGCCTCCATCACGCCTGCCCCCTTCTTCCTCGGGGCCACTGTCCTCTCCGCGGGTCACATTAGACAGACTTGTGTTCAAGTTATCACTAATCTGTTTCAAGCAAGAGACCCTAAAAATGACCTGTTTGGCTGCAGCTTTTTTCCCAAACAACAACCTTCCCTCTCTGCATCGCTGCTGCGTCTAAGGGTAGCGTCTGTGTGGGCAGAGGAGCGGGGTTTCAGAAGCGAGCTTTCTGGTGGTGAGGTGTCAGCAGCGCTGTGTCTGAGTGGGGCGTTCTCGGACCCTGGAGGCCGTCCGGGTCGGGGTCAGGGTCAGCCCCTTCCTGGGAGCCCCGGGCCAAGGAGGCCTGGAACTTTGTTCTTGGTGCGTTTTCACATAATACCAGTAAATTGCAGGGTGTGGGTGCTCCTGTCACGTTAGTGCAGAAGCCGTGACGTGTGACCGGCCGCCAGCATGCCCCCTTGTGCACATCCCGCGGGAGCCGCTCTGTGGCCCTGGCCCCGGCACATCTGCAGGGGGCTCGTGTGTGCGCTGCCTGGTGGCTGTCACTGGCTCTTCCCTGGCCCAGGGCTCTTCCCTGGCCCAGGGCTAGGTCTTTCCCATTTGGTATGTGGCCCTGTTCTGGAGCTCGGCTCCGAGGACACTGTGAGCCCCAGGGAGAGTCATTGAGAAATGTTAATAAGAAGCCCCAGGGGACTTCCTCCTACTGCTGCCACCTCGGTGCCAGGTTTCCTGGAAATGCCACAGGGGAGCTGCTGCCACGGCCTCTGCTCCACTGCCCTGTTACCTGGCCTCTCCCGGAGCGTGGCGGTGCCAGCTCGCACCGTCCTGGGGTTTCGTGACCCCGGCACCCCTGTCACGCAGGAGCACGGGTCCCCTGGCTCGGCCTCCTGGGAGCAACGCTGCCTGCTGCCTGCTGCCCACAGCACGGGCAGGGAATGGAGGGAAAAGCACCTGGGACTCGAGTCTGGGGTCCTCGGGGACCCTGTGCCTCGCTCTTCTACAGAGGTTGAGGGGAGGCCCCTGCCTGGTGGGACAGCTTTTCTCAGGGAGAGCTGGACGTTGTCTCGTTTTCTGGCCACTAACTCAGTGTGGGATTCGGGGCGGGCTTCAGCTTTTAGCCGAGATTTCTTCACCAGCCAAACAAGTGTGTTTGCTTCGGGCCCGTGCTGTCCCTCCCAGTCTACACACAAGCTACCGTCTGTGACCCCGTAGGGGAGTCACCTGTGAGGGCCCAGATCAGCTCGCCAGGCCTCTGTGCCACAGAGCCAGGGACCTTGCCTTTCTTATGAACCACGTGGTTCCAGAAGCTACCGGAAGTTCTCCCCCACAGCCCTCACCGCCTTCCTGCCTGCCGTCCTGTCACCCCTGCCCGCACTCCGGGCCGGGAGGGAGGACGTGCTCTCTCCCTCCACGTCAGGCTTGGCCTGCTCCTCAGAGCAGCTGGGGCCGGAGCGAGCAGCCCTGGCCGAAGGCAGCAGCAGGGTCTGGCAGCTCCCTGTCGTGGCAGGGCCGGCCCTCCTGCCAAGGGGTCCTTGCTACTTTGTTGGGGCGCGTATCAGCCTCTGCACACCCCCCCCGCCAGTCCCCGAGGCAGATCTCCATGAGTGTGTGAGGCTGGTCTCTGAGCAGAGGGTCCTTGCAGCCCCTCGCCTGACGCAGGAAGTGCTCCAGGCCCCAGCCCTGGTCAGAGCGTGCCAGTCCAGTCAGGAGGCCCCCTGGCCATAGGACGTGGAAGGCGTGGAACAGAGACCCGAACAAAACCAAGTAGCTCAGGATCACGTTCTAGAAGAGGCGCAGGCCTTCGGATCCCAGGAGGAGGGCTGCCTCCCTGGGGGGACGTGAGCTGACAGCTCTCACGGCAAGGCTGGCATCTTGGGAGAGTGCCGCTGTGTCCTCTCAGGCTTTTTAAATGGCCAGCATGGTGGCAAATTCAGCATTTTGTTGACATCCTCATTTCACAAATGGGGAAACTGGGCGTTTAAATTCTGTGACTAGCCCCGGCCTCCGGGGAGGGAGGTTGGGGAGAACCATTTGGAACTCAGGCCTCAAGCCCTTCCCCAGAGAGACTGAGAGCCTTAGGGTCCTTCTGGCTGGGAAGAGGCAGGCATTTGGCTCTCCTGACAACCCCTAGTTGATCTGGCAGCCACGTGCTCCTGGATATCAGAGTTGTTGGCCTGGGTGGGGGCGGGAATGCTGCTCTGGGCTCGTCGCCACTCTGGACTCCACCAGTATCAGGGAGCGGGTGTCGGAGACGGAGGTGACCCAGCCCAGGAGGCCGCCACCGCCCCCCGTGCCAGCCTGTACGCGCCACCCTGGCGGGAGTATGTCCCGTAACACGTTTTTCTAACCTGCCAGCTCCCTCGGCTGCCGGCCCCATGAGAACAGACAGGAAGCCCTAACGTTCTCGCTTTGGGGGCCTTCCATTCAAGGGCTCTGCTTAGTCTGATCTCGTGTTTGGGTGGGGGGGGTGTTTATTTTATTTAGAAAACATTTTTTTCTTTTTAAGGAAGAAAGCGAAGTGCTGTGGGCTGGGAAGAGAGCTGTGGCCGTCCCATGTAGCTTCAGAGGGGAGGCGGGATCTGGCCACCCGGGCCCCACTTTCTGCTCTTTCCTGGGCTGAGCCCGAAGCAGAGCCACTGGGAAGGGAGAAGGCTGGGCCAGAAGCCGGCTCCCTGAGAAGCGACCATCCTGGCTCCCTCGTCTGCAGGCCCTTGTAAAGGGTGCATTTCCCTGGCGAGTCCAGTTCCCGGTTGTTCTGGGGGCTACCGAGTCCTGTGGTGGGAAGTGGTAGGCATTGCCGTTGTATTATTTTTGCTAAGCTGGTGCCAGTCTCGCTGGCTCCCAGGAAGCCAATCTGGGGCCCAGGCAGGCTTCCCAGTGCCTGTCCCGGGGGCCGAGCCCAGCGGGCTGGTGGGGTCACCCTTCACGGGCTGGAGTCACTTTGCCTGTCATCACATCCACCCGTCTGGGCATCCCGCCTGGCTGCACCTGACCACTGTCTGTCCGTTCACCTCCGTGGAGGATTGATGTTTTGTGATATTTTTTTCCCACTTGATTACTTTGTCCATCCCCCCACAATGTCCCAAAACACAGAATTGGGTGCAGACGTGGAGTGCCAAGAGCTGAGCCAAGGGGTGGTGAGGATCCAGCCTTCCTGGACCAGTTCACAGGTGGGATTCGGGCACTTGGCCCTCGTGGGGTTCCCAAGGCTCTGAGCTCGGCCCCTAACTCCTGGCTGCTTGGTCTCAGGACCCTGCCAGGCCTTCTCTGCCTTGCTCTGGGCCCCCTGCTGTGCTGCGTCCCGCACACTCCTGGCTGCTCCCCCTGTCCTCCAGAAGGGAGGTTCTGTGCTCTCCCTCACAGGGAGAGGAACCGTGGGGCTCCGGGCTCTAATCTGCAGGCCGCAGGGCAGGTTGGTCAAGCTCATGCCCTGTGTGAAGCAGAGCGGGCTTCCCAAGTGCCTGTGCATCCCTGTGAGTCCCGCGGGGCTGAGGAGACGTGTTCTTGTTGGGGGCTGGTGGAGGTGAGCTGGTGTGTGCCACTCCGGTGTGGGTGAGGCCACGTCCTGGCCTCGGAGCCCCTGTACGTGGTGGAGGGCGTCCTTGCTTTCCCCGGGGGAACCAGCTCTGAGGCAGCATGGGGCCACCGAGCCCCTGGCCCTCAGCGGGGAGCGCTCCCCTTGTTGGCAGGAGTCAGAGGATGGGGACACAGGACGGCTGTCCTGGTCATCACACCCTCCTTCCTGTTGGAGACAGCTTTTGGAGGCTGTCAGAGCATCTTCCAGTCTGAGAGTGGGGAGCAGGGGAGGGAGTCACTGCTTAGGGGCTGTGCTCCTGACAGTTCCGAATGCTTCCACTACCTTGCGCCGCCTTTCCCTGCTGGCTCAAGCTTGAGCAGAGGCCTGGGAGGGCTGGGGCCTGGGCTTCCCCCTAGACCGTCTCAGAAGGAGAATGCTGAGGGGACAGGGGCAGGGGTCCCCCGCCTTCGAGCCCAGGCCCAGAGGCTGGGCAGCGGCCCCCTGGGAGCACTCTCACCTCAGGCATCTCTTCAGGGGCGAAACCCTGGCAGGCCTGGCCTGCCGTCCCTCTGGCCGGTCAGTTCTTCCACCCGATGGCCCGGGCCTGCTCCCCCCCGCCCCCCATTTCTTTCCCTCCTTACTGGTCATCCCTCTTGTGTCGTCCCCACCTGGGCTTCCTCCTGCGGGTGCCTCCAGTGGACTCCGTCTGCCCTGGACCGAGCCCCCTCCTGCCTGATAGCCTCTTGCTCACCCTTGGCTGGGTCTTCCCCTGCTTGTCCCCACATCCCCCCATGTGCCCTGGGCTTTGCCACCTGTTCACATCCTGTTTGCACAGAGGAACCCAGTGAAGTTCCTCCTCCACACAGCCTCTCCTGACGGCCCAGAACACTCTTCCCTTCCCACGTGTCTCCCATGAGGCTTCGTCACACACCGTCTAATGTCTTAGGGCCACAGATGCAGAACTTGTGCCCTGGGAGGGCCTGCCTGGAGGGCAGGAGTGCGTGGAACCTTCCAGTAGAGGATTGCAGCAGGCCCTGGTGACCCGCGCTGGGCTCCAGGAGGGGTGCGGGGAGGGGAGGCGCAGAGCCCAGACTCTCTCATCCTGGTCCTCACCAGCTGCAGTGTCTTTTATCAGTGGCCTGCCAGTGGCCCCACATATCATAAGGGCCATGAGCATTGCGTGGGCTCAGGTGTGCCTGCCCAGCTCGGTCCTCAGTGTAGGGCTGGAGTATTCCTCAGGAGCCCGGGCTCGGGCAGGCCAGAGTGATTACTGCTGGCCAGTGTGACAGGCGGGCTGGCCAGGCTGGAATACAGGTGGCCCAGGAGAGTGGAGGAGGGGACAGCAGGATACCACTGAGGCATGAAGGGCAGCCCCATGTCGCTTGCCTAGACAGTCCTTGGCGCTGAGGGGGAGCTCTCGGGTGGGGAGTGCTGGGTTGGGCTTCTATGATTATGGTGGCCAGCCTCTCCCCTGCTGCCCTCCCAAGCAGCCCAGGGGTAGGGGGTTCATGTTTCATTAAGATGTTTGGGACACAGGAACTGACACTTGGCTTTTGTTTTGTTTTTACTGTGTGAGAACTTTGAGATATGATTCATATGACATAAAATTCATCATTTTAAAGCGTACGATCCAGTGGATTTTAGTACATTCTCTGCGTTGTGCAACCCTTGCCCTATCTCATTCCGGAACATTTCCATCACCCCAGAGAGAAGCCCCATACCTGTTAGCAGTCACTCCTCTTCTGTCCCCCAGCCCCTGACACCCACTGATCCGCTCTCTGTTTCTGTAGATTTGCCTGTGCTGGACACACGAGATAAGTGGAATCATAGACCTTGTAGCCTCTTGTGACTGTTCTCAGCGCGCTGCGGTTCATCCGTGCTGTGGCGTTTGTGTCAGTGCTGCGGCCCGTTCTGTGGCCGAGCGGGATTGTACAGTGAGGTCAGACCCCATCTTGGTTACCATCATCTGCGGATGGTGAGGCCTGGCTTGTGAGGTTGGCCAGGTGCCCGAAGCCGGCGTGAGACGGTACTGGGACCCGACTTCTGAGCAGCCACCTGCTGGCCGCCCCAGCTTTGAGGGACAGAGCCTGGACAGGCAGGCCCAGGCTGGTGGTTGCCTTCCCGGACAGAGCGGTGACACTTTGCATTCCGGGGGAGGAAGCAGTGGGCTTCCAGGGCAGCAGGGCCAGTGGGCCTGGCGGGAACCATGGGGGCCCTGGCTCACCGAGGCCCCCCTGTCTCACAGCATCCGCAGTGTAATGCAGAAATACCTGGAGGACCGGGGCGAGGTGACCTTTGAGAAGATCTTCTCCCAGAAGCTGGGTGAGTACATTAGGAACTCTGCTAGCCCCGAGGACTTCCACCACCATCCAGCTGCCCAGGCCCTGGGAGGTGGGGGGCAGGAGGACCCCGAGGCCGCTTTCCTACCCCCAGCCCGCTGGTCGCCCTCTGTTCCCCTCTCCCTGGAGGTTTGGCCTCCTTTCCTATGGGGCAGGGCAGCAGAGAGCATCCTGTCTCCCAGGGTGGCAGCAGGACTGCTCAGGGCCATGACCCGTCGTGCCTCCCAGCCCCTGGCTGTCGGCTGTGGGAGCCCCGTGAAGGGGGTGGGGGCCCAGCAGTCTTCCAGGGCTGCTGGGGAAGTTCCTCCTTGGGGTTTTTGTTTTTGAGAGTTGCAGCTTCCCCTTGGCCCAGGCACAGCTGCTGGGGCCGTTGGTAGAACTGACAGGAAGGGGCGGGGCCCTTCCTGTGGCGCCTGCCGAGCTGTGGTCGCCACCCCCGCCCCCATGGGCCCTCTTTGTGAGCAACCTGTTTTGGCTGTCCCCTAAGATCCTCCTCCAGTGCCCTCATTTCACCAGCCGCTGCTGCAGACCTGGCCCACAGGGCAGGCTTGGGTTGGGGTGGGCCTCAGGGAAGCCGGGCTGCAGGCGCGCGGGGCTCTGATCTGGGCTTCAGAGAGCAGGATCTCAGCTCTGAAATGGGAGTGGCCTGGCCTGGCCAGATCAGGCCCTGGAGGTCAGTCTTGGGGAGTCAGTATATCAAGAAGCCAGTTTGGGTCCCTGGCCTGTGCTGTGTGACCTCGGGCACATCGCTTCACATCTCTGAGCTTGCTGGTGTCCTCACCTGGGAGTTAGGACTCAGAAGCCCTGCTGCCTCGGACTGTTGGAGGGCCGGATGAGGCAGCCTTGCCCACTGGGAAGCCCAGGTCACAAGTTACTCAAGGCCAGGCCGCCCTCACTGGAGGTGACGGCCATGTGCTCTGGCAGCGGTGCCCAGGCAGTGCCCCCAAAGCGGCATGGAAATCGCCCAGCGCAAGCCTGGTCCCCCATGTCAGGCTGGAGGGAGTGGGCACTGCCCTTACCTCTGCTTTGAACCTTCAGTGCTGCTCTGGGGCCAGGCCTCAGGCCCCCATTCCCTTGGAGGGGTGAGACCTGTGGGGGGCTCCTTGGAACCCCTCCCGTAGCTTGTCCCACCTCTTACCTTCCCCAGTCACCTCCCGCCTGTCTTTCCCAGGACCTCGCATCGGGTAGAAGAGCCCCAAGTTCCACTCACGCCCACCTGACAGAGCCCTCTGCACTCTGTTTCTGTAACTGTCTCTCGGGGCTGCTGTGAAAATCAGCCAGATACGGAGGGGCACCACATGGGGGGGTCCAGGGAGAGGCCGCCCTGGGAGACTGCCTCCCCCTGCTGTGCTCTGGCCTGACCCAGGTGGCTCAGCAACTGCACAGCCTGTCCAGTGGGCGTGTCGCCCTCGAGCAGCGGGTACAGGCCCTGGACTACAGCCGAGGGTGGGCAGCCAGAGCCAGCCCGAGCCTCTGCCTCCCCAGAGTGCCCATCACATTCCAGCCAGCACCCGAGGAAGCAGATTCTGGAAGGGGTGGAGATGCAGGTGCCCCTCCCCTAGAAGTGAGAATCTTCAGTTGGTGGTAACTTTGGAGGCCACCTTGCCCAGGCCCTGCCTACGGCAGAGACCACCTCTGCCTCCTCGTTGGCCAGTTCTGCCCACACATCCCCCCGTGATGGGAAGTCACGCTCCAAGGGCTGTGGCTCCGTGTGACCCGACACCCTTGCTTTCAGGGTACCTGCTCTTCCGAGACTTCTGCCTGAAACACCTAGAGGAGGCCAAGCCCTTGGTGGAGTTCTATGAGGAGGTGAGGCCCCTGCTGCCTGGAGAGAGGGGAGGGGGTTGGGTTGACTCTGCAAGCGCCTCCATGTCACCTGTGGGCATCTTGTCCCCTAGATCAAGAAGTACGAGAAGCTGGAGACAGAGGAGGAGCGCTTGGCTCGCAGCCGGGAGGTCTTCGACACCTACATCATGAAGGAGCTGCTGGCCTGCTCCCATGTGAGTGCCCCAGCCAGCTTGTCCTCGGGCCCAGACCCAGCTGCCGGCCCATAGCGGCCTGGGCATTGGGATGGGATGCAAGGACCCTGCGGAGAGTTCACAGCCACCTCTGTCTTCCCCAGCCCTTCTCGAAGAGTGCCACTGAGCATGTCCAGGGCCACCTGGTGAAGAGACACGTGCCTCCGGATCTCTTCCAGGTGTGTACTGGGCCTAGTCCCTGCTGCCTCCCGACCCAGCCAGGGTCACCCTTGGGCGGCTGAGGTCACGGAGCCTTGTCAGCTCCTAGTCTGGCTCAGTCACCAACCTCCAGCTTCCTCCCTTAGCCATACATTGAAGAGATTTGTCAGAACCTCCGAGGGGACGTGTTCCAGAAATTTATCGAGAGGTGAGAGCAGACACATGTGGGAGGGGAAGAGGAGGAAGAGCTGCTCTGAGAGGGTGTGGACGGTGTGCAGGAGAAAAGCCAGCCCGCTTCGGGCCCGGGGCACGCGGGTCCTGGGCCCCACTAACGGCCCTGGCAGACACCCCTCAGAGGTCGGACAGGCTCCCGGCTGTCACTTCCTACACGCTCCCGTCCTGCCCTTCTTAGCACCGGGCATCACCGAGTCTGTCCCAGGCGATTCTCCAGGGAGTGAGGGACCACCTAAGTGTGTTTCCTTCTTGTGGCCTGTTTAGCACCTTGCCAGGCCCGTCTAGGCTGAGAAGCATCAGGGTGACGGTAGGGGTGGGCACAAAAGGACACAGTGTCCTCTGTGGCCAGAGCTGGCTTGGTGGGAGGGAGCTGTAGGCCGACTTCAGCTTGATGTAAAGAACAGCTTTCTGAGGGTCCCAGCTGCGCAGCCGTGGAGTGGGAGCCTCGGGGAATGAGTGCTGTGTCGCCGGGGGCGTGCAAGCAGGGATGAGATGAGCACTGTCAGAGCTGTGGTAGCAGGAGGTCAGGATCAGACCGGAGGGCCTCTTCTCCGGGCTTATCTTCTCCAAGCTTATCCACCACCTGACGGCAGGAGGCCAGGCTCCACCTGGGCCAGTGCAATGCTTAGGCAGTCCAAGAGGGGACACTGAGGCTCGGGACCCCAGGCAGTGGCCATGATATGGGGTAGGCTTGCACCCGGCATCATTTTGCCCGCTTTCGAAGCTCTTTGGACCCCTGGGTTCTTCTCTTACAGCGATAAATTCACACGGTTTTGCCAGTGGAAGAATGTGGAGCTCAACATCCACGTGAGTGGGCTGGTGGCTGTGGAGGACTGTGCTCCCTCCCTCCCTGCTGCCCTCCCCAGGGAGCTGGGCACCAAGGCTTGGTCAGGGCTGGAGAGGGCAGGGCATTCTGCCCTTCGGCCCCCAGGCGGTGTTGGGGGGGGTGGGGGTGGGAGGTCCATGCCGGGATCCCAGTGGGGGTGGCTCGGGGCAGGTAAGTGCATATGCACCCCCCTATGGGACTGGCCCCCTGCTGCCTGGGTGTCTTTGCCCCGAGGCAGGGCCCAGGCAGCCCACAGTGACCCCTGCTGTTGCCACACCCACAGCTGACCATGAACGACTTCAGCGTGCACCGCATCATCGGGCGAGGGGGCTTCGGCGAGGTCTACGGGTGCCGGAAGGCCGACACGGGCAAGATGTGAGCGCCGGCTCGGAGCCAGTGTCGAGCGGGAGGCCTGGAGGAAGGGAGGGCTCCCAGGGATGTCCGTGGGGATCGGGGCCCCCAGGTACCAAGGGGGCAAATCTCTGCGGAGGGCTCCTGGTTCCATCCGTCCCGTGGGTGTGCGCCTCGCCCCACAGGCCCCAGAGCCCCTGACTCAGCAGCACCTGCCCCTGCTGCCTCTCCGTCTGGACGCTGATGCATCTTAGGCTTGTCGCCGTGTCCGGTCTTCACTGCAGGAGCCCCGAGGACAGCCCCCCGCCCCTGCTGCCCCCCAGATGCAGCCCCGGGCTCTGCATTGAAGGTGCGTGTGCACTGACTGACCGACCGCCCCTCCCCTCCCCCACCAGGTATGCCATGAAGTGTCTGGATAAGAAGCGCATCAAGATGAAGCAGGGGGAGACCCTGGCCCTGAACGAGCGCATCATGCTGTCCCTCGTCAGCACTGGGGTGAGCCGGGAGGGCCCGGGCTGGTCACTGCCGCAGCCTTTGGTTGCAGAGCCGGGCGCGGCCCGCTGACCGCCCCTCCCGCGCCCTCCTAGGACTGCCCGTTCATCGTCTGCATGTCGTACGCGTTCCACACGCCAGACAAGCTCAGCTTCATCCTCGACCTCATGAACGGTGAGTGCGTGGCCTGGCCCCAGTGGACCCTGGGGCGGGGGGCCGGCCAGGGAGCTGAGCTGCCTCTGCGGGGCTGCCTCCCTCAGGCGGGGACCTGCACTACCACCTGTCCCAGCACGGGGTGTTCTCCGAGGCCGACATGCGCTTCTACGCAGCCGAGATCATCCTGGGCCTGGAGCACATGCACAACCGATTCGTGGTCTACCGGGACCTGAAGGTGAGGCCCCGGCCCCTCCCTGCCCGCAGCGCGACTGGCACAGGGCCTTCCGGGACAGGCCGGCCGGCTGCTCCCTCCCTCACCCTCCCCACCACCGAGCCATTTTCCGAACTCGGGTTTTGTCACTGGGGGATGGAGGAGAAGACCCTGCCTGGGGCCTCGTCCCCAGACACCCTAACCCTCTAGGGTGACCTGACCCTAGCTGGCATCTTGCCTGGCCAGACCCTGTCCTGAGCCGCCCTGGGGGCAGCTCACTAGGCTTCCTCCACAGCCAGCCAACATCCTTCTGGACGAGCACGGCCACGTGCGCATCTCAGACCTGGGCCTGGCCTGCGACTTCTCCAAGAAGAAGCCCCACGCCAGCGTGTGAGTGCCCGGCCCCCCACTCTCCCTTCCTGCACCCTCTGCCCGGCCCACTCATGGCCTCCTTGCTTCCACAGGGGCACCCACGGGTACATGGCCCCCGAGGTCCTGCAGAAGGGCGTGGCCTACGATAGCAGTGCTGACTGGTTCTCCCTGGGCTGCATGCTTTTCAAGTTGCTGCGGGGGTAAGTGGGCTGTCCCAGGTGGGCGGTGGGAGGGAAGAGAGAGGACCTCTTCTCCAGTCCAGGTAGCAGCCTAGGGGAGGGGAGCCTACAGCTGCCTGGGTGTTAGGGCAGCACCGTCCCTGGCTTTAGATGAGGATCATTGCTGCTGCCTGCCTCAGTTTCCCCATTCCTGTCCTCTGACCTTGTGCCTCTTGTCTAGGCACAGCCCCTTCCGGCAGCACAAGACCAAAGATAAGCATGAGATTGACCGCATGACATTGACAATGGTGAGTGTAGGGAGGCTGGGTGGAGTCCACGGGGGGCACGGTGGGGCTGGGGTCTCCTGTGTGTGTCAGGGTCCTGGACTCTTGGTTCTCACCAACTAACAACAAACTCTGGCCACTCATCCTTACTCTGGCCTCCTGCCCCAGAACCTCCCCATCCCTGTGTTGTCAGAACAAACATGCCTGCTGGGGTGAGTGAGGAAGCTGGGCGCTGTCTCTCTCTCTGCTGGGGGCCAGGACTCTTCTTCGGCCCCTGCCAGTGTCCACTCCTCCCTGCAGGCTGTGGAGCTGCCCGACTCCTTCTCCCCTGAGCTCCGTTCCCTGCTGGAGGGGCTGTTACAGAGGGACGTCAACCGGAGACTGGGCTGCCTGGGCCGAGGGTGAGTGCGGGCGCACTGTCCTGGGCCACTGTCCCAGGCCGCCCTCCCTCCATGCCACTAGGCCGGCCAGAGGATGAGGCCTGTGTCCCATCACCCGAGCCCCCTCCTGGTGCCAGCCTCCTTTGAGGAGCTCACGGGCTGGGGCATGACCAGCCCCATCCAGTGTTCTCAGGGGGCAGGGCTGCCTGGGGTCACAGCTGCTGGAGCTGGCTGGGGCCGGCTTCCAGAAGGGACCCCTGTAACAAAGAAGGTGATGATAATGATGATGACAAGAGTTTTTGGTATTTATTAAACATTTACTAAGTGCCGGGCATGATGTTGCAAGATTTACAAATGTGAAAACTCACAGCAGCCCTGTGGTGTGGGAACTGTCGCTCTCCCCGTTTTAGAGATGAGGAAACAGGCTCAAGTTTAAGGAACTTGCCCAAGGTGACGGAGCCAAAGCATGGCTGCCCTGGGAGTCAGCCTGGGCCACCAGCTTCAGCGCCCAGATGTGGCCCCGGGCCTGATGCCCCGCATCTCCCCACAGGGCCCAGGAGGTGAAGGAGAGCCCCTTCTTCCGCTCCCTGGACTGGCAGATGGTCTTCTTGCAGAAGGTACCAGCCCGGGTTGGGGCGAGGCGGGCGCCCCGGAGCCCCTGCCCGGTACTGACGCCCAGCCTGTGTTCTGCTGCAGTACCCTCCCCCGCTGATCCCCCCTCGAGGGGAGGTGAACGCTGCTGACGCCTTTGACATTGGCTCCTTTGACGAGGAGGACACAAAGGGAATCAAGGTACTGGGCCTGCCCCGGCCTCTCCCACCTGAGCCCTGATTCTGGCCTGTCAGGCTCTGTCAGCGGCTGGGCCTCGGGCTCCTCCTCCCCAAACATGCCTGGCGTGGGCGCGGGCGGGGGGGGGGGGGGCTGCTGGACCAGACCCCTGCCTGGGAGCCCTGGGGCTGGGCAGGCCCGTGGCTGATGGATGTCCCTGCCCTGTCTGCTCGCCGAAGTTGCTGGACAGTGACCAGGAGCTGTACCGCAACTTTCCCCTTACCATCTCCGAGCGGTGGCAGCAGGAGGTGGCGGAGACGGTCTTCGACACCATCAATGCCGAGACGGACCGAATGGAGGCCCGCAAGAAAACCAAAAACAAGCAGTTGGGCCATGAGGAAGGTGAGGGTTCGCGGCTGCCGGGGGCACCCACTGCTCACTTTAGAGACAAGAGACAGGCTCAGGTTTCGGGAAGCCACCCGAGGTCACAGCCAGCGCCGCCGAAGCCGGATTCAGAGCCGGGCGGGCCTGGCTGAGTCCGCCTCTCGCTGTCTTGCGTCAGACTACGCCCTGGGCAAGGACTGCATCATGCACGGCTACATGTCCAAGATGGGCAACCCCTTCCTGACCCAGTGGCAGCGGCGGTACTTCTACCTGTTCCCCAACCGGCTGGAGTGGCGGGGCGAGGGCGAGGCCCCGGTAAGAAGCGGGCTGGGGGCTGGGAGCCCGAGAGGCCGGTGGCCGGTGCCGCGTCCTCACCGCCCCTCCCGCCGCTCCCGCCCCGCAGCAGAGCCTGCTGACCATGGAGGAGATCCAGTCGGTGGAGGAGACGCAGATCAAGGAGCGGAAGTGCCTCCTGCTCAAGATCCGCGGCGGCAAACAGTTTGTGCTGCAGTGCGACGTGAGTGGGGCCGGGGCCGGGGGCGGGCGGGCTGGGAAGCTAGCCGGGGCGGACCCCCGCCTGACGCCCCCCCCCCCCCCCCCCCCCCGGCACTGCAGAGTGACCCTGAGCTGGTGCAGTGGAAGAAGGAGCTGCGCGACGCGTACCGCGAGGCCCAGCAGCTGGTGCAGCGCGTGCCCAAGATGAAGAACAAGCCTCGCTCGCCCGTTGTGGAGCTGAGCAAGGTGCCGCTGGTCCAGCGCGGCAGCGCCAACGGCCTCTGACCCGCCCGCCTTTTATAAACCTCTAATTTATTTTGTCGAATTTTTATTATTTGTTTTCCCGCAAAGCGGAAAAGGTTTTATTTTGTAATTATTGTGATTTCCTGTGGCCCCAGCCTGGCCCAGCCCCCAGGGGGGGCCCCGCTTGCCTTGGCTCCTGCTGCCACCAACCCAGCCACTGTCCAGCTGCCCTCAGCCCTGACCCTCCAGGGGCTTCCCCTCCCAGTGTCTTCCTGTGGGGGGGGGGAGAAGGGGGGAGCAGCAGCCCCGGCAGCCCTCCTGGCCCTTCCCCGGGGATGATGCCACACCACATTGTGCCCCCTCAGGCTCTGGGCTGTGCTCTGAGGGTGGCCCATCATCCCCTACCCCGGGGGAGGCCGCAGCACAGGGATACTACTTGAATTTTCCCACCGCAGCCCCTCCTGCGCCAGGGGCACAGTCCTGCACTGTCCTGTCCTCCAGCTGTTTGGTGGAGGAGGGGCCCATGATCTCCCTGACGGCAGGGCCTTGCCACCGTGACTTGAGCTCCTGTGCCCTTGCTCGGGAAGAACCCCTGTGTCACTGGCTGCCTCCATCCCCACAGTCTGCGGACACCGAGGGGCTCGAGCAGGAGGGTGGCATTGGCAGCAGGTCCCGCTGCCCACCCTGCAGTCCCCCCTTCCTCCCACCCCAAGCGCCCGGGCTCAGGGACCACAGAAAGGCAGCTGTGGGCTGTGTTACAACTGGCCTCGCCTGGCCCCAAGGGCCCCTGGTCGCCTGGGCTGGGCCAGGCCTCATCCGCCCAGGACCAGAGGGGACCAGCCTGGACAGGCCGGGCAGCACAGCAAGAGGGGCCAGGTGGGGCCAGCCCTCGCCACCCCTGGCCGGTCAGTGTGCCCCCCGGGCTGTCCAGCCTCACCGCCCCATGTCCTGTCAGTGCCACTGCCCAACGGGGCGCCACCCCACCCGCCGCATGCCCCCTTGTGCCAGTCGCGCTGCCGTGTGTGGTGTCGCGCCCTCTCCCCCTGGGGCTGGGTTGGCGCACCCTCCCCTCCCATCTACTCACTCCCCAGGGCATTCCTTTGCCGATTTTTGAATGTGATTTTAAAGAGTGGAAAATGAGACTATGCGTTTTTATAAAAAATGGTGCCTGACTTGGCTGTGTCCGATTCTTTTGTGCCCAGTGACCGTTTTCAGCTATCACTGGGCCGGGGCCTGAGGGGAGAGGGTCTTGGTGGCACTGAGTCCCCTCCGTGGCCACGGCAGGCATCCGGGGCCAGCCTGCCCTGGCCCAGCCCCTCCCCGGAGTGGGACGGGGCTCCACGACTCTGCCCCTGCCCCCAGCTCATCCTCCCACCCTAGGGGAGCAGAAGGAGTCTTCTCCCCACTGTCCAGAGAAGCAGGAAGAGGTGCCTGCAGTTCGGTGCTTGGTGTCCCATGTGGACTGGCTGATTGAGCACCCTGGCTGGCCAGGCACTGTGCTGAGGACACCCTCTGGGCAGTCAGACAAGCACATCTGCCCTTGGAGTCACACGGCAGCCTGTGGGCCCTTGGACCTCCCTGGCTTTAGCCTCCTCTTTTGCCTTGCTGTGCCGCCCCCTGTAGGGGTCCCTGAGGCCTGAGGAATACCCCAGTATTGGGCCTCTACCTGGAGGCTCTGCTCAACTTCGGTTCCCCCGTGCCCTTGCCCTTGAGGCCCCTTTGGGGGGTGTCCGTTGCTGTCCACTCCATGCAGGGCTCTGCTGGGCAGGGCTGAGGGGCCTACATGCAGAGCACAGCATGGTGGGTGGAGAAGGTGGGCTGCTGGGCGTGGAATGCTCTGGAGGTAGAGACTGAGACTTAGGAGGGAAAGGCCTTTGAGCTGGGCCTGCAGCATTGGGGTGGGGAGTTGGGGGAGAATGTTCCTGATGCTAGGAATGGCCAGGCAGTCAGGAGTGGCTTAGGTTAGGAGCACTGTGGGAAGGAGCCAGCCTGGGGGGCCCTGAAAACCTGGCCCAGAGCCCGGGGCGCACTTAGTGACGAAGATGCAAATGGACGTGGGTTCTGAACTTGGATAGGCTCTGGGAAGTCCCTGAAGGCTCTGGACAGGCTGGGTGATGAGGGTGGGTCGTAGAACAAGTCTCTGATAGATGCCCAAGATGCAGGGAGGGAGGCAAAGGATAGGAGGCAGTGAGACAGGCTAGGGGGCACTGCTTCTGTCCGGGGGAGAAATGCAAAGAGAGGAAGAACACAGCCCACCAGGAATGGGCCCCACTTGGGTCGGGAGATAGGAGTCCAAGAGGGCCCACAGGGAGGTCTATGGCATATTCAGAGTTAGGACAGCCAGGGAGTGCAGCCTGGGGGAAAGAGGGTGAATGTGACCAGATCTGGTTTTAGGTAATGCTCATGGGATAGCATGGAACACCGGGGCACAGAGATGTCCCAGAGGGAGCTGAAATGCAGTCCTGGGGATGGTGTCAGGGTGACAGTAGAAACAGGCTTTCAGCAGAGGGGCAGCCCTGCTTGGGGGTTGGAGAGGGAGAAGGGGTCCTAGAATAGGGCTGAGAAGGCAGTGGAATTAGGACTAACGCCGGTGGAGAGTCATGTTCAAGGCTGCAGAAATCAGGAGGGGCCCAGCCAGAGAACGTGCCCTTACATTTGGGTTGAAGAAGCTGGGGGAGGAGAGAGCCCTTTTCAAGGAAGATGGAGGCTAGAGAGGGCTGCGGCGGGGTAGGGTGGCCTGGTGTCCAGTTTTGGACGTTCAGAGGCCTTCGAGCTGCTCTAGAGCCAAGGACTTCACAGTGACCTGATGACACCACAGGGTGGAGTGGCAAAGTGCTCCCAGATAGCACAGGAGCCACCTGCCCACAGTGAGAAGGCAGGCTTCACGGCAACCAGGCCCTCCCAGCCCAGAGACTCAGCTCAACCTTCTAGATCAAAATATGTAGTTAGGTATTTTACCAATAGGGAGACGGAGACCAGAGGGTCAGCCTTGGCCAAGCCTGGCGGCTGCCTCACCAAACCCCAGGCTGAGGCTAGGGTAACAACGACGGAGCTCAGGCGGCTGAGGCCTGCACCCTAGTTCCGGTGTGGGTGGAGGGGCTGGCCCTGATTTCGAAACTCTCCTTCCTTTCCTGACACTGGCAGCAAAGTGCAGCCTCTGCAAAAGGAATCTGTGGGGTGGGTGAAGGCAGCCATTTACGGTGGACAGTCCACTGGGAGAGGTCTGACTCCAGCCAACCCCACCGCCCCCATTCCCCAGTGCTCCCATCCGTGACTCCAGTGACCCGGCGGGGCCATCTCTTTGCACGGCTGGGCCCAGCCCGTCATGAGGCGACCACTAGACGCACTGGCCCAGGTCCCTGGGGAAGGTGCTTTACGAGAAGCTGGCCAGCATTTAGGGACATCTCGGAGATGATGGGAAGGGGAGGCAGGGTCTCCCACCTCGGCCGCCCTCACAGGCACAGCCGGTACCCGCGGGGCCTGGGGTATGAAGGCCGGGGCATGGGTTGGTGGCCGCCGCAGAAACGCGGATAAACCCTAGGGCTGCAGGAGCGCGGCCCGTAGAGCACGCACGCGCACACGCGCGCACACGTCCCAGAGGCGCAGGCCCCGCCCCTGGCCGAACCGCCCCGCCCCCGGACTCCTCCCTTCCTTTTCCGGACCCGCAGGCGGGGATCTGAGCTGAGCCTGGGGCGCCCCCTGCAGGCTGCGGGCGGAGCTGTAAGCCAGGCCCCGCCCGCCAGCCCGCCCCCGGGATCCAGGCCCAGCGGAGGCCGGGGTCCCCGAGACGCGGGTCCTGGCTCCTTCCCCGGCGCGCGTGGTTACCAAGGCGACTGAGCGGGTCCCCCGCCAGCGCCCGGCGGGTGCGGGCCCGGCTGCGGTTGCCATGGCTGCGAGAGGCAAGGGACTGCGCGGCCCGACGCCCCGCCCCGCCCCGGCGAGCCCCGCCCGCCCGGCCCGCCCTCCATGCCGCCTGCGCCGCCGCCGCCGCCGCCACTGCCGCCCGGCGCGGGGGCTGCGGTGGGCGCAACTCCGCGCGGCGCGGAGCGGAGGCGAAGGGGCTGCGCCAGGTCTGAAGCCGAGGTGGGGCCGGGTCGCCCCCGCCGCGCCCGCCCTCCCTCCCGCGATGCGGCGCTGAGGCCCAGCATGGCCGGCCCGGGCCCCACCTTCCCGCTGCACCGGCTCGTCTGGGCGAACCGGCACCGCGAACTGGAGGCCGCGCTGCACAGCCGCCAGGTGAGACCCACCGGGCACCCGGGCTGTCCTCCGCGCAGCCCACTCAAAGCCGTGGTCTCCCTCCTGGAGGCCGCCCGGCCTGAGCCGAAGCCCGGGTCACCTGCCCCTCTCGCTTGAGCCTCTGGCCTCGGTTTCCAGCGCTGGGCCTTGCCCCGCCCGTCTGCCCGCTTCACACTGCATCCAGCCCCCGAATTCGCGCCACACCGTCCCTGAGCCAGGCTGAGGACAAGCAACCTGGTTCTGGTCCCCAGGCCCCTCCAAACTCTTGACATCGCAGCTGCACCTCTGCCTGAGCAGGCCCCACCGCCGGACCCCCAGCTCTCTTCCTGGCCTAAGGCAGGAGAGGTGGGCCCGCCCTTCCCACCTCCTCCCTCCCCTCTCCTATGAGGACACAGAGGCCGCCCTCAGCAATTTCCATGGCCTGGCTGCTGTCTTTATTTCCCACGATGACGCTCAACCATGTTCAGCCTAGTGGCCTTCTTGCTTCTCTTTACTTGCCCTGTGCTGAGTGTCCCCTCTTCCCCAGCACGACATTGAACAGGAAGACCCCCGGGGGCGCACTCCCCTGGAGCTGGCCGTGTCCCTGGGGAACCTGGAGTCTGTGAGAGTCCTCCTTCGACACAATGCCAATGTGGGCAAAGAGAGCTGCCAGGGCTGGGCAGGTACTGCAGAGGGCAGAGGGGCTCCCCTGAGGCTGGCAATGGGGTTGGTGCGCGGCAGTGAGTGGCCAGGCCTGGGGCCATCGACAGAGCTCCCCTCAGCAGCCTGGTGCCCCTAGTCCTGCAGGAGGCAGTCAGCACTGGGGACCCCGAGATGGTACAATTGGTGCTCCAGTATCGGGACTACCAGAGGGCCACGCAGAGGCTGGCTGGCATTCCGGAATTGCTCAACAAACTCCGCCAGGTACAGCAGGGGACAGAGGTGAGGTGTGGCCAGTAAGGAGGGGTGGGGAGCCATGTCAGGGGGCTGTGACAGGCTGCATGGGGGTCACTAGTCACCCGCCACCGCTCAGTCTGGGCAGCATGCTTTCCCATCGCTGTCGACGATATCCGCCCCCCTCGCCCCCCGACCCCAGTCCAGGGTCATGTAGGAAAGAGGAGTCCAGGCCCACATGGGTGAGATGGGGCCCTTTAGGAGGAGAGCCAGTGCCGACATCAGGGGTCCCTCATACCAGAAATCGCCACAGAACTTCAGATGTGGGCCTCCTGGTGAATGCCTGTCTCCTGGTGGGAGAGTTTCATCTGACTCAGCGGGTGTGGCCTCGTGCCTCTGAGTACCTGTCTGTCCTCCTCAAGCATGAGGGGCAGGGCCAGAGGGGGTCATTGTGCCCTCTTTACAGATGAGGACTCTGGGACCCAGGGGGAGCAAGAAGTTCCCCCTGGGGCCCCTCAGCAGGCTAGTGGCCAGGGGGAGCCAGGGGGAGACAAACCCCCAGGCTCCCAGATACTTATACTCTGATTATTCCAAGACTTTTTTAGGGCCCCACTTAGCCCACCCTTTTTCCTGGGTGGGGTTTGGTTGTAGTGGGGGCATAGCTGGGACATAGCACTTTAAGACTTGCTGATCCCAGGTGGGCCCTGACAGGTGCTCTGGTCTATTCCAGGCCCCCGATTTCTACGTGGAGATGAAGTGGGAGTTCACCAGCTGGGGTGAGTGAGGACCTCTTGGCTTCTAGGGGCAGGGGGGATCTAGGGGAAGAGCCATGGTGACCCCCGCACTCCCCGCAGTGCCCCTCGTGTCCAAGATGTGCCCCAGCGACGTGTACCGAGTGTGGAAGCGGGGGGAGAGCCTGCGGGTGGACACCAGTCTCCTGGGCTTCGAGCACATGACCTGGCAGCGCGGCAGGAGGAGCTTTATCTTCAGGGGCCAGGGTGAGCTCTGGGGGACTCACCGTGGGCATGAGGCAGGCCGAGCCCCCCACATTCTCCTGTGGCCTGTGAGGACAGCGCTGTTCTTTTTCTCTACTTTGTGGAAATGGCGGCTGAGGGTGGAGGGGACCCAGGGGCTGGGGCCTCACCCACTTAGCAGCAGGTGGTTGAGGACACCATGGTGGCCCCCCCCCCCCCACACCGTCTGGGGGCCTAGCACTGACTTGTGTCCCTCACGCACCCGTGCCGGTGGCAGAGGCAGGAGCCTTGGTGATGGAAGTGGACCACGACCGGCAGGTGGTGCACACCGAGACGCTGGGGCTCGCCCTGCTTGAGCCCGAAGCGCTGCTGGCCGCCATGCGGCCCAGTGAAGAGCACGTGGCCAGTCGGCTCACCTCTCCTATCGTCTCCACCCACCTGGACACGCGCAACGTGGCCTTCGAGAGGTCGGTGGGGGCCCGGCCACACCGTGGGTCCCGGTTCAGGCCTCCGGGAGGGTGAGCCGCTCACAGAGGCTGCTCAGGTTGGGGCGGGGGTCCCTGCAGGCCCAGCGTCCCACCCAGACCGCCTGCGGGTCCCGTGGCCACCTTCGGGCCCCAGCATGTCAGTCCGAGGGCAGCTGTCTTCCTGGGGAGGAGGCTAGGTCAGGGGCCCGGTGTCTTGACTTCTGCCCTCATGCGTTTTCCCATCACAACAAGGATTTAGGCTGTGGTTCAGGGCAGCTCTTTGCCCCAGTGTGGGTGTCTCAGTAGTATGGCTGTTTCCACCTTTGTGGGTAGCCTAGGAATCTGACTCTTCCGGCCAGGCTGTTCTCCCTCCAACAACATACGTCCCAGTTCCTGGAACAGACTTCAGAAATACCTTTTTGAAAAAAACAAAGAAACAAGCACCTTTACTGGAATATAATTTTGTATACCGATCAGTTCACCTCCTTCGAGTGTACGATTCAGTGCTTTTTGGCGTGTTCGCAGAAATACCACTGTCACCACAGTCAACTTGAGAACGTTGTCATCACCCCAACAAGAAATCCAGTAGCTACCAACTCCCGTGCCCTCACCCTCTTCCCCAGCCCTAGGCAACCACGGATTGACTTTCTCTATAAATCTCCTTATTCTGGACTCTCCCGTGACCGGACTCATACGATATGTGGTCTTGTGCGGCTTCTTTCACCGAGAACGTTTTCAGACTTCATGCAGGTTGTAGTGTTTAACTGCCCCGTTCCCTGGATGGCTGTCCAGCGCATGCCCAGCTCACATTTTGTTTCTTCACTCACCTGCTGACGGACGCTAGGATCGTTTCCACCTTTTCCTTTATGAATGGTGTTTCTGTAAACATTAGTATACGAGGTTTTGTGTGGACCTGTTTTCATTTCTCTCAGATGTATACCTGGGAGTAGAGTTGCTAGGTCATATGGTAACCAGATGTTAATTGTCTGAAGAACTGCCAGACCGTTTACCAGGGGGCTGCAGCATTTTCCATCCCCCCCCCCCGAGCAGTGTATGAGGGTTCCAGTTCCTTCATGTCCTCACCAACACTGGTGTCCATTTATTTATTTTTGGATTATAACGCCCCTAGCGGGTGTGAGAAGTGGTATTTCACTGTGGTTGTGACCTGCATTTCCTTAATGATGAACGATGGGGAGCATCTTTCCATCTGCCGATTGGCCACTTATAGCTCTTTTTTTGGAGACGTATTTATTCAGATCCTTCGCGCATTTAAAAAACTGGGTTGTCCTTTCATTTTTGAGTCGCAGGAGTTCCTTATATATTCCTGATCTAAGTCCCTTCTCAGGTATATGGTTTGCAAATATTTTCTCCCGTTCCGTGGGCTGAGTTTTCACTCTCTTGAACGTGTCCTTCGAAGCACGTGTTTTTAATTTTCATGAAATACAATTTATGTATTTTTTCATTTTGTCACCTGTGCTTCTAGTGTCATATCTAACAGTATTTTGTCAAGTCCAAAGTCACAAAGATTTTCCCCTGTGTTTTCTTCTGAAGGTTTTATAGGTTTAGCTCTTACATTTCGGTCTTTGACCCGTTTTGAATTAACATTTGTGTAGGTGTGAGGAAAGCGTCCGACTTCATTATTTTGCAGGTGATGAGCCACTTGTCCCAGCAGCGTTTGTGCAGAAGACTGCTCTTTCCCCATTGAATGGTCTTGGCACACTTGTGGGAAATCAGTTGACCACAGATGTATGGGTTTATTTCGGGACTCTCAGTTCTGTTCCGTTGACCTATATGTCGGTCCTTGTACCAGTACCACACTGGCTTAGTAAGTGTCGCCTTGTGGTAAGTTTTGAAATCGGAAAGCGTGAGTCTTTGACTTTGTTCTTCTTGCTCAGGATTATTTTGGGTATTCACGGTCCCTTGCAATTTCATAGGAATTCCAGATCCGGTTTGTGAATTTCTACAAAGAAGTCATCAGGTGGGATTCTGGTAGCGTTTGTGTTGAATCTGTAACTCAGTTTGGGGCATATTGTCATCTGGACAGTGTTGAGTGTCTTCTGCCATGAGCATGTGATCATTTCCCACTTACTTAGGTCTTTAATTTTTTTCTTAATATTGTCATTTATAGCTCTAAATTTCCCTCTGACCACTGCTTTACCTGCATCTCACAAGTGTTGAGTATTGTATCTTTATTTCCACTTATCTCAAAGCATTTTCTTTCTCTTTTGATTTATTCGTTGACCCTTTGGGTTTTTTTTAGGAGTGTGTTTACTTTCCACACATTTGTGAAGTTTCCCAAATCTTTATTCTGTTATTGATTTCTTATTTCATTCCCTTGTGGTTGGAAAACATACTTTGTATGACTTTTCTCCTTTCAGTTTTATCGAGGCTTCTTTTATGGCCTAGCATATGGTCCATCCTGAAGAACGTTCCATGTGCACCTGAGAAGCATGTGCGTTCTGTTGTTGTTGGGTGGAATGTTCTAAGAAAGTCTGTTAAGTCTGGTTTATAGGGTTGTTCTTCTGTTTCCTTGTTGATCCTTTGTCTCCTTGTCCCATCCATTATCAAAAGTGGGGTATTGATGTCTTGCAGCTGTTATTGTTGAATCAGACACACTTTTATTCTAGAAAGTTTCAAAATGTACGAAAGAAGAGAGAATAGTTAGAATGTCCTCATCGCCCAACTTCAACACTTACTGATGTTCTGTCAATCTTGTTGAATCTATCCTTCCTTGCTTTTTTCCTTTTTTCTCTGGATTTATTTTATTTTATTTTGGAGAGGGAGAGAGAGGTGGGGGGAGGGGCAAGAGGGCAAGAGAGAATCTTAAGCAGGCTTCACATCTACCTTGGAGCCCCATACGGGGCTCGATCTCATGACCCTGAGATTGGAGCTGAGCTCAAATCAAGAGTCGGATGCTCAACTGACTGAGCCCCCCAGGCGCCCCTTCCCTGGACTTTTTTTTTTTTTTTTTAAGATTTTATTTATTTGAGAGAGAGAGAGAGAGCACAAGCGGGGGAGGGGTAGAGGAAGAGGGACAAGCAGACCCCCACACACACACTGAGCAGGGCTTGATCCCAGGGCCCTGGGATCATGACCTGAGCCGAAGTCAGATGCTTAACCAACTGAGCCGCCCAGGTCACCCTTCCCTGGACTGTTTTAAAGCACATCCCAGATGTCATATCCCTTTAGCAGTAAATACTTTTGCACATGACTCTAACAGATAAGCATGTTTATAAAACCAGCCCCAACACCATCATCACACCTAACAAAATTAATGAGAACTCCTCAGTACTTTATCGCCCCCAGTCCCTGTTTGCTGGTCCCCAGCTGTCCAGGCATCCTCTCCAAGGCCCTTGTGTTCCACAGTGGGAAGGCGAATTGGAAGGGGTCTCTGGAAGGGAAGGCTCTGGCTAGGGTCGAGGGGTACGGGTCCTCACGAGCTCCTGTTTGGTCTGTTTCAGGAACAAATGTGGTATCTGGGGCTGGCGGTCTGAGAAGATGGAAACCGTTAGCGGCTACGAGGCCAAGGCAGGAGAGGCTAGTGGTGGGGGCTGGGGTAGGAGACGAGGCCCAGGAACTCCACCGTTTGTCCGTATCCACCCATGTGGAGGAGAGACAGAGTAGCCCATGGGCTCTGGAAGCCCTGTGCGGCCATGGGAACTCACGGGTGCCCGAGTGCCCAGGCCCCGCCGAGCACATTAGGGATCACCCCGGCAAGGGCCCCAACCCAGATTACCGAGACGACACGAGGAGTGCTTTCCCCTCATGACTGAGTCCCCACGGTTCAGACCCTGCCACCTCCTCCATGGTGGGGGGCGAGATCCTGTCTGTCCCTGCAGAGAGGAGGACGTGGGTCCTGTACTGGTGAGGCTGAGTGTGGGGAACAGACTCTGAGCCCTCAGCTCCCCCCGTGTTCCCCCTGCTCCCCAGGTCTACAGTGCCACCAATGTGGAGCTGGTGACACGCACTCGCACGGAGCACCTCTCTGATCAGGACAAGTCGAGGAGCAAAGGTAAACCCAGGTGCGCCTGCCTGCTGCCCAGTCACACCATATGCTGGGGTCACCCTGGTCTGGGGTCAGGGCCGCAACGTCTGGGACAAGCTGGAAGGCCTCCCCATTCCCATGTGCTCCGTCTCCCACCCGACAGGAGGCCCCCAGAGTGGGTGGTGGAGGGGGGCAGTCTGAGCCCAAAGTGGCCCAAAGTCTCCTCATGGGCTCCCAACCTTTCTCCTTAGGAGGGAAGACTCCATTCCAGTCCTTCCTCGGGATGGCCCAGCAGCACTCCTCCCACAGCGGGGTGAGCCAGGCCCAGGGGGGTGGGGGCCACTGGCAGGGGGCCGCGGGGCAGGGCCAGGCAGGAACTCCCCTGAACACTAAGTCTGGTCGTGCGGCCCTCCCAGGCTCCTGTGCAGCAGGCCGCCAGCCCCACCAACCCCACAGCCATTTCCCCCAGTGAATACTTCGATCCCAACTTCAGCCTGGAGTCGAGGAACATCGGCCGCCCCATTGAGATGTCCAGCAAAGTACAGAGGTGAGGTCTTAGAGCTGGCTTGGGGACTTCCCTCAGGGACGGGGAACTTGCCTGATCCCCTGAGCCCTGGCAGATTCCTGTCACACATGGGGCCCCCTAGAGTGAGGGACCCACTCACCCAGCTGGCTTCCTGCTAGACTCTCCTCCTTGGGGACAGGAACCAAGTCTGTCTTATCCATGGTTGTTGGCACTCAGCTTGGGGCTTGGCCCAGAGGACTGGTTACTCTTCCCTGGTGAAGGAAGGAAGGGAGGGAGGAAGGGAGGGAGGGAGGAGGGAAGGAGTGAAGGAGGAAGGAAGGAAGGGGCAGCACTGCCCATTTATGGTTTTCTATTCAATTGAATGAGCTCCTGCTGGAGGCCAGCTTGTGGCAGAGGGGAAGGGCTCACAGCTTGACCATCTCCTGACTCCTGGACTGTGGCCCCAGGAAATGTCTTACCCTCCAAGAGTCTGTTCTCAGTAAAATAACAGTCACACTGGGCCACCTGCTCACAAGGGCACTAGGAGAATCTGATGAGCCATGACATAGAGCTTGCAGCGGGCCCAGCATTGTCCCAGGGACCACGCGTAGATTCAGCACTGAGTGGCGGAGCGGAGATTGGAACCCTGGTAGTCCTGACCTCTGGGCTTTGTTGGACCCCAAAATATGGCAAAATGTGAGGCGCTGGCCGGCTATGGGCAATGGATGAGGCCCTCATTGAAGCCAGCAGCCCGGTCCTGCCCTCTTCATCCAGACGAGTTGAGGCCCCAGCCTGGGCCCAGGGTCTGGAGGGGTGGGGGCAGCAGGGCCAAAAGGACATAAGCTCCTGGGGGAGGCAGGTGGGGACAGCTGAGCAGACAAGAGGGCAGCTCAGGCTTGGCAGAGGGCGTGAGTAAAGGCCGGTGTCCAGGCTGGGTGGGTCTTAGCAGCGGGGCCGCCAAACGCTCCTCGACTCGCATCCTGTGCAGGTTCAAGGCCACGCTGTGGCTGAGCGAGGAGCACCCGCTCTCCCTGGGCGACCAGGTGACGCCCATCATTGACCTGATGGCCATCAGCAATGCTCACTTTGCCAAGCTGCGTGACTTCATCACCCTGCGCCTTCCCCCCGGCTTCCCAGTCAAGATTGGTGAGGGGTGGCCTGGTCTGGGGGCACGGTGGGGGGGCGGGGCTGGGTGCCCTCTAGCCCCGGTGGCTGAGGCTCACTGTCTCCTCACAGAGATTCCCCTTTTCCACGTGCTCAATGCCCGCATCACCTTCAGCAACCTGTGCGGCTGTGACGAGCCCCTGAGCTCGGTGTGGGTGCCGGCCCCCGGCTCTGGCAGCCCGGCATCAGGTACCTCCGTGGGGGCGGGGGGGGGGCACTCCCTGGTCCCTGAGCCCCGGGGCTGAGTGCAGCCCCTGTCCTGCGCAGGGAGCCCTTTCCCGTGTGAGGTGGACCCCGCCGTGTTTGAGGTGCCCGAGGGGTACAGTGTGCTGGGCGCAGAGCGCAGCGAGCCCCTTCGCGACGAGGACGACGACCTGCTACAGTTTGCCATCCGGCAGAGCCTGCTGGAGGCGGGCGCAGAAGCCGAGCAGGTGGGACGCAGGCAGGGGCCGGCCCCCCTGGGTGCTGGCAGGGGTGGCGGGCGTGACAGCTCCGGGCTCTGCTGCAGGTGACTGTCTGGGAAGCCCTGACCAACACCCGACCTGGTGCCCACCCTCCTCCCCAGGCCGCCGCGTATGAGGAGCAGCTTCAGCTGGAGCGGTGAGGCCCTGTATGACCTACTAGGACGTCTCAGCCTGTCCCGCCCCCAGGACCCTGCCAGCCAGGGGGCCCTTGGCTGGTGGCAGTGGGTCATGGGGAGGTGCTGGTCCCGGGATCCCACGGCCTCTCCAAGGCCACCCTCCATAATCAGCGCTGCCTACCGGCCAAGGCAGCATGAGGACTGGGGAGACCGGGCCCCTCGCCTTGTCCCTTTCCTCTGGTTTCTTGGGTCCCAGCCGCCCTGCCCTTACCCTTGTCCTCGGTAGCCATGACCCCACCCTTAGCCTTCTTCCCCAGCTGAGCACTCACTGGTCTGCCCTCCCTCTCACGCCTTGTCTGGAAGGGCCCTCCAAGAAAGCCTGCAGATGTCCACAGAGCCCAGCGGCCCAGAATCCCCTCACAGGACACCCCCATCCCTGGCCCCCCCAAGCTTTGAGGAGCAGCTGCGCCTGGCCCTGGAGTTGTCTTCGAGGGAGCAGGAGGAGCGGGAACGACGGGGGCAGCAGGAGGAGGAAGACTTACAGAGGATCCTGCAGCTCTCGCTCACGGAGCACTGAGCTCGCGGCCCCCGGGAGGGCCGTCGGGGCTGCTCCCCCACCTGCTTTTGTAACTTATTTATTTATAAACTCTCTGCTGCTAAGCTCGGGGCCTGGAGCCCTGGAGGTGGGCTTGCATTAGAGACCTAGGTGGAAATAAAGAGACTTTCGGCAGCAGGCCTGTTCTCCTCAGTGGGGAGACAAGGTGGGGAGGTGACATTGAGGGGAGACGCTATGGGCAATGGCCGCAGACCTGGGTTTGAATCCTGGCTGTGGCCCCTTTAATTTCCCTGAGCCTCAGTTTCCTCAGCTGTAGAATGAGACCGCCTCCCACTCCCCAGGGCTGTTGGGAGGGTGAAACGCAACCCCATTCAGAGGTCCCTTACAGAGGAGGTGCTCCATAAACACCATTCCCTGGAGCCTGTTCCCCTACCGGAGACCCTGTTCTACCTGTCGAGCCTGTCACTCACCGGCTGTCCCAGAACCCACCTGTGCTCCTGTCCGAGGGGGGGAAGGCTGGGCGCCAGACTACTCCCAGCCAGCTGGAGGGAGCCCGCTGCACCCCAGGCCTGGGTCCCTGCACTGACCCCAGCGTGTTCTGAGTGATTTTGGCCAAGGCCCTTCCCTCTGCTGCGGCTCTGCCCTGCTCACCTCCAAGGCGGCCCTGAGGGTCCCCTGTGAGCCGCAAGCGTTAGTTCTAAATCCCGCCTGATTTCCCCTGAAGCTCCGCATGCTTCCCAATGATTCGTGCAGAGAGTGGAAGCATGAGGGCCAATCAGCAAGGAGAAAGAATTTTGGCCCCCCCCCCAACTTAAGACTCACTGTGTGTGTTCCTGTCCAAGACCTGTGTCCCCAGTCCTGCCTCCCTAGGTCCCATCTCTTCTAGGTAATAGCACGGTTGAGGTCTAAAGCAGAACTCAGGTGACCTAAGTGGGCGGAGCCGAGAGGGCAGGGGCAGGGGCGCCTCCCGGGAGGAGGGACCGAACCCCGGAACGAAGACGGCAAGTTGCGGGACCTCTGGACACTTCCCTCCGGGCCGCGCTCCGCACCTGCGCCCCGCCCCGGGCCCGCCTCCAACGTGTCCGGGGGCGGGGGCGAGGCGGCCGAACAGAGGAGACGCGAAGGGAGGGGCGGCGGCCGCGCCGTGCGGGCTCCGCAGGCCGGGTTGGACGAGTGTCTGGCCCTTTAAGGGCCGCCCCCGAGGAGGTGCCAGGCCCTGGTGGCTCCGGTCTCTCCTTCCTGGTCCTGCGGGGCAAGGACTGTCCGTAGAGCTGTGAGAGGGCAGAGTGCCCGGACCAGCCCAGGTGTCCCCGGCCAGGCCTCATGGCTCTGGTCACTGTGAGCCGCTCTCCCCCGGCCAGCGGCCACTCCACGCCTGTGGGGCCCACGGTAAGTCTGGCTTTCCGGTGGTCCGACCCACGCAGTTGGCTGCCAGCTGGGCCTGGGGGAGTGCGTCCTGTCCACTGCCAGTGTCCCCTTGAGCCTGGGGGTGTGGGGAGGCGGTCCCCAAGTATCATGCTGGAGGGGACGGGGAGGGGGTCTTGAGGCGTCCAGGAACTCAGACCAAAGATCTGGAGCCCCAAAGCGCCAGCCCAGACTGCAGAGGCCCTACCCACTTCCAGGCCCAGATCTGGGCCAACCCCTTGGGCACCTCCAGCACTCCCACCCACTCTCACCCCACGCTGCCCTATCTGGACCTGGGCCCAGGCTCTCCCAATGAGGCCGGGTGGGGAGTGGACTAGGGTAGGAAGGGATCTGACACCTTTCCTGGTTCCAGTCCCTAGTTGGGGGGGGGGGAACGATCCCACCCCACACCCCAGCAGCCCTGAGAGCAGCGAGGAGTATCCTTGCCACTGCCTGCCTCACTCTGCCCTGGGGGCCGCTTTCTCAGCAGGACCAGGCATCCAAGCAGAAAAGCTGGCTCCAGCGAAGGTGAGCACCCTCCCCAACACAGACACCCACATCCAGCCGCCAGGCCTGGCCACTGCCACCCTGGAGGACTCCCAGCCAAAGCCAACTACTGAATCTGGGGCAGTGTTGCCAGTGGGCACGGCTGGTGGGCACGGCTGGGGCGCAGTTGGCTTGCAGCACTGGCCTGGCTGCCTTGGCTTCCATCTTCTGCCTGGTCACCACCATCCTAGACCCTGGCTCAGGCCAGTAGTCACAAACCAGAAGGCAGATTGAGACAACAGGGCCCGAGGATTCCGGGTCACCACCAAGTTTACGGCATCTCCTGCGTTAGGCAGGTGGGAAGGAAAGGAAGCAACCCTTGGCCCCCCTTAGACAAGTGGGTTGAAGGCTTGAGAGCCTCCAAGAGTGTAGTTCCCCAAATGGGTGGCCTCAGCACTTGGGAACCGGTTAGAAATGCACGTTCTCAGGCCTCCACTCCAGACCTACTGACTCTCCAGGGATGGGGCCCATCCCCTGTTTTAACAAGTTTGGTGGGTGATTCGGGTGCACCTGTCCTGGGGCTACAACGGATCCTAATGGCTCACCCGCTACCCTGCCAGACAGAGCTTTGCAGTCCTCCATGGAGCCGTCCTGAGACTGCAGGATGGAGAAGACAAGGACGAAGCGGCTGAAGCTGGCCCTGAGGTGGTGGAGAGACCCCCAGGTGAAGAACAGCCCCATGGGGACCAGACGGATGATGGGCATGGGCCGCAGAGCCCCAGGAAGCAGGAGCAGAGCCAGCACCTGCATCTTATGGTGGAGCTGCTGAGGCCGCAGGACGACATCCGCCTGGTGAGGGGTGGCCCAGAGCCCCTGAGAAGAGGGGAGAGCCCAATCCTTGGAAGGGGTGGGGGGAGGGGAGGTGGAAGAGAGCTAACCCGTGTGTCTGAGTGGGGAGCAGTAGTAGGAACCCCCAAACCCTGGTGAGCCTGCCGTTTCAGCTTAGTCCTTTGGACAGGGCACAGTCACGTCTTCAGGTCTCTGGCGGGGCGGGAACCGGTGGGGGAGGTCCGTCCTGCTTGAGCCCCTAGGGGCAGACTGGGACTGAGAGCTGGTGATTACACAGACAAGGTTCCCTGCAACCCACGTGAGCCCTTCCTGACCCCGCAAGTTGTCCCCCTACTGAAGGCCTGGAGGGCCAGCTCCCAGAGGCCTGTGGGGCACATCATTGTCCGCCGCAAGATGGGAAAAGCAAAAGCAGGTAGTCTTTCTACAGCTGAGGTTATTCCACGGAAGCACCATCCTTTGTTGTGGGATTGTGTCCTTAGTATTTCTTGGGTGAGAAACCTTTCTTGAATAGAGTGATGGTGATGGCAAGTGAAAAGGTTTTTTCTAAGCCTCCTTCCCAGGCAGAAATTGAAAATGGGCAATCTGTCAGGCCCATTCTCCCCTTTTTTTCCACACATACCCCCTTTAAGAAAAATCTTCTTAAACATTTTGTGGGACCATGAAATCCAAAAGTGGGGAGTCATCGAATTATAACCACCAATCTGGGATCTGAGGAGGGCGGGCAGCAGGTCTGTTCTAGGCCCAGGTGTGTGTCAGGCAGGGGTGGGGGGTGCAGGGTCTTCTTGGGCCACTGTGACCCTCGGCTTCTCCCTGCGCATCTTCCCCAGGCAGCCCAGCTAGAGGCAACACGGCCCCCTCGGCTCCGCTACCTGCTGGTAGTTTCCACAAGAGAACATCTGAGCCAGGATGAGACCGTCCTCCTGGGGGTGGACTTCCCCGATAGCAGGTGGGAGCAGGGAGAGGAAGGGAGGGGGGCAAGGAAGTGAGATGCTGAGAGACAATGGCTTTTCTTCTGTCCCCTGCCAGTTCCCCCAGCTGCACCCTGGGCCTGGTCTTGCCTCTCTGGAGTGACACTCAGGTGTACCTAGATGGGGACGGGTAAGAGGTGGCAACTAGGAGGGGAGAGAGGGGAGAGGTGGGGCCGGCAGGGTGACGTGTATGATGGGGCAGCTGGGCCCTGGGCAGCCGTGGGCCTGCTCAGCTCTACCTCAGATTTGCTGTGTGATCCTAGACAAGTCACCTAGCTTCTCTGGGCCTCAGCTACCCCGTATCTGGCACATGGGGCTTGTCTTGAAGCCCGGTACTGTGTACGTATTCTGAGGACCAGCTTCACAAGGTGGCTAGTGGGTTGGCCTCTCAGGGGCTCTGTCCCGGAGCCTGGAGTTGGGTTCTACCCCCACCTGATCTCCCCCAGGGGCTTCAGTGTGACATCTGGTGGGCAAAGCCGAATCTTCAAGCCGATCTCCATCCAGACCATGTGGTAAGGGTTAGGTTGGTCCAGTCTCGGGCCCGCCTCCTCTTCTCAGAGATGACTGCAGGGTCTGGGGAGGGGCGGCAGGGAGGACAGTGTGACCCAGCCTCTCCCCTGTCCTAGGGCCACGCTCCAGGTGCTGCACCAGGCGTGCGAGGCGGCTCTCGGCAGTGGCCTTGTGCCGGGGGGCAGCGCCCTGGCCTGGGCTGGACACTACCAGGAGAGGCTGAGCTCGGACCGGAGCTGCGTCAACGAGTGGATGGCCATGGCCGATCTGGAGTCTCTGCGGCCTCCCAGCGCCGAGCCTGGCCGGTCAGTGCAGGAAGGGGAGGAGAGGGAGGGTGCCATGGCCGAGTGGGGAAGGGGCCCTTGGACTGACGGGCTCGGCTCCCAGGCCCTCAGAACAGGTGCAGATGGAGCAGGCGATCCGGGCTGAGCTGTGGGAGGTGCTGGACACCAGTGACCTGGAGAGCGTCACTTCCAAAGAGGTGGGCTGGGGGGTGCCTGGCTGGCTCGGTCGGTCCAGCATTCGACTGTTGATCTCGGGGTCATGAGTTCAAGCCCCACTTTGGGCATAGAGCTTACTTAAAAAAAAACAAAAACAAAAACAAAAACAAAAACGAAAAAACCCAACAATACAGAAAACCCAAAGAGGTGGAGGGCTGGTGCTGGGGAGGAGCAGGGGTGAGGAGGGAGCTGGCCCCAGGCAGGGGGTAGGGGCCTGGGGGGGGGGGCAGAGCTTTCCTCTCTTCCTTCCCACCTTGCTTTCCTCCTGTCCTGAGCCTCCTGTCCAGTCCCCCACGCCTGGCCTCAGCTCCTCTGTCTAGATGTGACAGGCCCTGTCCTCTGCGGCCCCAGAGGGAAGGGTGGGCCATCGGGATGCTTGCAAGGCACCCCCGTGGCTCTGCCTGCAGATCCGCCAGGCCCTGGAGCTGCGCCTGGGCCGGCCGCTCCAACAGTACCGGGACTTCATCGACAACCAGATGCTGCTGCTCATGGCCCAGCAGGACCGCGCCTCCCGCATCTTCCCCCACCTCTACCTGGTGAGCAGCTGCAGGAGGGGTGAGGGTGGGCCTGAGGGCGCTGCAGCTGGGGGGACGGAGGGTGACGCTCCCCTCCCTCCGCAGGGCTCAGAGTGGAACGCGGCCAACCTGGAGGAGCTGCAGAGAAATAGGTAGGGCTCTGAGCCCCTCAGGACTGCCCACCCTCTGTCTCCCGGCTTCCCTTGGCCTCCCCCCAAGGGGCAACCTGGCCAGAAAGCCCCAGACCCCCCCTGAGGAGCTGCCTGCTCCACTGCCCGCCCCGCCTTTGGGGCTACTCCCCCTGCAAGGCCTCGGGCTGGCGAGAAGGGCCTGCTGGCGGCTCGCTGGGCCCACTCGCCCTCCCCACTGTGTAAAGCCAGCCCCAGACACAGGGCCTCAGTCACACGGAGAAGGGGGGCAGCCGCGGGCGTCCTGACCCCCTTTCCCAAGCAGGAAAGCTCCTCTCCACTGACCCCGTCTCAAGGGAGAAGCGTGTGCCCCTCTCCCGGGGGGCCTGGCCGCCCGCTCTCCTAGGTCCCTGCCACTAGTCCACCGTGGGCTTCCGAGAAAGCCGCTGTGGCCCCCGGCACCCCAGCGGCCGCAGGTGCACGCGGTCTCAGTTCGCTCAGAGCTGTTTTCTGACTGACTTCGGAGAATACTGGAAGGCTCAGTGCTGGACCAGAGGGGGAAACTCCAGGCCAGCAGGGCGACAGGCTTCGCTCAGGGTCACGGCCGTCTCCTCCCCGCCTGACTCTCCGAACCAGCCAGGCCGCGCCGGGTCTGCTGGCCGCTGGGCCTCTCGTCCCTGGCCAGGGTCAGCCAGGCCTCCCGCCCTCCGCCGCAGGGTCAGCCACATCTTGAACATGGCCCGCGAGATCGACAACTTCTACCCCGAGCGTTTCATCTACCACAACGTGCGCCTCTGGGACGAGGAGTCGGCCCAGCTGCTGCCCCACTGGAAGGAGACGCACCGCTTCGTGGAGGACGCAAGGTGGGGCTCCCCCGCCCCGTGCCCTCGTGGCGCCGGCTCTGCCCTCAGCTCTAGGACTCCCTCTGGCCTTTGCCCCTATCTCTGCTCTGGGTGGAGCCCAGCCCGCCCCTCCCCTACGCCGGCGGGGCGGGGCGGGGGGAGCTGACCGTGCGGCCTCCGCAGAGCGCAGGGCACCCGGGTGCTGGTCCACTGCAAGATGGGCGTCAGCCGCTCCGCCGCCACCGTGGTCGCTTACGCCATGAAGCAGTACGGCTGGAGCCTGGAGCAGGCCCTGCGCCACGTGCAGGAGCTGCGGCCCATCGCCCGCCCCAACCCCGGCTTTCTGCGCCAGCTGCAGACCTACCAGGGCATCCTGACCGCCAGGTTGGAGGGGAAGATGCGGGGCGGGGGAGAGAGCAGGCGGGTGCCGAGGCTGGGGGGCTGCTGGGCCACTCAGAGCTGACTCAGGGTTACCTCCTTACAGCCGGCAGAGCCATCTGTGGGAGCAGAAAGCGGGTGGGGTCTCCCCAGAGGAGCCCCTCGTCCCGGATGTCTCTACACCATTGCCACCTCTTCCGCCAGAGCCGGGGGGCAGTGGGGAGGTGAAGGCTATGGGTTTGCAGGAGAGCCACGCGGCCCCGAAAGAAGAGCCTGGGCCACGGCCCCGTATCAACCTCCGAGGGGTCATGAGGTCCATCAGCCTCCTGGAACCTTCCTCAGAGCCGGAAAGCACCTCAGGGGCCAGTGATCCGCCGGAGGTGCGTGGGGAGGAGACCAGGCTGGGGCACAGTGCGGGACAGAAGTAGGAGGGGCAGATGCGGGGAGGAAGGAGAGAGACCAGGACCTCTCCCTGGCTGGCTCCGTTTCATGCCCTCAAAGCAGCCAAGAAGACGCAGTGGGGGCCAGTGAGCGCTGCCGTCTGTGGGAGCTGGAGAGCAGTTGCAGGGCCAGGGGCATCCGCGGGCATCCGAGGGCGCTTCCGGGCCGAGCCAGCCCTGGGCACGCTCAGCCTGATGAAAGGACTTGCTTCCTCGGGGGCAGGGCTGCCCGGCCATCCTCCGCGGGCCAGGAGCTGGACGGCCAACTGCTGACCCTAGATGAGGTGGATGGGATGGTCTCTGCGGCCCCTCCCAAATCTGACAACCCATCAGAGGATGGGGTACAGGGGGGTCATGGCACCCACACAACCGACTACCAGCCTGAGCAGTGGAGCCTCATCTCTGTGCTAAGTGCTGCGGGACACAAGTAGAAGACCAGAGGCTGACCTTTGCCTTAGGAAGCCAGACGCAACACACACACACACACACACACACACACACACACACACACACCCCACCCCACCCCACCCCACCCCACCCCGCCAAGATGGCCGACCTGGAGGAAGGAGCGCTCATCACAGAGGGCGGGAACATTTGGGAGAGGCTTCCTGGAGGAGGCGGCACTGGGGATGGATGGTTGATGGATGAGTGTGGGTGTTCCTAACGGCAGAGTGTCTTCACCTGGCACCCAGCTCAGAGCCCAGCCCCTGGAAGGCTCTCAGGACTGACTGTACAAAGGCAGGGGGAGGCAAGAGGAGGAGGGGGCCTCAAGGATGTAGCAGGTTCCGGGAAGCTCAGGAGGGCTTGTGGGGCCAGGAGGTTGTAGACAGGTGAAGGCTGAGGGGCAGGGACGGTGGGGCTGGGTGCTGTCTTCTCTCCCGTGGAAATGTGACCCATGAGTAGCCCAGTTTCTCTGCACGCACTTACCATTCCACACCTGCCCCTTTGCAGGCTTTGTGCTCAGTGCCCCTGCCCTGGAAAGATTTCAGTGGTTCTTCTTCTACTCTGCCCCTGCCAGGTGTTTTCGTCAAATGAATCTTCAGAGGAAGACCCTCCAGAGCCCTTCCCGCAGCTCTCGAAGGCCGAGGGAGGCAGGCGGGGTCGCAAGGGGCCTTGGCCTGCCCTGAAGTCCCGCCAGTCTGTGGTTGCCCTCAATAGCGCCGCCCTGGTGGCCACGCGGACCCAGGCCTTCCAGGAGCAGGGGGAGGCCGGCTCTTCCTCCACACCCAGGGTCCGGGGGAAGGTGGTGAGGCAGGCCAGCGTGGATGGCAGTGGGGAGGAGGGTGAGGCCTGAGCCCTCACACATGGCCACGGCCCCTAGACACAAATAGAGGGACCCGCACACGGCTCCTGGGACGAGCAGCCTTCACTCCTGCCAGCCTGTCCACATTCCTTTTAGCTCCTCCCCAGGTGGCCCCAAGACTCCATCACTACAGCCTCGGCTGCTACAGCCTTAAGTCTCAGACATGTCCTCCTCTCCAAGGGCTCAAGACCTTCTCTGTCTATAATGGGGATGTGACAGAGAGACTGAAGATACCTTCGGGGGCAAGAACACTTTGCTTCATTCTCAGTTGCTGCCCAAAACATTCACTTGCAGCCACAGAATAAAAAACTGAGTTTCCCAGTGCAGAAAGGCTCCTGCTCCCTCCCCCACTCCCATCTGCCTCACCCCTGCCCCCTTCATTCCTGGGGTCCACCAGGCTAGAGAACCAGTGGCCCTTAAAGGCCAAGAGTAACCTCAGTCCCCAGGCCTGGCGGCTCTGAGGAGCAGAGAGCTGGCCCGCAGGTGGGCTGGCCGGTCAGCCTCCCTCTCACACTCCACAACCGCCGATCTCTTGCTGCTGCCCCCACCCGCCACCGCTCCCTCACAGCACTGCGCTGGGTCACAGGACACCAGGCCAAAGAGAGTCTTCTTTTTGTCCTTTATGGCCTCTGGCCAGTCAGTTTTTCACAGTCTTAATAGTATCTGGCTTTGTACTTAGAAATAAAAAACATTTTCGTATTATTTTCACTTTTATGATAAAGCCGTCTGCCTGTGAGTCTGATCCTTCTCTGGTTACACGAGGAGTCTGGTCTCTCCTAGCCCGTCTGGTCTCCTCACAGCTCCCCGATGTCTTGTGACAGGCCTGTCTGGGGCAGTGGTGGGTTTGGGGTGGAGTGGGAGAAAGAATGGGGAAGAGAAGAGGGGAAACCAGTGCTATCTCCCTCATCTCCTAGGGCAGGGCCTGCGTAAATGTTAGCTGCCCACGCGCCCCTCAGGCAGGTTGGCGGGGGGGGGGGGGCAAGCCTACACTGGGCAGCAGGTGCTTGGCTCTGTTGGGACAGCTGAAGGGAGTTACCCGTGAGGAAGTGGGAGCTGCCAACGCCTATCTGGACAGGACCAAGCCTGTTCCAGAAGCTAAGCCTCCTTTTGGACACTTGATGATAGTTCTCGAGCACATTTTGGGTCCCAGGAATCTTCCTCCTGCCATGACGCAACAGAGCCTGATTTTCCAAGCCAGCGCATCACTGCCAAGAAAGAAGGTCCCTCGACGAGCCCTCCCTTTCTAGGCACAGGTTCCTTTTGGTCAGGTTTAGTGTTCAAGGAGAATAAGTGGTCCCATCTTTGTCACTTCTGTCCCCTGTTCCCAAGATCATATTCTCTACTTTGTTTGGGGTTGGGGGTGAGTATGCAAAGCCTTCCTTCAAAGATGACTCAGAGGTAGGAGTTGGCACCGAATGTTCTCATTGATTGAGAACTCATGCCCCATTTTAAGGGCATTTCTCATCCAGACCCTGGTGGGACCCCAGCACTGCTCTAGCCCTGGAGTACCAAGGGCCAGGGAGCCCGGTTCTAGCCCTGGCTTTGCCACTTAGAAGTTACTCCACCTCAAGTCTCTGTTTCTTTCTGTAAAACAAAGGGATTAGATCAGGAAATCCCCAAGTGCCCCCCTTCCCGCTTTGATATTTTAACAATATGTGTCCTCTATACGTTGATAGAATTCACCCTCAACATGTTGTTTAGATGAGGAACCATTTGTATCTATCTGTGGAGGACCTGCCTAGGGTCAAGATACGGTCCAGAGAAGCCAGTCTGAGTCTTTTTTTTTTTTTTTTTTTTTTAAGATTTTATTTATTTATTTGACAGAGAGAGAGACTGCCAGTGAGAGAGGGAACACAAGCAGGGGGAGTGGGAGAGGAAGAAGCAGGCTCATAGTGGAGGAGCCTGATGTGGGGCTCGATCCCAGAATGCTGGGATCACGCCCTGAGCCAAAGGCAGACACTTAACGACTGAGCCCCCCAGGCGCCCCCCAGTCTGATTCTTGATCCATTTGGCTGGTCCACTCTTCTGAGCAAACAGTGGGGACTGTCTGCCATCATACAGCCAGCCATAAGTCCCACCCAGACTGCCCTTTCAGTGGTCCCAAGCCGCACTAGGAGCAGGTAGGGTGACAGTGTCAGGAGGGAAGCCAAGGCCAGGCCCTGCCCTCCTGCAGCCTCTGCAGCTGGGAAAGAGGGTCCTATCATGAACTCTGAGCTCCGGGGATGACCAGAATCTATGGAGGACTCCAAGAAGTAAGAATTCAGCACACGGGAAACTGGAGGGAAAACTGTTTGCACCAAAAATGTAGACAGGGGCACCTGGCTGGCTCAGTCAGTAGAGTATCTGACTCTTGATCTCAGGGTGGTGAGTTTAAGTCCCACACTGGGTGTAGAGATTACTTGGAAAAAATGCAGACAAATGATTAAGAAATACACACACACACACACACACACACACACACACACCTCACACAAATTGCTAAAGGGGAAAAAAAAAAAAGTATGTGTCCCTTTGATCTTATTTTCCAATCCATCATAGGAAACCACTGTTACAGCTTCTTCTGAGCCCCCCAAAGACATTCCATGCTTGTATCATCAAATACATTTATTATTTTAAAAACATAAATTACAGCCTATTAACATTCTGCACTTTGAAAATTTTTTCATAGCACAAAGAGTTGCATATCAGTTCAGGAAGCTCTGTCTGCCTAATTTCTAAAATGATCATACATATTCTTTTTCTTTTTTTAAGATTTTATTTATTTAGTTGTGGGGTGGAGGGAGGGAGGGGGAGAGCACAGAGGGGGAGTGAAAGGGAGAAGCAGACTCCCCGCTGAGCAGAGAGCTTGAGGTGGGGCTCTAGCCCAGGACCCTGAGATATGACCTGAGCCAAAGGCAGACGCTTAACCGACTGAGCCACCCAGGCGCCCCAAAACATGTTCTTTTCTACGGACTCCACTATTTAAGTGGTCATGTACTGAAGAACATTTAGGTTGTTTATGAATTTTTATTCCAAGTAATGCTTAAGTACTCTTTGTATATACTTTCTTGTGCACACACGGCCCAAAACCTGTAGGACGTATTTCTAGAACTGCTGAAGCAAAGCCTCTTTGCATTTAATTTTGAAAGGCATTGCCTCATTTCCTTCCAAGAAGTTGCACCAATGTACAGCAAATGGGAATGCCTGTTTATGTCCTTAAAGGACTGTCCAGCCTACAACACTCCAATGTCATTTCCATCCAACCTCGCAACACTCCCAGGCGAGAGAGCAGGCATTTTAACTATCACCTTTTTGGAAACAGGAAACGGAGGCCCAGAGAAGTCACTGAGTCTCTGGTAGGACCTGAGATAGATCCTAAGTTTCTAGATCTCAGCCCGGAGGCCTAACTCAGAGGGACGGGGTGGCTCCCAGGCAGGGTCCCCCGGATTCACCAGTTCTGCCCGAGGCTGTCTGGAGGGAGGGGCGGGACGACCCCTGCTCACCGAATCCCAAGTCGGTCCCCAGCCGCCGGAGGAGCCTCTCAGCCCCGACGTGAACCCTCGTGCGACGAGGAGCTCGCGTCCCTCGGACAGCAGGTGCCTCCTAGGCCAGCTCCCACCTTCACGGAGTCCTCCCTCCGCCGGCCCAGTCGGCCGGGCTAGGACGGACCCCGAGCCAGGGCGGCCCCTCATCAGGACTGGATGTCAAAGGGCTAAACTGTACGCGCCGAAGAGACCGTGCCCCCGCCGCTTCACCGTGCGCCCCAGACGCCTCAGAGCCGCGGCTGCCAAGAGAAACTACCTTTCAGGCCTCCGCGGCCTCTCCTACGCCAGCAGCGCCCGGGCGGGGGTTTGGGGTTGGGGGTGGGGGGGAAGGACCCAGAAGCTCGGAACCCACTGCAACGCTGGGGCGCCATCTCGCGTCCGTTCTTTTGACCGCCAGGTGGCAGCCCGAAAACTACATTTCCCACCGTGCCTAGCGCGTCTGCGCAGGCGCGAAGAGCCTCTCTCGTTTCCATGGGAATCTCGCCCCCAAGGGTCCCAGCTGCTAGACTGCGGACCGCGTGGCCGTTGCTCCCCTTAAGGTGCCTTCAAGCTAGGACGGGGTCTGCAGACAGTTGAGGGGCAGAGTAGGGAGCTTGAGGGGAGGAAGCCAGGCGGCTCTGCCTCCCGGGACCAGCGCTCCCAAATTCTCGGCGACCGGCCGTCCGCGCGCTCCCGGGGCCTCGGCGTTCTGAGGCGAGGTGGCCGGGGGAGGCCGGGGTTGGCGAGGCCAGTGTCCGCCTCTGGCCCGCGCAGCCCCGTTCGCTTCGCGCCAGCGCCCGGTCCCCGGCGGAGGGCCTGCGCGCCGCCGACAGGTACTCCCGGGGCGCGGGCCAGATGATTGGCGCCGCAGGTGAATGTGGAGGAGCGCTAGCCGGGCGGGGCAGCGGGCGCGCCTGGGGTCGGATCTGGACCCGGGGCTCACCGCTCGGAGCTTCAGGCGCCCCTCTGTCAACGCGGCTTGGGCTGGAATTCTAGGGCACCTTGCGACCGCGTTGCAGAGCGGCCTCTGGCTCTGCGATCCGGGGAACAAGTCCATTTATCTCTCCGAGCCCGTTTCTTGCCCTGTAAAGTAAGGAGGTTGGAGGAGGTGATCTTCCTGGTCTCTTCTAGAAGCTATGGGATCATTATCCCCTCGTTGCCCACCGCGTGCAAGAAGAAAGGGAACTGGGTGGTTTGAGCTACAATCTCAGCTCAAGATCTGGAGTCAGAGAAACTTGGGTTTGTGACTTTGGGCAAAGTTATTACATCTCGTGAGCCTCGGTTTTTTTCACTTGCACCACTGGGAGTAATGATAGTGCCACCTCAGGTGTTTGAAGATTAAACGAGATAATGCATGTAAGTTTTTAACCCCAGGCCTGCACCTGGTGAGTGTTGTTCAAGTCCCAGCCATCATTTCTGATACCTTAAAAAACATTCCTTAGCTACTGTGAGAACTTTTCCTCAATTTTGGAGTCACTTCCTCTATTGATGGGCAAATCCATTCTCCTAGGCAGGCTGGTTTTATAGGCTGATTCCGATGGGGAAGCCTGAGTCTTCTTACCTACCGCTGGGTGCTGAAGCTGCATATCTCCTCCCTTCAGCTGTAGTCTGGGCTATATCCTTACCACGCAGCAGCTAGGGAGGGTACAAAGCCCAACACCACGCAGTGCAGAAGATACTTTCCCTTCCTTAAGATTCATGGAGGATGTGAGCAGTTACATGCTATGATGCAGAAACAGCTGAATATTGAGTTATATTTATATGACATTTACATAGGACTGGATACACACACATTTATAAGGAATACAGGAATCCTATGCTACTTGCGTTGAGTTCAAACTTTGTATTAATTGGGAAAACCCTAACGAGGAATTTGAAATTAGTGATAAAATGTATTATTTATTAAGCCTGGGAACTCCCAGTGGCTTCACAAACAAGCCTTCACTCATCCAACAGGCATCTTTATGTGTAAGTTGTATTCTGGGAATAGTTTTTGACCACCTCTAATGTACGTGGTACTGTGTAGGGTAGTTTGAAGGATACAGAGATGTATCAAATGATCTTTGCCCTCAAGAAAACAGCCTGTAGGGATGCCTGGGTGGCTTGGTGGTTAAGTGTCTGAGTCTTGATCTCAGGGTGGTGAGTTCGAGTCCTCGCTGGGCTCCACACCGGGCGTGGAGCCTCCTTTAAAAAAAAAAAAAAAGCCCATGGAGAAGATCAGTAATGCATACAAAACACACAGTGCAGGAGGGAGGTGATGTGTCATGAGAGAGTACGGTGTCTGGTGTGCTCATTCAGAGGCAGGAGACACCACTGCTAAGTGGCTGTGTCGTGAGAGCAGCAAGGAGCAGACAGCATTTCAGCCAGGCCTCGGAGGATGTGGATAATGTGAATGTGCCAAGAAGTAGGGCAGAGTTCCTGTGGGCAGCCCTCAGACATGGGGGAGAAATGTCTGGGCCCCTAACTGGATGTGAGCTCTTAGAAGGCAGGGACTGGGTTTCGGTCAGTGTTTGAGTCCCAGCATGGCGTGTGGCTGGCACGTAGGAGATATTAGTGAACGAACAAGGGCTCTGAGTTTCCTGCAGAGACGGACCAAGATGTGGTCTTTGTGTTATCCTGAGACCCTTCTATTAAGCTTACATGCTGGCTTACAGACACCCTTCTAGGGGAGGAATGTGAGTAGGCAGGTGATTATGGGGCAAGGGCCGTATTGTTGGCACGTTTAGTACAGTAACTGGGAGCCACATGAATCGGGTCTCGTGAAGGGGCGGGAGGGTCTGGGAGCCTCCATCCCTGGAAGTGAGCCGAACAACGACAAGGGGTGGACACTGCAGCACAGGAATACGAAGTGGTCTTGAGGTCCAGTGATGGATACTCCTTTGGGTCTGTCTTGTGGCATTTGTGTCTGTTCTTGGCTCTTCTTTGTCTGTGGCCCACTTCTTCCCCAGAGAAATTTCTCTCCCATCTCTGAGCCACCTAGGAGTGGAAACCATGTCCTCCGTGCCAAGGCCTATAGCAGCTGCAAAGGAATGAAGTTGGCTTCAGCAGCACCATCTTCAGGCTGACTTCCGGGCCTGTCCTTCTAGTCCTGGCAGGGCTGACACTGTGCCGGGAGCTGGCGCTGAAGCTGACCACTTGGAACAGCTGTCCAGTGACCCTGGGGAGCAGAGAACTACCTTAGGACCTGGGATAGAGGAGTCCCTCGAGGAGGGCAAAGCAGAGACAGTTGAGAGGAGAATGGCTTGAGGACAGGGCAAACCCTCCCACGTCCTATTTAGACTGCCCCCTGAGATCTGCTGTGGCTCACAAAGGGTGAAGTCATCCTCAGAATGAGGAAGCCGGGGAGTTTAAGTGGGTTCAACAAAGAAGGGATGGGGCACCACTGACTGCCGATTTTGTCCCCAGATATGGGATGGTGCAGGACTTGTGGAGGCTACAGGTGCTCCTCTTCCGGAACATGGGACCCAAAGTGAGCTGTTAACTCATCTCCCTGGCAGCCCGTGCTCCCAATCTGGAGTCCTGTTCTTCCTCTCTCCGTCCTGCCCCTCCGGTTTGCTCCCACTGCAGTGGCCGCAGGTAAGTGCCTGCTGGGTGTGCCAGGATTCCTGCGTGGCTAAGTGCCACGTACAGCTTTAGTAACTCTAGACCTGGTGCTCGAGAGGAGGCCCCACAGCTCAGTGTCTGCCGTGGAGGCCTACGTCAGCCTGCTTCAGGGGCATGCTGGTCCTTTACAATCCACAGCGGCCAGCAGCTCTCCTGTTACGACTTTCCCTTTTCCACCTGAGGGATCTGAGTTTTTAGGTTATAGACCAAAGAGCCAAATGGTGGCATTGAGACCAGTGATCTTTCCACTGCCTTCGCTATCACCGAAGGGCTACCATCTGCCTCCTGGTAAGGCCATGGTCATAGGCTAACCTGAAAGTAGACCTGTACTCCCCTTCCTTCCCATTTCAGCCAGTTTCCTACCCATTTTCCTCAGTTTTCCAGCCTGGCCCAACTGCTCTCTGTTGTCAGACATATTTGGCCAGAGTCTCTCTGTGCCGTGCCCTCACTAGACACTGACTTGTTCCCATGGCAACATGTGCAGCCCCGAGCTGGTGCTCCGCCCCCTACTCTGCCGGATCTGCCTGGTCCCGGGCAGCTGCCCTGGATTGCTGGGACACTCCAGGGGATTCTGTGTCTGGGCTGGAGGATTAAGAATACGAAGCTATTCTCCCATTGGGTGGGGAGGCAAGTTGGCAAAGTTTGCCCAGTGAGATTCCCTGGCCTGGGTAGAAATGCCACACTCCTCTCCATTGGCAGCCGCTCAGTGAGCCTCAGAGGTCAAGATGGAGAGGGAGGTGTGGCAGGAAGGGGAGCGCAGAACAAGCCCAGATGCAAGCAAGGCCTCGTAGGCTGGCCTAGCTCACATCAGACATAATTGTGGGGGTGCGTGACAGGTTGGGTAAAGGAGGCTGCTCCTCAAGGCCAGAGAGAGACAGAGCTGCTTGTATGTACCCCACAAAATGTATGTGGCCTGGGACGGCTTGGAACTGGGCGAGTGTGCTTGGGGCAGCAGCTGTCTACCCCAGCAGCACACACGGCTGTGTAGCTCGTGTCTTGGTTTGGTGGACTGACTCCCATGGGCTGAAGGCCTCAAGAGACCTTCTTCACAGCTTGTGGCATGAACTATACTGATAACATTGTGCGCCATCACCACTATCCATTTCCAGGACTTTTTCATCAAACATCCCATCCCCCCTGATAATCTCTAGTTTACTTTCTTTTTTTTTTTTTTTCGTAAGATTTACGTGTTATTTCAGAGGGGAGGGGAGAGAGCGCACATGAGGTGGGGAGGGGCAGAGGGAGGGAGAGAAAGAGAGAGAGAGAAACAGATTCCCTGCTGAGCATGGAGTGCTGTGGGGCTTGGAACTGAAGTCAGGAGTCAGACGCTCAAAGGACTGAGCCACCCAGGCACCCCTCTATTCCACTTTCTATCTCCATAAATTTGCTTATCCTAGGTACCTCATGTAAATGGTATCATTCAATATTTGTCATTTTGTGTCTGGCTTATATCACTTAGGATAATATCTTCAAGATTTGTCTATGCTTCTAGCATGTGCCAGAATTTCATTCCTTTTGAAGGCCGAATAACATTCCACTACATGGAGAGACCACATTGTGTTTAGCCATTCATCTATTGATGGACGTATGGGTTGTTTCCATTTTTTGGCGACCGTGAATGATGCCGTAAACATGGGTGTGCAGACATCTGTTTGGGTCCCTGCTTCAGTTCTTTAGGCCATGTGCCTAGAAGCAAGCCTGGGGATCATATGGTAAGTCTGTGTTTAACTTTCTGAGCAATTGCCAAACTGTTTTCATAGCGACCAAGAAACTTCACAGTGATGCAACATTATTATCTAGATTGCCTACCATAATTACATTTCTCCAGATATCCCTAAATTTTCCATTACAGCTTTTTTTTCTTTTTAAAGATTTGAGACCCAGTTAAGGATCACATGCTTTTAGTTGTCATGTCTCTTGGTTCTTCTTCTTTTTTTTTTTTTAAGATTTTATTTATTTATTTGAGAGAGAGAGAGAGAGAGCACAAGCAGGGCAAGGGGCAGAGCAAGAAGCAGACTCCCCGCTGAGCGGGGAGCTGGACACAGGGCTCGATCCTGGGACTCCAGGAGCATGACCTGAGCCAAAGGCAGACACTTAACTGACTGAGCCACCTGGGTGCCCCTCTTGATTCTTTAATGTAGAGTAGTCCTCCTGCCTGTTTGTTTTTCATGACACTGACATTTTTGAAGAATCCACACTGGTTGTCTTGTAGAATATTCCCCAGTTTGGATTTGTTTGAATGTTTCCTCGCAACTAGATTCGGGTTAAACCTATTTGCAAGAATACTTGCAAATGAGCGACATGAGCAGATGCTCTTTCTGCGTCATCACTTCAGCCGCTTCATGTCGCTTCATCTCATTATTGCTGACGCTGAATTCGAGTGCTGGTTAAGATGCCGTCTGCTAGATCTTTCCACTGTCCTTTCCCTTCACAGTCGTGAGCCGTGGGGTAAGTTGAGGCTGTGTGAATATCCCGTCCCCAGCAATCTGTCAGTCATTGGTTTTAGTATCAAGTAATGATCTTGACTTTAGTTATTTATTTCAGTTTGGTTTTTTTTTAATTATATCATACCATCTACATCTATTATGTGTTTAATATAATAAGCTACTATTTGTCAGTAAAGGAGAATTTTTTCTTGTCTCCTCTTTTTTCTTTTTTGAGAGAGAGAGGGCACATGCGTGTGCGCGCAAGTGCGGGGTGGGGGAGGCGGGAGGAAGGGGCAGAAGGAGAGAATCTCAATGAGGATCCACACCCAGCACGGAGCCTGTCACGGGGCTTGATCTCAACAATCCTGAGATCATGACTTGAGCTGAAATCAAGAGTTGGGTGCTTAAGCCACTGAGCCACCCAGGCGCCCCAAACTCAGCATTTCTTAAAGGAAGACAGTGTTATCCAGACAATTTCCAGCATGTAATTAAAAATTATTAGTTATTCAAGGAAGGAGGGAAACATTATCCATAATCAAGAAAAAACAATCAGTGGAAATATACCGTGAGATGACACCGACGTTGAAATTAGTGTACAAGAACTATAAACCAGTTACCATAAATATGTCTAAGATTTAAAGAAAATATGGTGGTCCTTTTTTTAAGATTTTATTTTTTTATCTGAGGGAGAGTGAGAGCTCATGAGCAGGGGGAGAGGGACAGAGGGGGAGGAGGAGGCACAGCAGGGGAGGGAGAGGGAAGGGACAGAGGGAGAGGGAGAAGCAGACTCCCTACTGAGCAGGGAGCCCGACTTGGGGCTCAGTCTCAGGACCCCGAGATCATGACCTGAGCTGAAGGCAGACGCTTCACCAACTGAGCCACCTAGGCCCCCCAGAAAATATGGTGGTCTTAGTGGGGAGTCTTAGCAGAATAATTAAAACTGTAAAAAAGAACCAAATAGACTGAAAAATCCATTGAAGGGGCTTAACAGAAGATTGAAGAAGGCTTGGAAGAAGAAAAGGCCATGAGTTTAAGGACAGGTCTGGAGAAATGATCTCATCTGAAAATCAGAGACAAAAGTATTGAATAGAAATTAACAGTGGCCAGTGATCTGTGGGACGATATCAAACAGTCTGACATATGTGTCTGGAGTTCCAGAAGGAGAGGAGAGAGAGAATGGAACAGTAAAAATATTTGAAGAGATAATGATAAAAAAAAATCTGAAATTTGATGAGAAACATTCACTTACAGATTCAAGAAGCTTGGCCAGACACAAGTAGGATGAGCACAAAGAAACTCACCTCTGCACACATTGTAGTCAGACTGATGAAAACCAGAAGTAAAAAAATATTTTGAGGGGCACCTGGGTGGCTCGTTGTTAAGTGTCTGCCTTCGGCTCAGGTCATGATCCCAGGGTCCTAAGACCAAGTCCCACATGGGTCTCTCTACTCAGTGGGGAGCCTGCTTCTCCCTCTGCCTCTGCCTGCCGCTCCCCTGCTTATGCTCGCACTCTCTCTGTCAAATAAATAAATAAAATCTTTAAAAAAAAAGAGAGAGTAGATTTTGAAAGCAGGTAGGTTGCATATCAGGGAATAGTGATGTGGAAGAGCGGAGGACAGAAGACAGTGGGGTCGCACCTCTGAAGCACCGGCCAAGAAGAGTTTCGATCTAGAATTCTGCAGCCGATGGGAATCCCTTGCAGTAGGAGGGAGAAGTAATGCCATTTTAAGAAAAATGACAGAGGAGAGAATTTGCTGCTGGCAGGCCTGCACTACGAGAAATGCTAAAGGGCGTTCTTCAGGCTGAAAGGAAATTTGGCAACTTGGATCCGTAGGAAGGAATTAAGTACCACAGACATGGTACTACCTGGATAAATTTAAAAGCATTGCTTTCTTCTTTTCTTAATTTCCATAAAAGACAAATGTCTATTTACAGCAAAAATAATATTATTACATATAGGAATAAAATAGGATAGCACAAAGAATGGGAGAGCAAATAAAGTTATCTTGTTGGAACATCCTTACATTTGCAGAATGCGAAGAAGTTCAATTAGACTGTGATCAATTAGTGATGCATATTGTAATTTCTTTTTTTTTTTTTTTTTAAGATTTTATTTCAGAGGGAGAGAGAACACACGCAAGTAAGGAAAGGGGCAGAGGGGGAGGGAGAGAATCTCAAGCACACTCCCAGCTGAGTAGATGCAGGGCTTGATCTCACGACCCTGAGATCATGACCTGAGCCAAAATCAAGAGTCAGACGCTTAACCTACTGAGCCACCCGGGCACCACGCTTGCTATAATTTCTAAGGCAACCATTAAAATATAATAAAAAGATGTGTAACTACAAAGCAAAGAAAGGAAGTAAAATATGATATTAATGATATTTAATATCCTGTCTATTGAATTATAATATGTAAATATAATATTAATTATCCAGTTCCTCAGAAGAAGGCAGAAAAGGCAGAAAAAACTGAGGAACGAAAGAACATATGAAACCAATTTAAAAAATGTAGCAAGGTGATAGACTTTGCTACTATTGATATGTTGATATATTGAAATCCTCCCCCCCCAGCACCTCAGAATGTGGCTATCCTTGGAGACAGAGCCCTTGCAGAGGTACTAAGTTAAAATGAGGTCGTTAGGCCGGACCCTAATCCAGTATGACTGGTGTCCTTATAAGAAGAGGAGATTTGGGGGCGCCTGGATGGCTCAGTCAGTTAGGCGTCTGCCTTCGGCTCAGTTATGATCTCAGGGTCCTGGGATCGAGCCCTGCATCAGGGTCCCTGCTGAGCAGGGAGTCTGCTTCTCCCTCTCCCTCAGCGCCTACCCCCCAACTTGTGTGTGCTCTCTCTCTCTCGCTCTCTCTCTCAAATAAGTAAATACAATCTTAAAAAAAAAAAGAAGAGATATGGATATAGACATGTACAGAAGGAAAACAGCGTGAAGACGCAGGGAGAAGCTGGCTGTCTACAAGCCAAGGAGAGACGTCTGGAATAGATCCCTTCTTCACACCCCTCGGAAAGAAGCAAGTCTGTCAACACATTGATCTCAAACTTCTAGCTTCCAAAACTGTGAGAAAATAAATTTCTGTTGTTTAAGCTCCCAGTCTGGGACACTTTGTTATGGCGGCCCTACAAACGAACACAGACTTAAACCCAACCATATGAATAATTCCGTCAAATGTAAACATTCCAGTTAAAACACAGAGCTTGTCAAGACCCCACTACATGATATGTGAAAGGGATACGATTTTTCTACAGACACGGAAAGTAAAAGGATGAAGAAGGTATACTAGGCACGTAGAAAGCACAAGAAAGCTGGTATAGCTACGTTAATATCAGACCAAGTAAACATCCAGACAAGGAGAATTAGCAGAGATAGAGACACATTTCATAATCAGGAAAAGACCCATTGAACAAGAAACTATAATCCTGAATGTATGTGCACCTGATAGCAGAGCTACAAAAAAATGAAGTAAACATTGAAGGGGAGAAACAGCCAAATGCATAATTACAGAGATTTGAAAACTCCTCATTGATAATTGATAGAATAACTAGATAAAAAAGCAATAGAATATAGAAAATCTGAGCAATGAAACCAACCAACCTGATAAAATCGACATTAAGGGACCTCTATCGCATCATTGCAGAACGCACAGTGTTTTCAAGTACACGTGGAACGTTCACGAAGCTAGATTATATCCTAGGCATAAAATAAATTTCAGTAAATTTCAAAGGATTGGCGTGCCTGGGTGGCTCAGTCGGTTAAACGTCTGCATTTGGCTCAGGTCATGATCTTGGGGTCCTGGAATTGAGCCCCATGTTGGACTCCTTGCTCGGCGGGGAGCCTGCATCTCCCTCTCCCTCTGCCACTCCCCTGCTTCTGCGCCCTCTCTCTCTCAAATAAATAAAATCTTTAAAAATAAATAAATAAATAAATAAATTTATTTTAAAAGATTAAAATTTCACAGAACATGTTCTCTGATCACTGGAACTAAACTAGAAATAAATAAATAATAATATATCTGGAAAATCCTCAAATGTTTAAAATTAAAGAATATATTTGTAGGGGCGCCCATCTGGCTCAGTTGGTAGAGCATGCAGCTCTTGATCTTGGGGTTGTGAGTTTGAGCCCCATGTAGTATGGAGAGATTATGTAAAAATAAAATCTTAAAAAAAAAAGAATATATTTCTATATAACTAATGAGCCAAGGAAGAAAACAGTGAAGTTAGAAAATACTTCAAACTGGGGGTGCCTGGGTGGCCCAGTCAGTGAAGCGTCCAACTCATGATTTCCGCTCAGGTCTGGATCTCAGGGTTGTGAGATCGAGCCCCGTGTCAGGCTCTGCACTCAGCAGGGAGTCTGTTTGAGATTCTCTCTTCCTCTCCCTCTCTCTCTGCCCCTCTCCTTGCTTGCACTCTCTCTCTCAAATAAATTAATCTTAAAAAAAAATACTTCAAACTGAACAAAAATGAAAGCACAGCATATCAAAATTTGTGTATTGCAGCTAAAGATGTGCTTAGAGGAGAACTGATAACTTTAAATGCCTCTATCAGGAAGAAGAGAGAAAGATTTAACATTAATATTCTATGATTGTACCCTAAGACGATAGGAGAAGTTTGACAGTATTTCAAAAAGCTAAACATTTTTACCATATGACCCAGTAATTCTACTCCTAAATATAAAATACCGAAGAGAACTGAAAACGTATATTCATACAAAACTGGTACACAAATGTTTATAGAAGTATTAGTCATATAGCCAAAAAGTCGAAACAACCCAAATGTCCACCAACTGATGGATGGATAAATGGGGTCTGTCCACACAATGGGCTACTATTCAGCCATCAAAAGAATGTAGTCACGTGTTACAACATGGATGAATCTTGAAAACCTTATGCTAAGTCAAAGAAGCTGGATACAAGAGGCTACGTGTTGTTTGATTCCATTTCTATGAAGTGTTCAGAACACGCAAATCCACAGAGACAGAAAGTAGATCAGTGATTGGCAGGGGGGATTGGGACTGACTGCCACCAGGCTTCTCTGTGGGGTGATGGAAGTGTTCTGGGAATTAGCGGCAATGGTTGTACAACATAGTGAGTATACCAAAACCACGGATTTGTACCCTTTTCCTTTATTTTATTTTTTAAGTAATCTCTACACCCAGCATGGGGCTTGAACTCATGACCCCGAGATCAAGAGTTGCATGCTCTACCGATTGAGCCAGCCCGGTGCCCCACCACCCTGATTTGTACAGTTTTAAATGATGAATTTTATGTATGATGTTATATCTCAAAGAGTAAGACAAGCTAAAAAGAAAAAAAAAAAAAAAGAACGAGTTAAACCCCAAGAAATGAAATAATGAGAGCAGAAATTAGTGAAACGGAAATACGCAAAGAACAAAGAAAGCAAAACCGAAAGTTGGTTCTTTGAAAAAAATCAATAAAATTGGTAAACCCCTAGCAAGACTGGTTAAGAAAAAAAGAAGGAAAATGCAAATTATGAATTATTGGGAACAAAAGAGTGAAAAAGAGGTGAAGGAGAGTGAGGAAACTTTTGGGCAGATCGAATGTTCTAGATCTTAATTGGGTTGATGGTTACATCAGTGCATACATTTACCAAAATTGTATGCTTAAAATCTGTAATTTTGTTGTAGATAAGTTATATTTCAATAAAATGAGAAAATTAAAAAATTCTAGGAGCAGGGCGCCTGGGTGGCACAGCGGTTAAGCATCTGCCTGCGGCTCAGGGCGTGATCCCGGGGTCCTGGGATCGAGCCCCACATCAGGCTCCTCTGCTGGGAGCCTGCTTCTTCCTCTCCCACTCCCCCTGCCTGTGTTCCCTCTCTCGCTGGCTGTCTCTCTCTCTGTCAAATAAATAAATAAATAAATCTTAAAAAAAAAAAATTCTAGGAGCGCCTGGCTGGCTCAGTTGGTAGAGCGTGCAACTCTTGATCCTCTGGTTGTGGGTTCAAGCCCCACGTTGGGCCTAGAGCTTACTTACAAAAAAAGATCTACATACTGTTATCTCCAATTCAGATCTGACATTTGAGGATTTTGCCTCACCTTCCTTCCGTATTATGTCTCCCTTTTTTCCCCAGTGCAATCTCTGACTTCGAACATCTACATATTTATTCATTTTTTGTATCCTTCATACAAAAACAGCAAAACAGTTTTAGAATTCCTACACCAATGCCGTTATCAACAACAAACCTATTAAGTAAAGTTCAAGATTTTTTTTTTGTAGTCCTTAGGAAGTCCATGAACTATATTGAAAATTTATTTGTATTCTTGTATTATTTTTTCTGTATGATTATATTATCAATTTGACATACAGTAAGGTTCAGTTATTATTTGTGGTCAATTTTAGGATTTAAAAAAATTTCCTGATATATTTTTGAATTTGTAAAATATTCATCTGATTCAGGAGCTGAGACTATACAAAAAATACTTAGACAAATCTCACTCCCGTCCTCTCTCCCACCCCATACTTACCTACTCACAAAAGGATCCATTTTATTTATTTCTAGTTTACTCTTCCTACGTTTCTTCTTTCAGATTTATATCTTTTTTTCCTTTTTTCTTATACAAAGGTAGCACACTACATATTTAGCAATTTATCCTGGAAATCACTTTGTATCAGCTAATGGAAATCTCTCTCTCTCTCTCTCTCTCTCTCTCTCGCTACACGGGATTGCATTGGGGGGTTATTTGATTAGCTTCCATGGATGGGAACTTAGGTGGTTTCCAATGTTCTATTGCAAATGATACCCACGGTGAATAAGCTGGTGCCCGTGCTGCTGTATGTCTGTGGGAGTGAGTCTTCGGGATCAGTTCCTAGAACTAGCATTGCTGGATCACAGGGTAAATGTTCTGTTGTCTCCTGGCCAGCAGACTGTACTGTCCAAGCTTTTTAGCTTTTGCCAATCTTATTTGATGGAGGGTGTCTTGTCGTATGTTTAAGGGTGAACTGGAAACTCTTGGAGGCGCGGGACCCAAGCTGCATATTCCACACACTGCTCGTGCTAACAGGTGCCCCGTACTTGTGAAATGAGTAAACAAACAAACTGGTTGGATTTCTCCTGGACTCATCATGTTTGGACTCTTGTAAAACCTGTCACCATGACAGTTGACTCTTGTCCTGGTGCGGGCAGTGCCAGCTGCCTGGCAGAGGTCTAGTGAAAGAGGAGATGGGCCTTCCCCCTGCCAGCGCCCCCACCCCCACCCCCAAGGCCAGGTAGAAGACCCTTCTCTCCCAGTGGAATGTAGTAAAAAGAGTGCAGCATTATGAGTCCACAAAGCCATTGTAGTATGTGGCACGAAGCCCATTTTACCTTAGAATTGTCTCTAGTACTGTTAATATTTGTTAAATACGTCACCATGAACATGGTAACTGTTTTTCTTATTGATTGATTAAATAGGTAATATAGTCACATAGTTCAAAATTCAAAAACCCTGTTAATAAAAAATTTCCCTTCATTCCCTATTTCCAACCCACCAAGTTACCTTCCTTTCAAAGGCAACTAATGGCATCAATTTCTTGAGTGTCCTTTCAGAGATATTTATGCTTAATACAAGTGAATGCACACATTTTTTTACCCAAATAGTAGCATATTATATACACCGTTCTAGAAATCTGGTTTTTTCCCCACCTCACTTTTTTCACATATATTTTAGAGCTCATTCTATTCTACACCCATACATACAGAGCTTGCTGGAATGTTTTTGCCGTGCTGTTCCACTGTGTACTGTAACTTACTTTACCGGTGCCTTGTTGGTGGGCATTCAGGCTATTTGTAGTCTTTGCTACAAATGGCAAGATAATAAATAACCTTCTATATGTTATTTTACACATACAAGCGTGTCTGTAGGATAAATTTCTAGATATGGACTGAAAGAAATGTGTGCATTTGTAATTTTGACAAATAATGCCAAACTGGCATCCTCAGAGTGGCACCAGTTTACACCCCAGCGCTGCGGGACTCCCTGTATGGGAGGGTCCTGGGCAGCCCCCTCCTGAGAGCCTGTGGAGGAGGGGGCTGGGTGGTCCTGCGCGCTCTGGATGTGCTGTTCCTCTCTACTGTGCACCTGTGAGGGCCTCAGATGAGCCTCCGTGGGCTGGCCCAGTGGAGCCACAGGCTTCAAAACAGGACGGGAAAAGGAGCCCACTTCTGAAGTCCACAGCTTTGATGTGTCCCTTGCTGAGAAGGCTCTAGGAAAAGA